>NC_063162.1:122584268-125171768 GCF_023159225.1 Perognathus longimembris pacificus
TCTTAATAAAACTTTAATATTCATTCCCTGAAAGAGAAAATAAGTTCCTATTTCTATAAATTTAATAAAAACTTCATTTAAAACAATAGTATCTAGTACTGCCACAATATAAATACTTCTGAGTATTATACTTCCTCTCGTGATGAATGAGTCTACTTTATTTAGATAATTTATAATGCTTTACTTTATGTCCTTGTTGCCAGGATGCGTGGAATTACATTTCATTTCCAGTTAATAGCTTGCTTGCTTGTTTCCTTCCTTCCTTTTTTTCTCTTTCTCCCTCTCTCTTTCATCCTTTCTGCTTCCTTCTTTTGTTGCTTCCTTTCTTGCTTCCTTCTTTCCTTCCTCCCTCCCTCCCTCCCTCCCTCCTTCCCTCCCTCCCTTCCTTCTTTCCTTCCTTCCTTCTTTCTTTCCTCCCTCCCTCCCTCCCTGCCTCCCTCCCTCCTTCCCTCCCTCCCTCTCTCCCTCCCTCCTTCCCTTCCTTCCTTCCTTCCTTCCTTCCTTCCTTCCTTCCTTCCTTCCTTCCTTCCTTCCTTCCTTCCTTCCTTCCTCTCGGTCACTTTATCTCCCCCCCCTCTTCTTTCCTTGCTTCCTTCCTTTTTTTTTTGTTGAACCAATACTTCTAGGGTTGAACTAAACACCTTGTTCTATCTATGCAAGTACTTTGTAATTTCAGCCACACTTAAAATTTTTTGGTATAGGCTCTTGGTGTTTTCTCTTGGAGAAGATCTGGGACCATGATCCTCCTGCCTATGACTCCTTCAGAATGTGATCTCCCAGGCAAATGCTAACATCACAATTTGTTTCATGAGGTGGTAGAGGGGGGCTCTTGTTCTTGTCCACTTTTATTCTTCTCTGTCCCTGACCTGCTCTTGTCCCAATATCTGAAATTAGAATAGCTGAAAGTACAGGTATGAGTCACTGGATCTAAGCTATGGAAATATCATTTTTGTATCTTGTCTCCATTTCCTTTTAAAATTTGATTTAATTGTCAAAATGATATACAGAGGGGTTACAGTTACATACATAAGGTAATGAGTACATGTCTTGTCAAATGTTGTTACTCCCTCCCTCATTTTTCTCCCACTTTCTGTCCTGCTCAGAATTACATAGCCCATTCATAAGGAAATGGGGACTTCTTTAGCACACATTTTGGTTAAAACTAGCTGAGTTTTACTTTTTAGTCTTTCAAGTTGTAACTGAGAAATAGAAAGGCTTTATTATACTTTTGTAAAAGGGAAAGATATAAATAAAATAAATGATTGTACCATCAAACTCAAATATTACTTTTTTCTCCATTGAAATGGTAGTGAAAAGTTATGATTTTTCTGTGAAGCATCAGAGAAAGTATATACACATGAACTCAAAATTATAACATAGACAAATATGACACTATGAATTTTACATTTTCCAGATACTTTTGACAAATTGACAAGGTAAATTCACTCATACATGAGAAAGGAGGCTCTATACCCTATTACAAATAAGAACTACATTAGGAACAAATCTCAATTATACTCTTAGTCTTTGTGGCTAGTGGTTTTTACATTTAGCTTAATACTTTGATACTGTTTTTCAAATGAACTCTTGAATCTGATTACAGAAAACATTGTATCATGTAGCTACATCTACACAATTTTATTTCAGGAGCACATAATAAAACTATGTGTAGAAACTTTCTAAAATGTTAATACCTGCAGAGCATCTGGTACAAGTACCATGTGAAAATGAGAAGCCAAAGTAGAGAAAGCATTTTTAATAAAAAAAAATATGGTCTCTTTTCATCAAAGAAAACAAAAAATGTTTTCATTTTACTTTTCTTTTAGCCTGTGTAAAAAAAAAATACCAAGAGGAGAGACTTTTCAGAAGAAGCAAAGCACAGAAAGCCTTAAAGGAAACCAAAGAGCTTTCAACAGGATATTACAATGATTGTTTTGCCCTCAAAATGCTCTGATGCACCACCAACCTAGGCAAGATTTTAAGATGATGGATTTATTTTTAAGGATTTAAAAAAATTATTTTAGTGTAGAGCCTACTATTAGACAAACAACACTTGTTTTAAACAGATTCCATTATGTCACTACTTCACTCTTAGTACATAGAACAGATTTCAAATAGTTGAGGGAAAATGTCTAATTTGCTACAGATTAAACACACACACACACACACACACACACACACACACTCAGGATAGGACCACTTATGCAAATTCCCATATTTTAAATAGAAAATTTATTGATAGAACATGGTCCTAGCAAATATTTATTGTTATTTTACAAGATTGTGTTAGTGCTAAGGATGGTGGCTCAAGTTTGTAATTCTAGCTAGAGGAGGATGGAGGAGCCTCCTGTCACCTTCCAACCCTTTGACATGGATCTGGGGAGGCTTTTAAAAGCCTTGTAGGCAAGGCCCAGGGCCCGAGACTGCGTTTGCTTCTCCTCGTATTGCTAAAGACATGCTTTATAATTAGTATATTTGTATTTGTAACATATTCTCTGGGAGATAAGGGCATGGTAGAGAAGAAAGTGCATGACTATGTGACTGACACAAACATAACTACTTCTTCACCAGTGGGGGGAATGACAGCTGTTAAAGCCCAGGGCTGCTTCAAGGGGATAAATTTGCCATAGAGCTGTTTGAGCAACTTAGAAAGAAATCCATTAGTGATGAAGAGAAAGACCCAGAGTCCAATAAGCCTCCTATGCACCTAGCTTTAAGAGCTAGAAAACCCATCTTAAATCCCAAAATCTGGACTTGGTATTTGGGGCCCTACAACCCTGTCCACAAAAGAGAAACGATTGAACAAGAAACAAGTTGAACAAGAAATGTACTCACTGACTTACATATGAATCTGTAACTCCTCTGTACTATACTTTGACAATAAGGAAAAAAGTTTAATAAAAAATCTTAATATTGCCATTTTTAAAGAAAATAAAAAACAAATGTGAACTTCTTAAAATGATGACTGAGGAATGCTAAAAACTGATTTTTTATATTCTTTGCTTACGTTGAGCTCATGAAATAATATGTATTCCAAAAGCTCAAAAATCTCCTCCTTGGGGCTGGGAGTATGGCCTAGTGGCAAGAGTGCTTGCCTCCTATACATGAAGCCCTGGGTTTAATTCCCAGCATCACATATATAGAAAATGGCCAGAAGTGGCGCTGTGGCTCAAGTGGCAGAGTGCTAGCCTTGAGCAAAAAGAAGCCAGGGGATAGTGCTCAAGCCCTGAGTCCAAGGCCCAGGACTGGCAAAAAAAAAAATAAAAAAATAAATAAAATAAATAAATAAATAAATAAAGAGAAACCATTAATTCTCATCATAGGGCGATCTTTTTATATGATAGGAAGTAGGGTTTGGAAGGCCCCCAACAGGAACAGCAGTTAATGGGAAAAGGTGGGTGACCACACTTAGCCTGGGACAGGATATTATGATCATGAGGGAAAAGGCGAAGTTAGGATTGATGGTTAGGATTGTGTGAGATGCACCAATCTTCCTATTTGGGAGAGAATAAGGTGGTTTGGAAAGTCATGGTGCACAAATGACTTAACATAAAAAGGAAAAATTGGTAAACAGTTACAAGAAGGAAAATGTGTGCTTAAAGAAGGAAATGTGTGCAGGATACTATCCACAAAAAACATGTACTTATGCCTTTCTTGAACCTGAGAGTAAAGTGAAAGGATAATGGATTTTAAAGCACACTTACAAAAAGAGAGAAGCCCTTTGAGATTTTACAATTACTAACCATGTTAAATATTTGTCTAACTTACTTGGCATTTGGTAGGATAAATAAAAAATAATACAAAAACTGCAAGCTTTAAGATAAAGAGATGTCTCACACTTTTGACAAAAGCTTTATTGTGGATAGAAACCAAATGTCTACTCGGACATGATAAGTTAAAATAACTACAGACAGCTGAGCAATATGCAAACAATTGGTTAGTTTACTGGAAAGAAAAAAATCTTAGAGTTATATGTAAGATACTTGCTTTAAATAAATAGATGCTTTTATGTAAACACTTTCCTTTTTAAAATAGTACAAAGAAAGACCTCTAATCTATTTGGGCCAGAGACTAACTCATCACTTTTGACTCTGCGTCTCTCATTCCTGCTTCTCAGTATTATTTAAGGAAAATTCGATTGTATGAGCCATAGTGAGTATTTTTATATTCAAAGTAAATTTTAGAATAATTATTTACCTTCAGAAACTATTGGTTGGATTTTAATTGCTGAGACTTTTCAGATATTAGTATATTTAGTCTTCCACCCATGAAAATGGTACACATCTCAAGCTACCTACATTTTCAATTTATTACATACTTACCTATTTCATAAGCATTTGTAGATTTTAGTATATGAGTCTCCTACATGTTTTCCTAGAAATATCTAAGTATATTTTTATTTAATATTTTCTCTCCTTTGGCTTTCATTATTTTTCTGGAAATTCTAAATTATATTGAATTTTAAATTTTGGCAACTATAGTCCCATTGGTAATACATGGATGTAAAATGGAATTTTACCTATCTATCTTATAACCATTTATATTATACCTGTGACATTTGTTGAATATGCTTATTCATTCTACTTGTTTTCCATTATATTGCTGAAGATTTACCTCACAGCCAATCATTTTATTTTCAAACAGAGATAGATTTTGACAGTTTATTTGCTTTGAGGAAATTCATTTTTTTTCTATACCTCCCTGTCTAGGTGAATGAGTGTGGTAAAAACAAATATCTTCATTTTTCTCACTCTAATAAGTAAAGCTTTCAACCTTACATCATTACATATAATATGAATTGTATGTTTTCACTGATTTGTCTTTAAATTGAGGAAGTGTTTTTCTACTCTTATCTTCCTGAATATTTTATCATAAGTTATGTCAAATTTTGTCAAATTTCTTTATTACTTTGATGAACATAATGTGATTTACTTTCTTAACCTGTAAAAATGATAACTTAGGTTGATTGATGATACTCATTTTCAACACTAGCCTTGTCTTCATGGAGTAAACATTGGTTGTAAGCAATGTATAGTTCTTCCCATATATTAGATACTTTGATTTGCTATTATCTTTTGAAGAAAATTTGTATCTATATTTATGATAGATATTGGTCTATATTTCCATTACATACTGTGCTCTACCTTTGGAATCAAAATACACTCATCCCTCATTATAACAAAGTCCACTTATTGTGAGTTCACTGAATCACAGTTTTTGTTTTTAATATATCTAATTCTGTATCGCAGAGTTTTCACTATATCGCCAGATTTTGCAATATATAGGTATCATATAATGTATATAAATGTATATAATTTATAAATGTATATAATTTATACAAAATCTATATAATAATATGCATGACTCTTTTGCCTAAAACTTTAAAACAGTATAAAATATTTAAAATGTTAATCAAACATATTAAAATAATATTAAGTAAAAATAAAATATTCCTCGTTGGATGAATACTATTCTGTACAAAATAGAAATGCAGTTCACCACTACTGCTTGTGCAAATTTGACAATGTGGGATTGTACACGGCATACTCTTAGCTGTTGGAATGGAAGGCAACCAACCATATCACTGTTTTCTATATCTTGGCCACTGATTGGCTAACTTACTGCATCGGTCTGGCTAACTTACTGCATCGGTCTGTTTACTCTCCCACACTGTGCCCATACATTCACTATCTCTCTTTGTCCATTTCACTTCTATGTTTGATTCTTGTGCATACTGTTGCTCTATGGTGTTGCATTTTTGTGAGTTTTTTGTAAAACTTTGAACTTATTCCATAACCTACAATGCTACCCAATTCTTGTGCACCTTCTGAGGCTTCTGGCAGTGAACCCAGATGCCAGAGAAAGATGCTTGCCATCAAAGAAAAAGTGGGACTTCTCTACATGTTAAAGGAAAGCAAAAATGGCGCCACTGCAGGTCACCATTACAGGATCAACAAATCTATAGTTCACTATATAAAAGGGAGAAGAACATTTGGTCTAGTGCAATGATGACCTTGCAAAGATAATGGTCACTTCCCATAATAAGGCCATTGTGGTGATGGAGTCTGCATTGACCCTGTAAATAAATGATGGCAGGAAGAAGTATATCTCACTAGATACCAACACCATGCAGTTGAAGACCAAGAAACTTTATGTAGTTTTATGGAAAGCAGCCTGTTTATGGTGGTGATAAGGATGAAGACAAGCATGATAACTCAGAAGCAGGAACGTCAAGTGCTCCCATCAGACCAACCCCATTCAGTGCCAGCCAGACCTGGTTTGAAAAATTTCTACGATGCTTTGGACTCAAGAGCATTTATCTGCATGGAGAAGCTGGCCCTGTGGATAAAGCCTGAGCCAAAGAATACGTGAATGACATATTCAGATCCGTCATTAAAAAAAGGGGCCTATAAACCTGAGCAAGTTTTTAACATGGATGAGACAGGCTTATTTTGGAAAGTGATGCCACTGTGCACTTTTATTATGAAGTAAAAAGACAATGCTCCTGGTATTAAGGCCCAAAAGGATCAAGTTACTCTGATTATGTGTGGGAATGCTGCAGGCTTTATGATATAGCCAGGGATTATTTATAAGTCAAAAACCCCAAAGGCCCTAAAAAGCAAAAATAAGACTGTGTTGCCTGTACACTGGATATACAACCCCAAGGCCTGGATCACAAAACTCCTCACAGGTGATTGGTTCCACCAGTACTTTCCTGGAGGTTAGACTTTCTCTGGCAGAGGATAAGTTGGAGTTCAAAGTGCTTCTGATAATGGACAATGCTTGAGGCCATGCTATCAATCAATATAATGGCCTCCAGATAGAGTTCTTGCAGCCAAACACCACATCTCTCCTTCATTCAGCTCATGGATCACGGCACTAATAATGCTTTTAAGGAGCTCTACACACAAAACTCCATGCACAACCTGGTTGAAGCTATGGACTAGGATGAACACTTCTCACTAATGCTACTTTGATGTGACTACAATATTGTATCATGTCTTCTAAATATTCAGAAGGGCATAAAGGAGGTGAGTGAAACAGTAAATGCCAGCTGGAAAAATTTGTGTCTAGAAGTGGTCCATACTTACAAGAGGTTCTTTCCTGATGAAATCCATCACTTTGTAGTAGCTAACGCCATGAAACTAGCAAAACTAATGGGAGGAGAAGGTTTCAATTATATAACTCCTGATGATGTGAATGACATAAGTGATGTCCACTCACAAACATTGATGGCCAAAGACCTGATGGAGAGGACATAGTCAGCTAGTGAAGAAGAGGATGATGAACAGAATGAACTTCACATTGGCGAAGAGGAGGTTGGACTAATTCTCAATCATGCGGAAAAGCCAAAGAACCTCAGAGAATTGCTGAAGAATGGGACCCCCAGATGCTTTGTTTGTTGTACTCCATAAATACAAACAAGAGTGACATGTCAGTTTATAAAAACCTTCTCACTCAGAAGAAAAAGTGCCAGTTACTCCCCATAACTGTGTTCATCACAAGGATTAAGAGATCTTTTATGCCTAAGCCTTTAGCAGAAATAGAAGTTACGGCCTAGGGTGAAGATACTGCACAACCTGATGAAGGACTTGATGACGTGGTAGCATTAGAAGAGCTGTAATGCTCTTCTTGGCTGTGCAGTATATTAATCTCATCATCATGGCCTTCGGTTCCTTCAGTACTACACACCTATGTAATTCATGATCTTTATCATTTGAATTGTAGTATACTTCACTGGTGAGAACCCATCTAGAATTTTTTTAAAATATATATGTTTAAGAGTGTAGAAAGTGTTTAAGCGAATATGAATTGTTTATAAGAGTGTGGGAACAGATTTATATGACAGAAGGGTTTATAAAGCCTTTATCGGTATGAAATAATATATTATGTATTATATAACACACATTTTTACATGTTATATAATATAAAATAATACGTTATATATTTATATAATATAATATATAACGTATTATTTTATATTATATTTATATCTTCTGAATAATATAACCATATACATATATATATATAATAACATCATTATAACATTGCTACTTCATGGATTTTCACCTATCACAGGGTTCTCTGGAACATAACACCCACAATAGGTGGGGGATCACTTCCTTCTTTACTGAGAAGTGTAGAATTATTTTCCTTATGACCTTCATGGACACTTTGGGATGGTGATTGACGTCATTACAATGGAGTAGTGCTGAAATGCCTAACTCTTCTGTAGTCCTCTTCTTTTTTTTTTTTTTTTTTTTTTTGGCCAGTCCTGGGGCTTGGACTCAGGGCCTGAGCACTGTCCCTGGCTTCTTTTTGCTCAAGGATAGCACTCTGCCACTTGAGCCACAGCGCCACTTCTGGCCGTTTTCTGTATATGTGGTGCTGGGGAATCGAACCCAGGGCCTCATGTATACAAGGCAAGCACTCTTGCCACTAGGCCATATCCCCAGCCCCCTGTAGTCCTCTTCTGACAACACTGAAAATGGGGGAAGCAGAAATGCCTTGCCCTTGCTATTAGAGATGGATGTCCACCTTTCTTACCTCACCTACACTGACAAATACGATCGATGGTCCCTGACACCTTCACATAACAAAGTGAGGCTCGGTGTGGAAATAGTTAGATTAAGTATTTGTTTGTGCACTTTGTAGACTGGGATTTATAATGACTCTATTTACTGCTCGATTAAACAAGAACACATGTATTTCTGATTTCTACTTATGTATTTTGCAGTATGTATGTAAGTGAATGTGAAGAAGATGCATTAATTTAAGCAGTTGACACTTAGACAACAGAGGAATGTGTTATGCCAGTTTGGAATCATTTTAATACACCATAAAAATGTTGGCAAAGATATAGTGACATCGGTACTGGCTGAATACAGGCATGGAGGTCAACCTCTGCTGAGATGGCAAGTATTACTACTGCCCCTATAGGTTCAAGTCAGCAACACACATTGCAAAGGAATTACTGTAGCCAGTCACTATCAAAAACAGTTTGAAGATATGTCACAAAATGGTTAAATATATTCAACATCTAATTAAGTAGCATAGTTCTTTAGAAATATTTATAGCAATCTAAAAATCAGGGTAGAAGTTTGAATATGTCATAAGAAACAAACTCATTATTTCTGAGAATAAAATCAATCCATTTGCCTAATATCTGAACACCTCATTTCTCTCGAATGTGTTTGCACAATATGTTTAGAGTGGGTTGAGTTTTTTTAATTTTTAATAAGCAGAAAGACTATTTGGCAAGGAAAGTGTGTTGTTAAAGTGCAAACTTACTCTACCAAATAGTGTTAATAAGTGGATCCAACTCAATAAATAGAAATATTGAATGCCTTGGAAATTTAAGGAGCAATCTAAGACAAATACTAGTGGTATTTGCTTGATAGAAATGTTCGATAGAAAATAATATTATACACAGAAACTGTGGGACAAAGGGTGAACAAATTCAACAGTAATACTAGGCACTATATTATAAATGAACTATAGAACTTGGGGAAGAAGGAATTTGGGAGGGGAAAGTCTAGGAGAAAATGAGTAGGGAAAGTAAATATACTCATTATATGACTTATGTAACTGTAACCCCTCTGTACATAACCTTTAAAATAAAACAATATTATTCAATTTATAACATTTTAACATATAGTTGATAAAATATTAACCAAATAGTGAAGTTCTAAACTGCCTGAAAAGCCCAGTTTTCTACTTGTTTTACTTATCAAAAATACTTTACAATTCTGAGACTACATATAGTAATTAGAATGTACTATCAATTAAACTGTGAAAAAATTCTGTTATCCAGGATGCTGAAACTTAAATTAAGACCTTCTTGTGATGAAATGATGTTATTATTGCAATAGTTAATCTACACATTTTTTGAATTTTTTGTATTCAACAACCAAAAGAAAATTGCATAATAAAATGGAAACTATGACTTACCTGTCATGTGAATTGGAAGGATGGTTGAGAATGTTGAAAAGTATAACATTGATAAAGACACATTGTATTTATAAACTGTTTTGTTGAATGGCAAGTCCTTTGGATCACTACTTACAATAATAATAATAAGGCTTACTTGTCCTTAGAAAAATTTCTGTAAAATCTACTAATATAAATTTTTAGTATATTTTTAGATGATTTTGTGATTTCTAAAACATCTATATATTTGCATACTGACTTCATTTCATACAAATATTATTTAAATGTACTTAATGCAAGCTACAAATAGGCCATATCTATTTGCATTATCCTGTAAAATTTTATCCTAATAAAGTATTTCTGCTGTTAAAATAATTTAGTCACTATTTTTATTTATCAAATTTTATTGATATTAAAATTATGATGTTTTTAGCAACTAGTGGCTTTATGAGAGGAAGATCAGATAGAAGCTAATCAAGATAAAAATATGTTAAGCAGCTAAACTATAGTGGCTTTCATCACTAATCCTAACTACTCAAGTGGCCAGCTCAGTTAGACAACTCTCAAAAATTCACGTTTTTCATTAACCAGCAAAAGACCAGAACTGCAGGCATGGTTCAAGTAAAAGAGCAGCCATCAGTGAAAATGCTGAGAGCAAGAGGGCCTGAGTTTAAGCCCCAATACATTTGTAAGTATTTCAAGGAGAGAAAATGGACTTTTCAGGTTTGAGTAAAGATTGTAGACTGATTCAGAATTTTTTGTTGTAGGGTAACTTACCAGCTAATTACTTCAGAGTATGTAAATGATTCATAGGTTTTGTTTATTGTTTGGTTTTTTATTTTCATGTCAGTCTTGGGGCTTGAAGTCAGGGCCTGTGTGCTTTCTTGCACACATAGTTAGTACTCTACCACTGGAGCTCTCTCAGCTCCACATCCAGCTTTTTAGTGATCATTTGGAGATAAAAGTTACACTTTCCTAACAGGGCTGGTTTTAAGCCATGATCCACAGTTCTCAGCCTCCTAAGTATCTAGAATTATATGTATAAGCCACTGACTCCTGGTTTGTTTGAGTCTTTAATGTGATTAACAGCATGAATGGTCTCACAACTTGGAAAAAATCTCTATCATCACTCATCTTGACTTCTTCAACCATCATTTAATATCTCAGTTTGGCTCCAACTTTTGTCATCACTTAGTTATCAAGCAAACTGCTTTTAAGTATTAATTTTATATTTGTTTGCATGTTTAAGAAGCTCTTCATAGGTCTTCCTCAATTTTTTTTTTTTTTTTTTTTTTTTTTTTTTTTTTTTTTTTTGGCCAGTCCTGGGGCTTGGACTCAGGACCAGAGCACTGTCCCTGGCTTCTTTTTGCTCAAGGCTAGCACTCTGCCACTTGAGCCACAGCGCCACTTCTGGCCATTTTCTGTATATGTGGTGCTGGGGAATTAAACCCAGGGCCTCATCTGTACCGGGCAAGCACTCTTGCCACTAGGGCATATCCCCAGCCACCTCTTCCTCAAATTTTTACCCATTTGAATTCTTAATTTTTTTAACTCATTCTTCAACACAATTTCACTCACAGCCCTTGATTTCTCCATCTCAGGAAATTCTAGTTTTCTACTGTTTCCATTTTCCCTTTACTTCTTTTGCTTTAGTTTTATTGTGGTAACTTCCCTTTTCCTATTAGATTTCCACAAGAATTTCTGTCATTCTCTATACTTTTGTCTCATGTATAAAGCATCTAACATAAGAATTAAATGGCTATCAAGACTAAAACAGAGAACAGCTGGACCTCTGTGTTTCTTTCATTTTGCTCACATTATTCAATCATTACATATGAATTAGGTCAGTTTTTAAACTTTATAATTAATCTTATTAATTTTGTTGAATGTAATCATCTACACTGAGGAGGAGATTTTTTTGTTTTTCCAATCCTGGGCCTTCGACTCAGGGCCTGAGCACTGTCCCTGGCTAGCACTCTGCCACTTGAGCCACAGCGCCACTTCCGGACATTTTCTATATATGCGATGCTGGGAATCAAACCCAGGTCTTCATGTATAGGAGGCAAGCACTCTTGCCACTAGGCCATATTCTCCTCCCCAAGGAGGAAATTTTTGAGCTTTTTGGAATAAATATTATTTCATGTGCTCAACATAAGCAAAGAATATAAAAAAATCAGTTTTTAGTATTCCTCAGTCATCATTTAAGAAGTTCACATTTGTTTTTTATTTTCTTTAAAAATGGCAATATTAAGATTTTTTTTATTAAACTTTTCTCCTTAGTATCAAAGTATAGTACAGAGGAGTTACAGATTCATATGTAAGTCAGTGAGTACATTTCTTGTTCAACTTGTTACCTCCTCCTTCATTTTTCCCCCAACTCCCCGCTCCTTCTTTCCCTCTCCCCCCAAGAGTTGTGCATCTAGTTTGCACCAAATGGTTTTGTAAGTATTGCTTTTGGAATGGTTTGTCTTTTTGTCCTTTGTCTCTTGATTTGATAGTCCCTTTCCCTTTCCCAGTTCTAATGCCCATATAAACAGTATCCAGGGTGTACTCAGATGAGATACATTGGTCATGGGAGTACAACCACAGGAAGGGAATACAAGAGAAACAAAACTAAACAAGACAATCAAACAAATAGACAAGGGGGAAAAAAAAAAGGTACGGTTTCACAAGGCATGTTGAAAATAATTACAACAGTGGTATCAATCTTGTTTCTGTAACATGGAGTTCATTTCACATGACATCATCCTATGTGATCATATGGGTACAGCTATTGGGGTATTTTGATCTTCTACCATGACTACCCTAATCATGTACTAGCTATTCCCTATGAGGGACACCATAGGGTTTATGTTTCTTCACTTAGTATGATTTTTTTCCAGGTCCTTCCATTTCCTTATGAATGGGTCAGTGTCATTTCTTCTGATGTAGGCGTAGAATTCTATTGTGTGTATGTATGTACCACATTTTCTTGATCCATTCATCTACTGAGCGGCAACTAGATTGGTTCCATGTTTTAGAAATACAAGTTGTGTGGGATGAACATAGTTGTGCTGGTGGCTTTAACATTAATATTTTTAAACTAACAAATTTTTAAATTTTATTTACCAGAGAAGGTAACAAGTTTTACTTTATGTATGTAACTGTAACCACTCTATACATCATCTTGACAATACAATTTAAAAAATTATATGACAAATGAAAACATGGTAAAATTTTGTGATTCCAAGAAAAGTTTAAACATAAGAGCCATCTAGTTTCTTTGAAATTTCAGAATGCTTAATAAAAACTTTAAATGTTTCTTAGGCTTTCAAGTCAGTTTTTAAAGACATTATATATTGAATATAAAGCTTATTTTAGTTCCCCCATATATTCCAACATGAGGATCTTTTAATAATTTTCCAAAGAAATTCCTGCAATGATTTTGAAATCTTCCACCAACTATTTCCCAAAAAATCTGATTGACTTCTGCTTAGATGCATGATTTTTTTCTTACCAGCTTTTATCAGTTACACAAAGGGTGAATTCCATTGTTACATCTCCATGTGTTTACAATTGTATTTGTATCAATCTCTTTTTGCATCAATCATGCTCCCTGCCCCAAACACATCTCACACAAATATATGCACAATACTCCTGAATAGAGCATTTTTTGAGGTTGAAGTTGGTTTTATTTTTTTCTCTGTGTAATTCTTTAATGTTCCATCCTTCAGTGATCAAGTTTGTTTATCAAAGGTCAACTTCATAACAGTTGTACATCTGTTACATGGATCCATCTTGTATCTTAAGAAAAACTTTAAAAAATGTACTTGGACTTGATATACAGAAGGAATTTTTATATTATTTTTCAACTTTTTTTACTACATTTTAATTGTAATATAAAATTAATATTAAAATGTCTTAATTATTTTTGAAGTCTAGAGTTTAGAACTGTCCCATTTATTGGACTATGACTATTTCACTAAAATTTTGCTACTAAATTACAGCATTCAGAAAGTGTAAAGTAAGCTACAAGGAAAAAAAAACACACCAACAAACGTAAATTAGAGGCATGATGCTTGTTAAAGCATAGTCTAGCACAAAAAACAATGACACTTAGGTATTAATCTAAATTAATTTTGTATAAGAAGTCTTAATGAATGTGATCATTTACATTGGACAACAGGGACTCTTCCTGTCTATAATGTACTGTATTTAGGTATAAACTAAATAATGAAAATACAAGAGAAATAACTCTCCTATGACCAATATACTCGCATTAAAGTCAGTAAGCTCAGTATTGTTTTGAAAAATGCATGTAGATATGCCTGACTTTTAAAAAATTGCTTCAAATTCACTTCTTTCCTACCACAAATGAGCTCCTCTGATAGATGTTTCTCTGTTTTGGGTTTTTGTTTTGTTTTTTTGTTTTTTTCTGGTAGGCTTTTTCTACTCCCTCAATATAAGCACACACTGAACATCACCTGGTGCTGGATTGATATTAAATATTATTCAATGATTAGTTGTGATATTGTATAATTTTTTTGTTAATTGAAAGTAGAATACCAAACTTCTGGCAATAAAACATAAAGAAAATATCTCACATTGGCTTAGTATTTGTGAAGGGAAAGCAATATAAAGCTAAACAAATCACTCATAAATCACTAAGTAAAAAGAATAAGTCAGTGTGCCCCCAAACAATATTTTTTTTAGCACATTTCAAATCAGACTTTCCAGGTACTAATCTTGGAAGGTTTAGTGTAGATAAATGTTTAAGTTTTCATTTTCAAATACAACAGCTCTTACTTTTTATAATTGCTGAATGTTCTAGAATTGCTGATTCTCTTTGAGATTCATTCAACACCAGACATGGCTCATTATCATGATGCATGGTTGCCATATTTTATGTGATACATATTCCCTCTTAAGAAAAACCAAAGTTTTCATTTGCTTTTGGCTCTCTCCTTGATAAGTACCATTGCAAGTGAATTAACAATTCAGTGATAATAAACAGGAATTTTATAGTGTATAAATGATCTGTTTAAAATTGTGAAATGATTTTAATCTTTGTCCTTAAGAAACCATGAGTGTCAACTGAACAGTACAAGAAATATATCCAGTGCCTAATGTATGTAACTGTATCTGCTCTGTATATCAGTTTGACAATAAAAATTAAATAAATAAATAGAGTAATTCAGAGTAGCTAATACATGGACTTTTGTAGGTGCACATCTAAAGGAACAACGAAGCAGTTTTCTATAAGAATGTCATAAAACACATAGGATATCAACCATGTGTGCTTGACAACTAGTTAGAATTACAGCATTACGTAGGTAAAATATGCCATTCACATATCATAAAGTTTAAAACAAAGCTTACACAACAGTTTAGCAAATGTAATTAGAACTTTAGAAAATAAAATCAAAATAGTCCTTCATAATATAAAGAAAAATAAAATGAAGTTTTAAGTAATGAATAAAATAGAATAGAATTAGGATATAGAATTATTAGGCATGCTTGAAAAAGTCTCAAAGAGAGATTCATAAACTTTTGGAGAAAAACAAGACTGAGAGAAATAATAAATTAAAGACAAAATTTAAATTTTTATTATATGAGATGATGGAATACCAGACTGAACTAATTCCTTCAGTTGTCGATATTTGTCCACACATTTTACATGCCAGATACAGCAGTGTGTGCTAGCAAGATAACAGGACACATACATTGTTAGTGAAGGCAGACCTTGAGCAAATTAATGAGTACTCTTATCATAGAAAGTCACTGTCTCTGTCCATTTGTGCTGTTACAAGTAAATAGCAGATTGGGTACTTTATAAATAATACAAATTTATTTTCACATCTCAGGGACTGGGAGCTACAAGATGAAGGCACCACCAGACAGATTGTGATTTCTCTTAAATGCTCTACCACTGCTTTGGAAAATAAAATGACACAAGTAAACAAACAGCACATTGATACTGTGTCCTGGGCAGAGAACTGATATTGTGCCTCATAGGGCAGGAAATAAAAAGGAGCAAACCCACCCAGAAATCCTGCTGTAAAAGTAACATTAATTCATGGAGAAGAGGGAGAATAAAGTCCCCTTGGTCCTTTAAGAAGAGCATGGAGAATTTACTGAAGTAAACAAGTTCTGTATTTTGATATTGAAAGGTCTGTCTACATCTAGAAGACTAGCAGCAATTGTCACATTTTGCATTCTCTTCCCACATTTATTTGTTTACATATATTGCATGTCTATCTTCTATAGTTTCTGTTCTATAGGGGATCACACTTGTACTATTTGGGATAGAAAGACTGAGAGAAATGATAGAGTTATAAATAACCTCTGTGCATAGCATTTTCTCTCTCTTTGGTTTATTACTTTTTCTCTTTTTCTCTCTCTGACACACACACACACACACACACATTACACAAATTCAAGTAAAACTTGGCAGAGTGAAAACTTATAGGTATGACACTGTAAAATCAAAACAGTAGTTTTACACCAAGAAAAAAGCATGTGTACAGAATAAGCTTGCATGCAGAAACAGTTAAATATATATTTATAATGTTTTAGTTTCTACTTAGGCCTGATATGTGGAAATTGCAATATTGGAAGACAGTGACAGAAGGGGAAAAATGATTTAAAAAGAATTGTGCTGATTATACCTGATTCAGGTAACTGTAATCCCTCCATATATCAACCACACTAAAACAATAAGAAGAAAGAATATGAAAAGTAGAAATATTTAACATTTGAGAATTCTTTTTCCTTCTCTTACTTTTTTTGTGTTGGTACTGGTATTTAAACTTAGCTTACTTAGCTTCTGCTCTACTGTTTGAAATATGCCTCCATCACAGCTTTTTTGCTGGTTAATCGGAGTCTCTCAGATTTGTCTGCAATCCTTCAGATCCCAGCCTCCCCAGTAGCACAGATTATGAGTGTGATCCATAGGCATTCCGATGAACTTCAAAATTCTTTCTCCAAATCATCAAGTCTCATGTGAATTCACTTTGTGAGAAGCTGGGCCATCCTTTACTGTGCTGTTTTCTAGCTAATCTGTTATTCTGCTGCTGTTGCTAAGTGTTTCTCCATCTAATTGCACAGAGACTGATTTGTTTAGCAACCCCTGCTTAGTGTTAGGCTTTGTTCTCCCCACTGTGGACACTATTCTGTCATTATTTCCCTGTTCCTATTGTTTTGTAGAGCACATTTCATCACAAGTGCTTTGTAATACAATTATCCTCCCGCAACCCTCCTGTGTGTAACTGTTAGGACCCTTTGGCTCCAAATAGATGCTTCTTACATCTGCCTAGCAATGTTCACAGCAAAAGACAGTAACTGAGCCTAAATAACTATGTTCCTAAAGCTTACACATAAAATAGTCATCCTCATTAAGACACAGTGGAAGTAAAATCAAAATAGAGAATATTCACTCTGAACGTACTAGATGACTATTAGTTTGACCACATTCCATGAATTCATTTGATGGCGTATTTGAAATTATTATGAAGAAAATATATAACTTTATTGACAATTCAGATACTCCTTTATGGAAATTTGGCAGGGGTTTTCTCAACTCAAAAAGTGATAGAGAATAAGAAGAGCACAAAAAAAGGATAAAGAAAATAAAAGAGCGCTAGCTGAGATTTCCTCAAACTGATTTTTAAAAATAGCTATGTCAAACAGTCAAACTGTGACTCACAGCTTGGTTAAATATAAAATATTATAGCTTACCACATTATGTAAAACAAAAAGAAAAAAATTAAAGAATTCAAACAAAAGATAAATTTGTATCAAAAGATTTATACAATAAATTTGTATAAATTCTGTACACATGCTTTTCTCTTGTGTATAACTACTGTTTTTATTTTATAGTGTCATACCTGTAAGTTTTCACTCTGCCAAATACCACTTGAATCTGTGTAATGTGTGCGTGTGTGTATGTGTGTGTGTCAGAGAGAAAAAGTAATAAACCAAGAAAGAGAAAATGCTATGCACAAAATTTGTATGATCTTGAAACAAGATCATGATTGACCCTTATATAGTAAATTATCTGAAAAGCCTCATATTGAAGGATCAAATCTTAGTCTTTATTAGAGCATTAGCTGTCTGCAGGCAACCAGTTGCTACAAAGGTTGAAGCCCACAAATACACTTAACACTATCAGGAAATAGGCCAGAGAGAAGAGAAAGAACAAAAATAATACCAACAAACCAATCCAGCTTCTTTGGGAGCTGACTTGGGATGCCATGGTGAGGGGAGAGGAGCCAGGAGACAGGACCCAGGACAGGAACATGGAGACATATGTCATGGGGTGATGGCACCTGGGCTGATCTGACCCTAAATAGGGTCACAGGGGCAAGGTCAGAGGAAGCTTCCTGACCCGGGCATTTGACTGACAGGTTCAGTAACCTATTTGCCAAGTGCCTACTAATGTCTCTAGGAATTCAGGAACACCCATCCCTGGGGCGGGGGCTACCCTACCTCTAGGAATTCAGGTACATCCATCAAGACAAGGTGCCAGATAGTCCAACTCGCCATGTGGCCAAAGATGACACTGACCAGATTTGGCCTCCATATTACATTACAAGGGATATTCATATTTAGAGACTAAGTATATGCTTGTGATGTAGTCTTCAGAAATGAAGATGAAATAAACATCCATTTGGTCAAAACAAATAAGAAAAGTTGTTGTCAATCTCTAATATTTATCTTAAATGAAATATAAATGTTCAAATACAAATCTTCAAGAGAAGATTAAAGTATAATAGTATAGAAAATACTGGAAAGGAGAAATATTAAAGCAAATAAATGCTTTAAAATATATTAGCTGGATGCTAGTAGGTCACACCTGTAATCCCAGCTACTAAAGAGGCTGAGATCTTATGAGCACAGTTTAAAACCACCCCAGGCAGGAAAACCTGTGAGATTCTTACTTCCAATTAACTTTGTTTTCTCTTTATAAAACCAGAATTGGAGTTGTGACATCGTGGTAGAAGGGGTATCCTTGAGCAAAAAGCTCAAGGACAGTACCAAGACCTTGAATTCAAGCCCCAATACCAGTACATATGCACATGCGCACGTGCACACACACACACAAATGTATGAGGCGGGCATGATGTGAATGCCTATAATCCCAGTATTCTAAAGTAGAACAAGTTCTAGGCCAAGATTGTTCACAGATCTTCTTTTTATCAGATTAAGGAAGAATAAAGATTCCTATTTTCTGGGTATCTGTTATTTGTATTACATACCTAATCTTTCCTAATGTTCAGCCTTTATTAATGAGATAATCATGTGAGTTATTTGTTTCATTAAGCTGGTAAATTATATTGACAGATTTCAGAACACTTTGCCTCACATCTCTAGGAAACATTGGTCTCTGGCTTGATTTATTGATTTATTTACTTATTTTTCTTTTAAATGTTATTTTGCCTACTGCTTCAGTATTAGGAAAAATTTCACTCATAAGGAGATTCGGAAATAATGCTTCCAATTTGAAAATACATGGGAAAAATTGTTATTATTTCTTCCTTAAATCTTTAGTAAGATTTACTAGTGAACCAGTTGGGATTTGAGTTTCTATGTAGAAAGATCTCTCACACAGTCCATGGTTTTAACATTAAAAAAAAAACTATATAGGGTACACATTTCTTTTTGACTATTCTTTGATAATTTGTGAATTTCAAATGATACGCACCCTTTGTTAAAATTATTCATTTCATTAGATAAAAGTTCTTATATTGCATTGTTACCATTGTAATATCTATATATTTATCATGTCATGTCTGATATTTTATGTTATTTCATTATTAGTTCTATCAGTTTTGTGAATCTCAAAGTTTTTGTTTACTGATGATCCCATTATGTTACTACTTTTATTTTATTGCTTTCCATTCTAATCTTTGCTTTTCTTTTCAAGTACTTACTTCAGGTTTAATTTTTTTTCTTTTTTTCTTTTTTTGTTTTTTGCCAGTCCTGGGACTTGGACTCAGGACCTGAACACTGTCCCTGGCTTCTTTTCTCGCTCAAGGCTAGCACTCTGCCACTTGAGCCACAGCGCCACTTCTGGCCATTTTCTGTATATGTGGTGCTGGGGAATTGAACCTAGGGTGTCATGTGTACAAGGCAATCACTCTTGCCACTAGGCCATATCTCCAGCCCCCAGGTTTAATTTTTGTTTCTTCTTTGCAGTAAATTTAGTTTTTTAAATAAAGTCAGTTTTTCCTTTTCAAATATGAGTTTGTTTATAAATAAAGCTCTGAATAACATTCACAATAAAACACCCTACTAGGTTGGACAAATGGGACTGCATCAAACTGCAGAGCTTCTGCACGGCAAAGGACATAGCTCGCAAGATAAACAGAAAGCCCACAGACTGGGAGAATATCTTTACCGGCCATTTAACGGACAAAGGCCTCATATCTAAAATATATGCAGAACTAAAAAAATTACCTTCTTCCAAAAAAAAACCCGCAAACAACCAATAGCCTGCTCATCAAGTGGGCTAAAGACTTACAAAGAGACTTCTCTGATGAGGAAATGAGAATGGCCAAGAGACATATGAAAAAGTGCTCTACATCACTGGCCATAAAGGAAATGCAAATCAAAACAACATTGAGATTCCATCTCACCCCAGTAAGAAAGTCATATATCAAGAAAACTAACAATAACAGTTTTTGGAGGGGATGTGGCCAAAAGGGAACCCTACTTCATTGTTGGTGGGAATGTAAACTGGTTCAGCCACTCTGGCAAGCAGTATGGAGACTCCTCAGAAGGCTAAATATAGAACTCCCCTATGACCCAGCAAACCCACTTTTGGGTATCTATCCGAAAAACCACAAACAAAATCACAGTAAAGCCACCAGCACAACAATGTTCATTGCAGAGCAATTTGTCATAGAGAGAATCTGGAACCAACCCAGATGCCCCTCCGTAGACGAATGGGTCAGGAAAATGTGGTACATATACACAATGGAATTTTATGCCTCTATTAGAAAGAATGACATTGCCCCATTTGTAAGGAAATGGAAGGACTTGGAAAAAATTATACTAAGTGAAGTGAGCCAGACCCAAAGAAACATGGACTCTATGGTCTCCCTTATTGGGAATAATTAACACAGGTTTAGGCAAGTCACAGCAGAGGATCACAAGAGCCCAATAGCTATACCCTTATGAACACATAAGATGATGCTAAATGAAATGCACTCCATTTTATGTAAATGATTGTTATATCACAGTTGTAACTACTTTCAACATCCCATGTGTAGCTTCTACTATTGATGATGTTCTTGTATCACCTTCTTGTGATTGTATCTGCACTATCTCTGTAATCTTATCTGAGTATATTGGAAACCGTGTATACTGGTATTAGAACTAGGATATTGAAAGGGAATACTAAATTGAGAGACACAGGGTAAAAAAAGAGAAACAACTACAAAAGCAATACTTGCAAAACTGTTTGGTGTAAGTGAACTGAACACCTCAGCAGGGGAAAGGGTAAGGGGGAGGGGGGAGGGGAGAATGAGGGACAAGGTAACAAACAGTACAAGAAATGTATCCAATGCCTAACGTATGAAACTGTAACCTCTCTGTACATCAGTTTTATAATAAAAACTTTAAAAAAATAAAAAAATAAAACACCCTACTAAATTTGATGTTATATAACAAAATACAAAACTACATTGTTCTCAAAATCCAATCAAAATCACTTCTCACACTCAATGAAAAATACATTTTAAGTTATAAAACAAAGAAAAATCAATCCACCACTAGCTACATGAGAAATTATACTTCCATGTCAATGCAGGTGTGAAATAATTCGTGTGCCTTCCTTGTATTTTCAGAGTTATGAAATATCTTTAGGAAATCTTGTTCGTTTCCTGATTCTTTCAAAAATAGATGTGTATAATTAGTAATGAAGTCACTTGGCTAATAGACACAAAGGTGAGTTACAGTGTCCTTCATAGACATACAGAGACATGTAGGAGAAAATGCCCATTCTTCTTCATTACCCTCTATATAAACAATTTCAACTACATTTGCTTGGAGGTATTTTAGTTTCCTGACCTGCTGCATAGGAATTGTAAGACCATGCTGTCTTTTTGGAAGTTTGTGATTACATATTGTTTCCATTCTTTTGATCTCATACTACTATTAAAATTTGGATTTTATGAATGTCTTCTCTATATTGGTGTCACTACTATTTGCATTCAAACTTTCTCTACTTTAAAGCTTTGTGCAATTATGAGAAGCTATAATTTAGATAAATTTATATCCTATTCTGCATTTATCCTTTTTTTCCTTGGGGATGTCAAGAGACATTACTTTTATAAGCCTACTACTAATAAAATATTTAAATAAAAATATTAAGAAGTAAAACAGCAAGAATATAATGCAGGATATAGTATTTTAATATTCATAGAAAACTAACCATAATTGATAGTTTTAATTTCTTCTGAACTTTGTTGTGAAAATTTTATCTCAATAATATTATCCCCTGTGTATTTCCTTACCCAGGACATGACTGACAAAATGGTTTTAAACATAATAATTCTGAAAGGTTGGCTTCTTAAAAAGGAGATAACAAACAATACAAGAAATATATCCAATGCCTAACGTATGAAACTGTAACCTTTCTGTACATCACTTTGACAATAAATAAAAGAAAAAAAGCAAATCCTTGGACTGAGATTAGATTGTCGGAAGTTTGTGTGGGAAATTTTCTCCAAATTCACTACTGTGACAATGGAAAAATAGCACAGGAAGGGGAAGATGTCAGAATAAGTGTGTAATTGAGTAGATACTAACACAAGCTATTGATGTTTAATCATGCTAAAAACAATTAAATTGGAAACATGACAAAGTTCTAAGAGACTTAAGAGTGTCTAAAGTATCATTATATCAATAGCTATAATATAATATAATGATCATTAGTTTCCTTATAATTTAATAATATAAATTATCTGCTAAGGATATTTTCTTTAGAAACATTAAGAAAATAAATGCTTTACTGACTCAGATGATAAGCCAAAAGATTCAATACTTTAGAAATGTATGTTTTTTG
This sequence comes from Perognathus longimembris pacificus, assembly GCF_023159225.1. Taxonomy (NCBI): domain Eukaryota; kingdom Metazoa; phylum Chordata; class Mammalia; order Rodentia; family Heteromyidae; genus Perognathus; species Perognathus longimembris. Next base: position 122,607,247 of record NC_063162.1, read on the forward strand.
AAATTTTTGTAATCAAAGAATTTACATTCATTCTGTACCTAGCTACTTGTGAGGTGGAGATGGGAAAACCATGATTTGAAGGTAGCCTGTAAAAATAAGTTAGTGAACACCCTCCACTCTCTTAACTAAAAAAAGGTGAGCATAGTAGTTACACACCAATTATCCCAGCTCTATAGTACATGGAATAAGTAGGAAGAGCATGGTTCATGCCAACCAGACAAAAAAAATTGCAATGCTCTATGAAAAAAGTAAAAATAAAACAAAAAGATAAGATGTGTGACTTAAGTGGTAGAGCACCTGCTGAGAAAATATAAGGCCCTAAGTTCTCACTCCAATACTTACTAGAGGAACAATGAAATTTCATGAGTATTTATTTTACTATTTTATTCACACATTAATCTTCAGAAAGAAGGTGGCAAAGGCGAGTTATTTGAAGGTTCTCATAATTTGATTTTAAGTCATTTTGACTTTGCTCTATTTGCTACCTTAAAAAGTACTCAATTACATTTCTCATTTTTCATATTCGTACAATAAGTGTATTTGTACGTTTATAAAATAATTGTCAGTCACCCTTGTTTTTTATATAATGATCCAATAGGAAAAATTATAACATATGACCAGGCATCCAATGTATCCCTTTGCTAATCACGATATTTGTTCTTTTCTACTATCTTTCCTATTATCTAGTTTGTTGATTTCCAAAAAGCACACATTTTATTCAATTATTGTATCAACATTAACCTTAGTCATTTTGTGCTTCTTTCTTCCTTATGTCTTATCATTGTTTCAAATAATTTTTGTAAGGAAACTTAAAACTCTACATGTACTTTTAACACACTAGAATTACAAAGTTTAGCCACAACACTTGGCATAGGACAGCAGAAGATATTTCTGTGTCACATATTCTCTGTAGACCAGAGAAAAAGACATTGTGCAAGTGAGCTATGCTCAGTCTTCTATATTTGTGTGTGATGATTTAGTTTAGTTTTGTTTTGTTTTAATTCAGACACGGCAAAGGGTAATGATAGAAACAGTAAACACAAAGAAGCAGGAGAAGGCAGAGAAATAATACCACTCATTTACTTACCATGTAACACATGGAATATTTTCATCATGACTACACAGTTTACAGGAGTTTATGATTGAGGAGAAAAATAATTAACAATATCAACTTTAAGGGAATGCTTTTATGATCATTAATGGTGACCACATTGATGCGATGAATTTGCACATTCTCCCTGAGCAATGTGACAAGGTTAAAAACAGGAGAGAAACCCCAAAGAAGCCTACTCACCAACAAAATTGTGAGACAAATGGTGAACCAATGCAACGGCAATACTCACAAGACAATACATTGGAAGTGATCTTTACAACTGGAGGGAATGGAATTGGAAGAGAAGGAGAGTGGGAGAAAAAATGAGAGAGGGAGCAACACTATTCAACAAGAAATGTACTCATTATGTAACTGTAACCCTTCTGTAAATCACCTTCACAATAAAATTAAATTAAAAACTAAAAAAGAAAAAACTGAAGACAAGATTCATGATATGGGAAGCTCAGAAATGTGTACAATGTGTAAGATATTTAAAATGCCTTAGAACCCTGCTTGAGGCAGGTGGTGATCCAGACCAAGGAAGATACACAGGAAACACCCACTCTAGCTCCTGTAGTGCTCTTAATGAAAGTAAGCTTCACAGCAATATTGTTTATCTGAGTGTGCCCCTCTCACTGGATTACCAACATTTTAGGGGAAGATGCCATATTGCTCTCAGTTGAATAAAACTCATTATGTATATTGTATTAAATACAGTGCTCCACATGTTTAACTCAATCATGCCACAGCCAGAGGTCAGGAAAATCAGCCTTTCACAGATGGAAGAGAACTATTGCTGTCCATATTGTAGCTGTATACATGATTTCACTAAAACATTTCTACTTTTTCTAAAAGAAAGAGCAAGAAAAGAATGTAAGCTGTTACAGTATTATTTCACTGGGAAACTGATAGCTCAAAAGAGCTTGTTTGTGACTAGGCTGAAGAATTCTGTCTATAAAATCCCTTTTCAATGAGATTGTTATTTCAGTCATTTATGACTGTCAGCATATTATTTTTGGAAGCTTCAAATCCTCCGAAATGTCAACCTAAACAGAATAAAACCAAATAAAAATAATGTAAGAACTTAGAATAAGTGTTTACCACTTCTTCCTGTTCATGTATTTGGAAAAAAAAAAGGGGGGGCACTTTCTATAATCTGCACTATGTCTACCATGTATCAGTCCTCTTAACTATTACAACTTCCTCTCCATTAGGTCACTATCTACCACTAAGAAAATTTTCACCAAATGTTTCCAAGTGTTTTCAAAAATTACACATGGTAAAGCAAAGACGTTAAAGAATAATGAAACAATTAGCATAAGTTACAAACATTCAACCATGTTTCCATGTACAGAGCCTTATGTGATGATGAAAAGGAAGGTATCATTTTATCTGAACAGAAATGTGCCATGGAAAATAAATACCTTTTTTCCTATTTTTAGGTTTCACTATTTTTGGGTTACTGGAAAAGTATGTGATACTGAAAAGAGTTAGAAATAAATATTCTAAGTTTTAACTTCATACCATTGACATTAAGAATTAAATCTTAATTTATAGTATATGTTTCCTTTTAAGGATGTTGAAGAGTTGGCTGGGATAAACAAAATTAAATCAATACACTCAGAATTTAAGCAAGCTTTCAAACATAGCAGAAGGTCTAAAGGTATGGTTGAAACACGTGGATATGTATTTTCACTGGACAAATCTCATAATCAGTATTTTGATTTTTAAGACTCGACTTATTAAGGAAAATGTATTTAAAATATAATACTACTAAATAATGCCACAACTTCACTTCTAGCTTTTTAGTGGTTAATTAGAGATAAAAGCCTCATGGAGCTTCCTGTTCAGGCTGGCTTCAAACCATGATCCTCAGATCTCAGCTTTCTGAATTGATAGGATTACAGTTGTGAGCTACCGTCCCCTGACTCCTTTATCCCAAGATGATAAAATTGAGGCTTTGGGTTCAATGACTTGGTCCAAACAAAGTATGTTGCTTTACAATTAAAATATATTAAGATATTCTTTTAAATTATAATTATTTCATTCCTCAAGAGCAAAAATGGTTTCTATAAAATATCTTTCAACTCATTAAAAAGCTTAGAATTCAAGCACAAAATGTGGTTGATGCATTCTTGAAGTGAATATAAAAGAATGGTGGTGCTGGAAGCCCGTGGCTCACATCTGTAATCCTAGCTAGACTGAGATCTGAGGATGGTGGTGAACCACGTGCTAGCCCAGGCAGGAAGGTCTGTGAGACTCTTATCTCCAATTAACCACCAGAAAACTGGAAATGGTTCTGTGGCTCAAGTGGCAGAGTACTAGCCTTGAGCTGAAGAGCTCAAGGACAGTGTCCAGGCCCAGAGTTCACGTCCAATGACAAACAAAGTAAATAAATAAATAAATAAAATTGAAGGATGGTGGGCAGAAAAAATCTACTTGAAGAGAAATGAAAAATGATAAGGAAAAAAAATACTGAAGAGAATTATGTGTTTGAGGCCAATCTGGGCTACGTTAGGAGACCTGTCTAAAAATGTTACTCCCAAAACATGATGAACATCTAAGCACCGATAGTCAAACTTAATGTTAGAACCACAGAATTTTAAATGACTGTCTCTACCCACTCTGTTTCTTAGCAGTTTTCAAATATTATTGCAATTTCTTTTACTTTATTGATGACTAACTAAATACATATATCAATATTGTCATTAACGCAATGATTAACAAAAACACTTTAAAGTGCTTTTACAAACCTTCCACCTTTTATTACCTTTTGAAGGTATATTATACTAAAAATATATAATCAAATAACTTTGCTTTAATGTCATTTTAAATGGTTTATGAGTCACAATGTTATCAAGCAGACACAGATTTTTCTTTGACTTGATTTTTAGGGATTGTTTCTTAAATTGAATTCTGCTTTAAATTACATAAAATATTTACATTGCTCCAAAACTACATCTGTAAAATAAAATATACTGAAAGGAGTCTAACTTCTTTTTTTTTCTTTTTTTTTTCAAATTTTTGTTATCAAACTGATGTACAGAGAGGTTACAGTTTCATACGTTAGGCATTGGATACATTTCTTGTACTGTTTGTTACCTTGTCCCTCATGCCCCCCTCCCTCCCCCCCTTTCCGTCCCCCCCCCCAGGTGTTCAGTTCACTTACACCAAACAGTTTTGCAAGTATTGCTTTTGTAGTTGTTTCTCTTTTTTTACCCTGTGTCTCTCAAATTTGGTATTCCTTTGAATTTCAGGAGTCTAACTTCTATCCTTATTTGCACCATATTTCTTCTATCACTTTCTCCTTGTTCAGGTAATTAAAAACTATATCCAAAAATTGTTAAAGATTAAGGACCTATAGCTGTATATATATGTTTGGTTTGTATAATCTCTAGGTGATAATGCAATCTATTTGCTCTGTTTTTAGCATATTTTCTAAAAGATAGAGAAGCTATAAAAAAAACCTGAAGAACTGCATGGAATAAAATTAGAGAATGATTTTGTGGAGAAGAAAAGCAGTGCATTTACTTTACTTACATCTAAAACTTACGTGCATGCTATCCTTACTTTTCTCACTAACAGGACATAATTCTGTTACATCTTGGCAACATCAATGTTACTTTCACTTGACATAAAATCCATACCCACTAGAACTTTGTGAGCACCAGACACAGTTTCTATGGCACAATATCTGAAAATACGTGTAGCAAATGAGAACTTCCACACAAAGCGTTTGCTAGACACTTTCAACAGGCATCGATTTCACAGTCAGTTTTCAATATGGTATTTCAGGTGATTGAAATATTTATGTGCACCATTACAAACAGCTTCTCAACTGGGACTATAACACTTTCTGAAAAACTATTGTTCTCTTTGTTCCAGTCTGCATTATCTTCAAAGAGCTATTATTGAAATTGAGATCTTTTTCAATATCAATCAAATCAGGATATAGAGAAGTAAAATTAACTTAGGATAAAGTGTCTTGAAAAGATTCATATTTTTCTCAAGCTGTGCAGAATTCTAAGACATAATCAATAAATGGCCAGCAATATATTACACTTGTGTATTACACTTTACCAGTGTTTTGTAGAACATTTCTAAAATACAGTCATTTACCTGTATCTATAGATGGGGAAACCAATGCACATAAAGATTATAAAGCAGTCAAGAATTTGAAAATATCAAGAAATCCTTCATAAATTTATTGCTAGGTCTTACTAAGCTAATAATCATGCTCCTTACCTTTATAAATTATAGTAAGCTCACCCATCCCTATCTAGAGTCCCATAAAAATTTTCAAAGCACTAGGACTTTTGTCATATTAGGTTTTTACAGTGTGAATGTGTAGCTTTAGGAACTTCATACTATAACAAGCATAGCTTATTCACAGAGTTATTACATAAAGTTTTGAAAAAAGCATGTTTCAAAATAAGATGAAAAGAATTAAAATAATTTTTAAATATCTAAATGTATATTATGCAATTCAGCTTATGTAGGAATGCTCTAATAGTATATCATTATTATCAGTTGTGTGCAGATTGATCTGCTCAGTGTTTACTTGCCTTTTATTTTGGGAAAATATTATTGTGAAAATTATTTTGTTCAAAGTCCACTATAAACTTTGCATGAAATTATCACAACTAAATCCCCCTGTGCTATTCATACATGTTAATTCCAAAAGTATACCTCCTTCCTAGGAAAAATGCTACCCAAAAAGAAAAGTAAAAGCATGATTAATTTAACTGATAGTGTAAACTATTATAGGTTTGTTGAAAGGCAGCATGTCCATTGGTAGACATCAGATGAGACTCTGGATAAAAAAGGAACCAAACATCCTCAGGACAGTCCTGAACTTTAGAATACTGTGCATTTATTCTCAGTGGCTCCTAAATGGCAATCTGCTTGAAATTATACATTCGTGGATAGCAGAAGTTTACCATGTGATTAACAAATGACAATTGCTACACATCCCCAAACTGACAGGAAAATGGAGGAATGAGTATTGTGGTATGAATAACTTAGCTGCAATCGACTAGAGCTGAAAAGAGATAGCAAGCAGATGGAGATAGCACGTGGGCATCTGTTCAGGGCAAGGTATCCATTTAAAAGTAGTGAATTATACAATGGCTTTAAATTTCAACCTGCAAGAAATTCCTAGAGGATATGTTTAGAATGACTTACAGTAGTTGGAGGTGGAGAAACTCTTCATCACTATCATTGTTGTTATAGGAAATTATATAGTCTAATACATTCTATGTAAAATGTTTTATTGGTTTTCTTTTGATATGTTCACTTTGCAATACAGAAAATAAAAGCATGAGGTCAAGGGCAGGTAAATAGAGAAAGCGTGGACAAATGCAGGCATATTCAATTTTAAATATGTAAAAATGGAGCTACAAAATTGAGGGGAGGGGCTGGAGAGATGGGGGAAATGATGAAAGAAGTAATGTCAATCCAGTTCATTATACTCACAGGCTAACAATTGAATCAAAGTCCCTATGAACAACCACTTAAGGATAATGAATAAATAATTCAAAAATTTGAAAGAAAGAAAATTTAACTAGCCTTTACCCAAATGCAAATTAAGGGTAACAGTGATAAAAGTATTCAGATGGCCTCTTTTTTATATGTGTACTTTTAAGACTTCCATACGAGAATAAAATGAGTTTAATGTCAAATCTGTGTGAAGGCAATGAAAGAAAGTTGGAAGTATGTAAAATCTTCTGAAGACTTTAGTAACTTTTATAATTAAATAAAACTTTGTTTCTTATATCTTCAAATTCAATATGTAAAATCCTACAATGGATCACAGTGAAAAATAATTTATTTCAGGTTGTCTCCCTAGAGTTTGAATGTACAAGTGCTACATACATTATCATCTTCTATAGAAAACATTAAAAAAAATCGAGGTATTAAACAGAACATATTGTTTTTGTGCTTTAATATTGTGCTCATAAGCTATGTATACCCTGTAACATATACCTAAAAATTAATAGTGGAAGACATAAATGTAAAGCCAAAAATTATAAAAGTTCTTGAAGTAAACAGAGAAAGTTTTGTGAAAATTAAGCAAATATTTCTCCAATGGTAATGACATACTGAACTACATTAAAATGAAAATATATTCCCTTCAAGAATACCAAATTTGAGAGACACAGGGTAAAAAAAAAAAAAAAGACAAACAACTAGCAATACTTGCAAAACTGTTTGGTGTAAGTGAACTGAACACCTCGGCGGGGGGGGGGGGGGGGGGGGGAAAGGGGCGGGGGGAAGAAAAGGGGGCGGAGGGAAGGGGGTATGAGGGACAAGGTAACAAACAGTACAAGAAATGTATCCAATGCCTAACATATGAAACTGTAACCTCTCTGTACATCAGTTTGATAATAAAAATTTGAAAAAAAATATATTCCCTTCAAAAGATGTTATAAAATGAAAAGTGCAAAAAAAAACACTGTATGGAGATATTTATGTTTATAAATTCTTATAAAATTAATGTATGAAAATGACTAGCTTGTAAAATATATAAAAAACTCCCAAACTCAAAAAGTATGAACAAAGAAAAATAAACCAACATAATAATAAATGAATACTGAAACCCAATGAAGTGATGGCCAGTATGGAAAGCTAGTAAAAGTGAATAAAGGCCACTCCCTTTATCTGAGAGCACTGTGGCAAGGTGGCATCTTAAGGGAGAGCCCGGTGAGATTTACAGAAAGCACTGATGCAAGCGGGAAGATGATCTGTGCTTCTCAGTTCTCCCTACCCAAATGTAGATTGTAAACATTCAGATTGCATTCTACACACTCTCATACATCCAGGAAGACATCTTGTCTTGGATACTGCTGTCCCTGCACACACAAACTGGATGGAAGAAGATGGAAGAACCAGAAAGAATCTGCCTACCCCACAGGCTATAAAGGACCTTAGGAAAACAGCACCTTACCATATACAAAATGGGAGTTAAAATAGCCCCAAAGCATAGCATGTGAGGAGTCATGTAACTCAGTGCCTCAATTTTATCAACTATAATAATGGAATAGAGAAGTTGGGTATGGTCATTCCTGCCTAAAATCCTAATTATTTAGGAGACTGATATCTGAGTATTACAGTTCGAAGAAACATCTATAAGACTCATATACATAATTAACCACCCCAAAGCCAGAACTGGATCTGTGACTCAAATGGTAGAAGGATAATCTTATGCAGAAAAGCTAAGGGCGTGTTCCCAGGCTCTGAGTTCAGGCCCTAGGACTGGAAAAAGTACTTAATTATTTAGTTGATTAATTAAATTGAGAAAATCACCCCCTTTATGTGAAGATTAATTGCCTTAGTCTATAAAAACAGGTAGTACTCTAACAGGTTCAATTACCTTGTTTTCTTTTACCTGGATCCCCAATAGTATAATTTAGAGTCACATGACTTTTAACAAGCAAGGCTTATTCAATTTGGAATTTTAGTTTCGCTACATCTCATTTGTTAGAATTTGTGAAAATCATCGAACTCATCTAATCATCAGTGTTATTTACTCATTTAATGAAACTCTAAAATAAAGATAATACTATTTGGGGTCTCAAGACATGACAGCGTTTTTTAAAGAGCCATTTAAACTAAATAGAACTATAAATAATTACTCGGAAGTTCTATTTCATGTCTTATTACATTATTTCATATCATATCTCACTATTTAATGTAGGTTATCTCCAGATACAAAACATACACACTTTTGGTAGAGTGTCAGCTCACAGTCACCTAGCTGTAGTTAAACCTCTTTCAATGTTCTTTCTCCATTCTATAAATAAGGACTTGATCATTCAGAAGTTGTGCTATGAATTTGCTAAACATATATTGTGAGAAATTCTAAAGAATGTTGTAAGTTCCAAAAGTAAATTTTTCATAGATAAAATAAAACAGAGGGACTGGGAATGTGCCCTAGTGGTAAAGCGCTTGCCTAGCATGCATGAAGCCCTGGGTTCGAGTCTCAGCACCACATATACAGAAAAAGCTGGAGGTGGTGCTGAGGCTTAAGAGGTAGAGTGCTAGCATTGAGCAAAAAGAAGCCAGGGACAGTGCTAAGGCCCTGAGTTCAAGGCCCAGGACTGGCCAAAAAAAAAAAAAAAAGGAACAGAAATGCTTTTCATTAACACAAATATAGGAAGTAACGAAGATATTTGCTCATACCTATTAAATATTTTATATGTTATAGAAACTCATCAAATACTGGTGTCCATCCTCCCTTAACTAATGTCTTTTCTTAACTAATCTTTATTTATTTGCTTATTTTTTTTATTTGTGATAGGGCCTGAGCACTGTCCTTCAGCTTTTCTGCTCAAGGCTAGCACTCTACCACTTTGAGCCACCACTTACTTCTGGTTTTCTGGTGGTTAACTAGAGATAACTCCACACGACACTATTTTGGAAATGAACTATACAACTTGAAGCAGATGGAAATTAGGAAAGGAAAAATTGGAGAGACTCAATGAGAGAAGAAATGTACTCATTACTTGACTTAAGTAACTGTAATCCCTCTGTGCATCATCTTTACAATAAAGTTTAAAATTTCAAAAAAAAAAGAGAGAGAGAGAGATGAGTCTCATGGACTAGCTTCCAACTGTGATCCTCAGATCTCAGCCTCCTGAGTAGCTAGGATTAAAGGTGTGAGCCACCAGCTACCAGCCTCTACCCAATCTCTGTGACAAACTATCCATTTAATAAAAACAAGGGAAACATAGATTATATGATCTGTTAACCATCCAACACTTATTGCTTTGTACTACTATAATTCATTTTTCTGTTTACATGTAATGACTTTACCACCAAATACTATATTTATTCACATCCTCATTAAGAATTTCCTACTGGCAACTAACATGAATAGTCTTGTTTTCCTTCATTTGAGCCAGTCTGTGTCTTTCTTCGCACTTCACTTTGACAAGAAAATAAATCCTTAAAAATCCACAAAAAATTATTTCTATATACAAAGTCAGGAAAACCACTGTCCGAAACAAGTGACAACTTCAATAGTAAGCATCGAAAGGTTTTCAAGGCTGAAATAGCCTTCAACTTATAGGACAGTGTATTAGTCATAAACACACACACAGGAAACATTAAAGTGGTATGCAGTAACATTTTAGGTTCTCTTATACAATTTAGCTTCCCAGTTGGTAGTTTTGCTGATCTTATACTTTTAGCCCAGTAAGCATGTCAGTTAGGTATAGCACTCATGCAACTATGCTCATTTTCTCATTTTTCTCCATATTACGTATTACAGCTCATCATCAGTGCCCACACAAGGATCAACATAACAATCTCTGCTTCATTAATAACACACAATGTACTGAAGATATAATAAGCATGTGAAAATCACTCTTCAGAGTTTTATTATAGCTTATAGAACAATAATGTTACTTCTCCAACTGCTTTGAAATGTTTCCAATAATAAATATGTCTTATTACTATGTCTATTACTAACTATTCTATAGGCATCAAGATCCTGGGGTGAGATATTGGCTTTCCATGGTTTTTCAAATCCACAGTACCCTGCATGCATATAATGAAACATCAGGACAAACATAGAGAGAGTTTCAACAAACCATAAGTCAACATACATGCCACTGAGCCAGCTTGGAGGACAAGGTGATTGTTATTTTAACATAAAGGTACTAAGTGAGAGAAGACTAGATGAATATTAACTGGCATGTGTTTGTGGAACAATGGTAAATTTCCTGGATTAAAAACAAAGAAATGAAATTCCCATTGTGACTATCATTTCAGTGAAAATCCTTGAAATCCCAGTAAAATCACGCAATCATAATGTAACCATAAACATTGGAAGAAGGCTTATGAGAGGTGGGAGGAGTTATCATATATTCAATTAACTTAATTTCTTATCAATAGTTTTAAATGTAAATATTTATTAAATTGTCATGCACTGCAATAAAGATATTCATTGGACCATGTTAATCTACATCTAGAATATTTAAATTGATATAAAAACAACTGAAATTTTCTCATCTTTCTTTTATCTGAAGAGTAAATATCTAATTCCTCAAACTGCAGCTCTGCCAATCATGTCTAAAATTTTAGGAAACAGAAATATCTTATAACAGTTAACACAATAATGAACAAAGTAGCTAATTTTGGCTATTTTCATAGACTCTGGTGAAGATTGTTAATAATTCTTAATTATATTCATGTGAAAAAAGATCATGATGAATATAATTGGTTGTACAACCATTTCAAAATCCAGCCCAGAAATCAGTAGTGCATTTTATTCAAGTTTTGTTGAAATAAGCTAGCCAAAATCATCAAGAGATTCACATTTGCAGATTGTATGGGTATAAAAATATGAAGTGTGGTGGGAAAATGGCATGCATTATTTACTTATGTAAAATGCTATTCCAAAGCTGCTAGTATGGCTGAAATATTAGAGCACCTGGCTAGCATGTAAGAGATCACAAGTCCAAACATTCTGAAAATTGAAATGAGTAAAGAAAAACATAGAAAAAAGTAAAATTCAAATCTTCTATGTGATTAATTATAAATTAAAAATATATCTAGACATGTTTGAACTCAAATCGCTCATCTCCTTAAGTAGATGTCTATTTAGTTATGAATTTTATTATTTAAATACTTACATTAAACTCTATAGAATAACATTACAAATAATATAATACAGTGTTGTGAGATGAATACAATTAGTGAAGTACACAGATGCTACATTTTGAGAGGTCAAATTGGGAGTATGTGAAAATAAGGTGACTTACTTAGACCTAATCTTTCTCTTACTTCATTAGTAATAATACCAGTACAGTATAAATATTATTAGACATCATTATATATGTATGTTTAGAAAGTCTTCTGAAACACTAACACCAATAGAAATAAACATGAAATTTAGGACAAATTACACAAGCATACAAATTAACGAATTCATTTTCACCAGTAAAACTTTTTGTTGATATTTCTTGCCCATGAATAAATCTTAAGGAACTGTCAAATATTTTTTCTTTTTAAAAATTTATTTATTTATTGTCAAAGTGATGTACAGAAGGGTTACAGTTTCATATTTAAGGCAGTGAGTACATTTGTTATCAAACTTGGCACCTCATCCCTCATTCCTCTCCCCCTCCCATTGCCCGAATTGTACAGTTGATTTACGGCATTCTGTCTCGTAAACAATGTTGTTGCATTGGTTTGCCTTTTACCCTTTGTCTCTCTATTTTGATGTTACCTTTCCCTTCCCTACTTCCAATAAACATCTATAAAATACCCATGGTACCAAAATCAGTTACAGTGATATCAGGAGTAAAACTATGAGGAAGAAAGACAAAAGAAAAAGTCATAATTTCACAGGGCATGTTGAAAATAACAACTAAAATTATAAACCACTTATTTCCATAACTTGGAGTTCATTTTGCTTAGCATCATCTTATGTGTTCATATGTACTAGCTATTGAGCTATGGTGATCTTCTTCTAGGACTATCCTAGACATGTACTAATTATTACCAATGAGGGGCACTATAGAGTCTGTCTTTCTTTGAGACTGGCTCACCTCACTTAAAATGATTTTTTTTCCAAGTCATTCAATTTCCTTATGAATGTGGCAATGTCATTCTTTCTGATGGAAGCATAGAATTCTATTGCGTGTAGGTACTACATTGCATTGATCCATTTATCTACTATGGGGCATATAGATTGGTTCCATATTTTAGCAATGGTAAATTGTGCTGCAATGAACATAGTTGTGCCAGTAGCTTTATTGTACTTTGGGTAAATACCCAAAAGCAAGGTTACGGGGTCACAAGGGAGCTCCATGTTTAGCCTTTTGAGAAACCTCGAGACTGCTTCTGGAGTGCTGTAGTAGGGTTCCCTTTCAACCAAGTCCTGTCAGCATCTGTTGTTATTAATTTTCTTGATAATGTCCATTCTTAATGGGGTGAAGTGGAATCTCAATGTTGTTTTGATTTGCATCTCTTCTAGGGCCAGTGATGTTGAGCAATCTTCATGTGTCTCTTGGCCATTCACCTTTCCTCTTCAAAGAAGTCTCTCTTTAACTAGTTAATGCATTTATTAAGGAGGCATTTATTTCTTCGAGGATTTGTTTTGAGGGAATTTCATTTTTTGAGTTCTAAGTATATTTTAGATATTTGTCTGTTGTATGGCCAGTGAAGATCATCTCCCAATCTGAGGGCTTTCTCTTTATCTTGCAAACTATGTCCTTTGACATGCAAAAGCTCTGCAGTTTGATGCAATCCCACTTGTCCAACATTTCATTGATTTTTTTGTTTGTTTGTTTCTGGCCTTTATTGAGAAAGTTTCTACTTCTGCCAAGGAGCCCAGGTGATTCTCCTATTTCTTTCTGTTGTATTTTCAGAGTATCTGCTATTGCCTACAGGTCTTTGAGCCATTTGGAATCAATTCTGGTTCAGGGAGATATATAAGGATCTAGCTTTAGTTTGTTACTGGTATTTAACCAATTTTGTCAGCACCATTGGTTGAAGAGGAAATCTTTGATCCATCCTATTTTTTTAGCTCCTTTATCAAAGATTAAGTGGCCATAGGTCTGTCGTTCATTTATGCATCTTCAGTTATGTCAAACATTTTACACAGTGTAGTAGTTTTGTTTTAAATAATTACCACATACTATCACGTAATAATTTTTAATATTTTATATATTTAAAAAGTTAGCAATGCCTGGGTTTGGACTTGGAGCCTTGCCATACCTTGAAATCTTTTCTTTCAGTCATTTTTCAGATAGGGCCTTGTTTTCTTTCTGAGGCTGTCCTTGGCACATGATACTCTCCCTATGTGGTATTGTAAGTGTGCACTACCATTCTGGGTGCTTTTTTCATTGGACAGTTTGCAATAGAAGATTCTTTGTTGCCATATAGACATATTAATAAAAACTTCTTGTTAGTTTTTAAGACTTATTTGAGATATCTATAAAAAAAACCTGGAAAATTATAATCAAATACATTATCTGAAGTAAAGCTATACTATCCTAAGATGACAGTATTTCCTAATATAAAAAAATCAAGTAGCTAAACTAAATAATACATTTGCCTATAAAAATGTATGCTATCCTCTTTCATACCAAAAGTTTAGCCAGTTTATATTGAATTTTTGAATTCACACTGAAGTGTGCAGATATATCATCTAACCCACAGGAGAAATTTTAAAGTAGGATGGGGAAATCACAAACCATAATTGCTAATCTTCACTTCTTTTAAAAGAATGTTTTGCTTAATACTGATTGAAAGAGATTCTCAAAGGGTATTAAATCTCATAGAAAATGGCAAACACTAACCATTTATTTTCATTCTGAATATAGTTGAAATTTCCAGTGAGTGGTAGTGTCATTTTGTGAGAGGCAACTTTAGGTAGCTGTTTATTACATTGTCAATTAAATTTCTGCCCTTCGATCTCTAAATCTCATTATTTCATTTATAGAAAGAAATAAAATCCAAACAAACAATCACAGTTGGAGGGGAGATTGGCAGATTATTGTTGTATCAGAGGGAGGCACTCCCCTACAAAGCAATCATTCATACTTCTGAGATTTTCCTGAGAACATATTCAAGATTGGATACTGAAATTTTAATGGCCACTTGGTAAAGGAAAAATGTAGTTTTTGTGCTACATTTGTGATTGTGTTTGGAAAAGAATATAGATGACAGACAGACAGACAGACATAGAGATACATTTATAGGTGTATTGTATGTATTTTCCTCTGGACTAGGGATGATTTAGAACAACATAGTTAATGAGTCCCTATGGTCCATTTTGAGCAGAAATAGATGCTGCAGTGATTCAGTCTCTTAGGATATGACATGTAATATCAAAACGGTCACTGGTAATTTGGAGAACTAACCCTGAAGGTATATTAAAAAGCACCAATATGCACTTACTAAACAAGAAAATGATGAGAAATTATTATCTGGGGATAAACTAAACACATTATAAAAATTATGAGTAAGAAGGAAATCCACAGTGCCTGCAGAGTTACCTGATCCAAATGTGGTTTGAGACCTTGATATTCCAATAAAATAAAGGAAGATAGCTTACATTTTGCTACTCAAACTTGCCTCAGGGAAAATAAAACCTGGTTGAAAAATCTGGGTAACTATGTCAAAACTATTTGCTGTGAAAGCAGAAGCTTCATTTAAGTATTAAAGCTAAACTTTAAAAAAAAGATTAAAAAAAGACTAGCAATGTTGAGGTAAGAAATATTAACATTAAAATGAGGAATACATAAATAAAGTAAGGAAAATTTCACACCGCCAGCAAAAGATATTACTTCATAATTGTCACTTGTAAATATGGCCTTCAAAACTACCAAACATGCTTTCAAAATTTAGAAAGTTCAGATCTCAACAATTGACTAGAGGCTAGCCCCACCTCCATTAATGTATTATGCCTTTACCCACTACTCAATAGTGACATAGGGGGGATATGATACATCTTCTATTCTAACAATATTCATGCATGATACAATCCTTAACTACAAGGACTTTGAAGACTGGAAAAATAGATAGTAATATAAGTGATATTCTATACCAATTGGTGTTTAGAACAAGTATGAGTCAGTACAAAGCTAGAATGAGTACTTCAGACCAAAGAAATATTGTTCTAACAAAGGGAACCATAAAATAAGATTTGAATGATGAAGAAAAATAAATACATTGTAAATGTAGCATAAAAGATGAGAGATGCATTACATTTATCCTAGCATTGGGATAACAGGGCAAATATTTTTTGTCACAGGCTGCATGAACAGAATTTATCTTGGTAACTTCAAGCTTACAAAATATTTTACATTATGAGAAGATAATTTTTCTGCCACCTATCTCTTTGAAATGTAAATGTAATATTCAATACTTCACATTACAATGAAGAACTTATAAACTCCTTGGATTCATCTTTTTAGATGCATATATTAAAATCATTTGCTGTAATTTTATTCTGTGCAAATACTTTAATAAAATGGAAATTGTCTGATACCAAGTTAAGATTCAGGTTGAAGAGATCATGGTGTTGCATGCCTATAATCCTATCAGAACCAGGGGCAGGAGGATCAAGAGTGTAATGTCAGCTGGGGATACATAGCAAGACCTCTCTACCCCTGCCCCCCGCCCACCACACCACCAAAAAAAGATCCCGATTGAAGACGTACATCCTTCAAATGTTTCCAAAAAAGATTGTAGCAAATCATTTTAAAATGCTTTCTCAGGAGTAACTGCTGAGGTCATTCAGTGAGATAAATTATGTAAAACTTGAGTCTGCAGTTTTGAAGCAAAATATCAACCTTTCCAGCAGTGGCCATCGCTAACAACATTTAAAAGTTTTATAGACAATAATGTCGAAATTAATGCTGAAAATGGTAGAATGCCCCACCATACTTTACTGGCTATGAGATCTCTAATCTTCATGTTTTCAATCTTACATGCTACATAGCTAGTGACTCACTAGACAATCATTTAGAGAAGAAGAACAGAAGACTAATAAAATCTAGTGAATGTTCAAAGAATGGAAATTAAAAAACAATGAATAGAATGGGAATAGGTAAATATTTCCACTCATATGTTTGCATGTTATGACTATATAAAACTATCTTAACTGAAACAGACTCCATAATATGAAAACAAAATTTGTTTTGTTTGTTTTATTTTATTTTTAAGTGGTGTGTGAAGTTACTTCGGTTTTCTTTCCTTCTTTTCTTTAACTTTTGTTTATCCCCTGTTGTCATTGTTTTGATTTTGTCACTATGTATTATACACTTATCTGATTTGAGGAAGGGAAGGAGAATCCCAAAAAGGTGAGACAAAGTACAAAGGGTGAACCAATGCAACAGTGATACTCACTAGACACTATGTTGGAGATGAACTTTACAGCTTTGGAGAGGGGATAGCAGGAGAAGGGAAAGTGGTAGAAAATGAGAGCTGGGATAACACTGTTTGATAAGAAATGTATTCATTAACTTCCTTATGTGACTGTGACCCCTCTGTACATCACCTTTACAATAAAAATAAAAATAAATAAAATGAAAGTTAGTAGGATCCCATCCCAATCAAATGAGCTGATTGTGATAACTTGTGCCTATCATTCCAGCAATAGGAGAAATATATGACCAGGATCTTTTTGGTCCAGGTTAACCAAGAAAAAATGAAAAACCCTGCCACAAATCTGATATAACCAAGCAAGAGTGGGCTTATGACTCAAATGCTTACAGCATTTCTAGGAAGCATGTTTCTCCAGCCACAATTTACAAAGTAGTCATGGAGTTTCTGGCCTGGTCTCACAAGATCCTGCCATGGCTGACATAAGAATTGTTGAATTGAGAAGGAACTAGATCTGCCTGAAGCTCAGCTTTTGGAATATTAAGGAATTATCATTCACTGTACATTACCTTGAGAATGCAGCAATAAAATACATGACAAAAACAATATTTGATATGGTTGATTATATAGTAGAACAATTGACTGTTAAAAATAGATCATGAATATTTAGTAGGTTAGTTCAAGGTCCACTCCTAGGAGGGCACCATGCAGATGCCCCCCACCTGTTTAAGTCTGCACCCAGTACCTACATTACCTAGATAACTGGCACATCAGTAGGCAGTTACCTCCCCCTTCTCTGAGGTCACAAGCAATCCAACTGTCCATACTTCCCACCCCTGCCGTAGAAAAAACAGGGCCTCATCGTGGTTCAGTCCTTCTCTCCAGCCATGCATCATCTTGTCCACAGGCCAGCAGTTCCAGAATAAACTTTTCTTTCCTGTCTGAATACCACATGATGTTCTCCTTTATCAGTTACCTACTTTAATAAACCTTACAGATAATGATGCTTGCTAAGAAAGAACCTGAATCCCAGTAAAGAAGGTTGATAGGTCATGTTTTGGGGACTTATAAATTTAGGCAAAGAGGATTTCCCCAATTTGGCATTCATTAAAACAAAAGGAAATAGGAGCACAAGCTTTGTAGGTGTCTGGAACAATTGAATTCTAGGCAGAGAAAATACAAAGAACAGGTACTCAGACTTGCACAGCCATGTTCACATAATATTCATAATAGACAAACTGTACAAACATCATATACACCCTAGAGCTGATAAAAATGTTCTATATGTATTCAATGCTTCCATAAAGAAGAATGAAATTATGTTTTTTGCAAGGAAATGAATGTAGATCATTATGTTAAGTGAAGTAACCCAGTTTCACAAAAACAAAGACTACCTGTTTTCTCTCATATGTGAATGCTAGAACTAAAAGAAAAATAAATAAATATATATATATATATATATATATATACATACAGAGAATCATGTAGATAGATGACAAATAGAGATGATAGATAGATAGATAGATAAATAGATAGATGATAGATAGAAAGACAGATAGAAAGAATATCTGTAGTCGTGGGAATGAGTGTGGAAGATGTAGAGAGGGGAGAGAAAGAGAGAATAAGTTTGTCCATCATCTTCAAGGATCATTCTGTAATCAACAATGGCACAAATAGGAAAACATAATTATATATGAAACTAAAAGCTTTCTGAACAAAAAGTATAGCAGTACATAGGGAAAAGGAACTTATAGAGAAGGAGGAAGTATTTGCAAACAGTACATCTAAGAAAAGATAACTAATCTAGAATGTACAAGAAACCAGGACAATTCAACAGTAACAATAACAATCCAATATAAAAATGTATATTTGGCCTCTCAGAAGAAGACATATAAAGGCCAGCAGGTAGATGAAAAAATACACATCAGTTGCCATCAAGTAAATGCAAGTAAACCCTATAATTAAATAACATCTCATTCCTATTAAAGTGGAAGTTATCATAAAGACTGGCAAAATTGGAGGAAGGCTATTATATAGATAGGTTATATAAGCCATATAATCTATTCTATAGATACATTATAAATTGTATAATCCATTTTATTATATATAATCTATTAAACAGTGATCCATGAGTAAATTAGAATACTATTATATTTCCAAATGAAATTAAACTGGAATATTCACCCCGTATTTACTTAAGCACTGTTTACAACAGCTAAGGAATAAAAAACAACTTAAGCTTACATCAAATGATGAATATATTTTAATACATTTCAGGCAAACAACAGGATACTATATAGTTATAAGAACAGATGACATCATTTTCAGCAACATGGATAGATCACAAGGTTGTTGTTTCTGTCTTCACCTTCTGTATGGTATATCTTGTGTATATTTTTGGAAAGGTGGGGGGATGGCAGAGAACTTAAGGTGGAAAGAGTGAAAAGTATGGTAATGGACCTCAGAAATGTGAACTCTATACTTCATGGGTGGAGACAGGAGGG
Source organism: Perognathus longimembris pacificus (assembly GCF_023159225.1). Taxonomy (NCBI): domain Eukaryota; kingdom Metazoa; phylum Chordata; class Mammalia; order Rodentia; family Heteromyidae; genus Perognathus; species Perognathus longimembris. The sequence continues at coordinate 122,626,684 of NC_063162.1, forward strand.
AAGGCCTGGGAGAGAGTCAGAGAACAGAAGACACTGTACAAAAGGAAATGTACTCATTCCTTGACTCATAAATCCCTCTGTTCATCACCTTCATAATAACATTAAAGTAAATTAATTATATAAAAAAGTGAAATACATCAAGTACCAGAAGACAATCTTATATTCATGAATTCACTCAGATGGTATATGGCATGGAGAGTAGGAAAACACAGCTGATGGAACAGGGAGGAGGGACAGATTTAAAAATTTGGGCAGTTGATAATGACTGGTAAGATACACAGTCCTGGTGTTTCATTATACAGAAGATGACTAAATAAAATAATTATGGCTGGCACTGGTAGCTCACACCTGTAATCCTAGCTCTCAGGAGGCTGAGACCCGAGTATCATGGTTCAAAAGCAAACCAGGCAGGAGAGTCTGTGAGCCTCTTACCTCCAAATAACAACCAGAATATTGGAAGTGCCACTATGGGCTCAAGTGGCAGAGCCCTTGCCTTGAGCTGAAAAGCTCAAGAACAGAGGCCAGGCCCAGTGTTCAAACCTTATGACTGACAAAAATAAAAAGATAGATCGACAGAAATAAAATAATTATCTGTTGCACATTTTGAAAAATGTAGGATTAAGGATTGAGTACTTTCAGCACAATGAAATGATAAATGTCTGACAGGTTGGTTTTGATTAGTGTAATCTGAAAATAACACAATGTATACATGCAAGAAAACATCACAAGCTAATGGGTTGGTACATAGCTTAGTGGTAGGGCACCAGCATAACATGCTCAAGGTCCTGCATTCAATCTCCAGCCACACAAAATACTTAATCATCATCATCGTATAGTGTTCTATACAAATGTACAGTTGTATCTCCACTTAATAAATAAGAAATAGTAACTGATTTTAGTTGACTATACTTTTCATATTGAAGAAATATACTGGGAAAACATCTTTAGGACAGTGTGTTTAATGAGTCCAATAAACTCTTAGAGCTAAAGCATTAAGTAAAGAAACAAGATTTCCCTATATGGTTTTTTTACTTTATGATTTGAGTTGATACCTTATGGTGATGAATATTACTTCATAAGAATTTCCAGTGTAGTTATAAAATACTACACTGGAGGAATTACTCCTGAGTGTTTATTTTTCTTTTTAAATTTGTTGCATATTTTAATTAACTAAAATCAATGTCGTTGAAAGTAAACACCAATAGTACAAATATTTAAACAAACCAAACATGCCTTTTTCTCCATACTCCAGAGTCTAGGCTAGTCCTAGACAATAGCTCCATAGCTATGGGTATATGATTACATAAGATGATACTAAGTGAAATGAACTCTAAGTTATGGAAACACAAGCAGTTTATCATTGTTGTTACTTCTAACACATAAGTGAAATTATGTCTTTTTTCTTTTATTTATTTTCCCTATGGTTTAGCTCCTGTTGTCATAATGCATTTGATTCTGGTGCCCTGGGTATTGTAGATATGTTCATCAGAATCAGGGAAGGGAAGGGGAACATCAAAAGGGAAAAAGGTGAACCAATGCAACAGCAATACTTAGAAGACAATATGTAGTAAAACAACTGTACAACTCCAGGGAATTGGGGAGGAGGGTAGGTGGGAGAAAAATGAGGGAAGGGTAACAAGTTTAATAAGAAATGTACTCACTACCTTACGTATGTAACTGTAACCCCTCTGTACATCATCTTGGTAATAAAAACTAAAGTAAAGAAATTGATCTTGACCAAAAATGATGAGGAAGACAAGTTTTCAAAAGCTCATTGTGCATGGATTTAAAAAGAGAGATGAGGGCTGGGAATATGGCCTAGTGGTAAATTGCTTGCCTCATAAAAAGAGAGATTAAATAGTCTAGAACATCATGAAAATCTATGTGAAGATCTGGTTCAGGGCACTTATGATGTGTTTGGGAAGATAAAATGGCTAAGGGTACAGGTGATGCATTGCATTACACTCTTTTTTTTTTTTTTTTTTTTGGTGGTGGGAGAGGAGGGGTGGTCATGGGGCTTGAACTCTGGGCCTACGAGTTGTTCCTGAGCTCTTCAGCTCAAAGCTAGCACTATACCAGTTGAGCCACAGCACCACTTCCTACATTCTCATTTGGTATCAAAAGGTGGCAAGGGACCAAAATAAATCCTAAGTCCACTTGGAAAGCCATCTGGTCTTTCAGCCCAGCTCTTTTTTTTTTTTTCCAAAGGCCTTGGGAAAATTCAAATTTCTCAGCATTTCATTGCAAGGACAGAAAATCCACAGTAAAGGTAGAAAATTATCAAACATGTGGGAATGATAGATTTGAATTTCTAAAACCAGAGTTAAAAAGAAGCTGTAAATTCCCAATCGAATTAAGATTTTAGACTTATTCCTTTATAACTTTACAGTAGTTAAATATAGTGAAAAGGTGTGACATCTTGCTGTGTCAGGTAGGGTAGTTTACAACTGTAATCTCAGTTACATGCAAGGCACAAATAGGGGGGTGGCAGTTACAAAACAGCCTAGTTTGTAATGAATGAAGAACACACTCACATTTTCTTCCAGTAGAAAATAATCTAGTTAATTACTCCTTGTCACTTCAAAGAATATACTTCCAAATTAATGCTCATCTATATTTTTATAACTGATGTTTTTTTTTCTTCATCTCGTGTGCAACCGAGAATAAACTATAGTGGTGTCCAGGGCCTGGCTTGATTTTTCTTTATCTTTCTATAACTAATGTCCTCTCACCCTACAGAAAGTCTGCTAAACATAAGTTTTACTTAGTGTTGCCCAAGCACATAAAGGGAATGAAAAGAAACGGCAGCTTGACATAATATGACCACTAAGAAGATATAAAATTAAAATTTGAAACCAAGGCTTTTTAACCATTAAAAACATATGTCAGATGCACAAAAGTTCTATATATAAAACTTATTGCTCCAGAACTGATATGGACATGCATATTATTCCTTAAGAGTAGACAAATTCTGGTATCTGTCTCACAACTTTATTAAAACACATCATTTTTCCATGCTATACTTTTTATTAATATTTAAATAGCATGTAAAGACAAGTGAGACAGAATACAGGCTCAGCTTACTCTATCCAAAAAAATGTTACTTGGACAGTGGAGATTAGGAGAGTGATTACTCCAGGCTAATTATGAAAATTACTTTATGAAACATTATCTTAACCAGTCACTGGGTAGAGTGATATAGCTGTAATAAATGGTATGCAAGAGGATTATGAACCCCACAGGGCCTGGGACAAACAAGAGGGGCTATCTGAAAAGAATAACTAAAGCCAAAAGGGCTTGGGGCATGGCTCAAGCAGTGGAAGTCCTGCCTAGCAAATGGGAGGCTTCAATTCAGGCCACAGTACCATAAAGTCAAAAAGCCTGCCCAAATCATCTAGTAATATGGAAGGTGAAATAGCATCTGCTTCTGCTGACTTTCTCATGGCAAACAAATGACTTAATTTGCAAAGCAAAGAAAACAGGGACAAATTTAAATGCAGAGTTGAAAAGATTTACTCTTTTAGTTTGGCCTTGGCTCAAAACTCTTCCCATGGTTATAACAACTTGAAGAGCCTGATATGCAATTTCCTTTCTCTGCATTTAGAAACTACCTGCCAGCTTTCTTTTGCCAGTTCCTAAACGATAATACTTGCATACAATGGCATACAAAGTATTTATTTTATGGCATTTCTGAAATGAGTACCTTAAGTAATTTCTTCTTTTCTCACACTCAGAATAAACCAAAATACAGAAATCAGCTGTGTGAAAGAGTGGCTGCGTTTCTATAGGCCTTTTCTGGGATTGAGTAACCTGCAGTTAATGAAGAGGAAGTATACTTTCCACGCCACCATTTATTTCTAACAAAGATTCTGTTAAGAGTCAACAGAAGTATGACTGAATGAACTTCATTTGAAATTATAACCGTGGCACCTTTACAGAGAAAATAAAAGGAAACTGAAAGCTCAAAGGGGAGCAAGAAAATTCAGGTATTATAGAAAAGAAAAAGAAATACAATTGCTCCCCCAAACCTGTTTGGTCAAGTTCAATGAGCAATTTACAGAAAATGAATACTTATTGCTGTGGAATTCAACTCCTTTCACCATGCTATGGACTGCACTCTACATTCAGGAGCAAACATAAAAGTGATGTGCTAGTCATGTCTATGCAGGTTTACTAGTATTAAACCCAAAGAATTCAAGAAAGAGTTGCTGTTTGAAATGCTCAAGTGGAATGCTTAGCTTGTCTTGTATCTCTGGCACTTACCAGGCCCTTCCTCCATCTGGGTTTGCAAATTACTTCATTGTTTCCCTAGAAAAGTGAGGGAGACAGATTGAGAACAGTTCCAGGAGTTAGTTCCACACCCATGTACAGCCCTCTGGTAGTAGCCGTTCTTTTTCTTTATCTGCTGTAGCACTTACTAATTCTTGGCAAAGCAAAAATTATCACTGCATTATTAGCATAAGACTGAATTTATTTCATTGTAGTTTCTTTCTGTGGTTGTTGTTTCTTTTATCTTTCTTCAAGGATTCAGATGAATGTGAACAATTTCAGGCCAATTAGATGTGAAAACCCTAAGGTCCTGTGGGGAGTAAAACTGGCTTCAGGCGACTTGCTGGTATTTGATACTAGTGGAAAACCCTGGTTGTGTGGGTGTTTGGCCTTCTGCTGTAATCCTATCAAAAAGACTGGAATCTCTGTATTTACTTATCTCAGTGGTTCTTGGTAGAGTGGATCTGTTACCAAAACTCCCTACCCCAGTACTTCCTCATTTCTGATTATGTACCTCTTATACTGTGACTTTTGTTTATTTTCCCATAACCCCCTAAGATAGCCCCTAGCCACTCTAAACTTATAAAGCAGAGGTTGAGGGAAAAATGGTTTAGTTTTACCATCTCTGTTGATTATACTCATTTTGTTCCCCAAGGCTGAAATAAAGGATTGTAATTCAATGCTTGGATATCTTCTTCTGATTCTGCTGATCAGAACCAGCGGTTAGGGATACATGGCTGACTCCTTTATTACTCTATCATCTTAGGAATGGTATCTAGAATAGCTCTAATATGCTCTTCTTCAAAGGAGGTATAAACATGGATGCAGAAACTGAGAATATGGTCTAGTGGTAGAGTGCTTGCCTCATATACATGAAGCTCTAGGTTCAGTTACTCAGCACCACATATATAGAAAAGGCCAGAAGTGTCAGTGTGGCTCAAGTTGGCAGAGTGCTAGCCTTGAGCAAAAAGAAGCCAGGGACAGTGCTCAGGTCCACTGGACTGACAAAAAAGTAATGTTAAATATAGATGGACTTAGGGGAATGAATTCTGACAGAAATGAATGGATGCTTTAGGGAGGGGAAAGTTCCTGATTTCTAGAGTTCATGTTCCATGATGTTTGGTGATGTGGAATGTCAAATCCCTCTCAAATGTAAGTAACAAGCAAAAAAAAAATGTAAATCTGTTTTCACAGTTTGGAAACTCTGTAGTATATAAAGTATTCATCAGTTTCAGGTGTAACTGTCTCATTTGACCAAGTATTACCTAATTCAAATGGCTTGCTCAATGAACCAAATTGGTTCATATCAGCTCAGGACAAAAAAACTTGTTGAATCACATGTCTGTTCTTGTCTACTCAGTTCTTACAGAAGGATTGTGATTATTAGAGCATTATGATTAACAAGGCATTTTTCCTTCATATAGGGCAATAGGAAAACCAGGCATTCTGATAGTTAAATCTCCCCGATGCAATGGCCTTTATTGTATATTTATGAGAATATAAAGCTTCAATTAGTCCTAACAGTGGGTTAAATCATTTTTTTTGCTAAAGAGGTCATGCAAAAATACTGTGTTATTGGAACATAATATTTTTCAATGCAGTAAAAATGTATAGCTTATAGAATGGTTTTCAGAGTTGAGAAGAAAGGTGAAGAATGGCCATCACATCTACAATGGACTGAGCATTAATTGATGTTTTGGTGACATGGAATGTCAAGTCTCTCTCAAACAGGATTACATGGAGTGATTGACACACAGGTTGCAATAAATTTATATATTTAGGAACCTCTCTGATTATGTAGCCATCCACGAACACCTAAGAGCTGCTAAAGAGAAATTCTGGGTTAACACTTCTCAGATTTCAATTTTCAACAATCATCATGAGTGACTTTGATACATAGACCCAACTGAAATTTATCTTAGAACATGCAACCAATTAGTGGAGCAGACAAGGTCTGAAGATGTTTGATTTCAAGTCCCAGACACTGTCAATAATAAGTATTGGGAGTAAAGTATGTGGATAAACATGACAGAGAAATACTCAAGTTAGAAGCAAACAGGGAATCTGGAATGGATCTATACCTAAAATATCAAAAGGAGGAAAATATGTTGGAGCAATGTCAGAAAGAAGTTATTTGCAGGGTTAAAACCATGGAGAACAAAGACAAAAGAAAAGGTATAATTTCATAGAGTATGTTGAAAATAAAAACAAAAAGTATAAACCACTTATTTTCAAATCTTGTAGTCCATTTCTCTTATCATCTTATGTGATCTATCATATGTACATTGATATTGAACCCTTGTACTCCTCTGCTAGGACTATCCTACACAAGTACTAATTGTTTCCAATGAGTGAAGCCATAGAGTTTATGTTTCTTTGGGTCTGTCTCGCTACACTTAGTATGATTTTTTCCAAGTCATTCCATTTCCTTAGGAATGAAGCTAAGTCATTCCTTATAATAGATGCATAGAATTCCATTGTGTATATGTGCCACACTGGGTATTGTATGTAGGTTTATTGTAAGTTGGAAGGAGAACACCAAAATGGAGAGACAATGGGTAAAAGGTGAACCAGTGCAACAGCAACACTTACAAGTCAATATGCTGTACACTAACTGCATGAGTCAGGAGAGGGTGGGGAGGGAAGTAGGAAGGGGGAAGGTGGGAGAAAAACAAAGAGGAGGTAAAATGTTTGATAAGAAATGCACTCACTGCCTTATGTATATAACTGTAATCCCTCTGTACATTACTTTGATAATAAAAAAGAATTCTTATATTCAAAGCATGATTATGAAATTAATGAATGCACACACAGGTAAAGAGGCATACAGTGATAAATTGTTTGGACGTAAAGCAAAACAAAACTCTAAGCTTTTGTAATTTTTCCCCTTTTCTAACCTGAATTTGTTTATCTTCTGTCTGGACTCCATATGTATAAAGAAAAATACTGCAAAAAAAGGGGGAATAAAAGGACTTTCTGCCAATCAGACATGTATCTATAGAACCAAGGCAGAAAGAGACTTAATAGTGTATTTGGCCCAGGAGACTGGGAATGCAAGCACAGGTTTAGCATGTGCAGGACCTGGGTTCAATCCCTGATTCCATACACACAGACACACAGGTACACACACAAAAACACACGCATGTATACACACATACACATACAAATAATTCCAAGAAAATATGGGAATAAAAGAAATGACCACATAGTTGGAAAACAGTTGTCACTGCTGAATTGTATAGTGTGCTAGTTTATAGCTTATCTGGTTCTCAAAGAATCTCTATGAAGTAAAAAGTTTGATCCTCACTTTGTAGGGATAATCAATATAGCTTTACCAAGGCTTTGAAAACCAAAAGATTCATTAGGACTCTAACTTCCAAGAGAGTCATATAAGATGGGGCTTGTAGTTTGTTTTTTCTTTTTCTGATCACTCATGACTCATAGACTAAAACTATGGGTAGTTTCATATGCTTTTAATATAAACTTGGATACTAAAAAGTTAAAAATCCAGCTAGGTGATCAAATAGTAATAACTTTTAAAATCCATATATGTGATGACCTTAAACGGAGGCTGTTGAGAGAATACCAAGCCTCCCAGCAAAAGCTGCTTCATTAGATGGTGTGGATTATCATTGTAACTCATGGGAGATTCAGACCCATCTTCAATTCCCACACTCTCCCATTTTATATTATCTTTGCTAAACTCTGATTTAAGACCCTTTTTAATTCGAGACACATCTCTAAAATAATCCCTTCTAAAAATCAAAGGATAAAAGCTTACATACACAAACTGGTTATTTTCTTATCTCTCAAGATTATTTCCATGAATATTTAACACTGGCTTAAGAGTAATATGATTCCTCCTTTACAGTGGCGCATACTAAAATCTGCTTCTATTCTGAAGAATACAATCTATAGTATTTACTAATCAGTGTTGCTCACTTCTGATGTCTTGAATATGGTTATTTGTTGTGTAATAAGATAGTTATTGGGCTGGGGATACGGCCTAGTGGCAAGAGCACTTGCCTCGTATACATGAAGCCCTCAGTTCGATTCCCCAGCACCACATATACAGAAAATGGCCAGAGTGGCACTGCGGCTCAAGTGGCCGAGTGCTAGCCTTGAGCAAAAAGAAGCCAGGGACAGTGCTCAGGCCCTGAGTCCAAGGCCCAGGACTGGCAAAAAAAAAAAAAAAAAGTTATTAATAGGAAATGCATTTCTTAGCTTAATAACAGCCATATGAATATTACTTTTTGGTTTCCTTTTATATTAGTCAGTTGACCCAGTTCAGACAGTATGAATTTGATGGAAAAATTTTATTCATTTTTACTCTGAGGTACTTTCATCAAACTTCATCCCTTTTTTAATTCTCTTATCCCTCTCTGTTTAAATGTGATTTCAAACCCCTCAAGCACTACCCTGCACCCAGAGATATAAAAACTTTCTGGGAGCAAACATACAGAAATTTTATGTGATTTATACAAAGTAGGGAAGCCTGTAGTGTTCAAACTCAATCTGTCTTCATTTTCTATTCATGAGGACTGGATAGTTGTTTTGTAAAGTTTTCTTAGGGTATATACAAAGAAGTATCTCTTTACAGTAAGAAATTACTGGACATAATTAATTAAAATATTTTTAAATACTGCAATTAAGTTTTCGTCCACAAGTGTCTTAAGATGACTGGTGTCATATGTTAAGATTCTATTCTCCTATAATAAATTACCACAAATTAATAGCAACATTATTCATTTTTTATCTCACTACTCATCAGGGTCAGAAAGAGTATATAAGTTGGCTTGATGCTCTGTTTAGGGTCTAGAAAACTGCAAGCTAAAGTTCTTCTAGAATGTGCTTCTCCTCCTCAAGCTTGACTAGAGAAGTTCCAGTTTACTATGTCCCTACAGTCACTGGAAGAATTTATTTCCTCAGAGAATAAAAGCCTCTAAGTTTCTCACCACCAATTGTGTAGAGGTTATTTCTGCTCCTTGCCATGTTGAGGTCCTGCCAATGTTCAGGAAGCTATAGAGAAAGATACACAGGCATGGGCATCAGGAGGAAGAGACCATACATGGTGCATAGTATCTGCTGTACACACGAGTAGGAAAAGGCTGGGTGAGAACAGTTTCAAAGGAGTTTCAATGCAGTATACTGCTGCCCTCTCTCCTTCACAGAATTGCTGACCTTTTACTGTTTTTGCTTTGTCTTAAAACAAATTTGGGGTCTATGTATGTCAAATCTTCATGAAAATAATTATCACCCTTGCTCTACTTAAATAAAGTGCCCAAAGGGCAATCTCTGGGATCCACCCCAGTGTGATATTTACACTAACTAAAACCTGTAATCAACTTAAAGCATATTCACATTTCCACCCACTTGTAATATATCTTGTCAAATTTTTCAATATACTTCTTAGCCCTGGTGACTTTGCTAAATTTAGACATTTCATTGGACTAAGACTACTACACAGTAACAATAAAATGAATCTCCTCTCAGCATTACCAAACCAAGAATCTTTCAATGTCTAAATCTTTAGAAATTTGGTATGCCACTCTTTTTTATTTCATTACATTAAAAACTGCAAGCTATATTCACAATGTGGACATCAAAAAGTTAATGTCTTAGAAAATCATGTGGTCATTTTTAGAATGTGAAGAGATATTTCAAAGAAAGAGATGAGGAAAGAAGGGATTAAGAATGTCACCAGGCAAGGTCCTTTTGAAAAGTAAAGCCAGAACCAGGGAAAATTGGGTGTTTTCCATATTAGAAGAGGCAGAAAAAAAGTGCCTTCCATTTCATTAAGCCTTGTGATAATAAGTAATACTAGGTTTATAGGTTTGTCAGCTTCTGACCTTTTCCCCCCTCACATCACTCTTACAAATGTCTTCAAAAAAAAATGTTCCCCTCATAGATGCAACAATGGACTAATAGTATTTTAAAGTCACTGCATGAAGCAATCATTTAAGTCGAAACTTAAAAGAAAGTATATGGTCTTTACTTTTCTGGTTTGAGTATCATTTTTATTATATAATTTTACCAGTTCTTTAGAATGTTATCCTTGCATTGTGATTACTAATTAGGAAAAAATGAGCAGTTCAAAAATGTTAAATTTCATATCTTCTCATGAGATTCATGAGCTTTTTTCCCCAAGGGTCATCTTTGAAACTTCCTTACTATCGTTTGTAGAATTTTTTCCAAATGTACTACAAAGAATAAATCCAAACATCTCTGAAAAAATATTTCCTTATGTTAAAATATGTAACAGGTTGTTTATGATGTTATTTTTATAATGCCAACATTCACTGTGTTACAACAATAAGTACCATTCCTATACCAAAACATCCAAGACAGCTCAGTATTTATCACCTTCCTGGAGAGGTAGATATATGCGCACTTGTCATGCCACCTAGATTGGTCCAAACATGAAAATAAAGGGAAATTCTCTAGTACATTAGCACAAATATCCATGAATAATTGGAGTAGTCCCCTGTCACTAACACCAATAAAAGAGTTACTGAGAATCAGATGAACAGATTTATTATCATAAGAATAATTTTAGCTACTCTTATGTTACCTACTGTCTTATTTTACTGTTGCTTAAACTATATCTTGTACATTAAATATTAACATATTTAACTTACATGGACCTTTAATGGCTATCTGTACAGCACTGAGTAATATCTTGACCATATGGCTAAAATAATATTTTAGCTAAAAACAATGTATGTTGGTTGTGAGCACAAACTGGCTTATTTAGGACAGCTGTTTTCAAATGTCTTATTTTAATTATTATTGAGCACCCAATGACCTCTTTCATTAAATATATGGGTTATGACTATAGATATTTGCTAAATTAAAAGACTTCAAAATCATTTACAAATTCCTTTTAAGCAACAATAAGTTCATTGTACTTTTAACATAAATAATAGATAATAATGCATAGTTATTTATGCATTAACCCAAATAACTCTTTGTATATTAACCTAAATAGTCTACCAGATAATAAAGATAAATAGCATATTTGGGACATTTAGGAAGAATAATATTATTATTACATATTTTCTGCAAATATCTTTAATATCCAACTTAATAAAAGTTAAATAGACTGGGAATGTGGCCTAGTGTAGAGTGCTTGCCCACCATACATGAAGCCCTGGGTTCAACTCCTTAGCACCACATATACAGAAAAATCTGGAAGTAGTGCTGTGGCTCAAGTGATAGCATGCTAGCCTTGAGCAAAAGAAGCCAGGGACAGTGCTCAGGCCCTGAATTCAAGCCCCAGGACTAGCAAAAAACAAAAGTGTTTCAAAAGTTAAAAAGTTAACTCAAATCTCTTATCTCTTACTGTGTTAGGAACCATGAAATATCAGGTATCACATGACTGGGGGAAATGCTACTCTATGATCAAGGGACAATGAGAAATGAGGCAAATTATACTGAAGTATTAATATGAACTCATGGCACCCTCAAAGCCTCTCTGGAAGATCTCCTAGGATCTTTGCATCAAACCTTGAAAAATACAATACTAGGATTAAACAACAAAACAAAAACATATGGTTTAAAAATGTATGCTATCTCATAAACAACCTCATAAAAGTAATTTACATGCTCTGTTTTCTTAAACTATTCACTCAGAAAAGCCATCCTTTAAAAAAGATTTTTTAATTGATATAAAATTTTACATACTTAAGAAGTTCAAATAAATGTTTCAGTACATGAACTCATTGTATAGTAAGCTAGTCAGGGTACATCACATACCCATCACCTCAAATCTTTAGTGTTTATTTCTGGTAAAAACATTTAAATTCCTAGCTAGATATTTTGAAATTTAATAACTGTAGTCATCCTCGTGGTATAATTGAGTATCAAGAGAAATTAGCCAGGAAGGAATAAATGTTGCCTGATTTTATTTATATAAGGAATCTTCAATACCGGTTCTCACCAAACCAGAGAATGGGTTCGGAAATGTAGAAGAGAGAGAGAGAGAAGGAAAGGGGAGTTGGTCAATGGTCATTAAGTTATAGTTAACACAATCTTTGTATAATTTACTGTAAACAAAATGCTATAAGTAGAGCTGTGGTGTAGGTGGCAGAGTCCTAGTCTTGAGCCAAAAATTTCAGTGACAACACATAGGCCCTGAGTTCAAGCCCCAGGATTGGCAATAAACAAATAAATATATAAAATATATAGAAATAAATATATAAACTATATAGAAAAATAAGGGTGTAAGATATCACAAGAAATATACTCACTGCCTTATTATGTAACTATACCCCCTTTGCACAACTTTGTAAAAAAATAAAATTAAAAAATAAAAAGCTAAAAGCAAATTTTACTACAAACAAGGAGTTATTTAATACAAAAAAACAATTAAGATCTAATTTTTCCACTTTCCTCAATGGCTTCATTAATTGCTATCTGGCTGCTGATAAACTTTCAGATAATATAAAATCTAGGGATTTTTCCCTTGAAAGTTTAGAATAACCAATACTGTGATTTAGTGACTGTGTTTGTATCTCTTCCTATCACTGATTGCATGAGGTTACAGTCAATATCCTTAGAGCTGTTTAGCAAGACAATTACCTCTTCTAAATAGGCTTTATGCTTCTGAACAATTGAAGTGATCCCCCAGCCTCAAAAAAAGTCAACTCAGTAAATATTTTATAATACAGCTCCTTAATCTTTAAAAGGCACCACTATTCAATACAGAAAGGGATAGGGATTAATTAAAGAAAGAGACAAAATTTCTCATGACATAAATAGTCCTGCTTGTGCTTATGACTTTGAAAACACTGCTTTGAGTTTTCTTTGAAAGAAAGAGATTGGTCATGCTTGCAATAAAACACTTAAAATTTCAAAATATTGGGAATTTTCATTGCTTTAAATACCTTTTTCTTTGATTTTTTCAACTGACTTACTTCACGAAGAAAGAAGTTTTCTAAAATTAATTTAACTAATGATTAAGAATTTGTAGTGGCTGGGAATATGGCCTAGTGGCAAGAGTGCTTGCCTCCCATACGTGAAGCCCTGGGTTCAATTCCCCACTACCACATATACAGAAAATGGCCAGAAGTGGCGCTGTGGCTCAAGTGACAGAGTGCTAGCCTTGAGCATAAGGAAGCCAAGGACAGTGCTCAGGCCCCAAGTCCAAGGCCCAGGACTGGCAATTAAAAAAAAAAAAAAAAAAAGAATTTGTAAATCCAAGTTCAATCTCAATTCTTCTATGGTTCATGACTTAAGTCTATGTGCCTAATTTACTGTCAGTTTCTTTGTAGCCATAATGCAGTTAATAATGGTGCCTATGCCATTCCTATTAAAACTAATATTAATTGTGAAGGGTGAAAATGACTTCTGGTTACATGTCAAGCACATTTTAGTTGCTTGGTAAAGAAATAGACCTCACTGTAATGATCTTCTAACTTATTATATAGTACTAAATTTCAGGCTCCTAAGTGAAACCAAAATCATTATACGAACCCTACAAAATTCTGTTCACATGGCTCAGCCAATGCTCCAATGTAGAATCATGAAAGCTAAAACACACACACACACACACACACACACACACACACACACACACGACGAAGGAGATGAAGAAAACCAATCATTTCTATATACTGCATACTGTTAATGTCAAAAGTGTGTACAACATGCATATTGTAGAAAGTATTTCTCTTTTTTAAAAAAAGAAAATAAATAAGCTATACTATGTTCCAAATCAAGTATCAACTTAGATGTTAAAAAAGCTTCCTAGGGGAAAAATGCTTTGTTCTACATTTTACACCTGAGGGAAAATTATGACGCCACTTAGTGTTTGGAACACTGAAAAATGTAGGTTTACATGGAAATAGGATAATTTCATAACAAAGTACAAAATGCCAAGCCTGGACAGTTTTCTTCCTACTGCAATTACATTTAAAAGAACACATCAAAAGAACATTTGTATAAACACAATTTTGTATAAAAGACCATAAACTCAAAGTATTTGAAAGGAAATGGTGGAACTGGGTGATAGCTAATGGAGTCATTTTATTGTAGATTGGCAAAAAAATAGAGTAAGGGGGAGATTGAAGATACAGACTGGGTATTTGGGGAGTATTTAGATTCTAGCATAAGAAGTGAAAAAGGAAATGTTAAGATCCCAAAGTTTTACCATATATACAGAGAAAGATTGGGGAAAATGACATACATATATGAATATACATATGTCTAAGGGTTAAACTATGAGAAGTTGCAATTATATATAGGCAGAAATAATAAATAAGACAATATGTTTAGAGGCTGGGGATCTGGCCTAGTGGCAAGAGTGCTTGCCTCCTATACATGAGGCCCTGGGTTCAATTCCCCAACACCACATATACAGAAAATGGCCAGAAATGGCGCTGTGGCTCAGTGGCAGAGTTCTAGCCTTGAGCAAAAAGAAGCCAGGGACAGTGCTCAGGCCCTGAGTCCAAGCCCCAGGACTGGCCAAAAAAAAAAAAAGAGACAATATGTTTAGAAGACAAATTCTCAGCAATCTTTATATATGGGTTTATTTATAAAATATACTAAATAGTGTAAGAAAAGAAGATTAAATCCCAGATTTTAACACTGAAAAAAAAAAAAAAGATGAGGCACAATTCACTTCAATGTTACCATTTTTGAGAAGTTGTGAAAAGAAGTTGAGGAAAATATGGCTCACAGAACTGGTTAACAGCCATGTGAGAGCTTGATTAAAGTGGCCAGTGATCTTGAGAATATAACTAGCAGTGGCCTAAATTGTGCCCTTACTCAATTAACTACCTTGGATAATGTTAATCTCAATAATAGAATGCAACTAATAATTATTTTTGCTTAACAATAAATAGGTAACCAAATGACACTGTACTTACAACTTTAAAGATATTTTCTTTAATTTGTGAAATGTTTTCTTAGCATAAATATAAAGATTTTTTATTTGATACATAAAAATAGTATCAAAAATTACAACAGGGCTGGGAATATGGCTTAATGGTAGAATGCTTGCCTAGCATGCAGGAACCCTTGAGTTCGATTCCTCAACACCACATAAACAGAAAAAGCCGGAAGTGGCAGTGTGGCTCAAGAGAGTGCCTTGAGCGAAAAAAGAAGCCAGGGACTGTGCTTAGGACCCTGAGTCCAAGCCCCGGGACTGGCAAAAAGTAAAAATTAAATATATATAAATATATATATATATATACATATATATGACAGTCACAAAACCTATCATATAAGATTATTAGAAAATTAGAAATATATATATATATATATATGCTGTCGCTACAATAATTCTAACACTTCGACTTGTGCATCCTTTCAAAACAATATTTGTTGAGTGTGATTGCCTGCCAACCACTGTGGTTGGAATCAAGAATGCAATAATTTAGACCTTTCTTTCACAGTGGTGAACTGGTTAGTAATAACTGTTTAGGAAAACAAAAGTACTTCATTTTAGTCCGTGCCAATTCCTATGGTATAACTATTTCACCATGGTTGATTTCAAGCTAATCGACGTGTTATTACACAATAAAAGATATGCAGTGGCAAGTCATTGTGTGTTCTTTGTAGAATAATCATTGTTCTTCATGAGGTAGTATGGGCATGTTCCACCTTACCAATGGACCTTTATTGGGGATCTTCTGTTGGTGGGAGGCATGCAATGAAAAATTTGAAAATCTGCAGAAGATACTTTATAACATGCTATAAACATTGTGAAGAAGAGTAAGCATTGCTCAAAGTGGAGTAAGATTGGCTATCTGCGGGGACACAAGTATTAAAGATGAAAATTAGCTGGATCGAAATGAACTGCAAGATGTGGAAATGAGAGTGTTTTTGTTTTGTTTTCTTTTGTTTTGTGTACTTTATCTAGTTATTTCTTTTATTCTCTTTTTTCCTTTTGGTATACCCCCATTGTCACTGTTGATTTTGTTTTGGAGCTCTTTGTCTTATATACAAATTTTTCTGATTTGGGAATAGGAAAGGGAATCACAGAAATAGTGAGACAAAGACAAAGGGTGAATCAATGCAACAGTGATACTCACAAAACACTATGTTAGAAATTAATTTTACAATTTGGGAGGGGAGGGAGGAGAATCAGGGGAGGGAAAGAGGGAGAAAATCAGGGAGGGGGCTACAGTATTATACAAGAATTGTACTCATTTCCTTACTCATCTAACTGTTACCCCTCTGTACATCATCTTTACAAGAAAAGAAAATGAGCTAGAAGAATATTTCAAGCAAAAAAGGATGAAATAGAAAGGAAGTCATAAGGAAAAATTCATATCATAAGAAACAATTATACTTTATGACTTAATTGCTAAATATAATACAAGCTAATAAATAAGTCATGGATTTTAATTTATTTTTTTATTCACTGTTATTTCAATTTGCTGAGGTTGGAACTCATGGCTTCTCTCTGTCTTCTTTCTAAGCCTCTTTTAGAGTAGTAAAATACATTCTTGTGTATACCAAATTCCCTTCAATGAACCAAGACTAATAATACATTGTAGGAGGAAAAGTCTTTTTGACTCTCATAATAGGACATCTATAAGTCAAACTACCCTTTGTGACACTGATTGCTTTACAATGCAAGGGCTGTAAATTAACCACACCTGCAATTAGTGTCCTGTTCCTTCTTCATTCTCTCTAGATTAGTTATTGAGACACAAGAACACAGAAATAAGACCAAATCCTGGTGCCACATAGATTATTTTAAATTATTTTAAAAACATATTTAACTACTTCATCATATAGAAATTATATTATGAATGCAGCTTTTGTCCTCTTTCTTATCCATGGTTTTACATCAGGAGGAATTGGACATATACTAGAAAAAAGTAGACTTTCATTGGCCTATTTTAAATTGTCTTATTTAAAAATTTTATTAGAGCTGGCCATATGGATATTTAGAAAATACCCTTCAAATTCTAACTGAATGAGATGCTTTGATCACTAGAGATTTCTTTCACTGCTACCAGGAATAACACTAACAGAAATCTGATTGTTACAAATGTAAGTGAAAATATATGGAGGCAAATATTGGAAACTACGTGATAACAAAACAAGAAAAATATTCATGTAAGACATAATAAAGGCATGCTTTATTAATTTAAACAAGGATTTTAAAAATTATATAAGAAGTCTTTACCAAGGGATACAAAATTGTTGCTGAAATTATTTCTACATTTTCTTTTCTATATCTGTCAGGTTCATGCTCCAATTACTTGCACATTTGAGTTCATGAAATGGGGAATCATTTCTTCTGTTTGGTAATAAGAAGTACTTTGAGTGGATTACTGGTTTTCAAGAATAACATTCTTAAAGACCTACTTTGTGAATGAGAAACACTTCAGTTTTGTGTAAACTGAGAATTGAAACAAGAAGTTCTTCACATACTGCTAAAAGACTATCATTAAATTAGATCTACTTGATTTGGTTTTAATCATTTCTCCTCAATCAGTGCCAGTCCCATTACCCTGATATGGTTTTAAGCCTATGTAATCAATCAAAGATATCTTTTAAAATGTGCCTCTCTAAGCTGACAGTGTCAGTGCCATGTTTCAGAAGCCAGAAGCACTCCTCTTGAAAACTTGTCAAAGGCTATGTTGACTCTCTACTATATGGGAAACATCACTAGTTCAACTGTAGACTTTTTTAAAACTTTATATAAAATTAGCTATTTTTTTTCAGTAGATTGAGTTCAACTGACATAGCTCCTTTTACTTGAGTAGGATGTTCAGCCTTTTTAGTTTCAGGTTTTTAAGCAGGTGCCTCTTTCCTCTATGGAGTTGTTTGAAAGTCACTTTATGTTATTCTATCAAAATAAAATATATTAACATTTTCTGAGAATATGATAAAATATCACATTCACTCATTCAAAATTGAAGAAACATATAGTCTAATTCCCTCTGTAGAGTCTGAATCAGTACTCACTAACCAAACCCAACATTTCTACATCAAAACAATTCAAGAAATAAAATAACCCATATTTAACAAGGGAATATATCGAAGATAAAGGATACCTTGTCAGGTCACATTTGCCACTGAATGAGCAACAAAGGTTTTAGCTATGTAATAGCACCTTTTGAAATAAGGAAATGGGAATAGCACTGCTACTGTTTGACTCTCAAAAATATATGCCTGTTCATTTTCAACATATTGAGTGTAAATTACTGCTGCTGCATTGGTTCACCCTTATCCTCCCATTTCTGTGCCCTCCTTATCCTTGCAAAATCAGATAAATGGAAAACAAGACAAATGGAAAAGAAAACAAAATCAGCAAAATGTAAAAAACAAAACAAAAAAAAAACCCAACTCTGTTTCCATTTCCTTGAGTTCATTTTGCTAAATACTATTTTATATGATCAGCTGCACATGGACATTCACTTTTATGATCCTCTCCTAAGAATATCCTGCTTTGGCCTCACTGTGTGTAAATCCCTAGAGACCCATGTGATTTTTATTTTGTGCCAGTGTTGTTGCTGTTTTACCATCTAGTGAGTTTGCCTGAAGATTTATAGGCACATACTAGCTACCACAAATGAGGGGAAACATGCTACCTGTTTCTTTGGGTCTGTCTTCACTGAAGAAAAAGTTTTAAAGACACTATGTCAAGAATGAACTTTACAACTTGTAGAATGAACTTTACAACTTGTAGCTCTTGCCAGGCTGTGCCAGTGGCTCATGCCTCTAATCCTAGCTATGCAGGAGGCTGAGATCTGACCATCATGTTTGGAAGTGAGCAGGCCAGAAAAGGAAGAAAAGCCCCCTGAGACTCTTATCTCCAATTAATGACTCAAAAACGTGAAGTGGTGCTGTGGCTATGGAGCTAAGTGGTAGAGCACCAGCCTTGAGCAAAAGAGCCCAGGGACAGTGCCCAGGCCCTGAATTCAAACCCCACAAGCAATAAAAGAAAAAGAAAGAGAAAGAAAAAGAAAGGAAGAAAGAAAGAAAGAGAGAGAGAGAGAGAAAGAAAGAAAGAAAGAAAGAAAGAAAGAAAGAAAGAAAGAAAGAAAGAAAGAAAGAAAGAAAGAAAGAAAGAAAGAAGGAAGGAAGGAAGGAAGGAAGGAAGGAAGGAAGGAAGGAAGGAAGGAAGGAAGGAAGGAAGGAAGGAAGGAAGGAAGGAAGGAAGGAAGGAGAAATGTACCTTTATCTGACATATAACTGTAACCCCTCTGTATATCACCTTTACAATAAGCGTTTAAAAATGCAAAAAAAAAAAATGCGTACCTGAGTCTAATCATGTGGAAATAGAATTAACCTCTCCTAATGAATCAATGTTATTTTCTCTTTACCTCTTTCCTCCTTTCTTTCCCTTTTTTTCTTTTTTCCTTACACACATGCATACATTCAAATACGTACATACAAATATTATTTTTGCATATCCATTTATCCTACTTCAGTGCTGGTATAGCTTTCCTAGGAAAACTTTTAAAGAGACAACTGGGATCACCTGCTCATGTAGTCATAGGTCACAAGTATTTACAAGATTAGAAATAGAGCATGAGCATGTCACTTATGCTGCAATTGGCTACTTTCTTACTTCAACTCAAAACATGTCTAAGGAAATGCATTCAACTCACGTTCACTTGATTATGTTTTGGGCAGTACTGACATTTGAACTGGAAGCTCCATGTTTGCTAAGCAAGGAATCAACCAATTTAGCCATTTCACAAGTGGCTTAAACTTTATTAATGGTTCCTGTGTTGTGTTCAGATGGCATTAAGTTATTATTTTTATCCCATTATTTGTCACATTTTCTAACTTCTCTGGGCAAAATCCCTGCTTCCTTTCTTTTTAAAAAACATTATTAGTAATAAGCACCTCATGTTATAATAACTTCACCTCATTCTGTATGATGTGTCTTATAAACAGACCTTAGGATAAATTGATTTATTTTTATTTAGAATAGCTAGAATTGAATTTTATGTTTACAACCAGAAATTTTACAGGCTCCATTTTTATTTTTGATAATGTGATGCTTTAAGGCACTCAGAAACCATCACATACATTTCTTCTTTTTTTTTATATTCGATCATCTTTATTTTTTTTTTAGAGATTAAGTTTCTCTTCTTTTTTTTGCTGTTATTTATTTTTTTATTATTAATTGAACATAAATTTTTTTACAAGGTGTTGTGCAAAGAGGGTGCAGTTACATAGTAGGGCAGTGTGTACATTTCTTGTGATATCTTACAACCTGTTTTTCCATCCCTTGTCTAGGTCAGGTAGACACATATGCAATATACAATGTATCAAGCACATATACAGTGTTCACAGACTTGGTCTCTACTGTCTCTCCATCTCCCTTTGTTAACAGTCATATATCAGGGAGATCATGCCCCTTTGTTTTCTGTGTTCTAGGCTTGTCTCACTCAACATTATTTGTTCGAGTTCTGACCATTTCCCTGCGAATAACAATATTTCACCATTCCTAATCGCTATGTAGTATTCCATTGTGTATAAGTACCATGTTTTTTGGATCCATTCATCTGTGGAGGGGCATCTGGGTTGTTTCCATATTTTGGCTATTGTGAATTGTGCTGCGACAAACATGGAAGTACAAATGTCTTTTTGATATCTTGGGTTTTGCTGTTTAGGATAGATGCCTAGGAGTGGTATGGCTGGGTCATAGGGTAGGTCTATATTGAGCTTTTTGAGAAACCTCCATACTGTTCTCCAAAGTGGTTGTACTAATTTGCACTCCCACCAACAATGTGAGAAGGGTTCCTCTTTCCCCACAGCCCCTCCAGCATTTGTTGTTTCCTGAGTTCAGAGTATAGGCCATTCTAACTGGGGTGAGGTGGTATCTCAGGGTTGTTTTTATTTGCATTTCCTTTACTAGCAGGGATGTTGAGCATTTCCTCATGTGTTTCTTTGCCATTTTTATATCTTCTCTTGTGAAGTCTCTCTTTAGCTCTTTTGCCCATTTCCTAATAGGTTTATTGGGCTTGGAGGGGCTTAGTTTTTTGAGTTCTCTGTAGATGACAGATATCAGGCCTTTGTCTGTTGCTGTGCTGGTAAATATCCTTTCCCATATCGTTGGCTGTCTTTCTATTTTGGTGGCTATGTCCTTAGCTGTGCAGAAACTTTTTAATTTGTAGTAGTCCCATTTGTTGAGTCTTTCCCCTATTTGTTGTGCCCCTGGGACTCTATTCAGGAAATTCCTTCCTGTGCCTATAAGTTCTAGTGTCTTTCCTACTCTGTCCTTCAGTAGTTTCAAGGATTCAGGTCTGATGTTGAGGTCCTTGATCCATTTTGAGTTGATCTTGGTGCATGGTGATAGGCTTGGGTCTACTTTGAGTTTTCTGCATATGGCTGCCCAGTTCTCCCAGCACCAGTAGTTGAAGAGACTATCAAAGAAGACACAAGGAGATGGAAAGACCTCCCATGCTCATGGGTAGGCAGAATCAATATAGTGAAAATGGCCATATTGCCCAAATTGTTATACAAATTCAATGCAATACCTATCAAAATCCCAGCCACATTCTTCACTGAAATAGAGAAACCAATCCATAAATTCATATGGAACAGCAAAAAACCTAGAATAGCCAAAGCAATTCTAGGCAAAAAAAATAGTGCAGGAGGTATCACAATACCAGACTTCAAGCTCTACTACAAGGCCATCATAACAAAAACAGCATGGTATTGGTATAAAAACAGATCGGAAGACCAGTGGATTAGAATTGAAGACCCAGAAATAAAACCGCACTCTTACAGCCAACTGATATTCGACAAAGGAGCTAAAGACATACAATGGAATAAACATAATCACATACATTTCAATACTCAAGATGTATTGCTTTGAGTATATGGAGAAAGTGAGATATAGCAGTAATCTTAGAGTCAAATATTTTAACTGACCTAGGAAATAAGTTGTTGAATATTAGAAAATGATACAGTTTACAGCTCTCATCTCAAACATTTTTTTGCATGAAAATAAAAGTTATATGGCTCATAAACATGGTACAATTTGGCTAGGAATCAGTGGTTCATACCTGTAATCCTAGCTACTCAGGAAGCTGGTATCTGATGATCATAATTCCAAGCCACTCCATGCAGTGAAGTGTTTAAGACTCTGATCCCCAATGAGCAAGAAGTGAAGCAGTGGTTGCAATGATAGAGTACTATCATTGAGGGAGAGAAAAATAGTCAAGGACAGCTTCAATCCTGAGCTTACATGCCAGGAGCATCATACGTGTGGGCGCACATGTACTCACGCGCTCGCACACACACACACACACACACACACAACTGTACTATTTAACTTTTAAAATTAAATATTCTTTCTGCTATTTTCCTATTTTTATTTTTTTCAGTATTTTGGTAATTTAAAAAAATTCTACAATCACATCCCTGATGTCTTCATTAACATGACTTTACCAATCCAGAAAAATGTTTCCCTGGAAATGAAAAGTTATAAAGGACTTTTCTGAAAAGTTATTTATTTGAACTATATTCAACTTGCCCTTTTTTATGAAGAAGCAAAGGCCTCTTCTCTAATGAATAGATAGCTCACCTCGCCTCAAGAAATGACACATTATTCCTCAAGGATTCCTTCATAATCTCACTGTGCTGTTCACAGTTCTACATTATACAAACTTTCTCAGTGTCATCCCATACTTTATATGGAACGTTGTGCCCTTGGTAAGACCAAGACCAAACAAAGAGGTGCATCTTCTGCCTTTGTACTGCCCCTCCTGAACAGTCCATGGTAATTTCATCAGTAAACCAGTAATCAGCCTTGTAGAAACATTGTACAACCAATAAGTTTGATAATTTTAGCATAGAAGGATCAGATAAATTTTCACAAAGAAGTTTATACATCCCTCAGTCCTGACACTATCTTGCTTTAACAATGAGGAAGATGGGTAACAGATTTTCTCATCATACAAACACATTCAGATTCTTTTCTAGGACTTAGTAGAATTTCTCCTTCTTGCTCTCAGGCCGTTCAATTCTGAAATTGTTCAAATAAGGAGGAAAATAAAGGGTCATATTATGTCTGTGGTAGACATTGTAACAGATAATTACAGTGGCCACTAGCTACTCTATTATTTACTTCTAAAAACGATCCAGTTTCATTGTGGAAAGAATCCACCAATAACAAGGGAGTGAGGAAACAGAAGGCAAAGAGAGTACTTTTAATTGCCGTCATCTAAGAAGTAGAAATGAGAAAATCATAACTAATTATTAAATCAAATCATGTTAAATCAGCACTAGATTGTAGCAACTGCTTAGTAATTTGATAGCTTAGCAAAGCAGCCATTACCTAATGATGACAGCTATTTACCCAGATGGAAAGTCACAGGGAATTAGAAGTACCACCACAAGGCATTAATCAGAAAAGCCATCAGTAATGGCCCCTTCAGAGAACCAAATCAGTCATGATTAGTAGGGGTTGTTCAAGTTCAAAGGGCTGAGAAGTTAGACAGCATGTTCTTGTTCCCAAGACCAGAAAGGAGTGTGTGTTTGCCAATCTGTTTGCTTCAGAGATTTATGAACTTGACAGAACATGCTTGAGGAAATGCAAAGCCCTGCCTGTGCTGCACAGCTTTGTCTTTTTCTCACATCTTTAAGTCACAGCAAAAATTTTTGAAATGGCTAGTCAGCTAAGTCAAAATGCCTGATGCAAAACATAAAACACATCCTTTCTCACCTTCATTTTTTGACTGACCCTAGGCCTGATCCTCAACTCACCCTAGAATCTCAAACCTTTCTTGATGTTCATTCTGTCTTCGCACATAGCAACAATATCAAACAACATATTT
Organism: Perognathus longimembris pacificus; assembly: GCF_023159225.1. Classification (NCBI taxonomy): domain Eukaryota; kingdom Metazoa; phylum Chordata; class Mammalia; order Rodentia; family Heteromyidae; genus Perognathus; species Perognathus longimembris. The sequence continues at coordinate 122,650,713 of NC_063162.1, forward strand.
CTTTTTCCTCTTTTTTGGGAATTGGGTGGGAGGTTCTGGTACTGTGTGGTTTAATTTAGGGGTTCACCTTGTTAAACTAGCACAGTACTGGTGAACTATGCCTACAGCCCTTTGGGTGACTGGTAATTTTAAAAGATGAGTTCCTACTTCCCATTTAGGCTCATGGCTCAGCAATGATTCACTTTCTATAAATTTCCTGTCATTTCTGTCATCACTGGGATTACAGGTGTACCCTCATCCAGCTTCCTTCTATGGAATTGGAAATCCCAAAGACTTTTCTTGCAGTGTTGACTTGACACCATGAGCATCACAATCTCAGCCTCCCATGTTGTTTGGGATGACCGGCACACTCCATGTCACCCAACTAGGGGTTTGGGGGGCGTGAAGGGGGGCTGTCGGTCTAACTGTTAGGCTCAGGCTGACCTCAAACTATGATCCTGTCACTCTCAGCCCCCCACGTAGGTAGGATTATAGTCAAGAGACCATAGGCAAAAGCCATAGGCTAAATTAATTTATTTCTTAGCTCAGCATCTGCCATCTCAGAATCTAGGCAATAAAGGGCATAACACATTATCAACTGAATGTATAAATAAAAGTTTAAAGGTGTTATAGCTTATTTTTATCCCTGTGCCAAAATATTCCTGAAATCAAATATTCTACACATCAAGATGATTACGCAAAGTGAACCATCAAAAGAGATGTGCCCAGTGACCCAGAAACTCATTTATCACACAGGATCTGATGGTTTTTAATACAGCAATACAAGACCTAAGAATTCTGTTGCTACCCTGGGTACCTTCAAACTATTTCAGTCTATGAAATGAAGCACTTTCTTTAATGGAAGAGGACATGAACAGGTCTCAAAACAGGTTGCTATGACTACAGAAGTAATCCAGTGGTCTGTAGCACAGTCGGAGTAAATTAGTATGCATAAACTTTTACTCAGATTGTTGGAAGTCCCCACTGAGAGAAATAGGGACAGGTAAAAAGCAAGCCAGTTAAGAGTGGCTCGTTGAGTCTCTTCAATGAGAAGAAATCTCAGCAGATAGAGTAATTCTTGAAGATACAAGTGTGATAAATAACTAAACCACTTAAAAGACCAAAATTATCAGATTTTAAGTTAAAAAATATAGCAGGATGTCCTATAAACACATTTCAGAAATCAACTGCATCTGTGATATTGGCTTCACAAGACTATAGTAGAACTGATTATAACCTGTAGCCCTCATTAAATTATAGACAAAATTATCCTTTACACTTGTCATGTTACTACAAGCAAATCTCCATGGTGGGTAGTGTTAAAATAGTGCACGTACATTTTTTGATAGTATACAGTACTAATGACAGTATAATACTATGTCACTTTTTTTGTATTTACTATAGTATATTTATTGCTATTTTAGATGCACACCTACATGCATGTGTGTGTTTATTATATGTACATACTGTATAGTCTAACATTACAATAGACGATGTCACTTAGGTTTGTGCACACACGTCCTCTGATAGACAAACAAGAATACATCATTTCCTAACACATTTCTCAGAATGTAATCTGGTAGCTCAGCAATGCATGACTGTATTCCATAGCTACTGAAGGTCTAATTATAAATAAAGAAGCACAAGAATTTTACTCATTCCCTTACTTATGTAACTGTAACCCCTCTGTACATCACCTTTACAATAAAATAAAAATTAAAATATACATAGAAAAAGAAAAAATAAAGAAAGATGCACATTTATTCTAATTGGGCTCTGATGGACCTTGTCTATAATACTAGCTACTCAAGAGGCTGAGATCTAAGGATTCCAGTTTGAAGCCAGCCAACCAAATTTGAGAGACTGTTATCTCCAAGTGACCTTGTGGCTAAATTGGTAAAGTACCAGCCTTCAGCAGAATAGTGAAGCAAGAGTGGAAGCCCTGAGTTCAAGCTCCCTTACCCTCCCCCCACCCCCACACACACATAAAAGAAATGTTTTTTTAATATAGATGGATTAAAAAATTAAATGTGAAAAGTAGGTATATGAAATAATCTATAATTTATTCACTATAAGTAAGAAATTTGGTAAAAGATTTTAATACTCTGTCATATAAGATTACTATTTTTTTTAATTTCATGATGAATTTACAATTTCTGTCATACAGAATCTCTGAGAAGATTTCCTGTGAGGAAGCTAGATGATTAATAGAACAAGACAAAAACCCATGAAGGGTTTGCAGAGTTGTTATTTATGATATAGGGGAAGACAGTCACCCACAGGATACCCAATTGTTACATGTTTACAAAAGTAGCAGTGTAATAGAAAAGCTAAATCTTCAGCTGGCATCAAACTTTTTTTTTTGCTTTAGATATGACTCCTAACTTATGTCAGGACTTGAAGGATGGCTGAAGTTGTCCTGGGTCAGAGGTAAATATTGGATGCCAGTGGAAACACAGAAAATTCATCTCTCCCACAGGAGCACTAGTGATTGGAGATGCAGAGGCACAGCTTCACTTGAAACCACAATATTTTAACACATTAAAAGCAGCCAATACTTGTGCTGTTTGATTTTCCTTTCAGTGCTTTCTGTTCATCATTGGTATAGTTTTTGTATTGAGTTTCATAATCTTATGCTCTGTAGTATCAAACCTAGTGCCATTCTATCCTTCTTACAGTTATGTCATATACTGTATTGTACTTTTGAATCTCTGAAAATGTCACTTAGGTGTGTTTTGCATAATTTTTTAAAATTTTCTACATCATATTTATTTTTTAACCCTATACATACTTATAGATAATCATAAACTGTTTAAAAACCTTGTGAGCAGGTTTAATCACATTTAAGAGTCTTTACTGTATGTTTGATGACTGATTATGGGTTACATTTTCTTAGTATACTTAAGAATTTCCACTGAATAGTGACCTTGTAAATTTTACAATTCTGGCCCTGGATTTTAATATATTCCTTTAAAGAGTGTTGAGTTATATGGATTCACATTTAAATTTCTCCCAGATAAGCAAAGAATAAAACAAAATAAATAAATTATAGATCAACCACTGATAAATAGGTGCAAATATCTTCAATAAAATACTCCCAAAGTGAACTCACCAACATATTAAAATTATACACCATAAACAATTTGGTTTCTTGTCACAGATAGAAAGTAGATCAACTTACAGAAGTCAATAACTGTAATAGAGCACATAAGGGGAATAAAGGGGAAAAAATGAGGTGACCATCTCAAATAATAAAGAGAAAGGCCTTTAACAAAATTCAAGATAACTTTGTTCAGAAGAAACTATGAACAGAATAATCGTATTTTAATATAATAAAGGCAACATATAACAAATTTATAGTCAACAATATATGGTGCAGACTAAAGTAATTTCCTCTAAACTTAGGAATGAAGCAAGGGTCCACTCTCCCACACTTTTTCAATATAATACCAAAATTTCTAACCAGAACAATAAGGCGAGAGAAAGGAATATAAAGAGTTCAAGTAGGAAAAAAGCTCAAATTGTTCTTCTTTACACATGATATGATTTTATACAGAAATGACCCACTAAACCTGATAAGCATTTTCAGCAACAGAGCAGGGCATAAAGTCAACACACACACAAATTAATAGCTACTCTATACATCAACAATAAACAGACTTGAAAGAAATCATGACAATATTTCCATTCATAATCCTTTTAAAAACAAATGTATACATATTTATACACTGCATCATGGTGATTACAATAAAAATAGTTAAACCTTGAAGAAAGAAAATGAAACAAAAAGGTTCTACATATTCATGAAGTGACATAGTTTAATATCATAAATGAACCCATATTATCAAAAACAATCTACAATCTCAATGCTGTACTCACCAAAACCAATGGCATTCTTCATAGAAATAGAAAACTCAATCCAGAAACTCATCTGGAAGCCAACATGCCCTGAAGAGCTAATCCTGAACTAAAAGTAGCAACAAGGGAAATATATCAGTACTAGACTTCAAACTATACTGTAGATCTGTAATGACAGAACAGTGTGGTACTGGCACAAAAACAAAGACAATGGAACAGAATAGAAGATACAGAAGTAAAAATTTTAAAGTAAAAATTTTATTGTAAAACTGATGTACAGAGGAGTTACAGTTACATAAGTCAGGTAATGAGTACATTTCCTTTTGAACATTGTCACATCCTCTTTCATTCTTTCCCAATTTCTATTTTTCATACAAAGGAGCTTAGTAAAAGTAGCAGAAGCTGAAGTCTAAGAAGCTTCAAATAGAGGAGACCAAGAGGCACTCACCTCCTCCTACCAGTAGGCAGAGCTGTATCATCCTCTTATTTCCAGAGGGCCATATGACTTTCCTAGTACACAAACATTGTGGCCTGCTGATTGAAGACACTTTGAAGGCCAAGCTCTAAGTATGTACGCATCCACTTATTCGATTAGTATCCCTTTTTACTAAAAATGGAGCCAACTACAGGGAATATGAAACCACCGTGGTGTATCCAGTAATGTCTACCACAAGTATCCTTTTCTGTTTGATGTCAGAAAACTAAGGAGAAATATTCACTGTTCTAGAAGTCTTCCTTCCATCAATAATTGGTTTACCAAAATGTTGTTATGATGACAAGAACATTTTCCCTCTCCTCACACATACTTTGTGTTTTGCCATTGAGATTGCACATGGCTATTCCTTATTAACGTGCTCCCTTGTCTTATTCTGAACTAAGAAATTATTAACTCCCCTTTAACCAACTTTTCTGTAGTCAACTTGCTTCAAAATAAATTAGAAAGGCTGAGTAGATATAAATAAACTATATGACACATTGGTGTGACTATTGATTCTTAACATATCCAGAAACACTGGTAAAAATTTAGCACCTTTCCTAAATTTGTAGATATCATCTCACAGAGGCTTAGTTTGTTCTCAATATTCAAAAGCATAATGACAATATTTAAGCAATAATGTCCTTCCTGAAATAATAAAATTACTATCTATTGATTCAAAATTACAGGGTAACTTTTTTCCCCCTAGGAAAATTTAATGAGTGGCGTACATTGCCTCAGTCCAAGTATTTCAGCTCAGCCTGAGTTTGTCAAGAGTTAAAACTAAAATACTAAAGCTAAATTTGTGCTTGTAGGAACAAAATCCCATTTCATCAAAGATACAATTCATTATAATATTCTTTCAATTGTTCTTGAGGCCTTAAGGATTTTAGGATAAAATTTTATAACTCAAAAGTATAAACATGTGAGAGACGATTGACTGTGCTTCAAAAATATAATAAATCAAATAGCATCACATTATGCATATGATTCTGCTCATTTAAATAAAAAATGAATAGCTTCCAATGCCTTTGATTATCTTAATACAATATGGTGAGTTTTATTTCATCTGCTTCCATGCATGAAAAGCTCAGCACAAAAACCAAGAGCTGACCAGTTTTACAGTGAGGAGAACATAAAAGGCAGTTTCTTATGATCTTTCAGGAGGAAATGTACTTGAAATATGGTGAGAAAGGCAGTCTTGTGATATTTCTCATTATAAAAGGTCACTACTCAGCTCATTTATCACCATTTTATGGAAGAGGCAGAGTGAATTGTGTCTAGTTGGGAGCAGTGTTGCTGAAAAGAGTTTAAGAAATTACCTGATGTTAAGAGTTACACAGATATTACTTTGGTATGTTGCAAAACAGAATTTGGAAGTACATTGCTAATGCAAAATCTGAAAAATATTCTAAGATGTGAGAGGAGAAAAGAAGCTCAATGCTGAAGAATAATCTTTTCCTCTTTGTGAAATATTTTGTCATAAATCCAGTTTATGATTTTAAGTGTACTAATTACATCTAACTTCTAATTGCCTATTAGAGGTCACACTGGTGGATATCTGTGCCATGAAGGACATCAGTACATCAAGAAGCTTATGTGGAAGTACTTCATAAGGCTTTACCTCTAACGCTGACCAGTACCATTGTAAAAGTCTATGATAGAATTGAGGCACAATACTATGGACTTGGCTCTTATGTGACAGGTACCAACCCAAGGCTTTTGAAGGGGATATCTCCCTTTATTATTTTAACCTTCTTAACAGACTTACATGGAGAGCACTGAAATGAACAACACTGAATAAGAAAGGGTAAACAGTTGCTTAGGAATGTTGTTGTTGTTGTTGTTTTAAGAAAATCTCAGAAACAACCACACAAAAACTATCCAATATAGGGGCTGGGGATATGGCCTAGTGGCAAGAGTGCTTGCCTCGTATACATGAGGCCTTGGGTTCAATTCCCCAGCACCTCATATACAGAAAATGGCCAGAAGTGGCGCTGTGGCTCAAATGGCAGAGTGCTAGCTTTGAGCAAAAAGGAAGCCAGGGACAGTGCTCAGGCCTTGAGTCCAAGCCCAGGACTGGCAAAAAATAAAAAAATAAAAAAATAAAAACTATCCAATATAGAAAGAGAAAATAATCATCTTTTTTAAAAAGCTGTTTATTGTTACAAACAATGAAGTAACAATCTTATTCTTCATTCACCTAGGAAATAATTTTGACAGGAAGAGAGTGGGGAATATTTAAATTGTTAATAAACAATATGAATTGTTAGTATAAAATTTTGTCATCGCTGAAAATACTATAAAATAGAGAAAAAGAAATGTTTTCAGAAACAGACAAAAAAAGAAAATTATCACCATCAGTCTTCTTCTATAGGAAATTTTAGAGGACAGTTTTCAAACTGAAGAAAAATCATGCCAACAAAGAAGATTTGGCAATTGCAATTATATATTTTTATTTTGCTATATGTGTGTGTGTTATATTCAAAATAAAACAAATTTTCTTGCAGTACAATTCGTTTAAAAACTGAGGAAGGAAGGAAGGAAGGAAGGAAGGAAGGAAGGAAGGAAGGAAGGAAGGGAGGGAGGGAGGGAGAGAGGGAGGGAAGGAGAGAGGGAGGGAGGGAAGGGAAGGAGGGAGAGAGGCAGGGAGGGAGGGAGGGAGGGAGGGAGGGAGGGACAGAAGAAAAGAAGGAAAAGAGGAAAGGGAAAGAAGGAGAGACAGAAGAAGGGAGGAAGGAGGAAAGAAGGGAGGAAGAAAAGAAAGAAGAAAGGAGAGAGGCAGGAAAGAATGAAATGAGAACAATTTTAGCACACAGTGTCAGTATCAACCAGTGTAAAAAAGTACATTTTAACTACATTTTTCTTCTGGTGTAGTTTTGACATTCTGGAAACAAAATAGGCCAAATGACCGAAAGGAAGGATTTAAAGCCTATAAAAGAACATTGAAGTTATAGTCTAGGATCCAAATGCAAAGTCCATCTTAAAATAGAAATGAGTGTTCAGGGGAAATCTTTCCCAGTCATTTCTCTTTGTCCATAACCAATATGATTCCTCATTGTGTCACATTATTAGAAAAGCTTACCTTCTTGGTAGTCTAGATTTACTTGAATAATTTAATACATTTTAATGTGTACCTTAGTTTTTTAAAAAAGCTTTTCAAAAGTTAAAAAAGAAAGCTTTTCCCATTTACTTGTACATTTAAGAAGCCTTCCTTAAAGCCAAGCAAACTTTTTTGTTCATTTGAAAATTCCTGTATTTAAAAACCTCAGCTCAGATAGCAAAAGTACTGACTCTTTCTTTCTACAAAAAAAAATCATATTAGTACCTGGGGCAGTATGTGTTATGCAAAGTATTCGTTTTACCAGCTGAAATGAGAACCCTCATTTTAATATAGTTTCCAGAGGCTTAGACCACGGTTTGAATCATAATCACCTACAAGAGAAAAATTTAAAGATCAAAAACATCCATTTGCTTCCTGAACCCAAATCTAGTATTTTCTCTACAGGAAGCTAACTTTGATTTCTACCCCAAAAAATATTTAAGTTGCAATTGCAATGGTTTGCTTAGCAATGTCAAGCAAAATAAGATAGTATGGAAATTTTGAAACCACTTATTTCCATCTAAACTAAAGTTTATGAATGTGTGTATGTGTGTGTGTGTGTGTGTGTGTGTGTGTGTGTGTGTGTGTGTGTCCCTTTTGAGCTACTGAATAATTCTAACACATTTTCCTTGGAATTCTTAGTAACATCTCACTGGCTATTGTACTGTCAAGTGATTCTATAATTTATACAAGTTATGAAGGTGAGATGTTGTGAGTTTAATGATAACAGTAACATGTCAGTTGGTTTGCATTAAGACAGCACCAGAAAACTCTAAACATCAAGTCTTTATTACAGTCAGCTGATCTATACCACAATTGAGAAAATGTTCACAGTTGAACATGAGATACTACCATTTGGCTGTATCTGCAGACAGAGGCCACTGGATAGAAAAGAAACATGTTTTAAATCTGATTCTTATTCCAGTATTGAATAAACTCCATCTCTAACCAAAACTGTGATAAAGGTAATAGGATGATGGAAATTAAATCAATCCTTCTTGAGAAACATTACTTGTCTTGATTAAACATCTATGCTTTTCCATTTGTATTAGCCTATTCGGTCTTTGTAGCATTAATCTTTTCATTTTTGTAAATCCTTTAGTTGGTTTTGAAACCCAATATAAAATCTAGATGTAGATACTATGAGCAATGCAGTCTTCATATTTATGTGTTTCATTTGCAATTTTTTCATGCTAAAAGCTTTTGTAAAAAAATGTTAGCTTAAAAATAAAATTTTTGAAACATTAGCAAAATAATTATATTGCTCAAGTTTGGTTTTTTATCTGCAAGCCCTTTAATTAAAAACAAACTTTCCTATATATCTCATATATATGTGTGGAATATCAATTAGTTACATAAAAATTTATTGGTACTATACTCAATGAATCGTTAGAAAGTATTAAACAATTATGAATTGAGCTGGTAGTAAAAATTAATTATGTTCTTCTTTGAATTGTGTTTTACCAATAATTATACAGCAATCTGAGGGGAGAAAGCAAAATCAATATGAAAAGAAAAAATGTTAGTATTTGGAACAAAAAGGTAGATTCATTAAATTACTAATATATCCACAGATTTAATTTCACAAACTAGAGGATTTTTTTCATGGCCATGGAAACTTTTTCACAAATTAGGTTATTGTCAAGAAAGACTTCTTAGATACCAAAGTGTTGTAACAAGACAACAAATATACAAACATAATATAATATTTATAGGTAACATTTGAACAGTCTCCAAACTTACATTCCAAGGTACATTACATTATTATTTAAGGTTTCCTAAAATAAGAGACTGATGACAAAAGAGAAAACAATCCACATAGAGTTTTGTATAGTTTTGTGAAATCAATAATACATGATTACAACGAGCAGACATAGAAAAGACAAAACCAAGAGTGGGGACAAAGAAAAGATCTAGTTCAGAGGAAGGAGCCGTAGTGAGGCCTGAACTAAGGCTTCTGTCTTACTAGGTTGACAAGCTATCACTTGCACCACACCTCCAGCCTTGTCATTATTCCTGTCATTATTTTTGATTTAGGATCTCATTCCATGCCTGAGCATATGTTTTGGCAAAGATATGTACTACAGATTTGTACTACTGAGATCACAGGCCTGCATCACCTCCATACCCAGATCCCCTCTGGAGATGCAGTTTTGTAGACTTTACATGCCTAGACTGGCCTACAATTTCAATTCTCTCATTCTTAGCCTCCTACATGCTGATTTAACTTTTCAAGCATATAAATATTAGGAAACAACAATTTTTACAATAATGGCATAGGGTAGGTTTGTCCAAAAGCCGGAAGAACAATTTAGTTTTAAGAAACTAAAGCTAAACCAGCTTTGGGAAAACAAAAATCGTTAATGGTATGTGTAAGCAGGATGAAACACTCTGAGATCATTCTATGAAATTATGCTAACTACTTTTTAGATAAATTGTTGCATTTAACCACCAAGTGCTATTACATTGGTGGAAGGTTGACACCAAGAATCTTTTCCCAGAATTCAGTATGAGTAAATCCCCTGGTCCCTGAGAAAGCCTGAAGACAATAGGTGCTTTGCTAGGAAGTCTGATTAGTTCTTTCAGAACAGTGTGCTTCAGCTGAATGTGGACTCAGAGCTAGACAGAGGGGTTTGGGGACAGGATACCTAAGCTCCTAATGAAGGTGGGAGGGCTCATTCTTCTTAGTGGTAATTTGAATTTATCAGACATCCTAGTAGAATGATTGTGGACATCACCAAACATGCTCCACATGCTATCAATCCCATTCTATGGATAAATCATTCTCTATACGGATAATTCCTCCCCTTCTTCTCTGTCAGGCAAGGTTCTCCACCATGGTAACTCACTCAGGCGGGTTAGGAAAGGTCTCCTGGCCCAAGCTCTGTCCTCCCATGCCAAGCACTCCCCAACGCCTTTTATTTTTCTCATCAATCCTAGGAAGATATCTTGTATTAACAAGAGAGAGAGACAGACAGAGAGACAGAGAGAGACAGAGAGAGGGCTTCATTTTCCTAAGAGGACATCTGAGTTACTTTCGGAAAACAGGAATAGACAGGTGAACGCTCTGTTTACCTTTTAGAATATTGTATTGTGGGTTAGGTGAAATGTGTAAAACCTCATTAGGGAGTACCTGATGGCCCTATCTCCCCATTATAGAAAAGGACGCTAGCAAGAGGCCTGGAAAGATACAGGGGAAGTTGTGGAAGAGATCCACAGAAACTCATTTGAAACAGTCTCCATCAAAGCACCAAGGTTGTGATGAGGGAAAGAACACAGCGCCCCCCTTATCCTGGGCTCCATGTGCAAGAGGTTGTATCTCCTCACTTTCCTAGAAACCACGGATATGCATGGTGGGTTGCCTATGGACTTAACTAATTTAGTAGGCTGTGTATCCTGTGGGCTAGGCATCATTCTGTACCATGGGCACATGTTAGCTTGTAAGCAGACTCGGTCCTATTTTCCACATGTGCAAATTTCAAAAGATGGGAGAACATTCAGTTTGAGGTATGTTCTCCTGCATCTCCTAATTAACAGTCTACCCACTTCGCCTCTTGAATTTCCTCTTAGAACCTGTCTTGTAAGTCTTTGTGTGTGCATTCCTGCCCTTATCTAACAGATTAAATGCTTCCTGGCGACAAAATTATTTCTTCTCTCACACAATTTCTGACAAAAAAAGAGCAGAGGAGATTGAGTGAGGGTAGCATTTGAAGCTGAGCTACAAATATCTTGAAGCCTGTAGCATATTTGGTCCAAACTGGCTCAGTTATATCCAAAACTGTGAGAAAAGGGTTTTTGCCTGAAGGAGGCATCACTCTTCTTACTTTCTATCTTCAAAGAAACATATTTAATGATCAAAGCCATGTCTGTTCCACTTATTTGGGGGAACAACATTACACTGAACTTCGAGCTTCAGAAATATAGGGAAAAGTTAATCTTTAGGACACTGCTTCTTTGCTTGTAGGAATGAATATTCAAAGAAAATTCTTAAGTGAAGCATTTTGAACTTTCTGATACTGTATGTCGTTCCATAAGCAGTATAATAATATTAGCGAGAGTGACTCAGGCCCCGAAGCTGTGTGGAATGTCCAAAATGTGACCAAAGTTTTGCACCCAGATGGAAGGAATACAGTCACTTAATAACTGTGTAAATTTGACAAATTAAATTAACCTCTCTTGGCCTTACTCTCTTTGTCTATGAAATAGGGACATTAATAGTCCCTACAAAGATTCATAAAGACATGCTGAGGTGTTGTACAGAAAGTTTCTCAAATACTGCAATATCCAGCTAACTAAATGCTGCCTGGAACTTTTTATTTCAATGGCAAATGACACATATATTTTAGCATTTGTATAAATTCATGACCAGTTATGTAATAGAACTTCTTTTAATACCAATATCTTAAAATAATTATAAAAGTAAGCATTAATAGAATCAAGAATTATTCTTGGTAATAAGAAAAGTGAACAAAAATTAAAACATTATTTTACTTGAAACGAGACCAATAATTTCATGAGAGTGCCCCTGTAAATTATAATGCCAGCACACAGGAAGCTGAGGCAGGAAGATCTCAAGTTTTAGATCAGCCTAGGCTACATAGTAAGACATCATCTCTCAAGAAAAATATAAAAAGAGAGACCCATTCAACCATCACAGCATCTCCCTGATGCCTTCTTCCGCCTCCACTCCTGACACATGAGGGGATGGGGGGAGGGGAGGCTTCAGCAACTTTTCCTCAACTTAGCATATTTCCATAAGAGTACGCCTTGGCCTTCTGCCGCGGAAGGCAAGGCCGAGTGCTCTTTCATAGATTTGGGGGCTCAAGCATTTTCCCCGGAGATTGGGGAGAAAGGGATCCATCAGATCCTGACATTATGGCACCCATGCGGGGCGGGAACGCATGGCCAGAAATTTTGGGGTTCAGCCACCCCACAGATTGCGCTAAGTGGGTTTTCAGAGGAGGGCCGTGCCCATCCAGATGGGGCAGAAGCATGGAGAGAAGGCAGGTATGGGATAGGCTCCTGGGAGTTGCCCCCGCCAGGCGTGGGAGGGAGCCGGGCGTGACTCTCGCGGAAACACGGCAGTGGAGCAGCAGGGAACCGGGCGGGAGCGTGAGGGCGGCGACCTCGAGCTGGGGTCAGTCCTGCTCTGCGCGCCCCGGGCCAGAAGGCTTGGGCCCCACAGTGCTGCTTGAGAAACAGCGGGTGGCCTGGCACCCAAGAGTGGCAGTGGCGCGAGCGCCAGAGCAGTTTGGAAACCACGCTGGCTGTAGGTGGCGCTGAGCAGGGCTTCGCGAGTCCTGGGAGGCAGTGCCAAAGGGAGTCAGGTCACCGGGCAGGTGCGGAGTGCAATCTGGGCTCCTCATGGCCCCGGGTTTGCGAGCAATGGCGTGCGCTTGGGTCCACGTGGCCTCGGGCGGCGCCGGGTGTCTAGTGCGGAAGTCTTTGGGCAGCCAAGCGTGGCAGGGCCGAGCATGGCGCGGTGGAAGTGCATTTCCGCCGCCGCGTTTTTCCGCCTCTTGGGAAACCACGACATGGCGGTGGCAGAGCTTTTGGGGGAAAACTGCTTTTGGGCCAAGCTGTGGGTCTCACAGCAGCTGGGCGGGGCCCCAGAGCGGTCTGTGAAAGGACCCTTGCTGCATCCGCCTGTCATTTGCAGGCTTGCAGCTGCCAACGGAGTTAAAGAAAAAAAAAAAAAAGGGTTGATGTTTGTTAAGCTCGGAGATTTGGTTAAGTTCTGCCTGTTGTTGGTTAAATCCTGTTTTCTCTAGCTGGTCAATGCACGTGGTGGGCAATGGAGTCCTCCATCTTGGTTCCCTCAAGGTTACAAAAACTCTTGAAGCTGGAGTCCCACCCATTCCCCCAGGTGATGGGCGTGCCAGACTCCCCTGGGCTGGGCGGGACTCAAACTAACAGGCCTCCAGCGATTGCGCTGAGGCTGGGAGGGGCTAGCACCCCGCTGTGCTCGCCTGCACCTTTTCTCTCTGTGTCAGACTTACAGCTGCAGACAGGGTTCAAACCAGGAAAGTCTCAAATTATTAACTAAAAATGGAATATTAAAAGGAAAACAAAGAGTTTTGATACAGCAATAAGTAACTTGATTGGATTTCCTATAATTACCAGTTCAAAGATACAAAAAAAAAACTGGAGGGGCTGGGGATATAGCCTAGTGGCAAGAGTGCCTGCCTCGGATACACGAGGCCCTAGGTTCGATTCCCCAGCACCACATATACAGAAAACGGCCAGAAGCGGCGCTGTGGCTCAAGTGGCAGAGTGCTAGCCTTGAGCTGGAAGAAGCCAGGGACAGTGCTCAGGCCCTGAGTCCAAGGCCCAGGACTGGCAAAAAAAAAAAAAAAAAAAAAAACTGGAGGATTTTTTCTGAATGGGTGGAAAAGTTTGCTTGTCTGCTGTGATTTAAAAAATTGTCAGGTTGGGAGTCACAGATTCATCTTGGAATTGGGTGACTAGGAGAGGTTTCCTTTTTTTTTTTTTTTGTTCAACCACGTGGTTCTATTATGGGCAAATTAATACCATTTGCCACTGGAATTCGAGAGAACTTAAATGGCCAATCAAAAAAGCAATTTTAAGAGCGCTCAGGGTGTGTGTGTGTGTGTGTGTGTGTGTGTGTGTGTGTGTGTGTGCTGTTGGTAAGATTTAAAAGCAGAACAAAATAGGTTTTCAGCCCAAAATTCAGATGCAAACAAATGGGCCTAAGAGAAACTCCATAAAGTTCAAATATACAACATGTGGTATAAGTACAGTGATGTAAAACCAGTGTATTATTTTTATATTTAGTATGTTAAAAGTTAAGTGTGCATCTAGTCCTGACAATTCTTTGGCATAAATTAAGATTTTTCCTTCCCATTTCTTCTCTCCTGTGTTCTCATAAACTCTCAAGATCAAGAAATTAGAATCATTTCATACAAATATGACTATTAACCTAAATTTTCCTGATCCAAAATTAACATTTTGCTTCCTAGGATACAGGTCCAATGTGTGTGTATTAGCTGCATGGAGTGTGACAGAGCCACCAGTCTGTTCCCAAACTGTCTGGTTTCACTACTAACAAACCCTTGGTCTCTCTCTCTTGCATTGGAAGCTGCTCGAACGATTTATGAGCCTTGTGAGGATGTGAATAGTCCCATCCTAACAATTACTCCAGGTTAAATCACCATAGTTATGTTAGTGGCCACAGAGCTAGACAGGTGGATTTTGTGATTACAAAAATCTTTTCACCCTGCTTAAACCAGAAGGGCATCAGCCTACCAGAGCCAGGAATGCTGGGGGGGGTTAAATATCAACCAGTCTGTATAGAAATTTTGCAGGTAACCCAAAATGAGATGTAACAGTCTGTCCAGAGATGCCACTTCAGCCTGGCCCAGATCTGTGTTATAGCAAGACCTTAACAATCAGTTTTTGGTCAGTTCTCAATGAGTTACAAATGGATTATCTCTGTTGTTTTTCCTTGTTGCTCAATTGGAGATAAAAAAGGGCTTGTATGACTAAGACTCCTTGGATACAGTTCAAAGCCAGCCCGGGCAAAAGAAAAATCTCTCTAAAATTCCACCTCCCAGTTAACCAGCAAAGAGCCAGATTGAGAGCTCTGCTACAGAGAACCAACAAAATGCTGAAAGCAGCACCGTGACTCAAGTGGTAGAGCACTAGCCTCAAACAGAAGTGCTCAGGGACAGTGCTCAGGCCCCGAGTTCAAATACGGATGGGAAAATGCAATTCCAGCAACAAACGCTGAAAGTCCTGAGACTTAGCCAGTCCAGGAGACGGGAATGTGGAGTGGAGTGAGAGGAGAATGGTGTCATATTATCCTAAAGGGAGCTGCCTTGTCTCACCCTTTCAAAATGGATCAGAGCTGGGAAATCGAGAGAGGTAATATCTGTCCACTTTCCTTTTTCTGCCAGTTGTATATATGTATATATATATATATATATATTATATATATATATATATATATATATATATATATATTTTTTTGCCTCTGACTGGCTATGCCAAACCAGTTTTCTATCACTAAACACTTCTTTCAGTCATTTCTTCTTACCTGTTCACTTTACAATTGGGTTTATGCTCCCAAAGAAACTTTTCCTGGCTTATGCCCAGGGTGTGTTCTACGTCATTCATGCCAACCAGCTCGGAGAACTTGTCAATACTTTGCCTGACCTTTTCAAAAGTCTCTTTTGACAGAATAAAATCTCTTGCTGAGATCACCACCTGGGAATTTGCCATTCATAGCCGTCACACTAACACAGACCTGAACCCTGGAGGCCCCAGCCTTGGAAACTTCTGGGTATGCCCAAGATGCCAGAGGAAACCATAGCACTCTCTGGCCCCAGTGACCATTCTCGTGGTAATGATGGGAACTTTTGCCAGCCACACTGGACGGTCCCAGGCTGAAGGGCCATTAATTATAACACGTCGCCCCCTTACAGCAGGAAGTAGCTACAGAAGAAGAAACCTCCACCCATATTCCCTGCCTGGTACCCACCAGTGTCATAATTAAAAAAAAAAAAAGAGGGGGGTATTCCCCAGGATTAATTAAGGATATTTATGCTTATGTTAATTATCAAGAAATTTTAAATCATCCTGAATCAGTGTGGGATGGAGTACTGTATATGTGTTTTTCCAGATTGAAAAATTAAACTAGAGCACCCGCTCTGGAGAAATGTTTTCTTCTTGTTCTCTCCAGGAAAAATGAGGACCATGTTGGACTTTTGCTCGTCCATGGAAATATGGAAAGTATGACTGCATACGGCAGGAGACTGGTAGGAGGCAACAAAGCTTCCTTTCCTTGTTTGCGTTCTAGATTCTTTCTTGAGTGCCTCATGGCACAATGTTTTACTGTGGCTATATTGCCCACAGCGTTGCACAAAAACTAAAGAAATTTTGCATGGTATTTCTTCCTTTCCTCTCCCCCTGCTGGGAGACTTGGGGAGTCCCGTTGGAAAGAAAATAGGAGCTGAGGGTATTGACACTCAACCCCAATGTTTTATGACAGAAATGTTTGAGAAAAGTAAGTGCAAAGGTTTAGCGCCTTCACTTCAATGTTTATATATAAAAGAATGTTTTACTAATCACTTATGTTTAAGTTATCAGCTACTGTGAACTACCAGGGATGCCAGAGCTTCAGCCAACTTCTACCTCACTGCCTAAAGAAGAATGTCTTCACTTGGCGCGAGACCAGCTAAGGACTCCAGCGTCTCTGGACGAAATCACATGGATGGCCCCTTACCTGCCCCTCACCCCTTTTGTGGAAGGGGCCCTACAGATCTTATGTCAGCATTTGCCTTATGCCCACATATGCCATGTATTTACAGAATCCCCTGCTCATTTAAAAAACTAAAAAGGGGGAGATGTTGAGGACTCAGTTTTGGCCTTGGTGGGGGAAGGGCGCCAAGAGCAAGATGCTGCCCTTCCCCCAGTCCTGGGACAGTGTAACAGTGAGTCCCTCCCACCTTTCAGCCTCAACCGGAAAAGAAGCCCCCCGCCCCTGGGGGGCGAACACGTGCGTGCCACCATGATAGGGATTGTCCAGCCCACAAAGGAAGTTTCATGACATCACCTGATGGGCAGCCCAGCTTAGCCAATGGCCCAAGTCCTTTCCATTCCCGCCATTACCGCTATATAAACCCCTCTCCCAATTAAATCCTTTGAGACCCATTCAACCATAAATAGATAGATGGATAGATAGATAGATAGATAGATAGATAGATAGATAGATATTATTTAAAATGCTTTACTAAGTTTTTTATTATACGAGCTGGAAAAATAACAGTTTCAAATTTTTTTCTTGATAATGAACACTTCAATTCTTTAATGGCAATGGTTTTTAAACAATTGCCTTTACATTAGAAAGTTTCACAATATTATTTGATATTGAATGAGTCCCAGAATACAAAAATGTGGTCCAATGGCAAATACATACACCAGTATTACATAACATTATAAAATTCTTGTATGCATAGTCAATGATAAATGACCCTAAATTCATGCAACCTAATAATACTGTCACAGAGAAATTCCTTTCAAAGTAAGGGGATGAGTAGTATCCTTTAGAAGCATACATCATATCCTATGTTAACTATAAACATGATTTTATTTTATAATCAAGTTTTCATCTTTTTTTCTTTATTGTCAAAGTGAAGTACAGAGGGTTTACAGTTTCATATGTAAAGCAAGTATATTTCTTATCCAAATTGTTACCTCCTCCCTCATTCCCCCCTTATCTCTCCCCTCCCCAGTTCCCTCCCTTCCCCCATGAGTTGTACAGTTGGTTTACACTACTTGGTTTTGTAAGTATCGCTATTTCAATGGTTTGTCTTTTTATCCTTTGTCTCTAAATTTTGGTATACCATTGTTGTAGTTAATTTTAACATGCCATGTGAAACCATACCTTTTTTTTCTCTCATATTCCCTTCCTGTATTTTACTCCTGCTATTACTGTAACTGATCTTAGTATCCCTGATATTGTATATACATGTGTTGGAACTAGGGAAGGGAAAGGGAATACCAAAATTGAGAGACAAAGGATAAAATAATTCTTTTTTTTTTTTTAGAAAGAGAAGGGCTAGTCAAATTACCCTTACCTCTGTGAAGGAAATGAATCTCTGAAGACATCAGATAAAGCACTCATCACAAAAGGTCTTCCTAATTCCTCCTGAAAGAAACTAGGAAAAGTTGTATACTAATTTTTATTCCTTCTGACTCACCATAAAAGTCAATCAAACCATGTTCCTCAATAAATCTGTAGTTTTGAGAGCAATCAGTGACACATCACTTCTGATGTAGAAGTGAGTGGAAGGAGCAACATAAACTTTAGAAAAGATTGACAATTAATATCTGTAAGTGCAGAAAATCAACATTAGGAGATTCAAGGTAAACACACACACACACACACACACACACGACTTTCTGTCAATATTCATTATAAAACACTTCCTATTGCAATTAAGAATACAATATTTTCTCTCCTTTTGGACTACAGGCTACTTAAAAATAAGGACTGTGCCTTAACCAAATTTTCATTGTTTTTATCCATGGCATAGCTCAAGAAAAAGGAATATGATTTTTTTTAAGTTTTAGTATATGTTGGACACTAAGGATTGAATTTTAGATAAAATATGTTAAATACATTACCAAGTTCAATATTTTGAAATGATGTTAGTCTCTTTGGCCTTTTGTAAAATGAGAGACTGTCTTCCTTGCTGAGCCTAAACCCAAGCAAAATCTTTTTTCAAAGGGATAAGTTATTGTTTCCTAGTAACAGCAATTAATGACATAATTCCACCTTCTCCAAAAGTTTGAACCACAGACTAACTTATGCTTAAAAATATTCATACTAATTAAAGAAGTTTCTGTTTAAACTTACAAATTAGAACATTTAACATAAGGAAAATGTCTAGGAAATAATCTCATTAAAATAATGAGTCTATAACTGTCATCATATGTCAGCTTCAAAATTGTCTTTTCATTTCTAACTCACACATTACAGGTGATTATAAAAACAGAAATTGGTGCAGTTTGTCTGAATAGTGGGTCAAAATTTAAATTAGAGCCATATACACATACTAAAATTTAAGTCGTGAATAAAATACAAAATCTTCTCTTTCACTGCCTTCTCTCTCTTCCTGAGAAAAAAATATTCTTTTTATATAAAATGCACCCACGTAGTTCCTCATGTGTTTGCAAATATGTGAAAAACAGTTTTAAAAGGGTCAAGGAAAAAAATCGCTTTTGCTATCTTACCCTGTTCCCAAGAGATGAAATGTGTTTTTATTTTAATTCAGTAGTTGATTCATATAAGGTGAGCTCAGTTTAGAAGGGAAAAATTGACTTTGGAATATGAAAAGTTAAATGCAGAATTCTGAGTTCTGTTGGAATTGAACACCAATGGGGAAACTAAAGCACCTCTCTTTACTGAAGCAGCAGTTTGAAGTACTCTTGTGTAGCATAATAGAATAATTGACCCAATTAGGGTCCTATTCATCAGAAATTAGATTTCTGCAGGTGCCAAGCACAAAGGCTTTTAAGGGCCTTCTCAGCTTCTCACTAGCAACACTGGGAAATTGCAGGCACAACAAAACTGCAAAATCTGCAATTTAATATCTTTCCTCGAGGTATCTGCTGAACCTCACTTTAATTTTAAAGACAGATGAAAGAGTCACTTCTTAGAATGTTTTCTCTGCTAAGCCAGCCCTTTTCCTATAAGTCAATGGCTAGACATCCTCTTTAACTCAGATTTAAAAAGAAAAAAAAAATAAAAACAAGCTTTCAAATTTAACAACTGAAGCTTGTGATTGAATATTTATCTTTCAAAAAATATTTCATTTCCAAGTCTGACCAACTCAGATCATCTCTCCTAGATTAATATTGTATGTACAATTTTAAGCCTACAAGCCCAGAATGGACACAACTAAGTGTTCCAAGTGCTTTTTTCACATTGTTTAACACAGTGAAAGATGCTTTAAACTTGGTTCTCAGATTGCCAAAGGGAAGCACTGATAGCATTTCAGATTTTTCTGGGACATGGGATGGGAAAGGTCTCAGGGAAAACCCTTTCCATGAAAATCGAGGGACTCTTATGAGAATCACAATCATGTCTTTTTTCTAATAAAATGGCCCAGCTCCCTGGCAAGCAAAAAAGAATTCTCCCTACTAACACTCCTGAGTTTTCTGCTTTATTCATACATACAATCACTCTCAACATTGTTCTTTTTCTTCATCCTATTTATTGCTATAATTTGAATTGTATTGTCCCTTTTTTGCTTGAACCATGTATGCAGTTTACTGACTTGCTTTTTGTTTGTTTGTTTTAGGATTTTGCTTTTATTTATAGCATGTTGCTATGTAGCCTAGGTTGGCATGGAATTCAGGACATGTGCCACCATACCTGACTTGCTTACAGTAATTTTTATATCTCTGTTTTACATGCATATTCCACCTAATGTTGGGTTCCTATCCCAATACAAATATGGGCTGTGTGGAAGATTCTTGAGATGTGTTTCCTGAATAGATATCATAAATTTGTTTTCCTTAGAAAAATGTAAAATCATCATGAAATATAAGGGGTGGAGGATTAGGCCTATAATTTCAGTTACTCAGGAGAGACCTAAAGGATAGAGGTTTGAAGCCACCTCAGGCAAAATATCTATAAGAATATATCTCTAATTAAAAATCAAAATGGCAACTGGAGGTAGAGCTCAAGTAGTAGATTGCCAGCTATGAAGAAAAAGCTGAGAAGCCCTGAGTTTAAGTCCTAGCAATGGCACACAACACACACACACACACACACACACACACACACACACACACACACACACACGGTTGGCTCCGTTGGTACAGCATTGTCCAATAAATGAAAGTGTCAAGTATCAACTACCCGTCATTCTCTCAGCCAAAAAGAAGTATCTAAGTGTTGGGGTTCAGCTTTGACCTTGAAGGGGAAGGGCAGAGGAGAGCACTCCCGAGACGCCACCCTTCCCCCAGCCCTGGGGGAATGCGGAAGCAGGCCACAATTCTCTGGATCCGGAACCAGAAGAACTGGCTTTGCGACCAGCCCCCAAACTTTCTCGCCAGCCCATGTGCTCCCCATTCTCACTGGCTTTGCGCCTGAGGTGGTGTTGTCCGAGTGACATTAGCTCATGAGGGGGTCTTGTGACAAGCTCGCCAGCCCATTGCCAGCTCTTGGTCAATCACCCCTTTTCTCATCACCCCTACTATATCAACTGTTAGCCACTCCCTTATTAAATTAGATTTGCTCTTGAAGCATCTCCGAGACCCGTCTGCACCTGGCTTCCTTCGTGGGTAAGGAGGGAGGACAAGGGATCTTGTATGGCCGCGTGCACCTGAGGTCTTTCCTGAGCCACTCCACTCTGGCCTTACCTGCGGGCCAGGTGACCAGGGGAGAGGGTGAGAAAGGGAGCGATTAGATTAGAGTAGAGCCTGACCCCCCCGCGCCAGGGGAGGCTCCCGAGCCTGGCATTTTGGCACCCAACGTGGGGCACAGAACCCACTCGAGGAAGTTCGTGGCTCCCGTTAGACCCTCAGGGAAATTGGAGTGGAAACTCTGGGACGCACGGTCCTCCCATCTGGGTCATCAAAGACGATGGGACAGATTCAAAGTAGGTGAAGTAATTTGCCCCTTAAAATCCTGGGGTTCACCCTCCAAAATGTGGGGATGAGTATTTCGGAACCCTGTGCTCTACGAATTTGGGAGGAGTTGACCCATAGGGTCCCATGGTTCCGATTCTTAATTAATACTGGAGCAGACCGGAATATATTAAAGAAAGAACTAGTGCCTCTATGGTGGGACCTAATCCCCGGCCCCCAGACCTCGGGGGTGGGAGGCACAGCTGAGAGTGAGACTACCAGGGACTGGCTTCCCTGGGATGACATGAACAGTGGAAAGGGGGTAGTGCGTCCCTTAATAATGACAAACTCACCAGATAACCTGTTGGGACAGGATATCTTGGGAAAGATTAAGGCCGCCGTCATCACAGGCCAGGACCTGTCAGGTGGCCCTAGTGGCTGCTAAAAAGCGCCTCCCTCTGAGGCCTCGGGGCAGGAGGCTCCTGATTCTTCTACAGGGCCTCAATCCTAAGGGCCACTGTTCCTACCGTCCCCGCCATTCGATGGCACCCGGGTCCCCCAATTTGGGTGGAACAGTGGCCTATTCCCTCCAACAAATTAGAAAAGTTAAAGGAAATAATATCAGAACAACTGTCCCTAGGGCATATTAGACCTTCGCTGAGCCCTTGAAACAGCCCTGTATTTGTTGTACAAAAGGCCCTAGGTAAATGGAGGATGGTACAGGACCTAAGAAAGATTAATGAGCGGATAATCCCCGCTGGCACTCCTTTACAGGGGCTGCCATGGATCCCCTCTATTCCTTGGGAATCTTAAATTCATTATAATTGACATCAAGGACTGTTTCTCTTCCATTCCCCTTGACCCCCAGGATTGTGAGAAGTTTGCTTTCTCTGTGCCCTCGGTTAACTACCAGGGGCCAGACCAGAGGTATGAGTGGGTAGTCTTACCTCAGGGCATGATTAATAGTCCTGCCTTCTGCCAACATTATGTGTCACAAGTTCTTCAACCTCTTAGGAGCCAGTCAGATATTATTTTATATGCTTATATGGATGACGTCATTATTGGAGCAACAGATGTACAAGTGCTAGACTCTGCCTATAGCAAGCTACAAACACTCCTACAAGGAGGAGGACTGCATATAGCCAATGACAAGTTCAGAAAGTATACCCTTTTAAGATCTTGGGGGCAGAATTTAAATTAGATTCCGTGTGCACCCTTAAGCCCCAGGTATCTTTCCAGTCATTTTATACTCTGGTGGAAATGCAACAATTGTTAGGTGATATTAACTGGTTAAGACCCTGGCTTCACCTGCCTACAGAGGAGCTGCTTCCACTCCATGACTCTTTGAAGGGCAAAGCATCCACTGATGTTGTTACAATAACTCCATCACTTCAAACAGCCTTCCAGAAAATCCAAATGGCCCTAAATATGGCACAGCTGGCACGCTACAAGCCTGAATGTCCTCTTTGCCTTTGGATCCTCCTTGGATCCAAACTCTCCTCAGCTGCTCTTACCCAATCAGGCGAGCCCCTTCAGTGGGTGCACGTCTCAGTGGGGGGAGCTCCCAGAGTTTATTCCCAGCTAGACCAGCTAGCTGACTTGGTAATTAAGGGCAGGGATACTTCCCTGAGACATTATGGGAGAGATCCCAATGTGCTAACCATTCCCTACTGGCTGTCAGATTTTGAATGGGTCAGAAGGAACAATGCACGTGTGTCCAGTGCCCTGGAGGGCTTTTTGGGAAAGGTAGATTGCCACTATGGCACCTTGAGGTGGGTGACCTCATTTTCCAGGCTACAATGGACACCTCCTATACTTTTCTCTACCAGGCCTCTTGTCAAAGCTGCCAATGTTTTTACAGATGGGGGAAGAGCAGGGGCTGCTGTAGTGGTATGCTCCGCCTCGCCCCCTGCCGGTGGGAAAGAAAACACCCATTACTTTGATGCAGTTACTGGATCTGCACAGTTTAAGGAACTGTACGCAGTCGCCCTGGCACTGACCCATGTCAAATAGCCAATGAACTTGTTTTCTGATCATTTGTATGTGGTTAATTTGCTACCCAACCTGGTATTCTCATACATTAAATTAGATGAAAACCCAATCACCCCTCTGATAATCCAAGTCAGGTCTCTGTTAAAAGAGCGGGTTGAGCCTATATTTTTACAGCACCTTCGTGGACACCAAGGATTGCCTGGGGACCTGGCACAAGGTAATCATATGGCAGACCATCTGGCCACTAATGGGACCATTATAGCTCTGGCCATTGTACAACCTCAAAGCCTTCAAAGGGCCCAAGGACTCCATGAGCGTACACACTTAAACTGGAGAGGGTTACATCAGAGATTTCCTTCAATTCCTATAAAAGACTTTAAAAAGATTATAAGGACTTGCAAATCATGTATGCTCTTCCTGCAAGTCCCTCCCCTGCAATCTCCTGGGGTTAACCCCAGAGGCCTAAAGCCCAATGTTATCTGGCAGACTGATGTAACCCACTATGCTCCTTTTGGAAGGCTAAAATACATATTTATGTCTATTGATACACATTCTCATGCCTGCTGGGCTTCTGTGCATGCGGGGGAAAGAGCCCGGCATGCTGAAAGCCACTTCTTACAATGTTTTGCTATCCTAGGGCTTCCTTTACAGGTGAAGACAGATAATGGACCTTTCTTCACCAATAAGCCTTTACAGGCCTTTTTCCAAATGTGGAATATTAACATACCACTGGAATACCATACAACCCAAAGGGTCAGGCCATAATTGAGAGGCATAATAAGACCCTAAAGGATCAATTATTAAAACAAAAAGGGGGGGAAGCCCCATGACCAGGTGAGGACAGCGATGTTTACATTGAATATTTTAAATTTCTCAAAGGACCAACCTCTGTCGGCTTTCCAGAGACACAGGTCAAGCCAAACACCCTACTTAAAGCTGGAAGGACCCCCTCACAGGGGCATGGCGAGGCCCAGACCCACCTACCAGTGCAGAATGGGGCTTCGCATGCATTTTCCCAACTGGGGAACCGAATCCAATCTGGATACCAGCTAGAGACTTAAAATATTGTTCATCAGAATGACCACCCAAGGGCACTTGCCCTTGAGGGATGTCTCTCCTGTTTCCTCTCAGGAAAGCAAAGACTATGGTGGATTTTTCTATGGAGAAATGGGAAAGCCTGCCTGTACCGGCGATGGACCCTGTGTTGGCCCTGTTTCTTCCCTGAACCTTGCCTGGCGCCCGTTGGAGTAATGTTTGCTGTGGCAGCGTGGCCCACAGTGTTGTACAAGAACCAAAGGGAAATTTTGCACACTGTTGTTCCTCCCTTTGCTCCCCAGTTTGCTGCTTATCTTAGGGGCCCCATTGTAGGGAAATAGGAGCTAAAGGATTTGGACACCTTAATGTTTTATGATAAATCTTTACAATAAGCAAGGGATTGGCACCTTGCTACAATGTTTACTATAAAGTGTTTACTAACCTCAACCATTAAGTTACCAGCATCCTGGCTGCCAAATCGCCAGGGCCTGAACCTACCTCTACCTCACCATTGAGGAAAGAGAGAGCCATTCGCACTACCTTGAGTGACACGAGAATGGACCAGGATTCCTCTATTTCCTATGGACTAAGCCAGATAAGAGACCCTCCATTGCTTTGTGTCTGTGTTGTAATTGCTCATGTGTTACAGTTTCTCATGTTTGCATTTGCCTTGTATTATGATTGCTTATGCTCATGTCTGCTTTATGCTCCCATTTACATTATGTTTACATTTCCCTGTGCTAGACACATGGGTTTCTTATATTGTAAGCGATAGGCCAGAGCTATCTAGATAACAAGTGGCCTTGGCCTTTTAGCCATCTAGGAATCCCATGAGGCTCGTCACACGACCATTAGGACCTGCTGCTCACTGAGGTCCGCTGCATGAGAGAAAAATTATCAGGGCTTTCTTTCAAGTGCCAATCCTACTCTCCCCGAGTCCTCTCATCGGGCTGGCCAGCCTGGCAGGCAGGTTAGCCTGAAGTGCCAAGGGCATTAGTCCAGGACGGGTACGACTCCCCTTGGGGGGGCAACCTAAGACATGGCGCACCCTCGAGTGGGGCGCCTTCTGCTGTTCAAAGAAAAAATAAAAAATAAAAATAAAAGAGGCAGATGTTGGGGTTCAGCTTTGGCCTTGAGGGGGAAGGGCAGAGGAGAGCGCTCTCGAGACGCTACCCTTCCCCCAGCCCTTGGGAAATGCAGAAGCAGGCCACAATTCTCTGGGTCCGGAACCAGAAGAACTGGCTTTGCGACCAGCCCCCCCAACTTTCTCGCCAGCCCATGTGCTCCCCATTCTCGCAGGCTTTGCCCCTGGGGTGGTGCTATCCAGGTGACGTTAGCTCATGAGGGGGTCTTGTGACAAGCTCGCCAGCCTATCGCCAGCTCTTGGTCAATCACCCCTTTTCTTGTCACACCTACTATATCAACTGTTAGCCACTCCCTTATTAAATTATAATGATTTGCTCTTGAAGTGTCTTCGAGACCCGTCTGCGCGTGGCTTCCTGCGAGGGTAAGGAGGGAGGACAAGGGATCTCGTATGGCCGCGTGCACCTGAGGTCTTTTCTGAGCCCCCCACTCCACTCTGGCCTTACCTGCGGGTTGGGTGACCAGGGGAGAGGGTGAGAAAGGGAGCGATTAGATTAGAGTAGAGCCTGACCCTCGCGCCAGGGGAGGCGACCCAAGCCCGGCATGTAAGTGTGTGTTTGTGGGTACATGCATATACACCCAGCTTCCCTGCATTTCTGATGGTTGCTTTGGGTTCATATATTTAGCTATAAAAGTTGACATGCTCTGAGATTTATTCCTCAGGCCCGTATTGTCATTTTATGCACTCTAACAATGACTCAGCCCAGATCCAAAGCATTAAGTAAACCCTGAACTCCTAAATCCTCGTCTCTAGGGTTGATCTTTCCCCCATTCCAGAGGTACTGTTTCTTAATAAATAAACCTAGATTTTACTAGAACTAAAATGACATATATCTTAAACTAATTATCCTTTTCACCTTCCTTCCCCAATCTTATTCTGATTAGAAACCAATTTCCCCATTATGTTGGTTAAATTGAACTGGTCTCAAGAAATCCATAAACATATCTCAATTTCTGACTCTCCATCCAACATATGGATACCAAATCCTTCCACTATCACTTCATAAATATCTCTACACCACTTTGCTAAAACCATCATTTTTTTCATGGTATAAAACATTTTCATTAGCCTAAATTTATTTGTGATAGTTAGGACTTGCAAACAATGTACTTTGATCAAACCAACCTAGCCTGTATTGGTTCTACTTCATGATCCTCTTCACCCCCTTACTCTTAATGTTGTTTGGGTAGGTGTTACTGTGCTATGAAGTTCAATGATAACCTATAAATCCTTTTACTATTTGTGTGTTAGTGTTATTGTTGTTGTTTTATTGTGAGCTTTTTTAACTTCTATTTTTTGTGTTTTATTTTACTTCGCTTTTTGGAAGGAAATTAAGAAAAAGGAAATATGTAGGATTCAACTCCAGTTGAGGCCAGTATATTATAGAGCCCTTCATGAGGACTTGTGTTTCTTCACTAACATCACACAGGCAAAAGCCTTGGAGCAACACTCCTCAAGCTAATAGAGAAAATGGGTACTTCATACTGCATGTACTAAGGCTGTGTATTCCTCTGGACCACAAAGTTATCGTCCCTTCTCTATTTCTGACAGAACATGCTTTCTCAGAAGCATCTCTAGTGCAGATCCCACATCTAGCAGAACACAATAGTGAAGACATAAAACTGACCCGACACTTTGGACCCTCATTGCCTTCAGTCTACACTGGAGGTATTGGCTTTAGTATTAAACATGCTCAATCTCCAGGAAAATGTAAGAGAGAAACACTAATACAGCAAAAGAAACTCACAGAAATTCCTAAAGTATTATATGATGGAACGACTGCTGTTGATTGATGATGGTTACATTTTCATCATCTGAAACCAGCCTCAGATTAGAGAAACATCTTTGCAGATCAAAGCTTTAGCCTGAGGTACGTGGACATACTTCAGAGAGTCTTAAGAAGCCCCTAAAATAGCAAGGGAAAATCGTGCTTATAAGCCAGTACATGCACATAATACTGATGTCATTTGGGGTTGTCTCTGCCCTTAACGCTTAGGGAAACTTTACCCAAATTCAAGGTTCAAGGTCTAAAGCACCGAAAAGCTCTTCTGGCACTGTGTGTGCCTTCCTTGAGATTCCCTCTTTTTTCATGAACTAGGAGCAAGGAAAACTCATTTTTTAACTAGAAGTAAAACACTTCCCCTCTCTCTTGATTCCACAAGAAATTTAATGTGAAATCATCAGTATATTGCTATGGACGATTTTTATAGAAAATACACTTGAGATTTGCTGTATCTCTCAAATACCTAAAAAAGAAAATCTAATTGAACATCTATCTAAAAGGATTGTCAGGAAAACTATTAAAATAAAGTTAAAATTCCTCACAGAATTGTGATAAAACTAAGTAACAATGTTAGCATTTCTTTTTCTGAAGTGAACTAGATCAATTGGCCAGGATCACACAATGTAGTTTGTGTATTTTCATTTAAACAATGATGTTTTTCAAAGTTATGTAAATATGATAACATATGAGACACCTTAAAGTAGAATCTGACTAATTTATAATGTTCGTAAATCATTTATGAAAATATTGGCCCTGTATCTTTCTAGTAGTGGAGAACATTGTGGCTGAATGAACCATACTTTTCAATGTTTCACTACAGCTTGTGTGTGTTGGAGTGATGACCATGTATATAAAATTTGTAGGTGATTTTTATAAGCATTAAGTTTTTCAAAAGAAAAACATAGCATATTATGTAGACTGAAGTAAATATGATTATATTCATTAAGAAGATCTAAGAAGTCCTAAGTTCAGGTTATAAACACAGGTTTGTTAAACACTGAGATATTCAGCTCACTACATTAAATGAAGGACCTTGTAAGCAAAGATAAATTGTGTAAACACTTTGTGTATACATCCTCTTTCTACCCCTTCTTTCCTTATAAGAATCTTAAACTACATCTTAGAACTATATTGCCCACATACAGAAGAAACAATCCCACATACTCTTCTTTAGCTAGAGAACCTGATGAAGAAATAGAATAAAGAGGAATTTTCAACCTGGAGAAGAAAATTCTATATAAAAATACTCTAAACTTATTCAGTTTCCAGCCATAGGATAGTAAATGGTATTAAGGGACTTATTCTTTATCACTCAAATAAATAAAGCTCATGGAATGGGAGAGGATTTTTCACCAGTTATATGTCAACTAAAGACCTAATATCCAGAATATACCTAGAGTGCAAAAACTAAAATTAAAACCTCAAAAATTAAACCCTCAAAGAAACAAGCCAATTAACAAATGGGCTGATGACTTAAAGAGAAACTTCTCAGAAGTGAAAATGGCCAGTTGATACATGAAGAAATCTTCAACATCTCTGCCCATAAAGAAAATGCAAATCAAAACAATACTAAAATTTCATCTCTCCCCAGTCAGAATGGCCACTGTGAAGAAAACAAACAGCAACAAATGACAGGGAGGATGTGGCCAAAAGGGAACTCTAGTACACTGATGGTAGAAATATAAGCCTCTTCAACCACTCTGAAAAACAAAATAGAAGTCCCTGAAAAAACAAAACATAGAAATAACCTATGACCCAGCTATTCCACTCAATAGAACATAAACAAGGTTACAGTAAAACCCTCATCACAATCATTTTCATTACATTACTATTCACCATAGGTAAGATATGGAATCAGTCCCTCAACAGACAAATGTATCAAGAAAAGGGAAATATAATATATATGCATATATATGTATATTTATATATAAATTCTACTCATCCATTAGTATGACTGATACTGTAGCATTCATAAGGAAATGGAAAGACTTGGAAAAAATTATGTTAAGAGAAGTAAGCCAGACCCAGAAAAGCAAAGCTTGCATTGTATCCTTCATATGTGATAGATAGAATGTACCTATAAATAGAGAAATAAACACATTAGGTGGTATGCAAGTGGTTACAAATGAATTAACTGGAGTATAATAGACTCAGTGCAGCACTCAAATAGTAATTTTTTTTTTTAGAAAGACTAGATCAAATCTCAGCAAAATTAGCACCAGGAAATGTGTACATGCAAAAGAGACAGGGAGCAGTACGGTCTAGAGGAAAGAGGTAAATAAATAAAGGAGGAGAATTCAGTCAAGAATTCATTGTGTATACCATAAAATTAAGAAAAGTAAGTGAAGTAGTGGGTGGGGGAGTGAAAATATTGAAAGGTGTGACACTGATCAAGTTGCAGTGTATTCAGAAACTGCTATGTTAAATAGCACCTCCTTTGTAAAACTACTTAAAGATAATAAAAATGTAATTAAAATACAAAAAGTAATCTTTTAAAAAGTAAATTCTTACAAATTAGTTGATATTGCTGGAATAAACTTGAAGACGAGACACATGACATAAGAAAGCCCTTTCTCATATTGAGAACTCAGCAGGAAAGAAGTACAGTCTGTTATTTAAGGAGATAGTGACTAGCTGTTTGGGACACATTAAAGAACTTTGAGTGTGTCTTCTATTTCTCTGAAGTTCTTAGGAAGATCAGTGCCCCAGGAGGTACCTTGGACTTCATTGCAAGCAAAGCAAACCGAAAACAAAATCTCAGACTAAAATCATGTAATTTCAACTGTTTGTGTTATCTATATTTATTTCAAGCAAGACAGGAAATCCTTGGCAGCCTTGTAAGCTTAATATCATTTGAGTTCATTGGAAAAGGGCAAGCTAATTGACACAAGACCTGTCTAGCTCTGAAAATCACTTATGTGACCTTGAAGAAGTCACTTAGTGTGGTTAAGTGGAGGGAAGGGAAGATACTGGCACCTACGGATTTCAAACTCTCTGAAGCTGTAGAATTCTTGTAAGTAATGTAATCCCATGGTGAAGCTCATCATTAACAAACATATTCTCAACTTGTTACCTGGGAATGATCATGGCCTCAGCAGCTCCCCTTCAGCCTCCCAGCCTCCTGTGTCTCCAGGATCAGTCCCTTGAGCTTCACAGTTCTTCAGATCTTGTTCAGAGTTGCTTCAAAACAAATAAACAAATCTGAGCTAAATGGCTTCTGGAAACTTTTCACCTCTCTGTGAGTTTATATTCTTTAGGTATAGCTTTGAAATCCATGGTGTTTTATCTCTGCTCAACATTTTATCTCCTTTGATATTAACATTCTACCAACATCAAAGATTTTAGCATTGAAATAGAATTGCTTTGTGGCTTGCTTTAATATTGTTCAGGAAGGCATGCTATAATAAATTGATTTCTTTCTTTCTTTACTTCAATATTCACATGTTAATTAAGTAGATTTGCTTTTCCTTTTATAATTGATGTAAGTATGCTTTTGTCATATATGAATACATTTTATCATACATTTTCACATGGTATCTATTTCACATACCAATTGGCAGCAAATGTTATGCATAAAGATGGAATATCTGTATGTTATGTTTGGATACAGTTTGCCCCCAAGATCCATGTACTGGATACTTTGATTCTCACAATATTGACATAGTAGACATTTAAAAAGTAGAATGTAGAGAAAGGTAATTAACTTACAGGGACTCCATTCTGATGAATAGATTGCTGACATTCTGGATTTCATACTACTTGATTAGCTCTCATCAGAATGACTTATTACAAAGGAATATGCCTAGTTTCTGTCTCTCTCTGCCTTGTGCCTTGCTTCTTTCTTTCCATGCAATTCAACTTCTTTTTCTTTCTCTGTCTCTATCTTTTTCTCTGCCTCATTCTGAAGATCTTTCTGTTTCTCTGTCTCTTTCTGTCTGTTTCTGTCCCTCTGTTGCTGTCTATCTCTGTCTGTCTCTTTCTCACTCTCCCTGTTTCTTCTCTTCCCTCCCTTCCGCTCCTCTTCTTTTGGGTTTTAAGTTACTAGTTTGATTTGTGTGTAGTGGATTCAAGTTACTCTACCAGTCTTCTATAGTTAGTATTTCTAGTTATTCATTTTGTCCATCTATCTTGATCTTGGCCTTATTTACTCAAATATATTACCATCTCTAACCTATTCTCCCGAGTATGAGCTAAGAATCTCTTAAAATGTAACTAATAAAAAATATTTGAAGTCTTAATTAAGAATAGTTACTTGCCAGTTGCATACAGGACAAAATTCAACTTCTTAATGATAATATATGAATACACACAGCTCTTCTGTATCCTAACCACACATGTATAATGTACTAACTCTCTTTTGTATCTTCAAATCTCCTTCATTTATTATCCTTACTTCCTTTCACATTTGTAATATTTCTCGATTAGGTAGAATCTTTAGCCCACATGCATGCTTATCAAAGCGTTTTAGATATAAAAGGTGTATATGTCCTCTTTCTCTCTCTCTCCATTTCTCTTTCTTGCTCTACTTATGCAAAAGTTTTTCTGCTTTGTCTTCCTATTTCTTCTGTGACCAACTCTTGGGTAGTGTTCTGTTAATAAATAAATTCAGTAAGTACAATTTGACATTTATTTTTCATGAATGCTCAGCATGATTTAGCATTTGGGGCCTTTCTCCCTGAACAACTCTACCTGAATAGCTTTCATTATTAGGTTTCCCTTTCTCTCCACTGTCTAGTTTAGTTTTGGTTCATCTGTATATCCACTTTTCCATCAATGAAGTTGCTCAAGAATCCTAAGCAGCTCATTTCTTGACTTCCTCTAGACAAACTCTGTCATACCTATGGATTCACCCCTCAGGTTTGTTCTGTCTTAGTCTTCTAGAGAGAATTACTAATGAGGGAAAATTGTATACCAATGCAAAGAAGAAAGAATTAAAAGACTGATATAAACGTTAAGTATGGACTAGTGTACCAAAGGCTATGCGAGAGAAAACTGGGGGCTATAGAAACTAAAGAAACAGAAAAGGAAGGGTGCTCAGCACCCGTGTTGCATAAACTAGGGGACATACTGATGACTGGTTTGAAGTGTATCTGAAAGACCAAAAATGAGAGTTGAAACAACACATTATTGCGCCTAGCAATAATATAAACAAGTCTCAATGAATAGCCTGACAGTATGAGGGCAAGAGGTGACATGTCAGTAAAGGGAACAGTAGAAAGGAATCAATAAGATACAAGTGAAAATCACCAGGAACTTTTTTCTTTTTTTCTGTATTTTTTACAGTATGGATAGAAGCAAAATCTTCTGTTCATTACAAATTTGTACGGTTTTTGCACTCAGCTCTATCTTCTTTCTCCTCAGCTGGCCTGCCTCCAAAAACATTCTTATTGTACATACCTTCTAAAGTTTTACTAAGCAAACTTACAACCTGGTACTTTGCATATTCAAGCTGGTTATAGAGTTGTTTCTACATATTAATTAGCAGGTGATTAATGACTAAGTGTTCTAAAACAATGATAAAGCAAATGAGAAATCAAATGTTGTTATCGTAAAAGAATTATTTTTCTTGGCTTATGTTTGATCTTTAAGATGAGTAAAATTTGCCCCATTCCTTCTGTATGAGACTTCGGATCAATCTTAAAAGATTTTGATGTGGGCTGGAAAGTGCGTTTCTTTACAGACATTCCCCTGGGGCTATCATCAATGTGGACCAGTGAGAAACTGACAATTCTTAAGAACCTGTCTCTTTTTGTATCCTTGTCTACAAAAAGTATTTTGAGAATATACCCATAAAAAAATTGTAAACTAGGGGCTGGGGATATAGCCTAGTGGCAAGAGCGCTTGCCTCGTATACATGAAGCCCTGGGTTCGATTCCCCAGCACCACATATACAGAAAATGGCCAGAAGTGGTACTGTAACTCAAGTGGCAGAGTGCTAGCCTTGAGCAAAAAGAAGCCAGGGACAGTGCTCAGGCCCTGAGTCCAAGGCCCACGACTGGCAAAAAAAAAAAAAAAAATTTAAACTAGATAATTTCTTACTACTTAATTGGCTATGTAGGTGAGATGGTACAAGCTAGGATAAATTGTATCTGAACTATGAAATAATACCTTTTGCAGATGATGAAGATGGTTTAAATACTGGCTAGATTCAAGTTGAGTTTCACCATTGTGCACAACCATCACTCAAACATGTACATTTTTCAAAACTCACACTTTGGATCCAAACAAGACTAGCAGTTATAAGGAGGTTCCCATTTGATCAGTCATACTTTAATGCTGCTACTAGAACTGGTATATGCAATATCCATGAGTTGTTTTCTTTAAAAAAAAAAACACATGAATCTGAAAGCTGTATGGTCGTCAGAAGAGAATACATGTTACATGTATTGTTACATGAGTTTGGCAGTATATCTTATTTATATCACTTACTATTTAAAAATGAAACATTGCACTGGGGATATGGCCTAGTGGCAAGAGAGTTTGTCTCCCATACATGAAGCCCTAGGTTCGATTCCCCAGCACCACGTATATGGAAAACGGCCAGAAGGGGCTGTGGCTCAAGTGGCAGAGTGCTAGCCTTGAGCAAAAAGAAGCCAGGGACAGTGCTCAGTCCCTGAGTCCAAGGCCCAGGACTGGCAAAAAAAAGAAAAAAAAAGAAAAAGAAACAAACACTGACTCACTTATTAATCCAACAAAAAAGAACTTATCTATGAATTCAGCTTTACCAGATAAATCTCTTCTATAATTGCATTAAATCCATTCTGTGTTGAACAGATAGAATGGCAATAGAAAAGAATGCCTTTGCTGATATGCATATTAACATTTTCCTAGGATTAGGAAATAATGATCTATAATAAAGACAGATAAAAGCTATTTACCTGTTTGTTTTAGTATATTCCATTGTTATTATAATGTCTAGTGTCTGTTTCTGTAACCCTCCCGGGATTTGAAGATTTATCTGAAGTTTCCCCAAGCCAATTCTTCATGCAAATTGTAATGAGCATTTTACAAACTCAGCTCTTCTGCTTCTTCTGTGATTTGTTTGTTTCAAGTTGTACCAAAAGATTTCTGTCCTTTGGCACACCACATTCGTAAGAATAAATGCAAAAGTATAACAAGGTAAAATATTAGGATTCTCATTCACTGCTTTCTTGCTGTAGCCTCAATGTGTAAAGAAATAATAGACTTTCAGAAGCAAATAATAATGTGTAACTAAGACTATTTCTGTGGAGAAAAGTTTATTGGTGAGTTAAAAATTATTGATCACAAAGTTATCAATGGTATGATGGCTCATGCCTGTAATTCCAACTACTCCGGATACACTGATCAGAAGGATCATGGTTCAGAGAAAACCTGGGCACAAAATGTTAATGAAACCCTATCTCAATTAATATTCCAGGTATGGTTCATACCTGTAATCCAAATTAAATTGGAGTCATAGATAATAATATCAGAACATGAGAATGAACCTGGATAGAGGCAAAAGATCCTATCTGAAAAATAACTAAAGCATGGGAGAAAAATGAGGGGTAGTAAGTGAAACAAGAAAGGTACTCACTGCCATGAATGTAAGTGAAACCCTCTGTACATCAACTTGACAAATGAAATTAGATTAAAAAAGAAAAATACAGTTTCCAATGTACTCAGAGAAGATACATTGATAGTGCAGGTACAACTATAGGAAGGAGATATAAGAGGATCATAAAAAATAGAAGCTATGGTTTCACATGGCATATTGAAAGTAATTACAACAGTGATATAACACTGGTTTCCATAGCATGGAGTTCATTTCACTTAGCATTATCTTTTTTTTACTTGTCAAACTGGTGTACAGAGAGGTTACAGTTTCATACATTAGGCACTTGGATACATTTCTTGTACTGTTTGTTACCTCCTCCCTCATTCCCCCCTTCCCCTCACCTTTCCCACTCCCCCCATGAGTTGTTCAGTTGGTTTATACCGAACAGTTTTGCAAGTACTGCTTTCGTAGTTGTTTGTCTTTTTATCCCATGTCTCTTGATTTTGGTATTCCCTTTCACTTTCCTAGTTCTAATACCAGTATACACAGTTTCCAATGTACTCAGATAAGATACAGAGATAGTGCAGGTACAACCACAGAAAGGGGATACAAGAGGATCATCAACAATAGAAGCTACAGTTTCACATGGCATGTTGAAAGTAATTACAACAGTGATATATCACTTGTTTCCATAACATGGAGTTCATTTCACTTAGCATCATCTTATGTGTTCATAAGAGTATAGCTATTGGGCTCTTGTGATCCTCTGCTGTGCTAGCCTAAACGTGCTAATTATTCCCTATGAGGGAGACCATAGAGTCCATGTTTCTTTGGGTCTGGCTCACTTCACTTAGTATAATTTTTTCCAAGTCCTTCCATTTCCTTATGAATGGGGCAATGCTTATCTGAGTACATTGGAAACTGTATATACTGGTATTAGAACTAGGAAAGTGAAAGGGAATACCAAAATCGAGAGACACAGGATAAAAAGGCAAATGACTACAAAAGCAATACTTGAAAAACTGTTTGGTGTAAACCAATTGAAAAACTCACGGGGAGAGAGGGAAAGGGAGAGGTGGAGGGGGGAATGAGGGAGGAGGTAACAAACATTACAAGAAATGTATCCAACGCCTAACCTATGAAACTGTAACCTCTGTGTACATCACTTTGACAATAAATAAGAAAAAAACTTAAAAAAAAAGAAAAATAACTAAAACAGAAAAGGACTAGGAACATGGATTAGCTCAAGTGGGAGAGTGTGCAAGAACCAGAGTTCAAATCTCAGTACCATTAAAAAGTGTTTATCACTTATATCTAGACACTCATGAGTGAAAGGGGCCACATTACTATACTTTAGGAACTCTGACAAATAAATCAGTGCTAAAAACAAAACACTGAGATATCAGACAGACATATGGTCATCAGAACTACAACTTGCAAGAATTAAAGACAAATTGTTGTCTTTGTAATAAAGACATAACTGAAAATCTGAGATAACAGTATAGATATGATAAGTAGTATTGAGAAAATAAATGTAGAGAAAAATTGGATGTAATCCCCATGATTAAATCCACAGGGTAGCAAAGGATAGTGATTAACTGGGAAATATGGCACATATCAACTAATACATTATTTAGAAAACAGAATAGTCTCAAATAGAAGATGGTAATATATTCAGACTGATATAAAGAAATTCCCTGGAGGTAAAGAATTCCAAGGACTAGAGAATTTGTATTATTCTGTGGAGCAGAATGAGAGAGAGCCAGACACAGGAGTGGGAAATGACATTGCACCAGAGGAACCAAGTTCAACCCCCTAATGAACCATTACAAAAATAGCCCTTCAGAAGGGTTCAAATTTCATTGGGTCAGACTATGAAGTAATTTATTCCTATGAAATTGCCAAAAACAATAGAACAATCAGATAGCAATTAAAGAAATTCTAAAGCTCAATATGATCCCAGTTGACTAAGAGGAAGAAATGAAGAAGGGCCTGCTTGAATCATCTCCCCTGCAAGGTGACTCTGCACAAGTACCAAGCTCCATCCAGACTACAAGGATTTATTTGGACTACACCAAAATCATTCCAAATCAAAACATTTATTATATATTTGCCAGATATGGTTCTACAATACTAAATGGGATAGGCAAAGGAAGCTTCTTTGGTGTGCACCCATGTCCCTGTGAAAAACAGTAATACACTGTCATAAACATCATGTTCAAAGTCTTTAGTTGCTAACAAAAAAAATTAGAGAAAGTATGTAAAGTAATATTCAAACTTGCCTAAGAAAATAGGCCAAAGATCATTTATTCAGTTGTGAATGTATAAGCATGTTTACAGGAAAAATTATGGAATGATATCTGATTATTAAAATTAAGATAATTCCAATGAGCTTTGTAAAATGCTTTCTGGATTTAATTGAGATCATATCTTATAAAATTATAATTTTATAGGCCCATAAGAGATAAATATCAGTGATTTCACATAGTTCAGCAATATAGCAAATGTGAAATTGCATAGCTTCTCTTTATGTAAAGAAAATCTTTGGTTATGTAACCCATAGTTATAAAGGTTGTGCTTATTAAATCACTTACGAAATTTTCATAGCAATGAGGGGAACTTTCATTCTTCTGCTAAAAAGTCTCCGCAATTCTAGTTAAATTGAGATGATTGGATGAGTGGAATAAATAATATAGCCAGAATTGACCATTAAACATATTTCTGAAGCTGGGTTCAGGTGACTCAGGTTAGTAATCCTAGCTACTCAGGAGGCTGAACATCTGAAAATTGCAGTTCAAAGCCACCTAGACAAGGGAAATCCCTGAGACCCTTATTTCCAATTAATCACCAAAAATCTAGACATGGAACTGTGGCTCAAGTGACCAAAACTAGCACTGAGCAAATAAAACTAAAGGACAGTGTCCAGGTCCTGAGTTCAAGCCCCAATATCAGCTAAAAACAGAAAAAGAAAAATATATAACCTATTTCTGGAGAAAGGGTCACCAAATATACTATCCAAATATACTGGCTATTAAAATACCTTCACCAGTTCCCTTCCTGTGATTTTAATCCCCACTATCACTGTATCTCATCTTAGTACCCTGGATACTGTGTATACATGTATTATTAGCACTAGGAAAGGGAAAAGGAATACCAAAATTGAGAGACAAAGGATAAAAAGACAAATGATTCCAAAAACAATACTTATAAAACCATTTGGTGTAAAGCAACTACAGCTCATGGCGGGGGACGGGGAGAGGGGAAGAGGGAGTGAGACAAGGGAAGGAATGAGGGAGGAGGTAACAAATTGTATAAGAAATGTACTCACTGCCTTACATATGAAACTATAACTCCTCTGTACTTCACTTTGACAATAAACAAAAAAAATACCTTCACCAGAAAGAAGAGCTGCACAAGTAAATAACAGAAAGTTTTGGTTGATTCTGAGATTGCTGTTTGAATCCAGAGACAGTGGGAATACTTAGATCTTCAATCAATAGGTAGGTAGGTAGAGATAGATAGATAGGCAGACCCACTGACAGACAGACAGCTTTGAGGAGAAAAGCTAAACAAACATGGAAGTTTTACTTTAGTCAAATAAAATCATAGCAGTATAGAATAATACAAACTATAAATGCTAAGAAAAAGAGAAATGAACCTGTATTTCAAAATACCACAATTAATGTTCATGTATGGATTAGTAACATTTAGAGCACAGCTATTGTTTTGCTTACTTCAACTTTTATATTTCTGTTCCACAGTTGAAAGATTATATTTTCTTTTCCTACTATTATCTTTATTTTATTTGAGTGTAAGGAACAAAAGGAGTCAGAGTACTTTGCAGATATGAAAAGATTATTAACAAATGTCTTGATCAATACTCACAAAACATTTCCTTTTTGGGTCAAATGATAGCCTCTAGCTTTGGAATATGCAAAGTAAATAGCAGCCAGCAGTTGCTATTACCAGAACTGACTTCTATTTTACCACAACTCTGGCATTGTTTCATTGTTTCTAATAGTGACATTACAATTTTAGTTTACAATAATTGCAACCACACTGACAGATACTTGGGCAGGCCTATTCTTCAAATGACTTATTTAAGCCTTAAAATGTGTGTATAGATGCACACACTACAGACACTGTCAGTATCCTGTTTTCAAAGATTCATGGGGAAAAAATGACATGCTAATTTACGTTGTAAATGAATCAAGAGAAACATTTCAAATAGCTTGTAGAGAGGCAATAATCTATTAAAATCAAGCAGAAAATAAATTGAAAGGTGCCCTTTTAACTCAGCTCTTTATTTTTTCAAAAATGGTATCTAAATGAGCTAGATCTGACACCAGAGGCATTCAGCTACATATGTTAATGTCATATTAAATTTACTGTCATCCTAAGTATATAAACAAAATATCTGTATCATATTAGTGACAAATGTCATGCAATATCGTGTCTAAATGACTACTCAGGGATTTCATCACTTATTTGCAGAATGTGTTTCTAGGTTCAAGAACTCATTTAGAATTGTTAAACAGATAGTATCACAGGAACTCTCAACCTTTGTTTAGAGAAATTTTATTTCATAACACATATGCACACATATAATATGTATTATTTAGTGTATTGAATCTATAATGTTCTTCCTTTATTTCATAGCATCAACTATTTTTATTATGTCCCTTCATGAGAGCTATTGGCTTCTGGACCTCCTTTTCTGAATGTAGCAACGTCTGCAGAGATCCCTAAATGGTTTCTTTTTACTAAGTAAGATCTGTTTTTAGAATAGACAGGTTACCAGAGATGCTTCAATTCTGTCTCTTTTATACACTTGGGATACAGTTATTTCTTCTACTTATGGATATGACTTTTCTTCGTTCTTAGGACCTTGCTGAATTTTCTTTTATCTTATATGAGCCATTTAAACCTGAGAAGCATCAGGCAATCTCTCATGGTAAAAATACAAGCTCTTGTTGCATGAGAAATGGTTTGGTAATAAATGTGTCCGAAACCAGACTGTCCCTCACATCTTTAGAATGAATGTGTCCTTTGAATCAAAACAAGCAAACAGCAGATGGAACTATTTAGGAGTGTTATTCTATATGATATTAAAGACCATTAAGCTACTTCAAAGAAAATAGTTTTGAAAGAAATTCCCATATTTAGAGGCACCTGAAGCAATTGTTTGGTCAGTTGACTTCTTTGACAAACAAGCCCGTCCTAGTATTATCTGACAGAACAAATCTATATCAAAACCAATTTTTAAGCTTATGTCAAATGCTTCTTCTACATAAAAAATAATTCAGTAAATATGAGATGAAAAGGTTACCAGGTGCTTCTTTTGAAATTAATTTCCAAGTTAAACTATACACTAGGACAATTCTTCATACCTATTGTCATAGATATAGTCATAAACTGTACCTCTAGAAAAATATTAAAATATGGTTCCTCTTTCTAGCTCTCTACTCAAACACACACACATAAACACCACACACACACGCTTATTAAATGCTCCACTATTCAACTACAAAGTAACTTTTGCTAAAGCTGTCAATGAAATCTGAGAACAAATGGACTTGAAAAAATATGACAGTTCTGTAATCAAGTTTTTAAAAATTAAATCCATACCATTTTCAAATTCATTCTTTCTCTCTCCTTTTCTCTCTTTAATTTGTGTGTGGAGGAGTGTAGGTGTGTGTGTACATGGGCACACATGCACACACACAGTGCTGGGCTTGAACTCAGAGACACACGCTCCATTGATTTTCTTGCTTATGTGTGGCACCACTTGAGTCATATCTCTAGTCCATGATTCTGCTGGTTATTTTAGCAACAGAGTTGAGTGTAATTTTCTGCTCAGCCTGGCTTTAAACCATAGTACTCTAGGTTTCAGCCTGTTGAATAGCTAGGATCATAGGATTGATCCAGCACTGCCACTGTGTGTTAGAGCAAGGTAAAAGTAGATGTGGCTTGGGATCTTCTTCCACATTCTGGCCAAATGTCAACCCACTGCTCAGTGTTGTTCAGAAGTCATTCTGCCTCTCTGCCTTTGGGCAGTTACTGCAGATACCTCAGGGAAGGTGTGGGGGACCTCCAAGTATTTTGTTTTGTTTTGTTTTTTTTTCCTTTCAGGTGACTCCTAAATTAGTATGCAATTGCAATTTGTGAAACCCATGAGAAGGGGTAGGCCCTGTTACATTAAAGAAAAAGCCTCCTTACGTTGTTTTTCTCTTAGGGCAGAAGACTTTCTGTTGTACTGTTTTATATCATAAACAAAGGTACAGACAAAGGCTCACAAGGTAGGATGCTGCCTCTTCTTATGTGGAGGTCAGCTGGCAACTTCTTTCCCAAAAAGCCAACTAAGGAATTTAATCCTGCTTAGAATACCCCTTTGATCATTTTCTGCCTATTAATTACATGAGTGATTTTCTGCTTTTACTATGATTTTCAGTTTTGTGTTTAATCATTCTCTCCATATGTTCACTTCCTTGGGGCTTTAAGGAGGAGACTTGCACAAATTACTCTGGGTAATAAAGATTTCTTGGGAGGATACATATGCAAAAGTTATACAGGAAGTCATCTCATTAGTCATACTAGCTCCCACTTCTTCCAACATGGAAATGTGCAGCTGGTTTCCCTGACAAATGAAGAGAAAATACACTGGGTAAATCAACAACCTGAGCTCAGGCCTGTTTACTTACAAAAAAAAAAAGACTGGTCACGGTCCAATAGGTGATTACTGTCTAGTAGAGGACACTTCCTACAAAGACTATTACTCGTTTCCCCATGTGTGGACCTGTTTCTCTCACTCAGCTGTCACTGAGGTTGCAGCATGATTTTCTTCACTTGCATCAGGAATTGATAAAGGAAAGAAGATGTTAGAACTACTTTCCAAAATAAGTAGTTTCATGCATAAGAAATCCTAGAGTCTTTTGAGTCTCTCTTTAATCTTCCTAAATATAGACATAAATGAGAGGCACTCAGGAGTTCCGAGATGCATGTGAAATAAGAGGAGAATGTATCAGAAATAAGGGCCTTCTGTTTGATTTTCTAGTAAGTCTGTTATCAATGTTTGATAAAGTCAGGTAATATTTTTATAGAAAAATAGAGGAAGAAACAAATTAATATGACATAGATATAATGTGAAAAAACAAAAAAGTAAACTTTGGCATTTGTTTGCTTTCAGTTGATTTAGAAAAATAACAGAAAATGGATATAATTGATGTTTAGTTGTTGGCTTTCATCAAAAATACTTACTTCGGGAATTTCCTTGTAAAATAAATTTAGTAGGTCATATAAATAAGCTTAAATCCCATTATTTATAACATGTAAAACATTATAACCAACTACAGTTGATCATACCTATAATCCTGGCCAGGAGAATGTAGAATTGAGGTTAAACTGACCTGACACAAAATTCAGAAGACTCAATCTAAACAGAAAAGGCTAGGTATGGTAGTTGTATAGCCAGCTACAACGGGAAGCATAAATAAGGTAATTGTGGTCCCACTGACCTATAAATAGTAAGACCTTATCTTATAAATAGCCAGACCATCAAGAACTGAAGATAAGATTTGGTTCAAGTAGTAGAATGCCTGGTAAATGGGAAGTCTTGAACTCATCAGTACCACTATAGATGATGTAGATGATAGATAGATAGATAGACAGATAGATAGATAGATAGATATGTATTTTTCAACTATAGTTGAAATTCTTCCCACAATTGTGTGGTAATTTGAAGCCTGCCTCTATTTAACCTTTATATTTATATTTTAAAATATAAATTATGATATCATTATTTTTATTGTAATTATATATACTGTAAAGATTATTAATGAACTTCAGTAGTTTGAGGTCAATAATACTTAAACTTTTTTATGTGGGAAATGTTTCTATGTGGATTTGGAATGACAGAACATAAAATTTAACTAATATTACTCCATTAAATGCAATCATTTATGTTTTACAGGTAAATAGAAATGAATTGTCTTTCTTTTCATATCCCTTCAAATTCAAAGTTGGCATAGAATTTCCAAAAGGAAGGTGTGTTAAGATAAGTATTTTATTATCTAGTTGTTTTTACATCTGGAAGAGATACCTTATTCTTCTTATATTAATCTGAGTCTGAAACCTTATTAGAAGGTCAAAACTGCAAA
Source organism: Perognathus longimembris pacificus (assembly GCF_023159225.1). NCBI lineage: Eukaryota > Metazoa > Chordata > Mammalia > Rodentia > Heteromyidae > Perognathus > Perognathus longimembris. Next base: position 122,693,857 of record NC_063162.1, read on the forward strand.
GAGGAGAGAGCAGACTGTGCCTAACATTGAGGAACAGATCAGCCATAGATATAGTCTCAAATTAGTAAGGAATCACTTATTTGTTTTCTCTCATTTGAGAGTCATTGTTTCCTTAGTTACCAGCAAAGAGCCTAAGAATGGAAGAAAGACAAACTTTAAAATTTTACTGAATTCCAGGATCAACTATCAAAAGCATCTACATTCAGTGGTACCCTGTGTTTGTCTTAATTCTTTACACTATCCTGCTTCCTAGCCAAGGAAATAAAGCTATGTTTTATATTCTTAGACTCAATCGTGATTTCATGAAGCAAGGTAGAAAGTAATGCATTTTAAGTGGAATTTCTAGTAAGAGAATTCTCAATATACAACTTTATCTCCATCTCTCTCTCAGAATTACATCTGAAGTTGGGCAAAGTGATTTTTTTTCCCCTACAGCAGAGTTGATAATGGAGTCGACTAGGTAATAGAGGAGCCCATATCCTAAAATAAGGTATAAACAGTATGCAAAGCTCAAAGTCTCCCCTCTCTTCCAAGGAGGAATAAAGAAGATACCTGGGACAATGGGGTACAGACACAGGGACAGCAAACAGAAGGGATGCCCAGTGAACACACAGAGTGGATTTGGGTGAATACTCGACATTCTTTAAAAAAAAAAAAATTACATTTTCCAATCTTTCCTTACTCCAGTGACACCGTCATTCACCCTTCATATCCATTGGAATTTATCCCTTGTTCAGCAATATGTGGAAAGAGGCGATCATAGTCCTGAACAGCACTAAATATCTATAAAAGGAAAAAAATATTAGCTATGACTTTCTTGTTAAGCTGACAATAGCACACCAGGGCTTTTAAAAATGTCATTGCCCAGCTTTCTACTTACCCCTTGAGACTCTTTAGTGCAGTAAAGAAGGAACGTGCAGGATCGCATTCATCATGTCTGACTTTATTCAACCACAGAGAGGTCTAAAGTACCTGGAAAGAAACGGTGGGTCCCAGCTGAATGCTACTGCAGCTTACACGGCATGGAGAAGGCAAAGCAACCATGCAAAGAAAGAGGAAAGGTGAGCACACATTCGTGTTTCCAGAGGGTCCAATCAACGTCAGTAATATGGGGCCAACAACATTTTTTAAATTTTATTTTCATGAGGGTAATGTTTGTATGTAGATCTGGAATAATAGAAAATAAAATTTTACTAGGATAACTTCATTAAGCACAATCATTTATGTTTTAAATCCAACAAAATGTAGGTCATTGGTGCTATCTTTTAGCATGCTTCTGGATGGATACATGAGGTACTAGTGAATGGAGACACCAACTACTAGTTCCATGACCATGGACCTAAAATATTTATTAGCAAAACACAAGGTATATGAAACTGAGTGCTGGTGGCTCACACCTGTAATCTGAACTACTCAGCAGACTAAGAACTGACGATCACAGTTCAAAGCCAGCCTGGGCAAGAAAAGTACATAAGACTTGTTTTTCCAATTAAACACCAAAATGCCAGAAGAGGAGCTATGACCCAAGAGGTGGAACACTATCCTTGACCAAAAATGCTTGGTGACAAAACGCTTGGGGACAATATCTAGGCCCTGAGTTCAAGCTCCAGAAGCCCCCCCCCCTCTCCAAAAAGAAATACAACATATATATGTGTCATATTACAGACAGAATAAGTAAATAAGTAATTGACTATACACAGAGCACATTAGGCCACATTATTAAGCTGCATTTAACCACATCCTCATATATTGTTGAGAATCAGGCACACTGATCCTCCGGAATCTTATTTGATGCGCTGGCCTATAACATTTGACCACACTTACAGCACAAGTGTAAAATCAATTTTCTGCTCTCCCATTTATCTCTGTACCGATGTTAGTTGGCTCTTTAATGGAATGACTCTTCTAGAGAGGTAGTTATTTTACTTCAGAGTGGCATTTCAGAAGCCTTAAATGGGCTGAAGAGATGGCATGTGACCTTTAGGAATATTTTTGTTCTACATTTCTTTGAAAAAGAACTATTTAACCCTGTGTATGTTACAACACCACTGGAGCCTCTTTTGTTCTTCTTTTCTGCATTCATTTTTATTAGAACATGTTTTTTATATAAAAAATATTGAGAATTTTAGTACCTACCAAATTTGCTACTTGTGTCTTTGTTGAAAGATTTAATCTCACAATTAAGTCATCCATATTATTCAATTTCCTGATAATTTCTTTAAAGATAATATTTTTACCAAGTCTATGGAATCCATTTAAATTGATATATTCAGCTATTGAATAATTTAATGAAAAGAAAACAATTTTAATAGCTTTTGTCATTAATTTTATCCTAGCTACTCAGGAGGCTAGGATCTGAGGCTCATGATTTGAAGTTAGTTTGGGCAGGAAAGACCTTGAGACTCTTTATCTCCAAAAATCACCGGAAAAACCAGAAGGGAAACTATGGCTCAAATTGTAGAGTTGCTAGCCTAGGGGGATAAAAGCTCAGGGATAATATCTTAGCCAAGTTCAAGCCCCAGAACTGACAAACATACAAACACAAAAATAATTCTTAAATTTTAACCTAATAACTTTTACTGGTTTCCCATATTTAATTATCTATTAGATATTATTTCAATTGAGCTTTTAACTCTTTTTGTTGTTGCGGATTGTGGTGCTTGAACTCTAGTTCTGGATGCTGTCCTTGAGACTCTTTGTGCTCAAGGCTAGCACTCTACCCCTTGTGCCACAGTGCCCCTTCCAGTTTTCAAGCAGTTAATTGAAGATAAGAATCTCCTGGGAAGTTTTCTGGCCAGGCTGGCAATCTGAGAATCTGCCTCAGAGCTCTGACTCCTGAGTAGCTAGGATTACAGGTGTGAACCATAGAGCCTCTGGCACTCGGCTTGAACTTTCAACTTTTGTTTTTATTTACTATCATGTTTTGAACTCTGGGCCTGACAGTATTTGTAGACATTTTTGCACATAGCTGATACTTTATCTCTGGAGCTAAACCTCCAGTCAACTTCCTGTGATTATTTAAAGATAAGAGTCTTGAGGACATTTTTTCTCCGGGCTGGCTTTAAACTAAGATCTGAAGATATCAGTCTCCTGAGAAGCTATGATTGAAAGTACGACCCACGTGTACCTTGCTCAATTCATTATTATTTAGAAAATCTGAAGGAATTATTTCTTATTCTACATGAATTTTAGAAATAGAAAGATATTAAGTTTAGTAGCCTTTATTAATCTGTTTATTCCCACAAATATTCCTTATCCCTTTTAATGCTTCTGTTTATATTTTAGAGCATTTCTTGACCATAGATTATATCGTAAGTCAAAAGGAAGAGGTTAAACTCCTTCAGTGGGCAGTTGTGGGAATGTCACAATATTGATGTTCTCTCTCTAGCAGCCACTCTTGCCCAACTCATTCAAGTCAGAGTTTGCCGATAAATCCTAAGGGTTCCCTGGAAGAGGAAAGAAATGACCCCATGGGAACCCTAACAAAATAGTGAGGTGGAAGGGATGGTTCACAGGGCCGATGCAGAGTAACTTGTAGTGCTATGGGCTGCATTCTTCCATTACCCTTGTTGAATTTTAACAAGATCAAGTGCTCTGCCTTGCAACTTGAGGACTTTAGCTTTCTTCTTAGAAACACTAACCTATGTCTTTTACACTGAATGGTGGATCCACACTCAGCCTAACCACTGCTGGGGGGGGGAATCATCTGAATGGTAGCATTTATACTTGACAATTGATTGTCAAGAGTGCTAAACCCTAAAAATCCAAATTTTGAATGTTAAACTGCATTGTGCCAAATGCAATTATGCATTTTATTCTACTAATGTGCACAGCCATGCTTTACTGAAAGATTCTACTGGTGGTTTGTTTTGCTTCGTTATGTAAATTATGATGCTAATTTTAGCTTTTCCATCAGAGAGCAGTCAGAATTTGCTTCTTTCTACCTCTACATACTTATTTCTAAAGCAATGCAGGTTTTCTCATTCACTCTCCAAAATGGGTTACCTGAGCAATTTTTCATATATGTTTAAACAAGAAATTACTCTCTACATTGCAGCTTTTAGATAAACTAAAATAGTGGGCTTGAAAAGAATTCATTGACTCAATTTAACTCCTCCCCACTACTTATCTGGATGATGTTCAATTTACTTAAATACTAACCAAATTCTAAAGTCAACAGATGCTTCATACTTCAAACTACAAAGTACAGATTCACCTCAAATACTTAAGCTTGCATTTGTCCATGATTATTTACCAATCAATGCCCCACAAAAATGAGTTGGAAAGCACTCAAGAAATCTCATTTACAGAATAGTACTTTAAACTCGTGCAGGCTTTTCTCTGTTCTTTAGATTTCTGGACATCAGAGCTCTTCAAAGGTTTCTGGGCGTGTTTTTAATGCTCAATCAACAAGCAGAATACAGTTCCTAATTATTTATGATAAAGCGGAAAGAGTGAGAACCGTGGTAAAATTAAAATGACTTGCTGAAAAATCATTAGCATATTCACTCATGAGAAGACCATTGTTAAACTGAAATATTAAACGTGATGCTGTCTGGCCAACAAACAAATATTTTAACATACTGCTTATGTTAGAATACTAACTAGAATTTACAGTAACTTTTTATTTGCATATTTCTACCTAATTAAGGGATTATTCAGGAATTTAGTCATTGAAAGTGGAATCTATATGCAGGAAAATGAAGAGCATGTAATAAGCTCTATGGACTGAAGTTATGAGAAAGGAATGCAAAGTTGTGCATTATCCACTTTATTCAATGCTTCATTCCCAGCTCCCAAAATATATCACACATAGCTAGGGTTTAATAAACAGAAACTAAGTAAATGACCATGACTAACTGAGCTGCACTGTGTTTTTAGTAATGACAAGTGTTAGTAGAAAAGTTGGTAGGACATTGTGACCATAGAGGGATAAGCCTGTAAATTACAACTTACCTGACATGAAAATGGGGACAACAAAAGAATGAGGAAGTGAGTAGGACAAAGAATGAGGAACTAAGAAGGAAACAGTAAATATCTGGCATCTCAAGCTTACAGGAAATAGAAAAGAGATCACCTAGAAAAATGTTGGAAAAAAATCATAGTAAGTGAAGTAATCCAGACCCCCCCCAAAACATAGGCTCCATGGGTCTCTTGTTTCTACTTGTTTATACACTTAGGATAGTCCTAGCAGAGGATCACAGTAGCCCAATAGCTATGTACGTGTGACCATAAAAAAATGTTGCTAAATGAAAAGATCTCCATGATATGGAAACAAGTGGGGAGGGTTCTTCTTTTTAGCATATTGCTTGCAGTTATTTCTTTTTTCTTTCCGTCCGGCCCCCATTTATTCCCTGTGGTCACTGTTTTTAATTTCTGTACCCTTTGTCCTGTATATCTGATTTGGAAGAGGAAACACAGAAATGTTGGGACAGGTAAGGTCCACCCCTGGGAGGGCTCCATGCAGGTGCCCCTTACCTGTTTAAGTCTGCACCCAGAACCTGAGTTACCTAGGTAACTGGCACACCTGGAGGCAGTTACCTCTTCCTTCTCTGAGAATCCACTTGGCCATATCTCCCATATTTTCCTATATAATCTAGCTCAACATGGTCCTGCCCTCTTTCCTTTTCTCTCTTTATCTTGTGGCCTTTCCCTCTTTCCTTTTCTCTCTTTGTCTCTTCTTCCTTCCTCTCTATTTCCCCCCACCTCCCTCTTGTGTGAGCTGGCAGTTTGTTCAAATAAACTCCTTTCTCCGGAACCATGTGGCTGGTTTCTTTCCTGGCGAACCTTACAGGCCAAAGGGTGAACCAATGAAATAATCACTAGACACTATGCTAGAAATGAACTTTCCAACTTGGTGGGGAGGTATGTGGTGCAGAAGGAAAGCAGGAGAAAATAAGGACTGGGATAACACTGTTTAAAAATAAATATACTCATTACTTGACTTATGTAACCCACCTCTCTGTATAGTACCTCTACAATAAAATAAAATTTAAAAAATTAAGAAAAAGAAGAGAATCAAAAGGATTTTAATTCTCAGAATTTTACTCAAAGCCAATATCTATAACAAACCAAGGTGGGTCAGGATGACAGGGTAAACTGCCATCTTAAGGGTGCATTTTTGTGTCATGTGATGTCTTTCTAAGCCATATTTATTTTCTAAAAATTGTTATCTATCATTTTTATATATGTTCACACTTTGCCTAAATTTTTCTCTCACCAGACACAAATGTTGTTTAGCTGCTCTAAACTTGTTGGTAATATATTGGTGCATTTGGCTAGAAGGTTAGAGATTAAGTATATTATTTCCTAACTTGTACTCATAAAATGTTTGCAGTAGCAATTGAGGAAAATATTGGACACAACAGATTATCTACAATCCACCCTGCTAGGATAGCCATGACTGTAAGGTCCACCTCAGGAGGGTTCCAAGCAGATGTCCCTGCCTGTCTAAAGTCTCTGCCCAGTACCTGCATTACCTAGGTAACTGGCATACCTAGAGGCAGCCACTTCACCTGCCACACCTCCCTGTTCCTGCCCTAGATGAGGCAGAGCCCGGTGGGGGGTCACCTCTTCTCTCTGGCCATGCATCATCTTGGCCACAGGCCAGTAGTTTAGGAATAAACTTTTCTCTCCTACCTGAATACCACTTGGTGCTCTCCTTTATCAGCTACCTCCTTAAGGACCTTACAATGGCCTAATGTAAATATTCACTATTGTTCTTTATGTAAGATTCTTATATAAGACTTCAAACAGAATAAAGAACTGTTTTGAACTATAGATAAGTCATAAGGAAAAAGGTAAACCCAGATTCTCTTTGAATTTCTCTTATCCTTAACTTTGAATTGTTTTATATACTATCAAAAGCATTTCCCCAGCAAGCCCATGCAACTGCCATTCACAATTTATGTCACACACTCCCATTTCAGTGGAATACATTTAAATATAAAAGCATCATAGCAATTGTCTGATTATCCTTTTTCCCCTGTGAAAATGTCATTCAGTTAAAGTTGTATTTCCAATCTCAATTTTGTTCTTTCTACAACATAGCTCTTGTGAAGCAAATAAGCCCTGTACAGAAAATTGAAAAATGCTTATCAGTTTAACCAAAGCACAAACTTTGATCCACAATGTCAGCAACGCATTTCTTTTCATTACAAAACAGAGAAAGTCAAGCCCACATCACAGAGAAGTTGCCTTTCTGCATGTGTAGTTGCTGGAGCTCTAAGGAGATGGATGACAGAGCAATTCTGCCAGATATATTGAGCTTTGGATCATTACACTAAGCTTGTGCATTGTATCGACACAACCTCTCCCATCTTGTTTTGCTATTTTTAATTTTTTTCTGGTTTACAAAGAAGAGTTAATTGAGTTAGATACTTCTTACATACCATATTGAAACTTCTGAGGAATGAAAGTAATACAGATTCAAATATTCACATTATAAGGCCCCAAGATAAAATTTAAACCATCTGATATTTAGAGCTCTTACATAGAACATTTTTATTTTGAATAGTACTATTTTAGGTAAAAAGTGACTATAATTTTTTAATTTACTGATCCTGTTTGTATCTGCATAGAGTATTGTTTAAATAATCACTAGGCATCTGTTCTGCCATTAATGTTATAAAATAATTGTTTCTTACAGTTTTTTAGAACATGGGAAAACCAAAGTGTTCGCAATGTCTCCATTTGGAAAATACACACCATATATGTGCTAAAACCAAAACCAAACCAAATTTTAAAAAATACCTGGACACCTTTATGATAAAGCTTTCAAATTCTTTTCTTCTATTCTTCTAGCTTTTTTCTTTTTTTGTGTGTCTTTTGTAATTGTACTCAGGGCTTCCTGCTCTTGTTTAGCAAGGCTGGCACTCTGCCACTTGAGCCATATCTCTACTTCTGGCATTTGGGTGGTTAACTGGAGACAAACATCTTATGGATTTTACTTTCTGAGCTGGTTTCAAACTTCAATCTTCAAGATCTCTGTCTCCTGAGTAATTGAGATGACCAGCTTAAATCATTGGTGCCCTAGACCTAACTTTTTGAAATGAATACTTAATCATCATTATGTACAATCCCTTAAATTATAATAAGTGCTACCATAAAATTTCTTCCTTTCTAACTATAACTTAGTATCAACTCATCTAGTTTATGCATCTCTTTCTTCTTGCTATCTCTAATCTACCTTTCTACTCCCAACACTAAGAGATCAAAACTTTTAAAATCATGAGGTACTTGCCTTTCTGTTCTTGACCTATTTCTTTTAACATAGTGATTCCCAGTGCTACCCATGTTGTTGCTAATGAAGCAATACTTTTTTCTTTAGCTAAATAATATTCCATTGTACATACTTCCTACACTATCCTTATATATTCATAGTTTTCTGGATACCAAGTTGTTTTCACTTCTTGACTATTGTATAGTAATAAATACAGGGGTGCAGATTTAACATATTGTTACATTTTAGTGAACCCAATTCAGGAAAAGACATATGAAATTCCTAAATTCCCAGCACCAAATATCTTGTCAAAAATTTAGGATGGTTAAATTGACCGAAGCCTTGTGTCTGACAAGAGAAAAATTCAGATGAGATGTCAGCATAGTAAAGGTGATAGGAAAGTTTATTAGACAAAAAAGATAGCAGAGAAGGAGAGCAGGTGACATATACAAGCAATAGAGGTCACTTCAGCTCATCTCAGCTACCTTGTGTTTCAAAGATTGCTCTTTGATTAAATAGGGAAAAAATTGGTTTCTTTGATGATGGCTTTCTGATTGGTGGGTTTCCTTTCTGTTTCCTGTAATGTTGTGGCACCAAAGATGTAGTGCCTCTGTCCTATTTCCTCCTTAACAGGTATCTTAATTCCTCGGTCTTTTGTAGCCCCATGCTGTTATTTCTTGTAAGGTAGGTTTTGGAATATCAACTTCTCTATTATCTGCAAGCTGAATAGGGCCTCAATTCCCTTGCACAGTGTGCTTTTCTAAAACCTACTGTTGATATTATCATTTCCTTTAGATATATGCTCTACAGTAAGAGTGCTGGATCCTATGGATGCTCTATTTCTAGTATTGTGAGGAACCTCCAGATCATTTCCTATAGTAGCTCTACTAATTTGTATTTCCATTAACAGTGCGGGAGGATTTCTGTTTTCCAGTGATCTCCACTTCTCAAGAAGCATGGAAGGATAAAGGACTGTTCATAACACTACCTAATCTATTCTCAGATGATGAATAACCTAAGTACATCTTCAAAAGATTCTGATTTTCCATATGGATTTTTTCATATTCATTGATTTCTTTGTTTTAAGTGTGGTAATTTGTTCTTTGATAGAATATATATTAGAACAAGACCAGCTCATCAATTAATAAATGGTTGTAACATTTTCAAGGACACATCAAAGGGGAAAAATAACACTGTCTTTGGTAAGGGAGAACACACTACAGGACTATCAACACATTGTATTGTCAATGGATCTCATTTTAAATTTTATAAACTACCATATCTATGGTGTGTCTTACTTCTAAATAACAGCCATAATCTAGTCCTGAGTGTTAGCAAAGATCTGTCAGAAACAACTGAAATAATTTCTTTAAAACATCAGCAGTGATGGAGTTAGAAGGCTTAATGTGTTCGATGCATCATTACTTCTCAACTTCCCTGAACAAAAAGGAAATCAGTTATTGATATACTGTGTATTTTTCAGTACAGAAAAATAAATAAATGTACATTGTGAATGTAATTCTAAACACAACTGAGTAATTTATTTCTAAAAACACAATCAGAGACACTGATCAATCAGCTGAAATACATTGTATTTTATACAAACCTAGTGAAGAATAAAGTCTGAAAGTTATAACCATTACAGGAATACACATGCTCTGCAGTTAAGAACTCTCTGGGAACTGCTGCCACCTGTTGGCCATATATTACAATACATCAGATTCTGGCTCTAGCTGTCCAAGACGCTTTCCTATACATATTAAGAACATTATAGCCACCTGGTCTACACATAAAAAAGACATTGTTATTCAATGAAAAGAAGAATATAAAAATGACCATTTGTTTGTGTTTATCACTAATTAGAAATATAATTTTATCAGTTGAAGCTAATCACATTTTAACATAGTTAAGATGTGTACTGCATGGCTGTCATAAGATTAAACTTATAAAGTGTTGCTCCAGAGTTAGAATTTCGAAATCAAGTTCAACCTTGCTTGAAATTAGTTTCAAAAAGCAGGGCTGGGAGTATGGCCTAGTGGCAAGAGTGCTTGCCTCGTATACATGAAGCCCTGGGTTCGATTCCCAAGCACCACATATATAGAAAACGGCAAGAAGTAGCACTGTGGCTCAAGTGGCAGAGTACTAGCCTTGAGCAAAAAGGAGCCAGGGACAGTGCTCAGGCCCTGAATCCAAGGCTCAGGAATGGCAAAAACAAAAATAAATAAATAAAAAGCAGAAAGAGAATGGAATATTGGGTCTTAAAATATTTTCATAACAGGCCTTTGGTATTAATGGCTTCTGGAGAGCTGACTCTATTAGCCAGCACAGGAATGACAATACCATTTCACTGAAGGAAACTGCTGTTTAACTGACAGCTTAGCTGTGCAAAGTACAAGAGATACGAGAGCATAAGTAAAACTATAAATCTGAAACACCAGAGCCAACCGCATCCCTAAACAAGCACAGTGATACCTATATTACCAAATGTCAATACTATAGTAAACATTTTCCTTTATTTAAGAGCTTCTTTTGCAAAATTGACAAGAAGATAAAATAATACTGTCTACAAGCAAAGTACAAAGAACATGCTAAATGTTGAATGTCCCTTTAAATCTGTTTCCACTTACAACATACTTTCTGACATTTAAGGAAGTTCAATTGTGAAATCATATCAACCAGTATAAAAATGCTGCCTATAGGGGCTGGGAATGTAGCTTAGTGGTAGAATGCTTGCCTAGCACGCATGAAGGCCTGGGTTCAATTCCTCAGCACCACATAAACATGAAAAGACTGAAGTGGGGCTATGGCTTAAATGGTAGAGTGCTAGTCTTGAGCAAAAGAAAGCTAGAGAGAGTGCCCAGGCCCTGAGTTCAAGCCCCAAGCCTTGCAAAAAAAAAAAAAAGAAAAGAAAAAAGAATGCTGCCTGTAAAAGTTATACAATCAATTAACAAAAATGAATTCTACCTTTTACTTGGCAAATAAAAATCACATATATATACATATATAAGTGAATATATAAGTATATATGTGTATATATGTACATATGTATATAGTACAGCATGAGATATTAATATATGTAAACACTAATAAATTATGAAATCAAGATAATAAACATGTCTATCTCCTCAAATGTTTTTTGGGCAAGTGAGAGTATTTAAAATGTATTCACTTAGCAATTTCCAAGGATAAAATATGTTATTATGAACTACAGTCATATTGCAAAATAGATCAATGAAATATCCTTCCTGTCTAATTGAGACTTTGTCCTTTCTGACAAACATTTCTCATTCCTCTTACCTACCCAAGGTCCTTAGTTAACATTTTCACTCAACTGTTATAGATTCAACACATAAATGGGATTTTAAAATATTTGTGTTGTCCTTTGTGACTTATTTACTTTATGATAGTTCCTTGCAGGTTCATTTGCATTTTGAAAGATAAGATTTTCTTCCCTTTAAAGACTGAACAGTGTTCCACTGTATCATTTGCTTTATTTTTTATTCATTGAGGAATGCTTAATTTAATCTCATAGTTTGGCTATTATACATATATAGTAGAAATGTATCTTTGATACACCCATTTCATTTCCTTTGAAGACCTAGAATTAGGATTGCTAAACAAAGCAGTGGTAATGGGGTCTTTACCAAAATTCTAATGATATCTTTTGCAGAATTAGAAAAAACAAAGAAACAATAATAAAATTTCAATAGAACAATGAAGAACAATGAAGACCCTGAAGTCAATCCTGCATAAAATGGAAAACCTGAAAATATATGATAGTGAAAAATCTACTAATAAAGAGTAATAAAAAGTAGTGTAAAGTAGCCATTAAAAACAGGCACATGCCAGGCACTGGTGGCTCACACCTCTCTCTAATCCTAGCTAGTCAAGAGGCTGAGATCTGAAGATTGTGATTTGATCCCAGACAGGAAAGTCCATGAGACTCATATCTCCAATAAATTACTCCAAAAAAGCAAAATGTCGTACTGTGGTTCAAGTGGTATAGTAGTAGCCTTGAGCAAAAGAAGCTTAAGGATGGCACCCAGGCCCAGAAATTAAGCCCCAGGACCAGCTAAACAAAACAACCCCCACTCCACACACACATTGCCTGATGCCTTGCCTCAGAGGAAGTCCTAGCTGGTCCCACCTGTTTCCCAGCCCTGGGGTCATGTGGCTGTTACTCACAACCTGGAAAGGCGATTCTAGCTGGCCCGCCTCCCAGCCTTGGGACCATGTGTGGCCAAGATGGTGCATAGTAGTGAACCTGAGGCAGTCCTGTGGGCTGTGACGTAGAATTAGGCCGCCTCTTAGGATTGGTCCCTCGGCCCTCCACCCTTGACACCCTTGACTCCCTTCACAGTCCCTAGATAGGTGCACATACACCCATCCCCTTCCTGCTGATCTTGACCTGATTGGCTCCTGTGCCTTATTTAATAGAAGGATCTACCTCAATAAAGCGAGATGTGCGCAGACATTTCTCCCGGACTCCGTCTGATTGTCCTCTGGCTAGGGGGGGCTGGGTGCGGGCAGTCTGTCGACCCTTCTCCTTTCTTGGCCTGCCCCGGTTGGGGTGAGCTTCCCCTTCTCTCCCACAGGTCCTTAGAGTTCTGGGGGCCAAAGATCCCGACAACTGGATATGAAGTGAATGCAGTGATGGGAGTTAGAAGTGGAAATATTGAGACTGAAATGGTAAGAAGTAGACTTTTGTAAATATGGATAAAATGAGATTCTAAGAGGAGAAAATAGAAATGAAAAGACTGTTCAAAAGAGGCCTCACATAGAGACTCAGTTCAAACATGGCATGGTGAGAAGGGATAGTGCAGAGAGACAGTATGAAATAGCATACCAGATCATATCAAGGAAGGCTGGGTTGTATGCAATATGGAAGAAAGCAACAGGGAGTAGGAGTGGGCAAATTGCATTCTAATTGCAATAAAGCCAGGCAAGTATTTCAGCTCGCCTGGGTATGATGTGATTTAAGCTTTAAAGGATCATCGTGATTGCTAAATGGAGGATGAGAGAGAAGGGGACTCAGGGAGATTTTAAAAACAACAGAACTGATGGGAGCTAAGAATGAAGTTGTGTGCCTAACAAGCAAGGAGTAATAAGGTCCAAAATATATTTGGGAGGAAAAAGCCTGTGACAATGCTTGCTGGAATAATGGCAGAGTGATTTAAGAAATAAATATTACCTACTTTCTTTTCATAGCTACCCACAAAGTAATTGTAATCCCTTTATCAACATATCATAATTGAGACTATGATGTCTTTAATACACTGGGCTCTATAAGAAATTTAAGCAAGAATATTTGATATTTAAGCTATAATTACCATATATGTAATATTCTAATTATCCCACACTACTGGTTTGAGCCCCAGTTGTTTTGAAATAAACAATACTTCAGGTTTTTTAATATTTATTTGTATTATTATCTTGAAGTAGTTGTATAAAAGAGTCGCCATTTAACAGAGCAGTTCACAAACACAATATATCTTGATCACCCCTTTCAAAATTCTCACCCATCCCTTCCCTCCCACTCCTCTCCTTATTGTATTGTTCTTACTTCAGTTTTTAACTTCTGTAAAACAATCTGTTACACACACACTACTGACACTAAGAAAATATTTATTTTTACAGACTTCTAAAATGACCCACAAAAAGGAACAAATTCTCTTTCACACTAATACTTTCTCTTTCCTTGGGGTTATATTTATCTGTACTTATTTACTTGCTCATTTATTTGTTCAATAACTTACTGATTAAACGAATATTTATTGAGTACCTCAAATATGACAAACAAAATGCTACAACCTAAGTGTGTGTGTGTGTGTGTGTGTGTGTGTGTGTGTATCAAGATAGAGTCCTAGGAATGAAAGACCTTGTCCCTACATCTAGAAGCTTATGTTCTAGTGAAAGATATATATACATGTATACATACACAAACATGTACACAGACACATGTAGGCACACACAGTATTAATAACTCTTTAATCAATTTTTATTAATAATTAGACTTTTTATGATTTCTATGATCTTTCAAATATAAAGTTCCTTTAGTTCTAATATAATGAACTTGACTCCAAATTTTAAATGCTAGACAACTAGTAAAAATCAAAAAATTATACTAAGTGAAGTGAGCCAGACCCAAAGAAACATGGACTCTATGGTTTCCCTCATAGGGAATAATTAGCACAGGTTTAGGCTAGTCACAGCAGAGGATTACAAGAGCCCAGTAGCTATTCCCTTAAGTTGATCAACATAAGTTGATGCTAAGTGAAATGAACTCCATGTTATGGAAATGACTGTTATATCACTGTTGTAATTACATCCAACATGCCATGTGAAATGATAGCTTTTTTTGTTGTTGTTGATGATCCTCTTGTACCCCCTTCCTGTGGTTGTCTCTGTGCTATCACTCTATCTCATCTGAGTACCCTGGATACTGTATATCCTGCTATTAGAACTAGGGAAGGGAAAGAGATATCAAAAGTGAGAGATAAAGTATAAAAAGACAGATGACTCCAAAAGCAATACTTGAAAAACCATTTGGTGTAAACCAACTGAACAGCTTATTGGGGGAGAGGGAAAGGGGGAGGGGGGGAAATGAGGGAAGATGTAAATTGTACAAGAAATGTACCCACTGACTTACATATGAAACTGTAACCCCTCTGTACATCACTTTGACAATAAATTAGTAATTATTTTTTTGAAAAAGACAGTTAACCTGGTACATGTCTATAATCCCAAATACTCAGGAAAATCAGGCCAAAGGAATAAAAACATGATAAAAGAAAGAAGTGATACTAAAAAAAGAAGCTGAAGTGACAAGGTATTTGCCCAGCAAGTGGGGAAGCTCTGAGTTCATAATCAGTACAGCAACAACAACAACAATAATAATAACAGCATCTTTCTTTTTCAGTGACTAGGATTTACATATTGCCCACTGTACTGTGAGTGCTTTGAATAACAAAGCTAAAGAGAAAATGTAATGAGACCTCAAAGTTTTGAAGTCACCAATAAACACAGGACAAAAACAAAATAGAAATTAAGTAACATCATCCCCCCATGGTAAACAAAATTGATGCAAGGGGAGAGTGTAAAGGAATGAACTTTGCATATGCATTGGCTGATTATTCCAGAGTTACCTTCTCAGTATTCCAGCATCTGGGACTGGAGTTTGAAGAAAGCCAAGGGGAGCAAAATGTGTATGAGGATAAGTGCTTTATCACATGTAATTTAGCTATAATGCATATTTGCACAGACAGCCCTAGTCACTCCCAGCATACTAGCATTTCCCCAAAGTGCACTAGTACCTGTCAGAGCACATTTGAGATAGAATTTCTCCCAGGATAACACAAGTGGGAACAGAATAAATACAATGTGTCAGTGTGAATGAATTCCTCACCCAACCTGCTCTCCAGGGCAGCATTTGTACTCTCACTCATGCCTTTTGAAACTGTGGGATCCATCCCCCATCAACACGGAGAAGAGGCAGGTGCTGTCAGATCAGCACAAGTATTGACTGAGTGTATATCTGCAGACAAGCATCTCTACATGAACAGTTCACCTGGGGTCTGCTGCCCGGGTCTGGTCCTCCCTCCCTGTGACAACCTACTCCTCAAATTCTCCCTGAGGGTACTATTTGTTGATAAAGTCTTGACAAATACCTGTCTTAAATATCATAAAGCTGTTGAAAGCTCAATTAATTTCACTTAAAATAGAAATAATGTCTGGATTTCATTCATATCTTTTGATGTGTATGTCAGCATGGAAACTATAAAAGCCTCTGGGATATTTAGTGGCACTTCACTAAACCTGCCCACATCATTCTTTCCTAGAAAGTCATCACATACTTATATTGAAAACCAAAGCCCCTCTTCTTAATTTCTAAATTGCTACACCATAAGAACACTTGTCTTTTCATTTTCTCCATGTTCTCTTTCACTTCTTTTCATGCATTTATATGTTTACATATTTACTTATCCTGAAGCATGATTGTTCTTCCCCCTGTGGCTTGAACTCAGGGCCTTGTACTCTTACTTGGCTTTTTCACTCAAGGCTAACACTCTATTGCTTGAGCTAAACCTCCACTTTGAGCTTTTGGCTGGTTAACTAGAGATAATAGTCTCATAGGCTTATAAAGATGGATGGCTTTAAACCACAATCCTCAAATCTCAGCCTCCTGTGTAGCTAGGTGTAGCTAGCCTTATTCATTTCTTAATGCTTTCCACACAGTTTAATGAGTTTTAAAATGTTTCATACAGTAAAGTGATTTGACTTTCCTCCTCCACACTCCATATGACTACACTCTAGAAAGGAAACAGGAGAATATGCAGTGACTTTTCATTAAGGGTCGTAGATTCTCATCGTTTCCAATATTACATCACTATTTCAGTTAGTTTACTTTTTCTTTGGATTAAAGAGGGATTAAAGCAAGTGTAGCTCAAATGCTATGTACCTACTAGGTGAAGAGGTCTAATACTTCTCAGAGAAAGTTTACAAAGTTCAAGAAGAAAGTTTTCCACTATCCTCTCACCTCTGTATCACCCTTTTATTCTTTCAAACCTTCTTCTCTCTAACATGTGAAATATGCTCTGTGAACCACAAGATAGGAAGAAAAGGGCACAGAACATTTCTGATGGTACTGAATCTTTTTGCTGAGATAGTCTTGAGAAAAGAACAAAAAAGGACAAAATTAATAGAACTACTTGTACATGAAAGAATTTCAACATCTCATGTCATTAAAGAGGAAAAAAAAATCTTTTTTTTTTTTTTACCCGTGCCTTTACATTGATTTGGGAAACTTTCTATATCAACACAGAGGGCTAACATCTCTGTCAGTTCTTGTCAGTCTCTGATTCTCTTTCTGAGAGCAAAGAAAACACATGTTCATATTTGAAGAAAATAAGATTTCTGCATTTCTTAAACCATGTTCTTTGCAGTGTGTTTTTGAGATTAGTGTTATTAACAATGTTATACAGAATTATTATTTTTTTCATTATACATCAACTCCAAATTATATACACCATTAAGAGACATGGTATTAATTTGCATCTCTAGTGAAATTATATGCATTGAGTAATTCTGAACTTTTACTCACCAAAGAAACATGACCTTGCTTCTACCTAACTTCAAGCTAGCCCTCTCATTGTAATGTGGTCCCGCAATTGTAAAGTGGTCCCTCAATCTTTCTGAATACTAATATATTTTATATAGTGTAAAAACCAGTAAAACTTCAAAAAATGTATTGAAAGACCTTTAGAGCCTTTACCTTATTTTATTTTACTTTGTGTCAGTCATCGAGCTTGAATTCAGGACCTACTCACTTTCCCTGAACTATTTGTTCAAGGCTAGTGTGCCATCACTTGAGTTTTACTTCCGGCTTTTTTGGTGCTTAATTGGCTTTGGCTTGTGATCCCCAGTTCTCAACTTTCTGAGTAACTAGGATTGAAGGCATGAAAAATCAGTGTCTGGCTACATTATTTTATTAAAAATCATTTAATTGTAAGAAAATGGAAAGACTTGGGAAAAGTTATCCTAAGTGAAATATGCAAGACCCAAAGAAACATTCGCAATAATTAGAATGTGCCCATAAATCTGCAAGTAAGCTCAATGGATAGGAAAAGATAAAAATTTACACTTGGACATGATTAATTAAACAGCACTCTAAACATTCACACAGGGGATCAAAGGGAAACATTCTTAGGATCACAAAAGCTCAATAGCTGTGTGCATATAATCATATGAAATGATTCTTATCAAAATGAACCCTAAGAAATGGAAACAAGAGGATTTTTTATTGTATTATTTGTTTTCTTTTCCTTTGCTTTATTCCCTTTTGTTGCTGGTTTTATTCTCTGTACCCTTGGTCTTGTGTAGGTTTATATGATTTGGGGAAGGGAAAGGGAAGCATTGAAATGGTGGGACAAAGGGTGAACCAAATAAGCAGTGATACTCACTAGACACTATGTTGGAAATAAACTATACAACTTGGGAAGGGAGTGTGAGGTGGGGGGTGGAGAACTTGGATAAAACGGAGGTGACACTGTTCAAAGAGAAATATACCTTGCTTGTGTAGCTGTAACCCATCTGTACATCACCTTTACAATAAAATAGAAAAAAAATCAAGTTTTGGTTTGTGCTTTGTGTAAAGCAATGTGCTAAGCAGTAGTGACACAAAGGTAAACTTAGAGATTGCTACAAAATTAATGCCAAGGGGTTGTTAGTATGTATAGAGTGATCTGTGATTGGAGCTACTATATATCTATCATCTCATTAATCAGCATAGTAATATTTTGAGCTAATTGTACAACACACAGTGGTACGGACATATCAGAGACATCCCTCCCTTACACGTGTTTTGGCATCTAGTAGATGGCAAAATTGTGTTTTGATTCTTCATGTATTTTACAATTATGCTAAATAGCTTTCAATAACAATCACGCGACTAGGAATTATCAGAAGACTCCTTGGTCTAATCATTATTATAATTAGATTCACAGGAGTGTATATAGTCAAGTATACTTAGAATTGTAGAACTAGGAAGAAATCTCATTGTTCAAGTAAAATTAAAGTAAACTGAAAATAGAAAATCGTATAATAATAATAGTGGCTTAAAATTGAAACATTTCTATTCAAGTAGGGAAAATCTACAAGAAGACATTTTAACGTTGGGATGAATGTGTATGGAAGTTTCAGAGATGTGAAATGCATCTATCTCTCTAATTTGCCATCCTTAGATTTGGTTGTTTTTCTGATTCAGTGTTGGTTTCAGTATTGTCCAGTCAATTGTGCCAGCAGCAATCTAGGTATTAGAATGAAAGGAGAGAAGGCTGAGGAAGGACTTCATATGTCTCTTTCAGACTTACTTGAATTTACTTCTGAAATGACTATAATATGTAATTTTCCGAAATCAAAGCTGTGTCAAAAAAAATGTACTACAAAGAAAGCTGAGAAACAATCTTTGGCTGGTAGCAATGGCTCAGCTAATAATACTCAGTAAAAGAAGTAAAGCGAATATGAGGAGGCAAGAAAAATCAAGACACAAGAGAAATATATGAACCTTCGCTCAAAAGGCACAAAACCCATGGATAATAGAAGAGTTTCATTTTTGCAGGAGGCTGCACAAATCTCAGATACAAATTTTTACCCTACCCAAGGACTGGTAGTCTAAATATTATGAAGTAGTATGACAAATACCCAACAAAAGACACCTGACTACATTCTTTAAACATGAGGAAACAGATGTAAAGACAATACTTACATACACTGGGTTTTTAATAAGTGATATTAATATTTATTGCTTTAATTGTATTATGCATACTTCAAAACATAGTAACAGAAGAATATGATGTCATTGGAATAATAGTATGATAAAAAGTAAATTAAGTGTAAGATACTTACAGTGAGACAAAAAGAAGAGGAATAAAAGGAGAGAAACAAAAGGCACAATGTCTACCTGTCTCCTCATATAAAATTAGATAGATAGATAGATAGATAGATACAGATATAGATACCTAAACAAACTCCAAGATATAGAAACAAGGGATCTCTATTTTTAATACATATTTTTTTATGATTCTGTTTTATTTTCTTCTTCTTTTTTTTTCTGTTGGTCATGAGGCTTGAACTCTGGGCCTGGGGGCTGTCCCTGAGCTCTTCAGCTCAAGGCTACTGCTCTACCACTTGAGCCACAATACCACTTCTGATTTTTCTGGTGTTTAATTGGAGCTAAGAGTCTCGAGGACTTTCCTGCCTGGGCTGGCTTAGAATCCTCAGATCTCAGCCTCCTGAATACTTGAGTAGCTAGGATTACAGACATGAGCCACCAGCGCCAAGCTTAAGAGGGTTTTATTTTTGGTTGAGTTTTTAATTTTTAACTGTATTTTTTTTGTCTTTTCTTTTTTGGTACTGGGGATGGAACCCAGGACATTGCACTTGCTAAGCAAGTGCTTTGTTACTGAGCTATATCCAAGTCCTTCTGTCTTCTTCTCTATGCATAGTGTTTTCAAGTGTGTATCTTCAGGAGGGTGTGGGGGAGGGTACAAAACAAGGGAGCTCACTGGACCCAGATGAAAGTGAACTACACAACTTGAGGGGGGAGAGTCAAGAGGGAGGGACTGAGAGAAATTAAACAAAATTTAAAAAATTAGTTAAATTAAGAAGCAATTGAGTGGCAGTGCAATCTCTTTTTTCATTGTCTAATTCTTGGGACCCTCCTTCTCTCTTGTTCTAGAATCTGAATCAGAATTCTAAAGTCTTGAACCCTTGGCCATGCTCCTTTGAACTCTTCCTCCACCCACAGTGAATCTTATCTTGCCAGCTGAGTCACCTCTACTGAAGGCCTCCAAACAGCTGCAGCTCTCAGCACAAGCTCTCTAACAGCATTTCTAAAGGAAGGGGCTGTTTCTTAAAACATGATAACCTATTTTAAACACACACAAAGAGTTTTTAAATGTACACTGATTTCCTTGCACTGACCTAAATTCCTCCAAGTGCAGTTTACAGGCTTCTGTATGCTGATCTGTGGGGAAGGGAGGGTTGGGCGGGGACGAACATCTGCTACTCATATGTGTGTGCTTTCTTCTAATAATGTGAATATCGCTATTTTGTGAAATGGCCACTTGTCTGATTTTAAGGCAGTTATTAATTGGCTCTTGGTATCGTCTTGCATTTTGCTGAGCAAAACGATAGAGTCATTAGGACTCAAAATCTCCCAAGGATATATCACCATTTAAGGAAATGAATGCTCTTTGATTGTTTTAGCAATTCAAGGAGAAGCTTGTAAATGCAGCCCAGCAGACTTCACAAAGCTGCAATTTTTAGGCAGGCACATGGGCCTATTCAATTCCACTCCAATCACAAAGATTCAGGCACACTAGAGATTCCATGGGACGGGAGAAGGATTAACCATGTGAGCTGTCGTTTGATGATGCCAACATTATTTAGATCATCCTTGTAATTCTCAGAAACATGCATCCTCCAGACAAATCTCTGGATTGTGAAAATGACCCCTACAGGATTAGCAGTTTCTGCTCTGTCCCCTAACCTTTTAGACTAATCCAGAGCAAGACTGCTGCTGTATTTCATGTGTTGATCCCTTTAGAGCAGGCCCTTGATGGGACCAGTGGGGCTCTCTATGATTAGGTTTGGCACACTCAGGAGCATGAATAATGTCAAAATTGCTTAACTAAATTTATATGAATGTAGGCAAAATTCAAAGAGTTTATACCTCGGAAAATACATTTACCACTTTCCCTTGAGGGTAGACCAGGGATCTTAACCAAGTGAATTATGTACTTGTCCTTCCTCTATGCTTAAAGAGTTAGTAGGGGAGGCTACTTAGGAAGAGGTAAGTTGAGGTGAATATAAAAGCCCCAGACAGAGCTATGATTCCAAAAATGAAGAAGGTGCAATTTTATGGATCCTTCAAATGATAGAAAGCAAGGCTTTGACAAACCTCTAAGTATTTCTAAATGCAAAGATGTATCTGGTACATGGTAAATCTGGGAAGCCAGCCAGAAAGTCCTCAGCATGTAGTTCAGACCAAACCCTTAACACTCAAAGGTGTAAGCCACTTAGAATTATATATTCTACAACAATAAACATTTTTATGTTTTAAAAATGTATGTAAATGACACACACATAAACATAACATTAACCTTCTGGAACTTGCTGTCTTCGAAAGGAAGTTATATTTTTACAATTTAATTATGTTGATATAAGTAACTTAGGCCATTTGATTTCTGTATACTGTTATATAATACATGTCCAATTGATAGAAATTTATATTCATTACAAATTCTTCACAAGTTTTTGAGTGAGTCTTATAGACTTATATGCCTATAAGACTATCTGAAATAATGCTAATTTCTTTAAGTGAGATATCGAAACATCATGTGGACATAAATATTTTAAACACTGTAAAATCGCCCTCTCAAGAGGATGTACCAATTAATTACTACTATCTGTAATTCACAACTGTCTGTTTTTGCACAGTCTTAACATATGGCATGGCCAGGCTTAAATTTTTCTTTTTCAGTTTTGGTGAATTTTAACTTTTTCCATGATATTCTATTAATGTTTGTTTTGGTTATCTAATAGTGGCATAAAAATCACCACCACCTTTGAATGACCACCCCAGGTCAAACTAGAAGTCCAATGTGCTATCCATTGAGCCACAGAGACACTTTTCTATGGAAACTATACTGGACGTTTTTGGAAGCATGTGAAATTGCACCTAAAATTGTGTTACTCGTGACTTTAAGCAGCAGTGCTAAATTTCTTGTACTCGATGAATGTATTTAGTCAATTACTTCTGTTTAAATGTCTATTGTCATTTTATTTTTTACCTGTTTTTGTGATTTGTGCTATTGATGGGGGGATATTCTTGGACTTCAGGGGTTACTGTCAATGTGTGCTTTATGTTTTTATTTTGTAGAATCATCTAATGTGATATACCAATTTTATAAGTGATATTTAAATAATTCTAATAACTGTATATTTGACAACCTATTAAAATGTTTTGCATTGGAAAAAAATCACCACCAATACAAAGAAGTTAATCACAACCAAATATCTCCCAGTTCTGAAGTCAAAAGTCTAAAATGTGTCTAAAATCAAGAGTATAGAGAAGCTACAGTCTTTTGGAGGGTTCTAAGGAAAATCTATTTCTTTACCTGAGCTTCTACAATCTGCCTCATTCCTTAGCTCATGGTCTTCCTTTCCATCTTCAAAGTCAACTCTATGACACCTGATACCTTCAAATGTCTCTTTGACTCTGATTTTTCTATCTTACTTTTCCATGTTTAAGGACCCTTGTTATTATGCAGGTAGATATCATCAAATAATCCAGGATAATCTCTTTATCTAAATAGTAGCTAATTAGTAACCTGATTCCATTTGAAAATTTGATTCTTCTTTGCATTGCCACCTAACATATTTGCAATTCCCAAGGACATCTTTGGGGTCATCACAGCCTAACCATGGTTGAAATTCTATATTACAATTGAAGTTGTGACACTTTAGATTTTATGTTTGGTTTCCAATTTTTACATCGTTTTTCCTTTTTTATAAGATTTATCAATGTTTTTTCCATTTCTTAATCATTTATGAATCATGAGTTTCAAACAATATCTCCAAGACTTTTCTTCTCTTTGGTGTCTGCAATTTAGAAATTCTATTGTTAATATTGTTAGTTTAACATGGTTGAATTCACTTCTTATAATTATGTTCTTGGTGCCTCAAGGAATTCTTCCCACCTTGAAGTTATTTTTATTATTTTAAGGTATTGTTTAAAATATGAATGTTTGTGTGTTTATTTCACACATAATAACTTCTTGATCTCTTTTACTCATCCTAATGGTTTATGAAAGTTTTTTTTTTTTAATGTTTAGATAGGTGATTATCTTCTGGCATTAAAAGTTTCCCAATTCCTGGGGGCTTTCTTTTCTTCCTGTGGTGACTAGAACCTCAAATACAATATTGAATAATATCAAGAATAGCAAGCACTTACAATTGCTTCTTTACTTTGAGGGAATTAGTCCTAAAATGTTACCAATAAGCATACTTTCTCTCAAAGCTTTTATAAAAGTTAAAAGTTTACTAAAATTCTATTTTGGTAAGTCATATTATTAATAAATATTAGGTTCTGTTAAATGATATTTATGCATCTATCAACCAACTTTTCTGTTACTGAATAATTTTAAAGGTGAATAAAGATCAATGGTTTGTTCAGTTACCTAAATAATTGTATTAAGCTCATGTCTATTTTACTCTTAAACAACAAATAAAAACAGGTATAAGAACATATTATTCAATGACATCTTTTTTAAATATGGTACAGTTGTCTGTTTTAAAAAAGAATACACTGAAATTGTGAAGTCTTTCTTAATTTAATGAGGATAATCAGAACCACTCAATAAAGTGCAAGATAGTGCCAATATTTCAAAAATTGTTTTGGCTAGGAGTGGAGGAGCATACCTCTAACCTTAGCTTTGTGGATGGGCTCAGATCAAAGGCCAGCTCCAGGCACAGGGAGACCCTATTTGAGAAGCAAACTACCACCAAAAGGGGTGAGAAAATGACTCAAGTAGAAATGTGAGTCTGTAAATTCAAAGCCTAACACTACAAAAAAGCAAACAAAAAAAAACACTTGTATTGTTTTGTGAGATTTGACTCTGAAATTGTCCCTCTTCAGCTACTGGAGGAAGCATAGACAGGGAGATTCCTGTCATCAGGTCCAGAGAAAAACTGAGCTCCAAGGGGCAAAGCTCAAATGGCAGAGTGCCTCTTTAACAAGCACAAAGCTGAGTTCAAATTCCAGTACAATGCAGGAGAAGGAGGACAAAGAAGAGGAGGGGAGGGGGAGGAGGAGGAAGGGGGGGAAGAGAGAAGGGGTGAAGGGGAGGGGAAGGCAGGAGAGGGGAGGGATGAGGCAGATTTTTAGGAATCCCTCCTCTGATCTACTACACTTCATTAAGGCAACATGAAAAGAGTGGATAGGGGGGTTACACCACAAGTAAGTCTAGCAATGGAGCACAACAATGTAGGAAATAGGAAAGAAGTAGAGTTTGAAAAACAAAGCCACAGAAATTAGTAGATGGGGAAAAACTTTGAAACAATGTTGCTAGGATATGTATGTGCAAGGAATTTTTCTGAATCTTACAATATGTATGTGGAGGACTCTTGAAAGCAATTTTTACAAATTTGACAAAGACCCAAAGAATGTGCATAGCATCATCAATAAAACTAATACTGCTAAAATTAAACTTAAAAATTATCACTATTTTTAAAACTATACCAATTAAGCATTTTCTGGAAAAGATTAACTTTCTGTTTCCTCAGACAAAATACATCATGTGGAGAATCATCTCCACATACAGAAACACTCAGAAGATCCTAAGGGCAAAGTTACAGACAAAAATATGTTATACATGAGTTCTTTTCTGAAATTCTTGATGTTTATAGTATTCATTAAATTTTTTCATATGTAAACTATGAACCTCTTTCTACCTAATTTGATATTTTGAATTCACAATTTTACATTCTGGTTCCAAAAGACAATCTCTCAAATTGTATGAGCTTCAGGCGCCTTAAAACCAGGATCCATTTTGACAAGAATAATGAGATGTATCGGTTTTCAAGAGACAGTCCTAATCAGGAGATGTTACAATATGCCTACAGAGGAGGGAGACTTGCTTCAAGACACCAACTTTCCCCAGAAGAACTATCACTGGTCCAGCAACACCTGGCAAGAAGGAACACCTCACCAGACATGAAATCATTTTAATCATCTTCATATGATCAGAGCAAGGGAGAGGGCTACATGTCCTTTTCCTTCACAATTTGTACCTCACTCACCTCTAGACACTGGCTACCAGTTTTCCTACTGCCTGATCACTCACTCACCCATTCACTCATACATACAATCAACTATGCATACCTTTCATTTTCTGAAGGGAGCAATGAGAGGTGCACACAAATGGAAGAAGGAGGGATGAGCACATGTAGTTATTATATTTAGTGTACATTATGTTAATACTGAACTGTGCAATTTGATCAGATAGATGGGATGGAAGAAATGAAGAATGACAAAAGTGGAGATGTTGGTCAAGAAGCATTGTACTGGGCTGGGGATATGGCCTAGTGGCAAGAGTGCTTGCCTCCTATATATGAAGGCCTGGGTTCAATTCCCCAGTACCACATATACAGAAAATGGCCAGAAGTGGCGCTGTGACTCAAGTGGCAAAGTGCTAGCCTTGAGCAAAAAGAAGCCAGGGACAATGCTCAGGCCCTGAGTTCACAACCCAGAACTGGCACACACACACACAAAAAAAAAGGAGCATTGTACTCATAACCTGGCTTATGGAATTGTAACTTCATTGTACAACCAAAAAATACTAATTTTAAAATATAAAAGTAGAAAAAAATATTTTTACTGCAAGACTTTGTAACTTAGGAGTCCAAGTTTTCTTAAAAGTGCTTGTTAGTAAGCCCAATCTTTGGTTCATGAGTGTATTTTCCCTCGGGAGAATTCCATTTAAATGGTGAAATAGATCCATTTTAAAGATTAAGATCTTAAAAGAAATAGTAGCAACTTCCATACTGCTTCCAAAGTGGTTCACAAGTTTACATTCCCACCAACACTGTAGTAAGGTTCCCTTTTGGCTACATCCCTGTCAGCATCTCTTATTATTAGTTTTCTCGATAATGACAATTCTTACTATGGTGAGGTGGATTCTCAAGGTTGTTTTGATCTGCATTTCTTTTATGGCCAGTGATGTTGAGCACTTCTTCCTGTGCCTCTTGACCATACTCGTTTCCTCTTCATAGTAGTCTCTATAGGTCTTCAGCCTATTTATTAAGGGGACGATTTGGGGGGGGGGGGGGGATTTAGGCCCTTGTCTGTTGTATGGCCAGTGAAGATCTCCCAATCTGAAGGCTTTCTATTTATCTTGCAGGCTATGTCCTTTGCCATGCAGAAGCTCTGCAATTTGATGCAAACCCATTTGTCCACCTTTTCTTCAATTTGTTGTGTTTCTGGGCCTTTATTGAGAAAGTTTCAACCTGTTCCAAGGAGACCATGCGTTTCTCTTATTCCTTCCAGCACTGCCTTACATATGAAACTGTCACCCCTCTGTACACCACTTTGACAATAAATAAATTAAAAAATAGTAGGTACTCTTAGGAGTACATATATTCTCTAAAATTTACTTACAACTCATTTCAACACAGAAATTTAACTAACTACAATGGAATGGTTACTAGAACCAATTCTGATTACATGAGAAAGCTAGCACTTTCAAAAGTTAATTACTGTTTGCAAACTATATGCAGACTGAAGCACTTTCTATTCTCACATTTCGTATGTGTTCATGTTGCACAGTCTCTGGAGAAAATCTAGTAATCCCTGATTGCCTTGCATGTCTACTTTATCATTAATGCAGCAGTCATATATTGGGAAAAAGGCATGTACTGGCAGAAAAGGCGTGGAGAGAGAGAGAGAGAGAGAGA
Source organism: Perognathus longimembris pacificus (assembly GCF_023159225.1). Lineage (NCBI taxonomy): Eukaryota > Metazoa > Chordata > Mammalia > Rodentia > Heteromyidae > Perognathus > Perognathus longimembris. Next base: position 122,721,092 of record NC_063162.1, read on the forward strand.
GAGAGAGAGAGAGAGAGAGAGAGTCTTTTTCTTTTCTTTACAAACTCAGAGCACCTTAAACAGTAGGCAGCACTCACCTTGAAGACAAAGGCAGAAAGAGATCTGAAATCTTGCCTCTCTCAAGCTTTTATTCATATCATATCACACAAGGCTCATGGCCATTATCAAATGTGGTGTGGAACTGCTAGTTAGCAGCCATAGAGATGTTCCGCCCTACTTTTCTCGGCATCTGCTATTGGAGCTATCACTGTTACTGACAAGAGCCTTGTATTCTCTTGCCAGGAGGCAAAACGAGTCAGGGAGCTGCACTCAGAGTGATTGCACATTCTTTCCTTCCAGCTATGACAAGAGCTGATCAGCGCTGCCTGGGTAACTTATGCAGACCATCACTGCCCCCTTGTTTCCCAGAGAATGCCCTGGCTTCATACACAAGTGCTGAAATAAATCTGCTGTGCTAAGTAAGAATGAATGCAGGCCCATCTATTTTATTCTAAGAGCCTGGTCAAGTCATCTCTTAACTGTATATCTAATAATTATTTATTAAATGAATAAACATCCCCTCTCAAAAATAATAAAGGTTAGTGATACCATATAATCAACTTAAAACTGATGAAAATTAAAGAATTCTTATTCAATTCTAGTTTGCATTTTAGTCATTAAAACAAGTTACAAGATCATAATTTTGCTTTATTTTTTCCTGGCTAACCAAATCTATACATTTGAAACTTAGTTGGCATCTGCTCTTATTTAAGAAGGTCATCTAAAACAGGCAAGTAAGAATAATTGATTGAGCACTGGACTAAGAGCTAGGGACACCCAGATTTTAGTTTAAAACGTTACCTGCTAAATACACCAAGAGAAGGTACATTAAGTCATTAATTACTATATGAAGCCCTATCTAACAAGAAATATATACTACCTCAATTTAGAACATTCTTTAGAAGCTAATGTAATAAATATCTAAGAAGTTTAACGGAAGTTATTTTAGAGATCTTTTCCTATTATGTTCTAGATACTTTTTACAAATATTTGTTGATCATTATTTTAGTCAGATTGAAATGCTATAATAAAGTATTGTCGGCTCGATGGCTTACACAATAGACATTTATTCCTCACAGCTCAGGATCCAGGACACCAAGATGAAAGTGCGAGCCAAATGTTGAGGATTTCTTTCCTGGTTTACAAATGATCACCCACTATAGAGGAAAGAGAGATCATGACGCCCTTCCCTCTTCTTTTAAATGTATCAATCCCATTCATGATCAAATTACCTCCCAAAGGCCCCACCACAAAATATCATCATATTGAGTTTGGTACTCAACATGTGTTGTTGGGAGAGAGGAAGCCAAAAGGAAGGGCAGACAGACAAATGTAGTAAGAAATAATGGGGGAATACAGGTATAATATTGAATGAATAAATGTGATCATGGAACTAGTTTAATTAAAGGGATGAATGAGGTTGGGAGAGAGACAAAGGTGACCTTTACCAAGATGCTTGTACTAAAACAGATTAAACTGAAATCCTTTTTTTTTTTTTTTTACAACATCTTAGGGGTAATAAAAAATGAAAAAGTTCTTTAAAGGGAAAACTAGCTAGGATACCACAAGATCAAACAATTTCAAGATTGGGAGGTTTATTCCTCAGTTTTGATGGGTTTCTGCTGGTACTGGATGCTCTTTTGCTTCTTGTAACTTTCACGCATTGGCAATGCAGCTGGCAACGTTAGAGGCTATCTCCAGTTCTGGAACCAAGGTTTTCCTCAGTATGAAGCTAAAGAAGCCACACAGGGGCTCCAACCCCTGAACTTACCCTCATTAGCATGATGTCATAACCAAGACGCCAAGTGGCCAGATAAACTGAATGCCGAAATGTGCCTACTGGAATTCAACCTCTTATGTTCTATCAGAGAAGAATTATCTCTTGGTATTTATCGGAAAGTCTGGTATAAACTCTGTAACTTAATTACACAGACCTATTCCAAGGTAAACATTAGACATTCTAGAGGTCTATTATATTCTTCCATGAATTATACAATTTTTCCAAATAAGATGCTTTTTAGAGTGACAGTCTAACTCATAAAAGCACAGAAATCTTCACTTAGCAAAAAAAATGCATAAAGGAAGAATAAAACAAGAAAACCCAAAATCAATGTAAACTTTTAAGATTAAATAAATACTGTAATTAGTGTTGTTTATTCAGTATGTTCTCTGAAATATTTTTGTAAAAATTAAACATATACATGTACATATCTATGTAGTTAGAGGATGACAGACAGACAGATGGATATACACATAGGTATGTGTATTTTCATAGGGATATAATACTAAAATTGCAAAACGGTGTTGATATTGATTTCCCCATACAATGTTTCTCCATAATCTAAAGTTGTGTACAAAATGCTAACTATATATGTAAAGTGAAAAGTCTTACAAGTACATTCGTTTCATTTTTAGTTATGTGTATTAATAAAGGCATAGTAGAAGGGATGGATAAGGTCACTGAATAAAATTATTTATGAACTTGTAATGATCCCAATGATTACAGTTGATGGAGAATTGAAAATGTCTAGGGTAAATATTAGAGCAAAGAAAAACATTTAAAAGTAAACATTCAAACATTTTAAAATTTAAAAAATAAAGTAAAATAAATTTACTTACAAAGGTTGTCAGTGAGAAAATTTAAAGGCTAGAGCACAATAATGCATGGAAATACTGACAATGGTATATTCAAGATACAGAATAATCTCATAAAAGGATCCATTTGCCTGAAACCTTTAGTAGCCTGTAGTCTGTCTCTGTAATTTTCACATTTTAGCAATGTCTGTTCCGTGCAATTGTTCAGTCTCAGATCTTTTTGACAAAAGTTCTTATCCATTAATATTAACTATCAGGAGATTCTTCTGAGTTTTGTGCTTATGACAGTTTCTGCTCTTGGATACTTAAGCAGTATTCAGTGCTATGCATATAGAACATTTTATAAAAATTGACAGGATGAGGCTGGGAATACGGCCTAGTGGCAAGAATGCTTGCCTCATATACATAAAGCCCTAGGTGCGATTCCTCAGCACCAAATATATAGAAAAGGTCAAAAGTGGCGCTGTGGCTCAAGTTGGCAGAGTGCTAACCTTGAGCAAAAAGAAGCCAGGGACAGTGCTAGGGCCCCGAGTTCAAGCCCTACGACTGGCAAAAAAAAAAAAAAAAAAGAAAGAAAAAAGAAATTGACAGGCTGCTTTTCAAATTTATATGATAATGAAGAAAATCCACAACAATCAAACCAATCTTGAGAAAGAACCAAATTGGAACTTTTACAACTAAAATAAGCTATAGCACTCAGTTCTGTGTATTATGGTACTGATAGGATAAATGAAATCAAATAGAAATAAGCACAAGATTGCTAGTGCTTGGAGTAGATACACAAGAAAATAGTTAAAAAGAAAGAAAAATTATTTTAATCAAATATAGAAATAAACTTAGACTTGTATCTCAAACCCTCCACAAAAGAGTTCATTGTGCACTACCAATGTTAACATCAACAATAAAACACAGCTCTTAAAAAAAAACTTGGGGGGCTGGGGATATGGCCTAGTGGCGAGAGAGCTTGCCTTGTATACATGAGGCCCTGGGTTCGATTCCCCAGCACCACATATACAGAAAACGGCCAGAAGTGGTGCTGTGGCTCAAGTGGCAGAGTGCTAGCCTTGAGCAAAAAGGAAGCCAGGGACAGTGCTCAGGCCCTGAGTCCAAGGCCCAGGACTGGCCAAAAAAAAAAAAAAAAAAAAACTTGGGATAAATATCTTTACAGCCTGAAAGTAAGTAAAATTCTCAGACAGAACAGAGAAATCAATAACAATAAAGGAAAACATTGGTAAATTAGGCAAAACCTCAACAGTTCTTCCTCAAAAGACATAATTTTAAAACCAAATTGATAAATTACAGGCTGGGAAGAAATACTTGTGACACTATATTTGATAAGAGATTTGAAATGGCATATATAAAAACCCTTTACCTTAATAATAAAACATAAACCATGTTGTAAAAAATGAACGGAAGACAAGATTAGACATTTTACAAAAATAATATGAACAAATATCCAGGAGAAAACATTGGAAAGTGCTCAATTTCAGCAGATACTATGAAAATTTTAATTCAGTCTCTAATATTTTCTTAGTACCCTCTCAGATTGGATGATACATTTTAGCAAATACGAGGAACTCTCATTGTTGATAAAGTTTTAAATTGGTTCAACATATTAGACAGTCATTTTCCAATGTGTCCTAACATTTGAGAGATAATTATCCTATGATCATTCCTTGTTATTTCTTGAGAAAAGTAGAAATGTATGTCCACAAGAGTACTTTTGTAATTCCATAGTAGGGTTACTTAAGATAGAAAATTAAAAAAAAAAGAACACAGCAATCAAAATACTAATATATAGCACAGGTTTACAAATGTTTTGTAAAGATAGAGACACTAAGTATTTTATATGTGTGGACCATATCTTCATCTCACATACTCAGATCTGCAACTGAAATTCAGAAAGCGCAAATAACAAAATATGAGTGAATGACTGTGGTTGTATTTCAGTAAAATTTTATTTACAAAAGCGAGAGGCTGAGTGATTTGGCCTATAATCTATATAGCTCCTGATTCCTGCCTGCTGTAGATTTAATTGATTGATTCCTTGACTGAACACTAAGTTGCTCTGTGCACAAGATACCATGTGCATGATTTTTTAGAACAGACAAAACTATTACACAGCAATGAACAATTAGTGAGTGGTTACCTGTGGGGTTGGGTACAGGGGATTTCTGGGAAGGGAAAGAAACATTCCTGGATTTTGGAAACTATATCTGATTGGTTTATAGTAGCAAAGGTTACTGTATATTTCAACAAAAATATAACAATAAAACCCAAAAACTTTTACAACAAGAAATAAAAAATTGAAACTACAAGCAGCATACATTGTTTACAATTTATGCTGAACCTATTATGAATAAATGGTCTTTTATACGTTAATTAAATACTGATAAAAAGAACTAAAAATATCCTTAGCTTTTTACAATGATGGGGTATAATAATAATAAAAATACTTGAGGAAGTTCTAGTGTTAAAAATGAGAGGTTAAACAATACGATGCATTACTTATTGTGCAAACTAAGCAGATTTCCATGGCACTAAATCATTACACAGAATCTCTAGGGAGACATAAAATTTCACTACTATAAATGAAGAACTGAATGAAAAAGCTAAATGAAACTGTACACATACAAACACACACATTTATGTATGTATATACATACATATATATTTGGCACAGGTTTACTTTAAAAACATATAGATGTATTTATTCTCTATAGATAAATATTTGAAATGCTCTACAGTTCTATGTGTATATATATATAAATATCATATATACATATCCATGTAACAAGGTGGAAATAGAGCAAGTATCTTTAATGACTAGACTCTGAACCATGAATTTGAATGCACTTTTACCATATACTACCTAATATGAGAAGGGACTGTGGGAAATCACTTAACCTTTTTAATTTCTGAGTTTCTAATGAATAACATACAGATACTAATAAGATCTAACAACTAGAGTTTTATGAGGATTCTTTAAGCCAGTCTAAGAAGAGATAGCACAGAGTTTGTGCTCAATGAATGTGGCTGTTATTGATCTTACTGTATAAAATATGACATTGGAAAAATATGGATATTCATATGTAAGTTTGATTATAAATACTAAGTATTTTAGTAATGGTTTCCCCTAAGAGTTAGGCTTATGGCTAATTTTTAATTCATTCCTATCTTCTATAATAGCACCATACAGGTCTTTATAATATGAGAAACTTTCTCAGCCAAATATCCTAGTGCCCTCCAAGTCACTCCAGCTGCCCTTGAAATACACAAACACATCATCTGGAGTGAATTTTATGCTTTAACTCTGAAAATATCTCCTCCTCAATAATTAAAGCATTAGCCAGTTGGCCTATTCCATAAAATCATAACAGAAATGGCTGATCACCACATTACATTGGAAATTCTGTATCCCATGGCTGGAGATTAATAGAATGGCATATTCCATTGACATTGTCATACTAAGCAACAGTGTCCTCTCCACACAGCCACAGAAGTGGGTACGCTGTTCTGAGCCAATCTAAGGTGATTACCACAGAAACAGCACTCATTTTACTAACAGCGAGGCCTATTATCCTTCATGCATGGTCTAGCTTCCAAGTTTAATAAGATTTTGAAAGTGAAACTGAGGACATTGGGATAAGAATCCTCAATTCTGTGGACAAGATTGTCATCTCTTGTTTGTAACTTGTGTGTCAAAGCATTATCACTGTGCACTAACAAATTAAATAATTAGAAGGCACCAATGATATCACATACTTGTAAGTTCGATTTAGTAATAGAAGTAAAGTTTGATAAGTAACAGAAAAGGACTTCACCTATTTAGTTACTGTCACTAATGGAAGAAAAAAAAGATTGGCTTTATAATAAGAATTAATAATTTATAATGCAGTTTTTTAAATATAATTTGGGATGGATTCACGATATTGAAATTTAAAATGCATCAGAACAAAGTAAAAATACCAACAGGTGAAAAGCATTTTGATGAACAAGGAAAGGCCTTCCTGAAGAACAGGCTAGACCTTCATGATTAGTCTCCTGCTTTATCTACTTGTATTCCTGTCATTTCCCCTGAGTCTTTAGCTGTGCTGTGAATTTGTGAACCTTTAACCACTCTGGTTCTGTAGATCAATACCATGGCACATGTTGTCCATGAATACAATGTCTGTTTCTCTTACCCAGTTTAGACTATACATCATTTACAATTAAGTTTTTTAAATTTCCAAGCACCAGAGTGAGTTAATTATCGTTCCTTCAGGCTGCTTGTACCTTGCACAGACATGTCATTTCAAACTGGGAATTATTGACACATGTGTCTGTCTTATTAGTTGACTGGATGTTGAATGAGAGTAGAACAGACAATGTGTCTTAACTCTGTATCTCTCTTCAATGTATTAGTCTTTTCTTTTTTTTTTTTTTGCCAGTCCCGGGGCTTGAACTCAGGGTCTGGGCACTGTCCCTGGCTTCTTTTTGCTCAAGGCTAGCTCTCTGCCACTAGAGCCACAGCGCCACTTCTGGCTGTTTTCTGTATATGTGGTGCTGGGCTTCATGTATACAAGGCAAGCACTCTTACCACTAGGCCATATCCTTAGCCCTCTTCAATGTTTTATAATAACTTAATATCTGTGGGCTGTTGAAAAAAATAAAGTTAGCCAGGAAAACAAAGGAAAGCTGTTTTGAAAAAATTATCCCAGGCAGGATCTATAGATTAATAAAGAGAGGAGAAAATAAAATCTCTAGTGGTTATAAGATTCATTTTCCAAATGTTTCATCAAATTCCTTTGTGTATACTAGTATTTAGTTAAAATTGTGTGAGTTTGACTTAGATCAGCATTGTATCTTTGAACTGATACTCAAAAGCCACAGAGAATCATAATAACAAGGCAGAACACTAGGTGTGGACAGCAGTGAATTCTATCTTACCTGCTTCCTAAAATGGAAATTGGGACCAAGACACCAAGCTACTTATATGAAATAGTCAGAGAAGATATGAACTGGAAAGTTGTTTTGTAGGTTTCTCTTTATTAGAATGAGGACCAGGAGCAAAAGTAAGACACAGTTTAGAAGTTGGAGACATCACAGAGGATCAAATCTTAGGTCTTACTCATTGCCAGGAATCACTTCAGGTGCAATGCCAGTTCACAGTGTTCCCAACAGGACAAGACAAAGACTTTCCAAAGATCTTACCTGCAAAGGTATAAAAACCTTAAATTCCCTACACTCCCTGATATATGTTCTATTGAGTTCTTCTACAGCAATCATTAAAGCCTTTTGTGATTTGTTGAAGTCTCTGCCTATATTCTCTCTTTTCATCCACTTAATCTTTCCCTAACACTCACCCACTCACAACAATCAATTTTGTCTTTCTGTGTCACACATAGACACACACACACACACACACACACACACACACACAAGCAAGCTAAGAGTACAAAAGATTCACTAAGAAGTCTTTGTAAAATAATAGAACCTCAATAACTACTCATCAGAACAGGAATCATGCTCCTAGATTCTGTGGATGGCAGAACAATGTCAGTGTAGAAGATTATCTGAATAAATCGTGAAACAGAGAAACACTCATCTATGAAAACACCACTCTGAGCTAGGCACTGGTGGCACATGCCTGTAATGCTAGCTACTCAGGAAGTTGAGACCTGAGGATTGCCGTTTGATGCCAGTCCACAAAGGAAAGTCCATGAGACACTTAGCCATTAGCTGAAGAGCTCAGGGACAACACCTAGGCCCTGAGTTCAAGCCCCATGACTGAAAAAAAGAAAAAAGAAAAAGAAAACATTTCTCTGACCCTATTTTTTAATATCACAAAAAGAAATATAATTACTTAATGAAGGGTTTGAGTATGTCCTATACAACACCTTGGCATCATCCTGACATGTCACTAATTTACTTTTTAATGCTGATATTGGGCTTGAACTCAGAGGCTCACACTTTTGTTTGGCTTTTTCATTCAGACTGTCACACTGCCACTTGAGCCACACACTTCTTTTTCCAGCTTTTTGCTCCTTAATTGTAGATAAGAGTCTCTTGGATTTATCTGCCCTAGGTTGCTTTGAACCATTATCCTCAAATCATTGCTTACTGAATAGCTAGGAGTATAGACATCAGCCACCAGCATTGTTCTCATATTATGTTCTTGTAAACCTTCACCAAAAATTATGTAGTTATAATAGAAATGATAACTGAACTTTAGAAGACAGACCAAATCTGTGTCTCTGGAATGTGAGTGGAAGTAACATATCTCCCCATCTGATACTTATCCAAAATGAATTATAGCAGCTATTGAATCACCTACATGTACTCTAAAAATATCAGCCTATAAATTGCAGTTTCTTTGGTAAAAAGTTACCATTTTTGACTGACGCAAAAGTTTCCCAAGTAATGCAAAGAGGTTGCTAAGTGGAAAATATTTCAACAGCTCTGAAAATACAACCTTGACAGAGTCATAGCCTTGAAATCTTCAGCTTACAAGGAAATTTATTGTACTCACATGTTGTAGCAGTGGAACACCGTGTGTGGCATTAAATCAAAAGAAAGGAGACAGCCAAGCATCTACAGTTCTATGCTGGAGTAAGAAACTGTCACCAGAGAGGGGAAAAATATTAAATACCTGGAGAAAAATGACTATAAAAAGCACTGGGAATGTTATAAACCATTATTTTCTAGGTTCTGCGCTTGAGCTAGTAAGAGATCATCAGTTTCTTCAAATGGCTTCAACAGATTGAAAATAAAAATTACCAGTGAATATACTAAAACCTTGTTTTACAGCTCTGTACATTTGAGACATTACAAAGCAAGAAGCAAAACTGAGTGGCATACATAAATATAGACTTAACAGTTATGGAGGTGACATGTATGCAGCTGGCTGGTGGGGAAAGACACGATAATTGTGTGTGACTCTGCATGTGAACTTGTGGAACCAGGAAGCTATGATTTCCACTGGAAATCACAGCAGGCCTGACAGTCAACTTTGGCAATGAAGTCTGCCCTGCTGATAAGGGTTCACATGGCTGTCTTTGGGAGCTCATCCCAAGTATTAAAAAGGTGGCCAATGACCACTATTTGAAACATGTTGAATTGTTAGATTATAAAAAATTTGGTAATTTTGCTGGTGTGAAAGTCATTAATCCAGATTCTGTTTGTAGCCCCAAAATGTAACTGCTTTCAAATCTTGGACTTTGCCCTGTAACTATGATTCATAGGAGTCACACTATTATAACTCCAAACCACTCATTACATTCTCAGGTATGAAAGACATAATAAAAACAAATAATTAAGATATTTCCTAGTAAGATGAACTCAGTTGAAATCCAATCTGTGCCCAAAAGCATTGAGAGAGGAAAGAAGAAGAGACAGAGGGAATGCTTGGTATTCAAATCAGTAATTGTTCTAACTTGAATCTGCTTTGTCTTTTAAATTAGAAGTATACATTCAATCTAAACCATGTGTTCTGTTACACAATAAATAGGAAAAAGAGAGAAAGCAAGGAAGCAAGCATGAAAGAAAGAAAGAGAAAGGGAGGGAGGGAAGGAGGGAGGGAGGGAGGGAGGGAGGGTGGGAGGGAGGGAGGGTGGGAAGGAGGGAAAGAAATTTTTTATTATAATCCAGATAATACAGTGTCCCCCTCAACTGCTTGAAATCAGAGTATGTTTTCTCAATATTTTCCATAGATGATTCCAAGGTCCATGATTTAAAAAAAATTCTAATGATAAAAAGTTAAAACTATATAATAAGAAAAACACTTCATACTTTTATGAATTTTGAGTTAGGCTATTATCTTTCTGCTCATTTTAAGAGTATAGTTCACCAGCTATACTATTTTTCTGTGCGTTATCCTTGCATAATCCTCTTTGTTGGATATGTATATGCTTCAGAGAAAAGAAGCAATGACTGGTGTTTACACAACAGTAACAGGGCCCTATTCACAACCACAGCAAACCCATAATGAATAAAACCAAGTCCAAATCATGCCAACTAGATTGCTATGCTGACCCTACTTGACAATTTATTCTATTTCAAAACAACTATTAGTAGCATGTGCAAACAAAATGTGTGATGGCTTTGATTGTAATTTAGAGTGTACAGCTGGTTCTGTTGTTTACCTACCATCTGTTAACCCTTCCTCCTCTTACCAAAAAAGAGTTGTTTTTTTAAGGTATTCATACATCCCATGAACAACCTAAATGTCTTATGGGACACAGGGTTTTGTTTTGTTTTGTTTTTTTCTGCCAGTATTGGTTCCTGAAACATTCAACAAACCATTATGACATCCACTGGGAAATATTTTGAAAACAAAGAGCTGAATAAGTATTCACAGCTTTTTCTGTTCATCCAGATAATGTTCAAACGTGAACAGCAAATGAGGCTTCTTACCAAATCCTAATAGTTGAATTTGTTCTAATATCCACCCATGCATTTCAAAAGAGTCAAGACAATATTCTAGGATGGGGCCTGGTTATAAATAAGAGATGCTCAAGGTTCAGCTATAACCATACTGGTCTACCCCAAACCCTACTATGTTGAGGATGTTTATTTGCTGACAATCTATTGGATTGGATTATGAATACAAAATTTACATTCAATGAACTTCATTCAATTGTGATAAGGATATAAGACAGATAAATTTTTGTTGTTATAAAAATCCACATATTGGAGTTGATATGTTTCGTTATATATGGTCCTAGTACTAAGCAATTGGGTTGAGATCCCCTTTTAAGAATATTATAAACGTGTTCTAGTTCTTACAAATGAGGGAAATAACACACCCACTTTTCTTTGGGTCTGGCTTACTTCACCTAATATAATTTTTTCCAAGTCCATTTCCTTATGAATGGGGCAATGGCATTCTTTCTCATGGAAGCATAGATTTCCATTGTGTATATATACCACGATTTTTTGATCCATTCATCTACTGAAGCTATGGTAAATAATGCTGCAATGAACATGGTTGTAGTGGTAGCTTTAGTAGGGCCTTGTTTGTGATCATTTAAAAGGTAAATACCCAGGAGTGGGATTGCTGGGTCATAGAGAACATGAACTTCAATATATGGAAGCAAGTGGTTATTATTGTGTCAAGTATGTAGAGTTTTTATTTCTGTTTCTCTTAGTTTTCTGTACCTTGTGTCTTTATATAAGATTATTTGATATGTGGAAGGGAAAGAGAATCACAGAAACAGCAGGACAAAGTATGAGCCAGCAACACTAGTACTCACTTGATACTATGTTGGATATGAACCTTACAACATGGAGTGGGGGAGGGGAATAAGGAAGGGTAAGCAAGAGATAATGGTGGATGGGGTAACAATGATTAAAATCAAATGTACTCATTGCCATACTTATATAACTGTAAGTCACTTCTCATCACCTTTTCAATAAGAATAAAATATGTTTTAAAAATCCAAAGATAAGTTGCTATGGAAAATAGTGAACATTTAAGATTATATCATATACTTCTTTAAATGAAGCTTCCTCTAGTCAAATACTTTTGTCAACACCTAGAGAAATGCAGAGTCAGTTATAATGCATAGGAAAGAAATCTATCTAATTGTATACCATGCAAAGATGATAATGGCCAAGATAAGGGTGAGAGACACAAATCTTCAAGGGGTTGCAGTCCTTTTTTTTGGGGGGGGGGGCACTGATATTTAAACTTAGGAACTTTCACCTGCTCTCTGACTGGCACTGTACCATTTGAGCATTTTGCTTGTTATTTTGGCAAGGGAGTATTGTGAACTTTTCTACTGAAGCTGGTTTTGAACCTCAATTCTCCAAGTACTTGTCTCCCGAATGCCTAGAATTATAAGCATTAGCACTGGATACTAGAACATGGAATCATACCATATTCCCTGCAAGGAACCCCTGAGATACCACCTCCATCTAAGTAGCCACCAGGTAGAGTACTGAGAGCAAAGACAACTAAGAAAATGCTCATAATACGTCTGTACTGTGATCTGCCACACAGATGTAGTAGCATAGGAGTGATGTTATGTGTTCACACCAAACCACAAAAAAAATCTTGATACAGTTTCACTGACCTTAATATTGAAAGTTAATCCATTTCAAGAAGTTGATCTTCATGTGTCTTTAACTTCTAGTTAAGAATTTAAATACATCATCAGGAAGGATTCATGAATGATTTCTGAACACAACAGTGTGATCACAAATTTATTACATTCATGACACCAAGAGAGCCCTTAAAATAAATTACATCAAGTGCCTCACTTAAACATGAAAGAATGCCCAGGACATGTAGACACCACTAACAGGAAATGAATGCAAGGCTTATAAAATATTGGCTGAATTAGTGAAGCATTTTAAAAGGTGAAATGAATGGTCATATACTTGGAAATCACAATTTACAGCCATGACCATCAGATAAAAAAAGGGAGAATAAAAAAGCTGATTTTATAATAAAATAATAGCAAAAAGAAGCCAGGTTTAAGCAAGTCAACAAAAACTACTCTAAAAGATAACCAGGATTAAAGCATTTAACGAAATCAGTACAACTCTTGCTTGATTTCCAGTATGCAGTTCACATATTACTTTGTGTTATTTGCACTAACAAGATAAAGCTATTACTATCAATAAAACTGACAATCAAGTCAATTTTGCTTGCTATCAGCTGCAGCTTGCATCAAATTAAGACATAAAAAATAGGATGAGATAGATATACCCTCCTCATCTTCCCATGATAAACCTGAGTAAGATTATTGCTTGTCTTTTGTACAAAGAGCTACTACAACATCTAAGCAGTTACTATTAGCAGGCATCATTACAGAATTTTTCTGTATTGCTGATGTATCCTTTTCAACGGGCACTTCACAGAAGCTAAACACAGGCACTGCTCACCTTCTTTACTTCACAGTAAGGTGCTGGTATCTCTCTCTAACTCCCTATCTAACGTCATCATGGAAAACTGTCTCCATCATTGCCATGAAACAAAACAGAGTTTGTATTCCACAATTCACACTTTATTATAATAAAGTCTGTATCTTTGTCATATGTCATTTTATTTCACTACTCTGTGAAATAGACATTAATAACTCCTTTGTATAAATTTCAAAACATGGAAATATGAATTGTTGAGCTGAGATTATTTGAATATTATTTGGCCAATTCCAGATCTTTGTTTATATTGTTAATTTTCTTTAAGTATTTGTGCAAAGGGGTTTCAATTCATGTCAATCTATGAGTGCAATATATATTCATCAATACCATTCTCTCATATTCTTCTCCATCACTTCCAAACCCCCTCAACCTCTCAAGTTGCCTGATTTCATTTTCCCCTTTAAAAATACTATAATCGTATTTCCCACCCTTTCTCTCTCCATTAATCTGACCCCCTTGACCTCCTTCCCCACCACCACATGTTTCAGCTTCCTGTTATTTATTTTGTTAGACTATAAATTAGTTCAGTTCAGAGAGACAAAGGGGGTATGTTTTCTATACTATGTGGAAGTTATATCTTAATCATAAATACATATGTAAACATATACAGTTTCATATTCATATATACACAAAGTATGATATGTACTGGGAAGGATTCCAATGATGATTCCAGATCTTTATGTCCAGAGTTTCTATACTTCCCAGAAGTCTTCCTGAGGAACTTTCCCAAACTGTACTGTCCTCACAATACAGTTTCACATTCTGCATTGTTTTCATGATTATGCAATGTATATTCTCGAATGTTTTCCCAAGACTAAGGAACAAATTAAAGAGCTAATACACAAAGGACAACATGTGTAGCATTAACAATTAAATAGCTATGCCACAAATGAGAAAGCCCATCTCTTCTGCAAGCTGCAGTCAGCACACACAGACAAATGACTTAGACCTCCCTGATTTGTATGCAGCTTGCAGCTTGTCTGAACCCTTCAGGTTATGACCATGACATTGGGATACTTTTGATTTTCTTCTTAATTGAAAATCACATGGTAACGATGGCCAAGTTCTTGTAGCACAATCTCATCATCTCTCAGGGGCAATCAATGGCTTCAGAGTTGTCTGGCACTAATAGAAGCACACTTCAATAGCTTCCAGGAGAGCACTGTCTTCTCTAATTTTTCAGCACAATAGTTGGAGCAATGGACTAGGGGAGTGTGTAACTGAAAGATTTGAGGTTTTTAACTTCAGAGGTTTTTGTTTCTGCTGTTGTACAGGTACTAGGGCTTAAACTCAGACTCTTGGTGCTGTCCCTTAGCTTTGTTTGTTCCTGCTTGTAACCTACCACATGAACCACAGCTCCACTTCTAGATTTTGTTTGTTAAGGAATTGGAGGTAAGTCTCACAGACTTTTCTGCCTGGATTGGCTTCAAATTGTAATCCTCAGATTTCAGCCTCCTGAATAGCTAATATTACTGGATTATAGGCATGAGCCACTGATACCCAGCTTTTATCTCAGTTTTTTTTTTTATTGTTTAGCTAAATTACCTTGAACAAGTCCCTTTACCTATTTGGGTAAAATAAGAAAAGGAAATAATAATATATAAATATATAATTTGCCAACATCACAGACAGTTGGGAGAATCCATTGGTCGAAAGTAGAAAACAAAGCATCATGAAAATATAAGGACCAAGGAAGGAAGTCTATAAAATTTTAATCAAGAATCTGAGTTTTATTCTCCCATCTTATTTTTTGAGACAAGCAGTACAGTTGAATTATTATCCTTTAGCTGTTTTGTTTATTAAGTATATTGGTAAAATAGGTTACTATGAAGTTAGTTTCCATCTTTGCTGTTAGCTAAGAGATTGTTTGCTTATTTGTTTTCTTAATATTTCAAATAAGTGGCAGAATCCAAAAGTGACTTTTTGGTCTCAGAATTACCACCATTAAACTACAGATTATCAATATAAAAAAGTGTACAAGAATGGAAATTTTTTAAATTTAATTTTATTGTCAAGATGATGTAAGAAGTGGTTACAGTTACATATGTAAAGTAGTAAGTACATTTAAGAATGGGAATTTATTTCAAGAATTGTAAAACATCGTCTAAAATAATGTTTTTCAATCAGTTTTTAATTTTTTCAAATGCAGTGTGATTGACTTGGGTTCATTTTGATTGTTTTATTTTGGGATTGTTTTATTCCACAGGAAATAGATATACATATTCCTGAAGAAGTTTTTGAAATAAATATTAAGTTTGAGGAAAATTAACTCATAACAAATTCCACAGATAACACTTTAATTCCTTGACTTCAGTTCGTTTCTCCTTGCAGAGATCTGTAGGTATATGTATACATGGATATATATGCACATATGCACATACATGATACATACATACATGTTTTCTTACTGCTTTCCCCAAACTAATGATTTGGGTTCCCACAGTAGTATTTTTGTGGGATATTTTATTTGTTCAGTGAAGAAAAATATACAGTTTACTTCCTTTGTGTCAAGCATTTTATGCCAAAAATAAACTGTCAATAAATAGTTAACACACAGTTATGTGAGAGAGAAAAATAAATAAGATCAAAAAGTAAATTACATGATAGTAAGTGGATGTAATATCGGAACAGAAACTGCAAAATTAAGAAAAGGAAAATAGGGCTGGGAATATAGCCTAGTGGTAGAGTGCTTGCCTCATATACATGAAGCCCTGGGTTTGATTCCTTAGCACCACATATATAGAAAAAGCCAGAAGTGGCGCTGTGGATCAAGTGGCAGAGTGCTAGCCTTGAGCAAAAAGAACCCAGGGTCAGTGCTCAGGACCTGAGTTCAAGCTCCATGACTGGCAAAAAAAAAAAAAAGTCAGCTCTATAAGAAAAGGAAAATAATAAGAGTGGGTACATATTCTAGGTCAAGTGATTGAGAAATGATTCAATGCAAAAATATCACCTCCTATACCTAACATATGATTATTTGAGTAAAAATATGCCATTTCCAATGTTACTAAGAGAGTCAAAAAATGGTCTCTAAATTTGCAATGTAGATGTTTTAACTGATAAGATCCATTTCAGTGAGCTAGTCTTAGTCAGAACCGGACCTGAGAGGTTAATGTCAAAAAGGTTACTCGTTCTGCAACTACTTGAGTATTTATGCTAAAAATGAATCCAGATTAGAAAATTACAAAGGAATCCACAAAGTCCTAGATCACATGGAATGAATTCATTTTGTTGCATTTTCTTGTGTATCACACACCCAGTGTAATATTGTCTAATATATACTTTATTTATATCTTTATTTAATTTTTTTCTTTATTGTCAATGTGAAGAACAGAGGGGTTACAGTTTCATACGTAAGGCAGTGAGTATATTTCTTATTCAACTTGTTACCTCCTCCCTCCTTTTTTTCCCGGTTTAAAATACATGTGATTGATAATTAACACTGGATAGAGTATAGCCAGTTAGTTATCTCTAAGTATTGTCATTCAAAATGTTTACTCAAACATATCTACTATAAGTGCTTCAAATGTATCCAAATATATGTTCCGAACATCCCTTAATTCACTTAAGATAAATTTGTAGCAATTGTCATAGATGAAATAAATATGTTAGATATGTGGTTAGATGGACAAACTTTTCAACATCATATATACACACACATATATATGTATACATACATTCATATGTAAACATATGAGTCCTCGTTAACCTAGGACCTGTTTGAGATAGAAGCTATTTGAAGTAAGTTATTAGAAGCTCTATTTACTTCTGTGCTCCTTGGCTAATGGAGTTCCCGGATTCTAAATCCATGCCAGGGAGCTGGGGATATGGCCTAGTGGCAAGAGTGCTTGCCTCGTATACATGAGGCCCTGGGTTCGATTCCCCAGCACCACATATACAGAAAACGGCCAGAAGTGGCGCTGTGGCTCAAGTGGCAGAGTGCTAACCTTGAGCAAAAAGAAGCCAGGGACAGTGCTCAGGCCCTGAGTCCAAGCCCCAGGACTGGCCAAAAAAAAAGACAACAACAAATAAATCCATGCCAGAAGGCTGATTGCCCTTGTATTTTAAATACTGGCCCATATTTACCTATGGGACTCCAATATGAGTATCCTAAGTTTCCATTTCAAACTCATGCCTGGAGGGTAAAGGACACTTGTGAGCTAAGAAATCAGCCAAGAGTGGTTTCAGAAGCTCTAAAACTTTCATGGCAGCTGTATGATATACGTAAATCTTCAACAGTAAGAGTGGACATCAGGGGGCTGGGAATATGGCTTAGTGGCAAGAGTGCTTGCCTCGTATACCTGAAGCCCTGGGTTTGATTCCCCAGACAACATATAGAGAAAACAGCCAGAAGTGGCGCTGTGGCTCAAGTGGCAGAGTGCTAGCCTTGAGCAAAAGAAGGCAGGGACAGTGCTCAGGCCCTGAGACCAAGCCCAGGACTGGCCAAAAAAAAAAAAAAAAAGAGTGGACTTCAGAGCAGCCAGCAGGAGTTACAAGCCCCTAGTCTTCCCACCCCAGATTGGGAGTTTCTTCTCACTTGGTTTCTGTTTGAAGTTCTGCCAGCTTTATGGGAGTTTCTTGGCCATTTTTCAAGCTTCTCCCAAAAATGAGCCAAGTGGAAAATGTAAGATTTCAAATTATCCCAAACAACTCAAGCTCAATTTTTTCTTTAACATGTAAAAGTATTTTGTAACATTTATTTTATTTATTTTGTATGTACTTAAATTTGAAAACAAAAGATAAATCTTAGGACATTGCTTTTTGCCTAGAAATATGTGGGTGGCTTTCCTAGATGTTCTTAATTATAAACTTGATTCTTCTTAGAATACTCTAACATAGTTCATTTGTAGAGTCCCTGGACAAATTCCCAGGAATTTTAGAAGTCATTTACCTCCTGCTCATACCACATGGCAATCTGACTCTTTAGAGATGAATTTATTCGTTAAATATTTGGATGATTCTAAAAGTAATTAGGAGTAGAGACACCAGAATCAAGCAGTTGTACCAGTTCTACAGTCTTCATACTGTACAGTCATCAGAATATGATTTATTGTTTATAGTTCATTCTACTCATCTTACGATAAAAATGACCATGTCTTTCTTGTGATATTATGGTGAGAAGTAAATTGAGGAGTGTTTTACAAAGTGCCTAGTTCCTAATGAGTACTGAATAAGTAACACCTATTATTATTGTTGTAGTTCTTATATTTTCTTGCCATTTTGAGGATGCAAAAACAGCACTCTCTGAATGCATGCTTTGAAGCCTTCAGGTTCCATCCTTCCTTAGCTGATTTGTTGTTTGTGATTAGACTATATCACTGCCTCCCTAAGGAAAAATTGCATTAGTAGTAAGGAAGAATATGAATGAACTGCCAGGCAATAATAAAATAGCTTTACATTCCTCAGAAAGCTACTTGCTGAAGTAATAGTCTGAATTTAAATCTTGTTAGCCAAGATGTGGTATATTTAATGTGATGATTCATAGCAGGAATGATTAGAAAGCCATGATCTTCTATATATATATATAATCAAACTGAATTACAGAGAGGTTACAGTTTCATACATTAGCCATTGGATACATTTCTTGTACTGTTTGTTACCTCACCCCTCATTCTCCCCTCCCCCCTCCCCCTTTCCCTCCCCCCCCCATGAGTGTTCAGTTCATTTACACCAAACAGTTTTGCAAGTATTGCTTTTGTACTTGTTTGTCTTTTTTTACCCTGTGTCTCTTGATTTTGGTATTCCCTTCCAATTTCCTAGTTCTAATACCAGTATACACGGTTTCCAATATACTCAGATAAGATACAGAGAAAGTGTAGGTACAACCACAGGATGGTGATACAAGATCATCAATAATAGAGGCTACAGTTACATATGGCACATTGAAAGTAGTTACAACTGTGATATAACAATCGTTTCCATAACATGGAGTTCATTTCACTTAGCATTATCTTATGTGTTCGTAATGGTATAGCTATTGGGCTCCTGTGAACCTCTGCTGTGACTTGCCTAAACCTGTGCTAATTATTCCCTACAAGGGAGACCATTGAGTCCATGTTTCTTTGGGTCTGGCTCACTTCACTTAGTATAACTTTTTCCAAGTCCTTCCATTTCCTTACAAATGTGGAAATGTCATTCTTTCTGATAGAGGCATAAAATTCCATTGTGTATTCCATTGTGATCCATTCTTCTACTGAGAGGCATCTGGGTTGGTTCCAGATTCTAGGTATGACAAATTGTGCTGCGATGAACATTGTGCCATGTTCTTCTTATGTAATCAAATTCTCAGTTACCCATCTATTTTATTAGTATAAATTTGTTCCAAGACATTGTATATAAATATTTTTATATTTAATGTAAATAATTTGTATTGATTAAACTTTGTACTTATTTCCACATTCTGCTTCATTTTAATTTTATTGTCAATTTCTTTTCTAAAAAATATTCTTATTCAAAATTTCAGGAAGTCCATAATAAGTTCCTTCTTGATACAAATTTCATTGAGCCTGAAACAATATTTTTATTGAAAAAATTATTTACAAATAGTAAGTATGGTTTAAATTGTAAAAAATAATGTAGAAATATTCAACCAACAAACATATAGGAAATACTAATCTTCAAAAGTATTATGAATAGCTAGGCACCAGTGGCTCAAGCCTGTAACCTTAGCAACTCAGGAGGCTGATATCTGAGGATGCAGTTCAAATCCAACCCAGACAGAATAGTCCACAAGACTCTTTCCTCAAATTAAACACTGAAATGCAAAAAGTGGAGCTATGGTTTGAATGGTAGTGTCATCCTTGAGCAAAAAATGTTAAGGGACAGCAGCCAGGCCATGAGTTCAAGCCCACGGGCCAGCACATACACATAAAATAAATTATAAATAATTACTGTGGTTTCCATTTATTAATAAATGGCTTTGATTATTTTTTGTTTTCTTTTGTTTTTTTACCAGTCCTGCGACTTGAACTCAGGGCCTGAGTACTGTTCTGGGCTTCTTTTTGCTCAAGGATAGCACTCTACCACTTGAGACACAGCGCCACTTCCAGCTTTTTCTGTAGATGTGGTGCTGAGGAATTGAACCCAGGGTTTCATGCAAGCTAGTCAAGCACTCTACCCCTAAGCCACATTCCCAGCTCTGATTACTTTTTTTTATCCAACATTCTGATAAAGCACATAAAAGCACATTTGATAAACTAATTATAGCATTCTCTGCCCACCAGATTGCACTGTTTGCTCCAATATGTCTTAAATTGTTCATTCACAAACTATCTCAAGAAAAAGCCTCATGGTAATAAGACTGAGACAACAATGCAAGAACCTGTAACACACTGAGGAAAGACAAATCTAAAAACATTTCAATCCTGTTCTGCTTCTGAAAGCCTGAGAGATTTCTTAGGAAAGATCACTTCAAGTAAAAGAGATTTCAGCTAGCACATCCTCTCCCCAAAAATAAACAGAGACTGACCAATAATTTCACTACATATCATTGAGCAGATATACTCAGAGTCAGAAAAATATTCAGTCAATAAATCTCAGAGCTTTACGAAGCATTCTATTCCATTATTCTATCAATGTGTTTGTACTGAAAGCCATTATTGAAAGGTCTTTCAGTAATACAAAGGATGAAAGACTTGCCCTAGAACTTGAAAAAGCTAACTCATGACCCAGGCTGATATTTAAAATACTCATAGAAGAAAGGGACAACTAAAATATTGGATACACTGCCAAATAAATGTTTGACACAGACAAGGAGTTCACTGGGAGGGTTACATAGATGAAATGTTCTTACTGATTGAGGTGTAAGGGTAGCCTTCAAAGAAAACCTAAAGAATTTTGTGAAGGCACGCAAATACCAGAATGGCAGCACCAAAAATGACAGTTATTCCTTGTCAAATAAGTTCTGTAGAAAGAGATAGAAACAAAAGTGTTGCTCAGAGAGATTTAATTGCTTTCTAGAAGGTTAGACAGTCATGTACATCTACATTTGTTGTTTTCAGTTCTTAAGTTGTGTTCAATGTCTTAAGAAAAAAGTTCCTTCTAAGTATGCAAACACAAGAGAAATTTCACACATTCACACTTTCTCATTCTCCTAAGATCCATAAGGTTTACCTATTTAGCAAAGTTTTCTTTTGATAATCACAGTTATTTTGTTACTTCCTTCAAATCCATACCACTTGCTATTGCAAGTAGCTCTTGACGGGCTGGGAATATGGCCTAGTGCCAAGAGCGCTTGCCTCCTACACATGAAGCTCTGGGTTCAATTCCCCAGCACCACATATATGGAAAATGGCCAGAAGGGGCGCTGTGGCTCAAGTGGCAGAGTGCTAGCCTTGAGCGGGAAGAAGCCAGGGACAGTGCTCAGGCCCTGAGTCCAAGACCCAGGACTGGCCAAAAAAAAAAAAGTAGCTCTTGAATTTACCAATAAAGAACAGTGTGAAAATATCAGGAAAATGATTCCATTCATAATCAACTAAAAACAAAAGTAAATACTTACCAATAGACCGTACAAAAATGGTGATATGCTATGAAAATTATAAAATACTGAAGAAAGAACTTGAGTGTAACAAGACAGGCAGACCTCTCACAATCATAGATAGGTAGAAATAGTACTATAAAAATGACTTTTATACCAAAAGCTATCTACATACTCAACTTAGCAAAATAATACATCAATTATATTCTTCACAAAAATAGATTTAAGAAAAGAAAATATATGGAAAATTAAAGCACACCAAATAGCCAAAGCAATCTGGAGGAAAAGCAGAGTAATAGAGAGTCCCAATTTCTGTTCCCAGGTTGTATTACAGATCCACAGTAAGAAAAGCAACAAAATACCGCACCAAAACAGACATATAGACAGACAGATTAAATGACCCATAGACCCATAAGCTAGAGCCATTTGTTTCTTGACAAAGAGGCCAAAAGCATAGAAAGGACATCTTCTCCCACAAATGGTGTTCAATAACAAAATGACATTAACAGATAAAAGATTTGAGACTCATTGAATCTAGATTCATCTACCATACCCCCCCCCCAAAAAAAAATCCAAAGTAGATATTGGTGTGAAACCTTAAACTTTGAACCTAGAGAAATAAAACAGCAAAATCACTTTGAGATACAGGTGCAGGTAACTCTTTCCTGAATCAGATTCTAATAGCTCAGAAAATAAGAGAAAAACTTGACAAATGGGACTTCATTACATTCTGAGTTTGTACAAACCAAAGACAAGAATTACCAGCATAAAGAAGCCTACACACTGCGAAATAATGTTGGCAAGCTATTCTTCTGACAAGTACTTATGACCAGATTACATAGAGAGCTCAAACAAATCAAATGCCAAAATATTAAATAATTCAATAAATAGGCAATTAAACAGGCAATTAAGAAATAAAGTAAAACAATCAATAAATACATGAAGAAACATTCAACATCCTTAGCCTTGAGGAAATGCAAGTCAAAACATTGAGATTTCAACTTGGTGATGGTCAAAGTGGCTATCATCAAGAAAACAAACAAAAATTCTGGCAAGGATGTGTGGGAAAAGGAAGACTTGTACACTATATGAATTGAGTTATCCAAGATACTATAGAAATCAGAAAAAAAGATAGGAAGTAGGGAAATAAAAGAAGGAAGGAGGGAAGAAAGAAAGGGAAGGGGGAAAGGAAGCGGGAGGAAAAAAGGAAGGAAATAAAGAAGGAAGGAAAGAAGGAAGGAAGAAAGGAAGGAACGAAGGAACGAAGGAAGGAAGGAAGGAACGAAGGAAGGAAGGAAGGAAGGAAGGAAGGAAGGAAGGAAGAAAGGAAAGAAGGAAGGAAATTTCTTTAATCTAGCTACCTGGAAATGACATAATTTCATTTTTAGTAATAGCTGAGTAATAATATTCCATGGTATGTATGTGTATATACATATGTGTATATACATACGTGTATGTATACACATGATGAAAAAAATATATGTGAAGATATGTCATATATTTTGTCATAAACATTTTTGTTATAAAATAGAATAATGAAACCTGTTGAAATTGTTATAAGTAGTAGGGAGGAGGATGAGACAGAATGATGGAAGAGATGAGTTTGTTCAGGGTACCATGTATATATGTATGGAAATTTCATTGTCAGTGTTCAACTAATAGATGCCAATAAAAATTCTTAAAGAAAGAAAGTCCAGGTAGGGTGGAAAGAAGCAAGGATGAGGTATAAAAAAACAGTTCTTCTCTGTTACAGTTAAATTTTTTCTTAAGGTCCAAATTTTTGAAAGCTCTGGATACTACAGTGGAAAATATATACCTATTTATATAGCAACAAGGAAACCATCAAGAGGAAAGCATCAAAATAAAATTTAATTAATTCCATTTTTTTCCATGAGGAATCTAATATTATGAAAACATTTTATAATTTAAAAGACATTATAAAGCTTGGCCACTTGTGTCTCTCACTTTTAACCCTACCTTCTCAAGAGACTGAGATCTAAGGATCACAACTCAAAGCCAGTTGGGCAGGAAAGTGTGAGAGACTCTTATCTCCAATCAACCAGCAAAGAAAAAAACAAAACCCAAAGAAACATGGACTTTATGGTTTCCCTCATAGGGAATAATTAGCACAGGTTTAGGCTAGTCACAGCAGAGGATCACAAGAGCCTAATAGCTATGCCCCAATGAATGCATAAGATGAAGTGAACTCCATGTTATGGATACAAGTGTTATATCACTGTTGTAATTACTTTCAACACACCATGTGAAACCGAAGCTTCTTTTGTTGATGATCCTCTTGTATCCCCTTCCTGTGGTTGTACTCGCACTATCACTGTATCTCATCTGAATACACTGGATACTGTATATACTGGTATTAGAACTAGGGAAGTGAAAGGAAATATCAAAATCGAGAGACTAATGATAAAAAGACAAATGGCAGTAAGTACATTTCTTATCCAACTTGTTACCTCCTCCCTCATTCCCCCCTTCATTTCTACCCCCTTCCTCACTTCCCCATTTCCCTATCCCCACCATGAGTTGTACAGTTGATTTACACCCCATTGTTTTATAAGTATAGCTGTTGCACTGGTTTGTCTTTTTATCCTTTGTCTCTGCATTTTGATAGTTCCTTTCCCTTCCCTAGTTCCAATACATGTATAAACAATATCCAGGCTACCAAAATCAGTTACAGTGTATATCAATATCAATATCTTTAACCTTGGTCAGCATCTTTAACACTATCTTTAAAAATATGTCAATGCCGAATGGATCAGGAAAATGTGGTACATATACACAACGGAATTTTATGCCTCTATCAGAAAGAATGACATTTCCCCATTTGTAAGGAAATGGAAGGACTTGGAAAAAATTATACTAAGTGAAGTGAGCCAGACCCAAAGAAACATGGACTCTATGGTCTCCCTTATTGGGAATAATTAGTACAGGTGTAGGCAAGTCATAGCAGAGCATCACAAGAGCCCAATAGCTATACCCTTATGAACACATAAGATGATGCTAAGTGAAATGAACTCCATGTTATGGAAACGATTGGTATATCACAGTTGTAACTACTTTCAACATGCTATGTGTATCTGTAGCTTCTATTATTGATGATGTTCTTGTATCACCTTCCTGCGGTTGTACCTACACTATCTCTGTAATCTTATCTGAGTATATTGGAAACCGTGTATACTGGTATTAGAAGTAGGAAATTGAAAGGGAATACCAAAATTAAGAGACACAGGGCAAAACAAGTTAAACAACTACAAAAGCAAAAAAAAAAAGTCAATGAAAATGCTAGTTATAATTTACCCAAATGAATTCTTTGTCTTAAAGAAAGAAACATGCTTCATTCAAATAATTAGCACCATGGAAACAACTATTAAACTGATTAAGAGAACACCATTGTAAACTGAGCATGAAAGAGCTTTTCATAGGGGTGCTAAAGTCAGTATTGTAAAGGAACGTTTTAAATTGTACCCCAATTGCTTATACATCCATTCCCAATTATCTTGAATAAAAATCATCTGTTAATTCAGTCTGAAATGTCTTCATTTCATTTAATGTAGCACAGGCCTTGTCACAGTATGAAGTTACCTAAAATAGTTATTATGTCTTTGGGCAAAAATAGGCAGAGAGCATTGGCAAAAGAAGAGTGTAAGTGCTCAGCTCCCCCGCAGAGATTGAGATTATATGTCTGGTTTTCTAAATACCAGAAGCAATACTGGATTACAATTGGGACATTAGAAGCCTCCCAAATGCAGTTGGGCAGTGTCCAGGTTTATTGTTTTCCAGATAGCCTGATTCCCCAGGGGGAAGAAAAAAGGAGATGGAAAATATATTTTTTTATTATTCCTCATTCATTATTACACGAGTCAATCTTGTTTGAGTAGAGGGAAAAAAAAGAAATGAAAGCCTTCCATGACTATAACTTCAGCAGGCTTTGTTAACCTTGGAAAGAGTTTTGTGTCTCAACATAACCATCAATAAAAATCTCTCACACTTGGTTTTGGAGAATTGTTCAATAAAAAGCTCTGAAATTTTGTACATTTTCCATTTTTAAGGATAGTTTGAAACAATAACAAAGTAGTCATAAGACCTCAATATCAACCCTGCTCATCATCATGAAAGGTATCTATTGGTTACTTTACAGCAGAAAGTAAAGAAGAGAAGAAGGAAATTCGCAGAAAATGCTTAAAACCTGTGCCTTTAAAAGGTACATGGTAAATATTATTTTATATGATCAGATACACATAGGTATTACTTCCTTGTGTTCTTCTAAGAATATTCTCCTTTGGTCTCAGAGATTTTTTTTCTTTGTTGCTATTTTTGTTTCTTGTATCTTTTATCTTGTCTGCTCATTTGTCTTTCTTTGGGAGAGCAATGGAGGAGCACAGAACTGATGAGTATAAAGGGTGAACAAATGCAAGCAGTGCTAACTCACTAGACACAATATTGAAAATGTACTATACAACTTGTGGGTGAGAGCAGGAGGGAAGACCTGGGAGGGAGCAAGGAAAGAGACGCCATTGTTCAAAAACTCTTTATCTGACTTATATAACTTTAATCCCTCTGTGTATCACCTTTATAAGAACAATAAATATGCATAGAAAAAAAGGCACTGGTGGCTTGCACCTGTAATACTAGCTACTCAGGAGGCTGGGAACTCAGGATCACAATTCAAAGCCCACCCAGGCAAGAAAGACCATGAGACTCTTATCTCCAGTTAACCACCAGTAAACCTGAAGTAGAGTTTTGAATCAAACTGGAAGATTGAAGGTCTTGAACCACAAAGCTAATTGACATCGCTCAGGCCCTCAGTTCAAGAACCATGACTAAAAACAGAAAAGTACATGAATGCCGGACTCCAGTGGCTCACATCTATAATCTTAATTACTCAGGAGGCTGAGACCTGAAAGATCAGGTATAAAGCCATCCAGAACAGGAAAATCTGTGAGACTCAATCTCCAATTAACCAGCAAAATGTCAAACTGAATGTGTAGTTCAAGTAGTAGCACACCACGTGCACAAGTCATGATCACAAAAGCTGAGTAAGAGCAAGAGGCCTAGGGTATAAAACCCAGTACCAGCATGAGAAAGAGATAGAGAGAGGGGGTAGGGACAACAAAACTGAAATTGGTTGGATAGATAATATATATTTGGCCAGTTTCTCCAAGAAATTGCCAATATCTAGGCTAACAAGATTGTTGTCTGTTATAATTATGGAAATGACATTATGCATTTGTGAATATCCACAACACACTAAACCACAAACTGATTTTAAATGTATGAAATATTTTAAAAATGTTTTAAGGAATCAAGAAAATCCTGAGAAGGAATGTAGATTGTGACTATATGCAATCAAATCAATTAAGAGGATATGAGAAAGACTAACTTTAGAAAGAAGGGAATCTATAAAGCTATAGAGAAAAGGAACTGCATATAAACACCATAGTCAATTGATAATGTTTCCCTAGTCAGATTAAGAATTATCAATCCAGATATTGCTATCCATGTAACTGAAATGGTGAATTTACAGATAAGTAAGCCTATTATTCTAGAATGAGCTAGGAGAGTTGGAGATAACAATAAGATCTCATGTTCAACTTAATACAGAAAAAAGACTGAATATCTGGAAGAACAGACATAGACATTGGTTAGTACATGTTTTACTCATTTTTTACTCAGTCCTCTGAAAAACCTAAAGGAAAGTCAGTCCAATAAGAATGAGTATACTTAACACCAAATCTTGGTTTCTAATACAATTCTTCATTTTCCAACAAAGGAATTAAGATCGTTGGAGCGATGGCTGATTTTAGCACTGGAGTGAGAACTATATAAGATAAGTCTGAACATCTAATACTGTACACATGCACACTTGGACATTCTACCAGGATGTAGCAATGAAGTAGAGTAACCCACTCTAAAGAGCTCCAAAATGCAAAACCTATAACTGTTTAGTCAACAAAAATCTGAAACAATTCGGTCAACAATATATATTACTAATCAAAGCATACAATAAAATCATGAATTGATTCTGTGAGAGGCAAAATGCACATTTCTTCAGAATTCCAATTAAGCAATGTCATCTGCCCTCGGGTGGTTTACACCACTCTTTTTTTTTTTTTTTTTTTACAGTCCTGAGGCTTGAATTCAGGGCCTGAGCACTAACCCTGAGCTTCTTTTATTCAAGGCTAGCTCTCTGCCACTTGAGTGACAGTGTCACTTCTAGATTTCTCTGTTTATGTGGTGCTGAGGAATTGAACCCAGGGCTTCGTGCATGCTAGGCAAGCACTCTACCACTAAGCTACATTCCCAGCCCCAGCTCAACACCACTTTAAAGTGCCATACACAGCCACTTCCTTCCAAACAATACAGGAAGATAGCAAAATTAGAAAGTTTATAATGAAAATCCCCGGACAAACAGCCTTGCTCAGGTGATCAAAGCCAACATCAACAGCAATGTCATATTGATAGCATACCCCTTTTATATTATGTAATGAAAATGAGTCTCACCAGTGTGGGATATCTCCCTGTAATTCACAACTCAAGATTGTCATGAGGAAACACCATTCTTTATGAAATTTCTTATTTTGACTATGAAATACTTGGCCAGATCTCCTCAAAGTTGTAATTTTCTTTAAATAGAAATCTTCTATTAGAAAATTCATAATCATGAAGATTCTAATGTGACATAAAGGGAAAATCTAAGGAACAAGAGTAATTTACTAATTTTAGTATATAAGATATTAATATTGGTTAACTAATTGTAAAAAAAAGTTGTCATGTACATTCATTACCACAAATACATCATACACACAGTCCCAAGAATGATTTGGTGGTTTAGTGATAAATCTATTATTATTGTTGTTTTTATGTTAACAATAATAATATGTTGGTAATAAAAGAATAGGATGTCAACTATATTAAAATTCCATATTATCTTAGTTTTCTATAAATAAAAAAAATCTTGATGAGAGTTTTCATTTTAGGAATTGGAATTTTAAAGTTAAAGGAACACATAGTAAATCTATGGTTATAGCAGCTCAGTGATGAAGCCACAAAACAAATGAGAGTGAAAAACTACAAAGATGGTAGACAATGATTCTTCATTCTGCCCCGATTAAATGTTGTATATGTTTTTCTTTTGTCATTCTTTTTATGTTAATAAAGTGTGACATTATGTATCTTGCTTTCATTCATTTTTTTCTCTTGAGATGTAACAAGAAGCAGATATAGCAGGGCTTACATAGCCCAGGTATACACTTTCTTTCTCAATTTATAGTCTTTTCTCACCAAGTGGCTTGGCCTTAAAAACGTTTCAACTTACTACAATTTTCTAGTCCTAGATTTCTCTTTCCATTATAGTTGTAGGAGTTTATTAAAAGAGTTGGATCCAAATAATATTAATGTCAGAGGGCACAAACTGAGGTAAGTCATGACATTGCTTTCCTGAATAGAAAAGAATTATCTGAAATTGATTTTCCTTTTTTTTTTGTACTACCTCTGAGGCTTGAACTCAGGGGGAGTCTGGGCACCACTTCTGGGCTTTGCTGCTCAAAGCTAGTATTCTACCACTTCAGCAACAACTCTGCTTCCAAACCTGTCTTCAGACCACAATCCTTAGATCTCAGTCTCACAAGTACCTAGGATTACAGGTATGAGCCACCAGTGCCCAGCTGAAATTGTACTTTCTATAAAAGCCAACCCTTTCCACAGCTATCACTTATCAATAGATGGCATGTGACCCAGTTCCCATCAACTGTTTTCATGGCAAAGCAACAAAACATCTTGAACTTTCCTTCTCAGGGGCACTTTTCTGCTTTAGTAAAAAATCTGTTGAGGACTGAGAATGGTCTGAGTGTTATTTATAGGAAAGAGTGCCAGTGAAGATCTGTTTGGTACAAAATTGGAAAACTTTTCTCACCTTATGTCTCCTTATCCAATAATGCCAAATTCCATTTTCTCTGATTATTATATTTTCTATTTATTCAAAGTGTAAAATACAGGCTTATAACAGCCAATTTTCAAGTAGTCAGACTGATTCTTTCCTGCATTATCTACCTTTTGCAAACCATATGTGCAAACACATTGCATTTCTTAGTATTCACATTAATAATGTATTCATATGTTCACTCAGAAAATAATCATCATGCATCTATTCTATCTCAGATATGTTTCCAAGTGGTAGAGAACCTTTCTGAGTAAAACACCATGTTGAGCTTCATGGATAAAATGATGAGAAAAAATACCATACGAACAAAAAGTTCCACTTTATGGACCCTACAAGAGGAAAGGAGTCAAATGAGTTGACTAAAGAGAACTATGTGAACAAACACACACACTAATGAATAAATATATAAATAAATAAAGCTGAAAGTAGATCTCTAGCTCAAATAGTACAAGTGATTAGATGCTAGTCTTCAGCAAAAAAAAAAAAAAAAAAAAAAAAAAAAAAAAAAGCTCATGGATGGTACCCAGTGCCTGAGCTCAAGCCCTAGAAAGAAATTAAAGAAGGAAGAAAACACATGTATGAATTATCAGAGGTAAAGAGCACCCCTCATTCATCTACTAAAGAAATAGCCATTTGAGTGCCCCTGCTTTTTTATACTAAAATTAGAAACCAGGGCTTAATGCTGAAAAACCTTGTTAAAGAACATTGGTAGCAAGTACAAACAGAATTGCACATGATCTTAACATTTTTTTTTTGTTGTTTTGGTTTTGGTTTTTAATGTGCCTATCCTGGAGTTTGAACTCAGGCCTGGGCACTGTCCCTATGCTTGTTTGCTCAAGTATAGCATTATACCGCCTGAGCCACAGCTCCACTTATGACTTTTATGTTTTTTAATTGGAGAAAAGCATCTCATGGACTTTCCTGTCTCAGCTGGCTTTGAACTGAGATACTCAGATATCAGTATCCTGAGTAGCTAGGATTATAGACATGAGCCACCTATGCACAGCCAAAGGGTTGTTTATTTGTTTTCTTTTCTTTGGTTTTAACTTCTGAGATGACTCAAATTCATTATTTGTCCTTTTCACACACTGGCTTGTGCTCTCCCAACTGAGCCTTGACACTAACCCTTGCAAGAGTTTCGTTTTGTTTTGTTTTCATTGTATAATGAATCAGCTACATTGGAACATTTCTCAAGAGTGTTAGGAATCTATGAGAGAATTGTAAGAATTCATTTGATTCTGAAACTTAAATTTAAATATTATATAGGTGTGTGTTAATGAACATGAAAAATTTACAAAATTACTAGACTATTAAAGTGTGTAGGGGAACTACGCCTACTTAATCTTTGATAAAGGAGCTAAAACAATAGTTTGGAAGAAAGATAGCCTCTTTAACAAATGGTGCTGGCAAAACTGGCTCAACACATGCGACAAACTAAAACTAGATCCTTATATTTCACCCTGCAACAAAATCAATTCCAAATGGATTAAAGACCTCGAAATCAAAACAGACACCCTGAAAACACTAAAGGAAGGAGTAGGAGAAACACTTGGGCTCCTTGGTGCAGGACGGAACTTCCTTAACAAAGACCCAGAAAGGCTACAAATCGAAGAAAGGTTGGACAAATGGGACTGCATCAAACTGCAGAGCTTCTGTACAGCAAAGGACATAGCTTGCAAGATAAACAGAAAGCCCACAGACTGGGAGAAGATCTTTACCGGCCACTCAACGGACAAAGGCCTCATCTCTAAAATATATGCAGACCTAAAAAATTTACCTTCTTCCAAAACAAAACCGCAAAGAACCAATAGCCCCCTCATCAAGTGGGCTAAAGACTTACAAAGAGACTTCTCTGATGAGGAAATGAGAATGGCCAAGAGACATATGAAAAAGTGCTCTACATCACTGGTCATAAAAGAAATGCAAATCAAAACAACATTGAGATTCCATCTCACCCCAGTAAGAATGTCAGATATCAAGAAAACCAACAATAACAATTGTTGGAGGGGATGTGGCCAAAAGGGAACCCTACTTCATTGTTGGTGGGAATGTAAACTGGTTCAGCCACTCTGGCAAGCAGTATGGAGATTCCTCAGAAGGCTAAATATAGAACTCCCCTATGACCCAGCAGCCCCACTTTGGGGTATCTATCCAAAAGACCACAAACAAATTCACAGTAATACCACCAGCACAAAAATGTTCATCGCAGCGCAATTTGTCATAGCTAGAATCTGGAACCATCCCCGATGCCCCTCAGCAGACGAATCAGGAAAATGTGGTACATATACACAATGGAATTTTATGCCTCTATCAGAAAGAATGACATTGCCCCATTTGTAAGGAAATGGAAGGACTTGGAAAAAATTATACTAAGTGAAGTGAGCCAGACCCAAAGAAACATGGACTCTATGGTCTCCCTTATTGGGAATAATTAGTACAGGTTTAGGCAAGTCATAGCAGAGCATTACAAGAGCCCAATAGCTATACCCTTATGAACACATAAGATGATGCTAAGTGAAATGAACTCCATGTTATGGAAACGATTGGTATATCACAGTTGTAACTACTTTCCACATCCCATCTGTATCTGTAGCTTCTATTATTGATGAGGTTCTTGTATTACCTTCCAGTGGTTGTACCTACACTATCTCTGTAATCTTATCTGAGTATATTGGAAACCGTGTATACTGGTATTAGAAGTAGGAAATTGAAAGGGAATACCAAAATTGAGAGACATAGGGTAAAAAAAAGACAAACAACTACAAAAGCAATACTTGCAAAACTGTTTTGTGAAAATGAACTGAACACCTCAGGGGAGAAAGGGCGAGGAGGGTATGAGGGACAAGGTAACAAACAGTACAAGAAATGTATCCAATGCCTAACGTATGAAACTGTAACCTCTCTGTACATCAGTTTGATAATAAAAATTTGAAAAAAATGAAAAGGCAAAAAAAAATAATAAAGTGTGTAGGGGTGTTATATATAAGCAACAACTTCCATCTATGCTACCAAAGTTATTACAGATTGGAGATTAATTACACGCTAAGCATTCTGGGAGCTTAAATTTCAGTGAGAAATATCACACAACTTTTAAACATGGTAAAAAGAGCAGTACATGGAGTCATAAAAACAGACTCAAGACTGTTACTAAATGGGGGGTGGCATCATCAAGAAAGTAAAACTTGAGATGTTACATTAAAGCATAGAAAAATGTAAGGAGGGTTTTAGGCAACATTGACACTGAAGAGGAGAAAAGAAGAGGAAGTAAAGTACAAGGTAGGGATAAAGGTTATTCACTTGTTTTGAAACAGTGTTAAATCTTTCAGTGTTTGTTCTAACATCCATTTTGAAACCTCCATGAGGCCATGAAGGGATGTAAAGAACAGGAACAGACAACAAAGGGACTTGAAATGCTTTGTCAAGAATTTAGAAATATGCTTCTATCAGAAAGAATGGCATTGCTCCATTCACAAAGAAAGGCAAAGTTGTGGAAAAAATCATACTCAGTGAAGTGAGCCAGACTCTAAGAAACATAGACTCTATATTTTCTCTCATTGGTAATAATTAGCTTATATCTAGGATTGTCCTCACAGAGGATCACCAGAGTTCAACGACTATGTACATATGATCATATAAGATGATGGTAAGCAAAACAAACTACAAGATATGGAAACAAGTGTATTATGTGAAATTATTTCTTTTATTTCATTTTTCTTCCCTATGATTTACCCTCTTGTCTCTATATTTTATATTGGTACTCTGGGTGTTGTATATATGTTCATCTGAATTAGGGAAGGGAAGGGGAACATCAAAATGCTGAGACAAAGGACAAAACAATACTTACAAGACAAAATGTTGTAAACTAACTGTACAACTTGGAGGTGGGAAGTGGGGAGGAGGGAAGGTGGGAGAAAATGAGGAAGGAGGTAACAAGTTTGACAAGAAATATATTCACTGCCTTATATATACAACCATAACCCCTCTGTACATCACCTTGACAATAAAATTAAATTTTAAAAAAAGAATTGAGAAATCACAGTGCAGGCTTTTTAAACATTATTTTATTTCATTGTCAAGGTGATGTACAGAGGGATTACATTTACATAAGTAAGGCTATGGGTACATTTCTTATCAAACATTGTTGCCCCCTCCCTTGTTTTTCTCTCACTTTCCTTCCCCTAATCACCCCTCCCCCAAGTTTTAAAGTTCATTTCCAACACAGTGTCTTGTGACTATCACTGTAGTATGGGTTCACCTTTTGTGTTTATCTCACCATTTTCTGTTTTTTAAAAATGTACTGTGTGAAGTTATTTCTTTTTGCCATCTTTTTGTTCTTTTGGTTTATCCCCTATTGTCATTGTTTCTTTTATTTTGATACCCTGTGTTTTGTATATACATTTATCTGATTTGGGGAAGGGAAAGGGAATAACACAATGGTGAGACAAAGTGCAGTTTTTTTTTAACTAAACAATAGATACTTCTTAGACTTCTATGTTTAGATTTCTACTAGAGCTAGTTGTATAGATTCTTAACCCTGAAAACCCATGCTGTCAACTAAAGTTTGATAGATAGAAATATAGATGAAAGATAGATAGATAGATATGCATATTTTAAATGCAGAATGAGAATTTTTAAGTTAATATCAAAATTTGTAATAAGCCAATACATATGTAAATATCTGTTACGGCTAAGGTATGTTTTATCTCATTTATCAATTTAATATGAACATAATCTTTAACTTTTTCTTATGGAACCTGAATTTTATACTGTGCTCATAAAACTTAGGTACAGCTCCTGGTTTTGCACCATTTATTAGCATGAAGCAACCTAATCCATACATGCAATATGCAGATATATGAAAAGGAAAACATACTTGATTATTTTGTTTTCTGTGTCATTGCAGCTAACAGAGTTATGACTGACTCTGAAAAGAAGACAAGTCCAAATTCATTTGTTGTTTTTTTTTCAGTAGAGTGTGTATTGCCTGATGCCCAGGCACCATGTTAATTTCTGAGAGAAAAGCAGAAAAAAAAAAAAAGATATCATTTACATCCAGAATGCTTTGATCTATCTATTCAGTGTTTCACAAAGGATATTTCAAAGACTCCAATAATATCTAACCTAGAATGGCTGTTAACTTTGAAATCTCCCAGGCCTCACCCCGTACACAACTAATCTGGATACCTGGATACAGAACTCAGCCACTTCCAGGAAAGCCTATTACACAAACACACACACACACATACATACACACAAACACACACACACACACTACACAAACATATATTATGTATATCACATAGAGTGATATGGAGCGTATAGGGAGATATTGATACATAGAAATATATACAATTATTTTGTTAATATATAATATTTGTATTTAGTTATGAGGTTCCCAAAATATTTTCTTCTTGGGAAGTAATGTATTTAACTTAGTGAAAGACCTCTTTATTAATTACTTAAGCTAATTAACAAACTCATAGCAAACATCATACTAAATAAGCAAAAACTGAAGTCATTTTTTCTAAATTCATGAGGAACACATTCTCGTTCAATATACTACTGAAATTCCTAGCCAGAACACTAAGACACATAAAAGGAAATAAAAGATATCCATTTGGAGAAAGGAGAATTAAGATTTCCCATTTATGGATGATAGGACACTGTATCAAAAGATCCTAATGTTTCTACCCCCCCCCCCAACTTCTACCTGTGATACATGTCTTTGACAAACAGCAGAATTCAAAATCAGCACCCAAAATAAGGTAACTTTTCTGTATCCCAACAATGAACGGACTGAGAAAGAAATCAAGAGAATAATTATAATGGCAATTGCCTCAAAGAATAATATATCTAAGAATAAACTTAACCAATCCAATGAAAAACTTCTATAATAAAAACTATGAAACCTTAAAGAAGAAAATCAAAAAAGATACCAGAAGATGGAAAGACCTCTCAAGTTCATGGTTTGTAAGAATTAATATTGGAAAATGCCTAAGTTGAAAATAATCTATAGAATCATTGGAATCACCACAAAATCGAATAACATTCTTTTTTCTGAATAATTACTTCTTTATTTTCAAAGTGATGTACAGAGGGGTTACAGTTCCATATGTAAGGCAGTGGGTACATTTACTGTACAATTTGTTACCTCCTCCCTCATTTCCAACCTCCCCTTTCCCCTTTCTCTCTCCCTCCCCCCATGAGTTGTTCAATTGGTTTACATTCAAAAGCAAGCATTGCTTTTGAAATTGTTTGTCTTTTTATTCTTTGTCTCTCAATTTTGATATTCCCTTTCACTTCCCTAGTACTAATACCAGTATATACAGTTTCCAATGTACTCAGATAAGATACAGTGATAGTGTGGGGTACAACCACAGGAAGGGAACACAAGAGGATCATCAACAAAAAAAGCTACGGTTTCACATGGCATATTGAAAGTAATTACAACACTGATATAACACTCATTTCCATAAGTAAGGAAATGGAAGGACTTGGAAAAAATTATACTAAGTGAAGTGAGCCAGATCCAAAGAAACATGGACTCTATGGTTTTCCTCATAGGGAATAATTAGTACAGGTTTAGGTTAGTAATTGCAGAGGATCACAAGAGCCCAATAGCTATGCCCTTATGAACACATAAGATGATGCCAAGTGAAATGAACTCCAATGACATTCTTCATAACAAATAGAAAACTGGGTCTTAAATTCAAGTGGGAGCACAAAAGACCACAAAAATCCAAAGCAATCGTGAGTAAAAAGCATACTTTAAATGGTCAATAAGCAAGTGAAGAAATGCTCAAAGTAATGCAAATCAAAATGGCATTAAGACTTACCTCATTCCAGTTATAATCAGAATAGTTATAATCAAGAGCATAACAAAAATACTGACTGAGGATGTTAAGAAAAAAGAAAAAATTTTATACTGTTGATTGACATGTGAACTACTTCAACCTTTATGGAAATCAGTACAGAAATTCTTAAAAATAAATATAGAACTACCATAAAATTCAGTAACATGACCCCCAGTCATATATAGAAGTGAATGTGTGTTATAATCCAGTAAAGGCCAACATATGTCTATGTTTACTGTAGCACTATTCATAGTAGTCAAGCTGTGAAAATAATGTGGGTGCTGTATACCTGATGAATAGATCAGTAAAAATGGTTTATGTTTGGAACGGAATATAATTCAACCATAAAGATGAATGAAATAATGTTATTTGTAGAGAAGCTGATGAAACTGGAGATGACATTAAGTGAACCAAGCAGGGTTTTATTAATGGATAGAGAGAGGACATGCATGTAATTGTGGGACTGAGAGGATTGAGAGAGGGAAGGAAAGAGTATGTGAGAAAGTGAGCAAGTTAAAATACATTGGTCTAGCCCCCTCAACAAGTGGGCTAAAGACTTAAAAAGGGACTTCTCTGATGAGGAAATGAGAATGGCCAAGAGACATATGAAAAAGTGCTCTACATCACTGGCCATAAAAGAAATGCAAATCAAAACAACATTGAGATTCCATCTCATGTACTATATCAAGAAAACTAACAATAACAATTGTTGGAGGGGATGTGGCCAAAAGGGAACCTTACTTCATTGTTGGGGAGAATGTAAACTGGTTCAACCACTCTGGAAAATGGTATGGAGATTCCTCAGAAGGCTAAACATAGAGCTACCCTATGACCCAGCAGACCCACTTTTGGGCATCTACCCAAAAGACCACAAACAAGAACACACTAAAGCCACCAGCACAACAATGTTCATTGCAGCACAATTTGTCATTGCCAGAATATGGAAACAAACTAAATGTCCCTTAGTAGATGAATGGATCAGGAAAATGTGGTACATATACACAGTGGAATTCTGTGCCTCTATCAGAAAGAATGACATTGCCCCATTTGTAAGGAAATGGAAGGACTTGGAAAAAATTATACTAAGTGAAGTGAGCCAGACCCAAAGACACATGGACTCTATGGTCTCCCTCATAGGGAATAATTAGCACAGGTTTAGGCTAGCAGAGGATCACAAGAGCCCAATATCTATACCCTTAAGA
The DNA here is from genome assembly GCF_023159225.1 of Perognathus longimembris pacificus. NCBI lineage: Eukaryota > Metazoa > Chordata > Mammalia > Rodentia > Heteromyidae > Perognathus > Perognathus longimembris. The sequence continues at coordinate 122,759,117 of NC_063162.1, forward strand.
TGATGTGAAGTGAAATGAACTCCATGTTATGGAAACGACTATTATATCACTGTTGTCATTACTTTCAACATGTGATGTGAAACTGTAGCTTCTATTATTGATGATCCTCTTGTATCTCCTTCCTGTGGTTGCACCTGCACTTTCTCTGTATCTTATCTGAGTACATTGGAAACCGTGTATACTGGTATTAGAACTAGGAAACTGAAAGGAATACCAAAATCGAGAGACACAGGGTAGAAAGACAAATGACTACAAAAACAATACTTGCAAAACTGTTTGGTGTAAATCAACTGAAGAACTCATGGGGGAACAGGGAAAGGGGGAGGGGGAGGGGGAGGGGGAATGAGGGAGGAGGTAACAAACATTACAAGAAATGTATCCAATGCCTAACGTATGAAACTGTAACCTCTCTGTACACCAGTTTGACAATAAAAATTTTAAAAAAATACATTGGTCTGTTCATGGAGACATAGGTGTAGTAGGAATGGGGAAAGTAAGAAAATGTACAGTGAAAAGAAAATATAAAGTGAAGCCTCTTTAAACAAACAGGAAGTACCAACAAAATGAACAACAGGAATGTAAAATATGTCTTGTTCAGAAGATAGGTACTAGTGGGGATGAGGAAGGAAAACATAGATGGTGATTGTTTTCAAAATATTTTATATACTTGTATGGAAATGGAACAATAAAGCTTGTTAAGTTTGGCTCAGTAAGGGGCAGAGAGGGTTGGGAGAGAAATGGAGGGGGTGAGACTGATCAAGTTTGTTGTATGGATGTAAGGACATGTCAAAATGAAATCCTCTTGTAAAACTAATTGATGCCAATAAAAATGTAGGAAAAACAGTTCTCTTTAATCACACTGTGTATGTAACTGGACAATTCCTGCTTTCTCTTAGCCTGGAATAGTAGGCTTTAAATATTCTAACAGATAAGTTCTTTGTTCCCAATTTAAATTTACCCACAGAAATTTTCCTACATAGCCAAAACTGGAGAATAGAGAGCCAATTAGTCAGGTTTTGAATCTCTAAGAAGGCTTTTGAAATCAGTGAGGAAAAAAAAATAACAGTTTAGAAAGCCAAATATTTCTTTACTATAAAAGCTATACTTTAGGGAAAAAAAAAAAAAACATAGAGCTTGTGTTCCAAAACTTTGATTTGAGATGTCAGTATAAATCTCTAAAGGAAAATAGGCAAAAAGCTTAGAACTTAAATAAAATAATAGACAAAGATCGGATAAAAGATCATTCTAACCCACTTCCAGAGGTCATGTCTGGCAGAAGAGGAAAATGTGAAGTGAAATGACCTTGTTCCCTAGGCGTAATAGTTATTGTGTGTTGGTGGATGGAATGATAGAATGAGGCGAAGTTTTTCCTGACAGAACCCACTGGATATTTCCCTATGGGGATAAAATTGAGATAGATTAGCAAGTCTTCTCCAACCATGAAGGAGTAGATATCTTTGATACCAGAGATATATATGAGAGAGACAGAGGAAATAAAAAGTCTCCACACATAGAATTCTAATTTATCAAGAACAATGACAAGGGGGCTGGGGATATAGCCTAGTGGCAAGAGTGCCTGCCTCGGATACACGAGGCCCTAGGTTCGATTCCCCAGCACCACATATACAGAAAACGGCCAGAAGCGGCGCTGTGGCTCAAGTGGTAGAGTGCTAGCCTTGAGCAGGAAGAAGCCAGGGACAGTGCTCAGGCCCTGAGTCCAAGGCCCAGGACTGGCCAAAAAAAAAAAAAAAAAAAAAAAAAGAACAATGACAAGAAAGTAGTGACACTGGTCAGATAAGAAATCCACATAGGTCAAGTGAGATTAGTTTAGAAAATCAAAAGAATGATAGTTTAAAAGGACAATAAACAAACCAAATGTTGTCTTGGGAATTATGAGTTCTTTATGAACATGGACTTTAATCTTAGCATAGTGTTACAAACTACTTACACAAATCAGTAAGGGTGTAGTAAGGACAACCTTCATAATATGTATTTTAATTCATCAAGAGCATTATTTCTATAAGTCTATTACTGCTTGGAATTTTATAAAATTCCAAAACAGCATCGACTGTTTCTCTGAAGAAAATGATTCACATTCTTATTCCACACTGGAGTACAATGAGCATGCTTCTATGTTAGTGGATACATACTTTTTAATTTCTCAGTCTTCACATTTTTGACATATTTTCAGGGTTCTCTTCCATTCTTCCTTTGAAATCAATGTCCCCTCATCAGAAAATCTTTATGAGAAAAGATGGGCCCATACACACACACACACACACACACACACACACACACACACACACACACACATTCACACATTTCTAAACTGTGCTCCTTTCCATTATTGTGCTTTATTTTTTATCTATACTACTTAACACTATGTGACATAATGTCTGTTTATTGATTGATTGACTCTAGCCTCCAAAAGGGGAAATTCTGTCTTATCTGTACACATTTATATTCCCAATTCCTGTACACAGTGCCTGTCATAGAAGCAGTCAATGAATATTTTGTAAATGAAGAATAAATTTTTCAAGAGACAGAAAGCCTCTGTATTAGAAATTAATTGCATAAATTACTTCCTAAAGTAAGTCTCATATCACCTAGAGCTTTCTAATATTTTTTCATGGTACATATTTTTATTGTAAATGTTTTTGTTTTAATGGAATATGACTTGCCAGAGACTGATCTTTTATATTAATTTTTTCAATATACTTGGAAAATAGGCCATTTGCTTGCATCTTGGATAATTGCATTATTTTCCAGACAGTTTTCTCATCAAAGCTAGGTTGTATAAAAATTATTGTATTTTTTAGAGTAGTTCTAAATTTTAGGCTGCAATGGAAACAACTATAGTCCTACCTTTGTTACACCTGAAAGGGGGATGTTAACATTGGATTTTGATCAATTTGTATCTTTATTACAAATGTAAATTTTGTAGCTCCCAAGTCCAGAAGACTTTTCTATGCTAGAAAATAAATCTATTTTTTGCTTATTTGTTTTTAATAGCTGTGTGTCCATCAAAACACACAACTTTGTATAATGCCTACCTCTGTTCATCATTTTTATAAATATTTTCCTTGATTGTATTTGGCAGCATACTATCTGCACAGCTGGCAATGGGCTTCTCTTTTTTTTCTTGATATTCTCTAAATCTACATGATCTGTTTCCCTAGAGAAGCCAATCTTTCAAACTAATGGTCTTAAGCAGTGGACTCTTGGTTTTTATGTATTTCCCAAATAGCAGAAATCAGTATTCATAACTTCTCTGAAGTAAGTAATTATGAAGGAGAAAGGCTTCAAGCTGAGATATAAAATGTTTAGCAGTTTTATTAATAATGTATTCTTATTCCTAAAAAAAAAGGAGATTCTTAAACTGGATCAGATATAATAGAAGATTCCTACTACGTAGTGACCAAATCCTGGGGTATGAAAGACAGAAAGTAATTCTTTTTGTTTTCTTTTTCATTTTTTAAAATTATCTTTCAGTAGTTGTACAAAGGAGTTTATGAATACAATGGATCTTGATCAGTGTCATCCCTTTTAACATTCTTACCCATTTCTCCCCTACTCACTCCTTGGTAATTCTTAATACAGTGTCTCACAATAAGGTCGTGAAAGCCTCAAATCCAGTAAAAATTAGAAAGAAAACTAAGTTGTGAAACTTGACATGAAGTAATGAATGTGAAACTAAAGGAAGGATTTCATGAGAAAATATTCATACTAATCCTACTATTTAGAGACTGAATGTTGTCATAGGAGCTGGAGTCGTTACGTAAACTATACTTCTGCCTTAAACCTGGGATTCTTAAAGGCAGGTAAAGTGGTTAGGGTATTTTTAACATGTGAATTTGTGTAGTGTTGCTATTGTTGTTGCTAAAGTCTCATGATACATCCTACACTAGCACAAAAATATGTTTCTCTGACTTAGCCTACCAAAGACTGGGACTAACATATATATATATAGATATATATATACATATATACACATATATACATACATACATATATACACATATGTATATATATACATTTTATATATATATTATATATATATACCTCCATTGAGTACCTGTAACCTCTAATAAAAGCAAAAGGCAAAAATATATCCTGTCTCAATTAAAAAATTTTAGACCTTCAAGATTCTTATACAATAAGGTCAAGCACAAATGAAGTCATAATCAAATAGACTTTCTATGGAGAAATAAAAATTCAGAGGACCCTCAATAGAAACCCAGAGCTGAGGAGTTCAGCAGGAAAAGGGGAAAAAAATTATAAGAAGAGGGATGAACTTATCATTAAAAGAGGCAGAAAAAGGAGCAAGAGTGGACTTGCTTCAAAAGTTTAAGGCAGAAATCTACCTGTCAAAATTTGTAAACATTGGACATTTTATAAAAATTATTGTCTTCAGAGTCTTTTAAAGCATATCACAGAAGTAGCTCCATGTTTTTGTCAGCTTCCCCCAGTTCTGTTCGTTTTTCCACCTGGCTTTCCACAAAGTAAAAGGCAAGCTGTGTGTGAAAAAATGATAGTTGGAATAAGTGGTTTTAGCAGATGCAGCTCTTGGCTGTGGTTTGGGGAGAAGGATGGGTTGATACCAAGCCCTTGGTCTTGAATGTAGCAAAATCATCCTGTATTTTGTAGCACAAGAGTCCACGTGTTTTCTTCTTCCATTACCTGGTCATTTTTGTCTGTTTCTGATATATTTCAATTTTTTTAAGTATCTCTTGGGACTATCTCAGAAGTAAGTATTTGAATGTGTACTAAAATTGGAAAAAAATAAGTATCTTTCCTCAGAAGCCTAGACCCACATTGCTGACTTGCTCCCTCTTCTCTCTAGTGTCCTTCCAATTTAAACAGAAGGTAGGAGTCAAAATTAATAAGGAATTTGCAAATACTTGTGCTTATGGAACATGGAATCATGAAGTTGAATACTACCTTAGAGATTATGGACTGTTATGCACTTGTTTTTAGTGAATGTGAGACTCAAATTTATATACACATAGGACCATTAAGGAGATTAAAAAGAAACAAACCTCTAAACCAGTTAAAATGTAGAAATGTAGCAGTGGTGACAACTCTGTTGTGAAAATTGTTAACTTTAATAGATTTTTCTTTCCTCCAGGGTTGAAAGACAATCACTTCTTTATTAAGGCCACTACCATACTACAGTGCTATCATCTGCATTACAGGAGAAGCCTGGCTAATTCTTTTTTTTGTTTTTTGGCCAGTCATGGGGCTTGACATCAGGGCTTGAGCACTGTCCCTGGCTTCTTTTTGCTCAAGGTTAGTACTCTGCCACTTGAGCCACAGATCCACTTCTGGCCATTTTCTATATATGTGGTGCTGAGGAATCGAACCCAGGGATTCATGTATACGAGGCAAGCACTCTTGCCACTAGGCCATATCCCCAGCCCTGGCTAACTCTTTTTCTCTTGAAGATGAGACTGTTTCTAGACCATCTGAATATGGAAGCAAATTACTAACTTAGTAATGAATAGAAACAGAGTAAAGATATGAGAACGCATAGAATTTTTAAAAATAATTTTGGAAACCAAGGCCATTTTTCTATTTGCCCTTTATTTTTATAAGGAATATATATTTTCATATATGTATATTATATGCTGATTACATCCACCCCTTCTAGTTTTATATACATTCATGTATATATATACATATGTGTATGTACAAACATTCCCTCTTTTACAGTTGTGTCCTTATTTTTGTTTTGTTTTAAGCCTAGATTCCACATATGAGAGACAAGTGATATGTCTTCCTTTATTTGGATTACTTTTCCCACTTTGTTCTTTTTCCCCAATTATTTTGTATACAAATGAAATAATTTTGTCCTCATGGCTGAATTTGTGTGCGTGTGTGTGTGTGTGTGTGTGTGTGTATGTGTGTACCACATTTCCTTTGTTCATCAGTGGTTAGTGCTTAGGCTGAATCCACAACTTGGCAATTGTAATTAGAGCTGCTAATAAACATGACTGTGCTGGTATTGCTACTGCAAGTTGACTTATGTGCTTCAGACTTTATCAGATGCCAACTGTGTTCTAATTTCACAGGGCAATAAAATAATTATTTCCCCAGATTTAGACACCAAAGCAAAGCAATAAGACTCTGGAATATTATATTGTCATTGTACTTTTAGAGAATTTCATTAAAAATGAATGCAGGCTTACTAGTGATAGTGATGAGACCCTTACATCAAATACTAAAATATACAAGCTTATAACTATTTCATCATAAAAGTGTCACATGGGGGCTGGGAATATGGCCTAGCGGCAAGAATGCTTGCTTGTATACATGAAGCCCCAGGTTCGATTCCTCAGCACCACATATAGAGAAAAAGCCAGGGTGGCGTTGTAGCTCAAGTTGGCAAAGTGTGAGCCTTAAGCAAAAAGAAGCCAGGGACAGTGCTTGGGCCCTGAGTTCAAGCCCTAGGACTGGCAAAAACAAACAAAACAAAAAAGTGTCACATGTTTTAGATCAAACAATTTTCATTTTGACATACCTTTTTCAAATTTTTTTTATCTGAAGTAGTTTACAGAGGAGTTACCATTCAATAAATCTGTTTATGAATACAATGCATCTTTATTCATGTCACTTCCTTTATTAGTCTCCCTTGTCTCTTCCAAACAAATCCCTCCCTTCAATTTTCTAAGTTCATAAGTTATGCATTCAATATTATGATTGTGTTCTCACTCTGCTTCCTCTCTTCAGTGTCTTTATTTTATTTTTGTTGGTCCTGGGGGAAGGGACAGGGGGCTTGAACTTAGGTCCTGAGCATGATTCCTGAGCTTTTTTGGTCAACGCTAGTACTGTACTACTTTGAGCCACAATTTTACTTCCAGTTTTCAAGTAGTTAATTGGAGATGAGTCTCATGAGCTTTGCTACCTGCAATGGCTTTGAACCGCAATCCTTAGACCTCTGCCTCCTGAGTAGCTAGGGCAACTAGAGTGAACCACCAGCATCTGGCTCTCAATGTATTTTTGCCAGGGATTTTGCTCAGGCCATTCATTAATCCTAGATACTGAGGAGGCTGATATCTCAGGACCTGAGTTCGAAGCCAGCCCAGGCAAAAAAAAAAAAAAAAAGAAAAAGAAAAAAGTCCATGACATTGTTATCTCCAATAAACTAACTACTCAGAAAAAGCTAGAAGTAGTGCTGTGGCTCAAGTGGAAAAGCAATAGCCTTAAGCAAAAAAAAAGAAGCTTAGAGACAGCACCAAAGGTCTGAGTTCAAGTCCCAGAACCGACAAAAAAAAGCAGAAAAGAAATTTTTGGATGAGCAATGAGACTATATTAGACTTGGAGAAGAGGTAAAAGCAATGACACAGGATTATATCTCAGCATTTTTTTTTTAGGAGTCTTTAAATTCTCACAATGCAGGAAGCCTTTCCTCAATGGCATTTAGCTATTGATGACTGCACTTCACTACCATGCTGCTAGTACTAAACCTATTAATTTCAGCTTGACATTTGCTTTATGAACATTTGATTCTCTGAATTAAGAAAACAGCTTAACTAGGAAAACAGATATGCAAAACTAAAGGTTATTTACATAATCACTAATAGTGATGTTTGAGACTCTTGGAATGACAGAAATTTTAAGGTTATGAGATCATTCTACATATTTTTTAAAAAATTAATTAATATTAGCTTAGAAATGAGCATCGTTTGATTGACTAAAATTTTTATTAGTAATAAAAATATACGGTTATAACAAAAAAATGATAGAAGATTAGACGAGATTGGGTACGTTTAGGGTGGTATGGCCGTAGACTGACAGAAGATTAGAAAGGTATATGCAGAGGTTAAAATTGGGTCCTTATTTTTCCCCAACATCTTCATTAGAGATTTCAAAATCATAATGAGAATATTATTCAAATATGCAAATACTAAGAAGGAATAATAATAAAGTCATTAGGAAAAAATGTCGATAGTTAAAATTAAATGTTAAAATAGATTAATTTTAAATGGCAAAGATTAGAAAAAAGAGAGGACAAAGGAAGTGAAAAGCAATAATAGAAACAAAAACCTTGGTATTGGGTGAAACTTAGTTCTGTGTGATCCGGGAAGTTGAGGGTCTCTCTGTATAATAAGGCCTCAGCTCTGCTGTGTTGGTGTCTTCTATAAGCTACATCTTTTCCTTATGGAACTATGTTATTAAAATATTACACTGGTTTTTTGAAATCTCTGGGGGAAAAAAACCTTCTCAATACAGTACTCCTTGGAAGCAAATTACCCATAATGAGTCTCTTATCCCACATGTTATTTTCAACCCACAATTAATCCCTTCCAATTAAAGTCACCCACTTTATGCTGATGTTTCAAGACTCCTATAGAAAGTAGGTCTCTAAAACTATTCGATCCCTCCCTCTTTTCCCAGCTAATAATGATGGCTATATCATAGCTGTGGCTACAGCAATCTTACACAATCTTTCAAAATGGTATTGAATATTAGTTTCCCTCATTATCCAAGATCACTGTGTGCTAGGATAGGGACAATGGGAATCATTAGAGACTGGCTTTGAATCTATCCCCAGGAAAGCAGCCAGGGCTGTGATCACCATTATTCAGGAACCAGTTCTTGGCAGAGTATTCTATTGTGTTGCCCAGATGCTAATTACAGTGTTGGGTTTAAGAATGCCTCGCATGGAGCGAAAACCCATACAACCAAGATGGAGAACTCTGAAGAACTCTGCCTTTGGAGTAACACTCTTTGAAATTAGGGAATGAAGATAGATCGCAAAATGAGATTTAAAGAATGGCCTTTTCTTTGAGGTACAGTAGTAATTGTTTTTCATAAAATGACACATCCTGTCAACTAAAATTTCAAAAGGTTGACTGCCTGGACTTTAAACTCAAGGGACAAAAATAGAGAGTAGCAACAACAGCCTCAGCCCAAGAGACCCCACCTGAAAGATGATCAGCCCCTGTCTCAACCATTAATACAGGAAAGAATGAAGAGTGAAAAGGGCAAAAGAGCAAAAAGTGGAATTCTGCCTGAATAAACTCTTTTCTAGCTTTTCCAAATATCAGGGACCGACAGTTTAAAAGGTTAATGCTAATGACATTGACAAGTGAAAAATGAGTTTGGGTGCCCCCTCAGTCACACTTTCTTTGGGGTTAATCATAATAAATAGCTATTCCCTGTGGTTAAACAGTTGGAAAATTGCTAAAATAATTTGTAATAAGCAGACATTTATAATATAGAAATGCAGCAGAAGAAATGATCTGACATTCCTAAGGAATCTTGAGGTGTTTCTGTAGAAATATGTTCTGGCAAAATCAAAGGTAGAACTATTAAGACAATCCAGTTGAAGATGATTATTAGTATTCTTCAAAAACTTCTCTGATGACATTTTACTTTTGTTGCTTTCATTAGCACATCTTAAATTAATGTTACAATATTTAATATTTGATGTATAAGGCCAAGTGAGTTTTTTTTTCTCAAATTTTTATTATCAAACTGATGTACAGAGAGGTTACAATATCATACGTTGGGCATTGGATACATTTCTTGTACTGTTTGTTGCCTTGTCCCTCATGCCCCCCGCCAAGTGAGTTTTGAATGCACTACGCCTCAAGAAAATACCAAGGTGTGTGGAGCAAAGCTTCAAGATCCAATATTGATAAGTTATTCTTCATAAAGTTAGCATGAATTGTGTTCTATGGTTCCATTTAATCTCTATGATTTGTTTCTATTCATACTTTTCCTTTAATTGTATTTTTTCTCCTGGACAGTACTTATTTCTGAAGGAGAGATTTTATTATCTACTTAGTGCTGTCTCAATTCTTGATATATGAAATGAGCTGAAAGAAATTTGTGCTCCAGAATATATTTCTCTCTTTTCCAGCTGTTTCACTTTTACAGTCATTCCTTTTTATTTATTACTAATTTCTGCCTTTACATTAGATGAGCTTTGTGTCTCTATTCCTTTATGTATCCAATCTTGATCTCACATATCATTTTTATCTTTGCCCCACATTTCCATTTTCTGTTAGATCAAAACATCTCCAAGATCATTTCTACTAGGTCCTGTTATCACCTACTACCTCTCAGTTGTTCCTTACGCCTCTCCCATCTGAATCCCTGCCCAACCATTACCAAAAAATCTGTTCATCAATTCTCCTGTTACAGACCAAATAGGTGCTTTTCTGGGTTCTAATTTAAATTCTCATGTAATTTAAACAAAATTATCCTCCCTTTCTCTTAATAATCCTGAGGAATGCACTCAGTATCTCATGCTTGATAGGTAAGTGCTTTATGACTTTCATGACTTGAACCACACTCTAACCCGTTGCTGTGTTTTTCACTTTGGTTATGTTGGTTGTTTTCATGTCATGATGTTATTATTTTTGCTGTGATGGAGAGGTCTCTACTTATTCCTGAACCAACCTAGGCTGAGATACTCTTACTTGCACTTCCACAGGTTGTACAGAATGACAGGTTTGGCCTGCAATCTGAGCTGTAAGTGCACTCAGCTACTGCGCTTACAGTTAGGATTACAGATGTATGTCACTGTGCTTTCCCATGTGTTGAGATGGAGTCTTTTCCCAGAGTTTCCTTGATTCTGTAATCCAAGTAGCTAGGACTCAACAGGTGAGCCACCTCACCTAGCTCATTTCCACTCTTGATTCAAGTTTCTTTTTCAGAATTTACTCCTAAACCCTCTTCTTTTCCAATACTCTTTCTCTAAAACGAAACATCCAAAATTTAAATTACTAACTATGTGCTAGTAATTTTCAAGTGTGTATATCCAACCCTCAACTACTACTTGGTGCCTTTATTTTTTCTCCATCTACATAGCACTTACTTTACTTGATTGCTTAGGCAAAATTACACAGAAATACACTTTCATTTCTCCTTTTCTTTAATCAGCCTGAATAAAACATCTCTGCAAACTGTCAGTTCTATTTGTGAAGCAAACCCAGATCTGGTCACTTTACTCCATCTTCATTGCCATAGCTCTAGCTGAAGTCACAACACAGTGAAATCATGTGTACTCTGGCCTCTGAAATTGTGTTTTCTCTCTACTTCTACTCTTTTCTCTATAGTCAGTTTATTTTCTACCCCTCAGCAAACATGAACTTTTAAATAAGTAAAGCAAAGAATCTTATTTCCCAACTTAAAACCTTCAAAGTTTTCACAAAGAAATGTTCTTCTTTAAGAGATACAAAAACAATTCCATTTGTCAGTCATATTACAGAGAAAAATTAAATGGTTCTGATGCAATCGTATGGCTTGCAGAGCTTCCTTGATTCTAGTTAGAGATTTGAAAGCCAAGCAAATCTCATTGTTTTCATTTAAATATCAATGGGTTTATTATGAATGGTCTGTCTAAAGATATCTTTAATGATGCTTATCATATAGACTCAACTTACTATTTAATCTATTAATATCCTCTGCAGTTGTCTTCCTATTAATTCAAACAAAAAAATTTGGTTCTAAGCATGCATTGTTCATAGTTGTACAAAATTTAACTGATATCTGTTGTGACTAGAAAAGATTTTAAATTTATTCTAAATACTTTTATTCACTATATATGATAAACATTGAAATTTTTTCTGGAAAAAAAATGTTTTAGGAGGTAACTGAGGGGAAAAAGATATTCCAAAGATAAAGCTTAAGGGATTTTTCTGGGAGGAATAACTTGTCTAAAATGTTATCCATCTCACCAGAGTATAAAAAAATACCTTGACCTATTGTGTGTGGCTAGCAGAGATCCTGCTGAAACCTTCAAAGTACTGGATGATTTCAGCCTTTCTCCAGCTACTTTTTCCTTCCCCTCTCATTCACACACAAACCTATGGGGCCCTCCAAACCAGCCAAGTCTTGAAGATCAATCTGAGTGGAACTCCTTTTAACCAGACTGACATTTTCTGCAGCAGGATGGTGGCTGAACTTGAAATATTCCACCCCCAGAATTTAGCAGTAGAGAAAGGAAAAAGGGTGAAGGGCTTCCTCCTCTGATCACTGAGTACATATTTATTCACTTCTACCTCATAAGTCTAGACAGCACCAAGTCTTCGTTCAGCCCACTGCATGTAAGCTATCTAAAAACTTACATTTTTATTAGTGCTCAGCTCAAGCCTGAAAACCATTTGAAGAAACAGCTTTAAATTATGATTTTTTTTTAGGAAAACATAGTTTCACTACTTTTCTGCATGTTCAATATATTACATTAACTCAATGATATCTGATAGATATCTTACTACAAAAGATGTGTGTGTGTGTGTGTGTGTATATTTCCATTGATTAAATTCCTTTGCTAAACAATGTTTTGTGTTCAGTCCCTGCCATATTTGGAAATAGTAAAAGTTAAGTGATATAGTTGTGAATGAGCTAGTACATAACCTTGGTATTTGGCCTCTGATTTGACTTTAATATCCTGTAATACTTTTCCACTAGTGTACCCTTGCCTTTAGAAAATGCCACCATCTCTGCTCTAGAAAAGTTGAGTTTAAACTTATTTCTGTCCCATTTCTTATTGTTAAAAGCTTTGAATAAAATATTCCTTGTTTAACTTGTCTGAATTTTTTGTTTTGATACTTCATATAAAGGAAAGATTTATAAGATGCCAGAAATGTAACAAAACACAAAACAGTGCCTCACTTTATTATAAACTTTGGTACAAAATGAAAAGTTTTCCAAGTTTAAAAATTTATAGAAGATAAAGCATTGTGGTAAAAGTAAAGGAATTCATGGAAACTTCTTATATAAAAGACATTGAGCATATACTAAATCAGTAACTCAACATAGAAAATTAAGAAACAATAGTGTTTCAGCTTAGAAACATAACTTGTATACTTGTACAAACTTGGAAATACCTTGGAATACCTTCGCAATTTGGAAAATTAGGTAAGATATCACTTGTTCACAGGAAGAAAAATAACAAGGTTATGATGTGGGTTTAGGTAATATATGAAGATAAAGAACAAAAGATAAAGAAAATTCTCCTTGCCATTGACCTGAGTGAAATAATCATTCCTTAAAAAAATATAATTTTAGAATTTACTCCAAAGCAGTCAAAAGTCTTAAGTATTCAAGTAACTTGATACTTGTAATTTCCTAATTGCATAGAAAAAACTTTCTCCAGGAACTTAGCAGCCCAGTGTGGTCAATAGTAGATGTTCATTGCAGTGTGGTCAATAGTAGATGTTCATTGCAGTGTGGTCAATAGTAGATGTTCACTGAATTCTTCAATACCATGTTACTTCCTCTCCCTCTCTACTATGCTACCTCTTCTCCCTCTTTACCATGCTACCTCCTTTCCCTTTTCTACTCTGGCAACCAAAAGAGTAAAAAGGAGTCAAGTTACATGTTACAGCAAAATGTAAATGAGAAAAAAAATCAACAAGGTTGAATGTAATAGGCAACAGAGCATTCAGCAGATAAAAGAAAGAGGAAAATCAATAAAAATGTCTTAAACCAAGGTTCAAATTAACATCAAGTCTGAAGTATATTCCTTTAAGTTAATACAATCTGCACATAAAGTCAAATGCAAACCTCACCTCAAAGTCTTCATAGCTAATTTTCCCTGTTCTCAGGGAGTACAGAGCACAATCAAATTTCAAATTATATCTTACCAATATTAAACTTCTGAAGAAGACTGACCAGCAAATTAAAATAGCATTTAATCTCTCATAAACTTGGAATACCTTGGCGATTTGGAAAATTAGGTAAGATATCACTTGTTCACAGGAAGAAAAATAACAAGGCTATGATGTGGGTTTAGGTGATATATGAAGAAAAAGAACAAAAGATAGAGAAAAGCTCCTTGCCATTGACCTGAGTGAAATAATAATTCCTTAAAAATATAACTTTAGAATTTACTCCAAAGCAGTCAAAAGTCTTAATTTACTAAAGCATCTCATGCTAAGGGTTGAAGATTCAGACATGCCAGGAAATAATAAGACAAAAAAAGGACATATTTTCACTGAATCACTTCTATATTTGGATGCAGTATTTGATCTTCAAAATATTCCCAAGTGAGAGTTTGGAACTATAAATAAAAATTATTTCTAGAAAAATATTACTACTGTTTCAATTATTTTTTACAAGTTGGAGTGTCAAGAAATAGGAATAAGGGCTGGGGATATAGCCTAGTGGCAAGAGTGCCTGCCTCGGATACATGAGGCCCTAGGTTCAATTCCCCAGCACCACATATACAGAAAACGGCCAGAAGCGGCGCTGTGGCTCAAGTGGCAGAGTGCTAGCCTTGAGCGGGAAGAAGCCAGGGACAGTGCTCAGGCCCTGAGTCCAAGGCCCAGGACTGGCCAAAAAAAAAAAGAAAAAAAAGAAATAGGAATAAGGACCATGAAACATGAAGTGTATCCAATATCTTACATTTCTATATTACTTATAAAGGCATGGCAGAGCCCAGATAAGTATAATTAAAGCCAACTAAGTGGTTAATGCAATTCATTGCTTATTTATCATATTTTTGTACCCTCAAATAAAAATTTAAATTACAGAATACTTATTCAATTGGTTAAAGATCTTAAATTTGAATCCCATTTACTTTGTCAAATCATTGTAAAGTACAGAAACTGCAGTGTACTTATGATGATTTTAAAAAATCAATAGATTTCTCAAAATCTGAGGCTAACAAGCTGAGTGTTGTGGTACATACCTGTTATCCCAGTACTAAGGAAGGCTGAGGCAAGAGAATCCCGAGTTAAAGACCTGCTACATATAGCAAGGCTCAATCCCAAAAAGAAAAACTGAGAAATTAAAAACTGCAACAACTAAAACAAGCAATTCAAAATTTTTAAATATATAGCTTAATTTCAAAATGGATATGGATAATCATACATTTTAGGTAAAAAACTTAATTCATGTTCCCCAACCTACACAATGAAATATTCTTCCTCCACAAAATCATTAAAGATCTTTGTATTATTTCATAAAACTTTACATTGAAATACAGTTCATACCATTATTATAAGGTCAAGTTTCTGATTGTTTTCTTATTTATAACAATGAAGAGACTGAATGGCTGGACTGATGTTATAGCCTAGGAATCAAGTACATGGTCTCTACAAAAGACTCCTGTTAGGTCTAAGGACACAGGAACTAAAAATGCCAGAGAAAGGTATTCCTTGTGAGTTGTAACCAAAAAAGAACAGAAGTAGTTACAGAAATTTCAGATAAAAATTGAGTCTAAAGTAAAAATTACTATAAGAAAAAAAAGGACACTCTTTAATAAGGATGACTATTCATAAGTAATAAAATTTAAAAATTTATCTTCCAAACTACAGAGTTCCTAAATAAGTGAAGTAATTGAAGGAAGTAATATGAAGGAACTATAGGAAATCTATGAAGCAGAACTGAAGGAAGAGACAGTAATGAATTAGTAGGAAACTTTAGTATTCTTCTTCCAGTAATGGATAGGACAATAATCAAATTAATAAGGAAGTGGCAAAATTGAAAAGCACAGTAAAAAAAACTAGATATTATAGATATATACAAAAATAGTAACCAACCAAGTCTATAAGGAACATTTTCTAGAATAAGGGCACATATTGTGACAAAACAAATCATAACAAGTTCAAGAAGATTAAAATAATAAAAACTATATATTCAGATATATAAAACTTGAAATCAATTTAAATGGAAAATGAGACAATCAAAAACATGTGAAAAAATTAAATATACTCTAATACATCCAATGGGTCAAGATAAACAAATAATGATGCTTTGGAAGTATGACTTTAAAAACAGGAAATTACATAAGGGCTTGAAATGAGAGATGCCCACTGGAATTGGTTATTTGTGTCTGATATCTCACATTGCAAGAGCAGAAGCCAGGCACTGGGGGCTCAGGCTGGTAATCCTAGCTACTCAAGAAGCTAAGCTTTGAGGATCCTGATTTGAAGCCAGTTTGGTCAGGAAAGGTCTGGAGACCCCAATTAATCACCAGAAAACTGGAAGTGATGCTGTAACTCCAAGTGACAGAGTGCCAGCCTTGACTGCAAAAGGTCAGGGACAATGCCCAGGGCCTGAGTTCAAGCCCCATGACTAACAAAAAAGAAAAAGAAAGAAAGAAGTAGAAAAAAAATACATTTTCCAAGTCTTTCTATTTCCTTATGAATGGGGCAATGTCATTCTTTCTGAAAAAAAAATTAAAAAAACATATTAAGTAAAGTGAACAAGACTCAAAGAAATATAGACTCTATGGTTTCCCTCATTGGTAACAATTAGTACATGTCTAGGATAGCCCTAGCAGAAGATCACAATAGTTCAATAGCTATGCCCGTATGAACACATAAGATGATCCTAAGCAAAATGAACTCCAAGTTATACAAATAAGTGGTTTTTCATTGTTATTATTTTCAATGTACCATGTGAAATTATTCATTTTTCTTTTGTCTTTCTTCCCCATGGTTTTACCCCTGATGTCACTGTTACTGATTTTGGTACCCTGGGTATTGTGTACACGTTTATTGGAAATTGGGAAAAGAAGGGACATCAAAATAGAAAGATAAAGGATAAAAAGTAGGGGCTGGGAATATGGCCTAGTGGTAAAGTGCTCGCATCGTATACATGAAGCCCTGGGTTCAATTCCTCAGCACCACATATATAGAAAACGGCCAGAGGTGGCGCTGTGGCTCAAGTGGCAGAGTGCTAGCCTTGAGCAAAAAGAAGCCAGGGACAGTGCTCAGGCCCTGAGTCCATGCCCCAGGACTGGCAACAAAAACAAAACAAATAAACAAAGGGTAAAAGGTAACCAAAGCAAAAGCAATGCTTACAAGATAATATGCTGTACAACTGTACAATTCAGGGTGGGGAGGGAGGGGAAGGAGACTGGAGAGGGGAGAAGTGGGAGAAAAATGAGGGAGGAGGTAACAAGTTTAATAAGAAGAAATGTACTCACTGACTTATGTATGAAACTATAACCCCTCTCTACACCACTTTGACAATAAATTAATTAATTAAAATAAAATAAATCATTACTGATAAAAATACAACATTTAGTCAGGAGTCTACATAAACACATTGACAGACATGAAAACAATTTAAATACTTCAATGCATCTTGTCTGTTAGGCCATAATATCTGAAATATGAGTACATATCTTCTCTCTGTGATTTCTACATTACAGAAATTTAAGAAAAGTTAACAGTAAGAAAAGACCAAAAGTTTTTGAACTCCTAAGAACAAAGGCATGAAATAAAATGAATTGTTTGACAGTATTATGATTATTACACATTGAATGTGTTAGGTTACTCCAGAAAAGGCTCTTATGGGATTGGAAAAGGTGGTATTAGAGTTGGAAATATATTAGTTAATCAATATTTAAAAACAAATAAGAGAATCATTGTCTCTCAGGATTTTACATTTATTTAATCAAGTTTCTTAGAATAAAATTTAATGCAATACTCCATACATAACAATAAACTCAAGAGTTCTAAGATAACAAACAAAACCCCTAAATTTGTATTCAGGTACATGTAGATTTGTCTTTACATATTCTCTACAAAGAATATAAAATATTTACAACTCTAGATTTTCTATTTTATTTCTTAAATAATAGTATTTAAATAATCCATTCTAACTAATAAGTATTAGAAAAATACAATAATATTTGAACTCAATCTACATATTTTGTGTTTAAAACTATCTCATAGGTGCAGCTGGTATTATGAAATGATAAACTCAAATCCTGGAATCTAAATTCAGTAAGACACATATTTCACATGTTTGGATTTAATTTTTTTTGTGTGCTGAACTTTTTTGTGTCTTGAACTTAGGGCTAAATACTATCCTTCAACTTTTTTGCTCAAGTCTAGTGCTTTACCATTAGAGCCACAGCTGCACTTCAGGCTCTTATGTGATTAATTAAAAGTTCTGGCTGGCTTTGAACTATGATCTTCAGATCTCAGCCTCTAAGTAGCGAGGCTTGCAGGTCTGGATCACTAATGCCCACCTTTTCAAGTGTCATCTTCTTTCTTTTTTAATGTACTTTTTCTTTTAACTGTTTCTGAATACTCATCAGACATAGAATCTACATAAAACGATTTATATATTAATTTTAATAAGGCAGTTTTGTGCCTCACAGAACTAAGATGAATCTGAATCAAATATGTTTCCCTGCCTCACAGGTCCAAAAACTGTTAGCCAATCAAATGTATGCATTTTAGTAGCTGAACTATTGTACATCTTGGATAAATACTTCAATTCTTAAGTATCCACAATATTAAATGGTTATGGAAACTTCTAAAATACTCAGCATTGTCTAATAAATTTGTGCATGCATGCTATAGCTTTCTGGAAAAAATACCAATACACAATAGGGAATGCATTGTTAGCAAACTTGTCTTATAAAAAATTCTGAATGAAGTCTTCAGGATGAAAGCAAGTGACCCCAGATGGTAATTAAATTCACAACTTCAAACAAAGAGCACTGCTAAAGTAATTATGCAACCATGAACAAATAAAATATATATAAATGCATGTGGCTCTTTCCTCTTGGAATTTATTTAAAATTAATTGCATAAAATAATGTGTATATGACATATTTTGTTGTTTATAACATAAATAAATATTACATTTCTCAAAGTAATTTACCAACATCAGCAAGAGAGGAGACCAAAGATGGACTGTGCTAAAGGAATAGCTATGTTTGAAAAACAAAACTATAATGATGTATTACCAGGCTTGTAACAGTAATTGTCTTAATATGTATGGTAATAGTACTACACAAAGGAGGAAAATTAGATAGAACTGAATAAAAATAATATTCTAACTGCTACAAAACTTATGTGTACACACTGAAAAATAATTCTAGTAAGATATAAAGAGTAAGCCCCAAAGCAACAACTAAACTAAAAATCTCAAAAATAGGGGAACTTATTTTTTAAATGTATTTATTGTCAGAGTGAAGTACAGAGGGGTTACAGTTTTATACATAAGCAGCGAGTACATTTCTTATTTAACTTGTTATCTCCTCCCTCATTTTTCCCCACCTCCTCTCTCTCAATTTCTCTTCCCCCACCATGAGTAGTACAGTTGGTTTCACCATATAGTTTTGTAAGTATTGCTGTTGCATTGGTTTGTCTTTTTGTCCTTTGTCTCTCCATTTTGTCATTCCCTTTCCCTTCCCTAGTTCCAACACACAGATATACAATATCCAGGGTACTAAAATCAGTTACAGTGACATCAGGGGTAAAACCACGGGAAAGAAATACCCAAAAAATGGCACAAAAGAATTAAAACTGCACATTAAGAAGTATTTAATAGGGCTGGGGATATAGCCTAGTGGCAAGAGTGCCTGCCTCGGATACACGAGGCCCTAGGTTCGATTCCCCAGCACCACATATACAGAAAACGGCCAGAAGGGGCGCTGTGGCTCAAGTGGCAGAGTGCTAGCCTTGAGCAGGAAGAAGCCAGGGACAGTGCTCAGGCCCTGAGTCCAAGGCCCAGGACTGGCCAAAAAAAAAAAAAAAAAAAGAAGTATTTAATACAAAACAAAGCAATAAAGACAGAAGACCAAAAGAGATGGAAGATAATAGAAAGTAGTAAGATAAATAACAAGTGTATGCCAAACTGTGATAGAATTAATAGCACTAAAGGTGAATGGAAAAAATGTTTTTCTTTGGATGCTATTTTAAATAACTATTTTTTAATTTCTTAGTGGGCAGGGGCATTTTGGTCTAATATTCCCATATGTGCTATTTGAGATTTACAAGATATAAAAATATCCAAAAAAATGGTGCTGGGAATTTGGCCTAAAGGTAGAGTGCTTGACTTGCATACATGAAGCCCTGGGTTTGATTCCTCAGCACCACATACACAGAAAAAGCCAGAGGTGGCACTGTGGTTCAAGTAGTAGAATGCTCTAGCCTTGAGCAAAAAGAACCCAGGGACAGTGCTCAGGCCCTGAGTTCAAGCCCCAGGACTGGCCATCATCATCATCATCATCATCATCATCATCATCATCATCATCATCATCATCATAAAATTTACAATGGAATTCCTTTGCAATATTTGCTAGGACCAAGGCTACTGTTATCCTATAAACAAATCATCTATCCAAAGAAAACTTACAGTGAACCTAAGAAATACCTTTAGTCACAATTTTATATGTAGCAGTGCCACTGTTTGGATATTACAGGGCATTTTTATTACAGAATCGAGTTTTGAATAAAATGATAATGAATAGGTACAAGCAATAGGAACCAGTGACAGGAAACAGGAAAGACTGACATTTTTCAAGAACGACATAACTTTCTTTTCTTTTTTTTTTTTTTTTTTTGGCCAGTTCTGGGCCTTGGACTCAGGGCCTGAGCACTGTCCCTGGCTTCTTTTTGCTCAAGGCTAGCACTTTGCCACTTGAGCAACAGCGCCACTTCTGGCCATTTTCTGTATATGTGGTGCTAGGGAATTGAACCAAGGGCCTCATGTATAGGAAGCAAGCACTCTTGCCACTAGGCCATATCCCCAACCCCCCGAAATAACTTTCTTAAAAGTTATTTTACATCTATTTTAATTTTATAGGTTTAAAGTGGTTTTACATGTGATATTTCACTGTATCTTCATAATACAAAATAAAATTTTCAGAATAAAGAAAACAAAATATCTCTTAACCAAAATATTTTCATTTTTTTATTGTGAAACACCACTAGAATTCACTTGGTGTCTTGCTTTTTGTGAGTAAAAATAGTAATTTTGCTGCCAATACACATGAGGGTCATCAAGATTACAAGCTTAACATTTAGCTTGTATAGATTTATGCCTGATGTAAGCTATTATAAATGTATGAACTTTAAAAAATGATTTCTATTTTCAGTTAATCAAATGAGTTATTTCTTTAAGATAGTCTCCTAGCAACTTCAGAGAAAAGAGGAGGTCCTGCTGGTACTAGAAAAAGATTTGTTTATCACATACCCAGATCTAACTTCTGAGTGTGCTTCAAAGTGCTGCTTTGATCAAACAACTATCAAACTTTTCTGTCATAGAACTAACAAGGTTGTAAGAATCTTCATTTCATAATTTCTGATTTTGAGATACCCACAGAGAAAGAACAGTGGCTCATTTGAATAAGTGGTTTCTCAAAAGAATATTTTAATAAAAATATATCTATTAAATCTCAATAGGTTATCAATAATCAAAATTCCTTATTGTTTTTCAGATATTGTTAGGTTGGCAATGAAATCACTACTTTCTAACTAATCATAAAATAAAGCTCAGCCAGCATATGTCCAACTGCATTTCTCAGTCAGTGATTGACAAAGAAGTGTGAACCACTCCTGTCACATTCAGTCCTTTGGCAGCTTTTGTTTATTCTTTTCAGTGAACAAGTATTGGATCCAACTCATTTAGGATAATCCATGATTTCAAATCTTTCTTAAACTGTTTTCAGGTAATATGCTCTAATGAGAAGCTTAAATTAGAGATGCAGCTTGGATGGGAAACTTTTAATGTAGAGGTAAAAGAGAGCTGTCCATTGCTGAGATGAAATTAGAGGTAGGGTTAGGAAATACCACAAATACAAGTTTGAGTAATATTATCTTAAATCATCTGGTCTGAACTATAAAGTAAGCAATTGAGTAGGAACTAGTTCTTATAGGAGTTTTACTCTGACTTGGAAGAAAATCCATCAACATGATGTATGGGCAGAGAAAAAAATAGACATGTAATTTGCAATACTGCAGGATTTTATGCATCTCTGGGAAGATGGGTTTATATTTTGAATCACGTAGTTCATACATGTCTTCAATGTGTCAGTGTTTTACCCCCTTTATTTTCTCCTGCTAATTTTGATGGAAGGAAAATTCCTAGAACTAATGAGTATTTATTGACTTTCTACCTTCCTTGCACTCTCCTTGAATTAGTGACTTTAAAAAGTATGTTCAGGGGCTGGGGATATGGCCTAGTGGCAAGAGTGCCTGCCTCATATACATGAGGCCCTGGGTTCGATTCCCCAGCACCACATATACAGAAAACGGCCAGAATTGGCGCTGTGGCTCAAGTGGCAGAGTGCTAGCCTTGAGCAAAAAAGAAGCCAGGGACAGTGCTCAGGCCCTGAGTCCAAGCCCCAGGGCTGGCCAAAAAAAAAAGTATGTTCAGACAGGAACAACACTGAACACACCAGATGATTGTCACAGAAAATAATATTAAGAAGCAAAAATTGGAAAAAAAATTATTGAAATTGGAAGAAAAATAATCATCTATCTTTAATTCCAGAAGCAATGCAGCAACAAAATCTAACCTCTCATGTCAGTTCAGAGTGTGCTGTGTTAAGTTCTTTATGCATTACCTCACAAATTTTTACAATACTGCATGATAATAGTTATTATTATGCTCACTGTATAGATAAGGTAAATGAGGCTTAGATTATACAGCTTTCTCTACCCTTGAAAGCTTGTGGGCTTATGCATGATGCCACATTGATGGCCTTCAACCCATGTTCAATGCAGACAGAGATCCATCGATAACCTGGTAGGCTAGTTCTAAGAGCCAGAAATTTCTATAATGTGGTATTTAGAATAGAATACAAGACAATATGCATCATTTCCACATGTTGATTTCAATTTTGTGATATATCAGGTAGAATTACCTTCATCTAAGATATATATATATATATATATATCTCCATATGTATACATATATGTATCTAAACACCAGAGTCAGAAAGTAAAAATGGTATATTTAGTAAAATTGATGTTTGTTTTGCTTGAAGTAGGAACAGTTGATATTTACTATGCAGGGGGTCATATTGTAGTGTGTTCTCACACTTCAACTGACTTCCGATTGTCAACATTGCCTCATGATCCAAGATAGCTGCTTAAGTGTCAGTATCTAATCTGAGTGAAGAAAAGAGAAGTAAAGGTGGCAGGGATGAGAGGGAGTGCAGGACATCTCTCTCAAAAAAAAAACACATAAATATTTACAAAAGAAGGATATTTTTGAGAACACCCATACCACATCTGCTACTCACATTTCCTTATCTACTCAAAACTTCAAAGATGTTTTAACTTCTCCTGGGAAAAAAGAAGGAATAATATATGACATACCAATAACTATTGGTTGCTACCAGAGTAAGATTGTTTAATTAACTTCTTTTTAAAATTTTTTGTTATTTTAAAGGTCATGTACAGAGGAGTGATGGTTACATAAATCAGACAAAGAGCACATTTCTTTCCATTGCTCTCTCCCAGTTTTTTCTTCCTGTCTCTACTCACAAATTGTACAGTTTATTTTCACCATAGTGTCTAGTATCACTGCTGCATTTATTCACTCTGTCCCACCATTTCTGTGCCTCTATTATCTCCCCAAAGGCAGATAAACAAACAAACTAGACAAAAGGAAATGAAAAAAGCAACAAAGAAGAAAATCCTTTGCTTCCATTTCCTGGAGCTAATTTCAATAACTATTATTTTATATGATCGGATGCACATAGTTATTGGGCTCTTGTGATGTTCTAAGAATGTCCTTCTTTGGTTTCCGTGAGAATGCCTAGACACCAGTGTATTTTTTTTTAATTTTACCATCCAGTGTGTTTACTGTTGGATTTATAGGCACATTCTAATTACCAAAAATGAGGGAAACCATGCAACCTATGTTTCTCTGGGTCTGGATTATTTCACTAAATATGATTTTTTCCAAGTCTTTCCATTTCCTTATGAATGGTACAATATCATCCTTTCTGATGTATGAGTAAAATTCCATTGTGTACCACATTTTCTTAATCCATTTGTCCACTAAGGGGCATCTGAGTTGATGCCATATCTTTGCTATGATAATGATGCAATGAACATAGTTGTTCTGGTGGCTTATTTGTGGCCTTGTATGTGTTCTATTGGATAAATGCCCAGGAGTGGGATTGCTGGGTCATAGGAAAGCTCTTGTGTTTAGTCCTTAGAGGAAACTCAATACTGCTTTCCAGAGTGGTTGAGCAAGTTTACTTTTCCATCAACAGTGTAGTAGCATTCGTTTCTGGCCACATCCTTGCTAGCATCTGTTATAGTTAGTTTTCTTGATAATTGCCCTTCTAACTGGGGTGAGGTGTAACCTAAATGCTGCTTTGATTTGCATCTCTTGCATCTGTTGAACATCTCTTCATGCGTCTATTGGCCATTCTTATTTTTTCTTCAAAGAATTCTCTCTTTAAATCAGTAGCCCATTTATTAATCGGGTTGTTATTTCTTTGAGGATTTGTTTTTGAGAGGTTTAATTTTTTGAGCTCTGAATATATTTTAGATATGAGGCCATTGTCTGATGAATAGATAGTAAAGAGCTTCTATTCTGTTGGCTTTCTATTTATCTTGCTAGCTATGTCCTTTGTCATGCAGAAACTCTTCAGTTTTATGCAATCCTATTTATCTAGTCTTCCTTTGATATGTTGTGATTCTAGATCTTTATTTAAGAAGTTTTCACCTTTGCAAAGCAGCTTAGTGTTTTCCCTATCCCTTCCTGTAATATTTTCAGGGTATCTGGTCTTACATGGAGGCCTTTCATTAATTTGGAGTTGATTTTGGTCCAAGGTGATATATAAGGATCTACCTTCAGTTTTCTACATGTGTTTAGACAATTGTGCCAGCCCCATTTGTTGAAGAGGCAATCTTTCTTCCATCCTGTGTTTTCAGTTGCCTTTTCCAATATGAGGTGGCTGTAGGTGAATGGGTTCATTTCTGGGTCTTCTATTCTATTCTATTGGTCCACCCTCAAAGAAACATGGTTTCTCTCATTTGTAATTAGAATGTTCCTATGAATCTACAAGTAAACCTAATGGACAGTAAAAGACAAATAATTACAGTTGGACATGATTAATTAAACAGCAATCTATACATTCACACAGTGAGAACAAAGGAGGATATCCTAAGGAGTGGATCACAAGGGCTCAATAGTTATATGCACATGAATGAAATGAACTCCATGAAATGTAAGCTTGTTGTTGTTGTTGTTGTTGTACTTGCGGTTCTTTTTTTCCCCTCTTCTTTCCTTTTTACTCTGGTTAATTCCTTTCTGTTGCTGTTTTTGATTCCTGTACCCTTTGTCTTATTATTGTTAGTTTTCTTTATTATGGCATTCTTAAGAAACTATGTCTAAGCCAAATACACTATATAAAAATGTCATTTTAAGACTTTTGAGGGGCTGGGGATATAGCCTAGTGGCAAGAGTGCCTGCCTCGGATACACGAGGCCCTAGGTTCGATTCCCCAGCACCACATATACAGAAAATGGCCAGAAGCGGCTCTGTGGCTCAAGTGGCAGAGTGCTAGCCTTGAGCGGGAAGAAGCCAGGGACAGTGCTCAGGCCCTGAGTCCAAGGCCCAGGACTGGCCAAAAAAAAAAAAAAAAAAAAAAAAAAAAAAAAAAAAAAAAGACTTTTGACTTCCTCAGAAAATTCAAATAACCACAGATCCCATAATCAGGGTTCTATTTCTTGTTTTATAAAACATTTTCTAACTTAGAATTTTGTTTTCTACTTTAATATAAAATATATATTTGATACAAGTAGTAAAAGACCAATATGGAAAAATCCTAAACTATTAGACATTGTAGCTATCTACTTTAATCTGTTTTATCTGACTCTGTTCCCTGAAATAGTCTTTTGAGTAAG
Organism: Perognathus longimembris pacificus; assembly: GCF_023159225.1. Taxonomy (NCBI): domain Eukaryota; kingdom Metazoa; phylum Chordata; class Mammalia; order Rodentia; family Heteromyidae; genus Perognathus; species Perognathus longimembris. The sequence continues at coordinate 122,784,697 of NC_063162.1, forward strand.
GTTCATAATTAACATTTCCAATCTCATGCTTCACAATTTCTTTTTTTTCTTTTTTGTATATCAGATGTAGCACCCTTTCCCCTACCTCCATTAATCTAAACATATCTGAAATATATCCCCTGAGAGTTTGTTGAACAAATTTTATAGTCTTTCTTTTCTGATGCTTCATTGACAGAAAAGCAGATAGTTCTTGTCTCTGCTGCTTCTAATGAAAACTTACTCCTCTTCATATTTATTCTTCAAGTTGCTACACAGATATTCCCCTTTCCTCATGTATATTACCATGAACAAATTGCCATGTATAATAGTGTGTTCAATAAAGCATTATAGTTCATGGCACAGAATGCAGGCATGTGCAAAGAGAGGGAGATTTAGGTCATACCTTTCTTGACTTCTAAGATACTTCATATTGGAAAAGTACACTACAAAAGAAAAGACAAAAAAATCATAAACAGCCAAGCACTATCTGGATGCACATTAAGAGGGTTACTAACAAATTAATAGTCATATTGTGTGTGGAGTCAATTGATTTGCTAGTATTCACTCTCCCTAAAATATTTTCCATAATGTTAAAAGAAATTGAGTTACACCACAGTTGTTGAAGTAATAACTAAGGAAACCTCATATTTTAATGTTGATTAGTCTAACTGGTCAAATTGGACTTGGACCTCTTGTGGTAATGTCTGTGTGAAATATTTAATACTAATTAGCCCATAAATTTTAGATTTGGCATTGACACAGGGAAGAAAATCAAATAAAACTCTTAAATGGTGATAATCACACTGATTTTATTACTTTTAAGAGAACTCCTAGCTTAATCAGTTCTTCAAATGTCTCATTACATTAGTGATAGTGGATTATATATTAAGAAAATAAGCTAAGAACTTTGAGAAGAAACTAAGTAAGAAAAATTTCTCTATTGTTATTAACTAATTAATAAAATAATAGAAAAAAAGACAAAGGAAGGGCTATGGAAATGACTTTATTGTTCAAATTTGTTGAGCAAATTAGAGCAACTACATGTTAAATTGTGACAATACAAGACAATTCCAGTTTTCCATAAAATAATTTTTCTTCCTAAGATTAATCTAATGAAAGTTTTCTTAATGTTTTCACATTAGCAAAAAGTAAATGACGGTCATCCTGAAACTGGGGTCTCAAGTAATAAATATTTTTACAACTATGGATACAAAGAGAGCAGAGCATGTTTAAAACCCATTTACAGTTGAAACTGCACAAGGTACAAAAGTGAGGATTAAGAAAGTACAGTTATGGCTTAGAACTAGAAACATCGTTGAAAAAGAACTTACAAAGAAATTAACTGAAATTAATTTAAAATGAGTGTTAGGAGAACATGAGGCATAGGATGCTGACTCAATTTTGTCTTCAAATTGGAAAATAGCAATATTAACATAGTTATTAAGAGAAAAATAACTTCCTTGTATTATTGCAATGCACTTTAACAAATTGATATGTTTAATATTAAAATTATGCTTTTAGGTGATATTTTATATTAATTGATTTCTAAAATGGTTTTCTCTTTACTATATCTGCTTGTGATAGAATTTCTGAACTACAGTGCTTTGAAAGAATTGTGTTGCAATTATAAGCACAATAAACTAACGCAGTAAAAACTCACAATTAGACTCACAGACACTATACCACATGATGACAGCACTGAGCAATGGAAAGAACAATAAATCCTGAAGTTAAGATGTGAATATTGGGGTAGCCTGTTAGTTTGTGAAATTAATAATGCAATTAGTCTTTCTAATTTTCATGAATTGATACAGAAATTAAAGATAATAAAGGTCACCCTCACTGTATATTTCTTGTCTCTTATATCTAAGAAAATGGTTGAAATGGAGCAGTTACTCTATAATTGACAGTCATCTTCCCCTCTGCCTTCTTGTTAGTGTCCCACAATAGGATTTTAGTCTTCAATTTGTGATCAAGTTTGCTGTAAGAAAATAATGAATTGAGAAGAACCCAGTTAAGAGTCCATATGAGAAAATCTATTCAACGATTCTTCTTTCCCAATACAGCATTAACACACATGGAGGCTTTCTTTTTCTTTTCCATTTATTTATTTATTTTTGCTGGTCCTGGGTCCTGGAGTTTGAACTCTGAGCCTGGGCTCTATCCCTGAGCTTTTTTTGCTCAAGGCTAGTAGTACTATACCACTTGAGCCACAGCATCGTAGCTGACTTTTTCTGAGTAATTTATTGGAGATTAATCTCATGGACTTTTCTGCCTGGGCTGGCTTCAAACTTTGATTTTCAGAACTCAGGTTCCTGATTAGTTTCAATTACAGCCACCAGTGCTTGGCATTGGATGCTTTTTGGTCATTGGGATGTTGACATCTTTCTGATCTTGAGAAAAATCCTGAGAGGTGACACAGAGAGAACTCCTCACCCCAGGACCCTTGAGCAGGAAATAATGAAAGCATTGACCAGAATCAGATAATCTCTAGGAAAAGCAGTGAGACAGAAATACAGCTAAATATAGTGTTCATTAAATTTTCACATACTGCATCATTTCCCAACCTCAAAATGTCCTTCCTAATCAAAGAATAAAGGACAGTTGGATATTAAAGATGAGTTAGGAAATTTAATATTTAAAGGAATTAAGTTAATCATCTGAGGAAAGTGAAGGCAAATAGATTGAGTGTTAGACTCCAGGGTAAGCCTCTCTGCATACTCCATCTAGGTTAGCCTCCAGAAAACAGACAGCTCCCTCCACACTCATCTCAAACCTCAATTCGCAACAACATACAATATTACATAGAATAGGCCTGCTTTTATAATGGCTCCTTTCAAAGTACAAGTGGAGTCAAATTGTAACCATGTACCAGGAGATCCAGGAACAAAGTACCAACCTAAAAAACAAAAGAAATAAAAATGTTTGCTTGGAGAATGTAACCAACACTAGCATTGTATTAACTAAGAATTGTAGACTTTAGGAAGAAACAAGTAGGTGACGAAAATTTTGGAGTAACAAATTTAAATATTATAAACGAGGCTACAGTAAGGCCACCACCACAACCACATCATTGCAGATATATTCATTGGAGCCAAATATGAAATCAGGCCAGATACCACTCAATGGATGAATGGATCAAGAAGTTTGTGTGTGTGTGTGTGTGTGCGTGTGTGTGTGTGTGTGTGTGCATTCACAATAGAATTTTGTTCATCAATTAGGCAGAATATTACATCATTTTCAAAGAAATAGAAGAAAATGTAAAAAAAATATCTTGTTTAGTAAGGTAAGTCAGGCCCAAGGAGACAAAAGATGCTAGTTTCCTCTCATGTGTAGAATCCCAAATACATTTTTTAATGTATAAGCGAACACTGCGTGTGTTATACAAGTGTATCCTCTGCATTCATCATAACATAGTAGATGCAGGGAAGACCTCAAAGTGTGTAATTTCTTAAAAAGGTGAATTTACAGTCCAACAAAACAAACACCAGGAAATAGGTATTTTAAAAGTAGGGGTGGCATTTGTAAGGAAATGGAAGGACTTGGAAAAAATTATACTAAGTGAAGTGAGCCAGACCCAAAGAAATATGGACTCTATGGTCTCCCTTATTGGGAATAATTAGTACAGGTTTAGGCAAGTCATAGAAGAGCATCACAAGGCCCAATAGCTATACCCTTATGAACACCTAAGATGATGCTAAGTGAAATGAACTCCATGTTATGGAGACAATTGTTATATCACAGTTGTGACTACTTTCAATGTCCCATGTGTATCTGTAGCTTCTATTATTGACGATGTTCTTGTATCACCTTCCCTTGGTTGTACCTACACTATCTCTATAATCTTATCTGAGTATATTGGAAACCGTGTATACTGGTATTGGAACTAGGAAATTGAAAGGGAATACTAAAATTGAGAGACACAGGGTAAAAAAAAAAAAGACAAACAACTACAAAAGGAATACTTGCAAAACTGTTTGGTGTAAGTGAACTGAACACCGCAGGGGGGGAAAGGGTAAGGGGGAGGGGGGAGGGGGGTATGAGGGACAAGGTTACAAACAGTACAAGAAATGTATCCAGTGCCTAAGATATGAAACTGTAACCTCTCTGTACATCAGTTTGATAATAAAAATTTGAAAAAAAAAAAAAGTAGGGGTGGGATCAAGGGGAAGGGGTAGAAAAATAAAGAGAGGAAGTGAGAGGAAAATACAGTCATAAAATCCAATGCATAATTTGTAAAATAAAGGACATTAAGGAAGGGGATGGGATTGGGAGGGATGGGGAAAATGATGAAAGCAGTGACATTAATTAAGATGCATTATATTCATTAACTGCTTTGTTGAATGGCAAGTCCTTTGTACAATTACATATATTAAAGATAATATATTTTAAAAATACGATTACAAATGAACTCAAGAAAGGACAAATAATTGGTCTAACCTTCTGAGATTATTCCTTCTTTCAGACAGTCTTCACATAGCATGAGTCTTTGATTGGCCTGAACCCATGTTTCTTCAAACGGAAGCTATGGGAGCTCAAGTCCAAAATGACATTATGAACTACTTTGATATTTGACCTTCATTTTCCTCTCCAGCTCTTCATCAATGCACCTCATAACTAATCTGCAGCCCTCCACAGCCTATTAACGCCTGAAGATAAAGATGGAATGAAGAGGCATTCCAAGACAGGGGCATCAAGAAGATAACACAAGCCACAGTAAGAGGAGTCGTGGATGGACATTGGAGTAAGCTGCTTGCCTATTCTGTGGGTTTTCTCTATGTGTTGCCAGCAGTTTGCACACTATTTCTAATGCAACGTGGAGGAAGTAAAAGTTGACCATTCATACATATGGCAATAATGGGTCACAGGTTTTGATTAGACACAAACGAGAATAAATGGACTAAAATTTTATTCTAATAGAGGCTCACACAAAGAGGGCTATTGATCCAGAAAAGAAGCCAAAACCAACAAAACAACAAAAGGCAGAAGCACAAGGAATAGGCAACTGACCCGACTCTACTTGGAGATACATGAGCTAAGATTTCATTTATTCAGAGAAGTAAAATGGAGAAGAAATTGAAGCTTTGCCAACTCATCAATGAGAAAACTCACTCTACTTAGAGGAGGCAAAGACTAAGTAGGAGATAAGAAGTATTCAGGAGAAAATATTTCTCTTCACATTTCACATTTCTCCCTTAACCAAAGGGGAAATGTTCAATAATGTGGGTATTATTGTTCTTTGCTTTTTATGTCTTAGACACCTACTGGAGTTCATGCCAATATTATCTAATTATGGTCTCTGAGATTTGGGCACACACTTCAAAGGAATGTAGAGTGGCCAAGGGAAGAGGAGTAGACAATTGAAGAGGAGGAGGCAGGGAGAATGCACCAAGAATTCAATAAATATCCTACAAAATTAATAAAAGCAAATAAAGAGGTGGGTTAGAACGGATGGATAAGAACACTAAAGAGGTGATATTGATCAAGATGTATTCATAAACTGCTTTGTTAAATAATAACTCCTTTAAACAACTATTTAAAAGGAATTTGGTTTGAAAAAAAAGTAAGGCCTTAACACGTGTATGTAAACATTTTAATAGGCCATCTTCCATTGGTAGAAATTTTCACACCTATTTGGGAAGGTAATTGGGCTTCCCAAAATGTTATTTATAACTTTCAAGAAACATGTAGCACATTACTTACAGGGTCTGGAGTCTAACTTTTCATCTGATTTGATCTACTGAGCCATGCTGCATTGCACAAAAGCATACTAAGAGTTTTAATTATTTATTTTAGAAGATCACCTTTGCTAAAAGATTGCTGTGCTTTTCATTACTATTAAAAAATAAGAGAAAAAAGTCACAAAAAGCTATGTTCAGAGAAATCATAGTCAATCCTCCATTCTTGGAAGTATAACAGTCTCAGTGCTGTTATGTGAACACACTGTATCTTTCCATTTGGTCTCAAATTATTCTCTCTTTCAATAAGAATCCACTAAAATATCTAAACATATTTAGATTCATTTTCTCTCTTTAATTTTTTTATTTCTCTCATAAAATCAACATTTAATCTAAGACCACTGTGACTGCTGGTAAACATTACAAAATTATTCCGCAATATTAAGGATAGTTAAGCATTTAGTTACCTTACAGATGTGGATTTTTATATAAATGTAAAAAGTAAGCAAAGCACTGTTTTTGTTATCTAGTCTAAGTCCTCTAAGAAACTCTTTATCACTGAGTGAAGCAACAATATGCCAATAGAAAGACATCAAGGTATCTTTTAATTACACCTTCTGTCCATAGGAAAGCAGTAAATGAAATGTGTCTTCTATGTATGAAGTACACAGAACCCAAATTTCACAGAGAATTTAGAAGTATGGCTAACCTACACCAACATTCTCAACATTAAGTTACTGTCAAACAAATGTGAGCTAAAAAAAATGCTATAAAAACATTGTTTTCTTTGTACAAGTAAACTTCAATATTTTCTAATATTAATATTTACTTTTTATTGTATTTTAAAATAATATTTATTTTATTGTAAAGGTGATGTACAGAGGGGTTACAGTTATATAAATAAGGTAAGTAGTACATTTCTTGTCAAACAATATTATCCCCTCCCTGATTTTCTCTATTTCCCTCCTCTCCTTCCCAAGTTGCAAAGTTCATTTCCAACATAGCGTCTTGTGCGTATCACTGTTGCATTGGTTCACCCTTTGTCCATTGTCTCACCATTTTGTTATTTCCCTTCCTTTCCCCAAACCAGATAAATATATATCAAAGAGAAACCAAATTTTAAAAACACAAAAAAACATGACAATGGGATAAACCAAAGGAGAAAAAAGTGCAAGAAAAAGAGAAATGACTTCACACTGTGCATTTAAAAACAAAACAAAAACTCTCATTTCCATATCTTGGAGTTTATTTTGATTAACATCATTTTATATGGTCATGAGCTATTATGCTTATCTGCTAGAAGTATCCTAGACATATACAAATTATTGCCATTGAGGGAAACCATGTAGCCTATGTTTCTTTGGCTCTAGATTACTTCACTTTATATGATTTTTTTTTAGCAAAATCTCCCTATTTGGAAAAAAAAAAGGTGATTAATTACATATAGACTTAGGGTTTGTATATTATCCAATCAGAGGCATTAATATTCCAAAGTGAGTCAAGAAAGGAAAACTCCATTTGGTATTTGATGTGGTTTTGACATATGAAAACAAATCTTTCAATACTTTTAAGAGCTGTTGAATAACCCCTGATTAGAATATAAAGAAAAAAAAGAAAAAAAAACAAACATTGTTTTCCATTATGCATCTATTTTTACTACAAATGTTATCACAATATGGGTATGAACATATCCTTTTAAACATATTGCTTTGTTTACTATAGGGTTTTTATTATTTAATCTTTTGTGTCATTATTGAACTTCCAATAATTTTTAAAGTGATAACATTCCAAGACATAGTACAAAAAATATAACATGTATTTTATACTAATTTGTTTCATTACTTTTCCATTAAAATTTCATAAAAGAATGGAAATTTCTATTTAAAAAATCATAAAGACAGGCAACTTTATACATTCTTAATAAGTTAGTTATTGCTTTTATTTGTTTAAAGAAAACGTTCTATCCCACCTGAAAAGTTAATACATTTAAATATGCCAAGTTCTAGTTAGTTGTCTAAAATAGGTGTCACCTTAATAACAAAATATTCATCATTAATCTTACTGTCTGGAAGGCTTTAAGCAGCACTACTTTCCTCATTGCTATCCCACAAAATCTATATCAGCATAATTAAACACATTGATTTAACTTGGTAATAGCATTAGTTAGCGTTGTCTACTTGAATTTAAGATGTCTGCCCTAGATAATTATAATGCTTTAGTTTGACATACTGGTTGATTCTTATTTGTTCATTCCTGCAATAATTAGACAAAATGGACAGGAACAGCCCTTGGTTAATTCAAATTTATTAATGAGAAATAAATTGATCTCCCTATTCCTCATTTTAGTAAAATGCTCATCTGTGTCATCTCGAGAACATCATGAAACTAGATATAAACTAAAAAGAAGTATCTTAAGTCACAGTTTTGAATCAACTGGGAATTATATCTGGTTGGTCAGAAAATAATCCCAACCTACTGATTATCAAAGTGTTTTGTTTATAATGAGGCTTTGCCAATGAGGCTTTGTGTGTTAAATTTATGCCACCAGCACCATACCTCTCCAAAGAGACAAAAGATAGTAAATGTGTTGTATGAACATTTCTAGTCATAGTTTTATTGCATCATAAGCCAGCTGTCAACATTATAGCTGTCAACATTAATAACATAAAATAATCTATGCAACTAATTTTAAAAACCTACTTGTTTTGGTCTATTTCTAACACACACACACATATACAGAGATGTTGGTAGAATAATTTGAAGTCAGATACTGTGATACCTTCAGCTTTGCTCTTTTATTCATGATGGATTGTTGTAGATATTGGTGATCTTTGTGCTTCCATATGAAATTTTGGATTGATTTTTTTCTAATTTTGTGAAGAATAACAGAGATTTTTAAGGAAATTGCATTCAACTTGTAAGTTGTTCTCAGTAGTGTAGATATTGTCATACTATTAATTCTGCCGATCCTTTATCATAGGTTTTTCTGTATTCTTATGCCTTCATTTTCCTTCAAGGTTTTATACCTTTTTAGTTATATTCAATGTTCTTCCACAATCTGAGTTCAGTTTGTTCTTAGGTATTCCATTTCTTTTGAGGCTATGATGAATGGAGTAAGTTTTCTTATTTCTTTCTTAGCCTCTTCATTGTTTGCATATGGAAAAACTACTGATATTCTTGCTAACTGTTTATCCTACAATTTTGCCAAAAGTGTTTATCAGACCTAACAGCTTTAAGATTTATGAAGGTGTGAATATATATATAGTGCATATTTATGTATATATGTATATATATATATATCAGCTATACTAGCAGTTACAGCAGGATATACATATCCTGCAAATAGAAATGTTCCTCTCTTATTTGTATCCCTTTTATTTCTCTCTCTTGCCTTATTGCTCTGGCTAAGAATTTCAGCACTGTGTTAAATAACAGCAGGAATCGCGGCATTCTTGATTTTGGAGGAAATGGATTCAGCTTTGACCCTATTTAGTACACAATAGGCTATTGGTTTCTATTTTGTAGCTTTATTATATTGATTGATCTATGTTCCTTTTATTCATTGTTTTTGGTGGTGTTTTATTTTTATTTATATTTTATTATTATCAATCAGTTGTCCAAAAGGGTTACCATTCAACATACCACTTTATAAGTACAATGTATCATGATCAGTATCACTTCATTTTTTTTGTTTGTTTGTTTTTTTGTCAGTCCTGGGGCTTGGACTCAGGGCCTGAGCACTGTCCCTGGCTTCTTTTTGCTCAAGGCTAGCACTCTGCCACTTGAGCCACAGCACCACTTCTGGCCATTTTGTGTATATGTGGTGCTGGGGAATCGAACCCAGGGCCTCATGTATATGAGGCAGGCACTCTTGCCACTAGGCCATATCCCCAGCCCAATATCACTTCATTTTTTACTCATTCTCCACAATTTCCTCAGGGTTTTGATCATGAATTTTGAATTTTGTCAGAACTTTTTTTCTGTGTCTATTGGGACGATCATATGATTTTTTTCCTTGATTCTGTTTATTTGTTATATTAAATGTTTTGCCCTGTGTATTTTTTTACTAGAAATATTTAGTTCTTTTTAATCAGCTATTTATGGCATAATAAAATAAATTTAAGTGGTAACTGAACATTTACTAGTTCATGGAAGGATAATCTACAACACAATATGTTATGCCTAACTATCAAAACAACTGTGTATTTTTTATAATATTAGCATACATGAAATGGATCTAAGTTGATTCTAGTGTGTAACCTTTTTAATGCACGAGGAAATTCAGTTTGTACATATTTTATTGAGAACTAAGAGAATTGTGATGCCAGGGCAACCCAGGTAGAAAAGTCCTCAAGACTCCATTTCCAAAGACGGAAACTGGACATAGTGGCACATGCCTATCCCAGTGATGATGAGGAACATAAAAGTAAGCAGATCACAATTCAGGCATGGGCCTGGTAGGAAGTGAGGCCCTATCCGAAAAATAAGAAAAATAAGAAAATAAAATATCCTAAAAATGAGAAATAGAGCTAGAATTCTGTCTATGCAGTATCCCAAACACCTAGCAAATTTGCTGGCAAAAAGAATTAACACAGTCATTATTACTATAAATCTAGTATTTAATTTATTCATAAATATGAATTTTACTCTGTAAAATGCGAGTTACTTTGTAATGAAATGCAAAACAAATGGAATAATTTGTTTCTAGATTCACACCATTAAATGAAAGATGGAATTATCCCCATGAGATTAGTAAGAGGTCAGGATTAAGGTGCAATCGATAATGACTCTTTTAGGCCCCCAATTTAAGACAACACTAAAAATATCACTTGTCACAATAAATCATATTTAAATGAAATCTTTGAAAATAAAAATTAATGAGAATATCCATAGTGAACAAAATGTACATTTTATAATAAAGACAAACTGTTGTTTGCTTTGGGATTATTTTGTTACTATGTAATGGAAATAATGATTTCTAATCTGCCTAAGACTCCCTGGCTTTTGTTTATGAAGGCTGACAATACACAGTAAAGATATTGTGTAGCAAAAAAATTGCATAGAATCATTTTTGAATTATAGAGTTTATATCATAGAATATTCACTACCATGATTTCAGAAATCTAAAATATTAACCTCTATTACACACTAGGAAGCTTCTATTGAAAATAAATTCTTTTTCTACTGATAAGGAATTGTTTAAAGCAGTGTCTAATACAAATTCTTGAACAAATATGAAAATATTTAGGCTATAGACAAAAACAACAATTCCTCATCCTATGTTCATTTAGGAATGGGAAACAGAACAATTATAGATGCTGAAATTGTCCTATTTAGTAACAAAATAAAGTGCTATTTTCAGTGAACATTTATTGTACTAAAATTATATTTGTGAAACGCTTCCCTCAAAACTACCACTTCATTATATCTGAAATCTAGTCTAATCGGGTCACTTATTTAAGGAAAGAGACTATAAAATTCCATTAAACATTAAGACAAGACACAATTGAGTTCTAGAGCTTATTTATTCTTCTATCTATAAAAAGTTATCTAGAAATATTAGTTCAATTAGAGTTCTTTGAATTAACTTTTCTCATCCTTTCAAGGCTAAAATAAACATTTTTATTATCTGAATAATTTAAAGAGTTTTCTTCTAAGGCTGAATAACTATTTCCCTATGGTTTATTTTTCTTCAGTTAATTTTTGTGTGAAATCCATTATAAGTAACCTACCAATAAAGAGATAAGAGCTAGCATAAAGCCATCATGTTCCCCTGACTGTATAGATTAGATGCAAATTAACTTGGGGAAAGACAAAAAGCAGGTCTCCCAATCTCATGTTATCTCTCCTCCACCACACCTCCAAAAGATTCCTTCCAAATTAACTCAGATAGTAAGTTTGGTTTTAATAGGCAAGGTTTGTTTTTAAATAAGACATTGAAATGCCATCTTTCATAATTGTGACTTATCTTGGCATGATTAGACCTTGTAGGAAGAGCACTTCAAGGTTCAAACAAACAAACAAACAAAAAACTTGTACCCTCAAAATCTTTTCACATCAGTTCTGTGACAGTTCAATCAATATTAGATAACATCAAAAATCTATTTCCCGTCCTGGACAAGAGAAAGAGGTACATAAGATTATCTCTTCTGAATGGCAAATGTAAGCACCACACTATTTCAAGAGGCCAACTACCCAATTATTTTTGCTTTTTGCTTTTTTTTAACCTCTTACACATTATGTATCTATGATTAAGGTCATATTATTTTAATTAAATAAAAATTTAAGTTTTTATCATGACTCAAACATAGTGGAAAAGTCACCCAATCACCTTAAAGTCCCTGAAATGTTCCAATTGTTTATTGCCAAATATATTAACAGATTGCAGTTATAGTCCTTTAAATTACTTTCAAAAATGAAATTGTTTCCCATTAGAGCTTTAGAAGAAGAATGTTATATGCACAAAATCATCAATCATAGTTTATCAAGAATAGGAAATAGATATCTCAACAATTTTTCATTACCTTTTGAGAAAAAAATTAAAATATAAGACATGTAACTATATTTTACTAAAGAATCCTATACTTAAATACCTAAAATTCATATACTAAATCAAGTTTTCTCTGGTAAACAACATTACAGTTTTATAAATTATTTCCAAAAAATTAATAATTGTGAAATTAGGGAGGGATATAAGCAGGTAAAAAAGTAATAAATGTTAGTTAATACTTAGCACTTAACCACATATCACACAAGGAAGTAAATCTTATAACTCATTTAATTCTTCAAAGAACCCTTGCCACTGAAATTAACACTATTTTTAGGATGCATAAACTGATCAAGAAAATAGCACATGCGGAGTACAAACCCTCACATCCTAGCTCCAGATGCATATGCAGTAGGAAAAGAGGAAAATGTACCCCAAAACCCTGCTATTCAGAGAACAGCATGTATCTAGTCCCATTTTCCTAATGAATTTCAGGTAAACTTATTGGAGTTCAAGAAAATTAGAAAATGAAAGGTGTCAATTTTCCTAAGAAATTGTAGAGAAAGGAAACTCAATCATCTATTCAGTTCATGAATTGACATGTATTTTTATCACAATCTATTTTTATATAAAAATGCTAGAATTAAAATTTATAGTTTAACACTAAGTATATAAAAATAAATAGTTGTTTAATGTTCTGGACTCCCAAGATCTTACTAAAAGCAGCAGATGAAAGGGTTAAACTGTCTATTTAAAATAATGATAGCTGGGCCCTAGGAAGGTGATGGCTATAATTCTAGCTATTCTAGCTGAGATGTGAGGATAGTAGTTTGAAGCCAGCCCTGAGAAGAATGTTCATTAGACTCTCACCTCTAACCATCAAAAATCCCGAAGTGGATTTTGTTCAAGTGGTAAATGCCAACTTTGAGCAAAAATCTCAGAAATGATTAGGCCATAAATTCAAGCTCTTGGATAGCACACACTTGTGCATGGGTACACACACACACACACGTACATATATATTATATTAATATAATATAATAATTAATAATATAATATGTAATATATATACATATTCCAGACTTCATAAATATTTTTCTCACCTCTTTAGTTCTCTCTGTAGGCCCTTTCCTTCCCAATTGGGGATAAGCTATTATTCTCAATTTCAAGGAACTGAGACAGGAGCCTAGGACCACGTACTTTTTTGAGATTTCCAGCCTGATACTGGTAACCATATCCAAGTTTGAAGCCCTGACTTGACACATCTATAATAATTCTGGTGTGATCACTGGTGTTCTGAGGAGTTCAGTCATATTGTCTCTGATAAACATGCTCCTGCCTCTAGCAGTTGTAACCCTGCTGAAAAAGACTGGTTGTTTCCCCCACATTTGAAAGCCACCTTACTGTAGGTGTTTGTTTGTTTGTTGTGGGGGGAGGGTGGTTTAGGGTTTCTTTGTTTGTTTGTTTGTTCTTTTTTTTTTAATTTTCTGAAGCAACATGTTTCATCTCAAGTTTTACAAGTGGCTTGCTTGGCTTTATGACCTCCATGGGAAATGTGATAGCTCAGTTACATGCTTTATCACATATTTGGTTGTAGATTGAGTCTGCTTTTATATCCTCTAGGAACAGAAGGAATGTGTTTTTTAAGTCAAATTAACCTAGTATTCTTATAAGTCCCCAACCTTTACTCTTTCAAGAATTAGCCCTTGTGGTAAAACTATAAATATTTCGCTCCTTTCATTGTCTCATCCTGGCATGGTTAGAACAGGTAGAAAAAGCTCTTTCAAGCTTGTTTAAAACAGTATCTTTAAAATCTTTTCTGACTTCATACATACACACACACAGATTCAGTCACAAAACAATTATTCTATGGCTTTCCAGTGGGAGAAGCTGCAGGTCTCAAACCTTAAGAAGTATTAGAATCACCTGGAGGTTTTATTAGAACATAGATTGCTAGATATTAACCTGAATTTCTAATGAATATGTCTAAGGTGGAGCTTGAGATTTGGTATGTGACCTCTTGTCTCTCAATTTGGCACAATGGGATATGTGAGCCTTCTATTAGCTTGTTGTTGTTAGTGGTGGTGGTGGTGGTGGTGGTAGTAGTACTGGGGCTTGAACACAGGGCTTGAACACTGTCCCTGAGCTCTTTTGCTCAATGCTAGCCCTCTACCATTTTGAGCCACAGTGCTACTTCCAGTTTTCTTGTTGTTAATTGATGATGAGAGTCTCACAGACTTTCCTGCTTGAGCGGTTTTGAACTAAGATAATCAGATCTCAGCCTCCTGAGTGGCTAGCATTACATGGGTGAGCCACCAGTGCCCAGGTCTTGGAACTTATTTAGTGGGATAATACTTTGTCCTTGTCTTCTGTTAGGGACTGGAAGACAGAGATTTGATTTAATTCAGCACTTTACTTTATCTCAAGTATCTAGAACTGTATCTCCTACTCTGAATGTTCAACAAATATTTGATAAATGAGTCAATCAACCTCTATACTGTTATAGTGGTATAAATACATTACCGTGAGGTATGATGATGTCCTTGGAATATATAACGTATTTAAAAGAAAAAAATTATAATATCTGTCTTTGGAAATCACTGGAATTATGAAATGACTTAGTTTTTCAAAAACTCTATTCCTGAGGACAATGAACACATCTGATATAGAAACAGCACTATGTGAACACAGGGCTCACAGCACAAGGAGACAAGGATTTCTTTACATGGAGTACAGTTGCTATGGCAAGTGAGATTTTCATCTCATCCAATTTGATCATTTTCCTAGAGCCACAGGCTGAGTTGCTTCTAATATGTAATCTAATTTATTATAGCAGGAAACACTGAGAATCCCATAGCTCCATATTCTATACAGCATTAAAATGAATTTTCCATGTTGAGGATAAAAGATTATTGGAACACTTAGTAAGTCATGGAAATTATCTTTAATCTATGATTTTGCTGAAAATGCTAATGCTATTGCACAATTCCTAGTAAGTTGGGACATAATTTTAAGAGCCTTGTCTGTAAAAGTTGCCATTTCCATAGAACCCCTCCTGTGCTTCTTCCTCATCTTCAGAAAGATTTATATCAGGGTTTTGTTTTTTAGTGTGAACAGATAATATTGAAGTTTTAACAGAAAAAAATGGTACTAAAGTTCTTTCAGCTTATCACACTATTACTCTGAAGTAGAAATAGGTTGAATTTGTATCCTATTAGCAAACTTGCAAATCTTACCCTTTACTTGTCTTAGTGGCTTGAAAGCATAATGGACATTCCATATATAGATGGAAAGATTGTCTTGACTGTGGGCTTGTAATTGGGCCATTAATAAGAGTTAAGTGCCAATGTGCACTTTTCCTGAGAAAATATGATAAGGGTAGCACAGAAAATCTGGCATCCTTACAGTTCCATTATCGGCTCCAGAAAAATCTTGGCTGAATTGAAGCAGAAAAACAATTTACCACATCACCAGTTGAAACAGAATGTTTCAGCGCATCCAAAGTCTACTTACTATAGATTTCACTCTCTCCTCCAAGAGGTTTAGAAATCACTCATGGTCAGATAACTATTTATCCAAAGAGACTGCAAGGACAATGTAGGAAAGAAGATGCTTGTAGTGATTTCACTCCAGCCTATCATGGTTGGTCTCTTCAACCTCTAAGGGAGAAAAAAAGATAAGAAATAAACTCTGTGGACCAGAAAGTAGTTTATAATTTGAAAAGTGTCCAAGGCATGAAAAGGTTGAGATATATGTATATATATACATATATATATATTCTGATTCACATATATGATTCTGATTTTATATATGTATAGTTCAATATATATTCAAAATTCCCTTCCTCCTGAAAATAAATACAATATTTTTTATAGAATTCAACATGTTAAAGTAACATGTTCATGTTTTTAATCTATGGCACATACACTTGGATGTTGTTCTTTATAAAACAATCTTTCCAGAACTTCATGAGTTTTCAAAACATTATTCATCTGAAGCAGATAGCATTACTCAATCTTAACAAAACTAAAAGGCACAGGTCAAATGTTGAAACAAAAGAAAGTGGAATCTAAACACTTGATCTTTACTTGAAAAGCCCTCTGAAGAGGTTGATCAATGGAAAGATATTCAAGTATGGAAATCAATCCAGCTGTCAGGAGGGTTTCACCCTTGTCCTTTGGAAAAGGTTAATAAGAATTTATTATTAATGGAGCTGAACTTATGGTTCCAAATGAAATGTGAGTAATAATACTAAGCTAGGTACATCGTTTGTGAAGTAAAATAATGGCATGAGGTTATTTCTGGGGCAAACAGAGCTGCCAAAACAGAGCTAGAAAACACTTTCTTGCCAGATGTAAGAAAGTAAAACAAGAATTTCTTTTAAATGGGCTTAGAACCCTCTGATCTTCTACCTGAGCCATTGTATACTTCTAGAAGAGATCCACATCTTAGATGCCATGATGCCATCACTTTGATATATGATGGCCAAAAGTTGACTCCAATTTTACCATCTTAGTACACATAACTCAGCTACTTTTTACTCATAAATTATGTTTTCCTGAATTTATTTTTATTAGCATTAATATGAATGTCTAGAATAAAAAGTATATTTTGCTAATACCTATCTTCAATTGCTTCCTTCCTGTCAAAATAATATACCTTTAACCCACATCATCCTGCTTTCATCATGTAAGATTTTGCATTATTTAATTTGTATAGCTGCTATATTACTATTCAACACATTTTTGGAAAGTAATATATGGTGACTCTGGACCAGGATTTGCTGATGAATATGAATTTTATCTCTTCTTTCTTTCCTGAATACACTTTTGTGAAGTTATTCATCAACCATGAACCAGACATTCTGACATTCCAGGAGAGATACAGTCTCTGGAAGTGACAAATCAAATAATAAGCTGTTATAAACTTTTAAGCACTCTCTATTTAGAAAATTAATGTCTGGTAATATTAAGTTATATTCTTCCCCACTGAGTTTCTTTACTAGAAATGGAAAGTCATCTTTAGAAAATAGCTTTCCTTAAGTTAAAAGTTAAACTTTCTTTTAAAGGTAGAAAGCCAGGGTGATTAATCTAGTTTAATTTTCCTCTTTAGAAAATCAGTGAAAGATGAAAGAGTTGTGAAGAAAACGGCTTCTAATCGTAGCGCAGATCCTTTGTATAAAAATTTAATTGACTGTGCATTATTATTCTTTTTCACCTCTGCTCCTTAAATGTGTCTTGAGATGGTTGGCAGAGATCATTGTGACAGAGATCTACTCTCCAGAGCTGGCACTTCATAAACCAATCACCTCTGGACTTTTCAGGATATCTATAATCATTTTCTCATACAGAAAAACAAACAAGCCTCACCAAAGCCTTTTATAAGTAAAGGTTGAAATTATTCTGAGCAGATGAGATTTGGCTGGAACAA
Source organism: Perognathus longimembris pacificus (assembly GCF_023159225.1). NCBI lineage: Eukaryota > Metazoa > Chordata > Mammalia > Rodentia > Heteromyidae > Perognathus > Perognathus longimembris. The sequence goes on from NC_063162.1 coordinate 122,802,271, forward strand.
AACCAGCATAATAAACAGAGAAAAGGAAAGGGGGATATATATGGGAGATAATTGGGAAACTATAAGGTGACATTATCGCATTATTCATTGCATAAGTTATAAAAATTATCAAAAGAAACTATTTAATATAAATTGTAATTATTCTGTTGTCTTTTTATGTTGTTAATGGTGAAGAACATTTTACATCTCTAAACATGATTCTTAAACACTACTTGAGTGATAAGAAATGGGAGCAATGGAAAGGACTACCCATGGTTCCTTTAACCTCCAATCTAATGATTTCAAGGAGACAAAAAATAAAAAGCAAAACTGCTTCCCATCATTTTTTGTTTTTATCTATACAGCATATTATCTAGCCACAATATAACACATTCAAAGATTATGTATTAGTATTTTACACCTTCAGATATAAGAAAGTCAAACATGGGTCTACATTCTGTACACACAATGTTAGCTGACATGGGCAGGCAACACAATCAAAACCTCATTCTTATGTTAATTTTCTTACAGATTTTAGATAGTTCTCAGGGCAGCTCAAAATTCATTAGTTCAAAAATAATTATGCAATGAAAATACAGCTTTGTGTACATGGTCTATTTCAACGAGGTCTCGTGCCAGTGGTTTCAAAAGACTAACCTATTCCATGCAATTTCTCCACCTTCCAAAAACAATAACGCAGACCATGTGGTGATTTTATGATGCCTACTTAGCTAAGATGAACTACATTTCCCAGAATTCCGTGGACTATTTCCTGTGAAGGTGGGCAATAGATACAGGAGATTTAGATGGCCCAAATGAAGAACACCATTTTCTAATTCATACGTATTATTTTTGATTGGCTGGCTTATCTTATTGGTGTGAGTCAACACATGTGTACAGGCTTTAGCTTGATCTTGATCACATCTATCTCACATCCATCTACCCTTCCCAACTACCTGACTTTGGGACTTTAAACTCTAGGGTGACATACCAAAACAAACACTCTATGGAAATTGCTTAGCACATTTCTCTAAAAAGTGCAATCTAAAAAGGACCAATTTGGGGCATTCGCCCAAAAGCAAGAGTACAACTATGTTCATTGCAGCACAATTTGTCATGGATAAAATATGGAACCAACCCAGATGCCCCTCAGTAGATGAGTGGATCAAGAAAATGTGGTGCATATACACAATGGAATTCTATGCCTCTATCAGAAAGAATGACATTGCCCCATTCATAAGGAAATGGAAGGACTTGGAAAACAATTATACTAAGTAAAGTGAGCCAGACCCAAAGAAACATAGACTCTATAGTTTCCTTCACTGGGAATAAATAGTACATATCTAGGATGGTCCTAGCAGAAGATTAAAATAGCTCAATAGCTATGTCCATGTGAACACATAAGATGATGCTAAGTGAAATGCACTCCACGTTATGGAAACAAGTGGTCTAACACTGTTGTTGTTATTTTCAACATACCATGTGAAATTATGCCCTTTTTCTTTTGTCTTTCTTTCCTGTGGTTTTTACCACTGATATCACTGTAACTGATTTTAGTACCCTGGATATTGTATATATATGTATTGGAACTAGGGAAGGGAAAGGGAATACCAAAGTAAAGAGACAAAGGATAAAAAGACATACCAATGCAACAGTAATACTTATAAAACTATGTGGTGTAAACCAACTGTACAACTCGGGGGGAGGGGAGAGACAAATGGGAAGGGGAGAGGTGAGGGAAAAATGAGAGAGGAGATAACAAGTTGGATAAGAAACGTATTCACTGCCTTAAGTATGAAACTGTAACTCCTCTGTACTTCACTCTAACAATAAAGAAATGAAAATAAAAGTGTGCAGGATTAAATATAACAAAGTGAAATTCCTTATAATGTGTATAAACACATGGTAACATGTCTTCTCTAATTAGACCACAATTGTTGAATTCGAATTCCACTTTTATCATCAAACACACACATGTATGCACGCCCACACATACACATACATATATGCCACTGAATATAACAACTCTCTATTCTCAGAGTCCTCTGTATATGTGCCCACTACTTGGATAGAGGGGAATAGCCTAATTTGTTCCCAGAGACAAAGTACAAAGGCCATTACTTTGTTGGCTCTGATCTCCTTAGCCTCTACATTTTCTCATTGTAAATGGTTTGGTGGCCATTAAACTTTAAGAAATTGCATAACTTTGGACTGTAAACTTTCAAAATTTGAAATTTCCTTTCTCTCAATGACTATCTCACCAAGAAATTCCCATTGTTCCTTCAAATGTTGAAGGGAAGTTCCTGGAGATTATCCATTCACTAAGCTTCAGATACACCAAGCTTCAGAATGAATATATCAATGCATTAATGTTTAAAAGTATATTTTGCTGGGCTCTGGTACCTCATGCGAATAGTCTTAGTTTCTCAGGAGGCTGAGATAGGAGGATCATACTTCGAAGCCAGACTGGATAGGAAAGTTCCTGAGACTCTTATCTCTAACAAACTATTTAGAAAAAAGTCAGAAATGGTGCTGTGGCCCAAGTGATACAGTGGTAGCCTTGAGAAAATGAGGGAGGGGGTAACACTGTTCAAAAAGAAATTTACTCATTACCTTATATACATCACCTTTACAATAAAATAATATTAAAAAAGAAAAAGAAGCTGGTCTCTTGTGGCTCATGCCTGTAATCCTAGCTACTCAGAGAGGCTGATAGCTCAGGAGTGAGGTTCAAAGCCAGCCTGGCAGGAAAGTCCATGAGACTCTCATCTTGAACTAACCACCAGAAAACCTGAAGTGGTGCTGTGGCTCCAGTGGTAGAGTTCTAACCTTGAGCTGAAGAGTTCATGAGCACCTAAGCCAGAGTTCAAACCTAAAGCCGACCCACCCACCCCACAAAAAAAGAAAGAAAAAGAACTACCACTTCTGCATAAGTATCAAAATGAAATGAAATCAATTTTTATTTCATATAAGTGATCTTATGTGACATACATGAATTCCTGTGTTCAATGTAGCATTGTGCATAATAGATAAAATATAAAACCTATCTCAGTATCTGTTGATAAATAAATGGGTGAGAAAAATGATGCATATTTACTTTTCAGCCTTTAAAAATGGAGTGAATCCGGGGCTGGGGATATGGCCTAGTGGCAAGAGTACTTGCCTTGTATACATGAGGCCCTGGGTTCGATTCCCCAGCACCACATATACAGAAAACAGCTAGAAGTGGCGCTGTGGCTCAAGTGGCAGAGTGCTAGCCTTGAGCAAAAAGAAGCCAGGGACAGTGCTCAGGCCCTGAGTCCAAGGCCCAGGACTGGCAAAAAAATGGAGTGAATCCTATCATTGGCAACATTAACTAACTTTGAGGACATTTTGTTAAGAAAAATAGAACCTACCTGGTGTCACATATATATATATATATATATATATATATATATATATATATATATATACTATTAAAAAATCAAATTCATGAAAATAGGGTAAATGAATAGTTTCCTGAAACAGTTTGGTGGAGAAAATGGAGAGATATTGGTCAAAAGCTGCAAGATAATTAAACTATGGAGATTTGATGCACACAGTATGATGACTATAATGTATAAATATCTATTGTATTCACATTTACTAAGAGTAGGACTTCAGTATTTGCATATCCTCAAAAAATGATAGCTATGAGTAGCATTCAATATGCAAATTGATTGTGATAATCACTTAAAAAGCATATCATAGTGTACGCCTAAACATAAGCCATTTTTATCAAGTATATCTCAAAACAAAAGAAGTCTTGTACATTTCTCTCTAAATTTCTGACAATCCATTATGTGAATGAGCCTGGGGCCAGCCTGTTTCCAGAGGAGTGGAAATGAGCTGTCCTCCTGAAGCCATCTTAGTCCCTTCCGTTCCAGATGATCAAGCAGCAGACCACAGATTCAGAACTGAGCCCAGCTGAAACCAGATAAACTGCCTCAGTGAGCTCAGGCCAATTTGCAAAGCCACAGAACTGTGAGCTACAAATAAACGCTTGTTAAAATAACCACTACGTTGCGGGACTTTGTTACAGAACAAAATGTAACTGTTATGGTCTCCGTGCCTTTATTTTTTATCCTGCTGAGACTTGGCATTCACAGCTTAATTTAGAATTCCTTATATTTTCTATTACGTAGGTAAATGCTGCCATATCCTTTCTTCTGAGACCAGAACAATTGGTCTCTCTTGTAGCCCATCTTTATGCCTCGGCATTCTTTAATACCAGTCCTAATTACTACTTGTCTATTTGTTGCAGACTGCAGGCATGAAAATGGAGTAGCACTCAGTTGGGAAGAGAATCAGCATTAGCTGGTTACTAGGCTGATTTTGTTCTTCTAGATGCCATAAATATTCATCTATAAATCCCTGCACACAGCGAGGATCTTACCTCACTCAGGCTCATCAGCTTCAGCTCACATTCTAATCACAAACCTCTGGTCCTGCTAATGAGCATTGATTGCTCAGTGCTAGAAAAGGTTGACTTCCTTCAAATGTTTTTATTTTTCATTAACTTTTACTTCTAAGAATTTTCCTTACTTTTCCCCCCAGGCTACCTAAACACCTTTCAAAAGTCACTTCTCTCCCAGTTACACTATATAGACTTGTTTTTCCCATTACAAAGAAAGCAAGTATAGAGCCAGGTGCCAGTGGGTCACACTTGTAATCCTAGCTACTCGAGAGTCTGAGATCTAAGGATCCTAGCCCAAAGCCAGCTCAGGCAAAATAGTCTGAAACTTGCTTCTAATTAAGCAGCAAAAAGCCAAAAGTGAAGATGTGACTCAATTGGTAGAGCACTAGCCCTGATAAAGAAAAGTCCAGGGACTGTGTGACCGAACACTGAGTTCAAGACCAGGTACTGTAACACACACACACACACACACACACACACACACACACTAGGGGTTACATATTGAACTATGCTTTGTCAGTTTTTTTCTTTCCTCAAAGGCCATTTTTTACAATTCTATATGTAATATCTTACCACCAATTTTTCTAAATCTTTGTTGCATTTTCTGCATTCAATTTGGAAGTTCTTTTATGCGAATTTTTAATTACTATTGTACCTATCAGGGTGAGATGCATCTTACTGTACTTTTCCCCACCAGGTTGTCATGCATGTGTCTGTTTACAAACACTATGAACAGTATTGTTGTAGTCATCAAGTGCTCTTCAGAGATGTCAAACCAAGGGTACACACACTCCACAGGCCTAGAAAAGTGTGTCCTCACTCCTGCCCACTTAAAAAGTTCTTGAAAGCCCTATGATTCCTAACCTGGTGGCTGATAACACTTAAAACATGTGTTCACTGTTGGAGGGAACTAAAGTCACACAAAATGAAGTTTGTTTTAGGAAGCCATCTTGAGGCATGAAGACTCTTAAACATGCCCAGGTTTTTTTCCTCTGTTCTCCCAAACAAAACACTTCATGAAGAACAAATTTTCTCCGAGACTGAGATTCTCTGTGCTTCTTTTGTCCTTCTACTTAGGTTAGAGTATCCCTCACATACCACCTTCCTTTTTTGATTTATTTGGCTTTCAGTGCCATGTTGTGTTGGAAGCATTTGGACTTGCAGCTTTGTTTGTGGTTAAATATATAATAAATTAGTGACCTTTTCCCCTGAATGCTATATGGAGTTTTAAGGTCAAATAGGTATGAAGTGGGAAGATGCTGAAAAGTGTTAAAGAACTCTGCTGAGCCCTCACAAGTTAGAATTCCCAGTGCTTATAGAACTTTGCAAAACCACCAGGAGAAAGACTTCACATGGAACAGAGAAGAAAATATCAGGAGCCTCCACATTTATTTTTTATTCCATATCCCTCAATGATTGTTGGACTGTTATGTTTTACAGATTTCTGTAATGAAGTAATTAGCAGTTCTACTCCCAAGTTCTCATGCAATAGAACACAAACAAGATTACAGTAAAGCCATCGATACAACCGTGTCTGCTGCAGCTCTATTCACTGTAGCCAATATAAGGAATCAGCTCAGATGCTCCTCAAAGTACAAATAGATCAAGAAAATGTGATTGATATTTACATATATATGTATATATGTGCATATGTACATATATAATGAAATTTCATTCATCCATTAGAAAGAATGATATTGTATCATTCACAAGGACATTGGAAAACTTGGGCAAATTATATTAACTGAAATAAGACAGGGGCTGGGCATATGGCCTAGTGGCAAGAGTGCTTGCCTCGTATACATGAAGCTCCAGGTTCAATTCCCTGGCACTACATATACAGAAAATGGCCAAAAGTGGCTCTGTGGCTCAAGTGGCAGAGTGCTAGCCTTGAGCAAAAAGAAGCCAGGGACAGTGCTCAGCCCTGAGTCTAAGCTCCAGGACTGGCAATAAATAAATATATAAATAAAACAGATCCAGAGAAACAAAGATTGCATTATTTTCCTTATTTGTGGTAGATATAATGCATGTATAAATCTATAAGTAAATACTTGGGTATGCAAGTGGTCATAAATGAATTAAGTACAATAGACTCAATGGAGAGTTCAAATAATATAGGTTTTAAAGAAAGATTAGGTCAAAGTTCAGCAAAAACAGCACCAGGAAAAGGGTACTTAGAAGAGAGGGATGCAGCCAAGAGGAAAGAGGTAATCCAATGAAGAGGAAAGGGAGGAAAATGCAGCTAAAAATTTATTATGTAGTCTATGTCACAAAATTAAGAAAAGTAAAGAGGAGATGGGTAGAAGGGGATGAGAATGTTGAAGGAGGTGAAAATGATCAAGATACATTGTGTTTATACAAGAGTCAGTATTTTATTAATAAAGTGCTTTTTTTTAATGGCAGCCACTTCATACAACTACCTAAAGATAATTTAAAAAAATAAAAAAATTACACTAGGAAGGATTTGGGGTAAATAATATAAGTCTGATCTAAAATAATGAGTACATTATCTGTACAGTTTTGATTTTCTTATCAGACCCAATTTGTCTTATTTCCTATTCTTCTGTTTTCTCAGTGAGAAGCATAGGAAATACTCCTGGAATACTCAAAATGCTTTCGTTCTTTTTTTTTCTTTTATTGTCAGTCCTGGAGCTTGAACTCAAGGCCTGAGCACTGTCCCTGGTGAGTCTCTCTCTCTCTCTCTCTCTCTCTCTCTCTCTCTCTCTCTCTCTCTCTTTCTCTCTCACTCTCTCTCTCTCTCTCTCGCTTGCTCAAGGCTAACACTCAACCACTTGAGCCACAGTACCACTTCTGGCTTTTTCTACATGTGGAATTGAACCCAGGGCTTCTTGTATACAAGGCAAGCACTCTACCACTAGGTCATATTCCCAGCCCTAGAAATGCTTTCATTAAAGAGAATATATATATATATATATATATATATATATATATATATATATATATTTAGAGTAACTATGAGATTCAGGGCTTACACCCCAATCTATGCATTATTTCTGAAAATTGATATTGCTATTTAATATAACAATATTTATACTATAATAATACTGATCATCTTAAATAAATAATATCCCACCATAATCATTAGAAAAAAAGACAGAAAAAATGACAGTGTAATAAATGCATTGTTCTTCCTCATTCTGCACATTACTTAATTGCAGAGGTGATTCAGGAGGTCTATCAGAAGGTTTTGGGATCCCTCTGATTTTGCAATGAGGACTATTTTCATTCGTTTATACACGATGTGATGAACTATGGCTCTGGAAGTCCCTCTCCCTCTTTTTGCATGATGAGTGTGAAAGGTCTCGTGGTGGATACAAAACACTAACCTAAACAACCAGATTTTCCACTTCCATCTCAGAATGTATGTGTTAAGAATAATGGCTGAAAAACTGAAATCAAATAGCTTTCATCATCCAAAGCTAAAATACTGACGTTTGTTTCACTTGGGAAGTGTTAAAAATTGCTGATGCCTATGTCCACCCAGGAATTCTTGATTCAGGGCTGCAGATGTGGCTCAAGTGGTAGACCACCAGCTTTGGGCAACAAAGACAAGTGAGAGAATGCAGCCCCAATACTGGCACATGTATACACACACACACACTTACACACACACACACACACACACACACACACACTTCTTGGTCTGAAGGGTGGCCTGAGTATAAGTAGTTTAAAAGATTGGGTAATTATGAAGTTTTGTGAGGACTAAGAAGCCCTTGTTTCATTTTTTTTTAATTCACATTATTTCCTTCTACTTTATCCTATGGAACCTGCCTGCTTCATGTCTTTTTAAAAAGTTAATTCTTCATCTTTCTCTTAAACAGTAACGAACTGCCTTATGTTATTCTGGTAAACATAAATTAAACAAACTAAGTTTTGTGTTATTTGTAGCCAAAGACCACTAATTGTTATAATACTAAAGACTGAGGATAAGATGCTATCTTTTAGGAAAACATTTCCCCACTAAGACTTCCATTCTTTAGAACCAAAGCCTTGTCTTCTATCCACAGTACCACCATGAATGGCTGGGCAGAGAGTTGATGCCTAAGGATTTTAGCCAAGGAGGGAGTCAGACCATAATTCAGTCTACTCTCTTCTTGCCAAGCCACTTTCCCTGGCACAAGATTTATATGCCCAGAGGAAAAGATGCTTTTGCAAAACATTTACCCAAATGCACCATCTGCTACTCATGCCTAAGCCCACAGAACTGCCATAGAAGTTATCTTTCCTGAATTTAACAAAATCATGTGGGTGGCTTTGACTATCTACTCTCTATCTTATATAATACATTTAATACTTTAACCTTCTAAAGACCATCTTGGGTTGTATATGATGCTATATCCTGTAAGCTCAACACTGCAAAGTCTGAGGACAGACAATTAAGAATACATGCTGGGATACATAGAGAGATTGTGTTTCAAAACAATAATAAAAATAATAAAAAGCCCTGTCTTCCTTGATTTCAATATCTACCTTATGTCTAGTGTTTTTTTCAATAAGTATCTTTATTCAAATAAGTCTGACTAGGTATTAAAAGACAACTATTTTTTATGATTCACTTGACTATCTGAAGACTTTATTTTATACATACACATATGTGTATACACACACACACACTCACACACACACACACACCCTTCTACAGTGGCTATGGAAGATTTAAAGTCACATGAGGAAGAAAAGTGTTTCTTGTGATTAGTTATGGAATCAGAAAGCAGATAGATTAAGAATCTTAACATTTCTTTACCAATTGACAATAAATAAGTAATTATTCAGAAAAAAAATAAAGTAGTATTGGAATGTTGGATGTTTCTTTTTCTAACCTATAGGTAAATAAATTAATAAAATGATGTTTTGAGATAATGTGTCTTAAAACTAAAACTTTTCCTTATGAACAGTTTAGTATGGTTGGAAGATACCAACACATTTAGCAAATTGGATCAATACTTGTTTGAATACAGTTTCTTAACAGTGAGTTTCTGATTCCAAATTCTTAAGCAGTCTCATAATAAAACTACAGAACATTCTCAGCCACAATACCTACTGACACCCAGCTATGATCCAGGTGCAACTTTTCTTAAGCTTTACAGTGTAGTGATTATAAGCTTCTTGCATTAGATTTATATCGTTGGTCCTCAGGGTTTGTTTCATCACTTCCACATGAGACTTTTTTTTTCTTTTTTAGTTTAACATAGCCCATGAAGGGTTTCTCTTAATGTAGTTTATTTGATTTGAGCTTGTATTTTATTAATCTCAGTATAAAATTTTAACAGATTACACTGGTTTTAAAAGATAAATATAGACTACTAAGTAATTGGAGAAAAATACTCCACACAAAAAAGCACCCAATAGTGTTTGTTGTTTGAGCTTATCAGCATGAAATGAAAAGTGTGATCCTTTCAGTTTAACATTAATTAAGACTTGTATAGGGTTCATACACATCCAAGAAAAGAAAACATGTCAACCAAAAGAATATGGTATTTACATAAAACATATATATATATAAGGCGAAACCAACTAGATTCATGGATTAAGTCTTATGATTAGCCCTGCATTATTATGTGACCCCCATGGAGAAGTCAGTAAAACATTAGCTTGAATTAGGTAAATAATTAAAATTATCAATCAACTGATTCAAAGGCATTGTTTAATTTGCTACAACAGCATATTATCTCTGGAGTTGTGGAATAAAGAGGTTTGATTCAAGTTCATTTATTGCCATTGAGCTCTCATATAGTAAATCTTAATTCCTTTCAGAAACCAATTTCTGGTCTGACCAGACATTACTTATTATCAGTGAAAAGAAAGGAAAACACCTTAAAGAATAATTAATCACTCATAGTCTAAAATGATCTATTTTACAAAACATGTCTCCTATGTAACAGGCTGAACAATACTCCTTCAGGTTTCCAATAAATTTATGAAACATATGGGCATTTTTAGTTTCCTATCACTAAAATAGTTCAATGGAACTAGCAACTGGAAGTGTTACTATTAACCTACTATAATTGTTACATGAATTATGCCAATTTGAAATGGAAGTGATATTTATATCCATGCTAGTTTGCTAGTTTGCTAGTTTGTATTTTTCTCAATGAAATTCTGCCTGTTAATTGGTTGGAAGAGCTCTTACTGTGTTCAGTTGCTGAAGGATCCCCTATAATGGAAAACCTGAAAAATTAAAACTTTTAAACCTTTTCTCCTAAGTAAGCTTGATTTATTTTTATCACTTCACATTTTTATTAAATTATATTAGTTATACAGGGAAGTGATTTCATTCCTACATTTCCACACATGTTAAAATATTACAGTAGCACCCCTTCTGGTCCTCTTCTTTCTCCCTCTTCCCTCTTCACAAATCTATTCCAACAGGTTTCATTGTTCTATCTTAATAAAGGCAAACACTCTGTGTCAACCATATTTATCTTCTTTCATGTTCATTATCAATCCATATCCCTGCCACTAGGACTTATTTCCCAAAAGAACCTATTCACTGGGCATTAGTTACCATACCTTTCCTTATAACTTTCTCTTTACTTAGGTTCTATCTTAAATGCAGTATTCTTTTGGCTCAGTTGTGTGTGTACCTGTGGTGTGTGTGTGTGTATGTGTGTAATTATCAATGTTTCAACTCACTCTTCCTGGAATATAATTTCAAACCTATAAATAAACCTAAATATTAGCATATAAATTCACTTGTGTACCAATTATTTATTACTGTGCCACCAGTTATTCCAAAATTTCACAATTAAAAAAAATAGACAAGTACTGTATTAATTCACAGTGTTTTGTTTGTCAGTAATTTTGTTGCAGCATAAATGGGTGTCTCTAGCTTAATAACTTTTTTGAAGCTGTATTCAATCTAAAGTTGGGAAGGAAAGTTAGGGAAGGAGAAAAAGACTTCCAAGTTTATTCATGTGTTTACCTACCTTGGCTTCCTACTGCCCATTTCCCACCCCCACCCCACACAGACACAGGCTTTCCATAGCAGCTAGCTGTCCCCAGGGCAAGAAATCCAAACATAAAAAGGAAGACACAGATGGAAGTCTATATTTTTGTTACAACTTAATCTCAAAAGCAACGTACCATTTTTTCTGCTATATTCAGTTATAGTCAGTAAATCCAGCCCATATTCAACACATGAAAGTTAATATCAAAAGGTCTGTATTTTTAGAGGCCATTGTAGAAACTCCCATAACTCCCATTCTCAAACATACAATGTGTAAAACCCATGCAGATGTTCTTTTTTCTCCATAATAACACTTCCTTACCACCCAGGAACTTAGTTTCATGGATATCTCACTCTTACTGAAACTTTGATATAACTTGTTAAGATTCAGTTTCCATTGCTACCATCTTGAAGAAGGCACTTTTATTTTTAGGAAATTTTTAATTGTATTGTAAAGATGATGTTCAGAGGAGTTACCACTGTATAAATCCAGTAATGTTTCCTTTTGAACAATGTCACACTCTCCCTCACTCTCTTCCAGTATTTCCTCTCCCAACTTCCCCATTCCAAGTTGTATAGCTCATTTCCAAAATAATGTTTCTGGGATTCACTGCTGAATTGGTTCACCCTTTGTCCCATCATTTCTGTGCTGCCCCAGCCCTCCCCAAATCAGGTAAACTTACATCCAAGACAAACAGAGAAATTTAAAACATCAACAGATGGGGATAAACCAAAGACAAAAGGAAAAAAGAAGAGGAAAAAGGACCACAAATAGTACAGTTACTAAACACCTCCTGCTTCTATTTCTTGGAGTTCCTTTCAATAAGCAGCATTTTATAGGATTATATGCACATAATTACAGACCCCTTGTGATCCTCTCTTAAGAGTATCCTCTTTTGTTCTCACTATTTGAATGTTCAGATAACTATTTAATTAATCATGTCCAACTGTAATTATTTGGCTCTTACTATTTACTAGGTTTACTTGTAGATTTAGGCACATTCTAATTATTACAAATGAGAGAAACCATGTAGCCCATGTTTCTTTGAGGGAGGACCAAGGGAATAGAATAGAAGACCAAGAAATTAACCCACAAACCTACAGCCACCTAACATTTTCATAAGGAAGCCAAAAAACCAGGATGAGAGAAGAACTGGCTCTTCCAAAAATGGGCTGGTAGAATTGGTTATACACATGCAGGAAACTCAAGTTAGACCCTTATGTCTCACTCTGCACCAGAATCAATTCTAAATGGATCAAAGACCTCAATGTAAGACTGGATACCTTGAAAATATTACAGGAAGGAATATGGGAAACCCTAAGACTCTTTGGCATAGGTCAAAACTTCCTAAGTAAACATCCAGAATCATAGCAAATCAAAGGAAGACTAGATGAATGGGATTACATCAGACTGAAGAGTTTCTGCATGACAAAGGACATAACCAGCAAAATAAATAGAAAGCCCACAGAATGGGAACTCTTTACTAGCTATGCATCAGACAAGGGCCTCATATCTAAAATATATTTAGAGCTAAAAAATTAAACTTCTCAAAAACAAATCCTCAAAGAAACAATAACCCAATTAAATGGGCTAAATATATAAAAACAAACTTCTTCAAAGAAGAAATAAGTATGGCCAATAGACATAGGAGGAGATGTTCAACATCTCTGGCCATAAAAGAAATGCAAATTGAAACAAATATTGAGATTCTACTTTTTTCCAGTTAGAATAGCCATTATCAAGAAAACTAACAATAACAGATGCTTATGGGGATATGGCCAAAAGTAAATGCAACTACACTGTTGGTGGGAATGTAAACTTATTCAACTACTCTGGGAAGCAGTATGGAGTTTCCTCTAAAGACTAAACATAGAGCTTCCCTATGACCCAGCAATCCCACTCCTGGGTATCTATCCAATTGATCACAAGCCAGGCAACAGTAAAGCCACCATCACAACCATGTTCATGGAAGTATTGTTTACCAGAGCAAAGATATAGAATGAATCCAAATGCCCCTCAAAGGACAAATGGATCAAGGAAATATGGTATATAGACACAATGGAATTCTGTGCTTCCATCAGAAAGAATGACATTGCCCTATTCATCAGGAAAGGAAAAGATTTGGAAAAAAATTATACTAATCAAAGTAAGCCAGACTCAAAGACACATAAGCAACATGGTTTCCCTCAAAACAGGCACTGTTACCTGGTTTATTAATTCACTTGTTTTAGCCTACTTAACTATCTCTAAAATTATACTTATATCTTCGATCTATATCTCTCCCTATCTAGGTCATAAAATTGAAACTATGATTCTTCCGTGCATTACAGACATAAGCACTCAAGAAAAATCTATTGAATGGTTGGCTAGATACTTCAAAGGAAATCAATTATTGTAATCTAAATTACATAATTAATTAATGTGGTAAACGCCTATAATTCTATGGGTTTTTTTCCAATGTTTTCATATTGATCATATCCAGGCAATTCTTCTGACAATTATTTGAATATCTCTTTACCTAGAAAGGAATGTGTCATCGAGTTGCTCCATTAGAAGAGAGCAACTTTATTCTTAAAAATACACATGATTACTATAAACATGAGAACTTATTTAAAGAAACAGGAATTTAACTAGCCAAACCAATAATATTTACCGTAGGATAGCATCAGGACCTGTATTATTGTAGGCAAATAATGACAAAGGTCAAACTGAATCTCTTTAAAAGATTATGTCAGGTACTCTGACAGCCTAAGCAACCATCATTTCTCCCACACTCTTCTGTCTTTTTTCCATTAGAAGTCAAATTTTGTTCAATCTTTTTGCAAATAGATTGTAGACTCAGAACTAAAGTAAAACTGTGCTGCTTGGAAGGAACATATTTCAGAAAGAAAGAGGCTGAGAATTCCCGAATCCCAGTTTCTTGGCCACTATGTTTATAGTCCCTCTCTTATATTGACACATTCTCAAAACCGTGTTCATGATTTACTTCATATATCAAAAAAAGAGGAATCCCTGTGATGCACACAGAGGGAAATCTGAATGCTCACCAGGTTACAAAAGAGAAAACATTAAAGTCTAAGTAAAGAAAAATTTAAAAGTATACATGCAAGATAAACTTTAAAGTTACATTATTTATCCATTGAAGCACACAGGAATTATGAAGAAGATAAGACTCTAAGATAGTAAATCATTAAGATGAGCCAGACAGCAGTGGTGGCTCATGCCTATAGTCCTAGCTACTCAGGAGGCTGAGATCTAAGGATTACAGCTCCAAGCCAGCACAGGCAAGAAAAATCTATGATATATACCTTCAGTTAACTACCAATAAAGCCAGAATATGTATGCACTGTTGTTCAAGTGGTAGAGCAAAACATGTAGTAGAGAAAAAAACTTCAGTAATAATGCCCAGACCCTGGGTCCAAGCCCCAGTACAAAAATAAATAAATTTCACTGAAAGTTAAAGAGTTAAAGTTAAAGAGTAGATCCAGGAAGTAAAAAATTAATAACTTTATTAAGAGGGACACATGCACACACATATATAATTCTGTCTGTGATAGGCTGATTTTTTTTAACATAAGCTAGAAGACCAGATTAGTGGTTCTCTCCCATAGATTTATACAGGAAAGTATACGATTAAACTAGTCATTGGAAACACATAATACTAACAGTTGTTAATTTAGTAATGAAGATGAAAATAAAGTCCTCCTTATTAAATATGAATCTTTTAGTGAGACTGAAGGCAACTTTTGTGTTCACAAAAACAATCTGTATATTTGCTTTAATTTTTAAAAGTTAAATTTATTTTTACTAATGCTGTACATACATTATGGACCTATTCTTAAGCTTTCAACTTATAGTATTTATTACAATTGTGTTAATTACAAAGCATGTTTTCATAGCTATTTTACATTTTCTTTGATTAATATTTGGCACCATTTACAAAATTAGGTCACTTTAAATATTTAAATTGTTTCTATAAATATACTTAAATTTTAAAACACCTAAATTATCTTAATTAACAACACAAATTGTGTTAATTCTAAATAATATGTTTATATTTAACAAATATTTATTGTCTTGAAGAAGACTTTTCATAAGTATTTGAACATTGTATATAAATCAAGAATTATTTTAAAATTAAACAAATTGATGGTTTTCATATAACAACCAGTTTTAAGGAATAAATTCTTTTTACATTGCAATTGCTTAACAAATGAAGATGGCAGTTGGATCATTGACTGAAAATGCTGTAAGCACTGACAGAGTTCTCTGCATTCTCTTCACAGTACATATGAGAATTTTGCAACTAAAAGCTTTTGGTGAGAAAATTTGGCTAAATAAACACAAGTATCTTCAACTTTTAAATTTTCCTGGAGCATATAAAACTAAACTAAGAAATAAACTCCAGTAAATTTTAATACAAAGCAAAAAAAAAAATCAGCCTTTACATTCTTGCTTTGAGCTACATTCAAGCTCTTTATGCCGGAGACATCTGTCTGTCATATTCAATATTCCATTATAGTCTCCACTCTGCCTTGAGCACTTCTTTGCAAATAACAGAATGGATGCATAAATAAATAAACTAGTATATCTATGATGCTTTACAGTTTACAAAGCACTTTCATACACACTTGCCTCACAATAACTTGTGAGATAAATATCAATAGTAGTCCCATTTAATAACATTAAAAAAGATGAAAAATCAGTGCGATAAGTAACTTTCCTGAACTCAGAGTTATAGTGAAGAGTTGGAACTCAAGTCTCCATCATATTTTTTAAATATGGTTTCTATTTAGTATTAATAAAATTTATTCTCATTAGCATCTTTCTTACTGAAATAATTTATATATGCTTCCTAAAATATGTGAAACCATAATCTCTAGATTGGCCCACTGTTGTGAATATATACATGTATATCACTGTTATGAATACACACACACATACTTACATGCATATTTTTTAGTTACTCATCTTTCATGCTATTAGTTCAAATATTACTCCCAGTGAATATTTTAAATACTAATAACTTAGAGGAAACTGAAATGTCTTTTTAATCAAATATAGCTTCAGTAGTCAAATTACTCAAGTTATACCATGGTTAAGGTCAGGAAAAATAATTGTAAAAAGGAAGGGTCAATAATCTGGTACCATGTTAACTTATCAAAGCAATGATAAATATTTAATATATGGAAATATCTAATAACAGAAACAAATTCTGCTTCAAGGAAAGTCATATTCATATGTGATGCATGGTTTTAATTAGGATACATTTGCATGTTTACCCTAAGGAACGTTTCTTAGGGAATTTAATTTGCATTTTAATCCAGAATATCCCTGAAGAGAGATATTTTTAAAAGGAAGTATTGTTGCAAATTCTCTTATACCAGAGTTTAGAAACTGTCTAGCTCTCAATTTTTCCCATCCATTAAGCATTATTAAATGAGTTAAGTGAGATAATGTACTTCTAACAATAAACAGTAAGTCATCATTCCCATGGATGGAGTTTTCCTCCTTGTATTTCTGCAAGGACAGACTTCATGCTTGAGGCCCAGGGTCCCTTGTTGCTGAGAGTTCAGAAGATACAAGGATAGAAAGCTTAAATCACAGCCAGGCACTGGTGCCTCACACGTGTAATCCTAGATACTCAGGAGACAGAGATCTAAGGATTGCAGTTCACAGACAGCCCAGGTAGGAAAACCTGTGAGATTTTTATCTTGAATTAACCAGCAAAAAATTGGGAGTATAGCTGCAGCTCGAAGTGAAAGATCACTAGTCTTGAGTGAAAGAGCTCAGGGTCAGAGCTTAGGCCCAGAGTTCAAGCCCTACAACTGGCCAGAAAACAAAACAAAACAATAAAAGACTCTTAAGTCACCTTGAGAGTTAACTATGAAACAAAACTTCCAGATATATTTACTTAGGAAACACAAAACAGAGCTTAGAAAAAACTTACTTTCAACATCCCATGTGAAACCGTACCCTCTTTTTTTTTCTCTCATATTCCCTTCCTGTGGTTTTACCCCCACTATCACTGTATCCCATCTTAGTATCCTGGATACTGTATATATGTCTATGAGAACTAAGGAAGGGAAAGGGAATACCAAAATTGAGAGACAAAGGATAAAAAGACAAATGATTCCAAAACCAATACTTACAAAACCATTTGGTATAAACCAACTGTACAACTCATGGTGGGGAGAGGGAAAAGGGGAGATAAGAGGCAGTGGAAAAATGAGGGAGGAGGTGGTAAGTTGAACAAGAAATGTACTCACTGCCTTACATATGAAACTGTAACCCCTCTGTACTTCACTTTGACAATAAAGGGGTGTGGGATACACCTGGAAGTCAACTAGCTGGCCCCACCTGTTTCTCAGTCTTGGGGCCACATGTGGCTAAGATGGCGGCGGCTAACAACAACGCACAGCTGCTACAAGTGTCTTTGGTCCCCAGAGGCGGTTCTGTGAGCTGTGACACCCTGGCTCTTCCGCCCTTGATGGACAGCTCATCCCTCCCCTTCCTGCCGATCTTAGACCTGATTGGCTCCTGTGCCTTATATTAGTGGCACGTACTTCCCCAATAAACGAGATCTTGTACTGACTTGACTCCCAGGCCATCTGATTGTCCTCCGGTGAGGTAGGGCTGTGTGCGGGCGGCCTGCCGACCCTTCTCCTTTCTTGGCTCGTCTGGTCGGGGCGTGCCTTCCCCGTCTCTCCCACAGGTCGGGGGAGCACGGGGAGTTAAAGACCCCGACAAAGGGGAAAAAAAGAAAAAAGGAAAATCTTGCTCTATTTCTGGGATCAGAAAGTGTGCTGCCTTTAAAACAATGAAGCAAATCTGGTAAAGATTAATGGAGTAGTCTCAACAATCCAGTCAGTAATACACTGACCAGAAGTTTTACACAGAATTCTGCCCTTCTCTACTATTGGGAAGAACTGCTGAGAAGCAGGACTAAGATTCTGAAGGGAAGTCCTAAACCTAAATATCTGGCTGAGTTTTCCCTTTTACGTTCTGAGGATCACAGAAAGCAGTGTGTACTCTGAAAGATGGATAAGAAGGAAGGACAGGAACATTTCACTGTGTTCCCACACAGAACTTCAGGATGAGAATCTCATCAACTGAAGAACTAGGGAATTAGAACAAGGAATTATGTGCAGGAACAGGAAAGCAAGGAGATGTGGTAAGTCATAAACAGATGAAAATGTCCAACTCTAGAAACTGCATGACCATTGGCTTTAGGCAATTCTCGGCCATGAAGACCTCCCCTCACAGAACTGTGATGCTCCCAAAACCCACAGCAGAGCCCAGCCTGCAGAGGGAAGAGGAGTGAGTGGCTAAGGAGCTCTAGCTGATGGGTGTCCCAGGGATAGTGAGCATGACAACACATTCCCATTGCCTCCAATTGTCTCCTAGATGAGAGACCAGGAAGCCTCCACCAAATCTATTGTTGGGAATTAACCTCCTCTTTTGAAAAACTGCTAGCAGCTAAGCCCAGCTACTTACTGCTGGCAGGGAGGGTCACTGTAAGGACAGCTGCTAAGGTGAACACACTTGCCTCCAGGCACTACTCCCCACAGCAGCTGGGGAACCTAGAACCCATTCTGTGTCATCTGACATTACCTTTAGGACAAAGGAGACTTATTCACCAACCTAAGGGGAAGGTAGAAATTGTGATACTTCATTTTTGTTTTTAATATAGGGCAAGAATAATTATTCATGCCAAAAGGAAGAATAACAGACAAAGTTTCACACATGATAGGTATGAGGAATAAGTTTAGAATGAGCAAAATACCACAGGCATTTTCCTGGGTTTTTTTTTAAAGCAGTTATCTTTTTACATACCATGAGATTGTGATTGTTTGTATCTAGTCCTAAGAACACACACAAAAATAATTCTTAAATATTCCCACAAATACATTTTTGTCACTATTGTTACCATGGATATTAAACATCCATTAGACTAAGAGCAATGGCTAACATCTGTTATCCTAGCTACTCAGGAGGCTGAGCTCTGAGGATGATAGTTTCAAACAAGCCCTGGCAGGAAAGTGCTGATCTCCAAATAATTACCAAAAGAAAAAAGCAAAAGAAAGAAAGCTAGAGTGGAGCTATGGTATAGTGGCAGAGTACTAGCTTTGAGCAAAAAGCTCAAGAACAAACAGTACTCAGGCCCTGATTGGTACAGGGGTGTAGGTCAGTGTTAAAATGTAATTTTTGGGTTAGATCTCTAGTACTAAAAAGTAAATGTCATCTGTGTATTATCTTTTGTGATTGATATCATTTTACTCCTTCAGATTTTCTAATGTAGGTCTTTGCCTTCCAGTTTTATTAAATTTGATACATGTTATATAAACTGCCCATACTTCTGTACATTTTAAAACTTCCGTAGACTACAATAATCTATAACACTATAATCATCTCTGTTGGGAATTTTTAGTAAAATGTTCTTTCAATTTACTAAAACTCTCACCTTTATTTCTGTTATAAGCAAGAAACAAGCAAACCTTAAACCAGCACTCAGGTTAATTCATAATTGGTGAAGCTTTTTTTGTGTATCTATGCATGTGTCCCCGTGTGCATGCGTGCACATTTGTATCTGTGTGTGTGTGTGTGTGTGTGTGTGTGTGTGTCTGTGTGTCTGTGTTTGTCTATATGTTTTATTCCAATTGAACCCAGGGTCTCACACATTTAATGCAAGCAACCTAGCACTGAGCTTTGATGCCTGCCCATAACCAAATATTTTCTAAAGCAAGAAATATGATCTGATAACTTACTTCAAAATCTGTTTTAATACTAAGATCAAGTCAGGATTTTCTTCACATGAAACCTTACAGCATAATTCTAAGAAATTAGTTTAATATATACTTTCAAATACCAAAAAGGATTGGTACTGCTTTGAAGCAAACATTACAGAAGGACTCTTAAAGTAAGATGAGAGTTGTTTGATTAAAGTATTTTCTTTCTGTGTTCAGCTCAGAGCCTGTTTCAAGCCAGAGGATCACCTGGCCTTCCAGACACATTCCTGGGTTTTCTTTTGAAAGCAAGTTATCCCTCCCCTCCTTCCTCCCTACAGGAGTTAACAAAACTTCAGACAGTTTCCTTCTTGTATGGTTGGGAAATTATGGATTCATTAAAATCTGTTAGTGATGCAAGCTATAGATCAGCTTAGGTCACCATTTCATGGTGCTAATAAGTGTAAGATTGTGCAATGTTATCACATTTAAAAGCTCCTTTGCATTATCTTTAGATGTTTGAGATGAAATGCATAAAGTAAGATCAAATATGGGTTCTCTAAGTGGCACTGTTATACATGGGTTATAAAATATCCATGATAGATATATAAAACAATTTCAGCAACAGAGTAACAAGTAATACACAAAACACTTAAAGCACAGGAAAGAATATCAAATAGATTATTTTTGTAAAAAATTATTTTCTGTTCTTTTACTGATTCTGTGGCTGACACTCTGGGCCCCATGCACTCAGTGGGTTTTCTTCCTCTACCCCAGCCTGTTTTTTTGCTGGTTAGTTGGAAATGGAGCCTAAACTGGCTTCAGACCATACTGCACCAGATCTAGAATTACAAGCTTAACTCACAGGTAGATGGCTAAATTTCTTTCTTCCTTTTTCAAGTTTTAAACAATGGACATGTATAAGAAAGTTTTGTGTCTGTGTCTGTGCTGTTACTGCGGCAGGAACTCAAGGGTTTGTGTTCTTGCTTGGGTTTTTCACTTAAGCCTTACATTCTTTCACTGGACTCATAGTTTTGCTTTCAGGTTTTTGCCTGTTAATTTGACATTTTTGCTCAGGAAGGCTTCCAAATTTGATTCCCAGATCTTAGACTCTCAAGTACTTAAAATTATACACATGGAACTTGGCACCTGGCTGTCATGTGTAGCATTTTAAAATGAAACAACAACAAAAAAATCTCACTTATGTTTAAAATAAGTAAGTACAGTTGTATTATCATTGAATAAATAACAACCTAAACAAATATCTACACTTAAATTTAACCCCCAAAGAAATCATTCTCCCAAAGTGGGAAGCCAAAGATAATATTCCTCTTGTTTCTTTACATTTTATTGTTTGGTGATGAATCTGTGTTGATCTCACTCACAGAACTTCTGGGAGCAGGGTTTGAAGTAAAGCTGCTAGGATCCACATTAAAGTTAAAACACACTCCAGTGTTCAGAATCACATGTCTTAAGGAGTATCTACCTTAATCAAGCCAACAAATATCAGACAGTATCTTTATCTTACAACCACAGAAGTCTCTAGACTTTACCAGTGAATAAGGAATCTATCACTTGCATCAATATCGAGGTGTCTGTCAAGTAACTTGAAGCTTCCCTCACAGATATCAGGAAGACTAGCATTGTAGTATCTTTAAAGTGATCATCATATTTTGCCTCAACCTAACCTATAATCTTTTAAATTTTTACTTTCTAGTCACTAAATATATGTAACACTTTCCATTTGGAAACATTTGCATGAAACTCTCTTTCAGTTCTATTGCTAAAGGATGCAGTCTCCCTTCCCCTACCCCCATACACATCCACAAAAACACATACATATATAAACATAAGGTTGGGAATATGTCCTAGTGGTAGACTGCTTGAATATACTCCATCACTCTCATAAATAATACAAGTATATTCCTCCTTCCTTGAAAGTGCTGAGGACTTCAGGAAGTCATTTCAAATGTTTGACTGTTCTCCATCCCTAGACCTCAGTGATGACCTAGGCAAACTGTTGGTTGTCATTTAAATGTATAATAGAATTAGATCATTTAACCCTCTATTTCACATAAAGACAATCTCCATATGATCATTTTCCTACAGAAAGCAGCGATCAGGGGAGAACAACAAGTTGTAAAGCATATGAGAGGTCTTTGGTCATAGATTATATCCACCTTCAGGCACCAGTTTCCCATAGACATAAGAACTTGGTGTCTGTCTCTCACAGATGGTTACTTGAGAGAGACAAATACTTTTAGAAAGACGAAGTAGAGGAGTAGAGGTGGCAATCATTGTAAAAATGATGAAAGAGATCACAGGGAAAATCCTAGAGGGTGGCATAGCAGACAGTGGAAAAGAGGGTGGGGAATAGGACCTTGAATTTATAGTGAAAAAGAAAGGAAGACAGAAAGGAAAGACCATGTGAAAGGGCAAAACGTTTTTGGTTTTTTTTATTTTTTTCCTCCTGATTCCTGAAAGGAGACATTTGTTGAAACCTATGAAGTTTCAAGAAACAAGAAAAAAGGTGGTTCTCAGTTCATCTGCTAAAAATAAGAACTCATCCAGAAAAAAGTGACTAGTCCTTGAATAAAAGAGAACTCAGCCAGAACCAGCTCTGGAGCAGCATCCTGCTGAAAAGTGAATTATAATGAACATCCTGAACATCTCCTATGTGCCAGGCCCCGTTCTAAATACGTTAAATGTATTAACTTCTGTAATCCTCCTAATATGTCTAGGAGGATGTGAAGCCAAAGAAAATCTGAGAGCAGGCTGAGAGACGGAGGGTCAAAAATTTCCCCTGAATGCTGAAGGATTATGGATTACGATCAGTCTGGTGTTACTCACAATGCTGAATTCTGTAAGCCTTGGACAAGGTAGTGTTCTTGATCACCTTAAGAAGGCTGAATATATAATAGGTTTGTGTTCTGAAACAAAATACTTTAAAATTCATTACTACGACTCAATCATAATGAATGAGAGTTGAGCAAAGAGCAGTGGAATCTATTATATTTCTAGGGGCTGATTGGTGTCAAATATGATGCTGGGGAAAACTGATGAATGCTTCATTGATGTTCATTACATGCTGATTGTTTCAGCCTGTGTCTAGCAGAAGAAAGAAGCTGCTCAGCTAAAATTCTATAGTTTATATAATGTGACTTCTGAATATATCTACCTATATAGATGTACACATATATGCATATTGTATATTCATATGCATATAAATAGAAAGAAAAAGCAAGAGAGAGAGAAAAAAGGTGGGATCACTCTGAGAAAAATGTCTAGGTTTGGTGGGGTTTGGTGAGAGGTATAAATTTTAATGAAAATATTGACATTGAAAGAAGAAGAAGAAGATTCACAAACTGTTCAAAGAATCAACCATAGAAAACCAAAGAGATATTTATCACATGTTGTTCACTATCTCCTGGTGATGTTTGAGTTTCCAGCAGGCTAAGAAATACAGAAAGAGATTGTATTAAAACCTAAATTTTACACTTTTATGAAACATCCAGCCACTTCATAAAAGATATGTGTTCTCTCATTATATTCATTTTAAGCAAAATTTCTGTCTACTCTCTCAGCAGGATTTGTTGCCCTTTTCAGTTTCCCATCTCCATTCTGAAGCTGTTTTATGATTGTTTTCAAAGACTTCTGGTAAAATATTGGAGGGTGTGTGTCTGTGTCTTGTGTCTGTGTGTGTGTGCACACACAAGACACAGACACAAGTGCATTCATGTGTGTTTTTTAACAGTAAAAATAAGAAACTGCCTTTCCGTTTGGGTTAGAACTGAGATGAAATGAGGAATGGTCGCCACCAAGCAGAAAATGTGCTCACTTTATGTGTGCCAGTTAATTACGACACTTCAGAGGCGCTTCCGAAAGGATAAGGCAAGCTGCATAAATTTAGCTGTAATCCAGGCAGGCAAAACTAATTTGCAGGGGATGGCCTTATCTACCCGCTGCAGCTTTCTCAGAAAATTAACCTTGGATATTTGGGCCCAATTCAGAAAGTGTTTGATTTTTTTTTTCCTTCTCTTTCCCTGCTCAGCATAAGAGAATTTTTGAATTCAACACAATACCTGACTTTTAAGAGGCACTATGAATGCTGTAGGCAGTTCAGTTATTACTGACAAGCAGAAATATATTTATATATATACACATATAGATGACTGTCCTTCATGCCGATTATCCTGCTCCTTACATGTACATCAGAGGGTATATCAGTGTAGGTAGAGGGAGTTTCTCGGATTAAGAGATGGATGCAACTCATTTTTAATGTACTTAGAAAAATTCATCAAAGTTCATTGCAGAATAAGTCATGCGTACTGTCTTGCTCATTCCAGTGGAAATGAAGAAATCCCCATAAAAATAGAAGTTTAATGAAGTGTTGGAACCAAGTCTTGCCTGTCATTGCAATTATCACTGATTTAGACCCTTGATCTCCCATTATTAATTAAGCTCACACAGCGGAGTTAAAAGTTTACCTTATTTTTTTGTTATCATGCAATCACTAATTCCATCAACATTACTGAATTCACCATATTTCTTAGACTTTCTCTTTTAATCCTCACACCACAAGTTCACCAGCATAGGAGACAAAGATTCCACATGTCAGTGTTCTCCATTCCACTTGACATTTCTCAGCGCAATGGCAGCGCATAAGCATCAACAGCACTCTGCTGTTGAACAGTTGGATTGAAGGGCTTTTTCCTAAAATAATTTTCTTTTTCTTAGTTTCCTTCTTTCTCTTCCTCCCTCCCTTCCTCTCCCCCTCCCCCCCCCGCCTCTCACTCCTCTCTTTCTCTCTATCTGCCTGTCATTCTCTCTGTCTGTCGGTCTCTGTCTCTGTCTCTCTGTCTCTCTGTCTCTGTGTCTCTGTGTCTCTGTGTCTCTGTCTCTCTCTGTCTTTGTCTGTCTCTGTCTTTCTGTCTGTCTGTCTGTCTGTCTGTCTGTCTGTCTGTCTCTCTCTCTCTCTCTCTCTCTCTCTCTCTCTCTCTCGTGCTCTCTGCCACTACTAGGTAAAGCCTTACCTCAGAGCCTGGGCACTGCTTTATAGCTTTTTCACTCAATGATGGAATTCTACCACTTGATTCATAGCTCCATTCTCATCTTTTTCTTAGTCAATTATAGACAAGAGTCTCTCAAACTGTTTACCTAGGCTGCCTTCAAATTTCTATCCTCAGATCTGAGCCACAGGTGTGAGTCATGGGCTCTAGAATGTTACTGTCTTTTCTTTTGTTTGTTTGTTGTTGTTGTTGTGTGTGTGTGCATGTGTGTGTGCATGTGTGTGTGTGAGAGAGAGAAACAGAGAGAGAGATGTATCTGGGGCTTGAATTCAGGACCTGGGCACTATCCCTGAGCTTTTTATTTTTATTTTTATTTTCTCAAGCATAGTGCTCTATCACTTGAGCCACAGCTCCACTTCTGGCTTTTTGGTCGTTAAGTGGAGAGAAAGTCTCATGAATTTTCCCGCCTGGCCTACCTTTGAGCCATGATTCTCAGATCTCAGCCTCCTAAGTAGCTAGGATTATAGGTATGAAGCACTTGTACTTGACTAATTTTTGTTTAATAATGCATTTAAAATCCTATACAACTTGTTTCTATTTTCTAAATTTTATATTGTAACATGAATTTTTATCACCAGCATTAATAATAAAGTCATAATAAGCCCCACACCATCAATGATAGCAGCTGAGCTGAACTTTACAGAAAAAGATTTTTAATATCTCATCTACAACATAATTACTATTTCACTCATTTCAAACCATAGGAGTTACTAATTTTGAAGTTCCATGAACTCAATTGGCAATAATTGTTCTTGAGGATGTCATAATTAGGCAGAAAGGAGTATATTTATAATAATAAAAGAGTCATTTAAAAACATAGATTGCTCATAGAATCATAAAAATGTGAAAGGATCACTCCTATTTGGATCTAAATTTTTCTCATGCTGGCTGAATATTCAGGGCTAAATGTTATGCCTATTTATAGTTATACCCTAGGGTTGAAGGGTAAGGGAATTAGATGTCATAAAAGTCATACATAATACATAAAGACTTAAATTATATTTTATGAGAACTGAAATTTTTAAGAAGCTTTGTGGCTAAAATATGGAAATACTTCACCAAACAGCATGTCACAGATACCTCAGTAGAAATTTAAGAGACAAGAATACCACAAACTATCAGAACATTGTCTGAAGTTCTGCTCAAGTGTAATATATTTTAATGAATAATTTAAAGAAATACATGGGAACTATGTTTGAAGGTCACTGGGAAAAAAAAGCCGTCACTGTAAATGTCAGTGCATTGCCTATGGATCAAAATTACAGAGAAACTAAAATGATGATTGACAAAATATTCTTACCTGGCCAGGTGTATAGGTCTGTAATCACAGCCCTCATGAGGCTGAAATAGGAGGAACATGAGTTCCAGGCCAGCCTGTACTACAAAATAAGAAAAACAAGAAAAAGAAAGCACAGGAAAAAAAAAAACAACTCTTCTCTACCAACGTTTAAAAACGTTTCATTTTAAGATAGACTATGGTTTCCCTCATTGGTGATAATTAGAATATGTCTAGGATAGTCCTAACAGAGGATCCCAATAGCTCAATAGCTATGTACGTATGATCACACGAGAGAGATAATGTTAAGTGACATGAACTCCAAGATATGGAAACAAGTGGTTTATCATGGTTGTTATTATTTTTAACGTACTATGTGAATTTTTTTCTTTTTATCTTCTTCCCTATGGTTTAGCCCTGTTGTCACTGTATTTGCTTTGATTTTGGTATCCTTGGTATTGTATATATGTTTGTCTAAATTGGGGAAAGGAAGGGGAACATCCAAATAGTGAGACAAAGGATAAAAAGGGAACCAATGCAACAATGAATGACACTTACAAGACAATATGTTGGAAATTAACTGTACAGCACGGGGGGTGGCTGGAGAGGAGGGAAGGTGGGAGAAAAATGATGGAGAAGGTAACAAGTTTGACCAGAAATGTACTCACTACCTTATGTTTGTAACTGTAATTCCTCTGTACATCACCTTGACAAAAAAATAGGTTTTAAAGTGCTTCATTTCAAACAACTTGATTATGAAGAAATCTAATTCAAATATCGAATTCACAATATAACTGATGACATCTTGCAACAAGAACCCCGAGTACTGTAGGTCATTTGAAGACAAGGAGTCTACACAACCTGTCTCTAGTTCCCCCAGGGACTAATACATTGTTGCTGACATAAAAAGCTCACAGCAAATGCTAGCAAAGTAACTATAGGATTAGATACATTCACGAATATTAGATAGATGTGTGAATAGCAAGTCTATGTACTAATTTTTTTTAAAGGTAACTTTTTTATTTACAAAAGGAGTGCTCTATTTTGTCATCTTAGCTTTCTGAGAAGCTCTGGGGTTTTCTTGATGGTGACGCCAAGATAAAAGATAAAGTGATTCTCACTAAGTATCTCCTTGCTCTTTTATATGCAATCTGCCCCATTCTTTCCAACCCACAAACACTTCTCATCCAACTTTAGTGAGAGAAACTCAAATTCTAAAATTTACAAAATTGGAAAGGCTTTGCAAGAAGAGTTGAAACCAGAGCGTGATGCACAAAAAACTTCTAGAAACATGTCTAGCATACAAAATAAAGTGCACTTTTTAATTTTTTTAGACTTTCTAAAAGGATGCATTCATTTTACTTTGTCACACTTGCCACTTAGAATGGGGTCTTGTTCTGAATGTTTAGGTTAACCATCTTACTGAATGTCTCATCATTAAAAAAAACAGTTCTGTACTTTGGGCGTACATTTCCTCACTCACTTTCAATTTTGCTACGATGAAATAACCTCTCATCATTGTGTATTCTCAAGAATTTACTAATCAAAAAGTCTTCAGGCAGATGATCTACTGCTTCTTTTTCCAACCCTCAGGAATATGAGGCAGGGAGATTGAAAGTCTGAGGCTTGCCTGGGATGCCTAGTGAGTCCCTGTCTCAAAAACAAAATAAAAAATATGCCTCCTATTTAGCTTTAAATCTGTCTAAATAGAATGTTCCATCAGGGCCAAGTATTTAAAATGGCAAGCTGACTTCTCTTGGATACACACAAGACACATATGAGGGTGAGTCTTTATTAAACAGCCACACTAGGAACCACATGGTTGTTGCTTCCCACGGGACTCAGAAAAATTAACTGGAACTGTTCTCTAGCTAGAATTTAAAGGAATTCTCATTAGGTCTAGAAGGTGAGACCAACTAGGTTTTATGTCCTTTATCCAAGCTTTACTTGATTTGAACCTATACCCTAATTTTCAGATCAAAAGCTCAGACATTTTGTTGTCTTCTAAGTTTATGTATACATCTCTCTCATACTACGGGAAAGGATGAAGTTATAAATACACGGTGAAAACAAAATAAGCACAGCAGCAAATGACATTATAGAAATGACAGTCATGATTTGGAATCACCAATTCTCAACTAATTTGGCCTCTGTACCTGAGGAAAACTTAGGAAAACACATGGACAAGGCAGAAGATTGTCAGAGGACTGGGCCACATTTGCTGAAGAATGGAGGTATTTGCTTTCACAGAGGTGCTAAGAATGGGCCAGGTGTCCTAGTGTAGCTGAGGACTATATTAACAATGCCCAGAACAGGAATGGAGAGGAAATGGGGATAATGTAGCATTATTGAAGTTAAAGAAACAGTTTAAGATGAAATTATGGGGGTCTTTTAATGGTCTGGGAGAGTTTAGAATTTCCCTGGGGATAGTTAAAAAAATCATCATGAACTTTTAGTTAAGAGTGGTTAAAATATCTTTTTCTTAGGATGATTACTTGTGATCTCCTACTTCTCACCCATTTTGTAGTTTATAACCCAATATTTCCTATGTCTGTGGGTTTAGGAAACCTTGATATTTTCCTTATGATGGTAGGACCTTTCTTCTATCACACAGACCTATGGTCCTATGTTCTAGCTATGAACAAGTTCCTGTATTTATCTGTATATACTTCTGTTACCACTCTAGTCGTTACTTTGACTTCCATTAAACTCTCAGCGATGTAATTAGGAAAAACCTTGAGTATTA
Organism: Perognathus longimembris pacificus; assembly: GCF_023159225.1. Classification (NCBI taxonomy): domain Eukaryota; kingdom Metazoa; phylum Chordata; class Mammalia; order Rodentia; family Heteromyidae; genus Perognathus; species Perognathus longimembris. The sequence continues at coordinate 122,831,473 of NC_063162.1, forward strand.
TACTTTTAAGGTTCAAAAATTTTTACTTTACAGTTTCTGGGAATTTAATCAATGTTAAAAGCCCTATAAAGTGAATTGGAATAATTGAAGAAGACTTTTCTGATTTCAGTAATTTAAGAAAGCAAATTTAAAAGACTGTCTTCTTTTTTTGTTTTATAACATCTATAAAATTATAATATGGTGAATTTCCCTTTCCACAGTTTGAAGGTGAAACTGTGTACTTCTACAGACAGGGTGGCTACTGAATCACTAGCTAGAGCATAGCTGTTAGACATCCTTTATGTTGAAAGCCAATAATCACCCAAACTCAGAAGACGTAGATAGGAGCTCTTAATTTTGAGCTTAACCCTGTTTTAAAGCAGGAATACCTATTTGTTAGCATATGAGGTTGAGCACTTAGGAGTGAGGCCCTGGTTTATTCTCTCCTATTGAGAGGAAGAAGGAAAGAAAGAAAGAAAGAAAGAAAGAAAGAAAGAAAGAAAGAAAGAAAGAAAGAAAGAAAGAAAGAAAGAAAGAAAGAAAGACAGGCAGAAGGAAGGAAGGAAGGAAGGAAGGAAAGAAGGAAGGAGAGATAAACTTATATTGTTATTCAGTATATATGACTTCCACGAAGCCATTAAAAAACAAGATCATTGCAGCAAAAATTACTCAATTTTTAGTACTCAAAATTAGACCACACCGAAAGAAAAAGCAACCTCATGTCTACTCTTTTAATTTTCAGGATTTAGCCATATAAATAATTAAAGCATCTCTTCAATGGCTTTTATTTTTTTTTCTCAAATTTTTATTTTCAAACTGACGTACAGAGAGTTTACAGTATCATACGTTGGGCATTGGATATTCAATGGCTTTTAAAAGAGCAAAAAACAAACTAAAATAATTAAGAATATTCTTAAGGTTAATTAATTTCTATTAACAAAATCTTTACATTTTCTAAAATTACTAATGACCCAAACATTATTTTCACCAAATAATTTCTGTATTTTTCATTCTTCTAAACAAGACTTTTCAGAGAATGCTTTTCTAGAATCTAGTCATGCTGGTATCTAGTAAAACAAAAATGTGTCATTCAGCAGTCACTAAAACACTAAATGGTTATTTTTTATTCAGTCTAAAGTAGAATTCAGTAGTTTAAAGTCAGTGATCCATTGTTAAATTCCATTTCCCAGTTGTTTAATTCATGTATACAATTTATTGATCTTTAATATAGTATCCACATTCATGATGCAGTATACTTTCTCAAGTAAAAATCTAGGACAGGATTCCAAAAATACCTAAAGGTTTCCTTTTTTCTGGAAACAATTAGCAAGCATTTCAAAAATTAATTTTGTTTTGTTTATTATGAAGTGTGTGCCACTAGCAGACCAAAAATAGACAACTATAACAAGTGAAATATAGAAACAAATAGGCTAAGCCACATTGCTTACCCTTGTACTGCAAACTGTTATTTCAACTACTCATCAGCATTACTTGCCTATACTAAACATTTTTAGAATCAACCTTAAAGTGAGAAAAAAAAATTCACGTGTCTTTCTCAGTACCAAAGTGATTGTGTCTCTCATTCGCTTCTTTTGCTTGGTGGCTTAGGGGTCACAGGTCAGTGAACAATACCTTGTTGAAAGACTGCAGAGGAAAACTCAGCAAACAACTGAAGTGCAAGTCCAGGCAGAAAACAAAAGAGACAAGTCACAGAGTAATGCATTTCCTTCTGAAGCATGTGAATGCATTTCACAATGTTTATTTAAGAGATGGCCCTAAGAAAAAGTCAGAGACTCATTTTTATTTATTATATGTTTTTTGTCAGTTGTGGGGCTTGAATTCTGGACCTAGGCTCTGTCCCTGAGCTCTTCAACTCAAGGTTAATGCTCTACCACTTGAACAACAGCACCACTAAAGAGACTCAATTTTCATATCAATACTTTCTATAGAGGGCTGGGGATATGGCCTAGTGGCAAGAGTGCTTGCCTCATATACATGAGGCCCTGGGTTCAATTCCCCAGCACCACATATACAGAAAACAGCCAGAAGTGGCGCTGTGGCTCAAGTGGCAGAGTGCTAGCCTTGAGCAAAATGAAGCCAGGGACAGTGCTCAGGCCCTGAGTCCAAGGCCCAGGGCTGGCCAAAAAAAAAAAAAAAAAAAAAAAAAAACTTTCTATACAAACCTCTAGGGTAGAGTGCCTGCCTCATATACATGAAGCACTGGGTTTGAATCCTCAGCACCACATATATAGAAAATCCAGAAGTGGTACTGTGGCTCAAGTGGTAGAGTGCTAGCTTGAGCAAAAAGAAGCCAGGAACAGTGTTCAGGCTCTGACTCCAAGCCCCAGGACTGGGAAAAAAACAAGCAAACAAACAAACCTCTAGTCAAATATTGTCCTCATTAAAGTCTGAAAATCTATAACCCACCCATAAGCTAGAACAGTCTACAGACATGTTCTACTTTGCCTATATACATTGTTGTTGATGATGTTTTTCATGTCATCCTATGAATTGTTAACATTTAAAAAGAAAGATACTATTCATTGAAATCCCAGGTGAGGTCTTCTCTCTTTTTTAATATTAAATTGAATTTTATTGTCAAGGTGATATACAGAGTGGTTACATTTATACACATAAGGCAGTGAATACATTTCTTGTTGAATATTGTTACTCCTCCATTGTTTTTCTCCCATTTTCCCTTTCCCCAATCCCCCCAGCAACAAGTTGTAAAGCTCATTTCCAACATATTGTTTTGTGAGTATCTCTGTTGTATTTGTTCACCCTTTGTCTTCTGTCTCAACATTTTGTTGTTCCCCTTTCTGTTCCTAATTCAAATAAACTGTATATACAATACAGATGGTACCAAAATTAAATATAGTGGCAAGAGGGGATATACCATGGAAAGAAAAAGAATGAAAGGAAAAAGCAATCACTTCACATAGTCCATTAAAAATAACAATGAAGAAAAACTGCTTGTTTTCATACATTGGAGTTCATTTTGCTTAGCATCATTTTATATGGTCATATGTACATAGCTATTGAGATATTGTTATCCTCTTCTAGGACTATCCTATACATATATTAATTATTACAAATGAAGGAAACCATGGAAAATGTGGTATATATACACAGTGGAATTCTATGCTTCCATCAGAATTAATGACATCACCCCATTTGTAAGGAAATGGAAAAACTTGAAAAAAAAATCACATTAAGTGAAGTAAGCTAGATCTTCTCTTGATAAGAAAATTAGAAGCTTGAATCTCAGTGACAGAACACTCAGTTAGCTTTCATGAGACAGTAAAATCCTCAAATCAAAAAGTATAAATAAATAAATATCAGGACATATGGCAACACTAAGTTCGTATTCCTGAATTGTCACCCTTGGTGGAAACCAAGCAGGAACTTCTTGCTCTGACAAAACAATGGCCTGCTCAGCTCATCAAAGTCTTTCTGGTATGTTCTTGCACATATTCGTACTGATAATTATCCTAATTTTATTTTTACTACTCATTACTGACTTAACAAATGTCTTTCAGTCACAATAAACAGAAATACCATTGGAAAATAAAAGAGGCACAGGAAATTACATAAGAAGTGAGTACTCTAACGTCACACAAACAAGGAAAATAGGTAGCTATTATTCAAGTTGCAAATAAAAACACTTAATATGGTGCGGGAAGATGGAGGAGGAGCAGCAGAGCCTTAGCTGAGCTCCCTCCGACATCGCAGTTTTCTCACCCCATAAAAACTTTTACTCCTAGAAAGACAGCCAGAGTAAGTTCTAACAGTACAGGGATTCTGGCCAGGAAGGAAAAATTGACTTTGCTCATCTGAGAACACAGATTTGAGCTCCGGGCGGTGTCCGGCCGCTGCGACAGTGCCGGTGCCAGCACAGCACCTGGCACAGCAACCCGCACTCCACGCAGCTAAAGCACACAGGGTAGACCAGGGAGAAATCCTCCAGACAGCGGCTGAGCACAGACGGGCTGAAATCACAGAGAAAGCATGAATACCCCACGAAAGATATTCTCACTCTCGCCCACAGCAGCTTCTGGAAGGCAGCCCTTCCCCCACCACCAGAGCAAAGCGCCATCTTTGACACTGGCATAGGGTCAGACCAGACTGGATCTAAAGCGGGCCTGGGGAAAGTGAGGACAAAGGAGCCATCTTTGAAAAGGGCAATAGGGACCGACCAGTGAGAGCCAGCTCCACCCAAGAGAACACCCCCTGCCCAGGCGGGAGGCTTGTCCTGGGCCCCAGCTTAGCCAGAGGTGCCCGCCCTGCCCACCGGAAGTACATGCAAGACCTAAGACATGACATGGAAATCATCAGGAAAGACCATTCAGAAGGAAAAGAGATTCGAAATCAAGTAGCTAGCCTACAGTCCCAAGTAACTGAAGCAGAGGATCAAATCTCAGGAGCTGAAGATTCCCTAGAATCTATGGAGAAAGATAAAAAATCAATACAAATCCAGTCCAATCAACAAAACGGATCACTACAGGAGATTCAAGACATGATTAGGAAGCCCAATTTAAGGATAATAGCCATTGAGGAAAACTAGGAGAAAGAAGTTAATGGGATAGGCAACCTATTTAACAGAATATTAGCTGAGAACTTCCCAAATATCCAGAAGGATAGGCCTATACAGATACAAGAAGCATTTAGAACCCCAAACCGACCAGACCAGAATAGGACATCCCACCAACACATTGTGATCGAAACAGGATCAGTAGAGTACAAGGAAAGAATCCTTAAAGCTGTTAGGGAGAAGAAAACAATCACATATAAAGGAAAATCAATCAGAATTACCCCCAGACTTCTCAGCAGAGACCATGAAAGCAAGGAGAGCCTGGAATGAGGTATACCAAACACTAAATAAAAATAACTACCAACCAAGAATACTGTACCCAGCCAAACTCTCATTCATAGCCAAAGGTCAAATAAAAGTCTCCCACAGTAAGGAAAAACCGAAACAATATATCTCCACCAAACCAGCTTTACAGAAAACCCTCAAAGATGTACTATACAGGGAAAATAATCAAGATCCCAATACAGAAAGAGAAATGAACCCTAAATAGAAAACATCAGATCAAGAAATGGGAAGACACAGCTTTTAACAAGATAGTGATAATGAAAGGAACAAATGACCATCTCTAAATCTTTCAACATTAATGGACTTAATTCTCCAATCAAACGACATAGGCTCATAAGTTGGATCAAAAATTAAGATCTATCTTTCTGCTGCCTTCAAGAGACACATCTATCCAGCAAAAGTAAACATCTTCTAAAAGTGAAATGCCGGAATCAAATCTATCAAGCAAATAGCCCCCATAAGCAGGCTGGAGTTGCAATCCTAGTATCAGACAAAATTGACTTCAAATTAAAAATGGTAAGATGAGACAAAGAAGGTTAATACATACTAGTAAAGGGATCTCCCCTACAGGAAGATATAACCATCCTAAATATCTACACACCAAATGCAGGAGCACCCAACTTCATCAAACAAACACCAGTGACTCTAAAAACACTCATAGACCCAAACACATTGATAGTTGGGGACTTTAACATTCCACTATCACCTCTGGACAGATCAACACGCAAAAACTGAACAAAGGAATCACAGAACTAAATAATTGCATAGACCAAGTAGACTTAACCAACATCTACAGAATATTCCACCCAGCAACAACAGAATGCACATTCTTCTCCTCAGCACATGGAACATTCTTCAAAACAGATCACATCTTAGGGCATGTACAGATTCAGAAGTATCAAAACGATTCCCTGCATTCTCTCAGACCACAATGGAATAAAATTAGAGCTCAACTCAAACAGCCACCACAGAAAATCCTACAATTCATGGAGACTAAACAACACACTCTGAAGCATCAGTGGGTCATTGAAGAAATTAAAATGGAAATTCAAATGTTTATGGAATTCCAAGTTGAGGACACAAAGTACCAGCTCCTTTGGGACACAGCAAAGGCAGTACTGAGAGGAAAATTTATATCTCTGAGTGCATACACCAACAAACTGAGAAACAGCAACTCAATAATTTAAGGAAGCACTTTAATGTCCTTGAAAGAGAACAACAAGCCAAACCCCAAGTCAATAGACAGAAGCAAATAATTAAAATCAAATCAAAATTAAATCAATTAGAGATGAAAAAAAAAATCGAAAGAATCAACAAAACAAAGAGTTGGTTCTCTGAAAAAAATCAACAAGCTAGACAGACCCCTGGCAAACCTGACCAAAAATCGAAGGCAGCAGACTCAAATAAACAAGATAAGAGATGAAACAGGTAACATCACCACAGAAATAACCAAAATTCAGAAAATGATAAGGGACTATTTTGCAAACCTTTATGCCAACAAATTCAAGAACTTGGAAGAAATGGATGATTTCCTATAAAAATTTCATATCCCCAAACTCAACCATGAAGATTTAAAACTTCTAAACAGACCCATATCCAGTATTGAAATAGAAACGGCAATAAATGATCTCCCATCCAAGAAAAGCCCAGGTCCAGACGGATTCACTGCAGAATTCTACAAGGACTTCAAAACAGAACTCACACCAATATTTCTCAAACTCTTCAATGAAATTGAAAGAGAATGTTCACTACTAGACACATTCTATGAAGCCAGTATAACCCTCATCCCAAAACCAGGCAGGGACTCATCACAGAAAGAGGACTATAGACCAATTTCCCTGATGAACAGAGACGCAAAAATTCTCAATAAAATTCTGGCCAATCGACTTCAACAGGTCATCAAAAAATCATACACCATGATCAAACTGGATTCATACCAGGGATGCAAAGTTGGTTTAATATACGCAAGTCAATTAATGTAATCCACCACATCACCCGGAGCAAGGTAAAACACCAGATGGTTTTATCTCTGGATGCAGAAAAAGCATTTGATAAAATCCAGCACCCATTTATGCTAAAAGCCCTGGAAAAACTGGGATTCCAGTGAACATTCCTGAATATAATCAAAGCAGTTTATGACAAACCAACAGCAAGCATAACTCTAAATGGTGAAAAACTAAAGCCATTCCCTTTAAAATCAGGAACAAAGCAGAGATGTTCACTCTCTCCCCTGCTCTTCAACATAGTACTAGAATTCCTAGCCAGAGCAATTAGGCAAGAAGAAAATATAAAGGGGATCCAAATAGGAAAAGATGAAGTTAAACTTTCTCTCTTCGCAGATGACATGATCCTATACCTAAAGAACCCCATAGACTCTACCCCCAAGCTACTAGAGCTGATCCAAAACTTTGGCAAGTTGCAGGATATAAAATAAACCCTCAATTATCAACGGCCTTTCTCTATGCTAACGACCCGAAGACCGAGGCTGAAATCAGGAAAGCAACTCCTTTTGCAATAGCCCCCAAAAACATAAAATACCTAGGAATAACCTTAACCAAAGAAGTGAAAGACCTCTTTGATGGGAACTTTAAAAGCTTGAAAAACGAACTTAAGTCAGAACTAAGGAAATGGAAAAACCTCCCATGCTCCTGGATTGGAAGGATTAATATAATCAAAATGGCAATATTGCCAAAGGCTGTCTACAAATTCAATGCATTACCCATTAATATCCCAACACCATTTTTTAATGAAATAGAGGAAACAATCCAGAAATTCATATGGAACAATAAAAGACCTAGAATAGCAAAAGCAATCCTAAGCAGAAAGAACAGTGCTGGAGGAATTACAATACCCAACTTCAAGCTGTATTATAAAGCTATGGTAATAAAAACAGCTTGGTATTGGCACCGGAACAGGCCTGAAGAGCAATGGAACAGAATTGAAGACCCAGAAATGAACCAACAGAACTACGCCTACTTAATCTTTGATAAAGGAGCTAAAACAATAGTTTGGAAGAAAGATAGCCTCTTTAACAAATGGTGCTGGCAAAACTGGTTCAACACATGCTACAAACTAAAACTAGATCCTTATATATCACCCTGCAACAAAATCAATTCCAAATGGATTAAAGACCTTGAAATCAAAACAGACACCCTGAAAACACAAAAGGAAGGAGTAGGAGAAACACTTGGGCTCCTTGGCGCAGGACGGAACTTCCTTAACAAAGACCCAGAAAGGCTATAAATCAAAGAAAGGTTGGACAAATGGGACTGCATCAAACTGCAGAGCTTCTGCACGGCAATGGACATAGCTTGCAAGATAAACAGAAAGCCCGCAGACTGGGAGAAGATCTTTACCGGCCATTCAATAGACAAAGGCCTCATATCTAAAATATATGTAGAACTAAAAAAATTACCTTCCTCCAAAACAAAACCTCAAAGAACCAATAGCCCCCTCATCAAGTGGGCTAAAGACTTACAAAGAGACTTCTCTGATGAGGAAATGAGAATGGCCAAGAAACATATGAAAAAGTGCTCTACATCACTGGCCATAAAAGAAATGCAAATCAAAACAACCTTGAGATTCCATCTCACCCCAGTAAGAATGTCATATATCAAGAAAACTAACAATAACAATTGTTGGAGGGGATGTGGCCAAAAGGGAACCCTACTTCATTGTTGGTGGGAATGTAAACTGGTTCAGCCACTCTGGCAAGCAGTATGGAGATTCCTCGGAAGGCTAAATATAGAACTCTCCGATGACCCAGCAACCCCACTTTTGGGTATCTAACCAAAAATCCACAAACAAAATCACAGTAAAGCCACCAGCACAACAATGTTCATTGCAGCGCAATTTGTCATAGCTAGAATCTGGAACCAACCCATATGCCCCTCAGTAGAATAATGGATCAGGAAAATGTGGTACATATACACAATGGAATTTTATGCCTCTATCAGAAAGAATGACATTGTTCCATTTGTAAGGAAATGGAAGGACTTGGAAAAAATTATACTAAGTGAAGTGAGCCAGACCCAAAGAAACATGGACTCTATGATCTCCCTTAATGGGAATAATTAGTACAGGTTTAGGCAAGTCACAGCAGAGGATCACAAGAGCCCAATAGCTATACCCTTATGAACACATAAGATGATGCTAAGTGAAATGAACTCCATGTTATGGAAATGATTGTTATATCACAGTTGTAACTACTTTCAATGTCCCATGTGTATCTGTAGCCTCTACTATTGATGATGTTCTCGTATCACCTTCCTGTGGTTGTATCTACCCTATCTCTGTAATCTTATCTGAGTATATTGGAAACTGTCTATACTGGTATTAGAACTAGGAAATTGAATGGGAATACCAAATTCGAGAGACACAGGGTAAAAAAAAGACAAACAACTACAAAAGCAATACTTGCAAAACTGTTTGGTGTAAGTGAACTGAACACCTCATGGGGGGAAAGGGAAAGGGGAAGGAGGGTTTGGGAATGAGGGAGGAGGTAACAAACAGTATAAGAAATGTATCCAATGCCTAATGTATGAAACTGTAACCTCTCTGTACATCAGTTTGATAATAAAAATTTGAAAAAAAATACACTTAATATGGTAAGACTCTACAGCAACTTAAAAGATGCCCTCTATTGTGATGTTTGTCACAATATTTTGGCCTCATGAAACCAATACAAAATTTACAATAGTACTAAAACTTTAGAAGGAGTTCTTTAATAAAAGAATGTATTGTAAACTGTACTTTTAAGATAAATTTTTGATGAGACAAGAAATTTTGATATTTCTAGGGTGAATTCATCCTGGAAATACAGCCTCCTTCCGTCACTTACTTGTTTAAGATTAAATGTCCTTACTGGAAGATATCTATTCATTTATTCACTCCTTCATTCAATAAATATTTACCCTGTAACTACTTGGGAAAAGTATAGTGCAAAGCTTCAGAGATTTAGTATGTGTAAAACATCTGTCCCCTGGCCTCTTGGGGTTTATTTTGTAACTAGGGAAATAAATATTAGACAGCTAATTATACAAATACATGTTTAATTACCACTGTGGCAGTGCTGAAGGAAAAGCATTAACAGGGAGTCTTGACCTCTCTAATCTAGAGTCAAGGAAAACTCCTGGAGGAAGTGAGATCTAAAATAAGCTTGAAAGAATAAGAAGTAATTAAATATGTATATTGGAAAGAGAGCTCTGAAGAGAAGAAAGAGACTAGATAATGGCCCTAGAGTAGGAAGAATATTTGTTTCTTCAAAGAACTGGAAGTGGCCCAGAGAGATGGAAGTGTGGAGAGGGAGGGATTGATAGGAGAGGCTAGTGAAGTAAGCAAGAGCCCTAGTCATCTTGTAGGTATTTGAGTTTCTCTTCAAATGCAATGGGAAGCTACTAACATTATTCTTGACACTTTTTGAAAAGATGACCTGATTAAAAGCAGGGATAATGAAGTCAAAGAGGTGGATGGAAATACAGGGAAAGCAGCTAAGAAACATAAAAGAATAACAACAACAACAACAACAACAACAACAACAAAAACCATTGTGTCTGTCCAATGGAGAACAATAATCATTTATAGTAGAGTGACTTGCCAATAGTTATGGAAAGAAATTGGAGATTTGAAACATTCATAAGTTCTCATTAGAGAATTCAGATATAGATTATATTCTATATTAGACAAGGTCAGTTTTGGTAATCCTAAGGTTAGGATTCCTATCAAATACAGAAATAGAAATACCCATTAAGAAGTTGAATATATGCACATAGCCAGGTGCTGCATTTATGACATTTTCTCAGCAATATAAGCTACATATTAAGTTGGTTCCATAAGATTATAATGGAGCTGAAATGTTTCTATTGTCTAGTGATATCGCATCATTTGTTTTTGTTTTTGTCAGTTGTGGGATCTGAACTCAGGGCCTGGGTGCTGTCTGAGCCTTTTCGCTCAAGACTAGCACTTTACCACTTTGAGCCACAGTGCCACTTCTACACAGCACAGGTATTACTAATATGTTTGTGGATAATGCTTATTGAGACAAGCCTACTGTTCTGACATGTGTATAAAAGTACAGCACATACAATTGCATTGTATCATGTTCTCTTGTGCCTTAATCAGTGCTATGTTATTTTGTATATCATAGTCCTAGGAGATTAGGCTTTAAAGTATATTGAATGTAATATGTATGCATACATATATTTATACACACATACTTAATACATCAGATATGTAATAGGCTATACCATCTAAGTTTGTGTAAATATCCTTTATGATGCTGTCTAATGATAAAACTGTATAATGAGGCATTTCTCAGAATGTCTCTTCACTAATAAGTGTCAGTGACTAAACAAAATTTGGGGAAGAAATCAGATACAGAATTAATGTAGGCCATAGAATTGCTTCATATATACATTAAGGATATCTATTCTAAAAAGTGCCTGACAGTGAATGAAACAGAGAGATGCTAACTCCTCTCTTAAGCACCATCTTCTATTTGAGGAATTTCTTGTCTGAGACGTATGGTCCTGGTTCCATTTTCCTAATGTCTAGGATGACAGCCTGGGCAAAAAGTCCCTGTGAGACTCATTGCCAATTAACCACTTAAAAATCAGAAGCACCCAGGTCCCAAGTTCAAGCCTCACAACTGACCAAAAGAAAAGAAAAAAGAAATTGAGTAAGTACATGTCCAAAATTTATAGCGAATACCCAACCTTTAACATTTCAATTTTAAAAGAATCTTCAAAAAGGGTTGGGGATATGGCCTAGAGGCAAGAGTGCTTGCCTTGTACACATGAGGCCCTGGGTTCGATTCCCCAGCACCACATATACAGAAAATGGCCAGAAGTGGTGCTGTGGCTCAAGTGGCAGAGTGCTAGCCTTGAGCAAGAAGAAGCCAGGGACAGTGCTCAGGCCCTGAGTCCAAGCCCCAGGAATGGCCAAAAAAAAAAAAAATCTTCAAAAATATACACAATATAACTCCTGTTAAACAGTCAGTAACTGTCTACTCATATTCCCAGCACATATACCTGGATTTTCTTATTTCTATATTAGTTTTTTTTGCATAAAATACTTTGCTTCTGCTCAGAAAATTTTAAATAATACTATCAAAAACAGCCTTGGAATTTAAATTTGGAATCATTTTGTAGTGGAAATATATAAAAAGATGGGTAAACATGATAGATACCATGGGCTAAAACATTTTTGTGTCAAAACAACCAGATCAAAGTCATCACTTTCTTTTTTTAATCTAGCATATACAGATTTCCATGAATTCCAGATATAATGCAATCAATTAAATTTTTATGAAATGCAAAATAGAAAAATGCAAGGACACACTTTATAGTAGTAAACTTAAATAAAAGCAAGGTGCACAAACCTTATGCCAGAGCTCATTCATTTTTTAAACTCAGGATCAGTTATGATTTGAGATGTGTGGGAGGTGGCACAGAATATCAGGAAGTTGACCACCTTGAACTTTGGGAAAGTCACTTAAATTGAGTCTTTCTTTTGCTCTATCTAAATGAGGTGATAATTCCTACCAGCCAAAATTATTTGACAATTAAGAGATAGTTTATGAACCTCTTGATACAAAGTAAATTCTCAAAATTGAGACTTATTTTATTATTATTATTTTAGTACTAAAGATTTGACTCAAGACTTTATGCTTACTAGGAAAGCACATTACCACTAGAACTATACCCACAGCCTTACTCTTTATTATTATTATTATTATTATTATTATTATGAATCTACATTTCATTCCAAGATCACCCATTTAGGTATCACTTTTTTAACTAATGTCAGATCACAGAAAAAAAATTGCTTGTTTTTTCAGAAACCTTTGGTATATGTTACTCAATAATTAATAAGTATGTTGGGGTATTTTCTATCAAAATGTTCTATCAAGCTACAGAAAAATTGGTCAGACCATTAGTTGTCAAATTACTGTGTGCTGTCAAGCTGCTATAGTAAACTATTCCATTACTTAATCTGAAAGTGACTGCAACTTTTGTTTGCTGGTTCATTTACAATGAGAACCAGTTAAGATTGTCTTTTTTATAACTGGTTGGTATAGCTGGATTAATCATTTTGAATCACAGCAATCTATATAAAACCATAATTTGTACTAAGCCATTATCCAAAAGTGATGATAGATTTGCACCTAAAATGCTGAAGTCAACATTCCTTGACAAGAAATGGATCTAGCTTATTCAAACTCATGAAAAGTTTCAACTTTTGCAAGTGATTTTGCTGTTTTCATTTTAACTATATTTAAACTGCACAAGTGTGAATAGATATTTCCTCCTGGGAAGTTTTCTACACCTGTTTATATCATTTTCCTATTATCCTTGCCAATCCATACATAACATCAACCATAGAGTCAACCAGTCAAACCTGCCAATTCCAGTAAAGAAACTTGTTTCCTCTCTTTTAATCAGATTTTTTGCATTTTCTTTATTTATTTGACTTTTGACTTTAAAACGAACATATTGCAACAAAAGTAGCACAATCACTATTTCTTTTTCCAAAACAAACAAGTAACAACAACAAAAAATTCATTTCTAGCATTTATTCTGCAGATCCATTTGGCATATTCTCTGTGTGTGTGTGTGTGTGTGTGGTGTGTGTGCAGGTCTTGGGTCTTGAATTCAAGGCCTGGGCACTGTCCCTGAACTTATTTTGCTCAGGTTTATTGCTTTACCACTTGAGCCACAGCTTCACTTCCAGCTTTTTTGGTAGTTTATTGGTGATAAGAGTCTCACCAACTTTTCTGCTTGGGCTGGCTGGTAACCACGATCCTCAGATCTCAGCCTCCTGAATAGCTAGGATCATAGGCATGAGCCACTGGTGCCAGGTTGCATTTTTTTCAGGTGCCTGACATTGCCTTAGCATGTGCACTACCACTTGAGTAAGACCTTTAGGCAAGATTTTATTGATTAATTGGAGATGGACTATCACAGACTTTTATGTCTCAACTGACTTCAAACTGTAATCCTCTAATCTCTGCTTCCTGAGTAGCAAGGGTTACAGGTATGAGCCACCAGTGTCTGGCTGGGAAATTCTTGTTTCTTGTTAATTTAATTTGATTTTATTGTCAAGGTGATATACAGAGGGGTTACAGTTACATGTGTAAGGTAGTGAGTACATTTCTTGTTAAACTTGTTACCTCTTCCTGCACTTTTCTCCCACCTTTTCCCCTCCCCAGTTCTCCCCCCTCCCAAATTGTACAGTTAGTTTACAACATATTGTCTTGTAAGTATCATTGTTGCATTGGTTTGCCCTTCGTCCTTTGTCTCACTATTTTGATGTTCCCCTTCCCTTTCCTAATTCAGATAAATGTATATACAATACTCAGGGTACCAAAATCAACTACAGTGGCAACAGGGGCTCAACCAAAGGGAAGAAAAATGCAGGACAAAAAGAAATAATTTCACATACTACATTAAAAATAACAACAATAAAATACCATAAAATACCATAACCAAAATATGGAACCAACTCAGATGCCCCTTAGAAGATGAATGGATCAAGAAAATGTGGTATATATACACAACGGAATTCTACGCATCTGTCAGAAAGAATGAAAATGTTCCATTCCTAAGGAAATGGAAACACTTTTAAAAAATCATACTAAGTGAAGTGAGCCAGACACACAAATAAAACATAGACTCTATGTTTTGCCTCATTGGGAAATCTTTTCTTCTTCTTTATTGTCAAAGTGTAATACAGAGGGGTTAAAGTTTCATATGTAAGGCAATGAGTACATTTCTTAGCCAACTTGTTACTTATAAGCATGTTTTGCACTCTAAGAAAATTAAACAACTTCCCATTCCCTACTTAGTGTTCTTTAACTCCCAGAGCCATCTCTTTGATGTGAACACATCCATAACACCTTAACTTCCCACCTCAGCCTCATGTCATATGTATTTACCTTCTTTTTCATATTCTGTGTCCAGTTAATTTTATAAAATCCTTCAGAATGTTTTACAGCAGAAGTCTAAAAATACATTAATTCTGAGATTCTATAATCATAGCTTACAAAGCAAGGCCTTTAAAGGTCCTCTATTTAGGGAATGGCTAAGGAATGGACTTTCTCAAGGTAGAAGTTTTCTTAACAATTGCAAATCAGGAGAGAAGCATTGTTCACAACATTGGGCCTGGAACGACACCAAAGTGGAGCTTCTTTGCTTATTGCATATAGGAAGAAGACAAACAAGAGAACTGCAGGCTAAAACAAGGCTCTTCAAACTAGGGAACACTCCTCTGAATTGTAAGGAACTCTTTAAAAATTAATATTCCAATTTTTTTCTTTTTTATTGTCAAAGTGAAGTACAGAGAGATTACAGTTTCAAATGTAAAGCAGTGAGTACATTTCTCATTCAACTTGTTACCTCCTCCCTCATTTCCCCCCCTCCGCATTTCCCTCCTTCCCCGCCCCCCATGAGTTGTATAGTTGGTTTATACCTAATGGTTTGTAAGTATTGCTTTTGGAATGGTTTGTCTTTTTATCCTTTGTCTCTCAATATTGGTATTCCCTTTTCCTTCCCTAGTTCTAATACATGTATCCAGGGTACTAAGATCGGGTACAGTTTTTTCTGTCCAAATGTTGTCCATCTGGTAGAGCCATTGAAGTTCAGGCTCCTTATCATCTTCCCTATCATACTTACCAGCCTGCCATATAACAAGAGTCACAGTTCCAAGGTGGTCTTTGGCTTCCAAAAGGCAAATTCATCACAGCATCAAAGGAACTTTATTCTTTCCATCATGGTACCATATTTATGAGTTCTTCCAGGGTCTTGTCAGGAAGGAGAGATTTAGGCTCAGTGCCAGGAGTGAAGCTGAGAGCCAGAGACCAACATGGCATAACTGTGATATCAGTACTTAAGTGCCTTGTCCTCTTCTGGACGAAGGTAAACATTCTGTGTTGGTATGGACCATAGCTACATCTTCTGTTACAGGATCTTTGGAAACCCACCTTAGAATTGTTTGTGTTTCTCCTCTTGAATCGCAATGTTAAAATCAGACACAACTAAGAAAATATTTGCTTAATTAAGGATTAAACATGCACAATAGAGGGAAAAAATAGCTTCAGGCACTAAAATTTTTCATGTTGATTTTCCACATTAATCAAATTCTGACGATAATTACTTAATCTTCCACTTCATTTACCTGTGTAGATCAGGCTGCTGTTGTCTGAGCAGAAAACACTAGATTGTGACATTTCAGAGCCATTTTCAGACCATGGCATAGCAGATTCAGTTTTGCCAAGGGCAGGAACAATAATGGTAAACATGATCCAAGGGCTCAGAATCACCGAAACATGTCAGCTTTTCTCTTTTGCCCCCACAAAAATATCCATATTTTCTTACATTTTCCAAGAGTCAAATTCACTGAAAAGAGTTTACTGATAATTTATCTACAGACTATAGCCACAAAAGCAGGCTTTTACAGTTCATTTCTGACCCAAGAAATTCCTCTGCACTAAGATAAATTTTCCTCCATACCTGGAAAGCATGTACTGTGACTAGGAGAAATGAGCATTCCCTTGTAGTCAGATGACCTCAATTCCAACCCTGATCTCCCATTTATTATTTGTGTGACCTTAGCCCCCTCTATCCTTTCTTGCAAAATAAAGATAGTATCTGTCTCAAGAGGTTGTTCTGTAAGAATATGAGTAATATTGTAATCGGTGTTTAAATTTTCTTTCTTTTTTATATCTGAAAGGTATGAGCACAGCATAATGTACCTGTCTTTGAATTGGTCTCCATCTGAGAGCCAAAGAAAGGTGGAATAGAATAGAAGTGGACAAGAACAAGAATGCTTTTGTGGGTTCAGCCAAAAAAAGGCCAATATTAGGAAGAGAAAAAAGAGACCTTTGAATTACCAAAAACTAGGCTAATTATTCAGGAGCTTTTTCTGGTTGCAATGAACAGTTGAAAACTCAAATCAGTTTTCTTCATGAATATTAAACCCTCTAACCTAAATTGTTATCCCAACATAAATAAATGAGTCATATAATGAGTCGCATCAGAATATTAATTCTTAAATAAAAGAAATACCAAGAGGATGGTTCGACTTTAAGGAACTAGCTGTTATTGTTCAAAGTAATTGAAAATAGTAAGAAGGTCAGTGGAAAATATTCCAAGTAATAATAATTGTGATGATGATGATGATGATGATAATGATAATGACAAACAGCTAAAACTTTCTGACAGGTTGCTGAACTACTAGCTGAAGGCTGAATGTGTTACAGGCATTGACAGGAGGGTTTATGTATATAACCTCCCTTCAATATTCTAACCAACCTATTATGTAGATATTATTAATATTATTATTATTTATTCCTGTAGAAGTGAGGACTGTGTGTTACAGAAATCCCCTCAGCCTTACAACTACCAAGCAGAAAGGTTACTAGGAATCATCTGTGAGAACTAAGGAAACCAGAAATAAAAGAACAGGCCAAGGGAATTGTACTTTTTGACTGGGCTGGGAATATGGCCTAGTGGCAGGAGCACTTGCCTCATACCTTTTGACTCTCTTCTCAATCTATATCCTCCAGAACTGACATAAGCAAAGAGTTGAGCTAAGAAAAGAAGTGTTTGCTGCTTCAAATCAGTGTTTACTAGAGCAAAATTACCTACACTTTCAACCATATAATTTGAAACATTAAAAAAAAACCTGAAATGTTCACTTGCTTTGTTTCCCACTGTTAAGACAATGTCAAAGAAGTGCCAATATTCATTGAGAATGTTTGTGTTCACATATATTATGCTGAACACTTTAACATTGTTTTTAATGTTATCATAATAAGCTCCCACTTATCAAAATAAAACACTGTAATGAAATTTTCTGTAGCTTACAAAAGATGTAATGGTTAGAGATGTTACAAGTAAAGTCCTGACATTATCATCATTATTAATTTTCTTTTCAGAATTTATGGTCTAGAACTTTACTCAGGAACAACATTCTACTGAACAAAGCAAATCCTGTTCACCATAGGCAAAATAATCACCTCTAATTTGCACCTTGGATTTCAACTTGATCTTCAGATGATCAGTAACTTTGAATAACTGCCTTTTATTACTGTGAAAATTGTACACCAGAGTCTGGGAGCCCTCTCTAACCTGTGTTGAAACTCAGAATATCACAGGCTCACAGGATGAAGATTGATTACATTTGTCAAAGGAATACAAAGAAATCCAAAATGACACTATCTCTGTTTGAGAAAAATCAAACCAATGCCTAATAAATCAATTGCATAGAAATTGCAATCATATAAATAAATATGCATTATTTAACGGGACAAATACTGTCTCATTATGATCTGAAATTCCCAAAGATTGTGTCTACTGTAAATCTACACTAAACTCAAAATTCTTTCAATTACAATACAGTCTGGAGTGCTTGTCCTACTCTGTGCTAACAATGAAGAGGGAGAGAGGAACAGTGAGCAGGAGGTTTCTGGCCTGACAGTAAAAGATGTCCTGTATCTCTCTTCATCCTGGTAGAGAACAGATTCTGAGGAGGTAACCAAAGAATGATGAACTGTGGTAAGATGATTGCAGCAGATAGTCAGAGAAAAAGAAGGCCAGAAAAGAATGAGAAGGAGAAAATATATGAAATATTAGAGATTAGAAAGGAGAAAGACTTTGGAATACCCAGCACTGCTTTAGCATGGATTTAGGAGTACCTTTCTTGTAACTTTTTCATAATGCCACAACCTTTTCATTATTAGAACAGACTTCACCTGGAGCTTAACTTTATATTCTTAAATTAATATTTATAGTTTCTAAGGCAAATAGTAAGTTCCTATGCTTTATTATATTATCTTTCTTTTTCATTAAAGCTAACATGCTACAGAGATCAAGATCTAACAATGAGGTGATAAAAATTGAAAATCTGTAAATGTCAGCTTTGTATGTGGCCATAATAGCTTAATGACTGACACTGGAGAAAAAATATATGTATCTATAATGCATAAAATATATAAATACCCTATATATTTAAAGAGATATAGATATTTTACCAACTGAATTACTATAAATATATTAACTACTTTATATAATTAATTACTATAAATAATTCTCAAATAACCATAAAATCAATTTACTTCTAAAATAGATTAGCAATGATTATTAAAATATATATGCTATAGAGAGTATAGTATAACTACTCATATTTATGTGCTATACTATAGAACTATAACACTGACAAATAATTGCTATTTGTTAATATACATGTATACATATATACATTTCAGTCATCACTGTGTCATTTCATTTTTAAAAATTTTAAAACATCTCTATTTAATAAAATGTATTTATAACATGAAATATTCTCTAGATTCTTTTATGAACTTTCATTTTTATCTTTTTCAATTTTTCTTCTATTTTTTACAAAGATAAATGCTAACACATTGCTTTTTAAAATTTAGTTTTATTGTTAAGGTTTTTTACAGAGGGGTTACAGTAGTTAAAGACATAAGGTAGTGAGAACATTTCTTGTCAAATTTGTTATCCCACCCTAATTTTTCTCCCACTTTCCCTCTCCCATCCCCCCAAGTTGTACAGTTAATTTCCAACATATTGTCTTGTGAATTTCACTGTTGCATTGCTTCACCTTTTGCCATTTTTTGTTCTTAATACAAAATAAATCCCATTCCTGTGCCAGACAATGGTGGCTCATGCCTATAATCCTAGCTCCTCAGGAGGGTGAGATCTGATGACCACAGCTCAAAACCAGCCCAGGCAGAAAAGTCCATGAAACTCTTATCTCAGCTAAACTTCTCAGAAAAAGCCAAAAGTGACACTGAGGCTCAAGTGGTAGAATGCTAGCTTTGAGCAAAACAAGCTCAGTGACAGCACACAGGCCCTGAGTTCAAGACCCAGGACCTCATTCCTGTTATTTAAAGTACTATTTGATGAAAATAAGCTTAAATTAGAATATCCGTCAGTTTTAGACAAAAATGTACGTGTGATTTGTATTTTAAAAAGTTTTGGAAACTGACCAAAACTATGTTCTTTATACAAGAAGCACAATGATAGAATAGTCAATATGTCTGATACTGCACCAAAGATAACTTACATAGGATCCTCTAAAAAATAGAAAACTTCTCAGTAAAATCAGTGGTGAAAACTAAATGATTAATGAAATGAATATGATTATTAAATAAGAGTACCAAGAGTGGATCTCTATATTGCAGACATTACAAGATCAGAAGGAATCATTTCAAAATAACTGAACCTCCAGTCTGTAAGATGCTATTTGCAGTTTATAAAACATTTCACGTAAGATACAACTTTTTCTCTATGTCTTAAGTTAGCATGGAGTTTTTATACCAAATCCAGTTCATTAGGTAGTAACCACATTTCTAAAATGCCACTGGATATTAGATGTATCATTTTTTATGTTCTACTAAGAATGAAAAATAACTATCAATTAGTGATGGCACAGCCTTATTTATGAGACACAATCAATTTTTCAGAAGTGTTAGAGTATGAAAAATGTTCATGTTGGAATCAGTGAAATCTAAAGAAAATCTTACTTAAATCCTCTATTCTAGTGTTTTCATCCATCATCTCTCGACAGTATCCTAAATTATTTTATGTCTCTTACCAAGTTTCAATGATAACTTCTTTCCAGCAAGTTTTCTTTACAAAATTCTGAGAAACCTTCATCTTTTTGTTGTTTTAGACTGGAAGAATCACTACAGAGAGAACTGATGATCTTATTTCTATGCCTTTTCTGTTTTTCATAGCATAGATATTCAATTCCTGAGACTAACAAAGTTTGTGGTTTTCTAAAATACCTCCTGAACAATTTCCTGCTATTGCCTTACTTGCCTGCTGTTCTTTTGTCACAGTGCTAATGCTGAGGTGACCGAAGAAAAAACAAAATGATGTATTATTTACTGGAAAATAAAGAACACATGAAAATATTATAATCATGAAGCAAGGGGTATCCCAGGTCCTCTGTTCTCCCCAAATTACCCTGCTGCTGATGGTATCAACTTGGGTCAAATAAAGATCAGCACCTTAATCTCCTCCAACCTACTCCCACTATGCTATACACCCAGGATACGGAATAGATACTTGACCAAAAAATGGTAATAACCAGTACAATGCTACCACACTCTGAATGCTATAAGACCAAGTGACACAAATGCCATTTCCCCAGATACAACATCCCTGTCCAGTAGAATGTTTTTAGACTAGAAATGGGATCTCTACCACAATGTATATTTATTTATATTTGGATGCTATATAACAGAAGGAAGTAAAAAAATAGTTACAGATAGATTATAGATAAATAGATAATAGAAAGATAGATGGCAAGTGATGGAAAGATATATAGATGATAGATAATAGATAAATGATTGTTACAGATTGATAATTGATAGGTAAACATAGATGATAGATAAATAATAGATATATGACAGAAAATTATCCTAACAGACCCAGATAATCCTGGATCATGTTAGGATAATAGGATATGTTCAGTCCCAATTTCCCATTGTTGTTATAATTAATCCCTATAGGCAGTTACTTGGGAGCAACTATCAAGAAATTAATGAGAATTTTTGAACATCAACTTTGAAATATGTGATGTGAAACATCAAAAGTGAATTTAATTGGTGGTTATTGTGACAAGGTATTGTTTAAAGGGAGGTCAAAACATTATACAAGGCATATAATAAAAAGAAAAGAAAGGAAGTGTGAAAATAGTGGTGACACATCAAATGGAAGATTTTGGAAAGGAAAATGCATAGAGACTATAGTTGACGTACATTATGCCTTTTAAAATTAATGTAATGAATCTAAATGGAAACCTATATATACTATAATGGCAACTCCTTTATATGACTACTTAAAGATAATAAAAATGTTAAATGATACAAGAAAGCACTGTGCTACTTACACAGAACATAAATATTTCTGCCTTACATATTTGAAGTATTCCAAGTAGTATAATCTACGCAGTTCAAAATGAAAAATTCTCTGGCCGTTGGCATTTTGATACCATAGGTAGAACTTACTGGTTTTCTAATGGCCTTTTATCTGAGACTGGGGAAATGTAACCATTCAGAATCACAGAAAGTTCAATATCAGCACCTACTCAGAGACTTCCATAAGTGAAAGGGGAAAGGAAAACATCAAAAGAAATAGATGCTGGCTTTGAATTCTTTCAGTTCAGTTCTCAAATCAAGAAAAATAATCATTAGGGATAAATGCCTCTACTGTCTTATTTTTAGCTCTTTCGGGGATAGAAACTATCATTTCCTCTATTCCCCAGATGAAGCAGGAATTATTTCATACATTCAAACCACATAATTCTGCTGATTTTTCAAATTGTAACAAAACAAAGCATTTTTATTGTAAATGGGAAATAAATTATGAATCATAGAGGAAAAATTATTTCCATTTTCTTAGATTCTCATTTGGTTACAAATAAAAGCAATGATTCACAGTCTATAGTGGCTAAAAATAGTCCCAGGAGAATGTGGGCACATCTGGAGATAACGTCTGTTCGAGCCAGTGACTGTGGTAGGAAATGGTCAGCGGATATTCAGATTGCCTTAGACTGAATCCCCACTTCTGAGGCTTAGAGACAGTTGATACCTAGGTTTCACAATAAAAAGAAGAAGAGAGGATACTAGCTAGGAAGAATATTGGGAAGATGTAAATAATAGCAATCCCATTCCTTCAGAAGGAATTTTTGGTAGTATGGCTACTCTTGACCTTATATCCTTGGCTTGTCATTAGGGTGTCTTCCACTTACAACGCCCTCCTGGGGAAGAAAAGGCAGCCTAGTCATACACCTTCCAATGTTCTTACAGTCACCATGCACTCCATCCATCTCCAGAGCTTGATGATATATTTGAAACACCTACACCTTCAGGTGTTAATTAAGCCAGTATTGTGACTGGAACTTCCGCTTGTCCCAGTCACAATACTGGCTTAATTAACACTTGAAACAGTCATCAACTCATGAGCTGAGAAATAGAAGCATATCCATGTATTAACTGTCATTAATTATCGTGTTAATTGTCATCGACAATTAATTGCCATTAATTGATGTCAACAATTAATTGTCATTGTTTTAAATTAAGAAAAACCTGGGGCTGGGGATATAGCCTAGTGGCAAGAGGACTTGCCTCGTATACATGAAGCCCTGGGTTCGATTCCCCAGCACCACATATACAGAAAATGGCCAGAAGTGGCGCTGTGGCTCAAGTGGCAGAGTGCTAGCCTTGAGCGGGAAGAAGCCAGGGACAGTGCTCAGGCCCTGAGTCCAAGGCCCAGGACTGGCAAAAAAAAAAAAAAAAAAAAAAAAAAAACCTACATAATGCTGACTTCAATGCCTCTCTCCCACATCTATGATGCACTCTTATTGCAGGCATACAGTCTTAGAACCTTCAGTCTTATAAAGTTTAAGAAAAATTTTGCTCATTCTTTATTCAGGAGAAGTGAGTTTTGATTTTTGTTTAAGTTTAAATAACAAGTTTTTATGGTACATTGAGAGTAATTTGATATACCAAAAATCTTCTGCCATTCATATTATGTTGTTTTCTACCGAAAGCTTACCTAAATGGTTATGTGCCAATTATATATGATTTAATAAAAAATTTCAAATTATCATTGGTAAATAGGAAAACACTGAAAAGAAACACCATTTATAAACAGGATTATTGTTAATGTGCTACTCACTGAGAAGTTTAAATCCAATTTAGGTAATTCCATAACTAATGCTATTAATACAAAAATATAATATGTCACTATTTTTCATATTGATCCAGCATTTAGGCTTATAGTCTACCCTTTAAATAATTGAAAATTCAGACATTTTCTTGTGTATCTATTTGTTAGAATGACTTTAGTACCAAACAAGAGCTTGTGTATTAAAGAATTTACTTCATCGCATCGCTGGAAGGTAGCTGTGGATGTGACCCTCATATCTGAATGACAACATGTGAAAAACAGAAAAAAGAATTTTCTGGTTCCTCATAGGAAAAGACAAACCTTTACAGAAGTCATCAGAGTTTTTTTTCTCATAACTCTTCAGCCCCAATTGAATAAAATTTCCATTTCTACACTAAGCTATAACAAGGAAAGAACAGATTATTTCTATGGCAGAAAGTCAGTTCTTAACATAATGAGCTTCATTAAACCAGAGTTATAGTTGGGCACTGGTGGCTCAAACCTATAACCCCAGCTACTCAGGAGGTTGAGATCTGAGGATTGCAGTTCGAGGCAAGCATGAGTAAGAAAATCATGAGCCTCATCTCCAATTAATCACCCAAATGCTGGAAGTGGAGCCATGTCTCCAGCACAAAAGCTTAGAGACATTATTCAGGCTCTGACTTCAAGCTCTAGGAACATCACACACACAAGAGTCACTATTGGGAGGAGAAAACAGACAATTGGTCATTCAGTAGGCCCCTAACTACTAGCAGAGGACAACATTCAAACAATATATATTACTTGAAGACATACATAGAATTACGGAGATTAAATAGGTATTCAGATGTTGGTTTTCCTGACATCCATTCTGCAACACTATCCCAACTGAATTGACAATTTGCTCTAGGCATCATCCTCTGATCCTTGCCAAAACACTGAGAATCTTCTATCTGGGTGATGCATAAGTAAGGTAGAGTCAGCCAGCTGTCTTCCCCTTCTATTGACACTTTTGCTTCATCTACACAAATTGCTCTTAATTTAGCCCATATGGTTCATGGGTATTTTAGAGCCATAAGCAAATAAATACCAGGCTAGAAGTCGTCTCAAGTGATAAAGTGTCAGGTACAAGAGAGCAAGGTGAGAAAAACAATGAAACCCTAAGTTCAAGCACAGGTTCTGGCAAAAAGAAAAGAAAAAAAGGAAGGAGTATGTTGCTAGTTGAAAGTGATGTAAATGTTTGGCATACAGAAAATATGGAAATTTTCTGAACTTTCTACTCTACTTTTGCCATGACTCTAAAATGGCTCTAAAAGCAGCTCATTAATCACAAAATACAAAAATAGTAAGGTTTTTATTCCCATTAGACAAAAATGGATAAGGTAAGAACCCTCCTGGTTTTGAATACCAAAGCATAAAGAAATGAAGGACATTATTTAGAAGGAAAGTGTACTAGACTATGAATCAATATATTTGCTTCAGTACAATTCTTAAGAAGTCTCATAAAAGCCTCCTGCAACTGCTTCATTCATGTTTTCTCTAAGGCCATCCTTCTGATATGGATATGTATGTATATGATGTGTATGTATATGATATGTATGTATGTACATATGTATGTATGCATGTATGTGAGTGACTTGGTCATGTATAATGCCTATGAATATAAAGGGGGCTTACTTTAGTTAAAAATATAACTATTATATGCTTTTTAAAAAATCTCTACTTTGACCTACTTGTGTAATTCTATATTTTTACTTCATAGCTGCAGTTAGGTATATGTACTCAACTTGCCATTTGAGATGGGAACTTCTACTTTGTAACAGTTGTACTCCTGATAGCCTGATAGAAGCATGGCAGGATTTGGAGCCCGAATTAAAGACCAATTTTCATTCCATCACTCCATTCCTCCATAACTTCAGAGATGTGATTGACTATCTCGAAGCCTCTTACTGTGAGAATGAGTGAATGTCAAACCTTTTCGCTAGAAATATTTTGAGGTTACAAAGAGATAATGTTTATTTAAAATTTTACTCACTAAACTGTGAATGTAATCTTAGCCTTGAGTGGTTTATCTCTCAGCAAGGACCAAAGCACTGTTAAGGCTGGGAAGGTAGCTTAGGGGCAGAGCGCTTGCTTAGCATGCATGAAGCCCTGGGTTTGATTTACCCAGTACAGCATACACAGAAAAAGCCAGAAGTGTTGCTGTGGCTCAAGTGGTAGAGTGCTAGCCTTGAGTAAAAGAAGCTCAGGGGCAGTGCTCAGGTCCTGAGTTCAAGCCCCAGACTGGCAAAGAAAATTAAAAAAAAAAAAAAGGCACTGTCAACCCCTTTTTTATCCTTTCTATGCAGCTTCATTTCCTTCACCCCTTCTGGTACTCATCATCCCAGTCACACTACTTCATGTCACTGAGCAGCTTCGTTTTCAAGTATGAAATGGGAAAAGTCAATGGAAGTATTTCTCCCAGGACTTGGACTACCTCAAGGCAAGATCTTCCAAAGCTTGTCTCCAGAATGGCCTTTTGGGCACAACTGCTAACCCTGTTCTTACTATTTTACAGACATTGAGACAGACCTTTGAAAACCCAGTGTCATGTAATGCCAGTGATCTTATTCTGAGTTTATCTTTGACTTTCATAAAAGATTAGTTGCTTGTTTCAAAGATGTGATTGTTTCTAAATCAACAGGTGTTGAGCCCTGTTTAGCTAATTCATAGTGGAGTCGACAGCAGACGGAAAAACAGCTTGGCATCTGGCTTTGGCCCTGCTACAGAACTGCCAAGAGAAACCCAAGCAGCCTCATCACCTGCCTCTTCTGTTGTCACAGAAATGGCTCATTTTGTGGCTCCAGCAATGCTTGAAATTAACTATCCGGTATCACAGAATGCCTGACCCCAACCAGGGGGAGGGGGCGGCAAATGTCAAACCATGCCAAAATACATGGCGTGGCTTCCAAATAACTGGCAAAATTCATTTCTTAGCAGAAGGGCACTGTGCTGGTTTCATTCCAAATACTTCTGAAATTATTCCATACTTAATTGAAAAGTTCATTTAGTTGACTGCTACTCAGGCACTAAGAATACAGAAATGATCAAATGATACCCCTTACTTCTTTGTCTTCCCTTTTGTTATTAACAGCCACTAAAATCTTGAATGAAAATACAAAGTACTCAATGTAGCTTGACTTTGCTGAGCTTGCCTTAGGTCAAGTTCCCTAGAAGCAGAGCTTAAATCTTTATGGGTACATAGTCTGTTGAGGAAATTAAAAAAGAAAAAAGAAAGAAAGAAAGAAAGAAACCGAATCCAGCAAGCAGTACTAGAAAAAAAAAAATGGACCATCATTAGCTTCAGAATTCTGGCCTCAGTTTGCCACACCCTTCTCACTTAGAGAGGCTGGCAATGTGAATGAAATCTTACTGATATTGTCAATCATGTGAGGAGACCAAACTGTCACACCTCTGTGGCAGGCAGCTTTGAACTACAGTTTCTCAGGCATCTCCTTGCTGGTGGTCTCTTCATCATCAACTCTGTTGAATAAAGTGTGCAGCTGTGAGCTCTCAGCACCCAAGCCTCTCAGAAGCTGGAACTCAGAACACTGGTATAGTCAAGTGTACCCAAGCAGAGCACAGAAACTTGGACCCGTTGCACACCGCACGAAGGCATGGCCTCATAACTATCATGACAATGTCATGACCATTGTTTTTTCAAAGAAGCCTACATACAAGCAAGACCTGTTTTTAAACTCTTAACTTAGTTCCTGCCTATTCAAACACATAAAAGTAGCAGTTAACTAAAAACTTGGAAAATGTGTAATTAACCCAGTATATTTTAAATGACTATGGCGTAGAATCAAGAAATCTGCAAGTTATCTTTTTTAAAACAATGCTATTTCTATCCTTCTTTTGTGGTAAGGCTTATTTTCAGGAAACAAATTTAAAGATAAGTTGTCCTTCAAGACTCATCACCTGTGATGACAAAAGAGTGATTTATTTTACCAGTTAGAATTCAGTACAATTTGTCTTTATTTCACAGAAGCTAGTCCAGAAATGACATCCTGAATTCAAACTGAGTGCATTCAATGGCATTTTACTGAAAAATAAGTTTATCATTAATTTCCCATGACTGACAAGTTTTAGCCTCAACTTTGTTTTTTTAGAGTTTTCAAATAGTGACTGGTCCCTGTGTTTTTATCCAACATGTTTTATACTCAGAAATTTTATTGCTCTTTTACTAGATTCTATCAAGGCTACATAGACATTTTTGCTTTCCCCCTCAAATATTGTATTATTCTGTGTTTTTTTCTTTATTTATTTTTTATAATTTTTATTGTCAAGGTGATGTATAGAGGGGTTACAGTTACATATATAAAGTACATTACTTGTCAAACTTGTTACCTTCTCCCACATTTTTCTGCTATTTTCCCTCTTCTCCAATCCCCCCAAACTTGTACAGTTGGTTAACAACATATTATCTTACAACTATTGCTGCTGTATTGGTTTGCTTTTTACCCTATGTCGCACCATCTTGATGTTCCCCTTTTATTCCCTAATTCAGATAATAGTGTGTGTAACACCCAGGGTACCAAATTCAACTACAGTGACAAAAGGGGATAAACCATAGGGAAGAAAAACAAAAGAAAAAAGTGAAATTTCACATAGTGCATTGAAAATAACAATAAACCACTTATTTCTATAATTTGGAGTTCATTTTGCTTAATGTCATCTTATGTGTTCATATGTACATAACTATTGAGCTGTTGTGATCATCTGTTAGTGCTATCCTAAGCATCTACTAATGATTACCAATGAGGGAAACCATACAGTCTATGTTTCTTTGGGTCTGGCTCACTTCACTTAGTATGATTTTGTCCAAGGCTTTCTGTTTCCTTACTGATAGAAGCATGGAATTCCAGTGTGTGTGTGTGTGTGTGTGTGTGTGTGTGTGTGTGTGTGTGTGTGTGTGTCTTTGTGTATCACAATTTCTTGATCCACTCATCTACTGAGGGACATCTGGGTTGGTTTCATATTTTAGCAATGGTAAATAATGGTGCAATGAACATGGTTGTGCTGGTAATTTTAGTATGGTCTTGCTTGTGATCCTTGTGATCCTTGCTTTGTGATCCCCAAAGTGGAGTTGCCCACAGGATTATAAGTATTATTTTGGGTTCCCGGTCAGGGAACTAAAAAAAAAAAAAGCATTATTTTGTTTTATCCTGAAGAATAGTCAGAGCACACAATGCAGTAAACATTTCAAACCTGATGGCTTCATTCAGCCTTGATACTACATCAATGCCCTGGCAGTACTGTATACATAGTAGATCACGTGTAAGGGAATGAATTAACATTTAAAGTTAGAATTTTCAATTAATGATTACTAAGCAAATTCTCTTCATACTTTTGCCTCCTCAAATATACCAGGAGCCCAGAATAAATCTTCGATACAAAGATAATAAATCAGAAAATTCCACTTCCTTCCTTCACTTCTGTTTTGACCAATACCTGGGAGGGGCTGTATGATGTTCTCATGTGATCTCGTGTTCTAATAAACCTTGCAAAGGCAGGGGATTTTAGATCCATTTTATTGAAGATGACACCTCAACTGACCAATTCCATCTCCTAGAGAACCTGTCATTGCTATATTTAATCCTTACTAACACCATATTTTTCTGCCTTTTAAATGGCCATGTTGGGAATTGATTTTTCTGGCCACTAGCAATCTACATTTCTGGGGCAAGGCAGAAACTTTAGAGCTTGCTCTCATCAAATTATCAACTTGATGATTAAAGTTTTACTTTGGAAAACTTATTATAAGCATGCCCACCATACTTCACAAAGAGAACCTTTCAAGGTGCAGCCTTTGTGGTCTCTTTTGATTTTCTTGTCCAGCTTGACACAAATCCTTAAATGGCAGCAAGGCCCAGGCATTTACTTGAGAATGTGTGCCTGTCTCTTTATCCATATGTCTGAAGCGCCTGAGTCTGATTATGTTATTCAAATTCCAAAGGCCACAGCATTTCATAAGCTCCAGTCATAAAGCTGCCAATTAAGGTGTCATTTGTCTTTGCATAAAAAATCATTTGGTGGTTGCTTTTCTTTTATCCTTGACTCTTAATTTACTATCCATTTCCAGCAGTCAGTAAGAACCACAGCTTTTCAACCTGTTTGGAAACTATCCAGCACAGATTCATTCACAAATGGATACTAAGTAAATACTTGTTGATGATATGTGGTGATCTGGGAAAGTTTTCATTAAAGGTATTTGATGGGATAAAAATCTTTATGAAAATATTTTTGAATCAGCATGATTTTGCCAGAGCCTTGACTGAACATCTTCAACAGCTTCTAGATACAGAAATCCCTTCTACTTATACCAGATTCACAAATTAGGAATGTCTCTGAAACCTTGAATCCACTAATATGGTTAGAAAATAGGTTTTAAAGTACAAGCAGAGCTAAAAATGACTCTCACAGAGAAACAGAAACACTAATTTTGTTCAAAGATCACCCACCAGCAAGCACAGGGTTTTCAGCTGGCACATTAAATTCTGCATATTTTCTAGATATATTCATTTATTATTTTCAGTAAATTATATTTCCAATATTTCTCAAGGAGATGCATGCAAAGGCTTTGAAGTAACCTTCACACAATTGCCCTTGTTAGGCAGGTATTGTTCGGGCTTGTAAAAATCTAACGCTATATACATTCTTTTCTTCACCTGGCTCGAGGCAATCAACCTGTAATACCTAAGTAAATTTTTTCTGGCCTGTCACTGGATTACATTTTTGAGGCTGTGGTAACAGAGGTAATATAATTTTATAAAAGCAAAGAAGGAAAAGGCTCAATTCCTGTCCTCTTTGGTTCTTCACTATGATTTTAAAGATCTGTGCTTTTCAGCTTGTGTCTTCCAAAGTAGTCCTTCCTGACCTCCTCTCTTCTGACCACTTTCCCAAGTATTCCTATAACCCTGGTGACAGCTCTGTCTCCATCCAGTTGGTCCAGTTGTAAGCATTCTGTTGCTTACATTGCAATGAGACTATAGGGAAAATAATAGCCAGTTGTCCTTATTGTTCCTGAAAGCTAGTAGCCGTGGCCTTTTTGTTTCTCTTTTTTATGCTTCAGTCCAAGTTAAAAGGTGACTCTTCATAACACATTGTGAACTATGCTCTTCTTCATGTTTTCTACAGCTGCCCTTTTTACACTGCTCACATAAATGGAACTTTTGACATTTCCTAATATTTTAAAGTGGCAAACTGAAATTGCCCTTTGGAAAAAACATAATTGGTTATAATGAAAGCCACTACACTTTAGTATGATACATAAAATTTGCACCTACTTGGGGATACTTTGATGTATGTAAACATTGTGTAATGTCACTTTATGATGAAAATATTCAAGATTCACTCCTCCATATTTTAAATATGCAGCATATTATTATCATCTGTAGTGCCCCTACTGTGCAATGATAACACACCAAAAGTTCTTTCAATCACCGAATTCTAAATTAGTGCCCACTGCTTTATATTCCACATCCCTCTCTTTCCTATATGCTCCTCAACCTCTGGTGACTACGAATCTACTTCATTTCTATGAGTGAGATCATATGAAATTTATCTTTCTGTGCTTAGTGTAAGACGTTAAAGAAAGGATTCCTATTTCCATAAAAAAAAGTACTCACTGGCTTTATATATGAAAATGTAATCCCTCCTTACATCACTTTGACAATAGATAAATTAATAATAAAAAAGTAAAAAAATAAAATTTCTGACTAGGATCCTTTGGTATTTATATACTTCATGTTATGTATCCATCTTTCAGTTAATGGACACTAAATTTGTTTCCGATTTTGCACATTGTGAATAATGCTACAATGATCACAGGAGTGCAAAAGTCTTTCCTGTACTGATTTAATATCTTTTGGATATACACCCGGGTAAGAGTGTTGGGACATACTGAGGTGCCAGACTTTGAAGTCAGGCCCCACCACGTGAACCCCATTTTAGAATCGAACCCTGAGCCAATCAGATTTGTACCTGTGTTCTAATCTCGCTTGCACAGCTGATTGTTGTAACCTTGTTCTTTGCCTTTATAAGCCCTGTGTAATCACAGCTCGGGGCTTCCTCCTAACCTCCGCTGTGTTGGTGGGTAGGATGAGGCCCGAGTTGGCAGCTCGTTAAATAAAGCCTTGCCTTGCTTTTGCATTTCGGAGTGTCTGAATCTCGGTGGTCTTCTTGGGGGTGGTCTTGCAACTTGGCACAACATACTATATTTTTTTTAATTTTTAAGAAAGATCCATACTCTTTCCCTAAAGGATCTATTAATACATCCCTACCAACAGTGTCATTGCCTGTACTTTTAACATGACAAACAATAGAAATTGAGGAATTTATGGTTATGATATCTCAAATTGACCTAAAGCGTATGAATTTAGTAGTCAGAGGTTTTATCTACAATAATCATGTGATAAATGGTAAAAAAAAAAAATGCCCCTCCTGCACTTTTGGCCCTGCAGGAGCTGAGAGTAGATTTGCGATAAGTATATCACAGAACAGCCCAAATCAGTTTCTTTCTAAAGCAAGAATAAGCTTAACACTATAATCCATTCCATTTGCTATCTAAGACTAGTAGTCAGTCCATGATCCATCTACTACTCTGTAATTAATGTGAGCTTTTTCTCCTCCAGAATTCATAGCTTTGCAAAATCTTATGTCCAATAAATAGCACATAGAGAATAAATATCCCTCCCTTTCTGGGTCACAATATCCCAACAATTATTTGAACACTTTTATGACTCATAGCTCAAACCCACATTAATCCGTAACTTAATACAAATACCCCTAAGAACCTGAAAAAAAGTATTTGAATACTTTGAGGTACCATTGACATAGATGTGCAAATTTTCTGTACACATCTAATTTTGAGCCACTGAAGATTCACCATATTTAGTAGCAAAGATATCTGCTTCTTCTTCTTTAATGAAGTTCTTTGCTGGTGAACTCAAAACATTGTGAGAGGCTGTATTAACTCTAGAGGATACAAATTGTAACACAGCTCACTAATAAAATGTATAGATTGAAGTTTTTCATAGGCAAAAAGTGAGCAGTATTAAGAGTATTAATGATAGTAATTGTTGATATGTACTGAGCACTTAGCTCATGATGGGAGCTGACCTAGAGGCTAGGTATCTTATTTAACCAAGGAATGTCATAAAGAGTATAGAAATAGTATTGACCTTACAGTTAAAATATTAAACTCATATCCTCACTTTTCCACTTATACAGTGTGTGAACTTGGGTAAGCTTACATGAACTTTAGCAAGTGTCCTCTTGTTACTTGTTACTGTCATTTTATCTATGCGAAAATGAAAAATCTACTAGCTAATTGGCCTATGCCTTGGATTATTGTAAAGATCAGCAGACAATTGTCTCTTCATGGAAAGTTTTCTATATTAATAAAATCAAAGGTAAATTTTCTTTATAGATACGGTATTTTGCTACTCTTCAATCATTGACCATCTGGAGAATCCAAGCTTTAAGTCTGTTATTGTTTGCTTATATCCAGGAGCCTTCCCATTGATATATGATAGAAAATTTGCTTAAAGATGAACCATCAGAATGGAGAAAGATTTCCATGAGGTATGTAAAAGCTTTCACAAAAGTCAAGAAAGTTTTGTGAAACTTGAAGGTGGTGAAATTATCAATTCCATCTAGGTTTTAGGTTTAGAAAATTCTTTTAAGCTGGCTTTTTATTATATCCCACAGCTATTTAAAAGGTGTTTCAATAAACACTTTTCTTTTATAGCTGCCAATCCTTTTCATCATCTCCCTATGTCCCACAGAAGTTATCAACATCCACTTACCATATCTTAAAAGCCTTCATTAACTAGTACTAATTATTGGAGAGTTGTTTCTCTCTTTTCCACTTTATGTCCTTAATCACCGATTCTGCAGAGTTACTTCATGGCAGGGGGTACTGGAGACTGGGTGTTTTCTCCCTCCATTCTGGGTCACATCAGGGCTACTTCTGTGAAATTCAATTAGAACCTTATAATAGTTCTCTATAAATTTTATGTACTTCAAAAACAAACGGTAAGATCTTGAAAGGAACCTACGACTGCTGGAGAGGGTTTACTATTAACACTTTGTCAGAAAAAAAATGTGTCTATTTTTCTCTTGGGCAAATCAATCAAACTTACTTCAATTGGTAAGAACTTCGGCTCTCAATGTTGAAGAATACAGACTGTCTCTTCTCAAAACATGTTTAAAACACCCTAGTTCTTCACAGTCATGACATGACTGAGAAAATTCTCCACTTTTCACTTAAAAGAGTAATTTTTCATTTGGCATAATAATTATCTAGAAACCATAAATGAGTTACAGGAACAAAAAGGATTACTTTGCACCAAGGAATCTTGAGAGAAATAAAACTGCATAATATTAACAAGGTTTAACCCTCATTTTCCATACTCTTCAGCAAATAGCAAAGAGGAAGCCAGCTCAGAAAACCAATGCAATTATGAGCATAGAAAAAAAGTGAATACACACATAGACATACTGGTAGTGAACACACCAAATTTGGTAATAGTGACATCTCACATTTATTCCTGAAATCAGCAACCTACTGCTTATTTTTTGTAATTCTATGCAAGTAATAAATGAAAAATAGTAATTTATTACTATTATTACCATTCTTTACTACAATTACTATTCTGTTAAGAAATGATTTGCTGCTTTTCTTTTCTTTTCTTTTCTTTTTTTTTTTGGGGGGGGGGCCAGTCTTGGGGGTTGTACTCAGGGCCTAGGCACTGTTGCTGAGCCTCTTTGTACTCTACCACCTGGGCCACAGTGCCACTTCTGGTTTTCTGTTTTGTTTTTTTTTTCTGAATATTTTATTGAGACAACTGTGTCACGGACTTTTCTGCCCTGCCTGGCTTCAAACCATGATCCTGAGATCTCAGCCTCCTGAGTAGCTAGGATTACAGGCATGAGTCACCAGCACCTGTCCAAGAAATGATTAGTTTTAAAGCTGCAATTATAAGTTAATTAGTAATAAGTAAGTTTAACAAAATGAAAGATATGTACATATATACATACATACAGATATACATGACTTCTGTTCTGTCTAGAAAGTATCTGCTTGCCTCTAAATCCTAATGAATTAATTCCTTCTGAAATCACTGCAAAATCCAACTACAGCTACTTAGGAATAAAATATTAAGATTGAATAATGACACCCTCAGGGCAGACATAATAACCTGACTTGACAGGAAAGGAGTTGATAAAGAAATCAAACATAATAAAAGAGTTCCTGAAACAGGATGTTCTCAGTATTAGAAGGGATAGTGGGTACCTACTGCACCAGAAAGATCTTGAACAGTTGCTCTTACAAGTTTAAATGAGTAACTTTGAATAGAATTATCTATGTAATTGTCAACATCTATAGTATTAAAAAATTAATACATTTCTGTATTTGTACTGTGACTAATTCCTTTTCAAAACTTGGTTCAGTGCTGTTCTTATGTTCTGGAAAGTGTAACTGATTTACTTGATGGACTCACAGGCTTACCGATATGGCAAAAAAAATGGTTAACATTTTCACAGCAATAAAATTAGCAACAATTATGTCACTTCTACCCACTGTGTATGTATGGCCTAGAAAAGGTATTGCTTTTACTAGTTAGAGTTTTATTTCTATCTGCTTTGGAATCATACAAATAATAAATGACCACACAACAAATTTCTCTTTCATATTTTCTTCCAATAAATATTTATGTGATATTTTATAGATCATGAAGTACTCTTTTTGTATATTATCCCAGTTAATCTTGCCTAATCCTGGAATATTTTGTTAAGCTTCTGTTACTTTTTTCTCGTACCTTTCCTATTTGAATCTATATACTACATTAATTTAACCTTCAAATGGCAAGGAATTTGCTGGGGAGAAAAAAAAATGCCTCACTGATTTTGATGAACACTGAATGATAATTCACACTTCAGTTTCATCAGTTAATTTGTAGGTTGTCAAGCTACATTTCACTCTCTGACCATGTGTACCAATATTACTAAGGAAAATTTAGTAAAAATATCAGCATCACAACTGAACAT
The DNA here is from genome assembly GCF_023159225.1 of Perognathus longimembris pacificus. Lineage (NCBI taxonomy): Eukaryota > Metazoa > Chordata > Mammalia > Rodentia > Heteromyidae > Perognathus > Perognathus longimembris. The sequence goes on from NC_063162.1 coordinate 122,867,104, forward strand.
ATACAAGTAAACTAAGAAAAAACAATCTATACTACCTCTGGTGAATCTTTCCATTTTGCTGGTTTCCTTCACAATTAATTTATTGCTAAAGGGATTGAATTTTTCACTAGTACAAATTTGAAGCTAAGAATGTCTTTTAAATTATCCACTATAACCTACATGTAAGTATTCAAGTTTGAGCTGGGTCTTCACAAAATTATTACCTGACCATTAAGTGCTCATTTGTCCTTATGCCTTTCCTTCCAGTTCTTGGTAACCTTTAAAGCAATTACACTAGCATATAAAGCCTCACATTTTAATCTCACATATTATCCATTTGTGGACTATAGTCTCTCCACTCAAAGATTTATTCCCTTTAGAGTTATTCTTATAAACTGAATGGAGGTTCTACAGTGAAACAGTGTGATTGCGTTTGAATAAGGGTTTTCTTATGATGTCTGGAGAGGAAGAGGAAGGACTTCAATAATGTTACTTGAACAAGAGCTCAAAGGCCTGAGTTCAAGTCCAGTACCGGCACCAAAAAATAAATCATCACTGAAAAGAGATGCTAAGATGGGAGAAATTACTGGAAATTTGACAAGGAAGCAAAATTTGTAATATTCACTGCAAAAGTTTGTGTGTGAGTGTATGTGAAAGAGAGACAGGTAACCAACAGAGAAGGGAGACAAAACAGAGACAAAAGAGCATGAGAAACAAAATAAATAATTTAATTGACTTTACTATGAATTTATTTTCTAAAATAGTTGACCACCCCTGTCTAGAAATGAGTCAAATGGAATATCTGTGATAATTTCTTCATGGATAGCCCCAGATGATGAATTTGTCCATGTTAAACACAAAAATATGGATAGGGTCCATCTTGATAATTATGTTATTCATTGATTCAACCACAGAGGGAACTGAAGTACTTGACCTTCTTATCACAGCTTATGTTAGAAAATTATATCACAAAAATATAACTGTATAGTACCTTTAACTAGACGAGCTTTATTGGTAAGTAAATTTCTATTAGGAAAATACATGTTCTCTAATGTCAAAGAATTTTCAGAGATGTAATTAATAGCTAAATTATAAACATGAGAAAAAACATCCTTATAATAAAAGATGAACTTAATTGAGCAAAAATCTTTCATAAAAGAACTAGATTAGCTGATGGATATTATATATGGAGCTATGCAAAATAATATATCAATATAATATTTAGGGGCAAATATTTATTTATGTATCTTAATAGATTTCTTGGTTCAATTTTAAGAGCCTAAGCCTCACTATAAAGCTAAATCCACATTGTAGTATACAAAAAACCAACATGAATTTACTCTATATTTAAAGGATTTGACTTCAAAGGGGAAATAATTTTTTCCCTTTTAAAAAATTGAGCACACTGGTTTACAATTCCCATCATCAATGTTTTTCTGGACCTCACTGTGTATGCTAGGCTGGTCTCAAACTTGTGACTCTCCTTCCTCAGCCTTCCAATTGCTGAGATTGCCCACATGGGTGTTCTAAGACCCTACTCCTTGTGTTTTCAAATTTGTTTAAAAACATTTTAAGCCTTCACCCAGAAACTAAGAAAGAAGATAGCTCTGTTCAAATGTGAGCCATATATGTTTTGTAAATTAGAGCACAGAAAATTTTGAAAACATTTGCTTTTCTCCATCTTCCACATGTGAAATGCATACCTCCTCCATTCAAAGCCTGGGGAATAGCGCAGAAGTTCCCATAAGATTGCTGATTTTCAGAAATATACAACTGAATTATAGGAAAGCAAGACATTATTATCACAGATTGGACAAAAGTGAAAGAGTGACACATTGTTAAATATCTCTCCATTGTAAGAAGAAGAGAAATAACACACTGTCTCTAAGAAGTTCCTAATTATTTGCCCTAAAACAATGTATATAAATGCTATAAGATAAAAAGAAACCACTGATGGTTGACTACATTTTAATCAGAAAGAAACCATTTATTAATCCTACAGCCAGTGGTTTTGGATTAAAAATAAATCTCATGCTTAGAAAAAAAATTGAGCACATTCCTATTCATTTTCTTAACAATCTTAAGTAAAAGTCTTCTATAAGGCTGGCACTATTGTTACTGTCAGACATGGAATTGGCATTTACAGCCAATCAGTGTAGCAATGGAAGGCAGTGGGCACCAATGCTATTGGAGGACACTGTAGGCATAGCAGTCTAGACCCAAAGCAGGTGACTCAGCCCGATGGGCAGTCACAGACTCAACACTGCTATTTGAAGACAAAATGGGAGTTTTCAAAATGCAAATGTGGGATCTACTCATTCCATTACTCATGCCTATGTTCTGAATTCCCTGTACAATTATTCTTACAAAAGTAAAGCATAAGCATTTAGAGACTATTGCATTAATTTCGAAGTATAATTATATCCCTTTTGATTATAGTAATAAAAGGTAAAGATTGCACTTTGTACCCATTTATTTTATTGTGTTAACAATTCATTTTATTTTGCTGTTAGAAAACCCAGCGGTCTAGAAACTGAAAATTATGTCCACCCCAAAGTCTGCACACAATGTCAATAGCTGATTTATTATGACTACTAAAACTTGAAAGAAACAACATGTCCTGGGTAAACCAAAGTTAAATAAAATTTGCTACAATCAATGTGATATTATTCTGTGCTAGAGAGAAAGGAGCTTACAGTATATGAAAAGATGTTCAAGAAATTTAAATGAATTTTGCTAAGCGAAAAAAAGCAAGGAAGTCAGTCTGAATAGACCATATTCTGAGTTACTCCAACTATCTGAAATTCTCAAAAATGACAGTTGCTAGGACTTAGTGAGGAGAAAGGAATAAACGCAGGGTATGCAGAAAACTGTGGGACAATGAAACTGTTCTCTTTGGTACTGTAACAGTGAGTACATGTCATTATACATTCAATAAAACCCAGAGAATGTAAAAAACCAAGAATGATCCACAGACTTGGACTTCTTGGCAGTACCAAATGCCTCACTTTGTGAGATGTTCATGATGATGATGTTGCACATGTGTGGACATGGGTGTGCAAGAGGAACTTCTGTACCTTCTACTCGAATATAGTAGGAACCTAAATTTGCTCTAAAAAGACTTTTTCTCATTTATTTACTGTATATAATAATTCCATCATAACTTATTTTTGAGGTTTCCTATATACATGAAAAGTACTTGAATCAAATTCACAGCCCCTATTTCTCATTCCTAAAAGAGTCAAATCTCAGGCGGCCCCGGTGGCTCATGCCTATCATCCTAGATTTTCAGGAAGCTAAGATCTGAGGATCTGGGCTCAAAGCCAGCCTAGAGAGGAACATCCATAAGATTTTCATCTCCAATTAACCACCAGAAAACCAGAACTGGCACTGTGACTCAAGTGGTAGAGCACTAGCCTTGAGCAGAAAGAGCTCAGGAACAAGGCCCAGGCCCAGAGTTCAAGCCCCACAACTGACAGAAGAAAAGTCTCATTTCTGCACACATGGAAGAAATAAGGATGAGACAATACAGTCATTACATTCAATGTACATGATGGAAAACTGAATTGTGTAACCTGAGGCTAGGGATGGAGGGAGCAGTGGACACTGATCAAGATACATTGTACTCATAACCTGACCTACAGAATTTTAATTTCTTTGTACCACTGGCTACACAACAATAATTTTAGAAAAAAACTTTTAAAACAATCTTATCTTTGGGGGCTGGGAATGTGGCCTAGTGATAGAGTGCTTGCCTAGCATGCATGACGCCCTGAGTTCAATTCCTCAGCACCACATATACAGAAAAAGGTAGAAGTAGAGCCATGGCTCAAGTGACAGAGTCCTAGCCTTGAGCAAAAAGAAGCTCAGGGACAGTGCCCAGGCCCTGTGTTCAAGCCTCAGGACTGGGGGAAAAAAAACTCAACTTTCATCACAATTGATTTGAGAGACGCTGCTTTAGTCTCATGATTGTACACTTGTATTCTCCCAGCTCCTCTGACTATACAACACTTCATGGAAACATCTTGAAAGAGTGAAGGAATAGGACAATTGGAGTGACTGTGCTATATAGCTTCCAGGAAATAAAACTGATGGTGATAAAATTAGGTAGAATCACTAATAACATTCCTTATTTATCTTGCACATTTTCCCATGCAAATACACAAAAATGATAACTTAGCAAGGTAACAATTGTTGTCCATTAGGTGCCTGCCAATATTCTAAAAATTTCACAAGTTATTTGTTTTCTTCCTAGGAAACTCTATGAAGAAGACACTGCTTTTAGATCCATTTATGCAGAAGAAAACATGAAACTAAAGGAACTTACTCTAGTCAAGTCCAGAAATACAAATATTTTATTTAACTTCATTTTAATGGCTTTTTAAATGTATGTCTTTCATGTTAACAGAACTTGGATTATGCTATTTCTCTCATACTCTCTCTGTGGGGAAGTTGGTGGGGTGGGGTGAAAGTACTGGTGCTTGAACTGAGGGATTGGGTGCTCTTCCTTGGCTTTTAAGAATCTTTTTACTTTTATTTATACTTTCAAATAGTCATACAAAGGAGTTGCCACTTAACAAATCAGTTTATGAATACAATATATCTTGATCAATGACACTCCTTTCAACATTCTTACCCTCCCACCACCCCCCCATCCCTTCCTCACTCTTCTTAGCTTTTTTGCTCAAGGCTGGTACTCTACCACTTGAGCCAAAGCTCTATCACTTGAGTCTCATGGACTTTGTTGTCCAGGCTGATTCAAACTGTAATTCTCAGATCTCAGCCTGCTAAGTAGCTAAAATTACAAGGATGAGCCACCAGCACCCATGTTATTTAGAGAAATCTTAAAGCTGCATTACTATGATGTATTTTCCTTGAAAGTGTGCACGCACATCTGGACTTATGATTCTAATTCTTTTGTTTGTTTGTTTGTTTTACCTATTTTCTCAACCTGGAGAAAGCAAAAATGTACCTCCCTGAGAAACCCTGGCATAAGTCACGGGGTTTGGTCAAACTGGATGAGCTTCAGAAAAGGACTGATTTCAACTGTCATTAGTCAGTCATCCAGAAGGGGGCAGAAGGCTCTAGTTAGATAACTTTGCTGAGATCTGCACAAAAGAAAAATCATAAAGACTACTCTTCCAGCAGTACTCATTGCTTTTCCTTTTTGCTCTCCTTCACCCTAAGCCCATGAAATATTTCATTTGCATGACATTTCTCCACTGGGGATGCTTTTGCCCTTTAAATGGCATCTTAACATTTGAGGTCCTCTACCTGTCTTCTTTCCCTTCTTCCTTGGGCTGACACTTCCTGGAACTTCATGCAAAGCCTTGACATTCAGGATGGCTTAAGTCTTCTGGGTGATACCAAATGAAGCAGGTGTACAGGTGTGATCAGCACTGGGCAATGCAGTTTCTGTAGTACAATTTGGCTCAGGTTAGAGTCTGGGCCTCTGTAGCAAGGCAGAGGTTGCAGCCATTTCCTTTCTATTTTGTGACCATCCTGGTTTCATTACTTAACTGCTTTCACTGCCTCCTGGCCTGTAGCAGCAGGCTAGGGAGATAAGGCCTGTCCGTAATAAATAAAGTAGAAGGTCTAAACAAAAAGAAAGGGGATGTAGAAATTGTGATAGCAAGGCCATATGTTGAGCTTTCCATATATACTCAAAGAATAGTTGGGAGCCCATTTGTCCTCTTTTATGAAGACTTCACATTTTCACTCTACATACTGTGTAGACATACATGCATATGTTTCACAGCAGGGAAATTTGACTTGACAGCACTCACTTCTTATGAGATGTTCTGGAGGTTTATAAGAAAATGACAGGCACCGTGTAAGTAGCTACCATGCAAGATCCAATCCTAGCTACCAAGTCCAGAATTCTACTGGGAAAAGAAATTTTTTTTAAAAAAATTTATTGTCAAACTGATATACAGAGCGGTTACAGTTTCATACGTTAGACATTGGATACATTTCTTGTACTGTTTGTTACCTCCTCCCTCATTCCCCCCTCCCCTCCTCCCCCTTTCCCTTTGGGAAAAGAAATTTTAAAAAACATCAGTTAGTTCACTCCTCAAAAAGGATCATACTCTGTACGATGTTCTGTGTTTACTTTAGAGCTCAAAATGTGTAGACAATAAAGTTTGGCAGAGATAGCACAGAAGAGATGAGTGCAAATTCAAATAGTGTTCACTAATTAAATATTATCAATTTCTAAATAAATGTGGGGTGAGGAGATAGTCTTGATAGTATCCATGAAACATGGAAACATACTAGCTTGTATCAGAACTGCAAAAAAGAAAAAAATAAAACGCCTAATTTTACATTTTTACACAAGTCTCCAACAGTAAATATGGATCTAAATTCCATTATCAAAGAAGTGTTTTCATTACAGTGACTGTTTGGGAAACAAACAAGAGCACAGTTTTCTTTCTTATGCACAGAAAAATATATCTTAATACAGATTTAGTAGTATTTACAATTTAAAATATTTTATACAGATTTAGTAGTATTTAAGATTTTTATCTTGTGTAGCTCAATTATTGTGCAGATAATTTTTAGACCACCTCAGTATTCTGCTTTTTCATGATCAAAAGAAAAACTAATCAAGACTGGACACAAAACTACAAATAAAAGGAGTGGCTGAGGAAGAATTAGCTGTATTTACTAAAGCACGAAGGCTCCCTCTTGTGATGTGAATCAGCCCGCCAGGAGGGAGCAGGGACTTGTGCTGGCTTTGTGGTATACTTTTGAAATAGTACTTGCTGCATCTTATTATTGGTTTGGAATAGATTCAGCTCCCTTCCAACACATGTGAGTAACTACAGATCTCCAGGAATCTAGATAAAAATAATTAGAAATAGCTGGAAGTATTTCAGAGAAATCACAATAACTCTCAAGTAAATTAGAAATTTAAGAAAATAAATTACATAGTGCAATTCTGATGGACAATTTGAAGGTGTTTGACATGCTAAGGACTTTCTAAACAGGGAATCAAGGCCATGGCTCCTAAAAAAAATAAGCTGCTAGATTTCACACATAAAAATCCTAATTTACCTAAAGTTCTTAAACTAAATTTTACAAAAGAATATTTGTAGCATACACAACAGACCAATACTTAACACTTAACACTTAATACTTAACAAACTTAATACTTAACAAACAATAAGTTCTTAAAGATTTTTAAGAGATAGATACCCAATTGTGACTAATTAAAACACAGTAAGACAGGACATACTTTATTAGCAATAAAATAATAAATAAAAAACAGTTTTTTTTTTCATTTTCACCATCCTGACTCAGATATAAAAGAATGATCCTTTCTGAAGCTGAGTACTCAGAGAAATAGGTACTTGTGAGTATATTTGTATGTTCAAGCTTTCTGAGGCTGGAACCTGGTAATAGGTATACAAAATTGAAACTTGTCATCTCTATAAATTTAATCAGAGGGGCATATTAATATAAATATGATACAAATGTCCAAAAACATTGCCTACAATAATGAAGCACTGACATCATGTTGAATGCTTAGTGTTCAAGATCTGGTAAATGAGTTGGCCAATTGTTTTATGAAAAATTATGCAACTCTGTAAAAAGATGTCATGTTGTATTATTCCATTAAACATCAGTGTGAATGGTAAATAATCCTAATCTTGTTTTCTGTAACTATGTTTTAAATGTGTTTTTTTTTAATTCTAAGACATTCAAATCTTTCATATCAAGAATGATCATCCCCACGTAAAGCCACCAACATAACCATGTTTGCTGCAGCATTATTCACCATAGGCAAGTTATGGAATCATCCCAGATGCCCCTGAAAGGAAAGATGAATCAAGAAAATGTGTAAAGGAAGTTATAATGTTAAAAAAGTAAAAATATCAATACATAGCCTACAAAATTAATAAAAGTGAGAGAAAGGGTGAGTTGACTGGAATAGGTAAAAACATTGAAAAGGGGATGACATTGATCAAGATTCATTGTATTCATAAACTGCTTGGTTGCAGTGCAACTCCTTTGTACAACTACTTAAAGACAATAGAAATATTTTAAAGATACATACATATATATGAATTTTACTAGTCCATTAGAAAGATATTGGACCATTTGTAAAGAAATAGAAAAAGCCTGGAAAAATTATGTCAAGTGAAGTAAGTCAGTCCCAGAGAGAGAAAGGATACATGTTTTCCCTTATATCAGAACCTACATTCACCTTATAAAATTCTAAATAAATGTGTTGGATGTATGCAAATGTATACAAATGTACAAATGTATTCACTGAAATATGGTGGATTCAAGGGAGAACTCAAACAGTGTAAGCCAACGTCAAAATTCACCACACACACAAAAAAAAAACACCAGGAAGTGGGCACACAAAAGGACTGGAATCTGGTCCAAGAGAAAGAAACAGAGGAGAAGAGAAGAAGGAAAGAAAGCAGTCAAAATCTAATGTGTATCCTACAGAATTATGAAGGAAGAGGGAAGGGTTGGGTAGAAGAGGCATCAATGAGAATGCTGAAAGGGATGAGATTGATCAAGATGCATTCTACTCATAAACTGCTTTGTTAAATGGCAAAACAAAAGGGAATGATCATTTTTTGGGTGGAGACGAAGGAGTGTGAAGAGGGAGGGAGGTTATTGGTGATTTCTACTGGTTTCTGATAGGATTCTGTTTACGAATTTATAAAATTCATATACACAACTTAAATAACAGCAAAATGTACTTTTGTCTTAAAATTCAAAGAAATATTTCTTTAGACTGTTTTTCTTACCCTGTCTGGTTTTTAAAGAATTTAGACAATGAGTTAGAAAGCTAAAGAATTAGACGGATTGTTTTTTAATTATGACTTGAAGAAAGTGAACTCTACCGGTTTAAACCATAGCAAAAATACGACTTTTAGAATAAAATTCTGCAGAAATTATTTCCTCCAAATGTTCTACTTCACAGATGCAGATTTTGAGTTCATAATATGAAATGCCTTTGCCAAGTTGCAAAGTAAGATGAAATAAGGGTGAATGAATACTCAGTGTTACTCCCAATCCAAGAAACAAACACAGAAAATCAAATTTTGTTGCATATTATGTATTATTTTATTTTTAAAAATGTTTCCCAGAAGACCTATGTCTCAAATGTTCCATTAGTCATAACAATCACAATGGCAATGATGATATCGTATCACTGAGCTATTGCAATATGCAAGGCACCAACTTAATTCTCATAATCATTTATAATATTTGGCTATTGGAGAATTAAACAGTATTCTTGTTGTTTTCCCATTAATCATATTGTAGATCCCATGTACCAATCACTGAACAAATTATCTCAAGATATATCCTTGTCACTAACAAGAATGAGCTCTGAAGGAAAGAAAGAGAGGGAATTGTTATAGAAATGGTAAACAGGCTGGAGTTTAGCCATTCAACACAATGGAGGAGCTAGTTTTACAGAAATGAAAGTAAGGTGCCACAGTAACCTTTCCCTCCCCCCAAGTTCAGGTACAGACATCATCATGGGTGGTGCATTCAGCATGAAGAAGTGAAGGCACTTTCAGTTCTAATAGACTAGCTTATGTCCAGGATGCTGAGAACACTTCTCTTTCCAGACACTTTTCCCCTGGAGAATACAGTGAGTGGAACTCAGAGGAGATAAAACAAGGTGCCACTTGCATAGGACTTGTTTTATATTCAAGAAGGAGAGAGAGCAGAGAAAGTCTTCTTTAAGACTAATCAATAACCAGCGTAAAAGAAAAGAAAAGTGAACTAAGACTACTAAATGATTATTAGTATATATGTATATTCAATCATGAATAACTCCCTCTCAGGAAGAAGTCAGAATTCATTGCAGCCCTACACAATGGTGGGGGCAAACTGGAAACAAGCAGAAGGGAAGTGAGAGGTGCCTCCGATTCCCATAGGAATGGCAGCACATGGGACTCCTGTGGCTGACAGTAGTAAGAAAAGGAGAGCTGTAAAGGATAAAGGGTAAAGATGACATCTAGTGTTCAAGCCAGCTATTCTGCATTCAATCCCTCCTCTGTCCCTAACAGTTGTATATTTGTGAGTAATCTTGTGTAATCTCATTAACATTCTGTGACACTGAGTAATCTGGACTAATCTCATGAACATTCTGTGAGATTCAACAAATTACTTAATATAAACCCATAGTAATGCATAATAAATAAAAAATAAAATAATAAATAAATAAAATAATAAAATGAATAAATAATTAAATAAATAAATAAGTAAACTAATGCATAATCTGCCAGGCACTTGTGGCTCATTTCTGTAATTCTAGCTACTCAGGAGGCTGAGATCTGAGGATCTTGGTTCAAAGCCAACCTGGGCAGGAAAGTCTGTGAGACTCATCTCCAATTAACCACCAGAAGACAAGAAGTGGTGCTGTGGCTCCAAGTGGTAGAGAGCTAGCCTTGTGCTGAAGAGCCCAAGGACAGTGCCCAGACCCTGAAACCCAGAACCACCACCAACAAAATCATAATCTGTGAAAAATGCCAAGGACAGATCCTGGGCATTACACATGTGAAGAGATACAGAGAGGAGCTCCTCTGATACTCTCTATTCCCAACCTGCACCTATGATTGCCAGGTTTAAGAAACAATTCAATTTACATTTAAATATAAATATTAACTAAGTATGTCTCATGTAACATTAGACACATACTTACCATAAAATTTGTCCATTGTGTATCTGAAATCCCATATTCTACTTCACAATTATTTGATTTTAAGTCCTACAAGCTGTATTCAAAACTGGAATTACATAGGTCATGATAACTTGGATTTATAAAGGGCCTACAAGTAATTAAGGAATAGAAACCCATTCTGGAACTCATAAGGAATGAGACGGACTAGCTCTGTTAAATCCTGGCATCATTCTAATGAGACCTAGAGAATTGAGGAGACTCTTGGAGAGAGCCAAACAAATGTAAAGGCCCTAACTTCAAACTCCAATAAACAAACAACAACAAAAAGGCCAAGATCATGCAAAACAAAGAGATCTATGAGACCAGAGGAGACAAAGAGATTCAAGACTAAATGCAGGGGCTGGGAATGTGGCTTAGTGGTAGAGTGCTTGCCTTGCATGCATGAAGCCCTATGTTGGATTCCTCAGCACCACATAAACAGAAAAAGCCAGAAGTGGCGCTGTGGCTCAAGAGGTAGAGTGCTAGCCTTTTTTTTTTTTTTGGCCAGTCCTGGGCCTTGGACTCAGGGTCTGAGCACTGTCCCTGGCTTCTTCCCGCTCAAGGCTAGCACTCTGCCACTTGAGCCACAGCGCCACTTCTGGCCATTTTCTGTATATGTGGTGCTGGGGAATTGAACCTAGGGCCTCATGTATCCGAGGCAGGCACTCTTGCCACTAGGCTATATCCCCAGCAACACGGTACCCTGAATGGGATCTAGAAACAGAAAAAGAGGGAGTGAATAGAAAAATAAAACAAATACTAGAGTTTAGCTTTAAAATATACCATAAATAAACCATCAAGGTCTTATAAAGCAATATATATGTATATGTATATGTATATGTATATATATATATATATAATTTAAATGCAATTGGTGTAAGAAACGAGAAATGAGTGACAAGCTGAAGGTTTTACTGGATGACCAACCTGCTGGGCTGCTCCAAGCAAAAATGGAGGTGGCAGCAGTGGACAGATATGGGTGAAATTTAAACAAAGTTTAAGAGGCTGTCATGGATCACATTACATGGGCTTCAGGAAATTGTAGGTCACACTGGGAAACAGTACAACATTTGGGAAATAGAAACATAACAGATTTTCTAAACAGGTAGGAACGCAGGGCCGGAACTAAGCAAGCTGTCTCTGAGACCTTGGAGTTAGCAGACATAATGTGCTAAATTTACCCTGCTCTAACTGATGCTGGTTTGGGACATACATTAATTGAATGAAATATCACAACCATAAAGTTCAGCATCACTACTTTAATAATAAATGTAGCACTTCAGATTTTAAAGGTAAACATGCAGTGTATCGTGAAAATAAAACTGTACAGTTCTTGCATACTGATCTTTTCTTCACAAATTCAGTACATCCCCAAGGTCAGTCCAAAGCAAAAATGAAAAGGGTGATATCAATATCCAAAGGCTTTTTATACCATTGGATGGCTAACAGAGGTCAAGCAGTAGTCAAAAAATTAGAAGATGTCATTCTCTAATTTGAGCTTCTGGTAACTTAAGAGATCACAGGAGAACCCACAAGTTTAAAGATTCTTCTCCAGAATGTTTAATGTGCTTTTTAAAGGTGAACTCAAAGATTTACCTGCAGAGGGGATAAAGATCAGGCCCAGGGTCCCCCAGCAGTACGCACGACACTATTAACATCAAATGCAAGACATTCCTTCTACTGCTTTAATTATCAATGCTAATAGGAGAAGCACAGGGCAATAAATTCAGGATTTAGTTGGCAAAGGAAAGCTAGTTTTCATGTTTCATTTCTAAAGACATTATATTCCTATTTAATTCTAAGTGTCCTTGCTTGTACTTTCAGACTAGTTCTTGCTGTTCTACGAAACTCTTACTAAAGCAAAGCAAAGGGGAGCCCAAGATGAGTAACTTCAATGTATCTTTAATCATTCCCTACATACTGTCAACCTTATATGAAGCATCGCCAGGTGTGGATGGTCTGAGTAAAATGAGAAGACTTTGGTCTGATTTTTTTAACTGTTATTTGTCTAATGGAGAGCATGCATATGTTTTGTTTTGTTCATACAGCATTTTCCAGGGGTCCTTTTCCTCTCCTTTCACTCAGAAAAAGACTTCAAAAGAGTTAGGAGGGATAAAGGCTATGATTCCTTCTGTAAAGATGAAGAAATTCCCATTTGAAACCATACATGTAAGTTCACTGTTAGTGAATTTGAATTCTGATATTTTGATCACTGGGACAAAACTGCTGTAGATGGAAACATTTTTTGCTGTTTTGTTTTTCCCTTTTGAGAATAGCTATACTCACAAGGGACCACATTTCTTTGCTCACCCTTGGCTACTGAGGGTCTCCAAGTCCAGGCCTTCTAAATCCTGCTTCCACTTGCAATTTCCCTCTTTCCTCAACAACACTTCAAAGTCCTGCTCAAACCATGTCCTTCTAATAAAGGCCTCTGCTTTATTCTAGGTGTGACAAATTAATAGATAACCCATGTGCTATTTGTGTATGGATCTTATATATAATTGCTTTAGTTGAGACCTTGACATCGTTTCTGAACAAACTAACATGGACAATGACAGAGACATACACATAGAACTGTAACCTTTTAAGTCCCCAAATATGTGATCTAGATACAGTATACCAACACATTTGTACCTGTATAAATTCTGTATTTACCAGCTGAATAGAACAATTATACTATAGTATATTTTGAGTATAACTTTGTTTAAAAGAAATAAACATCTGAAAATTAGTACTGAGTTCTTTTTTAATTTGTTCTTATTTTTGGAGAAAAGTAACATAAAAGTAGAGTTTATAAAATAAACTTTAGTTCAAGAATAATCTCGGGTTTAAAGAAATTCATACCATTAGTTTTCATGTAGAATAATGTGAGTCTTTTCCAAACCCTTCCTAACACCCTACTCCTCAACCACTTCATTCACCAGCATTCAACACCCACGTGCTGGCTTCCTGTTAAGTCCACTTCCGGGCACAGGTTGCTTCTTTTTTTTTTTGCATCTGTCTTATATCTGCAACCCTTCCAGCTTGCATCAACTCCTTAGGAACATGCTAAATCTCTTTTGTGCATAAGCACTTTCTTAGAAAGAAAGCAATTCCTTTATTTCATCCTCACAATTACATATGTGTAAAATAATATGTGGAAAATTACAAATACAATAGCTCACAATTATGAGTACAATTATGTGTATAGAAAAGCACTATGGCCAACAAACATAATATTACCACTAAAAAAGAGCCCACAAATTTTAACTTCTATAAGTGGGCTCTAATAGTTAATATGTAGTATTCAGAAAACTATTTAGTTTACTTCTACCATTTTCCCTTTCATATCCAACATTGCTCTTCTTAGTAGGAACTGCTTCCTCTAAGACTCCACTACAGCTATCACAGGTTGAAAATTAATTCACATTTATCATGAATAAAGGTACATTTCCATTCCCTCCCACTGTTTGTACCTACAAACAAGGTACTGTTTTTAATTCTAAGTAATTTGTTTTTTCTCTGTTTAATGAAGAAGTCATGCTAACTCTCCTAATTTGAGGGTTTTATTTCTTGAGAATCAACAGCAATAAAATTAGCTCCAGTTCTCATGCCTAGGGCCAAAAATAAAAATAAGTTTCTGGATATATTACAGTCCCTTCTCTGTTTTATTTTCATATGACTCTGTTTCTTTGGAAAACACAATTTGCCACACTTAGACAGATGTCACTGTTCTTTTCATGAAGGAGCTGATGGAGAAGGTCAAAATCATAGAGGGGACAAGTTGGCATAGTTACATGTGGCCAAAGGTAATGCATACTGCGTAGGGCAAATAGAAATGTTACTAATGATTGAAAAGACTCATCTGGTAAGCCAAAATCTCCCTGGTATCTGGATCAAAGCTCACAAGAGCTCCATGAAAGCAATCAGGAAATAATTTTTCTTTTTTTTCAGTGATGAAGAAATTAATGCCCAGAAAGGTTTATGACTCAAGCAGGAATCGATACTCCCTGTCCAGTTTTTCATCTCTGGACTAACCTGGCAGGCATATGTCAAAAAGTTACCATGCTAAGAGTAAATTTAAATAAGAAAAATATTTAAAACCACGCCAAGTACTTCCTGATTCAATTCATTACCACTTTCATTATTATTTCATTATTACAGTTGATGAGAGTCGACAGAGAAAAAAAAGAAGCGAAAATATCAACCAAACAAAAGAAGAATATACAGTCACAGTTACATTCCCATCTCATACTTAGAAGCTCAGAGCTGAGAACAAGCAAGCATGTAGCTTAGGCTACAAGCAAGAGCAACCACACACATTCACCGATTATGAAAAGGGCAAAATTGTCAGAGTCTGCATTGTTCAGCACAAAAAAATCCCCCAAAGCTTCGGAGACATGTCCTTTTAATGAGGAACAATAGTTTGCGGCCAGATGCTCCTCATCATAATGAATACTAAAGCACCAGAAAGAGGCACCAAAAGGGGGCCATGAGCCTACCACTTAAAGGGCCCAGAACATAAAGGGCCTCTGTAGAGAAGTGCACCTATTAATATAAACTGTCCGAATAGATTCTGCTTCCACTCCATGTCTGTGCATTAACAGCAATAAAAAAAATAATAACTCTTCCATACCATTCCAAGAAAAACAAAACACATGTCTATCCAGCAATACCTAATTTTCTGCTGTGGTCATATCTGTTGTATGTAGGAACAAAAACACATTCTCTTAAAAACATATGTCTTAGCTTGGTTTTCACCCAAGAAACAGGGGATGTTACCCTGATTTGTAACCATTTTTACTATTGAAGAGAAATCATGTAAATACCACATTTCCATTTAGTAGCAGAAATGAGACCAGAAGCTTCTTAGTAATATCACTAAACAACCTGAGTAAGTGAACTAACGGTACAATGCCACACTAGAGTGTTATCTTGCCATTGTGACTTGAAGAAATGGCAGTTTAATTGAAACTATCAATAACATTTCAATCCAAATAGACAGTTGTGACAAAGGAGTATCAACAAATTTGAAGCTAGATGTCAGAGACTGAAACCTCAATACTGAGCACTCCCTAGTCTTCATGACCTTCATCACGCTACTTAACCTTTGTAAATATTAGTCTGTGTCCTCATCTGTGAAATGGGACTAGGAAAAATGTGCACATCATGGGGTTGTTGTGAAGAGTGGAATATCATCCTATCGCATGGCAGGCTCTGCCATGTGATCTACCCTCAATAGGTTAACTGTTTCTATTAATGCCTATCATTTAAACATATCTTAGGAAAATCAGGGAATTATCACACAGGAATTTCACAAGTAATTTTACATATGGGGATTCTGGTATGTATTTTAAATATGTCTATAACATCAAAAAATCAGATTCACTGTCTAAGCCATTTTTCCATAGAAGTACATTAATGCAAATTAGACAGAATGACTTTTCCCAGTTATAATTGGGCTGAAATGAGGTGGAAGGAACAAAAAGACAATTAAGTCTAGCTTTTCTTTTCCTTTTTTTTTTATCTCCTGCAGTTTGGAGTAGGTTTTAGTGCCTGATGGTTGTAGACTGTCAATGCTGCCAGGAAAAATTATTCAGAGACCTTCAAGGGGCTTTGTTTATCTCATTTTTCAATTAACCTCTACGTTTTAACTTCATCATAATGCCTATGCCAATTCACACCAAAGAACAAATAAAAATCCCTGTTTGCTGTCATTATCTCTTTTCTTCACAAATCAAGTTTTATTTTCCCTTTTCTATGCATAAAGAAAAGGCACAGAGGATGTAAATTTTAGTTTACAAAAGAATAGCAAAGTGGCAAATGATTTAATATAAATTATGTTTCATATTGGCCTCCTTACCTTTCTTTTCCTTTCCTTATTTTGTCATGAGTCAACAGCTAAGTTTAGCACTGCTCAGAGCAAAGATTAAAGTGTGCTTGAAGGTTTGGGTTGTGTTTCCCCTTTACTTGGAGATTTGGAGCCTGCATGGATACACATGTAACAGTAGGATTCATTCCTTTGGCCAAAATGTCAGTGCCACTAGATTTAAAGCTAAACTGGACTTCAGATATATGCTAATGAAGTTAAAGCACCTTACTCTTGTATTTTTATCTATATTACTCATAAAAAAGTATTGGATTTATCTCACTGTGACATTTCCATGCATGCATACAATATCCTTTAATCATCATACTCACCCCCTATAACACTCATCATTATTTTTATTGTTGGTATAAGAATAAATAGCTGTTAGCTAAGAATGTCCAAATATTTTGTGCAATATGAAATAACACTGATATTTTAATTCATAAAATGATTTTTAAAATCCATTCAAAAAATTGATTTTTTTTCTTTGTTTTTCTTTCCTTTTTTCCCCCCCTGGACCTGGGGCTTGAACTTAAGATCTGGGCACTGTCCCTGAGCCTCTTTGTGATCAAAGTTAGCTCTCTACCACTTCACCCACAGAGTCACTTCTGGTTTTTATGAGTAGTTTTTATTGGATATAAGAATCTCATGGAGTTTTCTGCCCAGGCTGACTTCAAACTGTGATCCTGAGATCTCAGCCTCATGAGTAGGTAGGATTACAGGCATGAGCTACCAGCACCTGGCTAATTAAAATATTTTTAATGCCATCTCACACAAAGAATGTTCACCATTTTCTATTTGACTATTTGTTATTCTTCTGACATTTAAAAATCTTTCTTGGAAGCAGTATGTTTAAAAACGAATAAAACTATAGTCCCTGGTATTGTGTGGTCTTCATGAACTGAATATGGATGATGGGTTAAAGTAAATTAAGAATTGATCTAACTATTTAAACACAATGAGAGGGAAACACACTGAAGAACAGAAGGTAAAGTTTGCTTTTCATTGAACCACAGATGTCATTATTCTAGCCTGCTAACGTTGGTTTAATAAAATACCATAGATTGTCTTAAGCATAAGGAACTTTTTTCCACAGCTGTGCTAGATGGGAAGAAACACAATCTGGGTGCTGAAAGACTTGCTTCCTATTAAGAAGCTTCCTTACTTTCAGGATGATCTTTCTCTCTTCCTCTTCCTCTTTTTCTAAGTTCAAGCCCTAGTACTGGCACACATGAAACAAAGCTAAAACCCAGAAGTGGAAGTGTAACTCAAGTAGTAGAGTACCAGCCTTGAGTGACAAAGCTAAAGGTGAGGGCCCTAGCTCCAGTACCAGCATAAAAAGTTTAAAAAACAAAAACAGTGGGACAAAGGGTGAAGCTCTTCAGCAGTGAAACCCACTAGCCACTATGTTGAAAATGGACTATACAAGTTTAGGGGGAGGGGAGTTGGGAGGGAGAAAACTGAGAGAGAATGAGGAAGTGGTGACACTGTTCAAAAGGAAATGTATTCATTACTTGAATCATGTAACTGTAATCCCTCTGTATACCACCTTTCCAATAAAATTTAAAAGCAAGTACATTTTTTAAAAGAAATGTACTCTTTACTCGACTTACGCAACTGTAACCCCTCTGTGTGTCACCTTTACAATAGCAATAAAAAGTTAAAAAAAAAAAAAAGCAAAAATATTGGAACTAGGAAATTGAAAGGGAATACCTAAATCGAGAGACACAGGGTAAAAAAAGACAAACAACTACAAAAGCAATACTTGCAAAACTGTTTGGTGTAAATGAACTGAACAATTCATGGGGGGGGGGGGGAAGAGAAGGGGAGGGGGGAATGAGTGACAAGGTAACAAACAGTACAAGAAATGTATCCAATGCCTAATGTATGAAACTGTAACCTCTCTGTACATCAGTTTGGTAATAAAAAAAAAATTTTAAGTGAAAAAAATAAAGATGGGTGAAAAGTAATTGCAGAAGTAAGAAACAATTGCTAGGATAAAAAAGCAATGTGAATATAATGGATAAAAGTACAAATATAGATTTCCGAGGGTAGCCAGGTATATTTGACCAGACAAACACCATTATTTTCTTCTGAGAATAAATAAGTGTGGAAACAAGAAATCACTTCATTACTTGCAGATCTTTTGCAGTTATCATTCTATTTTTTTCCTTCAAATTAGTGACTAAAATAGTGTCAATGTGTATTTCCGTTGACCTAATTCTTTAGGTGACATTGAAGTTTCTTTTAAACCAGCCATAAGGTCTGATTGGAATGCCTATCTCCATATTAAAATTTTTTAAGTAAAAAATAATTACAATGGCTTTTGTTTTGTGCCAAGACATCTTACTAAAATCACATTTCAGTATTTTCCCCTGGACGCCATCCATTAAAATAAGAACTAGTCTAACTTCCTCAGGCTCTCCTATAAGATCTTAAAATAACCATCAGTCAGTAACAGCTTTTGATCACTACGGTCCTGGGATGGATTAGACCCTAAAAAATAAAATCCTGGGAGGGGATGGCAATGTGACTTAGCGATAGAGTGCTTGCTTTGCATGCATGAAGCCCTGGGTTTGATTTCTCAGCACCATGTATATACGAAAAGCCAGAAGTGGCACTGTAGTTCAAGTGGCAGAGTGCTAGCTCTGAGCAAAAAGAAGCCAGAGACAGTGCTCAGGCCCTGAGTCTAAGCCCCAGAACTGGCAAAAAATAAATAAATAAATAAAATAAAATCCTGTCTATCCTATTATGCACTTCTGTGAGCAAGACAGAAACATGTGATATTTCATTTTTAAAGAAAAATTTATCACTTACAAATAATAACTAAATAATATATCTTAATTCAAGAGAAGAACAAAAGAACTCAAAACTACAAATACAACTACAACAAAGAAATAGTGCAAAAATCAAGTACCTTTCTTTAACTATAAAATGCTGAAAACATATTAATTCTGAAAAAATCTCCTGCACTCAAAGATAGTAAGCCTTTGGAAACTACACTTTAAATGGATCTTGAAATGTGACAGAAAATTAGCCTCAAGGAAATTAATATAGCACTCTCTTTCATCTTCCTGGTGTGAACAAATTTTTACTACCTTTCACAGTCCAACTTTTAACTGGAATATGGTCAGAAAACTACAACTTTGTGAAAATTCATCTGAAAACCTGATGATTTCACAAAGTTTCCATTTTCCTCAAGACACATTGGCTGCTGAAGGACTATGAACTGGATGCCCTCTTCAAAACTAAAGCTCTTGATTTCTAGAACCCTAGACTCAGAGATGTCATCTAGAGAACTGGTGAGGAGGATGAAAACTGGAAGATACAGCAGCAAGATAGTTCACATTATACACTCTAGCATGGGAACAGCCATCACCTCACAAGCCCTATTTCTTGCAAAAAAGACAATATTTTAAGAAGAACAAAAAAGCTTCTGCTGTGTTTTCAACCAGTATTTACCATTAGCATATTGAATATAAACTTTTCTTTCTATTAGCACATAACAATCGGTTCTCTGCTTCCCAATATTATTATATAGGCATAGGCATATAGAAGCTTTAGATCTGAATATGTGTGTGTTTACACTCATACTCATACATATACACACTAAGCAATATCCTACATATATGTATATGTCTGCTTATACATCAAGAGCTAAACAAGCTGAAAAACAGACAGTAAATTTTGCATTTTTTCCTTTCAGAAAATGCATAATATTGAAAAAAGTCAAAACTCTGAAGTATGTTCTATTATATAAATACAACATTCCAATTAGTAAGGAGGGTTTATATTATTTATATTTTTAGGTATAGCAGTAATATTTTTCCAGTAGTACTATTTTTATTGATGAATACAATGGTTTGTAGCTGAGTATCAGTGGTTCATGCTTGTAATTCTAGCTACTCAAGATGCTGAGCTCTGAGGATCACTGTTCGAGGTTGGCGGGAAAGCCTACAAGGCTCTTATCTCCCATAAACTACTCTGAAAAAGCTGAAAGTGGTTATTTGACTCAAGTGGTAGAGCACTAGCCTTGAGCATGGCATAAAGAGGCTCAGTGTCTTGCCTTGATTTCAAGCCCTAAGACTGGTAAATAAATACATAAATAAATAAGTTTACTTAAATATCCATGCAAAATTTTGTTTCATATCTGTCATGGCTTGGATATAAACTGTACCCTGCAGAATGCCCGCATCTTGAAGAAGTGCTCCCCTGCTGGCAGTGCTTTGGAGAGTAGACTAGATCATGAGGATTCCACCACAGCAATAGACGCATCTATCTATGACTTCATAGCTGAATGGACTTTTAGGAAGTAGGTTGTAGCTGAAGGAAGGAGATCATTGAGGAGTATCTCAGAAAGTATATTTTTTCCTGATCCCTTCCTCTCCCTCTCCCTCTTTCTCTTTCTGCCTCTCTCCCCCCTCTCCCCTGATTCTCCCCCTCTCACTGTCATGAAATAAGCAGCTTTCCTTTGCTATGCACTTCTGCCATAATGTTCTGCCTCACCACAGGAAAAACAATGAACCCTCTAAAACAATGATCCAAAAATAAATATTTCCTCATTTAACTTGTTTGTCCTATGTATCTCATCACAGTGATGAAAACCCAACAGAATACTCTGAATGTAAATAATTTCATGAAAAATATTCTCATAGGTCATCATGAAGATAATTTTAATAGGTCTTCCAAAAGCACCGTGGCATTGGTTTCCATCCAACATACACGGATTTAGCAATCCCAAACCTATATAATAACTATCAAGCATGCCCAGCCTGAGCCAAAAGTCCATGAAATCTCCATCTTAATCAAATAAACTAGACATGGTGGTTCACACCTATAATCTAAGCAGTGTAAGAAGTAGAAGGAAGGAACACTGCAATCTGAAAAACACTTGGGGGAAGGCAGTAAATGCAAAACCCCATCTGAAAAATAACTAAATGCAAAAAAAAATGGGGGGGAGACTTAAATGGTAAAGTGCCTACATAGCAAGCCTATAGCCCTGAGTTCAAATTCCAATACTACAACAGATACATACAGAGAGAGAGAGAATTATGAATATTAAAATCCAAAAGGTGAATTCATCAGGTTTCAGCATAAATTAGAAAGCAAAACCTTATAAAATTTCCATTGTAATTCAAGTAATGATGTATATAAAAGACATTATTAGAACTACACACAATAAACTGACATTTCTTCAAAACAAAAATAGAACCCATGCCACTATCCTCTCGACGATACAGACCTAAGAGCTATGAGGGAGAAATAAAGAAAACTACAATGGTGTTTTTTAGGAAGAATACCTTTCTACTTAGTGTCATTTCATTTCCCAACCAAGTGGCTACAACAATACACATTTTTGTTTCTCCCAATTTAACTGAACTTCATTCTATTTAAAAGAGAATAAACAGATCAATAGGAAAAGGTTTGTACATGTAAATCAATACCTAGGCTAGCATTGCAAAGAGAAAAATAAGTACATTTTTATATTATCCTGTGAAACTATCGAGTGGTAGAGAGGTCTACGAGAGTTCTGTAGACCTCAAAGAAGAAATTGAACTCAGCAAGAGGGCAAAGCAGGCAGAAGAGGCCCTGTGATGTGGAGACGTGAAAGAACTTCCTGCCAAAAAAAAAAAAAGGAAAAAACGGTGCTTGGCGGATTCTTCTCAGAACTACAACGCATTCTCCATCTATAATGCTCTCAGAACTAACAAGAAATTGTTGAGAAATATGTTTTAAATGTTGTGTTTAATGACTGTAAAGTAGCATGGATTTAATATGTATTCTTATTTCAAAAATACAAGAGGGAAAGCTGTATGAAGAACTTAAAGATATGGGGCAAAGGAGTCAAACAGGCATTGTAACCCATAAAGGAAAGAGAGTTTGAAGATGCAAGCACAAGTCAGAATGAATGATGTAGATGAATGATGATCATTGACTACACAGAAGCACTATGGGGTGGAAAAGAGAGTAGGCATAAGAGTAACAATGTGACCTCATCTTTTTTATTGGTACCCTGCCTTATGAAGTTAGAGTCCAGAACAAACTAAAATAAAGGATGTATGTGGGCAGCTCTCTATGGTCTTTAGTAGGACTTCAAAACCAGTGTAGAATGGTGAAATTCTGTAGGAATTGTATGTTCCTAGGTGCAGAGATTCATTTATATTCTCAAACTTAAGTAAACAGTATGTTAAAGTGTTAACAGTAAAATCTTTTCTTTAATATTCATTCAAAGTCTCCACTGACCTTAAAGTAGAATTAAATAAAGCACAACTGTCCTGAGAGAATTAATCATTTCTTTATCACTAGTCAAGAATTATTTTCCCAAATGCCATCTCTTGCCCTTCTCATAATTCACGTTTCCTTCCGTGGATCCCTGGTTTTGTGCCCAAGCCCTCTCTTCGACCTCAACAAAATAACTTGGCTGCAGTACTGGATGTCCCTGAAGACCACCTGGGAGCCTCGGGTTGTGCCCAGTGCGGCAGCCTGTCAGAGACCAGCTACTGCCAGCACGAAGCAGGGAACACCTGTGCCTCACAGTCTGCACCGGTCACTCTTCCATGTTCAAGTGTCTTTTAAGATATAGGTCAAGTTTCTTCCCCACTATCACTTAGGTTATATGTCTTCCTTGCACTCTCCAAACTGAGTAACCTGTCATTTATATGAATAGGATTATATTCCTTGCCACCTTCAGTCTTGTACTTGTTATAAAGCTGCCCACAAACCAACTCCCCCCCTCTGTCTCTCAATCTCTCTCTCTCTCTCACACACACACACACACACACACACACGCACACACATACCACATGAGCTTATTTTACACTGCAACTGAAACAGTTGATTGAAACTCAGTAACTAATTGCACATGCACTTGTTAAAATTTTAGTCTGCTTGGTCATGTACTGGATGGTAAAGTGTTAAGTGTGACCTCTACTTTAAGTAGCTCACACTGTAAAAGACAAAACACACCTTGGTAAGTGTAATAAACCTTAGGGCAAATAAGAAACTAACAGCATCTATAAAGTTATTGTGTATGTGTTTTAGAAGATCTTTTAAGTAAGACTTTCCATCTACTCACCAAAATAGATTTCATAAGTAAAAGATGTTTCCATGTTTCCATTTCTCCATATCTGGTCTACATCTAATGATTTTGCCTTCCTTGATTAATCTGACCCACTTGCTGTCTCATTTAAAGTGGCATCTCCTCATTGGTTTCCAAAACATCTGTAAAAATGTTTCTTACTTTAGAAATAATTTAATATTTTTCATTATATCCTTACCCTGAGTTGTTGTAGAGGAAAGATCACATTTTTCATGACTTTTTTTGTACTCAAAGCACAGCACGAACTTAGTAAATGTTACCCAGCCTATAATGCTGTCAGATAGTCCATTACCAACTTTGGCAGCATCTACTGCTAGGTCCTCATTGATATATCAGAAAAGAGCTTTGGTTTGCTTCTTGTTTTTTTAATTTTACATCTTCATTAGCACACCAAAGAGGAATAGTGCTAATTGGAACTCTGGTTGTATAGGTACCAATATGGTAAAAATATTTTTAGCTGTTTCAAACTGGAGCCTCAAACCTGGACTGTTTGGTTGTTATTTGTTACTCAAGTGATATAAATAAATCAGTGTGTTAAAAACCAAATCACTTTAGACTGTACCATTTCCTTTTTATCTACAAGAGCAGGAGGTTGAGTAGATTATAATGTCATTTTTATTTATATGGGCATCAAAATTCAGGTATATTTTTTAAATCTAAAAGGATAACCTTGAGGTATTTATGAGATCATTATTACAAGCCTCGGTAATTCATAAATATTGTCTCTAAAGTAATTATTCTATTTCAGTGACTAACAGTGTAAGAAACAGAAATTTGTTTCATCAAAAAATGGCTTTTGCTGAGTGTTATAGTTAAGTAGAAAAGGATAATGTAAAAATGAACTATACATTGGCATTCAAAAGGTAATTCTAGCTGAATTTTTTAATGAGTCATGAGCACATTAAGATATTAAAACAAGGTTGGGGGAATAGCTTTGTGACAGAGTGCTTGCCTGGTAAGTGAGAAGCCCTGAGTTCCATCCCCAGCACCAGAAAAGGCAGATAAAAAAAGATGATAGATGAACAGACAGTCAGAGAGACAAAAGATGATATATGAATGGATGCATTGATAGGTAGGTAGGTAGATACATGGATAGATAGACTTGGCACACTGAAACTGGAGCCATGAGATAAAAGTCTAGATATCTATTGAAATGAACTCCAAGAAAGCAAAAATCTCTAAACGCTGATATGCCTTTAGATCCATCTTCCTTCTATCAATGGTAACACTCAAATTAGCTGTTCAAATCTTTTTGGATATTGGAACCCTTCTCTACAAAATAAGGGTGGTAGTATCTCTGAACAGTCCTTGTGCTTAAGTAGAAAACATTTGTTGTGCTTTTATTATGAATTACTAACCTGTGTAAGCACCACTGTGTTTACTTCCTGAGGCAAATATTATCACTTACTCTCCATTTCCCAGGTGAGGAACCAAGGCCTGGCTGGGTTAAGGGTCTCAGCACTGCATGCTAAGGACTCCCAACTAACAGTATTAGAGGATGCGACCACCAGCTCTGTTTTGGGCAGAGTTAGAGGCTGAACTGAGATCATTTGATTTCTCAATCAAATGGCAAATCATTTCCATCATTACTTCAATACATATTTTAGTTGGTGGAAAGCAACTCTAAGAAAGAAACAGCAAAATTCATGATGTGACAGAAGTTAGTAGAAAAAAGCAGACAGTCAGGGAATTTCAGCCTATACAACTGCAGATGGTAGAATTAGCTAAAAACTCAAAACTGCTTGATAAGAAATTGGGTCTATGGCTTGCAAAAGAAAAAGGAAGTAAGATACCTGTTAAGTGCAAAAGAATGAAGAAATAGGATGGGCTACCATTTTATAGAAAATAGAAAGGAAGCCCACCTACCAGTAAGTTGTCTTCATGGCCTTCAATTCTCCCTATTTAACCAAAGGCCAGTCCCTCTAGCCCTGAGGACAGTGCAATATGACACAGTACTGCTATCTTCCCATGGAATATCTGTGCCATGTGCTCTCTTATTCTCCTACACTTCTTTTCAAATAAATTTTCCTATCACCTTTACTATGTTCATATCTCACCTGAATTCTTCTCTTGTTGGAGACAAGGACTAAGGTAAATTTAGCTTTCTTAAATTTCTAGTAACGTATTTGGATCATTGGTTGGGACTTTAGGCATAAATTCCTTTTCTGACTTGGATTCAACAAACAGTAACATCTATCCTAAGGAAACCATTATTTCTGGGTGCCAGTGCCTGATACCTGTAATCCTAGCTACTCAGGAGGATGAGATGTGAGGATCTCAGTTCAAACCCAGCCTGGGCAGGAAAAAGTGAGACTCTTATCTCCAATTAACCACCCCCAAACCGGAAGTGGTATTGTGGCTCAAGAAGTAGAGTGTGAGTGTTGAGCTGAAGAGCTGACAGACAGTGCACAGACACAGAGTTCAAGCACCATGAATTATCCAAAAGGGAAAGAAGGAAGGGAGGGAGGGATGGAGGGAGGGAGGGAGGGAGGGAGGGAGGGAGGGAGGGAGGGAGGGAGGGAGGGAGGAAGGAAGGAAGGAAGGAAGGAAGGAAGGAAGGAAGGAAGGAAGGAAGGTTGGTTTTATTACATGTTATCAACCTCTGATTTTTATTCCTATGAGTAGAAAATAATTAAAAGGTATGATCAAGAACTGGATATGCTACAGGTCTGGACAGGTGCAAGTTAGCCATGAGTGACAAGAAATATACGAAGAACCTAAATGAAGCATAAAACCACAAAGTCTGAGAGCAAAAACTAATTTTAAGTTTTCCCACTTGCAGGTGACCAGCCTATTTGAATATCAAGGTCAGGCCATAAAGTATTATAAGATTTTTGAGTATTCCATTTACCTAAAAATTAATAACACCTTCATTCCAGCCTAAGATAAGTCAATCCAAAGTTCTAAATGATAGATCTTTAATTTACCTTGCTAGACCAGTAAGGCACCCCCTGAAAGTCAAATGTGATTTAGTAAGTCTCTCACATCTTTGCCACAGTGACTCTGCCCTTGGGCTGGTCCTGGAGAGGGATTTAATGTCCCTGATCTGTTCTCTCCTGCACTCATTTTGCAGCCACCTTGAAATCCAGAAAAGGCCTAACCACCTGCCAGGTATTCATGACTTGTTGTTCATGACTAATCCTGACATCATAAACCATCAGATAACATTGCTTGCTGTGTTAACTATGCACACTTTCTCACACCTTGTCCTCAATTCTCCTCTCTTAACAGAGGGCCAAGTTGTATCTCCAAAGAGACCTCAGAAGGAAGATGACTGAAGGTGATTTTTAGTGCAATCTTCCTGTGGCATACTTACGCTCAGCAGTCTTTTTCTCCCATAGTATTTCTTTATTTGTTGTTGTTTTTCAAATTTTTATTATCAAACTGATGTACAGAGAGGTTACAGTTTCATACGTTAGGCATTGGATACATTTCTCGTACTGTTTGTTACCTTGTCCCTCCTCCCCCTTACCCTTCCCCCCCCCCATGAGGTGTTCAGTTCACTTACACCAAACAGTTTTGCAAGTATTGCTTTTGTAGTTGTTTGTCTTTTTTTTACCCTGTGTCTCTCAATTTTGGTATTCCCTTTCAATTTCCTACTTCTAATACCAGTATACATGGTTTCCAATATACTCAGAAAAGATTACAGAGATAGTGTAGGTACAACCACAGGAAGGTGGTACAAGAACATTATCAATAATAGAAGCTACAGATACAGATGGGACATTGAAAGTAGTTACAACTGTGATATAACAATCGTTTCCATAACATGGAGTTCATTTCACTTAGCATCATCTTATGTGTTCATAAGGGTATAGCTATTGGGCTCTTGTGATCCTCTGCTATGACTTGCCTAAACCTGTACTAATTATTCCCAATAAAGGAGACCATAGAGTCCATGCTTCTTTGGGTCTGGCTCACTTCACTTAGTATAATTTTTTCCAAGTCCTTCCATTTCCTTACAAATGGGGCAATGTCATTCTTTCTGATAGAGGTATAAAACTCCGTTGTGTATATGTACCACATTTTCCTGATCCATTCGTCTACTGAGGGGCATCTGGGTTGGTTCTAGATTCTAGCTATGACAAATTGTGCTGCAATGAACATTGTTGTGCTGGTGGCATTACTGTGATTTTGTTTGTGGTCTTTTGGATAGATACCCAAAAGTGAGGCTGCTGGGTCATAGGATAGCTCTATATTTAGCCTTCTGAGGAATCTCCATACTGCTTGCCAGAGTGGCTGAACCAGTTTACATTCCCACTAACAATGAAGAAGGGTTCCCTTTTGGCCACATCCCCTCCAACAATTGTTATTGTTAGTTTTCTTGATATAGGACATTCTTACTGGGGTGAGATGGAATCTCAATGTTGTTTTGATTTGCATTTCTTTTATGGCCAGTGATGTAGAGCACTTTTTCATATGTCTCTTGGCCATTCTCATTTCCTCATCAGAGAAGTCCCTTTGTAAGTCTTTAGCCCACTTGATGAGGGGGCTATTGGTTCTTTGCGGTTTTGTTTTGGAAGAAGGTAATTTTTTTAGTGCTGCATATATTTTAGAGATGAGGCCTTTGTCCGTTGAATGGACGGTAAAGATCTTCTCGCAGTCTGTGGGCTTGCTGTTTATCTTGCAAGCTATGTCCTTTGCCGTGCCGAAGCTCTGCAGTTTGATGCAATCCCATTTGTCCAACCTTTCTTTGATTTGTAGCCTTCACAATAGTATTTCTTTTCCATTAAAATATGCTATCATCTTCACTATGTGTGCATCGTCCTTGAAAATGTTTCATGTTAGACAGGGACCAAGATTGGTTAACTTGACTATATTTTAGGTAACAGTATATACAAATAATACTTTATTCATTCTGGGATTAAGGTACATCACTTGGGATGTTTTATTTGAAAAAAAATCACCAAAAATTATTTTCTTTATCTTGGACATTCTATTTTCCCCACTCAGTTTTAAGAGCTTATTGGTCACCAGACTGAAGGTCTCTGTGATACCATGTACACAATCAACTCTTATATTAACCAGAGGGAGGACTTGTCTTCTGTCTCTGGAGTCCTTTTAAAGCACACTCAGAAAATAATATAAAATAGAGCAAAAAGCATGAGAGCTTACTGTGTATTGGCAAAGCTGATCTTGATGCCTTTCCAGTCTCTGAATACTGTATTCATTCCTTTCCTTTTAACTCTCAAGATGAGACATTTGCCCCACTGAATATTACTGCAGGTCTCTTCTGAGCAGCCCTATACTCTTGCCCTGTAGCCTAATGATTGATCTGACTCATTGAGAGCCAGGGTTTAAGAAAGCTGTTATAGCTTCAACGTAAATGATAAAAAAAAAAAACAAAACAGTCCTTTGTCATAGCAGAGTGGTGATAGATTGGGACAAGAGATGTTAACTCAAAAATAGTGCAATATAAACACTAAAGAGCAAAGGAAGAAATAGTACTTTCTTTATTACACATGTCCTATTTGGAATTTGCCTTAGAAATGTTCACAAAATCCAGAAATGCACCAGAGATATCTCTGATGATTCTCTATCTTCGTGATTTTATTTCCTATCTATCCTGCTTTATTCACACTTTATGAGCATTGAGGCTACTTTTGCCAACATTGAGATGAAAGAAGAAACTATGGTTATTAGTCATAAAACTGACATCTATCTCCCTAATGGAATATAGCAATATTATCAGACAATGGTTTTACACAAAATATATTCTAAGAAATAATATAAAATATTAGCATGCATAGTGAGAAACATTAGATTTCACTAGTATATTTTGCCAATTCCAAAAACTTGCAGTCATGAACTTTAGAAAATTTCTATATATTGTATATAGAAATATTTATATAAATATAAAGAGAGAAATAATATTTTTCAAAATAGATTTATACATGTAGCTCAATGACAGAATGCTTGTCTGGTATGCACCAATCCCTAGGTATCATCCTCAGAACCATAAAAATTTTAAAGTAAAAATACATGTATCTATAGAGTTTGTGGTTATTCCTTGATAGTCTTTGTCTTAAAAATGTTCTGATTAGGGCAACTTAAAAGGAATTCTTTTTCACTGATCCTGGTAGAGAAATTTTTAGCAAGTAATTCTATTTAAATTACTACAGAGAATTAATCCTTTTCATTGCTTAAGGCAAAAGGGAAACTGGAGGAAAAACAAAGGCTATAAACCAGAGTTGAGATAGTAACATTGAATTCTTTCTTAATTGAAAACAAGTTGAATGAGGTATTTTGTATTATAAGTAAATCCTTCCCGTACATTTATTTTGTTTCCTGCTCAATGTTTAAAAATTCATGTAAGATAGGTTTAAATACTAGTTGTACAACTCAGAGAGAATGCAGGTTAATCTTCACAATACCTAAAACTAAGATTTTTTTGTGTCAATTAGAATTAAATGCAGTAGAACAGTATGAACATTTTTCCCATTTTCTGATTCAGAAAAAAATATTCCATTTTTCATGCATCTATGAGTCTGGTAAATTTTAGGTTGGGCTATACTGACAAAGGCTGGTCACTGAAGATTTCTATGTTTTTGTTTTAATTTTAAAGTTCCTAGAAAAAAAATTTAAAAGATAACCACTAAATAAAGATAATTTCTCATAGCTGGTGATGGTGATGATCAATATGTTAAAAAAAAACAGACTAGGAAAGTAATAGGAAATAGATAAAGAACATAGTTGGATATGTATTTTATTTAAGGAAGTTTCTTCCCATTTCTGTTCAAGTACCTCTGGCAAGAACTGAATTACAAAGCCATCTAAGAGCAAAGTAAACTGAGAAATTAGTCCTATATTGGGGTATGATGAGACAAACACTGGGAAATATATCACAGCATAACAAACACCAAGAGACAAACAGCAGGCCTGTCACACTACAAATTCATTCTTCTCATATGTGGGTCACATTCTGTGCATCTCCAAAAAGCCCATTGCCCAAGTACTAACCCATTCCAGTATCTAGCTCAAAGTCTAAGATGCCTACATGGTAAAAATGATCTAACATCCTACAAAATAAAACACAAGGGGCTGGGAATACAGTCTAGTGGCAAGAGTGTTTGCCTCATATACATGATTTGGGTTTGATTTCCCAGTCCAACATACACAGAAAAAGCCAGACGCGGTGCTGTGGCTCAAGTGGCAGAGTGCTAGCCTTGAGAAAAAGAAGCCACCGACAGTGCTCAGGCCCTGAGTTCAAGACCCAGGACTGGCCAAAAATAAATAAATAAATAAATAAATAAATAAATAAATAAATAAATAAATAAATAAATAAATCACAGATTATTTGCCTCCTGGTAGTGATCAATGGTGAAGCAGAAATAGAGTTTCCTCACTGGGAAAAGGAGAAAATTCTGAAACATAGCCATCATAGGTCATTTACAGTTATCACAACCAGATGCCAAGAATTCTGGAGGGACCCTCTCTGAACCAGAACACATTCCCTGAACTAGTAATCTGGTAAACATGGATTTATTTTCTGGGGACAACTTCTTTGTTTTTTGTCTGACTCTTGGTTCCACACTCTGGTATTTTTCCATGCTGTTTTATACCCACAGTGATATGTAAGGTAGGCATTATGTCTTGGCATCATAGAGTGGCCATATAGATTTCACAGCAGGTTTCCTTGCTGGTATAGTTTAGTGTCCTTTGAGGACTCCATTTGGTTCAAACAATCATGTGCTTTTGAGTCAAGTTTTGGTTGAGATGAAAATGTGCACAGTCAACATTGGAAAGCCTCTCCAAAAGTATTCCCTTCCAGTCAATACAGTGCAAACCACTAAAACCCAAAATGTTGTCGAGGCATTATTGTGAGACTGAGAATTTGATTTTTAATTTTCAAGCTCTAACTCTGTTGAATCTCTCACTGGCTTTGCCATACCATTAGATTACTAACATGGGATAACTACTATTTTGTGAGAAAGCGAGAGATTACTTCTGTTTCAGTAGCTGTATTGGTCTCTTGGCCCTCCATAGCAATATTACACACTCTTGTTTTTAAACAGAAGTTTATTTTCTTACAGTCCAAGGATTGCAAGTCCAAACTCAAGATGTGGCACAGGTCTATGTATGGTGTACTATGAATTACTACACTAAAGGTAGCTACATCCTCAAATCTGTGCATGTACATCCAGAGTGGGTAGAGAGAGGGAAAGAAAGAGAGAGGAGGAGAGAGAAGTGAGAGCATGCTTTGTTGTTTCTTCTACTCTTTGTATGGCAGTAATCCTATTGAGTCAAGGTCCTATACTAATGACTTAATCTTTATATCACTTTAAAGGTCTTAAAGCCCTGTATAGTCACCTTGGAGGTCAGACCTTCAATATACAAACTGGAGCCCACAACTGTACGCATGATAAAAAGGTAGGACTTTTGATCTGATCTTTGCCACTAGCTCTATTCTCATAGTTGCTTTAGAAATGGCTTTATCACTGCTAAAGTTAGTCTTCTTTTGGGTTATAGACGCTACTGGCTATTTAAATCCTGAAAAGCTTTAAATGTACAACCTCTCTGTCCATTAGAATTGCAGCTAGAGGAAGGGATGGTGCAGCTTAGCTTAGCAATATTTATTTTATCTCTGCTTGCAGCCTAGCCAATTCTACCCTAAGTGAATATCTTACTACTAGGACTGTGTCAAAAGTAACAAATAAGAAAACCCCAACATTCTCACTTCTGCTTACTCTTTTCCCTAAAGCTTATCCTCAGCAAGCAGATGGACTGCTTTCCAAGGGACTTTTCAAAGAGTTGTTCCCAAATGTTTGCCATGACACAATAGAGGTCACTGGCTTTCCAACCTGCAATAAAAACTTATTACCTGGTCACTTATACTAATCCAATACTATATGTAAATTGCAGCATCCCTTTCTAAAAAAATTTGAATTTGATACAACCACAAGTAACGAAAGTAATTATAGCAGACCAGACATTGTGGCAATTTATTTCTTTCTCATTTGAAGTATTTCCTGTTTTAGATTCTGTCTCTAGGCACCTGGCGTACAATCCCACCTCCTTATCATAGTGGTTAGAAAGGAAATAACTATAGTCTCCAGATGACCTAGCAGCCAGGGTTCTAGATATTACATTGGGCATACCAGTGAGAGATAGGCATGAGTTATTTAGAATGTGAAACAGAAGCAGAGTCATCTCCTTAAAACAGTGGATGCTGAGGTGGCCCTCAAGCAATGGGTGTTTGCAGAAGCCCTGTTCTGCATACTACTCTGGAGGTATAGGGCAGCCAAGGAGACATCAGAGGAAACAAGAAGAGCAGCAGCTGTCTTACCCTTCTGCCTCACAGATAAGATGATGTGACCTTACATCACATTGTGCTGTTGAGTTTCTCTGATTGTAAGTGCTTTAGGCACTCTTTTCTAAAGCACCTATTTTCTAAATATTTATTAAATCATTTAGTACAGTGGCTTCTTGGCATGATTTCTTTTTCCTAGTCAGAACCTTGGAGGATAGACCTACCATTATTAGCTTTATCTACATAATTGAAACTGAAGCCCATTCATCAATTCATCATTCCATTTTCTTTGCTCCAGTCTCTTTCTATCTGTAGAAGGAGGATGAGGTAGAAAAGGGTTAGCATGATCTGATAATAGCACTCATAATTTTCCTTAATGCTCCTTAGAACATAGCCAAATGCCACATGGACCAACAGGAGACTGGAAGACCAGACAATGAAATCTAAACACATGATCAGCTCAATTTCAGTAAACTCAATCGATAAAAAAAAGAGTAAGAATTGGATATTGGGAGACCAATAGAGTCTATGCACACACCATAGACATCCTCAATAGTGTACCCACTGTCAACTGCAATGCAATCACAGTATAATAACGAAGGAAAAAGGAATGTTTTGAAAAGAGAGTAAAACAGCTAAAAGCTCAAGCCAAAAGACATTAGGTGTTACCATTTCAATAGTGGTCAGACACCAGTGAGAAACTTGTAAAGGACATTTCACCATAAATCTAATTCTGTCAATAAAACTCACTTAAATGATTGAATTCCTGTACTCTCATTTTGGTCCACTGAGATCTACTACTGCTCTCATCATGCATGTTCAGGTAGCATTTAAGAAAGTCACACATTTCACTATTCTATTCTGTGTTAGATAAGCCCCTCATGTGTCCTCAGAGCACTTAAAGGTCTATGTTTAAGATTTTAAAATTTAGTGCCTCATGTAGTCAGACATTTTATGTTCTTAAGAGATTTTTATTATGACCCTTTGTCCCTACCCTTTATTTTTTTGTATGTGCAGCCTCTCTTTACAAATGGTTCCATTTTGGGGAATGTAAACTGATTCAGCCACTCTGGCAAGCGGTATGGAGATTCCTCAGAAGGATAAACATAGAGCTACCCTATGACCCAGCAGCCACACTTTTGGGTATCTATCCAAAAGACCACAAACAAGAACACACTAAAGCCACCAGCACAACAATGTTCATCACAGCACAATTTGTCATAGCTAGAATATGGAACCAACCCAGATGCCCCTCAGTAGAAGAATGGATCAGGAAAATGTGGTACATATACACAATGGAATTTTATGCCTCTACCAGAAAGAATAACATTGCCCCATTTGTAAGGAAATGGAAGGACTTGGAAAAAATTATACTAAGTGAAGTGAGCCAGACCCAAAGAAACATGGACTCTATGGTCTCCCTTATTGGGAATAATTAGCACAGGTTTAGGCAAGTCACAGCAGAGGAGCACAAGAGCCCCATAGCTATACCCTTATGAACACATAAGATGATGCTAAGTGAAATGAACTCCATGTTATGGAAACGATTGTTATATCACTGTTGTAACTACTTTCAACATGCTATGTGTAAATGTAGCTTCTATTATTGATGATCTTCTTGTATCCCCTTCCTGTGGTTGTACCTACACTATCTCTGTATCTTATCTGAGTATATTGGAAACCGTGTATACTGGTATTAGAAGTAGGAAATTGAAAGGGAATACCAAAATCGAGAGACACAGGGTAAAAAAAGACAAACAACTACAAAAGCAATACTTGCAAAACTGTTTAGTGTAAATGAACTGAACAATTCATGGGGGGGAAGGGAAAGGGGGAGGGGGGAGGGGGGATGAGGGAGGAGGTAACAAACAGTACAAGAAATATATCCAATGCCTAACATATGAAACTGTAACCTCTCTGTACATCAGTTTGATAATAAAATTTTTTTTAAAAAAATGGTTCTGTTTAAAAAAAATGCTGGCCCCAATTAGGGAACATTTTCTTTTCTCCATAGAAACTGGTGGCATTTTCAAGGCTCTAAGTTTAATGCCTTAAAGAGTTTGGACAGAGCAGCACTTGAATCCTATAATTATGCTGTGTTTTGGAGCGTGGATTATGACAGGTATGCAACAAGACCAAGTAATGAGAGAGTTGGCAAAATAGTCAAATTCCCACATAATTCACTGGTCAAAAGCTAATCATTAAGAGTAATAACAACAAGTCTTTAGGAGAACTAGAGCTTCAAATCAGACTCAAAACAATTTTTCCAAGCATAATTTTCAGATATGTTTTGATATACTACCTACAATGTTTTGCCCACTCTTTTGGCTTTCTCTTCACCTAGAAAATGTCTCCTATAATTCTACCACATTTATTACCACAGAATCTTATTCAGTTACTCACTGAAGAAAATAACTTCCAATGGCCTCTGTCTACATAGCTTATTGAGTCCCCAAACAAATATCCCTCGGATTACCATCTGTAAAATCTGAGTAGTAGACTCTACTTACTAGGGTATGAGGTTGCCAACTCTTACATTCCTCCCACAAAGAGGCTTACTTTTCTTTTGAAACACAAACAAGTACTGGGAGAAATGTTAAAAACTTTTCTCTAGAGAATCTTGTGTAATTTTGGACATGATAATAGAGAGGGAAATGATCCAATTGTATGATGGGAGGGGAGTCACCACCCAACTGAATATCTAGTATCCTTTTTTTTTTTTTTTTTTTTTTGCCAGTCCTGGGCCTTGGACTCAGGGCCTGAGCACTGTCCCTGGCTTCTTTTTGCTCAAGGCTAGCACTCTGCCACTTGAGTCACAGCGCCACTTCTGGCCATTTTCTGTATATGTGGTGCTGGGGAATGGAACCCAGGCCTTCAAGTATAGGAGGCAAGCGCTCTTGCCACTAGGCCATATCCCCAGCCCTCTAGTATCCTTAACAAGAGAACTACTTATTGAATTTTTAGAGAATCCAGTGTTTAAAGAAAAAAATCATAGCAATGAGTCTCTGGTCTGTTATCCTGGGTGCAGGAACAAGAAATATGACAGCAAACAGGCTTCCTTCGTCTATTCTTAATCATCCCCTCAAGAAAATTGACTACTAATCCCCATAAGTAGCTGGTGGGACAAAGAAGGACCTCAAAGAATAAATGCAGACACTTCCTATAAGTAAATCTAAGAAAGATGCATGAAAGATGCATGATACATAAGCAACAAACATTCAACTGAGTGGCTACTCCATTACTGTTGGTGGTTAAGATATGTGAGCCAATACACCATTAAACAGGACCAACTTTCTGCCCTGTTGAAAGACATTCTAGTATCTTTCACTGTTCCATAGGTTTCTTGTTGGTTTATTTGTTTTAATTTTGCAGTAGTAGATAGGAGCTCAGGAGTGCTGTAATACCTGAGCAATGTTAGCAGCCTCTTGCACTTCAGATATCATTCAAAGAAGGCCTGGCATTTTTGCCAAGATTGACTCAGATCATGGTATTCCTATTTATGTCTCTCACATATCTTGGATAACAGGCCTCTGCCAACACATCCAGCTTATTTACTGTCTGGGCTGGCTTTCATACACAATCCTCCGTATCTCTATATCCAAGGTAACTGAGCTTACAGGTGTATGCCACCACACATTGGCTTTTAATGAAATTATAATTATTGAGGAATGATTAGCTTATTTACAAAATAAAAAGAACCAACAAATTTAAGAATATGACAGTAAGTTTTAAATAGTAAGCATATGCTTTGCTAACATAAAACTATAAATGCAATCAGAATGTTTTCTCACATGCCTCTATTACTTCACAGCTAATCCTTAAAATACTTAGTAGACTTCATTAAAGAAGGTTAACTTGACCTTAATTTAATGGCAACAAAGAATAGAGTAATAAATAAAGCAGAATGTAGAATTTGTATAATAACGTGAAACATAAAATAAAGAGACTAATAATTTTCTTCTTCATTTTCTCATGTAAGAAATCACATAGAGATGATTGTGAATATTTCCTTGCCTCTATATTTTTTGGATCTTTAGTATAATTTTAGAATAGTGTGAATTCTCAAGTAAATAATTTCTCAAATTATTCTACATATGCGTATGCATATTTATCCCATATTCTAACTCTTTCCACATTTTTCTCTTACTACTGAAATATATAGAACAGTAGGGACCAATGATATAAATGTATACCCACAATTATAGCTACCTGGTTTATTAGACATGTAAGATAAACTTTATTTAGTTATTAAATTCCTAGGTTTCAAGTCTGATTCATTAGAGAATACTTCCCAGTATTCATTAGCTTTTATTTAAACTTTTTCTTCAGCTGTTCAACACCTTGAGAAACAACCAGCTCAAAATCTTAAAGGCATTTATTTGTCATTCCTGAGTTCATACTTTGGTCAATGAACTTGGTTTCCCATGCCTCCCATTCTCTCCTTGGGTCACAGGTAAGTCAGCTGTGTCCTCATATGGCAGTGGAATAGGCACAAGGCAGCAAGCGAACACCCTACCTGCTGACACCTCTGGGCCAGAGCATGGAATTTGCATGGTATCATAGGTACCTTAAAAAATAAAGTAAAGAACTAGAGTCAGTAATTCCCTTTCCCAACATAAGATCTGAAACATAGTATGAATGTAAAGAACTAAGTGTACCCCATTTTTGCAATGGTCAGAAACATCACAAACTCCATAAGAAGGCATGGTGAATTCAACTAAGAGACAAAGTACATACATCATTATAAATGTATCATAAAGTAAACACATTTTCTCATGAAATGATAGTTCATAATTTTTAAAGAAATCATTTGATCTTCATGGACAGAGAGTTTATTATTCTAACTGGAAGTGGCTACATGGTGACTTTGAAAAGAGAACTAGTACACTGAGTATTCAATTGGGGCTGGCATGTGAGTATCTATTTTGTGCTACAAACAGAGTACTACCAAATGAGTAAATTATAAAGAAAGAAAAGGTAATTTTGTCTGACAGTTCTGGTCCTGGGTGAGGGGTTGTATCAATTGATGGTGTCTTGTTGAGAAAGCCCAAAATTGTTGCAGAGTATCCTATGACAAGAGACCATGAAACAAAGTGTGTGTGTGTGTGTGTGTGTGTGTGTGTGTGTAAAACATATAAATAATGTTTTGTTGTATGGTGAGAAAACAGAGAAGACATATTTTGAGAGGTAGAATCAAGAGTCTTGTCTCAAAGACCAGCAGCCAGCAAACACATTTAACACTGTTAGGAAAGTGAGCTACGAAAGCTGGAGAGGAAAGAAAGAACAAAAATAATACCAACAAACCAATTCAACTCCAATGGAGAGCTGAAGTGTGGTGCCATGGTGACTGGAGAAGAACCAGGAGATAGACGGGACATGAACATGGAGACAGGTGACATCCAAGTGCCTACCCCTGCCGCCAGGATTCAGGCAAAGCCATCACCTGAGAGTCAGGGGTTCTCTTTCCCCACCATGAAGATGAGATGCCAGACCCTACCACCTGCCATGTGGCCAAGATGGCATGGGCCAGATCTGCTCACCTCATTTCAGTTTCTTGGTACACTGATCAAGATATATTTTATTCATAAACTCTTCTGTTAAATGGAAACTCCTTTGTACAACTACTTAAAGATAATAAAAATAATACCACTAAAGCAAAATAAAAGAGAGTACATATCTTTATAAAACTTTAAAAAGATAACTTAATAAGCTATCTTGGAAGATGTTACTTATTTCTCCCACAATATACTGAGTTTATCTAAAAATCTTGTACATAAGAGTTTTTTAAGCCTATCTTGTTTAGCTTTTTAAAAGTAATGAGGTAAAGAAAACAAAGCATCTCTGGAATCAATGAAGAAACTGAAGAAATGAGAGCAGGAATTAGGCCAGAACCAGAGACAGAGGACAAGTACGAGTCATAAATAGGCACACAGCAAACCGAGACAGATGCTGCCTCCTCAGTTGGTCCCCTTGTCTGTCCCATGCCAGGGATACTGCTGCTCACAATTTTGTCTGCACCACTGGACAATTCTGACAGTAGGATTAAAATCCAAATAGTCTTTTATTATGTCTCTTGTTCTGAACTGTGATTCCAAAGGTGAATATCCATTTAACTAAGCCAAATATTCAGCAATGGAAATGGAGGGAAAACCTGTAGAAAATGAACCAATAAATGTCTTCTATTCTGGTCATACCATTCATACCTACAAATTCATACCTACTAAATTCTGCCCCCTGTAATTCAGGAAAATGAAATACTTTCTGATCAGAAAGTTCATCTGGTCAAAATCTTTGTATATGCAATAATCATTAAGACCCACCTGGGTTGAACACCACAGTAGTTCTTAGGATGGACCATAGCAACTTCATATCAAATGTATCTGTACAAATTAAGAATCCAGTGATTAGGTTTCTCTTGGCATATGAGTAAATGGGGAATATTTTACACTGTCCTTCCCATTTACTCCATAAAATAATAGGAGTTCTCTGTTCCTTCATAACATTATTTCCATCATAATTATCCATCTCCCTTTGACACCCCTATTCATCTACAATCACTGGGTTAAGTGCTTCACAAATATTGTGATTATTCTGTCTTTAAAAAACCACTTCAAGGTATGTTAATACATATTTCACCGGTTTAGAAACTGAGGTAAAGTGGTAAAGAATTTGCTTAATCTTCACAGATGTGTCTGACCCATGGCCTAATTATATATCTGCC
Source organism: Perognathus longimembris pacificus (assembly GCF_023159225.1). Taxonomy (NCBI): domain Eukaryota; kingdom Metazoa; phylum Chordata; class Mammalia; order Rodentia; family Heteromyidae; genus Perognathus; species Perognathus longimembris. The sequence continues at coordinate 122,906,697 of NC_063162.1, forward strand.
ATTCTGTAACATCTCTTCAAAACATCTCATCAACAAAAATGTCAAGACAAGAACCACTGGAGATGATATTCACATGAGATCAAAAAATAAGGAAGCTGTTATCTACTTTATTCTCAGCATCCCTCTGGGAAGTATGAACATATTTTGCACTCTAGCACCATTAGAATAATTTGATGCATCTCTTGAGTAAGTAATTTGAGGAAAACTAAAAAAGAAATAACATATTGTAAATGTTTGATATCTAATGCTGTTTTCATTTGGTCATTTTACTTCTACTCTTCTAGTGGTGATCATATCTAATAGATATATTACGTAACAAAGACACAAAGTACTTCCTCCCCAGATACCTCATCTAAATAATAGATCATACTTTTGCTGAAAATTAATTACACTAGCAGTAACAAAAATCTTCTTCTTTGCAAAGAGTAGAATGCATTGACATATTTTCTCATACCTAATCAGTTCATAAATACATGAATACATAAGAACATTAATGAACTCACATTAGCCAGCTATTACCAGCATCTTGTCATGTTCAGTACCATTATCTCAAAGATGCAAGAAAAACAATAGTTACTAATATAGAAATCTGCCCTTTAAGGGAGCATAACATTGTTCCTCATCTGACATATGCGTAATCAGAATCTAAAGTGGATAAAATCTTGACACCAAAAATATACTTAGATCACATGCTCCTCCTTGTTCTGAATATATTATTGTACACTCCCACCTGAGCAGTCTATTTGGTAATGTAGCAAACACTTGAACACCATTATTATTGCAGAAATGAAAGTATTCCTCCTTAAATCAAGTAAATCTCCTACACAAACACATTTTATATTGATTCTATTTCTTTGCAATACAAAGATCTCTCTTATGCCCAAAGAGGCAAATTCAATGAATTTTTCCATACAAAAAGCTTCATTATATTTTCAACAGCAAAGAGTAGGTTGTTATTAGAAACTTCAGACATCTGTCCATCAACTTTCAGTGTCTTGCAGATAACAAGAGACCACAACACGTGCTTTGTTAACAGAAGATATCTCCTTGTTTAACTATCCTTTGCCCATTTTGCTAAATAGTGAGCATGCTTGTTGGATGACCAACAGATCCTTCTCACAGCCATCTGCTCCTCCAAATCTGTCCTGTGGGAAGCAGTCGATACTAAACTTATCACACTGTACTTTATTGCCAGGTCAACAGTGTGTCTAGAATAGAATTTCAATGCTTTTGCATATTCTATTTAGCACAGAAATAAGTGGAACCTGGCAAATAAGTTTTGAAAGTTTATGAAACACAGTATAGTAGTTGGTTTCACAAGCATATAGTCTAGCCAAACTGATCAAGACTCTTACTGACACAGCAACCACAGATGCCTTTCCTGACAAGAAACCTTGCCTAACTGCTTGCTGTATCATTTGTCAATTCTAAGGGAGCACTGCGAAAACTTTTGATGAAGTCACTCCTGTCTTCCATTTGAAATAGATGTTGGTTTTTAAAAAGATGAAGTATTGTTACAAATAGGACATGATACAAACTGTATTCATGAGAATTCATTGTCATATGAATCAATTTAAACCAGGAAGGGAATTCACTGCAGGAGTCCTAGGGTTTTTTCCAAGAACAGCAAGTCATGCTGGGAATATGACCTAGTGGCAAGAGTGCTTGCCTCATATACATTAGACCCTGGGTTTGAATCCTCAGCACCATACATATAGAAAAGGCCAGCAGTGGCATTCTGGCTCAAGTGGCAGAGTGCTAGCCTTGAGCAAAAAGAAGCCGGGACAGTGCTCAGGCCCTGAGCTCAAGCCCCAGGACTGGCAAAAAAAAAAAAAAAGAACAGCAAGTCATGAAAAGGAGTGAAGTTGGACCCTCAGCTCTTGGAACTAGGAGCTTTTAAAACCTGATGACATCTGCTTCTCCTCTGTCTCCACTACAGTATCCTTTCTCCCTCCTGCTGTAGACAGCTTTTCTTTGCAAAGGTAGTGACCAATGGCTCTGGCATTTCATATCAACTATTTCATGTGCCTACTTTCTGTAGGAAGCAAACCAACCTCAGGTGTCAAATCCTGAAGCAGTCAACTGGGGTCAAGGAGGAAGTCAGAATAAAGCAAGGAGCCAACCAAGTGGGGAGAGGATGTGGTGTTTTAACAAACAGTCCCTTAGAAGACTGTTTCTTTTCTTTTGTAGTTTAATATCTTTTTATCAATACTAGAGATTAAACCAAGGTTCTCAAACTTGCAAGATGGAGCATTCTACCACTTGAGCTATACTCAGGGCTTAACTTAATATTTTCTAAGTAGAGATTAATTCTGAAACAAGAAAATGTGAAACTTAATTTAAATCCTGGCCATTTCAATGAAGTTCTATGTAATTGAACTAAATGTCATGTCATGCCAAGTCTTTCTCCTCTGGCATGTTTTAGAGTAACAATATTCCCTAATATTCTATTTTAATAATTATATTATTATTTCTGATTAATGAATATGTTTTTTCTAGTCAGGACCTGGTACTTTCTGGATTTATACATAGTCATTAATAAAGGTGGCACTCAAACCATAAATAGTATTTAATAAAATTACCATTTTAATAATTTGCTTAGTTTGGAATCAATTTTAATTTGATCATCTAAAAGAGTAACATACTTTGTTTTTTTCCTCTTAAAATTCCTCTATTGTTTCAACTGCTTCTGTTTTATTAAATAATTGAACTAAATAAAATAACATTTGCATGTTCTAAATACAATTGTATTCACATAGTTGTACCATAATTTTATTGCAATACTATTTTCGATATTTACCTATAACATTTTTCAAACCTACTAAAATTGTGAAAAAAGGGGATAATAAAAGGTTTGAATATAATCAAATACATAATACATACGTTTATATCACAATGAACCCCCCTTTCTTATAATTAATCTATGCTAATCAAATAAAAGCACGTTCAGTTTTTAAGAAAGTTGCAGCTCCCACCTGGCTTGCTCTAGGGCTGAAATCTTTCTTTCAGTGACCGGATTTCATTAATAACAACTGCTTCTATTTGAATTATTGAAGTAAAATTTCCTTCCCTGTCAATGAGAGTTCAGATGCTAGTCTTTCAATTTGTGGTAGTGGCATGTGAATTGGAAAATGAAGTCATAAAGGTCAGCTGAAGTTTTCTCAAAAAAAAAGTACCGAGGTACAGGAGAAGAAATAAAAGAGGAAGTGTAAGATTAAGATAAAATGCATACAAAGGAAGTAATCTGGTTATTCACTCTGATTTGGGGTCAGCATTCAAGTAACATGCATTTTCCCGTGGGTCATGCTTCCCTTATCTACCACAGACGCGCTCTTCAGCTTGCCCTGTGTTTCATTTCTCTTCACCACTTCAACCAAATAACAGAATATTTCCAGCAAATTCTTCATTTCTCTTGTTCTTCTGAATTTAGCCTGAATATGTCCTTTGTGTTTCCTATCTATAGAAGAAATAGAGTCCATAGTAAAATTGGCTTTACTTTGCAATAGTTACTTCTTTAATAGATTTTATTTTCATTATTTCTTACCTAAAATAAGTTCCAGCTTATCTAGCATCTTTCTAGAAGATAGGAACAGTTAAGACAAACAAAAGAACTCTTTTTGAGTAATGTGTTTACATTCCTAAAGCTATATTTGTCATTGATCAGATAAAATAGTCCATGCACAGAATAATCACAATTAAACAAGTCATTCATGGCAATGAGATTTTTATTTCAATTATAAGATGACAAAAAAATGCTTATTGGCTGACTAAAGAAGCTTCTGTTTAAAGACAACAATTATTATTCCACAAAATTACTGGCTCTGTCATGCTGGGTACACGTTGTGTGAAAATGAACAATATTATATTTTACAAAGTCATCTTAGAATAATTCTTAATTGTGTACAAGTTGTCAAGCGATAATACAATTTGATCTTTAGAACCATCAAATAATAAAAGTGGCAAGGGTATTTCTTGATTATGTATGAGTAAATTGATTTTAATCAGAGTTATAGGTCATAGAGTAAGTTCAAGGATTAGTGGTAAAACCTTAGGCTAATAACAATGTGAGAATTTTTTTAATATGTCTTATTTCATGTATACGTAACTACCCACAAAATCTACTATGTGGCTACAACCCAGAAGATAATATTCTCACAGTTCCAGGTACTAGAAGCCCAAGGTTAGAAGTTGGTTGGGGTTGATTTCTCCTAGGACTTTTCTCCGTTGACTCTAGATAACTGTCTGAACCCCTTTCCTCACACAGTCTCCCTTGCATGTGAATTTGTGTTAAAGTTTCTCTTCTTATAAGGACATTTTTAGGTGGAATTGGACAAACTCCATCTATAACTGAGTCACATTCTGAGGTTCAAAGGGTTAAACTTCAACCTGTGAGTTGAGGAGAGCATAAATTATCCCATAATGATATTATTGCCAAACTTCAAAATTCAAACTAAACCCTTCATTTCTGCCATCTTAGCACAACAGCTGATCTCACTTGTGTACTCTTCAGTCTTTATTCAATGAATATATATTTCATAGTTTATACACAGTATTGTATTCTGATTTTAAAACAAATACTCCGTGAGTGAAGGTATACAATCTCATGTGCAGGTTAGTCCCATAACATCCTTGTTTAATTTGATGAATTGACTGAATCAAAATCAATTCAACAATATACATATACACATTTTATATATATATATATGTATATACACACTAAAGGTATACACATAAGTAGGTAGATACTATATATATTATGTATAGTATATATTGAGTATATACTATAGCATATGTACTGTACATGCTACGCAGTATACTATGTATAGTATAATTGTACATAGTATATGTGTTATATATGTATATACTATATATTTTATAAATTCTACATATAGCATAGCATATAGTATATATGCTAATATATAGTGTATATACTATTATATAGTGTAGTGTATACACACACACACACACACACACGTTCTTTGTATCTATAAAGGACTGGTTATGGTATCCCCTGTAGATAACAAAAATCTATAGATGCTTAAGTCCCTTATATAAATGGAATAATACTACCACATCACCTAAATTTCTAGCATCATTATCACATCCACTATAAATTCTGTACATTTGTTACACTGCATTGTCTAGGGAATGATGACAGAAAAAAAAAAATATATATATATCCCATACTGGTAAATTTTTCTGAATACTTGCATTCGTAATTGATTGAATGTACGAATGTTAAATGTTAGGACACCAATGGCAAAATATATAAATAGCTAGACGTACATACACATATTTAGGTTTATCTATAGCAGCTTCAGTTATCAATATACCAAGTGGGAGTCTTCCAAATGAGGTGCTCAAAACTAAAAAGTAAAGCTTTGTACCCATAGGCACCCAACAGATGTTGTTAAATGAGTTGGTGATGAATAAATTCTTTCATAAGCAAGTTGCTAAAAGAAGCATTGAGCATTGTGAGTCCTTTTGAGTTGCTAATAATTATTATTTGGCAAGTCTCTTGATTAATAAGACAAGTTCTTCCCTGTAGAAGAACACACACACACACACACACACACACACACACACACACACACACAAGACTTCATTAATTCAAACACTTTTATCAGGTAAGCTTGTCCTAGTGAATCAACTACATGGAGTCTACTTTTCCAAGCAATTCACTCTAAATTCCAAAGCAAGTATTATGTCTCTTGGGCAAACAATAAAACCAGCAGACAGTGCAGCAGCAGCAGGAGACGCTCTTTGGAGCTAATAAGTGGTGTCTGAACAGTGGTATGCCAAAGAAAGACAGACTGAAGTTGATTCATTTTAATACTAAACCACAGCAGGACAATGTAGTCATTGCAAATTTCACACCAATAGGGCTCCTTTCTGAATTTCTCACATATCCAGTAGCCCAATACTTAATAGATAAACAGAGCCCTTCATTATTGTTTTGGGGATTACTTTAGTACTTAAATACTAAAAATTTAACACTAAGTTAGGGTTTTCACTACTGGAAGTGGTACTAGTTCCTTTCCACACTTCACATTACTTAATTTTCCCTGTACATGTTCCAGGTGAATATATTTTGACGACTAATCCATATAATAAAATTAGGACAAACAATGTTAAGTGGGTATGACTTGATATTTGAACCAAGGTTGTTAGCCTTCCCAGTCCAGGACTTATTAAAACATGAGCTGGATCTTCTATTCAGTCACTCAGAGAGACTGCAATAGACTAGCACCATTTCCCCTCCCCATTCTCTTATGTTTATTGTCTCTGTCTCTTTGCCACTACAGGGTGCACTTGAAACTTAGGTGGATTTATTTCTTCTTATTTTAATTATCAAGGTGAAGTACTGAGGGATTACAGTTACATACATTGGATAGTGAGTACATTTCATGTCCAACGTGTTACCTCCTCCCTCATTTTTCCTCCCACCTTCCCTCCCCCTCCAAGTTATACAGTTTACAACATATTGTCTTATTTAAATGGTGAGACAAAGGATAAAAGGCAAACCAAGGCCACAATAATATTTACAAGACAATATGTTAAGTGGATTTTATACTGTACATTTTTGAGGCAAGTGTAAGATATCCTTAGGACCTGGTGTGCTTGGATTGTACTGTGTCACATTTGGGAGTCACATTTCCTCTTGAGATCATGAAAAAATATGAAACTTCTACCTCAACAATATTATAGTCATAAATATCTAGAAATTTTAAAATAAAATTTCAATGAGAAGGTTGAAACAATTACTATTTTGCCTTAGTTTAACTTTTTTTAATTTTATTTTATTTTTATTTTATTGTCAAAGTAAAGAACAGAGGGGTTACAGATAGTGAATAGACTAACTTTTCAGGGTCCATATTTTAATACTTCTTTAAATCACTGTGGATCTTAAACATGAAGCAATACATTAAACTTGGAGGAACATTTCAGATATGATTGTTTGGAGAATTGTCCAGACAATTGAGAACTCTAGAAATAAACAAATAGATGGTCAAACATAATGGTATCTGTCTGTTATTTGAACCCTCAGGAGTCCAAAACATGAGGATCTTGAGCCAGTCTCGGCTACACACAGAGACACTGCCTCAATAATGTATACATACATACAAACATACATACATTCATAAGAAGGACAAGGACAGAGGGAGGGAAGGAGAGACAGGATGAAAGCAAGGGAAGGAGAGAGGGAAAGAGAGAAAGGATTTTTTGTGGAGAGTATGTGGTTTTGATAACATATTTTATAAACATGTAGTTTTGCAAGTTCCTTTATTTCATGAGTATAAATGTAATCATACATATATGTATGTACATGTATACATATATGCATGCACTGTAAATCTCATTAGCTAATATCTATGTGAAAAATCATGGCAAAATACTATTTCATTTGAAATTTCAACTGCTTTTTATGGTGCTGAACAACAAAAGCTAAGCTGCTATGCTTTAGGTAAATATAAAAAGCAGTAACATTTACATAATAAGCAGAAAAATATCACTCTGAAGTTTAATATTCCTTTTAATACCACTATACTCTAGGTTTTTAGAAGGGTAGAAACATTCACCAATGGTATCATCATAGAAGTAATTACTTCTAATTTATTAGCTGTAAAAATAGAAGTTACTCAAAACACTGCACAATATCCACAATGAACTAAAGAACATTTGACTATAATTTTCCACAGAAATAAACCATTGTGCACTTTAGAGTTTGATATAAAGTTTAGATCAAGATTATTTACTCCTAGATGAATAGGTAATTCTTTAGTCAAAGTACATGTTTCTCTGTTAAAGTAACATATTGCTTGAGAATATTCCAAGAAAGCTAATGATTTTTGAGAGATTCATTTGAGAATTTAACAATTTGAATTATGCAACAATGGAAAGGTTATTTAGATGCATATTTAAAAGAGCTTTTAACTGCTTGTTGCAGTGTATCTCCTTTAAAAAGAATAGATACATGTAAAAATGTTTTACCTTTATAAACTTTTATAACTTTTGGATCAAGTTTTTTGTTTATTTTGCTTTGTTTGTTTGTTTTTTACAAACAAACTTGATGCTTGAGCTTGAACTCAGGGCCTGAGCATTGTCCCTGACTTCTTTTTGCCCAAGGCTAGCACTCTACCACTTGAGCCATAGCGCCACTTCTAGCCTTTTCTATATATGTGGTGCTGAGGAATTGAACCCAGGGCTTCATGTACAGAAGGCAGGCACTCTTGCCACTAGGCCATATTTCCAGCCCCTGTACCTTTTATAAGTTGATTCACACTCCATATGAATCAATGCACGAAAGAAAGACTACCAGAAACACAGCAGAGCAATGAGCAATAAGTTTGTTACCTGTACAATTGATTCCTTCAGCTTCTGTGAGCATTGTGCTATGCGCCAGATTCAATTACTATGCTACAGAAATTGTCCATCAAAGAAACCTCAGGAAAGTGGGCATTCTCTGGAATTGTGACTGAGTACCTATGCACAAGTACAACTGTGTCTTAATCTTTTTTTCCCAAAGAGAAATAAGTCAACTGTCAAGACAGCCTGATTGAAAAAAAGATTCCACATCAGCCATTAGAGTGTTCTGCAATCCTTTGGGGTTCAGTGACCCCAACACACAGAGCATGTTGACCTATCTGTCAGCACCCAACTATCACATCACTTACCCTCTTATCCTATTTCAGGCTCACCGAGTAAGTTTCTAGCTATAGTCTGCCCTTGTGAGCTTTATCATAAAAAGAAAAGGTATTGATCAGCAAACATGATTTTTGTTTCCTCTCAAAACACTGAGGTCTCAATATAAATTAATAGATTGGCTTTTGGTTTTTATTCATCAATCTCTATTAGCTTATTCTGTGTGAATTTGGCCCTTGAGACAGATTTTTTCTTGTTCAGCTGACAAATGATACTTTAAGAGTGTCAGAAGAGAGCCAGGCTCAGGAGTAGGTGAATACTCTCTTGTAACCTGGTCTAAGTATATGCTGTGCCATTTGGGAAATCAATGGCCCTAGTCACTTCATATCCAATCTGTTATTTTTGTCCTGTCTTCTGCCTTTATGGCTGTGCTTACGAATTTATCTCTATGTGTGGTTTTGAGCGCACAGCTTCCTGAGCAGCACGATAAGGAACAGAGGTATATATAGTTCACCGGTGATGACTGCTGATGCTTTCGGGGTGGATAGCTGAGATAATCAGTTAAAACCTTTGGACCAGTTAGTTACCAAGAAGCCACAGGCTGGCTCCTCCATCCATCCCAGGAGATTGTATTATTTTCTATGATACAAAAAATATTGGAAGTATGTGAAGTCCCCTATTGCTTGGGCTTCATAGGTGTATATTGTTTTAATAAATCTTTGTCAGTTTTTTTCTAACTACCCAATGTTATTATCAATTGCCAAAACTTAACCCTACCTCTCACCTATGTGAGGTCATCCATACAACACCCAAACCCATCCTTTTCTTCTTAATTCTCATTCTAAGCTCAAACTAACTTTGACAATGAACAGCCCTTATACTTTGGTATTACTTAATTTGGGAAGATTTCCTTAATGAATCTAAGCTCAAGATGACATTTCCACATGTAAGCAAGTTGATTTCAAGTTGTACTTCAATGTCCACTCCCTGTACATGCAGAAAAATTAAAATTCACATAGCATACAGAAAGATCGCCCTGCAAGTCTCTTGTGCGGTTAAATGTAACTACTGGAGTTTGAATTGAGGTAACATTTTATTAACTGAAAATTAAGCATGCCTGGGCTGGGAATGTGGCTTAGTGTTAGCGTGCTGGCCTCGCATGCCCTGGGTTCAATTCCTAAGTACTGTAATATGAAGGTCAGATCTGGCCCGGGCCATCATTGGCTGTTGAGAGGTGTCAGATTGACTACATCTCAGATTAAAGAGAGCAGAAGCCGACTCCATCTTCACTAAGATTTCCCCTGCCCTATCCAGGGAAGTTCCCCTTCACTGTAATAAGATTGTGTAAACTGCGCTGGGATGTAGTTCAGTGGCAAAGTGCTTGTCTAGCAAGTGCAATGTACTGGGTTCGATCCTCAGTACCAAAAAAATAAAAGACAAAAGACTGTGTAAACTGCTTAACCACCAAAGTAGTGGAATGTTGAAGGTTAAACCTGTGCCCTCCCATGAATAGGCGGATCTGCCTACATCAGTGAGTCCCGCCAAGTCTAACTAAAATGATAGGTTGGTCCAAAAGTTGCTATGAGGCAGATTGTAACCTCGTTGGCCACCTGAGAATGACCTGACATGCTCTGTAAGTGTTGTAACCTCATTAGCCACCTGCATGTGGCAAGCTTGACCATGTGGTATTTGCCTTTATAACCCGACCCCAAGCTTGGCTGGGGGTGCACAGTCCCACCTCCCGATTCTGGGCTAAAGCCCTGGCTGGCCAGCCTGATTTTTACAGTTGGGGTCCCCGCTCCCAAGTCTGAGCAGTGACCCTGGCTGGTCAATCTGATTTTTACTTCCCCAATAAATCCATCTTTTGCTTGAGATAGTTTCTGAGTGATGGACTCTTGGAGGGATGGGGGAATCTCCCCCGCCTTGGACCCTATTACATTGTGGTTAAAAAAAAAAAAAAAGTAAGCATGCCTACATAGTTATCATTTTCCATGAAATGATGTAAGAATTTGAATGTTTACAAAATCCAGCATTTTTCTCAGAAAGCTTAGGTCACACCTTTCCTGAAAAAGCTGGACAATATACTTTACTACATTTCCTTAAAAACTTAAGGGTTATTCATATCAAGAGGAAGGGGCGGGGAAAGGAGAAATAAATTATGGGGGAGGAATCAATTGGCTATGTTCATGGTTAGAACTGAACTCTTTATTTTTTTATTGTCAAAGTAATATACAAAGGGGGTTACAGCTACATACATAAGACAGTGAGCATATTTCTTATCAAACTTTTAACCTCCTCCTTCATTTTTCTCCTACCTCCTCCCCCCACCCCCGTTCCCTCCTCCCCTGAGATGTACATTTGGTTTACAGCGTATTGTCTTGTAAGTATTGCTAGAACTGAACTCTTAATTTCTTTCTTTTCTTTGGCATATATTTGACTTTTCTCTACAACCTTTCTTCCCTTCCCCCTAACCAAAACTCATACAATTCACAAATTGATGCTGATACATAACTAGCATCTGTTTATAGTACTTTATATAACAATCACACAGGAAGGAGAAAACTGAGATGGAAAAAATGTACAGTGTGTTCTGTCAATGAAATGCTTGGTTTCACTAAAACATATAGATTGGATCTTTGCCAGGAAACTTGGAAAGACTTCTATGAGGAAAAAGAAAGGAAGAAGATAAAGCAACAAGTATAATAGTCTTGATTTTGAATAGCCAACACTGACCAAAACTTCCCCAGATTCCTACATGGATAGCTATGTTTTTCTAATATTGTTCTTCTGGAATGGAGAGGTTATAGAAGTCACACAATGGGCTTTACTCTTCTCAAGATGATGTGTAATGAGACAAGACATATGGGTTTGGGGTTACTTCCGCATTCAAATCCTGGCTATAAAATTTGCTAACTGAGGTGGAGGGTGGGCTTTGTAGAATACATATAACTGTTTCTTCTCTCCTCTCCTTCCCTCTCCTCTCCTCCCTTTCCCTTCCCTCCCCTGTACTGAACTTTAGATTTTTGACAAACATTCTTATCCACTTAGAATGACTCTTCTTTCAATTACAGACTCATTTTGGTACATTTTCAAAGAGATGTTTCATTTATTAATTAGCGCCCTGTTTATTATTTAAAGATCATGTTCATATTACAGATATCAATCTTTTTTTCTATCAACTGCATCTCAATTTTCCCTCCTATTGAATTTGTTTAATGGAATGTATTTATGCAAATGGTTTTAATATGAAAATATTTGAATATATTTCTCTTTATTCTACACACTGTAAGTCTCATCTCTAATGAAAGTTTTCTAGTCCCTAATCAGTACCTAAAATAATCTACATTGGCTTCTCTGATTATTTGTAGTTCTAGGGATCAAATCCAGGACCTCATTCATACTAAGCTTCATACCTCTCATCTATATCTACAAACCCTTCCTAGACTTTCAGGATGAAATTTGCATTTTAATCTACCAGACATCTCTGTATATGATATAAGGTATGTATCTTCAATTTAGTCTCTTTTATATGGATATTCAATAATGTCAGAACCATTTAGTAAATAAATCATTATTTCCTTTTGAAATAAGTCTGCTATGTACAACCTTCTTGTTATCTAGTGGGATATATTTTTGGATGGTTCTATGTTTTACTGATCTCTTCTTATCTTTCTGTGCCAAATAGCACAAGGATTATCAATGATCTAAAGGCTGCATGAGAAAATGGAGGAAACAACAATTTGTATAGATCACTGAGACTAAAGAAGTAGAAAGAAAGAAAACAGTGGAACAAATAATAAAATAAAATAGAAAGCTCTGAAACTTAGAATGGCTTCTGTTGTTAGAGTAAGCATGAGCATTTTTGTCTTTCACATTTTGCTGTTACCATCTGCAGAACACTGAAGTAATAAATTATTTCAGTTGTCAATAATAGTATTTTCAGAAGAAATATCGTTTCCCCATAAACATCCAGACTAATTTTATGTAATTTAAAAAATCAATGACATTTTTAAAGAGTTACAAAAACAACATCCTTACTTTTATACACCCTAGAATTTTGTGATAATGTTATATTGGTAGATCAAAACAAACTAAGTGATAGATACTAAGATTTCTGTGATGATGTTATTTAAAATTAACATGTGGAAATCAAATAAATGGCAGTAGCTCGGGCTACTATTTTTGCCTATTGGCTTCTCAGCATCTGTAACAAAGAAATGCATGAGATTTGAGCCATCAGAAAAACAGCTAGGACTTTAAAATATGTTTCTTCTCTTGCTGGTTTAGGTCCCTATAGGATAGCTTACATTCAACATCTAGCAAACTTTTGGGAAGTGTGAAAGACTGTACTAGAGAAATAATGTTTTCTCCTGTAGATTTGGGACAGTTTTGTCATTAGCATCCCCGAGGCTATTATTTTTTTTATCAATTATGCCTTTGGAATAACATCTTTACCATTCAGGTACCGATAGCTCACCTGTACTTGGTCCACAACATCTACTTTATTCAAGTAAGACTGTTCTCAGGATCTAAAGTATATGTTTCTCTTATTTAGTAAATGGTTCATTAACAATATGAAGTAACATGGGATAATAGGCATTCCTGTCACTGTTCAGCATTTAGTCATGATTTCAGTTGGATATTAAATTGCCTGTTGCCTTCACTTTAGTAATTGCTGAGGCTGACTTTTATGAGGCTACACTGTAGAATGCTTCAAACTTTCAAAGAAATGCTATTTAAAAGACAGAATATTGGATGCTGATATGCCTTAGTAACTGATAATAATTAATTAAAACGAGTGGCAGTTAGTGAGTCCTTTAACATCCCACTCTTTCCTAAAAATATTAATAACCTAATCAATAAGAATTATTTGGAGCACTGTGGGATTCGTACATATACAATAATGAACAGCATTATATGTGTTTTAGTCTGTGTTTAGTTTTTTAAAAACATAATCAAAGCATCTACTTCATGCAGAGGATATGTACTTCTGTCACTCTAATGGTGTGAAAATGTAATGATGCTTCCCTACAAAGGAAAACCTCTTTTCTTTGATGTTTGAGCTTGGCTTCCATTACCAGAACCTCAGTAAGCTGAAGAGAAAAACATACATTATCCACACTATTAAAGACACCAGGGAGGTGCCGCTGACAGTCATATTGTTAATTGCAGCATTTAAAATGATGTGTCTGCTTTTGATTTTCGTGGTGACAACTTCTTACTAAAACAATATAAACAGCACTACCTAAAAACAGCAGTTGTGATGTCTTTTATTTTACATAGAGTTATCCACCAAAAAAACGAGTAGAAATAAGGAAAAAGCCAAAATCACAAATCACTACATTTTGTCTTTCTTATTTCAATTCATTCTGGGACCTTAAATTTTAAATAAGCCAGTTAAAATTGTTTACATAAGGATGAAGCTATCATTATCCTAAGAAACACAAATTAAAATATAGTTTTTTTTTGTATGCCAGATACCCAGGTGGGCCTCGAACCCACAATAGTCACCAGCACTCAGTCAACTAGGCTAGGAGTCTCTTATTTAGCTGTGCACAGCCTCTGCTCACCACCACCAAGATGGTCTGGCAAGTTAGACAAAGCAAGCAGGCAGACATTACAGAAGCAGAATTTCTGTTAGTGATTACAATTCCAGTAAACTCCATAAACAAAGCAGTCAAAGCAATACAAGCTCTGGGTATGACTAATCTTAATTAGCCTTAAATCTTTCTCTTCTTGGAAATTTCCCTAAACAGTGGTTTTCCACATTCCTTTCTTTTGCCATGGCCAAGCAGCTCTATATCAAGCTGCTCTGTGCTCCTGTTATTTGGCTTAGATTTACCCCACCTCAGGCCCACTACTTTGTCTAAGCCTGCTATTTCTAGGGACTCAAAAAGGGGGTTCCCTTACATCATTCACTTGGTTTACATAGTCTAAGTGATACCAGACTGAAATATTCTAACAGATGTCATATTTTCTTAATCCAATTAAAAGGTGACACTTCAAATTAAAAGCTATTCTAAAAAAAATAAAAGCTACTCTACAACAATCATGATGTCTTAAATACACACACACACACACACACACACACACACATACACACACACACATCTAAGTCAACACATACAGATAATGGCTTGAAAGAAAGGAATATTATCTTGCAAGACTTTCATGAGGAATCAATTGGATAACAGATGATAAAGCATCTAGTTCAACATTATGTAAATAATAAATTGTATTATTTATCAATTTTGAAGGTAAGGCCAGATATAAAGACCTTGGGGACTAGAACATTTTACAGCAATGGAGATAACAGGAAAAGGAAAGTGAGACTGACCGAGAAAGACCTAAATGTAGGAGGGAAGGTCAAGAAAACCAGATTGTGGCAGTGAGGAGCTTTTTCTTGTCCTTTAACTAGATACCTTTGCATCCCAGAAAATTCTTAACATTTGTTAACCTTAATGCCTTCCAGGCCTTTCTGTTACTTCCCAAAATAGAATTCCTCATCAAAGAAGTTGAATAAGCCTCCACAAGAATTCGGTTGCATTGATATATTCAGCTCTTAGATGTGTATTAGCATTCTAGGCATCCTAAACGAATTGTAGCTACTGAAGCTCACTTTGTATGAATTCTTATTAGGGGCTATGGGCAAGCACTCAGAAAGTTCATGTGTTCTTTCAAGCTGATATCATAGATTAGGCCTGCAGGAGACAAGATTGGTCTGATTCTTAAAATTTGTACTGCCTAATCAAGAATTTTAGCTGAGGGGCTGGGGATATGGCCTAGTGGCAAGAGAGCTTGCCTCGTATACATGAGGCCCTGGGTTCGATTCCCCAGCACCACATATACAGAAAACGGCCAGAAGTGGCGCTGTGGCTCAAGTGGCAGAGTGCTAGCCTTGAGCAAAAGGAAGCCAGGGACAGTGCTCAGGCCCTGAGTCCAAGGCCCAGGACTGGCCAAAAAAAAAAGAATTTTAGCTGGACAAATCTTGTCAAAATTCCTGGAATGTTCTTCTCTCCAGCATACACAAAAGGAGAATATAATTAGGAGAGGATCACAAAGGCTCAATAGCTATTTACGTATCATATAATACTATGTTTATTGA
This sequence comes from Perognathus longimembris pacificus, assembly GCF_023159225.1. Classification (NCBI taxonomy): domain Eukaryota; kingdom Metazoa; phylum Chordata; class Mammalia; order Rodentia; family Heteromyidae; genus Perognathus; species Perognathus longimembris. The sequence goes on from NC_063162.1 coordinate 122,922,445, forward strand.
AATGAGCTCTAGAAATGGGAACAAGAGGGTTTTTTATTTACTTTTTGTGATTTCTTTTTCTTTTGTTTTGCTTTTCCTTTTTTTCTTGCTATTTTTTATTTCTGTATTTTTTGTCTTGTGTGTAAGTATATCTGTTTGGGGGAGGAGAAGGGGAAGCACAGAAATAGCTGGACAACAGTGAACTAATTCAGCAGTGGTCCTCATTAGTCACTGTGTTGAAAATGAACCAAAGAAAATTGGGAGAAATGAGTGAAGTGGTGACACTGTTCAAAAAATGTACCCATTACCTGACCTATATAACTGTAATCCCTCTGTATATCACCTTTACAATAAAAATAATTTTTAAAGAACAATTCTAGTAATTCAGAAAGCTGTAAGAAGTTGCAAGTGAGAAACATTCTTCCAAACAGTACTTACTAAATTGTAGCTATTGTCACCATTTAAAATATTAATCCATAATCTGACTGAATTATAATAAAGGAAAGTGAAAAATATCCAAGCAAAAACCCTCTGCACAATTAACATACATTAAAGAAAATGAATAAGAGGAATTTATAACAGAGCATTTGGCAAAAGGAAAAGACAAGAAAGCAGGGAAAGTGAAGAAAGGTAAATATGTCAATGTAATTTATATATAAGTAAGCAGGAAAACAAAGCAATTAAAATCAGCTGAAATTATTTGAAGAAGGTAGCAAGAGGAACAACGATGAAGAAAATCTGATCAGTGCACACTGCATGCATGAGTGGAAATATCACAATGAAACGAGGTTGTCCTTTGAACAGCCAATACATGCCAAAAGAAGCAATAAGAATAAAAAGATAAGCAACTTTAAGCGGTCCTTAAAGCCTCAAGTATGTACCCAATCCGAACCAAATAGAAAGATGAATAAACATAAGCCACAACATGATCTGAATATAAGCAAAATGTGAATGTGATATAAAATACTAATTCAATGTTCCAAAGAAAGAAACTTTGAAATTTATGACAGTAACTGCCACTAGCATCACTGGTTAGAAAAGAATTCATAAATAAAACTTCCTTGTGGCTAATGAGTGCCAATTTTTCCTCTGTATTTTGTGTTCATTTATAATGATATACCTTAGAGCTACATATGGAATGAGAATATTGATACCCAGTCTTTAAACTGTAGTTACTTTTACCCATAGGTAAGTGGTTCATCAAACTTTAGAATCAGTAGGAACCAATGCCACTGTAAGCCAGGAAGGTCCACTTTCATTTTTTTTTATTGTAAAGGTGATGTACAGAGGGGCTACAGCTGCATACATAAGGTAGTCAGTACATTTCTTTCCAAGCAGTGTTACCCTCTTTCAGTTTCTCCCACTTTCTGCCCCCCACCTCCCTGCAAGTTGTAAAGTTCATTTCCAACACAGTATCTAGTGTGTATTGCAGTTGCTTTGGTGAAGGTCCCCCTTTACCATCATCTATTAAGACTCTGAAGACAAAGCTGCAACAAGAAAAGGCAGATAAGAGAATTGTGTAAGACTAAGGGCTAAATATCTACTCTGGTGTGTGTGTCTGTGTGTCTGTGTGTCTGTGTGTGTGTGTGTGTGTGTGTGTGTGTGCGTGCGTGCATGCACGCTGGTTCTGGGGTTTGAATGTGGCGCCTCAAACTGTAGCTTTATCTTTTGCTCAAGGTTAGCACTCTGGCACTTGAACCATGCCTCTTCTTCCAACTTTGTGGTAGTTAATTGAAGAGTCTTAGGAACTTTTCTACTAGCTGGCTTCAAACCAAGATCTTTAGATCTCAGCCTACTGAATAGCTGGATTGCAGGCATAAGCCACCAACACCTGGCTTAAATATCGACTCCATAGTGAAGAGATGCATCAGACATTGGCTTTTATGAATTAATTTCTATGTAGTATATCTAGTAAGTTTCCTTTTATGTGACAATGACATTTCAACTATCATGCCTAGGGGAAAAAAAAGACATTTTAAGATACAGACTGTCATCACATAACTGCACTACAATGCAAGAGTTTAATATGAACAATATTCAGAACCAGACAGAGGTCCTCCACAAACAGTGATAAAATAGAGATTTCCTTAAAGTTCACAATGTAGAGAAATAGGGTGAGACAAATTTCTGAGATCAAGTCTGTAACATGGGACACCTACATAAAAGAAAGTGGTAGAAAGCCTCTGATAATCTGCCAAATAATAATTAAAATTACATTTATGAACTGAACTATTTAGGACCATGAACATAGCTCTTCCTGTACTGCTAGTATCTTTTGACCAGGTAAATTACAAAACCTGGAAAGGGAATATAACAAACTAAAATTAGATGAAAGACTTATTTTTCCTCATGTTTTATGAAACAGATCATGCTTTGATGTGTTTTGTGAAATAATACTCAAAAATAATGTGCTTTTTTACTTAACTTTTTGTTTACAGGAATAATAGTGAACCTAATAATTGATGAAGAAATTTCTTCTGAATCTAAAATCCCTGAGATCTGATAATCTAATAAATCTGTCCTTAAAATACACACACATTACAGCTATGACACTGAAAGCCTGTTTTGGAAAATGGGTTAGCTTGATATTATTATATTCAGACATTTGAAAAGATATTACCCCCTAAATAACAGATTATTTGGTATAATTTTTATTCTTCTTATGTGAAATTTGACCTAAATTTGCTTTTTTATTTGTATAAAATTCTTTTGATATCTCACTTGAAAGGAAAAGATAATGACAGAGTAAAATAGAATTCCTTTTCCACAATAAACAAACTAGAGACTAAGAACTTTTGATTATGTTTTGTGATGTGTAAATCTTGATGATGCATTTTATTTAAATAGCAGAATTCTAAAGCCATAACAGATATCAAAATAATTATTCCATTTGCAAACTGACTAAAAAAGGAAATATATAATGCTATTCTTTAGAGTAGGATGCTTTGAAGAATAAGAAAAAAGAAAGCTAATTGGCCAGAATTTGGTCATAATGCCTCTTAAGACAACAAAGAGGAAATGAATAATGATTCTCATAGAGGGCTCTAGGGTGCTTACATTTTAAACTGTTGGGGATACCATTTCTACTTCCTCTCACATACCATTTCTGTTTCCTCATTTGGCAAAAAGAAACATTTCCTTTCTAATTTAAGTTTCATAGTTCTTCCTGTAGGATACATAAGAAGAATATAAAATAGGGAAGATTATAGAACAGAGCTGTGTGTGGTAGTTCACACTTGCAATCCCAGATACATAGGAGGTGCGAACAGGAAGGTCATAATATGAGGCTGGCTGGGGCAAAAAGCACAAGACCCCATGTAAATATTAATTAAAGGAAAAAGGACTGGGGGGTATGGGCAGGGCTCAAGTGTTAGGTGCCACACAAAAAAACTGGAAATCTCAAGGAGAATGAGATGGTCCTTGTTTAATTTTTGGACTTTCTGTTCCACTTTGAAGTTCTACAAACCTTTGGTAGTATTGATGTGATACAGTGTTCTGGTCTGGACAAATGCAAAAGGCCCTTATCCTACTCAACCACAAGTGTGAAACTTGCAGATTTCTTATCATCAGACTTGGCTTATCATATGGACACAGCAATAAAAAAAAGTTTGTTCTAAAATCAGCAAGAAATCTCTCAATAAAATATGCTTGTTCTTCCTAACTAAACATCATAATTCATCAAATTGTTTGTAAAATGTAACATCTAAACCAATCATAGATTGAAATTTCTAGCCAATTTGCTATACAGTAGAGATTTGAGATGTGTGTGTGTGTGTGTGTGTGTGTGTGTGTACACCTCTCTGTTCCACCAACTTTATGTCATCCCACATTTTTTTCTGAAGAGGGTTCCAGTTATCAATCTCTATGACTTTCTATCATTTAAATCCAAGTGAGGAAATATGAAACAAGTATACAAGGAAAAGAAACTCATTCGCACTCCATTATTTGCAGCTATTCCTGTTTCTTCTAACTACTTCTAGTTCAAATTTTGTGCTTTATCTGAGAATCTTCAAATTATGCAAAATGCAAGAAGACTCAATTTGAGCTATTATATTTTATTTCAATACTATCTTTAAAAATGGCACTGCTAGGGAGAAAATATAATAATCTGAAATCATTTGTTAGGATACTAAAAGCATGCATATCACAGGTTCTCAAAAGAGGAGGGGAAAATGAAATTACAAAACCAAACCATTTCTTTTCTCTTCTATTTGACCCATGTATCTGAAGAGAACTAGGAAGGAAAACATTTCTCTGAAGGAAGTACAACTGACTGAAAGGCAAGGGATGTCTGTAGGTACTGTCGTAAAGAGGTCAAATTAGCCTGTGATTTCATACTTGAGACAAGAAAAATGTTGTATCTGTCTTTAACCCGTCTAGAACTTCAAAGCTCTGGAATGTTGGCTTTCTTAATTATGTTTTAGGTTCACTTTTCTTTCACTTACCAGGCCTGAGTATCCCAGAGGCCAGAGTATTATCATGGTATTTACAAAAAGCAGTGATACTATATCCTATCCAAACTAAGATTTGAGAGATTTAATAGTCTCAATTGTCGGTTTTTTGTTTGCCAGTCCTGAGGCTTGGACTCAGGGCCTAAGCATTGTCCCTGGCTTCTTTTTGTGCTCAAGGCTACTACTAGACCACTTGAGCCTCAGTGCCACTTCCAGATTTTTTTCTGTTTATGTGGTGCTGAGGAAGTGAACCCAGGGCTTCAAGCATGCAAGGCAAGCACTTTACCACTAACCCATATTCCCAGCCCTCAATTGTCCATTTAAAAAAAAACTGACTCTTTGGAAGCTCCTTAATACTTAAAAATCAAGTTTTAAATAAGAACATTTATGATGATATCAATAAATATATTTCACTGAATATTAATGGGACCAAGAATTTCCTCCTCTCTCAGAAAAAAGAAAAAAGGAGCTAAAAATCATTTCTGATCTTACATATCTATCAGACAAAAGTAATATGCAAAACTTTCTGGTGAGTTTTAAGGGGAAAGGACAGGACACAGTAGAAACTTACACTAATAGCCAAGAGTCATATCTTTCCAATAAAATAAAGTCAGAAGTTTAATAGTACATTGAATTCTATATAAAAACATGAAGAATTCATTTCTAAACTCATTTGGTATATCATTTATCAAAGGATTACCATCAATAAAATAAACCGAGGTGATAAAACTAGAATTTGTCCTCAAGGCGTTTAGTGTCCATTGGTTTAACAAAAGAAAATCCAAATAATTACAAGACAAAATTTAACTATAAACATTAAATTATTTTTAATAAGAAACCAAACTTTTATTGATTCCTGGTGAAAAAAATGGAAACTGATAGGGCCTTGGAGCAGTTTGACTGTCACTTTTCTATAAAGTAAACAAACTCTTACCATATGAGTGACCAATCACACACCTTGGTATTTATCCAAAGAAGTTGAAAACATGCCATCACAAAAATTCAGCTATGGGAATATTATTGAATATTGAAAAGAAGTGCACTATCATACCACTAAAAGAGATAATGGAATCAGGCACAGGTGGCTGATGTCTATAATTTTAGCTACTTAGGACACTGAGATCTGGGGATCATGGTTTGAAGACACTTCAGGAAGAAAAGTCCTCAAGACTCATTCCAAATTAGCCACTAAAGCTTGGAGCTGGTGGCTCTCGCCTGTAATCCTAGCTACTCAGGAGGCTGAGATCTAAGGATCACATTTAAAAGCCAGCCCAGGCAGAAAAGACTATGAGACTCTTATCTCCAATTAACCACCCAAAAAAACGGAAGTGGGGCTATGGTTCAAGGGGTAGAGGTCTAGCCTTGAGCTGAAGAGCTCAGAGACAGCACCCAGGCCCAGAGTTCCGGCCCCACAACCAACAAAAAAAATTAACCACTGAAAAATCAGAAGTGGAGCTATGGCTCAAGTGGTAGAGCACTAGTCTTAAACACAAAAGCTCAGGTACAGCACCCTGGAGTTTAAGTCCCAGGACTAGCACAAAACACAATTTAAAAAAAGGAGAGAGAGACAGAGGAAATTGAATTGCATAAGTGAAAGAAGGTAATCTGAAAAGGCTACATATTGTAATGATTTTTAATATCAAGAATTTTAAAAAGTGCTTTTATAATTTCTCTATAGAATCATTTAAGATATTTTTGTACTCTATTTTTCAACAATTTTGAGGGTTGTTTGTGGTTTCTAGTGCTGAAATAACCTGGAAGTCCACAGAGGCATGGTCAAAGATGTCAAAAGAGTGTTTATTGGAATACATCTAGGAAATAGGCCAGAGAGGAAAGAAGGAATAAAAACAATACCAACAAACCAATAGAGTTCCAATTCAGAGCTGAATTTGACCAGAGTGAATAGCCAGGAGAAAGGAGACAGGACAGGAATACAGAGAAACACATGACATGGTGTAATGGCCCCTAAACTCATCCAGGCTTAAATAGGCTCAGGTCAGGGTCATAGGAAGCTCCCAGTCACAAATACTGGACTGACAGATTCAGTAACCTATAGGCCAACTGCCCACCTTTATCTCCAGGGATTCAGGCATGCCTATGACCTGGAGGTGGGAATTCTCTTCCTCTAAGAATTCAGGCATGGCCATCACCTAGGGAGGGTGACTTCACCTTCCTCCACCATGAAGACAAGATGCCAGACTCTACTATTCACCACGTCACCAATATGGCACCAGCCAGACGCAGTCTCCCTACTTCAGTATTGAGGATTTAATTTAGGGCCTCACAATTGCTAGGCAAGGAACTACCACTTGAACCACACCCTAGCCTTTTAGCAAGTCATTCAATGTAATTAGAAATCTCTAATTAGATACTCTGAGTTCATCAAAGCATTAGTAACAGTCATTAAAATCTAAACTAGTCACACAGGATTTGTTTGCCTATTTTTCCTCTTTATTTAAGTTCTTATAGAAGGGTTGAATATTTGTGTAGGAAGTTTTCACATTAAAAAAAAACATTACAAATCATATAGCAGCAAAAGACTTAAAGATGTCCTTCAAGATATTTATTTCTCCTTCTACATGATATTCAGCACAACCTGGTTGCTTATGCTTGGTTATTTATGATATTGCCTAAGTGGAAGCATATTCCAAGGCCACCATAAAATAAAAGGCTGTGTCAGATGTTGCAGTAGGCCATGTCTTTGCTCACATATGTGAAAATTTCCTTTTTGAACTTGTCCACTTCAAGTGTTTTCAAATTAATCATTTGAAATCTATCTTACTCTGCACAACTTTAGCTGCGCTTATTGCTTGCCTCCAGTAGATTATTATGGGTAACTTTAATATAATAACCTGAAAGTACTTCTATCAGACCAAGTTCAGTGTCTCCCTTCAAGATAGGCCAATTTAGCTAAGAAACAAAGCATTGAGGAACAAGAGATTAATTATTTACAAACCCAGCCAGAAAAGAAGGTAGATAACCCTTCTCACAAAGGCTATGTTGCTGAAAAACTGACTTAGAGCTGGTTGGTGTAGGCAGTTGATAGATGGCTACCTCATCATGGTATCGCCTGGATGATACATTTCTGATGCTGTCTAATCAGAACATAGTCTTCACGTCTGCACATCTCAAAAATGAAGATTATTGTTTCTTCCAGCTGTTTTTATCTTGGGTTCCTTACCATGGACAGGCAGGGAAGAGATCACTGCTAAGGGTCCTTTGTTGATTGCCAAACTCCCAATAATGAGTCACATTCTTCAGTTAGTTTCAGTACTAGGGAGTTGACAAATATTTATTTTCTTGATTTGCTACCTATCTGGGATTATTTCATCCTCACTCTGAGATCACTTTGGCCATTTTACTTAATGTATGATTTTCTAACAAACCTCTTAAAATCTCAGTAGGAAAGGAGAGAGTCAAGAGAATAAGCCTTTAGTTCTCTATCCAAGGTAAGACATCACTAAATCAGAGTTAGGATGGTGAGCCTCTAGGAAACCCACAAAGACATTTGGGGAAATAAATATGGCAGAGAAGACAGTACAAGCAAACTGAACGAATTGGCAAAAAATGTAAAGAATGCATATGTTCATATTTGGGAAGACTTGTAATCATCAACTGCTTTTAAACTGAAGATATTACTGAAGTAGAATATCAATGAGTACTTGTGAGCCCTTGAGTGATGCACTTTTGTTACACACACAGAAGAGATTGTTTTTTGTTTTGTTTTAGTTTGTTTATGGAATTCATAGACCTGCCTAATGTAGGAAATGAGAATCTGGCTTTAATATCATTTAGTAATTAAATCTCAGCTAGCTTAAATTAAAATAAACAAATCATAGATTACAATCAATGGAATTCTTAAGTTGGTATCTAATGATTGCAATCATCTAAAAACCCAAGTTTTAAAAACCCAACAGCTAGCATTTGCTTTCTTATGCCTTTCCATTATACATGAGTATGTGCTGTGCTGTAGATTCCTCCTGTCAGAAATATTATTAGTTAGATGAGGATTCTACTTGTTTTGTTTACCCAGGGCTTAACACTGGGCCTACTTCACAGAAAACATTCAATAAGTGCAGAGTTGCTGAATGGATGGGAAATTTACAGTTTTAACTTCCAACTGTTGATTGGTCATATTCAAATTACCTCTTCTTAAGCAGAACAATACCTAGGGAAATGACATGGACTTTATATAACCCTGAATGCACATCTGGACCTGGTTCACTTGAGCATTGGTTCAGCACTCACACTCATGAAATGTGACCCGCATGTCTCTGAGTCATAGACATAACCTCCTCACTCACCTTTGAGGATGACTGAGGGAATAAATCCAAAGCATCTCGGGAGCGGGTGTCCAAGAGATGGGCATAGACATCAGCAAAGGCTGGGTTTTCTTTCTTCTTCTCTCTGTAGTTCTCTTTTCTGTGTACCTAGCTTTCCCTGGAGCTGGAACCACAAAACAGTTTCTCTTCAATCCCAGCCTCTGGAACCCAAATGATTAACCCAGGCCAATAGCACACACCATGCTTCAGTGTCCGGTGCCAGCATAGGTGTCCTTCACTCTACCTGCAAAGACCAGTATGCCAGCATCGAGTTTTAAGTTCTTCATATTTAATCCAAGAGTGTCCTTCTAAAAATGAGAAATTTCATGTAATTCACATTTGCTATTCTCTCAAAAACAGAATTTTTAAAGTCAGCAGTTAAAGTTTCTTCTTTAGACTTAATATCATTTGAAATTAAGGTAATTTGAAATCTTAATATCAATTACTATTCCATCAAATATTTCTTCAAAATCTTAAGTAACTCAATTTCAACATAAAGTATTAATTAGCAATTTACACATTCTCAATGTCATAAATGACCTTTATTCAGAGGTTGTTGAAGTAATTCGGTGATGTAGCCAAATTAAATTCTAACCTTAGGTACAGGTAATTATTTTTAAAACGGTCCCTTACTACTGGTTGAATAGGCCCTCGTACCACTTATGTTATAAGTTATTTCCCCACTGAGAGTTAACAACTGTTGTTTCTTTGTTTAGTCATCAACCTTAAGAATTTTCTGTGCAGCTGAGTCAGTTGTACATTCAGCCATTAATAGAAAGTAGGGGCATAGCTGCCTATTCCTCCAAAATATATTTAATTCCAGATCTTGGTTACTATTTCTGGGTGTGGTGGATCACATTTGTAAGCCCAACTACTTGGGAAATGAAAATAGAGAATCGAAGTCCAAGGTGAGCTAAAGCAAGTCCTATTTTAACCAACAAGATGGGCATGTTCAAGCTTGTAATCTCAGGTACATGGGAAACATAGGTCGGAGAGGAGTATCATATTCTGAGGTTAAGAATGATCAAAAACCACAAGAATCTACTTGAAAATAACTAAAGAAAAAAGGGAGGGGAAAGACATATCTCAAGTGATGCAATGCACACTTAACAAGTACAAAGTCTTGAGTTTGAATCCAAATGCAACAAGTAAAAGACTATAACTTCCACTTTCCCAATTAAATCATCTTCTAGTCCACTACACTTGTTTTTTACATTTTTTTCCTTTCTTCCCTCTTTGTTGCTTTTATACTAAAATCTGTACTCTACTTAGTAACTATAGACCTAGTTCTTAATCTTATTCACTTTATCATTGAGACTATATTAGAATGGTTTTCTCTAGCTATCTCCTTGATATTTTATTTCTCAATTACCTTGTTTTGCTCAAATGAAAATGCAGTAATAATCACCAAAATGAAATATATAATTATTTTTAAATGCATCACTACAAAGATGACTGCAGAAGTACAAAAAGGTAAAAAAATATTTAAATACAAAATCTCACTCAGTGTTCAATATTATTTGGCTCTCTAATGATGTGAATCAAGCAATGGTTTTGAATAATACGTCACATAGACTTCATCCTACTTAATCATTCAGCAAATGTTTATTGAACACATTCTGTGTTCTGTACACAGCATAAGATTTGAATGACTCTTTGGCTAAGAGTCAGAGTAACTCCTGCTCAGATCAAGCGGGAAGCCTTACAGTCTTCCAAATGGATGAATGAAATGGAGGGAAGTGGAGGATAATCTGAAAGAGTAGGGCCCAGAGTCCTGGGTGCCAGCAAAGCCATCAATGAGTAGGACTGTGGGTACCAAATGAAATTGCAGGTGTAAATGTATAGCACCCAGATGAAAGGTAAATATGAATAGATACCATCAACTGATGCTGTGTAGAGAGGGGTGGGGAGGGGAAAGACAGAACATGTTTAAGGGGAGTAACATGGAAAATGCCCTGTGTCTGTAAATGGAGCATCCCTCACCACACATTTGCAGGGGCCCTGCAAGTACTGCAAGTGTCCTACCCCAACACAGCATAGAGAGCATCTGTCTGCAAAAATGCCACAGTCACTTCTTTTCCATTGCTCTGCAGGCACAATTGTCTTATAGGAATAAATTCAAAATCAAGGAGCCCTGCATATACCATGAGCTTTCACAGTGGTGAATTGTGATTTGTCGACACATTTGTCCAACCTGTACAAAGGAAAGGTAAGAAGTTCAAAGGAGCTATTATGAGGAAAGATGAAGCTCTCTACATTATGATAATCCCAAAACTTCCTTTTCTGAATAATAGCTCAGATTATCATAAAATTGGATAATCTGAGTGATATGGGAGCAGATTCTTAATAGTAAGTTTTGATTTATACACGATTTAGAGAATCTGTGTACATATAAAGGAAGACTAATGAAAGAATAATATGTCATGAGTTCTTAAATTTCTCAAGCATAGTCTTATCCCTTTTCTTGCCCTGAAATCTCAGGACACTGGCAGATACTTGTAAATAAAGGGCCAGGTTTGCTTTTCAGGTTTGGCTACATTTTAATATTTAGTGGAAACTAGGCAAGTTTTATAATCCTGGATGAACAAGGTAAAGATGTTTTACAAAGCCTATGACACTTATTGCATTTGTATTATATGCTTATTAATAGTTTGGTTACAAAGTGATAGGCAACTTTACATTTCAAATATTGAATTTTGAAATGGGTATCTTGATATAATATTTGTAGGGATTTATTTTTGACTTACTATTTCACCTAGATAAAAACTTCCTGGGTCAGAGAGTTTCCACAGAGGGTATTATAGAATATGCAGTGTGTTTTTTTAAATACCCCCTTAATCATCCTCCAAACAACTTGTATATACAAAATAAACATTAAATAAATACATTGTAAAAAGAGTTCATTGAGAAGGCCTGTTCAGCCAAAGTTCTTTGAGGTTCCTGAGAAACTAACAGCCTTATTTTTAGATTCATGTCCACAAAGCAGTTTGCTCTTCAGGATGTCAAATCCATGCAACAAAGACACTACTTTCTTCCATTTTATTCTCAACCACTTTAGGCCATTTCTGTTCTTTGCTTGCCTGGGACTTCTTACTTTATTTTACTTTCTCATCCTTCGTAAAGCATCACCAAACAAAGGACGAAATAAGGGCAATGAAACAATTGTGTGATGCCTTTTATTTCACAGCTCCACTCATCTGCTGCAGAAATAGCAGAACCCATGGTTAATCACCGCACACCCCCAGTTCCCTGGGCACTCATGGTGCTTTCCATATGGTCTGTTCAAATGAGGACTCATACATATATCAAATACAAATTATGCAAAGAAATGTGATCATAGAGTGAAACCAAGTCGCAAGAGAAAAAAAGAATACCTGTTCAACAAAAACAGAGCCTACTTAATAAGCACTCCACATGTCGGACTCCCAAGGCAAAGCAATAATGTGCATACTATATAAATCTTCATCCTAACATTAGCTAGGATAATCTCTCAGACATACTCAACTGGAAGCTTTTATTTTCCCTCATCGAGGCAAAAGAAGAAATGTTTAATTGATCACTTCCATTTTCTTCTTTTGTAATATTTTAGGTTTTTCAAGGCTTGCTGCCTACTGGGTCATTCAGATCTCCATGGTAAAGTCTTTGGCTGTTTCCCCCTAAATTTCATCTGTAAATGGAAGTATGCCTCTTATTCTTCTGGCTTAATAGATGATTTTTAAGAATGCAGCCAACATAAACTGGAGCATTCTTGAAAGGAAAAGAAGTACTAAATATAAATGACTGTCGCAAACAAAAACAGAAGCTGTGCCAGACAAATTGATAGGTACACTCACCTAGCCTTTGGGTTTTTTTTTTCACTAACAGAAAGCTCTTCCACTCCTTTTTAAAGTTAGCCCAAAGAGTCACTTATGCAAAAAACTATTTAAACTGTAGTTTGTCAGATTTCCTACCAGTTTCACATTCCTTCTGGCAATCAAATAAGAAGTACAGAAACAATAATTTTATGAGATATACCCAGAAGATTGTATGAGAAATATCCAGCAATATGGAAAATGAAGGAGAATAAAAAAAACTACAACTGTAGACCAGGTACACTATCTATGGAGAAAGTGGCGAAGTAAATGACTAATTAAATCTTCTTGACAAAAAAAAAAAAATTCTTGACAATCCTGTAATGATTCTGTGCTGATATTCTCATGTTAATAACCAAGAAGCCCACGCATTGATGAATGTGAATTACTGCATCTAGTTTTTGAAAATAACCTATAATATCTTTTCAAAGCTTTAAAGTACAGAGGAGTTATGGTTATATACATAAGGTAGTGAGTACATTTCCTGTCTAACCCCTCTGTACTTCACCTTGAAAATAAAATCAAATTTTAAAAAAATTTTAAATCACTACAGACCTAGAGACCAACTATACATAGCTATTTTGTTTGGGACAGCATCGTTGAAAAAACTGCTGTCCCAGCATACAACCTTGTTCACACAAAGTTTATTGTAGCATTGATTTGAGAGGCATGTTAAACAACTAGATGCTGACAGTTTATGTCCTTAATCCTAGCCACTGGGAAGGCAGAGATCAGAAGGATCATGGCTCAAGGCCAGCCCAGACAACACACTTATGATATCTTATTTCAACCAACAACTGGAATTCTGAGGCCCATGCTTCCAGATCTGTCAGGATTTTTTTTTAAGTGCGCAACTCTAGTAAAACACAAATAGGTGATCATGATCCAGACTGGCTGAAGCAAACAGTAAGATTCTGTTTCAAAAATAATCTTAGAAAAGTATGTGGTTTAAGAAGTAGAGTGTTGCGCCTAGTTTAAAAAAAAAAATCCCTGTACTACAAAAAAAGAAAGAAAAGAGAAAAGAAAGTTAGCATTCAGAAGTCAGAAGTCACAGCTGTAAAATATCACAGAATAATTTGCACTATCACATTTTGTTTATAAGGGAGAAACACTATATTTAATGGATATACAACTTATTTTATTCATTCAACAAAGACATTGAGCTATCAAGATGTGCTGTGACACTAGGCTATCTGCATGTTCATCGAAGGAATATTAACTAGAATGGCAGGACTGGAAGAGAAGGGTAACAATGACAATGGTTTATATACCTCTATACTTTTATGACAACTATAACAAGTATGTATTCATTTCATAATTCCTAAAAATCCAGCTAAGAAGAAAATTGTATGCTTACATGTGGGACATGCCGGGGCTTGTTACATGAGAAAGAGGCAATTAGCTGGCCCCGAAAAATAAGGCCGCCTCTTAAAATTGGTCCCTTGGCCCTCCTCCCTTGACAGACAGCTCAGGCCTCCCCTCACAGTCCTTAGGTGCACTTTCACCCCTCCCCTTCCTGCCAATCTTTGACCTGATTGGCTACTGTGCCTTATTTAATAGAAGGATCTACCTCAATAAACGAGACTTTGCACTTACTTAGCTCCTGGACATGTCTGTTGTCCTCCGGTGAGGGAGAGCTGGGTGCAGGTGGTCTGTCGACCCTTTCCTTTTCTTGGCTCACCTGGTCGGTCGGGGCGTGTTTCCCCATCTCTCCCGCAGGTCAGGAGAGTGTGGGAGGCTAGAGACCCCGACACTTACACACACAGAAACAAAAGCTTGATGCTCATAAGTAACTAAATTAGTGAGAGACCCTTGTAACACCTGAAAGTGATCAACGTGAGTTCATATTCATGCCTTACCTCCACAGTCTCTAGAAAAAGCTATCGCCTTAAAAACCAATTTATTGCTTAGTGATCCAGCAGGGCATTCAAGATAAAACAAACCTATGAAGAAATGGAGAGATATGAAGTAAGTTAACCTTTTCCACTTTAATGATAACCATATAAAAGCTAACATCCAATGTGCTTAGAAAATGGTTTTAGTTCTTATTCATTCAATTGCATTACATGTTTGAGTTTCTTCACATCATTTTACCAACTGTAGTCCAAGTTTCCTTTCATAATCTACTTAAAAGATGCTTTACTTGGGGATGGGGATGTGGCTTAGCGGTAGAGTGCTTGCCTAGCATGTATGAAGCCCTGGGTTCGATTCCTCAGTACCACATATATAGAAAAGCCAGAAGTGGTGCTGTGGCTCAAGTGGTAGAGTGCTAGCCTGAGTAAAAAGAAGCCAAGGACAGTACTGAGGCCCTGAGTTCAAGCCCCAGGACTGGCAAAAAAAAAGTTAATTAATTAAAATAAAACAAAACAAAAGATGTTCTACAACAGTTTAAGAGGACAAACAAGCAGGTTTTTGCTAGGTTTATAAAAACCAGTAGGCTCTAGAAATATGAAATGAACGAGAGTAACCAGGCATAATTTCAAAGGGAGTTAGAGATGAATATATAGATGTGTTTTTATTGAAGTCTAACTTTGACCTTAGACATTACATCAATGGCACTATTAGTATGTATTCAGGAGCTATACTCTCTTTACAAATGTAAAAGTTATGCTACCTGGAGCCTCCATGAAGAGTGTTAGACTGAGAGAAAATGATGCTTGAGTGAAAGAACAGCAGTGGGGGGAAAGAGAACAGGAGTTCTTGATCCAAAGATAGAAACAAAATGTAGCTAAGTCTCAGACACACAGGAACTAGGAATTAGAATGTCCTGAACTAACACTGTTGGAGTCTCAGCAACCATGATGTCCTGCTTCTGTTCCACTCTACTGTTGTATCTACTCTATCCTCTGCAATCTCAGCAAACCCTTTAAAAAATCTCACCCTGGTGAGATCTCACACACATACAAGTTGCTTACTTTAACTTTACCCCATGCCCCTTACCTTCAACTGCCTCCACTGATAAGCAGTGAGTACTAAGTTTAAATTTGTATGATAAAACAATCTGAATGTCTTATTCCATCTAGCTTATTAAAAGTCTCTTACATTGTGTTATGTCATCTCCCTTGGTCAGCCTGTGGATTGGTTGTTAAAAAAAAAAAAAACTGACTGCACTAGCCTGGCACTTGTGGCTTAAGCCTGTAATCCTAGCTACTCAGGAGTCTGAAATCTGAGGATCTCAGTTTGAAGCCAGTCTGGGCAGAAAAGTCCCCATGAGGCTTTTATCTCCAATAAATTACTGGGGGGGAAAAAGGCAGAACGGGTGCGGTGGCTCCAATGGTAGAGCACTAGCCTTGAGCACATGGAGGCTCAGGGACAGTGCCAGGCCCTGAGTTCAAGAGAGAAAAAAGAGAGAAAGAGAAAAAGAGAGTGAGAGAGAGAGAGAGAGAGAGAGGCAAAAAAAACCCTGACCACTCAGCTAAGGTCTCATATGGACCACAGCCCATCACTAAGCATTGAGGGTGCACACAAACCAAATAATAGATAGTCTTGTCTAGCCTAATAGTCAATATCCTTAATATATATGCCCAAACATCTATTCATATGTAAGTCATTTGAATTTTTCTGTAGAGGAAAAACAATATGGATATTAATTGCTTGGGATGTTAATTAAGCACAGTAAAAGAAAGAAATTAAAATCAAGTTAAAATCAGAATTTTACTCAAAGTAATATCAATAGGATGGAAAACTATTATCATCTAAATCAGTGATTCTGTAGAAAAGTAGATTTTAATTTTTCCCAGGGAAACAACAACAATACCCTTTCCTTACCCAAGGTTCCTTATCCAGCAATAGCACATATTCAACTCTGGACAAAAAGTCACCAAACACTCCCTGCTCTGAGAGAGAGGACCTGGGGAGAGGGAAAATCACAAGATGCAGTGAGTGAGCAAAAGTGGATACTGTTTTTCAATTTTTAAATTAAAAGGCACATGAGAGCTCATGAAGAAGAGAGAATAATAATATTTAATGAAATATTTAAATGAAATTTGAATTCATCTTTTCCCTAAGGTTTTGCTTTATTTTCCTACTTCTTACTATTTTCCTAATTATATGATACCCCTACATAAAAAGGACATAATGAAGATCATTTTTAAAACTTCGTAAGGTTAAAAAGAGGGAAAGATATAGATATAAAGAAAAAGTAATAGGGTAAATACATTCAAAACATATGCATAGGTAGAAAAATTCACCATGGAATCTCTCACTTTGTACAATAATATACACTAATAATAACAATTTTAAACAAAAATTGTCAAGTGTGAAGATGGAGAGAACAATGAGAAATAGAGTTACAGATTGTCACAGCCTGGAAGGTGCTCAACCTGTGAATGAGGGGCAAGGGAAGGAGGGAAATAGAGGAGAAATCTGCTGACCCTCTCTGGAGAGCCCATTTGTAAATGCAAGGACATTCCTAAGTCAGGCATATGTAAGTCAGGGACTGTGTGTAATTGCATCGTATAATATGACATTCATCCCTGACTTTTTCCCCCTCACCTAGTCCCTGGTTTTATATCCTACTTTGATGTGAGATAATATGGTTGTACATGAGTGACTTGAGTTAAAAAATAGATGCATAAAATCCGCTCAAGCTAGATACTCAGCAACCTAAATTGTGAGGCACACTTTAGCCAGAGACAATTTCACAGAGAAGAGAAATGTGGCACTGTATTGCACAAATGGAAAACAGCCTTTATTCCCTTATTAAATTTTCAAGGAGTTGCATGGAGATTTAACTGCAAAGCTCACATTATTTAGGGAATTTAATTATTGTTTGTTTCTTTCCTTCATTTTCTGTCTTCAAATAAAAGCATATTTCATTACATGGTGAGCGTTAATGCTTTTAGGAAGGTTCAAGGGGAAAAAAGCAGCTTTCTACAAAAACAAAAGCATATTCCTTATTATCTACACAAATTAAGAAAAGCCATACTGCTCTCAGGTTGAACAGAAAAGGCGGAGTCGGGGAGGGCACGTGTTCAGATATGTCTAGGAAGGCAACAATATTCTCATGTTCCCGCCAACAATATACAGTCCCAGCATTCAGGTGACTTTATTTCAGATGAGTTTTCAGTAGTCAGGCTTGTTAAATTCTGGAAATTGGAAATGTTTAAGCTTGTTTCACAGAAATACCATAGCCCTAGGGCAGAGGATCCTAAATCCACACACTCTAGAATCCCTTGAGCAGACTCCCTGGCCCCTAATCTAGACACTCTCTAAACTTTTACCTTGAAAATAAATATCTTCCTCTAATTGTTTTATAGCTAACAGCCATTTTCCCTTAACTACATGTAAATATGTATACATATAAGTTTACCATATATACATATACAACATACATGTGATATATATGTGTGAAATGGGATATGTTATGTACATCTAGAGATACAGATAAAATGTTACATCTATATCTATATAATATATTATATGTAACATATATGGTGCTTATGTAACATATCATATAGAATAAATGATATATAATGTGATATATGTGACATATATGTGTGACACAAATGTCTCATCTATCATATATGTAGCATACATGCAGCATATTTGTCACATGTATCACATATGTATAACATGTGCCACATATATCACATATGCCATATATCATACATGTTGCATTAAGTATGTCTGTGACAGATGTCATGCATGGTGCATGTGCATAAAGCATGTGTGTTGCATGTGTCACGTGTGGCAATTCAACATGTATGTTGCACACATCGTGAGTACCATGTATGTCATGTGTCAAGTGCATCATGTGACATACATGGCATGTGACATAAATGTGGCATGTGTGACACATATGTCATACTTACCGTATGAGGCATGCTTGTCATGTATGTTGCATATAAGTGTTGCAAGTGCCATATATGTGTCACATCATGTGCATCACGTGTGTTATGTGTCTTGTGTATCACCTGTGTGTTGTGTGTCATATATGTAACATGCATGTCATGGGTCTCTTATAAGCAGCATGTGTAGTCATATATCATCTATGTGTTATGTATGATATATGTCAATCAAGTGGTTTTGTCACTTATAGGTATTTTGCACAAATTATCTTTGTTGCACATATGCTACATGTATCATATATGTGGCATGTGTAATGTATATTACATAGATCAAATATATTTTATGTATGATATATGTTAAACTAAAGAAGTTTTTTTTCTCTTAAAGTTTGACCTCTGTATCACAGGTTTTAGTAACTCTTATTTGAATGGTGGGGTCCAGAAATTATTTGGATTTTGGATTATTCAAATTAGCAATGTTCCACTTGTATCTCCCAGTTGAATCACTTAGCATCATTGTGTGTCTGTGTGTGTATTTAAATCTCCTTTACAAGACCCCCTATTAAATTTCATTCCTGCTAAACACTAAGAATCATTGCCATAAAAGGCTCTCAGCCAGAATTTTTTTCTTTTTTTGTTGCTTTCTTAATTTGGTAGAAATATTCCTTTCATATTTTGGTTATTAAGTGAATAATAAGAGAAGGAAATGTCTTCAACATGTTCCCACATGACCTTGAAGTTTCGCTAGATGTGCCAGGCAATCTGGGCACGTTCTGCACTGCTAGACAGACTTCTGTCCATTTTCTAGGTGACAATCCTGTCTTCAGCCATGAAGACATGGCATTTGAAGATGGTCATAAATGAGCTAGATGATGGAAATCCTGAGCAGGTTCCTACTGCACTCAGATTGCCTTTAGATATTACCAACAGAATATTATCCAAAGACGGTGTGGGTCTCTTCCAGGACAGGGATTTTAAAGTTAGGCACTCTTTTCTAGTACCTCTCTCCAAACTTCCAAATGAATATTAGGAACTGTGAGACCTGAAAAGATGGTGGATACAAAGAAAAGGACATTGGCCCCTAGAATCACAAGGAAGAAAACTTCCTGTGTGCAACAAAGATCCATGCCAGATTCTTTTTTAATTAATCATACCAGATTCTTAAGAGACAAAATTCATATTTTTATTGGGCTAAGCTACTAAAATCTATCAGATTAATTTCCCACAGGTAATAGTACTGTGTTACCATATACCTGGTTTCTTCTATTTCCCATCATAGATGAAGAAAATTTAATGTATGAGATCCTCAGGTCTATTGTTCCTTTCTATGAGAGTCTGTTGTACTGTCTTCCTTTCATTTTCATATAAACTTGTTCTATCTGCCTTTAAAAAAAAATCAAGGTATTCATTTTCTCACATGGTTGTGGAGACTATGCCTATAATCCTAGGTACTTGTTAGGTAGACATCACATTTCAAGGCCAACCTAAGGAAAATAAACGAGATTGCCATCTCAATTAAGATAGGTATGGTAGTGAGTACATGACATTCCAACTATGAGGGAAAAATGGTAGGAGGATCAGGATCCTTGTCCAAAGCACAAGACACTATCTGAAAAATAACTGAAGCCAAAAAATGCTGGTGGTGTCATTCAGGTGGTACAGTGACTTGCTAGCAAGTGTAAGACCCTAAGTTCAAAATCCAGTACCAAGGGCTGGGAATCTGGCCTACTGGTAAAGTGCTTGCCTCAAATACATGAAGCCCTGGGTTCAATTCCTCAGCATCACATATATATAGAAAAAGCCAGAAGTGGCATTGTGGCTCAAGAGGTAGAGTGCTAGCCTTGAGCAAAAAGAAGCCATGGACAGTCCTCAGGCCCTGAGTTCAAGCCCTGGAACTGGCAAAAAACAAACAAACAAACAAACAAAATCCAGTACCAAAAATAATTTTTAAAATATATTTTTTCTTATATGTTGAACTTCAGCTGTCCACCTAAAATCTACTTTCTCCACATAATAATTCCAAATTATTTCACCATGTGCAATACCACAGGTTCATATTTGCAATCCTGGCTACTTGCAGCTGAGATGAGGAGGATCACAGTTTGAGGCCACCCACAGGCCAAAAAGTACATCAGACTCCATGTCAACAGATGAAGCTGGGCATGGTTCCATGCACCTGTCATCTGTCCTACAAAGAGAAACCTCAAACTGGCATATTTCAATCTATAAGGCTTCCGGCTGGGAAGCCAGACACATCTCAAAAATAAGCAGCACAAAAATCTCTAGAGCCTCAGTGGTGGAGAACCTGCCTAGCTAGCATGGGTCCCAAGTAGCACAAAAGATGTTATTGCATCTTTTTATGATCACGTATTAACAAATTCTTCATGTCTGACTGATTAAAGCAAAGGACTAAGACAGACTATCCTTTTTTTCTCTCTGTGTCTCAAAGTCATACTTTAAACAAATAGCTAATACCTCTTAAATTCTACTATTCATGCTTTTCAAGTACATATCCTTCAGCACTGGAAATGTTAACCCAAACAGTTGCAAAAGTTAATAAGAAACCCAAACACCCCATCAGTAACTCTATCATAACATCAAGATTATGTTCTTATGTTTCATACTGTTAAATAAGATCACATATTTGATGTACCTATTGGTACTATATACTTACTTTTAAAAAGAGGAAAGAAAGAAGCAGATGTTTCACTAAACAGTTGGAATGAATAAAAAATAGTCATTAGAAAAGCACACCAAAAACTGGAAATTAACTCTTCAATAGTATACCCAAAAAGCACTTCCAAGTAAGGTAAAGTTTACATTTGAACTAACAGACATGCATATACATTTAAATTTTAAAAAAAAAATTCTAACATAAAAATTAGTCATTTTATGTTTAGAAAGGGCTGTCTTCTTCCCCTCCAGCCGAAAAACATTTAGTCTGCAAAACACGACTCTTGCTTCTAATGTCATGCATCTCACTCACAATAATTCTTTCTTATTAACTGCTTGGGTACAATTTATTTTCCTCTCAGGCTACAGAGGTGCGTGCAAGTGCAGCCCACTCTGGCGGGAGCTGATAAGCCAGCCGGTAGCTGCAGCACTGCTGGCCTGATGAGATTTGTAAGAAGACAATATTCCATTGGCTCAGGAAACTATGCTGTATATCAAACCTATCAAAAGTAATATCTACAAACAATGCCTTGATGCATTTGCCAACTCTCGCAGGAAGCTCTCTGGTGTTCTGCAAATATAGCTCGGAATTTTTTTCCCCCTGTGGTAGTGAAGCCATTACAGACTCCTTGAAAAAAATAAAAAGATCGTTGCCTTTGTTTATATCTTCTTCCCTGAACATGGTATTTTTAATAGTTGGCTTTGAAACACACATTGCTTGAGTTCAAGAAGAGAATGAATTACCCAGCCTTAGGGTTATGACAATCTATGTCAAAGAAAGGCAAAGAAAAAAAATTGACCAAGAAAGAAATATCACAATTCTACAAAGAAATATCACAATATCACAAACTGAAATTCTCATTAAAATAGTCTAGTACTTTTCATTATTTTTGTTGTTGTTATTATTATTGTTGAGAAATACTTATTAGTGAGAAAGGCAAATGCCCTCTTCTCCCAAAATTAAGCATTCCTTTCTGCTTAGAATAACTTTCTTTACGTTATTTTAATGTTACAGGGCCATTTACATCAAAGGAACTTATACTTATTTTTACCTAGCATGTTTCTAGTTCTTTATTTCCACATAACAGACATTGACAGAATCAAGGAACACATTATGTTGAAGGCAGACCACAGAGAAGAATCTAAAATAGATAATGTGCTAAATATGTTCGTTTTATGTAAGTGTTTAGAGTTTAAAGGAAATAGAGTTTAAAGGAAAATGAACTAAAAAGCTGATATTATATATGATCATTCATAAGACAATGTCACACAAGATCATAAAAGATGGTAATATTATATAGTAGAAAATGCTTTTCATTTTATATTTTCTAACACACTGAGATATGGATACGGCTCAAAGGAAAATTTGTTGGCAATGCCAACTGAATATCATTTCTTGTCATTTGTATACCTAACATACACCTTTCATACAGGTAATCCCCTCCAGACCCATAAGAGCCACAGAGTTCTTAGAAAGAGAATTTCCTTTGAATTAGGTACATCTCTGTTGTGTATCAAATCTATCCCATAAATCTCTACAATAATGGTTTTCTTCATTGTTGCTGTAAAGGTAATGTACAGAGAGGTTACAGTTATGTAAATCAGGTAATGAGTACATTTCTTTTTGAACAGTGTCACCTCTTCCCTCCTCCCTCACAGTTTTTGCCTCCCACCCCACCCATAAGTTGTATAGTTCATTGTCAACATAATTTCTAGTGAGAACCATTGCTGCATTTGTTCACTTTTTGTCCCTCCATTTCTTTGCCTCCTCTACTCTCCCAAAGACAGATAAATAAACAAACAAGACAAAAAGAAAAGCAAACAAAAACAGCAATAAAGAAAATCCTTGAGCTGGGAATGTGACTTAGTGGTAGAATGATTGCCTAGCATGCATGAAGCCCTGGGTTCAATTCCTGGGTTCAATAAACAGAAAAAGGCAGAAGTGGAACTGTGGCTCAAGAGGTAGAATGACAGCCTTGAGCAAAAAGAAGCCAGGGACAGTGCCCTGAGTCCAAGCCCCAGGAGTGATAAAAAAGTAAAAGAGAGAAAGACAGACAGACAGACAGACAGACATAGAGAGAGAGAAAGAGAAAGAAAGAAAGAAAGAAAGAAAGAAAGAAAGAAAGAAAGAAAGAAAGAAAGAAAGAAAGAAAGAAAGAACTTTTGTTTCCCTTTTCTGGAGTTCATCTCAATAAATATTATTTTATATATTCATGTAGGTATTGTGCCTTTGTGTTCCTCCCTAAAGATATACTTCCTTAGTCTCACTCTGTGTGAATGCCTAGAGTCCTGCATAATTTATCATGTCCCAGTATCTTTTAGATCTAGCTTCTATATATGAGAGAAAAATATGTGCTGTTTGTCTTTCTGAGCTTGGCTTACCTCACTTAACATGATTTGTTATGGATCCATCCATTTCCTTACAAATGACATAATATTATTCTTTCTAATGACTGTGTAAAAGTCCACTGTGAATAGGTACCACATTAATTTGATCCACTCATCTATCTATAGGACATCTGGGCTGTTTCCATAAACAACAATGTTTTTTTTAAACCCCTGGGCCCCACACACAAACACACACACAGGAACACAGTGCTCATGCTAAAATACCAGTTGATTTTAAATTAGGAGCTTTAGCCTTGTTGGGTTAAATCACATAACTTTAAGCAAAAGCAAGCAGACAACTACAAGTTGGGAGCAACAGCTATAGATGGGTTCTGTGCTTTAGGTATGGTGTGTGGATCAATACTCTGTCCTTTTTTAAAAAAAATTTTATTGTCAAAGTGATGTTCAGAGGGGTTACAGCTTCATACATAAAGCAGTGAGTACATTTCTTATCCAACTTGTTACCTCCTTCCTCATTCTCCCCCAATTGCCCCCTCCTCATTTCCCTCTCCCCTCCATGTGTTGTACGTTGGGTTACACCATAGAGTTTTATAAGTATTGATGTTGCATTGGTTTGTGTTTTAATCCTTTGTCTCTCAATTTTGGTATTCCCTTTCCCTTCCTTAGTTCCAATACATGTATATACAATATCCAGGGTACTAAAATCAGTTACAGTAATATCAGGGGTAAAACCACTGGAAAGAAATACAAAAGAAACTACTTTCAACGTCCCAAGTGTATCTGTAGCTTCTATTATTGATGATGTTCTTGCATCACCTTCCTGTGGTTGTACTTACACTATCTCTGTAATCTTATCTGAGTATATTGGAAACCGAGTATACTGGTATTAGAAGTAAGAAATTGAAAGGGAATACCAAATTTGACAGACACAGGGTAAAAAAAGAGAAACAACTACAAAAGCAATACTTGCAAAACTGTTTGGTGTAAGTGAACTTAACACCTCCAGGGAGGGGGGAGGGAAAGGGGGAGGAAAGAGGGGGGTATGAGGGACAAGGTAACAAACAGTACAAGAAATGTATCCAATGCCTAACGTATGAAACTGTAACCTCTGTGTACATCAGTTTGATAATAAAAATTTGAAGAAAAAAAAAGAAATACAAAAGAAAAAGGGCATAATTTTACATGGCCTGTTGAAAATAGAAACAAAAACAATATACCACTTGTTTCTATAACTTAGAGTTTATTTCACTTAGCATGACCTTACGAATGTGTTCATACGGACATAGCATTTGAGGTATTGTTATCTGCTTGGATTATCCTAGACATGTACTAATTATTCCCAATGATGGGAAACCATAGAGTCCATGTTTCTTTGGGTCTGGCTCACTTTACTTACTATGATTTTTTCCAAGTCCTTCCATTTCTTTACAAATGGGGCAATGCCATTCTTTCTAATATAGGCATAGAATTTCATTGTGTATATGTACCACATTTTCTTAATCCACTCATCTACTGAGAGGCATCTGGGTTGGTTCCATATTTAACGATGACAAATTGTGTTGCGATGAAGATAGTTGTGCTGGTGGCTTTAGTGTGGTCTTGCTTGTATTCATTTGGGTAAATGCCCAAAAGTGGGGCTGCTGGGTCATAAGGAAGCTCTATATTTCGCCTTCGGAGGAACCTCCATACTGCTTTCCATAGTGGTTGAACAAGCATACACTCCCACCAACAGTGTAGTGGGGTTTCCTTTTGGCTACATCCCTTCCAGCATTGGTTATTATTAGTTTTCCTGATAATGGACATTCTTGCTTGGGTGAGGTGGAATCTCAATGTTGTTTTGATTTGCATTTCTTTTATAGCCAGTGATGTAGAGCACTTCATGTGTCTCTTAGCCATTTTCATTTCCTCTTCAGAGGAGTCTCTTTTCAGGTCTTTAGACCATTTGTTGAGGGGGCCGCTGGTTCTTTGAAGATTTGTTTTGGAAGAATTTATTTTTTTAAGTTCTACATATATTTTAGATATGAGGACTTTGTCCATTTTATGGCTGGTAAAGATCTTCTCCAATTACTTTGTCCTTCTTCTATTATATCTAAACTAACTCTGAAGCAATAAACCAGGAAGTAAAAGTACCTTACACAAACCCACAGATCTAAAAGCTAAAGGAGCTGGAATTTAAAACCAGGTGGAACTTTAAAGTTCATGTTCTTTCAACTAAGATTAAAAACAAAACAATGAGAAATCAAACAAAATTAGGCTTTCTGAAAGCATTTGATGCATTACAATTGGACTCAAGTGGGTCCCAGGTGATTCAAATAGAGAAATTTCTTGATACACACAGATAAGTAGAGATATGAATATACATTTTTTTTTACAAGTACTGGGCTTGAACTCAGAGATCTGGAAGTCCCACATGGATTTCTTGGTTACAGCCAGTGCTCTATTAAGGGAGCCATGTCTCCAGCTTGGCTTTTGGCTAGGTAATCAGAAATAGCACCTCAAGGACTTTTCTGACTGAGCTCACTGGAAACCTTGATTCTCCAGGTCTCAGCCTTTTGAGAAGCCAGGCACAGTTTAGTTTTAAAAAACTGAATTCCATTGTAATTTCAATATGATTTTGTTACATCACAATTGCATTCAAGTGCTTAGGAATGTTTACTTTTAGATCCATATGGTACATTTTAAGTATATTGTGGGGCACTTCTGCCCAGACACCTTGCATCATTATGGGGCAGTTCTAGCTGGCACTGCCTCTTTTCCCAGCCCTGGGGCCGAGTGGCTTGTAGCCCAGCCTGCCTTTCGGGTCTGGAACCAGAAAGCTAGCTCTAACCACGTGTGTGCCAAGATGGCTGTGGGTGGTGAGCCCAGAGGCAGTCCTGTGGACTGTGACATAGATGTAGGCGGCCCCTTAGGGAGGTCCCTCGGAGCTCCACCCTGATGGACAACTCAGGCATCCAATCACAGCCCCTATGTAGGTGCACGTGCCCCTCCCCTTCTGCCACCCTCCAACTCCTTTAAAAGAACAGCTCATTGGCGCCATTAAACAAGTCTTAGCTCTGACTTTGTTCCCGGACTGTCTGTGGGTCCTGCGACAAAAGGAGGGCTGGGGTGGCAGTTTGTCGGCCCTTTCCTCTTCTTGGCCCTGTCCGTGTGCTGCGTGCTTTCTGGTCTCTCCTGCAGGACAGGAGAGCATGGGAGGCTAAAAACCCTTGACACATATTGCATACATCCCAATTCTACCAAGAGAAACTGAATACAAGAGTTTTTTTTAAAAAATGGAAAATTTCCATACAAACCCAGGACCTTTGAGTTGTGTGGGTAAAACAGCACCATCAAAATAAGTTAGTGTAAAAATCTTAAACCAAGGGGCTGGGGATATGGCCTAGTGGCAAGAGCGCTTGCCTCGTATACATGAGGCCCTGGGTTCGATTCCCCAGCACCACATATGCAGAAAACAGCCAGAAGTGGTGCTGTGGCTCAAGTGGCAGAATGCTAGCCTTGAGCAAAAAAGAAGCCAGGGACAGTGCTCAGGCCCTGAGTCCAAGGCTCAGGACTGGCCCCCCAAAAAAAATCTTAAACCAAGTCAACACAGCAGCCTATTGCTCCCCTATTCTGGGGAGTTTTCCATGTGCCAGCCAAGAAGCTGCTGTTGTACACTAGTAGTGAGAGTCTTGCTGTTTTCCTGGATGGAGAAACCGCCTATGGGCAGAGTATTGAGCCTCCATTTTCAGTGGTATCTTAAAAGTCTACTTTGATTGTTTCTTCATTTTTTTCCTTATAAACTTTTTTTTTAATTTTTATTGTCAAGGTGAAGTACAGAGGGTTGACAATTACATACATTAGGTAGTGAGTACATTTTCTTGTCCAACTTCCCTCTTCCCTCTTCCCTCTAAGAATTTGTCCCACCTCAACCCAGGACACAGAACAAAACTTTGCAAGAAGGCAGCTCCCAAATAAGGTTGATATAATGACCTATTATCAGTCTCTGAGGGACATTGCCTCCCTTAATGCTCCAGTGGCTGCTTGAAATGTTCCCACTGTCATGGAAGAGCAGATTTTTATTTCCAACAACATAACCGACAGATGTCTCCAGGATCCTAAGGCAAGTAGGATGGCAGCAGTTTGTGGTATTTTCTCACCCCTTATGGTGCTTTGAGAATATCTGAGCAGCCACCTGTGTTCTTACCTTTGCCCATGCAATCAAAGCTGTTTCATAATAGAGCCAAATCAAACAGTAACAGGGCTCTGAAGACCCAGAAGCCTCACTGTAAGTGACATCCTTCCAAATAATAAAGATATGAAGTTTTAAAAGCAGAAAGGAATGTATTTGTACTCTGAAACTCTGTGTCCTTTGTAAAAAAAAAAAAAACTTGTTTTGCATATTGAAATGTTTCTATTAATTAAAGAAAAAATAACCTATCAACTCATCCTCTACATCCTATCCAAAATGTACCTCTACTGTGACAATAATTCTTCATACTTCCTATCTACTACCTCATTTAATTATTGCAGCCCGATAACGGAGAAGTGCTATCTTCATGTCCAAGATAAGCAAACTAAAATGATGACACTGGTTGGACCTGGAAATGCTTATCCCAATTCAGATTTTTCTGATGTCAAATTCTATGTCCTTTTGATTTCAGCATGCTCTCTCTATGAAACAAAAGAATATCCCAAATGCCCCCAAATTGTTTGCCACATTTTATTTGTAAATTGGTATTTAAAATGTAGTGATCCAATAATAACACATTGGAAAGGAGACCTCTAATACACAATCAGCTTCATGTCTTACTCTGTGTACCAAACCATTTTCTGACAGTAGTAGCAGGAAATAATATTCACTTATATTCAAGGTAAGAGAATGTTTTAAAGAAAAATTACGTTAAGCTATACTCTCATTCCCCAGAAGAAAGCTTTTGGCTTTAATATTTAGAATAGGTTGAAGTCTTGAGTACAAAAAGAGAATATGTTATATTTTTCATTTTTCCCTATGCTAATTTTGGCCTTTTGTATAAAAGGCTTTCCTAAAGAGTTGTGCCAAATGTGTGGAAATGTTGTGATATTCTAACCTTTAGGCCGTACAAAACTGTGCCAAAGTTACTAAAATAATTTCATTCAACAGTATTTGGATTTGGTCCCTCCAAGAATGAAGAAAATATAGGGGATCAAAAGAAATTTGTCTTTTAAAGTAAGGAAACAATGCAAACTGAAGGCAGCTAATGTTTAATTTTACAAAGTGAGGATGATCAATATATTTTTCCTAGAATTCTTCAATACAATGTAAATTATCTAACTACAGGTACCCTTGTGTTGGAATCTGGCCATACAATTGTATCTTGGGCCGATAGGTTTTATGACAATGCATCAATTCAATAAGAGTAATTCATGAATCATAAAGGTATTTTGAAGAAAACATGAACATCCCTATGTTAGCCATGTAGCAAATAAGACGATACAGATTTCTAAATGAGTAATCTTTTTATATACCAACTTTTCTTTTCCTCCTGTGGCCTGATATTTTTTGTTTGCTTATAAAACTCTCAGTTACCCAGGACCACAGTTTTGAATCAATTTAATTTGTTTTTCTTAATCCTTTACTCTTTGTAAGGCCACATTCTACAGCATCAAATACTGTAGATTCTGTATCTATACTGTCTTTTTCTTCTCTACAACATCCCTTGTTTCCTAACTGCCATGAGTATTCCAGATACTTATGGTATTTTCACCTAAATTTGAAATCATCTGTATAATCTTTCATGTATGTGTGTATTTATTGGGCTTGAACTCAGGTCATAAGCACTGTCCCTGAGCTTCTTTTGCTTAGTGCTAGCACTCTACCACTTGAGCCACAGCACCATTTCTGGCTTTACCTGTTTACATGGTACTGAAAAATCTAACCCAGGTCTTCATGCATGCTAGGCAAGCACTATACCACTAAGCCACACTCCCAACCCCCTCTTCATTCCTTTTGTAATCTTTTCCTAATCTGCCAAAAATCCATTTTATGAATTGCCAGCATTGTCTTTAAAACCTTTCAAGTGCTTTATATTGCCAACAAAACAATTGATCCTGACTTCTAATTATTGCAAACATGGAAGTATTCTAACAGCTAACTAGAAGATAAGCTAAAATTATTAGCTTTCTGATTCAAGTCTCCAAAAATTTAATGGTTTAAAACAAAATATAAGTAAATCACACCATTCAATAGCATGAGTAGATACTTGCAGCAAGATAGATCTTATGAACACATTTCAAGACTTCTCAGGATTAAACAAGCCACAGGAATGTTCCTGGCATTTCTTACAGCTTTTCCAGATTATAAACAGTAATAACAACAACAAAAGCCTCTACTCTGGGGCTGGGGATATGGCCTAGTGGCAAGAGTGCCTGCCTCATACACATGAGGCCCTGGGTTCGATTCCCCAGCACCACATATACAGAAAACAGCCAGAAGTGGCGCTGTGGCTCAAGTGGCAGAGTGCTAGCCTTGAGCAAAAAGAAGCCAGGGGCAGTGCTCAGGCCCTGAGTTCAAGGCCCAGGACTGGCCAGAAAAAAAAAAAAAGCCTCTACTCTGCTCTTTAACTTCTGGGAAGAGTCTTTGTAACAATAAAAAAAAAAAAAAAGCAACAACACTCCAAAGCACAAATAAAGTTATCAATGGGAAATTCCCTATGGGGTATGCCATGTGTCTATTTAATTCGCATGCTATATGTACTGGGTTTTTATTATGTACCCACACTCTTCTATGTACTCTTCTATATATCTGACAACAATGCCAAGTCCTACTATACTTCTCAGTAAGGAAAATAAACAATTAATAAACTGGCAATGTTATATATGAGACAGTGGCAATTATTAAAAAATTATTTGGACAAGGTACTAGTGCATGCCAAGAGTGAAGGGAATGGCTATTTATGATTGCTAAGCTCAACTTATTTGGGTAGCAATCTGATAGAAGTGAAAAGAAAAAAATCTTGCTTTTATTATGTCTATTGTTACTGCTGTCAAAAATTATTATGAACTGATTCACTATAAAATACATAAATTAGACATGGTACCTCATATAACACCAGCTATTTAGAAGGCAGAGATTAGGAGGATCATGGGTCAAGACCATGCTGGGAAAAAGTTAGTAAGATTCTGTGTCTACAAAGTGTAGAGAGGTGATGAAAGTCTGGAAAGCCCCAGACATATCACCCAAGAATGAGTACAACACTCAGATGTTGGCCTCAGTTTAAATGTGGCAATGAACCCAAAATTCAGCCACAGAGGTCCATTGTCAATTCACTCTGTATAGTAGAAAGTTTGCAAGGTGCATTCTCATGACCACCTCAGCAAGAGATAATTAAAACATGATTGACTCAAAGAACTCTGAGTCTCAATAGGTGAAGTTTTGGAAACAGATTATTGGAATAAATATCCTAAGTCAAAGAAGAAACCATCAGACTAGAAAAAAAAATCAAGAAGACAGAGACATAAAGGAAATTTGCTGCTTTATACCAGGCACCAGTAACTCATGCCAATAATCCTAGCTCTTTAGGAATCTCAGATTCATCAGAGGAACACTATTGCAAGCCAGTCCAGGAAAGAAAATGTGTGAGACTCTTATTTCCTATTAACCACCAGAAAGCCAGAAGGGAGAAGTGGCTCCAGTGGCAGAGCTTTGAACCAAAGAACAAAGGGACAGTGCCGAAGCCCCCCAAGTCTTGACTTCAAGCCTCCATACTGGGGGGTGGGAGAAATTATGAATGAAGTGATACAGAGAGTAAAAATTTCATCCACATATTGAAATTTTTCAAGAATTAAAAAGCAACTTAAATGCTAAAAATTATTATGCAAGTGAAACAAATGGGTATTGTAACATGGACATAGGAGTTGTAGAACTATGGTCTTTTAGAGGAAGGAAGTGAGAAAGAAAATTGTTGACAACAATTATATTACTTAGAACCTGGAAGTTCAAAGAAAGCAGTCACCTAAACAGGTACAAAATATCCTTTAAAGGTTGAATTTAATTAAGAATAAGAAAGAAGAAAACTGAATTAATGTAGATTTGCTTTTTTTACATTTTATTTTATTTTTTTCAAATTTTATTATCAAACTGATGTACAGAGAGGTTACAGTTTCATACGTTAGGCATTGGATACATTTCTTGTACTGTTTGTTACCTCGTCCTTCATACCCCTCTCTCTCCTCCCTCTTTCCCTTTCCCCTATGAGGTGTTCAGTTCACTTACACCAAACAGTTTTGCAAGTATTGCTTTTGTAGTTGTTTGTCTTTTTTTACCCTGTGTCTCTCGATTTTGGTATTCCCTTTCAATTTCCTAGTTCTAATACCAGTATAGACGGTTTCCAATATACTCAGATAAGATTACAGAGATAGTGTAGGTACAACCACAGGAAGGTGATACAAGAACATCATCAATAATAGAAGCTACAGATACACATGGGACGTTGAAAGTAGATACAACTGTGATATAACAATCATTTACATAACATGGAGTTCATTTCACTTAGCATCATCTTATGAGTTCATAAGGGTATAGCTATTGGGCTCTTGTGATCCTCTGCTGTGACTTGCCTAAACCTGTACTAATTATTCCCAATAAGGGAGACCACAGAGTCCATGTTTCTTTGGGTCTGGCTCACTTCACTTAGTATAATTTTTTCCAAGTCCTTCCATTTCCTTACAAATGGGACAATGTCATTCTTTCTGATAGAGGCTTCAAATTCCATTGTGTATATGTACCACATTTTCCTGATCCATTCGTCTACTGAGGGGCATCTGGGTTGGTTCCAGATTCTAGCTATGACAAATTGCGCTGCGATGAACATTGTTGTGCTGGTGGCTTTACTGTGATTTTGTTTGTGGTCTTTTGGATAGATACCCAAAAGTGGGGCTGCTGGGTCATCGAGGAGTTCTATATTTAACCTTCTGAGGAATCTCCATACTGCTTGCCAGAGTGGCTGAACCAGTTTACATTCCCACCAACAATGAAGAAGGGTTCCCTTTTGGCCACATCCCCTCCAACAATTGTTATTGTTAGTTTTCTTGATATATGACATTCTTACTGGGGTGAGATGGAATCTCAATGTTGTTTGGATTTACATTTCTTATGTAGAGCACTTTTTCATGTCTCTTGGCCATTCTCATTTCCTCATCAGAGAAGTCTCTTTGTAAGTCTTTAGCCCACTTGATGAGGGGGCTATTGGTTCTTTGTGGTTTTGTTCTGGAGGAAGGTAATTTTTTTAGTTCTGCATATATTTTAGAGATGAGGCCTTTGTCTGTTGAATGGCCGGTAAAGATCTTCTCCCAGTTTGTGGGCTTGCTGTTTATCTTGCGAGCTATGTCCTTTGCTGTGCAGAAGCTGTAGATTTGCTTATAACAAATGTATTCTAGAAGACAGAAGAGATGTATTTCTTTCTCATCATGGTACTGGGTTTTGACCTCAGGGCCTTGGGTGCTGTCCTTTAGCTTTTTCACTCAAGACACATACTCTGCTACCAGAGCCACAGCACTATTTCTGGTTTTTTGCTCAATTGGCAGTCTCACAGGCTTTCCTGTCTAGGCTGATTCAAATCACAATCCTTATATCTCAGCCTCCTGAGTAGCTGGGTACGGGCATGAGCCACCAATGCCCTACTAAGAGATGGATTTTAAGGGGTGGGACAGGGGAGAGATGGAATCCAGCTGAGAAGCTAGACCAGAGACCTATTAGTATGCAACCCCTAATACTAGTGAGCTTTGAGTTGCTGGTGGCAACTGAGATAAACAAGGACACAGTCCATAGAGCAGATAATATTGTATCTGGCAGATTTTGAGAGTAAAGCCATTTTCTAAACAGTTTAATTTTATTCTTTTATGAGTTCAGACTAGTAAAGTCTACATACTTAAACTGTATTGTCTAAACCTTACTAAAAACAAAAAGCAACAAACAGAAACCCTTTATAGACCATGTATTTGATTTTCTTTTAAAGTTTCTTAAAATGATTTATGTTCCTGGTTCTATAAAACTTTAAACGAACTATTAAGCATTATGGATGTTGCAAGCAAATATTAGAAAATAATTGTGTGTGTGAAAAAAATAATAAAAACTATACCTTCAATCAAACAGAAAATGATGGTAGTGCACTAGACACCCTTATTCAAAGCCATAAATTGTCAGGATAGATACAAAAGCAAGACCTACAAAACATATCTTAATAGAAAGACAGTAGATTGAAAGGAAATAGATAGGGAAAGATAAACCATGCAAAAATACAAGCATTAGGAGATTGGAGTTCCTATAGTGTTATCAGATAAAACAGACATTTAAGAGTATTACCAGAGATAAAAATAGACAACTTGTAAGAGTAAAAAGGGTGATTTCATCAGTTAATTTCCCATTTAAGGCCCCTACTTTTTAAGGAAGCCTATAACAAGCTAGTCTGGCCAAAGTTCAATAACATTGAGAGCAACGTGGTGAAGAAGTTTTTTCAGCCAAGGGCCATTTAGATATTTATAACATCATTTGAGGGATCAAATGCTTATCAACATGGGTAGCCAATGAGAATCAATCATATACGTTTCATCCTGTACCAAATAATTTTATGGAGTTGTAGTTCCCCACATGCTTCAATCTGCTTTTAGCTCAGATATTATCTACATTATCACTAGTGTTGAATCTTCTAGGAGAGTAACATCCTTTCTCCTTGCGGGTCCTTGAGATTCCCTGTGGTGAATCTACCACTTCACAGCACATTGCCGGGCCTGTTTTTCAACCTGGTATTTTGGGGGGATGGCTATAAAAATTAGTTCCTCAATTTATTTCTACAGCTCCCAACATTCTTCAAATATCAAGATACATGCCAGTTTCCAGTATCAAGTCTCTCATCTTTTCCTAGAAGGAACATATGTGTACACTGCGAAGACAAGCACCCACAAGTGTCTATGCTGCTGTATCATGATCCCAGAGAACACTGCATACTATCAAAATATGAGATCCCTTTTCTTGGAAAGGGAGAAATGCTTTCACAAATGCATTCCTTCTGTTTGATTCTTTTCAGCTACTAAATGCTAGCAGACTGCTTTGTAAAATGAATCATCTAGAAAATAAATGTGGTAAGTTTCTTTGTGTTGTACCAACAGAAGAGTTGCTAAGAGATAATTGTTCTCCCTGGGGAGAAGGTGAAAATATATCTCTCAATTCTTAACATGAATCAGACAAAATAGTAACAAACTGTTTGTAGAAGGAGAGAAACATGAAAGGACAGTTAAATGCTATCTGTAGGACACCACCCTCAGAAGTAGAAAACATCCACACAAGATAAATTCATAAAATTTCGCTTCTGATTGCTACAATTTCAAAGGAGTGAATTTTGCTGTATTAATACATCACATGAAGAATTTTTCTGGGCTGGGGATATGGCCTAGTGGCAAGAGTGCCTGCCTCGGATACACGAGGCCCTGGGTTCAATTCCCCAGCACCACATATACAGAAAACGGCCAGAAGCGGCGCTGTGGCTCAAGTGGCAGAGTGCTAGCCTTGAGCGGGAAGAAACCAGGGACAGTGCTCAGGCCCTGAGTCCAAGGCCCAGGACTGGCCAAAAAAAAAAAAGAATTTTTCTTTGCCACATTACTGTTTTCAAATCATTGTTATTTTGAATTGTTTTAGCATGTATCTAAATACTTCATACATATAGACATACATATGCAGTCATACACACATGGCACATTTCTCACATAAAATCGTAACATTGGCAAACAAAATATTTATACTCATACATTATTGTAAAAACTTCATATTTTTTAAAAAATATATTGTCTGCTAAAACTTTGTTGAGTTAAAACATAAAACATGTTTATGTTGGCTCCAATATTTTTATCTTATGAGATGATACATTTCAAATAACAGTGTATCTTGGAATTCAAATTGGAATGTCTTAGAAACTAAAAGAAAGGATTTTGCCCTTTAAGATTACCTGCATGATTGCCAAATTGACAGCCTGAAACAAACAAAAGTTTTTGTGCTCAGGTCGATATAGATTTGGCTATTCAAAGTCTATTTATTTTGGTCACTTTCCTCATTAGCTTAACTAGTCCTTCAGCAATCTATATTGATCAGGTTTAAATTAATAAGTCAACTAGGTTCTAATCTATTTATTTCATCAATGTTGCCAAAATGAAAATGAAGGAAAAAAATGAAAAAAGAGAAGGGAAAGCCTACTACATTCCTCTTTCTTTTCATTTGTGAGGAAAACCTTTGGAGAAAATAAAACCCACTAGAACATGAACAAATACACACCACAAATCATCGCATAGTCTTCAAAGAAGTCTGTCTTAATCAATATGCAGCTTATGTGGGCTTAATTCTTCCCTGTTTTAGCCAAAAATCTTTTTTTTCAACCCACCATTGCAACCATAGCCTAACAGGTTCCTTCAATGTAAAAAGAAAGGGTAGGCTTAAGAAACCAAATAAAAGTAATTTTAAAGGCCCAATTCTACCAATATATTGACTTCCTGGTTTTATTCTTAAATCACAAAAAGAATTTTTGCACAGATCTTGCATAATTTTAAACACACATACACATACCTTTCAAGTACTTCACTTGCTCAAAGTGAACAAAATAATGAAGACTATTATCCACTCTTCAGCTGACTTCTCTTCATTGTTTATCAAATGGAGAAGTTTGTTGAGTGAATATTTCTGGACTATCTACATGTCAAGCTTGGAAAGGCAAGAGCCAATCAGTAAGTAGGACTTGGTGGTTCTCTGTAGAATAGAACTACATCCCTTTCCTTAACCATGTAAGCTATGTATGTGAAAAAAGCTTCACAATCCTCATTCTTGTCCTGTACTCCTTCAACTTGCCTAGTGCACAAGATGCCAAAAATGAAGAGCATATACAGCTCCAAATCTTCTAGTTGGTTTCTTTTGTCAGTCATGACACTTGAACTCAGGGCATGGGTGCTGTCCCTAAGCTTTTTCTGCTCAAGGCTCGCACTCTTCAAGTGCTTCCCGTTTCCTGATGGTTAATTGGATATAAGAGTCTTACTGACTTTCCTGTCCAGGCTGGCTTTGAACCTCCATCCTCTGATCTCAACCTCCTAAGTAGCTAGGATTATAGGTATGAGCCACCAGCACCCATCCCAACTGAATTTCTGACAGCAGAGACATACAGTATAAGTTATATTACATCACAAGTGAAAAATACTCTCATAGACTCTTCATGCCTGTCTTCTATTTTCCCATTTTACCAGATGATCAAAATCCTCCAGCTGATATACCCAGCTCACAAAACTAAGCCCAGTAGCATTTAAATACCTTCCTATTAATGAAGCATAAGTTGCCAGGCAGCCTTCCATTTTTGAATTCACTTTATACATACGTGTGTGTGTGTGTGTGTGTGTGTGTGTGTGTGTGTGTGTGTATTCTCATTGGAACCCTAGTCACTTAAACTAATGACTCGAGCAGTTGTTTATCCCATCATTTGGCTGAGTAAATGTATCTATGACCATAAATTCTCAATTTAGAAAAAAGGAATATCACACTGGAACCATGATACCACAGAGTAGATTCAAGCTACAGACTGTCCTGGTGCTGCTTTACTGTTCAGCCTTAAGCTAGGTTCAGAACATAAGTCCAACTTGGACATGGAATGCAAAATTGTTTCCATTGAACAAATATAGGACTGCATACACACTCCACACATTTCTCTAGAGCCTTCTGTCTAGATAGTGCCTCCTGTCTAAACATGCCCATTCTTTCTCCAACTTCTCCTTTTCTCAATCCAAAACCCAAACCCAATCCCCCAGCTGTGTGTACAGAACATTTTCTGAGTTCTTAGGCACAAAACAAAAGGAAATAAAAACTTAGCAAGTGAGCAAAACAGACTAGAAATATACTAGTTACTCTTTGAAATAAGCAATTGTTCTTCATTTTTTTCACAATTCATAAACATTGAATATGTAATGTTGATCACAACACAGAGAAGCCCTCAGTGAGTGCTGTGTTGCTATGTTTTATTATTGTTAAAAATATTATTCTATCTGTTCCTCTGTCAACCTGAAAAAAGGGAGCCAAATCAAGTTATCCTTTAAAACCAGATACTTGCTCCGCAGATGAACAGGAGGGAAGGGGGACGATCCTTGCCAAGG
The DNA here is from genome assembly GCF_023159225.1 of Perognathus longimembris pacificus. Lineage (NCBI taxonomy): Eukaryota > Metazoa > Chordata > Mammalia > Rodentia > Heteromyidae > Perognathus > Perognathus longimembris. Next base: position 122,959,989 of record NC_063162.1, read on the forward strand.
ATGAGTTTTAATTGATGAGGCCTGCAGCACTAATGAGGCTGCCTCCTATCGATATGGCTCCTACTCCAAAGTACCCCTCGGAGGGACAGTCACAAAGACAGACAGAAATGACCCATTCCATTGCCAGAGGCTCCATGTGGCAGCATCAATTAAAAAAAAAAAAAAAAGATGCCTGATCATCCTGTCTTTAAGTCCATGTTGTCAGCTCATGGCATGATAGGGAATGAAACTCTTCAGGGAAATAAGAGTTAATGAAATAACTAGAGACAAAATAAACATTACTCTATGGTGGATCTTATGGTAGACCATGCTAGGACCACTGGTGATTTGCAAACATTTTAGTTTAGACTTGAAAAAAATTCAAATTTTCTATGGTACATTTAACACTTGTAAAGCAAACAATATGTCTATGTTGTTTAAATTTTATGTGTGAACAGCATAGTCTAACAATAGATATTCCTCAGTTGGGAATATGGCTTAGTGGTAGGGAACTTGCCTAACATGCACAAAGCCCTGGGTTCAATTCCTTAGCACTACATAAACAGAAAAGGTCAGAAGTGGTGTTGTGGCTCAAGAGGTAAAATGCTGCCCTTGAGCGAAAAGAAGCCAGTGACAGTACTCAGGCCCTGAATACAAGTCCCAGGACTGGCCAAAAAAAAAAAAGATAGATAGATAGATATTCCTTTCTACAAAAGGCATGAATAACTTAAAAGTTTTATCTTGAATGACAATAAAATAAAGAATTTGATCCAAGTAAATATCAACTAGGAAATGGGGGCCTTTTCTTGTTATTCCAGTACCTATATGGGTGCTTTGAACTGCCAATTTTATTTAAAAATTATAATAATAGCTGAAGTTGAGCATTGCTTGTGCCATAGTATACAAAGTACTACAGGTGAACTGATTTATTTTTGTATTGTAACTCTCAAGTAAATACAGTTTTCATCCTTTTCTCCAAAAAAGATATTTCAGAAATGAAACCTTCCCCAGGTCATATAACTAAGGCGATGAAACCCTGGAATTCCTCATCCTTTATATAACTAAGGCGATGAAACCCTGGAATTCCTCATCCTAAGCCTAAACTTAAAACAACTGAATTTATTGCCTTCTTGGTCAAATAGATCACCAAATAAGTTCATGTCTACTAAGGTCAATCTCCGTCTATATTGTCAACTTGAATGTACTTAAGTTAGGGCATATTTCAACACTGTATAAACTTTGTGGCATCTTTTGCATCACAATTCTCACTTCAATCCACCATTAAAATCTGTCAGTTCTACCTCCAAATATTCCTGAATCAGTTCACTACTGTCCAACTCCACTGCCCAGACTTTAATCTCAGCAAACACTGTCCCTTTCATGGATTACTGCAGCCCAATTTATCTTATTTTTTCCATTTATATTTTCCCAAACCCCTTAGATATCCCCTACATAAGAGGGTGATACCAGTGAAATTTAAATCTGATCAGATTTTTCTTATGGTTAAAACCCTGCAGTGATTTACACTGTTCTTAGAATAAATTTTAAACTGTTTAGCAAAGCCTACAAGGTTGTTTTGAGGAACAAGCCCTCTTTATGTTCTTTTGTTCTGTCTACCTTTGCATTATTCACTCTTCTTTGGAATAGGTTTCCTCTGGCCCGTGGCATGCTAGACTGACTACATCATTAAGGCTCACCTAAATGTCACAACCCCCATGATTGCTTATCCGAACTACTGAACACATGCACAGAGCCTCTTGCTAATATCATCCATAAGCAGCCACTCTTTATTCCCATTAAAGTAGTGACCAGAAATTGCAGTAATTCTCTCCTTTCTTCATTAGTATGAGGGACCAGCTCTCTTTTATCTGTTGTGCCTCATGGCCAATGGAAAAAATATACAGAATAGAATTTCAATAAATACTTTTGAAATAATCAAGGAGCTCTATAAATTTCCTGCTTATGCTATTTATATTTTTCAAGTTTATTGAAATATGATTTACAAATAAAAAGTTATATATAGTTAAGATATATAACGTGGCATTTTTATCAGTATACTTCCATATAAAGGTAACTACAATCAATTTGCATGTGAATTATCTCAGTATGTTACCATTTTACTATGTATACAATAAGAATACTTGGGATTTATTCTCTAAGTAAAATATAAGTATACAGTGCATTATTATTAACTGTAGTCATCATGATATGCGTTATCTATCAGAACTTATTCATCTCAAATTAAAGTTTGAACCCTTAAATCATCTCTTCAATTCTCCTACCTTCTGGTCCTTGACTTCAGTGAAAGGGGTATAAGAATTCTCAACAAATTACAATAACTCAGAAAATATTTTTCAGAATATGATAGATTATGTAAATATCTTTGCTCACTCGTGTAAGCAAATGTTTCCCTTAGCCTACTGGTCAAATTTCTGACTGTCTCAAAGATTAGCTGATTATTCTAGGAAGAAAGACATTTAAGGAATGGGCTAAATTATGAAAATATTGTAGGAAAAGAACTCAATGAGAAACATAAAGCAACTGGCCACAGTGATATTCAAACTTCAAGGTCTATGAAAAATCGTCAGCTGGTAATTTTACCCTAATGATTACTGCCTGCAAGCTAAGACCTTTATAAATTTTTATGGTATTGCAACATTCATTGGTTTCCTACTATGTTCAAGGTGATGTATGTGATCTAATGTTGAATCACATTGAAATATAGTACCTGCCCTTAACTGAATATAGTCAACCAAATTAAGCACATGTATCTATCAGTGGGATAAACCCTTCCTCCTACAGGTAGGAAACCCCAACTGATTGAACAGTAATGTATCATTTTATTTATAATGATGCTATTCCTGTATTTCTAGGAAACAGTATTTCACTACAGAAAGAAAAAATCTAAGTAGTGCAAATATTCTATCTTACCTGTACATTGCAATTCATTTTAGGTATACAGCAGTTGCCACAGACAAAGATACTTGATACACTGATGCATATAAGGCAAAAACAAATCCCTTAGACCTGCTCCTGAGATCCTGACTCAGCCAAAACTCAGAGATTGGAGGCCAAGTGCAAATGAAAGAATCATGGCCACAGGAAATAAAGTGGTTCAATGTGTTAAATCCAGATAGCAGGAACAGTATCACTAACTGTCCATCTATTACATTACCTGACTCTAGGAGATAAACTGCAACAGAATTTCAGTTTTAACATCAACTTAGTAGAAACTGAATAGTATCTTAAGAATATCCCAAACCACTGGAAGACGGAAACTTTCATCATTAAGGGCCATTTTCAACGTTTACACTGAACCTTCTTGTAGTAGCCTAACTGGATTTTCCTTAACTAGGTAACTTTTATATAGCATTTGCTTAAGATGTGCCATGCAAGTAGAAATATGCAAAGAGAAATGTACACTCCAATAAATAACAGCTGACTAGTAAAACTTTACATTACTCCACAAATAATTGTTTGTTCACCTGCTTTTTATTTTATTTAATATTTTTTTCTAGATTCACTGAAGTACAATGAAGAGGAGACATCAAGTTCTTTTTTAACCATAAGGAAATGTGGTGTCTGTAACCTGTGAGTTGCCTGTCCTCCCATACTTGGCAAGACAAATAGAATGACACACTGTGAGTGACTCAGATCCGAACTTCACAATCAATCATCTGGCTAGCTCTGCACAAATTCTGTAGGGCATTCAGGACATTTTTCTGCCTATGAATATTTTAGACAAGAAGAATCCCTGAAAGCTTCCTGATGGATTCATATGAGAAAAGAGGACATTTTCATGTTTTATAGCTATTTGCTAAAGTACTACGCCATTACTACAATCCAATGAAAGGCTGTCTACACAGAAAGAAGTGGCCCCGTTGAAGAGTTCTGGCTCTCTTTGTCATAAACTGACTTCAAAGTAATGATATATAAGACATAAATACTGCATGCACCCTTCTGCAGAAAATGAAATGTCATGCTAATGCAAGCACCTTTACACACAGTAATAATTGTAAGAAAAAATAAAAGAAAATCTATGCCAATCACGTTTTTAAAAAGGAGTTGTCTCGGGGCTGGGGATATGGCCTAGTGGCAGGAGTGCCTGCCTCATATACATGAGGCCCTGGGTTCGATTCCCCAGCACCACATATACAGAAAATGGCCAGAAGTGGCACTGTGGCTCAAGTGGCAGAGTGCTAGCCTTGAGCAAAAAGAAGCCAGGGACAGTGCTCAGGCCCAGAGTCCAAGCCCCAGGACTGGCCAAAAATAAATAAATAAATAAATAAATAAATAAATAATAAAAAGGAGTTGTCTTGCATACTGCTTTAGTTTTACCAGTGAAATAAAATAGTTTATTAATGTCACCATTATTTTGTTCCACAGCTCACACCCAAGAATGTAACAGCAAAGTAGCATTTTTTTTTTTTTTTGCCAGTCCTGGGGTTTGAACTCAGAGAGCCTGAGCACTGTCCCAAGCCTCTCTGTGCTCAAGGCTAGCACTCTACCACTTGAGCTACAGTGCCTCTTCTGGCTCTTTCTGTTTATGTGGTACTTTGGAATCAAACTCAGGGCTTCATGCATGCTAGGTAAGTACTCTACTACTAAGCCATATTCCCAACCCCAGATTAGCATTCTAGATCAAAGCCAATAATTTCTTAAACAAACATTGTGTTTCATTTTGAAGTTAATGCCAATTCAGGAAATATTTCTTGTTCCACTATTATTAATATTTGAAAGTATTTCACACCAGTTTTTATGTATTTACATATAGTATTCTGTTATGTTACATGTCTATTAAAATTTAAATATTTCCCACATTATAAACTCTTCATAAACATTTTAAAGGATTTGTAACATTCCTGGAGAATATTTTAAAATATTTTCCAGATTTTGTCTGTTGTGTGATAGACCAGTGTCTAAATTTTTACTTTACAAATATCATTAATTCACATTACTGTTTGCATATTACTTTAAATTGTTTATTACTTCAACTTCATTAGTGGGGTGGATGATATTGACGCTGGAACTTGGGCCTCATACTTACTGAGCAGGCACAGTCCATTTTTGAACTGGTTGTTTTCAAGACAGGATCTTGTTTCATGCTAGACCAGCTGGACTGCTATATGTGTGGTTTGTGCCATTCTTCATCACTGGGAATGACAGACATGCATTGCATGTAGCCACTCGTTGAGATAGAGTCCTGAGAACTTTCATTCCTGGACAGTCTTTAAACTGAAATTCCTGGTGTCAGCCTTCCAAGTAGCTAGGATTACAGCAAAGAGCCATCTTGCTTACTTGATCATCTTTTAAGGTCTAAATAAGCAATATCCCTTCCATCTAGAAACATTGACTAAGGCATCCCACTAATTCTCCTATTAAGCACCTTTTCTTTTTTTTTTTTTTTTGGGGGGCCAGTCCTGGGCCTTGGACTCAGGGCCTGAGCACTGTCCCTGGCTTCTTCCCGCTCAAGGCTAGCACTCCGCCACTTGAGCCACAGCGCCACTTCTGGCCGTTTTCTGTATATGTGGTGCTGGGGAATCGAACCTAGGGCCTCGTGTATCCAAGGCAGGCACTCTTGCCACTAGGCTATATCCCCAGCCCTATTAAGCACCTTTTCTATTACTAGGGACAGTATACAGAAATTTTACAAGTAAAGAGAGATTAAACTACCAATTATACTGTCCTTTACAATTTATCAACATTGTGGACAACTACAACTAGTGTTTGTGTAATATAATGTAATGTTGCCCTTTTTAAAGTGGATAAATGAGCTTAAGTGACCTAGTCATGCTCAAATAATTAGTAAGCCATGGGACTCTTTCATATTTTATCTCACATCTTTCTGACTCCACAAAGCTTCCTCTTTTCACCAGGCTGGTCTTGACAGGAAGCTGGAGGCTAGATTGTTCAGAGCATGAGTCCTTAGTCCTGCAGGCTCAACTCAAGAGCCTGCTCTGCCTTAAGCTCTCTGACATCTTGCATAAATTACTCTTCCCTACTATACCTCAATTTTCTAAGCTCTAAAACTCTGAGGGTGATAGGAATATTAAAACTATCATAGGTTCAATAATTAAATTTTAAAATTCAGCCAGGTTCAGTGGCCTATGATTACAACTACTTAGGACATCTGAGGGGAACTATGGTTCAAAGTTAGCCATAGCAAAAGATAGGAAAACCTCCATCTCCACGAACAAGCAAGTGTGATATTTCATACCTAGGTGGCTTTTGGTCTAAGGTAAGTCCTGGGTGAAAGCATAAGACCTAAAAAAAGCATAAGATCTAAAAACTAACCTAGAGAAGAAAGGGACTAGGGAAATAGCTCACATGGTAGAGCACTTGGTTAGCTACAACAAGGTCCTAAATTCATCAGTTGTTTGTATTTTATGATTCTCAGATCAACTATGTACATCATCATCCATTATAAGTAAATGAACCAAAGCCATGCCTCAAAACTGTCACCCAGGATCTGAAAGAGCATAAGGTCAACTGCAAACTGTTTACATACGCAGACACATTTTGAGGAATTTAGCCTTAATAAGACGTGTGCTGTAAGAGGATCACAAGAGCCCAATAGCTATGCCCTTATGAACACATAAGAGGATGCTAAGTGAAATGAACTCCATGTTTTGGAAACGAATGTTATATCACTGTTGTAATTACTTTCAACATGCCATGTGAAACTGTAGCTTCTTTTTTTGATGGCCCTCTTGTATCCCCTTCCTGTGGTTGTCCCCCACTATCACTGTATCTCATCTGAGTACCCTGGATACTGTATATACTTGTATTCGAACTAGGGAAGTGAAAGGGAATATCAAAATCGAGAGACAAAGGATGAAAAGACAAACGACTCCAAAAGCAATACTTGCAAAACCATTTGGTGTAAACCAACTGAACAACTCCTTGGGGGAGAGGAGAAGGGGGAGGGGGGAATGAGGGAGAAGGTAACAAATAGTACAAGAAATGTACCCATAGCCTTACGTATGAAACTGTAACCCCTCTCTACATCACTCTGACAATAAATAAGTAATTATTTCTTTAAAAAAAAAAAGAAGTGTGCTGTATTAGAATACGTTCAGATGAAGGTTTTGCTCAAGGTCTTCAGCATAGTACTTCTAACAATAGGAGTTATGATTATACTTTGGGTTACATGCCGACTACTTTGGAATGTGAACACTGAATAACTCAAGAAAATTAATTTAGACATCTTGATAATAATAGGAATCAAATTTGAGTAGATTGGAAAAGCTTTATCAAATTTAAAACATAAATAGTAATGAATGAAAATGAACAAGAATACAATTCATGATAAATGAGTTTCGGCACGAAGAGCTGAGTTGGTTAGGATTCTCCCAGGTAGCCAATCTACCATGAGCCAATGATTTCTTGTAGGAGTCAGACTTACACATTCAAGGAAATGAGTGAGTACTCTAGAAGGCAAGGTGCACAATCAGGAAAAGTCACCATCCCTCTCATCTGAGAAGCTAGGCACATAGAGCCACTGAGTTGAAACCATGAAAGGAAGGCTTGTGGGAAGTGGGAGGAAAGTGCAGCCATCCTTGCTGTGAGTCCATCTACAGAGCCTGGAGGTGAGTTTGAAACTACTGATTTACCTGGGCTGTCAGTCAAGAGGAAAGATTAGGTGCTCAGCAAGGAATAACTGGCATCTCCTAGCACTTTTGTACTTGTTTGTCATATCTAATCATGCCACCTTCTTGGATGGTGGTTCTTACTTCACTTCTGCCTTCTAAATCTTACCAAAGCCCTTCGGGTCAACACTAGCCTAAAATTACACAAGGGGGAATGTTAAAACACATGTGGTTCCTCACATGGCTGACACAGGAAAAACCACCAAAAATGTGTTTGGCTTAAAATGCACAAGGAGCCTGTATTGTATTTATAGCACATCTCTCTTAATAACAATTTTGTCATAGAAAGAAAAAAAGTCAGGGATTAAGGGTGTAGCTAATGTGATAGAGTATATTCGTACTGGCCCTTGTTTCAATCTCCAGCATTCTCTGTGTAAGAGACAGATGGAGAAAGACAGACAAGAATGAGGAAGAAGAGAGGAAAGTAAACAGACAGAAGAGTGAAAAGAGAGAAAAGGAAGGAACAAAGAAATGCAATCATTAGCATCAAGGAAGAGTAAAAAAAAAAGCATAGTAAAAAATCAAGTCTTTTTTCACTGTAAAGGTAAAAATTAGGAGGTTGTAATAGAAATGGAGATAAGCAAGTAAAATTGTCTGATTTTTAACACCTTAAAGGGAAATGACTAAATCAGATTACTCTTCTGAATTTACTAATATTTTTCTCACTACACAGAATTAACATTGAATAATAGTCAACTAGAATATTTGTGTTTATTTATAGCTTATAACAATGTAGTATTTTTTTACATTTTTTTCAAATTTGTGAGAGAAAGTTAAACTTTAGCAGTAACAAAAGAAAATGACAAGAAAAATGCTAAATGATTGCACTCCATCAATCTGAATGGGACTGATGGAATGTGAAATAAGTCCTAGGACAAAAATACACCAAGGAACAACAGGAAATGTCAAATATTATTTATCTGTTTAATGTTAGAAAGCTCTGGCACAAAAAAAAACATTTTCTTTAAATAAAATATTTGAAACATTCTGGATACTGAAACATGCTTTAGATCCTTCAAATATGAAATACAAGGTCATTGGTTTCTTAAATACATTATTTTAATGTGTATTATAGTATATGCTATAATATTCTATTCTGAATAGAATTACTCATTAAGGTTAGTTTACTAAGTAAAATGTAATAATACATAACCATCTAGCAATCGGTTTTTAAACAACCAAAATGAAATGGAATGTTTTTGTCTGAATTACTCTAAGCCGTTCTTAAAATAATTCTTATTCATTTTAAATCCAATTATTTGTTATTCCTTATATGTTCCCACTATTGAAAGTGCTAAAAATGCAAAGAATCAGATATTGAATGAAAATATGAACTCCTTTATCTTTATGGAGGAGTTAGTTATTATCTTGACCAAAGGCAAAACTTTATTCCCTCACAAAAGCTGAAAGTGTCAGACACTCAGACACCCAGTATCTAATAGAGAAAATGTCAGGCTCTGGTAGTCCATCCAAACATATCTGAGTCTCATTCACAGTGTATACAGATACCATTCACTAAGAGAGGTTGTAAGGCCAGGATGGACAAAGAAAGGGTATAGGGGTACAGTTGTGGTAAATAAAGAGTGGGCACCAAAGCTGCAGCACCACTAGTGTGGTACATGATGTTCTGTCCTGGTATTCTTATCAGAGTTCCAGGAAGGATTTGAAACATGGCTCCTAGAAATCATTTCTCATGCCTAGTACTCCTGACTTCCATGAAAGCTGGTAGATACACAATGTCTTTCCAATAAGCTCCTTTTGCGGGAATGTTGGATTATAGCTTATCTTGTTATAAACAATCAAAAATCCCCATATTTTTATTCACAGCTCTTACCACAGGGGGCCATTCTTTACGAGATTACTTTTTTAACATTTGTCTTAACCACTAGAGCTGGAGTTTCAGAAAACCCAAGGCTATTCTTACTCACATTTGTGAGCCTGATACTGAAAACATTGAAAATATACTAATATAAGTAAATATTTGCTGAAAGAATGAATTATGGAAAGGGAAGCATCAAATCAACTCATCCTAGTGGACAGGAAAACAAATAAGGGTAATGGGTTGTTGATGTTAAGGAATGGCCAAGGTGCCCAGTATAGTGAAATAATTCTATCATCTCCTCCACTACTAGAGGTTCACATATTCAAAGAGGGACAGGTGAACAATGAACTCAGGTTTGGAATGCTCATGTTTTCTGTAAACATTAACAATGAACATACCATATCAAGATAAGCATTGCTATGATTCTAAACTAGAGCAGAAAAACATGAATTCTTATTACAGCCATACACTCAAACCCAGTACAACAAGGTCCTTCAATAAGCAGAAGCTCAGAGTTCCACACTGAGACAATGAGTAAAGGTGCAAAGGAATAGCCAAGGCTTCCTCTACAAAAGCAGATATTTGGGGGTCTCATTCCCAGAAAAAGGAAACTACAAAATCTTGTGATCAGAATTTACCCAAATGACCACAAATAAGCCTGCACTAATGCCATCAGTACAACCATGTTCATTGCAGCATTTTTTACCATAGCTAACATATGCAATCAATCCAGATGCCCCTCAGTGGATAGATGGATCAAGAAAGAATATTGCGAGAAAGATGGCGCCGATGGAATAGGGAGGCACCCCGACTCGCTCCAACGGCATAGTGAGCTGGGAACCCCAACACCCAACACCCCATCAAGAACCCAGCAAAACCAGCAGCCAGAAGCAGTGGAGAAACGCAGGAAAACAAAAAGGAGCAAAAAAGAAGAACCGAAAACCTACACGGAGCCGGAGATCAACCGGGGCACCCTCCCCCCTCCAGCCGACCCTGGCCCAAACAGGGTCAGGCTGGGAAAGGGGAACCCGGCGATCGGCAGACAGGCTGCCAGGAGCGCAGAATTCATATAGGGGGAGACCCCACGGACACAAGGCAGGGTACGGACCAAGACACACCGGCAGCGACGAGAAGTTCGGGTCCACACCGGGTTTGGACAAGGGAACCCAGCGCGGCAGAAATCGGGAACCAGGGAAGCCACCACGACACTTAGCCAACCCCTGGAGGGCCAACGGCTGTGAGGGACACACACACAAAGCAGCAAAAGTGAGTGCCCTCCCCTCCCCCTCCCCCACCCCTGAGGGAACAAAGAACCCACAAATCAGGCGGGGAAGCTCCCATCAGGCGCTGGGAAGTCAGTTTAGCAGGGGAAGGGCCCAGCAGCACCAACACCCCACAGGTTCCTGAACTGGCAGAACCGGCCCCGCCCCCTTCCCAACAGGGGCTGGGAGACAGCCGGTTGTGCAAACCCCACCTGAGGCGCCTGGACCTCGCAGACTCTTACAACTAAAACCACAGGCGCTGGTGGGCAATACCAGCCCAGCAGGGTCACTTGAGCCTGATCACGTCCCCCCTCCTCACAGCGGAGGTGAGGTCTGAAGGTGCCAAGCCACACCCGGACAGTCGACCCCACTGGGCCCCACACGTACCCCCCCCCAACGGACTCGTGGGAGGGCGCAAGCACAACCCAACAACCCAGGACTTGCTCTGGGAGGCATATCCCGCCGAAGTGCCTGTTGCACTGAACGCACAGCGCACAGGAGGGCGGGGCCCCCGGCGACAGCGCCCGCTCTGGTAGGCGTACCCTGCACTGGTGGGCGGGGACACAGCGACAGCACCTGCTGCCGTAGACACGCCTACACAGGAGGGAGGGAGGAGCTACAAACCAAACCTGAGAAGCCATCCAGAACTCCAGATGCGCAAATCACAAAGAAACATAACTCAGTTCATCAAAGGGCAAGCCAACTCGCCAGCTCCAAAAAGCAGCACGACTGAAGAGGAGATGGAGAATAAAAAAGCAAATGAGGCCATGTTAACAGGAATGATCGAAAGCGTCAGAAATGAAATCAGAAAACAATTCCAGGAATTTAGAGCGGAAATCTGGAAGGACACCCAGGAAGCCAAGAAAGAAATGGAAGCAAAACTGGATACAATGCAAACCTGCTTTAAAGAAATGGAAGCAAAAATGGATACAATGCAAGTTGCCTTTAAAGAAAATCTCCATATCCTAAGAATTGAAATGCATGAAAAAATAGATTTAAAATACAACACTTTAAAGGAAGAAATCTCCACGATCAGAGCTGATATGACAACCATAAATAGCTCTCTGACATCCATAAACTCTGCAATTGAAACCATAACACAAAGAGTAGACCACATAGAATCCAGAATCTCTCGCCTGGACGATGAAGCAGCTGACAACAACCAGAAAATGACCACACTCCAAGAAAAGGTGAAGCTTCAGGGAAGACTAATCCAGGAACTAATGGACAAAGACAAGAGATATAATCTGCGCATAATTGGAATAGAAGAAGGAGCCGAATACCAGAGCAGAGGGCTTAATCATGTTCTCAATAAAGTTATTGCAGAAAACTTCCCCAATCTCACAGGGGACCCCATCCAGGTAACCGAAGCCTATAGGACACCTGGCAGGCCAGACCCCAGGAAAGCCACCCCAAGGCACATAATATTCAAGACTACAGACCTCAAGATTAAAGAGCAAATTCTGAATTCAGCCAAAGCGAAGAAGGAAACTTTTTTCAATGGGAAGAGGATTCGAATAACATCCGACTTATCCACACAAACTTACCAAGCTCGAAGTGAGTGGAAGAACACCATCCAAGTACTCCAGAATAACAATTTACAACCTCGGATCAAATATCCAGCGAAATTGGAGTTCACATTCGAAGGGAGAACCAGATCTTTCCACACCAAAGAGGAGCTAAAGGAGTATGTGAATAAAAAACCAGCCCTACAGCGAATATTAAGAGGGGAACCCCACCCAACAGAGATCGTAAAAGACACACAGACAGAATCAGAAAGAAACTTCAATAGCCAAAGTCCAGCAGAAACACAAGCTCACTAAAGACAAGAAGAAGAAAAAAAAAAGAAGAAGAAAAAACAGCCCACCAAGAAAATGGAAGGAGAAAAAACACCCTTATCCTTGATCTCTTTAAATATAAATGGTTTAAACTCCCCGATAAAGAGGAGCAGACTGGCAGAATGGATTCGCAAACAAAAAGTTGACATCTGCTGTCTACAAGAGACCCACCTTACAACAAGGGACAAAAACAGGCTTCGAGTGAAAGGATGGAGCAAGATCTACCAAGCAAATGCATCCACCAAAACGGCAGGTGTAGCCATCCTGATCTCAGACAAGCTTGACTTCTCTTTAAAGTCCACTCAAAAAGACAAAGAAGGACACTACATATTAATACAAGGAAAAATACAGAATCAAGAAATCACGGTGATAAATGTATACTCACCAAACAAAAGAGGCCCGACATATGTCAAGCAAATTCTCAAAGAATTACAGAGCAAGATAGACGCAAACACAATCATAGTGGGTGACTTTAATACTCCTCTCTCTCCAAGAGACAGATCCAACACCCAGAGGATTAGTAAGGGAGCTGAGGACCTAAATAACACCATTTCCCAAATGGATCTAACAGACCTATATAGAACCTTTCACCCCACAGAGACCCAATATACCTTCTTTTCAGCAGCCCATGGATCATATTCCAAAATAGACCACGTCATAGCCCACACAAAGAACCTCAGCAAATACAAAAGTATTGACGTCATCCCATGTATTATATCTGATCACAGTGGATTAAAGGTAACCCTCAACAACAAAGGATACCACAGAGCCTATACACACTCTTGGAGGCTAAACCCCACGCTGCTATCCAACACTTGGGCTACAGATCAAATTAAAGATGAAATCAATGAATTCATAAGCCACAATGACAAAGAAAACACATCACAAAGAAACCTATGGGACACAGCTAAGGCAGTACTGAGGGGCAAGATCATTGCACTCAGCACCCACATTAAAAGAATGGAAGCAGAGCAGGTGAATACCCTCACGATGAAACTAAAACAACTGGAGAAACAAGAAATGACAGAATCTAAAACGACTAGGAGGGGAGAGATCACAAAGATTAAAGAAGAGATAAATCTGATTGAAAATAGAAAGACCATTCAACAAATAAATAAGACTAAAAGCTGGTTCTTTGAGAAAATAAACAAAATTGACAGACCCCTTGCAAGACTTACAAAAAAAAGAAGAGAAGAGACTCATATTCGTAAAATCAGGGACTCCACAGGAAAAATTACAACAAGTACACATGATATTCAAACAATCATAAGGAGCTATTTCCAAAACCTCTACTCAGCAAAAAACAATAATTCTACAGAAATGGATCAATTCTTACAGAAGTACAAACTGCCCAAACTGAACCAAGAAGAAATAAATCAGCTAAATAAACCAATAACTTACGGTGAGATACAGGAGGTAATCAAGAACCTCCCTGCTAAGAAAAGCCCAGGCCCAGATGGATTCACCAACGAATTCTACAAAACCTTTAGTGAGGAGCTAATTCCAATACTCCTCAAACTCTTCCGCGAAATAGAAATGGAGGGAGAAATCCCAAACTCTTTCTACGAAGCTAATATCATACTAATTCCCAAACCAGGCAAAGACCCAACAAAAAAAGAGAACTACAGACCAATATCACTAATGAACACAGATGCAAAGCTCCTCAATAAAATATTAGCTAATAGGATCCAGAAAGTGATCAAGAATATCATACATCATGACCAAGTAGGCTTCATCCCTCAGTCACAAGGATGGTTCAACATCCGTAAATCAATCAACGTAATTCACCACATAAACAGAACTAAAATCAAGAATCACATTGTTATCTCAGTCGATGCCCAAAAAGCCTTTGACAAAATACAACATCCATACCTATTAAAAGCTTTGGAGAGAACAGGAATAGATGGAACATTCCTCAAAACAATAAAAGCCATATACAACAGACCAACTGCTAATATCATATTAAATGGAGAGAAACTTAAGTCATTCCCCCTAAAATCAGGAACAAGACAAGGATGCCCACTCTCCCCACTTCTGTTCAACATAGTGCTGGAATCCCTAGCCATAGCAATAAGGCAAGAGGAGGACATCAAAGGGATCCACATCGGCAAGGAAGAAATCAAGTTATCCCTATTTGCAGACGACATGATCTTGTATCTGAAGGACCCAAAAACCTCAGTACCCAAACTCCTACACCTAATAAACCAATTTGGCAAAGTAGCAGGATACAAAATCAACCCACAAAAGTCAGCAGCTTTTCTGTACATCAGCAATAGACAAACAGAAAAGGAAATTATGGAAACAATTCCATTTACAGTAGCCAAAAAAAGAATAAAGTACCTAGGGATCAACTTAACCAAGGACGTGACGGACCTATTCAATGAAAACTACAAAAATCTAATAAGGGAAATCAAAGAAGACACAAGGAGATGGAAAGACCTCCCATGCTCATGGGTAGGCAGAATCAATATAGTGAAAATGGCCATATTGCCCAAATTGTTATACAAATTCAATGCAATACCTATCAAAATCCCAGCCACATTCTTCACTGAAATAGAGAAACCAATCCATAAATTCATATGGAACAGCAAAAAACCTAGAATAGCCAAAGCAATTCTAGGCAAAAAAAGCAATGCAGGAGGTATCACAATACCTGACTTCAAGATCTACTACAAGGCCATCATAACAAAAACAGCATGGTACTGGTATAAAAACAGATCGGAAGACCAATGGATTAGAACTGAAGACCCAGAAATAAAACCGCACTCTTACAGCCAACTGATATTCGACAAAGGAGCTAAAGATATACAATGGAATAAACATAGCCTCTTCAACTACTGGTGCTGGGAGAACTGGGCAGCCATATGCAGAAAACTCAAAGTAGACCCAAGCCTATCACCATGCACCAAGATCAACTCAAAATGGATCAAGGACCTCAACATCAGACCTGAATCCTTGAAACTACTGAAGGACAGAGTAGGAAAGACACTAGAACTTATAGGCACAGGAAGGAACTTCCTGAATAGAGTCCCAGGGGCACAACAAATAGGAGAAAGACTCGACAAATGGGACTACTACAAATTAAAAAGTTTCTGCACAGCTAAGGACATAGCCACCAAAATAGAAAGACAGCCAACGATATGGGAAAGGATATTTACCAGCACAGCAACAGACAAAGGCCTGATATCGGTCATCTACAGAGAACTCAAAAAACTAAGCCCCTCCAAGCCCAATAAACCTATTAGGAAATGGGCAAAAGAGCTAAAGAGAGACTTCACAAGAGAAGATATAAAAATGGCAAAGAAACATATGAGGAAATGCTCAACATCCCTGCTAGTAAAGGAAATGCAAATAAAAACAACCCTGAGATACCACCTCACCCCAGTTAGAATGGCCTATACTCTGAACTCAGGAAACAACAAATGCTGGAGGGGCTGTGGGGAAAGAGGAACCCTTCTCCATTGTTGGTGGGAGTGCAAATTAGTACAACCACTTTGGAGAACAGTATGGAGGTTTCTCAAAAAGCTCAATATAGACCTACCCTATGACCCAGCCATACCACTCCTAGGCATCTATCCTAAACAGCAAAATCCAAGATATCAAAAAGGCATTTGTACTACCATGTTTATCGCGGCACAATTCACAATAGCTAAAATATGGAAACAACCCAGATGCCCCTCCACAGACGAATGGATCCAAAAAATATGGTACTTATACACAATGGAATACTACATAGCGATTAGGAATGGTGAAATATTGTTATTTGCAGGGAAATGGTCGGAACTCGAACAAATAATGTTGAGTGAGACAAGCCTAGAACACAGAAAACAAAGGGGCATGATCTCCCTGATATATGACTGTTAACAAAGGAGACGGAGAGACAGTAGAGACCAAGTCTGTGAATACTGTATATGTTCTTGATACATTGTATATTGCATATATGTCAACCTGACCTAGACAAGGGATAGAAAAACAGGTTGTAAGATATCATAAGAAATGTACACACTGCCCTACTATGTAACTGCACCCTCTTTGCACAACACCTTGTAAAAAAAATTATGTCCAATTAATAAAAAAAATAAAATAAAATAAATTAAAAAAAATTAAAAAAATAAAAAAAATAAAAAAAAGAAAGAATATTGCTGGATGGGGAGCAAAATAGTGCAAACTCTATACAAAGATTTAACAATACAGCAGAAAAAAAATACATCCTTTAATTAGAAAACCAAGCTTGAAGAATCTAAGCCAAATACAAACTGTTAAAAATCTACCAAAACTCATGCACAAAGCTATTTTTTCAAAACTATTGATGATACATACAATTCAAAAAAAATCATACTAAGTGAAGTGACCCAGACCAAAAGAAACATAAACCCTATGGTGTCCCTCATAGGGAATAGCTAGTACAGGAATAGGCTAGTCATGGTAGAAGAGCAAAATACCCCAATAGCTACACCCATATGACCACATAAGATACCAAGTGAAATGAACTCCATGTTACAGAAACAAGAGTTATACCACTGTTGTAATTATTCTTAATGTGCCATGTGAACTCGTACTACTTTTTTTCTCTTTTTCCTTCTCTGTTTGTTTGACTGAGTGGTTTGTCTAGTTTTGTTTCTCTTGTAGTCCCTTCCTGTGGCTGTAACCCTCCCTACCACTGTATTACATCCAAGTACCCTGGATATTGTCGATATGGGTAATAGAACTGGGGAAGGGAGAGAAAATACCAAAATCTAGAGACAAAGGATAAAAAGACAAACGACTCCAAAAGCAATACTTGCAAAACTATTTGGTGTAAACCAACTGAACAACTCTTTGGGGGAGAGGGGAGAGAAGAGGGGAGAGAGGGAATGAGGAAGGAAGTAACAAGTAGAACAAGAAATGTACTCACTGCCTTTCACATAAATCTGTAACCCCTCTGTGTCACACTTTGACAATAAAGAAAAAACTGTTAAAGCAGACTAATTAAATAAAGTTACATTTGCACAATGGAGCATACATAAATATAGAAAGCAGAAAACAAACAAAAAAAAAATCTCCAAACACTAGAATAGAGTGGTCATCAACTCACAAGACTAAAATAAGTAAATTAGGGAAAAATTAGTATGATACTATAGTAACTAAGAAGAAGAAAACATATTTTCATATACTTTCCTTGAAATGTAAAAAAAGTAAATCAATACAAAGCAAACAAAAGTAGTTTAAATACAGGAAAAGTGACAACAAAAGGAAATAAGATTAAAGTTATATTTTCATAATACACTTTACTTTGTGCATTTCATGTTGAGTCTATAGAAATATTTTATTAATCATAAAATTTTAAACCATTGATAGAAAGAAAAAGCAAAAAAATTAATAAAATAAGATTGACAGGTTATAAGTAGTTGCATTATTTCAAGTGATTTTAAAATACAACATCCCGCACATTTAACAAAAATATATGCAGAGTTTAAAGAGCTACAAATATACATGTTTTTAAATGCTGCAAAACAAAAAGATTTTAAATTGTTTCCTATAATCCTGTAATTCTTATAATGTTATTGGCCATTGGTATATTATGGTGAATATTGTCCAATTAGGAAAATCTTGTGGTGTTTATGAGAAATTTTTCCAAGATCAAAGAAGAAACAAAATTAATAAGGCTAGGAATATGGCTTAGTGGTAGAGTGCTTACCTAGCATGCATGAAGCCCTGGGTTGAATTCATCAGTACCACATAAACAGAAAAAGCCAGAAGCTCAGGCCCTGAGTTCAAGCCCCAGGACTGTCAATAATAATAATAATAATAATAATAATAATAATAATAATAATAAATATAGTAGGGAAGATATTAAGTAAAATCTGTGTTCTTAAATTTGAAATGAAAGCATCAACATAAATTAGGTGTTTTTTTACTTCTCTTTGGCAGAGCTCACCTCTGTCCACTAAAAAGGAAAAGTGTGCCTAAAAAACTAGCATGTTCTTTCTAAGTGTTGTTTTCCCCAGGAAACAACAAGAGTATCTTGAAAATCAGATGTCTCCAATACTACAGCAGAAAATATAGAACATGGGTCTGGAACACTTTGTCAAGCTAAAAACCAAAAAAAGTTATCGAAGACTACTCCGAATAAATACAAAAGATTCAAGAGGAATCTATGTCAGAATCAATAAGAATAACCACATGGATTGGAAAATCAAACATTACAAAATTTATGAGTATTTAATGATAGTTCAAAATTATTGCTTATCTTAAGGAAATCTTAGGAACACAATTCATTACTTTGGAAGTTAATAAATCCTCACTCATTTGAATGAACTCAGCATTTGGGGCTTATTAAAATAGTTCTTTAAGGCAAGTTTCTCTTTTAAAAATATTTTAGCTAATGGATTGTTAATGAAATTTAAATGCAGGGTTAGGACATCATCATTTTGCCATTTCTCATATAACATATCTGTACTCATCGATGGCTGCTACTAACCACAGAAGAAAGGTAAGCTGATATCACGTGCTATCTATGAAATAGCCTAATAAAATTTTCCTATGAAAAAAATAAATCTCAACAACATCTAACTATACTAATACATAAAATAAAAGAAAAATAGAAGTGAGTCAAAGGGAACAAAAAGGGGGCAATCAGCAAAATTTAATTGTAGGAAATTTTACATAATAAATGCCAATAGGGGAAAAAAAAGGCAGAAAAGTAAAATTTCAATTAAAATGTTTAAGATACTCTTAATTGTGATTTTGAACCTCATTTAGATGCTAATTTAAACAAAAAATTTAGAAAAAATCATTAGAAATTTTTGAATACTGTATTGAATATTTGGTGACATTAAATAAATTTTCAGGAGTAATAACAGCATCTCAAATGTATTGGTAAGAATCTTTACCATTTATTACAAACACTAAAATAGCCTAATTAGTAAATTCATCTGGAAATGTAGTTCAGTTGAAGAGAGTGGCCTGGCATGAGAAATGTTCTTGGTTTGATCCCCAGAACCACAGAATAAAAAGAAAAGAAAAGAAGTTGTTTCCTATGGGAAGTATTTTAAAGATAAAGTAACATTTGTCTTTTTATTATAACAGTAATCATTGAAACTAAAAACCAACATAAAAGAGTTTATTACAGTGGTATCAAAAAATATTCATGTTTAAAATTTCCCATAATAAAAAGCTTTTGAAAATATCATGTAAATATTGGTATAAATTTGAAATCCTTTTTTTACTCAAAAAACTGTTACTAAGTTAAATTCAACTATATAACTTCTGTGCACGTATGGTGTAATTTAAAGCATTCTAAGCAATAAGTATGGAAAAACTGGAAATTCAATTTATACTTTGTAATGAGCCCAGGATTTTAAAGACAAAGAGACAGAAATAAATGAAACTACATCATTCTAACTAAAGGAGGAAGAGAGAAAATATAAAAAATGGGGAGTGAGTTAAACAATTAAAAAAAACACCTAATATCTAAGAGTAGAAGATTAAGATAGTAGAAACCTAAAGTATCTTATGTTATAACTATGAAGCAAAAACTGATATAAAATAAATAAAATTGAGAGATCAACAACAAAAAAGAAATCAGGGTTACAAAGTTGTACATTATATCTCCTCACCTTTTGCCCCAAAAACATGCATAAGCAAGCCTGTATATGCACCTGTGCACACACACACACACACACACACACACACACACACACACACTGAACAAAGTTTTCATTAATTCATTTTACTACCTCGGGAGAAGTTACCACATCCTAAGTACTTTCTGGGGAGAAGTGATTATATACTCAGTACTCTCTAAGTGCGATAGACATAGTAGCAAATATGATAGAAATGGAACAAGGAAGACTAATGAGGGGAGTGAATCTGATGGAAGTACAGTATATGCACACATGGAATTAGCACAAATAATCCTCTTCTGTATATTATAAATGCTAACAAAATAAGAAAGTAGACGAGTAGATATATGATACTTTATAAAGGAGAGATGTGGTATCTTTCCTAATGAAGCTTGCCGTCCACTGGAAAGATGCAGACAGGGAAGACAGTTACAATCCTGATTTGCAAAGTGCCATGATGGGTCCTCTGCAGATACTGTGGTAAACAGAAAAGGCCATGTGTGCAATGCACACAAGTCTTGTGTTATTGTCTGCCCTCCCTTTAAGAATGGGTTTTGCTAATGCATGCAGGTCTCGGGAAATGCCAACACTTGTCAATGCAATAATATATACATCACATCATGTTTATAAAGACAGCCACAGAGACCCTCTGATACTTGTCCCTCATCCAAGAGATCAACAGCCACACAGACTGAACAACAATGCCCACTGCAGACTCCAGTAGGCCATTTCAAATCATTTCACATTGAAAAGATACTACTGTACAGGTTCAATGAGGTCTTATTGGGAAAACATAAACTGCACAAAGTATTTCAAGCCCAGGAAATTTACTACAAGGGACATTTATAAACTGATCAAAAGACTGAAAGACTTGAAAAGACTTAGGTAAAGCCATCTAAAACACAGCATAAGAATATTGAAAACTACTATCATCCCTTGAACTAGAATAAGAAACCAGATGTAGCAAGAATACCAGAATCTCAGAAAAAATTGACTTCTGACACTGTCAAAGACTATGGCACCACTGAAACCTCTACCACCACTGCCTGAGCCATCAAAACCCACAGCATCCTTCACTTACCAATGCAAGCAGGGGGTCCAGTTGTCTCACTGAGAGAGCCTAGCAACTGCCTTCTGCTATCTTGCAATGCCCCAGAGCAGAGGCTACTCTGTTTTTGTCACTTTCTGTCTCCCATAAGTGCCTCACATTGGCTAAACTTAACTGGAAGCTGCCTGTCAAAAGAGCCTAGAAAATACAATTTGCCTTTGGAGATACAGCATAAGATAAGGAAAAAGCAGGAATAGAATCAAGAGCAGCCAAAACTAACATATAAACAACAACAACAAAGAGATTGCTTTGCTCCTCTGGCTTTTCAGCATCCATTCTCTCCTTTCTGCCCACATTTAACTTCCTTACTGCAAATTGTTACTTAAAGCTGAGGATTCCAAAACTTAGCAGAAACTTTCATCTTCCAGCTGAGCTTCCAACAATTTCTTAACTCCATGAAAACAGAGCAGTTCACCTGAAACAGCAGCTCCACAAGATGGCCAATCCCAGTGAACTCAAATCCAGAATTCCTATGATGAACCAACATGCTACCCACTTTGGGTTAAAAGTAATGACTCTATACACATGGCCTTTATCAGAAGAGCAGACAGAGAGGTTTCCTCCTCATGAATCAAAAAAATATCGAACTATAACTATTCCACTGATACTAATTTACTAATATATGAAAGCATTTAAATTGAGCAATACCAGTGCATATTTACTTCCAGCAATTAAACCAGCAATTACCAATGATATCAAAGTTTTATAATAGGAAATGAATCATTAGGGGCTGGGAATATGGCCTAGTGGCAAGAATGCTTGCCTTGCATACATGAAGCCCTAGGTTTGATTCCCCAACACCACAAATGTAGAAAATGGTCAGAAGTGGCGCTGTGGCTTAAGTGGTAGAGTGCTAGCCTTGAGCAAAAAGGAGCCAGGGACAGTGCTCAGGCCCTGAGTCCAAGCCCCAGGACTGGCAAAAAAAAAAAAAAAAAAAGAAAGAAAGAAAGAAATGAATCATTATATTGCTGGCAGCTTATTTTTAATTGTCCCAAGATGTTGGTAAATCTACTGGCATTTTATAAATCAGGATTTTTATGGTTATATCTAACTTTTATGCATTCCATATTTAAAACAACGGTTGGTTTATTAGGCATCCGCATTGATATCACAATGACTCATAACATCACCATCACACTGTCGAAAAATACAATCAAACAATGCAAATCTTTTATTCCATAATGGATGCTAGTGACAAAAATTCAGTTGAATGAAAAAGAATCATTACATTTTACATATCAGAACAACTTCTAATAGATAAAATGTCATCCCCCAGGTGTGAATGTAAAATGATTCCCTGTTTTCTACAATCCCCATTCATCCATAGTATAATACATCATGCTTCGTGCTGTTTTACATTATGTAAAATAAACAATGAATACAGACTCTGGGTTTTAATGCCTCAGGTGTGAAATTAGTTCTCTACCAAGTGTGCTTTTGATTGTCAGAGATTTAAAACATTCCAAAGTATGTCAGTCTGGGACAATGTTTCTTCAGTTCAGAAAAATGAAAAGTAAGCTAGACATTTAAAGGAATTGTTACAGAATGAACCATGTTGTGAATTTACCCATACTCTTTGATATCTATTATATTTTATGCATACAACTAACTCAGACAATAGTTTGCACACTTCATTTTCTTAATTTTTCCTCTGAGGCTCCTTTACACTGCAGTTCTCACAAATCCTCCATTATAACAAGATCGCCTTGTTTGCAAAAGTATAATTTCCAAAAATATTTGCATCTCCAATGTAATTAAATATTTGTTCACATGATAATGTATCCTACCCAATCTTCTCTTTGAAAATTAGGAAAATTTTCTGTACAATGAGTAGTGATATTTTCTGGCTAACAGAGAACTTGGGGGACTTCTGAGATAAAGTAGTGAAAAAAAACTGGTGCACAATATTTCCTCTCCCATCCTGCAATGCAGTGGATCAAACAAGCAAAACATATCCAGCAACAACGACAAAGCAACATGAAGGAGTTCAAAAACTGGACACCAAGAGAGAGAAAAAGATGAGACTTTGGAGTAAAATGAGAAATGCTATTTTTTTCTCTTATTTATTGTCAAAGTGATGTACAGAGAGATAACAGTTTCATATGTTAGGCCTTGGGTACATTTCTTGTGCTGTTTGTTACCTCCTCCCTCATTCCCCCTTCCCCCCTCCCTTTTCCCTTCTCCCTCCCACTCCCCCAGTTGTTTAGTTGGTTTACACCAAATGGTTTTACAAGTATTGCTTTTGGAGTCATTTGTCTTTTTATCCTTTGTCTCTCGATTTTGATATTCCCTTTCAATTTCCTAGTCCTAATACCAGTATATAGAGTATCCAATGTACTCAGATAAGATACAGTGATAGTGCGGGTACAACCACAAGAAGGGGATACAAGAGTGTCATCAACAATAGAAGCTACGGTTTCACATGGCATGTTATAGGGAGGTGCCTAACTCCTTCCCACCACTGTCCCAAGAACCAATGAATCAGGGAATCTGAGTCCTCTCCTACTACTCTCAGATTGGAGAAGAGAGTTGTGAGCTGATGGATGTTTGATGGGGAAGTTTGAGGAGGCTACAGAAGAAACAAAGTTTGGGAAATGAGCAAGGAAGCTGAGAATCTGAATCCCTCTAATGGGGCTCAGGTAGAAACAGGAGTGAGAAATGGAGCAGATCCACCTCCTGCTCACCTTCCAATCCATTTGAAGAACATCTAGTGTGGAATATTTAACAAAACCACAGAAATGAGAACAGAGCATACGTAGTTTAAGAAATCCAGCACAGAATTCAGCACACCTGTCTTCCAAAATCTCCTTCCCACCAACTCCCTATGAACTGCCATAAGTTGTGTTTTGGTGAAAAGTAAAATAGAATAAAAAACTTAAAAAATAATTTTTAATAGAATCAAAAAAAGAATGACTAGGGGTTGGGGATATGGCCTAGTGGCAAGAGTGCCTGCCTCGTATACATGAGGCCCTGGGTTCGATTCCCCAGCACCGCATATACAGAAAACGGCCAGAAGTGGCGCTGTGGCTCAAGTGGCAGAGTGCTAGCCTTGAGCAAAAAGGAAGCCAGGGACAGTGCTCAGGCCCTGAGTCCAAGGCCCAGGACTGGCCAAAAAAAAAAAAAAAAAAAAAAAAAAAGAATGACTATACCAATAGGAATTTGGACAATGCTGTAATTGTTTTCAATAACAGATACTCACGTTTCCATGAATGTAAGCAGCAATTTCAATAAAGAAAAATCTCCCCAATCCCAACTCCTACTGTCCCTATTGGCTCCCTTTCCTTTAATGGTCAAAATGGCAGGAAAAGTGGTCAGACTCTCACTTACCTGTAACCTCTCAAGACTATTCAACTCCAGCTGTCTAGACAGTAGCTACTAACAAGTGCCCTGATGTGAAAGGATTCATACTTAAAAATTACACACAAGTAAACTATGCATATTTATATACTTACTCTTTGAGCAAATAAAGGAGACTCAGAAATACACAAAAAGGAGCAAATACTTAAATCATTAAGTAATTACCACCTATTAACTCCGTTCACTTCAAGGAAACAGGCTACATAGTTATAACATTGTGATATTTTTTTCATGACTTTGAAACTGTGGAGAAAGAAGAGAGAAAATAAACACTATCATTTATGTTTTCTCCTATATAGATTTAAATATTGATTCCTAGTGCTCCAAAGTTCAAACTGTGAAGATGTGTGCTCCCACAAAAGAAACAAAGAAAAAAACTTACAAGAGGGGGCTGAGAATATGGCCTAGTGGCAAGGGTGCTTGCCTTGTATACATGAAACCCAGGGTTCAATTCCCCAGCACCACATATATAGAAAATGGCCAGAAGTGGCGCTGTGGCTCAAGTGGCAGAATGCTAGCCTTAAGCAAAAAGAATCCAGGGACAGTGCTCAGGCCCTGAGTCCAAGGCCCAGGACTGGCAAAAAAAAAAAAAAACTTACCAGAGTTATCAAGTCAGATTTTTCCATTACACTCATCCAATATTACACCTAAGTGAAACTGAGGAGACTTCAAGCAATAGAGTCTACACCACAATTGGGAAGGGCTTCTTCTCTTAAAATGAGGGCAGGATATTTTAATGAATTCATTAAACAGAGACATATTCTTTTTTAAATAAAGCTAGCCTTATTCCTAGAAAAATGAGTGTACCTCCACTGGACTATTAATGAGCTGACTACAAAGAAATATATTTGGAATAATTAGTTTGGATCAATAAGAGAGTCAAGTTGAACAGATCAGTATTTCGTGATCCTCCTTGTCAGTCAAAGATAATTATAGCCCTTTAATCAAATGTAATTAAATTACTGCTCTAAGTCCAAATCTTACAATCATAGCCAAAATGCCAACAAAACCACAAGAAAATTCCCTTAAATATTTTATTTTATCTTAAAATTTTCATTCTATAAATTACATTATTCTTTTTATGATTGCTTCAGTGTATTTACATATGTAGTTATATATTTACCCATTTATAAATACTTCCATGTAAGTATAAATAAAAAGAATGTAAAAGAGGATTTATGAGTGTTTACGGTAACTAATACATTATGTTTTACAAATACATAGAGTCTGGAAAATATAAGAATTTGTGATCTGAACATTTATTTTTCAATCCTCTTTTTTTTTTCTAGTCCTGGGGCTTGAACTCAGGGCCTGAGCACTGTCCCTGGCTTCTTTTTGCTCAAGGCTAGCACTCTGTCACTTGAGCCACAGCACCACTACCAGCTTTTTCTATATATGTGGTGTTGAGGAATCGAACCCAGGGCTTCATGTATATGAGGCAAGCACTTTAACACTAGGCCATATTCCTAGCACTGTGTAGTCTTTATAAATAGAAAATATTACTAAAAAGATTAATCATATTGTTTATATTTTTATTTGAAAATGCTAACAACAGAGAGGTTACAGTTACACCTTGCTTTGTAATTAAAGGTGAGCAATAAAAGATCTTTAGGAAAAACAAAGGCTGATCATTTCTTTCACATGGACATCTGATTGACCTTGGCCTCCCTCCTAGGTAAATTTTAATTGGCTCACGGGTAATGCATTTAGCACTGAGCAGACAAAATATGGGGTACAGATGATGTGATATAACATTTTGTTTTACCTTTCCCATAGTTTACCTATTTTTCGCACAATATCTTTCCAGCTTTTGTTCAGTGCTGATTAAAATTTTTTAAAACCCCAAATCAAAATAGAGATGGTGAAATTTAGGATTTACTCGTGTAAGTGTATAAACATGAGTGTTAATCTATTAATGTTTAAATTAGATAGATTAATAAAGTCCTACTGTTATAACTCACAGGTGTTCTGAAGCTAATCACATTGAAAACTCCTGACCTGCCAATGCAAGAATGCATTTATTATTGCTGTGAAACCAGGGCCTTGTATTTAAATACACATAATGTAATTACTTTATATTGTTCAAATTTGATGAAAACAGAATGAATTGCACTACATAAATAACCTCAAAAATTCCTTTTTAACCATTACTCAATTGTTTTTGAGAAGCTTGCAATCAAGATAGAATAAAACCAACATGCTAAAGTGCACAATTACAGTCTCATTTGTGCATTGCTGCTCCTCCATGATCTGTACCAACAGATAATGTGTGCTTAATTTTAAGGAGTTCATCACTTATATAAAGAGACACAGGTTAACCCCTCTGTACTTCACTTTGACAATAAAGGGGGGGAAGGAAATAAAGGGGGAAGGTTGAAATGAAAACATGTAGAAGAACACACTCCTCATAAAATGAAAGTACTGGCTCACTATAGGATGACATAACATCTATATCAGTAAAATGAAACAATTGTCTCAGAAAGTAAACATAAAATCTAAGTGTCTCCATAAAGGAAACAGGGAATGAAAGACAACCTTAGATTATTCACAGTCAAAAGTCCTAGTATTTCTCTGAAGGAAAAGGTCATGAAAGGAAAAGGTCATTTACGAGCACATCTCTCTGCTGAGAGATCTTTCCTGCTTCAGCTCTCTTCACTCACCCAGCTCAGGAGCAACGTTTTTACCCCTATACCATTCATTTCTTTCAAGGCACTTACCACTTTATCTATTTCTCCCATTGTTCCAGAAGAGAGGGCCAAGGTCAAGTATAATACGCTCCCCCACAGTTCCCAACACCTTAGTGCCTACTGCATAGTAGATATCTGCTACTGAACAAATAGAGAGAGCATCTAGACACAACTAGTCCCCTGAAAAACATGAGCCTTAACTTCTCAAGAATCCTGGAGTATCCACCTCATCAAAATGGTGTTCTCCGAAATTACTCAAGCAGAATCATGGGGGAAAAAAATGGTCTTTTAACTGGTTGCCAAACATGAACCCAGGAATTCTTGCTAGAAAATGAAAATATTGGGTTCTGCTAATAAGTACCTCTCTGAGTCTGTAAGAGTGGACAGAGTAATGATGAGGATTTTGTATCATCCTTATACCAATACATTCCAATTGCATTACTGAAAAATTTGAAAACAACATCAAAAAACTTACAAATTTTTGGCCCTCTATATTTGTTGCAGGAACAAGTAAAAGAAAAAGAAAGGTAAATGGTGGCTAATAAAGTCTTCTCTTTTTTTTTTCAATTTTTGGAAGTGTCTGTGAGTGTATTTCTAGAAGGGATTATTTTGGATTGGTCAACTAAATAAAAACTACTCTTATCATTGCCAGTGGCAATCTTCCAGTTTGTTGAGAAATGAATAGAACAAAAAGATGTAGGAAAGACAAAAGGGTGGAGATTGAGCTGAGACATCCATCTTCTCTGACCCACCACAAGCACTAGTATTCCTGCTTCTCAGGTCTTTGGGTTCTATACAGAATTAAACCACTTGCCCTGAGCTCACTCCTCCTTAAGCCTTCAAAGTTCATGCACACACACACACACACACACACACACACACACAATATATATATATATATATATATATATATATATATTCTATGGGTTCCGTTTCTCTAGACAACTCTTCATAATTCAGGCTACCATCTATACTTCACAAATAAACATAATACTTCTAAAAATTGGATGTAATAATGACCTGAATCCTAACTGAATGTAACTAATTTCTCAAAAGGAAATAACAAATAAAAATCATAAAGTAATATACTTTCTCCTTTAAAACTGCTTTCTATGTGTTTAGTAGGGAAACTACAATACTTCTACTAAGAAAACTAGGTCTTAATAACCTTCTCTCTAAAATAGTGATAATTATCACCAAACACATAGTATCTACTAGACATTTATAAATGTAATTTTATTAGATACCCACAATTCTGTGAGATTACTATTTTTCAACTTTTTATTATCAAGGTGATATACAGAGGGGTTACAGTTACATATATAAGGTATGGTACTGAGTACACTTCTTGTCAAACTTGTTGCTTTCCCCCTCATATTTCTCCCACCTTCCCTCTTCCCAATCCCCACCAGAGTTGTACAATTAGTTTATAACATATTGTCTTGTCAGTATTGCTGTTGCATTGGTTCACCACTTATCCATTGTCTCACCATTTTGATGTTCCCCTTCCCTTCCCTGATTCAGACAAACATATATACAATACCCAGGGTACCAAAATCAAATACAGTGACTAGAGGGGAAGAGAAACATGGAAGAGAAACAAAAGAAAAAAGAAATAATTTCACATAGTGCCTTAGAAATAACAACAACAATGATAAACCACTTGTTTCCATAACTTGGAGTTTGTTTTGCTTACCTTCATCTTATGTGATCATATGTACATAGCTATTGAGCTATTGTGATCATCTGCTGGGACTATCCTAGATGTCTTGTTTTTGTTTTGTTTTGTTTTGTTTTTTTTAGGAAACCTG
This sequence comes from Perognathus longimembris pacificus, assembly GCF_023159225.1. Taxonomy (NCBI): domain Eukaryota; kingdom Metazoa; phylum Chordata; class Mammalia; order Rodentia; family Heteromyidae; genus Perognathus; species Perognathus longimembris. The sequence continues at coordinate 122,989,106 of NC_063162.1, forward strand.
AGGTTCATAGAAGACAACAAATTTTGTCTGTGGTCAAGTGGCTTGCAAATGGCAGTTACAAAAACCTAGTGACTGAACACCAATCTGGAGAATAAAGCAGAATGACATTGTAAAATCAGGCAGGATGGGCTGGGAATTGGCTTAGTGGTAGAGTTCTTACCTGGTATGCATAAAGCCCCTGGGTTCAATTCCTCAGTACCACATATATAGGAAAAGCCAGAAATGGCACTATGGCTCAAGTGCAGAGTGCTAGCTTTGAGCAAAAGAAGCTCAGACACAGTACCCAGACCCCGAGTTCAGATGGGAAAAAAAAATCAGGCAAGAGATATTCTAATACCATCAATTTTTAAAGTATTTTTTCATTATTGTAAATAGCAACTTCTTTTTTGGTATTGGTGATGGTGGAGGTGCTATAGTTTAAACTCAAGGTCTCCTCTCACTAGGCCAGTGATTTACAATTTCAACAATTTCCTCGGCCAGAAAATAAACTGGTATCCTGAGAAAGGAAGAGGAGCCTTCAATTCATTTTGGATACTCAATATATGGCTTCTACACAGCAAAAACCATAATATCCTTCACACATTGTGCATGGAGGTGCTTTCTTAAACTCAGCCTGGAACCAATCCCAAATTTTTCTCATCCATTAAAAAAATTCTTCTAATTTTCAGCCTTCATGTCTTAAGATATTGAATGCAGACATGAAAGAATCTTGGAAACCAATAAAACTGTGAATTTCAAAGCTGTGAATTACACAGCTGTTGGAAAGTTTGCAACAGGGCCATTGCGGCCACCTCCGTCCATAGATAGTCACAATGCTTGGAAGGCACATCCTGAGATACAGAGACAACTTGTGCAACATCTTATTTATCTTCTGTTAGATCTCAGCCTACCTGGTCATGAATATGCATGATTTGGGGGGAAGTTTTTTTGCTCCCCTATGCAAATAAATGCCTCATTTCTTTTACGCATTATGCTTTTATCCAAACAGCTTTTCCTTGAGTCCACTGCAGGTGTTTTATTCTTTTCTTTTATTTTTTTCGCACATTTACAATGTTATGTGTCTTGAGTGCACATTGAATTTGTGTCTCTCCTAACAGATGACCATAAAGTCTGACACAGGTTGCTTAGCAACTGCCTTATGCCCAGAAGTAGAAATAACTCTTTGATATACTCACTATGTGTATTTCTTATGATTCATTTCATTTGTGTTTAACATGATAGATCAAACAGAACCATTAGAATCCTATGAATACCCCCAAGGGTAGAAGAATTCCTGGTCCACTTTAAACTAAGTACTCAGAGATCAAAACTGCTTGTGTGTCATCATAGAACTGTACTGGAGACTAAAAGAACAATAAAATACACAGTCTCTGTTACCAAGAATAAGGTGAGTATATTCTCATCAAATGCTGGCACCAAGATGTTCTTTGAGATTGGAAAATAATTCTCAACATTGTGATGTCAGTCTCACAGTTTGCTAAAAGATAAAGGATTATATATTTATCATCATGTTATTTGCTAAAACTCTGATATCTTGAAGGACAATCCATTGTTTCACTGGGTGAAATAGTGTAATTCATCATACAGCAAGAGCAATACTAATCACTAATTTTGTGTGCATCTCATCACTCTTTAATCCTCGTCATATCTGATCTAATCAAAGCTCATTTATATTATTTGTGACTCATTTGTATAGGAAGAAATCAACCAAATATACAGTCATATTGCACCACTTTCAAACAGTAAACCATGAAAAATGGGTTTTTGTTTTGTTTTGTTTTTTTGCCAGTCCTGGGGCTTGAACTCAGGGCTTGAGCACTGTCCCTGGCTTCTTCTTGCTCAAGGCTAGCACTCTGCCACTTGAGCCACAGCACCACTTCGGGCTTTTTCTATATATGTGGTGCTGAGGAATCAAACCCAGGGCTTCATGTATACAAAGGCAAGCACTCTACCACTAGGCCATATTCCCAGCCCCAACAAATGGGTTTTGACTCAGTTTAAAAGTGAACATCTTAAAAGCTGTAAAACATAATCTTAGATTGATAGTATGAGGTTAATATTAGATTATAATGAATATAAAAATGGAGCTTATTGGCAAGAATAAAATTCAGAGAACTTTACTAAAAACTACTGTTGGGTTTGTGTAAGCCTACCACTTCTAAAACAAGTTTTGAAAACTCAGTGTTCTAAATACCTGAACATTTTTTTCTAATTTAAATGTTATTGCAACTGTGATGCACAGAGGGGTTACAGTTACATAAGTCATGTAATGAATACATAATCCTGAACATATTTATATAAACCAAGTAGAAAGTCAAAAGTCTTTTGAAGTTATTTTTAAAAGTCAATTAAAATTGAAAATATGTGTAAAAGTAGTAATATCAAGGCAAAACTCTACCATTACAAGACTAATATTTAAAAGTTTTTTGTTTGTTTGTTTTTTAAGCTGGGCAATGGTGACTCATGCCTGTAATCCTAGCTTTGCAGAACACTGAGATCTGCGGACTATGGTTCAAAGCCAGCCTGGGCAGAAAAATCCATAAGACTCTTTTCCCCAATTAACCATCAGAAAACCAGAAGAGGCACGGTGGCTCTAGTGGTAGAGTACTAGCCTTGAGCTGAAGAGCTCAGGGACAGTGCCTAAGCCCAGACTAACAAAGAAAAGTTTATTTTGTTTTAGACTATCATTTAAAATCACTCAACTGTCTATGGAATAGAGACTGGTTAAATCATTGTATATAGTAGAATATACTTAATAAATCTAACAATCTGTACAAGAATGCTCTGGCATCCAAAAGGATGTCAATGTTGTCCTTCCTTAAAGTTTTGAGCAGTTGAATGAATGGTTTCAACATGAGGCTGAAACCTGTCTCACATTTTCACACATCTCTGCCCTGGGGCTAGCTTGGAATTGTAGTTTGTTTCTTATCTTGTAAAAGATCTAAGTTAATATTCTTTATCATAGTCTTTCAGTCAATGATACTTCAAAGGATTAAAGAAAATTTTACCATGATCAAAAGACTAAAGAAAGAAAATTTAAAGGTCTTTCACCTAACAAGTCTCTACATAAATGAAAAAGATTAACAATTGATTTTTTAATACTGCCTAAAGGAAAGGAATTTTTATTTAAACATAGATCAAGGCTGAATCAGAATCCCAGGAGCAAATAAAGTTACCTCCTAAAAACAGGGAGGGAAGAGAAACAGAGGTGAATCCAAGCAGAGCAATGTGTTGTAGTAGCGAATGGGCTACAGAGCACAGAAAGCAAACCCGAACTACCTCCCCAGTTTGCATAACTGCTGAGTTTCCTTATCTCCCTCTACTGAACTCTGAAGGCTGACTATATAAGACTCAATGGCATTAAAACATAAACCAATTAGCTCATTCCTCATGTTTATGCCCTCTAGACAAATACCGTCATGGCTTTAGCTAAGTTAGATCAGGTGTAATAGATTGTTAAGATATAGAAGACTATGAATGATTGAGAAGTGTGTGACATCACAACTAGTGAAGGTAAGCAAGGACTGGGTGCAGGCTCATGTTTCAATGGTTGGGGGGAAATTCACAGAAGTGAAATGTTCATCCAGAAGTGAAAGTGGTAGAAAATTGAGGTGATTTTTCTAATAATTATTTTTTTTTTTGACCAGTCCTGAGGCTTGGACTCAGGGCCTGAGCACTGTCCCTGGCTTCTTTTTGCTCAAGGCTAGCACTCTGCCACTTGAGCCACAGCGCCACTTTTGGCTGTTTTCTGTATATGTGGTGCTGGGGAATTGAACCCAGGGCCTCATGTACACAAGGCAAGCACTCTTGCCACTAGGCCATATCCCCAGCCCCTCTAATAATTATTATCTAGAAAGCAGGAAGAGTATAAGAAGACTAGATGTGTAAATGATAACAAAATTATTGGCATTTGGAAGTTGAGCTGTGGCTCAAAGTGGTAATGTGCTAGCTTTGAGTTAAAGAGTGTTCAGGGGTATCACCCTGAGTTCAAGCCCCACAACCAGCTGACAAAAAAAGTTAATAAAAAAGAAGAAGAAATTATAAGAGCTTGTTTTAGTCATAAGAGAATAGTGTTTGGTCATTTTAGTGTGTAGAGCTTGTGTTTTATTTTTGTCTGCGTTCAGACATGATTATTGAGTAGTATTACTATTGTTTTGATTCATCTCAGTTGTCTCATTCATCTCAGAGAAGTCTAATGTTGATGCTCCAAAAAGTTCTTCATGGTCAGCTGGCCCAACCCACAGGATAAGGCCAGTATTACCCCACAGTCGAGCAGACAGAGGTGGCCATTCCAACTGTCACATGCTCCTTTTCTTTACCACTCATAGCAATCTATAGGTATTTAGTCTTTGTCTAGATATTTTCATTTCAATTTATAGAACAGTACGTATTTAGTCATCACATACAACATTATGTTTTAAAATATGTGTGTATTGTGGGACAGCTAAATCAGACATATATATATACATATATATATATATAACCCAGTGTACATTTTTATGATGATGAAACTTAAAACTTACTCTCAATCATTTCCAAAAATATAACACATTGCTATATTGAACTAATTCTTTTTAACAAAAATGTTATAGTCTTTGGCCAATATTTCTATAACCTCCCACTCCAATCTCTAATGTCACATCCTATCTACAGCATACAGATAAAGAAGCCAAGCTTATCCTGCCACTAAAAAGGAACTATGGAGCTTGAATCCAGCTGCACTTCTGGGTGATTCCGACCAGTACCCATAACTACTGTATAATTCGATCTCTTGGTGACAGTTGGCATCACCTTAAAATCTGTAGTTGAGGCATGAATACACCTGACTCATGAAAAGCCTTTGACAAAGAAATGGGGGACAGAGTTCCCATTATTAGAGGTTAGTTTTTCAGGAAGCATCTGAGAAGAAACAGGAAACTTGCTTCTGGGCCAGATTTTATCACTAGCTGACTCTGAATAAGCTGCAGCATTCCTTAAAAGTCCTGTAAAATCCTGTTGCCTAAGAAAGACTATTTTATTTTTTGTTTTAGAAAAGGATATTCTCTAAATAGTCTTTTTTTTGTTGTTTTGGGGGGTTTTTTGCTTTGCCAGTCCGAGGGCTTGAACTCAGGGCCTGGATGCTGTCCCTGAGCTCTTTTTCTCAATAGCACATTACCACTGAGCCACGGCACCATTTCCAGCTTTTTCTGTTTATGTGGTACTGAGGAGTCGAACACAGGGTTTCAAGCATATTAGGCAAGCACTCTACCACTAAGCCACATTCCCAGCCCTCTAAACAGTCTTTGGATGGGAACATGAAATGAAAATATAAAGATTCTTTCATTACTTATTCTTAAGAAATACAAATTTAAATTTAAATTTTCCTGTAATGATGACTGCAATATTAAAAGCTAAAGTCTGTAGCAGGAATAAAATATGGCACTTCATAATAACATCCATCCTTAAGGACATGGTTTTCCTCAAAATGCAAATACTATTAGAAAACTCTCCTAAGTAGAATTATTTGCTAAATTGTTGTCAGAGTCATTACATTATCATGCCAACAACTCCAGGCTCCTGGTGACTTCCCAGAAAAATCTCGTGGTTCTAACTTGTCACATGGGTGTCCTGGATCCCACTGTTCATCTCACTACTTTTCCAAATTTTATCTTTCTTATTTCTCATCTCTATTCTCTACTAGGTAACCTGGCCAACAAAATAGATCATATGGATTTGATTGTGCTAATTACAAATCATTGCATTTGCCCACCAATGTGACATACTTTCATTTAAAAAATATATATTTTTGATAAAGAGATCCCAGCATCTTTGCAGGAATAGTAAGAGCTATTTTATTTTGTATACCACTAAGAATGACAAAGTCAAATACTATTTCCTGAATAAAAGAGTAGGTCAACTACTCTGGTATTTTAAAGATGGTCGAAATAGATTTTCTCTTTTAATTCTAAAAACCCACGATTTGAATACAATGTTTATAGGCTAGGGAAGGAGGAGCTTCTTATGAAATCAACAAGCACACAAATACAATGTTACTATCTGGCTTGTATAGAATAAGAAATTAGTAAATTTACCAGTTCCTGTGTAATAAAATTCAAGTAATAACCTTCACTTGTTGACAGTCATATTTGACAAACTCACAAAGCAAAACAATTTTCAATTTCAAATGATTCAACAAAACAATAGAGAACATTACTTTGAAATTATTTTTTGAGAAAATATCTAGAATTTAATTCTATGAATATGATACCTGGGCTATCTCCTAAACTTCTGTTTAGTTTAAATGCCATCTTAGTTGGAAAGAAAAAAAATCAATCAACCCAACTGTCTAGATTCACCTTTTATAAGATATATGAACTGGACTTCATTCATGACCATAAATTTTAATGAACAGTCTTCCAAAAGAGGGCAAAGCCAGTACTCTAATGAAAGCACAGGCTTGCATCACTATGAGAGTTGTGGGAAAGTACAGATGCTGCCAGACTTGCTATGGACTTAGCTTCTGATAAATACATCTGCATACAAAATACATATGCAACTAAGTAAGTATATATGTTTCTCTAGAATCATCTGTGTATAAGAGACCAAAAGATATTTTCAAATTTCCAACACTATGTCATAATTGATGTGTGTGTTCACAGTAAACTTGAATTCAAAACTAAAAAGGAAAAGCTAAAAGGTAGAGTTTCTTTTCTTTTTGTTTAGTTTTGTTGAAAATCATTACCTGACCATGGTATTTTTGCTACAGCTAGGTTACAGAGTTCAGTAGTTATGTGTGTTTCCAATTAACTTAAAATAGAAAAGCTAATCATCATTGGAAAAGTGTTTGGGGGAAGAAGCAAGTTAAATATTTCAAAATGTTGAATCACAGAGAGAAGACAATGAAAATATTGCTTTGCAGGGAAAAGGTCGGACCACTTGGATCAGACAATGGCTGTGGTATCTTGCAGCTTTATAAATCAATTTGACTCTGCATCATTCTAAACCTTATACATTTTTGTATTAAATTATATTTCAAAGGAAGTTCAGATTTCTGTTGCTATACAGTTTTAAAGTTGCTTGATAATTTTAAATATCTACATGTTACAAGAAAATCTTCATATGAGAATAAGATATAAAAAAAAACACTATACTCTTATAATTCCAAATAGCCTCCTTAGACATATGCATTCACTACAGTTTTCCACAAAGGTATGCCAATGACATGGCAGTAACTTCCATTTTGAGATAACATTACACATAATTTAAAAGACCTCTGAAAACAAAAGTCATATTGAGTCATGTACTGATTGTTAGGAAAAGGGAAATGATGGGCATTTTGACATTGCAGTTATCATTATTCATTACTTGAAATTCAGAAGCATCAGCTCTGGTTATAGAAATCTGAACTATCTTTATTATCTATTAAAGTCTTCCTGACTCCATGACCCAAATTGTTAGCAACTCAAATGTTTAAGCTGTTCTAGGGAATTTTAATGCATTCTTCTACAAATTCTTTAAAGATTTTACAAAGACCCACGTCAGTCTATTTAAAACAGAATCAAAGAATCACAGGAAACCTTGTTCTTTCTCTTCCTTTTACGCAAACGCTCAGTATGAAATGTCAAGTATGCTGGCTTCTGTTCTTCACACACAGAGGAATGGTAGGCTTGCAACACTGTCATGCTAGCCACACCAGACAAGAGCAAAGACTACAGAAGGATTATGTCAGATTCTTGTCTCCGTTTGTCTACACAGTGTTGCTGGTGATTGTGTGGGCAAGGCACCATCAACGCAGTCCTTGAATTTCAAAAATTTCATATTGTATCCAGTATGCAATCCCCAATTTGTCCATGAGAAACCAAAAGTCCAATAAATGTAAATGAATTACTTATGATCTTAGGACTATTGGTAGGAGTTGGGGGGGGGGAGGCGGGGAGCTTGTAATCCAACTCCTAGGTCTCTTGATCAAGTGTTATTTTACTACAAAAAGTCAGAAGCCATTTTACTAAAATGTTGCCTCCACTGTACAACTTCCAATCTTGCCATGTTTCTGTCCCCTTCCTAATTGAATTTCATTTGTTACTCTTGCAAGTGGCCTCTTTTAATAGAGGGTCTGCTTATCTATCAGGTATATTCTCACTTCCCTCTAACATCCAAAATTCTTGGAAAGATATCTTGCTTAGATAACACAACTGTTTTCAACTGCCACACAGCATTAACTCTGCCCTCTTCTTCATGTAGGTTCCTAGTTACTCAAGCCTTTTGGTCTAAACTTGGTGATTCTTTCTTTCTTCATTTGTTTCAATCCCCTAAAGGTCTGAGGAAAGTGCATGTCACACACTTAAACCTTAATTGCATCCCTGTACCTCATTTGTTCCGCTGGACTCACGAGTTACTGAGTAGAATCTTTATTGCAGACTCCTTGAACTCAAACTTGTCTTTCTGTCCCCTAACAGATGGTTTCCAGGTCAGCAAAGAGCAATGCAGCTATTCAGTTTATGTTTCCCCTGCCTGTTCCTCTACTGCCCTCTAGCAACCATTAGTAGCATGACAGAATTTGAAGTAAGAAAGTCATATTCCTTGAATTGAGCTACTGGATAGGTTGTTTTGGCTTCATACAAGTAAAAGTAAATACCTGTGGTGACACCAATGCTACTTTTCTGTGGTTTCTCTGGGCCAAGGTATGATTTAGGACTCAATTTTAAAGTTAAAGCTATAAGTTAGGAATAATTGCAACTGCTTGCTATGGGAGTCTGAAATGAGATTCACAAGTTCAAGGCCAGCCTACATTACATGGCCAGTTCCAAACTAGTCTGGGATAGAAAGCAAGACCTTACCTCAAAAAAAAAGCTGAAAAAAACCCTAACAATACAGTCTATACATGGAATTTCCTTCTATATGTATACATTTCTAATTGTTTTTGTCCAACACATCAATTTTTTTTAAATCTCCTATCTTCAAATGTTAAACCCAGGCTAAGGACTAATTCAAAAGGAAAAGGACCAAAACAAGCTAATTTCTGCACATCAGAAATTACTTAAATCCATAGCAAAATGCCTTCTCAATAGTAGATTTTGAAAGTATTAAAAATTCCACTTTCAGGCAGATGCCAGTAACTCATGTCAAGAGGCTGAGACCTGACGGATCAGAGGTAGAGGTGAGCTAGGCAGGTTTTATTTGGATGTTGAAGATTAAACACAGGACCTTGCATATGCTAGGCATATGCACTATGGATAAACTGTATTTCCAGCTCTGAAAAAGTTGTTTAAATTAAAGAACACTTTATAAAGACATTTTAATGCAATTCATGTTTCCAGTTTAGAATGCTTTTTGTTATTAAGAACTTTATTGAGAAGACTTCTGAAATTGGATGAGATGGAAAAAAATCAGTGTTAACTTGCTAATTGTGATGGTGCTATTATGTTATGCAGAAAAAAAGTCCTTGTTGACACAGATTACTAAAAACCTATGACAATTTAACATAAAACAGATCATGAAAAGAGAAGTTTATTATTCTAGTCTTGCATTTTGTTCTAGAGGATAGAAACTGCGTGCATAATAAATGAATAAAATTTTTAATTTACTCAGTCTTCCTTATGCTCTTTTCCATTATTTCGCAGACACTTGTGAATATTTGATGTGTTGGTTGATGCTATTGTTGACACAGTGATGGTGGTAGCATTTATGGATTTATCTGTTATTTTTACTGCATAATTCTACCATTTCAGCAGTATCTGGTCTATAAACGAATCTCAATACCTTTGTGCAATGAATCAACAATGTCTTCAGTTGTAGATGATCTGTCAGCTGATGATCAAACAAAGTGTGCAATCACATCAAGCCAGATAGTGGGCACAGATATACTCAGTGATAGCATAAAGAAGATTCTCGGGGCTGGGAATATGGCCTATGGTAAAGTGCTCACCTCATATACATGAAGCCCTGGGTTCGATTCCTCAACACCACATATATAGAAAAAGCCAGAAGTGGCACTGTAGCTCAAGTGGTAGAATGCTAGCCTTGAGCAAAAAGATGCCATGGACAGTGCTTACATGCTGAGTTCAAGCCCCAGGACTGGCAAAAAATAAAACAAAACAAAACTAAGAAGATTCTCTATGCAAAGAGAATAAAATCAATAAAGCACTTAGCATTTGGTGCTAAACACATAAATGTTAGCTTTTATTTTTTGTATATGTAATTTAACTTAAATAAGGTACAATGTATAATCTTGTAAACTATTGTCCCAAGGATCATTTTTTTAAATTTTACACATAAACTCGCACTGTAAGCAACTAGCATTAGCATACAGTTGGAAATTAATATCATAGTCTTATATATCATAGTCTTACTAGCTCATAGTCTGATATAAAGGTAAAAATGTGGCTTACATTTTGCATTGCTGTTATTTATAGGAAACTCATTCATATATACAATCATATTATTTCAGTTTCAAATTGATTTGTACCAAATAACTTTTCATTTGTGTTTACACACATCTTGTCTCTCACTGATTAAATAATTTCCCAAATCAGCTAGAATTTGTCATCTCTGTTCATAGCTGAGAGGAATAACCAAGTTGCATTGGACTAATTTACATAGTAAGGATAGTGGAATTTTATTCTATATAAAGTATCTAATATAAATGTTACTTCAATGAATGCCAGAGAATTTTGAAGCATAGAGTACCTAAGTGATCCATATAAATTTATATTTAAATCCTATTAATTGTTGAAATACATAAGTGTTACATGGTTTGCTTTTATTTTCTATTAACATGATAACTTATCTCTAGTCTCATTGTGACTCTTGTATTGTAAAGCTACTCCTACTTGAAACTAATGTTCTTACATAGTCACATGGAAAAAAAAATTGCAATTCCCTCAGATCTGATTCATGCCAAACCCAGTTGAGACAGGAAAGCACAAAGTGAGTGGTGGGATAAGGATAGTCAGCTAACACTTCAGAAACTACATCCAAGAGGTTCACAACCATATTATTTCAAATGTGTCCAAAGTATCTACTACAGAAAATATAATAAATATAGCACATACTCCTTTGTCTTTTTCAGATAGGGTCTCATTTATTGCCTAGGCTGGCCTTTAGCATGTGATTCTCCACCCTCTGCCTCATGATTTCTGAGATTATAGGCTTGGCCATGCCCTGAAAGTGTAAAGAATTTTGTGTGAGCAGTTAACACTTGTAAAAAGAATGAGATTAATGTTTATATAATCAAGACTGGGGTCTGAGGTATAGCTCAGTGGAAGAGCACTTGCCAGGCATGAGTAAGGACCTAGGTTCAGTGATTAAAGGCGGACAAGACATCTGGTAGAAGGAATTCCAAGAAACACCAAATTTAGGACTGTTGTATCAGGATAGATGAGTGATACAACTGTACTCTTACTACAGTTTACAGCAGGTCAACTGGGGTTCTTGACATATATCAGGAAATCCTCCAAATTTATGTTCCAAGGCAGAGAGAAGGAAGAGAGTATCAGCTTACAAACTAGCTCTCTTCATTTCTAGAAATTATGTCTTAGCATTCACACTGGATGGACCAAGTAATGTAAATAAATTCAAAAGTATCAAATAATATACTTTAACTATATATCAAAAACAAATACTTTTTAAAAATCTTCCCCTTGATGGACAATGATAAACTTTTTAAAGGTATTTGCAAAGAAAAGACTTTGAAACTAATTTCAATTTTTGTAAAATAAATCATCCAAAAGAATTTGCTTTAAAATTTTATTACATGGATATGTGTATAACATTTCTCATTATAGTGATGATTAATGTTTTAAAGGTACTTCATCCAGCTCTTTTAATCAGAAATTATATATGGCAATTCCAAGGAAGAAAATTCCCCATATTAAAAAGAATCATTAACTTAAGGATTGGCTCAAGAAGTAAAGTACTTGCCTACTGATTGTTAGTCTCTGAGTTCAAAACCTTGTAACACAAAAATGTTATATGAAATGATTATGGAAATAAAATCAAATTTTTCATAAATATAATTTAGCGACACTCTACAAAGCCACAAAAGTAGCCTAAGTACAAAGTGTGTTAATACCATAGCCTTGAATGTCTAGCCTATAAGACTGTAAGGGGATGGGGCTGGGGATATGGCCTAGTGGCAAGAGTGCTTGCCTCGTATACATGAGGCCCTGGGTTCGATTCCCCAGCACCACATATACAGAAAATGGCCAGAAGTGGCGCTGTGGCTCAAGTGGCAGAGTGCTAGCCTTGAGCAAGAAGAAGCCAGGGACAGTGCTCAGGCCCTGAGTCCAAGCCCCAGGACTGGCCAAAAAAAAAAAAAAAAAAAAAAGACTGTAAGGGGAAAACATTGTGTTCAAATAACCTGGACTAATGAATTCCACCTTGGCAGCAAAGGTTTGCCAACACTTTGTACAACAGGAGTTTACAGTTTCACAATAACCTGCTAATCTCCAAAGTAATCATTCCACCTAGGTCATCATTCCATACTTCTCATTGAAAGTCCTTTCTTTTTTTTAACCTTCCCACTGTTCATTTTCCTTCACTGTCAAGACACTGGATTGTTATTTAGAAGGTTATTAGACAAGCAAGAAATCAAAGAGAAATGGATATTCTTTATGTTTTTGTTAAAACAGTTGTGAATCTGAAGAAATCAGTTCTCTCACTTCAGTAACCAGCTCCCTAACCATGAAAATAGTCCAATGCTGTTATTTAAGCAGCATTGGATTCATAGACTTTGGCCTTCCATTTCTATGTTTCATGTGCACTATCATCTCCTGCTAATTAATTTCCATCTAAAGATAAGTAGTCTAATTATGAATTGGTAAATTTTCCATTTACTCTAGTTTATTAAGCTTAAATTCAATTATGTTACAACTGTTTACATTTAAATATGATTAGTTTATGTCTGGAGACTGTTATCTATATTTGCTGACTCCATTTTCATAGTCCTCACTCACTCTGAAACCCCCACTACAGACACTGCTGTTCTCATGAACTGGCATCTTCCCTTATTGGACAATTTAGCAACAAAACTATAATTGTCCACCATGTCTATATTTTCTTCAAATAATCTCATTTGGAGTGGATCACATCATACCATCCCTTGCAATCAGCCTGTTCTCAGTCTCCTTGTTTCTCTTTCTTTACAAAAACTGTAAATGTTGGAACTCATCTAGGTCTATCTGGAACGTTCTTCTTTGATATATCTGTATTTTATCCCTGGGTTATCGTAAACACCTCTCTACCTTTGTATGTTTCAATATATTGATGTCTTGTCATTATCTCTCCAGTCTGGTCCTGGATCCAGGGTGCAAGGTACACATACCATAGTGACTACTGATGTGATAGTATAACTTGAATGTTTAATAAGTATAGCAAACTACCTACAAAGAATTCTTGAGTTTTCCCATTCATTTTGTTTGTCCATAGCTGAGTAATGTGAACTACTATTCAGTGTGTAATTCAGAAGGTAGAAATATTCTTCCTTTCCCACTTGCATCTATTATTAAGTCTGGCTTTGTTCATTTCATACTGTATCTGAAGATCCATCTTTAGCGCCACCTCCACGTTCATTGCCACCACGCTAGGAAAACTACCATAGTTTCATCAGAATCATTAAGGTGAGAGGGGTGCCTGGAAGATGGCAGAGAGGCAGCGGGGCAGGAATCGAGCTGTCTCCAAGAACCCAGTTTTACTATTCCAGCGAAAAGTCCACAGTTAGAGAATCACATCAAGTGAGCCATAGTTCAGAGATTTGGGCCAGAGGGGAAATATTTAGGTAGCCTGCTTAAGAAGACAAAGTTGAGCAAATGCTGGCAGCCGCTGTGGCAACGAAAGGTTTTTCAAGGTTGTTGTTATTTTTAATGTACTATGAGAAATTATTCCACCTCTTGCTACAAGCTTATATACCTTTGCTAAATACCATGTACTTTGTACACTTTTTGTCCCTATTAACTACTTCTTAAATATATCTTTCATTTAGGATAAAAACTCTTTTTCCCTAACATAACCATAAAGTGTAAGTGGGCCATGAAGAAAGCTGATGGGTAAAAAATTATGTAACGGGACTTGAGTTTCCTTCTCTCCCAGCTCACAAATAATCATACCTCTTCAACTACATTTCTGGAAGTACATAAATCATGAGGAGATAACATCTGTACTAGAGAGGAAGAATTATATTTCTTCCTGTAGGATGCTTGACATTTTAGTACAGTGGTTACATGAGTGTAATATGGAATTACCTATCCTGGATCCAAATCTCAGTTGATCAATTTGTGTCTTAGGTAATCAAGGGTAAGTTATTTAACCTCAAGGTTCCAGTCCCCTCAAATGTTGAAATATTGATTAAAAACAGCCCACAGTTAATGAAAAAAAGCATAATACAGCACAATGGAGTAAATTAATAAAGCCAGAAAATGTGGGAAAAACAAAACTGTTAGGACTCAAAATAACTGACAACTCTCCAAGCAAATCTGTGGGCAAAAAGGTTGAATCTTCCCAGAGAAGAAATAGAATGGAGGTGAAACAGTGTTGATTTGGATACAACTATCTGCACTTTTCAGCACATAGAATAACTATGAATATTTTTGCTATCTAGAAATAAATACAACAGAATGAATAGGAAGAAAGGTACTATACAAAGCCCGACTCTTCCCTTCCAATCGATTACATAAAAAAAGAGCAAAACTAATCTCCTATTTCCTTAAACTTCATTTGTGATACCTTGCATACTAGTTATTCAATTTTCCCTATTTTCTTTGCTTTCTAAGCATTTATTTCACTGTGGTGTATCATAGGATGTTTGTGCTTTTAAAAAAAAGAACAATATATGATAGCTACAATTTCCTGATATTTTCTTACCAGTGAACTAATTCTAACAGCATTCTGACACATTTCACTATTTCCTACACTTATATTCTACCTCTTGCAAGATATTGATGCACCAATAATTCCCATAATCATTTTTGCCTCCTATCACCATTCATTTGAATTGAAACATCACTTAATGAAATGTCAGTTTAAAAGTAGAATCAATTCTTTTTGTACCAATATCAGCCAATAATGTTTTTGTTTCTGAAACTAAAAATGAATAGAATCTTTAACTAAGATAGAACTTATTCTGCTAATCCATTTGGGCATTTGTTTTTTCTAGCCTATAGTAAGGAACTAAAGAAAGGGAATGCTGCAGAATCATTTTACTTCAATACGAAAAACAATTCTATAAATTTATTGTTAGTGAGTAAACACTGTGGAAATTGAAGAAACAAAGAGTTTTATACTACATTATAAACTATTAAGTATCTGCATATGTTATTTTCCTAGAGATATTCAAATTAATAGCTTCTATTTAGAAACATGGCTCATTGGTACTATGGTTACATAGTAAAATCTAACCTACAGTCCTGTCAGCAGCTATTTCACTACTGTTTTATATATAATCTTGTAGGTGCTTATAAAAACAATTTACTATGTGTTATTTTCATTTTATTGACCTATAAGCACTTGAGTATACATTTCCAAACAATCATTCAAAATTCAGCTATCATCTGCAAATTAAATTACACTAAGAAAAGGTCTATACATCAAAAGCTTACAAAATCATATCGTGTTTGATATACTCAATCAGTGAATACATAAGCTTTTCATATACTAGATCATGTCTACACCTGAATATACAACTATTGAACAAGACAGAACTAGATTCCACTCTCACAAATGTACTGAAGACATAAGTCCTTCATTAAATATGTATGTAATGGAGATGTAAGATTTACGAACAAATGTTCTTGGGCATCATAAATAGTCAGTCTATGACCATATGTTTTAAAAGACCCAAAGGGAAATAGAAAATTCAGACAAGATAAAAGTTAAGCTCTACTTTCTCTAAAAGATACAGGACATATTATCCAGTTCATTTATCCCCTTCATCCCACCTACACCTTTATGCAACATGTGTGATATTTTAGGGTTGAAAGAGAAAATCTTTTTTTTTTCTAGCCTAAAATGTGTTATTTTTCTACTAAAGTACTGTTTCTAACCCAAGAAACCTAAGAGTTCCATTGAGTTATACCTAACATTGCAACAGTTTTGATTGAGATTTTGTACAACATGTAAATATGTGTATGTGCAGATAGATAATAGAATCTTAACAATGCCAGTTTTAGTTTAGGGTGAATATCCAGCAAATATACAAAAAATAGCTACATGAGAATATTAAAAATTCCAAGATTATAAGTTAGTGATAGAAATAAGGAACATTCAGCTGGGAATATGGCCTAATGGCAAGAGTGCTTGCCTCGTATACATGAACCCCTGGATTCGATTCCCAAGCACCACATATATAGAAAACGGCCAGAAGTGGTGCTGTGGCTCAAGTGGCAGCGTGCTAGCCTTGAGCAAAAGGAAGCCAGGGACAGTGCTCAGGCCCTGAGTCCAAGACCCAGGACTGCCAAAAAAAAAAAAAAGAAAGAAAGAAAGAAAGGAAGGAAGGAAGAAAGAAAGGAACATTAGGGATTTCTTTTTTTTCCAAACAAGGGGGCATATGCAATAATCAAAGTTATGTAGGAGGGGTAAGTAAATAGTTTTGAGGATGGATGCCAGCCAGGATAAAATGTTAGTGAGATTCCATCATAGAAAACAGTGACAATGACACACATCTGAAAGCTCAGCTATGCAGGTTACTGGGATGTGAAGATCATAGTCTGCAGCTATCCTTGGATGTAACAGAAAAATCCTATCTGAAAAATTAAAGCAAATGGAGTTCAAAATGTTGCTCAAGCATACAGCACCGGGGCTGGGGATATGGCCTAGTGGCAAGAGCGCTTGCCTCGTATACAAGAAGCCCTCGGTTTGATTCCCCAGCACCATATATACAGAAAATGGCCAGAAGTGGCGAAGCCAGGGACAGTGCTCAGGCCCTGAGTCCAAGGCCCAGGACTGGCAAAAAAAAAAAAAAAAACATACAGCACCTGCTTAATGATTGGGAGACCCTGAGCTCAACACCCTGTAATATAAGAAAATTAGTAATACTTGGAGACGGAAATTTTTAAAAATCAATTAATTTTCTCAACAAAAGTAAAGTATATGTGAATTACACAATTAGTGATGCTAGGAATATACAGTTTTGTATTATAATGTTTAGATAAATAAACACAAGTGCTTTCCCTCATTCTAATACACACAGACATAGAGAAAAACAGAACAAGAAAATAAAGAACAAGGACATTTTTAATAAGTGAAAGAAATTGACTGACTACTTATTTTCTGGTGTTTCTATTACTTATTAATTTTGACAGAATTACTATGTAAATAAAGGTAAATTATAAACCAATATGCATTCCAATCAGTAGGAAAAGAAGGAACAAGTTAGAATTCAGGGGTAGGATCTTCAAAGAAATAAAAAAGTATACTGCTAAATGGTAGAGGCTAAAACAGACAAGAATGAAAATTGTAAATTATGACTATTAGTTTTAGCAATAAAAAATGAATACCTAACCAAAGGTTGAAAACATATGACTCTTGAGAGCTAAGATATGCCAAATCCATCCATAACATTGAGTAGATTCAAATCAGATAAGGTATGGATAACTTGTTTACTTTTATTTCATTAGAATCGAAAAAATATAAACCGTCTGAGGCCTGGGAATCTAAGTTGGCATTTGAGTCCTTATTTGCCATGTGCTAATGGTAACTCAGTGAGATCTCTGAGGTTGACAGCAAACATTCATCACAGGAACAATCTATCAGTTCCAGGGTCCCCAAGCCTCTGGCACTTCTGAGCAGTTATCTATAATTTCTATGTAAGGATGTTCATGGTTTCCTCAGATTTAATTACTCGCTAAAACAACTCACAGTGAAGCACAATGTCCAATCAGCAAACAACCAAATATTTCATTATATAACCCTCTAGAGGACATTATAACTTCAAATCATAACACATACAAATGTTAATACCTATAGCTTAGTAGATGACAGATTTCCTATAACTAAAATCTTCTGTTGCACTTATGAACATTCTCAGAATCATTGCCTATTGTACAAGATTCTAAACTTAACATTTGGGTGTGTACAAGACTTGAAGTACAGTAAAGCACCCTTTATACTCAAGGCTAGTGCTCTACAACTTTATTCACAGGTCCAATTTTGAATTGTTGATAGTTAATTAGTGATAAAAAAAAATCTCAGGGACTTTTTCTTTTCATGAAGGCTTTAAACCATTCAAACCATGATCCTCACGTCTCAGTCTCCTAAGTAGCTACTGTTGTAGGCAAGAGACAATAGTGCCTGGCTATAAACCTAAACCTAACATTTAATCAACATCTTGAAATAACTGTTGAGTATGAATCATATTTTATAACAGTATAATATTTATGATTCTCAAATGATGAGACACTCAATATTTCAGGAAATATCACTTAAAAATACAAATAGCAGTGTGCTTAAAATGATTTATTGTTTCAAACATAACATCAATTTCAAAAAGATTATAAGTCATCAATGTTTTGGGGTTATATGTATTAGATAAGTACATATAGGCGACAAGGGTAAAGGTACATTCTAGAGGTGGAAGAAAAGAATATGGGCCAAAATTTCTTCAGTGCTCCGTCTGCTGCTGTTGGAAGTTCTGGTCATCTGCTCATCTAGAACCTGGTGAAGTGTCAAAATGTAGTAGCAACAATTAGAAACACTATTTGGGGATTTTAATTTTAAAAATCAGTTTCTATACCTAGAAGGTAATATACCTGCATTTCTAGCTAAGAGTGGGAGAATGGTATTAAGAAGGATTAAGTTTAGAGACCATACTGGGGGAAAAACAAGTCAAGAGGACCCAACTCAACTGAAGAGTCAGCACAGGGTAGTACATACCTATCACTCCAACTTATATGGAGAATTTAAATAGCACAATCATTGTCCATGCCAACCAGATACAATATGAGACCCTCAAAGAGAGTTAAAACAAAAAAGCCTACAGGCATATGTCAAAAAGTTCAACACCTATCTAGAAGGGTTGATTTCCATCCAATGTGCCACTCAAAATAAGAAGTTATAAACAAAAAATATCTTATAATATCCTTTTTTTTAATTTTTTTTTTTTTTTTTTTTTTTTTTTTTGGCCAGTCCTGGGGCTTGGACTCTGGGGCTGAGCACTGTCCCTGGCTTCTTTTTTGCTCAAGGCTAGCACTCTGCCACTTGAGCCACAGCGCCACTTCTGGCCATTTTCTGTATATGTGGTGCTGGGGAATCGAACCCAGGGCCTCATGTATATGAGGCAGGCACTCTTGCTACTAGGCCATATCCCCAGCCCCTTATAATATCCTTTTAACTAAAGAAGTTTATACAACAGTAAAATGAGGGTAAGTCATCAAAAATTATATCATAAAACATAAAAACATGTAAGGATATTCTAAACAAACACATTTTTTTCTGTCTCTGAGGATTAAACTCCATCACAGCAGCATTGGCTATAGGGTGAGAAGGAACATCCTATGAGTTCATCCATTTGGACAGAAAGATAGACATCAAGAACAAATAATACAATCATCAATATATGCAATATTAACTATGAGATTTTAAATACCAGGAATTATAGTAAAAATGAAGAAGAAGGAGGAGGAGGAGGAGAAGATCACACTTATATCTAACCTTATTGCTTAAAAAAATAAGATTAGAAAAAGAAATAGATTACATTTTAAAACCAAGTTCATTTGGGGATTAAAATATGTTAAGAAATACTGATGATACTGGATAGGAACATTCACCTTGGAGTGGAGATGACAATGTATGGCTGGCATCCAAGAATCCTTCTGTATCAACACTGGAAGGTGACAAGTTCATCTGTTCATGGAGAACCTGAAGGAAACATGAATATAAGCAAAAAAAAAGACTTTAAAATGGTTTTAAAAGATAAGACAGACAAAATATTTATGAGATCTCAGATATTGCTACATTGGGGCAGCAAAATACAAAACTATAAAGGATAGTGAAAATAGCAAAACGAGCTAAAGAATGACCTATCATTTCCTAATCAAAACTGTAAACAACAAAAAACAATTTCCTTAACCAATTTTTGGAAGGAGAAGCAGCAAGGTGAAGGCAAGGGTGGAGGAGGGTAAGAACTTAGTGTCTGCTTTACAAATGAGGACAATGCAGTCTCTTGTGGACCAAGAGTCTGGCTCCCATGTGTCCACAGGAACCACCATACCCTCGTTTTAGGACACTGTTTCTATTTAGATTCAAGTTCCAAACAGAATCTTTCTATTCATGTTTCATTCTAAAATCTTCCTTCCAGATGAATTTATGATTGACCTGAAATGATCTGTAAGTAGAGGAACAGTATCTGGTGCTACTAAACTGCCAAGCTCTGGAGGCTATCACTATGGATTGCAGCACTCGCCAACTTCTCTCACCTCAAAAGGCATTAAAACATGGCAGATAAGGAACTTTGAAGGTAAATGCACAGACAAATCACAGCCCAGAACTGGAAAGTGACATTGCTACCACTACCTTCCACATGAATGGTCTCTGCTCCTTTTTCATATCAACAGCAATAACTCCAGAATGGATAAATTACAGACAATCAGGGTCAAGAGAGTCTGAATCCCACTACCACAGAAGTGTTTGATAGTCTAGTTGTTTTGGATCTATGGTCTAGCCAAGGAAAAAAAGACTGGTAATGTATTCCCATCAATACCCATAGCACCGAAACTTCACTCACTAAAGGTAGCTCTATCTTCATAGTCAAAATCTCATTTTGAAATTCCAAAACAAATAACACCCAGGGTAACATATTGTCTGACTTATGGTGCTTTCCTACTAATCTACTCTCCTATTAATCTTTAATAACTCATTACATTAGTTTCAGAATACTTACTATGACTCTTACCACACTGGATTTGAGGGGGGAAATTAAGTCTTCCTCGTTTTTCAATTCTGCAGTCCCATATAGAATTGATATATCATAGGCACAATGGATGAATGTCTATTTAAAGGCACTATTAGTGATATACAATTAATTCCTCATAGCTTGAAGAGTGGACCACAATTGTTTTCTATTGATATAATCTGTAAACAGGTTGTGCAGGCTATTTTCAAAATTACAGTCCTCTAGACTCAACCCCCTTGAAGGCTATTCCCTAAGCATTAACACCCCAGGAAGTGAACAGTGTGGTGTTTGTTTTTTCCCTGAGTGGGCCATTGTGGGAATGCCTATAAGCCAAGACAGAGTAGGCTAAGACAGGTGGATCAAGAGTTTGAAGCCAAATTGGGCTGATCGGTGAGATACTACGAATGTCTGACCATGACAATCTATCTTCAGTAGGCTATGAATGATGCTTAGACTTCTTGTATCTGTGGAAATAGTTCAAAGAGAGCTCTATCCTATCAAAATAAAGATTTCTATGTCTGAATATATTTCCATAATTAAAGAAATGGATATATATATCACTAGATAAATGGACAAATTTTCATATCAGTTATCCTCTCCTAAACAGAAACAAAAGCCAAGGATATGCAGAAATGAATAAAAAATAGAAAATGAAGATTAAAAAATAACATGTATTGTGAAAAAGATATAACCTCAAGTAATTCCTGGTAAACAATCATTTGGAATCTGATCTAGCTGTTTCTTAGCAAAGGACATTAATCTGCCCTTGGAACAAGATGGAATAGTGTGCAATGGCCTCAACGTAATATTTAACCACAGCTAGCTATAAAAATAATTTTCATTGGGGGCCTGGGAATATGACCTAGTGGTAGGGTATGCACCTCATATACATAATGCCCTGGGTTCGATTCCTCGGCACCACATATATAGAAAAAGCCAGAAGTGGCATTGTGGCTCAAGTCGTAGAGTGTTAGCCTTGTATGAAAAGAAGCCAGGGACAGAGCTCAGGCCCTAAGTTCAAGCCCCAGGACTTGCAAAAAAACAAAACAAAAATAATTTTCATTTGGAATCATCTCAGTCTTACTCAGCCCTTACTAGGTACAAATCCTACTGTCATTCTCTTCAAGTATGAATCTAGAAAATGTGTACAGAAAAATCCAGTGGTATGAGACCGAATAATCCTAGAGTAAACATGTCATTTCTTTGAAAAATGGAACATACTTATCCAGAAATGCCTGAAAGATGGTTCCCAAGAAACACCTTTCTGCTTTATTCCCAACACAATACCACCACACTCAGGATGCTGTCACAACATATACTGCCAATTCCTTTCCCTCCTTTATGCTTCTATCTGACTCCTCCTCTACTACAAATAATACACCATGCTCCATTCCACCTTGAGCAACCAGGTAGGACATCTCCCCTGTGCTCTCAAATGCAGGAATATGACCAGCAGGTCAACTGAAAATCTAGATCCCTCTAGCCCCAACAGACATCATGGAGAAAGACAAGCCTAACGACTTTGTCTTTGGTTTTTTTTTGGCCAGTCCTGGGGCTTGGACTCAGGGCCTGAGCACTGTTCCTGGCTTCTTTTTTTGCTCAAGGCTAGCACTCTGCCACTTGAGCCACTTCTGGCCATTTTCTGTATATGTGGTCCTAGGGAATTGAACCCAGGGCTTCATGTATATGAGGCCACTCTTGCCACTAGGCCATATCCCCAGCCCAAGCCTAACAACTTTGATTCCACATTACCAATCGCTAAGACTGCATACAACCCAGTAACAGGACATCTTCACGTGGTGAGCCTGCTTGTCTCTGAGGTTAGGAGTTCTTAAAACCTAAACTATGTTCTGATTGGTTTGCCCCTTATCAGAAATTGGCGGGTTAGAAGGTAACAGCATTTTGACAGGTTTTTATGGTGGAAGGTAACAGCATTCTGATTGGTTGTTATGGGCTTTTTTTTCTGCAAAGCCTCACCCCAGGGTCATGAGAAGGTTATGGACTCTAGAAGAGTACCGAATGTTGAAGGGTCCAGGGAAGGTCAGAAGCAAAGAGTTCATTACAAGGCCTCATTTGCACTTGGTTTCAACCAGCTAGGCCAAGATGCTGACCCCGTGGGCCCTGGGTGATAAATTAGTTTGCCATTTCAACTTCAGCTCATCAGGTCAAACACCTGGCTAGGCACGGTAGAAAGAACACAGCAACCGGCCCATAGAGGAAAAAGGATCATAAAGGAAAAAGGCTCACACCAAAAATCCTAAATAGTTGAGATGCTGAAGTTTTAGGACTGAGGTTCAAAGCCAGCTTAAGCAGAAAAGTCCATGAGACTCTTCTCTTGAATTAACCACCAAAAAGTCAGGAGAGCTGTGACACAAGTGGTAGAGCACTAGCCTTGAGCAAAAAAAGCTCAGAGACAGCACCCAGGCCCCGAGTTCAAGGCTCAGAACTGGCGCGTGCACGCACGCACGCACACACACACACACACACACAAATAATTCAATGCATATTCTGCAAAATTAAGAAAATTGAGGGAAACTGGGAGTTAGGAGGGGTGGAGTAGAATAATGAAAGGGGCGGCTTTGATCAAGTTTCGCTTTGTTCATGTACTATGATGATTGGCAACTTCTTTGTATAACTACTTAAAGATGAAATAAAATTATTTTTTTCTTTAGAAAAAGAAAGAAGTTTAAAAACACTTGAAAAAGGCACCTTTACCAGATTCTGCTGCCAGTAGCCAGGGACAGCTCTGTTATCATTGATACATACAAGCTTAGACCACAAAGTCCTCTAGAGGCAGGGAAACCCTTGACACTGTGGCACCTTGTAAATTGCATGTATTTTCAAGGAGAGGTCAAAGCCTACTTGAAGGAGCTATCAAAGAGAGATCAAAGCCCACATCAAAGGGCTTTCAAGGAGAGGGCTTTCGGGGACAGTGCCTATGCCCTCAACTCGGGCTCCACAACTCTGCCCTCCACCCAAACAAAGATGAATTGTTATGCTCCCGTTCAGGTAAACAGCAAAGAGGCATTTATTGCGAGCTAGCTCCTCTAAGCTAGCTCCTCCGCTGATGACACTCAGAGGCCTCGAGTCACAATCTAGCAGTCTTTTTATATCATGAAACAAACAACTCTTAAGCAATCTGGGGAAACTTCCACACAGTCAGGCATATGTTTGATTAACAACACATCACACTAAGCAAGCAGAGGGAAATAGGCTAATCTTATCTATAGTTAGCTTTGTTAGCAGAGGGCCATAGTTAACTCTGTTAGCAGAGGGCTATAGTTAAACTTGGTTAATAGCGGGCTAAACCGCATTCCTAAAGTTAAACTTCAATCTCTGTTTATATCTAACACATACATCCTCCGTTTGAGACATTCAGCAGTTTTTCTCAAAAAATGTTGTGCAGGTTTTCTGTGTAACTTCCTGATTAAGGGGAGAGCAAGCTTAGATTTTTAAGATGGAGCCACATAGGCCTTTTCAGAATAGGTTGTCAACTAAATGAAGGAAAAAGACATTGAAATTATATGTACTAGGTATTAAAATTAAAAGTATTTTTATTTAAATAAGTTTATATTTTTATCTTATTCACTGGTAACAGACACAAATGGTAACATTTTGCTATCAATGCAAAGTGCCCATAATTTATAAAATATGGCAAAAATAAACAATAAACACCTGAAAACTAATGTTTAAAATATCAAAAAACGCAATTTTTTGGTTGGGTCAGAATTTCTGTTTGGTTCCTGCAAGTCCCCTTTCAAAGGCGTTTTTACCCAGCTCCAGAAATCCATATCTTACATGAACATCATTCCCCTTAGGACAGCTACACACTTGTTCTGGAACAATGAAAGCCAAGGGATAGAGCTCAAGCCTAGAGTGAAAAAGCTAAGCTAGAGCTTGGGGGCCTGAGTTCAAGGCTTCTCCCCAACCCCCAAAATATATGTTGACAAAGTTTCAGACAGTTGTCACCACAGCTGCACCAGAGGGCATCCTAGCTGTAGGTACTGATCTTCATGTCGATTTACACTTTAATTTATAAAGCATGCCTGAAAACAAGCCAGAAACACTAGAAAAGTTTAAATCACCTAGAAAAGGAAATTTAAAATTATTTTCATCATTATCTCTTTTATTCCTGGTCCTGGGGCTTGAACTCTGGGTCTTGGCGCTGTCCCTGTGCTTGCTGGCTACTTGTGAAGTAGCATTACACAATAGAAATCATCTTCTGCAAATGTGATCCCAAGGCTTTCTTTACAAGCCTTCTCCAAAATCTTCCTCGTGAGCTGGGACTAGAGCTCAAAGGCCTAACAGTAGCCTAGTCTCCCTTAGGATGGATTCTATCCCTAATATGTGGTAGAGAGAAAAATGACACAACACCCTCCTAGCTGGTCCTCCTGAAGCCTGGCAGTTGTCTGGGGTCACTATAAGACAACAGTCCTAGCCACATGAGCGGTATCCAGCTGGGGCCAGTATGTTTCCTCAACCACAACAGCCAGTGTGAGCAGCAGAACTACGATGAGACTTCAGGCCTGAACCTCACAGTAGAACTTAATGGCAATCCACCTTGATGTGTCCTGTGCCAAGCTTTTAGGACAGGATAATAAAAAAGATACACATTCTAGTAACTCTTAACTATCTAAAGATAAAAATTAATTGAGGGCTGGGGATATGGCCTAGTGGCAAGAATGTTTGCCTCGTATACATGAGGCCCTGGGATTCCCCAGCACCACATATACAGAAAATGGCCAGAAATGGTGCTGTGGCTCAAGTGGCAGAGTGCTAGCCTTGAGCAAAAAGAAGCCAGGGATAGTGCTCAGGCCCTGAGTCTAAGCCCCAGGACTGGCCAAAAAAAAAAAAAATTAATTGAGAACAAACAGTACAAGAAATGTATCCAATGCCTAATGTATGAAACTGTAACCTCTCTGTAATTCAGTTGATAATAAAAATATATATATTAAAAAAAATTAATTGAAGCTAGGATGGAGTATTTGGCTGGCAAGCCCAGCCCAAAATGTTATCCTCAGCACTGCAGAGAGAAACACAAAACAAAACAAAACAAGCAACCTAAATTCATGGTCTAATATCATATTCCACATATGTTAAATGTTCCTCAAAAATAGTCTATAACTAATGAATGAGCAGTCAGTGCTCTACTAAAGTGAACAAAGCTGAACACAAATGATCGAAGAAGACATTATTACCATTCACGATGTGAATGAAATCTACACTGATTCTCATCCCTTTCTATCTTTTGGTCCAAAATATTTGATTTCTCAGCTCCGATGAGAGCCTTTTCAAGTACAGAAGAATTCCTCTCTGCAGGCCCCTGCTGCTTGCCTGGAAGAGCTCGGCTAACACTAAATTTTGAATTTTTGAAACCCAACACATTACTTAACTTTGTGACCTCCTTCTTACCCTAGCCTCAGTGAAGGGGGGGTGCATGAAAGGTATTTCAAAATCCTCATATACATGATGATCTCATCTCTTAAACTATTTATTTGGATAATATTAAGGCAAGCATTTGTTTGTTTGTTTTGACAGAACTGAGGGTTGAACTCAGAACTTGGTGCTTGCTAGACAGGCACTCTTCCACTTGAGCCAAGCATTTTTCTTTAAGGTGGTACTCTTTCAAACATTTTTTCAGTTGTTTTTTGCTGCCATCCTGGAGCTGGACACTGTCCCTGAGCTTTTTATGATATTCAGTTCTGATGCTCTACCACTTGATCCACAGCTCCACTTCTGGGTTTGGGGTTTTGTTGTTATTGCTGCTGGCTATTGTTTGGAGTTTCACAAACTTTCCTGCCAGGGCAAAGCTTCAAACTGAGATCTTCAGATCTCGACTTCTGGGGTTGCTAGGAATACAGGTATGAGCCAGACTTCCATTTTAAATAAAATAATGAATTTCCAAAGGAAATTTCTAAAATAATAGCTTTCAAAACCATATTGGTTAATATGGATCCCTCAACTCAGGAAAATAAATTAAATGGTTGAACTTTTCCAATGTGTGTGTGTGTGTGTGTGTGTGTGTGTGTGTGTGTGTGTGTTAGAAAGAATGATATTGCATCACTTGAAAAGAAATAGAAGGACATAGGGCAAAAAAAATCATGTTTAAGGCTGGGAATGTAGCCTAGTGGTAGAGTGCTTGCCTCATATACGTGAAGCCCTGGGTTCAATTCCTCAGCACCACATATATAGAAAAAGCCAGAAGTGGCCCTGTGGCTCAAGTGGTAGAACACTAGCCTCAGTAAAAGGAAGCCAGGGACAGTGCTTAGATCCTGAGTGCAAGCCCCAGGACTGGCCAAAAAAAAAAAAAAAAATTATGTTTAATTAAGTCAGGCCCAGAGAGACAAAGGATGCATGTTTTCTCCCATATATGGAACCTAGAATTAATTGATAAATATATTGAAAGGTTTTAGGCGAGGAGAGAGCACGCAGAGAGAAGTAGATGTGATTGAGAGTTTATTGGGGTACACTCTCCGGCTCCCCTCTGGTCGGGATCAGAGAGGTCATGCCTGGGCCTGGCTCAGGCAGGGTTTATATGGCAGGGGCAAAAGGAGGTTCAGTCAGCGGTGGTAGTTAGCACGTGGCTTGTTCTGCAAGTCTGGGTGGTTCCAGAAGGGCTGATGCAGATGCTGTTTCCCGATAGGAAGGTGTGGTTTATTCCCGGCACCTGTAAGCGGTCCAGCGGCCTGAAATCTGGTGGTTTTCTTGGCACCTGTGAGCCCTCCAGCGCCCTGACATATATAAGTAAACGCTTCAGGTGGTAGCCTGAATATACAGACGTACATTAATGAAGTATGGTAGATTCAGAGACATAAATTGGGTGATTCTTCAGAAAGGTTAACTCACAATCCAACAAAATAAACAGCAGCAAACACATAGTCACAAGCGGGGCGGGGGGGCGGGGTCCGGCAGATAAAAAGAAGAGAGGAGATAATGCAGTCAAAAAATTCAATGCATATCCTGCCGCAGGAAGTCCCCAAAGGTCACAGTGCCCTCTGAGGGACGCTGCCTCCAGGAGATCAGCATCCCACTCTCTCTCTCCCCGGCGCACTGGCCCCACAGACACCACCCAGCTCCCTGTATCTCACTTTTCTTGCCTGAAAGGGTTTCAAGTGGTAGCCCTGGCAGAACAGTGTGATAAACACCACCTAGCCTGGGAGCATGGCGGGGGGGGGGGGGGGGGGCACAACATACATAAGAAACATTCTGAGATGAATGCACTTCTTGACTAGAACTACAAAAAAAAATTTTTTTTTAACACAAACACAACTACTTTCAAAACCTCCTTTCAGTTGCATGTGAACCAAGAGGAAAACCCAATAGCACAAACCACACAAGTAGGCAGCAAAGAAATGTCTTCCCGGTGGGTGGCTCTGACTCAGGAACCATATGCACAGAAAATCTCCACAGCACTTATATCCCTTCTTTTTTGAGTGACATCCCTATGGTGTGGGTTGGGAACCTGAATGCCAGGATACAATTTGCCAACTGTGCTAAAACACAGGTATTTGCCTAGTTTTCCAGAAGAGTCTCAAGTATAGGTCTTCCACAATACCACCAGACATTGGCTTTGCCCACCAAGAATGTGAACCTACCGTTTTGCCTGGCTGTTGAAATCCTTTCCAGTTATACCTATCCCAATCTCATACATTCTTCCTAGGGTGCTAAAGTCATTTTGCAAGTGGATAGTTTTTGGATATAACTCAACAGTTGATCTTACAGGATTACATGCAAATTTTTGACAGTAAGGTCCAGATCACCCAAGGGTAAAGGTGATTTTTTATTTTAGACTTTTAACAATTCAATCATCTTCCTGAGTTGTCACTGTGTCCAACTATCATGTTCAGTGGCCCACCTAATGTCATTCTAGGTAATGTAACCTTCACTTAATATATAAACACTGCGCACTCAGGGCATGCCTATTGTCGAATGAGTAACCTCTCTGATTTTCTGGAGTGTGTGTGTGTGTGTGTGTGTGCGCGCGCGCACATGTGAGCATGTAATATTAGTAATATTAATTACTAAGGGGACCTGAGCCATTGAACTGGGATTTTAGGTCCCTACCATGGGATTAGAGATACTACTTGAAGAATCAGACAGGATACAAATACAATTTTTATAGTTAACTTGGTGCTTCCTGGGTGTGAGATGACAGCCCAGTGTTCTCTAGTCTGGAGTTAGAGTCAGTTTCCTTTATTCAAACATGATGGGCCCAATCCTTTTCAGCAGTGTCTGTGCTTAAGAGCAGAAAAGGTCCCTCCCAGGCTGGCTCAAGCTTTTTTATAGGTCTTGATCAGCACATAATTATCAGGTTGATGAGGGTGAACAGGAAAATCAACCCTCCTCCGCCCCTTTATTTTCTAAGGGAGAGCAAAGTAGAAGACAACTCAAGTATATAGCTATGGACCCAGAAACTGACTTGCTCAGACTCTAAAGGGGTCCTCTGGAGAGGTTGCAGCTTCTTGATTTTTACCTCAGAATTAGTGAGAGGGGCATTAACAAATCCAATTCTATCTTCCCCAAGGGGAAGCTCTCACACGGGAGACAGGGTGAAGATGGCAGAAGAGACTCTGGGATGACCCCCAAAGATTCATAAAGCTAGGCACCTTTTAGTTGCAGGGGAAAACACTGTTCCCCTGCTTGCTGTGCCTGGCCCTAAAATCAGTGCCTCTGGGATCAGTGCATTACTCAGAGAATCAACTGCCTTTACCACTGAGAATGCCAGTAGTGGGAATCAATTCTTTTGTTCTCAGAGCAGGGTAAGGAGCCTCTGCTTTGAGAAAGCAAGGTAAAGCCCATTATAGTGGTCCCCACATCACAGCAGAGCCTGTGCTCTCATCTTAGGGAATGTGTAGTGTGCTGCTTGGAAGTCCTAGGGGTCTGGAGCTCACTCTAATCCTCGAATGTCTGGTTGTGTGCAGAGCTGGACAAGCAGGCTACACCCTTCCCAGGGCACACTTTGAGTTCCTTCCGTGTGAAATCAAGAAGTCAGTGAAGGGGAAAACCTGCCAGAGGAGCAGCCAAGAAGTGGGAGAACAAGCACCAGAATGAGGTCCTCGCCTCCCTAGGTATGTGGGAGTATTAAGTACAAGTCAGACAGTACTATTTTGTCCAAGGCCATTTGAGGACCCAGGATTACAATGCTAAAGGCCTTTTAGGGCAATGAAGGATAACCTGGAATAGATGGGAAGTTGACTCCAGCACCATGCTCTATGTGTTAAAAGTAAATCTGGCTATATTGGGAAGATATTATTACACAAAGAGTAATTGAGGGTTTTATATTAGCCTATAATAATTTCTGCCTTTCACACAAATGGTATAAGAGGAATAAGTGCTTCTGATCTTCAGTGGTAAAGGTGAGGGTCTCTCTGCTAAACATACAATATAGAATTGTCCAGTAAAATAATTGGTTGAAAAATTCAATAATGGTAACACTAAGCAATTCTGCTCCCCAAATCATTAGACACTAATGGTTTCTAAAGATCTGATTCAACTTAAATTTCTTCAGCTTTTTATATTTTGAGATTATCCAAATGCTTACTAGTTCAGTACCTTATAGGTTAAAGATTCTTATCTTATGAACAAGTTTTTTACTTACGTCAAAATCATCTCACTGTTTCTTATATAACTTCTACCCCATGTGAAACCAGACATAGAAAATATGGTTAATTCTTCATTAGCCATCACTGAAATTCTCTGCTCATCAGACCGTCTGACTCCATGAAAGGATTTGAACTGCCTTTTGGTGACAAAAAACACGTTAAGTCTTAAGGCTAATTCCAATTCCCTAGCCTGCTTTTTAAAAAGGTCACCCATTCACATATCCCCTTCCTAAACTTTTCTGATTTATTTCTATGCCTTTCAAGGTATGCCAAGATTCAAAAGAAGAAATTTTCAAGATCTTTTGGTTACTAGCTCCCACTGTTAGCTATGACAGACTGAGTCCAATTTATAATCCTGATACCAGAACAACTAATAACCTTGGAAATCTTCAGCAAAGATAATGCCAAGGTAAAAAATAAAATAAAAAAACTAAAAACTGAGTATTGTTTTTACTCATTCCTAATTTTTTTTATTAAGTTTCTACATATATTTCACAGTACACATCTTAAGCTGCACAATGATGAAAATCATTCTACTCTAAATAGCTTACCAACTCTATGAACTTTAACCATATAGCCATTTCTTCCAGTTTGGGTAAAACCTATATTACTTTCCTTTTGTTTAGTAACATCTGTTCCCTCTTTCCCATCACCACCCATGACTTGCTTTGTTCATTTCCATCAATGTCCAATGTAGCTGTGGGGCCCCGATGCTGTATTATTTTTTTCACCCACTTTGCACTCATTCTGTGCCCTCCTCCCAGCTCCCCTGTGGTGTGCTCATTTATATCCCATATGTGAGGTAAAACTGAATACCTCTGTAACAAAAGATCCAGGTCTCCAAATTGCGGAAGTCACAAAGGCTTGAATATTCTTCCTAATAATTTTCTGCATAATTTCCATCTTTAATTATTAAATACTCTACTAAAGTTATGAATGGTTGCACAATAGATGAAAATTTATTTAAGCAGCTAAAAGTCTCATTTTCAATTAGACATACTTAAGAAATTCTTCACTTAAGAAATTCTTCAAATTCAAATAGCTTAATATTTTTCTATATACTAGTTATAAAGGTCCAGGGTATTCACAGCATTAAATAGTGACACACATCAAGTTTCAGCGATTTATTAATCAGTATAATAAATCCAACAAACAAACATAATTATGTCATGCATTTGCAGGAGTTATTTCCTGGTGAAGTGGAAAATTGTGCGGATGGCTTCTGAAAGACCTTCATTTTAAGCAGCTTTATTGTGAGGGATTTTTTAATTTAGAAGTCTGGGCCTTCTTTCTTCAGTTTGCTGTAGTCCACATTCACAGAGTAGAACTTGAAAAGAGAAAATGATATTTTAGATAATCTATCAAATACAGAGAAATGGCATAGACATTTTAGAGTTCTTTTTAGTTTTATGTATTTATAATTACAGAAATGAATGAATTAATGTTTAACAAAATAAAAACATTCATAGGAGGATACTATAGCCTAAAATTGCAGTACTTCAATGATTTTGGAGTAAATTAAGAACTGTCTCAAAAGAGTACCATTAGTGTACACTGAGTTACAAATCTTGATGGAAAAAAATCTCAAGAGAAGCTAAAAATGTGTCATTTGTGGTTTATGCAACTTTTTCAGACAAAAACTGACTTGCAGCAGGTGCTTGCTGGTGGCTCATGCCTGTAATCCTAACGACTCAGGAGGCTGAGATCTGAGGACTGTGAATCGAAGTCAGCCTGAGAAAGGAAGTCTATGAGACACTTATCTCCACTAGACAAAAAAAAAAAGCCAGGTAAGAGACAGAACCCAAGTCCTGAGTTCCAGCATGAAGACCTACACACACACACACACAAAAAAAAAAAACAAAACACCTGGCTTTCCTCAGTGGCTTCTTCCTGTCACAGGGATTTACTTATTTCCTAATCCAGACTGTATATATATACCAAACTGACACAATCATATCACGAAGGTTAAGACTAGACCATAGAAGAATCCTTAGTTTATATTGTTAAGAAGCAGCTAACCAGGACAATGGGACTTTAAAAGAAAAATGAAGACATGATATTCTCCAACAGGTCCAACAGAATATTAAAAAAAAAAATTACAGAAGGGTAAAGACAACAAAATCTATGTTTTAAAGATCTTGTAAGATGTCATGCACAGGGGCTGGGAATATGGCCTAGTGGTAAAGTGCTCATCTCGTATACATGAAGCCCTGGGCTCGATTCCTCAGCACCACATATATAGAAAAAGCTGGAAGTGGCGCTGTGGCTCACTCAAGTGGCAGTGCTAGCGTTGAGCAAAAAGAAGCCAGGGACAGTGCTCAGGCCCTGAATTCAAGCCCCAGGACTGGCAACAAAAACAAAACCAAACAAAATACGATGTCATGCACAGATCTACATTCTGTATATGCTTATATCTTAATCATATGACCTTTTCCATTTTTTTTTAATTTAAAGGCAGATGAAGATGAAGTTATGACTTGGTGAAGTTATGACTTAGAAAACACAGAGTAACAGCAAGATCAGGGGCTGGGAATATGGCCTAGTGGCAAGAGTGCTTGCCTGGTCGTATACTTGAAGCCCTGGGTTCCATTGCTCAGCACCATATAAAGAAATCAGCCAGAAGTGGCGCTGTGGCTCAAGTGGCAGAGTGCTAGCCTTGAGTAAGAAGAAGCTAGGGACAGTGCTCAGGCCGAGTTCAAGGCCCAGAACGGGTTTAAAAAAAAAAAAAAAGCAAGATAAATCTCCTATGCCCATGCAGAGTGGACAGCTGAGGATATCATTTTCAATTTTCTCCAAACTAAACAGACTTCCAATGCATTTGTTTCGCAGGTATATATATATATATATATATATATATATATATATATATACATATATATATATATGTATATATATATATATGTATGTTCACATGGCAAATTTTCAGGTATCTGTACTATCTTTTACTTTTATGTCCCTGTCCTTTTTCTCAGCTTAATGGTGGCTAACTTGAGAGCCCCTAGAATAACTATTTCCAATCTGGAACCTGAGATATTTTATTACCTAATTTGTTGCTGTGTCTGTAATGATTACATTCTATTTTGGTCCTATCTCTTATTGTTTGCATTAGTTTTTCATATTTATCAACATATAACCCTCTGTTGGGAAGTGAATACTTACATCTTCCTAAAATTCATGTTGAAAACCTCATCTCTAACATAATGATGGTATTGAGGAATTGGGATTTCAGGAAACTAAGTATGTCATTAGATTACTTCCTTTTTAAGTTGGAAACATGATTCATTCATTCTAACAACTTTGGGAAGACATAATAGGACATTCATCTGGCACCTTGATCTTAGACTTCTCAACCTCCAGAACTGTGAGAAATTTCTGTTGTTTAGGTCATCTATGAAGTACCTTGTCACAGCCAACTCAAATCTTAGTGGCTTATAGTAAAATTGTTAAGTCCCTCATAAGCCCATTGTTCTCCTTTTCTTCACTGGAAGTCCATGCTGAACAGCCCTTATCTGTCAATTGTGCTCTCATGAGAAATGGAAAAGAACATGGAGGAAACACATTGGTTCAGAAGGGCAGATAACACTCCCCCCTACTCATGATTTCCTAGGGAAAATCCTATGGCCAAACCTGACGCCAGCATGTCGTTGGGCCAGAAAAACAAATTCTCGTAGGTCAGACAGTTAATGATGAGAATAATGTAGTTGACTTTAGTGTTTGTGTTTAAATGTAGTTGTAAAATTTTACTAACCCCTAGTTTACACATTTCTACATTTAGTTTTGTTATTTTTACAGTTATATGTCTCTTCGATTCTCCAGTCTCTATCAGTACTATAGCTACTCTATGCCACACATTAGGTTTTTGGTAGTGTTATTCCACTTCCAGTTCATTAAGTCTCATATTGATATGTATTACTATATTCCAAAGCTCTGATTACTAGCTTCTTTACCAGCATCATTTAGCATGTTTTCTGAACTCTGTATACAAAGATAATCCAGTATGCTGTTAGGTGAAAAGATCAAGGACTCTTTTTGTTTTTTTGTTGTTGTTTTTCACTGTTTCTTTGTTTTGTTTTTTGCCAGTCCTGGGGCTTGAACTCAGGATCTGAGCACTGTCTCTGGCTTCTTTTTGCTCAAGGCTAGCACTCTGCCACTTGAGCCACAGCGCCACTTCTGGCTTTTTCTATATATGTGGTGCTGAGGAATCGAACCCAGGGCTTCATGTATACAAGGTGAGCACTTTACCACTAGTCCATATTCCCAGCCCTTTTTACTGTTTCTTAAATGTAGCAACTTTGTTCTGAAATGAACCATTGAAATTCATAAGATCCAAAGAAAATCAGACTGGGCACTGGTAGTTCATGCCTATAATCCTAGCTACTCTGGAGGCCGAGATTTGAGGATCACAATTTGAAGCCAGCCTTGGCAGGCAGGGGTTATGGCTCAAGTGGTAAAGCATAAGAGCTCTGGGATAGTTCCCAAACCAAGTTCAAGCCTCAAGACAAGCACTAATATGAAAAAGAAAAAATATCAGACTATCTACTGATCATTTTTGGGGACAATGTATTCATATACTGGCTTGTTTCAACTAGAGCAGTACTGCATATATGTGTGTGCATGCATGTTTGCAGCAGTGAATTGAACTAAGGGCCTGATCACACCCAGAGTCTAAAAGCTGGAAAGAAATTAGTAAAACTACTCGTTTCGATTTCACAGAACAGTCTACATTGGACAAAGTTCATTATAACAAAAACTTAATTGTATTTCCAATTTCAAGATAAATTACCCATGGCCAATTGATTCTGAAATGTTGTACCTTACCTTGTACTGATCATTGGGACCCAGTTTGTTCCAGGGTTCTGGGTTATTCTTCCTGTCCCAACTAAAATGAATGAAAAATTATAATTGTCATAATATTGACATACTTTTTAGAATGATGTTCTATACTTATTAAATTGATAGTGTGAATAGGTCAATTTCATCCCACCATGTGGAATAGGATACTTTTATTGTAGAGTTAAAGTGGAGACAGAGTCTGTAGTAAACAATCTCACATAATCAAGTAATGAAAAGTAAAACACAGAACTTTGGGAGGAAGCTATTCTATCCCTATCATCATCACAGGATAAAGATGATGGCGTCTACAAAGGCTTTTCATTTTATCACTGAAGTGATAGGGATGCTGATTTATTGTTTGTCAATATTACCTATTGTGGAAAAGTAGTCAAATCTATTCCTAAATCATGAATAAATGCTTTATACAGAACAAATACCATAGAATTGCTAGTACTATATTTTATGATGGCTTGAGGAATCAGCCATCATAAAATATGGTATTAGCAATCCTATTATACCAATAAGAAAATAGATTAGTTTCAAAAATCAGAAAAACAATAAATGACAAGAGCCAAAGATCTGAACTTCCTGTCTGGCTACAAAAGTCAGGTAACTACGCCGTTAATCTACCCTAAAAAGACTAATTCATAACCAGTTTGACAAACCATCAAGGTTTTAAAAACTTTTGTTTTTGTTCGTTGTGGGTCTTGAACGCAGGGCCTGGGCACTGTCCCTGAGCTTTTGTGCTTACAGCTAGCACTCTACCACACTCTGAGCCACAATGACACTTCCAGTTTTTCTAGTGATTAACTGGAGATAAAGAGTCTCACAGACTTTCCTGCCAGATCTGGCTTTGAACTGTGATCCTCAGATCTCAGCCTCCAAATGAGCTAGGATTTGGGGCTGGGAATATGGCTTAGTGGTAGAGTGCTGGCCTCAAATGCATGAAGCCCTGGGTTCGATTCTTCAGCACCATATAAACAGAAAAGGCTGGAAATGGTGCTGAGGCTCAAGTAGTAGAGTGCTAGCCTTGAGCAAAAAAAAAAAAAAAAAAAAAGGAAGCCAGGGACAGTGCTCAGGCCCTGAGTCCAAGCTCAAGGACTGGCAAAAAAAAACAGATTAGCTAGGATTTCAGGCATGAGGCACCAAGAAAGTTTAAACATTTTAAGTACTTACCTTACATCTGGATTGAACAGGGCCAGGCGAGTCACATACAGTGCTGCTCCAGTACCTCCCGCTCCAATAAACACAAAGAGGGGGATCAACTGGAACCAAAGATAAAATGGACAAGAATTAAGAAACAACTTCCAATTTCCTCGTATTGATTAAATGAGAGGTTACAATAGCTTCTGCAGATTAACTTCCAAATATCAAAACTGCTTCTTTGTTAACTTGTTTTACAATTTAAGTAACCATAATAGAAGATTTCTTATAAGATTAATGTAACAGAAGATTTATAATTACTTTTCTAATGAAATGGAGTTTTCAAAGGATGATAAAGTGATCCTGGCTCAAGTATCTAATGTATTACATGGAGCAAGTTTTATGGGCATTTTAAATTTCAAACAATTTATACCCCATTTTCTTGATCCCCACATCAGCTATATGTCATCTAGGCTATTACATCTCACATAATAATTCCTGCTAAATTTCACAGCGTCCTTTATGTCAAAGCTGAGGGGGAAAGTTTTCTGGAAATTATTTATTTGTGCCTCCGAAAGAATGCATGAAAAATATAACGTCTGTGAAGAGAGTGTGAATAAGTAGAAACAAGCCTATTGCCCATATTTACTTTAATCAGAAAGTGAAAACGCTTTAACCAACTCAAATATTAAGTATTCGGGAAACTGGGTTTAAGACAAAGATTAACAGATATACAGCTGAGGGCTTTTTTTGTTTGTTTGCACATTGACGTGGGGGGGTGGGGAATGAGACATCACAAAAATTTAAATTAAATTAAAATAGTGTAATTGCAAGTTCCTCAATGTCAAGGCATCCATCCATCCAAAGTGAAGAGTCCAAGTTCAAGGGCCCCTTACACTTAGGGAGGCCTAGTGGTGCAATGCGGGAGGAATACATCTTCCCCATATAAGTAGCATAACAAACATACCGAGATCCTAACCTTGGTTACATTCCAAGCCACTAAGCGCACGCCCATCTCTACCTACCCACCGACAAAGGAGCATCAAGTTTAATCATTCCGCAGTCACTTTATTTTCCCCGTAAGCCTGCCAGCAAAACCCGACAAGACACGGCCTAGAAGGGCACACGACTCAAGGGCCTGGGTTAACCTGGGCACCTGAAAGCCAGACAGGATCTAACTCGAAGGGTCGCCCAGGCGCTGCGGAAGGAGGCCGCTCCCACGGGACTGGGACAGCGCGACTATACACACGGACCCAGGAGGATACAGGGAAACTTACACTTGGATGTTTCTTGGCCTGGTTGATGATCTGACGGAGCATGTTTGCAGCAGAGGCCTGACGTTCAAAAGAATAAAAGTTCCAGGCGCGAGACTTACGCCTTCTCTGAACCTGAACCCCAGCGGGTGCGGACGACCAATGTCACCCAGATCCACCTACCTGAAGGACCCTAGCTCCTAGGGCAGCCTGCGGGCGGGAGGCCCCGGATGCGGCTGTCTATAATAGTGCCTGTTTTGATCAACCTCTTTACGCAACCGCCCTAACCAGGCCTGCCTGTAACCATTCCATTCCAAAGTGAAATATCCTTCATTCATGTTCCATGAATATTCCAGACTGGTAACCTTGGCTGTTGAAACTAAAGGTGTTCGATGGGCCAGACAGGCACTTTTCAAGGAGGCCTATGTGTTTAAATCTGAGGGGTCGCTCCGCGGGATGGGGGCCTGTCGCGCGGCGCCTGAGAGCCGGGGGCGCGCGCGCCGTCGCCCAATGGGGAGCGCGTGCCGGGCGCGCGCCGGGCGGCCCTGACCGCCGCTGAGGGAGCTGCGCGGCGCCTCTGCCGGCCCAGAGCGAGCGCCTGGAGGGCAGGTCGGGTCTCCAGCCGCCAAGGTCATCCGCCAGCTGTGGTTTAAGAAGACAGCAGCTGCTTCCTGTTTTAGCCTGTGGTTTACAGAGTGGAAGTTAAGAACTAATAAACAACTGGCACATGCCACCATTTCTTCTTGGCCAAAAATTATTTTTTGATGTGTGTGTGTGTGTCTGTGTGTGTCTGTGTCTGTGTGTGTGTCTGTCTGTCTGTCTGTATTGGGATTTGAACTCAACGCCTCCTGTCTGTCTAATCTCTGTAATGGGATTTGAACTCACGGCCTCCTGCGCTCACCTTTTCAGTCAAGGTATTATGCCAAGTCGCAAAAGAACCATTCCAAGACCACCGAGACTCAGATGTTCTGAAATGCAAAAGAAAGGCAAGGCTTTATTCAGGCGGGCCTGGACCTCATCCTGGACCTCATCCTACCCACTGACACAGCAGAGGTTAGGAGGAAGCCCTGAGCTGCGATTGCACAGGGCTTATAAAGGCAAAAAACAAAGTTACAGCCATCAGGTGTTCAAGCAAGACAAAAAGTTACAGCAATCAGGTGTTCAAGCAAGACAAAAAACATAGTTACAGCAATCAGGTGTTCAAGCAAGCAAGATTAGGCGACGGGTACAAATATGATTGCCTCAGGGCTCAAGACATTCTGGGGACTGTTAGAGTTAAGCATTCCCAGGCGGTTAGAGTTCTTGACTGGCTGGGCCCTAATAAGCTTGCCCTGGGTTTGCTCATAGTTTAAACAGACAACAAAACGGGGGCTGCCTGAAAATGGGGTTTACTTTAACTCTTTATTCCCCCCTTCAAAGGCTAGCTAGCACTTAGGCACTTGAGCCACCCCTCCACTTTGGCTTTTTGCTGGTTAAGAGTCTCAGGCTTTTCTGTTCCACTGTCTTCAGACAGCCTTAATAGTTAGGATACTAGGTGTGGCCACTTACCTTTACAGAAGTTTCATTCTTTACATTCACTGGCCTTGTTCCTACAAATAACCTTTTCCTACTACCCTAGGAGGATTTCTTCCAGAATTTTCTGTGGAATGGGCTTTGTGGGGCACTTGAGGTTACATTACAACAGATAATCAGAACCCCCGCAGATCTCTTAACTTAAATCCTTAATCAATTGAACCAGTAGCTAAGAAGACTAACAGTTCCTCTGAAAAAGTTAGATTGGAGTAGACAATAACTAAGTGAAAAATTGCAGATACAGATGTGTGGAGCCAATAATGATTGACATAATCTAGCATGGCTGAAACCTGCAGAGATCAGAACCACTTATAGAAGGCTTTATGTTCAGAACTGTTGGAAGCTCATCAAACAAAAGCTTCCATAATTTGTTTTGTCCTTGAATGGAGAAATGATGAATAAACATGAAAGATGAGGGGCCTACTTGCAAAGGGGCCATTACAATAGTCCCTGCAAGTGAGAATAATAGCTTGGAATAATGCAAGGAATGTAATTGGAAAGAAAAAAAAAGACTTCAAAGACATTTCAAATAGAATTTGAAGGTTGAATATCAGAAGTTAAAAATAATTTCAAGGGGTTGGGGATATGGCCTAGTGGCAAGAGCGCTTGCCTCGTATACATGAAGCCCTGGGTTCAATTCCCCAGCACCACATATACAGAAAATGGCCAGAAGTGGCGCTGCGGCTCAAGTGGCAGAGTGCTAGCCTTGAGCAAAAAGAAGCCAGGGACAGTGCTCAGGCCCTGAGTCCAAGGCCCAGGACTGGCAAAAAATAAATAAATAATAATAATAATAATTTCAAAACACACCGGGTGGTAAAAGACAACACACTTGGACATGATAAATTATACAGGACTCTAGATATTCACCCAGTGAGACCAAAGGAGAATATTCATAGAAGAACATCACAAAAAATACCTATAGGCATATGGTCATATAAAATGATGTTTATTGAAATGAACTCCAAAAATGGAAACAAGTTTTATATTATTTTGCGTTTAAAAAAAAAATTTATCCTGCTGGGCCCTAGTGGCTTGTGCCTGTAATCTTAGCTACTCAGGACACTGAGATCTGAGGATTACAGTTCGAAGCTAGCCTAGGCAGGAAAATCCGAGAGACCCTCCAATTAACCATCAGAAAACCGGAACTGGCTCTGTGACTCAAGTGGCAGACCTCTAGCCTTGAGCTGAAGATCTCAGGGACAGCACCCAGGCCCAGCGTTCAAGCCCCACAACCAAAAAAAGGGAAAAAAAATCTCCTTTGTCGCTGCTTTTGATTTTTGTACCTTTGGTCTTGTATGTAATTTCATCTAGGGGAGGGAAAAAGGTTGCACAGAAATGGTGGGACAAAGGGTAAACAAATGTAGCAGTAATATGCACTATACACTATGTTGAAAAATGAACTATACAACTTAAAGGAAGGAGATCAGGAGGGAAAATCTGGGAGAAAATGAGGGAAGAGGTGATACTGCTCAAAAAGAAACATAGAAGTTACCTGATTGATGAAAATGTAAGCTCTCTGTACATCAACTTTACAATAATAAAAAAAAGTCACTTTAAAAAATAAGGTAAAAGAATAAGGTAATGATTATCAACATACTTTAAAGAATAATTCCAAAGGTTCACTCGTGATTAGCTATGTGATTGTTGATGCCAATTATTGAAATAAGTCAGAGAATAGTAGATACATATTTATAAAGTGATTTTTCTACAAGGCAAATAGAGAGCTAGACAGTAAGAACATGATATGTGTGTGTGCATGCGTGTGTGTGAGAGAGAGAGAGGGAGAGAGGGAGAGAGAGGGAGAGAAAGAGAGAGAGAGAGAGAGAGAGAGAGAGAGAGAGAGAGAGAGAGAGATTGTCCTGGGGATTGAACTCAGGGCCTAGGGGCTGTTTTTGTGCTCAAAGCTAGAACTATACCACTTGAGCCACAGCTATACTTTTTGGAAGATCATTTGAGATAAGTTTCTCACAGACTTTCCTGCCTAAGCTGGCTTCCAATCTCTATCCACAGGTCTCTGCCTCTTGAGTAACTGATATTAACATGTGTGAGCCACTGGTACCCAACAAGACTAAGAATAAATTTAGGTCCATAATGGGGCTTGAACTCAAGGCCTGGGTGCTGTCCCTGAGCTTTTCACTCAAAGCTAGTGCTCTACCACTTTGAGAAGTTTATCTGATTTGTGGGTGGGAGAGGGAATCACAGAAATGGTGAGAAAAAGGACAAAAGGTGATCCGATGTAACTGCAATACTCATAAGACATCATGTTAGAAATGAACTTTACAAAATGGGGGGCAAAGGAGTTGGGGAGGAGGGAGATAGCTGAGGAAAATGAGAGAGAGAGAGATAGTAAAAATGTTCAACAGGAACTTTACTAATTTTCTTGATTATGTAACTATAGCCACTCTGCACATCACCATTACAGCAAAAAAAAATAATAAATGTATGACTTTGGTGTAAAATAAATTACATAAATCAATGAGATTGTTTAGCAAAAGTCATGCTGTGGCTCAAATGGTAGAGCACTAGCTTTGAGCTGAACAACTCAGGGACAGTGCCCAGGCCCAGAGTTCTAGGCCTGGAACCAACAAAAGAAACAAAGTTCTCTTTCATCTCATTAACCACAGATTGTTTAGCAAGAGAAGGTTGAGAAGAGATCTGAAGAGATAGGATGAAAATAATAATTAATAATAATAAATGTATGATTAGTGTAGATGTGACATGTAAGCCACTAAGGTGGCTTAGTGGTAGAGTTGAGGTAGGGTTATAGCTCAGAGCTAGAGAACTTAGGTAGCAGGCTTGAGAAAATGAGAGGAAAGAAAAACAGAAAGACACTATAGCTTCTCACAGATCATATACTTGGAGTTAGAAAAAATAACCTATAGGATTCTAGGTTGCTTCTAATAGTGAGTATATCTTTTTTGTTTGTTCTCTTTTTGTTTGCCAGTCCTGGGGCTTAAGCTCAGGGTCTGAGCATTGTCCCTGGCTTCCTTTTGCTCAAGATTAGCACTCTACCACTTGAGCCACAGTGCCACTTCCAGCCTTTTCTGTTTGTTTGTTTGTTTATTGCCAGTCCTGGGCCTTGGACTCAGGGCCTGAGCACTGTCTCTGGCTTCTTTTTGCTCAAGGCTAATACTCTGCCACTTGAGCCACAGCGCCACTTCTGGACATTTTCTATATATGTGGTGCTGGGGAACCGAACCCAGGGCTTCTTGCATGCTAGGCAAGCACTCTACCGCTAAGCCACATTCCCAGCCCTGGTGAGTATATATTGAGGAAAAACAAAAGTTAGATATAAATGTAAACCAAAGACATAAAATTATTATAGTCAGAAGGTCGAGACAAGTTTTAGATCTGAGGATTAGCACTGTGTGAAAAGGAGATAGAATGAAAATAATAATTATTAATAATAATAATAATAATACAGTGGCTTTGTACCTGATTGGAGCAGATTTTATTTAATTTCCCTGTTGATATCAGGTTTAGCCAGGTGACTTGGTTTGGGAAATAGAGCCTACAGAAATTATGAATAACACAGGATTAGAATGTGAGATCTGGAAATAATGAAGTGAAGATGTGATGCTGTACAAGACCGATGGGCCAAAATGAAGGAGCTTTGGACTCCTTATAGATGCAATCAATATCCTGCACAAAGCAGAGAGATGGAGTATTCACGGTGTAAATGCAGAGTATGCAGAACATAGCGATTTGAGGGTATTGTGATAGGGACACAGACTGCATGGAGGGAAGGTGTGAGGAATCAAATTGAAAATATTAGTCCAGATTATTAAGAATTTGATATTGGGAGCATTATCTTTTAAGCTATTAAGATTCATAATTTCTTTTCTTTTCTGTGCTTGTCTTGGAGCCTGAACTTGCAGCTTGGATACTGTCCCTGATCTTTTGTTATTTTTTTTTTTTTTTTGAGGCTAGTATTCTATCACTTGAACCATACCTCTACTTCTAGCTTTTTTTTTTTTTTTTTTTTTTTTTTTTTTTGCCAGTCCTGGGGCTTGGACTCAGGGCCTGAGCACTGTCCCTGGCTTCTTTTTGCTCAAGGCTAGCACTCTGCCACTTGAGCCACAGCACCACTTCTGGCCATTTTCTGTATATGTGGTGCTGGGGAATCGAACCCAGGGCCTCATGTATATGAGGCAGGCACTCTTGCCACTAGGCCATATCCCCAGCCCCTACTTCTAGCTTTTTAATGGTTAATTTGAGATAAAAGTCTCACAGACTTTCCTGCCACAGCTGGTTGTGAACCCCAATCCTCAGATTTCAACATCCTGAGATGCGAGGATTACAGATATGAGCCACCTGCCTTCTGCCATAGAAAGAAAGGGAAAAAAAAACAGTGATGCAAGCTTATAATCATAGTTACTCATGAGCTTGATGCTAGCTGGGTGCCAGGGTGGTGAAGCTCAAGGAGTAGAGCACCAGCCTTAGGCACAAAACTCAGGGACAGAGCTTAGGCTCTGACTCCAAGCCCCAGTACCATCCCCACCTTCACCCCATACACACCATAAACACATACAAAGAGGCTGAGACCTAGATCAATGTTCTAAGGCAACCCTGGCAGAAGTGCCTGTGAGATTCCAGTTCAAAAGTATCCCACAAAAGGCAAAAGGTTGGGTTCGAGATGTGAATCAAGGAGTAGTAGACCAACTAGATA
This sequence comes from Perognathus longimembris pacificus, assembly GCF_023159225.1. Lineage (NCBI taxonomy): Eukaryota > Metazoa > Chordata > Mammalia > Rodentia > Heteromyidae > Perognathus > Perognathus longimembris. The sequence goes on from NC_063162.1 coordinate 123,033,035, forward strand.
AAAGTAATGAGCCTGGAGACCTCAGTTCAAACCCTAATGCTGTCACAAAAAAAGTTTTAAAAATATACTTTTATTGTTATTAAGGTATTTTAAAGAGAGGTTAGCATTTCATAAGTCAGGGAATGATCACATTTATTCTTTTGGTCAATGTCACCCCCTCCTTCACTTTCCCTCAGTTTTCACTTCCTGTCCTGTTTCACTTACTGCCCAGAAGTAACATAGGTCATTTTTCACATAGTGTATAAATGTGAAATGAACAAATGCATGATTACATTAGTTTACCCTTCCTCACTTGCTTTCTGTATGCATTTTACCCCTCCCCAAAAAATACCCCAAAGCAAAAACTACGTCAACCAACTACAGTAACAACAATAAGCACAACAAAAAACATGCTTAAGAAAGGAAAAGTTTTGTATCCAAACCCATAATAAAGCAACTGCAGAATGCATGATCTTAATAAATGAACTGTAACTTTTACCATCCAAATCAGAAATCACTGTCCTTTTGATTTCTTTCTACTTTTTTGTCAGTTGTGGGGTTTGAACTCAGGACCTGGACATTGCTCCTGTGCTCTTTTGCTCAAGCCTATCACTCTACCACTTTGACCTATAGTGCCACTTTTGGCTTTCTGGTGCTCATTTGAAGATGAGAGTCTCATGGACTATCATGCCCAGGCTGGCTTTAAACCATGATCATTCAATCTCACCCTCTGTGTAGCTGGGATTACAGGCATGGTCTTTCAGCATGAGGTTCCCTTTTTATTTCTTGTTTCTTTGTTTTATTTAATTTTGTGAATAAATTTAAAATACAAAAACATAAATATTTGTTGTTCAAGTTAAAGAAAATTGCATGCAATTTTAGGTCTAAAAGTGGCCATCACTACCACCTAAGAGACATTATTCTTCTTGTATATTTTCTCCAAGGACTCAGGCCTAGAAACCTCAAGACATTTCAGTGATTATATTTTGATATTCATGATTGATAGTATAAAAGTTGTTTCCTTTTTGTTCTGGTCCTAGGGCTTAAATTCATGGCCTGGGTGCTGTCCGTGAGCTTTGATTTGCTCAAGGCTAAAGCTCTATCACTTGAACTACAGCTCTGCTTCTATCTTTTAGGTGGTTGGTTGGAGATAAAGAGTCTCATTGACTTTCCTTCCCAGGCTGGCTTTGAGATCTCAGCTCTTGAGTTGCTAGGATTATAGGTGTGAGCCACTAATACCTAGCAAGAAACAGTTAATTTTAAAGAAAAATAATTCTTGAGCCATGGAGTATAATCATTTAATATAAATTGAAGTCAGAATCTTATATTTTTATTCTGTTTGCATTTAGGCTTTTAATTATTTTTTCAGTAGATAAATTGACAACTGAAGTTGTTTTTATGATAGTAAAAATGAGAATTATAGGGGCTGGGAATATGGCCTAGTGGCAAGAGTGCTTGCCTCCTATACATGAGGCCCTGGGTTCAATTCCTCAGCACCACATATACAGAAAATGGCCAGAAGTGGCACTGTGGCTCAAGTGGCAGAGCACTAGCCTTGAGCAAAAAAGAAGCCAGGGACAGTGCTCAGGCCCTGAGTTCACAGCCTAGGACTGGCAAAAAAAAAAAAAAAAAAATGAGAATTATACCTTACTTGCTAATAAAGATTTAGAGGCTATTCTTATTATTTTGTTTTTTGTTTTTGTTTTTGTTTTTTGCCAGTCCTGGGGCTTGAACTCAGGGACTGAGCACTGTCCCTGGCTTCTTTTTGCTCAAGGCTAACACTTCACCACTTGAACAACAGCACCACTTCTGGCTTTTTCTATATATGTGGTGCTGAGGAATTGAACCCAGGGCTTCATTTATATGAGACGAGTGCTCTACCATTAGGCCATATTCCCAGCGCTGAGGCTATTCTTAATCTAAAAACAAATAGTTTTTTCTACCAGTATGATTATTTAACATAATATATAATTAATTATAAAGTTTCTATTAGAAAAATGAAAGCACTTGGTGGTCTATGCGTGCTTACTTCCACTGTTATAAATCTGAATGCTTCACTGTCATCAGTTCAAATTAAATAGTTGAAGCACTTAATGTACAAAATTCAATGAATATTAAAAAGCAAAGAAACTCGCCATTTTAAATAATAGTACTTCTTTTCATTGAAACTTTGTGGCTAACTAGTACCTTAGGAAAAGTTTATGTGTTTTGAAATATTACAATAACCACTAGTATCTTCATCTTATAGTCAGTTTATTTTCTTTCTTTTTTATTCATTTCTTTATTATCAAAGTGATGTACAGAGCGGTTACAGTTTCATATGTAAGGCAGTGCATACATTTCTCATCCAACTTGTTACCTCCCCCTCATTTTTCCTCCTCCCCCTCCCCATTTCCCTCCCCAAATGAATTGTACTGTTGGTTTATACCATATAGTTTACCCATTTTCTATCTCTTTCCACATTATCATTTATTATCTCTCTTCAAATTTTAAACTACAGTACTCTTCCTCCTCCTCCTCTTCCCCCTTTTCTTCTTCTTTTGGTGTCTGAGACAAGATCTGTCTACAGGGTGACCGCTAATGCATTATGTAGCCCAAGCTGATCTTGAACTCTTAAACCTCTTGCATCAGCCTCTTGAATGCTGAGATTACAGATGTGAGCCAGCACACCTAATTTATCTTTTCTATGAATCCCTTAATCCATTCAGTCACTTGCTTATTAGTTAAACTTATATTGGGTGGTTGGCAAGTACTGTTAATTTTGCTAAGTACTTGGGATAAAAACATTAAGATAGTAGTATCTTCCTTAAATAACACTTTAATGAAGCCACATATAATAAATGGATGTTTTTAAAAGAAAGAATAGAAAAATTACATCTGAAGATTTACTCCTAGTCTTTCTATATTAGTTCAGGTCTATCTATGTTCTATACTGTTTCAATTTTAAGATCAGGTAATGCCAGTTGTCCAACTTTGTTCATTGTCAGCATTGTTTTGAATAACAAGGATCCCTTATATTTCCATATAAACTTGAAAAAGATGCATATTTTGAGAATGATTGCTCAAAATCTGTATATTATTTGTGTAGTATTTACTTTTTTTTTAGTCAGTCCTGGGGCTTGAATTCTGAACCTGGGCTCTATCCTTGAGCTCTTTTGCTCAAGGCTAGTGCTCTACTACTTGAGTCTCAGTGCAACTTCCCATTTTCTGGTGGTTAATTGAAGATATGAGCCTACAGGACTTTACTGCCTGGGCTCACTTTGAAACAGGTTGCTCAGAACTCTATGCCTTGAGTAGCTAGGATTACAGGTGTGAGTCACCAGTCAACACTTCTGTTGACATCTTAAGTAGTACTAGTAATGATATTAAGTCTATAAACAAATTGTCTTTTCATTTTGCTTCTTTTTTTTTTTTTTTTTTTTTTGGGCCAGTCCTGGGCCTTGGACTCAGGGCCTGAGCACTGTCCCTGGCTTCCTTTTGCTCAAGGCTAGCACTCTGCCACTTGAGCCACAGCGCCACTTCTGGCCGTTTTCTGTATATGTGGTGCTGGGGAATCGAACCCAGGGCCTGGTGTATCCAAGGCAGGCACTCTTGCCACTAGGCCATATCCCCAGCCCCCCTGGCTTCTTTTTGCTCAAGGCTAGCACTCTGCCACTTGAGCCACAGCGCCACTTCTGGCCATTTTCTGTATATGTGGTGCTGGGGAATCGAACCCAGGGCCTCATGTATACGAGGCAAGCTCTCTTGCCACTAGGCCATATCCCCAGCCCTCATTTTGCTTCTTGCAATAAAGTTTCATAGTATATATACCTTGTATATATCTTTAAACTCTTTATCTACTATGTAGTTCTTTTGATACAATTACAAATAGAGTTGTTTACTTATTTTCTGTATTTCAGATTGTTCATTGCTAGTGTGTAGAAATGTAACTGATTTTTCTATGTTGCCATTGTATCCTGCTTCTTTGTTAATTGTCTTTCAGTTTCATGCTTGTCTTCTTTCAAGTGTATCTCTTCTTTCTTTCATTTGTTCATTCCTTTGTTCCTTCCTTCCATCCATCTTTCCTTGTTTCCTTCCTTTCTTTTTTTTTCCCCCAGTCCTGGGGCTTGAACTCAGGCAGGAGCACTGTCCTTGGCTTCCTTTTTGCTCAAGGCTAGCACTGTACCACTTGATCCACAGCACTACTTCCAGCTTTTTGTGTTTATGGGGTGCTGAGAAATGGAACCCAGGGCTTCATGCATGCTAGGCAAGCATTCTACCGCTAAGCCACATTCCCAGCCCTTGTATCACTTTGCTTTGTTTGATGGTGCTATGTTTGAGACCCTGAAAACTGGGTTTCTACTCAAACAGTTAACTTTTTAAAAAATCTGCTAATAAAAAAACTAGAAATAGACTGAAACGGGAAAATTATATATTGTTTCTTGTTTTGTTTTCTGTTTCTGTAATCATTACTTCAGAAACACTTTTATCTTGAAAGTAACAGTAATTTCTGTGGCAGCAGTTTTTCTGTCCATCTTGCAGGACTGGGCTTTTTTTTTTGGGGGGGGGGTTCTTTTTGATACTGAATCTTGCTCTATAATGCAGGGTGTATTCAAATTTTCTATGTAACCTAGGCTGAACTTCAAAATTCCAATCCTTCTTCCTCAACTTCACAAATGCTTGGATTACAAGTATGTGCCAGCTTGTTCACTGACTTGTAGGTCATCTGTGTGTGTGGTTTTTTGTTGTTGTTGTTGTTGTTTATTGTTTATCTCAAACCTAGAGCTCTACTATTTGAGTGACAGCACCACTTCTGCTCTTTTGGTGTTTAATTGAAGATAAGAGTCTCCTGGACTTGGTTACCTTGGGCTGGCTGTGAACTGAAATCTTCAGATCTCAGCCTCCTGAGTAGCCAGGATTACAGATGTGAGCCAATGTTGGCACATGGCACCTTGTAGTCTTTTTTTACTCTTTGAAAACCTTGCCTTATCCCAATTCCTCAAATTATCCACTATACACTCCTCTTTATCAATGGTGAATTTAAGCTTCCTCTTAAAACCTCTTTCTAAAATTCCTTGGTCATTGTTACGGGGTTCGAGGGAGGAGATTCCACATCCCTCCAAAAGTCCACCACTCTCAAGCAAAAAGATGGATTTATTGGGGAAGCATAAAGCGAACTGACCAGCCAGGGTTGCAGTACCCACTCGGGAGATGAACTAACTGCAACAGTGAAAAAGGGCCTGACTGGCCAGGGACACAGTGCAGACTGGGGAGCGGCTACAGTGACCCCGAGCAGTTCTCAAATTGGGGTTTATAAAGGTAAAAGTGTAGCACAGATGTAGGGGCTTGACGCAGGGGATGGAGCAAGCAACAAACAAGCAAGAGTGGCACAGATGTAGGAGGTTGATGCAGGAGGTAGAGGAAGCAACAAACAAGCAAGCCATTTACAGAAGCAGAATTTTGGGGTCAGGTTGACCTAATCTTCTCCCCCCAACATTTCCTACCATGTTTCCCTAATCAAAATGGAGACAGCTCTGCTCCCTACAACAGTCATCAAAGTTACAGCAATCAGGTGTTCAAGCAAGCAAGATTAGGACATGGGTACAAATCTGATTGGCTCAGGCATTTTGGGGGTGGTTAGAGTTCTTGACCGGCTAGGCCCTAATAAGTTTGTCCTGGGTTTGCTCACAGGGCCTGCTTATCTCAGGTTTGCGTGGTAAAGTGGGGCCTGACTTCAAAATGGCTTTAGTCTGGCTCTTCAATCAGTACCCACCAGCAAGCGGAGTTTAAATTCCACTTCCATGTGAGTCTGAAATGCTTGATTTAGATTGTCAACTCAGGATTGCCACCCTTCTATTTTTTAACATTGAGAGATTGCCTTTAGCCTCTTGAGTAGCTAGGATTAGAAGCATGAACGATGGAGCCCCGCTGTAACTCCATTTCTAAGAGTCTTAGAACGTAGGTTTTATTTGAGCAGGATAAGAATGAAAGGTGTTGGCCAATGACCAACCTAGCACAGTCTTCTGTTTATCTCACAGCAGCTATTCATTCCCATTGTTCTATATATAAAACTCCTCAGAATAACAATAGCAATACAGTCGTGCTGCCACCAAACATTGGGAGAATATTCTGTAATATGGAGGTCAGATCTGGCCAGCGCCATCACTGGCTGTTGAGGGGTCTCAGATTGACTCCATTTCAGATTAAAGAGAACAGAAGCCGACTCCATCTTCACTAAGATCTCCCTCACCCTATCCAGGGAAGTTCCCCTTCGCTGTGATAAGATTGTGTAAACTGCTTGACCACCTGAGTAGTAGAACACTCAAGGTTAAACCTGTGCCCTCCCATGAGTAGGCGTACCCACCTGCATCAGTGAGCCCCGCCAAATCCGTGTGCCAAGTCTAACTAAAATGATAGGTTAGTTCAAACAGTTTCTATGTGGCAGATTCTAACTCCATTGTCCACCTGCGTGCGACCTGGCATGCGCTGTAAGTATTGTAACCTCATTGGCCACCTGCGTGTGGCAGGCTTGACAATGTGGTGTTTGCCTTTATAACCCAACCCCAAGCGTGGCCTGGGGCACGCCATCCCAGATCCCTAGTCTGGGCTGTGGCCCTGGCTGGCCAGCCTGCTTTTTATGGTTGCGGTCCCAGCTCCCGAGTCTGGGCCATGACCCTGGCCAGTCAGTATACTTTTTACTTCCCCAATAAATCCATCTTTTTACTTGAGACTGTCTCTGAGTGGTGGACTCTTGGAGGGATGTGGTTCTTTCCCTTTGGGGGAATCCCATTACAATTCCTAATATAAAGGAAAACACTGTCATTAAGGTCAGACTTTGTTCTTGCCCCTTCAGGCACATGGGATCAGACTCTAGTTACAGGAAACAATAAAATTGACATCAGGGTAGTTTTGCTAAGTATTTTATTTTAATATCTTCAATAAGACAGCCTCCTTGCCAGGAAAGAAAGCTCTGAAAATGTTGCAATTCCTATTCCACTGTCAAGATACCATTCTTCTCTAATAAAACTCTCCATTTGCCTGAAATCTGAGCTGATAGGTTTAGATTCACTGATTGTTGACTACATTGATCAGATGATTTCTTGAGATATGATACCTTTTAGAGTACAATTATTCTCAGTGGGAGTGTGTGGGTAACAGTTCTCTTCAAAAGACATGCAACAAAGTGTGAACACATTTTTAGTCTTCTCAGCTTGGATGAGGATGAGTTGGGCAGAGGCCAGAAAAGCTGGAACATCCTATACATTACAGAACTTCATTTCAGCACCATGTGTTCACTAACAAATGAATCTCAAAGTATTCCCAATGCTTCCTTTTTGCTGTAGGCCTGCTGGGTTCTGTGGAAATGGGGAAGTTCATGAACCCCAGGAAAGAGATGTTGGGTCCTGGCAGAATGCCCACAAAGTTGTCATCATGAAGAACATTGACGATGGCACCTCAGGTCACCCTACAGCTTTGGTGACTGGAATTGATCATTATCCCTGAAAAGTAACAGCTAACATGGGCAAAATGAAGTCCTTTGTGATGATTTATAACTACAATCCCCTTATGCTCACAAGGTACTCTGTGGCTATCCCTTGGACAAAACAGTGGTCAACAGGATGTCTTCAGAAACCTGCCTCTTAAATGCAAGGCCAGATGAGGAGTGGTGGTGGGGAATAGGGGGCCCAAGGTCAAGTTTGAGAAAAGATGCCTGGCAAGAAGTGGTTCTTCTAGAATTTTCAGTTTTAGGTGCTTTTTGTGTTTACATCATTGAAAATAAAAAATAAATATTCACAATGTCTAAATTGAGAAAATCAGAGAGGCTCTGTATGTTTTGTATTTTCTCTGGAATTTTTTTGGTCTGTCATGGAACTTGAACTCTGGGTCTGGGTGCTGTCCCTGAACATTTCTGCTCTGGGCTAGGGGGCTCTACCACTTGAGCCTCAGCACCACTTCGTGTTTTCTGGTGGATAAGTAAAGAGTCTCACAGTCAGACTGTCTTGCCCCCTGCTGGCTTTGAACCTGGAAGTCCTCAGATCTCAGCCTCCTTAGCTAGGATTACAGGTGTGAGCCTTCAGTGCTTGGTTTGAAACTTTGTTTTGTTGTTTTTTTTTGGGGGGGGGCAGTAGTGGGGCTTGGACTCAGGGCCTGAGCACTGTCCCTGGCTTTTTTTTTTTTTTTTTTTTTTTTTTTTTGCTCAAGGCTAGCATTCTGCCACGTGAGCCACAACGCCACTTCTGGCCATTTTCTGTATATGTGGTGCTGGGGAATCGAACCCAGGGCTTCATGTATATGAGGCAAGCACTCTTGCCACTAGGCCATATCCCCAGCCCAAACATTTTTTTTTAAGCTAAAAAACCCTGGTTTTTTTTCATTCTCCTAATTTCCCACAGCCTTTCAGAGCTTTCACCTTAGCCTATTTCAGTTTGTCATTTTTGTATTAAAGTTCTATTGCATAATATGGGCCTTGTTAAGCAATTCCTGATGATGTTGTGCCAAGTCACGAAACCACCACCAAGAAGACCACCGAGACTCAGACATTCCGAAATGCAAAAGCAAGACAAGGCTTTATTTAAGCGAGCTGCAACTCGGACCTCGTCCTACCCACTGACACAGCGGAGGTTAGGAGGGAGCCTTGAGCTGTGATTACACAGGGCTTATAAAGGCAAAGAACAAGGTTACAAGAATCAGGTGTTCAAGCAAGCAAGATTAGGACACAGGTACAAATCTGATTGGCTCAGGGTTCGATTCTAAAATGGGGTTCACGTGGTAAAATGGGGTTCACGTGGTAAAATGGGGCCTGACTTCAAAGTCTGGCACTTCAATGATCACTTGATAATTTAAATAATTGTTTTTACCAGTGCATGGCTGGGACTACACGTATTTTAATTTTTATTAGTAATGAGGTCATCACTGCCTGTAGATCCAAATAATATTAAGTAAACTTCAAATTTTCAGTGTTGACATTTTGTCTTCCTCATTATTTGACTGCCTTAGGTAGCAATCAGATTCTTAGTTTCAACATGCTGGTTTAGCCCTGAGCATTCACGTGTATTCCTTCTTTGGTTTAAAACATCCCTGTCTCCTTTCCTCGATTCCCTGACTGAGTTCAGGTACATTCTACCTGGATCTGGACATAATTTCATATAGAATGACTTCCCTGAGTCTTTCTTTCCCCTTTTGCAAGGGACCCACATTTTTCTCAGGTAGTGTTACAGGGTTCCAGGGCAGAGATTCCACGACCTTCCAAGAGTTCACCACTCAGAGACAGTCTCAAGCAAAAAGATGGATTTATTGGGGAAGCAAAAAGCGACTGACTAGCCAGGGATGCAGCACAGACTTAGGACGTGAAACTGCGACTCTAAAAAGTGGGCTGACTGGCCAGGGACACAGTGCAGACTCAGGTGCTAATACTGTGACCCTGAGCAGGCCTCAAATTGGGGTTTATAAAGGTAAAAGTGTAGCACAGGTGTGGGAGGTTGACACAGAGGGTAGAGCAAGCAACAAACAAGTTAAGCAAGCCATTTACCGAAGCAGAATTTTGCGGTCAGGTTGACATAATATTTAACTTCATTTTAACAATTGCTACCATATTTCCCTAATCACGATGGAGTCAGCTACACTCTCCCCAACAGTAGCCTTGTAAGCACTAACAGTAATTTACCTGGTTGTATCTTCAACTGTAACTACCTATTGGGCAGAGAAAAAAAGTCAAGAAGAATTTTGCAGAAGGCATATCTCACAAATTGCTCCACATAAACATTTACTAAATATTTTCAAGCTTAGTGCATTTTTGGTTGCTATCACAAATGGCTTCAACACTGCCTTATATGATTCCATTTCTCAAAAATTTCATTTCACAGCCTTTCATATCACTGTAGTAAAACAGGGGCGAAATCCCTGTTTAGTAAATCCCTGTATTTAAAATGAGTTAATGTTTGTGAGTAAATAGGGATTTTCAAACTGTTCAAAGATTACCATATCTGTGTGTCCATATTGTCCTGTTTGTATTAATGGGATTAAAAATTCATTTTAAAAGATAAATTTTATAGCTAGATATAAGACATTATTTCATTTAGTTCTGGAGAGTCTGAGAAAAATTCACTTGTAAAAGGAAATTTCCCCTATGTGTATTGTTTTACTTAGAAAAGTTTGCATACTGTAATTCTTTTTCTGTTAGAATAGTACTCAAAATGACAACTAAGCAAGCTTGAATGCGATGTTCCTTTTTTATTTTATTTTTTGCACTTTCCAAGATATTTTAAGAGATGCAATTTATGGGTTTAGCTGTGGATATGAGCTATGGTTTTCTGAAGTGACTTAAGGGAGCAAAAGTCCTTTTGTGCAAAGTTTATTCGAATTAAATTGTTAAAAAATGACAACTAGGGGCTAATGGCACAGTGATAAAGTTGTTGCCTAGTAATCATGAAGCTGTGGGTTGGTCCCCATCATTTGAAAACAAAAAATTAATTCATTAAAAAAAAAAAAAGCAGAAAATCTGAAACACCAATTCTCTCTCTACAGTTGAGCGAAGGGGCGGGACTGGGCGAGGAGGAGGAGGAGACTCGGATAGATGGGCGGAGCTTTCAGGGTTGTGGGCGGAGTCTGAGCTCAGCTTGCTGAGCTCCTCTCAGTTAAGACTTCTGCGGAGCTTTGTTCCTCGCCTATGAGGGGCGGGGCTCGTGTGGCAGCGACTGTTGCGCATGCTCTCTTCTCCGCTGCTGCTCGGAGGGCCGCACTCAGCCGGTTTTCACTTCCTCCTTGTCAGAGCCGTATCCGGGTCAACGCTTTTCCTATTGTCTCAGGCAGCCGACCTCAGACTACAATTTCTGGGTCTTTTGTAGCTTCTGGTGCAGGCCAATAAAGTTTTTATTTTTTATTTTTTTTTCTTCTAGTTTTAACTGTGGACAATTAACTTCCCGGGGCCCTCCGGGCTGACCTGGCTGCCCGGACCTGCGGGCGTCTCTGGCCGGGGTGGGGCGCCGGGGGACGGGGCGCGAGCATCGGGGGCCGGGCGGGGGTCGGGGCGGGGGTCGGAGTGACGGGGGGTGGGGGAGGGCCGCACCTGGGGGCGCCCGGTGAGGTCGGCTAGCATCCTCTGGACTTGCCTCCGCGGCCCCGGGCCCCCCGCACTTTTTCCTAGGTCTCTCCAAACGACCACCTCGCCGATTCCTTAGTAAGTGCATCCGAGGCCTTGTGGGGAGCGAGGGCCGTTTGGGCTCTGGTGGAAGGCAGGGCTCGGGGAGCAGGGTGTGCCAGGCCGGTCCCGGGGTGCTGGGCCAGTCCTGGAGTGCCGGTCCGGTCCCCGGGTGTATGTTGCTAATCTCTCCGTGGGCTGCTTTCTCTCCTGGGGCTTGCGTTTTCTAGTGACTGTTGAGTTGTCCATAGGAAAGACCCGAGGCAGTCGCAGGAGCATCTCCATGAGATGTGCAAGGAGGGGGGCAGTGGGATTTTTGCCTCTCCCAGGGACCCTGAAATTGACCATGGAGGTATCCAACCTTCTCCCTCACCCCAGCCCCCACCCCAGCCTTCTGCGACAACTGAAGACAAAAGAGCCTCTTGATTTTTTCCCTCCGCAACCCCACTCTCCCTGGTATCCGGTGTGATTGTGAATGACCATGTCATTTTTTTTTTTTCTTAATAGTGGATCGCAGCTCCAAGAGGAGGCAGGTGAAGCCTTTGGCAGCTTCTCTCCTAGAAGCTCTCGATTATGATAGTTCAGATGACAGTGATTTTAAAGTTGGAGATGCCTCAGGTAAATGTTTCCTTTCTCTCCCCTTGGCTCACCTTTCCTAGAGTGGGGCTTACTTTCTTTATTTATTTTTTGGTAGCCTTTGTGAGACAGAATCAGCTTTGATTAAAATGGGGAGAACATAAACTTCGTTTATTTTGTTCCGTAGGTTTTCTGCATTTCCCTAAGAGCCTGTCAGTAGGTCCTGCCATTGCTTCTGTTTTCCTTTGATACTTCCTCAGAGATAACTGGATGGCAGGAAGGACTTTGTCCCAAGTCACAAACATATCTCCAGTACTCTACACTTTACACTGTTTATGCTTATTTCATGGAAAGAGGAAAAAGTAGAGCGTCCTTAAAGTAGAACATCCCCCAAGAGTAATGTAGATTATGAATAACTCTGAACAAAGTTCTCTTTCCTATCATGTGGCACCCTCTGTGGAGAGGTCTGCCTTCCTGCCTTCCTGCCTTCCTGCCTTCTTTCCTTCCTGCCTTCTTTCCTTCCTTCCTTCCTTCCTTCCTTCCTTCCTTCCTTCCTTCCTTCCTTCCTTCCTTCCTTCCTTCCTTTCTTCCTTCCTGCCAGTCCTGGGGCTTGAACTCAGAGCCAGAGCACTGTCCTTGGCTTCTTTTTGCTCAAGGCTAGTATTCTACTCTTTGAGCCACAGCACCACTTTTGGCTTTTTCTATGTATGTGGTGCTGAGGAATCAAACCCAGAGCTTCATGCATATGAGGCAAACACTTTACCACTAGGCCCTATTCCCAGGCTCGAGTTTTGCTTTCTGTTAGGTCTCTTACTACAATAAAGTTGAGCACAGTGAAAATTATACATTTATTTATTTATTGGTGGCAGTGGAGTTTGAATTTAGAACCTCCTCACTGCTAGGCTAGTGCTTCACTATTTCAGAGAGGTTTCCAGTCCTTTTTAAGTGTAAATTATTTTTCAGATAATGTCTCACTGTTTTGTGTCCCCCATAGGCCTGAAAACATAATCCTCCTACCTATGCCTCCAATGCAGCTGAAACTGCAGGTGTAGATTCCAGTTTATTTGTTAAAATGGAATTTTGCTAACTTTTGTGGGGAATGTTCTTGAGCAAGCTCCTCCAGATCTCTGCTTCCTGAATAGCTGGAATTATAGGTGTGAAACACTTTGCTCATAAAAAAAAAAAATGCCTACACCAACAAGAACAACAACAGAAACAAGAAAAAAAAACTTGTATTTTAAATTATAATAGGAGCTGTACCTCATAGATTCTGCTTTTTGGAAACATTTGAGGTGTGATGCATGAATTGTATATGATATAGAAACAGTTTGAGAATCATTCACACAGAGTACGAAATTGAAATACAAACAGAAGTGTGTTTTTCTTTGTATCTTTTGTTCAGTGTACCTCATTTACTTAATAAAATTTTAACTGAAGGAGTCTGAGAAACAATTATATGAAGTATTTTATATGAAAAAATGAGCAATAAAATTATATTTCTACCTCTTTTTGATAGAAACTTAGATTAATGAGAAATAAAATAAGAACCTTTCCAATTTTCTTTTTTCCTTGAGCTTTAGTGGATCAGACCCAGGGACTTCCATATGTTAGGCAGGTGCCTATGAGTACCAATGAGCTGTATGTCTGATCCCTCTAGAAGTTCTTAAGTATCCTTCCAGAGAGCTTGTTTTGCTTTGAGATAACTTGCACCTTTCTTCTGGGTGTGTGTGTGTGTGTGTGTGTGTGTGTGTGTGTGTGTGTGTGTGCCTGCCTCCTAGAGATGGTAAGAGGGATGAGATTTGGGAGATTTGTGTTCATGTTGATTACTTATAATAGTATCAGCAAGTTGGATTTGCATCGTGATTTGCTGAAAATTTTTGGTTTTATAATCTCAATTAACTTCTACAGTAACTCAATGGAGGAGATACTTTTTTTTTCTTTTACAGGTCACTGGGTTATTGAATAATGAGTTTACTCAGGCAGTAATGCTTCTAATAGTTTCGACTCCAGATTTTACTAGTTATCTTACTAGTCTTTTCTCTAGTAGGTACTAAAAATGAATGGTTATTTTAAATTAAAATGACATGGTTATTGTGGTTTCTAATTTATCACTCTCAACAATCAAAAGTTGATATGTTTATCTTGATTAACTGTTAACTTTCACTTCTAAGCAGCTCCCTTTTGATTTATTTACATTTGACATTTTTAAGTAACATGCTTAGATTGGCTTGCATAATTTTTCATTTACCCTATTCTGTGTGTCATTTAAAAAAAATCATCTTAAGATCATTTTATGTCTCTAAGTATAAAAAACACCCAAACAGTATTACCATTATCCTAGGAGATAAAAACAGTTTTAATTATGTGCTTTTCAGATGGCAAGGTAGAAAAGAAACAAAAATTGCTTAAAAAAAAAAAAAAGCCCTCCCAATAAGATAAGCAAGAAAGTAATTCTTTTGTGTGTGTGTTGGTCCTGAGGCTTGGAGGCTTGAACTTAGGACCTGGGTGCTGTTTTTGAGCATCTTTTGTTCAAAGCTAGTACTGATCCACTTAAATCACAGTTCCACTTTTGGATTTTTCTGAGTAGTTTATTGGAGATCAGAGTCTCATGGACTTTCCTGCATGAACTGTCTTCCAACCAGACTCTTCAGATCTTGGCCTCCTGAATAGCTAACAAGTAATTCTTGACAAGGTTAAACATTACTGGGTGCCCAAAAGAAATAAGTCTGGAAAAGTAGAACTATGTCAAATAGAGACTTTAGGTTAATATATTGGAAGGTTTTTTGCTTTACTTTAAAAAAAATTACTATACATTAGTTGCAAAAGGAGGGGTTAATTGTAACATTTTCGTGCAAGTACACAATGTATCCAGGTACACAATGTATTCAGGTACACAATGTATCCAGATCAAACTCCCTCCCTTTGTTCTCTTCAGTCCTACTTGCCTTCTGCTCCCTACCTTTTTTTTTTTTTTTTTTTTTTTTTTTGGTAGGTTGTAGGTCTTGAACTCCTGGCCTGGGAGCTGTCTCTGAGCGTCTGTACTCAAAGCTCGTGCTCTACCAGCCACAGTATCACTTCTGTTTTTTTTTTTTTTTTGGCCAGTCCTGGGCCTTGGACTCAGGGCCTGAGCACTGTCCCTGGCTTCTTCCCGCTCAAGGCTAGCACTCTGCCACTTGAGCCACAGCGCCACTTCTGGCCGTTTTCTGTATATGTGGTGCTGGGGAATCGAACCTAGGGCCTCATGTATCCGAGGCAGGCACTCTTGCCACTAGGCTATATCCCCAGCCCTCACTTCTCTTTTTTGATGTTGTTGATGGTGGTCGTGGGCTTGAACTCTGTTCCTGGGTGCTGTTCCTGAGCTCTTCAGTTCAGGCTAGAGCTCTTCCGCTCAAGGCTAGGACTCTGCCTCTTTGAGCCACAGCACTACTTCCAGTTTTCTGGTGGCTAATTGGTGATAAGAATCGTATGGACTTAACTGTCCAGGCTGGCTTTGAACTATGATTCTCAGATCTCAACCTCCTGAGTAGCTAGGATTGTACAGGCCGCCGATCTGTGAGCCATCAGTGCCCAGTGGCTTCCTGCTTTTTAAAACAATTTTAACAGGTTCCATTGTTCTGTTTTCATACATGTACACAAATCACTTTGACGATATTCTAAATGATGGTTTTCATTGTCAGTACTATTGGCATTCTGTGTTGGATAATTCTTTGTTGAGGAAGAATCTCCTGTACATTACAGGATGTCTCACCACATCCTTGTCCTCTACTCTTCCTTACCTTCTCTTCCTAAAGCCCCATCTTGTGACAAACATTCTTCCTTGAAGCTGAAGTTTATCCTCTGGGGGAGTATTTGCCCTCACTAGAGAATGAATGATTTAGATCTATTCAGAAAACATAAGACACAACTGTACATAGTGTCAGAAGTCAAGAATGAGTTGTGTTGACTGGCTTTGGTCAAGAGTGACTCAGAATTAGTCAAAGATGAAGCCAAGTTGATAACTCACAATTAACCATTTAACTAGTGATCATTATGTATTTATGTGATCATATATACATAAATACATATGTACATACACACATACACACACACATATAGTGGGGCTTGAACTTCGAGTCTGGGTGCTGTCCCTGAGCTCTTCAACTCAAGTCAGCACTCTACCACTTGACCCACAGTCCCACTTCTCTTTTTCTTGTGGTTAATTGGAGATAAGAATCTCAAGGCCTTTCTTGCCTGGGTTGGCTTTGAACTTCAATCCTCAGATATAAGCCTGTTAAGTAACTAAGATTTACAGGCCTGAGGCACCAGAGCCTGGCTCTTGTATATATTTTTGTACTAATCATTTTGTACTGTATCAATGAATAGACTAAGATTGATGAAATTATTGAAGCTATATTATATTGCAAAGTTAAGGTAAAGCTGAATTGAGTCACAATACTTTTATTTGTTTAACATTTATCATGGTAAAGCTTGGTTATAATAATATTGATGGTTATATTAATTTTTATTTTATTATTGAATATTGTGAAGGGATTCTTGAAAAGCTGGCTTTTTAATTCTCTAACTGTAGAAAAATTCCCTGACTGTTAGTTGAAATTACTATTTCATGAGATTCTGACATGTGTTGTATACTTGAAAAATATGACTTTTTATTTAAATAAATGGGAAATAGGATTTCAGTTTTAAAGATTTTTTTTAATGTTAAAATATTTTTAATAGATTTGGGATTAACTCTGGACTTTGCCTATGATAGCTTTATTTGAAATTTCTAGCTCACTTCACTATATTATATATTATTCCCTTCCTCTTTCTTCTTCTTCTTTTTTTTTTTTTTTTTTTTTTTTTTTGCTAGTCCTGGGCCTTGGACTCAGGGCCTGAGCACCTTCCCTGGCTTCTTCCTGCTCAAGGCTAGCACTCTGCCACCTGAGCCACAGCGCCCCTTCTGGCCGTTTTCCATATATGTGGTGCTGGGGAATCGAACGGAGAGCTTCATGTGTAGGAGGCAAGCGCTCTTGCCACTAGGCCATATTGCCAGCCACTCTTTTTTCTTCTTTACTTTTAAAAATCTGAACCATTTATTTAAGCCATCATTACATTTAGTTTTATCCTTAAGACATGCCCAGGAGAGGCACACACACCTCTTTTGGACGGCAGGGCACAGGAAGGCCATCGCTTTGCACAGGTAGCTCGTGACCAGCTTTGCAAAGAAACAAAGAATTTTTGGGCTATAGCACAATGCCAGGTCCACTCAGAGATGGAGGCTGGCCAAAATGGATGGGACTGGGACCCGTGGCTCAAGCCTGTAATCCTTAACTACTCAGAAAGCTCAGACCTGAGGCTAATGGTTCAAAGCCATCCTGGTCAGGAAAGTGACCATGAGACTCCTATCCAATTAACCATCCCAAAAACCAGAAGTGGAGGTGTGGTTAAGGTGGGTGAGTGCAAGCCTTGAGCAAAACAAACTTTGGTACAATGGCCAGGCCCGAGTTCACGTCCCAGGACTAGCACAAAAGAAGTGAGTAGTTTGGCTTCATGGAGTTTGTCAAGGTTTAACAGACAGACCTCTACTTGCCTGCAGTGTAGGGGCTTAGTTCCCTGACTTTGACTTTAGAGGGAATCTCGAGGTCTCAGGGTAAACTTTCGAGGGCTTCTCCAATGGAGCTGAGCAGCCCAGAAGGCTCAGGTATCCTGGGCCTCAGGCTTAGGGATGGACAGGGTATTAATATGTCATCAGGCCCAGGAATGGGCTGGAGGTTCAGGAGGGGCAGGAAGCTCAAGTTCCTGGTCCAGCAGGCTGGTATCCAGCAGCGCGTCCTTACAGCCACAATCCTGGGCCGCGTTGTCTGTGGTGCCCTCACAGGTGCAGCTGGAACGGAGGCTTACGAATGTTAGATTTGAAATGTGGCACAGAATGGGTCTTTGACTTTGAAGTAACAGGATTTATTTATTTTTATTTATTTATTTATTTATTTATTTATTTTTTGCCAGTCCTGGGCCTTGGACTCAGGGCCTGAGCACTGTCCCTGGCTTCTTCCCGCTCAAGGCTAGCACTCTGCCACTTGAGCCACAGCGCCGCTTCTGGCCGTTTTCTGTATATGTGGTGCTGGAGAATCGAACCTAGGGCCTCGTGTATCCGAGGCAGGCACTCTTGCCACTAGGCTATATCCCCAGCCCAAGGATTTATTTTTTAAAGAGAAAATCTCTTCAGATTTTTTTTTCTTTGCAGACTGTAAAATAATAGGCAGTCGAGGACCTAATTTTTTTTTTATTGTCAATGTTACCTACCAAAAATAATATTTCCATCCTATGGTGCGCATGTAACAACAAGTGATGATTGACCATATAGAAATTAAAGAAATAATTTGATTTACCTGGTCAAATTTGATATATTGTAGTCTTTGCAGTTCGAGTGTGAGTAATATATCCTATTTGGTACATGAAGGGTTGGACAAACTACTAGGATTTGTGGGAAAATTTCAGATTCTTCTAGCAATATATTCACAAATATAACATACTTGAATCTCTTCAAAAACTTATATATTCATGCAAAAATTTAAAACAGAACCAAGGGTAGCAGTTTACCTCTACATTAGATATTAATAGCGATAACCAAAATAAAGCCATAAAATTCTTGCCAAAGTTGCGATAGTCCTAATTTGTATCTATTAAGTTTTTATTAGTAAAAGGCCTTTTAGAATATTGAGTTAGAAGAACAGAATCTTTTTTGTTTTTTAAAATGTATTTTATTTATTTATTTATTTATTTATTGAGAGTCCTGGGGCTTGGACTCAGGGCCTGAGTACTGTCCCTGGCTTCTTTTTGCTCAAGGCTAGCACTCTGCCACTTGAGCCACAGCACCACTTCTGGCCATTTTCTGTATATGTGGTGCTGGGGAATGGAACCCAGGGCTTCATGTATAAGAGGCAGGCACTCTTGCCACTACGCCATATCCCCAGCCCAGAACAGAATCTTTTTATCTTCATCTTCTAGCACTTTTAATTGTGGCATTATTTTTACAACATTTCAGTTTTCTTTAGTCATTGTTCCTAAGAGCTCGTTTTCTACCTTTTAAGTGCCCAGTCAAAACTGTTTATTTTGTAGATTTTTATTTAAAAATGTATAAAAATTTTACCAGAGGTGATTTTTGTCAGTTGAATTTGTGTGTGATTTAAAAAAAATATTTTTTTCTTAATGATTGTAGAAACTTTGAACTGAAAGAAGTTGTTTGAAATCTGTGAAATTTAGAAATCAAAGTAGATTTCTTTTGGTGCTGGTATGGGCTCTTGAACTCGGGGTCTTTTGCTCTTGCTTGGCATTTTTTCCCTTCTACTTAAAGCTAGTGCTCTACCACTTGAAGCATGCTTCTATTTCTGGCTTTTTGCTGGTTAGTTAGAGATGGGGGTTTCCAGGAGGTTTTTGCTCAGACTGGCTTCAAACCAGGATCCACAGATCTCCATATTATGATATGAACAATATTCTAATAGGCAAGAATATAAAAACTTCTCTTGCATCTTCCATTCTTATGGCATTGCTATTGTCCCTTTATCAGTAGATTTTGATCTAAAAATTAATCTGATGTATTAGGGTTGTGCAAGTTGACTTATAAATAGTTATGGCCATTCTGGATAAAGAAAAAATAAATGAAATGGGTTTTGGGATGAGATTTATCTTGTTTTAAACTTTTTGTTTTGTGTATATATTGTTTTTAAAAGAAACAAATTTTTTTTCCTATTAAACTAAAACAAGTACTCATTAAAAATTAATTTTAGAAAAGTATTGTTTCTAGGATACTAAATGAACTAAGATGACACAAATGAGTGCTGCTTTTTATACAGTTAACATCCAGTTTTATATAGTGTAACACAAAGTTCATATACTCATCTTCACTAATGCTATATTGAATTAAAACCATTATACCAACTTCATTGATTTATTATTTAATCTGGTTGGGAATGTCTATCATTCTTTGACTTAGATTTGTTTATATTGTTTTGCAAGTTATTCACAAGTTTTGGTGGTTTCATTTTGTGTCAGTGTTGTGTGTGTGTGTGTGTATGTATCTACATATGTGTGGTTTTTTTCTCATATTTTTAACAGATTCTGAAGGGAGTGGTAATGGAAGTGAAGATCCTTCAAAAGACAGTGGAGAAGGTTCCTGTAGTGATTCTGAAGAAAATATTTTAGAGGAAGAACTGAATGAAGATGTTAAGGTTAAGGAAGAAGAACTTAAACATTCTACAGGGGAAGAAATACTGTCATCTGACAAACCATTAATTAAAATAGAAAAGAAAGAGGAAGAAGAAAATGGAGAGAGACCTAGAAAGAAAAAGGAAAAAGAGAAAGAAAAAGAGAAAGAGAAAGAAAAGGAGAAAGAGAAGGAAAAAGAAAAAGCAGCTGGATCTGATAGTGTGGCTGTTTCTGCTGCTGCCACCACACCAGCCACAAGCCCTCCCACAGTAAATACATCCCCTTCTGCACCCACTACAGCAAGCACCACAGAGGAACAAGTCAGTGAGCCCAAAAAGTGGAACCTTCGTCGAAACCGACCCCTGTTGGATTTTGTATCCATGGAAGAGCTGAATGACATGGATGATTATGACAGTGAGGATGACAATGACTGGCGGCCTACCGCAGTGAAGAGAAAAGGGAGATCATCATCTCAGAAGGAAGGAAGTGATGGAGACAATGAGGATGATGAAGATGAAGGAAGTGGGAGTGATGAGGATGAGAACGATGAAGGCAATGATGAAGACCATAGCAGCCCTGCTAGTGAAGTGGGTTGCAAGAAGAAGAAGAGTAAAGTTCTTAGCAGAAACAGTGCTGATGATGAGGAACTGACCAATGATAGCCTGACACTATCTCAAAGCAAGAGTAATGAGGTAGATTAACCCAATTTTTATGATATCTGTCTGTCTGGGGAAAGGGAATTCTTTAAATCATTTTACTCATTTTCTTGAGTGGCTTCCTTGAATTTTATTTAGCTATGTTAGTCAATGAGAACTCTGAAAGTTACATTTATTAATTTGGTCAACAAACTTTTATTATCAACTATTTGTTATACTCAAGGAGTTCATAATTTCTATCCTCAAGGAGCAAAAGATAAATATTTTTATATCAGTAGCCTTGGACACTGATAGTTTCATTTCCCCTTTTTTCTCCTTCTCTCTGATGTTCATAAGATTGCTAAATTGTGCTGAGTGGATTATGAGAGCAGTTCACTTTTCTTTCCACTTAGCTTAGTTCATATTCACAGACATATGTAGGGCTTTACAATTCTGTTGAAAGGGACAGCAAACAGTTTTATTACTGTCTCAGACTTTGAGAAATTTAAAGATTAAGTCCTTAAGCAGCTGTAACATCAATCATCATTATAGTCACCAACCTTTGCTTTGTGTATACGGGAGTAAATATGGACTACTTTTACATTTATTTAGTGAACAAATTCTTTCTGCAAAGAAATGAAAGAAAAAGCAAACATTCCATCATAAACAAATATTTCTATCATAAAACTACAGTAATGACTCAGTTCTTCCTCTTGAAGTTCTACTACTGAAAGTTAGGCTTATCCATTGGGTCCAGAGATGCAACAACAGTCAAGACTCTTCAGTCAAACACATAATCTGTCTCTTGTCTGTGTGTTTATGTATATGTTTTTCTTCAAAGGAAAGCTTGAGTTGTTGTCTTTCATGTAGATGTACCTATTACATCACATGTAGAACTATAAAAATTCTGTCATTTTTTGTTAATGTGGTTATAATAAGTCACTAAAAATTGCTTCTTTACCACTTTTTTTGGTTTATTTTCCATGTCATTAAAATAGCTTTAATAGATACTTTTTCCTTCTTATGCTTTATTTGTTCTTCCATATTTTTCTCCTTACAAATTTTACTTAGCAGCAATTATTTAATTAGGTTTCTTACAGAATTTGGTGACCTTTTTTTCTTGCCAAAACAATGTATAGCAAGTTGTTGGGGGTTATATGTGAGTGGAGATAAAACAGCAGCTTAACACGTTGAATTATAAATAATGATTAATGTCCCCAAGTTGCTCACTTTTTTTTAATGACAAATGTTGCCTGCCTCAGATGTTATCCTAATTTTTATCTTTAGGTAAAGGAAAACTCATTTGGGATATTGTGCTGTATTTTTTAAAACGATACAGCAGAAGCTGTTTCATATTATTAATGCTATCTTCAGGAAGTAGAAATTTGGAAATCTGTTAATATTTCATTTAGTCATGCATTCAGTTTCTACCATATATATTGCTTCATTTATATTATACTGATATTCAAAAAAGTAGTCTGGGTAAGGAAGGAGGGAGTGTGGATAAGATTTAGGCTAAGGTGTTGGGGATAACTTGAATATGTTCAGAAATGTAACGTGTATATTACCAACTAATAAAACTACAATGCATAGCAGTACTTGAGGCTTTTTAGCTCACAAACTTTTTAATTTATTATTAATTTATTATTATTGTGTTGGTCTTGAGGCTTGAACTCAGAGCCTGAGTGCTGTCCCTGAGCTGTTTTTGCTCAAAGCTAGTGTGCTTTTACTTGATGCACAGCTCCACTTCTGGCTTTTTGGTGATGAATGAGAGAGAAGAATCTTCCATACTTTCTTGCCAGAGCATGCTTCAAACCATAATCCACAGCCTCCTGACTGGATAGGATTATGAGTGTGATCCCCTGGCACCAGCTTAGACCAGGAAATTTTAAATTCATTTAAAATCACTTGGGATATTTAGTTTTTTTCTTTGTGAAAGAGATTGTAGTAAATACTAGGACCTTGAATTTATATGCTAATTATCCCAAAGTCATTTCAGGAATGAGGAAGGATTTACATTTCTCTCAGAAAATGTTCTACCTAACGGTTTCTTAGATGTATTATTCAGACTCTTCAATATTTTGTGATCATTCTAGCTCTATTTATGTCTCTCAAACTAGTTAATATTAAATTCTAATTAAAAGGTAATCAATTTGGATCATTTTTTAAATAAATTGTCTATTTTTATTATCTTCATATTAGAAGAAAGATGATTAAAATTAATCCTTGCTGCCCTGTGGCCAGTGTTTTACTTAATCTTTCTAGTTATCTTAGATAGTGATAATTGCTAAATATTCATTAGATTAATATATAGATAGGTGATTGTATTTGAAGTATTATATTTTTATTGCTTTTACTTTTAAGTTTTTAGATACAACTTTGTAATAGAGATGGCACTACTAAAGCTTTAGAAATACAAAGCAATATTTAGTTTCTAAGAAAGTAAACGTTTCCTGGCTATTGTCAGGTGGATTTGTAGAGAAATGTTCTATCTAAAGAAAGTTTGAAGTTTTTTAGGGAAATTAAAATGTTTTTGAGTAGGGTCCTTTATAGCTATTGCTTTCAAACATTTTGGCCCCAGGACCCTTTAAACTCTTCAGAATTAAATAGTTCCCCTGTTATTATTGATGTCGATTATCTGTTGATATTTAAATTTCAAAATAAAACTTAGAAATGTCAAAAAGCAAGACCTACTAGAAGCAGACAAGTTATCCCATTAGTATTAGTTATCTTCCTGAAGCTTTTGGAAAACTTCCCACCCCCATGAGCTAACAAGTGAGGAAAGAAAGGGCAGTTTTTATGAACATAGGCTGCACCAGTTGGATCCTCTGATAGAATTTCCTGCTGTAAAATCCAGTATTTGATAAGTGTTTTTTCTGCAGATGGACACACTATCTCCAAATGAATGTATTTTTAAGTGTAGTGTACTCTAGTAAATGCTCTGGTAATATGGTTGTATCTTGTTCAACCTTTTATACTGATGCATTCAAGACTCACTGTTTTGCCCTTTGGACTAAGGGGCAGGTTTTTGAGGAGGTCAGTGTAGTTTTTTAGAAAATGTCTCTCATTTTTATGACTTTGTACCTGAAAATTTGAAAGAAAATTTATACATAACAGAAATCATGTCAATAGAACCATCTACAAGTGCAGGTAGTTAAAATATTTGGCACTATTTATAAATAGCTACTTCTGTTTAGATGCATAATTTACTTACCTGTTGTCTTTTTTACTTAGGTGGCTAAGATCTGAGGATGGCAATTGTAAGCTAGTTTAGGAAGGAAAGTTATTGAAACACTTATCTCCAATTAATTAGCATTTTTAAAAAAGCCAGAAGTATAGCTGTGGCTCAAGTGTTTAGAGTGCTAGCCTTGAGGAAAAAAAGCTCTAGGACTGCACTCAGGCCCTGAGTTCAAGCCCTGGGACTGGTGCGCGTGTGCATGCACAAAACATTTTCCCTAAGCATCCTTTCCCCCAACGTGGCAGTTTTGTAACATTGTTCAAGTATTATTTGAGATTCTGATAAATTTCACTTTCGATTAAAACTTAGAGATAATTAGAACTTAGAAATTAAAAGTTAGAAATAATTATTGGTGAAACTCTCTCTCTCTCTCTCTCTCTCTCTCTCTCTCTCTCTCTCTCTCTCTCTTTCTAGTTTTGGGGCTTGAGTTCAGGGCCTGGGCTCTGTCTCTGAGCCTCTCTGATCTCAAGGCTCTACCTTTTGAATCATAGTGCTACTTCCGGCTTTTTCTGTTTAAGTGGTACTGAGGAATTGAACCTAGGGTTTTGTGTATGCTAGGCAAGCACTCTATCACTAAGCCACATTCCCAGCCCCTCTCATCTCTTTAATTCTGGTTTTGCCAGAGGTATATAGAAATTTAATTCTAATATGAGGTAATATTATGGGTTGAGGGATCAATTTTAAATTTCAAGATAAAAATAGTTGTTCACTGGTTATCTAGTATCCAATATATTCCTTATATAGAAATTACATTAGATTCCATTAAACTGTTCTGTAGTATTAGAGTTATTACAGAAGATACATAGCCAAAATGAGTAATGTATTTGCCTTTTTATTTATTTGTTAACAATGCTTAAACTTATGTTGTATCTATTATTATTACTATTATTTATTTATTTTTATTTTTGCCAATCCTGGGGCTGGGACTCAGGGCCTGGATGCTGTCCCTAAGCCTCTTTGCTCGCTTGAGGCACAGCACCACTTCTGGCTTTTTCCCCCCCCCCCCGTTTATGTGGTACTGAGGAATTGAACCCAGGGCTTCATGCATGGTAGGCAAGCATTCTACCACTAAGCCACAGTCCCAGCCTTACGTTTTATCTACTAAAGAAAACTTAGATTATTTGTTCATATTTTCCTATTGACACATTGCCTAGTAATCTAGCCATTTAAGGATTATGTAGGGCTGTAGTTTCTTCCCGTTTCTCCTTTGTATTACATTTCTAGCACTAATTTAATCAGAACAGGAGAAATTTCACTTAGTTTAATCTTCTCTGCCTATAAATATCACACGTGTATAGAGAAATTGTTGTTGACATGTTTAGTCATTCACTTTTTTGTGAGGAAACTCAGAAAGTAGAAAAATTACAATTCCCCACAAATGTTTTGCTGATCCATAGAATTTGTATCTCGGGGCTGGGGATATGGCCTAGTGGCAAGAGTGCTTGCCTCCTATACATGAGGCCCTGGGTTTGATTCCCCAGCACCACATATACAGAAAATGGCCAGAAGGGGCGCTGTGGCTCAAGTGGCAGACTGCTAGCCTTGAGCAAGAAGAAGCCAGGGACAGTGCTCAGGCTCTCAGTCCAAGCCCCAGGACTGGCTAAAAAAAAAAAAAAAGAGGGGCTGGGGATATAGCCTAGTGGCTAGAGTGCCTGCCTCGGATACACGAGGCCCTAGGTTCGATTCCCCAGCACCACATATACCGAAAACGGCCAGAAGTGGCGCTGTGGCTCAAGTGGCAGAGTGCTAGCCTTGAGCGGGAAGAAGCCAGGGACAGTGCTCAGGCCCTGAGTCCAAGGCCCAGGACTGGCCAAAAAAAAAAAAAAAAAAAAAGATTTTGTTTCTCATGCACAACCCATGTTTCCAGGGCTATTCAGTTGTAATTCGACAAGAGCACTAGTAGAGTCCATTAACATGAGAATCCTTTTAATATGTTTGTTCATGAGGCTGTTTCCTAGTGTGTACTGTGCTTTTGGTTTTTAACCTAGATATGATCATTCTAAAATAAAGATCTTTTGGGGCTTACCATGGGGATGATACTTAAATTAGGAGTCCTTAATAAGGATTGTACTTTTCTTTGGAAGCTCTAACCAGGATCACCCCCTCCCCCCCCCCCCATCACCCCCCTGCAACATCTTCCTTGTGCCAGTATCATAATTATCAGTTCATATTTCTCCTTTTGCACTATTGACAAGTGCAGATAGTTATTGTGCCTAATATATGACAGAGCATTCTTGCTATGTACTTTGTTTCTTGCCATGTCTTACCAAAACTTTATGACATGTGGCTTATTTTTTATCGTAGACATTTTACAAATGAGAAACTTCTACCTTTAAGGTTCAATGGCTATTGAAAAGGATCGTGAAACCCAAGAATTTTTTAGTTTAAGTTAAATGCCATTTCTTTTGAAATATGACTGTAAGAAAATCTGGACAGATTTTTACTTGTTTTCTGTACCAATGAAGGATAAAATACATGAGCTTTCCATATAGGATTCCACCCCCCCTTTTTTTGGTAGCCACTAACTGCAAAGTATTTTGCTAAGTTTTAAAGAACAATAAAATACAAACTTGGAAGTGCTACAATTCTCAAGGGAAAGATCTTTTTCTCCTTGATGACTTTTGCATTCTTATTTGCTCTGTATGTAGGTTAGCTGCAGTTTTAGATGTTATATGCAATATATATTGAAAGAATAACTTATTGTGACTTTCAAATACAGTTTACAAATGCAGTTTATAGATATTGAAATAATGGACCCAAATGTTACTTTTGCTTTTTTAAAATTTTTTCGTCAGTTGTGGGGCTTGAACTCTGTGCCTGAGAGCTGTCCCTGAGCTCTTCAGCTCAAGGCTAGTATTTTACCACTTGAGACACAGCACCACTCCTGTTTTTCTGGTGGTTAATTGGAGGTAAGAGTCTCACGGACTTTCCTACCTGGGCTGGCATTGAAGTGTGATCCTCAGATCTCAGTCTTCTGAGGAGCTAAGATTACAGGTGTGCGCCACCAGTGCCCAACTCCAAATGTTACTTTTGAATGTTGTTGGACTTAAAGATTATAAAAATATGAACAATTAATATGAACTATATTTTGGGAATATCTTCTATGGAACCAATTTATTCATTTTTGTTTTGGGTATGATTCAATTGTAAATGAAAATGCATTGGCCAAAGTGTTATTTTTTATTACATGTGATGTTTGGCCCAGTTTATTAAATATGGTAAGAGCTCTTTTTTTTTTTTTCTTTTGTTTTGATTTCTTTGAGATAAACTTTTATCTTGTTGCTCAGGCTGGTCACCAGTTCCTAGGTACAGGTTCCTTTTGTTCTCAGCTTTCAGTCATGAGCCCCTGTGCTAGATTTAATAGTTTTCTTCTCTTCTTTTAGGTGTTACTGAGAATGGAATTCAGAGCCTAGTGCTTGCTAAGCAAGCCACTCTACCACTAGGTCCACACTCCCAGTACTTTTGCTTTTTTTGTTGTTTTTGATAGCATTTCCTGATTCTCTAATCTACCCCTCCCCAGTAAAGGATTACAGCAGGGATTATTGTTGTGAATCACAATGCTTTGCTTGAATCTTCTTTTTCATTTATTTGTTGACAGTACTGTGGTTTGAACTTGGTATAACTGAGCAAATGTTTGAATACTTAAGACACACAGCACCTTTTGCATTAGTTACTAATATTATTGTTGTTTTTGGATATGGTCTTGTGTTTGTTCCTGGGACTGGTTTCAGACTGCAGTCCTCTAACTATGTCCTCCTGTATTCCTTTGGTTACAGCACATACTACCAGCATGCTTGGTTG
This sequence comes from Perognathus longimembris pacificus, assembly GCF_023159225.1. Lineage (NCBI taxonomy): Eukaryota > Metazoa > Chordata > Mammalia > Rodentia > Heteromyidae > Perognathus > Perognathus longimembris. The sequence goes on from NC_063162.1 coordinate 123,060,564, forward strand.
AGGTAGTGTCTAGCTAACTTTTTCCTTTAGACAACCTTGATCCAGGATCTTCCCTTTCTTCACCTCCTGTGACTATAATTGTGAGTTACTATGTATGGCTCCTAAATCCAGAGAATATAGTCACAAGCTATCATGCCTTGTTTTTGTTTTTTTTTAAGCTTTTATTATAAAACTGATGTACCGATAGGTTACAGTTTCATATGTTGGCATTGGATACATTTCTTGTACTGTTTGTTACCTTGTCCCTCATACCCCCCTCCCCCCTCCCCCTTACCCTTTCCCCCCTTGAGGTGTTCAGTTCACTTACACCAAACAGTTTTGCAAGTATTGCTTTTGTAGTTGTTTCTCTTTTTTTTACCCTGTGTCTCTCAATTTTGGTATTCCCTTTCAATTTCCTAGTTCTAATACCAGTATACATGGTTTCCAATATACTCAGATAAGATACAGAGATAGTGTAGATACAATCACAAGAAGGTGATGCAAGAACATCATCAATAGTAGAAGCTACAGATACACATGGGATGTTGAAAGTATTTACAACTGTGATATAACATTCATTTCCATAAAATGGAGTTCATTTCACTTAGCATCATCTTATGTGATCATAAGGGTATAGCTATTGGGCTCTTGTGATCCTCTGCTGTGACTTGCCTAAACCTGTGCTAATTATTCCCAATAAGGGAGACCATAGAGTCATGCCTTGTTTTTAAATCCATTTCTTATTAAAACTTAAAGTTGAATCTATAATTCAGGAGATTTAAATTAAAACAAACAGAATCTTCTTTTGCTCTTATTTTTATTTATTTATTTATTTATTTTTTTTTGCCAGTCCTAGGGCTTAAACTCGGGGCCTGGGCACTGTCGCTGGCTTCTTCTTGCTCAAGGCTAGCACTCTACCTCTACAACACCACTTCTGGCCTTTTCTGTTTATATGGTGCTGAGGAATCAAACTGAGGGCTTCATGAATGCTAAGCCACATTCCCAGTCCTGGATCTCCTTCTTTAGAATATATATATATATATATATATATATATATATATATATATATATATATATATATGCTGGGAATGTGGCCTAGTGGTAGAGTGCTTGCCTTGTATACATGAAGCCCTGGGTTCTATTCCTCAGCACCACATATGTAGAAAAAAGCTGGAAGTGGTGCTGTGGCTCAAGCAGTAGAGTGCTAGCCTTGAGCAAAAAGAAGCCAGTGACAGTGCTCAGGCCCTGAGTCCAAGGCCCAGGACTGGCAAAAAAAAAAAAAATATATATATATATATATATTTAATTTACACTTATACTGTATAGAATGTCACATGAACTTACCAATATGTTATCTTGAAGTTATTTTTCTTATTTAACATATGTATGTCTTGCTTTTTCCAGATAGGATTGAAAATTCCTGAAGTATAGGAACTTTTACTTTTAGAATCCATATGTAGGATTAGTAGTTATTTGTGGATTAATTATTCCTTTTTATTTTAGTTAAAGTTGTAAAGTAGAATGATCAAATAAATTAACATGTCTAGTTTGCATATTTGGTTTAATTTTAGAGAAGAAAATGTATAGGACTTTCCAACACATGAAAAATGAGTGAGAGGGCACTTAGAGGATTCTGTGAAGCAGGTACACTTCCCAAATGTAGACAAACTCTGAAATTGCTAAAAAGACTTGGGAATGCAGCATAAGTTGGAAAGTCACATGTAACATTTAAAATAGTTCAGGAGTTTGATTAAAATTTCTTTTTAATTGAAATGTCACTTTCTGATGTATTTTGATGTTAGGACTCGCTGATTCTTGAGAAGAGTCAAAACTGGAGTTCTCAAAAAATGGATCATATTCTGATTTGCTGTGTGTGTCTTGGTGATAATAGTGAAGATGCAGATGAAATAATTCAGTGTGACAATTGTGGCATTACAGTCCATGAAGGTAACTTGATTTTGTTTTTTCTCCTTTTAGAAATAACTGGTTGACACTATTTAAATAATTACAAGCAACCATTTTCTTTATTTGATCAGTATCAAGGTTTATCAGTGTTCCATGATATGATATTTTAATTGAAGTTTCAAAATGGATATTAGTGGCCAGGAATGTGGCCTAGTGGCAAGAGTACTTGCCTTGTATACATGAAGCCCTGGGTTCGATTCCCCAGCACCACATATACAGAAAACGGCCAGAAGTGGCACTGTGGCTCAAGTGGCAGAGTGCTAGCCTTGAGCAAAAAGAAAACAGGGACAGTGCTCAGGCCCTGAGTCCAAGGCCCAGGACTGGCAAAAAAAAAAAAAAAAAAAAACAACACACAAAAAACAAAAAAAAACCCAAAACGGATATTAGTTCTGTTGGCTTATGTCTGAAATACTAGTTACTGAGGGGGCTGAAATTTGAGGATTGCAGTTGAAAGGCAGCCCAGAAAGAAAAATCTGTGATTTATCTCAAGTCTGTAATTTATCTCCAATTAACCAGCAAAAATTCAGAAGTGGAACTGTATTTTAAGTGTTAGAACACCTACCTAAAAGAAAAAAATTCCCTGACTACAAAAAGACTTTCAGTATGGATTTTCATTAAATATTAATCCTGAGAAAAGGAAAATAAAAAGAAATAGTATTACTAGGGTTTTGTTTTTAAGTCCTAATCCTCACAGTGACAAACTTTCATAATGTACTTCAGACATACAAGTTAAAAAAATGCCTCTTTGGGAATGAATGGGCTCAATGGTGATGATAAGCCAGGCATTGGTGGCTCATGCCTGTAATCCTAGCTACTTAGGAGGCTGAGATCTGAGGATTGTGCTTCAATGCCAGCCTGGGTAGGAAAGTTTATGAGACTCTTATCTCCAATTTACCACTCAAAAACTGGAAGTGGTTCAAAGTGGTAGAACACTAGCCTTGAGCAAAACTTCATCAGGAACAGCTCCCAGGCCCTGAATTCAAGCCCTGCAATTTACAACAACAACAACAACAGCAAAAAGAATGAACTCAACCCACACATACACACACACACACACACACACACACACACACACACGCACACACGCACACACACAATGGTACAGCAAAGGGTTTAATAGAGAGAAAGAAATAGCTAAAACACTGTAAGTAAAAATGATGGGTTGGAGATAGATGGTTCAAGAGAATTGTTGGTATGTTAAGAATTTCAGTTTTTGAAGGGGGAGTGGCCTTGGGAGATACTAGGAAGAAGAAAGTGTTTCCCACTGTGTGACTAGGTGAGGTGATTGGTTTCACCATTCTTACCTTTTAGCTAATCTGCCACAGCCTCATGATTATTAAATATGAATTTTATTTTTATTTTTGCCAGTCCTGGGGCTTGAACTCAGGGCCTGGGCACACTGTCCTTGAGCTTCTTTTGCTCAAGGCTAGTACTCTACCATCTGGGCCACAACACTACTTCTGTCTGGCCTTTTCTGTTTATGTGGTACTGAGGAATTGAACCTTGGGCTTCATGCATGCTAGGCAAGCACTCTACCACAAAGCCATATTCCAAGCTCTAAATATGAACTTCTTGAATGCTTTAGAGAGAAATCTTTCTTTTTTAATATTTATTTATTGTCAAAGTGATGTACAGAGGGGTTACAGTTTCATACATAAGGCAGTGGGTATATTTCTTGTTAAACTTGTTACCTCCTCCCTCAGTTTTCCCCCACCTTCCCCCTCCCTCTTTCCCTCTCCCTCCGATGAGTTGTACAGTTGGTTTACACCAAATGGTTTTTTACGTATTGCTTTTGGAATCATTTGTCTTTTTATCCTTTGTCTTTTGATTTTGTTATTCCCTTTCCTTTCCCTAGTTCTAGTACACATATATACAGTATACAGGGTACTTGGATGAGATACAGTGATAGCGGGGGTTCAACCACAGGAAGGGAATACAAGAGAAACAACAACAAAAAGCTACGGTTTCACATGGCATGTTGAAAATAATTACAACAATGATATAACACTTGTTTCCATAACATGGAGTTCATTTCTCTTAGCATCCTCTTATGTGTTCATAAGGGCATAGCTATTGGGCTCTTGTGATCTTCTGCTATAACTAGCCTAAACATGTACTAATTATTCCCTATGAGGGAAACCATAGAGTCCATGTTTCTTTGGGTCTGGCTTACTTCACTTAGTATAATTTTTCCCAGTCCTTCCATTTCCTTATAAATGGTACAATGTCATTCTTTCTGATAGAGGCATAGAGGGAAATCTTTTTAACCTTCATAAAATAGCTGTATTAAAGAGCAGAATAGAAAGAACCATTTTTACAATATACAGTTATTCTAGTTATCATGGGGTTACTTCCCTAATAAAGCACTGTTGATTGAAAATTCTGTCCATTGAACATCATAGCTTAGCAACATAGTATTCTATAAAGCATTGGTTTGCTACCCTGGAAAAAGATCATTGTCAGACAGTTGAAGAATGGTTTCAAATAAATGCATGGCTTTTGCAAGGTGGAAATGTTGAAAGTCAAATAATCATTAAGTCAAGGAGTGATTGTAGTCGTAGTATTTATACAATCATAGTGCTTAGGTGCATTTTCTTTTGCCCCTCCCTCCCTCCCTCCCTCCCTCCCTCCCTCCCTCCCTCCCTCCCTCCCTCCCTCCCTCTCTCCCTCCCTCCCTTCCTTCCTTTTTTCCTTCCTTCCTTCCTTCATCTCTCAGGGCCTGGGCACTGTCCCTAAGCTTCTTTTGCTCAAGGCGAGTGCTCAAGCCACAGTGCCACTTACAGCTTTTTTGAGTAGTTTTTTGGAGATAAGAGTCTCACAGTTGTTCCTTCTGGGGCTGGCTTCAAACTGCCATCCTCAGATCTCAACTGCTTGAATAGCTAGGATTACAGGAGTGAGCCACCTGTGCCTGTCTTTTCCTTTTTTTTTTTTTAACAATTAGATATCTAAAAATCTAATTAGATATTTGATTGTAGAAATTAGATATTAAAAATCTATCTAGGTTTTTATTTTTTAATTTTAATTTTTAATTTTTTTTTTTTTTTTTTTGGCCAGTCCTGGGCCTTGGACTTAGGGCCTGAGCACTGTCCCTGGCTTCTTCCCCCTCAAGGCTAGCACTCTGCCACTTGAGCCACAGCGCTGCTTCTGGCCGTTTTTTCTGTATATGTGGTGCTGGGGAATCGAACCTAGGGCCTCGTGTATCCGAGGCAGGCACTCTTGCCACTAGGCTATATCCCCAGCCCCTAATTTTTAATATTTATTTATTTATTTACTTTTTTGCTAGTCCTAGGGCTTGAACTCTGGGCCTGGGCATTTTCCCTGAGCTTTTGTGCTCAAGGCTCATACTCTACCATTTGAGCGGCAGTGCCACTTCCAGGTTTTTTGAGTAGTGTATGGAAGGTAAGATTGTCCTCGAGCTTCCTGCTGGAGCTGGCTTTGAACCGTGATCCTTAGCTCTCAGCTAGGATTATAGATGTGAGTCACTGGCATCCAGCATTAGTTTGAAATTTTGATAACAAATAATATTCCAAATGTTGCATGTTAACTACATAACTGTAACTATTTGGTAGAGAACACACTCCATCCAAATGTAGAGAAATCTTATTTTTTCTTTGAAATTTGAGCGCTGCACTTTGTCACTTACTGTAAACACACTTGTGAGAAGATCTTGTAAGTGAATCTTAAGAGGCTTCGCTTGAGTGTGATATCACTTATCCTGATATGCTGATTGCAGTGTGTCTGACAAACAGTGTTGGGTGTATGTCATAATGGTGACAGAATGTTAGGCAGCGCACTTACCCAGTTGTCTTTATATTGAGTTGCTCTGCATTAAATGTTGTCTTCCCATTTGTTTGTTTGTTTTCTAATGTTCTGTTAGCCTAGCTCTATGCCATTTTTACTTCTTAGAGTATACAGAAAATGATCTTGTATTCTTTTTTTTTTTTTTTGCCAGTTTTGGGGCTTGAACTCAGGGCCTGGGCACTATCCCTGAGCTTCTTTTGTTAAAGGCTATCTTTGAGCCACAGCACTACTTCAGGCTTTTTCTGTGTATGTGGTACTGAGGAACTGAACCCAGGGCTTTATGCATGCTAGGCAAGCACTCTACCACTAAGCCACATCCCCAGCCCTTATGACTCTAGGTAGTAGAATATGTTCTTTTAGGCTTTAGGAAATCTTTGTGACGGGAATAGTGCACATCACAGGTAATTTAAGCAGTATTACTCACTTCAGATTGGTTTTCTCATCAAAACCCTAGTGATTGTTAATTATTTTATTTTTGTTTTAATATACATTTATAGTGTGAGGTGGTTGATTGCTATTTTTCCACACATGCATATAGTGCACCCAGGTCAGGTTCATCTCCACTGTGTTTCCATTCCTTTCCTCTGTTAAGAGGTCAAATACCAGAAATATATTTTTACTCTTTGGTTATAAGGAAGTAATTATACAAGGGGTTTCAATGAAACATTTCAACTTATGAGTACAATGCATCTTGATCCATGTCACCCTTTTCATCATTCATGTGTTGCAAATTTTTAAGTAGATACCTTTTGTGTCCTTTTTTCCCCTAACATTTTGAGATATATTAAATAACATTAAATATGTATTACAGGCGCAGTTTCTATGCTTTAGAGAGTCAGTTTGTTCAAAGTTAGGAAAGTAGAAGGCAGAGGACTGCAGAGCTTTGGTCTCTTGTGAGTGGGGAAAACTTTTGAAGCAGATTGACCATACCTTAGTTTACATGATTATTTCCTTAAATTTGTATTTGTCGCATATGTTATTCATAGGTTGTATGTGATTATACAGAAATAAGTTTTCTGTGTTTACTCATTTGAAAACAGTTACCATGTATACTTATGTATTATTTACAGTTCATTTTTTACCCATATGGAAAAATATCTGTTTTCTGTGCTCAGTGTTTTGTGTGGAAGAAAAGAAAGCAGTGGATGTAAAGTACTGGAACTTTCTTTTAGGGATTAATAAACTCCCAGTGGTGGTGGAGGAATATGGAGCCAGTGGCAGGTGAAAATGGCAGATAAAGAGCTATTAGATAGTAGTGTAGTTACTTTTTCATGGGGCAGTGAAGCTGAAGAATAAATTCGTACTTGGTGCCATTCTTTGAGCTTGCATAAATTATCACGATTTTCCTTTACAAAGGAAGAATGCCATAGACTGGAGCTAAGAAATCATCCTAAGGTTATTTGTAAGAGTTTTAAGACTGTGGAAATGTATACCATGCATGTAGTATATCTTTAAAAAAAATGGGATTTTGGTTTATTCAAAGTGAACTGCTGTGATTTGTTCTGATTTTACTGAATGAAGTTAATAAATTGGATGGCTCCTTGGGAGCTTTATTGACTTGGTAATTGCCTATTTTCTGTGAATATAGATGGACTTTATCTAGTTTGAAGTAGTTTGGTCTAGAGAAACATTGTATTAAGAAAATACAATTGTATTTTCTTGTGGCATGGTATATACCGTGAGAAAATAGATTAAACATGTTTATATTTTAGCTTATATTGGTGACAATTACTGTTCCCAAGAAGGAAGTGACACATCTTTTAATTTCATTATTTCCCATTTACAATATTCATACCTAAATGGTAGTGATAAAGACAGTGATTGCCAATTACTACCAGATATTAAAGAAATTAGTGAGTTTTGAATCCTCTGGTATCTTGCATGTAACAATGTAGTTTCTTTCGAATCTGAAATTTGGCATTCCTGCCAAATTCACTGCCAAAGTTCACTGCTGCAAAACTTTCTAATAGGATGAGAATAATAGTTATTAAGGATTTGCATGAGACAGTGCAAGTCATAAGTTGGAAGCCAGTCTTTTAGCTATATGTTAGACTATTTTAATTATCCTGTGTTTTGTAATAGTAGTGGTGAATAAAATACATATTGACCTATACCTCTTCTTTTCATCTATTTCAGTTATGAATAAATATTCACAGAAGACAGAATTACATAATTTTAAAGAGTAAATACTTCACTCTTGAATACCTCAGAGGTTGACTTGAGAATGGAACTCATCATGTCTACCTCTAATTTGATTTTTTTTCAAATTGTTCTGTAGCTCTAATTATGTGTGCATGTATGTTTCTGTATTATTTCTCTTTTAATAAAATTTTACATTATAGTCCTATGAGTTTATATTATAATCTGCTTTTTTCAAAATTGTTTTTGTTACTTTTTTGCTGAATTTTATCTCATGTAAATTCTAATGTGGATACAAAGGGATTTCAATAAATTTTTACTACTGGACAGTTAATCTAGTTTCTTATAAATAGTACTTCATATTTTCATGTATTCCTTAACAATTAAAATAAAAAATTCCAAAAGTTTTCCATTTCTTTAATGCTTTTTCTATAGTACTAAAACTATTTTTAAAATGTAATTTGATTTATTAATTCTTTTTGGTGAAGTTTTTTGTTTTGCTTGTTTGCTTTTGTTTTTTTTGTGCTGGTTTTGGGGTTGGAACTCAGACTCTCATGCTTTCACATGGCATTTTCACTCGAGGCTAGTGTTCTGCCATTTGAGCTATACTTCTACTTCCAGCTTTTTGATGATTAATTGGAGAAAAGAATCTTACTGACCTTTCTGCCTGAACTGGCTGCAAACTGAGATCCTCAGATCTCAACTTCATAAATAGTACTCAGCATGAAAAGCAGTTTTACAAAATGAAAAGATGTTTAAAAATATTTAATCATAACTATTTCTTTTTTAGGTTGTTATGGAGTTGATGGAGAGAGTGACTCCATTATGAGTTCAGCTTCTGAAAACTCCACTGAACCTTGGTTTTGTGATGCCTGTAAATGTGGTGTTTCTCCTAGCTGTGAGCTGTGTCCAAATCAGGATGGAATTTTCAAGGAGACAGATGCTGGAAGGTTGATGTCTTAATTTTGTTTGATTCATATTCCTATTATATAACATGTCTGCTTTTAATCCTTTCTTTTATGATTTTTGAACTGCTTCTTTGAGTCTTCTTACAGTGGAATAAATAGCCAGTAGGCTATAGGTAAAGGGAGGAATATCATTTATTGAGTACTTACATTTATGTTTACATTCTTTTTTTTCCTGAATAATTATTTATTTATTGTCAAAATGATGTACAGAGGGGTTACATTTTCATATGTAAGGCAGTGGATGTATTTCTTGTACAATTTGTTACCTCCTCCCTCATTTCCCCCCTCCCCCCATTTTCCCTCTCCCCCCATGAGTTGTTCAGTTGGTTTACACCAAATGGTTTTATAAGTATTGTTTTTGGAGTCATTTGTCTTTTTATCCTTTGTCTCTTGGTTTTGATATTCCCTTTCCCTTCCCTAGTTCTAATAAAGTATATACAGTATCCAGGGTGCTCAGATGAGATACAGTGATAGCGTGGGGACAACCATAGGAAGGGGATACAAGAGGATCAACAACAACAACAAAACGCTATGGTTTCACATGGCATGTTGAAAATAATTATAACAGTGATATAGCCCTCATTTTCATAACATGGAGTTCATTTCACTTAGCATCCTCTTATGTGTTCATAAGGGCATAGCTATTGGGCTCTTGTGATCTTCTGCTATGACTAGCCTAAACATGTACTAATTATTCCCTATGAGGGAAACCATAGAGTCCATGTTTCTTTGGGTCTGGCTTACTTCACTTAGTATAATTTTTTCCAAGTCCTTCCATTTCCTTATGAATGGGGCAGTGTCATTCTTTCTGTAGAAGCATAAAATTCCATTGTGTAGATGTACCACATTTTCCTGATCCACTTGTCTACTGAGGGGCATCTGGGTTGGTTCCATACTTTAGCAATGACAAATTGTGCTATGATGAACATTGTTGTGCTGGTGGCTTTAGTGTATTCTTGTTTGTAGTTTTTTGGGTAGTGCCCAAAAGTGTTTACATTCTTATCTCATCTAATTTTAATAATGACCCTGTGGAGAAACAAGTGGTAGTTTACCAAATCTTAGGAAGAGTGGCTGAAACTCAGATCATTTACATATATTTTTATTATTGACTCAGCACCATAAACTGATAAATGCTCATATTTGAATTTATGGTTCTCCTTCAAATAATGGATAGAGCATTGAGACACCTAGCTACATATGAGATAGCATATGAGATGGCACAGAATATACCATGGATTATTGGGTAATATGAATTTAAGTCCAGAAAACAAAGGCTGAAAATATCTTACCTTTTCTTTCTAAAAATTAAAGTAAAATAGATACATAATTTATAATTCATGTGCATTTCTGTTCTGTAACATAGACACAGGTATTATTTTATGTTTAGACTGCTGTAGAATAAAGGAGTTCTAAGCATAAAATGTCATACTGGATTGCCTCTACTTGGATTCTGGTCATTTTTTTTTTAACTGTGATTTTTGGCAAGTGCCTTAGTTTTTTGTCTCAAATTCCTTAGCACTACTGAGGGCATTCAATGATGTGATTCATATAAAACATTACAGTTTCTGGAGCACAGGTATTAGTCAATAATTGTCCTCTGGCCCTTTTGTAATATTACTGCTTCTTGTGATTTCTTCTTAGCAGCATGGCTCTCTTTATAAAAGGTAATGAGCTACTGCAGAAATTCTTTCTGGTAGCCCCTTTAATCTTGGGATTACAGATTTATGGCAATAAATTGTGATGGATAACTAAAGCAACACTGAAAAACACAGAGCTTCCTTTTGGGGAATAGAATTTGTCATTTACATTTTTCTTGTTAATGATTTGAAAGTTTATTGAAAAGCTCTCTTTTCATGCTATTATGATCCATAAATCAACTTGTAAATATGTTTCTGAATTCAGTAAAGAAAAGCTTCTTTAACCATTGAGATTTACTAAGAAATTTGTATTAGGTATTGTGAGTATTACATACACAGACACACACACCTGTTGATGTGTATACAGGCAAAAATTATTTTATGTATTACTTGAACACTTTATGTTGATGTTCATAGCTGAGATATAGCCTGTAACAGAAATTATATGCTTTATACATATTTTGCAGCATATAAAACAAACTTGAACAAGCAGTATAGGAAGCCAAGAAAATTTGATGAAGACTTGTAGTATTCCATCTTTAAATGGAAATGAGGGGACAAGAAAGAGTAATGTATGTAGATAATGAAAAAGGTATTGAAATTTGACTTGTAGCATATGGGCTTAATTAGATCCTTCCCTCTCTATGTTTAATGGGAACCACAATTCTACATAAAATGATCTGATATATGATGTGGGAAAGCCATTAGGGCCTCTTGTTTACTGCACTTTTAATCTCATTTTTTTTGGTGGAGGTATTTTACTTCATCCAAGTGATCCTGTAGACCTGATTGTGGAAACCATAAACAGATCCTATTTCTTTATATCCTTGACAAATTTCCTGTAATTTGAGAAATGACATAGGGCTCTGAGCTAAAGGGCTGAAAAATTTACCTCTCCTTCATCTAAAAAGAAAACATAAATAGATAAGTGATTTATTATGTTAACATAAATTTGTAGTTTGTATTATAGACCCACACACTTGGCTTCTATATGTCAAATACAGACATGTGGTAGAGTAGAGAAAGGAGATTTATAAAAGGACACTTTGTTGGCATATTGTCAGCCATCTTTATGGCACAGACTTGAGGTGTAGGTTTGAATAGACAGAACTAACTAAGGGCAGAGGGCAAAAGATTTATAGTAATATAGTCCCAGTGACAGGTGTCTTTGTGGTCAGAGATGGCTTTGTTCAAATTGTCAGAGGTGGTGACAGAGGTGATCTGACTATGTTTTAGGCTTTGTTACAAGTAAGTGTTATTGATACCTGGCAGGTTGTCCAGCCTTCTATAAGCTCCTTCTTGGCTTTCAACATGGCTCTGAAGTATATGCAGGAGAGAATGGCTTAGGGCAAAACACAGAGATACAAAATGCAAGAGACTGAGATGATTTGCTTTTCCCCTGGCTTGATTTAATTTGTAGGCGCAAGTTAACTATTCAGTGCTTTTTAGCAAAAGCAATTTTAAGTACTCATTACAATTTGATTTATTAATATAATTTCTATTCTAAAATGAGAGTCTTATGCAAAATATAGTACTAGTATTAGTTTGCTTTATTAAGGTACATACATTTAAAAGGATATATTAAATGGTTTCTATGCCAGGATGACAATTGCAACTTTTTGGTGGTTCATAAGATGCTTTCTTTTCACTCTTTTTCCCAAGCAACATCAATGCTGAGCAAACTGGATGGTAAAATAACAAGGGAGATTTCTTGTCTTGTTTTGATTTCCCAACTTTTCTTAATTACAAAATTCTAAAGTGTGTTCATGCTAAACATATGAACAAAAGACCATTTACTGGTACGAAAGTGGGCCAAAATAATATTAGTAATGATTTTGTTTTGTCTTCACTTTGATATGTATTTTAATAAGGACTCACCTTGATTTCTCACATGAGTGGGTGGGTGAAGTGATATACTGATGTGCCAATCACTCTGAAATGGCAGTTTAAATCTGCACTACTTTTGTGACTTGTTCTCAAGCATTTTAAGAAGGTCAGTATGAAGGAAGCAGCCAGCTGTTGGGTTTATCAAAGATAAACTCCTACAGAGTACAGCGACATTTAATACATCAGTGGAGCATGAAGAAACTGCGCAAATTAAATTGAGAAAGCAGCTGCTTGTTGAAGATGTGTATCTTTATATTGAACTCCACAGGATACATTTGGGATGTTGGATTAAAATGCTCTATCAAGAAAATCTCAAAACCTTAGACTTTTTTTCTAGTAAAAATTAATAGTATGTTTTAAAGATTTATAACTGTTTTCTTCAGTAGCAAATGATTCTGTAGTCCATTAAAACTCATAGTGTATCATGACATCAGAATCATATAGTATTCAGAGCCCTTTTAACTTTTTTTTTGTTTTTTGTACCAGTCCTGGGGCTTGAACTCAGGGCCTGAGCACTGTCCCTGGCTTCTTTTTTTACTTGTTTTTGAACTCAGGATGTGAGCACTGTCCCCGAGCTTCTTCTTGCTCAAGGCTAGCACTCTGTCACCACTTTATCCACAGCACCACTTCTGGCTTTTTCTATTTATATGGTGCTAAGGAATCGAACCCAGGTCTTCATGCATGCTAGGCAAGCACATTACCACTATGCCATATTCCCAATTAAAAAAAAAAATCCTAACCAACTCATTTTTTTTCAGTATAATGAACATTTCATATATTGCTACAGCATTATTCAGACTTTAGGATTATATTTATATGCATGTAAGGCATATAAATTTTAATACATAGGCTGTATGGTGAACAGATGAATAACTTTTATTTTTTGTCAATCATGGGACTTGAACTCAAGGCTTAGATGCTATCCCTGAAGCTTTTCTGCTTAAGCCTAGTGCTCTACCACTTTTTCTGGTGGTAAATTGGAGATAAGAGTCTCTCTGGATGTTCCTGCCCCAGCTGGCTTTGAATGGTGATCCTCATATCTGAGCTTACTGAGTAGCTAGGATTACCGTTGTGAACCATCAGCACCCAGCTCAGATGAGTAATTATTAAAATTTGTCCCATACCTTCTTCCAGAAAAATACTTTTACCTGGGAAGAAGGTCAAACTCTACATTAAAACTGTTAAAATAAGTTTTCAATGATTATGCAACAGCTTCAGTTTTTGGAAAAGAATTAACAACTATGAGCAATTATACCTAATGATCACAGATTGACTTCACAGTTCTTAATTTAGGATCCTTCATTTTGGAAGTTCTTATAAAAAATGAATGTGAATACTCTTCTATGCATTTGAAAATGATACTTTATTTCATTGGAATTGTACTTTCATGCAAATATTTAAGAACAAGAATAACGTGTATTGAATTTTAAGTGAAATCTAAATCTCCATTTTGGCTAAGCTGCATTTTTTTGTATAACTGCTATTATTCTATAGATGTTGCATATTCTTCACTTAAGTAACTGAAATTGAATATTTAACATGAGAGCACAGAATTCTTTCAGTAGTATTTTAAGATGGCACATTTTTTTTTTGTGTTTGTTTCCCATGTGGGAATCTCATGAAAGAACTGATAGTAAAACCATATCTTCTCTCCACTAGATGGGTTCACATTGTTTGCGCCCTCTACGTTCCTGGGGTAGCCTTTGGAGATATTGACAAATTGAGACCGGTAACGCTTACAGAAATGAACTATTCCAAATATGGTGCCAAGGTAAGACAAAAACATTTGTGATCATCTTAACAGAATTTTTTTTTTTTACTTTTAGCACATATGGCTTTTATTAGTATCATTATTGATTAGAGATATGCTTATTAATGATCATGCTCTTTGTTGAGTCTGTAATACTACATCATTTTTATTAAGAGTAGATTTCCTAGAAAGCTAATCATGCATGAATTCTTCCACGCGTTCTTAATTTAGTAAAATGATAGTTGAAATTAATGCTTTTTTACTGGCTTGTGACACACTATCAAATACATAGAGCTGAGTCTTTATATAACCAGTTGGATCAAATTTAATCCTAATTTTTTAAAATTTTACTTTGTCTTTTAACAGGATTTCCCCTTGTAGTCCAGGCTGCCTTAGTCTCATGATTCTTCTACCTCTACCTTTCAAGTACTGGGAGTAAAGGCTGTGTTACCATACTCAGTTCAGTCCTAGATTTTGACTTTTGCAGTATAATCTATCAAACTTATACACACACACACACACACACACACACGAGTGTAAGGAGTACTTTTTTAAAAAATTTTTATCTTATTCAGAACTTCTGCCTAGTAATGGATTCTTAGCCTTGATAGTTTATCAATCCCTGGCTGGATTGAAAATAACTGTAAGTACCACATATTACCGTAAATCTAAGTATATAAGTGCTTCAAGCAGCCAAAAACCACTAAAGCTAGATAGACATTCATTCTTTTCTCTACTATATTTTAAGAAATTGGGAAGGAAAACTCATTTTTCTATTTCTTTTTTTATTGCCAGTGGTGGGGCCTGGGACTCAGGGCCTGAGCACTGTCCCTGGCTTCTTTTTGCTCAAGGCTAGCACGCTACCTCTTGAGCCACAGCACTACTTCAGGCTTTTTCTCTTTATGTGGTGCTGAGGAATTGAACCCAGGACTTCATGTATATGAGGCAAGCACTCTATCACTAAGCCACATTACCAGCAGGAAAACTCTTGCTTGCCTAGGCTGGTTTTCAATCTTGATCTTCATATGTCAGCCGCCTGAGTGGCTAGGAGTATGGGTGTGAGCCACTGTTGGGCAACAAATGCTGTTTATGCTAATTTATTAAAAAAAACTTCTTGTTTATTAAGATGGGAGAGTCCAGCATCAAGGTGGTATCAGAGGTGATATCTGGGTTCTCTTCCTCAAATATGGCTCCTTTTCCCACATCCTCATGTAGCGGAAAGAGGCAAGCTTTTATATAAATGTGTTGGGCAGATTCCTTATAACTTATTTACTTGTCAGAAGACCTTCCAACCTTTAGTGTTGTCATATGGGGCACTAGGTTTCTATATATAACTTTTGAAAGGAAACCAATATTCAGACATATATGATAGAGAACTTAGTTCTACTGGAAAATTGTAATATGGAAGATTCAGAAGCTATAAGGTTTCTCATATCTGAAATGTTGTCTATTTCTAACCATTCCTTATAATCTTCCCTCTTTGTCCTCTATCTCTACTGCTAAATTCTCCCATGCTTCATTTTTGGTAATTAAAATAATTTAATAACTTCAGATTCTTCTCTCCAGAATTAATTAAAGCCCTAGACCATGAAATTAAGTTCCTGATCAGGTAACTCTGTACATAGTTATGTTACCTTGACATTGTCATGTTACCTCTGATACCTTTAAGCTCTTTTTTTCTTTTTGCCAGTCCTGGGGCTTGGGACTCAGGGCCTGAGCACTGTCCCTGAGCAGCTTTTGCTCAAGAGTAGCACTCTACTACTTGAGCCACAGTGCCACTTCTGGCTTTTTCTGTTTATGTGGTGCTGAGGAATCAAATCCAGGGTTTCATTCATGCTAGGCAAGCACTCTACCAGCCACATTCCCAGGCCCTAAGCTCTAATTAAAAGGAAATGTTTTTTTCGGGTTCTCGAGGGAATATTCTCCCCCTACTCCTGATTTAATCAGATGCTAGTAACTTATCATTTTAAGTAGTTTAGGCAATTGAGGAAGAACCTAGGTTTTTAATAGACTGGTCCATAGCCTCTACTGTTCAATGAGAGACCCTTGCCAGGAAATTTTCTATATGTTCATGGTGAAACCTCTTGCTTTATTTCATCATAATATGTCGATACCATTCAGAGACGGATCCTATTGCATTTGTCTCTGTTTTTGATATTGACACCCTTGAAATACTTTTTTTTGGCCAGTCCTGGGGCTTGGACTCAGGGCCTGAGCACTGTCCCTGGCTTCTTCTTGCTCAAGGCTAGCACTCTGCCACTTGAGCCACAGTGCTCCTTCTGGCCATTTTGTGTATATGTGGTGCTGGGGAATCGAACCCAGGGCCTCATGTATACGAGGCAAGCACTCTTGCCACTAGGCCACATCCCCAGCCCCGCCCTTGAAATACTTTTAATCTTTCTTTTTTTCTTTCTTCCTCTTTCTCTGTGTCTGTTCTTCTCTTATTTTTGGTCTCAGTTTTAGATTGCTATTTGTTATTTTATTGTTTTGTTTTGTTTTTTGCCAGTTCTGGGGCTTGAACTCGGCCTGAGCACTGTCCCTGGCTTCTTTTTGCTCAAGGCTAGCACTCTTCCACTTGAGCCACAGTGCCACTTCCGGCTTTTTCTATATATGTATGTGGTGCTGAGGAATCGAACCCAGGGCTGCATGTATATAAGGCAAGCACTTTACCACAAGGCCATATTCCCAGCCCCCTGGGTAGTGTTTTAAACTATACATGTTCTGCTGTTTTAGGAAAAAGAACCTTAGAGAGACAGTAGAATATCAGTATTTGGGAATGTTTTCACATTAATTCTCAGAGTTGTGCTTGGGTCATTTTTTGAAATTGCTGTCTGGTCTGGTGCTGTTCACCAGTATGCTAACTATATAGTATTACAACAGTGGTCGTGGGGTTTGAACTCAGGTCCTGGGCACTGTCCCTGAGTTTTTTCACTCAAGGCTAGTGCTCAACCACTTTGAACCATAGCACCACACCTGTTCTGTTTTTTGGGTAGTTAATTGGAGATCAGAGTCTCTATGAGACTCTCAAAGCCTGGTCTGGCTTTGAAGTGCGATCCTCAGATCTCAGCCTACTGAAGAGCTAGGATTATAGGTGTGAGCCACCAGTGCTCAGCTTTTCAAGGTGTTCTTGAAAAGGGACAGTTTGTTTGGTTGCAATACCTAGAGTTTTGTGTGGATGTTCTCTTTAATTTTCTAGTCACACAGTGCTGGCTTGTAGCTTCACTCCCTATAACTTTCTTTGCTATTTTGAGCAGGTATGTTAACTCATCTCCACCTCTATTTTCTCATGTGTAAAATGGGAATTATAATAGCATTTCATTGACATAATGATTGGGTTAAATACATATAAAAACCTTACACTTATGAATATATGTAAAGTGCTTGGACTAGTACCTGGCACACAAAATTGAAGTAATATTAATGGTTATTATCACTATTACACCAGTTGAGTTTTGGCTTATTAGAACTATATAAAGAATTTCCATTTTCCTGAAACTACTTGGCTTGCCTACAGTTTGTATTGGTACCCAATTGGTTCACTTCTTTAGCATTTTAAATATTTAGTGGATGCTGCAGGTTAGATACGGTCTTTGGGCAAATTTTTTTGCCCTGAGCATTTTCTCATTATTCTTTCATAGGAATGTAGCTTTTGTGAAGACCCTCGCTTTGCTAGGACTGGGGTTTGCATTAGCTGTGATGCTGGCATGTGCAGAGCCTATTTTCATGTGACCTGTGCACAGAAGGAAGGTCTACTTTCAGAGGCAGCAGCAGAAGAGGTAAGTTCATGTAACTCACAGCTGGTGAATATGTTCATCAGACTTCTCATGAGTTTGTTTAGTTATGTACCAGGTGTAAAGCATAAAAGAAAACTTAAAGCTTATTCTTAAAATCTTTTTCTTCGTCACTGATCTAGAACTTCAGAAGTAAATAGGTATGAGTTTTGTCAGTCTTCAAACTAGTTAGACTTTTGGAAATCTTACTAATCGCTTTTTTTTTCTTAGTACTGGGTTTCAAGGTCAGAATGAGCAAAAAGTTAATGAAACCTCAGTTTAACCAATTAAAAACTGAGTGGATTGGTACATGATTTTGCTTAACTCTTTGAATCCTTATAGCTGAGGAATAGGACTTATAGCTTCCTTATAGCTATGAGGAATAGGACTCACTGTTATGTTTTGTATCAGTAGGTCTAATCCTGCATGGTAGTTTATTCTGATTAATAGTAATCACAACTGGGCACCAGTTGCTCATGACTATAATCATAATCATAGCTACTGAGGAGGCTGAGATCTGAGGGTCATAGTTTGAGGCCAGCCCCAGTAAGAAAGTCTATGAGACTCTTATCTCCAGTTGACTATCCAAAAGCTGGAAGTGGAGTTGGGGCTCAGGTGGTAGAGCACTAAACTTGAGCAAAAGACATTCAAGGACAGTGCTCAGGCCTTGTATTCAAGCCCTAGGATTGGCACACCCACACACAAAAATGAATCACAGAACTACTAGACATTATACTGTTACTTAGAAAATTCTCTTTCAAATGATATCACAGAGTAAGATTATTTATAGATTTTATCGATTGTTTTTTCTTTTTTTGCAACCTTGATATAGAAGGCTGAATCATTCATGGATTAAATTTAAAGGGCTCCAATGAGATCTTTTGCTATTGTATGGATACATAAGTATTGCTAGGAGAATCAGGACTGACCACAATGAGCTCTTGGTGGATCACATAATTTTGAATAAGTTTATCAAATAACATACTTAGTAAATTTACATGGGAATTTTAGGAGCTTCTATAAGACCCTGCCTAATAAGCATGTGATAATTTCTTTTACATTTTAAATTATTCTACATTAACCGGACAGTCCTTAACTCAGACTATTTTCTCTCACATGCTACATCCTCTAAACAGTATTTTCAGATTATGGTGCCTCCTTAGAAACTTATTACTGTGATATAGTCCAAGTCATCCTTTGTTTTCTGGATTAATATGATAATTTTAGTCTTCTTCCTTTAGCTTTTGTAGAGCAGAGATTAAATTCTGCCGCTATTTAGAGCTAGGTAGTAAATATTTTAGACTTTATTGGCTTCTGATTTATGTCTTATGCACTTTAACATTGTAGCATGAAAACAGCCACAGAAAATTAAATGAATGAAATACCTACATTGTTGGGGTTCTGGACACCCCCTTTCTCCCCCCACGGGGAGAATGGTAACCACAAACTCTATGAAAGAGCACTCAGCCTGGCCCTCCGCCAGCGGAAGGCCAAAGGCGTGCTCACATGGGCAAGCGCTAAGTTGAGGACGGGTTGCTGAAGCTTCCCCTCCCCCCATTCCCCCCCCATGTTACCGAGGGCGGAGGCGAAAAGGAAGGCATCAGGGACACGCTGCGGTGGTGGAAGGCGTCTCAAAGACTTTAATATGGAAGGGCACTTATATAGAAGTAATGGCGGGAAAGAAAGGGGGCTGGCCAAAGGGTCAGTCATAGGCTAGGGGTCACGTTCATCAAGTGACATCACGAAACTTCCCTTTGTGGGCGGGACAACCCCATCATGGTGGCACGCACGTGTTCACCTCCCAAGGGGTGGAGGTCAGAAGGTGGGAGGGACTTCTATTGTCCCAAGGCTGGTGGAAGGGCAGTCTTTCCCAGGCCATAATGATCCCCAACTTTATTCATAAAAACAGGTAGAGCATGTTTTGGCTACCAGGTTGTATTTTGCTAAGTCTTATTGCTATGTTTTGCATAGACAGTACAATTTCATTAAGGTTTAAGTCCAATTCTGTCATTCTCTTGTTTAAACTCTTTGGCAGAGTTTTCCTTTCTTTCTGATATGTTTCTTACACTATTATTATTGAAAACCATTATGTTTAGGGATAGTGGACTGTTGGGAGTAACCAGTCAGAGGCTAATATATATATATGTATATATTTATTTATACTTATTTATATAAAAATACATTTATATTTATATATTTATATATATTTATATTTATATATGTATATACACACACAAATAGCAAGTAACAAAGGCAAGAATGCAAGTTTCAGTCCAGATGGAAAATGGACAGGTATGGACATTAGTTGGGTAAACAACTATTCCTCTTCATCTCCTGGCTCTGATTAATTTTGGAAGGGCAAGTTTAAATTGACTCCATTTAAGATGAGATTTCATCTCCTCTTACTCCTCTCCATGGTTCCTCATTGTCAGGATTGATCTCGCCCTGAAGGTCTAGGTGCTCATTGCTTGGATAGCTTGTCCCAGTTGGCATTCACAGGGTTTGAACTCAAGGCCGGAGCACTGTCCCTGAGCACTTCTGCTCGAGGCTAGTGCTCTACCACTTGAACCAAGGTGACATTTTCAGCATTTGGCTGATTCTCTTGAGCCAAGCTTCCAGTCTGGCTCTTTGCTGGTTAGTTGGAGTTAGATGGAGTTTTAGAGGGATTTTTTTTTTTTCTGCCTGGGCTGGCTTCAAACTGCAATCCAAGGAGATTTATCCATAAAAGCCCTTTTTATTTCCAATTAGAGCAACAGGAGAACAATAGGAGTAGAGCTTACCTGTAACTTGTTGAGAATTGACCAACAAATACTTGCCAGAGTTCTGCTGTAACACTTAGAGAATAGCAGACTGAATGAGATCCATGTGCCATCAAATCAAATTCTATTGTCTACCACGTGGCCAATGCTAGAGAAAACTTAGGATTTAGCCAACAACAAGCAGAATTTAACCGAATCTCCAAGATTAATATCAATAACAAGAACAGAAAACCTTTCTTTTTGTTTTTCAAAGCAGATGTTAAACAAATATTAGTACCTTTAGAAGCTTGTACCAGCCCATCCTATATCACAGGCAGGCAGGCAGGCAGAGTTTAGAGATGCATAAAGAGAGAGAAAATTCCATTTGTCCGAGTGCTCATAGAAGTTATGTAAGTCCTGTAAAATATTACAAATTTGTAAGATTGGGCTCAAACTTGAGCAGCTTTCCTAAAGTGTTTTAGACTGTCCCCCACTTGATGAGTGACCAGTGGAGCTAAACTAGAGATCAGTTGACTCCAAACACCCAAAATTGCTGATCCCCTTGACCTAGCCCAGTGGCTTAAGGTCGGCGGCCCAGTGGCCTTCCCTGGGAGTGGGGCTTGGAAGTTGGAGCCAAGATGGTGGCCCAGTGGCCTGATGGAAAATCGGATCTGAGCCCCTGGCTAATGGTCACTCACCGTGGTTGGCGTTTCAAATCTCTTGTTGTTGTGGTGGATAGAAGTAGAGCGCTTGGTCAGGAGAAGTTACCTCAGTGGTCCTCTGGGTGGGCTTAGGACAGCAGAATATGTCCCGGGGGCAGCTTGGACCCCCCAGAAATGGGAGAGCAAATTCACTGGGAAACCTATCCCGGGTTCAGCACCAATGAAAGGATATGTCCCAGCCATCTCAGGGGACCATGCGGAGATAATCACAGACAGGAGAAGATGGTTCATAAGGAGGTTTATTAGTGGGGCCATAGTTCCCCCGGGAGAGTGAGCTACATGGAGTCTGCACCTTATCCAGGTGGCAGCTTCTCTCTCTGGTGGTAAAGGGGAAGTAGGTAGGTAGTGAGTAGGAGTGGCTCATTAGCTATGGGTGGGTCTGGGGGGCTAGAGGGAGGAGCTGAGGACCTGAGGTTAGGGAAATGCTAACACATACTGTGTATTGGCCTATCACAGCGTAGACTCAAAGACTACATAAGAACACCAGCCTTATTCTCTTCACAGGTTCACATTCTGTCTCCCAGCCCCTGACTCTAACTATATAATTCCCAAGTTATAACAGCATAATGTCCCACTATTGAGCAGATAAAGTGGCACTTGGCTAGGATGGCTTCATAGGCCAGGCATGTGTACTTAGTCTCAAGGCTACCTAAGCTAGCCCATGCATAGAAGACTCAAGTGAACTTTCTTGAATATTCTCAGCCAGATGAATACCAGTTCTTGGGAAGCCTCTAGAAGCTATAGCTCTAATCCTCACCTACTCTATTTACCATTCAGGGGCATTTTTTATTATTAGGAGTGAAAGCTTTTCTCATATATCTACTCCCAGGAGAGTTTCTGATCATCTTACATGCCAAAAGAGTCGTTGTGGTCACTCTTACCAGTGAAAGAGCTGGGAAAGTCAAATCTGCTACTTTCAGTTTATCTCAAAGAAAAGGAGCTCTGCAAAACAGGACCTGTGGGAAGAGAATAATTGGGAAGTAAGTGAGCAACTTGATTGCTTGCCACAGCCAGCTTAAGAAGCTGCCAGTTTATTTCCATTCACTGTTACCTGTCCAGGAATGTACACCAAATTAAGTGAATCTATATAGCAGTCGTTAAAGTGCAGAAGGAAGAAACTGAGACAGAATGAAGAGGAAAAAATAGTTGGGCCCTAGTGCTTCATGCCTATAATTTTAGATTCTCAGAAGCCTGAGACCTGGAGGAATGAAGTTCAGACGCAGTCATTTTCTTGCAAACGACATAATTCAAATCTTCCTTATGGCTGAATAATACTCCATATGTGTGCAAACCACATTTCCTTCACCCATTTATCTCTTGAATGTCACATAGGTGGAGTTCCTTATCTTGATTCTGTAAATAGTGTTTGAGTAAACATGAATGCTCGGGAGTAGAATTGCTAGGTCATCGGGAAGCTCTTTGTTTAGCCTTTTGAGGAACCTCCATACTGCTTTCTAGAGTGGTCTAACAAGTTTACAGTCTCACCATCAGTATATTTGAGTTCCCTTTTGGCCACCAGCATTTGTTGCTTGTTTTCTGGATAGTGGCCATTGTAACTGGAATAACATGGAATCTCACTGTTATTTTGTTTCACATTTCCTTTTTGGCTAGCCAGAAATGTTAAGCATTTCTTCATGTGTCTCTTGGCCATTTTTACTTCTCTGAGAAATCTTTCTTAAGTCTTTAGTTTCTTAAGTCTCCATTTATTAATGGAGTCACTTTTTCTTGAGGTTTTAACTTTTTAGGATTTTTCTGGAAGGCTCTTCTCTGATGTGTAGCCGGTAAAAATCTCCCCTTCTATGGGCTTTCCATTTAGATTTTTAGCTTTGGACTTTGTCATGCAGAAAAAATTTAAATCTGATGCAATCCCATCTATCCATCATTGAATTTTTTGTTGTTCTGGATCTTTTCTTAGAAAGTTTCAAGCTGTGTTGAGAAGCCCTGTGTTTCCTCTATCCATTTCTGTAATACTTACTTGTAATTTTATCTCTTTATAGTACTGGGGATAAAACCCAGATCCTTGAGCATGCCAAGCAAATGCTGTAACTTTGAGGTATACCCCTACATTTCTTCCACAAGGCCTTAGAAAGAAAACTATTACTAATCTGAAGTTCCTAATTGGAAGCCAATATATAAGGTTATGTTTCAAAAGCAGTTATCTTTATCATAGTGTATGAAAATTACATTTACAATTTATTAGGAAGGTAATCAATACTAGGAAACTTTTAAAAAAGATAATCATTCTGCAGTAGGATTTCTATGAGTCAATGTAATAAAATTATTCACTTTACCTCCTTTTTTTGTATAGGACATAGCAGATCCATTTTTTGCTTATTGTAAGCAACATGCAGATAGGTTAGACAGGAAGTGGAAGAGAAAAAACTACTTGGCTCTGCAATCCTATTGTAAAATGTCTCTTCAAGAGAGAGAGAAACAACTGTCACCAGAAGCACAGGTATGAGAATCATGCCAACACTTGTTGATTTTTCTTTTTCCAGATTATAGATTTCAGAATTTAGTGTTTTTGCCAATGAGATGTGACCTTCTGATCTGGCCATATGCAATATAATTATGGCATTTGATTAGTTAACTAATGGAAGTGATTTGTTTTTAAGGCAAATGGTTAGTAGACTTTTAAGATATTAGTCCTCATCTAGCAAACAGAGTAGCCAATTATAAAGTATATTTCCACCTTGTAAAGTGGGACGGTAGGGAAACTGAAATGTGCTCAGTAGAGCTTTGTCTTTCAGTTGGTTTTAATGTTTATTTATCCAGAGAATTTGATCAGTTTGCCTGTCATTCAAAGTATTCTTACATGCACATTAAGTAAATATATGAGAATATTACAGTTATTGAGAAGAGCAACTACAGCTTAATCAAATCACTTTCTTACTACTCTAATCATAAATTAGGACAGTTGTTTCTAGGAGTAGACTTAGTTTATTGTAAATCTTGAGTTGTGCAGTGTATCTTTAGGGCCACTGATACATATTCTTTGTACTCAATAGGGGATTCTTGCTGTCTTTTCTTTCTCCTAGTGAAAATATAAAGCATGTGTTCCATGTTATTATCTTTTAAAATTTGTGTGCATTTCTTTTATAGGCAAGAATTAATGCTCGGCTTCAGCAATATCGTGCAAAGGCAGAATTGGCTCGCTCTACCAGACCTCAGGCCTGGGTTCCTCGGGAAAAACTACCCAGACCCCTTACTAGTAGTGCTTCAGCTATTCGTAAATTGATGCGGAAAGCCGAACTAATGGGGATCAGTACAGATATCTTTCCAGTGGACAATTCAGATACTAGTTCTAGTGTGGATGGAAGGAGAAAACATAAACAGCCTGCTCTCACTGCTGATTTTGTGAATTATTATTTTGGTCAGTATAGATAATGGTACACATACTTTAAAAAAACTGGAAATAATGTGTTAATGAACATATCTATTGTGCAGTTATTTATTTTTGTGTGAAAATTATTAGCCAAATTACAGATGTTAAAAAAGCATGCTTGTTTTCCAAAGTTGGAGGTATTTTTTGGAAAAAAACGGATTTATAGTGTTTCTTTTAGTATATATAGAAGTTTTATACAATGGGACTTTGCCCATCTATCTCTACAGGTAGTTTCTTTGTTTATTTTTTTGTTGGCTTTTAGTTGCACCTAAAGTAAACTTGGCTATTTAATTTAAATAGAGAGAAATATGCGCATGATTCAAATTCAGGAGAACATGGCGGAGCAAAAGAATATAAAGGATAAATTAGAGAATGAGCAAGAAAAGCTTCATGTAGAATATAATAAGGTATGTTGGCTACACTGTATACAGAATAATATGGTGCATCTTATTTATGATGCTTTTTGTAATTTTTATGGCATTTGCACTTTTTCATTTTCTAATTTTAATGCTTCCAGTCTCTTTTCTAATTCCTTTACTATCTTTATTATCAACACTATTTCTTTGTATGTGCTGGGCATAATTGTCTTATCTTTCAAAAAGTAAGTTGTTTACTCCACTCCTTAACTTTATAATGTAGGTGTGTTTATTGACCCAATTTGGGGCGGGGAGGTAAGTTCTGAAGAGATTATGTAAATTGCCCCTTATCATTGTCTAGTCACAGAGTTTGGGTATGAGGCTGATAAGAATAACTTTGGTTTTTATTCTTAACCTATAGTTAATGTTACAGAGCTTCTCATTTTAACCTGATAGAAAATCTCCAAGTTGATTTTTAAAGTTCAAAAAGTCTTAAATTGTATTATAATGCTATTTTCAATTAAATCTATTTCCTAATTTATTATTTATTGTCATCTTTTCTTAAAAAATAACTTATTTATTTATTATTTTGTGTGTTTTAGTGTGTATTGAACACAAGACCTAGGCATACATTTTACTACCTGGTCTATGCCTTCTAGTTATAACTTACATCTTTATATTTAGTACATAAGAACAGGATAAAACTAAAATTCTACATTCTAAGAAAAATGAACATTTAAAGTTAGTATTGGCTCACATCTGAAGGCTGAGATCTGAGGATCATGGTTCAAGGTTAGCCCATGCAGTAATGTCTGTGAGACACCCTCCCCCCAGCCTCCCCCCCCCCCCCAAAAAAAAAAATGCTGGAAGTAGAGCTGTGGCTTAAGTGGAAGAGTGCTAACATTAAGCACAAAAGCTCAGGGACAGCACCCAGACCCTGAATTCAAGCTCTAGAATCAGCAAAAAACAAAGAACTGTTATTTGGGTATTACATTATTATTAGAAAAACAGATTTGAGTGGTAGAACTTTAGGCTATAAATTGAAGTACTAGCCATATGCTGGTAAAAATCCTCTACTTGAACCAGATTTAGGTTTCCTGGAGATTCTTGGTAGTTCTGTGATCTGGGCCGAATCAGAAAACCCTGTGAGTTTTGTTTAGTTATGGGAAAAATGAGGGAAATGCATCTTATTGGAAGTATAAAAAATAGAATGTGTGTGAACTTGTGTAGCAAACTGTAATAAAATGTATAAATTTGTAGGGATCATCATTAGTGAAAATGCTAACATAAAATGGAATGCTTAGTCCTACTAGACATTTGTGTATTTTTTTCCTCAGTAGTTTGCAATATGAATATATTAAAATGTATGGGGTATTAATGTGAATATTTTTGGGTATTTATGTATAAATTCCTTACACATTTCTACCTAAAAAGTTTAATAATTTGACTTACTCTTTGTAGCTGTGTGAATCATTAGAAGAACTACAAAATCTGAATGGCAAACTTCGAAGTGAAGGGCAAGGAATTTGGGCCTTGCTAGGCCGAATCACAGGGCAGGTTAGTTTATTTCCGATTACTCTCTTAAATTCTTACTGTATGATTTTTAAAATTCAGATTTTGATACAACTGTCACTTTGTTCACTGAAGAATTGTGTTTGATCAGGGCCTGATCTTCTGGGATAATTATTTCTGCCTGAAATATATCTAGAGCATTGCAAGCTGCCTACTGGGAACCTGGAGCTTAATTTGGTTGTTTCAGCAGCTATCTTGTTTGCAGGATTTTTCATTTGCTCTAACTGATTGACTGTCACTTGTGATAAGCCTAGACTTGAAGCATGAGTTTCTGGTACTTTCTGGTACTTTCCTTTAATTTAGCAAGTTTAGGCTCTTCTTCACAGGTTTCTTTTCCTATTATTTTACTATATTTGCTTTTTAAGTTTTATTTGGTTTAAAAACTTACAAGACAAATTAGGAAGACTGATTTTGTATTAATTTGGTTGAGGTGTGTAAAAGTTTTTTTTAAAACTAAAATATTACAAAGTATAGTTTCACCTTTTATCCATAGACACTTTCAGTTTCCTAAAATTCTTGGTGTTGAAAAAATGTGTGCTGCCAAGTGGAATTTTAATGCCTTTTTATTAATGTATAATTGATAAAGATTTTCTTCACATAATTTCAAATACATGTACATATATATTTTAATGTGGTTGACACAGTCTGTGTTTCTTTTTCTATAAAAGTAGCTTCATTTTTGAAGGAGGCTTTTTTTTTTTTTTTTGTCAGTTTTGGGGCTTGAACTTAGGCCTGGGCACTGTCCCTAAGCTTTTCTGTCAAGATAGTGCTCTACTACTTTGAGCCACAGTGCCACTTTCAGTTTTCTGATGGTTAATTGAAGATACGAGTCTCATGGCCTTTCTTTCCTGGCTTTGAACCACACTTCTTAGATCTTGGAATCCTGAATAGCTAGTATTACAGACCTGAGCCACCAGCATCTAGCTGTGGAGGAGGCTTTTTAAAGTTAGTTTGCACTGTATTTGTTTCAGAGGTTTGCAGAGTCAAATTCACGATACAGCCTATACATAATTTTATAAAGCCATGTAAGCTTTTAAGATAACTCTGAACAGAGTGAACAGGATAATTAATGTTAAAAGTGAGAATGAAGATTTGTGTCTGGTAAAATCAAGTTTTATTTCTATTAATAAGATATTGATGGATTTTTGGAATGGTATAGTATTTATATTTGATATTTAGTGAAGATAATATTGAGTACAACATTTTAATTTATTTGCCTATTTAATATTACCTTTTAGCCTAATTTTCAAATTTGTTTCATAAGAACCTTTTATATAATGTAAAATATTACCTATTATAAAAGATTCCATTTATAAAATGATTTTTGCAGAGGTTTGCAAATTTTCTTGTGAAAGTGCAAAATGCACAATACAGGTAGAATTCATTTGTACTGTTTGCATGACACTTTTTTTCAGTTGGCTGAGCAGCTGTGGGCCCACTGGGCCACTGAGAAATGACTTTAATAGATGGCTGTTGTCTGAGAAGCCAACATACTACAGATTAGTGGAAACCCAAAGAGAATCTCACCCACTTTGTTGGAGAGCTTGGTCCAATAAGATAATTTTTCTAATTAACCTATGGAGCACCAATATGGCTGGGAGGCTGAGGAAAATAAATGGCCTCAATATTCTTTTTGTCAAATGTACTGTGTTATTTTTTTCAGGCTGCCTTTTTGCTTGTCCTCATCTTTCTCTTTTTAAAGCTAAAGTAATTTCAGTTTTATTATGTTGTAATATGTCATGAAAAATTGATGAAAGTATGTAATTATAGGTTTCTAATGGAAGTAACTGCTTAACAAAACTTTATTCTATCTTTGCCATTATAGAAACTGGTAAGGCAGGTTTACCTCTCAAAATCCTAGAATATTTAGGTGGCTGGAGTGCCAAATATAGGAAAGTATTGCTTTATATTTTATCCTTACAATATATACTGCATTTGTTCAAATCAATAGAAACTGAACATACCAGCAATTTTGCGAGCACCCAAGGAGAGAAAGCCAAGTAAAAAAGAAGGAGGCACACAAAAGACATCTATTCTTCCTACTGTACTTTATAGGCAAGTAATTAAATTGTGATAGAACGGGATTTTTTTAAAACTAATGCTTAACAGTAAGAAGATACCTTAAATTTAATTTGTCCAAATTGAATTTAAGTGAAAATCACTTTTTGGCTCATTTTATCAAGTGGTATTTTAGAGTAAATGGCAGAGGAGAGTTTTGTTGGTAGTTAATAAGACAAATGACTTTTGTCTATAAGTAACTAGAGACATTTAAGTATAAGTTTCAAGGCATGATGAGCAGTTTTACTCAGGGAACTGGACCTACTTTAAAATGTGATTACTATCTTAAATTTAATTATTTACATTTACTTAACATTTCTTATAATTAGTAATCACCCATTTTTAATAATGCTAGCCAACAAAAAAAAAGACTGAACATTTATATCTTATACTTGAGTGAGTTATAAAGTTTTGCTTGTTTGAAAGTAATAATGGATAGCTTATATACACCCATGAATTTTTGTAGGTAGTGTGTACAGAGGATGAATTTTAGATTTGAGTCTGTATGACCTTATCTTTATGTCCAGACACAGTAATTTTGTTTTTAGAAATATTTTTATTCTTTACTTTCTGTGCTCGTAACAGTGTTCACTTGTTAGAGTAAGCTGACATAGTATTTTTTTCCAACTCTAAGTAAAAGTCTCATTTCTTTTTGTATATAAAAATTAATACCTCATTTTTTCATGTAAAGTTTATCAATTACATCAAGAAAGGAGAGTTTAGGGAAAGCTGTTATGTTTATATGTGCATACATATACATGTATTCACACTATTTTTAAATATCTCAAAGAATTCTGAACTGTTTCAGCTATTATGAAAAGATCTTTGCTATGAGATATATAATTTATTGAAATAGAAATAGTATATAATCTGGATGACAATTTACAAAGTTTAAAGATGTTATAGCTAATGGTGTTTCACAATGACAATCTAATCCTCATTTGCTGCTTTTATTCTAAGTTGTGGAATTTGTAAGAAGAACCATGACCAACATCTTCTCTTATTGTGTGATACCTGTAAACTTCATTACCATCTTGGATGTCTAGATCCTCCTCTAACTAGAATGCCCAGAAAGACCAAAAACAGTTATTGGTAAGTAAGATGGAGGGGGCTTAGAGCTGGGTTACTCTAGCACTACAAGAAGTATTATACTGGTTCATAAAAAAGTGTTTAGAATGTTTTGTATTCATATTTTTATAAATATATATGATAATTATATGACAGTTTTATTACAAATGTAACAAGGCTTTCTTTGCATTTTCATTGGAATATATGCATTTTACTCTGTAGTAACATTGTGTTTTAAACTGTAACAAATTGTACTTTAGCATGATATTTATGTACATGTATATATGTATTTTTTTCTAAGAAGTATATTTTCAATTGAGTTTGGTATCTTACAAGTGGGTTAATTTTTAAGGCATGAATTCTGTGGGGTGTGTTTGCAATTTTCTTTGTAATTAGCTATTTCTCAGATGCTTTATCTTTTATTGTTAGTTGATTGATTTTTAATTAACCAGTCCATTCTTTGAGATATCTAGAACTATTTGAGAAAAAAATTGAATTATTTGTTCATTGAATTAACCGTATTGAAACACTACAGATGTTTAATAACTCCTTTTAGTTAAAAAGAAACAGATATTCAAATTTTATTTGATTGATTTTTATAAGGAACAACATGAGAAAGTATGAGCATTGTGTGTGTGTGGCAGGGGGTGGTGGTGGTACTGGGGCCAGGTTATTCTTTTCTTAATTTTTTCATCATAGCTGGTGCTGTACCACTGGAGCTACAGCTTTACTTCTGGCTTTTTGCTGGTATATTGGAAGTAAGAATCTCATGGGACTTTCCTTCCTGCACTGGTTTTGAACCATGATTCTAAAATCTTAGCCTTTTGGATAGCTAGGATTACAGATATGAACCACCAACACCCACCATAAGTATTGTTTTTACATTAAACACATACAGTTATAGAAAAAAGCAAATTCCACACCTTTCAATTGCCATCTATTCAGAATGTTACATTTTCCTGAAGGACATTAAAATATGACTACTTCTCTCTCTCTCTCTCTCTCTCTCTTTTTTTTTTTTTTTTTGTGCCTGTCCTGGGGCTTGAATTGAGGGCCTGTGTGCTATACCTCAGCTTCTTTTGCTCAAGGCTGTCACTCTACCATTTGAGCTACAGCTCCAGTTCTAGTTTTTGCTGAGCAGTTTCTTAGAGATAACAGTCTCATGAACTTTTCTGCCTAGGCTGGCTTTGTACCTGGATCCTCAGATATTAGCTTCC
The DNA here is from genome assembly GCF_023159225.1 of Perognathus longimembris pacificus. Taxonomy (NCBI): domain Eukaryota; kingdom Metazoa; phylum Chordata; class Mammalia; order Rodentia; family Heteromyidae; genus Perognathus; species Perognathus longimembris. Next base: position 123,091,576 of record NC_063162.1, read on the forward strand.
TGAGTAGCCAGGATTACTGGTGTGAGTCACCAGCACCCACCTAATTCTTGTTCGTTTGTTTGTTTTTTGCCAGGCTTGGGGTGTGAACTCAGGGCCTTAGCTTATTTTGATCAAGGCTAGTACTCTACCACTTGAGACACAGCACCACTTCTGGATTTTTCTGTATATGTGGTGCTGAGAAATCGAACCCAGGGGTTCATGTATACCAGGCAAGCACTACCACTAGACCATATTCCAAGCCCAAATTGTGTCTTTAAGTCTGCTGTATTAATATAGTGGAAAATGGAATCATGAGCCTATTACTCATCCTTTCCCTACTCCATATTCTGTGATTCCAAGGTGGTAACTTGAAGTTGCCAGGTGTGGAGCTATTAATACCATGAAATTAGAAAATGTAATGAGTGGAGTTTTCTTCCTCCCCCTAGTACACCCAGATGTTAGACATTTCAGTGCACATCACTGATGTGGTCACTGTTGTAGCTGCTTCCTAGTTCTGGTGACTCTCCCAGTTTTTGGTTAAAGCTCCCAGAAGTACCATAAGTTTATATTTTAAAATGTTACGACCTTTTTTTTTTTTTTTGTTGGCTGTTTTTTCTACAAGATTGTGGTGACACTCTCACTACCAAATTTCTATTTTGCGCACTCTAGCCAGAATTGCTACAGCATCACTTGTCTTAAGTCTCAGATCCCATATTCTTCTTAACTATTGGTTTTTAGAACTTGCTATCTGGATGCTTCTTCCAATAATGAGCTCTGACTTATAGAGATGTTAGCTCAAAATTTCTTTGTTATTTTTTTAAGATCTGTAAAAGTAAAGTATTTATTAATATAAAAATTAACCCCATATACTGAAAATACAAACCTACTTGTCAGGAAGAAATGTCTTAATTTAAGGCTTAAGGATATCATTCTTTTTTTTTTTAATTCTTATTGTAAAGAGAAGGTAAAGAGGGGTTAGAGTTATATAAGTCAGGAAATAAGTATATTTCTTTTTGAACAATATTACCTCTTTCCTCCTTTTCTTTCAGTTGTTTCCCTTCCAATCTCCGCCTTCACAAGTTGTATAGTTTATTTTCAACATAACATCTAGTTAGTATCACTGCTGAGTTAGTTCACCCTTTATCCCACCATTTCTGTGCCTCCCCTTCCCCTTCCCAACTGAGATAAACTTGTGAAAACCAAGGCAAAGTGTAGCCCCCAAGCTCCTAGAAATAATAAGACTTGTAAAATTTCACTGTCGTAGAGTTTACTCTTAGCTTCTGTAACTCCATTTTGGTGACCCCATGCTAGAGGGCTTCACCTTCACCCAGGAGACTAGTTCCTTTTAGTTTAACATTTAAAAATATGTGTAGCCCTTGTCCCTCTCTGTATCTAGGTAGCAACCATAGTAATGGATTGTAAAAATGATCATAGTAAATATATTATAGAAATAATCATGGTAGTAGTTACAGAAGTGCCATGGCGACTGTCAGGTTAGTTCACTTATGATTGAGTACTGGATTATTTAGCCCGCTTATGCTTTCCTAGATGATATTAGGGAAACATGGTAACAATTGTTAAAGTTGATATTAGGTCAACCTGACCAAGAAATTCTGCTTCTGTAAATGGCTCGCTTAACCCATTTGTGACTTACTCTGAACCCCTGGGTTGGCCCCCTGTGTTTGTGCTATGTGACTACCTGCTGTAGAATGCATAACTTCTACCTTTAAAAACCCAGCCCTACAGTGGCTCATTGCTATTCTTTACCATCTGGGGGTGGAGAGCAACTTCTTGTCTCCATTTCTTGGTGTTCTCTCTCTCTTTTTGTTGAGTATATCCCTCCATAATCTGTGCTTTTTGGCTGGGTTGATTTGAGACATATTGACAGGCAAAAACGGGTATAAAATACAGAAGGAATTGCCAGCATAGGGAAAGGAAGGGGAGTGAGTTCATATTAGATATGCACATTTATTCTAATGAAATAGAAGTCTGTTGAGACTATTGAAGGAAATGACCTGGAGGGTGATGGGGGCTTGGGAAAGAGCAGGTAGTTTGTAACACCTACTGTGGTAAAAGTATCCGAGATACCTGATTTGATGATACTATATAGCAGAATGTTCAGTGAATAAGTGTTATGATCATTTGGTTTTTTAAAAATTGTATCATCTGCTTAGGAGAAGAGGGGGAACTATATGTTTTTAAGTTGGAGATAGAAATAAGTAAAGCAGTTAACAAGATCAAGTGGGTAAGGAAGTTTCTAGAGAGTAGAGTGTTTAATGAATTATACGTTACAGTCAATGGTACTAATATAAACACATATTTATGTTAAACAAATAAACTTGTATATATATATTTTCTTAAAGAATACTCAAATTAGACTTAGAAAATTAATTTCTCATTCCCTCAAAACTGAAGAAAGAATATGAATATAAATTTATTTTTAAAAACTGGTTGTAAGCTTCTGAATGGCCATTAATAATTAACAACATAAATATTGCTAATATATAAGTTGCCACTTATTTTTCAGCAGCTTCTAAAGTTTTTGTGGACTTTCTTCAGCACAGTTTGTCATTAACCTACTGTTCAAAGCCATGTCAACTGTGATATGGCAGAGAATCAAAGTCCACAAAGGATTATAATTTTCAGATATCTACTATGAGTATGTGTCACTCAAGGAAACATCATCATTTAATCAGTTCTTAATTGCTGTTGAATCAGAAACACATAGCATTGTCACATGTGTTCTTTTAATTCTTAGGATATATTTCAAATTGTTGTATATATTATTCATTCTAGTCATTCTGAGAGGAATATATGTTTTCCTGTATGTTATCACACTACCTGTGTGTTTATATTCTTCACATATATCCATGTATATGTTTGTTTATGAAACTGCAACTTAAGCTGGAAGATAATAAAAATATGACCTTATTTCTTCATATTTGCAGGCAGTGCTCAGAATGTGACCAGGCAGGGAGCAGTGACATGGAAGCAGACATGGCCATGGAAACCTTACCTGATGGAACCAAGCGGTCCAGGAGGCAGATTAAGGAACCTGTGAAATTTGTTCCACAGGATGTGCCTCCAGAGCCCAAGAAGATTCCAATAAGAAACACGGTAATTTATTCTATATTTACCATAATCATCATAATGTTCTCAGGCAAAAAGTGAGAGATATAGAGGGCAAACCTATACACAAAGCCAAAGAACCATCTGTATTCGTAGTTGTAATTTCTTTTTCTATATTATGAAATATATCTACCTGGGTTTATAGTTTGTGTGATCAGCTGAAAGCATAATAGAAATAATGGGTATATATCTACCATCCAGTATATATTCCACTCTATATCTACTCTTCAGCTTACTGCAATATATGTTTATTTTTCTCTGCTTGAGAGTTCCAGGAATGGGACTCAGGGCCTTGCATATGCTAGGCACATGCTCTTTCTCTGAGTTACATTCCTAACCTTTTTCACCTTGAAGGTTAAAAGAGCATTGGATGCCTCCTGTGAAATCATCACAGTCCTACTTGCCTAGCACAGAGGTTACTTCTCAACTTTATATTTATTATTCTCTAGTTATTTATTATATTTTTTATTCTAATAGGTAATTTTAACTCTATGTATTCAAAAGTAATATATAGTTTAGTGTTTCGATTTTAAGTCTTGTATGAAAGGGGTCAACCTTTTTTCCTCCTAAGATGATATGTTGACCAACATTATTTTGATTAGGTTCATATCTATTGGTCCATTTAGTTGTAGTTTATTTATTTTCACTAATATATAGTTTTCTATTTAGAGAATTTAGCATTTGACTTTGTTTTGTTCTTTTTTTTTTTTTTTTTTTTGGCCAGTCCTGGGGCTTGGACTCTGGGCCTGAGCACTGTCCCTGACTTCTTCCCGCTCAAGGCTAGGACTCTGCCACTTGAGCCACAGCGCCACTTCTGGCCATTTTCTGTATATGTGGTGCTGGGGAATCGAACCCAGGGCCTCATGTATATGAGGCAGGCACTCTTGCCACTAGGCCTTATCCCCAGCCCGTGTTTTGTTCTTTTTATTAGCAGGTTTTTTCTTGTCTTTCTACTGTTGATAACTGAGTTTTATATATTCCTGTGTCTCCTGTACTGTGGTGACAGGATATAGATTTGCAGAGTTACAGGCTATTTGCATTTTACAGTTTTGCTTCTTCATCCATTTGTTTTCTGCATGTACTTATTGAAGCAACAGATGGTGTTTCTGTTTTTATGCTTTCCAAAATGGTGCATGTAAAAAATGTACATTATGTTTTAAATTTGCATTCCCTCAGTACTAGTTTTTTGATAATTTATTTGTAAGGTTTTGGTTAATTATATATTTTTTCTTGTAAATGTATATGTAAATCTTTTGTTGATATTTCTGTCTTATTGAAAATTCTTTCAAGAATTTTTCAGAGGGCTGGGGATATAGCCTAGTGGCAAGAGTGCCTGCCTCGGATACACGAGGCCCTAGGTTCGATTCCCCAGCACCACATATACAGAAAACGGCCAGAAGCGGCGCTGTGGCTCAAGTGGCAGAGTGCTAGCCTTGAGCGGGAAGAAGCCAGGGACAGTGCTCAGGCCCTGAGTCCAAGGCCCAGGACTGGCCAAAAAAAACAACAAACAAACAAACAAAAAAAAGAATTTTTCAGAAAGCGTTTATGGTTCTTATTACTTATGTATCTATAATCCTACCAAGCTGAGACTATTTTAAATAAAAGTTTGGTGTTTGTTTTTTCTCTCATATTAGTACTCTACAAATCTGTTCAGAACCCATAGTGGCTAGCTTGAAGTTAAATTTTATTGCCTTGAGCCAAGACCAGAACTCTTTAAAAAGCATGACTCTCCTTAAGGGAGCTATCTACAGATATTTTTAGGCTACTTATTATCACTTTTTTTAAACCATTGCATTTTATTGAACATTCTTTTTGTTGTTGTTGTGTTGGTAGTGGGGCTTGAACTCTGGGCCTGGGTGCTGCTCTCCCTGAGCCCTTCAGCTCAAGGCTAGTGCTTTACCACTTAAGCCACCACACCACTGAACCTTCTTTAAAACAACAGAGTGCTAGCCTTGAGCAAAAAGAAGCCAGGGACAGTGCTCACTCAGGCCTTGAGTCCCAAGTCCCAGGACTGGCAAAAAAACACAAACAAAAACAAAAAAGGAACTAAACAGAATGCTTATTTTAAAAACAAACCTGTGAGTTCCTATTCCTAAAATATTCTCTGTAATTGATGCTCATATCTACAGCTATTTTTAAGATCTTAGAGTAAAGCACTATTACTTTGTATTCCCTTGTCTACTAAGACTACCTCCTATGAAATATTTTTCCATTTTGCCTATTGTTAGAGAAATGTCTTTTACAGTCTTATCTTTAGTTTTAGAATTATAATACAGAAAGAAACTGTGTATATTGTGATAATATTATGATATTTGTGTGCTCACTATTCAGTGTTATGTAAGATGAAAGCAGACCCTTTTTAAACTTAGTATTTTTCCTCACCATTACCAGTTTGCTTTTAATGTAGTTATAACTATGCATTTACATTTTCTTAGTAGTCCAATTCTTTTTGCAAAGGTGATATATAAAAGGGTTGTGATTAAATAAGTCAGATAAAGAGTACATTTCAGGGGCTGGGAATGTGGCTTAGCAGTGGAGTGCTTGCCTAACATGCACAAAGCTCTAGGTTGGATTCCTCAGCACCATATAAACAGAAAAAGTCAGAAGTGGCACTTTGGCTCAAGTAGTAGAGTACTAGCCCTGAGCAAAAAGAAGCCAGGGATAGTGCTCAGGCCCTGAGTCCAAGCCAAAAACAAAAAACAAAAAACATTTCATTTTAGAAATATCTCCCCTTCCCGCACTCTCCTTTTCTTGTTTAAAGGTTTTTAAGCTTTTTTAGAAAACCAAAGATAGGAGTCCATGCTAACTATTGATTTTTTAATCAAACTATAATAATTCAAATATGCATTCAATATAAATGTAAGTGAAATAAGGCAATAGGCGCAATGTACAATAAATTTTAACATTTAGGATTACTTGAGGGAATCCAGGCACATAAATGTTAACATGTTATTTAAGAACCCTTGTACTTACCTTCCTCTTTGTTACATTTTTACATAACTGTTGTTCCTCCTATTCTCCTCCCTATGCTTTTTATTTTAGCATGGTTTTAGATAATCTGTCTTTAAATATTATAGATTATTGTCAATTTTTCATCTTCTTGACCATATGGATAAAAATGCAGCTTGTTTTTATGCTAATCTTTTTTTCTCTCAAAAATTTAAAGAAAATTTTACCTTCATGATGTAACAGGATAATGTTAAGCTTCAAGCTTTCATTTCAGAGATATGCGACTCTGGACTTTTTAAATGAACAAATGCAGCAATTGTGCTCACTGGCACTATGTTGAAAATGAACTATACAACTGGGGTTGGGGATGGGAGACAAAAACTGGGAGAGAGCTAATGAAGGGGTGGCATTCTTCAAAAAGAAATGTACTTTTTCCAGGAACCAGTGGCTCAGGCCTGTAATCCTAACTGCTCAGGAGGCTGAGATCTGAGGATTGTGATTCAAAGCCGGCCCAGGCAAAAAGTCTCCATGAGACTTATATCCAATTAACCATTCAAAAACTGGAAGCTGGGCTGTGACTCAAAGTGGTAGAGTGTGCTAATCTTGAGTAAAAGAGCTCAGGGATACCGTCCAAGCCCTGAGTTCAAGTCCCACAACCGCCAAAAACAACAACAACAACAACAAAAAACAACAAAAAAGAGAAATGTACTCTTTACCTGACTTATATAATTGTAATCCTTCTGTACCTCACTGTTATAATAACAATAGAAAAAATTTTAAAAATGATCATTTAAAATTCTAAAATTTATGTCCAATTCCCTTGAATCACAGACTTTAGGCTAAAATTTGGTTCAGGTTATTTAAAAATAGTTTTAGGTTATTTGATGTTACAGAAAATGAATGTTCTTTCGTTTTAATAATGAATATTATCTGGGACTTGGTATTTTAAAAGGTCCAGACCTTTTAGCAAATTTAGTTGTATGTCTCTTATTGAAAGTCTTGCTTCTGAGGAATTGTTTAGAAACCATTAGAAATGCAAAATTGTCTGAGATGCTTTACATTGAAGCTTCTTTTTTTAAGCTTCATTTTTTGAACTACTGGGCGTGTGTGTGTGTGTGTGTGTGTATGTGTTGCATTGCTGGGATTAGATTCAGGCCTCATACATACTAGGTAAGTTAGGGAGGTTCATCATCAAGTTACATCTCCAGCTCTCAAGCTCTATTATTGAGTTGTTTTCTTTCCCAATACTATTCTCCCATATTTTACTGCATATTTTCATTTAAAAATAACATCAGGTATTTGTGGACAACATCATGGATTGTGTGATGTTAACAAATTTTAAAAATGGTCCTTATGATACATGATATTAACAGTGTTACTTCATGTTATGTCTGATAACATTGGGTGTGTAAAGGACAGGAAGGCCTTCACATGTGGCAGTATTTGAGGAAGCCCAGTATGTCATTATTAGGCATGTACCATCATACCCAACTTCAACCATCTTATTTCTAATATAAATAATTGTGAATATTTTTAGATGAGCTTGTTTTCTTCAAATTATTTCTCTTTGAAGGAAATTTTGATAATTAGCATATTGGCTTTTGCATATAGGTTGAATTATGAGCATTTTTATTCTTAGTATTTGTATAGTTATTAATTGATGCCAATTGGCTGGGTTCTTTAACTCTGGAACTTCCCTGTCCATTACCAAGGAGTCAATCCCATTCTACTGTGTATCTGTCATTTGGCTCTGGGGAAATTGTAAAATTACCATACAGAAAGCGTGCCATACCTCTGTTTAAGTACCTTGTTTTGAGACATTTTCTCTGCATTGTTTTTTATGTGGAAACGTTTTTCTCCTTTTTGGCAAGAAAATTACTTTGAAGAAAATATAAATTAGCTTGTCCATGTCCTTTTTGAAGTTATTTTAAAATTGATGTTTGTACTTTTGGGCATATTTTGTAATAACTTTAATGTAACTTGAAAGCTTTCAAATTTTTCTTTTCATTTTCTTTACATTTGGTGTCATCTGGTGACTTTTCATCTTTTATGCAAGTGCCAAAGGACTTGTTAGGACCTCTCTTTGCAGTGTTATATGCTCACACAGCCTTATCTTCTGTTTTCTTTGAAGTTCTGGGTTCTTTCTCCCTTATTACATATTTTTTTTGTGTTTTATATATTTCATGATTTTGAAAAGTAAGTACAATAAGTAAAGCAGCATGGCTTAAAACTTTATTATTTTATATGGTGATGTATTTCTTTTAGGTTATTATTTTAGAAAGGACATTAAAATATTTTATTTTTAATTTTTAGATACATTGTATCCAACACTAGTCCAGTGTCTTTGCCCCTGTTTTTATTTCCTCTTTTCAGATAAAAGTAGCACAGACAGATTAAGAACAAGATGATCTAATTATTCTCCCCAAATGTATTTGTTTAAAAATAACACAGCAAAAAATAAAATCAATATTTATTACTGATTTTTTAACTAATTTCTGTACTGATTACCTGACTTACGAAATGGTAACCCCTCTAGCACTAAGTATATTTTATAATTTCATTTGCTTTTATTAATAATTACTTACAAAATGTAGTGTAATTTGGAATTGAGGCCTGAATTGATCAATCATTTTATACTTCTGTGCATCCTTAAGGGTTTACTTAAGTTCTTCCTTCTTCCACATGCTGTCTTCATATTGCTTTATTAATTTTGTTTATAGTTTATGTTCATAAAATATAATAGAAAATGGTCTCCTTATGGCTTCTTGTATATATTTAAGATGAGGCAAACCCTTCATTAATTATAATTTATTATATAATCCAATTGTTTTACCTTTGCTTTTTGTTTCATACCCTAACCCATATCTCTCTTACAAATTTTGATATTTATGATTTATTCAAAGACATTGAATTTGAAATACTTTGCTTAGGCAAATTTTCAAATGGATTCTTTTGCGTTTTTAATGCTTGTAGTTGTTGTTATGTCCTTAAAAATAGAAATAAATCCATAGCTTTCAAAATTTCTCTGGCTTGAAAACTGGTGAATTTGAATGGTTGTGTTAGGAATTAAGCCATTTTCCAAAAGTGTACTAATTTGATAAAACACTAAGGAAGTATGCTATTATTTACTTTTGATAACATACTATATATGGATACATACATATATATATATGAAATTAGTGTACTAATTGGAATTTTATCTCACTGGGTATAATCCTGTAATATTTTCAATTGTAAGGAATCTTTATGGAGTTTTATGATGTTATTGTTCATTCCGTAATTTTACTCATCTCTCCTTGGGATTAAATTGTTAACTTTGGATTTAACTTGCAAGAATAATAACTCATTTTAAGAACTGAGATACTGGTTTCAGGATCACCTCTCATGGTATGACACCAACAGGTCATTTTTGTAGATTCCTTCTTCAGATCTCTGAGATACCATCACTTTATATTCTTACTTTTCCACCAGGAAATTATGTTTCTTGTGTTATGTTACTACAAATATTTGGCATTGATTACCATTTGGTAGTAAATGAACTTAATTAAAATAGCTGTTATAAATAATTAAAAATATACAAGTTCATCTTAAAGTGATAATTTAATAGCGTACATAATTATAGGTATTTGTTTATTTCAGAGTAAAGTACTGTCAAGTGTTTTCCATTTGTTGTGCTTTTTTATGATGTGAAATGTAGCAAAATGCAATGAAGCAGCACAATACTAATTAGAAATTCTAATTTTCTAAGTATTACTTTCTCTGTAACATTAACAGAGAAAGTTTGTTTTTACCATTATTTAAACATTAAGTATTTTTGTGCATTTCTTTTAGAGAACAAGAGGACGAAAACGAAGCTTTGTTCCTGAGGAAGAAAAGCATGAGGTTGGAATAAGTTAAGCACTTTTTATAGTCTGAGCTTGAGAAACTTTCTTGTTTAAGCTTATTTCTGTTTCCCTGATAGCCTAATTTTGTTTTGCTCTATTCTCCCTTTTGTGGCAGGAAAGAGTTCCTAGAGAAAGAAGACAAAGACAGTCTGTGTTACAAAAGAAGCCCAAGGCTGAAGATTTAAGAACTGAATGTGCAACTTGCAAAGGAACTGGAGACAATGAGAATCTTGTCAGGTAAGTGGAATGCTGAGACCCCGCCTGTAGGGATTCAAGTCCCACACTCATCATTTTCTTATCACAGATAAAATGGGAAAAACAACCCAAATACAGCTTGGAACCTTTATAAATATCTTATTCAGTGAGGACAGTACCTCAGAAACAGATTTTCATCACTCACTAACCTGCCACGTGTGGTTATACTCTGGATTTACATGTATATAAGTGATAATCTCACTTTTGAACACATGAGAATTTAGTTTTCTCTTTGCAAAAAAAGTTGACAATGCTTTATATAGAGGCCCCAAACAATAATTTAATCTAGACTCCTGTATGTATTGTTTATTATGTTCATCTCATAAAACCATAGTTAATTAACTGTGTTAGTATATTACAAAAGATGAAGTAGTAACAGTGATGGTAAGGTGGACCTTTTACTGACAGGGGCTCTATTAACACTTTCTTATTGCTTACCCAAATAAATGTGTTAAATGCTTCTTTCTTGTGAAATAAAGAAAGGTGAAAAGATGGCGTAGGTGGATTTTGGTTTTTGTTTTTTTCTTTCTTCATTGTTTCTTTGTTTTGTTTTGGTACTTTTCTTTCTTAAAAAAAAATCAAACATGACACTACTCAAATCTCTGGGATGGTGCACAGTGGCTATTCCTGAAGGTGAGAGCCTTCTAATGTTAGCCATGTGCTTATTTGCTGGAATGGAAACATTACTCAAGGTGCCTAGTGAGATGGGGGAGTAGTTGTTTAACAAAACAGGTTGTTCAAAGAGGCACTAGACTTTCAAAGGCAGTTTCACAAGGTTCTTATAGTGTGCTTTCTTTCAAAGTTTGTCTGTAGTAATGCCCTATTAACTGATGACAAAGAAGTCAGATGTTTCAAAAAGAAAAATCTTATATTAATAAAACAAATTATTACTATTGTATTTAAATACTTATTTTGAAAATGATTTCACTTATTTTAGTAATTAAGAACATAATTAGGAGGCTGGGAATATGGCCTAGTGGTAAAGTGGTGGCCTCATATACATGAAGCCCTGGGTTCGATTCCTCAGCACCACATATATAGAAAAAAGCTGGAAGTGGAGCTGTGGCTCAAGAGGTGCAGTAATAGCCTTGAGCAAAAAGAAGCCAGGGACAGTGCTCAGGCCCTGAGTCTACGCCCTAGGACTGGCCACAAAAACAAAACAAATAAAAAAGAAAAAAAAGAAAAAAAGAACATAATTAGGAACATAGTTTCAAAGGATGGCATGCAGTTTTAAACATACTATTTTAAAAATTGTATTATTTAGAAGATAAGGATAAAGTTAAAATATGGCCCCAAAGTAGAAATACAAAATACATTAACTAAGCTAACAATGTCTGTAATATTAGGCTAATGTTCTTTGAAGTAATTTATGTAGAGTCTCTGGGAGCTGTCCTGAAGAATAAGTTTATTAAAATTTAGAGGGAAGTAGTTCCAGATTTAGATGACATATGAGCACATCTGTTCATTGGGTCATTTTTGAAGTATGTTAGTAGTGAAATACCAGGCTTGAACATATTTGAATGGAATATATGAAAGTATAAAAACAAATTAGGGCTGGGAATATGGCCTAGTGGTAAGAGTACTTGCCTCATATAAATGAAGCCCTGGGTTCGATTCCCCAGCACCACATATATAGAAAATGGCCAGAAGTGGTGCTGTGGCTCAAGTGGCAGAGTGGTAGCCTTGAGCAAAAAGAAGCCAGGGACAGTGCTCAGGCCCTGAGTCCACGGCCCAGGACTGGCAAAAAACAAACAAAAAACCCAAAACAAATTAAAATAATCTTATATAATAAACAAAGTTCAGTCCATGGGAATTTCAGTGTTGAAAGCATTTGTATCAAATAGTAGTTTGACATTTATAGAACTGCTGATCTTTCTTAAGTTATATGAATCTATATGCTCTTGTACCATCTTACTGCATTTTTAGATACTGGATTGATTCAGGCCTTTTTGTTATGGGAGTTACACATTTTTTTTTACCAAGTTTTGTTTATTTTTTACATAACCCAGGAAAGAAATATGATTTTTCTTTTAGAAATGACGTTAGGCGGCTCACACCTAAATTCTTAGCTGAGACTGGGAAGATCACTGTTCAGGGCCAGGCTGGGCAAGAAGTTCATAATCCCCCGTGTCAACATGTTAAGAGCTGGTTGATGTGGTGTGCGCCTGTCATCTCAGCCATGCAGGAAGCATAAATAAGATGTGTACAGTCTAGGACAGTCCAGGCTAAAAGCCTATTTCACAAATAACCAAAACAAAAAGGTCTAGAGGTGTGACACAGGTGGTAAAGCACCTGCCAAACCTACATGAGACCCTCATTTCAGCCATAGGGAAAAGAAAGGAGAAAAAAATGACCACTTTGTAGTGGGGCATTTCTAGCTTCTCATATTTATTTGTCTAGAGAAAAAGTAGGATTCATCCATCTTCAACTTCCTAAAATATTTGAATAATGTTTCAATATACAGTATTGTAAAATATCTCATATTTATAACACTATCTTTCTGTTAAAAATTGAGTTTAAGCACTGGTGCTCTAGGATTAAAGAATAACTTTATATAGGAATTCATTGTTTTAATAAAAATTCTACAGCTAATATTTTCCATTTTTTCTAATATTTATTTTGGAATTGGACACCTCTGTCAGGAATCTACATTTTTATGATTATGTTGTATCATATGAATATTCATGCTGATTTTTAAATTTAAATTTCATTTTATGTTATTTTTTAATAAGGCTATATTCTCTACAAATACATATTTCAGTGCTTGGTCAGAAATGCATTGTTCTCATTTGTGTGCCTATTGGGTTCTCCTATAAAGCTAAACTTTATAAATTTACTGAATATACTGTGCTTGTTTTCCCAAGTCTTTTGAACTAATATCCATAACTCTGTTTAGCCTGCAGTTTAAGCAGCTTTGATTTGGAAAACATACTTCTCTATGTAATTCAGGCTATATAGGAAATCTCTTCTTAATTATTTTAGTTGCTTTTATTTGTATGTTTTTATATGAAGTTACATGTATATATTCTTCATATCATTGGGAATTCACATTCAATTCATCTGTAAACTGTAATTATCAGTTTCCAGTTGATATTTTCTGCTTTTCCTGCAATTTTTCCCTAGATGTTTAGCAAATGATTAGTATTGCTGTTCCTCAGTTTATACCTTACTGTACAAGATCAAAATCTTACTTTGATCAATTAAGTATCTTGTAAATAATTGTGAATGATGAAATCCTTTCTATACAAAATATTAAGAGTTGTATTATTTACCCTCACAAAGAAATTATATATTTATGTTGATATAGGACTGTAATACTTACTTTTTACTTCTCAGAAAAGAAGTGTATATCCTGTTTGAGTATATAATTATTTCTAAATTACAGGGGCAAAATGAAATTTGGAATTTGTTATTACATGTCTGTGAAAGTATCAGCTTAAGCTATTTCTATCAGCTACAGAAAATAAGAATTAGCAAGCAAAGTCTTAAAGGAAAAGATGATTTATAGTATCTTAACAGATGTTTTAATAGTGTTTCCCTTTTGCCATCCACTTTATAACCTTAACTGAAAATTTCTTATTTTCCTTTATTTATGTTATTCGTAAATGTGCCATTGAAATGCTAAGGACCAAATCAAAACTGTTGAAAATTTGAGATCCTTGTTAGGCCTTTATCTATTTTCGAAGAGATCTTTATTGTACTTGTCCACTTAGTAGTTCCTCATTTATATTTGTTCCCATGTGTAATGCTCATTAAATGCTTGATAAATGCTTAATAAGTAAACTTCAGATAAGTTAATGGCTCATTAATTCTTTTGCTGAGTTAATTAGACTTTGTCTATTATAATGTAATCTGAGGACAAATTGAATCACTAAATAAGTGTTTAATATTGATGTTTAGAAGTCTTAACAGTGGAAGATTACTTTATGTCAGTTTCTTATAGTGGAATATTTTGTTTGTAAAATGTATTAGGTGAGGCAATAATAACTTCCAATTTGAGATTAGTTGATGTACCTATGCGAAACTAACAATGAAGTAACTATTCACATTGAACATGTTTGTATGTTTTTAATATTATCAAATTGGAATAAGACTAAACTTTTTTTTCCTCAAATTTTTATTATCAAACTGATGTACAGAGAGGTTACAGTATCATACGTTGGGCATTGGATACATTTCTTGTACTGTTTGTTGCCTTGTCCCTCATGCCCCCCTCCCTCCCCCCCCCCCCAGGTGTTCAGTTCACTTACACCAAACAGTTTTGCAAGTATTGCTTTTGTAGTTATTTCTCTTTTTTTACCCTGTGTCTCTCAAATTTGGTATTCCCTTTGAATTTCCTACTTCCAATACCAGTAAACACGGTTTCCAATATACTCAGATAAGATTACAGAGATAGTGTAGGTACAACCATAGGAAGGTGATACAAGAACATCATCAATAATAGAAACTACACATACATATAGGACGTTGAAAGTAGTTACAACTGTGATATATCACTTGTTTCCATAACATGGAGTTCATTTCACTTAGCATCATCTTATGTGTTCCTAAGGGTATAGCTATTGGGCCTTGTGATGCTCTGCTATGGCTTGCCTAAACCTGTACTAATTATTCCCAATAAGGGAGGCCATAGAGTCCATGTTTCTTTGGGTCTGGCTCACTTCACTTAGTATAACTTTTTCCAAGTCCTTCCATTTCCTTACAAATGGAACAATGTCATTCTTTCTGAATTTATGCCTCTATCAGAAAGACTAAACTTTTAAGCTTCAAATTTTATGTAACCTAAACTCAGTCTGAAACATTTCAATGGGAGGAAAAAGAGCAAATATTCTCAATGAATTAAAAATCTTATATTATAATTTGGAAGTCATCTTACATAGTACCTTTAGTTTTATTTTGTATTATGGCATTATTTTCAAGCATGGAGAATAGGAAATGATCTATGAAGCTAATAACTTTGCAGGTAATTCTACACTATCAAATGCTTGCTAGATTCCCCTTATTTGAGTATTTGGAAAATTATATAGATATTGAGCTATTTTAGACACAAGATTAGGATGGCAGTTTGTTTTCTAAGCAGAATTGCTACCACTTTTTATCTGTTTCACACTTCAGACATATAGCTCATTAATGTTACTCCACAAATAAACTTAATGTTGTCATATTATTAGGAACAACAGCATGGAATATGTATATATACATATATATGTATATATTTCAAGTCTGCCTGATTAATGTGATTAATAGCTATATATGTATGTATGTATGTATTTTTTGCTGGTCCTGGGGCTTGAACTCAGGGTATGAATGGTGTCCCTGAGCCTCTAGTGACTGTACCACTTGAGCTTTAGTGCCACGTCCAGCTTTTTCTAAGTAGTTTAATCAGAGATAACAGTCTCAGGGACTTTCAACCTTGATCCTCAGATCTCAGCCTAGGATTGCAGATGTGAGCTGGCACTGACTGCTTAAAAATATTTAATTGACTTTCTGGTCCAACTAGCATGGAATCTTGTAAATTGCTTGTCATATTGAAAGGGTTTTCTCTCTGAGAAGCTAAGACTGATAATTTAGTCACTATTTTGATAGAACTTCATTTGAGTAACAATGAATTACTTAAATTATTTAAAAACGTAATTAATCTCTTGATTGCAGTCATATCTTTAGGAGTCTGACACCTGGAGTATCATGGAGAACAGGAATCAACTGGAGGATAAAAGTCTGTGAGATTCCATCTTCAATTAACCAGCAAAATGCTGGACTGGAAGTGTAGCTCAAATGTTAAAGTGCCAGTCATGAGCAAGAAAGTTGATATAATAATCACTCTTAATGGTAATGAAGCGCCTTCCCCCCCCCTTTTGTGCTTGTATTGGCGCTTTACCTCAGAGCCTGTACACTGTCCCTGAGCTTTTTATGCTTAAGGCTTGTGCTCTACCCCTTGAACCACAGCTCCACTTCCAGCTTTTTGGTGACTAATTGTTGACAAGAGTCTCACAGACTTTCCTGCCCAGACTTGCTTTGAACTATGATCCTCAGATCTCAGTGTTTTAAGCAGCTAAGATTATATGTGTAAACCATGGGTATTCTGGCAGATGTGTATATATTTTTGCAGGAGAATCATGTAATCAGGAAATGTTGATATGTACATATATATATACACACACATATATGTATTGTTTGGACTCTTAAAATAAAACTAAGGAACAAAAAGAGGTCTTAAAAAGATTTTGTTTCCTAAAATTTTCATATGCATTAAAATTCTTTCCTTCCTTCCTTCCTTCCTTCCTTCCTTCCTTCCTTCCTTCCTTCCTTCCTTCCTTCCCTCCTTCCCTCCTTCCTTCCTTCCTTCCTTCCCTCCTTCCCTCCCTCCCTCCCTCCCTCCCTCCCTTTCGGTCCTGGGGCTTGAATTCAGGGCCTGGGCGCTGTCCCTGGCTTCTTTTGCTCACTACTGGCATTCTATCACTTGAGCCACAGCACCACTTCTGGCTTTTTCTATTTATGTGGTGCCAAGGAATCAAATCCAGGGCTTCATGCATGCTAGGCAAGCACTCTACTACTAATCTACATTCCCAGCCCCCATTTCTTATTTTTATAATAGTTGTTTACTTCAGTGAGCATTATACTTAATCTCTGTGGTTCAATTTTCTTATTTTAGTTGAGAGTTTTATATTAAATCATGTTTGAGGAATAACATAGGAACTTTATATTCATAGAGTATGTGCTGTGTTAAATTATTGTTTATACTTGGTTGTAAGCACTTAAATTCAAAACACACTTCCCATAAACTTTCTTACATAATAATTCAATTACTTGAATTATTTCTCTTGATTAACTTTCTTAGAATGCAAACCCATTTCCTAGTTGCCCTGCCTGTCATTTAGATATAGGAGAAAACAAACATTTGCAAAGCAATTACTTATAAGAAATTGTTTTGGGGCTAGGAATGTGGCCTAGTGGCAGATTGCTTGCCTCATATACATGAAGCTCTGGATTTGTTTCCTCAGCAACACATATATAGAAAAGGCCAGAAGTGGTGCTGTGGCTCAAGTGATAGAGTGCTACCCTTGAGCAAAAGAAGAAGCCAGGGACAGTGCTCAGGCACTGAATTCAAGCACCAGGATGGCAAAAAAAAAAAAAAAAAAAAAAAGAAATTTTGTTTTTGCAACAACCATTGGGATCTAATTTTCATCTCCTAAAATTGTACCCATCTTAATTGTCATGCTTAAGGACTTTCAGTAAGTTTATAAAATTGTTTGAGTATTCCTACAATGCAAGCTTCATAATATTTCCATCACTTTACAAAATGCTGTGCTAGTATTTTTTCATCTCCAGTGTCAGCATCCCCTCTGTTGTCCCCTCTCACTGGTTCCTTGCAACCTCGTCCCTTTATGACCACTCTTTTCTTCCTAATAGTTGATGTTGCCTTCCATTTATAATGTAGAAATGCCTCCAATTATGCATGAATTACATTTCTCCTCGCCTTGCCCCCCAATAGCTTTATTCTTCTAGGGAACTGGTCATTAAATAAGTACCCTGAATTTTTTTGCTCAAGGCTAGTATCTTACTACTTGAGCCACAGCACCACTTCTGGCCTTTTATTTGCTAATTAGAAGAATGAGTCTGAAAGACTTTCCTGCCTGAGGTAGTTTAGAACCTTGATCCTCAGATCTCAGCCTTCTCATTATTTTGAAGGTTAGATTAAAAAAAGAAGGAGGGCTGGGTACTCGTGCCTTTTGCTTGTAATCCTAGCTTCTCAGGAGGCTGAGATCTGAGACTCACAGGTAAAAACCAGCCAGATCAGGAAAGTTAATGAGACTTTAATCTCCAATTAACCATGACAAAACAGAAAGTGGAGCTGTGGCTCAAATGTTATGGAGCAAAACTCAAAGGAGAGCTCACTGGGCCCGAGTTCAAGCTCTAGATGCAGCACCAAATAAAATAAAATAATAATCCTACTTATCTTTTTATATTAATACTCTAGATTTTATTAAATTTCAAAGAAATATTTTGTATTATGGGAAACGCAGTGTTAGATGATAAATTATTAAGACTGAGGACTTATCCTTCTGGATTTGAAATCCATGTTCATTACTTGTAAATTCTATGTTCATCTTCCTGAAGTTTAATTTCTTAACTTTTAAAATAGCATAAACTATAGCACCAATTCACTAGGTTATCTGGAAGATTAAATGAATATACTAGTAAAGGATTGCCACAGTGGTTAGTAAATGGCTCCAAACTTGACAGTCTCAGCATAATTTATCATTTTGTTCTTTGGTTGAGAAAGATGTGTTTGATAAATGTATTTGTTATAGGCTGAATAATGGTGTCCTTTTCAGCATCCAAACTAATGTATTTTTAAAACTTGATGGCCTTCTAGATATATTTGATAATTTATTGAGCCTTTAGCACTATATTTTTATCCTCTGACATGCTATTTGATTTTAACTAGGCACATTTATTATAATATTCTAATTATAATTTTAAACTTTAGATATCAATGAATTGTTTACATTTTGTAGTTAAGGAGGGTCATAGCAATTATAATATAACTGGACATCTGTAGAAACTTGTCTCTGGAATATGTGACATTTGGCAGGATTATAACCGTTATAGATGATTTTAAATTACATTCTTATTTCAGTACTTATGAATTATTTTACTGCACTTATGTTATGCTTGTACCTATAAAATGACACACACACACATGTTTCACACACATATATGCAATTCCTTATCTTGAAGTTGCCATTTAGGAAAATCTGTGAAGCTAATTCTGATCATTAGGACTTTTAAAGGTGGTCATCTTTTTACTAACTACTGCTGTAGATTTTTTATCTTGTCATGAAGAATGATACATTATTGCTCTAATTATAGATTAAAAATCTCAGAATATATAGGCATTAAGATGTGACACTTTAGAGAGGTGAGTACTTGAATTAACCACTGCTTGTGGATAAAGTGCACCATATTACAAGCACAGTATCTTTGCCTTTTGTGGATGATGTTTTTATAACAAGTTTACCTCACTTAGTCTCCATTTCTTGATTACTTGTGACCAAATGGTATTATTATCGAGCAAGAATTATTTAAATGAGTGGAACAGTGAAAGATAGTAGATGAAGATTTGTAGTCTTGTGGAACTTAGTAAGCCTAGAAAATAAAATCATTGTCTTTTTCTTCATAAAATAAGTGTCAGTTGGATTTTCAGTTGAGAAGTTTTACACTATTAGACTGGTTCTGTCTTCACCAAGGATGAATGAGAGATTTTAACTCTCAAGCGATATAACCTCACAATTATATACCCTTAGAATAACTTGAGGTTCTGGGGTTCAAATATGTGTGTTTGTGTGTGTGTGTGTGTGTGTGTGTGTGTGTGTATGTGTGTGTGAGAGAGAGAGAGAGAGAGCGAGAGAGAGAGAGGGGTATTTCTGTTAAGCTGTGACATTTGAACAAGAATGCCTTCACATTTATGTTTTTTTCATTAAGGGTAGGAAAATACTCAAACCTATTTTTCCCTTTGCATTTCATCTTGTTCATTTATTTTGTGAATAATACAATCTTTCTGTTAATAATGTTTATATGTATGCACTAGTATACTGACTGGTAAAATTTGAGTGATCATTTTCTTAACTCAGTTGTAGCACCCTTGTGCACGTTTCTGCCTTTTAGTCCCCAGAGCTGCAATCAATCAGTTCATCAATCAATTTGATGTTGGAAATTTTTGTTCAAGCTCTGTAGTAAATGTGTGTAATTATGATGAATGTAGACAATCTCTGTGGGAACTAGTTATCTCATTTATAAAATGCACAATGATATAAGTATCATGTTGAATTTTTTTTGTTTTCTCACATTCCATTAGTTTGAAATAGTATAGAGGGTAGAAAGAGAAATAAACTTTGAAATATTAAATATGCAAGTATAAGGTATTTTGAATAATTCACAGCACAATCATCTTAGTTTATTTTTAAAACTTATTTTTCTAATTTGATTTTAATTGTACATATTATGTATCATAACCAGTCAAAATTATGTAAAATAGTTATGTTACTCACATAAACATGACGTGGGGCTGGGAATATGGCCTAGTGACAAGAGTGCTTACCTCGTATACATGAAGCCCTGGGTTCAATTCCTCAGCACCACATATACAGAAAAAGCCAGAAGTGGCGCTGTGGCTCAAGTGGCAGAGTGCTAGCCTTGAGCAAAAAAGAAGCCAGGGACAGTGCTCAGGCCCTGAGTTCAAGCTCCAGGACTGGCAAAAAAATAAAATAAAATAAAAGCTAGATAAACATGACTTACGTTAGCTAGGTAAGTGTTTATCACATTTTTCATTCTGTAAATAACTAATAACTTTTTGCATGGATGATGCAGGTTGCTTTTTAAAAAAGTCTTAATGCTTATACAGTTTCAGGGTGCAGGTGCAATTACATTTATCATAAACTGAAGTGATGTAATCAGTTTCTGAATTAACCCTTTGTATTATAATGTCATCAATAACATTTAGAACTAAATATACTGTGTATATACAGCAGGTTCCTTTTCACAAAAAGTTTTCTCTAATGCTATTCTGTTTCTCTAGAAAGATTTAACGTTCTATTAAAATACATAATCAAGATTAGGTTGACACCAGATGGCTTGGTAGCTAGCTTTTACCACTGTACATCATCAACAGCAGTTTCTTTTAACCACATCATCACTTTCAGCTGGATAACCACTCAAACCATTGCCCTGTGATTGCTTGAAAATGCCATAATCCTTCAAATGCCACATTGAATGGAGAGAGAAAACTATCAGCAGTGCCTGCACAGTTATATCGAAGGATGAGCCATGCACTAAGTTAAAATATTTTTGGGAAGAAAAGTAACCTTTCCCTGATGTGTGCATTTTCCATTACATTTTTGACACAAAATGTTGCAGAATGATTTAATGGTGGCATTTTGTTTTGCTGTCTTCCCCCCCCCTTTTTTTTTTATTAAAAAGAAACCCAAGTTAGGATAGAAATGTAAGGAAGAGTGACCAAGCACTGAATTCTATAAGAATCTATTTTCAAAATAAGTTAATACAAATATTCTTAAAGTCTGGTTCCCCCTTCATTATATTGTATGTTAACTGTAATGTACAAAATTACTAGGTTCAGTTATATTATCAAAAATGACTTTAGTTCTTTCAAGTTATTTTTCCTCATCCTTTCTTTCTAGTAACCTTTGATTGTAAATGAAAATGAAGCCAATACATCAGGAAAGCTTTTTTAAAAAATTTATTTAATAATTAAACAAAAAATTTTGACAAGGTATTGTGCACAAGGGGTACAGTTACATAGTAGGGCAGTGTGTATATTTCTTGTGATATCTTACACCCTGTTTTTCTTTCCCTTCCCTAGGTCAGGTAGACATATATACAATACACAATGAACCAAGAGCATATACAGTAGTCACGTGGCCTACGTATGCCAAAGAAAATTCGCCTAGGGCTTTAAGTGTAATGTCAACAGTAGGCTATATGTCAAATATAGTCCTATATGAACGTACATACATAGCTTTTGAGCTATTGTGATCCACTGAGAGGTCTATTTTTGACCTTTATATGTTAAGTAGTTGTTTAGTTTTGGATACGTAATGTAGGGTCGCTGACCCAAACCTGTGGGATATACCATTTGACAAGAAGTTTTTGGTTTCGCAGACCTGGTCTCTACTGTCTCCCCCCCCCACCCCCCCCTTAACAGTCATCTATCAAGGAGATCATGCCCCTTTGTTTTCTGTGTTCTAGGCTTGTCTCACTCAACATTATTTGTTCAAGTTCTGACCATTTCCCTGCGAATACCAATATTTCACCATTTCTAATCGCTATGTAGTATTCCATTGTGTACAGGTACCATATTTTTTGGATCCATTTATCGGTGGAGGGGCATCTGGGTTGTTTCCATATTTTGGCTATTGTGAATTGTGCAGTGATAAACATGGAAGTGCAAATGTCTTTTTGATATCTTGGGACCTGTTGTTCATGATAGATGCCTAGGAGTGTATGGCTGAGTCATAGGGTAGGTCTATGTTGAGCTTTTTGAGAAACCCCCATACTGTTCTCCAAAGTGGTTGTACTAATTTGCACTCCCACCAACAATGGAGAAGGGTTCCTCTTTCTCCGCACCCCCTTCAGCATTTGTTGTTGCCATCAGGAAAGCTTTAATTAGTATGTAGACCTAACTTATAAATACTGCAGAAAGTTCTTGCTTCAGATTTTTCACTTTAGATTAATACAATGTATCTTCAGAAAATATTTGTATCTATGAAAACATACTAAGTGTAGTTAGAGAAAATAACTTGCCAAAATACAATTTATAAGACTTGTACAACATTAAATATTTAGTTTAATCACTAATATGATGTGATCTATAATATACTTAGGTCTGAGCTTTATCACACAGTTATTTAAAAAAACTTGAGAATTTATTTTACACATTAATATTTAGTAGGCAATTCATTTAAAAATGTCTATCAGAGTTGGGTGTATATGGCTTTCAACTACAATCCTATTCAAGAGGCTGATAGGATTGTGGTTTGAAGCTAGCCAGGCAGGGAAGTATATGAGACTATTATCTTCAATAACAGAGCTGTGGCTCAAGTGGTGGAGGGCCATCTTTGAACACAAAAGCTTAGGGATAGCCCCTACGTCCTGATTTCTATCGCAGGACCGTGTCTCTGTCTCTCTCTCTCCCTCTCTCTGTCCCTCATACACACACACACACACACACACACACACACACCATCATACTATGTTTGACTATGTATTTTTTCTTCTCAGAATATATGAATATTCATGAAACTGTTAGTTTCAATGAAAAACAAGTCTAATTTCTCAATCACTATGTCATTAAATGTTCCTTTACATCCAATGGAGTAGCATTTTTAATGAGAAGCTTTATTATTCTTCCAGTCAGTAGAATTAGAATTTGATTTTTGATGAACTTTGTCTTTATTTTTCTCCCAACTATTTCAACCAAAAGTTTATATTCTCTTTAGCCCTTTTTAATTTTCTTTTATTTCATTTAATATATTTCAGACAATAGTTATATAGATTAAAAGAACTCATTAGGACTAAATATCCTCATGCTTTCAACTACAAATCACAAGAGATACTTTGTTAGTGATATGATTAAAGTGAGCCCTGCTGAGCCAAATACATTAGGGGACCTTCAAGAACAAAGAAAATTTTGAATTCCTAGGGAATTTCAAAAGAGCTGGGCAATATGTTTCCATTCATTTATCTCATTAAATAACTACTTATTGTTACCTGTTCTTTCTGTCAATAGTGCTTCCAAAGTGATAAGAATCTAAGAGATCCCAGACAGCTGCTAGTAATTTAGCCTAGGGTGATAGTAGAAAATATAAGAGTGGTAAGAAAATTATCATTCTTGTTTGGAAAATGAGATGAGCCCATAAGAAGTTCAAAGTACTCTAGTGCCTGCATAATAGAAAATTAATGTGGTATAACATTTTTGAAGAACAGTTTAACTATGAATCAAAGGCATTTAAGTTAAATATGAGAATATTCATTCTAAAGGGACAGCACTTGTAGGCATATTTCCATAGGAATATTTAGAAATCAGCACGGGTTTTTTAAGAATGTTCTTCATTATACTCAGTAATAGTGAAACATATGGGACCAACGGAAATACCTAGTATTAGAGAATAGTAGGTGAATTACATATACTATAAACTTGTTTTCTTGTCACTTATTTCACTGTTACAAAGAATATTATGTCATCCTATTTGGAAATCCTTGATGCAATATTAGGATTTTGTTTTTGTTTGTTTGTTGTTTATGTGTTTGTTTTTTAACTGAGGGTCTGGGTGCAACTCTCCCTGAGCTTTTTTGCTCAAAGCTAGTGCTCTACCAAGTTGGAGCCATGGCCACTGCCACTTCTGGTGGCTAATTGTAGATAAGAATCTCATAGACTTTTCTGGCCTGGGCTGGCTTTGAACCATGATCCTCAGATCTTAGTCTACTGAGCAGCTAGGATTATAGGTGTGAGCCACTGGAGTCCAGCAACACAATTACTTTTTATCTAACTTAAGATCTTTGGTGTGTTTTCATTAAATTTTAAAAGTAATAAATACATCCTTTCTAGCCAAAAACATTGGTTTAGAAAAGTTAGTAGCATACACAGATGTTTAATAGTTTGAGTGTTAAGAGAAGAGGGCAGATTGCATTGAAGAAATTGTAAATAAATCTGGCTCAAGGGGCTGGGAATCTGGCTTAGTGGTAGAGTGCTTGCCTAGCATGTATGAAGCTCTGGTTTCAATTCCTCAGCACCATATAAACAGTAAATGGCAGAAGTGGCACTGTGGCTCTAGAGGTGGAGTGATAACCTTGAATGAAAAGAATCCAGGGACAGTGCTCAGGCCCTGAGTCAAAGCCCCAGGACTGGCCAAAAAAAAAAAAAAAAAGAGCTAAAACTGCCTCAGACCTGTAAAAGTAGAGATTAGGGTATGATGGGGTGTGTGGCACTTTCTTGGTATCTCAGGTATGAGGAAAACATTACCTGAGCCTGTTACCACCATTGATACTGGGAAACCAAAGTAGGATCAGAGCCCAGACAAGCTTAGACATGTAAAACAGACCTTTGAAAATCACAAACAGAAAGCTGGGCATTGGTGGCTCACTCCTCTAATCCTAGCTACTGGGGAGACTAACCCAATTAGGAAACTCTATGAGACTTATCTCCAGTTAACCACCGGAAAACCAGAAGTGGCATTGTGGCTCAAAGTGACAGAGTGCTGGTTTCGAGTGGGAAAAGCTCAGGGACAGTGTCCAAGCCTTGAGTTCAAGTCTTATGATTGATGAGAGAGAGAGAGACAGACAGACAGAAACACAGAGACACAGAGATGCAGACAGAGACGCAAAGAGAGAGACACAGAGAGAGACAGAGACAGAGACAGAGAGAGCCTATTGGTCAAGTTGTAAAATGCCTTGCCTAGCAAACTAGTCCAATCCCCAGCACTGAAAACACAAACTGACTTTTTTTTTTTTTTTCCCTGGGGCTTGGACTCAGGGCCTGGGCCCTGTCCCTGAGCTTCTTTGTGCTGAAGTGCTCTACCACTTGAGCCCCAGCACCACATCTGGCTTTTTCTGTTTATGGTGATCCAGAAGATAGCACTTTAGAGGATTGATATTGTAGGGGCTTATGAGATAAAGCAATTGGCTTTAGCAATAGACCAGTTTGATGGCTGGGAACCTCATAGAAGTAGAAATGAAAAGGATTAGAGCATTCCAGAGAACAGTAGTCTTTTTAAAAAAATTTTTTTTATTGTCAAACTGATGTGTAGTCTTAACAGGAGATAATTAATGAAAATGAAGGAGTAAAGAAGAAAGAGCAGTGTTAAATCAAACAGACTGCTTATTAAGCTGAATAATTTGAGAGGATGCTAGATCAGTAACAGAAAGGTGAGACATGTTTTATTTCTGAAATTCAAGGTGAATGTTGTCACAGAAGATTATGAAGTTTGCATTTAGGCCTGTTGAGCTAGAAATTTACAGAGAACACTTTAAAAAACTATGAGAGTATAAATATAGAGATAAATAAAACTCTGGCAAAAGAAAAGCCTGAGCAATCAGAAACCAACTTTACTACATTAAAAGTCTAAAAAAATAAAATAAAATAAATAACAAATGTGGCCTTTTCAAGGGATAGATATTCTGTCATTTACCTCATGAAGCCAAGCATTGAATCAAGTTATGCAAGTTAGGATGCTCACAGGAAATGAGGAGAAGGGAAAGTGAAGTAAGGAGGCAGGGAGAGACAGAGTAGGGAGAATGGGAGAATTTTTTCTGTAAACTAAAGACTGATTTACCACACCTGGCCCTCTGTAGCGTTCATCTTGGTAGGTAGCTATCTATTTCATTGATAAATTTTTGCCCCCAAAATAGTAGACCAGAATATTTTAACCTATTATTTTATTTATACTACTATATTATAGCTATCAAGAATTATTTTAACAATTATAATAGATATCTTTTTAATCAATAAATGCAAATGTTGGTAGTTTTAGCATTATACTTAATTAGGAACTTTATCTTTTATAAAAATCTATAGTGCAAATTCACAATAGCCAAAACATGGAAACAACCCAGATGCCCCTCCACAGACGAATGGATCCAAAAAATATGGTACTTATACACAATGGAATACTACATAGCGATTAGGAATGGTGAAATATTGTTATTCGCAGGGAAATGGTCAGAACTCAAACAAATAATGTTGATCGAGACAAGCCTAGAACACAGAAAACAAAGGGGCATGATCTCCCTGATATATGACTGTTAACAAAAGGAGACGGAGAGACAGTAGAGACCAAGTCTGTGAAACCAAAAACTGCTTGTCAAATAGTATTCCCCACAGGATTGGGGCAGCGACCCAACAGTATGTAACTAAAACCAAACAATTACTCAACATATAAAGGTCAAAAATTGACCTCTCAGGGGAATACAATAGTTCAAAAGCTAGGTATGTACGTTCATATAAGACTACTGTCGACATATGGTCTAATAACGACATTACATTTAAAGCCCTAGGCGAATTTTCTTGGGCGTGGCCACGTGGCTACTGTATATGTTCTTGATATATTGTATATTGTATATATGTCTACCTGACCTAGAGAAGAGATAGAAAAACAGGACGTAAGATATCACAAGAAATGTACACACTGCTCTACTATGTAACTGTACCCTTTTTGCACAACACCTTGTCAAAAAATTTGTGTTCAATTAATAAACAAATAAATTTAAAAAAAAGAAGGAAAAGGACAATGAGATATTTTGAGAGAGATGATACTTATGTAATTTTCATTACAAAACATTGTTACAGTTACTTTATTATTGTTGCTATTGTTATTCATCTCTTACTATGCCTAATTTCTAAATTAAGCTTTATCTTAGACATGTAAAAAAAAATCTATAGTGCAATCTCCAAGTTACCAGTTTGAATTATAATTAGGTGTCGTGGACCTTATTTGAAATTCCAGTTTAATTTTTTGTTGAATTAGAAATTTTAGGCTAGGAAAAAATATGGGTGATTGAGCTATTCTCAAACTTAGCCTGCCTTTTGAACCTTTTGATTAATAATCCTACCACTGTTCTTCAGTTTTTGTTTGAATACATTATAAATATGCATAATGCTAAAGGCTGAAAGTTGACCTTCCCTTCACACTGTCTTCAACTAACTGTACAGGGGATTTCAATTTAATATGTCCATTTAGGTGTACAGTGCATCCTGATCAGAATCACCCTTGCCATTCAAATTCTTAAAGTTCACTGTTTATGAGCCGTATCTAGCTCAGTGACTCCTTTGGTATGATTGCACTGAATGAAAGTCAATGAAGTGGATGCACTCCCAAACATAGTATGCTTGTCTCTTCTATTTCTGTTCTCGTCACCTTTCTTTATTCTTTGGTTGAAAAAACATGTGGAAAATGAAGACTTTAACTTTTAAATTTAAATGGAGATGTGCTGGTGTTGTTCTGTTCGGGGGCAATATTTCTGAATCTGCTTAATTTTCCTATAATGCATAATTTTCCTATAAAGCAAAGTTTGGTAATTTAAAAATATTTCAAGAACAGCCAGCTCACTGTTCATGAAAAGTAACGAACAAGCATAAATAAGCACACGGGACCCTAGGTTAGGTTCTGCACACACATCAGGCTTTGCTCATCATAAAAATAAGTTTATAAGAAAGAATTAGAAAGTAAGCTGAGTTTAATTGTTGTAAAGGTCATATGCAGAGGGATTACAGTTATGTAAGTAAGGTAATGAGTACATTTCTTTTTTGAACAGTGTCACTTCTTCCCTTACTTTTCTCCCAGTTTTTCCTTCCCAGCCCCCTTCTCCCACAAGTTATATAGTTCATTTTAACATAGTGTCTAGTGAATATCACTGCTTTATTTGTTCACACTTTTTTTTTTTTTTTCAGTCGAGGGGCTTGAACTTTGGGCCTGGGCTCTTTCCCTGAGTTCTTCAGCTCAAGGCTAAAGCTCTAGCACTTGAGCCACAATACCACTTCTGAATTTCTGGTGATTAATTGGAGATAAGAGTCTCACAGACTGCCTTTTTTTTTTTTGTCAGTCCTGGGGCTTAGACTCAGGGCCTGAGCACTGTCACTGGCTTCGTTTTTTTCTCAAGGCTAGCACTCTACCACTTGAGCCACAGCGCCACTTCTGGCCATTTTCTATATATGTGGTGCTGAGGAATCAAACCCAGGGCTTCATGTATACAAGGCAAGCACTCTTGCCACTAGGCCATATTCCCAGCCCACAGATTGGCTTTGAAATGCGTTTCTCAGATCTCAGCCTCTTGATTAGCTAGGATTACAAGCATGAGCCACTGGTGCCCCAACTTGTTCATACTTTGTCCCTGCCCCTTATCCTCCCTCCCCCAAGCCAATAAAGTTTTGTACAAGACTAAAGGTACAGAAATAAAAAACAGCAACAAAGGGGAAAACACAAAGAAACAAACATAAAAACACAAGGCAAAATAACAAAAAACCTTGTATTTCCATTTCTTGGAATTCATTCCAAATAACCATAATTTTGTATAGTTGTATGCATATAGCTGTTGAGCCTTTGTGATCCTTTCCTGAGATTATACTCGTTTGGTCTCATTGTGTGAATGTTTAGTGTCCTGTATAATTTATCATGTAAAAGAGTAATTTTTGTCTTTTACCGTCCATTGTGTTTACTTATGAATTTATAGACACATTCTAATTACAAAAATGAGGGAAAACCATGCAACCTATGTTTCTTTGGTCTTGGCTTACTTCGCTTAACATAATTTTTTCCAAGTCTTTCTATTTCCTTATGAAAGGGGCAATGTCATTCTTTCTGATGCAAGCATAGAATTCCATTGTGTACATCATATACCACACTTTCTTGATCCATTTGTCCATTGAGGGGCATTTGGGTTGATTCCATATCTCAGATATGGTAAACAAGGCTGCAGTGAACATGGTTGTGCTGGGAGTTTTAATGTGTACTTGTTTGTGATTTATTGGATAAATGCCCAGGAGTATAATTATTGGGTCATAGGGAAGCTCTATGTGTAGTCTTTTAAGGAACCTCCATAGTGCTTTCCAAAGTGGTTGAAGAAGGTTGCATTCCTACCAGCAGTGTAGTGGCTTCTGTTTTGACCACAACCCCACCAATAAGTTATTGTTAGTTTTTAAAAAAAATAATGGCCATTCTAAGTAAGGTGAGATAATGAAAAATTGTTGTTTTAGATTGCATTTTTTTATGGCCAGAAATACTGCACATTTCTTCATGCTTCTATTAGTAAAGTTCAAAAAGAGATGTTTAATTTTCAAGATATTCATATGTAGATAATGAAGATAGTCCAGCCATCATTGAATATTTGTTATTAATTTGATGTTCTGAAAGTGACTAAAAAAGCAGATATTTATTTGTTATTCCTTTTCTCCTATAACTAAACTGATTTGATGATTTTGGTAGATTTGTGAAATGTTAAGCTGCCTCATACTGAATGACCTTGACTTTCAAATCTTTATCAAAGCACTAAACAGTTAAGTAACTGTGAGTATTTCACAAATGTGTTTGCTAGGTACTATAGCTATTTGAGTATTTTTTTTTCATTTTCATTTCCTTATTGTTAAAGTGTTGTACAGATGGTTTACAGTTTCATACTTAAGGCAGTGTATACATTTCTTATCCAAGTTATTACCTCCTCCCTCATTTCCCCTCTCCCCCCCCATTTCCCTCTCTCCCATGAGTTGTACAGTTGGTTTACACCATATAGTTTTGTAAGTATTGTTGTTGCATTGGTTTTTTCCATCACTTGGAGTTCATTTCTCTTAGCATCATTGTATGTGTTCATATGGACATAACTATTGAGCTATTGTGATCGTCTGCTAGGGTTATCCTAGATGTGTACTAATTATTTCCAATGAGGGAAACCATAGAGTCTCTGGGGGTCTGGCTCACTTCATTTAATATGTTTTTTTTCTAAGTCCTTCAAAGAAATGATGTTTAGATGCCAGTAGCTGACAATGCCTTAACCATATGTGTGTTGTCAGGCCCAAGGGCCTCTTCGACATCCTTATCAGGGGAAGTGCTAACCTTCTCTCCTGTCATACAACACAGCTATTTGAGTATTTAAAACTTCTTTTTCTATTTCAGTGCAGAATGGACACATAATTAGTATGTAGAGAAAGCAGAATTCTGAACTTGGTATATGTTACATAGTGAAGTGTTGTATTTCTGGGGTAATTGGTTTTAGGGAATTAAACATTTAAAATTCAAGTACACATAGCAGGGAAATATTTCTCTTTTAATTTATTTCTCAGTAAAACACACTTCTTGAAATTTTAAAACATTTTTCCATTGCAGCGTGTTAACATTGCTTATACAAAAGAAAGATTTTTTAAGGCATTAATAATTATATTGATTATTTCAGTGGACTAAGACTATGGCCCCATTTCTGCTGTGGACTCGATGAATGATTTTGAACCAAGTTACACATAAAATTTTCTCATTTGTAAAATAAAGGAGTTTTACTTCCTTTTTATAACTTTTATAACTGGGGAATTCTAAAGTAATCAACCTCCAATTCTGAAAATGATCTTGAGTCTATACTCTCCCCCATTAATCCAGTGCTTGAATTATCTACCCAGCATTATTACTAAGCAGGAGAGAGAGCACAGGCTTCTACCAGAAACAGAGGTGTAAGTCCTCTGCATTTTGAAGCAGTTCTTGTTACAAATTGAGTTTCTGTCTCAAAGTGAGCTAGTGTTTTTTTCTGTAAAAATTTCAACACTCATATTAAAATGGAGCAGGTATAAGTAACTGCTAATAGAAATAAACTATATTTTCCTTCCCTCCCTTCCCCCATTCACCTTCTCTTTTCTCCCTCTCTCCCTTCCTTCCTTCTTCCTTTCATTACTTTACTTGAGTATCCTGTTTCATATATTACTCCTGCAATGGGGTTCTGGATTATTGTGTTTTGTATTGAGTTGGATGTATGGAACACATAATATTAATGAAATAAAAGATAAGATTTATTTGAATGTAAGATTAGATACAAGTTTGAGAGTTAATAATATATTTGGAATCTGTGGTATAATGTGTAAGAATCTCACATATTTTTAAAACTTTTGTAATTCAACCTCAGATAATTGTCATTTGAAAAGTCTTTTTGGCATGGGATATACAACATTTCTATATATAATTTTCTTTATGTCCCAAACTCTTATCTACAAGATGTGCTACCTCATTCAGTTCTTTCTCCATTTTAGATATAGGGTAACTGAGATACCTAGACACTGAGCATTTAACATGAAAATAAATTGTTCCAAGTATATATTAAAACTACATTTTGTAAATTCTCACATAGAGCAGAACTTCTTTTTTTTACAAGAACAGAACTGAGGGATTTGACTAATCTTTTGGCCTTCTTCCTATTAGTTAGCCAGGGATGTTTAAAGACTATGATGTTCTAGTGCGTTCCATCATCTAGCGTTCACCCTACAACCTTAAAAAATAGATAACTGATTTTGTCCTGATTCTTTTTCTTTGGATGAGGAACCTGAGAATTACTTTCCTAAGATCATATATCTAGAAATGCGCAAAGCCAGAGATTGATTTTAGGCAATCTTCACTATACATCCCATGTACAAACTGTTAGGCATAATACCTTGGCTCTAGCATAAGACATATGGCTTCAGCATATTTGAACTGTTTACATTATTTACATGTACTTTAACATATTTGACTCTGATGGGGCAGGTGACATGGATGCTTCTTTTGGCAGTAATTCCAGAAATACTATGTGCAAAATACTTTGGTGTAGCTAGTGATGTATGCATCAGTGAAGACTTGAAAAATAATGAATTTTTTTCTTTCTTTAAACAAATCTGTAAGTAAGTTTTTAGGTACATACTGAGTAAATGCAAAGCCAGAACTTGTTTGTTTGTTTGTTTTTAAATTAAAATACTATAGACTTTTGTTCTAGCAGTAGAGGAGCCAACATGAGGTACAATGTTCATTCTGGTATTAGCAAAGTTTTGAAATATTAAATGAAATTTGGGTTGGAAGAATTTAGCAATGGTTATTTAGCTTTCTCCCAGCTCATATTCTACTTGGATTTAAAGTTTAAAGCAAGCTTTCATAATAAATTTATTCATATTCAGATGAATATCAAAGTCAAATAGAAATACTTTTTCATTATATGTGCATAAAATTAAGTTTATTATGGTATTATAATAAATTACATGGTTGCTTCCTCTTGCATTATGCTTTTTCAGTAATGTTTCACCAGAAGACAAAGGGCTTGGGAAAGTATCAGGTTCAGAATATGCTCTGACCTCTTCATTTGTAGGCTGAAGTGCTGAGAAAAATTAGCACATTTTATACTACTCAACATGAAAATTCAGCTCTTTGTATTATTTCTCATATGTTTGTAAATCATTTCTCTGGAAGTTGTTTCACCTTATATTCTTTTTTCTTTGTAATTCTTTATAATTTTGTTTTCACTTTCTTTGGAAGTTACTCAGTTTGGCATGACAGGTCTTCATAGTGCTTTGCTTTTCTGTGTGCCACTTTTCACTTTCTTTTTCTCAATGGAACTTAGAAGCATTAAACACATCGCTCCAATATTTAAATATTAAAGCAGACACATCGTATGATGTTTGACTCCTTGGCAGATGCATGTTATCTATACAGATCTAAATATTTGAAAGAAAATGTACGTATTAATGTTTATCACAAATTTTACTTCTAGTCAAAGCCCCTATAAGATTTCTCCTCTGAAAATAAAGATACTAAGGTAGTAAATGGTGATAACAAAATATTTTTTAATAAAGTCTTGTTTTAAAAAAAGGAGTGTAAGAATAAGGAATATTTCCTCCTTGAGACTGTATTTGAGTATAGCTAGCACTGCATTATAGAAGTTAGGTTTTTGTTTTTGTTTTGCTCTCCAGCATAATTGCATGCTGTGTACTCAAGCATTGTTAAATTGCCATATTTTGAGGGGAAAAAAAGCAAATTGCAATTTTACTGATCAATTTTATATTTAACTTTAGAAACGTAAGCCCTTAATCTGTTTATTTGTTGTTGTTTTAGTAAAATAGATTTATTTTGATAACCAAAACTAATAATAATAATACAAGAGGAGGCAACTCAGAGTTTCAAAAGACATAGTTCAGTTTTAAACAGAGAGAGCCTATACAAGATCATGGCATTTAGATTTATGTTCTCTATGTCTTTGGACCAATCATATGTTATTTTGAATCTACTGTGGTATTATTAGTATGTTTCTTAAGACATAGTGCAGAGTTGCTATGATCTTTCAATGTTAATGTTCTTTTCTTATCACTTTACTGTGTAGATACCCTTCATGAGACCCAACTCTGCCACAGCTCGTCCTCGGAGGCAATCCCGGAAACCACTTTTATAAGTGTGATTTAAAAAAAAAAAAGTGGATAAGTGTACTCTCAATTGAGTACATAAACTAAAGGAGAACAGCTATCTTGTCCTTCCCATAAGTTTATCACTACAAAAAGTTGCTTTTGCTTGTCAGGTTTGGATAGAATGTGCTTGGTTTGTTACTTGGGCTGACAAGGCACTTAATTTACTGGTATGGATTTTTTTTTGTGGGGGGGTTGGTTTCCTCCCCCACTAATCAGAAATATTTTTGCACTAATCAGAAATATTTGATATGTGCGTTGCTGAAAAGTATTGGAGAAATATCTTGTCAGAATTGTCCTATTAAGTAAATGTCTTTCCCTCTTGCTTTTTTGGCAAATGCTATACAGTGTTTGGACTCACTGAAGAGTTGTAGAAACCTGTGGCACATAAATGCTCTATGCTCTTGCTGTTGTTGAACAGTACCAGTAACAAACAAGAGAGACAATGCTTTCCATTAATGTGCTAATCGGTTTTACCCTCCTTACTCTATATATTCATATATAAAATGCTGCTGCATTGGGGAACAAATATAGACTCCTATAGCAAACCTTATTTCTACATACAATTTCAGCAAAAGTGAAAGACTTGTGAAATATGTGACATTTTACTTTGGACTCACAGTGTGAAAGCACTTATATTAGCATGAAATTTTTATGTTAGATTTTAGGCTTATAAATACAAATATATCTGTGTTAGTCTCTAGATATTTTTAGAAATACCTCAGTTTAATTCTTATTGTTTTTTTAAATATGAATGTTATGTGTTCAGTATAATTATCTTTCAACCATAATTATGAAGTTATGATTGGGAGGGGAGTGTGGGAATTACAAAGCTTGATTATACAACCGTCCAGCTGAAAGATCTTCATCAACATCAGTATCTTTCCAGAAGTTTACACAATTAAAATTTGATCTTCAAGCTTTAATCAGCCAGTCTTAAGTCAACGACAGAAATATATTGAATATTCCATCACTCAATCTTGAACTGATTTAGAAAAGACTCTGGTGAAATTGAAATGCAAATATACATGTAAATTGTCAACATGTCTGTTGGAATTTCCTGATTTGTAAATGTGATTTTGGATCTCTTTCCAGTTATACTGGAAAACTGGAAGTAATTTAAACTGTAGTAATAGAGTAGTCAATGTTATTGATAACCAAACACAAATGTAATTATAAAGTTTCTGTATATTAGTAACCTATAGCTATAGGGACTATATGGTTGGTTAAGATGTCTAATAAAGTCATACATGTCTGAAGTTGTTTCACACACATTGGAGAAAATATTAATAATGATTAGTTCTCATTAGCAAAAATTAGTAAGCTCTTTTTAAGCATATAAAAAGATTAAGTTTAAAGAAAAGTTGTTATTTATTGTTATGCCTAAACTCCATCTAATATTAAGAACTATGACAATATTTTCTGAGTGAACTACATTAATGTATTAGGTCTTGACTCCCTTGTAGTATATGATGAGGAAGTACTGATGGTTATTTTACTTTCCATTGATCTTTCTTTCTCTGTTTCCCCTGTTTCATCCTTCCTTTCCTACTTCCACTTCCCTTCCTTCCCTCCTCTTCCTCTTTTCTTCTCTCTTTTTTTTTTCTTTTTTTGAGCTTTTAGGCTATTGTGGTTTTGGTGTCACTGTCAATCGAAAACCTTTTCACCTAGATTCTACTTAAAATACTCCTTGACAGATAGCATGGCAATGCTCTGTCTTGAAACTTTCAGTGTGGTGGATATGCTCTTTTATGTTTGATCCTAGTCCTAAGAATCTATGCTACACATTGCAAATATCGGCTGCCTAATTTATAAGCCCATAACATCTGCAAAACTGTATCACTTATGAAGGGAGGAGAATTTCTCCAAATAATCTCCTAAACACAGCAGCTTTTCTACAATATAAAATTAACCCATCCATAATTGATCCATTGCCATTTATTTACTGTGTTTAAGCTAATACTACTTAATTACTTTTATTTCATAAACATAAGAGAAAATATAATGGCATATCAGGTGTCTGATAGTTATTTGGTGCAGAGTAGGGAAAGGAAGAAACACGGACATAATCAGGAACTGTTACATCTTTGAAATGCCAAAATGATGATATAATTAATAATAAATAGTAATGATTCTCAGATTTTATCATGCATCACTATCACAGGAAGCCTTTTTTTTTGAAACTCATGGGTGTCCTGTGCCCTTCCTTGTCCTCTCTCCCTCTCTTACTCTTTCTGTCTCTCTGTCTCTGTCTCTGTCTCTCTCACTTTTGGTTGGGCGTGGTGCTTGAATGCAGTGCCTGGGCATTGTCCCTGAGCTATTTTGCTCAAGGCTAGCTTTCTATCACTTTGAGCCATAGCACCACTTCCAGTTTTTGAGTGGTTAATTGGAGATAACAGTCTCATGGAGACTTTCCTGACCAGGCTGTGACTCTGAAGTCCAATTCTCAGATCTCAGCCTCCTGAGTAGCTAGGATTACTGGCATGAGGCACTAGCACCTGGCCACCTTCTGCTTATTATATATCTTCCTCTCTCCCTGGAGTTTCTGACTACAGGTCTGAGATGAGGACTAAAAATTATCCTTTATAACAAATTCCCAGATGATGCTGATTTTTATGGCCAAGGACACAGCATCAAGTACCATTTATATAGTATTAAAAAAAAATTACCGGGTTGTACTCATCATTCATTAATAATAAGTCTCCTTAAAAGAACCCTGAGATTTTCAGAAATAGTTGTTTTTAGACCATAAGGCTTATAGTAGTTTCCTCTATAACACTTTAAGTATAACTTCTTTCTTTCTTCATTTTTTTTTTTTTTTTTTTTTTTTTTTTTTTTTTTTGCCAGTCCTGGGTTTGGACTCAGGGCCTGAGCACTGTCCCTGGCTTCTTTTTGCTCAAGGCTAGCACTCTGCCACTTGAGCCACAGCGCCACCTCTGGCCATTTTCTATATGTGTGGTGCTGGGGAATCGAACCCAGGGCTTCATGTATATGAGGCAAGCACTCTTGCCACTAGGCCATATTCCCAGCCCCACTTCTTTATTTTTAATAGTTAAATGTTTATTTTTAAATGAGAACAGCATTGTTTTAGATATGGAAAACAATCAGGACACATAGCATTTACCCGAATTTGCCAATGGCATAGTGTTATATTTCAACATGGAAACAGAATTTAATCTTAGCCTTTATTTACTTTAAGCTTAGAAATTATAGTTTTGCACCATTTATGTGTCAATCATTTGTTTCTTGAGTGTTTATTTGACTATATTTACATTAAAAATAGATTGCTAAAAAATAAGGAAAATATTACATTCATTATCCTGTTTTCTTATTCTTATATCTGACTATTTAATGAAATCCTTGTAGGTTCTAGGATTCAAAGCCAGGGCCTATGAATGCTAAGCAATAGTATACTACTGAGCTGTCTATCCCCTGTGAGATAACACCACTGTCTTCAAACATTTAAAGTTACTTACTTAACTCACTTTTTTTTTTTTTACTGGATTCATAACATGGAAATATTTTATGAATTTTTCAGTAAGGTCTGTTAAAAATGCAAATGGACTCTGCAGCAGAGTAGAATACCTACATTATGTCAAACTGAATTTTCATTTTGTGAAACCACTCTTGACAGTTAAAACTGTTTCAAAAAATTTAACTTAGAATTGCATGCATGTGATGGCAGAATTTTTTTCTTAACCTGTCGGATTCATCACTTTGTAAATGCACATAGCATAAAGGGTTGTGATTGGAGACAGGTATGCTTTGTAAATACTTCTTTACAAAAATGTAAGACTTAGTGCTCACTGCTGGATTTTCTGTAGGCCTGCAGACAAGATTTACTGCTGTTCAGGTACATAAGATGTAATGAAATTGGAGGCTCATGCTGGGCTTCCTAAATAAAATGAGATTGACCCCTAGCCGTTATCTCATTTATCTGATTTACCTTGAAAATCAGGACCTACACTATTGATTAGAGCTTAATTAGTTAATTATGAACAAGGAAATACCAAGTTATATGGAGCTTGAACACAGCAGGTTGTTCTGCTGAAAAGTGTCCAAGGGCATGAGCAGATGGAGATCAGTTTATAAAAGAACAAAGCAGACAAATTTCAGGTATGAAAATGTCGAATCATTCTCTCATGCTGTGAAGAGATAGTTGACCTTATTGTATATTTTCTTCTGAGTTGCTTTGTTTAATGGCTTATTTTTTAATTTCATTTTTAATCTTGTAACTGGGCTGCTGCAGATGCAGATAACTGAACAGATTCTAAATGGGTTTGAATTTTGATAATAGCCAAATATTTCTCAAATTAATATACCTTCATGTGTAAAGAAATTTTCATCTGTTTTGCTTCATTATTGCCTGTTGTAGAAATCAATAGTGGCATTAATGAAATATGTTCAGGTCTTCTACTTTAGTCTTGTTTCTGATTATTTTGTATGAAAAATGTGGTTTGCACTATAACTGTAAATTGTAAGGAATAAAATGTTGTATTTATTAACAGTATTATAGTATTATCAGAATGTAGAATTTTGTGAAAGCTTGAATTATTTTAAAAGTGACCTAGATAATTGGCCATAATTCAAATTTTATTCATCTATTAAGATGTTCATTGGAAATACTGGCCACTGTTCAGTGAAGCAATCTATCACTACTAGTTATTAGATTTCTATGTTTGAGCTGCTAGTGAGGTTTTTAGGTAATGGTAATCAATACTCAATACTTAATTTTTAAATTTTTATTTTATGAATTCTATATATATATATATATATATATATATGTGACAAAATGTCAAAAAATTCAACCCATCAGTTCTGTTGATACTTATTTTTTAGGTAAGCAAGTAAGATGGTATACATTTTTCGAGTGAATTCTTGATTTAGCTTGTGTAGACTTGGAGTGAATTGAAGTAAAATGACATAAAAATAACCATACGTATCAACATCAACTTGGTAAAAAAAATGTATACCCTTTTTGAAGTCTGTGCTAAAGTTTCTTCCCCATGTTCAGTTTATCATCTGGATATAAATTATTTGCATAGGAATTCCACTGAACTGTTTCACTTTTTAAAAAGTAGTTGCTTACTCATTAGTTACTTCCCTAATGAGGTTATCATTTGGAAATCAGAAGTTAAAGAAATGCATCAGCTGTTTCTTTTTTGTTTGTTGACAAATTGTTAGTAATAGTAAGCACCTGACAGAATTCTTGTTGTATGATTATATCACATATGAAGATAAATCATTCTCTTCCTCTCCTTTGTCTAGGGTGCTATAATTAATCATAATGCTAAGTAAGTATTTCAAATACATATCAAACTATGTGTATGTGGTCACTGCCTTTTATGAACTCACTGTGTAGGAGGCCATATAGAACTGCTTCATTATTTGTATCTGTATCCAACATTAATATACTATATAGGGAGTTGTGTTTTGTAAGAGTATAAACAGTCAGATTTTGTTTAATCTTATAGATAAGAGTCATTTGATTTCAATAGTGATAATGTAGTACACAATGTTTATTAGAAGTTTTAAAGAAACTTCCTGAACACTCCAGTTTACATTTTATTTTAAAAAATCAAATGTTTCTTTTTAGGTTAGTTTTATATTCTCATTAGTATTTTTAAAGCACTATCTATTTCATAATGTACTATTGGCATAATAATGTATTATAATAAGT
Source organism: Perognathus longimembris pacificus (assembly GCF_023159225.1). Taxonomy (NCBI): domain Eukaryota; kingdom Metazoa; phylum Chordata; class Mammalia; order Rodentia; family Heteromyidae; genus Perognathus; species Perognathus longimembris. Next base: position 123,130,913 of record NC_063162.1, read on the forward strand.
ACATAGATATTTGTGTTGTTTAATAATAAACTATATTGCATAATAGCACTATACTTTGTGGGCCAGTGACTCTTTTTGTAAGCTTTTAAAAATGCTTTATTTGCTATTTTTGATATACATATGTTATAGCCAGTGCTACAATTTAGTTAGTGTTAAGCATAAATTAGATACAGAAATCATAGTTAAAATTAATAACTAACTCTGTGACAGCCTTAAGGTAGCAGATGATTATAGGCTTATATAAGAATATGGATTCTTTAGTTTTTTTAAGTCATAGGTTGAAACACAGCCAGAATTTGTTGGCTAAGAAGATTTGATAAACTACAGAGTGTTATGTTCATGTTTGTATGAAGTAAATGATCTAGTATTTGGATCATCTCTACATAGCTCTTTGATTTCAAGGGTTCTCATTGGTATCTCTTAGTTTGTTCATTGTATATTAATTCTTACAGTTTCACGTAGCGTTCACTTGTGTTATTCAGGACATTATTGTTAATGGAAAACAAAGCTGTGGATTTTTTTTCACCATCTTCTAAGGTAGAAACAGTGAGACCTTCTCTTTTATTAAAAAAAATTATTTTCTTGTGGAGTTGCCATTTAACCAAGCAGTTTCTGAATACTATGTACCTTGATCAGTGTCTCCCTTTACAACATTCTCACCCCACTTCGACCCACCTCTTCCCATACTTTTGTTAATTTTGTAGTGAGATCTTTTACACATGGAAATAATTTTAGAGATCTCTAAAATGACCTTGTTTGTATATTTGTCTATCAGTAGTTGACTTACAAGACTAGGCTATTTGCTTTCCTTTTTCTTTTTAATTGTCTCTCGGATTTTGGCAAAAGATATGAACATTAAGTACTCCTTTTTTCTTTTTAGCCTTATAGTTGCATTTTTACTCAGTGATGAGTAAGCTAGAATGTTAGAGAACTGCCCTATCATCATTAGTTCCCTGAAATCATAAAAAAATATATTAGTGTTTTACATGTCCCCTAAGACTTTCTGAAAGGTAAAACAATGAAGTAATCAATGAATAGGATATGATCATTAAAAAATATCATGTAATTCAGATTTATTTATTTTTTGGTTGGTTTGGGGCTTGAACTTGGAGCCTGGGCACTGTCCCTGGGCTGTTTTGCTTAAGGCTAATTCTCTAACATTTTGAGCCACAACATCACTAAGGGGTTTCTGGTGGTAAATTGGAGGTAAGCGTCTCATGAAGTTTCCTGCTCAGCCTGGCTTAGAACCGTGATTTTCAGATCTCAGCTTCCTGAGTAACTAGGATTATAGGCATAGGTCACCAGCCCCAGACTCAGTTGTTTTTCTTAATGAGGACATTAAACTTCTCATTTTCCCTTTCTGATAGTTCTTAAGCTAAAGATAAAGATAACTTTATTGTACAAACACATAGTTGAAACTGGAACAGACTGGAACTATATAAGTGTAACAAACTTGTCCTTCATTTATAAGTTGGGTATTAGTAAATATCACTTTTCTATATGTAGATGAAAATAATAATTATGATTTACTTCTACATTTATCATATTATTACCTTTGATTGTACACTAAAATAATTTCCAAATTAGAATGCTGTTGTAAAATAAATTACTTTGTTATTCAGTATGAACTAAAAAAATATTAATATTGTCACTCTCTTTGCTAGTGAAGAACTAGGATCACTGGCTGTCTGAATCATAAAACATTTTTGCCTAAAAACCTTGCAGTGAAGGAAAAAATATAGTTGACAACCAAAGTTGAACCCATTTGCTTAACATAACAGAAATGATCAATTTCTTGTCTTTGTACTGTCAGTTTGCATACTCTTAATAGTTTCAGTAGTCTGATTTCTGAGTCAACAATTATTGATAGGAAAAATCATACTTCAACACACTGATAGTATCATGAAGTAATGGTCAGCAGTTTTTAAGCAAGTGAGGACTGTGTAGACCTGGAGTAGTTGAACATAAGAATTCAAACCAAGCTGGTTGCTGGTTTCTCATGGTTATAATCCTAGTTACTCAGAAGGCTGAATTCTGAGGATTGTAGTTCAAAGCCAACTCGGGCAGGAGATGCTATGAGAATCTTATCTCCAATAAACTACTCAGAAAAAGCTGGAAGTGGTACTGTGGCTCAAGTGGTAGATCACTAGCCTTGAGCAAAAGAAACACAGGGGAAGAGCTCAGGCCCTGAGTCAAAGCAAAGGATCAAACCCCCCTTCCCTTCCCCTCCCCCCCCAAAAAAAGAATTCAAACCAAACAACAGATTAACTGTATTGCTAACCATCCACCCTTGATATATATGTAGGAGCAACTGTACTTCACATTGCTGGCCTTCAGGTGATCTAAAGAGAATGGACTGCATTTAATATAACCCCTCAATGAAACAAATAATGTGTTTCTTGTAAGATTTCTTATCAGGGATTTTTGAAATAATAATTTTCATATTTGAAGGAAGCTGCATACTTTCAGTTATGGATGTAGATGCAACCTTCTCATTAAGTCAGAAATGCTTTTCCACTGAAGGTTTATGCCTTCCCATTTAATGTAATTGGAATATTGGCTACTGAAAGGTAAAAGTTGTTGGAAGAACTATAGAGAAAAAAATGATGACATGACAGTGCCATTATTTTTGCCATAAATTTTTAATCTGAGTCACTTGGCGAAATTGCTTAATTTTCTGCATCTCTTTACTCCTTGGGAGGTTAGGCTTTAACAACATGGTAGACATTTTAGTATGAACGTAGATTCCTAGTTTTCTTTATTGTGATGATTTTTAAAGCCTATTGATTTTCTTTGTGTGGTATTCACATACAAATAACTCCTTCTATTTGCATAATAAAGACTATTGAATAATTTTGTATTTTATAAATAACATGTTTTGTAAAATTTCTGTTGATTTTTGACTTTAAAAGTTTTACATCAGTAAATAAGAAATAAAGAATCTGATGGATTAAGAAATGATTTTCCAATTTGTAAGACAGCACAAAGAAAATAAGGAATATGATCCTTTCTATAAAGTGTAAACATTTTTGTTATTTGTTGTTAATTTTGGTCTTGTTATTCCAATTGATGCAAAATTCATTTTACACAACACTGAAATAATACAGATTTTTCTTCATTGTCAGCAGGATGAGATTGTCTGAAACGAAGAATAGGTATGATAGTTTTCTTAGATTTTGTACATTATAGGAGACACGACACTATCATAACATTTCCTAGTAAGTTTTCAAATGTGCTAGGAAGTACATTGAAAAATGAAAAGCACAGAAAGACTGATAGATAATCTTGCGAGTAGATTTAGATTCTCAGTGGTTTTTTTAATCTCTTTATAAACTTAAATATTCTCTTACTTAAAAAATGCTTAACATGGAAAGATTGTATTCATTTGCTGTTAGAATGCATCAAAACTTAAAAGTGCATTTATAATCTAACTGGAGGAGAGAATTAAGGCATAAATTATATAACATCAATTGCAGTTTAGAAGTCTGTAAAGTTCCAAAACTTTAAAAATAATTACAATGTGTTCATTTGAATTAATAACCTTGAATTATTTATATCTTATATTAGTATATGTTTTCAAACTGTCTAAAGGACAAATAATTCAGCTTTAAATTGAAATAGTTATGGTTCTTAGTTTTTAGCACATGTGATTATATTTTATATATACATCCATTCATATACCCATATTTCTAATATCAAAATTTTTTGAATGAAACTTATTTTGTCAATTTATTATGGTTTCATTATTTTCCCTAAAAGTTTATTACAGGTTTAGATTGTTTTTGTCATACATATTAATGTAATAATCATGAGCAAAGGGTAGAACAGTTGAAATGTAAAGTTGAAATGTATACACAGTGATTTTTTTTGTCTTTGAAATGTTTTTAAATTGTTTAGAAATTCTATAAATCTGTTTATGTTGCAGGTGTGATGAATGCAGACTTTGTTACCATTTTGGCTGTTTGGATCCTCCTTTGAAAAAGTCCCCTAAACAAACAGGCTATGGATGGATATGTCAGGAATGTGATTCTTCATCTTCCAAGGTAAGGCAGAAATTTCTGTAAGATGTCTAACAAAATGAACTCCAGGAAGGTGGAATTTGAGGTATGTGTTGGCGGGGGGAGGGCATGAAGTCAAGGGGAGAGGGGAGATGTATGAAGAGAGGAAGGGTGGGAGTAATCAAAATATATATAAAGGAAAATGGAGCCAGGTAATTTGAAGGGATGGATGGGGTTGAGAAAGATGGGGAGACTGATGAAATGGATGACATTGAGCAAGATGCATCATACTCAGATTGACATATTGAATTAAACCCCTTTGTACATCTACTTAAGAGACAATGTTTTTTGTTGTGTTTTTTTTTTTTTTCACCAGTCCTGGGGCTTGAACTCAGTGCCTGAGCACTGTCCCTGGCTTCTTTATGCTCAAGGCTAGCACTCTACCACTTGAGCCACAGCGCCACTTCTGGCTTTTCCTGTGTATGTGGTGCTGAGGAATCAGACCCAAGGCTTCATGTGTATGATGAGGCACGCACTACCACTAGGCCATATTCCCAGACCCAAGAGACTTTTTTTTAAAAAATGAAAGCTGGGGGTGGGGGTGGGGGTGGGGGAACACACTCAAAAAGTCTGTAAGAAAAAGGATTTGTTCTATTCACTGTCAGCTTTTCCCTATCAGAGCTCTAGCTTCATTGCTTTAAAAACAAGTGGAATATGAATGACGATTGTTTTAAGTATACAGTGATGTTGTTGCCCTTAAATTAAGGAGGAAAACCCTCAAACTCTAGTAAAGGTATACATTTCCATAATGGAATTTTAGCTGTTTTGTGTAGTCTCCATATTATTGTAGCATATTCTATAGTGTCCTAGTAGACAAAGTCATTTTCTGCTACTGTGTGACATAGAGTCTGGCAGAAAAATTGTATCCTCACTCATGAGAAATTATTTTAGCCAACAGGCTAATGAGTGAAATTTAATTTTACTTTATGGGTGTTCATCTTAAAATATAGAGACTATATTGTGGATATGTTTATAAGGTCTGTTCTTTAAAAAAGGGATTTTCATATAATAAATCTTTAGGGTTTGAAGAGGTGTTTAGTTGGTAGAGCACTAGCTTTATAAAAGTATGTTATGGGTTTGACTCTTGATCTTGTACCTAAGAAAAAACAAGAAATAATTTTTAACATTTAAGTCAGCCTAAAGGCTGACGATTTAAAAAGTGTAGAAACCTGTAGTTTAAGACTATGCATATTTATTTAAGATTTGTGAAAGAATAGCTAGATTCTTGAGTTTTTTTTTTTACCAAAAATATTGAGTAAATTTGAATGAATAAATTATGGTCATCAATAGGTTAATGAAATTGTCCTCCCTTAAAAAAAAAAAAGGAATGGAGACCAGGTGTGGTCACAAGATTGTAATCTCAGCTGTTCCAGATCCAGAAGCAGGATTATGAGTTCAAGGATAGCCTAGGCAATGTTTGTGAGACCATATCTCAAAAAACAGTGACCAAAGAAAAGGCTAAGGACATAACTCAAGTTCAAATGGGAGATCATGGGTTCAATCCCCAAAGCCACAAAAAAAAAAAAAAGAAAGAGGGAAAGAAAGAAAGAAAGAAAGAAAAGAAGGAAGGAAGGAAGGAAGGAAGGAAGGAAGGAAGGAAAAGAAAGAAAGAAAGACAGGAAGGAAGGAAGGAAGGAAGGAAAGAAAGAAAAAGAAAAGAGAAAAGAAAATTCAGTGAAGGTTAAAGTCTATAGTAGTATATACATGAAATTTTCTTCAGTGCCACTTAAATGCTTTTTTTTTTGGTTTTAGAGTAATTAAGCTTAATATAGAATTCTCTTTAGATCATGGCATTGAAAATATGCTCTATTGCTCACTAAAATGATTTGCTCTGGTTTAACAAAGAGGCCCTCTGTAAGTTTTTTCTTTTTCTTATTAAACTACAGATATAATGCTGTGTGTATTCTACCTACATGTGATTTTGATTGGTAATGGTGTTAACTTTAATTTATTGATTGGCTAATTTTTCTATTTTCTCTTTGTAATGAGTAAGTTATTTGTGGTGATGAAACCTGAAACTATGTAAATGTCCAATTTATCAAATTATTACTTTTTTTTGTATTTGGTAGGTTATACCAGTTATTATCATTATTTTGATGGTCAAATTGTTTCTAACTTGACTTATGCTTTTCTATTCTTATTCTTGGAATCATTTTAGCTCTTCAAAGAAATTTCCTTCTAATGGAGAATAGTGTTTGGTAGCCAAAGTCTGATGAGCTGTTTGATACTAGAATGATATTCTTTTTGTTGTTGTTGGTGGTGGTTGTGAGGCTCTACTACTTTGAGCCACAGATCCACTACCAGTTTTTGAGTGGTTAAAAAAAAAAAGATAAGAGTCTCATGGGGACTTTTCTGTCTAGGCTAGCTATTAACCTTGATTGTCAAATCTCAGCTTCCTGAGTAGCTAGGCACGAGCCACTGGTGCCTGGCCTGAATGATGTTTCTTAGTAGATAAAGACAAGGACTAGATGTATGCAGATAGATTCCTAGGCATGCACATTTATATCTATACTTGCCCTTTTAGATACTGAAGAAAGATTAGTTTTCTACCTTTTTATCTTTGTAACTCCTTTGACAGAAAACTGGCTCTAGTTTCCATGAACATATATTCCTAGATGTTTACTCGTCTCATTTAGAAACAGTTTCTTGTTATATGCTACCTGTTCATCACATGGGCCCTGTTTGAAATGTTCAGAAGGTGGATAGAAAGAATGGGGGTGGGTATTTATATATTTTACATGGCTCATAAGTGATTTTATGAGTTATCATGCATAGCATATTTTACCTATTTTATAAAATCTTCACTTTATTCAAAACTTAAAATTAACTTTTAAAAGTTTTAAAAACAAATATGTAACAATGCATATAACGTAAGCCAAGTAAACATTGTGACATTTTAGCATTAAATATAAGGAGTAAAGTATACTTAGTATTGTATTATTTGTTTAAAAAGAGTATATACTTCAGGGGCTGGGAATATGGCCTAGTAGTAAAGTGCTTGCCTTGTATACATGAAGCCTTGGGTTCGATTCTTCAACCCCATATATACAGAAAAAGCCGGAAGTGGCGCTGTGGCTCAAGTGGTAGAGTGCTAGCCTTGAGCAAAAAAAAGCCAGGGACAGTGCTCAGGCCCTGAGTTCAAGCCCCAGGACAGGCAAAAAAACCCCAAAACAAACAAATAAGAAAAGGTATACTTCATTATTCAGTGTTTTTCTAGGCTAAACTTCATATAGCTCTTAATAACTTGTGTCCACTGAACCCCTCCAAATAATACTGTCTTAGCATGATTAAGTGAACACATGTAGACATTCTTTAAAAAGTGCTTTGTCTACCTCATATATATTTACAGGCTACAGTTGGGGCCTTAAGTGTACATCATGTGCTTTATTGAGATGGTGCTAGTTACTGATGTTCTATTTTTTCACCCTTGTTTCAGCTGTTTTATGGGAAGCTGTATAATGTACATGATAGGCCATTATCCAAGTACTACAAGATGAGCTGTCTTAATTTGAAGATTTCAATTTGGCTTATTCTTATTTGCCCTTTCTAGTATACTACACATTTTGAGCAGTAATAAACTGTGGATTCACATCCTTAGAAATCCCATGTAACTCTCTTATGGAAGATTTTCTTGAATTACCAAAGCATGAGGCAAGTGATAGTTCTCCATAGTCATTTGTATTAGAAACTCTTGAGTAGGAGAAATGTAGCTTAATTAAAGAAATTATACATATTGTGTGCATTGAGCAATAGAATTTTTAGTCAATGTAAAAAAGTGATGTTTAAATGTGTATGTATACAGGTATATATACATATTTCAAGTATCTTATCACTGTGACTTTTGTCTCTTTACGAACTGAACAGAACTATCTCCCTAAGGAGTATCTTGCCACAATACATTAAACAAGCACATTTAATTGAAATCTGGTAATATTGGAAATTGAATGTCTGAATTTTATGTATTGTGAAGATTTATGAAAAATATACAATTAGAATAAATTATCCTTTAAAGTTCTTTTAAATTTGAAGCATATAACTGGCCCATAAAAAGATTTTTTTTAACACTTTAACTATTCATTTGACCTCTGGGATTTTATGTGACATTAGGTTCAGCTTTAAGTTTTTGAGTTCTTCATGTTTGACAGATGAATAATTTTCAGATAAAATGTTTAGCACTCAACTGCCCCAACTCAGTACTCTTCTAGTATAACAAGTGGTAGAGCTTAGAAGAACATGCTTTGCTAAACTTTACTGAGTTTTACTTTGCCCTTTTACTGATAAATATATAAAAGTCAGAAGTACTATTTCCTGCATTGGAATTCCACAAAATAAATTTGTGGTATTTAGTAAACTTGCTAAAAGTCTGAAAATCAAGTCTGTGGTATGGTTATCTTTGGTGATGATTATAGTTTTGTATTGAACCTTTGAATTTCTTGTTTGCAGGTAGAGTTCAGCTCACATATTTCTAGTTGATTTGGCCAATTGAAGTTTAGTCTGCTTTTGATTATTCTCTTCATTTATTTATTTAGTTTTGCTTGGGAAATGATGCTGTTTGTATTAATGCCGTTTACCTTCTAATTTCTGCTGGCATGGTATGTTGGGACATTAGAAATGATTTTCCATTAATGACCCCAGTAAATATAGGTAGTGATAGCCTTTAAAACAGTAAAAGCTGGTACACATATGTAATCCTAGCCCTCCGGAGGTGGGAGGAAGTTCAAGACCAACAAGGACAAAGAGTAACACCCCATCTCACAAAAATAAAACAAAACACTCCTTCCTAAAAACTAGAACAACAAAACTAGAACAAAAAAAGTATTATTATTTAAGCAGAACATTTATTTCAAACTAATTTATCTATTATTATCAATATTGTTAATTAATTAATATAATTAATCTATTGTTAATATTTATTACTATTTATTATTATTGCCATGTTTTACTTGATGTAAACATCTTTAATAAATATCCTTAGGCAATATTTTTTATCAAATAACAATGGTCAGCACAAAATATTGTCTACTGGCTACTTTTTATAGTAGAATTGGAATGAGGACTGATATGTTCAGTTATACATCTTGAGGTAGTTTCCTGAGAACTATACTAATGTATACATTCAATGTGCACTTCAGTAATTAATGGCCAGAGATTTCTTATATATTCTTTTGAAAATAAAACTTCTTGCATGTAAAATTTGTAAACATTCATTATATATTTCTGTTTCATACTTACAGAGAAATGAAGATTCTAAAACCTACAGATAAATGGTTTCTAAATCTATTATAAAGCAGAATTTAAATACTAAATGACTTTCTAAGTTGTACTTAATTACAAACTTGAAAAACCAAGACATTTTCTAAGTTAGATAGCATGTGGTCCTGATGTTTTTTGTAGCATGCTGTGGAATACCATATGTGACAAGAACTAAGTCATAACTGAGATAATTAATCAAAGTACAGTGGGGTGCCTCACATAGAAATGCTTTTAGAAGTCACCAACTTCCCAGTGTCCTTTAGCTTAAAACCATATTTCATATTCTTGTTTTTTAAAAATTATTTTAGAATGTTACCACATAATTGAGAGGTAAGCAAAAGAATATAATATTATAGCTTCTGGAAGCCTTATTCACTCACTACTTGAAAAACTAAAATTGATTTATATAATAATCCAATATATTGTAGGTCATATGTTGCAAAATACAAAAGTATTATGGAATATAGCACACATATAATGTTGTTATTTCTGTATGTATATATAGCATGAGTAAAAGAGATGTGCACTGTGAAGACGTGGTTGTTCATAGTTGACATAAAGTAGCCCAATCTGAAAGTCACGAAATTAACACTTGAATAGTAGAATGATTTAAATTCTAATTTTGAGAATCAGAACAAGATTTCATATATCTTATGTATGCATAGAGTAAGTTATTTATTTATTTATATATTTTAAAAAATTTTATTGTCAAACTGATGTCCAGAGCAGTTACAGTTTCATACGTTAGGTATTGGATACATTTCTTGTACTGTTTGTTACCTCCTTCCTCATTCCCCCCTCCCCCTTTCCCTTTCCCCCCATGAGTTGTTCAGTTCATTTACACCAAACAGTTTTGAAAGTATTGCTTTTGTAGTCATTCAGCCACTCTGAAAAGTGGTATGGAGATTCCTCAGAAGGCTAAACATACAGCTCCCCTATGACCCAGCAGCCACACTTTTGGGCATCTACCCAAAAGACCACAAACAAGGACACATTAAAGCCACCAGCATAACAATGTTCATCGCAGCACAATTTGCCATAGCTAGAATATGGAACCAATCCACATGCCCCTCAGTAGACGAATGGATCAGGAAAATGTGGTACATATACACAATGACATTGCCCCATTTGTAAGGAAATGGAAGGACTTGGAAAAAATTATACTATGTGAAATGGGCCAGACCCAAAGAAACATGGACTCTATGGTTTCCCTCATAGGGAATAATTAGCACAGGTTTAAACTAGTCACCACAGAGTAACACAAGAGCCCAATAGCTATACCCTTATGAACACATAAGATGAGGCTAAATGAAATGAACTCCATGTTATGGAAACAAGTGTTATATCACTGTTGTAATTACTTTCAACATGCCATGTGAAACCGTAGCTTCTATTATTGATGATCCTCTTGTATCCCCTTCCTGTGGTTGTACCTGCACTATCTCTGTATCTTAACTGAGTACATTGGAAACCGTGTATACTGGTATTAGAACTAGGAAACTGAAAAGGAATACCAAAATTGAGAGACACAGGGTAAAAAGACAAATGACTACAAAAGCATAGAGTAAGTTGTTTCCTCTAATTTCATTATTTTATCATTGTGTACAGCTATATACAACTTATTTTTTCTAACATATATTTTGCTTTGAGAAGATATGTTCTTGCTCTTAAATTAAGACAGGTGTCTTTAATTTTCAAGTCTAATTTAACAAAGCTCAAAGAATGGACAGTTTTTGAGTTCTGATATCAAATTGTAAATATTCTTCATTTTAACAGGCTTTTTATTAAGATTAATAAGACATTATTAGTAAGATTAATAGTACTAAGATATACTATGATTTATAGTACTTATGGTTTTTGTTTTATTTTAGTTTTTTAATTGTTATAATAGTAATGTGTCGAGGGGTTGCAGTTACATAAGTCAGATAGTGAGTATATTTCTTTTTGAAAAATGTCACTGCCTTCCTTGCTCTCTCTTAATTTGTTTGTTTTAATGAGACATAGTCTTGGAAATTTTCTGTCTAGGGTGGCCAGGAATCATGATCTTCCTAATTTCATCCCATGTACTGTGGAAGGACAAGAGCACATCCCTGAGCCCAGCTATAGGTTGCAAACATTTCTACCCAGGAACTGAAGTTTTAATATATTTACGGTGGGGCAGTTCTGAAATTAGGATATATATCTGTAAATAGTTTCTATTTTCAAATGTCAATAATTGGTTTTCCACAAAAAATTGACATTAAATTTGTTAAATTGGTAGTGGTTGGTGTGTGTGTGTGTGTGTGTGTGTGTGTGTGTGTGTGTGTGTGTGTTGGTCCTTATTTTGCTCAAGACTAGTGCTCTACCACTTGAACACAGCACTATTTCAGACTTTTTCTGGGTGGTTTATTGGAGAAAAGAATCTCACCGACTTTCCTGCCCTGGATGGCTTCAAACTTAATCCTCAGATCTCAGCCCACTGGGTAGCTGGATTACAGGCATCAGCCACTGGCATGTGGCTTAATGGAGCTCTTATAAACTGAGACATTGTATAGTTCTAAGAAATGGAGTAAATTATATAGAAAGTCAAAGATGCCATGTAGTGTAGAGAAAAAAGCTTCGTGAGCTTGAGAAAAACTAACAGCATTCAGATCCTGCCCTTTTACAATGCATGTGACCATCCGCAAGTTGCTGCAGTTTGGTGAACTTCTGATTGTTTGTAATGTTTCATGGTAGAACATCACACATTAAAGGCCCTTAGTAAATCATTTTAGTCTGAGAGAAAAGTTCAAGATTAGTGACAATGTTCTGATTTCCAAATAGAATATGTTTTTGATCAATAATCTGAGGAGCAATTTTGTCTTAATTTTTATATATGAAAATATATGTGTATATGAACATATATACATGCATATGTGCATACATATGTACATAGCAAGTAAAATATTTCATGTCTCAGAGTTTTACACTAAATAGAACAAAGTGATATTTAGATTTTTGATGCAGAAAAATCTCATGGACTTTTCCTGTCTGGGCTGGCTATGGACTGCTATTCTCAGATCTCAGCTTCCACAGGTAGTTAGGAGTACAGAGCACAGTGTGTGCCAGCAGCAACTGGCTTCCTACCTACATTAAAAAAAAATTGTAGTCATGTCATACTTTCTATATGACAACAGTTTCCCTCTACATAATTACATATGTAACTCTTTTCCATGATGTTAGATATTGTCTTCTAACCTAAATTTTAAATGCTGTACTGTATTTTATAACCAGAAATTGAATATATAAAATAAGAAAATATCATGCTACCATAGAAAATACCAGCTAACATGTATTGAGGACCACTATGTGCCACCATTATCTATGTACTGGCAATGTATAATCCCATGCAATCAGTAGTGCACCACTATGGTAGTTGTTCTTTTGATATCTTTTGTATAAATGAAAATAAGAGGTTTAGGAAGTTAAGTGTTACAGTGCTAAAGGTGGTATATAGTGATTCAAATCCAGATTTGCCTGATTTCAGATCCTATATTTTGGAAACTAAGCTTTGATTATGTGTTAAAATAGTTATCTTCAGTTCACTATTACAGAGATTCTCAGCTTGGATTTTATCCTAAAACTATTTTAGATTTTCATATTGTGAAAAATCATATGATTCTTCTATTATTAAAAATGCAAGTAGTATAGGGAAAGGGAGAATGTCTTTATTATTAAGTGGGATCTACTTTTGTCCCCCCCCCTCTCTCTCTCCCCCCGCCCATCTGTCTCCCTTCCTTCCTTTCTTTCTTTTTTTTGTGTGCCAGTATTGGGACATGAACTCTCAGTCCTGGAGCCTGGGCACTGTCCCTGGCTTCTTTTTTCTCAAGGATAGCACTCTACCACTTGAGACACATTACCACTTCTGGCCTTTTCTAGATATGTGGTACTGAGGAATTGAACCCAGGGCTTCATGTATATGAGGCAAGCACTCAACCACTAGGCCATATTTCCAACCCCAGTAGAGATTATTTCTAAAGCAAATAAATTGAGTAAAAATGTTCCTAAAGTGATGGAATATAGGAGTGATAGATGTAGGAAATGAAATAATTAGTTAAGTTTCTTTCTTTCTATGTTAAGGGAGGTGTCACCTGACAACAAGGATGATTTATGTATACACAGCAGAGCGTAAATGGGGGTATGGGGGAAGGATCTAAAAATGAATTTCTTTGGCCAAATAGTAGATGTATTTTAGCTGGGTCAAACCTTACCGTTCAATGTTTGTTATGAATTGTTTGAAAAATCCATATTGTGATAAGAAATGATATCTAGCCATATTCAATATCTTTGCAAAGATAGTCTAATGTATTTTGAGTTGTATAGTATCATCTACAATAAGTAATTAGCTTTTTTTTTTTTTTGGCTGCTTTTTGTTATCATTATCTACATTCCTTTGCAGTAAAAATCTCTTAATAGAAACTTTAATTTGGGCCAGTGCTAAACACAATACCATTTAGACAATCAACAGATAGTATGAAATTATTACCTCATCTACAAAATATTAAAAGTATAGTTGCTGTTGTTGTTTGTTTTGGTGCTGGTCCTGGGGATTGAACTCAGAGCTTAAGGTTAATACCCTACCACTTGACTCAGAGCTCCACATTTGGCTTTTTTCTTTTTGCTTTTGTGGTAGTTAGTTGAAGATAACAGTTTCCTGGGCTTTCCCTGTGTTGGCTGGCTTCCACTCCTTACCCTCAGATCTCAGCCTCACCCTGCTGACTGTTCTTATGCTGTTTCCATTTCTTTTTTCATTTTAACTTAGCTTAGACACTTTCTTTTGTAATTTCAGATTTCTATAAGTTGTTGTACATTACATACATTATTTATTTGCCTTTGGGCTATATTTATATGTTAAATCTAATCTTTGATCATCTAAGAAGCAACCTATTTTAATGTTCTTTTTTTTTCCTGAAGGTTTCTTTTTTTTTTTTTTTTTTTTGCCAGTCCTGGGCCTTGGACTCAGGGCCTGAGCACTGTCCCTGGCTTCTTCCCGCTCAAGGCTAGCACTCTGCCACTTGAGCCACAGCGCCGCTTCTGGCCGTTTTCTGTATATGTGGTGCTGGGGAATCGAACCTAGGGCCTCGTGTATCCGAGGCAGGCACTCTTGCCACTAGGCTATATCCCCAGCCCCTCCTGAAGGTTTCTTAAAGGTTTATGTTTTAGTTTTGAATCTTTATTGGAGTTAGTTTTTTTTTTTTATTTTTTTTGTTAAATGTACCCTCAGTAATGGCTAAAATGATTATCTGCTTCATTGGTTTGAAAACACTTATTGAGTATGCATCTAGAGGTTAAAAACTTTCAGAATCCCTTTGAGAAGTTCAAGAGGAATGAAGGCATTTTTGTCAGCAGTACATTTACTTTGTGTTCTAGAAGGGGGGACCAGTCTCGATTTTAAAGATGAGTTTTCTTTACATTCTATATCTAAGCTCATATTTATAAATTTACATGATCAGATATATTAATAGATAAGTTTCCAATAAGTATAGATTGATTAAAACTACTCAAGAGAATAATATATTTCAACATTACTGCATTTTGTTAATTTAATGGAGCAGTTTCAATAATCTACAGCAGCACACTGTTGCTTAATAACTCAGTTTAAAATTTTCCTTATTATCTAATCATTACCTTAATTATTATTAATTAATTTCCCCACTGGAAGTTACTGTAGGAATATGAATGGAATATTTATTTTTAGAAAACATTTTGTAATCTTTTATAAAAAGGTAAAGTGCTATGCTGCCCTTATTCTTCATTCGAATCTCTGTGAGTTGTCACTCTTAATGTGTTTAAAACTTAATGACTGTGCTAAAAAGAATAATAAATATCATCTTAACCATTCCTTTATTTCTGAGTTCCCTCAAATTTGTATCTGACTTTTTCAATGAGATAAGCTTTCTTTTTTCATGAAATGAACTTCCAAAATTTCCAAATTTTTCTTGCCTTCCTTCCTTCCTTCCTTCCTTCCTTCTTTCCTTCCTTCCTTCCTTCCTTCCTTCCTTCCTTCCTTCCTTCCTTCCTTCCTTCCTTCCTTCCTTCCTTCCTTCCTTCCTCCCTCCCTCCCTCCCTCCCTCCCTCCCTCTCTCTCATATTTTGCATTTCAAAACAGCATTTGGCAACTTGAAGCTCTATATATTTGTCACTTTTTTCCCCCTTTATCAGTAATAGTCTTTCCTGAGGTCAGAACCTCCCAAATAGGGGTAAAGAGGGTTAGTTATATTTTTCAAACCCTTGGTAGCAATATGAAAACAAAAATCTTGCAGTCTGAATCTGACACCTTTAAACAAAAACTTCTAATTCACTTTAAGAAGGATAATACAACAGTGATACTTATTGGACACTACGTGGAAAATAAACTGGAGATCTTACTGTTGGGGACAGAAGGGGAAGATTGGGAGAGTGATGGAAGGGGAGACATGGCTCAAAAAGAACTGTATTTATTGTATTTGATTCATGTAACAGTAACCACCTTGTATAACAGCTATACAAAAACAGTTTAAAAAGAAATGTTTTAATAATAGATGTGCTTGTGAAATAATTTTGAAATATGGAGTTTTAAAAATTATTGTCAAGATGATGTACAGAGGGTTTACAGTTACCACAGGTAAGATAGTAAGTACATTTCTTATCAAATTTGTTACCTCCTCTCTCATTTTTCTCCCACTTTTACTCCTCCCCAACTCCCCTACCCCCACCCCCCTTCAGTGGGAGATACTAAATAGGATGAAGAAGTGACAAGCTAGCCTTGCTACTTACCTCTTTGTCTAAAATTACACAGTGCCCAGGAAAAGGGCAGGGAGGGGTGGGAGTGGGGGCTTGTTTCTTTCCTCACCTTGTCATGAGTCAGAATTAAAAACAGGTCTTAATCTAAGTCTCACTTAGAAGATTTGTGTGGGGGCGATGAGGATGTAGCTTAGTGGCAAAGCAAGCACAATGACCTGGGTTTTATTCCCAGTACCAAAAAAGAAAAGACCAAAAAAAAAAAAGATTTTAAAAACAAAAAAGATTTGTTTGAACTTACTCACTTTATCTCTACCATCAAGTTTAATACCTCTGAAGTACTGAGAATAGTACATCCTCTTGTACTTTCACTTTTTATTTGAATGTCATTTAAAATTATCTAAATACCTAACTATAATGATTGGAAATGCTTGTTATTTTACATTTAAGTTTAAACAAGTTTTCATTTTCATATATTTTTCACAGAAATGTTTCTGTTCTTTCCATTGAGACTCCAGTTTTACTGGCAGTGTTAAATGCAACTTTAGCTTTCGATTCATTGCTGCAGTTATGTTTCAGAGCCTGCTGTAGGAGATAAACCCATTGCAAATGAAGACAGAAATCATTTTCTTTTCACCTCAGGCCATACAGAATTGATTGGGGTAATAAAATGACAGCACCTTGTAATATACTGAAGGTTCTTTAATTTGAAAACCAGTTCCAACCTGATTGAGAGCTTGTTTAAACCTAATTTATAGCTTACATAATTTTCAGCTGGCCGATCAAGGTAAAAGATGATGTGTAAAAAGTGATAAAGAATTAACTTATGTACATTCAAAGATGTCTTGTTAAAGGCAACTGATATAAATAAAAATATAGAAAAAATGGCAGAAAAAGTTAAGATGCTGTTTTACATAAATGACACAATTAATAGTAGCCTAAATGTTTCTTTGTAAAATCTGTGGTGTTTTCATCACTTATATCTCGATGGAAATCCTTCATTTTTCACCACACTAGGGTCAGTGCTAGTCTTGATAAATTAGCAGCTGTTGTGACTTCCACAGTGCCAAATCTATTCTATGCCATTGTGGCAGAGCAGCTGCTAAATAGTTTTGGTCTGTCAGCATTTTAATTACAATTAATCCTTTTCAAGGGGTGAGCTGAAAGGACTTGGAGCTCCTCATATTTGTATGAGCTGAAAAATCAGTATTAGGTCTTTTTTGCTTTGCAGGCTACTTTTGTCTCTTTATTCTAACATCCTTGATCCTTTTTAATGCAGAAATAAAGCAAGTTACACAAATAAAGCAACTTGCCCTAGTATTCTGTACTATGAGAGTCCAGGTTTTTAAAGAAATTCTGTAAACATTCACATGTTAAAAAAAAAAGGGATTGCATTTAACTTTTTTTGTGTGTTCCATGGTTATTACTTTTTTTTTAACCTTAAAAAAGACAGCAGGTGCTGGGTGCTAGTGGCCCATGCCTGTAATTCTAGCTATTCAGGTGTATGAGATCTGAGGATCACAATTCAAAGTCAGCCCTTGCAGGAAAGTCCGGGAGACTCCTATCTCCAGTCAACCACCAGAAAACTCGAAGTGGCACTGTGGCTCAAGTGGTACAGCACTAGCCTTGAGCTGAAAAGCTCAGAGATAGCATCCAAACCCAGAGTAAAAGCCCTAATAACCAACAACAACAAAAAAGACAGCAGGTGTCATATCTTCTGCCATATCTTAGAAAATGTAGGAAATTAAAGAATTGCATGTGTCATTCTCCAGTATTTGTACTACAGGTTGTACACTGCAAATATTCTGTATATCTTAGCTAAAAATAAATGTGAATAAATGAGTGTGTTTGAATGTAAGATGCTATTAGGAGGAAACAAAGCCATTTTGTTTCTTCAGTGAAACCTACCTAGGTATTTAGTTATTCTCATGTGTAGGTAAATAAGGTCCTAAGAATTTTAGAAACTTTTAGAAGAATTAAAAATAAAATTTAGGGGCTGGGGATATGGCCTAGTGGCACGAGTGCTTGCCTCATATACATGAGGCTCTGGGTTCAATTCCCTAGCACCACATATACAGAAAATGGCCAGAAGTGGCGCTGTGGCTCAAATATCAGAGTGCTAGCCTTGAGCAAAAAGAAGCCAGGGACAGTGCTCAGGCCCTGAGTCCAAGCCCCAGGACTGGCCAAAAAAAAAAAAAAAAAAATATATATATATATATATATATATATATATATATATATATATATAATTTCTTGATTGTGGCCACAGTAAAATTGAAATGATGTGAAAGCTTGAGGATTGTGAGGTTATGAGATGCTCTTAGATGAGTATATACTCTTCACTTAGTAGGTGTACCATTCCTGGCCAACTCCTTTGTCCTTGTAAGATTAAATTTCTTCATCATAATTATTTCTCCAAGCTTATAAGAAGAAATATAATCAAAACTATATTACTCATTTCTTTAGCATAGTTGGAATTTTAGAATTTGTATCTAGAAGTAAATTATGGATCTCCTAATTAAGTCAATCTTGGTTTCCTCAAGTTCATCCCTACAGTTAATGACAGTCAGAGTTTAGGATGGGTCTGTGCAGTGGTTAGAACCATAATAAGTGGTCCTCAAAACCAGATACAGATGTGACTTTTTGCGTCTAAATTTTTTCCCCCTGTATAGTTCTAGTGTCCAGTGTTCATGACACACATTTGTAGTTAAATCTCTTAGAGTGCCATTAGTTTCAAATACTGTGCCAGCTCCATGATTATGCCAGTTCATTTTACTTTTACTTTTTAGTATGCAAAGAAAGTTAGGAAAAAAATCTCATTGGTTTGATATGTAATAAGTTACCTTGAAATTGTCCTTGTGATAGTTTGCTTTTTACCTAAAACTTGATTTGATACATGACTCCCACATATGCATACTTTATTATTTTAGTTTCATGTTGCATCATTGTAGTATATGAATCTCTAATTATTATTTT
The DNA here is from genome assembly GCF_023159225.1 of Perognathus longimembris pacificus. Lineage (NCBI taxonomy): Eukaryota > Metazoa > Chordata > Mammalia > Rodentia > Heteromyidae > Perognathus > Perognathus longimembris. Next base: position 123,149,938 of record NC_063162.1, read on the forward strand.
TTGTGCTTATTTTTTATAATTAATATTATTTTTCCCAGTCCAGGTGCTTGGGACTCAGGGCCTGAATACTATCCTTGGCTTCTTTTTGCTCAAGGCTAGCTAGCATTCTACCTCGGGAGCCACAGTGCCCCTTCCAGCCGAGGAATCGAACCCAGGGCTTCTTGCATGCTAGGCAAGCACTCTACCACTAAGCCACACTCCCAGCCCTTTGTACTTATTTTTTAAACCTTATTTTAACTGGTTTATTTGCAAGACCTATATACTTTTTATATCTTTATTGTTGATGTAGTTATTTTTAGTCCTACTTATTACAGTTTCTTACCATGTTATGTGCCAGAGTTAAAAAGTACTGCTTCATAAAGCCAGATGCTGGGGTCTCGCCACTGTAACTCTAGCTACAAAGGAGGCTGGGATCTGAAGATCACAGCTTGAAGCCAGCCTGGGCAGAAAAAACTGTGAGACTCTTAACTGTAATTAACCTCCAGAAAACTGGAAGTGGGCTGTGGCTCAAAGTGGTAGAGCACTAGCCTTGAACAAAATAGCTCAGGGACAGCTCCCTGGCCCTGAGTTCATCTCCCACATTTGACAAAACAACAACAAAACAAAACAAAAAAAAATGCTTCATGAAAGGAAAAATGTATTAGTGTTTTCTCCTCAAATGGTCAGACTATGAGAATTAATTACTGGGAAAATTATAAGTGGCTGAATTTCTGGTACTTATTACCAGAAATTTAAAAATAAAATAATTAAACAAATATTTGCTAGTTTTTATTTTTAGGTTAGTTTTTTTCTGACATTTTTTGGGGGAGGGGGAGGAGAGTTTTAATGCAGGTGCAAATAATTTTACTGAATTTTCTCCAAAATGTCCTGTGTACAATGATGTTAAATTTATTACTAATGAAAATAATGAAACTCAAATACATATTACTCAATGCACAAAACTGTGGTTTCCTCTTTTCTTAGACACATTAGTCATCCAAGAGTTTAAAGAAGTAGAAATACTCCATGACCTTTTGTGTTCTTGTTGTGATATGCGTAGTGATTATTCAGGATTTTATAATGGATCATTTTTATCTGTATCAGTATCTGTTCTGCTTATATAGAATAAATATGTATGTTTCTTCATTTTTCAGGAGTAGAAGATTCAGATAGGATAGGTTTGAAGTATCTGCTATAATTCATTGCTTGAAAAGGAAAGCCTTATAATGATACAGTGTGGAAAAGAAAACTATCTAAATCATTTTACCAGCAAGCTTATAACCAAGATAAGATCATTATTTTCCTCCTTGAAGATGTATCTTCCATATATTAAAGTGGAAAGGAAGTATTTTATTAAAAATCTTTGTGACAAATTTAACCTATCATCACCACAAACTCAGCGTGAAGAAGGACTTGGTATATTTGGTAGGGAATAAAATATGGTACGATTTTGATTTAGTCTTGTGTTCAATTGGAAAGTTCTTGTGCAACATCTAAAAGGTAGAATGTAACTGAAATAATTATTATGTTAATAGTTAAGAGTTTTCTACTTAAGATCTCACAACAGAATGTTATTCTATTCAGTATCCATTGATAACATTGCTTTAATGAGTTAATGGTTAGTTGTCTATCATGAAAGTTTATCTGTTGTATGGATTTGAAAAATTAAGATTTTTGTTGTTGTTTTTGGTTATGGGGCTTGAATTCTATCTTGAGCACACTCCATGAGCTTTTTTGCTCAAGTCTATTGCTCTATTGCCTTGAGTCACAGCACCATATCTGGTTTTCTGGAGATTAATTAGGGATAAGAGTCTTACCAGATTTTCCTGCTTGGGCTAGCTTTGAACTTGGATCCTTAGGTCGCAGCCTACTGAATAGCTAGAATTATGGGCATGAAACACCAGTGCCCAGCTTAGATTTTTTCTTTAATATGCTCTCACAATTGTAAGCCTCTTATTAGTATGATTATTCATCCTTTGGGGGTTTTAGACTTTTGAACTCCTTGTATACTCCGATTAGAAAACTCTTGTCAGATATATAATTGGCAAAGATCTTCTCCCATTCTGCAGGCTTTCTTTTTTTAGCTTAGATTAGGTCATGCCCCTGTCCTCTTGATGTCTGTCAAGTATGTATGGACATGAAAGCTATAAAAGAAGAATCCAAAGTTCTGTTAAAGCTATTAATCTACTTTGATAGTTCCCATCAAATATCCCTGGTATACTTAGAATGTGGTAGTAATCTTACTTGATTCTAGGAATAGCAAAGATACATGTCCTTGCGTTTTGTCCCCAAACCTTGTTTTCAAAATTCATTTGGCTGTTTCAGTAAGACTGAAAGAGGAAAAATGACTCTTGTGTGTATATAGTCTTTATGTCTGAAAAACTTCCCATTTTTAGTGAGAAGTTACATTGGTATCTTTATGATAGCTATATTTTTTTTGGTACCTATAAAGTCAAATAGGTTGAAAAGGTACAAATGTCGATTAGCCAGTAACTTCACTAGAGGCAGGCAAAAACATTAACATTGCCAAATTATTTTATGGCAGTATAAACTTTCTGATTCAATTGTTATAATTTGTGGAACTGTTTTTCTAGTTTCAACACTATTGTTGCCTAAAGCCCTTAACATAGTTACATACATAGCAATTTTGTTACAATAATTTATGTAAATAAACTTAATTCCATCAAATTATTTGAACAACAACTTTTCTAATCAAATAAGTCTATGCTTTGTGCAATAATGAAATACAAAAGAACATGAAAAGTAACATGTACTATAGATATGTGGGATATTACTATAATCCTATTTAATTAAAATAGTAAATTAACATCATAGAAGACTAAGCATGTTAATCTTTTTCTCTTTTATTTCCATTGTATGCATCTGAAATTACCTTATTCTAAACTTGTTGGATTAATATTAGTGAGTGAACTAAGGATAATGTGGAAGCATATTTCATATTCAAATTATTTTAAAACAATAGTAGATAAGCCCTTGAGTGTGTTGAGCTGAGTTTTTCATCATAAAATTATTAATTATATTACTTACATTATTAAATGTTTTAGTAGAAACACTAGGCTTATGGCCATCTGCTTTGTGGCAGTTTTCATTGGACTATTGTTAAAATGTGAGGCCTCCTACAATAGAATATTTATTTTCATGTTAGTGTTTTAAAGTAAAATAATTTTAATAGGATCTACGACTTCATGTCTGAGACTGTCACCACAAGGGTATCAGATGGTAAATTACTTTGCTCCTGTAAAAGGAATCTCCTTACCTTCACGATACTGTTCCTGACTGGTGTGTTGTCTTAGGTCCCATTCTTTCAGAGAAACTCATCTGTTCTCCTTCACTTGCTATTGCTGGATTAATATACTATGCTGTTGTTCATGAAGACTTGAACAAGGTTTTCCAAGACATGCACTGGCTCATCTCTTCTCCTTTTTCTCCTAAATTGAATATGTTTTGACTAAACGAATACGAAATATTATATACTTCCTGTTTATAATTATGAGGAAATTCTTACATGGCTAGACTGAAGTTGAGAAAAAATTTGGACTTGTCTATGTGTCTGTCTACTCCTTTTTTTTTTTGTTTCGGTTTGCCAGTCCTGGGTCTTTAACTCAGGGCCTGAGCACGGTCCCTGGCTTCTTTTTGCTCAAGTCTAAAACTCTGCCACTTGAGCCACAGTGCCACTTCGGGATTTTTCTGTTTATGTGGTGCTAAGGAATCGAACCCAAGGCTTCATGAATGCTAGAAAGCACTCTACCGCTAAGCCACATTCCTAGCCTGTCTTCTACTTATGATTGTAGATATAAGGAAGCATGTATTATTTTCCAAAAGTGTTTATAGAATTCAGCCTCTATACATTTAGCTCCATATAATCTGCCATATGACTTATAATCATTAAATAAGATGCTGAATTATGTTTTGTTTATAGTAAATGTACTTAAGTTTATACAAATTAATCCGTCAGCTTTTTGTTGGCATTGCTTATTCAGACTGAAAGCTGCAAGATAAGAATAGAGCACTTGTAAATGTTGTTGGGAGAGGAGGCTGATTTTCATACTGAGGAAAAGTTAGATTTAAGGTCAAAGATATTAAGCATAACCCTTAGCCAAAAGCTCAGAGGTCATGCTGGTGTACTGTTTCACTCTGAGGCTTTTGACTTTTCCATTATGGATCAAAGATGGCCACTGTGACTCCGATCATTCTACTCATATTCCTGAACTTTAAAAGGAAGAGTTATGTACGAAGTAGTAGCTCTTTTCAAACTATTTAAACAAAATACTGGTTCTTCTTATTAATATTCCTTAATATCTCTCTTGTCAAACAGTATTTATGCCTTTGTCTGATTCATACTTAGATGTCATTTAGTAGCATTGATCATCCCTTCGTTTTTGAATTTTTTTTTCTTTTCCTGATTTCTATGACCTTTCTTCTCTTGGTTTTCTTTATTAAAAACTAGCAGCTCCTTCTTAGTCTTCTTAGCTGAACTTTTCATTTATGTTCAACTTGTTACTATTTGCGCTTAGTCTGTGTGTTTTTTTTTTTTCTTTTCACATATATCTCTTGAGGACTGCCTTTAGTTTCAGAATATGTGTTGGAGATTTCCAAAGTTTCAGAACCATTCTGGAACTCATCTCCTAAAATCTAAATAGAGACATTCAAATTTAGCCTAATATTTCCTTTGAAAAATTAGCTCAGGTTTAATGCTTACAAAATAGAATTCTGAATTTCTTATTTCCTTTTCTCTCTCATCACAAGGTACCTTTTTCTTAATTTTCCCCAGAAAAATTCCATTATTTTGTGGGGTCAGAAAGAGAGGAATTATTCCTAATTACTCTCCTTTGTTCATTCTCCCACATCTGCTATCTGCTGCCCTAATTCTAAAGTACACCATGTTTCTTCCCATCTCACTACTTCACAGTCACCATCAGCCTCCTTCCCAATTTCCATATTTATATTCTCATCTATGGTCTACCCTGTTGTCATGTGGCAAGAATAACCCTGAAATTTCAAATCTCAACATTTTAGTTTCTTAATCTGTTCAATGACTTACCGCGCCTTGAATAACCTGTATTGGCTTGTGTAGTCAGTCCTGAATTTCATCTCATGCCAGATATCCTGACCTTTCAGGTGTTCATTTCTGAGCTCATTTCTTGTATTGGAGCCTTAACCCTTGTATCCCATGCCTGCACAGTCTTACCCTTGGATTAGTGTGTGCCTGGTTTCTTCCAATCACTTAAGTCTTAGTTCAAATGTTACTTCTTGCATGGAGGATCTTACCCCACTAGCCCTTGCCTAAGAAAAGTCTGCCACAATTTTGATTTTCTTTGTGTTATAAATTGAAGTTCTCAAATTTTATTTGTAACAGTGTTTCAACTAATTATTTTGAAAATTCTAAGTATATATCAAATAGGAATGGAGAAAACACATGTGCTTCTCTTTTTTGGTTGTATTGACTATGCTCTATTTTTTTATGCTCTTGTCTTTAGCTGTAGTGTTTTCAGTGTGTGATGCCAACATATAAACTGAAGGCAAGTGTGTTGCCCAGCTTTCTCTGACAGAAATTAACATACTATTAAATCTTTGTTGTATTGTTTGTGGTACGTGTGAAACATGCAAGACAGAGTGGTTTTAAAGCTGACTCCTTGAACCCTGAGACCTAACTGCTTAGGTTCAGAGGGAACAAAATAATATCACAGTTCAAAATATTTATTCTTCCTCAAATGTATTTGCGTTAATCAATCTTTTGAATTCTGGAAGACAAGGAGTCATTTTAAGGAATGTTGGAAGGTTAACATTCAAATACAGTTTTCTATTTTAAAAGAAAATTAGAGGAACATATTCTCTTTATATATCTTCAGTCTGTGGCAAACAATAGACTGGTAATTTTAAAAATAAGTTAAATTTTAGGAAAAGAGTCCCATAAGTCAATGAAAGATTATAAATTTTATTTTTTGGAATAATTGTTGATCGTCACCATTATGAGAAAAAAAATCACACCTTTAAAACCTTCAATGTATTTTTAATTAGACAGGGAGATTGCCACTTACTTTTAGTATGAAATCATTCATTTTATGTCTTTTCTCCTGTTAAAATTTTTCTTCGCATGCATTAGTTGTAGAAGGATGGTTTCATTGTGACATTTCCATATATATGCAATATAGTTCATTAACATTTGACCTTTCTCCATTTTATATATTTAAATACGTAACTTCATTTTTTGTAAAGTATTACATCAGTTTTATATGCAATTAATTGTGTACTGGATTTTTCTCTTAAGCCCCTTGTATTTGAACTGCTAATATTCCATAGAGTCTGGAGTGGTTATAACTCTATTTAGACTTATGAATCTTCTTATGTACAGAAGCTGTTTTTTTCTTTTGAAAAGTGAACTTTTGTATTAGTAGCTGTCAAAGAATTGAGAAAAATTGAGACCCTGGTAGTAAATCTTTTTTATATGAGCTTATTTTTAGGACCTCAGAGAAGTCATCTCAAGATAAAGACAGAATGTTATGTTGCTCAGAAGTTGATCCTTGCAACGTTTTATTTCCAGTATATATATTTTTTCTCTTGTTTCTCTAGCTTTATGAGAGTTAGGAAATCTTTTACAGAAAATCCTAACTATCCTCAGAATACAGCAACCTCTCAATTTCAATCTTCAGTTTCAATTACCTGAAGTGCAAATATGGAACATTCTAGAAATGAACAATACATACAATTTAAAATGCACATTCTTCAGAATGGTGAAGGCAATCTTGCATCATTTCATCTCATCTTGTCAGAGATAGGAATAATTACTTGGTACCCACACTGTAGACCACCCATCCATTAATTAGTAACTATCTTGGTTTTCAAATCTCCTTGTGACAGTATTCATAATACTTGAGTAATAGACTCTTTCCAATTGGCAGAGGCAATTTGATCTCATAACGCAGGCATTTGTCCTCTCACACCATCACATGGAGAAGAGGAGTCTGGCAAAATCAGATGTTTTGAGAGAGAAAAAGAGTCAATATTCCCATAACTCTCATTTCAGTATATTGTTAGAGTGTTCCATTTTATTATTGTTTCTAAATGAACCTTTATAATGAGTAGATATGTACAGGAAGTATACTTTGGTCTGGATATAAAGTGTTCAGGACTATGTACAATATGTGTTAGCTAGTGTGCTGAAAAGCATCGCCTGTGAATTAAGGGGGCTACTGTTCTTGGAAAAACTGCAAAGATGGTGTATCTATCACAGTTTTCATATATTTTGTAGATCTCCACCATTTGAAATAGTGTTCATTTGAATATGCCTACATACTAGGACATTTATATATGTAAGAATCTCAAATTTTAAGCATTTTCTTCAGGAAGGTAAATTATTTTAAATTTTTATGCAGTATTATTTTGTTGATCTAAGAATGCTTTTCAGCTTTATAATTATAATTATATCCTTTTTAGTAACTGGGTTCTTGAAAGAATCTTAATTCTATAAACCATATTTTTTTTCAAATTATACAAAAAATCATTATTGTTTTTGTATATTGGTCCTACCTAGATTGTTTCCATTTGAACTAGGAAACTAAGAGTGCTGTTTTACTCAAAGAGGAAGAAATCATTAGTTTATATTCATCTTTAGAAACAATATTAGACAGAGTACAGAAAAACTCTGGTAGAAACTTCAGTTAAGACTGCTAGAAAGAAATAAAGAAAGAAAGAGAAAGAAGGAAGGAAGGAGAGAGAAAGACAGAAAGAAAGGAGGAAGGAAAGAAAGAAGAGAAAGAGAGGATGAAGGAGAAGAGAAAAGGATAGGGAAGTAAAAAAGAAACCTGCTAGTTATACTAAAAAAAAATTAAAGTCCTCAAAAATAAATCCTCAAAGAAACAACAACCCAATTAATAAAAGGGCTAACGATTTAAAGAGTCTTTTCAGAAGTAACAATGACCAATAGACACATGGAGAAATGTTAACATCTCTGGCAAATCAAATCAAAACAACAATACAAATCAAAACAACATTGAGATTCCACCTCATGCCAGTTAGGACGGCCATTATCAAGAAAATCAGCAATAAAAGATGCTGGCAGGGATGTGGCTAAAAGGGAACACTATTATTGTTGATGGAGTTGTAAACTTGTTCAGCCACTCTAGAAAGCAGTATGGAGGTTCTGGAAAGGACTAAAAATAAAGCTTCCCTATGACCCAGCAATCCCACTCCTGTGCATTTATCCAAATAGACTACAAACCAGGCTGCACTAAAACTACCAGCACAACCATGTTCACTGTACCATTTTATACGTATATAATATGTAATATTGTGTGTGTATTGGAATTGTATACTTCAATCAGAAAGAATGGCATTGCCCCATTCATAAGGAAATGGAAAAACTTGGAAAAAAAAATTAAGCCAGACCCAAAGAAACATAGGGTAGATGGCTTTCCTCGTTTGTAGTAACTAGAATGTGTCTATAAATCTACAAGTAACACATTGCATAGTAAAAGACAAAAAAAAATACACCTGGACATGATAAATGATGCAGGAGTCTAGACATTTACTCAGTGGCCAAAGGATGATATTCTTAGGAGAGAATCACAAAGGCTCAGTAGCTTTGTACGTATAATCATATAAAACAATATTAATCAAAATGAACTCCAAGAAATGGAAACAAGAGGGATATCTCATTTTTTTCCTTTGTTGTTGTTGTTTTTTTTTTTTGTACCTTTTGTCTTGTTTGTAAGTTTATGTATTTTGGGGAGGACTAGGAGGAGCACAGAAATGGTGGGGCAAAGGGTAAACAAATGCAGCAGTGATATTCACTAGCCACTATGTAGAAAATGAACTGTATAACTTGTGGGTGGGGATAGGACAGAAATACTGGGGGAAAACTAGGGAAGGGTGACATTGTTCAAAAAGAAATGTACTCATTACCTGACTTATATAACTGCAACCCCTCTGTACCTCACCTTTACAATAACAATTAATAAAAGAAATAAAATACTGCTAGTCAGCCATGTGCCCGTGGCTTATGCTTATGTTATTTTGGAGGCTAAGAACAGGAGCTTCTCAGGCCAACTCAGACAGAAAAGCTTTAGCCATAGCTGGGCTTGATAGTGTGTGCCAGGGGCAATAGGAAGCCTCAAAGTAGATGGACTGGGGCTTAGGCACATGACTTGGTAGAAAGATAGAGTCTGGAAGTGTGGCTCAATGGCATTATGCCAAACTAGTAAATATAAGGCCCTGAATTCAAGCCCCAGTGACACCAGGAAACAACAACAACAAAAATAGCAAACCTTTCTACTCAAAGGCTTATGTTTCAATTTTGAGGACTTAATTAGAATTGGGTTTTATTTAATTTGACAATCATTTTCCACCTAAGAAGATTGTATTCACTAACTTACTAGCCCTAGTTATATAAAAGCATCTATTCCAGTGTCACATATGGTTGGTGCTCGAGGGGCCTATATTGATGGTTTATATACCTTGCTGTATATATTTTTTAAAATAGTATATTTTAAAATGACATTGCATGAAATAATATTTTCCTAATAGTCTTACATCCTAGATTATTAATTGTTTGTAAATACTTTATGTTAACCAAATCATTTACTTCTTTTTTTCTGGTATTTACTTTTTTTTTTCTTATTTATTGTCAAAGTGATGTACAGAGAGGTTACAGTTTCATATGTTAGGCCTTGGATACATTTCTTGTACTGTTTTACTTCTTTTTTTTTCAAATTTTTATTATCAAACTGATGTACAGAGAGGTTACAGTTTCATACGTTAGGCATTGGATACATTTCTTGTACTGTTTGTTACCTTGTTTTACTTCTTAAACATTGGTTAAATGAGTGGGTTGTCAGGCAAGCTTTCTAAGTGATTTTGGAAATCTTTTAAGTACATGCCAATAGATGGCTTTCATTATAAGAACAATTTAAAGCAAGTAAGGTAAACTATTTAGTAATAGCTAGGATTTGTAGACAAGAGCCACTGGTACCTAGCCATTGAGGTGCTATATACTCTTTAAAGTAGCTTATTTGAGTCCTAGAATCCTTCTTATCTGAAGGATGGTTGTGTGTCATTTACAGAGCAAAGTGTGGCTACCATATCAAAGATGAGCAAAGTATCTTAAGACTTTCAAATCCTTATGTCCCAATCTGGTGGACAGGCACACAAGTCATTATAGTGACAAGCAAAAAGTATATACTAAAGTACTTAGGTATAGGTATAGGAGTGTGATGCAGAAATATAGACATGGCATTATATAAGGAATATTTATTTTTATTCATTAATACTCTATAGTATTGAGGTATGACATCAAAATAATATATCTTTCCTCTATCCAAAGATTAGTATCATGAATCTTCAAACATATTGTTTTTCCATGTAAAATAAATGGATCCTCTATCTTAACATGAAGGACTAAATCTTAACACCAATGACTACATATATCAGAAATAAACTTATTAGGAACTGAATTTTAAAACTTTATTCCCAAGTGAACATACTAAATTGTCTCAAATATGCTATTTGAAGCTGAATACTATTTTCCTCACAGTGAATCCACTAATCTTCATTGTTTCATTGAAAATTAATAGCTCATTAGACACCCAAGTAACATGTCTCCAATGGCACATTAATTTTTCATGGATTAAGAAAAGCGAATTCTGTTTCAAGAAAATTAAAAAAAATACAATTTTAGAAAATTATGTATGAAAAAATTCCCAATAATGATACTTTATTATCAATGTCAAAAATAACAGCCATATTTACACATCTTGAATTTATAGATCATTTGTTGGTTGCAGTTATGCTTTTGAGTCAGTGAAAGTAAGTTACTATGTACACAACCTAATTTCCATTAAATAAATATAATGTACATTTTAGAGTTTTTTTGGTGCGGGGAGGGGTCAGTTGTGGGGTTTGAACTCAGTGCCTGGGTTCTGTTCTGAGGCTCAAGGCTAGTGCTCTACCATTTTGAGCCACAGATCCACTCCCAGTTTTCTGAAGGGTAATTGGACCTAAGAGTCTCATTGTGGACTTTTCTGCCCCGGCTGGTTTTGAACCACTATGTAGTCTTTAGATCCCAAATTCCTGAATAGCTAGGATTGAGCCACGGCCCTGCTACATTTTAGTTTTTGAAGTGACATTGAGATTATTATATTAGTGCATATATATTCAGTTTGATGGATGTGCTTTATATGTACTTAACTGTTCTTGATGTACAACATTTAGTAAAGAAATCAAAGTATTTCAGTGTCTTATTTCTAATTGTGTTATCAACTAGAATAGCTAAAATTATGGCTGATTTTTTTTCTGGGGGAAGTGTACGAGTTAAAGTATAGCTTGGATAAAACAGTAAAATCAGAGCCTAATCAAAAAGAAAATATTTTAAAATCTATACTGCAATTTTCAAATTATATTATACTAAAATGCTAATTGTCCTGTGAAAGGCAAATAAAGTATCATATTAGAAGCTATTGCTTTTCCTGTTGGCAACTCCACTGTCATGGTAAGGGCTAATATTAGTAACTAATTGGTGGCTTTAAAGTATTTTCTCATTTGTGTAATGAATCTAGTTATTGTTGAGTAATTTCTGCTCATGCAAAACAACATATGGATCTGAAATTTTTCATGAACCTCTCAGTAATTTTTATCCAACGTTAAAATTTCTTGGCTATGGAGCTATAATTTCACTGATCATCTAGACTTTCTTGAATATTATTTTGCCTCATATTAATTTCATAGAATTTTGTTTTTTTACTTCTGGGAATTGAAACCTCCATGAATAGGATAAAAAATTCAAACAACCTGAGTTTAGAAATGTCTATTATGCTTAAGTATCAGAAAAGAAGTAGTTTATATGTATTTTATACATTTAAATATTGATACATTTGAGATTTTTAAACATTACATACATTTCTGTAACAATATTTCAAAGAACTTCTTCAAACCATATTCACAATATACCATAAACATTTTTTTTTCCTTTGGTGGTACTGGGGTTTGAAATCATAGCCTTGAGATTGCTAGGCATATATACTTCATTACTTGTGCTATGTTGCAGTGTATTTAGCTTTTAGGTTATTTGCAAACAGGATCTCAAGGTTTTATACAGGCTGGCCTTGAACCATGATCTTCTCACTCTCTATCTGCCACATAGCTTCAATTACAGGCATGAACCACCATGTCTAGACTACCATAAGCTTTTAATGAATATATAGTGAACATGTGCCATTCATATTTGAAAATAAATTTCTGTTGAACCATTATGAATTTGAAGTTTGTTTTTATGTTTCCTGTAATCGGTACTGACCATATAAGAACTTGGAAACCTTAGAACTTCCCAAGAAGGTAATATTTCTTTGTAAAACCAAACAAAATCATTATACATGAAAGTTACCAATGCAGTCATTTTTCACATAGCTAATTTCCCCATAGTGGATGTCTATCAGAGAGAATTTTCTATTTTAAAGCTCCTTGGGTTATCAGACATATTCATTATATAAGAACTCATCTGTTTGAAGAAGGAAAAAACTGTAATATTTGTAGCCCATGGGGGTTAGCACTATATCTTAGATACCTGAAAACTTACGTGATTTTTCTTAATGGAAGATAGAAGCTTCTAGAATTGTTTTATTTTTTTTTTGGCTCATTAAGACAATGCCTTAATGTACTACTATAAAATTAAAAGTAAGGGAAGGAGTGGGTTGGGAGGGATGGGGTCAAATGTTGAATACGGTGACATTGATCAAGATGCATTGTATTCATAAACTGCTTTGTTAAGTGGCAACTCCTTTGTACAACTACGTTAAAGATAATAATAATAGAAAAGACAATACCCTTGCTCACTGTGATGTGATTACCATCATTTCATTTGCTTTCTTGTTTTCCTACTTATTATCTCACATTCACTCCTTCTACTTACTGCTTGTGATTCTCTAATCTAATTGTGCCTCCCTTGATGGTCATGCCATTTTGTTGTTGTTGTTTTTGGTCAGTTGTGCAGCTTGAACTCAATTCTTGAGGACTTTCTTAACCAGTCACACTCATTTGTGATCCCAAATCATCAGTGAAAAATCCCAAGGGTTATTTTTAGCTCTCTCAGTTTTATGCTACCTGAAACCATCGTAAAGAAATAAAATGTGAGAGGAGTTGTACATAGAAAAGCAAATTTGCTTTACTAGTTCTGTTCCAAAATAATACATAAAGACAGAGATGAGAGTGCAAAGAAAAGTTAGATATTCATGCATCTTCATACAGAAATTAGGAATATATCACTTTCTTTTCCTATTTTACTTTCTGCTAAAATAAAGGTTATAACTTTATAATATAAAATAAATTTTCTTATGTGTGTTTCTTAAAGCTGGAAGCAAAAAAATTAAAAGATTTCTTTCATTTCTTACTAAGCAAATAAAAATGGTAAACTAGCTCCACAGTGCTTCTGTGTGTGTGCGTGTGTGGTGACATCTTGCTGGGGATGGAACACAAGGCATAGCACCTGCTAGCCAAGCCCTCTGGCCCATTCTTACCTCTAGCCCCTCACTCTATTTAACAACACTTACATTTGAGCTGTGTTGACTTGGAATGCCCCCTTAGGTTTGATTATAGCCCTAAAATTTGTAATTAAATATGCAAGAAAAAATTCATATACTTTTTTTTTACAATGAATTTAATTAAGCATTTCTTGTAAGTTCATTTCAGTATCTGCCATGCCCCACTAAAGTTGGAATTCAGTTGTAAAATGGTAGATTAATTGCCTTTTGTATTAAGTGAAATAAGAACCTCAAATATGCAATGTCAGGAAATTTAATTGTGGTCTTCCATTGCTTATTCAATGCATTGGAAAACTGAATGCAGAAATACAGGAAGAAAGGCCAAAGGTTGTTAAATGTAGCACATCACACACATTCTGCACTTTACTTAATGATCCAAGTGTTTATTACTATGAAGTAAATGCACCATTTAAAGAATTATGGTGGAATTGTAAAACGTTAAAAAGTCTAATTAATTTTAGTCTGAAGCATGCAATGTGCTCATTTTGCCTAAAACATTTTCATTATCATCAGTATTTTTCCAGTTATTAAGATAAATTTTTCCTCATTGTGCAGCACTAGCATATTTTCTGTACTGAAGCAGTCTTAAATACTGTTGAGAGTTATAGCCGATGTGTTTTCAGTGAGCAAAAGAAGGTAATTTGAGCACAGATTGAAGCAATATTGCTTTTCTATGCTTGTTCTGTAACTACCAACATTTATAATAGATTTTATCTACATAGTTTCCCTAAAGATACAAGTACTTACTTATTTTTTTTAAAAGACCATTCTTAAAACATACAGATATTTTTGGCTGTTAATTTAAATCCAAATTAAAGAGCTTCTTTCCTGAATGAAAGGAATATATATTAAAAAAAACCTTTTAGTATCTTAATATAGAAACCAGCATGAAACTGTAACCCCCTCTGTACATTACTTTGACAATAAACAAATAAATAAACAAAGAACATAGAAACCATTTAGCCTAGATTTTATTTCTATCCTAATCATCTTAGTGTTGTAGTATCAGGTGTCTTTGCAATGATTGGCAAGCTTGGTAAAGTAAAAGCAGCTGACATCATTCCCCTTGTGAACATAGATCCCCATCACTGGGTTATTACTGGAAATAGTTCTCGGAGCCAGAGTTAAAAGGGACTCAATGAACAAAAAGCATATTTGCCAGGTGTGAAGTTGCTTTCATCTGCTCCATTTTGTGACAACTCCAAATCTTCCCATTTATGACCTTTACACTTTTGGGGACTACTGTTCAAGTATTTTATAGATCCTTATTACATGCTTTTCTAATGATTAAATTGATATTATATGCTGGGAAAAGTTACTACTACTGACCAATGTTGATGCAATGTTAATGCATCTCATAAATTACTGGTGAGGTTAACCTTGATTCTTTGGTTAAGGTACTATAGATTCCTTATATAGCTATTTCCAGACATGTAAAGGCGCAACATGCAACATTGCCTATTATTGTGATCTTACCTTTAAAAGAAATCCTTTAAAACTCAACAGTTTACAAAGTTAACACGAAATCATGTTTATTTAGAAGCTATAGTTTGAGTCCAAATACTACCAGAACAATTGAAATTGTGGTGCTACCATAATTGCCCCTTATGCTTAGGTTTAATTTCCTTGTAATAGAAAAGAGAGATGAATAGGTTTTATTAATTGCCCTCCATTCTTTGACCTACTAGTACTATGTGAACTATTATTTCCATATTTGTAAATGAGGAAACATAGAAGGTGTCCTTAATCAAAAAGTTGATGGCAAGTTGAGTAACATTTAAGCAAAATCTTTTAAGTCTAATTCAGTGGAAGGATTAACCTTAGACAAATGTGGCAACTTAAAAAAAAATTTATTTTTGTGTGTGAATATAGCTCTGATAGCATTGTACTGCCACCCGGAGCATTAGATCGTTATTACAATGCCTCATGTGTCCCTAGAAATGACCATTTTCTTTACTGTCATTCTGCCACAGTAAAAAGGAATGAAAAGGTGAAGCAACTACATGTAGTTACTTCATATCAGGCATGTTGTTACACGAATATTTATTCCTGAAATTTCACACATAGCTAGCAGGTCCATGAGGCTGTTAGAATCAGCATGTTTTCTGGAGTCTGAACAAACTGACATGAGAGGTAAGCTGTCTGCTTCCCACACCCTCAAAAGGTATATTTTCTTACTGATTTTCTCAGAGCACTTCATGAGACAAATGTCAAACTTGTCAGGGCTGTCACTGAGAAAATGATCCATGTAACCAGGGTCTTTCATTGGGAAACAAACAGATGTCTTATCTTAGCTAAGAGCAAAAAAAAAGATTGCCATTTATTAAAATTTTTTTTGGCTTGCCTTTAATGTCCTATAGTGAAAAAAATGCTTGGGAAGAAAAAGCTTCTTTTCTTTGCTTTATTTCTTATGCAGTCATTTATCATTAATATTAGATTTACCTGCTGAACTGAATTGTTAATTATGAATTATAAAGTTTGTTTAAAAAAATGTCCCATGATATTAAATGCAAACATTTGCATACTTCCTAAAAGATTCCTTCAGGAGTTTACCATGTAATATAATTCGAATGTGTTTTTTCAAAATATTTTACATCTTATGCCATAGCACTTTTATGTTATTCCTAGTTAGAGTTGATTGCCTTGTATTCCACTTCATAATCATTTTCTATGTGAAAACCAATCCTGGAAACAATAGGACTTGTAAAATTTCACTGTCTTCGAGTTTACTCTTAGCTCTGTAACTCCATTTTGGTGACTCCATGCTAGAGAGCTACACCTCCACCAATAAGACTAGTTCCTCATAGTTCGACATTTAAAAATATGTGTAGCCCTGGTTCCTCTCTGTATCTAGGTAGCAACCATAGTAGTAGTTACAGAAATGCCTTAGAGACTGTCAGGTTGGTTCACTTATGATTGAGTACTGGATTGTTTTAGCCTGCTCATGCTTGCTTAGTTGATATTAGGGGAACATGGAACAGTTGTTAAAATAAAGCTGATATTAGGTCAGCCTGACTGTGAAATTCTGCTTCTGTAAACAGCTTTTTTTTCTTCATTTTTTTCTTTATTGTCAAAAGTGTGATACAGAGGGGTTACAGATTCATATGAAAGGCAGTGAGTACATTTCATGTTCTACTTGTTACCTCCTCCCTCATTCCCCCCTCCCCCCTCCTCCTTCCCCTCTCCCCCCCAAGAGTTGTGCAGTTGATTTACACCAAATGGTTTTGTAAGTGTTGTTTTTTGAATGGTTAGTCTTTTTGTTCTTTGTCTCTCGATTTTGGTATTCCCTCTCCCTTCCCCAGTTCTAATACCCATATAAACAGTATCCAGGGTACTCAGATGTGATACAGTGGTATCCAGGGTACAGCCACAGGGAGTACAAGAGAAACCCGTTTGTGACTTGCTCTACCTCTCCTGCGTTGACCCCCTGTGTCTGTGCTACAAGAACCACCTGCTGTAGAATGAGTAGCTTCTACCGTTAAAAACCCAGCCCTGCTCTTTACCATCCGGAAGGTGGAGAGCAGACGCTGTGCACAGCTAAATAAAAATTCCTAGCCCCATCCACTGAGTGCTGGTGACTTTCTTGTCGTGGGTGTGAGTCCTGGGTTGCCACGATTCTGCATTTCTTGGAGTGTCCAGTGAGATGGCAGCCTCAGGCCTTGGCCCTGGGAACCTGGGGCAGGGGAAAACCCTTCCAGTCATAGGGGGAAGCCACCGAGAGATTGCTTTATCCTCAGCCCCAGGATTGTGATGGTGACCTCGCACCCCCGGCACTGAGGTGCTGGTGATTTGAGTTTGAGTCCTAGGTGACCAGGATACAACATTCTACATCTAGATTAACTGCCCTTATACAAAAGAAGCAATAGATTGACTATTATTAGTCATGCAAGCGACTTAATGGAAACCTGGGAAGTTCTCAAGTGGTAGAGTTCTTGCTTAGATGCTCAAGGTTCTGGTTGAAATTCCCAGTACTATTAAAAGTAAAAAGAAAGCATAGACAAATGCTTTAGGTCCTCAATGTAATTAATGGTATGAAACAGTTACATCCCTGTCCCAAACAGGAGATAATGCTAGAAGAGACACACATTTATGCAGTGTGTTTCTTTTCCTTCCTTCCTTCCTTCCTTCCTTCCTTCCTTCCTTCCTTCCTTCCTTCCTTCCTTCCTTCCTTCCTTCCTTCCTTCCTCCCTCCCTCCCTCCCTCCCTCCCTCCCTTCCTCCTCCTCTCCCTTCCTCCTTCCCTTTCTTTCATTCACCAGTCTTGGGGATTAAACTCAAGGGCTGGACACTGTCCCTGAGCCTCTTGTTGCTCAAGACTAGCACTCTACCACTTGAGGCTCAGTGCCACTTCCAACTTTTTCAGTCTATATGATGCTGGGGAATCGAACCCAGAGCTTCATGAATACTAGGTAAGCACTCTACCACTAAGCTACATTCCCAGTCCCCATATCTTAATTTTTAAAGTTAATCACAACATTTTATTTTAGTACTATATTCAAATTAACTACAACATTTTGTTTCACTTAACAGTGTAGCACTGTAGTTTGCTTCATAATACTGGTGTTGTAATTCTCAGGTTTATTCTCAAGCCTTTGCATTTTTGAGTTATGATGGGTGGCATTAAACGTTACTGGGGAAAAAGAAGTGACAGGATAAAACTTGTTAAATGGAGAAGTCATCCCTGGGAAAAGCATGCCTGGAATAGAGATTCTCTATCAGGAGCAAGGGCTTCAAGCTCCATCGTGACTGCATTGTCATGTATCACCACACATTGTTGCTTACTTCTGGTTTTAGTGCTGTTACATTGAGTCAAGGTTGCTGAAAATATGGCATTGCATAGGAACAATGATTTTCAAGTTACTCATTAGTTCAGACTTTTTTTTACTCTATTTCACATAGTTGAAAATTATTAATTAGCCTCCAAAAATTAGACTCCAACTGTATACTAAGAATGCTAAATGGATACTAAATGGAAGGAATATAGGGTAAAGAAGATGAAAACTTATTTTCAGAAAGATCCTGACAAATACAGTGCTATAGTTATAGTAAATTTATAGTTAAAAGTTTATAGCTAAAGTTATACTTAAAAGGTAATCTCTGGGAACTTTTGTCTAATATGGAAGCTACCTATTGTTAAGACATCTTCAGGAAGGTATTGAACATAATCAGTACGTCTACTCGCTAGAGATATATTGGAAAAAGCTAATTGACCTATAGTGGCTTTTATGCTTGGAAAAGTACATAAAGTTACATTGCAAAAAGATATTAAAAATCCTCTTGATAATTATGTTGACTAATGTCAACAAATTCTAAATCACAGATGCTGTTGAGTTTAAAGAGACAAAGCACACAAAGTAATATTTCTCCATTTTGCTGATTATAGGTGAAGGTTGTGTTTTTTTTCATAGAAAAGTAAGTCTTGATTAGCATATCCTAATAAAATCACTTCATTAAGCAGGGCTCCAGTTATTTAATTCAATTGAATTTGGTTTTACAAAATAAAGACATACAGCATGATATGTTGTTGATAGCTGATCTTATTACTATTATCTAGAGATACTTAAATTTCTGCTCATGGTTTAATTAACTCAGATAAGTTAGACAATGCCTTTTATTTGTTAATAAAAATGAAAGATTTTGTGTGATAAGCCAGAAGTAATAACAAGACTGCTTTGTACTTGGACATTGTTGAAGAACTATGTATAATGAGGCAGTTTACAAAGTGTAAGATGAAAAATTTTCCTGGGCTGCCATTCTTTATACTTTGAAGGTCACCAGTTCATATTAAACATGAGATGCATTTCATACTTATAGTAGCAGGCATTATGATGTCACTTAATTTACTCTCCATGTTTCTTAGGAACATGGTGTGAATTATGAGGCCACTGCTTAGAATGGAACCTGTAGATGACTGTAAGCGTTCTTCAGCCTGCCATGCCCATGTTTCCTATTTTAGACCTGACTGATCTTCAGATAACATATGGTGGTGGAAGTAATTGGAAAATTGACAGACCTGTCAAGAAAGTATGCTAGATGGGACCAAAATACCATGCTGAGCACATAAAGTGTCTAAGGAGTTAAATTTATTGTTTTGTATCAAACAGTGAAGTAAAATTATCTGGTTCACTCCTACATTGAACACTTTTCAGTAGCAGATATTTTTAAAGATAATTCTTAGGACATTGATAAATGGATTGTGTTTAAAGTCACATAGTAAATACAAGCTAACATGTGAGATAAAATAGCACACATTATAATTAAATGTTACAGAATTTTCTATGTATTCATGATCTTTACAATTCTGGGACTTACTGATGATTATAGTCTTGCAAATAAAGTACAGCTGAAATGTGTAGTTGAAGTAAGGCTAAAAAGCTACGTTTATGTTTATATTTTAATGTTTTTTTTCTAAAATTTGTTTTATAGGAAGATGAAAATGAAGCTGAAAGGAAAAATGTATCTCAGGAGCTCAACATGGAACTGAAAAATCCAAAGAAATAACTGACTTTCTTTAGTGTTTTGAAAAGTTTGCAGTTTATCTAGTAGCAGATGAAATTTCTAATTTGTAAAGTGATGAATTGTAAAATTTAATTTGCAAAAATGTTCTCAATAAAGTCATTGAAATAGGAGCTTGCATTTCAAATGAGTATTCTTTTATTTAGAACACTTCAACTTTTATTTCAATCCTTGATCTTTGCAATTTTGTTTGTTTGTTTGTTTGTTTGTTTTTGTTTTTTTTGTTTTTGTTTTTTGGTCATGGGGGTTGAACTCTGCCTGGGCATTGTCCCTAGCTAGCTCTTCAGGTCAATGCAAATACTCTTCCACTTGAGCTATAGTGCCACTTCTGGTTTTCTGGTAGTTAACTGGAGATAAGAGTCTCAAGGCCTTTCCTGCTCAGGCTGTCTTTGAACCATAATTCTCAGATCTCAGCCTCATGAGTAGCTAGAATTACAAGTATGGGCTACTGGCACCTTCCCTGTAATTTTTTTTTTAAGAAAAAAATACCTTACTGAAATTTGAAAGCATGGCATGTTCTTTTGTCTGTAACATGTTAACAATCTGAGTAATTTAAAAGAAAATTCTGAGAGTCTTACATTTTCCTAATAGTCTCTATTGTCTACATGTCTCACCATAATTTTGTCAATAATGAGAAAAGGCTCCAGTTGAGAAATGAACAGAGAATGCTTATGCATGGAAACACTTAAAACCATTCAGTGCTGCAAGATGAAATACCAGTTTCTAACTTCATTAACTTATTGCCACCTGATGCTCTAAAATGAAGGGGAAAGGAAGAAGAATGACAGATTAACATTCTCCATGATAGAGGTGATTTTAACTTGTAAAATATTTACTAAGGACCTATGGAGTGCAGTACTCTACACATTTCCCCCAGATGTTTCAAGAACAGCATCTGTATCTGATCTTGGGGCTTAGGAATTTTCCAGAATTCCTCTGATATTTATCTTTATTCGAATTAAAAAATAATCAGCCATTTCACCGTTCCTGTTTGAATTCCTAAGTTATCATTTGCCAACTACAGGAGAAGTGATGAATCTACTTGCTATTTGCAGAGCCAAATGTTTTGGGCAGATGTCTTTGTTTGATCATTGAAGTTTCTTCAAATGAGAAGCAGAAATTTTGGGAGACTTGTTAGAGAGTGCCAGCATACAACTTCCTCACTGTGAGAATGGAATCAGTGTATTTGCCTAGAGCCATATTTTTATCACATGCATCTGACAAGCTCAATAAATGTGTGATAGTAGGATGTGCAAGCCGCTGTGATATAGTGAGCTGAAAGAGAAAAGCTATGAGTAGGTAGGTAACGCAGGGAATTCATTGAAGGATAGCCTCTAATAGTTAATTATGGAGATGAGGAAAGCAACAATAACCCACAGAACAGGCTCCCTGGAAAAATTTTGGTTCAAAGACTTAGAGTCAAAGAGAAGGCTAAAAAGGCAGTTTAGAACCTGCAGAGAGGTTCCTTGGAATAAGCAAATTTATAAATAAGAGAACACTTTCCCTACATCAATCTTTTTTCAAATATTCAGATTTGCACAGATTGGTATTATGTCAGTAGTGACACTTTTGGAAGAAAGTAATTCATGATGCACAGCTACCATTGTTATGCACTATGTCAAATGCATTATGTATTAGCATGTAATATGCTACATAATTGTCCCTACACAATAAGAAGATTAATAACATTGCTTCTTAGAAATGATCAATATGAGGATTAGGGAAAATAAGTTAACTAATGTTATTCAACTTGGAGTTGGCAGAAAAGAGTTTAAACCCAATGATGTTATACCAGAATGTCATCTTTATTCATTTTGTAATATCTATTAATACCATATTTTTTTATCTCTCTGAAAACGTCAGCCTTTCTTACATTGTCTCATTGATCTCCCACTGCCTCTCCTATATATTTTAATTTTTACCTTTTCTATGACTGTTTTTGGCCGTACCAGTATTTCAACTCAGAGCATAATTGTTTAGCTTCCTTGCTCAGCTAGAACTGTACTTGAGCTACATCTTTAGCCTAGTTGGGGGGGGGGTGGAGTTGGTTATTTTGGAGAGGGAGTCTTTTGGACTTCTCTGACATGTTAGCAATGGAAACTTAACATTATTGTCAGAACCGTAAAATAATAAGCCATTATGGAAATTAATTTGGTAAGTTAAGCCAGATAGTATATGAGCCATAATAACATAAGAGAGATGAAAAAATACTCAAAGATTTGTACATGATTCTTTTCATTTATTTGTGTGTGTGTGTGTGTGTGTGTGTGTGTGTGTGCGTGTGTGTGTGTTGGTCCTGAAGCTTGGATGGAGGGCCTGGGTGCTGGCTCTTTATATATATATTTTTTTAATTAATTAAATTTTGTTGACAAGGTGTATGCAAAAGGGGTACAGTTACATAATAAGGCAATGAGTACATTTCTTGTGATATCTTACACCCTCGTTTTTCTTTTCCTTCTCTAGATCAGGTAGGCATATATACAATACCCAGTGTACCAAAATCATATACAGTAACCACATAGGATTCCTGTTTGTTTTTTTTTTTTGTTGTTTGTTTGTTTGTTTTTTATCAAGGCTAGTGCTCTACCATTTGAGCCACAGCTGCACTTCCAGCTTCTGGTAGTTTATTAGATACAGGAGTCTCCGTGGACTTTTCTGCCCAGGCTGGCTTGGAACCATGATCCTCAGATCTCAGCATCCTGAATAGCTACAATTACAGTGTGAGCCACTGGCACCTGGCTTGTACAGGAAACATTTTAACAGTTATATTAATAATAGAAGCAAATGTGAAACCGTTATTTTTTGCATTTACAAAAATAATCATACTTCATATTGGTTATTTTTATTTTCAGAAACCACTTGCCATGCTAAACTGTAGTGTGAGCAACTAAATTAGGTTTTAATTCTCACATTTGTAATAATAATGCACAGGAAATAATCACTGCCTATGAAAATGCTAATGAATGATTAAAAAGAAATCAATGCAGTCCAAAAATTTAAAAATCTAGCATTCACAAATACCAACAGTACACCTCACTTGAAGCATTCAATTTAGTTAAAACATTTTAATGTGGCTGGGAATATGGCCTAATGGCAACGTGCTTGCCTCATACACATGAAGCCCTGGGTTTGATTCCTCACCACCACATATATATATGTATGTATATATATATACATACATATACATACATATATATATATATATATATATATATATATATATATATAAGCCAGAAGGGTCGCTGTGGCTCAAGTGGTAGAGTGCTAGCCTTGAGCAAAAAAGAAGCCAGGGGCAGTGCTCAGGCCCTGAGTTCAAGCCCCAGGACTGGCAAAACAAAAAGATAAAACATTTTAATGATTTCAGGTTCAGTTTTAATGATTTTTGGTTGCTTTTATTAGTGAAAAACACATTTAGCTTCCTAATTGTTCAGGAGGCTGAGATCTGAGGATCAGGGTTCTAAGCCAGGCAGGAAAGACCATGAGACCCTTATCTCCAATGAACCACCAAAAAGCCAGAAGTGGAGCTGTGGCTCAAGTGGTAGAGTTCTAGCTTTGAGCAGAAAAGTTCAAAGATAGTGTCCAAGCCCTGAGTTCAAGCACCAAGACAGCCCCCACCCCAAACAAACAAAAAACCATTTAAATAGAATTAAAAAAAATTTAAATCATGGCCTTGTCTTTTAGTAAATTCTATCAGCTTGAGAAGCTCAAGGGAAAGAAAAGGCTCCACATTATGTATTTATAAATGCTTTGAGTTTCTTTTTCATCTACACTATACCAAATGAGATGTGCTCTCATTTGGTGGTAATAGTTTTTCACACATAACTTTTTGATTATCCTGGTGAAGTGAGGTGAATCGAGGTGGTTTTACATTTCTAATATTTTTCAAAAAGCATTGTGCGTATGTACATATACATGATTGTGTACATATCTGTGAAACCATCACTAATGGTTTTCCTGAATGCCTGGACTGTTAGCTGTATTAGCTGTATCTACCTTCTCCTACATCCATTGTAATTTGTCTTGATTCCCAGCTAACACAAACTCTTGCTCTTTAAATGGGACGTATACAGAACAAAATAGAAACTTTCTACCAACACATTCCTCACATGGCTACATCAGATTTATTCCAAGGCTTATTGAGAAAGAAAAAATGAATTCAATGAATTGCTTTGATACCTCTCCAGTGCCTTGAGTTCCCTGAAGTCTCTGAGCCTTTTTATTGGTTGAGTGCTAACATTGTTTGAGATGGAAGCAATTTACCCTGATAAGTTAAATAAGAGTCTCACTAATGGTAAAAGATGCTTAGAAAATGCCCATTTTATGTAACCAAAAGAAAATAACGTTTTGCATAACTATGACTGAGCAAATTTCATCCGTGTCTCAGTCCTAGAGTATCATCTTTTCTCATCATGAATTTATTATGGAATTCATCCCTTTGCTATCTGGAGAAAACTTGAAGTGCCAAGAGCAAGAGAATAAAAATGCAAGCAACTATGGTATTATTCTGATTTGTTTGAGGGAAACTATTAATTTCCTAGTTATAAAGTCTAGTAAGAACAACCCTTTAAAACTGTTGAGCCATGAAAGCCATTTTCCTTAAGGGCTTTAAATTTGAGAACACACTCATGAAATTTATAGCTTTGATGAGATGTTTGTTGCCTGCAGTCAAAGATGAGCGCTAGATCATTGGTTTCTCAGCATGATCCCTATGTGTTCTTGTGTGCACTAGATTTCATTAAGCTCATAACAACACAATGAATATTGCATTAATGTTTGAAAGGTGTACTTTTTTCTCCTATTTTACATCACTCATTTACACCTACATATGCTAAATATCTCTCTAGAAAGTCAGTTACACGTTTCTCATACTAATATCAATGGGGTTTAAAAAAGAAGTCACCATTTTCCTATCCATTTTGTTCAAGTTCTACTGAAAGAAACAGCTTCCAAAATCAATGCATGATTGAATCAGATGTATGTACAAGTCTGACTATGATCATTTCATGGTTCATACATAAGGGAAAGAGAATGTGCATCTTTCTTTGTGTTGCATTTCTATTCCAGCTATTGTTTTTTTTTAACAGTCTAATTTGTGCAGTGACATGAAATTATTGTTGCATTAAAAAATAGATAAGTTACTTCAGGACATTTAGATTGGAGACAACTGAGCAAGGCAGCTTATTACCTAATGATCAGAAAGAGTAAATTGTCACTGCAGGAGTCTGTCATTCCATGTCTCATGCTGAAATAATACATGGTAAAGAGCTGTAAACAAGGAAACCTGTTAGTTGCCAAATATTATTATTTTTGACATTAGGCAATATCATTAAATTTGTGAAAATATTCTAAGGTATTTTATCTGTAACTTAAAGTCCTTTGCTATTTATTATTTCAGACATAAGCAGAGTAGAGTGCAATAAGATTCAACAATTATTTGTCAAGTCTGTTTTGTCTCTTTATCCCTTTTCCCCTCATCCTAGCAGACTTTCTTTAAGAAAATTCCAGACTGCTTTTATTTTAAAAAATATCTGTTTCTATGCTCCTAGAAATTAATTTGCAATTATATATATTTAATATTTTTCTATCAGAAATATTTTATTTTTACGTGTATGGCAGTTAGTAGATTAATGTGTTAATAGAAAACTGGATAACAGGATATTCTGTCTCATGCACATCAGGCTGCATTATTAGTGAGACTCAAAGGGAGATAATTGTTTGGATTTTTTTTTTTTTTCTTTTGCCAGTCCTGGGGCTTGGACTCAGGGCGTGAGCACTGTTCCTGGCTTCTTTTTGCTCAAGGCTAGCACTCTGCCACTTGAGCCACAGCGCCACTTCTGGCCATTTTCTGTATATGTGGTGCTGTGGAATTGAACCCAGGGCCTCATGTATACGAGGCAAGCACTCGTGCCACTAGGCCATATCCCCAGCCCCAATTGTCCCAATTGTTTGGATTTTTTTTTTTTTTTTTTTTTTGGCCAGTCCTGGGGCTTTGGACTCAGGGCCTGAACACTGTCCCCGGCTTCTTTTTGCTCAAGGCTAGCACTCTGCCGCTTGAGCCACAGTGCCATTTCTGGCCATTTTCTGTATATGTGGTGCTGGGGAATTGAACCCAGGGCCTCATGTATACGAGGCAAGCGCTCTTGCCACTAGGCCATATCCCCAGCCCCCAATTGTTTGGATTTTTAATGGTGATGCTATAAGAAGCAGAATTACACAAATTTTCAGTTCATATTTGCATTTTCTTTTACTTTAGGCAGGAAAATAGAACTATTTGAAGCTGCATTGTTGAACTGAGATAGTTTTCTGAATATATTAATAAGGGACAAGACTGGTGCAGGGAGCAATGGCTTCAGAAAGGGCATGTTGTTGGTAAAAATTGAATTAACAAATGAACAACACTTGTTTAGGGTTAGGACTTTTTTTTCTCCTGGTAGGGGGAGACTGTGTCTTTTTGATCTGTATTGATTTTGAGATATCTATTTGATTTTATCTATTTCTCAAAGCCGGTTCTGGGGCTTGAATTCTGGGCCTGAGCACTGCCACTGGCTTCTTTTTGCTCAAGGCTAGCACTCTACCACTTGAGCCTCAGCCCCACTTCTGGCTGTTTCTATATATGTGGTGCTAAGAAATAGAACCCAAGGCTTCATGTATTCGAGACAAGCACTTTATTATTAGGCCATATTCCCAGGCAAGCATCACCATTTGTAATTACCAAGAATAATCTTATGGAAAGGGTTTCAGTATGGTATTTGCCTTCAATGTCCCTGAGCATATCTAGTTTTGGAATTGCTACTTCCTTCCTTCATCTCATCTCAGTCTACCTTCTCTGGAGAAAAAACTTAGCTCAAAACTTGTCTTTCCCACCTGTATCTTTCTTAGGCTCTTTTAAAATGAAACTCTCTTTCTCCCTACAGCCCTTCTTTCAGTTCTATCTTCCAAGAAACCATCTGATGACTATGATAGATTCTCAGTCATGTACGATGGAGGAAACACCATGGAAACAATCTCAGTGGCTTCAGCTAACAAAACTTTACTTCTCAGAAGCATCACTGCCTCATAGAGATCAGGTGGCTCTTTGTGTGGCAGTTTGGAAAACTGTCTCCATGATTCCTGGCATAATCACCATTTGCATGTTCTTTGCCCAGATCATTGGTACCCGGAAGGAAGAGAGTGAGAGAATGGACAGTCAACAGAATCAACTCACATTCCAATGCTTCTTCTGTGCGTCTCCACTCACATGGCTAGTGGTGAGAAATTACTCACATGGCCAACCAAAAAGAGAAAGATAAGACAGTCTTGGTTCTGAGCCCTGCAAGGAGCAGTGTTGTTAAATACAGAACTTTAAATATGCCTCCATTCATTTTCATATTCCTGGGCCTTCATTTCATAGCTATGAGCCAGAGGTGCTGGAAATGTCTCAGGGTACAGGGCTGTGACATAAGAACAGATACTGACTTGAAAGGAATTGGGGAATGCAAAGTTTGTTTCTGCAGAAGGACATGTATAAAAGACAAGTATAAGAGCCTACTGCGTGGGAAGTATTTCCAAGTTCTATCCTTGACACATTTACTGCCCTGCATTTTGATTGTTCAGAAGGGAGGATCACAATTTTGCACAATTGTCTAGCTTATAAGGCTTTTAGCCTTTACCTGAGGAATCAAATGATACTTAACTAAAGTAGGAACTTGTCAGGAAAGCACTTCTTATTCAGCTGGTATTCTACCATTGAGCCATACCTCCAGCCCCCCAGAAAAACAATTTTTCTGACAAAATGTGGCTAAACTAAAATAAGTGGGTTTTTTTTTTTTTTTTTTTGGCCAGTTCTGGGGCTTAGACTCAGGGCCTGAGCACTGTCCCTTGCTTCTTTTTGCTCAAGGCTAGCACTCTACCACTTGAGCCACAGCGCCACTTCTGGCCCTTTCTATATATGCAGTGCTGAGGAATTGAACCCAGGGTTCATATATATGAGGCAAGCACCCTTGCCACTAGGCCATATTTCCAGCTCCTAAAATAACTTTTTATAAAATGGCAGCTACCCTTAAAATGACACTTCTTATGTTACACAACCATTTAGGCAGAAAACATTCTACCTCTTGCAGAGGTCATGCATTTCTCCTTTAAAAATTTGTGGTCAGGGGCTGGGAATGTAGCTTTGTGGTAGATGCTTGACTAGCATGCATGAGACCCTGGATTCGATTTCTCAACACCACATATACAGAAAAAGGCAGAAGTGGTGCCGTGGCTCAAGAGGTAGAGTGCTAGCCTTGAGCAAAAAGAAGCCAGGGGATAGTGCTCAGACCCTGAGTCCAAGTCCCAGGACTGGCAAAGAAAAAAAAACACATATGGTCAAAATAGCATAACATAAAACTCATCAGCACTGTTTCATGTATGCAGTACAGTACTCAGAAACAAAAGGGGAGATGATGGTTTCCAGGCATTTCAGGAAGAAAGAAGTCAAGTTTCTCTCAATGTTAAAGAGTTTCAGTTGTGCACATTGTTGTGCAATAGATCCATAGAGTGTTTCATCCTGAAAATCTGAAAGTCTTTACCATTGAATAAAAGATCATTTTTTTCCTTCTCTACTCTCTGGAAAACATCATCAACCCTGTAAGACATAGTGTACCTTAAATACTTTGCGTGAATAGTCGTGCAGGTTTTCTTGTGTGTGTGTGTGTGTGTGTGTGTGTGTGACTTTATTACAGCTTATATATAATTTCCTCAAGGTTTATCCGTATGATAGGATTCCCTTATTTTATAAGATGTGGGCCACTGCTCAACTTCAATGGTATGGTTTTCAAATATTAAATCAGAAATAATGAAATCTACGGGCAGCTTTAAAAAAAAACCTGATGTTCAGGCTTCCTTTCTGTCAGTTACCTCAGAATTCTTGGATGTGGACAGAGCACTGAGCATCCTGTGTGTCATGCACAGCCACGCTGCAGAGTCAGTATTGGAGGCCATACAGACCATAGCAGGGAATAACTCCATCAGGTGCGCACTTAGGGAATCTTCATCAGTTGAGTGGAAAATGGATCTTTGGGTTTTCTGTTTGAATACTGAGGAGCCACACGATGTCAATGACAGAGACCTTGTTTGTAGTCAAATCCTGTAAACAAGTCAAATGCACCTCAAAAGGCAAATGGAAAATACACTCTGGGGCATTCATACAACGGAATGCATACTGAATCCAATTGCCTCAGTTGTACTCACTTCATGGGTTTCTTCCTTCCTTCCTTCCTTCCTTCTTTCCTTCCTTCCTTCTTTCCTTCCTTCCTTCCTTCTTCCTTCCTTCCCTTGTTTTGCCAGTACTTGGATTTGAACTCAGGCTTGTCCACTGTACCTGAGTTTTCTTTTTTGCTCAAGGCAATCCACAGCTTTACTTCCAGCTTTTATTGCTGGTTAATTGATGGGGTTTTTTTTGTTTTTTTTTTTTATGGTCTCATGGACTTTCCTTCCTGGGCTGACTTGGAACCTCAATCTTCAGATCCTAGCCTTCTGCATCACTAGGATTTCAATTACGAGCTACCTGCATCCTGCTTCACATTCTATTTCCTGAGGCAGAAGCTACTGTTTCCCGTGTGCTGCTTAGATTAGCTTCTTCATTAAAATCACTCCTCAACTGTCACTCAGACAAGAAACCTCCTTTATTTTCCTCTTTGTTGCCAAAGCTGCGGTTTTGATAAGATTCACATGTCTCATGTACAGGTTTGTGCATTTTTGGCAAAACACAGTTAACTAATATACCCAAAATAAGCAAATCGTTCTAGAATTCTCCCAAGTACCCTGCTGTCGGTATACTATCCTGTCAGTGCCTCCTCCCTACTCACTGCTTCTAGCAATCATGAATCATTTTCTGTTCCAGGCTTTTTCACAACATGGGATAAACAGGATCATACAGTATAGTATACAGCCTTCTGAGTATGGTTTCCTCCCCTTTAGTAAGCCATCTATGTCATTCCACATACCAAGACTTCATTTCCTTTTATTTGTGAGTAGTATTCAACTGTATAGCTCTATCAGTTTTTTCATTAAACAACTGAGATGTATCTGAGTGGTTTGCTTTTTTTTTAAGCAGTTATGGATACATTTATAAGCATTTGTGAAAGAGTTTTTCTGAGCATATAATTTTTGTTTTTCTTGATTGTGTGCCTAGATGTGTGATTGCTAGCTTATTACTATTAAGTATTGTTAACCATGTAAGACACTTCCACTATGCATGTATGTCTACATCCTTAGAAGCTACTATCACCAGAATTTGGTTTCATTTTTGTCTCCCCCACCTTGTGCTTGTACCAGAGCTTGAACTTAGGGCATTTTTCTCACACTTGCCATTTTTGCTCATAGCTGTTACTCTACCACATAAAGAACACATGTAGCCTGGCATTAAAAAATATTTCTAAGTAGTTGTACAAAGAGGTCTCTATTCAACAAAGCAGTTTATGAATACAAAACTATGGAGTGCTTCATGAATTTGTATGTCATCTTTGGGCGGGGCCATGCTAATCTTTTCTTTAATTTTTCTTTTTTTTTGCTGATTTAAGAGAGATCTAGGTTCTTTTTTTTATTTGCATTTTCTTTTTTTTTCTTATTTATCGTCAAAGTGATGTAAAGAGAGGTTAGAGTTTCATACGTTAGGCCTTGGGCACATTTCTTGTTCTGTTTGTTACCTCCTCCTTCATTCCTCCCTCCCCCCAAACTTTTTTTTTTTAATTTTAATTTTTTTGCCAGTCCTGGGGCTTGAACTCAGGGCCTGAGCACTGTCCCTGGCTTCTATTTTGCTCAAGGCTAGCACTCTGCCACTTGAGCCACAGCACCATTTCTGGCATATATATATATATATATATTGCTGAGGAATTGAACCTAGGGCTTCATGCATTCAAGGCAAGCACTCTACTGCTAAGCCACATTCCCAGCCCCATGCTAATCTTTTCTATGTCTTTCCAAAGTTATTATATGGGCTACTCTGGCAAGCACTCCAGCCTGGCTTTATACTTGTTAATGGAGACGGAGTTTCACGAACTTTTCTGCCCTGGATAGCTACGAATAATGATCCCATGGCTATTAGCCTCTTACGTAGCTAGAATTAAGTGTGAGCCACTAGAACTTGGATAAAGCTTTTATTAAGTGCTAATAAAGTTTGAACTCAAACCCTCCCAACTGCTAGAAAGACACAGTACCACTGAGCCATTCTTCCAGAACTATTTTGTTTTTTCCTATTTATGACTTTGGCAGTCAATTGCTCTTCTGTTAAAATAATCAAAATTTCTTTCTCTTGACAGCCATTCTTTCTAAAACAAGTTGCTTCTTCTTAATGAAATGTCTATTTTCACTTGCTGGAAGCCATTCTCTCAAAAAACTAGGCACAAGTATTAGAGAAGAAAAGAACTTTAATACAAAATAGAAGGCAAAATTGATGTAGAATTTAATTTTACTTTAGGCCTATTGTAGATTTCAATAATATTAGCCTACAAAGCTAAGAATACTATGACAGAATTGTTAGAGTGAAGAATACTAAATATAACACAAACTAAGGAATTACTGGTTCAAAATGCCCTCACAGAATCTGTTACCAGTAAATTTCTTTTACATAGACAAAATCAAGTACATGCACTTTCTAAAACTTTGAGGAAGGAAAAGTTAGGCAACAATTAGTCTCTAAGTATTCTAAACACATCCAGGGAGGATATATTTCTCTAGTTTATAAAGGCTTTCATTTCTCTGCAGCTCACTGAACTGACAAAATGTCAAAGGGAAATATCAGCACATAGTATCCATAGTTTATATTACAATATATTGTGGAATAAAATAGCTCCTAGCCTCCCTTATAAAATATAACAAAATACATCCATTAACGGAAACCTCTTGTTGTGCACTCATTCACCTTTCGTCTATGTCTTTCTCCTACTGGCTTAGGGCATCACGACCCACAAATCACACTCTGAGAACTGAGCTGCAAGGACAATCTTGGGTAGCAAGCTGAGAAACTGGCCCTCTGAGAGATCTCCTTAGGAGAAGCCTTCAGAAGCAGGCCCTGCTTTTGGCTAGACTGTGGTCTGGGCAATCATCTGAAAGGACACATATGCTGTTGGCACTCCTGGTCCAACACTGCCTTGGAGAAGTTGTTTTGTTTTTGTTTTTGTTTTAACAGGAGGACACAAATAACAATCTGCAAATTGTGTGTGCTTCTGCCAGACAAGCTAATTTCTTACATAAACCATGTTTTAGGCCTTTTTGGTACTTCAGTGGCCGTTCAAGTTCTGGCTTGAGCTGGGTGAATGAAGCATTTCCTTGCTCAGGAAGAATTAATGAATGCTATGCAGTTTTAGAGGGCTTGGTTAATGATATGTTATTCAACTTTTACTTAGTTTCTCTAAGTAAAATGAGAGAATCTGAGATCTAGTCATCATTGTGAAGTGCCAAAATGTAACCACACCTCTCCACCAAGAGAATTTGTGTCCATCTGTTAACCAACATGGTATACTGTGAGACAGATTCAGACCTACCCCTAGGTTAATTTTCTTTATCTGTAGATCTCTAACTGTGGTTAATTTTTAAGATGAAAGTTCTCTGGTTTTAAATTTTGTTAATTTATTAAATATACACATACTACTCTTCAGGAATATGTCCATTATGGAAGAAGACCCATTTTAGAAATATAGCATCTATACATGCTCATTGACACTGAATTAGACTGAGTCAGAATGAAGAACACAATGATGACCACCTTTTTTTTTTTTTTTTTTTTTTTTTTTGTTCCTGCGGCTTGAACTCTGGGCCCAGGTGCTGTCCCTGGGCTCCTTTTGCTACAGTACCACTTCTGGCTTTTTCTGTGATTAATTGAAGATAAAAGTGTCATGGACTTTCCTTCCTCATCTAACTTCGACTCTCCATCTCAGATTTCAACCTCCTGAGTAGCTATGAGTACAAGCATGAGCCACTGGTCCCCAGCTCAAGGAGACATTTGTTAAAGGTGGCAAGAAAAATTTTGTGCAGGCTGATGCAGAGAGAGAGAGAGAGAGAGAGAGAGAGAGAGAGAGAGAGAGAGAGAGAGACAGACAGACAGACAGACAGACAGAAAGACAGAGAGACAGAGACAGAGACAGAGAGACAGAGACAGAGACAGAGAGACAGAGACACTCTAGTGGAAACAGTACACAATTCTACTGCTAAAAAGAAAGGTACTGAAGGATACTATAGGGAGATGATGTCACCTAATATAATTAGACTACCTGCATTTAAAAACTAGTGTTTATCAAACTTTGGGTCCTATCCTCTGATAGAACGTAGAGTGTTTATGTTTAGAATTCCACAGTTCTTAACTCTACGCTTCATACTTCCTCATATTTGTCTTTTTTTCCCTCCCCCAACCCCTTTTCTTTCATTATGGGCAAAGACCTATCACTTGCTTCTAACCAACCAATTATGATTAAAATGAGAGAGTGAACACTATTCCATGTTCACACAATCCATCTAGTAAAAGGATTTGTTAAAGTCTGCATGTTGGGTCCTCCTCAAATTTGGAAGTTGAAATCCTAACACCCAAAGTGATATTAGTATCCAAGAGTGCTGGGAAGTGATTAAGTCATGAGAATTTGGGTCCCAAATAAATGGGATTAGTGCCCTTGCAAAAGAGCCCCCAAAGAACTGCCTTGCCATTTAAGGACATAGGGAGAAGACCTGTGGATCAGAGTGGGTCTTCAACAGTCACTGAATCAGTTAGATCCTTTGATCTTTAACTGCAGCCTGAAGAACTATAAAGAAATCAATTCCTGTTGTTTACAAAACTGTGCTCACTTGCTGGCTTTGATGAAAGAACATCCAATAGATAAATAAATGAAGGCGATTGGTGGAACTGAAGATAGCTCACAGCCAACAGCCAATCAAACAACAGACTTTCAGTTCTACAACTAGGAGGAAATAAATTCTGCCAACAACCTACTTGAACTTGGAAGGAATCCTTTCCCAGTTGAGCATTCGGATGAAATGCTTCCCTCGGGTGGCACTGTGATTACCGCACTGTGATTACAGCACTATAGAGGACCAAGCTAAGTGGTACACAAGTTCTTGATCCTCCCACAGTGTTACATAATTGTGCTTTTTTTTTTTTGGCTAAGTTGGTGGCAATTTGTTTATAGCAATAGACAGCTAAAATGGTTGGTGTTTACAAAAGCATGTTAATTGAATGCTATAACCATATCATGCTTCATTTTTTTAAAAGAAAGTTTTAAATCTCATGAAATAAAATGTTGCACTTTATACTTCTCCACTCCCTTAAGTCTCCTTTAAATGCAGTGCCTTTTGACAAATACAATGAAGAAACTGTCAGACCAGAGTTGCCCCAATTCTTTCCCATTACTAAGCTGTTAGACTTTATCTCACAGTGACAGATACCTGAGAGGAACAATTTAACGGAAGAAAGAATTATTTTGGCTCATGCTTCAAAGGTTCCAGTCCATGGTTAGCTGGCTGCATTGTTCTCAGGCCTGTAGAAAGGCAGAAACATGATGGAGGAAAGGTGTGGCCAACTAAAGCTGCTTTCCTCATGTCAGAGGAAAGAAACAAAGGAGTAACAACAATAAGGGCAAGAAACCCATTAAAAAACAAATCACAGGGGCTGGGAATATGGCCTCGTGGCAAGAATGCTTGCCTCCTATGCATAAAGCCCTGAGTTCGATTCCTCAACACCACATATATAGAAAATGGCCAGAAGAGGCGCTGTGGCTCAGAGTGCTAGCCTTGAGCAAAAAGAAGCAAGGGACAGTGCTCAGGCCCTGAGTCCAAGTGCCAGGACTGGCAAAAACAAAAACAAAAACAAATAGCAGAGCTTTAAGATTTTCATTTGAAGTCCATTTTGTTTTGCCAATGTATTAATGTTTAGAGGTCTGTTATACTAATGCTATTTATTAATTTTTTCATTTCCATACACAATTTAACTAAAGAGCTTTTTCAAAGCACCAGTGTCTGTTAAAAAAAGTATTTTTAAATAAAGTTTCTTTTGTTGTAGCAGAAAAACAAAACATACCACAAATGACCCACTTCTGGCTACTAGACCCTACCTTCCACAGTTCTACCACCTCCCAACAGTCTACTCAAACTTTGAGTTTATTCAATCTGGAAACATCCTTACAGACCCTTGCTAGTGAATGCTTACTTATCTCCTTGGCAACTCTCAACCCAATGAAGTTGAGAGGCAAGATTAACCAGTATAGGCTCCCAGCCTGATTTTGATGTCATAACTTCAGGTAATATCATCTAAGACTGGTTTTCAAATGGTCATACCCAAGAGGTGGTTGTAAAGAGTAATCACCTTTTGAAATGCATTTCCACCTCCTCCAAGGTAAAGTGCTATCTAAAACAGGTACTTGCCCAGGCCGTCATAAGGGAACCAAACTCCAGAAGCTCAGCTTCCTTGTATTCTCATTGCCAGACTAATCTAATCTACAAGAGGATATTCTAAGGGAGTAGACTCCAAGGTGATTTTCCATTCCTACTTTTGTTCATCAAAGTAAGATACCTTTCACAGGATAAAAAGACAAACAACTACAAAAGCAATACCTGCAAAACTGTTTGGTGTAAACCAACTGAACAACTCATGGGGGAGAGAGAAATGGGAAGGGGGAGGGGGGAATGAGGGAGGAGGTAACAAACAATACAAGAAATGTATCCAATGCCTAATGTATGAAACTGTAACCTCTCTGTACATCACTTTGACAATAAATAAGAAAAAAAAAGTAAGACACCTTTCCTTTCTATCCCTAGTATGCCTGTAAGTGACAATCAAAAACACAACGTGAAGTTCTAGAGTCCATATGAGGAAGTGAAAGACTATAAAATTCTTTCATCAAGTAGAGTTCCTATTCTTTACTTATTCTTGTTCTTGTACTTAGCAGAATATCTTACAGGGAGGAAGGGGGTTGATGTGGCCATTTTTGGAATACAATCTACCTCAAATGGGCAAATATATGCATAGATGAACATCTCTTCATAAATTGCTAAGACAAAATAAATTATGTCAAAGCATACAGCTAGGCACATTCCCAGGAATGTAAAATATAAAGCCCTGTGCTTGGTTGCTAATGACTGCCTGAGTGTGGCAGTCAATCACAGGGAAAGAGACTTGATAAGTCCTGGGGTTCATGCATACTTTTAGTTAATTTGTATTGCAAAGCAGAAAGGGAACAGATGATGAGTTAACCCAGTTGCCATGCCAAACATAGAAACTAAAGCTCACAGTCAGCCTAAAGTTAAGGTATTGTTGATAAGTATGATAAGGTGCCCTTTAATGAGTTGCAAAACTTGAACTTGAACCCAGATTTAGGCTCTTATGTCCCGAGTGTTTTCCATGCCATAGCATCAACTGACTGTTTCCCACTACAGCAGAAGGCAGCACGAAACCAATGCTGTCTCTTGTAAGACAACACTTCAGGTTCTTTTTATGAGATTCACTTGTTTATTACAATGTGCAGAACATTAGGTTCCTAGCCGGATTTAGATTCTACCCAAGTCTTTCAGATGTGAGCCTGTTCAATTGCATTCTTAACCTATAAACATAATGACAGACTATGCCCCAGGAGAGGCTTATAAAAAACACCACAACTTATGGGATTCTAGAAGTATTTTTGTAATAAATGATAATATGCTGGTAAATATTTATGAAAACTGAAATTGCATTATTTTTTGAGACAGTGTCACTCTGTAGGCCAGACTTGTCCTGAACTTACAATCTTCTTGTCTCATTCTCTCTGAGTGCCAAGGTTATTGATGTATATCACCACACCCAAGTCACTGAAAATATAATAAACAATGTTAATTACTTTTAAAACTGAGAGATGGATTAATTTTAGTTTGATCGTGTTTTTATTCCTAAAGTGGGTATACAGCACACCACGGAGTTACATAAGATACCTAAGTGTGAATGCTTCATTGATTGTATGAAATACAGCAGGAAAGAACAAAGTTGTTAGCTTCCCAGGAATTTCTCATTACAGAGGCATATATAACCTATCTATGCAAATTTACTCTTTATATATGGCCAATTCCCTCAAAAAGAAGGGATAGCTTATCCAATGGATACAAACAAATTAGAAAGAAATAAGCATCAATAAGTAAAAGAAGGAACAGGTAATATGAATTAGGATAGAAAGCCAAGATGAGAAAATAGTAAAATGCAGACAAGCAAGTCCTACTGAGTTGTTAAAGTCAAGTTGCAAATTTGGTTCTGAGCTTCCTGGAGGCTAAGCAGCTAGAAATTAATGGATAGACTAACTGATTGTGATATGTTATCAGTAGGAAAAATGTATTTTCCATTAGCTGCCTAATTCTTTAATACTTTACACTAAATATCCCTTACAGATAAAGCTTACTATGGAATTTTTTTGTGCAAAATAAAGGGACTGCTAATTAGAAGGAAATATATAAAAACATGTTTATACAAGTGTTTGTCATGAAAACCAGAGGTTTCAAAAATATGATAAGGAAGAAGCTTTCAAAGTGTTCCAGGTTAAATGGGGAAAAGTAACCAAAAGCCTGCTGCTTTGAAGGTTTAATCCAAGATGCTTATCCAAACCCTTTGTTGAGCAAATCTTGCAAATAAGACCTTGCCGGAAGATCCATAGCATTTTCTGTGGGAGCCTGAAATGTCAGCAAAACAGACTTTCTGATGATATTATGCAGCCAGAGCCCCCTCATAGTTGGGGTGAGGGTGGAGGGGGAAGATAGTAAATTGTTTCATTGCCTGATTTTTATACTGTATGACATAACAACTTTTCTGATAATAGGCATAACCTAAAGAGAAAACAGAACAAATAAGAAAAGAAATAAGGAAAGAAAAAAAAACCCAGCATTACAAGAGTCAGACACACAAATCCTCAGCAATTACTGATATTATTAGATATGTTCCAAGTGAGGGTAGTATGACTTTTATACAGATGGAAAATAAATGCATATTTTATTTAATTCATAGGTAAAAAGGAATCCAAGCAGGTATTATAACTGGTTTGGATGAGAATCCAGAGGAAAATGCATTCATATACATCAGGAACATTGAAATGAATTTTCAAATGGACCCCAAAGTGTTTTTTTTTTTTTTTTTATGAAAGAAGAGGGCTCTCCTCCCACCAGACAATTCATTTGCCGGTCTGCAGATTGACAGGATTGGATTTGCCATCGACTCTCATTTGCTCATAGGTAATGAAAGATTAGAATCAGTTATCTCTGGAAATGCACCTCTCTAGGACTCACAGATTTCAATTAGCGATTCAGTGGAATAATCTCATTTTCGTGTTGGGAATTCCCTAAGTAAATATGACTGCCATCCCAGACACCTCACTGGTGTGATTATTTGGGGAACAGTTTGAAGTGAATGATGGTCTTCTTCACACTTCCTTGGATACATAAATGGAACAGGTAGCCTTCACTCCACTGGTGTCAGAGATAGGTAGCCTATTCACCAAGTTTATTTCTTTTGTAATCAGGAGTGGTTGAATTCTGGTCAAATCAAGTGGACATAGTGGTGGAATCACTTTCATGTGCCCTTCTCTGCCCCCACCAGCTAGATGCAGAACACTCCAAAGCACATGGGACCAGGAGACCTATTCCAAAATGGTCCTGGGTGCCTGAATGGCTATGAACTTTAGTCTGAGTTTTGTGATTTATTTGCCATAGCACCTAATATTACCTAGCAAATATGTGTCAAATTTCTTTTGACTTTAAACATATTAAATATAGATATGTTCACATTGTTCATACTCAAAACAATGCAAGTATATATATTCACAAGAATGTTCTCATCTGGGGCTGGGGTTATGGCCTAGTGGCAAGAGTGCTTGCCTTGTATACATGAAGCCCTGGGTTCGATTCTCTAGCACCACATATATAGAAAATGGCCAGAAGTGGTGCTGTGGCTCAAGTGGCAGAGTGCTAGCCTTGAGCAAAAAGAAGCCAAGGACAGTACTCAGGCCCTGAATGCAAGCCCATGACTGGCAAAGAAAAAAAAAGAAGAAGAATGCTCTCATCTCACTTTTTTCTTCCCTTTCTGGGCTCACCCACTCCTAGGGCTATAACTATTTAAAACAATTTCTTGGAAATCATGCAATGCATCTTTATATATACAATAAATGTATACAAATAATATGTCTGCACATCTTATTTTCTTCTTACCCAAAGCTAACATACGATTTCAACTGTATCTTGCTTCTTTCACAAAATAAGGCATTCTGGTGGCCTTTTATTGGGTGATATTAGCCTCCTCCTTTATTCCTGCTAAATGGTTCCTTTGGAAATGTTACTATAGGTTATTTAACCAGTCACTCATTGATGGACATTTGTCATTACATCTTTTTGAAGGAAGATTCAGCTTGAGTAAACCCATGTCAGTATAGGATTTAAGCACAGTCCTGATGGATTGCAGGCCATAGAAGAGACAGCTACCTGGAAGATTCTTTTCTTTAAATCACAAAAGACAATATGCAACACACATAGAGAGAGCCTAAAAGAAAGAAATGGGGGCAATTGAGTGGAATTACCTTCACCACAGCAGGTAGCAAGGGAAGGGCATGGTCACCTCATTCAACTGCTCCAGGATCTTATTTGTGTCTATAGAGTAATCAATCCACAATTGGTTCCAATAGATGACCACTGATATTTCTCATAAAGGTAGGCCCTCACTGACTTGCAATTGCATGTTAGAAACTTTTTCGCTTCTGTAGGGGATGGCTTTACCTTTAAGACCTGGCTGCTGGCCACTCCCTTCTCCCTCCGGGTTCTACCGGAAGAGATGCCAAACCAGCCCCACCCTCTCATCTTCGAGCACATGTCTCCTAATGGCGCCGGAGACCCCAGTGGCCCGGTCCTTGGGTGTCGGGAGCCAACAGCGAAATTCACCCTGACTTCTGGCTTACTCTCAAGGGCGTGCAAGGTCATGGCTTAGGGAGCCAACAACAAAGTTCATCCTAACCTCTGGCTATGTTGTTATCTCAAGGACATGCAAGGACATGGTTTACTTGAAGGACAGTACTAATCCCGAGATGTTTTATTATGTCAATAAGAGTCTGTTATGTAAACCATTCAACCATATCTTGTTTTACTTTGTGTTGTTATTTACCAATTTCAGGGCCTTCCTGTTTTCTTAAACCTTAGTTAATCCTATGCTATTTCCTGGTTGTCAAACTGTATATAAGCTGGAATTTAAGAATAAACATGTCTGCAGTCTTGAGTTTCAACCTTACGGCTGCAGACCTCCCATACCCCATCTTTGTCTCTTGTCTTTTTTCTCTTGCCTTATTTTTCCTTTTCCTTAATCCTCGCCACCCTCAGTCAGGATTCCTGTTCACTGCCGGCTGGCTTGGCAGGCTTGGGGGACTGTGGTCTCCGCCCATAGAGGAAGTTCCGTGACGTTGTGCCAAGTCGCGAGACGACCACCAAGAAGGCCACCGAGACTCAGACGTTCTGAAATGCAAAAGCAAGGCAAGGTTTTATTTAAGCGAGCTGCAACTCAGGCCTCGTCCTCCCCACCGGCACAGCGGAGGTTAGGAGGGAGCCCTGAGCTGTGTTTACACAGGGCTTATAAAGGCCAAAAAACAAAGTTACAGCCATCAGGTGTTCAAGCAAGACAAAAACAAAGTTACAACCATCCAGTGTTCAAGCAAGACAAAAACAAAGTTACAGCAATCAGGTGTTCAAGCAAGCAAGACCAGGACATGAGTGCAAATCTGATTGGCTCAGGGCTCGAGGCATTCTGGGGGCAGTTAGAGTTAAGCATTCCCAGCGGTTAGAGTTCTAGACTGGCTGGGCCCTAATAAGTTTGTCCTGGGTCTGCTCACAGGGCTTGCTTATCTCAGGTTCACATGGTAAAGTGGGGTTCACGTGGTAAAGTGGGGCCTGACTTCAAAGTCTGGCACTTCAACATCACCATGATGGACAGTTCATTAGCCAATCGTTAATACCCACTTAGTCCCTCCTCTTCCTGCTGCCATTACTGTTATATAAACCCCTCCCTTGAATAAAATCCTTTGGAAGCTGGTAGACCATTGGGCGGCTCCCCCAGGAATCTCCATGTTGAGTGTCGTCTCTTAAACGTAAAGGAGGCTGGGGACTGAAGTAGAGTGGGGGTTTGCTACAATGAAACGGGGTCCCCCAAGGGAGGGGATTCCTGGTTCCTCCAAGAGTCCACCACACAGTCTCCAGCTACAAGATGACAAAAAGACAGATTTATTGGGGAGGTAAAAAGTGAACAAAAAGTGAACCGACCGGCCTTGGTCGCAGCCCAGACTCAGGAGCCAAAACTCCTGACCATGTGTGCAGGGTCAGGGCCCAGACTCAGGAGCTGGAGCCGCCCGCACGTGTGCAGCCCAGATTCGGGAGCTGGAACCGCAGGTACGTGTGGCCTTCCAGCCTGGTTGTAAGGCAACATCACAATCAAACTTGCCCCATGCAGGATACAGCACTTATGAAGCACGCTAGGTCGCACGAAGGTGGCCAATAGAGTTACAGTCTGTCTCATAGTATCTATTTGACCCAACCTATCATTCTAGTTAGAATTGGCACATGGATTTGGCAGGGCTCACATGATGCAGGTGGATACACCTATTCATAGGAGGGCACAGGTTCCCTTGAAGCTCCCAGGCCTCAGGTGGTCAATTTACATAACTTATCATAATAAAGGGGAGCTTCCCTGAATAGGGTGGGGGAGGGCTTAGTTGAGATGGAGTTGGCTTCTGCTCTTATCTGAGGTGGAGTCAACCTGAAGTTCCTCCACAGCTAATGATGGCACTGGCCAGATCTGACCTCCCTCTTACAGGGACACGCGGGGATTTCGGCAGCCCTATCCCAGCTCAGCTTAGCCTGACCAGGACACGCTCTGCCCTCCCGCCGGCAGGAGCAGTGCGCAGAGCCGAGTGTCCCCCACAATTGGAGGCTTGGCGTCTCCCCGGGGGGATGTGGAAATTAGCCTGACATGCTTCAACTCCTCTTTGTAGAGGAAACTAAAGACAATACTAATTTTATTGCCAACTAAGAATTACATAACTCTTGGCATTAATTCTTACTTTTCTCTCTGCATTTTGTATACTTCCTCTTGCATGTTTAAGACTAGACTATGTATTTCGTTGTGTTTTTTTTTTTTTTTTTTTTTTTTTTTTTTGCCAGGCGTGGGGCCTGGGACTCAGGGCCTGAACACCGTCCCTGGCTTCCTTTTGCTCAAGGCTAGCACTATATCTCTTGAGCCACAGTGCCACTTCTGGCTTTTTCTGTTTATGTGGTCCTTAGGAATTGAATCCAGGGCTTCATGCATGCTAGGCAGGCACTCTACCACTAAGCCATATTCCCAGCCCTGGTCTATGTATTCTTCTTTTCTCTCCCAGATTCAAATACAGGAAGGATCCATCATTGAATGTCCTTCTCCCTAAAAGTTGAGCCACAGAGCCACTTCTGGCCTTTTATATATATGTGGTGCTGAGGAATTGAACCCAGGGCTTCATGTATATGAGGCAAACACTCTTGCACTCTTTTCACTAGGCCATATTCCTAGCCCCTAGGACCTACCTTATCTTTATAATTTTCTCTCCTGGAATTTTCAGAGTAATTTCTTTCTTTTCTTCTTTCTTTTGAGCTATGAGCATCTTCAAATGTGTAGAAAGGGCCTAAGCAATGTTGGAAACAGACCATTGTGACGTATTTCATGTGCTAAAGATTCTGCAGCTTCCCAGGCACCTGATGTTTCTCTTTTGCAATCCACATTGATAATTTTTCAAAAGTACCCCTTTTGTTTAGTTTATGTTGGGTTCAGTCACAGTAAAGAGTCCTGATTATGAGCTAGAACTCCCTAGAGTTTTTCTTTTATAAACCAGGATGTCAATTTATTTTAAATAACGCAAAGATAACTGCCAAGTGGATTGGCATATGACTACAGACTGGTTAGCTTCTCTTCCCTAGAGAACAGCCTGTGTGGGAAACAAAATTATGATGAAAATGTTGCTTCACAAGTGTAGTGTCAGGATAAAAGGAGTAGGTCAATCTCAAGGGTTTTTTGACAATCCATGGCACTTCAGGGAAAGAATGCCTGCTAAGTAGGGCAGAACAATTCTGCCAGCTAAGCCAGACCCAACTCTATTGCAAAATTCTTAGATCCGCATTGACAAAGTCTTTTCTACATTTCACTTGGGTGTTTGTCAGTCATTGAGGAATGCTGATCTTTTCATCAGTCACTTAATTTTGTATGTTTTCAACTTAGCCTGTTGACCTTGGCACTCTTCTCCATGACCAAATCTATACTTCTG
Organism: Perognathus longimembris pacificus; assembly: GCF_023159225.1. Classification (NCBI taxonomy): domain Eukaryota; kingdom Metazoa; phylum Chordata; class Mammalia; order Rodentia; family Heteromyidae; genus Perognathus; species Perognathus longimembris. The sequence goes on from NC_063162.1 coordinate 123,193,252, forward strand.
CAACTTGCGTTTCCCTTCTCAGGTTGGAGAAACCTTTCAAATCTCCTAGGACTTGTAGCATAACTCCTCGGTGAGACATTCTGATTTCTGCTCAAATCAGAGTTTAGTCCTGTCCCTCCATGACCCTTTTCATGGGCACACATTTCTCTCCTTTTGTGGTGGTGTTAAGCTGCCTGGGAATTGTGTCTCTAAGATAATAAATTCTTTTAAGACTGGTTCAGCTACTCTGGAAAGCGTTATGGAGATTCCTCAGAAGGCTAAGCATAGAGCTCCCCTATGACCCAGCAGCCCCACTTTTGGGCATCTACCCAAAAGACCACAAACAAGAACACACTAAAGCCACCAGCACAACAATGTTCATCACAGCACAATTTGCCATAGCTAGAATATGGAACCAATCCACATGCCACTCAGTAGAAGAATGGATCAGGAAAATGTGGTACATATACACAATGGAATTCTATGCCTCTATCAGAAAGAATGACATTGCCCCATTTGTAAGGAAATGGAAGGACTTGGAAAAAATTATACTAAGTGACGTGAGCCAGACCCAAAGAAACATGGACTCTATGGTCTCCCTCATAGGGAATAATTAGCACAGGTTTAGGCTAGTCACAGCAGAAGATCACAAGAGCCCAATAGCTATACCCTTATGAACACAAAAGATGATGCTAAGTGAAATGAACTCCATGTTATGGAAACACCTGTTATATCACTGTTGTAATTACTTTCAACATGCGATGTGAAACCGTAGCTTCTATTGTTGATGATCCTCTTGTACCCCCTTTCTGTGGTTGTACCTGCACTATCTCTGTATCTTATCTGAGTATATTGGAAACCGTGTATACAGGTATTAGAACAAGGAAACTGAAAGGGAATACCAAAATTGAGAGACACAGGGTAAAAAAGACAAACAACTACAAAAGCAATACTTGCAAAACTGTTTAGTGTAAATCTACTGAACAACTCATGGAGGGGAAAGGGAAAAGGAAAGGGGGAAGGGGGGAATGAGGGAGGAGGTAACAAACAGTACAAGAAATGTATCCAATGTCTAACGTATGAAACTGTAACCCCTCTGTATATCAGTTTGACAATAAAAATTTAAAAACATGAAAAAAAATTCTTTTAGGAAAGGTATTCAATCTTATCCATTCTTCTTGATCTTCAATTTCTCAAATAATTCATGAAAAATAGTAGATGCATAGATTCATGTTTGGTGTTATCTAGAAGAGAGGTGTGTGTGTGTGTGTGTGTGTGTGTGTGTGTATCAGTAGTGAGGCTGAACTCAAAGCTTCACACTATTACTTAGTTGTGTTTTTTTTTTTTTTTGTCTCAAGCCTGCTGCTCTACTTGAGTCACACCTCCACTTCTGGCTTTTTACTGGTAAATTGGATAGAAGAGTCTTCTGGACTTTTCTGGTTGGGCTGGCTTTGAACTTTCATCTTCAGATCTAAGACTTCTGAGTAGCTAAGGTTACAGTCATGGGCCACCAGGGCCTGTGTGGAGTTTAGTTTTTATTAATGGTAAGAGGTTGTTGCTCAGAATTTTGGGAAATATTTGACAGAAAATCGAAATGCCTTTAAAAATTTGGGTGAGGACTTCAGAAACAAGTATAAGCCACCACAAGCCAGGGACACAGCAGATGTTTGTGGATACCTGGCATAAAGGTCATGAGCATTCCTTAAACTTTCTCTGTATGCTTTCTACATTCTGCCGCAGACCTACTTCTTCCTTACTCTGGGAGAGGTGAGCGCTGATAAGCTTGGAGTTGTACCTCTCCCAGCATCAGCTACCGACATGGAACTAAAAATTCCCAAGCTTGTGATTGAAAATTCTTGAAGAATTATACAGGGGATGAAAAACATAATGGCATTGTCTCTGATTCTTTACTTCTCTCTAAATTTCTTCCTTGATTTTGACTGTGATATTCTCCTCACATGCTCTAGGGAGTGGAATCTGAGGCCAGCTTCAGGAGGCCTCTTCTGCTTCTGCTTCTGCTCTTTGGCTGTTCTGTGAGGCCAGGCCTAGGCCAACTCTGAGGTCCCAGGAGGGGATAAGAGCTGTGAGGAGTGGACTAGCCTTGTTCTGGGTACAGGCTGCATCTGCTGACCCCTGTTGACTCAATTGCATGAGTGAGCTTAGCCAAGACCATCAGAACCATGCTGCCAAGCCCAGCTGTCACTCAGATGAGTTCCAGCTTTGGAGAATAAATTGATTTTAAGCCATGAGAGTTTACCTCAGAAGTTTTGCAGGAAAACTTCTGCTACAAAGTTCTCAGCCTTATAAACTTGCTAATTGATCCTGAACACGATGCTCACTCATGTGTATTTCACTCCTCACCTCTATAAACAAGGGGATAGTAACCAGCTGTGTGTATGTATGTGTGTGTGTGTGTGTGTGTATGAGAATTTTTATGAGAATAAGAGGTCTTAAAATGTAGAATGGCTGTCACATAAACATGGACAATCTATTTTCCATGGAGACCCACAGGTAGGAGGGTGGATCTTGAAATTAACATTGCTTAGACAAGTGACCATCCTGGGGCTCATGCAATGTGGATAGAGGGGCAGATGAGCTATTAGAAAATGGAGGTTGCCATGTAGCCAGAAGGTTGGATGTGAATGAAGATGTGTTTGCTAGGGATGGTGGATGGTGAATCCACATTAACATGGGAGGAGGGCTGGGCAAACAAACACCAAAAGAAAATAGAATCATGATCTAATTATTTCTCAACTTCTAGTTTCATTGGTAAACTCTGAATCATAAATGATTTCAGATACTTAGCAAGGAGTATGAGTGCAACCTTTCTCTTTGATTTACCTCCCATTTCTGCTCAGAAAAGTGTCTTTTAAATCCTTTGTTGTGTGAAAAAAATTAATAATAAATGCAATACATAATAATGAATGTAAAGCAAACAAGCAGGAGCTACTTAATAAGCGGTAGCAGGTGCCAGAGCCATTTTTATTCTTGGCCTCCTCTCTGATGGGCTGTTTCTCATTAGCTTACTCTCAGGAGAAGAGCCTTTCTAACCTTGCCACTTGTAGTTCAGTGTTCTCTTCCCTGACTGCAGCCTAAAGCACTCTTGTTAAAACATGATATTCTGGGCTAGGAATATGACCTAGTCGCAAGAGTGCTTGCCTCGTATTCATGAATCCCTGAGTTAAATTCCTCAGCACCACATATATAGAAAAGGCCAGAAGAGGAGCTGTGGCTCAAGTGTTAGAGTGCTAGCCTTGAGCAAAAAGATGCCAGTGACAGTGCTAAGGCCCTGAGTTCAAGCATCAGGACTGGCAACCCCCCCTCCAAAAAAAACCAACAACCCACAGCAACAACAAAAACCACATGATAGTCTAAAAACAAAAAAAGAGAAAGAAAGAAAAAAAAAACATGATATTCTTAGGAGAAGATCACAAGGACTCCATAGCTTTGTGCATGTGATCATATAAAATGCTGCTTATTGAAATGAACTCTAGAGAAATCGAAACTAGTTTTTTTTTTATTTTACTCTTTTTGGATTGGTTTTAAATTTTATTGTAAAGGTGATGCACAACTTGCATAACCAGAAACAAAATGTTTTTAATTTTATTTTTGCCCTCCCCCTCTTTTTCACCGGTTTTGACATCTGTCCCCTTTGTTTTGCATGTAAGTCTATCTGATTTGGGAGAGGGAAAGAGGAAGCACAAAAATGGTGGGACAAAGGGTGAATCAATTCAGCAGTGATACTCACTAGACACTATGTTGGAATTGAACTAACTATACAACTTGTGGGAGAGGGGAATCAGGGGGGAAATACTGGGTGAAAACAAGAGAAGAGGTAACACTGTTCAAAAAGAAATGTACTAAATACCTGACTTATATAACTGTAACCCCTCTGTACATCACCTTTAACATAAAAACCCCACATGTTATAAAGTCTGAATAAGAACAAGGTATGGGAACTCTGACATAGTTCCTTCTGGGTGCATTCCTATCTCTAGTTTCACAAAGGGGACCAGCTCAAGAGAACCCTTAGATTTGTGGTTGGGAAATCCTCTTTCATAAAGATTCTGAATGGCAAAGATGTTATTAAAACCTTCAAATGATGAGTAATGGAGAAAAGGGAGGCATTAACTGCCTCCAACCCCTTTTGTCTCTCCTTGGCTGAAACTCCTGACTGACACTGGGGAAATGGTGTACAGCCTGCTGCACTGGGCTGTCATTAGTGTGTGCCTGGAAAGGCAGATTTCCGCCCACCCCCCCCCCACAAATAGACCTTTGCAGGGGATTGCTCATTATTCCCATGACATTATGAAAGGAAGAAAAATGCCAATTAGTTTTGAACCCCGGGAAAGAAAGGAGAACAGCAAGCAGTTTTCTTCTGGCAACAAGCAGAGAGCATTTAAGGCTACACAGATCACAGACTGATCGTGTGTATTTTCCTGTTTCCATCCTTCCATCTGACAACAAACAGACACAGCCTCCATCTTTCCCAGAGGAAGAGGAAGATGGACCCGACTGGCTGCCATTTCTGAGCACTGAAAGCAATTGCCCCTTGTCAGATCTCAAGCTGGTGTCAGGAAGCTAGGAGGGAGAAGGGCATTCATAGTGAGTGAATGGAAGAATTTACCCAGGAGAGAGAAGGAACAAAGGAAATCTTGCTATAGGGAACTAATTAAACTTGCAGTCATAATTATAGATACCTTCTCTGGACAAATGAAACCATTTTTAAAATCTTGACATTTCTATGTTGGGACTGGGGTATGTTGAGTGGGGACAGGGTGGGTAGGGGGGTTTTAAATGGAGAGATATGGATAGAAGGTTGTTATGAGCTGAATGTCAGGAGCATGGAATCATGTGCTTCATGGTTTGTTTGGGTGCTTAGTGATTAGTTCCTCAGAGATGACAGGAAAACATCAGTGGGCTCAGGCATCTTAGCATGTCCACAGAAATACCATCATACTCACTCTCCTTAGGAATAATTGATTAATTCTCAGCCTGGATAGGGCTTTAAAGAGCAGTGTGTGTGCCTTGATCAGCCAGTGCCAGAGGTCCTGGACCATGGGAGCTTCTTTCAGTAACTTTTCAGAAAAGACATGATCAATGGCTGTTTGTTTGTTTTTTTTTTTTCTCCGCAAAGATCTTGATTTTAGGTAAATTTATTTTCCCATCATGAGTGCCAATGCTATCGAAAAGACAAATTAATTTAACACGAATGACTTACTAGTCCCTTATGAATTACTTTCCAATTGTTTTTAATAGCATCTCTTTATCTCTAGCACAAGAAAAACACAGCTGACCTTTTACAGCCTCTTTTATAAATGAACCCAATTGCAGTTCAGCTTTTCCACTTTCAGATCTTTATCTCCTGGCACCTTGAATGCAAACTCATTTGAATGCAGGTCCAGCTGTCTCTCTAATGGTATCTATCCATTAATTAAACACTCGGTGCTTAGCCATTTGCACACCAGCAGCTGTAAAGGATGAGAAGGCAGTTTTCCTTTAATCTACAAATATTTATTTTCTTTGGAGGGACTGGTTGGGGAAAGATTAAGTATATAGGAGGATAACCAGCTTATGGAGAATTGGGATTTGTGATGGAAGTTTCCTGCAGAGACACATCAGGTGTGGTAGGAAGCACGGAGGCAAGCTTCTAATCCCTGCAATCATAAATTATGAAACGCTGGCTAGAACACGTATCTTTCTCCATCTGGGAAACAGAATGGGTCTTTGTTCTTTTAGTATTTCAATGAATGCATATGAATGCATTTTCAGGGAGGAGTGAGTATAACTCAAACAGAATTGGGTCTGAAATTTATGGGATCCTGTCTGCACAGGAGCCAGGTCAAGGCTTGAATATTCTTATCCTGCCACAATGCATTATGGGGCTCTCCTTAATCCATTTACAATTTTCCTGGGGTCTCAGTCACATTCATCACTGGACTGTGTGCACGCTTTTCGGGAATAATAACACAATAGGTTGAAAGTCTTACATAACTTTAGGTTTTTAAAATAAGTATATTTAAGTGCAGATGAAATATATGTAGGAAGCAGAGTATTAGAAAGTGCAGGCAAAGAAAATAAGAGAATCAACAGTGCAAGTATCTTCATATCTATGAGTTCATGCTTCAGAATGTATTTCATTCTCATGCAACTAATTCTTCAGAATATTTTAATATTATATACACACATACATTCACACATGTATATACTTATTTAGGTAACAAGTGCATTTTCATAACAGGCTACTTATACCTAACAAAATACCAGACCACATTCACATATTAAAGAACATCACTTGCTTCATTTAATGAATGTTCATTTAATATTCATTAATAAAAAGACATGTCTACCTACCTCACATTTTTTTCATGCACTGTTTTGTCGGACAGACTAGGCCAGTTGTTCATGGATAAGGATCAGGGCTTATTTTCAGTTTCCCTGAAAGCAGAACCTGGGAGACAGACTCAGATGCAAACAGCTTCTGGAAGGTTATCTCACAAATTACAGGAAAAGGGACCAGAAGGAAAGCAGAAGGAAGTCAGTGCTAAAGAGAGGATTGTTACTTAAATTGCCATTGTAAATGAAGTGGTTTGTACTTCTGAGAAGGATCTAGAAAGTCCTAGGAATTGTGCACTTGGGCAATAGGGATCTAAAGTGCTTAAAGACCAATTCCTCTTGGAGAGGAGTGCATTCCCTCTGTTCTGTTTCCATCTGTGCCGAGCAGGCCATGAGCTCATACAGTACTCTAGAAAGGCTTTGGGTGAGAACACAGGAAGGCACCTAGTGTCTCTCTACTTCAGCTGTAGTCAGAGTTAGCCGAGGGCTGTATTAGGAGCACTAGGAGCTGTATCCATATCATGGATTTGTTTACATTTATCCCCAAATGTTCCCAGATTGAAAGTTAGGTAAGGTTTGGTATAGTTAAATTAAGCATCACAGGAAAAATAGATTTTATTACTGTCCTTTTATGTGTACCTGCAAAGATGTACTAACATCTTTAATATTATTTTCAAGAGATTAATTCACCAAATAAGTTTTAACCAAATACCAGACATTGAGGCAGGTGTTACAGAAGCAATCTTGTCATTCAAGTTAGCAAATCTGGTAAAAGTAAAATGTTGCTGGGATGGCAGAAACATCCATAAAATGTGGTGAAAGGCTGGGAAGGAAGCTATCAATTCTCTCGAGGTAGTGAGAGGTGGGGGAAGGAGAGAGGAATGACACATCAGCAGATTTGCTCAACCTGGCATTCTGAAAGACAAGCAAATTGAGAGAGGTACATTTTAGATGGAGTGACAGTGGAAATAAGGTTAGAAAAGGAAAAGGAAAGCCCTCAGGGGAACTGAAAATCAGTGTGACTGGGAAGTGGCTACAGATGGGACAGCCCAGATATGGTGAAAGGCTATGGGACTTACCACGGAGAGCTGATACCTCAGACTAGGGATTGCCTTTACAGCTGATTTTACAAGAAACTTTGCTCTAATAGGTCCACCTGATGAGTTCTGGAGTAAATAAAACTGTGATTGAAAATAATAATGACAGTTTTGTCTAGAAGGCAACGCCATAGGGGCATTACAATTTAGTTAGCAAAGATTCTAATTGCACAAGCCTACTTTCCACAAGATTTACAAAATGCAGCTATCTGTGTAAGCTCTTTGGAGGGTCATGGAATTGCATTAGACATGAACTATGTGACATATAAGCCAAGGAGCCAGGAGAGGTGGAGTCTTGCAATTCTGCTTTCAGGATTGGTTTGAGTGGAAGTAGACTTCTAGAAAAGAGGAAAACAGAAAAGAAAGGGTTTCAGTTTAATCTGCTGCTTCTAGTGCCCCAGGTCTAGAGACAAATGGCAAATCCTAGAAGGCACTTAAAGTCTGAGACTAAATGAGAAGTTTCCATAGGGAATGAGAGGCAAAGGGCTTAATAAGCAATGATGATTTGTACCCAGGCGCTGAAGGGGTGTTGGAAGGAGAGCATTCTTCCCCTTCCTCAAGAGATGCAAGGCCATACTTCATTCCTTGAAAGCTGAGAAGATGATGAAACTGTGGCATTCAAATTAGGGCACATGGCTAGTAGGACAGCATCTTCAGTTTTGTTTGCAGGTAGCAGTTGTAAAGGCAGAAAGTAGAGCAGAACAGAGAGAAATAACAAATGCTAAAACCAAACTCTTGATGGAGCCAACACTTGGGATCCTTATATTTTAGGGCAATTTCCTGACAATTGCAAAATGATCAGGTCATTTTTTTAATATAGGAAAGCACATCAGTAGGTGAAGTTAATGCCACTGAAATCCATGTTAGCATAGTACCATTTGTTTTCATCTAAGGGAAGATTGGAGTTAGGAATGAATAAATGTAGAACCAGGAACGTGTCCAGTTGAGTCATAGTTCAAGGACTTTAGTCTTTACCTTGTATGTGTTGATCATGATAATATGACATATTATCCTGGATCATACCAGGATGTCTAAAAATCCCTTAAAACTGACAGGTAATCATGGAAAGAACCAGTCATGTCACTCTTATCTACCCTCTTTCTGGATGGCTTATCTTGGTCCAGGTATTGATCAGTGATGGGAAAGGGGCTGTATATTCAACTCTTCTGCCAAAGCAAGGAGATTTATCTGAGTAAAGGTAATAGAAGGTGGCAGGGAGAAGGAAATTATGTCTAGGAATCAGCTACATTCAATGAGACAATGATATTTAGAGGAGACTATGACAAAAAAGAGAAAAATCAGATAACTGTCATTCTCCAGAAGATGGCCGGCAGCACCTGTGGGTGATGTACGTACGATACAGGTTGCTGAGTGCTACCTTCCTAGCCTGGGCTACAGCAAGCTCTTATGAAGCAACAGATTTATTGTATTGTCATTGGTGCATCACCCAGCAGAAAAGCTGAAGGAATTTTGGGTAATTTTTTTTCCTGGTTAAAGCCAATAACTTGCCTCTTTTATCTCAGCAAACAGAAGTCTCACAAAGTGAATTAGAACTCTGACATACATTGATTATGTTCTCATTCTCCTATGTTTTGTGACAGTGTGTGTTTGACTATTGTTGTTACAAAAATAACAGAATAGAAATAACACAAACTACAATCATCTATAATATGTGAAAAGTATCTTAATCTTTTAGTCTTCCCAATATTCCTATATCCTTATACATTTTCTATTTAAATAATTGTGAGTGAAAAATAAAATATACCTGGTGTTTCTTCTTCCAAATAATAAAATATACTTGAAGTAGGAGTTTGTTAAGAAGGGGGGCAGGTTGTTACATCCTGTTGGTGCCAAGTTATTTGGTATATTATTTGTATTGGTGGCTTGGAATGTGTAGTAGAATTTAAAATATGAATTCTTTTTGATTGTACAATCTCACTACCAGGAAATTTTATCTGTGGATATGCCTATATAAATAGGTGAGTGGAAGAACTGGATGTGAATGGCTCACCTCTGTAATCTAGCTATTCAGGCAGCTGAGATTTGAGGATTGTAATTCAAAGCCAACCCAGGCAGGGAAGTCCATGAGATGCTTATCTACAAAAGCCATAAGTAGAGCTGTGGCTTAAGTAGTAGCATGCTAGTCTTGAGCACAGAAGCTCAAGGGACAATGTCCAGAACCTGAGTTCACGCCCTAGGACCAGCATGCATGCACACACACACACACACACACACACACACACACACACACACACGTATAGGTGGAAGGATATTCATAGAAGGAATATTTGAAGTGAAAACTTACTAAGGGCTTAAATATTGGTCAACAACTTGTCTTTAAATTATAGTGTGATCTCATTAAATATTACCTAGCACTAAAATGAATATGTACATTAACAAAAACAAGCTGTAGAACAGACTGTGGAATGTGATTCTATTTTTAAAATACATGTATGTGTGTCTTCCTACCTGAAATTTCTGGAACAGAATAAATTTTTGTAATCACTTCTAGAAAATGAAACTATTAGTAAGTCATAGAAGTGACAGTTGTGCACCATTATAAAAATGGATACAATGCAAACCTCCATTAAAGAAGACCTTAACATCCTGAGAAGTGAAATGCATGAAAAAATAGATTTAAAATACAACTCTTTAAAGGAAGAAATTTCCATGATCAGAGCTGATCTGACAACCATAAATAGCTCTCTGACATCCATAAACTCTGCAATTGAATCCACAGCACAAAGAATTGACCATATGGAATCCAGAATCTCTCTCTTGGATGATGATGCAGCCTACAAGAACCATAAAATTACCACATTCCAAGAAACGGTGAAGCTTCAGGGCAGACTAATCCAGGAACTAGTGGACAAAGACAAGAGGTATAATCTGCGCATAATTGGAATAGAAGAAGGAGCCGAATACCAGAGCAGAGGGCTTCATCATATTTTCAATAAAGTTATTGCAGAAAACTTCCCCAATCTCACAAGGGACCCCATCCAGGTAACCAAAGCCTATAGGACACCTGGCAGGCCAGACCCCAGAAAGCCACGCCAAGGCACATAATATTCCAGACTTCAGATCTCAAGAATAAAGAGTAAATTCTGAATGCAGCCAAAGTGAAGAAAGAAATTTACTACAATGGGAAGAGGTCTGAATAACAGCAGACCTCTCCCCACAAACCTACCAAGTGCGAAGAGAGTGGAAGAACACCATCCAAGTTCTACAGGCCAACAACTTGCAACCTAGGATAAAATATCCAGCGAAGTTGGAGTTCACATTCGAGGGGAAAACCAGATCTTTCCATAGCAAAGAAGATCTAAAGGAGTATGTGAATAAAAATCCAGTCCTACAGTGAATTCTAAGAGGGGAATCCTACCCAACAGAAATCGTACAGGACACACAGAGAGAAACAGAAAGAAACTACAATAGCCAGAGCCCAACAGAAAGAGCAACTCACTAAAGACAAGAAAAAAAAAAAAGAGGAAAAAACAGCCCAACAAAGAAATGGAAGGAGAAAAAACACTCTTATCCTTGATCTCTTTGAATATAAACAGTGTAAACTCTCCGATAAAGAGGAGCAGAGTGGCAGAATGGATCCGCAAACAAAAAGTTGCCATCTGTTGTCTACAAGAGACCCACCTTACAGCAAGGGACAAAAACAGGCTCCGAATGAAAGGATGGAGCAAGATCTTCCAAGCAAACGCACCTACCAAAATGGCAGGTGTAGCCATCCTGATCTCAGACAAGCTGGACTTTTCATTAAAATCAACTCAAAAAGACAAAGAAGCACACTACATTTTAATACAAGGAAAAATCCAGAATCAAGACATCACAGTGATAAATGTATACTCACCGAACAAAAGAGGGCCTACATATGTCAAGTAAATTCTCACAGAACTACAGAACAAGATAGACCCAAACACAATCATAGTGGGAGACTTTAATACCCCACTCTCTTCAAGAGACAGATCCATCACCCAGAGAATCAGCAAGGCAGCTAAGGACCTAAGTAACACCATATCCCAAATGGATCTGACAGATCTATACAGAATCTTCCACCCTGCAGAGACACAATACACCTTCTTCTCAGCAGCCCATGGATCATACTCCAAAATAGACCATGTCATAGCCCACACAAAGAATCTCAGCAAATACAAAAGTATTGATGTCATCCCATGTATTATATCTGACCACAGTGGATTAAAGGTAACCTTCAATAACAACGGTTACCACAGAAGCTATACACATTCTTAGAGGCTAAACCCCACACTGTTATCCAACACTTGGGCCACAGACCAAATTAAAGATGAAATCAACGAATTCATAAGCCACAATGACAATGAAAATACATCACAAAGAAACCTATGGGACACAGCTAAGGCAGTACTGAGGGGCAAGATCATTGCCCTCAGCACTCACATTAAAAGAATGGAAGCAGAGCAGGTGAATAACCTCACAATGAAACTAAAACAACTGGAGAAACAAGAAATGATCGAATGTAAAATGACTAGGATGAGAGAGATCACAAAGACTAAAGAAGAGATGAATCTGATTGAAAATAGAAAGACCATTCAACAAATAAATAAGACTAAAAGCTGGTTCTTTGAGAAAAATAAATAAAATTGACAGACCCTTCGCAAGACTTACAAAAAAAAAAGAGAAGAGACTCATATACGTAAAATCAGGGACTCCACCAGAAAAATTACAACAAGTACACACAATATTCAAACAATCATAAGGAGCTATTTCCAGAACCTCTACTCACTAAAAAACAATAATTTTACAGAAATGGATCAATTCTTAGAGAAGTATAAACTGCCCAAACTGAACCAAGAAGAAATAAATCAACTAAATAAACCAATAACTTACAGTGAGATACAGGGGGTAATCAAGAACCTCCCAACAAAGAAAAGCCCAGGCCCAGATGGATTCACCAACGAATTCTATAAAACCTTTAGTGAGGAGCTAATACCAATAGTCCTCAAACTCTTCCGTGAAATAGAAACAGAGAGAGAAATCCCAAACTCATTCTACGAAGCTAATATCATACTCATTCCCAATCCAGGCAAAGACCCAACAAAAAAAGAGAACTACAGACCATTATCACTAATGAACACAGACGCAAAGCTCCTCAATAAAATATTAGCTAACAGGATCCAGAAACTGATCAAGAAAATTATACATCATGACCAAGTAGGCTTCATCCCACAGTCACAAGGATGGTTCAACATCCATAAATCAAGCAACACAATTCACCACATAAACAGAACTAAAATCAAGAATCACATTGTTATCTCAGTTGATGCTCAAAAAGCCTTTGACAAAATACAAAATCCATACTTATTAAAAGCTCTGGAGAGTACAGGAATAAATGGAACATTCCTCAAAACAATAAAAGCCATATACAACAGACCAACTGCTAACATCATATTAAATGGAGAGAAACTTAAATCGTTCCCCCTAAACTCAGGAATAAGACAAGAATGCCCACTCTCCCCACTTCTTTTCAACATAGTGTTGGAATCCCTAGCCGTAGGAATAAGGCAAGAGGAGGACATCAAAGGGATCCACATTGGCAAGAAAGAAATCAAGCTATCCCTATTTGCAGATGACATGATTTTATATTTGAAGGACCCAAAAAACTGAGTCCACAAACTCCTACACCTAATAAACCATTTTGGCAAAGTAGCAGGATACAAAATCAATCCACAAAAGTCAGCATTGCTGTACACTAGCAATGAACAAACAGAAAAGGAAATTATGAAAACAATTCCATTTACAGTAGCCAAAAAAAGAATAAAGTACCTAGGGATTAACTTAACCAAGGATGTGACGGACCTATTTAATGAGAACTATAGAAAGCTAATAAGGGAAATCAAAGAAGACACAAGGAGATGGAAAGACCTCCCATGCTCATGGGTAGGCAGAATCAATATAGTGAAAATGGCCATATTGCCCAAATTGTTATACAAATTCAATGCAATCCCTATCAAAATCCCAGTCACATTCTTCACTGAAATAGAGAAAGCAATCCATAAATTCATATGGAACAGCAAAAGACCTAGAATAGCCAAAGCAATTCTAGGCAAAAAAAGCAGTGCAGGAGGTATTACAATACCAGACTTCAAGCTCTACTACAGGGCAATCATAACAAAAACAGCCTGGTATTGGTATAAAAACAGACCTGAAGACCAATGGATTAGAATTGAAGATCCAGAAATAAAAGCGCACTCTTACAGTCAGCTGATATTCGACAAAGGAGCTAAAGACATACAATGGAATAAACATAGCCTGTTCAACTACTGGTGCTGGGAGAACTGGGCAGCCATATGCGGAAAACTCAAAGTAGACCCAAGCCTATCACCATGCACCAAGATCAACTCAAAATGGATCAAGGACCTCAATATCAGACCTGAATCCTTGAAACTACTGAAGGACAGAGTAGGAAAGACACTAGAACTTATAGGCACAGGAAGGAACTTCCTGAATATAGTCCCAGGGGCACAACAGATAGGGGAGAGACTAGACAAATGGGACTGCTACAAATTAAAAAGTTTCTGCACAGCTAAGGTCATAGCCACCAAAATAGAAAGACAGCCAACCATATGGGAAAGGATCATTACCAGTACAGCAACAGACAAAGGCCTGATATCTGTCATCTACAGAGAACTCATAAAACGAAGCCCCTCCAAGCCCAATAAACCAATTAGGAAATGGGCAAAGGAGCTAAAGAGAGACTTCACAAGAGAAGAAATAAAAATGGCAAAGAAACATATGAGGAAATGTTCAACATCCCTGGTAGTAAAGGAAATGCAAATAAAAACAACCCTGAGATACCACCTCACTCCAGTTAGAATGGCCTATACTCTGAACTCAGGCAACAACAAATGCTGGAGGGGGTGTGGGGAAAGAGGAACCCTTCTCCATTGTTGGTGGGAGTGCAAATTAGTACAACCACTTTGGAGAACAGTATGGAGGTTTCTCAAAAAGCTCAATATAGACCTACCCTATGACCCAGCCATACCACTCCTAGGCATCTATCCTAAACAGCAGGTCCCAAGATATCAAAAAGACATTTGTACTTCCATGTTTATCGTGGCACAATTCACCATAGCTAAAATATGGAAACAACCCAGATGCCCCTCCGCAGATGAATGGATCCAAAAAATATGGTACCTATACGCAATGGATTACTACATAGCGATTAGGAATAGTGAAATATTGTTATTCACAGGGAAATGGTCAGAACTTGAACAAATAATGTTGAGCGAGACAAGCCTAGAACACAGAAAACAAAGGGGCATGATCTCCTTGATATATGACTGTTAAGAAAGGGAGACGGAGAGACAGTAGAGACTAGGTCTGTGAAACCAAAAACTGCTTGTCAAATGGTATTTCCCACAGGATTGGGGCAGCGACCCAACAGTATGTAACTAAAACCAAACAACTACTCAACATATAAAGGTCAAAAGTTGACCTCTCAGTGGAATCCAATAGCCCAAAAGCTATGTATTTACGTTCATATAAGACTACTGTCAACGTATTGTCTAATATCGACATTACATTTAAAGCCCTAGGTGAATTTTCTTGGGCTTGGCCACGTGGATACTGTATATGTTCTTGATACATTGTGTATTGTATATATGTCTACCTGACCTAGAGAAGGGGAAAAAAAACAGGCATAAGACATCACAAGCAATGTACACACTGCCCTACTATGTAACTGTACCCTTTTTGCACAACACCTTGTCAAAAAAATTTGTGTTCAATTAATAAATAAATTAAATTAAAAAAGAAACAATAGATGTGGATTGTCAAATATTTCTCAGGAAAGGTTGAAGTAAAAGGTAGCAGCTCTTAGGGAATCAACAAGAGATCATTTGATATCATAAGATCATAGAGCCCTTCTTTCTCTTTTTTTTCCTTCTTTCTCTTTCTGACATCTTATATATACTTTCCATGTTTTACTATTTTTATTATTATATTTTATTATATTTTGTACTTTATTATTATCTTTAAGTAGTTGTACAAAGAGTTGCCAATTAGAAAAGAAATTCATGAATACAGTGAATCTTGATCGATGTCACCATTCTCAACATTCTTACCTATCCCTCCCCTCTCCACCCCTTAATCATTTGTTGGTTGCATTTACCTTCAATTATACCACCATGCATAAATCACATGGAAAAACAATAGATTTGGACATGTACATTGAAAGACAACTAGATTTATAGGTATATTCTCTATTTTTGTTTGAATATATGCTTTCACATATGCCTCGTAGTTATACTTTGACAGTACCGTGAAAGTAATGACAAAAAAGTATTACAGGCAGTTCTGAGTCTGTGTTGAATAAAACAAAAATAACATTAAAAATAACACTGAGGAAGTGGTACTGTGGCTCAAGTGGTAGAGCACTAGCCTTAAACTGAAGAGCCCAGGGACAGAACCTAGGTCCAGAGTTCAAGCCCCATGACCAATATATATACTTAGGGAAGGGAAGGAGAACAACAAAATGGTGAGGCAAAGGACAAAAGGTTAGCCAAAGTAACAGCAATACTCATTAGACAATATGTTTGAAATTAACTTTTACAGTTTGTGGGGGGATGTTGGGGAAGAGAGAAAGAGGGAGAAAAATGAGCAAGGGGGTAACAATGTTCAACAAGAAATGTATTCACGGGCTGGGGATATGGCCTAGTGGCAAGAGTGCTTGCCTTGTATACATGAGGCCCTGGGTTCAATTCCCCAGCACCACATATACAGAAAACGGCCAGAGGTGGTGCTGTGGCTCAAGTGGCAGAGTGTTAAGCGCCTTGAGCAAAAAGAAGCCAGGGACAGTGCTCAGGCCCTGAGTCCAAGCCCCAGGACTGGCCAAAAAAAAAAAGAGAAATGTATTCACTATCTTGTGTATGTAACTGTAGCTTCTCTGTATATCACCTTGACAATTAAATTAAAACATAATAGAGCCAAAATAAAGTATATTAACTTTGTTAAATGATTTTGACTCTTCAGAAAATGCTATAGAGTCAGCCTCATGCTATTTGTTGGGCTTCATTCAGATTTATTGTGCATTTTAGCATGGAAGGTGGAAAAGACATGCAAATTCACATGTACCTTTTTGCATTGCCGCCAGTCATGAAGCACCCTTTCTTTTATCAGCTTGTAGCATTTTCCTGTGAATGGATAGTTACTTTCCATTGTCCTTACAGCCAGAAAGATAAACTAAATTAGAAAGTTTTTTAATTTTATTTCTAAATTAGAAAGTTTTATTTTTTCAATAAGATGTGTATGAATGATGACTTGTGCAAACAAATGAGATTTAGAGAATAATGATAAATATAGCATTCTGGGCCACAATTTCATTTTTGTTTGTTTGGTTATTTTTTTGATGGTTTACAATAGGCAGTGAACAAAACAATAAAGTCAAATAAGTTGACTACTAGGGCTTATTTTTTTTCTTCTGCTCTATCAAGTGTCTTGGAAACAAAGTTGACCATATTAAGTTTATTCTGATAAATGAGCACTATGTGTTGTAATAAAGAGAGGTTTTGGTTACAAAAAAGCTGATAAAACAATGAACATTTAAAGTAGTAGGTTTATGGACAAATCAACAATCTTCCTCGTTCTTTTTCTTGGAAGTCTCTAGGCCCTTTGCCATTTATTAATTTGGTTATTGATTTTTTGGGGGTTGAGGATTTATTTTCTTCAGCTTCCTATATATTCTGTATATTAGGCCCTAGTTGATGTATAGCTGGTAAAACTGTTCTCTCAATCCATAGGATATCTTCTTTTTGCTTAGTAACTGCATCCTTTGCTTTCAGAAACTTTTTAGTTTGATGTATTATCATTTGTTGAGTCTTTTTCCAATTTATGGAGTTCTTAGAAGTTTACTCAGAAAGTTCCTGCCTACGCCCGTAAGTTCTGATGTTTTTCCTGTTCTTTCCTGTAGTAGTTTCAGGTTTGACATTGAGGTCTTTGATTCGTTTTGAGTTGATATTAGTACAACATGACAAATAAGGATTGGATTCCAGTCTTCTCCATGCTGATGTCCAGTTTCCCCAACATTATTTATTGAAGAAGCTGCCTTTTTTCCAACATGTATTTTTGGTTCCTTTGTCAAGTAGATGACTGTAAGAATATGGGTTTACTTCTGGGTCTTCCATTCTATTCTATTTATCTTCAGGCCCATGCTATTTTTATTATTAGAGCTCTGTAGTACAGTTTGAATTCTGGAATTGTGATACTTCCAATATTGCTTATTTTTGGCCTCAAATTATCTTGGGTTATTTGGGGCCTTTCATAGTTCCATACATATTTTTGGATTTTTTTCTCTCTCAGTCAAGAATGACACTGGGATTTTGATTGCTATTATACTAAATTTGTAGATCACCTTTGGCAGTATTGCCATTTTCAAAATATGAATTCTTCCAGTCCATGAAATGGGAGAACTTTTTACTTATTGGTGCCTTCTCCAAATTGCTAGAGAGACCCTTCATTTCCTTAGTTAGGTTTATTTCTAGATTTTTTGAGGCTCTTGCAAATAGATTTGTTTTTCTGATTTCCCCTTCTGTCTACACATTGTCTGTATACAGAAAAACGATTGCTTTTGGTGGGTTAATTTTGTATCATGTACTTTATCAAAGTTATCGATCAGCTCTAGATGGTTGGAGGTGGAGTCTCCAGGGTCTTTTAGATACAGGATCCTGTCATCTGCAAATAGGAATAATTTGTCTCCTCATATTTCTAATAGTCCTGTAAGTGAAAATTTGCAGAAGTTACCATTTGACAAACTGGTAGCATTTTAACAAGTTAGGGCAAGAGATGAATGTTGGACTCTTAAGTCCTCACCTTCCAAATTATGAAATCTCATGGGAAACATCAAGTTAGACACAAGCTATCATTGTATATTCTTCAAGGCAGAGGACAATAGGTCAGCAGGAAGGCAGTAGGAGAGGGTACATGGGTCCAGAGGCAAGGGACCTGAGAACTGACAGCTTGCTGAAGTCTTTTTATGCAAGATCAGTTGTTCAAGAACAGATCTGCTCCATCTCACATTTACTTTTTATCTGTCACTGAGGTTGGCCAATCTAACAGATGCAGATGACAGGAAGAAGGCAACTGTAACAAACAGTTTTGCATTTCAAGAAAACTTCTGTCACTGCCCCCATATTCATTTAACCACAGCACTAGGCTCTATCAAAGGACTCCTCCAAGCATCTTTTCTATCTCTGATCCACAAAAGTTTGATCCACCAATGTGAGTTGGGGGGGGGGGAGGGGGAAGAAATTAGAAAACATATGTTTGAATAACTACAGATGAAAATTCTTGAATGAGGCCATGTCTAACAGGCATTTATTATTAAGTGAATGTTTATTAAGAACAGTAATGGCAATGGAATTATAAGAAGGGATTTCTGTGATCATTAGCATCTACTTTGACAACCTTTTATGTATAGTCATGATACCTTAGTGGGCTCCTTATTTGTATCAACAAATTATGGCAATAGAAGTTTGCTTCTTCTTTCATCAAATAAGATTCATTTGGTTTGTGGATTCTATACTTGTACATCTTACATGTTTATGAATGCTGGGAAAACATGGGAAATCTACTATACATAAACTTCCCATGTAATCTTTAATTCTAACATTTTAATGGCATAGTCTTAGACTCCAAAAGCAGAAGCAAGTGCATTTCACAAGCTGCGGTCAAAACCTTTATTTCTAGATTTCCTGTAGCTGTTATATGCTCTGGTGAGCGCTCTTACCAATTTAGCTTTCTGGTTATATGTGAACACTTGAGAGATGACATTCCCTGAATGATTTGTAACTCTCTTATTATAGTTATTTCCTTTCATTCATATCTCTTATTGACATTATTTTGTCAATTATTTTTATTCCACTATTCCTCTTCAGAATATAAACTTCATAAGGATAGGTATTACCTTACTCATCTCAGTGGTATCTGCTTCCTCTAAAAATGCTTGGCACATGATTAGGCCTCAAACTTATACACTGGCTGAATAAATATGAATTCATAAAGGCTTCTTTGGGAATCCCATAGCCTATTATCATTCTAGTTGTGTAGTTAAGGGAATCTAAAATTTGATCATATCAAATTATATTGCAGCAACACACTCACACTTAGAACATGCTAAACCTAAAATCAATAGCAAGATGCTAACACAAAACAATGAGAGTGGAAGGCACACCTGTGATTGCTTCCTTAGAAACATAACTCTCATTGCAGAAGGTTCTGGTAGGATGACTAGCAACTCCTTCATAAATGCAAGGGTTGTAGGTAGTTTGAATGGTTAGGAAGGAGGAGCAACATAAACAGAAGCGAGTAAATATTTTAGGAAACAGGAGTAACTGTGTGAGACTAGCAATAAGGGCACATGGTGGGGGTAGAGAAAGGATGGGGGTGGAAAGATAGAGCGATGAATACTTGTCCCTATTGTGTAGGGAACTCTATTCCCAATTCAATTTTGAACAAATAGGGAAATCAAAGGTTTTTCAAATGGAGAAATCTTATCCTGTCTTTGTTTTAGAGAGAGTGCCAGCAGTGGGTGGTACATGGATTGGAAAACTTGAGTTAGAATCAGTGAGGGGGATTCAGAAGCACAATGGAAATGCAAAAAAGCTTGAGGGAGCTTGTGACCAGAGAAAGAAAAGGAGAAACATCCTGAAATATTATCAGTCAGATTTGGAGACAGCTTGGATGTAAAAAGAAGCAGACATTTAGAAATTGCCCTTTCTTTCTGATACATGATCTGGGAAAGATTTTTTGTTTGTTTGTTCATTTTCTTGCCATTCCTAGGGCTTGAACCCAGGACCTGGGCACTGTCCCTGAGCTTCTTTTTGCTCAAGGCTAGCACTCTATCACTTGCGTCCAAGCACCACTTCCAGCTTTTTCAATATATGTGGTGCTTAGGGATCGAACCCAGGGCTTCATGCATGCTAGGGAAGCACTCTATGACTAAGCCACATTCCCAGCTCCCTGATATGGAAACGATAAAATTCCATAGGAAAACGTTTCTGAGTTAACAACGAAAGGGGAAACTGAGGTTCTTTTCTTGAGGAACAAGCAGTATGAAACAGAAAACCAACTCTTAATGCTTTAGGCACAAACACAGGATGGTCTCAGTTCCTGGTAGTTTTCTGTAGAAGAGATGTATGATAGAATGAGAACAGAGGAGAGCTTTAGCAGATAATATCAGAAAGTACATAATGAACTTGAGGACAAGGAGAGATATGTGAAACAATAACAACCAATGTCTGTCAAACTGTTTAAAAATATTCACTATACCAGTAACACATGTCTACTCCATCCTCATTGGGATAAGCATTGTTAGGAGTACCTCCTTTGAATGAGCCAGAGTCTTATGCCACTTGCTGAATCATTGTGATGTATAAATGGCATTGAATTTTCCATCCCAGAATCCTACAAAAAGAAAAAAAAAGAAATAATGGCTTAGCTGGTAAGTAACAAAGGATCACATGGAAATATTAGGGACAAGTATCATATTCACTTAGTTCTCCCTTTCCAAAATCCTCAGGTGTGGCACTTCCCCTGGAACTCATGAGGCTAAGAGGATGCAGGTTTAATAGCACCTCCTTGATAGAAATTCAGCACTGACAGGGCCCCTAGCCAAGCACTGTGTACATGAGGCAAAAAGAGGACACAGGGGAACAAAGATATAGGTTTATGGATATGTGATAACATGTCATTATATCAGCCTCAGAAAGTGATCTTCCTGTAAGGTCTCCTTAGTTTCTGCATGTTATCTGTCTGTCTATCTATCTATCTATCTATCTATCTATCTATCTATCTATCTATCTATCATCTGTCCATGAGTTCTTCTTTTTTTTTTCTTTTGCCAGTTCTGGAGGTTGAACTCAGGTCCTGAGCATTGTCCCTGGCTTCCTTTTGCTCAAGGCTTCCACTCTACCACTTGAGCTACAGGGCCACTTCTATCTTTTCTGTTTATGTGGTGCTGAAGAATTGAACTCAAGGCTTCATGCATGCTAGGCAAACACTCTACCACTAAGCTACATTCCAAGCCCTTGATGAGTTATTCTTTTTTTAAAATTAAATTTTATTGACAAGGTGATGTACAGAGCGGGAACAGTTAAATGATAAGGTAGTGAGTACATTTCTTGTCATATTTGTTACACCCTCCCTCATTTTTCTTTCCCTTCCCTAGTTCAGGTAAGCATATATACAATATTCAGTGTACCAAAATCATATACAGTATCCATGTGGGGTACAGCAAAGGAAATTCACCTAGAATATTAAACATAACAACAAAAAAGTCCTCCTGTGTCATTCTCTTCGAGTTCTTTTTCTTTATCCCCATCTTATATAATCATATGTACATAGCTGTTGAGCTATTGTGATCCTCTGACAGGTTTATCCTAGACCTTTTCATGTTTGTCTAGTAGTTGTTTGGTTTTAGATACATAATATACAGTCACTGACCCAAACATGTAGAAATACCATTTGAAAAGAAGTTTGTTATTTTGCAGACCTGGTCTCAACTGTTCTCCCCCTTTCCCCAACAATCATCTATCAAGGAGACCATGCACCTTTGTTCTCTGTGCTCTAGGCTTGTCTCGCTCAACATTATTTGTTCAAGATCTGACCATTTCCCTGTGAATACCATTATTTTATCATTTCTATTCGCAATGTAGTATTCCATTGTGTACAGGTACCGCATTTTTTTGGATCTATTCTTGATGAGTTATTCTTAAGAGATGCTAAAAGAAACTAACTCAAGAGATTTATCTTAGAGGAACAGCAATGAACCAAGGCTTGATAACTTGTGCTTGTCACTTTTTATGATTAGGCAGACTCACTATTCCAAAGTAACACAGACAAATCACATTTTAAACAAAAGTATCTATAACACATGATGATTAGTATAATTTTTCCTGGCCTTTTACATACTTTTTTATTACGAAATACTTGTAACTTTCCCTGATAATTGGGTCAGTCTTGGCTTTCCTTATCTTATTTTCTCAGTTGAGACTGTCAGAAATAAAATCATGACACATATCATGTACAACTTTTGATTTGTTGCTTACATGTTTGTGAAACCCTCTATGATGCATAGTGTGATGAAATAGAGTCTTTAATTTCATTTCCAATGTGAGTTTTCTCAGAATACTTGTTTGTTCTTCTTATACCACTTTCACAAAGTACACACTTGCTCCAATTGTTAGGATTAATGGTTTCCAAGAACATTGCATCCATCTTGGGCTTCATGAACAACATGATCAAGTAGCTAGAGGGTATTCCAATAAATGTCCAGAATGATTTTATTCAATTTACTTAAACAGTTTTATAATTAAGGTTTTATGCTTTTTCTTCTTCTGGTACATTATTCAGGCTTTAGAGCCTCAGAGACTTTGAAATAAT
This sequence comes from Perognathus longimembris pacificus, assembly GCF_023159225.1. Lineage (NCBI taxonomy): Eukaryota > Metazoa > Chordata > Mammalia > Rodentia > Heteromyidae > Perognathus > Perognathus longimembris. The sequence continues at coordinate 123,216,084 of NC_063162.1, forward strand.
TTCCACCTGCACACACATGAGCATACTCACAGTTTCCCATTTTTATCATGATCTCATGCATATTTAGAGTCGTTGTGACAACAATTGCTACTAGGATTCCAACTATCTGGGCACAAACTTGATTTCAAATTATATTGAAACATAGCACTTACAGATTATGAGTTTGGTTCTAGTACTACCACTTGGGAAAAGCAAGTATTAATTTAGGCTGTTGATGTCTAACTTTGCTTAATTTGGATATGAGTGAATTGAACCCTGCTGTCTAGAATGGGAAAGAAACTTAGACTGTGATCATAGAGAAATAGGGGAACATTTTTCTTATCCTCCACTGAGGGATAAATAATGAGCTCTGAAAAGGTAATTGTAATTCTAAGAAGATAATTAGGAAAGGCTTTATGGAGGAGGTGGCATTGGAACAAAGCTTTGGAAGATTAGGAAGTAAGAATTAAAGCTGATGGAGCAGAGTAATAATCATATTTAGGTCATAGATAATGACGAGCTAAAGGAGGCCACTGGGAACTCAGAGGGAAAAGTATATTCAAACAATGTCCCTTCTGTGTGGCTGATATGTGGGGAGTCTCTGTGATTAGACACTCAATCTTATATGAGAGAAAATGGGAAGCCACTTCTGGGGGCCAACAATGGCACTGACAGGATCAAACGCATAATTTTAGATAATTCTATTTAACTTCCATTTTATAGTTCCATGTATCAACATTGGAACTTCTACTGACGATACAGAATAAATTTTCTTATTCCCCAATGGTTCTGTGCAAAGGTATAGTTTCAGATAATTGCAGGGCTTTTATTATGAACATTCACTTCCTTCCAGTTTTGAAGCTGAGTGTCTGTTAATTGCTCTCTGCACACTGAGGTCCTAGGTATAAGCATCGATGGCTGGTATCATCCACTAATACTGTTCACTGTGTGGAAGTGAACTGACCCATGAATGTTTTAGAGATCTTCATTGAGTTTCTCTGACTTCATTAAGAATGATAGCACCAAGAATAGATGTTTTGCTACAAATGCAATAATTAATTTTGCTCCTTTTGCTAAACCTTTGTGACTCTTGCTTTGCAAGTTCTACTTGCTACTTTACATTTAACTGTAGTTGGAGAAGATGTGGACTGAATCAGGACCTGCAACTTTGGAGGGTTCTACTTGTTTTCAATGCAGTATTTCTAAGAATGGTAACAGGGCTGTTTGTGTTCTACTCCTGTAAAAAATAGGACTGTGTTTTGTAAGTATGTTTAAAATTTACATGTCAGTGAGAGAAGAAATAGAAATAGAACCCGCATCATGGTGAAGAGCATGCTGGCAGAGCAAAGCTACTTACCACTTGCTTCATGGCATCAAGGAAGGAGAAAGAAAGAGAGTCTCAATATATCCAACAAGAACATGCTTCTAATGGCCTACTCCTTCAACTAGGAGACACCTTCTAAAGTCTCCATCACCTCCCTGTACCCCCAATCAGCTGGGGACCATGCCTTCAATGACATGACATTTAAGATCTGAACCATAATGCTCTGCTTGGGTTGGGCAGATAACCTGTCCTTTCCTTCCTTCCTCCCTACCTTCTTTCATTCTTCTTTCTTCCCTCCCTCCCAGCTTTTTTTTTTTTTTTTGGTCGTGGGGCTTGAACTCAGGGCCTGAGCATTGTCCCTGAGCTTTTTCACTCAAGGCTAGCACTCTACCACTTTGAGCCACAGCAACACTTCTGGATTTCTGGTGGTTAATTGGAAAGGAGCATCTTATGGACTTTCCTGCCAAGGGTGGCTTTGAATGGTCATCCTCAGATCTCAGATTCCAGAGTAGCTAGGGTTACAGGGGTGAGCCAACAACACCCAGTAGATAACTTGTTTTTATGGTAAGAAAAATCTGCATTAAGAACACTCGCATTCAGACTCAATGTAGATCACAAGTCCTACACTTTGATCCTACACTTTGGCTGGGATTAGATGAGAGTTGTGGATCTCTGAGTGGGAATTACGTGTGCTTTGCCTATGAAAATGATAAAAATGAATAAACATCATTAAGAGAAGAGACCCTAATAATTTGTGTGGTTGTTCAGAAAATACAAATTTTCCCTTTCCACTTTTCTACCCTACAGATACTGGGCTTAGCCTTGTGATTTGCTTTGCCCTTGGGGTGTTTGTGGAGATAAGCAGAAGCAAAGAATTGAAATGTAACTTTGTGTTGGTGCTGTTATTACCCTGAACAGAGGATGCCTTGGGGAGCCTGCTGGACTTAGAAGAGAAGAGCTACCCATCATAGCCACCTCAGCTTACCAGTAACCTACAGCTTTCAGTATCTATGGGAATGAGAACAAAGGCTTGCTGCTGTCCTTTGGAGTTCTTTGTTATATACATCAATAGCCGACTTACTGATAGAGTGTTGCATCCTTAGCACTGGTTATGGACTGAATCACTGTATCAGTCTGTACTTTTAGTTCTATTTTTTCAGAAAAAATAGATTTAGAAAAATTTGATAAGAGATTTTAATGTATACAGTCCTGAATACAGTCCTTAGTTAACCCTTAGGTTAATGTCCTAGAAAACTTAGTTGTTGTTTTTTTGGGGGGTTTTTTTTTTTGGCCAGTCCTGGGGCTTGGACTCAGGGCCTGAGCACTGTCCCTGGCTTCCTTTTGCTCAAGGCTAGCACTCTGACACTTGAGCCACAGCGCCACTTCTGGCAGTTTTCTGTATATGTGGTGCTGGGGAATTGAACCTCATGTATACCAGGCAAGCACTCTTGCCACTAGGGCATATCCCCAGCCCCGAAAACTCAGTTTTGATCATTTTCTTCTGCTGCTTGGCCCTGATTATAAGAATCGCTGGTTTTCAATGAGCATACTCAGTGGGCAGAAAGAATCCTCTTTATCTCTATGTGACTCGGGTAGAGGGAATACACCAGGGTTGACTAAGGACCTACTGTGGAGTTCGCGAAAAGTGGTCTTACACCAAACACATCTTTTTTTTTTTTTTTTGCCAGTCCTGGGCCTTGGACTCAGGGCCTGAGCACTGTCCCTAGCCTCTCTTCGCTCAAAGATAGCACTCTGCCACTTGAGCCACAGCGCCACTTCTGGCCGTTTTCTATATATGTGGTGCTGGGGAATCGAACCCAGGGCTACATGTATATGAGTCAAGCACTCTTGCCACTAGGCTATATTCCCAGCCCACCAAACACATCTTATATTTACATTTATTTTTTTCTAGTGAAAGATATCACCTATATACTTCAAGTATACATATAATATGTATAGCATGTATAGTATGTATGTATACAAGTCTATATGTACTCATGTATATATATCATATGCATAGATACACATATAAATATATGTGTAAACGTATATACAGAGTACTTCTAAAGTTAAGAAAATAATCTAAAATACTTACTTGGTCAAATATCTCATGTGTACAATGTATTCTTCATCCTAGTGCCTTACTCCATTCTGGCTGCTGTAACAAAACAGCAGAAATGAGTTGTTTTTAACTGCAGAAACTTACTGTTCACAGTCTAGAAACTGAGCAGTGCAAGTTAAGATACTGGTAGAGTCATTGTCTGCTTAGAGCCCACTTCCCCCTCGCTCCTCATCTCCTCAGTATTTCTTCTCATGATGGAAGAGGTACAAGATCTCCCCTGGGCCTCCTTTTAGGGGCTCTAATTCTTATCATGAAGACTCTTCTCTCATGGTCAAGTAACCTCTCAAAGCCATCCTTTCTCCCCAACAAATACCTTCACACTGGGGATTAAGTTTCAACATGTAAATCTCGTGGGAACAGCGCTATATCTAGTTAGTTGTATTTTAATCTTCTAACTTAGAAATATGAGATCTATAACATGGTATTTCTCTTGAATATATTTGAGACAGATGTGTACAAATTGGGAAGATCATGAAAATCTGGGGAGCAAGTGCATACCTTCTTGTTCCTGGACTTTTGTGATAAAGAAATTCAGCTATGAGAGACAAAAAAGCAAGGGGAGCATGGTGAGTAAAAGTAGAGAAAGAACTAAAGGTAGAATTGAGCTCGTGTTTATACAGGCAGTTGACATGTGTCCTGATGTAGCTTGTAATCCAAGAAGACAGAAAATACTCCATGGAAGGTGCATGTATAGAGACACAACAAACTAATTATAATTATTCTGGAAATATGAACTTTGAAGTGGTCAGATGGGGTCTCTCATGCAGGAGAAAAAAGTTTCTCCCCATCATGAGAAAATGACTTGGAGCAATTCTTGGAAAAGGTTCCATGCTTGTTACATTGGGCTTTGTTTAAAAATTTTTAAGTTTTGTTTTCTACAAAAATATGGATAAATCTTTAGCCAAGGGGGAAAATATGCCAAAATGGGTTTGAAACCACATATTTTTTGTGTACTATAACACATGGCTTCCTTCTAAGATGATAGTAATATACCCTAAAAATACTAGTTTTCTGATTATTTTAATGAGAATTAGTAGAACTGGGATTTTTGTTTCCTTAGAAAAACATTACCTATTGTTTCAGAGTCAAAAGATACTTTCAGTATTTTGTCTATCAAAGATCATTCCAGCTTCTGTGAATCTAAAAGTATCATTACCAAGACTAGATGTCTAAACTGTTCTGCTCATTAAATCAGCCTTTAAATAGTGAAGGTCAAACTGTAACTAAACATTGGTCTGTATATTTAAACAGCAAGATTATAACTAAATATGTTCTTATATGTTCTGGTATTAGGAAATACCAGAAATTTCAAAACATTTTTCTTGATCTATTTTCTCTTCTTGTGCTGTTTAATGGAGTTGATTCTTTTGTGTGAAACCCTTCTTTCTTTCATAGGCTAGTATCCTTGGGGTGGGGTCTTTGAAGCCATGTTAACACTTGATTAGTGCCTGGTATAAAAGAGCTACTGGGTATTCCCTCCCTCCCTCCCTCCCTCCCTCCCTCCCTCCCTCCCTCCCTCCCTCCCTCCCTCCCTCCCTTCCTTTCCTCCTTTTCTCCATCCCTGTATTCCTTCTTTCCTTCTTTTCCTCATTTCCTCCCTCCATCCTTCCATTTCTCCCTTTTTGCTTTACTGCCTGCCTGCCTACTGTCCTGAGTTACCAATCAGTCAAATAATTAATCTCTGCTCATGATTTCTACTTTAAGAATTGCCTTTATGAACTATTTTGATTAACATTGAATATTTTCCATCCATGTGGCTGACACTGTAGGTTGATCTTTACCGACATGGTCTGTGCTGTTCATATACCATGGACAGGGTGTGTGCCTCTGTCAGGGAGATGAAACAGGTGCAGGCACTTTGTTCTGATATCCTCAACTCAAACACCTCAGAAAGAAGCTGATTATAGAGCCCTCCTCACTGGCAGACATGGTGCCAGGATCCTCTTTGTCCTGCATCATTAAAGCTTACCCCGGACAGCAGAAACCCAGGGATTTCCCTCTCTGTTTCATGCCTCCTCTGATAAAAAGCACACTAATCATTGCAGGAAGCCAGAAACAAGGGGACTCAGATCTTTATTTTGTAGAAGGGAAGGTGGTTCTCAATGAGATTAGATCAGCTTCTTCAAGGTCAATGGTTAGAGAGTGGTGGAGGAAGATTCAAACAGTGTCCTACCCCAAGATTATGTCTCTATCACCTCCCTGTATCTCCAGTGCCTTAGATGCTACCTAAGACTGTGCTGTCCATGGTCTTGTCTGCAGCCCAGCAGTGCTGACAATAGTTAAAATGTGTTGGCTGTGCAAGACCCAGGCCCCCTCCCACCATACAAATCAGGATCGTTTCTTTCACTATACAATGCTCAGATGATGTATACACACATCAGTGTTTGAGAAGAAAAGATATCATACTTAATATGTAAAGGCATGGAAAGTGTGAATGCAAACTATGTATAGGAGAGGTCAAGAAGTTCTGACATCAATTAATTAGGAGGTACTAGAAGAAGACACCATGGTTACAGGGGCAGCTCAACTGTGCACTGCGGGCCTATCAAGTGGGAATCCCTGAGTCCAAACTGAGTACTAGAAAACAAAACAAGATACAAGGTGACAAAAGAAAACAGAGTAAGGTGATACATGAAGAATAACAAAGAACAATTTCTGGACATTAATTAACAGACTGGAAGGCCAATATAGTGAGAAGCCAGTATATAAATACAAGGAGAAAATAGAATATTATAAAATCCATAGGGAAAATGGATTCAAACCTATTTATACTCTGAATCCACATTAATAGCAAGGTAAATGTCTTTTCAAGTATAAAAGCTGGCTCAGTCTAGAATATTAGTGCAGAACACTGATTTCTTTCTTTAAGTACTAAAATGCTTTTTATTATTTTGGTTGTCATAGGGCTTGAACTCAGGGCCTGGGCCCTGTCCCTAGCCCTTCCACTTAAGGTTAGTGCTTTGATCCACAGCAAGGCTTCTGGTTTTCTTATTGTTAATTGGAGATAAGGCTCTTTTAAAAAATATTCATTTCTTTTTTGTCCAAATGATGTACATAGGGGTTATAGTTTCATATGTAAGGCAGTGCGTACATTTCTTATCCAACTTGTTACCTCCTCCCTCATTTTTCCCCTGTCTTTCACTCTCCCCACCCCCCCTCCATGAGTTGCACAGTTGGTTTACAGCATAGAATTTTATAAGTATTTCTGTTGCATTGGATTGTCTTTTTATCCTTTGTCTCTCTATTTTGATATTCCTCTTCCCTTCCCTAGTTCCAATACATGTATATACAATGTCCAGGATACCAAAATCAGTTATAGTGATACCAGGGATAAAACCATGGGAAAGAAAGGCAAAGTACAAGTATGTTCATTGCAGCACAATTTGTCATTGCTAAAGTATAGAACCAACCCAGATGCCCCTAGGTAGATGAGTGGATCAAGAAAATGTGGTATATATTCATAATGGAATTCTATGCCTCTATCAGAAAGAATGACATTGTCCCATTTATAAAGAAATGGAAGGACTTGGAAAAAATCATACTAAGTGAAGTGAGCCATACATAAAGAAACATAGAATCTATGGTTTCCCTCATTGGGCATCATTAGTACACGTCTAGGATAATCCTAGCAGAAGATGACAATACCTCAATAGCTATATGCATATGAACACATAAGATGATGTTAAGCAAAATGAACTCCAAGTTATGGAAATAAGTGGGGATAAGACTCTTATGGGCTTGCCTGCCCCAACTAGGTTCAGCTCATGATCCTCAAACCTCAGCCTCCATTAGTAGCTGGGATTACAGGTATGAGCCACCTGCACTCAGGTAGTAAAGACTTCTTAAAAGACTTCAGAACTTCTAGAAGGGTCACAAAATTAGGCTACCAAATTAGGGTCTACAGACAGGAACAGTCTAACCAGAGGCAAAAATACCAGAATTACTGGACAGAGGCAGGGAAGGGACATGACTGGGCCTGCTCGCAGCTGGGCACCCACGATGTTAAGAGCAGGACCTGAGGATCTCTACTCCACTTCCCAGAGGAGCCTGGCCAAGCACAGCTCTCTCTCCCTTGGCACTCAATTGTTATCTCTCAACCACATTGGGTACCACTTGCTGGGAAGAACTGTAGACCCATGGAGTAACCCTCCGTTTTGGAAGATTTGAAACATGCTTTTCAGGATGGTAGAATCTTTTGGGGGAAAAAGGCAACTAGAAGAAGAATTGAATCAGAATTGAGTGATCTGAATAAGAGTATATACATTCATCCAATAAGAGATAGATAATATTTTTTAAAGAGTCATGGATAATTGGATATATAAAATAAAAACAGAGGCATAAATCTGAGTATATTGGCAATTACTGTATGTGACTGTTTAATTAATTAGGATGTACTCAGCCAGGCACTGGTGGCTCCTCCATGTACTTATAGGTACTTGGGAGGTTGAGATCAGAAAGACTGGTTCAAGCCCAGTGCAGGTACAGAAGTTCTTGAGACCCCTTCTGAACCCTTAGCTGAGCAAGTCTGCCATTCCAAATTATGTGGGAGGCTGAGACTGGGAGGGTTAAGGTAATAGGCTGGCTCCATCAGAAAAGTCAGTAAGATTCCATCTCCCGTGGAGGTTAGATACTGTGATTCACAATCCCAGCAAGGTCAGGAAGTCTAATGTGTATGGATCAAAGCTCAGGTTGGTGCCCAGGTGGGAACTCTAGCCTAAGAATAATCAGGACTAGAGGCATGGCTCAGCATAGATTCTGAGGGCGTGCTTAGCACGTGACAAGCACTGAGTTCAAACCCAAGTGCTCTGAAGAAAAAAAAAATAGCAGCAGCAACAACAAAATATAAACCAGAGCCACAAATTTAGAACTCTAGCTATACAATTTCAAAACGCAGATAGTTCTCCAAATTACAGTGGTTCAACTTACAATTGAATTTCCAATGCCATAAGAATGGCATACTCTTTGGGCAGTAACAGGAAGTCAGCCCTGGCAGTCAGCATCCACTTACAAAAGGATGCATCTAACTGAATAGGAAAAAAAGTAACTCCCTACGGAAGGAAAACAGGCTAATTTGTGTCAATAAACACACTATCTGAGCCTTTGTGCCTTATATGGTTAACTCACCAGTTGTTAGCTAAGTAGTTAACCAGTTACTGAAGATAGGAAAAATGTATAGGAAATCATAGCACTGAGAAATGAAAACAAGACTAATTTTTTTTTAGCAATGCAAGAATAATTCCTTTTCTGTTTTCATTGTATGTGTTCACGATGTCATTAGTTACAGAGAACATGAAAACAAAAAAAAGAAAAATGCCAAACCAATCAAGTAGAGTTATGCTATGTAGACTTACATAAAAAAGGTTTCAAATGCAACTAGCCTGGCTCAAGTTAATCAAATCTTCTTGAGAAACAACATAACTTGATCACAATAGAAACAGTTTTGTTTAGTGATGGCAATTAGAAGTTTATATTAAAGCACCATAGCATGTCATTTATACCATACTGTCTGCATTTATAGTGTCAGCTGCTTTGTAGAAAATATATTGAGCTCATATTCCATAATGTAGCTTCATTTATCTCAGTTGATGAACTTATCACTGAAATCCAATTGTGTATTCCTTACATGGTTGAATAAAATAGTCTTTCCACACAAAAAAGAAACTTAAACATGAAATTAATAATAAGAATTGATTGTCTTTGAAGCCACATAGTCTGGTAAGAAGAGAGATACCCAAAGAAGAAAACTAGAATTTACAAATATTTTTAGCAGTTTGGTATTCTAGTTCAGAGTACTTTTGCTGTCCCCATTCACAGAGCAACCTCGCCACCTGGTGGAAGGCTCTCCAATGTCTTTTGATGGAGGGGTTGTACCATGTAGATTACTGTTTGAAGGTAACTTGAAGGTCATTGTGGTTGAGAATATGACTTGTGTTTTGTGAGAAAGGAGAACATGTGAAGTTGCAAATTCCCTTTTCCTTCATTTATGAACAGATTTATTTTCCAAGTCCCATGTTCAGTCTTGCAAGTAATGAGTAAGAGGATATAGCCCACTTATACCAAGTTTATTAAGATATAATTGGCAAAATAAATATTGAGTATATTTATAACCCATCATGTGACATTTTGTTTTGATATAAGCACTCCTTGTGAAATAATTAAAGTAAATTAACTTACTACTTCATATAAGTTTTGTGGTGAGAACATTTAAGATCTACTTTCTCAGCAATTTTTAAGTATATAATTCATTAATCAGGAAGATAGTAAGGTTTATTCAAGTAGGTAGCCAATAAAGGAGAACATCACGAGGTATTTGGGTATGAGAGAAAAGTTTATTCCCGAAATGTTGGCCTGTGGCCAAGGTGATGCGTGGCTGGAGAGAAGGGCTGAATCACTGCTGGGCCTTGCCGTATCTATGGTAGGGGTGGGAGTGTGGCCAGGTGGATTGGATGTAACCTCAGAGAAGGGGGTGGTAACTGCCTCCATGTGTTCCAGTTACCTAGATAATACAGGTACTGGGCACAGACTTAAACAGGCAGGGGCATCTGCACAGTGCCCTCCCAGGTGTGGACCTTACAGATATGTATTTAAATAATATAGCCAATAATATACACTGGCACTTAAATCTAGGCTCTGCCACTTAGTAGCTATCATTTATCCTTTCTGAGCCTCAGTTCTGGTAATTTATGCCTGTAATTTGAGCTACTTACAAGGCTGAGACTTGGGAGATCAATGTTTGAAGTCAGGGCAGAAAAGTCTATAAGGCTCCACCTCTAAAACAGCCAGCAAAAAGCTAGACTGAAGGTGTGGTTCAAGTGGTAAGGCACCAGCTAAGCAAGCAAAACAAACAAGTGCAAAGGCCTAAATACAAACTCCAGAAACAGTAAATAAATTCACAAATTAAAGCACTATTTAGTTGGCAATATCAAATTGGCAGGTAATGAGTATTGAGAACTTGATATAGTGTTACCATGTTTTCCTATTGATGAGGAACATGGAGCCTCACAATTCAATAAAAGCAAAAGAAAGGATTAGTTCGTATGAATTTAAATATTAAAAATGAAAGTTGGAGGGCAGCAATTCCCTTTTCAAGAACCTTTGCAAATGAATTAATCATTTGCTATAAGCCTCTGCATGAACCTTCTGCCTGACTAGAAAATACAAGTACAGAAATTAGGCAGTAACAAGAATGTATGTTCTACTTTGATTCTTACAGCATGAATTGTGTAATGGGTCCAGGCTGAAGTAGAAACAAAAGAATGTTTTTATTTTCAAATAAAGTCTAATTTTATCACTTCTATTCTAGATCAGTAGCAAGAATAGTTAACTTTTGGGAAGATGGATAGGAATCACTTTCATGAAATGAACATTAAACTTACCAGTTTAGTCATTCACAAAAAAACTCCTTTTATAGTTTTAAGAAAATATTGTGGAGGAAAGCCCTAAACAGTTCTGCTAATAGAGGTTTTCCTGTGCTGATATTACTATTGGTCTCTGCTGGTAATGCTGAACTCAGTCATGTTAACCACACAGTATCAATCCACACAGCTACTATTTCACATTTGGTCCATTTCTTGTGCATGCCTGGAAGTTCTTCAAAAAAGAGATCAGTTACTACATTATTGACAGCAAAGACTGCTCCTTGTCAAAGCATTAATACAGTTTATCTCTAGGTACTGGGATTATGGGTAGCTTCATTTTTTCTCTTCCCTTATCTGTAATTTCTTATTTTTCTATAAGAATGTGGATTACTTGTATTAAGTTTTTAAGTAGGGAAAAGCCTCTTTAAAGTGAACTTTATCAGTTATATTCAGTTCACAATCCCTCTTCTAGAGCTGATCAAGAAAAGAAGATTAAGCATGGATATTCATTTTTTGAATGGTGAGATCAGGATTTCCCTTTTTGCACTAGCCTTTTATTCAGCAAATAATTAGGAGCAAAGGTTTGTGAAGGGAAGTACAGCTGGTGGGGAGATGGAGCTTGAGAAAGGGCAGGGTCCCGCTCAAGCGGAGCTTCCACGTGCTCACCAGATGCTAAGGAAACACACAAACTCCTTTTTACTCACAATCACAAGGCTGATGGACATGCGTCTTCCATTAGTAAGTTCCAATTGGAATCTAGGTCTGTGTCATAAAGGAGTCCCTGAGCACTCAGTTGGCTGCTTGTAGAGGGACAGGGAGAACTGGTGGACAGATGCAGAGATGAGTCAGGCTTGCCTGGACTCTGATCCCCTACTGTTAGTGACTTGCTAATGAGACCTTGGATTAAATCTCCCTTTGTGGCCCCATTTATTTTTCTCTCCAAGTGGAAAATTGTACTAATACCCTTGTAATACATATCTTGAAGGATACAAGTGTTGGTCCTGTGAGTATTGGAACTCTCAGATGCCAGTCAGATGGCCCTGTGGAGGAAGGAAATAGGCCAGATTCCTGCTGAGCAGGGTTATCTGACTGGCAGCTGTGAGTTCCAATACTCACAGGAACAACAACCCTGCTTCCCACAAGAGCTGGATCTGGCCTATTTACTTACTCTGCACACCAGTCTCTGGTGGGGGATGGGAAAGTGGCATTTGAGTGCTGCAATAAGCATGGTTGTGCTGATGGCATTAGTGTGGGCTGGTTTGTGGTCTTTTGGGTAAATGACCAGAATTGGGTTTGCAGGGTCATAGAGAAGGTCTATTTTTATAGTCTTTTGAGGGACATCCATACTGCTTTCCAGAGTGTTTGAATATGTTTACATTGTCACCAACTGTATAGTCATGTTCCCTTTTGGCCACACCCCTAGCAGCATCTCTCATTATTAGTTTTCTTGATAATGGACATTCTTACTGGGGTGAGGTGGAAGCTCAATGTTGTTTTGATTTGCATTTCTTTTATGGCCAGAGATGATGAACATTTCGTCATGTGTCGGCCATTCTCATTTCTTCGGTGGAGAAGTCTTTCTTCAGGTGTTTAGCCCACTTACTAATAGGGTTGTTTCTTTGAGGATTTGTTTTCATGGGGAGTGGTTAATTTTTTGAGCTTTAAGTATATTTTATATATGAGGCCCTTGTCTGATGCAAAACTAGTAAAAAATTTTCTCCTATTCTTTGGATTTTCTATTTATCTGGCTAGTTATGTCCTTTGCCATGCAGAAACTATCCAGTTTGATGCAATCCTATTTATCCAGCCTTCTTTGATTTGTTGTGTTTCTGGGTCTTTATTTAGGAAGTTTCGACCTGTGCCAAGCCAAGGAGCACTAGTGTTTCTTTTATCCCTTCCTGTAATATTTTCAAGGCATCTGGTCTTACATTGAGGTCTATGATCCATTTGGAATTGATTCTGGTACAGGGTGATATATAAGAACCCAACTTCAGTTTTCTGCTTATGTTTATAGGCTACTTTTTTTTTAAAGCTAGTATCTTTTTCCTTTTTCTACAGTTAATTGGGAGCAAATTTCTTTGTTTTAACAGACTGCATAGTTTTGTATTAATCTGATTAATCTGATTATGTTCTTCATTTAAGGTAACATTTAAAAAAAACTATAATGTCTTTTACTGAGGAAATAATCTAATACTTAAATCAACTGTTCTCTCACCAAGAATGTTGACTTTGAGGCATGGATTCTTTTCATTTAATAATCAGCCATTTTCCTAACCTATTGTTGTTGGCAGTTCTGACTACATTGAAGTTGGCTTCTGAGATCAGAAAGCTTGCAAACAAATTGAAACAGATGTATTTCTGCTAAGCCATCTCTGACTGTACTTAACACTTTGAGGTGAAATTATACACTCCTTAATTTAACTAAATTTAAGCATACATTTCCCCATTATTTATTTCTCCATTGACTTTCCCCCCAATGTTGTAGAATGCTTCCACAAAAGAACTTTATAAGTCTGGTTTGATTGATAACTTCTGTAAGCTTCATAGGCACCAGGGCTGAAAGATAAATAAACCTAAATGCAGACTGGAAACTGTGTTTCAAAGGACAATGGTGATGGGAAAGAGTGAGAGATTGCTTTGAATGCTATTGCCAGGATCATTTCAACAGCTTGAAAACAGCTGATAAACACAACAGGAAAAAAATATTGAAGCCCTCCATTCAGTGAGACCTGCTTGTCCAGATAGGGTTGGGAGGCTGCCAGCAGGTGAATCAAATGTCAATTGGGTTTATATAGTAGAGACAGTCTGTTCCAATAGACTGGACCGAAATAAGAGAAAGAATTGGTAAAGTGCTATTCTACAGGAGACCACAGTCTTTAAGGAAGTGAGGAAACACTGCTGAATGCCAGGCACTCCCGAAACAGGACTGCAACATATATTTATTGCAGGGGCAAGAGTTATCATTTTGCCAGCATCAAGGATACTATTGTTTAAAGAATTCTGCCTGGCTGAAATTGTTTTGTAATACTTATGTGGAAAACTCACAGAATTTGAATAAAACCAGTAGCTTCTGGTTTTTGCTACCAATCTATTTAAAAAGTAACCAGTAGTTTTCTTATTCTACTTAAGATTATCTTCTTGTTCTTTAATTTTTTTTTTTTTGCCAGTTCTGGGGCATATTGGGGCCTAGGCATAATCCCTGAGCTTTTGTGCTCAAGGCTAGCATTGTATTTGAACCACAGTCCCACTTCTGGCTTTTTTGGTACCCAATTGGAGATAAGAGTCTCACAGCCTTTCCTGCCTCAGCTGGCTTCAAACATTGATAATCACATCTCAGCGTCCTGAGTAACTAGTATGATCCACCAGCTCTGGGCCATAATTGCCTTTTAAGATTTAAGGATTTTCATTTCTTTGTGAATAAAACTCCCTAATTGCAGTAACTTAAAACTAATCACAACTTCACATTTGACAAATTGTCAAATAATTTATGTATATACCCGAAGAAATTCTGTTAAAATCTCCCATAAGGGAAAATTTGTTCATAGTCTTATCCATCATTTAATAAAATTGCTTGTAGTTTTACCTTAGGAATTACAATGTGTATCTTTTTAGCGAGTGTTGTGTGTGATTGTGTGTGTGTGTGTGTGTGTGTGTGTGTGTGTGCACATGTGTGCTTTTGCTGACATCTATTGGTGGAACTTACCATAAGACTTATGAACAAGGGCTGGGGATATAGCCTAGTGGCAAGAGTGCCTGCCTCGGATACACGAGGCCCTAGGTTCGATTCCCCAGCACCACTTATGCAGAAAACGGCCAGAAGCGGCGCTGTGGCTCAAGTGGCAGAGTGCTAGCCTTGAGTGGGAAGAAGTCAGGGACGGTGCTCAGGCCCTGAGTCCAAGGCCCAGGACTGGCCAAAAAAAAAAGACTTATGAACAACACTGCTCATATTCATAGATGCTCTATAAGCTTTTGATTACGTTTAGAAAGCGCATATACTTATAGGATTTCACATCGTTTTATCAGGATAAAAACTTTAAATATAGGTGCAGCATTGAAAGTTACAGCTTCAAGCACATGATTCAGCCTTAAAGATTAAAGAGCTGACTTGTTTTTCTTTTGTCTCTGTTCTTTATTCCTCTCTTCACTCTTGTCTTCTCTCAGTATGGTTTCCCTTAAGCGTATCGATTTTTTCTTTTGTGCCAATCCTGGCCCTTGAACTCAGGGCTTAGGCACCGTCCCTGAATTTTGTTTGTTTTGTTTTTGTTTAAGACCAGCACTCTCATATGAGTCGCAGTTCCACTTCCAGGTTTTCAGTGATTAATTAGACATAAGAGTCTCATGGATTTTTCTGTGTGGGCTGGCATTGAACCATAATTCTCAGATCTTAGGCTACTTAGTAGCTAGAATTAGACATGGGCCATCAGTGCCTAACACCTTATTCATTCTTTAAGGAAATTTAAGCTTACTGAACCCCTAACTTACTTTGCATCAACAAGTAGCAGTTAGTAGTTATCCTTTTACCAGAGAGAGAAGAAATAGCAGGAAAGTATCTCTCTCTCTCTCTCTCTCTCTCTCTCTCTCTCTCTCTCTCTCTCTCTCTCTGGTCAGTCATGGGCCTTGAACTCTGGGCCTAGGCATTGGCCCTGAGCTCATCTCAAGGCTAGCACTATACCACTTGAGCCACAGCACCACTTCTAGGAAAGTATATCTTTGCTAATTGGGCAGCTTATTTGTTTGACCAAAGGCCCAAGCATTCACTGCTACCATTCCCATCCATCCTAATTAACAGTTCCCTTTTTCTATCCTGTTAACTTGGGGATGTCAAAACTACCAGTCAAAATATTTTCCTAACAGTGTGCTTTTAAATTTAAGATGAAGCTCAATAGTTTCCTGCTCATGACTTGCATGAGCTGGGATAACAAGCATCTATGCCTGTCTAGCTATTAGTTGAGCTGGATGAGGTCTTATGAAACTCTTATCAGGGCTGTTCTTGAATGCTGCTCCTGATCTCTATTTCCAAAGTAGTAAGGATTATAGGCACAAATCTCCAGTGCTGATCTTGGTTTATATTTTTGCGATGACCATTCTTGAAGACACTGGAAAGTCTAGATGTTTTCTCAAATAACATTGGGGAGATGTTAGGAAATTAGTGAGGCTGTCTATTTTGGAAATCCTAGGAAGTTCTCTTTATATTGTTCTCATGCAAGGATCACTCAACAGTTACAAATGACTCTCATCCAGAGTTCCTCACAAGAAGTGTGGCTGAGCCGCCTACCAATCTTGCATTAATGTTTGAGGTTTTCTCATTCTCTTTCCTCCCTTTTGAGGGGACCTTGCTACGGAGCTGCCTCCCACCCATGCACATTAGCATATAGTTTTCAGAATCCATTGGTAAAACATATGACTGGTTATTTATTTATTTACTTATTTATTTAGCTAATCCTGGGGCTTGAACTTTGGGTCTAGGTGATCTCCCTGTACTCCTTTTGCTCAAATCTAGCAGTCTATCATTTTGAGCCACAGTACCACTTCCAGCTTTTTTCTGTGATTAATTGGAGATAGGAGTCTCCCAGTCTGAAATGCCTTGGTTTGTTTCAAATCATGATTCTCAGATCCCAGCCTCCTGAGTAGCTAGGATTACAGGTGTGAACCACCAGTGACTGGCTAGGACTGGTAGTTTTTGAAGGGCAAATATACACAAGGACTTAGGTAAAGTAAGTTTCTAGGAATCAAAATTTCTCTTCTTTTAAAAACAGGGTAAATGTATGTGTAGTTTGTTGGATAATCATCCTACTTTATTTATTTATGGTTTCCCTTTTCCCACTTACTTCCCTTGTTTGGATAATGAATAATTTGGTCATTTATACAGTAGCAAAATTTGATCATACATAAAAATTCTCTGAATCTTTCTTATCAAGGGTTTCTTCCTTCTCTTGAGGGCTGAGAAATCTCACAGAATTGTGAAAACTTGCTTTACTTTAAGTTTGGTAGACTGGATTTTCAGGAGATTTGACAGTCTAGTACAAAGCAGATTCTCTCAAATTCAATGTCTTCCTAACATAACAGTGACTCTTTTTCTTCCTGTATGAGTTCCATTGGCCTTTCTAGAAACTATGCCATAACTTCAACCAAAATGTCTTTTTGTTTTGGGGTCATTTTTATGTAATCTACTGATTTAATTCAATAGGTTTCAGGACAAGCTATTTCTAAATATGGTATATTCCTATTTGAGAACATACCAGAAGCAAAATGATATCTTATACCTTCCACTACCTTTCTTTCTGAAGCAGACTATGAAAGAATTCTCTGCCTATTTTCTAAGGTAGGCCACAAGACACTCATTTTTTGTGGTCTCCTGCTTAAACAGTAAGGAAAAAGGCATCCTTACCTCTTTCTATAGTATGTTATCTTGAATATGTCTCAAAGACCTCTATGCTCAAGGTTTGGTCTCTGCCTCTTAGTTTCTTAAGGGCCAGAGAAACATTTAAGAAGCAGGACATAGTTGACAGCAAATAGGTCACTTGAAGGGTACTCTCAAAGGAAATATTGGGGCACTAGCCCTTCTTCTCTCTCTGATTTTGCTTCTTTCCTCTACCATATGATCTGCATCTCATCATGATAGCTTCCTCTCTACAGGCCAACAAGTAACTGGTCAACTGATGATGGTTGGAAGCCTCCAAAAGTATGAACTGAGATAAACCTTCATTCTTTTTAAGTTGATTTTGTTCCTATAATCTCAGAATCACAGGATAGGCAAGGAAAAGATATTACATTTTCTATCCATAAGGGCATTGTTTTCAACAAGCAGAGTCTCTAACAACATATTGTTTACCCTAAATTAGACACCTATGTATATAAGAATTTCTTCCACTTACATACAGAGCTAGTATCTGCGTGTTATCTGTCCTATTCTATTCTTAGTGTTACCCCTCAACACTAAGGTAATGAAACTGCTATCATAAACTCACCTGAAATAAAAGCAACCCATGATGGGTGGTTAGTTACTACTATTTATAGTTAATATTTTGATATTTTCCATAACTTAAAATTACCTCTTAGGTGTCTCTTTGAAAAATTAAGAAGAATAAGATAGAAAACTAGTATTTGAGGCAATGAATAGTTGGGGAAGAGCTTGTTTGATTCAACAGAAATAAAAATAAAAAGTATCTGGGTGCTAATGACTCATGCTTGTATTCCTAGCTACTACAGAGGCTGAGATGAGAGGGTCATAGTTTGAAGCTAGCACAAGCAGGAAAGTCTGTGAGGCTGTTATTTCCAGTTAAACACCATAAACACATAAAGTAGAGCTGTGGACCAAGTGGTAGACCACTAACCTTGAGCATAATAGCTCAGGGAGAGTACCCAGTCCCTGAGTTCAAGCCTTAGGATCAGCACACACACCAAGTAATCTAGCACATAAATTGACATGTTGAATTGAAACCTCTTTGTGCACATAATAAGTATAAATTTGAAACTATGAGTGAATAAAAGTAAAATACCAAGTTCAACAACAATATGTAAGAGTCTTACATATGCTTAGGTGAAGAAAGAGTCCATGAAAGTGAATTTAAATAAGAAAAAGACATTGGTGGAGGACCACAGAGTGGATCTAGTTGAGCTAGGACAACAGAGCAGAGAAAAGCTAAAGTTATCAACACTGAGAATACACATAAATGGGCAGTCTGTACTGAAAAAAAATCTGCATGCATATATATAGACATATATATATACATCACATGCATATATATGTATATATATACAACAGATTATGCTATTACTTGATTCTCTGTGGAGCCTTTTCCTGTACATATTTATTTATTCAAATTTTATGAAAGATGAATCCAAATGAAGATGTTGGAACTAAATTTTTTTCTCTATAAAATACTTATAGCATGGCAAACCACACTTGTTTGCAATGGGATATATTTAGTCCTATTATTGAAAACATAATACCATTATTGGATTATCAGTTGCCATATGGGGATATTGGTAATGAGTTGAAACGGTTGGCAGTGTTTAATGAGGTTTCCTGTTTTCTTTCCTTTTTTTTTTCCTCTGGCTTTTAATAACACCAAGAGGGTTCGTTGCTCATTTCATCGGGCTGGCAGTAAACGGTTGCTGAGAAGAATGCCTCTAGGCGGCTCGGATCTGAGCGGTGCTGCTCACACTGTCTGAAGCTTTTTGAAATCATCTCTTCATTCAGTCCAGATTCCTTTCTCTGGATCACGTGTGTGCTCTGTCATAAATGATAACATTGAATTTCTGTTTGTCTGTTGACAACATCCCAACAAAGCACATGCTCCAGGGAAAAACATATACTTTTGAAATATTTGCTTTGGGATTTTTCAAAGCTTAGTTTTATTGCTAGTAGCCTAATAGGTATCTCACATTTGGATTTGGAAAATATTATTTAAAACATTTAAAAAGGCCAAATTACTATCAGGACACCAGTTGGATTTGATGCATCCTACCTGTCTTGGTAAGGTCCTCGGTAAAGTTTATTAAGCTCTTCAATTAGTCTTGAAATTTTTGGAGTAATTTATGTGTAACATACATAGCTCTCAGTCATTTGACTATGTGAAGCAGAAAATAAATAAAATGGCATGTTTAAATTTTGATGTAATTTTTTATTCGACTGTGTCAAGCAGAAAAGAAATGAAATGGCATGCATAACATTTTGACATAAATTATTGAGCTTAACTTTTCAGGGAAATTATATTCTAAGCCTTACAGATTGAAAACAATATTCTGCATAAATGAGTAAGTATTGCCAATTAACATTTTTCCTGTGGTTAATGCTGTATAGGAAATCACTTTATGTTTTGTGTAAAAAATAGTTAACTGCTGGCTACACACTTTCCTACAAATGAAGAATATAACTGTTATTATTAGTGGATTATTTGGCTATAGGCCTCTGGCTTTTACACCCTTCCTTAGTAAGTGTTTTGATTATGACCTCATTGCTGTGACCTCTTGCTGAAGACAAGAAGGGAGTTTTCTCTTTTGACAGTCCTTAGAGCTATCAAGATTTGTTTTTCTACTGGGTTGAAGATAGTACTTTAGTTCCAAATTCTAGATTTGAATGTTAAGTCGTCCCCCAGCCTCTGCTAAAAGTTGCCTTAGCTGTTCAGGGGAAAAGGTGACAAGTGCTATCAGAAGAATAATAATTTGAAGTAATTTTCTCTGTTTACCATGAATACTTCTTGAATTCAACTCTATCTCTCCATCCTCACTACTTTGCCTCTTCCAGTGCTCATGCAGTGGTACTTGCTATTTCTGCCAGGCAATGGTGATGGACTTCTAACTCACTTTCAACCTCAGATTCTTTCTCTTTTATTTAGTCTTTGGTTCAAAAATCACTTCTGAGAAGAATTATCTATCTTCCCAGTGGGAAATGAACCCCACAACTATTTTCTACTATCTTATTTTTCTTTGACATAAATATCTGGAATAGCTTAAAATATGTTTGCTGACCCCCTGTCTTCCAGGATATAAATTCCATTGGTGCATGAACTTCATTCTTTGCTTTTTCTATAGCATCTAAAAAGTCTCTGGTGTACAATAGTCATAATAAAGGAATAAATATTGGTAAGTACCAATGACTTACTACCTTTATTTTTCAATTGATAATTTACACTGTGCATAATCCTAATGTCAACAACACAATGATGACTAGATATTTCATTCAACTATAGAATCAAATCATAGAGGTCTAGTGAATGACATATTTAAAATATAGATAACAATTCTTATTCAGTTAAAATATTTTTATTATATTAGAATAGTGTGTATAAATTTAAAACTATAGTTCTATATCAATTCTTTGTTGATATTAATTAGCTTCTTAATTCATATGATGTTCTTCTGAAGTATATGGAACTTTCATTTAATGTGTTCATCAATCTTAATTTAACTGCTAGATATTACACTTGGTTTCCATTTGCAGAATTTAAATGTCACTGGTTAAGGTATTTGTTAAAACACACTTGGAAAATCATTATAAATGACCACATTAAAAAAAACCCTACATTCAATAAATGCCTACATTCAAAATCAATTCATTTTCCATAAAACTAAATGTTCTTTAGTCACAGAACTTCTTTAGCTCATTTCTTGCATACATTTTCTCATTTATAAACTTCATGTTTTGAAATTAGAGCTTTGGAATTTTGTAAAAATTAGTTTATTTAGTATTATTTCTTGGTAGTTCAAAATATTTTAATGGAGGGCTTTCTCAAGTTTTACGGACAATTCCTCTTTATTACTTATATAAGTTTAACTTTTTATTTTCTAGTTTTAACTTACTGTAGTTTTAAACTTCCAGCTGACTTCAAGTTTTCTCACCATGTTTTTCTGTTTTTCTTTTGAAGCCATTTTATACTCAATAGAGTATTTTAGTAACTTGAATTTATCTAACTCCTTATAGAAAATTACTAATTATGAATGTTGCCCAAATTGTTTCCCATCTAAAAGTAACTAATGAAGAAAGCCGGGTGCCAGTGGCTCATGCCTGTAGTCCTACCTATTCAGGAGGCTGAGATCTGAGAATCATGGTTCAAAGCCAGCCTGGGCAAAAAAGTCCCAGTGAGACTATTATCTATAATTACCTATTCAAAAAACTGGAAGTGGGAGTGTGGCTCAAAGTGGTAGAGCACTAGCCTTGAGTAAGAAAGAGCTCAGAGGCTGGGATTGTAGCTCAGCAGTAGAGTGATTGCCTAGCATGTGTGAAGCCCTGGGTTCAATTCCTCAGCACCACCAACAGAAAAAAGCCAGAAGCGGCACTGTGGCTCAAGTGGTGGAGTGTTAGCCTTCAGCAAAAAGAAGCCAGGGAAGGTGCTCAGTCCCTGAATACCAAGACCCAGGACTGGCAAAACAACAACAACAACAACAACAACAACAACAACAAAAAACACCCTAATAAACAAAAATGGAAAGTAACTCAGAAGCAGCTCCCAGGCCCTGAGTTCAAGCCACACATGCACACGCACACTGAAGAGATACTGTGAAAAAGGAGCAGAAGACAATTCTTTTTTTTTTTTTTTTTTGGCCAGTCCTGGGCCTTGGACTCAGGGCCTGAGCACTGTCCCTGGCTTCTTCCCGCTCAAGGCTAGCACTCTGCCACTTGAGCCACAGCGCCGCTTCTGGCCGTTTTCTGTATATGTGGTGCTGGGGAATGGAACCTAGGGCCTCGTGTATCCGAGGCAGGCACTCTTGCCACTAGGCTATATCCCCAGCCCAGAAGACAATTCTTAATCCTGTTCAATCTTATTCCTGTTTCCAGTAAAAATTTTGTTACTGTTAATTAACCACACAATGTCTTTCTCAGTTTTTGAAATATTAATAACACTATTATTTGTAGTGTTAGCCGAATTTCCAAGTTATAGTGAGTATGATACTACTGTGCAATTATTTTCTCTTTATTTCTTATCTTCTATATAAATGTGAGACATCATAATTTCCACTTAAATCCAAAGGAACTTGAATGAAGTTACAGAAAACAACCTCCCTCCCCACAATGAGAATTTTCTAATAGGGCAATTGTGGCTGACACAAAGCTTCACCAACATAAAATTCTAAACCCAATGCGAATAACCAGAATTAAATACTTTAAGTTAAACAGTATTTAGGTAGATATTTAATAGTAAAGTCAAGTCCTAAATTATGTTTTTATCCAAGAATGGAATTATAACACTAATCTAAGTTTACGAAAGCTCTTTTATAGCTTGGTTTCCTCCCAACTTTCAACTTCTGGTCTATTTTTTTCCCCAGCTATTGTTCTTTGTCTTAAAAAAAAAATCAATGAGGATGCTTTCCACTTACAATTCAATTCACTTTAGGGAACACAGCCAATGCATTTTTGAAGACTGACATGATGAAAATTTTACTGGCCTTGTTTTACTTTTGAAACAGAAAATAAAAAGTTTCCGGTCTCCTTTAGCTTTTCTTTTCTGGTTGAGTATACTAAATGATAGCTGTGTGGACAATGTTCAGCTTTTTACACTGAAGAAATGGACTAATGGGCCATTGGATTAAAATATTGTTACCATTTGAGCATCACAATCATAGTTTCCCTTCTCCAAAAAAACCCAAAACAATCATGAACCACAAAAGTGGGAACAAAAAGGACCTGTTTCACTTTGTCCAACAGGTAAATTAACCTCAAATTTTCTTACATATTTTAAAAATAACTAGGTTGAAAAAGGGAAGTATCTACTAGAATCTAAAAGATAGAATTAAAAATGGATTTTATAACTAACTGTAGCCATAATCTGAGCTACTTAGAAATCTGAGACTCAGAGAACTTTCTTGTCCTTTTACTCTTCTTCCTGTGAGGTCACTGTCAATATTGTCCTCAATGGCTTTTGTTATCAATGGTAAATAGTAAAAATAAAAAGTAAGTTCTTAAATATCCACTTTACATTGTTTATATTTTAGTATACTTTTAAATGTGAACTACATCAAATTTATGCAGAAATTGTGATTGAATTATCATCAATGTGGCTTAGCCTAACAATCATTCATCAGAATTGCAATAATATCTATATTGTATTAAAGAAGAATTGTCTGATACTTACCATCTGGCTTGAGAATTTTTTATTTTTTACTTCAATTTATTGAGTTTCATTGTACCTCTTTAAATGGTAGTGTTTGAAATATCAAGAATTATATTTAAAAAGTTATAGGTTGGATGTGCTAGTGGAAAACCCTTTGTTTGTTGTAGAGAGCTTGGCAAATATTTTAAGAAAAGCAATCTGGTAATCTCCACAGAACACAAAGCTGAAGTGTATTCCTTAGCTCTTGGACCACAAGTGTCCATTTCTGTACTTGGAGTATATGCTAGCACTTGAGGATGTTTGCCACAGTTTTTTGTGTCTACTGCAGGAGGCACTGCACGAAGTGGTTAGAAGAGGACAAGTGACTGTGTGTCTGTATCTGAAAATATCCACTGACATTTTCAGAGATGATGAATTACCTTTAGCAAGTTATTTGCTAGTTATCTTGCCAGGGAGGGAGAAAGATAATATAGGAAAGAAATCACTTCTAGTAAATCTATGTAAGTTATAGCAACTGGTTTTGAAGTTGTGATCCAGTACTTTGTGGGTTTAAAACAGTAATTAAAAGTGACCAAGATTCACAAAGATCATGTTCAAATCCATCATCAGCTTAAAACAAGTGTTCTGACACACTTTTAAAGGCATATATGAGTGTTTCTAGGTTAATTACAAATACATCTAAAACAGTTCTCAAAAATAATTCTAATATAACTAAATCAATATTTTTCCAGTTTAAGAAGTGAATTGATGGTTGACCTCAAAGGGCTGATGCTTTCTTCATCACCGCTCTCACTACCTGGAGTACTTGTAAACTTTAGAATATCAAAGGTTAGCCTTCACAAGTAAGAATTTCATTCCCTTAATAATGAAATTTTTGTGTCCTTCCACTAAGCATTGTGATTCACGTTTCCTTTCCCGGCAGGGTTCTTAAACCACAAAGATTCTAAAGCAATGTATGCATTGTCTCTGCAGTACAGTTGGTGTCATCTGAGGAATTGTATTTGTACCTCTCCTGAACTGCAGAGTTAGAATTTCTGGGTTGGGAGGACATATTTAAGTCATCTCGTAGGTGTTTCTGAATCTTCTCTGTTTTGTTGGATGTGTTGAATATACAGACAAGGTACATATGGGCCTGATAACCAAGGTATCATAGAAAGAGGATGACTTAGATTGATGAGGAAAACTGTGAGGAATATGTTCAGCACTTGGTCTTCACAAAACCTCCCCCTTTCAATTGATCATTTTAAAGAAAAGAATGATATGTGCTTATTAAATATTATAGTTGACAAAAAGCACATGACTTGTAATATTACCAGTAGCAAATGCTTATTAGCACTTAGAATATTCATTGTTGCCTTGTGACATTTATTCAACCATTTAATTAATCTGAAAGTTCCTACAATCCTTGACCCCTTCATAAAACACTGACTGCATACAAAGCAGCAAAACTAGGTGTGACTTCCCTTCAAGAAAAAGCAATGCTTAAGGCTAACATTAATACATCAATCATACAAATACAAAAATGAATATAAAATAACAGCTTAGATAAACACTAGAAGGAGGAGAAGGAGGTTGTTGTAGGAATGTACATAAGAGAACAATTTAATCTAAGAAGAGAAAATAAGTATAAAATATTTTCTAGAGAAATCTGATGGAAGAATGGGAGGATTGGGCAGCTTAAAGTTAAGAAGAAGCTGTGGTTATTGTAAGTGCCCATGATGCTCAGTGAGTTATTTGATAAGTTTTTAGAGAAGGCATTAATCACCCTGATACAGATGAGGAAACAGAGACTTAGAGAAATTAAATAATATGAGCACATGATTTAGCAGGTGATGAGCTTACCATTAGAAATCCATTTGAGTCTGTTCTTTTTCATTTAGTTATTAATGTATTTAAAGAGTGAATGGCAGTTACACCTAATGCTTTGCTTAAGGGAGAATGTTAGAAATTAGTCATTAAGTTTATAAGGTTGGGGACAAGTAACAAAATGGAAAGAAAGGAATACAAACATGTTCCAGCATCACAATTGTATGGTAAGTACAAAGTCTCTGGTCTACAAAGTCTACTGTGGAAAAATGCTGTCATGGAAATCTCTGAAATTTCTTTTAACTTCCCAAAGTGTAAATCAAAATCAAATCTTCCTCAGAAGAAATGGCGACATTTAATGCCACTATTACATTCTTGAAAGCTGAAGATTGATGATTCTTATCATATCCCAAGTTAGATTAATACAACAGACAGATGTAACTTGGAGAATGATGGTAGATTATTATTAGTTTAATCAGGTGATGAACTTAATTTAGTTGCTTTTCTTCATGAGTTCTCCTTAGTAAAGAAAATAATTATATTCCTTTGGAGGTTATATAGTTATTAAATAGGTGAATGGCTTCTCTTTTTTCAGTCCATAGAACATAGAAGTACATAGTTCTTACCTGGATGGGAAAACTCCACAAAACTCTCTTGTTTAACCCCGGGATCCAATTGTCTAATTTTGCTTCACAATTTTTTTGTCTGAAGAAAATTTGGCCAAAACAGTGTCCCATAGAATATTTCATAACTTTACTACTATATTTATCATATCCTAAGATACAAAGAAAATAAAAAACAAATTTCTCAAAGCCTTCGTAAGAATTTGTTCTAGAGGAGAAAGAGGAGTAAGTGTCTTGATAACACTGAGGCCTCTAAAATTCTTGGAAGTACCTGTGGACTAGGGAAAGTTTTTACTCTTAGGTTAAAAAACAAATGAAAACCAAAAACACAGTTTCTCATCAGACTTTCTACCAAAAAAGAAAATATATACTTCCTTGGAATCCTTTCTGCTTCTATATTTGCAGGTGAGACATTTCCCTGGTGCAGTTCTGTGACAGAAGGCTTGTAGTGCAAGAGAAGCACTCTGTCACTGACCTGGAAACAGTTTTCTCACTCTAAGAAACTATCAGATATTGTGGTGAGAAAATTCCATAACAGACTGAAAATTCAAGTTAGCCTGGAAAGCATTAACAACAAAATATGAAATAAAGGACCTTGAACATTAGAACCTAAATGACTCAGCAAGTACTCACTTGCAAAATCTTTTTATGGGCAACAGGCTCGATATAGGCCACAGGTACAAAGGATGAGGTGACAAGTGAACTTCTTGGCCCCTCATTGTGCTATCCTTGGATAAGGTTCAAAAATAAATTAGAAGCCAGAAAATAAAAAAATGGCATGGAAAGTTCCTTTAAAGAGATAAATAAGCTCATGAAGAAAATGATTATGATATCAAGGGTGGGGACTTGGTATGGATCCACTATCAAATAGTGTAGTTACTAAAATCATACTACACATAACTACTATCATTATTTATTTCCCACCTGTTCTTGTAGGTCCAATACTTAATCCCTGATTTGGTACCAATCCTGAATAACTCTGCCTTCTACCTGATAACGCTTTGATTTTATTGGACTCCTTTCATCATTGAGAAGTGCAACAGTTTTCCCTGTTTGAGTAAATATATATTCTGGGTAAAAAATTGATTTTTATCCTTCATCAAACTTTTTCTATCTTTTTTTAACCAGTGAGGAATAACTAAATGTGGCTTACTGCTTAGTATACTATACAATTCTTTTTGCTTGAAGAACTCATGTAAGAGTAAAAGCAGGAAGAAGATATGATGCTACCCATGAGATGTGCTGATATTATTGGGTCCTCTATCACCCCAAAGCACCATGTGTTTTATGAACAGTAGGATATCCCCATTGGGAAATCATGCCAGGCAGCATACAATATTTTCTTACACTATACAATACATATTCTACATCAGCAATGCATATATAGTACTCTTTTTTACATAACTGAAATTCATGGATTCAAAATCAAAGCCATGGTTACTTTGAAAATTTTGACTGACATGATTTTTCTGTATCTAAGACTGAGGCATATGAATTCAGCTGAAAATGGGGGAGTGTTGTACAGATACAAATTGTTAATTGGAAATAGATATAGTCACTTGACCATTTCATGCATCTCAGGCAGTAGGGAGAACATGTCATAGTGTGTGGTTAGGATGAATGATTCTGACCATACTGTTTAGAGGGAACACTCTTTTAGATACTATAAAAATACTACTTTCCTTTACAACCAATACAACCAATGCCACAAGGTTGATAAAACCAACATAATAACTAGAACCACCTTATGTAGGCAGAACTCCAAGAATCCTCTTGAATAAATATTTCAATTATCCCAGTAGGTAAACTACAAAGCAGAAGTTATTTATTTCAAGAGTATTTTGGCAATTATTTACTTCAAGAGTTTAAACATTTGTTTAAACATTGTTTAAATATTTTAATCTTAAAGGATTATAGATGCCCTAATTGGTTGTTATTTAAATGGCAAGCTTAGAAACAATTGTTTCCAAAAATAAAATAGCTTATATTAAGGACTACATTAGATGACCATTAGAAAACCTTCCTCGTATTAAGGAAGTAATGATCATATAATTTTTTTTTATCATCAAGATGATGTGCATGGAACTAAAAAAATTACCTTCCTCCAAAACAAAACCGCAAAGAACCAATAGCCCCCTCATCAAGTGGGCTAAAGACCTACAAAGAGACTTCTCTGATGAGGAAATGAGAATGGCCAAGAGACATATGAAAAAGTGCTCTACATCACTGGCCATAAAAGAAATGCAAATCAAAACAACATTGAGATTCCATCTCACCCCATTAAGAATGTCATATATCAAGAAAACTAACAATAACAGTTGTTGGAGGGGATGTGGCCAAAAGGGAACCCTTCTTCATTGTTGGTGGGAATGTAAACTGGTTCAGCCACTCTGGCAAGCAGTATGGAGATTCCTCAGAAGGCTAAATGTAGAACTCCCCTATGACCCAGCAACCCCACTTTTGGGTATTTATCCAAAAAACCACAAACAAAATCACAGTAAAGCCACCAGCACAACATTGTTCATTGCAGCACAATTTGTCATAGCGAGAATCTGGAACCAACCCAGATGCCCCTCCGTAGACGAATGGATCAGGAAAATGTGGTACATATACACAATGGAATTTTATGCCTCTATCAGAAAGAATGACATAGCCCCATTTGTAAGGAAATGGAAGGACTTGGAAAAAATTATACTAAGTGAAGTGAGCCAGACCCAAAGAAACATGGACTCTATGGTCTCCCTTATTGGGAATAATTAGCACAGGTTTAGGCAAGTCACAGCAGAGGATCACAAGAGCCCAATAGCTATACCCTTATGATCACATAAGATGATGCTAAGTGAAATGAACTCCATTTTATGGAAATGATTGATCACAGTTGGAACTACTTTCAACACCCCATGTGTATCTGTAGTTTCTACTATTGATGACGTTCTTGTATCACCTTCTTGTGATTGTATCTACACTATCTCTGTAATCTTATCTGAGTATATTGGAAACTGTGTATAATGGTATTAGAACTAGGAAATTGAAAGGGAATACCAAAATTGAGAGACAAAGGGTAAAATAAGAGAAACAACAACAAAAGCAATACTTGCAAACCTGTTTGGTGTAAGTGAACTGAACACCTCAAGGGGGGAAAGGGGGAGGGGGAGGGGGTATGAGGGACAAGGTAACAAACAGTACAAGAAATGTATCCAATGATTAACATATGAAACTGTAACCTCTCTGTACATCAGTTTTATAATAGAAACTTAAAAAAAAGATGATGTGCATGATCATTTTTCTGATCTCAAAAAATAATATGCAGCATAGTTGGTTTTCCTCAAAGCCATTGCACTGTTCATCATTGGATGTAATCATACCGTGAATGCCTATGATCCAGGGTAGAGACAACAGTGGGACTTAGAGTATCATATGTGGCATAAACTAGGGAGTATTGACAGGTCAAGAAGAGCTTGGTAGTGGGTGTAACTGGGGCTGGGAATAAATGGGCAAGAAAAAGTTTGCTCGTTTCTAAGTATGGGCTTTGTTGAAGGAGACAGGGAAAAACTGTAGAATAGATGTTTTATAAACTTCTTATTTAACCACCTTTCCCACTTTATGGTAAGAAACTTGAGGATATCAGAACAACATCACAATATGATCCTTTTATCTCCTGCAATTTGGCCCCATTTGGAAGTCATGATAGCCTATTTCCAAAAGCTGATAAGTCCTTTTGAAAAAAGTTTAAATTGCAGCTGATTACACTGACCTAGGAATCTTCTAATCTTTAATTCTTGCATGAAAATGTAACTAGCAAGATGATTCCTGCTGTCTTATAATATGCTTATTTAAAGAAAAAAGGCCACTTGTCAGGAGAAAAGGCTTGAAATGGATATTTGAACATTATGAAAATGAATTCACAAGCCAAGTCTGTCTGTCAGATGTTTTTAATTTAAATATCCTGATGGGTGATGAGACTCAGTGTGAAGGCATGCAAAATTGCCTTGTGAAATTTAAAATAAAAGTCAGTGAAGGAGTCTAGGAAAATGTGACATTTAGTTCATAATCATGTGCCTATTCGGAAGTTAAAGTTATTGGTCAAGAAGGGTTTTGACTTTTTAAATTTGAGCTTTACTACTTAAAAATCAAATGTCTTCCTTTTGGCATCTAAAATAAAAAACAAGAGAGGTTATATATTTTACCCCAGACTACTTGTGGAATGATAGAGAAGTCATTTCAGTTTTACTAAAAGCATTTTAGAGTTTTGGGGTCAACATTACTGGAAATTTTGCTTTCTAAATATATACAGGTCATTTTAATGTGGGGAAAGTCAATTGTTTTTAATACTATAGCTTTGTAATCAAGTTTGAAGTTTGGTGTTGATAGTCCTTCAACACTGTTCTTCCTGCTAAAGACTGTTTTTGTTATTCAGGGTTTTTTATTGTTCCATATGAATTTTTGGATTGCTTGCTCTATTTCATTAAAGAATTGTGTGTGGATATGGATGGGTATTGCATTAACTTTGTAGATAGCCTTTAGGTGTATTGTCATTGTCATGATGTTAATCCTCCCAATCCAGGAGTATGAAAAGTTTTTCTACTCCCTTAATTCTGCTTTAATTTCCTTTATCAAGTTTTTAAAGTTTTCATCATAGAGAGCTTTCACTTCTTTGGTTAAGTTTAGTCCCATGTATTTTTTAAAGGCTATTACAAAAGGAGTTGCTTTCCTAATTTCAGCCTTGCTCTTCTCATTTTTGACACACAGAAAAGCCATTGATTTTTGAGGGTTTTTTTTTTCTTCAAATTTTTATTATCAAACTGACGTACAGAGAGGTTACAGTTTCATACGTTAGGCATTGGATACATTTCTTGTACTGTTTGTTACCTTGTCCCTCTGCCCTGCTACTTTGCCAAAGTTTCAGGTGAGTTCAAGTAACTTGGGAGTAGAGTCTATGAGGTTTGTTAAATACAGGATAGGCGTGATGACCAATGGAATAGAACTGAAGACCCAGAAATGAGCCCACAGACTTATGGCTGCCTAATCTTGATAAGGGAGTCAAAAAATAGGATGGAAGAAAGACAGCCTCTTTAACAAATGGTGCTGGAAGAAATGGTTAAACACTTGTAGAAAACTAAAGTTAGATCCTTGTTTATCACTTGGCACCAGAATCAATTCCAAATGGATTGAAGACTTCAAAGTAAAAGCAGATAACCTGAAAACATTATAAAAGGGGGTACGAGAAATAGAGGGCTCCTTGGAACAGGTAGAAGCTTCCTAAATAAAGACCCAGCAACACAACAAATCAAAGAAAGGTTGGAAAATGGGATTGCATTGAATTGCAAAGTTTCTGCATGGCAAAGGACATATCAGCAAGATGAATAGAAAGCCCAAAGATTGGGAGAAGATCTTAACTAGTCATATAACAGACAAAGGCCTCATATCTAGAATATACTTAGAACTCAAAATTTCAAGTCCCCCAAAAACACATTCTCAAAGAAACAACTGCCCCATTAGCAAGTGAACTAAAGACTTAAAAAGAGACTTCTCTGAAGAGGAAATAAGAATAGCCAATATACACATGAAGTGCTCAACTTCTCTGGCCATAAAAGAAATGCACATGAAAACAACATTGAGATTCCACCTTACCCCAGTAAGAATATCTATTATCAAGGAAACTAATAATAACAGATGCTGAAGGGGATGTGGTCAAAGGAAATGCTACTACACTGTTGGTGGGAGTGTAAACTTGTTTAACCACTTTGGAAAGCAGTATGGAGGTTCCTCAAAAGACTAAACATAGAGCTTCCCTATGACACAGTAACCCCACTTCTGGGTATCTACCCAAAGGATAATCAACAAGGCCATACTAAAGTTACCAGCACAACTATGTTCATTGCAGAATTATTTACCGTAGCTAAAATATGGAACCAATCTAGATGTCCCTCAGTAGATGAATGGATCAAGAAAATGGTGTGTGTGTGTGTGTGTGTGTGTGTGTGTGTGTATACACACATGCATATATATATGCAGACATATAATGGAATTATATGCTTCCATCAGAAAGAAGGACATTGCCATATTCATAAGCAATTGGAAAGACTAAGAAAAATCATATTAAGTGAAGTGAGCCAGATCTAGAGAAACACAGATTCCATGGTTTCCCTCACTGGTAATAATTAGTATATATCTAGGATAGTCTTAGCAGAGGATGGCAATAGCTCAATAGCTTTGTATATATGATCATATAAAATGAAGCTAAGCAAAATGAACTCCAAGATATGGAAACAAGAGGGTTTTCATTGGTGTTATTTTTAATATTCTCTGTGAAATTGTTTCTTTTGGTTTTATTTCCTATGGTTTATCCTCTATTATCACTGTATTTGATTTTAGTACCCTGGGTATTGTACATAGGTTTATCTGAGTTAGGGAAGGGAAGGGAAACATCAAAATGGTGGGACACAGGATAAAGAGCAAACTAATGTCACAATGTCTTGTGATACTCACAAGACAATATGTTGCAAATTAACTGTACAACTTGCGAGTGGGAGGGAGGTTGAGGGGAGAGAAGGTGGGAGAAAAACGAGGGAAGGGGTAACAAGTATGACAAGAAATGTACTCACTACCTTATGTAACTGTAACACCTCTGTATATCACCTTGACAATAAAATTAAATTTTAAAAAATCAAATCATGTTGTCCTCATGTAGCACAATGTTTTGTTGTGTGACTATCTACTTGACAGCACTGTTCTACTGTAGTTCTACCACAGGTCATGCATGATGCAGGGTTCTTGTTCATACCCAAGTGACACAGAGCTCTAAGCCCATAGTCAGCTGATGAACTAGGATCCATCCTGCCTCAGCTCACAGCTTAGTGAGGATCTCTGTTGTTGCCTTCCCAGTTGCTACAGCCCTACTATACTTCACTGTGGCAAAGACATTCTTAAGACCTCTAGTGAGGTATACAAGAGGCATAAAGACTTTAGTGGAAGTGGTAAGGATAATAATGTGTAGGGTATGGATTAACTAAATCATACCGATGTATACCACAGATTCTGTAACCAGTTTTGAAGATGATTATCTACAGGTTCTTTCACTTTGAACCAGTCACATCACTTGTTTAGACTTTATCTTCACTTTTAAGCAATGCCCAATTTCTCAAGAAGTCTTTCCTTATTTTTAGGCATAGTTAAATTCAGTGGATTTGCATTCTAAATCAATATGAACAAAGTACATAAAAGAGTGAAGAAAGATTCCTTACCAGGGGTAGGTAAGGGGGACGTGGGAGCTATTTCAAAGCAAGACTTTCCTCAAACAAAAAAAATGAGTTTAAACATATTCATATAGGAAAGTACATTCCTATGTGCTCACATTCTAGAGCATTCTAGAGCATGAGCAGTTTACAGTTATACTATAAGAAGATGGCAGACTTGTTTTTTTTTAATTGATTTATTTATTGTTAAAGTCTACAGAGGGGTTATAGTTTCATATGTAAGGCAGTGAGTACATTTCTTATCAAACTTGTTACCTCCTCCCTCATTTTCCTCCCACTTTCCCCCCTCCCTAAATCCCCACCCCAGTTGTTTTACAGCATAGTTGGTTTACAACATATAGTTTTGTAAGTATTGCTGCTGCATTGGTTTGCCTTTTACCCGTTGTCTCTCCATTTTGATGTTCCCCTTCCCTTCCCTACTTATTTTTTTTTATTATAATACCACCTTTATGAACTGTTTTCAAATATATTTTGATTTTACAGATCTGGCCCCTAAGTGATTTTGGATTTCTACGTGACAGCCCAAATAGTGATAGATTTTCTGATGATTAGCAAACATTTATTCTTTTGACTTGATTATTGTCTCCTGTTCAAGTGAGTTTATACTGCAGCTGAAACCATGTACTTTCCAATAAACTATCTGCAATTCAGTTTTAATTATTTTAACTGCTTAATGCAAAGAAGAGCCACACTTTATTCAAGTTATATTAGCTAACATTTGTATACAAATGTAACCCAAGCCAGGCAGTGTGGAACACCCATAATCCTAGCACTGGGAGGCTGAGGCAGGAAAAGGCTTGAATGTAAGGCCAGCCGAAGGTATATATAGTGAGACCAAATCTCAAAAAAAAGTAAAAGAAACTAATTCAAAATAAGAATTCCATCTATATTTTATGATATAAATACAAATAATGGGAGGGGGCGCTAGATGATTACATTTTTTAAATTTTGGTTGTATAGGTACAATGAAAGTAATCTCTTGTCTACTAAAGTTATATAAAAATCTTTCACTGATCCCATAAAGGATCTTCAAAGTTCTTTAAATTCTGACTTACATTGTACAGAGAACATTAAATACATATAAAATAATTCTTTAAGGGTATAACATCCACAATATGCTTCAGTCTGTGATTCATTAAAGAAGTCCAAATCATTGTATCAGTAATGAGTGGTTCATTCATACATACACACAATTGGTTCTGTATCTCAAAACTCTGACACAAAAAGGATAGAGATGCCCAATGTCAAACAATTACTTTAAACCTTCCTTTTCCAAAGTTATATATAAAGTTTATAATAGCTGTGATCCTAGGCTTCTGACTCCAAAGTTTACCTGTCTTTCTACAGATGCCAATTGCCTGCTTCACTTTTAATTTCACATATATCTATATGTAGCCTTTTTAAGGAGACAACTGGACTCATATTGGTCACAAAGATTCTCACTTAATTCTGATGACCTTAGGTATACAGCAGCATAACCTTGGCAGCTAAACACCATCATCTGTTAGATCTGAAAAAGTTACCGCAAAGAAACATTTTGTCAAGAGACATACTTCTGTTAAGGAAAATAATTACTTTCTGTATCAAGAAATAAAAGTCTCCATCTGGGGACTGATCTGAATATTATTTATTTATTTATTTATTTATTTATTTATTTATTTATTTATTTATTTATTTATTTTGCCAGTCCTGGGCCTTGGACTCAAGGCCTGAGCACTGTCCCTGGCTTCTCTTTGTTCAAGGCTAGCACTCTGCCACTTGAGCCACGGCGCCACTTCTGGCCATTTTCTATATATGTGGTGCTGTGAAATCGAACTCAGGGCTTCATGTATACGAAGAAAGCACTCTTGCCACTAGGCCATATTCCCAGCCCCTGAATATAATTTATAATCCAAGTCCTTCTTGTGGCAAACTGTAAATGTATATTACAAGTAAATATAAGCCATTTTCTATACTAGTCTGAGGTGGCCTTTGCTTGATCTTGTATTTTCTTGGTTGACCAAAATACGAATTCATTTTCTTGTAGTTTGCGAGGCTTCTTATCATGTCTGAATATTCTGTTAAAGGATTCCGAGCAGTGAACAAGTTTAGCTGTAGTTAAGAAGTTCTATAATTAGTGAACATGTATCACAAGAGATCAGGCTAACTTCTTCTGCTTCATCTTTGGAGATGGTATATTTTCCACCACACTGGCAATTCAGCGAAAAAGAATGATCATCATTCCAAGACATTTCTTCAAGATACACTTGAGCATCTACTGGTCCCATATTTTGTAGATCATCATCACGCTGCTCAGGTCATACTTTTTTTTAGTCTCTTCATTCCCTAGAATTTTCCATGCTTGATCAATTTCGATGGACTTCTGTATATATTCTTCCACTGTTCCTGCTGGCACATCTGTACTTTGTTTATCTGGATGATACATTAATACGAGTTTTTGATATTTTTGTTTTAGGTTAGCCACACCTGCATATGGGTCTGCACCCAAAATACTGTACTAATCCTTTTTTGGTGCCAGCTTAAATGCAATCATTCTTTGAACAAGAAGTAGCCTTTCCAGATCAACAAACTTCACATTGCCAGGGAGACAACTGGTGTCTGTCTGCCGCCTACCAGAACTCCTTCCATACTTCTGATAAGCATGTATACAATATCCAGGGTAACAAAATCAGTTACAGTGACATCAGGGGTAAAACCATGGGGAAGAAAGACAAAAGAAAATAGCATAATTTCACATAGTACATTGAACATAACAACAACAATGATAAACCACTTATTTCCACAACTTGGAGTTCATCTGGCTTATCATCTTATGTGTTCATATGCACATAGCTATTGAGTCATTGTGATCATCTGCTAGGAATATCCTAGACATATATGAGTTATTATCAATGAGGGAAACCATAGAGTCTATGTTTCTTTGAGTCTGGCTAACTTCACTTAGTATGATTTTTTTCCAAGTCTTTCCATTTCCTTATGAAATGGGCAATGTCATTCTTTCTGATAGAGGCATATAATTCCATTATGTGTATGTACCACATTTTCTTGATCCATTCATCTACTGAGGGGCATCTGGCTTGGTCCCATATTTTAGTTATGGGAAATTGTGCTGTGATGAACCATTCAGGACCATAGAACACATCTTTGAGTGGTTAAAAATGATGAAGAGTAGCTTCAAGGCACACAATTTTAGGCAGTTTAAAGGTATGTTAATACAAAATAGAAATTTTCCAATAAATGTACTTTCATCACTTAGACTTTCCTACATATTTTCCATAATTCCTTTCCCCTTACACTTTTTGTTATGACTTTAAAATATGTCAAAATGTCATTTGGTGAAAGTTCTGTGGACTTGTCAGAATGTATAGGACTAAGCACTGAATGGAAGATAGAATAAACTAACTATAATCTGGTTGCTGATATGGTTATACCCATGTGAGTCAAAACAAAGGAACATCACACACTGAGAAATTCAAGGTCCTTTATTAAACCTGGTGGCTGAGAGTGGCTATTGCCTAACAAATATATCTCAACCCTGAAGGGAAGTTAAGTGGGGCTTATTAGAATATGGGTTCAATATAGAATATAGGGGGAGGGGGAGGGGGAGGGGAAGGGGGAGGGGAGGACAAGAAGAGAATATAGGTAAGTCCAAATTGGAAGCACAAAACTATAATTGGTCAACATATATCCTAGGTAGCTAAAGAATGAATTTAAAACAACCTGCCACTCTTTATATTTGACACACATGGAAGACTTCTACTTAATAATATAAATATTTTGTACCAGTGCATTGATGATTGGAAATTGCATTCCAATGATTTCTTTCTTTAAGATTTTTTATATTTCTAACTTGTAAAATATATATTACTTTTTAAATAAACATGAAAACATTCTAGCTTTCTTCTTTGCCTTGAGGAACAAGGAAGTTTGTGGGAAGGTGGGAATATTTTCTCACATGACAGCTGTTTAGCAGATACAACTATAACTAGATACAAATAAGCAACCTGCTCTCTGTGTGGCTCCCAGTTTTCTTATGTGAAGAATCTCATCTGTCTTCTAGAAAACTGAGTGCAGAAAAAGTTTTACAATATGAATCCTTCTCTCCTGTTTGATATTGGTTACAGATAAGATATGCTTTAGCCACAGGGGAAGAAAAGGACTAGGAGAAGGAAAAGCAAGCTGGGAAAAATCAGAAAACTAGGCTAAGTCACAGTGGTTTGCCCAGACAGGTTGCAAAGCAAGCCACCCACCAAGTCCCATGGCAACTGCAACGGAGGAATCTTAGAGGAGAACACAGCCTCATGCCCAGAACGTAGAGGCTTTTTCAGCTGGACTTCAGATGCAGAGCATCTGTTCCAATGTCACTTGTAATTAATTCTGCCTTTAAATTATCAGCTGTCACAGGACCTTTTGCTGGTGGGTGAATTAGGAACATTTGAGATACATTTAGAGTGCAATGGCTTTGAATGTGTTGGTTTTAGGGTGGCCATCATGTCCAAGTTATTATCTTCTGAGGGAAATTCACATTTATAACCATGTTTTTGAGAATGTTGAGTCTATCTTGGTTAAAACTAGAAAGTTTTTTTTTTAATTGAAGTTCAGGATTTATATCACCAAATTCTCCAAATTCTTACTGCTTCTTTCTGCAGCTTTCATTCATATAATTTGAGTGACTCTGGTCTGATTTGCAGGGTACTTTGTCAGGGTACATTTTACTAATTCTCAAGTGAGAGTACACTTTTTCACCTTTTCTCATTTTACTCTTGAATCTATCCGGGAGCATAGGTAGCAGCTGAGTGTTACTTAATTAATGCAATACAGTCCTCAGGTCCAGAGTGTGGGAATGCAGTGGTCGATGTAGAGGGCAACACATTTGCCCACCTTCATGGTGAATAGATGATGCTAACAGTCTCCACCACTTCTGACTCCCCCTTTCTCAGTGCAGGTGCACTAATATTGTGAGTCCACATGTAAGTTGCTGGATTAATATATGATTGTTTGAATGTCATATTTGGTCATGTCCCACTTATTCTTTAGAGCATTATTTGAAGCTTGAGCAACACTGTATCTCAGTTATTGAGAGACAATAAAGGAAGAGTTGCTTTGTCATTTTTCCAGATAGTAATGGCAGGAGTTTGTTTTCACTGTGCTCATAGATGCTGACACTTTGCTAGACACAGTTGTAGTCCATATCTCCCAAGACAGCCCCCTGCGAACTCAGTCCCCCGGACTTCATGCCTTATGTGACTGTCCCCTGAGTGACTATGAGATTCAGTGATAATGAAGTTCAATCAGTTGTTACCTTTAGCCATAAGTTGTGAGATTACTATTTTTAAGTTTATAATTAATTAATTTTTATTGTCAAGATGATGTACAGAGGGGTTACAGTTGCATACTTCAGGCAGTGAATACATATACATTTTTTGTCATTCTTGTTACCACCTTCAGCATTCATCTCCCTCCCTCCTCCAACCTGCCCCTCTTGCTTCCTTCATTAAAAAAAAATCTTCCCCTTGATGCATATTGTCTGTCTAATCTACAATGCTTATGATCTCTATGATTGTTAACAATAAGTTCCAGATTGGATGATATATACATATACATTTCTTTCCTTTTGCTTAATGTGACCTGTTCTTTCTTTTTCTTTCATTTCTTCCTTTCTTCTGCTGCCCTTGAGTTGCTTAGTTTGCTTTCATCAGTGTCCATTGTAGCTAATGGGCCCTTTCTACTGTATCCCCTGCCCCCATTTTCCACTCATTCTGCACCCTCCTCCCAGCTTCTTTCACATGTGCAGATGTATATGCCATATGTGAGGTTAAGAGTATAGGGTCCTTTAATTCTCTAAGACAAATTATGAACAAGTCCTTTGCTTCCTTATCTTTGGAGTTCTTTTCAGTCTGAATATTAATTTATGTACATATGAATTAGTGTTTGTGTTTAACCTTTTGGTGCCTTTCTCCCAAGACTGACCTTTTTTGGTCTTGCTGTGAATTGGTACGTTAGGTCCTGTTTTCTTTGTCATGTATCTTTGTTCCCACTACAGATGAACGGATCCAAAAAATGTGGTACCTGTACACAATGGAATTCTACACAGCTATTGGAAATGAAAAAAATAATAGCATACAGGGAAATGGACAGGTCTATAACAAATCATGTTGAGTGAGGCAAGAGCACAGCTAGCCTAGAACACAGAAACGAACAGTGCATGTTTTCCCTGAGATTATTACTTTTTAACATGTCAATTAATAGATAAAACAATTTCAGATACATTATTTCATTGAGATAACAATCCAGTGAGTAAGTACTATACCATATTCACATGGGATTTAGTGACATGACCTTAGTTCCCAGGACTATGGGTGCTATGGGTGCCTTTTCTCTCACCTCCTAAAGCTGCAATCCCCAATGGGCCTCCCTATTTCTGTAGTCCATGAAAAAGGCATCCATTTGGTCCACCATCTTGGGAAATGAGTCCTATTTTGTTCATTGCTTCTCTTGCCAATTCTCAAAAATTCAAGAGAAAACACTTCCTCCTTTGGCTGAGCTGTGAAAGAACCAAATTCATCTTTAAGAGGATGCTCGATTAAGCACGGTATTGCTATGCTTTGGGATATAGTTTCACCATAAGAAAGTCATTACACTGTTGCTTTTCTAATAGTTTTCTTTTCTGCTTTCATGTGTTTTTGCTTTTGTTCTTGTTCTCCTTCATCTTGAAATGTTTTCTTTCCAACTGAAATGGATTGCTTGCTATGTACACAAAATAAGAAAAGATAGATTGTCAATTCCAAATGGATTAAAGACCTTGAAATCAAAACAGACACCCTGAAAACACTAAAGGAAGGAGTAGGAGAAACACTTGGGCTCCTTGGCGCAGGACGGAACTTCCTTAACAAAGACCCAGAAAGGCTACAAATCAAAGAAAGGTTGGACAAATGGGACTGCATCAAACTGCAGAGCTTCTGCACGGCAAAGAACATAGCTCGCAAGATAAACAGAAAGCCCACAGACTGGGAGAAGATCTTTACCAGACATTCAACAGACAAAGGCCTCATCTCTAAAATATATGCAGAACTAAAAAAATTACCTTCTTCCAAAACAAAACCGCAAAAAACCAATAGCCCCCTCATCAAATGGGCTAAAGACTTACAAAGAAACTTCTCTGATGAGGAAATGAGAATGGCCAAGAGACATATGAAAAAATGCTCTACATCACTGGCCATAAAGGAAATGCAAATCAAAACAACATTGAGATTCCATCTCACCCCAGCAAGAATGTCATATATCAAGAAAACTAATAATAATCAATTGTTGGAGGGGATGTGGCCAAAAGGGAACCCTACTTCATTGTTGGTGGGAATGTAAACTGGTTCAGCCACTCTGGCAAGCAGTATGGAGATTCCTCAGAAGGCTGAATATAGAACTCCCCTATGACCCAGCAGCCCCACTTTTGGGTATTTATCCAAAACAAAATCACAGTAATGCCACCAGCACAACAATGTTCATCGCAGCACAATTTGTCATAGCAAGAATCTGGAACCAACCCAGATACCCCTCAGTAGACGAATGGATCAGGAAAATGTGGTACATATACACAATGGAATTTTATGCCTCTAGCAGAAAGAATGACATTGTTCCATTTGTAAGGAAATGGAAGGACTTGGAAAAAGTTATACTAAGTGAAGTGAGCCAGACCCAAAGAAACATGGACTCTATGGTCTCCCTTATTGGGAATAATTAGTACAGGTTTAGGCAAGTCATAGCAGAGCATCACAAGGCCCAATAGATATACCCTTATGAACACATAAGATGATGCTAAGTGAAATGAACTCCAAGTTATGGAAACAATTGTTATATCACAGTTGTAACTACTTTCAATGTCCTATGTGTATCTGTAGTTTCTATTATTGATGATGTTCTTGTATCACATTCCTGTGGTTGTACCTACACTATCTTTGTAATCTTATCTGAGTATATTGGAAACCGTGTTTACTGGTATTGGAAATAGGAAATTCAAAGGAATACCAAATTTGAGAGACACAGGGTAAAAAAAGAGAAACAACTACAAAAGCAATACTTGCAAAACTGTTTGGTGTAAGTGAACTGAACACCTGGGGGGGGGGGAAGGGAAAGGGGGGGAGGGAGGGGGGTATGAGGGACAAGGTAACAAACAGCACAAGAAATGTATCCAATGCCTAACGTATGAAACTGTAACCTCTCTGTACATCAGTTTGATAATAAAAATTTGAAAAAAAAAAAAAAAGATAGATTGTAAGTATAGACAGAGGCTCTCTTTCCTATGTATGTGCTTAGTACCAATTGCTATTTTCCCAGCCACAATGAAGAGAATTGGTTTTTATGACAACAAGTTAATTTCTAATGATAGAGAGGTATTATGATACTTTTAAAGATCATTTCATTTCATACATTTAAAAATAAAAATGGACATTTTATTTCTGGATAAGTGAATGTTTAGAGTCAGGAATTAGTAAAGTAAAGCTGAACTTTGCCAAAATTATTAAGTTTATGGTAACTATTTCATCAAGGCTGATTTCTTTGTATTATAGTCAAATGCAAAATGAGGAAATAATTTCCAAACTAATAGTAACTTCTCTTAATAAAAATGATTGTTGTTTTTATGTGTGTTGGTCCTGGAGTTTGAACTCAAGGCTGGGGTGCTGTCCCTGAGCTTTTTGTGCTCAGGATAGCACTCTATTGCATAAGCCATAGTTCTATTTCTGGTTTTTTGGTGTTTAATTGAAGATAAGAATTTCACAGACTTTCTTACCTGGACTGGTTTTTAACTTTGATTCTTAGATCTCAGCCTCCTGAGCAGCTATGATTATAGATATGAACCACTAGTACCTGCCTTAATGAAGGTTATTTATATTCAGTATAGATACATTTGAATTATCATATATTGTTTGAAGTATGTTAGGAATAAGGAAAGAGACAGTGGAGGTAATAAAAAAATAGCTTGATGGAATATCATAGGAGGTTATACACTGTGACAAACATCTTATATACACTATCTTTTTTAATCCATAGAAAGCAAACATGACTCTACACTGTAGGTACTAATATAATATCTTCCTGCAATTCACAGTCCTAATTTTGCAAAGTACCTTACAACTTTGTTTTTCTAATTAAAAAGTTTTTATTTTGTGCCAGTCCTAGAGCTTGAACCCAGGCTCTATGCCTATATTCAAGGCTAGCACTCTACTATTTGATCCACAGCACCACTTTTGTCTTTTTCTGGTTATTGGAGACAAGAATATCACAGACATTTTTTTCCCCAGGCTGGCTTCAAAACACAATCCTCAGATTTCAGCCTCCTGAATAGCTAGGATTATAGGCATGAGCCACCAGTGCCTGGCTGTTTTTATAATTCTAAGTAATGTTTAGTACTAGTTTTATAAAAATTTCATGTTTCTTACTCTTCTCCTGTAGGCATGTGTATTATAGTAGTTTAGGGAAATGAAATATCATCTATCATGAAATATTATACTTTCCTAAATCAAGATTTATGGCAGCTGTTTGAAACTTCCACCTGAGGGAATTTCCCGTCATACAAGTCAAAGTACTTCTATTTGTTCTGCCTGGTTTAGCCTTTCTCTCTACTTTACTGGTTAAAATAAAATGATATTACAAAAGGAGACATTAATATCCACAAATCCATCTTCCTACAAGTGAAAATTGGTAGCTTTTATGATTGCTTTGGCAAAGGGCTCCCTTCAAAAGAAGGTAGCAATTATAAATAATACTAACTGTGGCTGGTGTAATAGTAGTTCATTTGTCTGAAGCCTTTCTACATTCTTCTATTTTTCTAAGCGAAGCACCTTAGAAAATGTTCTTACTGTCTCTATCATACTTGTGGAGATGTGTTATTAAGAAAAATATCTAAATAATGTTATTGCCCATTAAAGTGTTCCATAAAGAACAATCCATAGTCATTATAACGTTCTTAAAATCTCTAATTCCCTGTCATTTCCAAACTTATTCGATTTAGAGCAATGATCCTGGGAGGTAGTTTTAGATAACAAGTAGCATAAAGATAAGCAGATCCAATTTTGGTAAAATGATTCCTTTTAAGAAAGTGTTCATATAAAAAACAATTGTCCCAAGTGCATTTTTATGAAAACAAGTCCCATAGAAGTAGAGAGTAGAATAATAGTTACAAGAAGTTAGAAGTATGAAGCTAAAGTGGCCAGAGAATGGTTCACTAGTGGTAGAAAGTCAGAGTTCAGTAAAGGGATTACATTTGGAGTTCTCTAGCATAGAAGAGTGACTAGAGTTAACAACTTATGGAATATTTCAGAAAATTGGGAGAAGAAGATTTTGGATGATTTCAGTGAAAGAAATGATAAGTATTTGAGATGTCACATGATACCCATGAATAGGTTCAATTGATCTACAAATTAAAATATTTATAAAGCCAACAAAACCCAAGTATCTATCTTTTTGCTATTGTAGAATTGTGCATTAGTAGAATTATGCATTTGAATAATATTGAAAGAAAATAAACAACAATGTTGGTTAAATATATGAGATACATGAGGATATAGATACATTTTGTATAACTCAATACAATATGGGTTCTCTCAATTTTGATATTCAGGTGACTTGAATGAAAGTGATTAGGAATAAAAATGAGATATCTGAGAACAGCAGAAAACATTGCGCTCAAAGTGAGTCATAGTTGTGAAGAATTGTATTATATCAAGTCAAAGACAGATTCAATCACAAGAGATAAAAGAGGATTTTCTCAGGTATTCCATATCCTTGAAGGAACAATGCCTTCTGGTTTCTGTGTACATAGTTGCCCAATTGGGTGGAATATTTGTGCTTATTTCTGAATGATGACTTTACATTATTTGATCCTATATCATGCAATGATTCAATACAGTTCATAATTCTAAAAATAGCAAGAGCTCTAAATAATTTTGGCTGTTCATGTTGCTCTTATTGAATCTCATAAGCTGACAAGTCAGAAAATTCAAGCTCCTCTCTTTGTTCTACCATCTTGATGCTTGTTAGTGTTTGGTAACCAGAATCAACAGATTTTTTAGCATCTTATTCTTTTAAATAGAGTTCTTATTATACTTAAGTAGTTCTACTGGGGAAGTGCCATTTAACAAAATAGTTCATGAATACAATGCAACTTCATCAATGTCACTCCCTTCAACATTTTCACGGTCCTTTGATCCACACCTTCCTTTACTTTTCTTAATTTTGCAGTATAGACAATGAAATCTTGACTCCATTCTTCCCTCCCTCCCTTCTTCCCTCATCTGCTCCTCACCCACTTCCTCACTTACCCTCTTGTAGGTATCTCTTTCCTGGTTCTTATTTTTTCGGTTTTGACCTACTGACCTACTCTTTCTAAAAACATACTTTTAGAACTCAGTATATTTTTACTCATCCATTAGGAAGAATGATGTTGTACCACTCATAAGGAAATAGAAATACTTAGAAAGATTATATAAAATGAAATCAGTCATACCCAGAGAAACGAAGGTCACACAATTTTCCTCATTTGTCTATAAATCTGTAAGTAAACCGGTTGGGTGGTATACAAGTGGTTACAAATGAAGTGGTGGAAGTATCCTAGACTCTATGGAAAGCTCAAATAGTATAATTCCTTTAGAATGGCTAGGTCAAAGTTCATTTTATCCTTA
This sequence comes from Perognathus longimembris pacificus, assembly GCF_023159225.1. Taxonomy (NCBI): domain Eukaryota; kingdom Metazoa; phylum Chordata; class Mammalia; order Rodentia; family Heteromyidae; genus Perognathus; species Perognathus longimembris. The sequence continues at coordinate 123,260,781 of NC_063162.1, forward strand.
TGAATTGACTTCATCTTCCCATATCACCATTACTCATACTAAGAGTCCTCTCCTCAACTTCCAGGTTTGGTACCTTAGCTCCACTGTAGATGGAACCTTGGTTCTGATTCCTCACCCAAGGCACACATCTATAAAGCCACTTTATCATGTATGTGACTTTCCACCTTGCTAGTTCAGAATCATATCAAACCAGTATATTCTCATTGTCTTGAAAAAAGTTCTTTAATATACTACATAACAGATAGCCTAGTGCCCCAAGTCTTTAGCCTGACCTTCAAGATATTTTTCAACATAGACGGAAGCAAAAGCACTCTGATTTCCAAGTTATTTCTTTCACCTTGCACTCTGAGTAATTTTATCTTCTAGTCATCTTGGAAAGTGAAATTCTTTTTCTTGACTGAGAATTTGACTTCTAAGTTTCTCTTTGTTTGAATACAAGGCCTGTCCTGTCTGAGGCTTCTTTAGCTCCTCAGGTCAGTTCATTCAACCACTCCTGCATATACAGTCTGCTTGTCTGTCACTCCCTAATTTGCTCTTCATCTGTGCTCTTGCTTTTACAATTTTTACAATACATATATAAATGCTAAGATTATATGTTTAAATCGAAATTTATTTCCTACCTACAAGTAGCAGCATTACATTTTTTTCTGGACTTTCATCTATGGTTTCAAATGCTGTAGATACTCAGGTACCTACTAATAAAATTTTCCCAGATTTTTCCTTAAAAAGTAAAAATGCCCCAGAAATTTTAATAACCAGAAGTCACATATATCCTAAACTACCGTCTATATGTAGGGAATAATATATTCCCACTGCAATGGTCCCAGCCATCAGCTCTAGATAACAGCTACAGTGATAGAACTCTTTCCTTTTAAAACCTTTGGAGCATGGCTGTCGTTACTGCCTTTATTTCTGTTGATGATTGAATAAATTCTGAATATTCCATGATTCTTTGCATCCCATCTTCTAAACCAAAATCCAATGTGGGTGAATTTTATTGTCAGGATTGAGGTGGTGTTATCTAGATACATGGAAAATTGAGTGATTTTTTTTTCGACTATGAGGTAGTAATTCCCATCAGAATTCATGAAATGGAAAGTCACAATCTATGGCTTGGTCAGGGGATTTTATAGTCCAAAAGAAAGACAGTATCAACTTTATAAGCTAGGGGCTTCCAACTATCTAGTAGGACAAGTTTGGATGTACCTGAAGGTTTTAAAATACTTTGAAAAATCAACATTTAATTAAGATTTTTAACTTTTTATATGTAAAACTTTAATTTCCAGTATAAATATTTCCCTGTAATTTGTAGTGCCCATGTAATTTGTTAGTTTATGTCAAAAGTATAACACAAGGTGATTCTAAAAAGTATAGGAGTGCATTGATTTGACCTTTACTTTTTTTTCTGGAAGGATTGCATTTAAAACCAGAGGATATTTGCTGAGCAAATACATATGAGGGAATGGTCTCATTTTGATATTTAGAATGACTTAAGCATAAAGGCAACCAGAGTATATAGGACATTGAGTAGGTCAACAAACTTTATTCTCTGTTTGAGTATAGAGCCTTGAAAAACATCTATATGAGTTTGGACATTAAAGGTGAAAATACCTTTAATTGCTGGCTTGAGGAATGCTACTTTATATGGAAATAAATGAAGTTATTAATGCTTCCCTGACAGAGGCCTCCCTAGTGTTTCTGCCTCCCACAAGTGCACTCTTTCAGATGGCCAAGGAAGAATACAGATGAAGTCCTCAGTTTTATGAGATAAGAAGCTCTATCAGATTTACAATTCTAACTGAATAATTTCTCCCCAACTAACAGTGGGTGAACAGTGGTGGTGAGAAATGAAGAAAAGATATTGTGAAAGTCTAGGAGCATCCACTTAAATTCATTCCATAGGAAACAATGAAGAGTAGAGGGAACATGTTTGCCATAACAACCCAAATGTTTTATTCCTTTAAAATATTTGGTGCAAAAATTGATCTGGGTTTCCATAGGGGGTGGCCATGGGCATCAATAGTGAAGGTGCTCTGAACTTCTAGAAGCGATTCTCGCTTAGTGCCAACAGGAATCTCCTGTAGAAACTCCTTGTACTGATGGGAAATAAGCTAGATTTGGTTCAGTAACATTAAAAATGACTAACAACAGTGTTATTTTAATTGCTTCAAGGTTGTTGCACTGACTGAAAGGTCTACCCCCTTACCTTTCTCCAAGAGATCAATTTACTAGAGGATATACTATGAGACTGCATGACAATATAAGGGTACTTACATAACAAACTGTTACCTACATTAAGGTGTTACAAATTGAGGATCTATACTATGCCATTATTTTTTTAATTTAATTTTTTTTAAATTTTTATTATCAAACTGATGTACAGAGAGGTTACAGTTTCATACTTGAGGCATTGGACACATTTCTTGTACTGTTACCTCATCCCTCATTCCCCCCTCCGCCTTCCCCCTTTCCCTTCCCCCCCACCATGAGTTGTTCAGTTCATTTACACCAAACAGTTTTGCAAGTATTGCTTTTGTAGTTGTTTGTCTTTTTTTACCCTGTGTCTCTCAATTTTGGTATTCCCTTTCGATTTCCTAGTTCTAATACCAGTATACATGGTTTGCAATATACTCAGATAAGATACAGAGATAGTGTAGGTACAACCACAGAAAGGGGGTACAAGAGGATCATCAACAATAGAAGCTACGGTTTCACATGGCATGTTGAAAGTAATTACAACAGTGATATAACAGTCATTTCCATAACATGGAGTTCATTTCACTTAGCATCATCTTTTGTGTTCATAAGGGTATAGCCATTGGGCTCTTGTGATCTTCTGCTGCGACTAGACTAAACCTGTGCTAATTATTCCCTATGAGGGAGACCATAGAGTCCATGTTTCTTTGGGTCTGGCTCATTTCACTTAGTATAATTTTTCCAAGTCCTTCCATTTCCTTACAAATGGGGCAATGTCATTCTTTCTGATAGAGGCATAAAATTCCATTGTGTACCACATTTTCCTGATCCATTCATCTACTGAGGGGCATCTTGTTTGGTTCCAGATTGTAGCTATGACAAGTTGTTCTGTGATGAACATTGTTGCACTGGTGGCTTTAGTGTGATTTTGTTTGTGTTCTTTTGGATAGATACCCAAAAGTGGAGCTGCTGGGTCATAGGGGAGCTCTATGTTTAGCCTTCTGAGGAATCTCCATACCGCTTGCCAGAGTGTACTATGCCATTATTAAAAGGTGAAGGAAAACTCAAATTCAAGAAGTAAAATCACAAACAAATCAACTACTAGAGTTTTTAAGTTAAACCTAAGACAACTCAAGTCCCACATATAATTCTCTTGTCCTTGTGAGCCTCAATTCCAAACAAAGTTATTTTTTCTTAACACTTTATGACAATAGGAATATTTAACAAACAGAACAAATTTGATTCTGATGCTTACTTGTTTGAGGTCCAGGCCCAGAAACATTGGCCCCTTAACCCAAAGTCATATACTCTATTGCCAAGGATAAGATAAACTGGGGGCCTGGAAGGTGTTTGATAAGGTACTCCTAAAATACTACAGAAAATCCCATATATCTGCCATGGAATTTAAGGGATTACCTGCATTAACACCTTAAAACAATGATCTCATTTTCAAATGACCACATGACACTCCATTGTACTTCCATGTGGGTTCATATGCCCCTAGCTACCAGGAAGCCTCAGATGTTTTTGTTTCTTTTTTTTTTTTTTTTTCATGACATATTCTGAATTGTTTGGTTAATTCTTTTGCACATATATAGTTAAATATTCTTCTTCTTCTTCTTTTTTTTTTTTTTTTTGCCAGTCCTGGGGCTTGGACTCAGGGCCCAAGCACTGTCCCTGGCTTCTTTTTGCTCAAGGCTAGCACTCTACCACTTGAACCATAGCGCCTCTTCTGGCCTTTTCTATATATGTGGAGCTGAGGAATTGAACCCAGGGCTTCATGTATACAAGGCAAGCACTTTACCACTAGGCCTTATCCCCAGCCCTATTCTTCTAATTTTATTTTTCAGTTTGATAAATTTTTATGGCCCTCGCTGAATATACAATCAAATAATTATTTTTGAAAAACACATCTTGTAATACTTGTGTTATTATCCCTATTTTTTGTTGTGATAGAAGTCCAATTCTGTCATCTTTGATGGTAACAAACCTAATGGGTATTGTAGGACTCACTCCCTGCTGAGTTACCATCTTTATCTTCTGAAGGGAGGAGTTGCTTTGCTACATTTTTCCTTCAGATATTTGGCTTGAAAAACAGCTGATGGGTTTGCATTCACACATACCATCAAGACGCGTCTCTGTCTCTAGAGGAAACCAAGTTGAAGGCCCGGAAGATCTGAATCTCTTCAGTGAACAGGTGCCAACCAATCTGGGGCACATTTACAAATGGCATCCTGCTGTCAGCCCCTGATGCCTGGTTGTTTTTTCTAATCTTCATGGGAAAAGGTTCCATCCATTGGGATAATTGTAGCTTTTTAACACATTTCACTGTAATTAGTGAATCTTCATGTCAGTGTTTTCTTGCATATTCCCTGACTGAATTGGAGACCGTTTTAGTTCTCCCCATGACCCGTCAAAGATAAAGAATTTGTTTACTGTAAATTGTACACCACTCACTCCTATACACCATCTGCCACACTTAACTGCACAGTGCTATGATTTTCTAATAATAGCTCCTTGAACTTAAGAAAAACTGTCGGGAGTGTTCATCAGATATGTTAGGGGAATATTTACCTCTCTCTATCAATCTTTTGCTTCTTGGTGGGGTTTTCATTTTAATGGATTAGTATGACATTGTATTCTATCAAATAGTGCATAGTCAAGCAGCATTCGAAGAGTCCCCTAAGTAGCTGTCATCTTACACCAGTGAGAGGCTCAGTTATAAGGAAAGGCAGGAAGTTTTTTATATTTCAGAAGATATTTAGGCCTCTAACACAGATCTTACAGTCAGATCCCAGGTCAGAACAGCAGAAGTTCTGCTCTGAATTTACCCCTTGATTTACTCCTTATGTTATTGATTATTCAAAAGAGATTTACTTATGTGCCATATCGGAAGGAGTTATAAGCAAATTTACTTTAACCTGTTATTAACTAGCAAGATCTTGTACATCCATGGTGCTATAAAACAAAACCTTCGTCAAAGAAATAAATTGCTGGGGCTGGGGATATAGCCTAGTGGCAAGAGTGCCTGCCTCGGATACACGAGGCCCTAGGTTCGATTCCCCAGCACCACATATACAGAAAACGGCCAGAAGCGGCGCTGTGACTCAAGTGGCAGAGTGCTAGCCTTGAGCGGGAAGAAGCCAGGGACAGTGCTCAGGCCCTGAGTCCAAGGCCCAGGACTGGCCAAAAAAAAAAAAAAAGAAAGAAAGAAATTGCTGAAATTTATCTAGCAATGTCAGCGTCTCTATGTTGACTTCATTGGATAGAAGTACTCTGCTAGAAATGAATACCTGTATTATCTTCAAGGTAATATCTGCTCTCCAATAAGGTATCTCTTTTTATAGAGTAAAGCAATTAGATTTTTTTTCTTCATAAACATGAAATAAAACAATGAAAATTCCCAGCCAATTGCTATCCCTTTTACAATGTTCTGTATACCATTGCTACTTCTTTACAATGCACTGCAGGCCATTACTTCTTGAGTTCTGTTTGTTGTTTTTTTCTCCCACTTAGGATCATCATAGAGGACACTGAATAGTGGAAGAAAGCCAGCTGGCTGGACTTGAAGGGCAGGTTGAGTCCTTTTCAGCATTTAATATTTATGTTCTCATATATATATATCCCCAAACATTTGGTGCTATTGATGTTACGACTTTATTTTGTTATCTCTGAGTCATTGCACTGCCAGAGCCCTCATTTAGCTCCCTGGGATGAAAGAGTATCATGGATAGTCTGTCCTGCAGAGGACAAGCTGTAAACTTTTCCTTTGAAATTTATCTTTTAAGACTTTGATTTTTTTTTTGTTACCAAATGTACTCCGGTGCTTCACAAGCTTGTGGATAAAATGGAACTGCATTTATATTTACGACTTAAATTTCAATCGCTTTAAAACTTCACCTCGTTGATCAGCAGGTTCTCCTTCCCAAATCTTTCAAAGACACGCTGGAGATGTTCGCCTGGAACTGAACTATGACTCAGTTATTTTAGAGGAAATAAGATATGGGTCCTGTGAATGAAGCCCACTGAAGATGAAGTCCAGTCACCTTAACTGTCAGAGGCACTCAATCGTGTTCTTGCAGGTACATGGAAACCCAGCCTCCTTCAGTCACTGAGAGCAGCTTCATGAACTTCGGAAGACTCATAGACATACAGTGCAGCTTACTTGAATAATTGATTCCTCCGAGTCCCTATATCGTTCTTGAGAATCCCATTCTAACTTGTCTAATTTTTTTTTTTTTTGGTTGTGGGGCTTGAACTCTGGCCTGGGCACTGTCCCCAAGCTCTTCAGCTCAAGGCTAGGGAATTACCACTTGAGCCATGTGCCAATTCCAGTTTTCAAGTGGTGAATTGGAGATAAGAGTCTCCCAGACTTTCTTGCCCTGGTTGACTTTGAACCCCAATCTTCAGATCTCAGCCTCCTGAGTAGCTAGGATTACAAGATTACAGGATTACACCAGTACCCAGCTAACTTGTCCACTTTGTTGTTGTTGTTGCTGCTGACCAGTCCTGCAACTTGAACTTGGGGCCTGAGCACAGTCCCCGAGCTTCTTTTGCTAAAGGCGAGCACTTTACCACTTGAACCACAGTACCCCTTCCAGCTTTTTCTGTTTATGTGGTGCTGAGGAATCGAACCTTCATTCATGCTAGGCAAACACTCTACTGTTAAGCCACATCCTAGACCCCTATCCATTTTTTTTTAAATTTTCACTGAACAGTGAAGTTTTCCACAGTGTGAAGGAGAATGATATCTTTCTCAATATCATATTCAAGCAGAAAAGACTCAAGAGCCAAACTACTTTAGTTCTTCCTCTCCCCCCCCCCCAATTCTTTTTAACTAAGTAGTCATGATAGTTTACCTCTGAATATAGTCTCCATAACAATGTGTCACAGACTAGGTGGCTTATAAGCTATTTATTTGTACCATTTCTGAAAGCCTCAAGTAAGATGTCAGCATGGTTGAATTCTATTGAGAATCTTCATTCAAGTTGGAGACTGCTAACTTCTTAGTCTAGCTTCTTGTGGTGATTGAGGGCTAAGAGAACTTTCTAGAGTCCCTTTTGCTAAGTCACTAGTTTCCCTCATGAGGACTATGCCTTTATAACCTATAATTACTTCTCAAAGGCACCATTTCCTATAATATCACTCCCAATGTTCGGTACTGAGGCTTCAATATGTAAGTTTTGGGAAAACAGATTCACACAGGCCACGAACCATGCATATACAGTCATGTCTCCAGACATATTCACAAGGCAAGCAGAAGACTAGGGGTGGATTATAAAGCTACCCAAAGATGCTCCAGAAGTCAAGGGCCAAACCCCTTCTTTGTTATGATGAATTTTCAGTCAGATGTACTGAAAATATTGGCATGTTTAGATTTTGAACTTTAATGCTCATAATGATTTGATGAGCAGCAAAGAAGAATCATGGTATAGGTTACTTTTTCATGAGACTCCTGTTGTCTTATTTGAGTTGGTGACATTTAATTTCACACCAAATAGAAGATCGCCCCCAACACACACACTGTCTCTTGAACCACACTGAGGCATTGAAGGAAGGCAAATCATCTTGTTTCTATCACTGATTTATTTTCTTTTGCTTTTTTATTGTTTTCTGAATAACTATTTATTTATTGTCAAAGTGATGTACAGAGGGGTTACAGTTTCATATGTAAGGCAGTGGGTACATTTCTTGTACAATTTGTTACCTCCGACCTTATTTACCCCCTCCCCCTATCCCTCTCCCCCATGAGTTGTTCAGTTGGTTTACACCAAATGGTTTTGTATGAATTACTTTCGTGTAAAGGATAAAAAGACAAACGACTCTATCACTGATTATAACTAAGAGTAGTGTGTTTTTAATCTCAAGGAAGGTTCTTGATTCAAAATGGACAAGGGTCTCTATGTAAAAAGAGAAGAAAAGGTTATGTGGTAATAGCACTAAGATTTATAATTCAATAAGAGAGTCAAGGGAGACAACATTCATGTTACTTTTATTATAGAACATTACTGGCATTGTTCTCTTTTATTAACTGTGATAATCACTTCTGTCCCTAATTTATAAACAAAGTTTATCATAGACATTCAAACACAGGAAAAACACCAGCACGTACAAGGTCTGGTCCATCTTTGGTTTCAGGCATCGACGAGAGTCTTGAAATGTATCTTTTGTGGATAAAGGGAGTATCCTATCACTAGTTTTATAGTGTGTTTCATGTAAAAGAAAAAAGCTCATCTATGACATCTATTTAATCAGTAAAATCAGCATCTATTTGGTGAAATATTTTTCTTTTGTGTCTCCTTATTTTGGATCTTCAATAGGTTTTCCTTTTTCTTTTTATTTATTGGTATTTTCAAATAGTTCTTTATTTTTTATTTCCATTTTAAATTAAAAGCCTATTTCTGCATTTTACCATTAGTGTTTATGTGTAGTGCTGCGTTAGCACATAAGCATCCCTTTGTAAAATCCATCTTTGCCAACTGTTCTATAAGGAACAAAAAGAGACATCATGACTTTCACTATTGTAGTCTCCCAGTGACATGAGAATGAAGATCCATCTCTTGAGCATGATCTGGAAATATATCTGTTGCTTCTTCCTCAATTGCACTGCTTTTTATTCTCTCTTTTTTTTTAGTCATGCTTTTTTCTTTTTCCTGCCACCATTTTTATATTTCAAGTCATAGTCCAAAAGTCATCCTTACAAAGGAAAAAACTTATCGACCTCCCCATCACTTTTTTTAAAAGTTTTTATTATAAAACTGATGTACATAGAGGTTACAGTTTCATACGTTAGGCATTGGATACATTTCTTGTACTCTTTGTTACCTTGTCCCTCATACCCCCCCATCACTTTTTTTATACTTATTTATTGTCAAAGTGATGTACAGAGAGGTTACAGTTTCATACATTAGGTCTTGGGTACATTTCTTGTACTGTTTGGTACCTCCTCCCTCATTCCCCCTCCCCTCTCCCTCTTCCCTTCTCCCCCCATGAGTTGTTCAGTTGTTTTACACCAAATGGTTTTGCAAGTATTTCTTTTGGAGTCATTTATCTTTTTATCCTTGTGTCTCAACTTTGATGTTCCCTTCACTTCCCTAGTTCTAATACCAGTATATACAGTATCCAGTCTACTCAGATGAGATACAGTGATAGTGCAGGTACAACCACAGGAAGGGGATACAAGAGGATCATCAACAATAGAAGCTACGGTTTCATATGGCGTGTTGAAAGTGATATAACAGTTGTTTCCATAACATGAGTTCATTTCACTTAGCATCATCTTATGCTATTAGCTATTAGGCTCCTGGGATGCTCTGCTGTGACTAGCCTAAACCTGTGCTAATTATTCCTTATGAGAGAAACCATAAAGTCCATTTTTCTTTGGGTCTGGCTCACTTCACTTAGTATACTACAAACAAGAACACACTAAAGCCACCAGCACAACAATGTTCATCGCAGTACAATTTGGCATAGCTAAAATATGGAGCCAACCCAGATGCCCCTCAGTAGACGAATGGATCAGGAAAATGTGGTACATATATACAATGGAATTTTATACCCCATCACTTCTTTATAAATACTTCCAATGATTATTGCAATATGAAATGATGTTCAGCAAATCTCTCCCAGCTCTCTCCTTCCCTTCTAGTTTTGTGGACTGAGTTAATATGGAAAATTTCTGAGAAAATTCTCCAAGAATACTAGCTTTTCTTTAAGTTAAGATTATATATTTTACTATAAAAGATACTATCTCTGTATTTGGTAAATGGTTTAGTTTACAGTTTCTCCATTTGATTTAGAAAATCTGTAGAAATCTGTTAAGAAAAAAGAAAAGAAAAAGAAAAACTGTCAAAAAGCATGTAAACAGCAGATTCCCATTTTATATTTCTCCTAAGGTCATTCATCCATTGCATATTTTTCCTTTGATCAACACTGTTTTTTTTAAATAAATGAGAGAAATGCCATATGCTTAATTTGTGTCGTACATGTGCAATCATGCTTACCACATTACTTAGAATATTTTATTATCTACAATACTTCATTTCATTTTTCTGTATCATAGAAATACTTCAAACCAAATTCAATGTCAAGTCATAATTGATATTAGTAATGTTATATGTCAAAGCTTTTATTTCTGTTACTTTCGATGTTACCTATTATATTTATCTAAGTTCAATTAAAGTTTTAGTTAACAGACTAAATTGTTGCTTAACAGAACTAGAGATGTTTTCTGACTGAGGACAGAATTAACTTCTACTGTGATTGTTTTAAAAACAGAACTGTGATAGAATTATCTTGTTTCTCCTTTCTTTATGCTTTTTCTTCTTCTCTTTACTTCTCTTTCTTTTCTAGCTTTCATCCTTTCTTCCCCTCCTTACTGTCTGTCTTTCATCATCTATTTTCTATCTTTTCTTTTTCATTTCCCTGTTTTCATCTCATAATTCCCTCTTTCCTTCCTTCCTTTATACTATTGTGCTGAGTGTGACCTAGAATATCTTATGAGGGATGTGATTTCTCTTACATCTCTCAAGGATCATTGTCTTTGTTTACTTGGTATTCGATATCTTGAAAATATTTCACGTTTTGGATGTCTTTAGATTCTTTCAGGCAGAAGGGAAAACCTGGTCCTGTTTCTCCATTTGGGCCAGACACAGAAATCCTGGGTCAGGTATTTTTAAAGCTAGGAATAAAGGTTTTTAGAGGTTAATTGGTTGGAAATAACCATGTTAGCCTATGTTCATGAATACAAACATGTTTCTACCATCATAAAATGGTTCACAACCACTAAGATATATTCAAATCAACAATATTTTCTCTAAACAATTTGGTTGAGCTTCCCCACCTGCCATTGGAGTAAGAACAATGGAGATTATCTGTCTTCACTAGCGATTGTGTACCTTTCCAAAGTCCACAACCTGTGACAAAAGTCTGTATTACAAGAATGTACCAGAAATTGTCTTAATTAAAAAATCCAGTCAGCTTTTATAAAATCTGGTAGCTTATCCTGGTGAAGAGCAATAATGTAATAAATTGGGATAAAATCGCAAGAAACATTTATAACTTTGGCTGGGTTATTAACCACATTGTTAAAAACTTGTAACCACCATACAAGTCTCAGCTTTAAGAAGTAAAAAAGTTGTTGTTTCCTTATTTGTTATTAGTATTTGTAGTTATAAAATATACTTGGGTAACTCCAATGACAGTAATGTTTGTAGCAGATATATATTCAGTGGTTAGACAAACATCCCATGCTAATTTGGGGCAGATTACGAAGAAAACAGAAATACTTCTGTAAAGTTTCTTACCAAAATTTAAAGATCATTTATCTTTGTGGGCTACTAGTTGTCCTTTTTCTATTATACATAGCTTCTCTTAAAATTTAATCTTTGTGCCTCTGAATGTTTGTATTTTAAACATATATACATCCACTCTAAAATATTCAAATGACACTACTTAAACTTAGATAGCTAGTTATTATTATTTACATTGAGGAATTGACTTTTTAAATTTTAGTCTTATTAGTGACTCACTGTGTAGGATAAGGGGTTTCTTGTGTCATCTGCATACACATGTGTTTTGTTTTGTTCAGACTCTTATTGGTGATGGTTTATGGCTATATTTTCACCCTATTACTTCTATTGTTTTTTTTTTTTTGTTTTTGTTTTTTTTTTGGCCAGTCCTGGGCCTTGGACTCAGGGCCTGAGCACTGTCCCTGGCTTCTTCCCGCTCAAGGCTAGCACTCTGCCACTTGAGCCACAGCGCCGCTTCTGGCCATTTTCTGTATATGTGGTGCTGGGGAATCGAACCTAGGGCCTCGTGTATCCGAGGCAGGCACTCTTGCCACTAGGCTATATCCCCAGCCCTACTTCTATTGTTTTTATAAATAAATATATTGGGTGATATACAAGTGTACATAAATATATTAACTGAAGTACGGTAAGTTCAAGGGAGAACTCAAGTAGTATAATTCGTTAGAAAGGCAAAATCAAAGTTCGTCAAAATACACATCAAAACCTCAAGGGGGAATAGGTGAATGAAGAGGAGAGGAGGGGGAGGCATATGCAGTTAGGAATTTAATGTATATCCTCCAACATTAAGAAGAGTGAGGAAAGAGACATTAGGGCAAGGACAGATAGGAAGATTTAAAAGGGTGACATTGATCAAGATGCATTGTATTCACAGACTTCTTTGTTGGGAACTCCTTTGTACAACAACAACTACTACTACCACTATTAATAATAATAAACCAATAGTAAAAAACAACAAACATGATTACAAATATACAAATATTGGTAAGTAAAACTTACTGTCCATTACTCAGCTATCTTTCTTTAATGCTCTTGCCAGTGCCACTGCTATCTAAGAACCATGTTCCCTATAACAAAGAGCAATTTCTATTTATTTTAATTACTTGAACATTTTCAAGCCTTAGGTCTTAAAGTTAATTAAGTCTGAAGTCTTAAAGTTAATTAAGGGTCTTAGGATACAATTTAAGCTGACACTCAAGAACAATAAATCTACTTAGTATTAAACACTTAGCCCTAAAATTTTACTCAGAAAATACAAATAAGGTAACACTCTAGATTTAGGTAACATAGCATGATTTGAAATTTGTAAGAACAACGTTTAAACCTGTGCATTATTTTAAGTCAATAAAGTTTTATATACCTATTTACATCTCTCCAATCTTAAACCTTCAGTATAATTAATGATTCTTTATCTGATACATAAGAAAAATATAAGTTGTTTCTAATTAATTAGATTCTCTGTCAGAATATAAACTAGTCAAATGTACTTAAATGTTATTTGCATTTTCTCTCATGCTGTGGTATTTAATTTGTCTAAATATTTGCCATAATTTAGAAGTGTTAGATGTTATAATTTTACATAAAATTTTTAAGGCTTTATGAATAATTAAAACATTGAAAGGGTGACATTGATCAAGATGCATTGTATTCATAAACAGCTTTTTTGAATGGCAGCTTCTTTGTACTAATTAAAAACAATTAAAATATTAAAAATTAATAAGAAATGAAACAAAAGATATGTGAACAATAGTAATACATCAAAACAGAATAATTGTTTTTAGGATAGCCTGATACCTCCTTATTTGTAAGTAACCAGCCTATTTATTGCCCATTAACTGAAATACATTTGCTATCCCTCTGGAAAACTTTTCGTTTTTCCTGTAAAGGAAACATGGTTCAAGTGGTGGCTCAAGTGGTAGAGTGCTAGTCTTGAGCACACAGAGGCTCAGGAATAGTTCCCCCATCCTCCAATTCAAGCACCAGGACCAGCAAAAAAAAAAAAAAAAAGAAAGCATATCTCTAAGCAGATATGCATCTTAAACAATCAATAAGGAATCATTAATTATACTAAAGGTTTAAGACTGCAGAGGTGGAAATAGGTATATAAAACTATATTGCCTAAAAATAATGCACATTTTTAAGTATTGTTATTAGAGTATTTCAGAATAAATTGGAGATTTGTTACTGGATTAGCCATATGTAATTTATGCATGTTGCCTATAAATGAGAACATTCATTTATATACATAGCATCATCATTACATTAGAAAGTTAGTACCAGAATTATATTATTTTCTGATAACCCAAAGATTTTGTTCAGATGTTGTCCCACTAGTCTCCCTTAGAGCATTCAAGGAAAGAACATTTTTACTTTTTATTCTCGTCTAATCCATGGACATATAGGGTACTTAGCTGTTGTGCAGTTGCCTTTAACCTAGGACGGTTTCACAGCCATTCTTTGTTTTAACACCCTTGCCAATTTTTGAAGAGCATAATCCTCCACTTTTGTGGTAGTCTCTTCTATTTACTATTGTCTGAGCTTTCATCATGATTAAATCTGGCTATAAATCTTGGCTAGAATATCACAGAGTTGTTCTCAGTACATCCTACAAGGAGGCACATAATATTTATGTTTTCCTTTACTGGCAAAGTTATTTTAGGTTAATGCTATATTTCTCCTGAGAAGTTTTCAGTTTTTCTTTCTGAAACTATCCTTCGGCGTGTATTTACTTTGACACAGTATAATCAAGGTTAATCTTGCACCTTGGTAAAATTAAGGATTTCTTATCTAATCTGTGAGACATATAGATTAGATAAGGCTATCAAGGTCATTCTTCCAAGTTTTGTTGTCCATGGATGAGTTTTACTAAAGAAATCAATTAATGGTTGCCAAGTGGTGATTTTCTAATTCCAATATTCCTTCTCTGTATATTATTTGGGATTCTACTACACAACAAAGCAATCTTATCTTGCTTTATGTTTTATGGTTTCTGGACTTTTTAGCTTGTCTTGTTGGTCATAATCTACTAATTTGAACAGCCAAAGTGTCATTCATTCAACCAATGGCAACTCTTGCTCTTTTAGTTGTGCTGCCTTTCTTCTTTGAGTAGCACATCCTTATAAAACCACTGAAGAGTGTTGAGTGTTATGCCATATGTTTGTGGATACTTACCTCCATCTTTCAAACAGGTGATGCCTGTAAACAGATTTGCCACCATGTTTCAGAGTTCTCAAAAGGTAATTCATTTTAGTCATATTGAAGGAAACCGCTTTGGTAGATCAAATACTGTCATGGAATCTTTAAAGATCATTCCAGCAAGCTTTGAGGTTTGGATAGATTCTGATGGATTCTGTTTCAATCTTCCTGGGTTTTTGCCCCTTATAATATTGAGTAAGAAAGTCACTCTATCCAAGAACAGGATAAAATAATATCTAGATAAAAACAAATACACAAGCAAGGTTTCCAGTGACATTAGCTCCAACTCAGTGACATGCAATGCCATCAGCATCGTGGCCCCTTCAACTGGACATTCTGCATGAGTGAGATCAGGCAAAATAGCAGGTGCACCAGTGCATCAGCCTACAGAACTGTGAAGAATAAATCTCCTTTAAAAATTCTTTAAGTTTGGGAATAATTTGTTATTCAATGATAGTTAACTAATGTGCCATTGTAAAATCAAATTATCTCAAGTTGAATAACCTCATTTTCTTAAGAGACTTTTGTAGGAATACATAAATGAGAGAAATCTCCTCTGAGTCCCCTTGGCTGGTAGATCTATTTGTTTGGTTTAAGAGTATCCCAAAGCCTGAAATAACACCTTTGATATTTTTTTGAGATGAGCTAAACAATCTTAAAATGTAGTCCATAGATTTCAGAGGTCCCTGAGAGATCTAAAAGCAAAAACTATTTTCAAAATAATTTGAAGATATTACTTGCAGTTTTCGCTACCTTAATATAGAACAAAAGCTATGGTGGATAAAATTGTTAGGACTCAGCTCTTCTGGCATACTTTTTGTTTTTTTACTTAAAGTAAAACAGAAACTGAAACTTTCAATTCAAATCATTCTTTATGACATAGTAAAAATAATTAATGTTTTCAAATACTGGTCAATGAGTACTCATCTTTTCATACTGTGTCAAAATGAGAAATACATAGGCTAGCTCAGGCAAAATATACATTACATTACATTCTATCTCAGACCAGTAACTGGAATGGTAGTATATGCTGGTTATGTCAGCTACATGGGAAGCTGAGAATCCAAGCTAGCCCAGGCAAATAGTTCCTAAAACTTCACTACAACAGAAAAATACTGAGCATACTGTTATACTCCTATCATCTTAGCTATAGTAAGAAAGAGCAATAGGAGGATTATAGTCCAGACTTGGGCATGAAGTGAGATCCTACCTCAAAAATATTAGATCAAAATGGGTAAGAGACATGGCTCAGGAAGTTGTTAACCACTCTTGTGTTACTCATTGAGATGAAACCTCTGAAAAATTGTATGATAGCTCTCGCAGGAGAAGCACAGAAGCAATCTTTCTAATGGCAAACTCAGACAGTGGTAGCATAGTACTGCATGAAATAGTACTGTTACCGGAAGATTTTAGTTATTTAAATCTGTGTAGCAAGTAGATATTTCTTTGCAAATGAGTGAAAAATCTCACAGTAGGAGTTACTTATGACCCACTTTAAGTTTTTAGGTAAATATTATGTTTTTGGAAATCCTGTATCTTCCCCTAGGAGGTCCAAGGCTCCATAATACTCTTTATGATTGATGGTGATATTGGTTGAGGTGAGTTTTGTTGCTGCTATTGTTATTTTAAGAATGAAATTTGACACCACTTATATAGCTTTTATAACTCAGTGAATCAATATTTTATAACTTTATAACTCAGTGAAGCAGTCATTCAATATTGACAAGCGATACCTATCCTGTGTCATTAACATATTTTATGCCAATGTGCATATATAACCCATAGTGTGTGTGTTTGTGTGTGTGTGTGTGTGTGTGTGTGTGTGTGTGTGTGAACTGATTGTCTGCAGACAGAAGCAGGTTTACAAATACCACTACCTTCTACTAAGTCATTGAAGGGCTTCATATGAAAAGGAAAATGTTGCTACTTTTCTCACTGAATACATTTTGGTTCTGAAAGATTTCAATTCTTTTAAAAACTGTTCCTTATACTAATATAAATTTTTATTACTTTAAAAAGAAGAAATAAACAATTTTTTTCATGCTCACTTGTAATTTGCTAAAATATATACAACACCCATGAAAGGCTGAGTGGGTCCTCAGTTGCTTTTTTAGGAGTACAAAGGAATGCTAGGGCTACAAGGACTGTTCTTGGAGCCAATGGGCAACTGCTTCTCTTCTCAAATATTCAATCCAACTTCTTTGATGGGTATTTTGGGCATGGAATTTTAGGGACTTTTCTGCCTATTCTACCTCTGAACCTCTATTCTTGGAGCTCAGCTTACTGAATAGCTAGGATTGTTGTTGGGAGTTACTAGAACCCAATTTACAAGTAACTTCTTAAATACCTGGAGAGACATACAGAGAACCTTGAATCCCATGGGGTATTTAACCAAAAGGCAGACACAGACAGGAATGTATCCAAAGGCAAACCCTGCAGGCAGAAGACAGTCTATATCACAAATTCCTTGAAGCTCTCTAGAACTCCTCAATAACAAGCATTGACCAGAAAATGAAGAGATCAGCTTGATCCAGCTTCCCTCCCTCCCTGGGGAAACTCATGTCAAGTCACTTTCATTGGCTGTTTCTCCTAGGGAACTCACATGAACTGCAGACCTGAGCTACCTGGCTAAGCTCTTACCGAGGCTGGAGGGGCATCTCAAAAGCAATGATTTTGTCAATCATCTTGTCAAATGGCTGATGGACAGCCTCTTTCAAGGAAGGACTGAAAAAAAAATAGCCATGCAAAGATAACCGTACTCAACTTCCTGGACCCTAATTAAAAAATACAGAAACCTTCAGCTTTTGCTATATATACTCTAGAATGAGGTCACTTTTTTATGTCTTAGAGAAAATATCCAGTAGAAGCTGAAGCTCTGTAAGGTGTGGGTGGCACCAAGCATCTCAGTAATTTACTTTGCCTTTTTGTGATCACCTCCATTCTGGTGACTCTTTGTGAGAAAAGTCTATCTTGACAGGTCTTCAAAAACAACTGAAACAATCAGTATGACCTTGTCTCAATATCTTATAATTTTGCTGCAGTTGAAAAGGTTTCTTGGTAGGTAATTCAGGGAATTTTCTCAGTAGTGAGTAATGTCTATAGAACTATCCATTTTGTTTAATGAATGACTCAATAATTATGCATGACTTGAAGGAGAATGGATAGCAGGCCAAAGGTTTGACACTCAGTGGGGTTGCAAGTTTCAAAAGAATCTTCAGATCAATTAAAATCCACTGGAATAAGTGTTTTGTTTTGGTTTAAAAAAACAGTATTGTTAATTATTTTTAGGCATAAATTATGAATTATATTACACTAATGTTCTGTTCAAGCAAAGTCAAGTGTGTATATATGTATGTAGTATATATACATATATATTTGCAATGCTCTCTCTCTGTCTTTACTTCTTTATTGAGTTACTATCATATAGTGTATTTCGTTCTCATATACACTCACCATATCCTTTATGGCCACTTCCTGACAATTCTCTAGGATCCTTTTCTTTCTTTCTTTCTTTCTTTCTTTCTTTCTTTCTTTCTTTCTTTCTTTCTTTCTTTCTTTCTTTCTTTCTTTCTTTCTTTCTTTCTCTTCTTCTTTCTCTTTCTCTCCCTGCCCCCCTTTCTCTCCCTCTCTCTTTCTTTCTTCTTTTTTTTTTTTTGTCTGTCATGAGGCTTGAACTCTGGGCCTTCATGCCATCCCTGAGCTCTTCAGCTCAAGGTACCACTCTACCACTTGAGTCATAGCTCCACTTTTGGTTTTCTGGTGGTTAGTTGGAGATAAGAGTCTCATGGACTTTCCTGCCTGGGCTGGATTTGAACTGCGATCCTCAGATCTCAGCCTCCTGAGCAGCTAGGATGACAGGCTTGAACCATCAGTGCCCAGCTAGAATGCTTTCATACTTCACTCCTCCTTACCTCTCCATAGATCTCATTACACTCGCAAGCTTACATTAACTTTTCTAATTATTTCAATCATCTTCTTTATTGGACTTTAAGCACTCTATGGTGGGAACCATGACTATTTCATTTATATCTGGGTTCTCAGCATTTGGTATTTCTGGCTACATAGTAAGTGCTCAGTAAATATTTAAATAAATATTACATTATTTAAGTGCATTGAATGTAAGAACATCCTTAATGAGAATCTTGGTCAGATTTTTCCTCTCACAATTGATAAAACTGATCAGAGAAAGTTTGTTCTGGCAATGAATTGACTCATTTTATAGTAATAGAAATTTGACCTGTATCAATTTTACTGAACTCAGGTATGAAATTAGAGATGAGATTATATTCTTGAGTTTCTCACCCACTGTTTTAACTATTAGAAAAACATATGAGAACACCACAAGTTATTAGCTGTGGGATTTTAATAGCAATAGACTATTTATTCTGAATTTTTAGTTTTTATGATTACAAACAGTATAGTACAGTTATTCTATAAATCTCATATATACAGGAAGTTTGCTGAAGGTTTTTAGTGGTTTTCTGTTCAGGATTTGAAATATTCATCAAGCCCAGCTTTCTCCTCTCTATTTCACTCTTCTGGACACTTACTCTTCAGTGAATAGCTGTAAAATACCATAATGCTTAGAAAAATCCCTTTTCTTTGCTTCTTTAGCCAGGAGCCAAAAATAACATGTGTCTCTGGTTTTGGAATGTAACAAAAACAGCTTCTGAAAAATGCGGATGGCTCCCTGACACAGGATGGTAGTATATTTTAGAAACACAGTTTTATGGTACCAGATGGTCTAGTATTTTCTCAAGCAAATATGTCACTATAATTTGATGAATACCTTCCAAGGTAAAATGATTTTTTTCAGTCAATAACAGATGGTATCAGTCAAAACCATATCAAGATGCTTTAAGAAAAGGTTGATGGCTCAAGTGATTTAATCAACAAGATTTTCTCCAATGTAGTGAGCATGTTTTAGGGTCTGAAATGTGTCAGCTGCAAATAATTCAGTCTTGTTTCCAAACTTCACTCCACGGAGAATTGCATGCAACATGTTTTATATGATGCCTATAAAAATGATTGAAATTCCAGTTATTTTCTGGCTCTGTTTTCAAGTGTTTATTATATAATGTTTAAAGAAAATGTACACATCTAAGTGTCTTTACATAATAAACAGGTTATGTTGAAAATGTAAAAAATACTTTACTGGGAGTGAGCCAAATTTTACTTATAGTGATATAAGTTTATATTAATCATGAAGTTTTGTTAGTTCTTTTTTATGGAAACTACCAGCAAATGGACACAATAGAAGGGAAAGTTTCTGAATGTGTAGCTGTGGATTATTCAGGAATATTTAGAACATGAGTCTTATTTTTTTCTGGCTTTTTGAAAATAATATTGCAATAGAACTGTGATTCAGAAGCTCTGATATATAGCTTGGTTGATAGTAGATTTAGTATACCAACAAGCATGGATGGAAAACAGGTATAAAAATAGGAATATTAGGCTGGGAATATGGCCTAGTGGCAAGAGAGCTTGCCTTGTATACATGAAGCCTTGGGTTCGATTCCCCAGCACCACATATATAGAAACTGGCCAGAAGTGGCGCTGTGGCTCAAGTGGCAGAGTGCTAGCCTTGAGCAAAAAGAAGCCAGGGACAGTGCTCAGGCTCTGAGTCCAAGCTCAGGACTGGCAAAACAAAAACAAAAACAAAAAACAAAACAAAAAAAAGGAATATTATCTTTCTGCATGCCTCACATCCTTAGGCAAACTAGAATAGGGTCCTCTAATTTATAATTTAATCTGGGGTATGATTTTATTGAATAGGGTACGGCCTGTAGTCACAAAATGATTGCAGTTTCAAGCTGGAAGTATGTTCAGAAAATGGGCTACATGTACAACTTCACTATATACAACTAGTGCCATGATAAATGCGTCAATTGCTCTCTGGATGGAATATTTCCCAGAATGGCCAAATCTTGGGTAGATGGTCAACACCAATGATTTTGTATCATTAGATATCACTAACTTTAGAGTATCATGAACACTTTCTAACTTTTATCATCATCATCTCACTTTTAAGATTATTTGAATTTCTTTTTCTTAGTATTAAATTCAAATCATTAGAAATATACATTTTAAGGGTAATAGGATCGAAACTCTGCAGACAAAGATGATGTAACTGATTACAAGAATGCAACAATCTGAATCCCATGGCAACAAAGTTAAAAATAAGATGAATTACGAAAGTGTATTTTAAAAGATGATGAATAACATGTTTAAAAAACAGAGAAGAGGGGCTGGGGATATAGCCTAGTGGCAAGAGTGCCTGCCTCGGATACACGAGGCCCTAGGTTCGATTCCCCAGCACCACATATGCAGAAAACGGCCAGAAGCGGCGCTGTGGCTCAAGTGGCAGAGTGCTAGCCTTGAGCGGGAAGAAGCCAGGGACAGTGCTCAGGCCCTGAGTTCAAGGCCCAGGACTGGCCAAAAAAAAAAACGGAGAAGATATGAAATAAAATTCCAAAGAGGAAAGAGTCTTGTGTGCTTGTGTCTGTGATTTTGGATATTTTCTTCTGAGAGAGTATTTGTCCACTCAACTAGAAAGAGATTGGCTTTAGTCTAAACAGAGGAATTCAACTAAAGGAAAAATTGGAACTTTTGATAATTGTACAAGCTACTAATTGACTCTAAAGAGGACACAAAATTAGAATTCATTTTTCCACAGGCCTGCAAGGTTCGAGTCTGAGTTAAGATTTTAAAACACAGGATGAAAATGTTTTGTTTCCTCAGGCTAGAAAGAGTCTTGACATAGTTTATTTCCACATCAAAATATTTGAAACATCTATTTAATATTTATGTGTATCATCTATCTATTTATCTATCTGAGAATTTCAGAATCTAAAGCAAAGTAAATAATTGAAATGTTTTAAAATTCAGCTACATTAGTTTTTGCATATAAATCTGTTGGATACTCTATTTAAAAACAAGTTTGAAAATAAAATCCAAATATAAACTCTCTATTGAGATCCTCTTTAAATATAGGTATATGGATCAAATGAAATGATGAAAGAAACATATCTTACAAACATTGAAAATTGGCTGTAATAGCAGCAGGCAAAGAAAACTTTATTGCAAAATATTGCTGGATAGAAACAATATTTTATAATGGAAGATGGTCAAATAAGAAGCCAAAGCAATCTTAATTTTGTTCATGCTTAATGACATAGCTCTGAAATCTGTAAGTATGGCAAGATGAAAATGAGGCCTACAGCAATCCACAATTACAGTTGACTATTGTAACTCACCTCTCACTAATTGGTGGAGCAAGCAGACACCAATGAGGAGAAAAAAAGATGCAAGGAGAGATACAGAAACTGTGACTAACATAGAACACAGCTAAGCTTTTGTTGCACTGGAAAATTAAAGAACGTTTTTGGATGGTGGACATAATTGAGATGGTGATATGGATAGTGACTGCAGTAAATATCTGTAGATATATTATAGTTCAATTAAAAAGCCCATAAAATATTAGTGCTTTTCCCAGGTAAAAGTCTTTAACTAGTATATTTCTCTTACATTTTTACCAAAGCACTGAGACAAAATAGTGAATTTTCATTTGCTGAAAAATTGGAAGAGATGAATGGTTGCAAAAATAGTTATAAAGTCCTAAAGACCAAGTGAGACTCATTCTGGTGAAGTGTCATTATTTTAATAGCATGAGAAATATGGGCTAAAATGTAAGATGTGTGTTCTTCATAAAAATTATGAAAGCAGGATGTTACTATAAATTTTGTTACATTGAGGAAGACCAGTATGTAATGGCTAAACTTTGATGAACTTTTAGGAAAGGATAATCTAAAATTCTTAATTGTTCATTTCCTGGCATTGTATTACATGATGTGATCAGGATAGGAATTTGCAAAGGGCATTATATTCTTTAAGATGCTTTCATTTCATTCAGCCTTTTAATGCTTTAAGGACCCACACATAACATATGAAGTAGACTCTCACTGGTTGTTAGGTAATATTTGTTTATAGCATGCTTTTTCTAGTTATTGCTAATGACAACTATTGTTTAGATAAAAATTGGAAAACTGCCCTGAAGTGTGTCCATGAATTTTATAAAGTGATTATGAATATTAGAACTATTAATAATATATGCATATGTCTTCTGTTCATCTAACTTCTGTTTAGTATGTATAGCAACCAGTACTATTACATATTCAAGAAGTGATTTGGGTACTTTAATGCTGCATTAATTGCAAAGTTTGCAGAACTGAAGATTAATTATAGGATAAAGAGGGTGTATAGTTTAGACATAAAATGTTTCCACAGGCTCATATCTTGAAGGCTTGTTCTGTAGCTAATGGTGATATAGAGAATTGATCTGGTCATAAGGGAACTAACCTTACCCGAACAAAATACATTGGTAAATTCACAGTGGAATGGTCTACTATAAAGTAGGACTTTAGTTTGGAAGAAAGATCTCTGGGGAAGTACCTTTAAAGGGTGCATCTTGTTCTCAGCTACCAGAAAGTAAGCAACTCTTTTCCAACACACATTCTCTATCACAATGATGCTACTATAGGTTCGAACTCAAGGCCTTATAGGTAATTGGCAGGCACTCTACCACTGGGCCACAGCTCCATCTCTTTTTTCTCTTTTAAATAGGTTGCTAGTTACAGAAAACAACCAAGTGTGCCTTAACCAAGGATAGGTTAACTAAGAAAGAATTCCAGATAAAGGTGATCTAGATCTAGACAGACAGAGAGGACAAGGATAGTAGTTTCCTGGGTCTTGTCTTTCTGTTTTCTTTTTCAGTTATTGTTGGGTCTTTTTGACATGTGATTTGGTGACCACAGGAAGGCTTCCCTAGCCTCAGATCATACAGAAGCAAAGAGAAGATAATGAACACAGAGAAAAAATGTATCCAGAAGTATGCTAAGATTTTAATAAGTCAAAGTTGGTATTGCTAAACTTAGTTGCAAATGTGTCTGGAAAAATTATCTTTAAGTGAGGTTTTCCCAAGGATCACATCAGATGAGAGGTGAAGGAATAGAAAATTAGAGAGGTAATAAATCAAAGGGACTTTGGTGATACTTAAGATGCCACTCTTCCCTGAGTTTATTTACCATGTAGCCAGTAGCTGACTAAATGTTATGTGCCACATCATGAACTGTATGCTTGTATTCTATGTAAAGACTCCTCATAAATTTTTCTCATGGGACCCTGGGAGAATTTTCCTCTGACCCTACCCTTAACCTATATTTTTACAAAGTACTAGAGTTTGAAATTGGGGCCTAGCTCTTATCATTGAGCAATGCCTCTATCCCTTTGCTGTGCTGATTGTTTTTGAGATAGGCTGCTGCTTCTTTCCCTTGTATACCTGGTTGTGATGTGTATATTGTAATAGGGAAGTCAGGTCAATTCACTGTTGAGACGCGGCCTCATGAACATTTGTCTGCCAAGGCTAGCCTTGAACCGTAATACTTCTAGTCCTAGCCACATAGCTAGGATTACACGAGTGAGCCACGTGACTAGCTTTACCCGAACATTTTTGGCATGTATTTAGATTTCCCCTTTAGAACTGGCCTTTCAAGGAAAAGAGAGGGTGGGTTCCATTTAAAGCATGACAGAACTGTTAGTTCCAACTCCTGAATGAGATTGCATAGGAGTAAAATATTCTCCCATTCCTCTTCTGCTGTAATCCATGCACTACTATTATAGATGTCTTTTCTGTGATAAAAAATGTTTCTTAAGTTCCCAATGTCTGTGAAACAAAAAACTTCTTTTCAAATTGTATTCCACAGGTTTGGGTCAGCGACCTTACATTATGTATCTAAAACCAAACTACTAAACATAAAAAGGTCTAAAATAGACCTCTCAGTGGATCACAATAGCTCAACAGCTATGTATGTATGATCATATAGGACAAGGATAAGCATTGTTGATGTTATATTTAAAGTTCTAGGTGAATTTCCTTTGGTGTACACCACGTGGCTACTGTATATGAATTTGGTACACTGGGTATTGTATATATGCCTACCTGATCTAGGGAAGGGAAAGAAAAATGAGGGTGTAAAATTCCCAATGTCTTAAATCCAGTTTTAAGAACAATGTAGAGGTAAAAGAACTTGGAAGAGTTGGATAAAAACAAGTGAAGTAAGAATTTTCATATAAAGCCCTGCTTAAGCTAAATATGACTATAAATTTGAGAAACTTCCACCTATTACTCTCCCTACAAAGGCACTTCGAAATAATCTTGGACAACCTTTGTGGATGGCTGTTGGGGGGAGTAGAGGTGACTCCATCTTGATTAGGGAAACATGGTAACAATTGTTAAAATGAAGTTAATTAGGTCAACCTGATTCTGCTTCTGTAAATGGTTTGCTTAACTTGTTTGTTGCTTGCTCTACCCCCTGTGCCAACCTCCTACATCTGTGCTGTGCTTTTATCTTTATAAACTCTGGCTGGAGGACTGTTAGGGGTCACAGTGTTAGCTCCCAAGTCTGTACTATGTTCCTGGTAAGTCAGCCCACTTTTCAGCTCCCCAGTCTGTGCTGCCTTTCAGGCCAGTAAGTTTGCTTTTTGTTTCCCCAATAAATACATCTTTTTGCTTGAGACTGTCTCTAAGTGGTGGACTTTTGGAGGGACATGGAATCTTCCTCGAACCCTGGAACAATGACAATCATGGCTTTTAACTTTTGTGAAACTACATTACCTGTGAAACTTTATTGGATCTGTGTCATTATCAATGATGTTTTACTTCTATTGTGGGGGTTTATAGTATAGTAATAGATGTTTGGATGCTCATCATTTGGGCGATTATTGGGCAAATAAGACATTGCCTTCTACAAGCTGTTGTCGAGAGAAAACACTGTACATAGTAATGGCATCTTTAAAAATAAGAGAAGAAAAGAATGGTAGAGTTGAATAAATATAAACCTTAAAAAATTTTACTTCCATAGTTTCAGAAATGAGAGACAGAATATCATTTCTCTTCTCAAAATATGAATTACTGTATCTTTCCAGAGGTGTGTACCATTATTATGCTATTCATTTGATTCATGATTCATGAAGCTCCTTTGTGCCAAAGCTGGCCAGTGTCTAGTGAACACACTGACTTTAAAGATATGCCTTGGCTATAATTCTCTGTGCTCTGACTAGCACCTCAGGAACACCAGTGGAATTTCAACACAGTCTGTCAAAGTAAATTTTGCTTTAAGTAAAAGCCTACATGAAATATTGTTGGTGAAGTACAAAGAAGACAATGACTATGAAAATATTTTTTTCAGCTGGAAGAACTATATTTGGAAAGAAAAATGTTAGTCTTCCATTCATAACAGGAAAACATGCTCCCTCCCCCCTTTAAGAAAGAAAATAGCAGTATCACTACAGAAGAAAAGGATAGTCATATTTTTTGTATTTTTTTAAACAGGAGCCAGAATACTAGACTCTGATTAGTTATTGTAAGTTTCAGTGTCTGAGAAGCCTATTCAGGCTTGGCACACATAGACTTTTGAGAATGGATTGTCTGCCTGCTTCTATTCTACATACAGTTCCAAGAGTGCTGGATTCTAACAATCACAGACAACTTTCCTTTCCACTTGTTTTGATTAGTAGTGCAATTCACACAATAGTAATAAATTCTGTAAACGTATTTTTACTATATAATTGGCTTTTTACTCTTTTGGGGAACATAATTAGATTGGTAAATAATAGCAGAACTAAGTGAAGCAGGGTAGGTAAAGGAAGAACCTACAATTAGATTTCACCTTCACCACGTTAGAATGAAAGTTTTAAGCAAGTATATATTTAAAAATTCTAGTAAAAAGTGATTCATTTTGTGCCCAAATATTTTGCTTATCATGTATTCAAGAACTATAAGTGTGTGCTAAGTCATGGATGAGAAAGGCAACAGTCTATGTTTAACAGTAGCACAAATGGTGCTGGCAAAATTGGATCAACACCTGTAACAAACTAAAACTAGACCTTGATCTATCACCCTGCACCAAAATCAACATTAGCAAAACTTTTAAGGTAAGGTTGTTGTGAATTTTTATTAGCTATGCCATTATTCATGATGGAAAAAAAATTAAAATCTCATTAGCTGACTCTGGACTCTGGTAGAATCTTATAGGAAATGTTTCCACTGTCTCTTGCCTGTCTTTTCTCTCCTTTGGTACCAGTCATATGGAAACTATCCTGGTCGAGTCTTCCTTAATATTAAGAGTAGCCATTTTCTTCACACATTTTTTTGCCTTCTTCAAAAACAATAACCACTTTCCAAAACATGGCAATCTATCAGTTTGTATACCACCTATGGTAATTCTTCCGAGTCCTTAAGATTTGGAGGCATCAAGTGACTTACCACAAGACTGCAACATCCTATAACCAACAATAGAAGGCCTTAGTGTATAGCCCTTTTTTTATTGTTAATGTTAACATGACTTTCTATACCAGCATGATTGAATGACCTCCAAAAATTAACCTGTCCCAAGATGCAGGCCAATTGGCTTGTTTTTGGTTTTTTTTAACACTGGCTGAGGCCAGCTGCTCAGTCACTAACCTGAGCATGGTAGGGAAGAACGGACAGAGAAAGGCCTGGTTCCTCTCTCTGACTCACCCTCTCTCCTACAGCAATGGCTTTTTGAGAAGTGTTTCTGACTTCTGTAGTAGTTTTATATCTGACACAAATTCTGGTAAGCAAACCCTTATAGAAAACATGAGTGAATGATTTACCTGTTTCAGGAGTGCTCAGATCATTAAACCAATTGCATGGAGACCACTGTGGGGAATAACAATCACATTTACACAGGATGCCAAAGAGCAATAATAGCAACATACAATACCCAATTAAATGCAGTACTCAATGAGGTACTTTCTCTACCTTGAAACGATGTTGATAAAAATAAATCCAATGTGTATCCTACAATATTAAGTAAAGTGAAGAAAGGGGGTGAGTTGGGAGGCATGGGTGAGAGTGTTGAAAGGGGTGACATTGATCAAGATGCATTGCATTTATAGACTGCTAGCTTGAATGGCAATAAGATAAAAAAAGAATAGAATAAACATGTAAAGCTTGTGAAGACAAAATTTTAAACAAAGAAAATCTGATATTAGGTGAGTTTTTCGATAGATGTACTCTATATTTTGAGAATTTTCTATTTTGATGTGTGTATTGACATATATAAGAGAAACCATGCACACCTCATTAAAGAATCCAAAAGAAACCATTTTGAAAATAGTGATGATAACATCAAATAATATCATGTCAGAGCAGGAGAGGTCTTCAGAATGTTCATGTCCTAGAGTACATGAATCCTTTCTAGCACATCTACCACATTGGTTGCTTAACTCAATCCCAACATGACAACAAAGCTTTTCTTTTTTTTCTTTTTTGGTCCCTGAGGCTTGGACAGCTATAATTCATGCTCTTTCTAATAGTGAGTACCCTTCCCTCTAGTTTCATGCTAACACTATTCTCCCTTCTTTGCAGTTGCCTCCTTTCCCATCTCTCCTTTAAAAATAAAATTGCATAAAATTCCATTGTGTATAGGTACCCTGTTGTTTTTTACTTTTTTGTTCCACTCAGCTATTGTGGTGCATCTGAGTTGTTTGTGTATCATGGCTATTGTGAATAGTGTGGCAGTGAATATGGTGTGCAGGTGACCCTATTATATCCTGGCTCATGATGCTCAGGATAGATGCCAAGGAGTGGTATGGCTGGGTAATAGGGAAAGTCTATGTTTACTTTTTTGAGAAACCTCCAGACTGCTTTCCACAGTGGTTGTATTAGTTTACATTCCCACAGGAGTGCAATAGGGTTCCTTTTCTCCAACATTCCTGCAAGCATTTGTTGTTAGAATAGCCATTAGAGAGAATAAAATAATATTATTTGCAAGGAAATGGATGGAACTAAAACAAATCATGTTAAGCGAGGGAAGCCAAGATCAGGGAGACAAACACTTATTCTCACTGATATGTGGAAGTTAGATCTAAAATGCACTGGGATAGGATAAGTTACAAAGAATTCTAGACACTCACATACAGTGGGACCAAATGAGGATAGTCTTAGGAGAGAATTACAAAGGTGCAATATCCAAGCACTTCTTCATGTGTATATAAGATAATATACGTACAGAAATGAACTCCAAAGATGTGGAAACAAAGTACTTTTTTTTTAATTTGTTTTTTTCTTTTTCTGATGACTCTTGTATTATTTATCTTATATATGGTGTATTCACATGCACATCTTTGGGATGATGAAGGGAGGGCACAGAATCCTAGGAAAAAGGATGAAAACGTGTAGCAGTGGGGCACACGGGACATTGATGAGAGTGAACTATGCAACTCATGGATGGAGATGGGAGGGAGGGAGGGAATGGGAGAGAATGAGGGAATGGAAGACACTGTATACTGACTACCTGACAAATGTAAATGTAACCCCACTGTATATCAAAAGCAACAATGAAAGTAAATTAGAAAAAAAACTATAAAAAATTCTCTAAATCAGCTATGATGGCATGTGGAGTTAAACTGTGTCTGGTATTGTGGTATATGCTTGTAATCCCAACACTCGGGAGGCTGAGGCAGGAGGATTGAGACTTTGAGGCTAATATTAGTTGCTGAGGAAAACTCTTTCCACTGTTCCCCAGAAAGGTAAGTAAATAAAAGTTGGAAATAAGTCTATGGTACAAACTTATTATTCATTATTAAATTTATGTATAATTAATTTTATTTAAATACATGAATGCTGAAACATAATCTGAGTATTTGTAATACCTAGATCTTTCTGAAAAAGTTAATATATAACCCTTCATTTGCTGTCTCCATTTGTTCCATTTTTCTTTTTTTTGCCAGTCCTGGGGCTTGAACTCAGGGCCTGAGCAATGTCCCTGACTTCTTTTAGCACTTTACCACTTAAGCCACAGTGCCATTCCTGGCCTTTTCTATATATGTGGTGCTGAGAAATCGAACTCAGAGCTTCATGTATTTGAGGCAAGAACTCTACCACTAGGCCACATTCACAGCCACCATTTGTTCCATTTTTAAACACACCTTACCATACCTTCACTTATCTAAGTGAAATGGAGACCTTGGTTTTGGAGTAAACTGAAAATTTGTATGTGGGTAAGCATGTCTGCCTCCTTCCTGGGTAGTTCAGGAGAAATTTGTTTGGTTAAAAGTATGTTTGGAGCCAGACACTGGTGACTCATGACTGTAATCTTAGATACCTAAGAGGCTGAGATCTTCCAATTGAGGCCAGCCTAGTCAGGAAAGATGGTGAGAGTCTTATCTCCAATTAACTACTCAAAACCCTGAAGTAGAGCTGTGGCTCAAAGGATCAGCCTCTATTCTTGAGTGAAAAAAGATAAAGGATAGTACCCAGACCCTGAATTCAAGCCCCAGTATTGGCCTAGATAAATGAATTAATAAGTAAACAAACAAATAAAAATAAATAAACATTTCTGAGGGAGTTTCCAAGTAAGTGGCTGATCATGTGAAGGCAGAATGGACATAGAGTTTCACCATACCCATTCATCACATCTCCCTTGAGCTTAGAACCCTGGAGCAAGAAAGCAAACTTTGTGCATGAAGAATCCCTCTCACCCCCACCCCACCCCCCAAAAAAGAAAAAGAATCCCACAAGTCATAGAAAAGTCAGAGTGCTTTGGCTCTACTTCAGGCTACAAAATGAATGGGTGAAGAATGTCCCTAGAGTCTCTTTGAGTCCTTGAGGGTTTATCACTGGAGTGTTTTGCCCAGGTCACTTTAGCAAGGAACAATGTACCTGAGGAAGGGGAACTGGCAAGGAAGATGTCATTCAAGAACCGTTGAGACAGGAAGAGAGATTGTACTCTGTGAGATAAGAGGTGTGAGGGTTTTTAAATGCCAAGAAAAACTAGCGGACAAGTATTGAGGACATTAGGGAAGAGGGTTACATGGTTCCACTTTCACATATGTACTTGACTATTATAATTGTATTTGCTGACCCTGCCCTTCTCTGTGCATCTTCTCCTTCACACCCCGACCTCCCCCACTGACAACACACGTTCTTGGTATTTACTTTGTGAAAGCGGAAGTTGTTTAAAGGAGTTACACCATTGCCATCCTCCTCTAATTATGCCATTCTTTAGACAATATATTTATGTACATATGCATATGATCTTGTGTATGTTTTCATCTATGTTTATAATTTAGATCTTACTTCCACATATTAGAGAAAAACATTCACCCTTTGTCTCTCTGAGCCTGGCTTATTTCACTAAATACTTTTCCAAGTCCTTGTAAATGACATACTATTATTCTTCTTGATTGGTAAGTAAAATGTGTGTGTGTGTGTATGTGTGTATTTGTGTATCACATTTTGGGTTTATTTATCCCTTGTAGGGCATCTGGGTTGTTTCCATAGCTTGATTGTGGCAAATACTCACCAGTCAGTATGCTCATGCAAATGTTTTTATTGTATCCGACCTTGTAAGTTTTGGGGTAAATGACCAAGGGTGGTAGTATCTTTATGCATCTGCTCAAATCTGTCAAAGTAGACTGGCTAGCTGTATGTTGCTGAGTATCAAGCACTATATGTATGTGATAACTCGGTTTATGGAATGCCCAAAAAAATTGCCTAAAAAATTGTGCACTCTTTGATGGAAAGTATAATTGTTGGTATGGAAAACAATTAATTGATGTGAAATTAAATATGTATTTTACCAAGAAAGTAAAACTACCTGCATGCTTTTAAAAGTTTGCTTATTTTTATATTAAATCTTCAGGGGGAAAAAGTTATTTCTGGAGGATAATCTAAAGATGTAGTTGTAGGTGTTTTGCTATTTGGCTCTGGTTCTGTAGTAATTTAGTGTGAACAAAACCCAAGTGTGTGCTATTCTTTGGCTTTATAGCCTTGTAACCATAGGCACTGATGGCATTCATGATTGTGGATTAAATAGGGCCAATTCTTGTCAGTAATTTGTTACAAAATTCCCACGGAGATACCCATGGTGCTTCTGAACAATGAGGTTGTAGCATGTTATTTTGCTCTGGCATTCCAACACAGAGTTCAAAGCCTGGTACTGGAAGTCTCTTCTCTATTTGATGTAAATTAAACCTCAAGTACACTTTGCCTTGTATTGCAATTAGCATCTGGGTTCTGGTCAAATTCTAATTTGTGCAATTGCAGATTACCCACGATTAAGAAATATACTCAGACATATTGTACCTTTGTTATATAAGTTTGCCTGGGGTTTCTAAATCACTGTTGTATTCCACTGTGTACAGCCAGTGGGCTTTTGGAAAATTCAGCATAAAAGGCTTTCAAGAAAACATGAAAAATCTTTTAACATAAGTTTATCACCAGGAGACTACTTTTTGGTTTAGTTACATGTTTATCTTTGAAAAAATACACTTCTCTTTAGCTCTGCTTTGTGTTCTAGGTTTTCAGACCTTGTGATTTCAATTTCATTTTCATTTTATTTTTGTGGACTGGGAGCTTTAGGTGAGAGACAAAGTGGATTTTGAGGCAGATAATTAATATCTGAGCAGTATTATTGGACACACACACATATACATATATATACACACATATGTCTATATATATATGTCTGGATATACACACATATCAAGACCTATTTATTTGTATATTTTCTATTACTACTTTTGTAAGGAAATGTAGCTTGTAACCTTGTGATATTTATTATCTGTCCCTTCCTAGAAAACATTTCTTGACCTCTGATTTACACTATTAACTTTATCTTATGGAATCAGAGCTTAATGTCCACATCTTCTAAACTACAAACCAAACCACACATTTGAGGAACAGTTAGCCCTGGGCTTTTTCCATCTCTTGGACTGTGGCTGACATTTGTAACAATTAGAAACTTCACTTTCTCTCTTCCTTTTCTCAAGTTTCTGGGCCCCAGCTTTTATCTGGGAGTGTCACAGCAGCAATCTGGGCTTGATAGATAATATTGTTGCACTGATGGCATGCATTTCTACTGAAAACTTGGATCTAGTTCCTTTCTTGTGGCAGCTCCACACTCTAGGCTACCCTATGGTAACTTCACATGTGTTACATTGCTGATTATAATAACAAACTTCTCTACTCATCATTGTCCAAATCTGGTCACATGGCCCCTTGGTCAATAGTTATAGATTAATCAGGATCTTCCCTTAGACTTTTGGGATGAAGTTATTTGCTTTCCATTACTTGGGAGACTAAATAGACATTCAGATACAATATGTGGGTGAAATTTATACATTCTCCTTTTGTCCCGCCACAGCAAACCATTCTTTGATTTTTTTTTTTAACTTCCACCCAAAAGTAGAATCTGAGAAAAGGGAAACAGGCAGTTAGTTTATTTGGGGAGGTGGTCTCAGATACTGAAAGGTGGTAAGCAGCAGGGTGACTACACGGGAACTCCAAAACCCAAAGAATGACAGGAAAGTACCATTCTGGGATTTTCTTTTTGCCTCATCTATTCTAGATTTGAACCTAAAGAAGTCGACGGTTAAAAAACAAAAAGCAAACAAACACATAAAAACACCAAAACTCAGAAACCAATGAGCATTCATCTCATATTTCAAGGTCTGTGTTCAAAGACAGAACTGAAAGCTGAGACTTCCTCACTTTCTGGGAAGTAGTAAATACTCCCTGCCTACTTGCAGTGTGATTGGATATTGCATGGGCATCTTGAACTTAAAATTCTACCTGGCACAATTGAGGCAGCTCCATGTCACCTAGAGGCATGGTGTCAGAGGTTGCCAACTGGGAAGTCAGGATTTCCACATTTCCCATAGGTATGAAACAAAGGATAACTTCCTACACATACATATTATCACTTACTATTACATCTTACTACTTTATTACATGAAATAACTAGAACAATCTTGTAACCTAAGTGGTGCCCAAAAAGCTTCAATTCAGTGTGTCAGTTTATCAGTACAAAAGCATACTGATCAATGCTATCCTTCCCATCATGCTCCCATGTTACAGAATTAATTATTTAAAACTCCTCACATGAAGTCTTCCATACTTCCATGATTTGAATGGAGAACTGTCAAAAAATTTAAAGAAAATTTAGTATCCCCCTAAGAACCTTGGAAGAAGAGATAACAATTTCTTATTCTTTTCTGATAACTGGTCTGAATATCTCTCACTTAAGAGTTTACAGCAAGTGAAGAGCATAGAGAATAGAATTATAACCATTATGCCCCAACAGCTATTTTGCTTCTCTACCTTTGCTTGCTAACCCATGGGGAAGTAGAAAAATACCAGCAGTCTTCCTATAGCTACTTTGTAACCCCCCTCACCCTTTTGTGAACTCTGTACATACCCGAATCTGAGCACGGGAGATAACTATCTGGCGCCGGGACGTGATTGATTGTCCACACCCGGAGCCCACTCAAGGTTGGACATGACTAAGTGCCCAGTCTCAGATCCCGGCCTGGATCTGGGCACAAGAGACGAGAACCATCTGGCTCCAGGAATGTGGCTACGTGACCACTCCTGGAGGCCCACCCGAATCTGTACCCCAAGGTTAAGGCCATCTGGCCCATATGTTCAGCGGGAAAACCCAGGCCAATCCTGAGGTGACCAGTAAACTAGGGCAAATGTCAACCAATCATGTACTTGTAACCAGGGGTCTTCCTCATCTTCCCTGTACTTGTCTATAAAAGCTGTGCTGGAATTGTGCTCTCAGCATCATTGGCAATGAGTGCGTAGGGTTGCGGGGGGGGGGAGTCCGGGTTTGAACTCGTAATAAATGACCCTTGCAGTTTGGCTTTGACTCTGGACTCTGATGGTTGTCTTTGGGGGCCTTAAAATCTGGGCATTACACAAACTGTTTTGCATTAATGTTTGTTTAATATCAAATGATTAGACATACTTTGTTTCTCCAAAAATGCTTAAGAATCAGTCAAAAAAACTCAAGAAAAGGTAAAATGGACTGCCATGAAGTTAAAAACATCCATAAGTCTCCATGATCCCATTCAGACATGACTAAACTCAGTACTGTTTCCTGAGCTTCCTAAAGGCAATCACCAAACATTTACTAAGTTTGTATAGAAATAAATTACAATGGACAGTGTTGAATAAAGGGAATACTATACAATGAAAATTTGGAGTCTTCATAAAGGTGATCAGGGTTGCCTTTTTCAAAAGAATTGTAACCTTTTGTTCCAGGACCTGTGAAAATGGTCAGATTCTTGCAAATAATGTTAACCAAGTCAAATACTGGGTCTTCATCACAGAAGGGAATCTGACCTTTGTGGCAATTTAGTGGTGTTGGAAAAAGTCTTCCTCTTTCCTCTTTTACTGTTTATTCTTGAAGTCCTTCCAACAGGTGCTGAAGCTTTACATTTCAACTCAATTCTAAAAAGTTGTAACAAAGCGAGATTTGTTTCTAATGGAAACATTTCTTGAGGTCACAGTTATATTGTGGGACTGAAGAGAAGGAAGATTTCAATAACATGGGTTCATTCAAGATGCCCCCTAACAACTTTAAGCATTTTCCTAGTAGCAATTCCCTACATAATAAAGGCTGAGGAACAAACAAAAATGCACACGGACATATTGTTACTGTTGATCATTGAGAAAGTCTTTTTTTGTGGTCCTCTGGTTCAGGTCACTAGGACTAATTTCCCTTACTTACATGTGTGCCATGGTCTGAATGTTTGTGTCCCCCAAAATCATAGGTTGGAAGCTAATCACCTGTGCAATGGTAAAAGGAGTTAGGGTTTAGGGAAGTGACTAGATCATGATGGCAGAACTCTCATGACCTGATAATTAGTGACCTTACAAAATTTGTCCCCAGAAATATATCATCTAGGAAAAAAACCAAGAAAACAAAAAGTGCCGTCATTAATACCAGGTCTATTGACAATTTGACCTCAGGCTTTTTCAGACTTCAGAACCAAGAGAAATAAATCTCTGTGGTTTATCAGCTATTCAGTTGATGCTGTTTGGTTATAGCAGCCTGCAAAGCTTAGGCAGTGTTCAACATCTCTAAATTTTCTAAAGTTGAGATGAAAGAAAATGTTATTTGTTTCTCCATTGTCACCTGCTAGTCCTTGGAAATGTCCTAGTAGACACTTGTGGAAAAACTGACCAAATGGAAATAGAAGCCTTCAAGTCTCAATATATTGAATTGTGCAGATTGAAAAAAAAATATTTCCAGTCATGGATCAGGCTAAACTTTTGACCATTCTGGCCTCCCACTTAAAATTACCCCACAGGCTCCTTTTAATCAAGCAGCATTCCCATGGTACTGTTTAGAATCCTAGCCAAACTTTTTAGCCTTCTAGGTGCCTCACATGAAAGACTGGTTTGCTGTTTGCTTTCGTTCAGAAGGTCACCTTTAACAGGGCTGTAATTAATTATTGCCAGGCTAATAGTGTTCCCTGTGAATCACGCAGGTCTTGAGGGGTAAAATTGATAATCTAATAGCCACAACAAAGTGAGACATTCTCACTTTCCAGACCAGGTATCTGGCACTCATTCTCTTTGGCCAGCACAGCTTGGTTTATAGTTTTGATTGCTGCTAGCTGTAGGAAAAATTAAACACACACACACACACACACACACACACACACACACACACACACACACCCTAGTTTGCTTGGCATTCCTTAGTTTCACAGCATCTTCTGCCTCTGCAAATACAAAGGCAGATTCAAGACAGCTCATCCCTCACCTGGAAGCAGAGGTTTTCATGAAGCAAGATACAACAGCTTAGCTTGCATGGGGCTTTTGGGAAAAAGCCAAATATTCAAAAAACCATCTGCTCGTACTGCTCATAAATCACAGAAATGATTGCCCTTGATCTGAAGCCATTCTCCATTACAGAGGATATTGGTTTCCAAAAGATGTCACAGAATATTGAAATGAGATGGTCTCTCCCAAGCAGAAAATTCTTCCTCACCATTACATTATTATAGTTGAGTAGAATTATGTCAGATGAGTCCTCAAAGGCAGATAGGATCTCTAAGAAGATGCAGGTAGAAGGGTGGCTGTAAATTTTGCAACTAGCATAAAGAAGGAGCTGTTAAAAACTTTTTATGCTATGCTCTAGTTGAATGCTGTGAAGAGTTTGAAATGATTGGGAGCAAGTAGTTCTATTTCTGAAGATGTCTTTTAACTGACTGTCCATCTTGTCACCCATAACACTCTTTCTCACCAAGAGCAGAGACTCTAGCAGTTAATAGAATGAGTATAAAGAATGACGGTAGTGCAAATAGCCCGTGAAAGCCAGACAGTGTTATTATTTAGCACTTGGGAACCATCTGCACTATACTTGGCATTGTACAAAGCATAGGGAATATGAGGATGTCTGGCCAATGCCTTTGATGATCTAAATGAGACACAGCCTTTGGAGAAGCTAGCATGGCATGAGAATCCTCCACTCAGTTACCCTCGGTTGTCAGAGCCAGTGAAGTGCTAGCACAGGAATCTCCAAAGCACTGTGGTGTGTTCTTTGACACCAGGATTCATTCTAGCTGGGCTCCTCTGACATCATCTTGCTGAGTGCCTTTATAGGTACAGATTCCTATATGGTGTCTTTGTTAAAAATTCATTACAATCAGGGCTTGCTTTTTCTGAGGTTACCTTACTGTATGTTTAAAATCACAGTAAGGCAAACTGTGAGGAGTATAGAGGCAATCTTTGTACTGTTCTTAGTAGTTTGTGAATATCCTGTCAACCCAAAACTATGCTAAAGCAGAAAGCTGAATAGGAATCCATTAAATAGGAATCCATACAAGAATTTGCTCTCTGTCCAGGTTCTGTTCTAGGTGTGCAGATAAAATGTGTCCTTGTGGACTTATGTGCTAGCTAATATCTAGCTTAGGAATGCTGTGTATTCAATGAGGAAAACGTTCCAAGTACAAAATGGTTAGGGGTGATGACAGGAATGGTAGACCAAGGAAACAATGGAAAGGTAAAGCTGTTGGTGTTTTACAGAGCAGGTTTGTTTAGGTAGGTAATTAATCTCTGTAAGCCTAATTTTCTTCATTGATTTATGATTAACTTATCTCATGACAATTGTGTAAGCATTAAAATAATCATATATGAATATACACATATACATATGTATGTGTGTATATGTGTATAATATCTGTATCTACAGCCAGATTGATTTTCAGAACTGAGGCTAAAATATTCCTCAGTGAAGAATAGCTGTTTTACCATGCTTTAAGAAAGTAACAATTCCAGAGCACACTTCAGTAGCTGATATAATAGTGAACAATTAATACAAAAGATAACTTATTACAACTGGACAAGTTTTTCATCCGGACCTCAAATAGAACTGTGGTTTACAAGTTTCTGTGTGGGATATAGTGAAAATTTATTTTTAAGCCACCCCTAAGCATTGTGTGTGTGTGTGTATGTGTGTGTGTGTATGTGTGTGTTTGCATATGCATGCCTGTCAGTATGTGTACTTCAGTTTGCAAGGAAAAGAAACAGCCTCAGTTACTTCAGAGGTGAGTATTATTTCAAAGAAGCCAGAGAAGCAAGTATATACTGAAAACACTTTGCAGCTCCCCTGAGCATCAAGAGCCTGGAGTGAGTTCACAGCTGTGTAGATAGATGACAGTAGCAGTTCCAGCCACTTCTGCAGCTAGGAAGACTCACTCATGTTTTTACTCCTCAGAAAGAGATACCTGTTTCCCACACCACTCATGCTCTAGGGAGCACAGTTGTCTAAGCTAGTTAGAGTCTCTGCTTCTCTTGACTTTCAGAATAGCTCACAGTCTGCCTTCTATTGCTCCTCTTCCAGGGCTGGGTCTCAGTTGTCACGGGTGTGCTGCAAGGTTTTCCTCCTCTCCCCTCCCCCCACAGGGATGACTGCTCTGGGGGAGGACGCTTCTACATCCACTGAATTGAGACAGTAATGTTCTTTCTCATAGGACGTGTAAAATCTGAATTCAGGGAAATAACTGAGTGTTTTTAATAGGTTGTCTTTGCAGTCTACAATCTAGTGCACAGGTTCTCTATCTCGCCACTACTGACCTTTCAGCTTAGTTTGTTGTGGGGCCCCTGTGAGAGCCAGCCTGGGAATATAGGCATGGGCGCCAAGAGTAAACAAGCTCTACCCATACATCCTGTGCCTGTGTAGCTACAAGACGCCTGTAACCCAAGCAAAGATCTGGGAAATGGAAGTGTGATGCACATTTGTGGGCCAAATGTTCTGTTTGCACCACAGAGATAAAGTATATAGACCCAGGAACAGACATTGACCTTTAGCTCATCAGATAATCAAGACTCATGTTTAAGTGACAAAAGTATTTTGTCTGTCTTACTTGGCTATGTACATCAAAAAGCATTCTATCTACTCAAAAGCACTTGGCTTGATTTGGGAGTAGCATAACCTTTCCTGCTTGCTCCTTTTGGACTATCTTGGTTTTATTTTGTCTTGAGTAATTTTTTCATTAACATCATATCTACTGGACAGTCTGGATAGGACTGTATTGCATGTAAGGTTATGTTAGCATTGTTGAATGTTTATCTGTGTTCACAGCTTCCACCTTCCAGATGCCAGTAACATTCTCCCTCCTCATCCTCTTGCTGAAGGTCTCCTCAGGGGGAAAAAATAACCCTTGCTTCAAAGCCATTGCTCTAGAGTTGCAATGATGTCACAGGTGCTAAAATTTAAGAATGGCCTCCCTAGAACTGATTTGAGAATAAGTTGCTTCAGGTCATGTGATAGCTTGACTGGAATATAGAATTTCACCTCCCATCCAAGACATTGGTCTGGCATCATTTTGGAACTTGATATACACACAAATGCTTTGTTGATTTACATCAATCAGAAAATCTGAAGATGGATCCCATCAATGTGTTGATTCTCAATGCAGCTGAAGTTTCACCTATAGCTACCAGTTAGAATTACCTCTAGAATTTAAAGGCAATTGATGGCTGAGTTCCCATCCAAAAGATTTTGGTCTGTTTTCATCTAGTAGATGAACTGCACCATCAAGAGGATTTTGTGTCTCCTATGTGTTTCTAATGTACAGTCCAACTTAGAACCACTGACTGACAGAGAGTAAAGATTTGGGTAATGCAACTGAAAATATTCCTCATGCTTTCACGGTGTCATTACATCTTAGATTGTCTTTGTTCAATTTTTATTTTAATTTGTGAGCCACTACTATAATAATCTTCCCCAAGTATATTTTTGTTCATTTGTTTGCTTTTCTTTGGCCAGTTGTTTTGTTTTCAGTGGAAGGAAATTGCTGTATTATTTAGGCTTCCCTTGAACTTATGATTTTTCTACCTTCTCCTCCCAAGTGCTAGAGTTACAGATGTGCATCACCACACACAGCTTTAATAATAATTCTAATTAAGCTTTTCATACTCCATTTCAGCTGTTTGGAACACCAGTAATTTCATCCAACCCAGTCATTATGCTGGGAAAGATTGTAGTCAATAAGGCTCTCAGGAAATGTGTGAGTTAGGTATTTGGAATAGGTCATTGGATTGTGTGTTGAGGGACGCCCTGGGTCTTCTAGGAGAGAAAACTATCAGTCTGTGGTACACAGTTGGACATTAGGGACTGTGCTAAATAAAGCTCTTTCTGCCTGAGGCCTAGGACAAAAGGCCACAGCTGTGAATAATCAGCAGGTAACAAAGCAGCTGGAGCCTGGTGCACTCTGCCAGGGGGTGGGGGGATGTCCCTGAGAGTATGTACTAGATGGCTTTATCACATTAATGGTATCAAGGTGACAGGCATGAAGGAACGGGGAATGGGAAGTGCCCTAGATATTTTGGTTCAAGGAGCAGGAGATCACTTTACAAAAATTCTGGAATTGCACAGTATGAACATTTCTGAAACTTTAGGACATTGAGATAGTATTACTAAAGTAAATTTTTGACACAAGATATTACCTACAATGAAAAAGAAAGCAAACCAAAAGGATCTTCGGATTTTATATGACATTTTGAAGAGGCATGTTGCACAATGTCTCTTTTGGTCCATTTACTTGGAATGTTTTCTGCTTTCATTTATTTCTGCTGTAACGATGTCAAGAATCTCAGTTGCTTAAAGGAAGCAAGCATGCATTCCTCCTTCTCTTGCATTTGCACATTGCTCCTGTGGTGCTAATCCAGGCAACATATAGGATTCAGATCTATTTTATGTGTCTTTTCTTTCCAGGGACTGCTGAAGGAGTAGCAACTATAAGACATATGATGGAGGACAAGAGTAAGAATGAAATGGACATAAGATGATGCTAAGTGAAATGAACTCCATGTTATGGAAACGATTGTTCTATCACAGTTGTAACTACTTTCAACATCCCATATGTATCTGTAGCTTCTATTATTGATGATGTTCTTGTATCACCTTCCTGTGGTTGTACCTACACTATCTCTGTAATCTTATCTGAGTATATTGGAAACCATGTATACTGGTATTAGAACTAGGAAATTGAAAGGGAATACCAAAATTGAGAGACACAGGGTAAAAAAAGAAAAACAACTACAAAAACAATACTTGCAAAACTGTTTGGTGTAAGTGAACTGAACACCTCATGGGGGGAAAGGGAAAAGGGGGAGGATGGAGGGGAGGTATGAGGGATGAGGTAACAAACAGTACAAGTAATGTATCCAATGCCTAAGGTATGAAACTGTAACCTCTCTGTACATCAGTTTGATAATAAAAATTTGAAAAAAAAAAGAATGAAATGGATTACATAGACAGACAGGAAATGGGATGGGAAATGGGACAAAAAATATACCCATGCACAGTTAACCATGACAAGAGAGGAGGGAGAAATGATTGTGAGTCTGTCCCAAGCAGGGAACTGGGCATCTGAGCAAGAAAAACAAAATGTCTTTTGTAACAAAGTCCCCATTGTGTGTCAGTCAGTCTTATGAGCAAGCAGTTGTACAGGTGATGTACAGAGATGAAAATGTCTGACAGAGTCCGTGATAAAGCCTCATGGGACAAGCTAGAGTGGGAGAAGTAAACTATGTGAGGGTGTCTCTCTTCCTTTTCAAAGAGATAGATTGGTAATGAAGATTGGTAATGAAGTGTGAAAACAAAAGATTTGGTCTTGGATAGCCGCCATCTTCCAACTTCTCAAAGGCAACTAATGCTATTTAATAAATCCGTCAAGAAAGCTAGCTGTAACCAATAATATTTATCCTCCATCTAGATGTTGAATGTATAAATTATTTCACAATCAGGTAACATTCTCTCATTGTTTTCATTACAATGATTTCCTCAGTTCATCACCTATGCATGACCTCATAGGTAGTTTACTGTGTCTTCTTGACTAAAGGCAAAACACCCATGCTTGGTTCTTTGTGAAATATTGATATCAATGGTGGGTGCGCTTCAAAGTTGCAGCTCCAAAAAGTGTCCCTGAAGGACATCAGAAAAGAATCCATTTCTTTGTAGTCATCAAACCAAGCATAACAACTGGCTGTCTCCTTTTCTGAAAAGGAAATCTAGCTTGAAATCAGATCCTATACTAATTTATAGGCAGTAATCATTGTCTAGTCCCAGCTGAGAAAGAGTCAGATTGGTACATTATAACAAAGGGTTAAGGTGTGGATGAATCTCTTTGAATGAGGCTAATGAAGACAATTATATCTCATGGAAGTCTTTCAGAAGATTTGACTGTGGATGAGTTTTTAGTAATCAGGTCAATAGAGTGTCCCATAAGTGCTTGCCATTTTCCTTTATTACCCAGTATGATATTAAATCAGTAGATTCCTAAACATGATTGCTAGGTTGCAGAGATGGATGGTAGGCAACCATAGACTCAACTGCCTAAATTTCCCCTCTGGCTCTGACAGGCCTATTCTAAGTGCTTGATTTTTTTTTCAAACCAAAGCCTTCAATTCTGAATTCTTATTGTTACCAAACCTGAAGGTACCTTCTAGGTATGCTGTAATTACATCAAGTAAATTAGGCTCCTACTATCATTCAAGAAAAGAGAAGTTGTTCATTATGAGAATAAATATGGGCAGTGAGGATTTGGATTTCCTTTTTATTTATTTTATTGCTTTATATCACCATCCATGAATTTAGAGAAGGTCATATACACTGTCAGAATAAACACATTACCTTCACATTCACCTCACAGCAAACTGCCAAGACAATGGGACGATACCCAAGGGATTAATAAGAATGATTACAAACCCTATCATTCAGAAAATGCTGGTTCTACCACTGATGCAGGGGCCTAATAAACATCCAGCTGTGACATGAGCTTGCAGTTATTACCCTGCAGTTTTAGGGTACTAATTTGTAAACTATACTATGTGTTCTGCCCTTGTTATCAGCAGATTGGTCAAGAAAACATTTCAAGGTCTTTCTAGAATATTCTTCTTTTCCTTTCATTCTGAGAGGAAGTTATTCAAACTTTCTTTGCCCTTATGAAATACTTCAGCATATGTTCAATATCCTCCCACTCCCTTTTAGCTTATGTTTGTTGGTTTTGGTTGCTTACAACCTTAATAATCATAGGAGATGTCCTAACTTTAATTGATGCAAATAAAATAGTTGATGTTTCTCTAGGGCTTGGCAGTCATATCATTGTTCACCTAGTATTTATTTTTTTCTATTTTTAAGCAGGTTCTGATATTCTTGAGGAAAGCAAGGTAGCTGGGGAGGCTAACTAAGGACCTAATTCTAGTAATGTAATGTAAAAAGATGATGCTTTTGAAAGGAGATGGTAAACTTTGTCATTTGCATTCACTTTTTTTCCTGCCCAGCATCAGTGTGCTTCCGTTGCAGCTGGGTGGCTTTCTTATGTCATGGACCATCCATGTAAAGGACAGTCATTGGCTAATGATGAGAGCAGTAGGAGAGAACAGCTGAGGCGACAAGGTCATTGTGAAGTTTTGGGTTGCTTTCCACTGGCCCCACTCTCATCAGAGAAGGGTTTTCTCCTTTCTGATTCAACCATTATAGTTTGGATTCTTTTATAGTTAGTTTAATGCAATCCTGCAGGAACAGATGGCTTGTCACCTTTTTATTACAGTTTCAGGACAGAACAGAAATCTTTCTATGTGGATCACAGAACTATGCAGATGACTTGAGAATAATTAAAGCATCGTTTATGACTACTTTTTTGTCATATGGATTCATACAGCTAGTAACTTTTGTTAGGATTGCTATACTTTAGTCAAGAAATGATATAACGATGAAGAACTTAGGAAAAAAAGCAAATTTTGATGTATCTCTTGGCACAATTGTTTATCTTTAACCCACCCTCCCAAACATAGAAATAACCTTACTTTGTAAAAGTAATACCTTTTCTGATACCA
This sequence comes from Perognathus longimembris pacificus, assembly GCF_023159225.1. Classification (NCBI taxonomy): domain Eukaryota; kingdom Metazoa; phylum Chordata; class Mammalia; order Rodentia; family Heteromyidae; genus Perognathus; species Perognathus longimembris. The sequence goes on from NC_063162.1 coordinate 123,304,704, forward strand.
ATAAATTCTTTTATATTTATTATAATTTTTTTTTTTTTGGTGCCAGTCTGTGGGACTGAACTTGGGGCCTGGGTTTTTCTTTTCCCTCAAGCCTATTGCTTTAAAACTTGAGCCACAATTCTATTTCTACTGTGTGTGTGTGTTTGTGTGTGCGTGTGTATGTGTGTGTGTGTAAGAGTCTCTGCCTGGGCAGAGATAATTGGACATAAGGGTCTCAGCCTGGGCTGACTTTGAACCACAATCCTCAGACCTCGGGTTTCTGAGTAGCTAGGATTACAAGAATGTGTCATTGGTACCCAGTTATAACCAGATTTGACAGCTCAAGTGCTGTAGGCAAGAATATTACATTGAGTCTATCAATGTTAGATGTGGCCAGGCTAGGGAGTGAATAATGGAGTGTGAGATGGAGCTTCTCTGTCAATGTGACATTCTGACTCCATAAAATACTATAGTTTGAAAAGACTTAGGTCTTGTACAGTGAAATCAGGTGACAAAGAAGAGGTACAAAAGGAGATATGTGTGGTATTGAAATTGTAGCTGTTTCTATTGCCTGAAGCCCAGCTACCTCATTTCTTAAATATTCTGTAACTGAAGATATTCTATCCAGAGGATGCAGGGCACGCCTGCTCCAGATGCCTTGTATCATTAAGAGGCGGTTCTACCCCTCCCCTTCCACCGCCCTCTGACCCGTTTAAAAAGCGGCTCATTTCCGCCATTAAAGTGAGTCTTAGCACTGACTGGCTCCCGGACTGTCTGTTTGTCCCCTGACAAAAGGGGGGCTGGGGTGGCAGTCTGCCTTCCCTTTTTTCCTCTTCTTGGCTCGTCCAGTGGGGCGTTTTTTCCCATCTCTCCCGCAAGACAGGAGAGCGTGGAAGGCTAAAAACCCCAACATCTGGCACCTAACGTGGAGAGAGAAGGACTTAGGAGGTGAAACTGTTGGCAGGCCAGGCCAATAGGATTCCAAGGTGAGGGTACCCCGGAAAAGATGGGGCAGGCTCAAACTCAGCATGATGATTGAGTGCTCAAAGTGCTGAGCTTCATGCTCCAAAACGTAGGTTTGGAGGTCTGAGACTCCCAGGCCAGGAGGGTCTGGGAAGAGATGAAGCACGCCGCACTCTGGCTGGCAGCTGCTGGCCTTTTCAGCCTGGCTACTTGGGAGGGAAATGGCCTCCCCTCTGCCCAGGAGGAGAGGGGCTCAACACCTCACTCCGATGGGCCCATAGACAAGCCTTGGCCTGATCGCCCGGATCCTGGGCCAAGCCCCTCGGCCCCGGGGATGCGTGGTGGATGAGCTAGGTGGGGGAGGGGGGGCCGGCCTCTGCTGCCTCATCACCCCTCCCCCACTGGGGGTTCTTGTTGATGTTTGCTAAGTTGGAATTCCATTGGACTCTGACTGTTGTTGGCTAAATCTGCTTTGAAAGACAAAAAAAAAGGCTTTCGGTTCTTGTTGTTGATGTTTGCTAAGTTGGAGATTTGGTTAAATTCTGATTGTTGTTGGCTAAGTTTTCTCTAGCATTGACCTCCTGGTGGACAATAGAATGGGTTTTAACAAGCGCCTCCCTCCCTTGCCCCAGGTAATGGGCGTGCCAAATTCCTCAAGGCTGGGCACTTGGAGACCCCCAATAACCCTGCCCCCCACCCTGAACTCTATAACTGTGGCCTTGTAATAAAGGTGTCTTGCTGTGAGCCTGCTAAGGCTCTGACCAGCTCCGCTGCCATTAAGCCGTGCCATGTGTCTGTTCTCTTCGTGTCCTGTCTCCCATCTCCTGGATATCCTCTGGTGGTAGCATCCCACTTCAGCTCCCCATTGGAGCTGAACTGGTTTTTCAAAATGTGGCTTCTTCATTTCCTTGCCCAATTATCTGTGAAAGGTTTTGCTTCCTGGGAAAAGTTTTGTTTTCAAACTGACCATGTGGTCCTAAAATATGTGCAAAATAATATCATTTTGCCACTGGAATTCCAGGAGACTTACATGGCCAATTCATAAAAAAAAAAAAAAAAAATTTTAAGTGCGCCCAAAACTTGTGCACAGCTGTCTGTCTTGTCTGTCTGTCTGTCGGTTGGTAAAACATGAAAAAACTATTTTAACTTACTTTAAGTCTTAATTGATCTTTACAGCCTGTGAGTGGGGTCACAGTAAACAGCCTGGAGGCATCCTGACTCTTATCACCAGACTCCAAGCCAAAAGAGAAAACAAAACAAACAAACAAACAAACAAAAAACAGATGTTAAACCCAAACTGATCATGTTTGGGTACAAGAAAATGTGTCTAAGAAAAACTCCAAAAGGTTCCAATATACAGCATGTGGTACACAATGATGTAAAATCAGTGTGTTACTTTTTATGTATATCTATGCTAAAAGTCAAGTGTACATCTGATCCTAACAATTCTTTGGTATAGACTAAGATTTTGCTTCTCCATTTTTCTCTCCTGTGCTCTCATAAACTCTTTAAAATCAAGGGACCAGAGTCATTTTGGAATAAATATGCAAATGTGGCTGCTAACCTCGATTTTCCTGACCCAGAATTAATATTTTGCTTTATAGGATTCAGGTCAACATATGTGCTAGCTACATGGACTGTGGCGGTTCGTGGCTACAGGAAGCTGCCTCCACAGTCTTCTCCCAAACTGCCTGGTTTCACTGATTCCTTATTCTCTCTCTTGCATGGAAAACTGCTCAGGGAATCTAGGAGTCCTGTAAAGATTTTGATAGGCCCAGAGTGCTCCAGCTCTGGCTCTGCTCCACCCCCTCCCAAGATTAGAGTTGGGCTTATAGCAGGCCTATCATGACAGTTGCAACTGAGACTTACTCCAAGGTTAAAAGCATCAGAGTTGTGTTTGGTGGCCACAGGGTTGTCTTGGGGTAGCATTGATCTTCCCCCTCCATGTCTCAGAAACTGTCATGGCTGCTGCAGAGAGCCGACTTGGTTGGCCTTTGGTCTGTGTGGATTTTGTGAAGATGGTTAAAAGCCCGAGCCTTCTAAAATTTGTTTAAAGTTGTCACCTTGCTTAAACCAGTAGGGCACCAGCCTACAAAAGCCAGAGTACTCAGAGTAAGCAACCAGGGAATACTGGGAGATTTCAAATGTCTTTAACCAGTCTGTGTAGAATTTTGCAGGCAACCCAGCAGGAGGTGTGACAATCTATCCAGGGGACTCTGAGAGATGCCACTACAGCCTTGCCCAGATCCAACCCATCTCTCCTGCCTGCCTCCATCACACATGACTAATGAAACCTGCTGATTTGGGATGGAAGACACAGCCACTTTGGATCCACCGAAGCTGAGACTTTTACATTATCCCAACCCTTTGCCCTCTTGATTGTAATTCATTTGTGCTCTCTTCCACCTGCCAGTAAGGTTAAATGATTATTTGATTTGATGGCACATGGATCTCATTCAGTCTGCTGTTCTCTAAGTGTTATATAAGAGCTCTGGCAAGTACTTGTTGGTCAATTCTTGACAATGTACAGGTAAGCTCTACTCTCCTTGGTCTCCTTGTTGCTTTAATTGGAAATAAAAAGGGCTTTTATGGCTAAGACTCCTTGGATTGCAGTTCGAAGCCAGCCCGGGCAGAGAAAAACAACAACAACAACAACAACAACTCCATCTCCCAACTAACCAGCAAAGATCCAGACTGGAAGCTTGGCTCAAGAGGACCAGCAAAATGCTGAAAGCGGCACCGTGGCTCAAGTGGTAGAGTGCTAGCCTCGAACAGAAGTGCTCAGGGACAGTGCCCAGGCCTTGAGTTCAAACCCCGTGAATGCCAACTAGGACCAGCTATAAGCAATGAGCACCTAGACCTTCAGGATGAGGTCAATCCTGACAACGAGGAACCGTGGAGAGGAGTAAGAGGAGATGAAGTCTCATCTTAAATGGAGTCAATTTAAACTTGCCCTTTCAAAATTAATCAGAGCCGGGAGATCAAGAGGAATACCTGTTTACCCACCTAATGTCCATACCTGTCCATTTTCCCTCTGGACAGAAACTTTCATTTTTGCCCTTGTTACTTGCTATTTGTGTATATATATATTTTAGCCTCTGACTGGTTACTCCCAACCAGGCCACTGTCCCTAAACATTTCTTTCCTGCCCCAGTTCAGTTATTCCTCCTTCCTTGTAATAGGCCACAATTGGGTTTATGTTCCAAATGGAACTTTTCTGGCTTGTGCCCAGGGTATGTTCCCCCATATTGTTCATGTTAACTGGTCCTGTGAACTTGTCAGACTTTTTCCTGACCTTTTCAAAAGTCTCTTTTAACAGGATAACATCCCTCACCGAGGTCGCCACCTGGGAACTTGCAGTTCAAGGCCAACCTCTTACTACACTGCTGTGTCCAGTGCAAACCTGGACCCTGAAGACCCTAGCCCCAGAGACTCCTTGATGTGCCCAAGCTGCAGGAGGTAGCCAGAGGAGACCATGACACCTGTTTTCCCTGATAACCATTCTCATGGAAATGATGAGGACTTTTACCAACCAAACTGGATGGTACCAGGCCAAATAACAAATCAGGGACCCCTGACTAGTTCGCCCCTTTTCAGCAGGAAGTAGTTCCAGAAGAAACAACCTCCTCCAATACTCCCAGCCTGGTACCCCTCCTCTGTTATTAATAAAAAACAAAAGGGGGAGATGTGGGGCACGCCCGCTCCAGATGCCTTGTATCATTAAGAGGCAGTTCTACCTCTACCCCTCCCCTTCCACCACCGCCCTCTGACCCATTTAAAAAGCGGCTCATTTCCACCATTAAAGTGAGTCTTAGCACTGACTGGCTCCCAGACTGTTTGTCCCCAGATGAAAGGGGGGCTGGGGTGGCAGTCTGTCTGCCCTTTTTTTCTCTTATGGGCTCCTCCGGGTGGGGTGTGTTTTCCTGTCTCTCCTGCAGGACAGGAGACCGCAGGAGGCTAAAAACCCCAACAAGAGGACAAGCATTTGATTAAGAAAAGCCTAGTAACTAAGAATAAGGGGGGCATGGAGAAAGTCTTTGTTCTCGTTCACTTTCCCCTTGTGCTGCAGGTGGAACCTAGTGCCTTGTGCGCACAAGTAAGTACCATAGCACCAAGCCACACCCCCAGCCCATCCTGTCTCACATCATGGACAACTAACTTCCTTAGGGTTCTTTGGACAGTTACTTAGATGAGGGAGCAGTTTTTCCAAGGCCATGGCTAGGCCATTCTTGGTTCTCATATTTCAATTGCAAACCTTTCTAGAGATGAGTCCATTTTAGTAATGACTTATTAGCAGACTGCACATACAAACTGAGGAAGAAGGGGGCAAGGTACTTGGAGAGATACGGAACCTAGGGAGATAGTGGTGAGTCAGTGACAATGATAGATTCTCTCCCCAGTGACTCGCTGTGGCACCCAGCAGCATGGCCTATGACTAATGCAGAAGGATAGAGACTTACCATCTTTCTGAACATGTTGTAGAAATCAATTTCTGTTTTGGATGCACACAATCCTACACATTACTGGGTTTTGAGAGACTTCTACATTGACATGGGAAACTTTAGTAGCATTCAGAAGAGCAAATCTGGAGGAGAGCTATCTCACCATGTGTGACACTTTCTTATGCCAAGAACTTCCTGATTTATCAATGCTTCTTGCTTTCCAGGGCAAAGTCCCTAGCTTACCCCTGATACAGAGTCAGTTGTGGACTCTAGGACCCAAGAAACAAAGGAATTGAAGAATAAGATGGAGCTGGGTAGATATTGAAACAATGGGAATGATAGTGGGCAAGGTAAGGGAGCCATAGAAATCCTTCAATGAAATTGAATGACAGCCCACATAATGTTCCCAGGAAAAGCTTAATCCTGCTCACAGAACTTAAAGAGCTCTACTTTTCCTTTTTTTCTTTCCTGAGAGATGGGGGCTGCTGGTTGCTAGGGTTACATTATAAATATGAAGTCTCCTGACACGGTGTAAGAGCAAGGTCCTTCATGTATTTTTGATAATGCACCAGTGACAAAAATCCTTCTCAGTTTAGCAGAAAAATACTGCAGGAGTAAATTGTCAATGACAACATCAGTGTACTGCCTTGGCTTTAAGGGATTAAGAGAACAGCAGCCACTGTCAGGCCCTGCCATGGCTTTAGGCACCTTGAAAAAAAAAGCAGCCAAATTAAAGCCACATATAGAAGGGGAGGGAAGGGAAGGCTTCCTCCCAGAGCAGGGAGATACCTTGATTAAAGCTCAGTCTGACCTTCCTGCTTCATCTCCACAGAAATTGAGACACATTTTCTAAATGGCAGGACTTTACAGAATCATAATGAGCAAGGACCAGGATGCTTTGCGCTCAATTTCCATCTTCATTCCTGGAGCAGGCAAAGGAGAAAATAAAGGAGGGTCTCTATTATTTGTGATCAAAAGAATAACACAGCCCTCCTTTCCCTATTTTTTTATTTTTTTTGCACAAAGACAGAATTATCTGTGGGAGAAGTAATGTATTCCTGCACCCTTTTGGCAGCCTTTCTACACATCTGAATTCTTAGGTTATTATCATCTAGTGGCTGTCAGTAGTTTGATGGACTAAAAATCTTCTGTTTTTGAGGACCATACATAATAGTAAGCAATTCATTCCACTGGAAAACAATCCTAACTACTGGGACTTTGGAACAGAAAGAAAACTCAGCAAAAGTAATCTATTTCATACTTAATGAATGTGAGATGACCTAGATGTTTTTATTTGTAAGGTTTTGGAGATTTCATTAAGTCACAATTACTTCCATTAGAAAATGCACTAGAAGCCTATGAAATTCATCAGATTTCCCAATTTTTATCTTAATCTGTGGCACTAATGCAATTTCTACAAATTTGTAAAATACATCTACTACAACATTATATTGCCTTTATGCATACTAAGATTTAAAAATTAATAAAAACTGTTTTCCTTTAATACCGCCTTTTAACTTAATTTGCTACATGATGTATTGAAATGAGTATTTTTTGGGTGCTTAGTGAAGAGGAAAACATTATAATGTAATATTTGTTTTGGAAACATGGTTCTACAGAAATTTCATAAGTATTTATTAATATTGAAAACATTACCTCCATCTATGTTATTTTTATGTAAATAATATAGGTTGCCATACAGTTTTGGTGAATACATACTCATCCAAGAGTGAAAGATAGGGTTTTTAAAGATAAAGAGTACGTATTAAAAAGAAAATTTCTACCAGTTTGTGTAGAATGCTATCCCATCATCTCAAACAAGTTGTCACCATCGCCCCTCCCCCATTTTTATTTTGCCTGGTCCTTTTGTCCTGTCATGTTCCTGTATATCATGAGCATATATCCAATAAAATCTCACTTGTGCGAATATGTTACACTCACATTTATTTTCCCAGATGAAACTAATGCATTTGTGGTTAGAGGCATAGAGCATAAGAAGGAAAGAAAGGAATGTCAAATGGAGAATGGAAACAAACCCCAGAAATGCACTGTCAGTTTCAAAACTGAGAACATGCTACCCTCTTATGGAAATCTGCAGTACTGACCTGGGCAACTGGGTTGATCTGATTTGTACTTTTGTAACCTAGTATTTCTCTTGGTTGTATGTGATCTACTTCAATAGGACCTCAGAACTGTATCTAAAAATTCAAATGGCCTTTGTGTACTGTCTGTAGTCTTCCTCCCTTCTGATGTAGATTTGGCTCTATCTGACGATTGTTCTTTCAAACTACCCATAACAGCTGTGCAGGAAAGATGAAGACATTGCTTATTTCTTCTTGCCATTTCCTCTTCCACCTGCCTTCAAAGTCTCTAAATGCATAGTGTGCAGAGTTCAGAGCCTCTTCAGTAAATTAAGGTAGAGAAATTTGAACTATTTCATGTTTGTTTGTTTTTTCCTGGTACTGGGGCATTCAGGGACTGGATGCTGTTTGAAGCTAGCCCAGGCAGGAAGTGCATGAGACTCTTATCTCCAAGTAACCACCAAACTCTTCAGAAGTGGAACTCTGGCTCAAGTGGTAGAGCACTAGTCTCCAGCAAAACAAACAAACAAATAAACAAAACATCAGGGACAGTGCCCATAACCTAAGATGGAGCCCAAGTACTAGCACAAATATATATGTGTTTTGTAATTCTGACTTTTATGATGACATGGTCACCTCACATCTCACTCCACTCTGGAGAAATCTGTATATCTCTCTTTTACTAATAAAATTATAGACAAATACAGTGCCAGTTGAATTCTAGAGCCTAAGAATTCCAGTCTTTATAGAATGAAGTCAGGAGCCCCTTTCCTTCTTGACCCCAATGAATGCCATTAGGTACATTCTACTGAGTCTTTTATGTCTGAATCAGAGATTCAGACTTGACTAGTGATGATTTTTTAGTGGAAGGAAAAGGACAAAGTTCATAGACTTATTATATAATTCTTGGTGCTTGGTTGCTGTACTTTTTTATCCACAGCTCTCCTAGAACCAGAGACATAATTCGAAATTTGAAAAGAGTAACAGTCTAAAGATGAAAAGGGTAGAAGCCAGCATGAAACAGTTGCCCGCAACCTCAGGCCTGATGATAGGCAGGTAACATACCACACTTCCTCTCCAGTCAGGGGAAAGAGTGATTCTCAGCTCTAGAACTTTCCAGGGCTGCATTTTGCTTCTATGGTAGCTGAAGAGAAGAAAAGACATGATATCATTCAACTTTAAGGCAAAGAAACATTTCTTGGTATAACAATGTGTTTCAATTAGCAAAAATTAAAGCCATGTCTTAGGAAGGAGAAAAGTGATGGGGGACATGTATGATAGGTCTGCCATCTTGGTTTGCAAATGTATGCCTCCTCTCTTCCTTCTATTTTCAACAGTAAGTTCATTACCACACATTTCTCTTTGTGCACTTTTGCTTGCTATATATGACAACCCTTGTTGTTAGCAAAGGAACATTGCAAGGCCACATGGAATCTTTCCCACTCAAAAGTTGCATTAGGATCTTATTAAAGAGCTTGACATGGAAAGAAGAGCAGAATTCTTTCTCATTTGCATTTCCTTGTTTTACCATTTCAACCCTCATTTTACAATCCCATGGCCTTGGTGTTTTCTTAACCTTTTGGATTAGTATTGAGAAATTACTTAGTTGTGTTATATATACTATCCCAAGTCTGCCATCTAGTGGAGCAAATTGGTCAATACCTTTTCAATAGTGACTTCAAAAGGAGCCCTGCACAGGGATGCGTACAAATCACTCCTTTTATCAGAGTTCAAAGCAATGGCTCATCTCCAATTTTCCAGATTTGGTCAGTGAAACTGAAAATTGCATTTAATTGTCTAAAATGGAAACTATTTCTTCTGGGTTATTAAGTTTTTAGAGCTTTTGAAGAGTTGAACAAACCAAAGAGCTGAATGATATATTTGCTGTGAAAAATAGATGTAGGTAATGGAAGAAATGATTTTGCAAGGAAGGCAAAAATTAAGAACAGATGCCTTCTCAGGAGACCATCAAAAAGTGCAGGGCCATTTTGTCCTAGGAACAGAATATTTCAAAAATATGTTATTAACTTCCACATTAACTGTGTTTACGTGCAGGAGATCAGCTGAGACAGAAGTTCTGTGAAGGATGAAGGAACTGTGATTTTTCACTTTGTACAGGTAGTTCTTGTTCTCCTCTATACATGAATATTTATTATTACAAGGGGATATGTGTGTGACCTTAAAGTATATTTTAAAGTATATCTTCACAGTGTAACTTAAAAGTATAAACAGCATAAGATCATCATACATAGTAAAAATATTGAAGAATGAAAAATTATACCTGTAATTTGCTCCCCCCAAACAACCAATTTGAGTCTTTTTGATGCATGGGTTTCTTTAATCCCTTGAAGAAAAATTTTGTATAAAAGTTAAAATTTTCCCTAATAAAAATTTAATCCGTTTGATTCTATTTTTCCTAATTACAAAATGAGAATTTACCCCTTTCTCCCCAATATGACTTAAAAACATATGCTTTTTGATGGGTTGAATAGTAAACTAAGGACCACACACGTTTAAAAAAGGCATTTTACCCCTTGAGCCACACCTCTACTCCCTTTTTCTTGTGTTATATTTGAAAGTGTCTTGCTTTTTAGCCCAGACTTGCCTAGACAGCCATCTCACTATTCTCCCTATGTCTTTGGAATGACAACTACATATTACCTTGCCTATCTTTATATTAGTTGTGATGGGATTTGTACAGGCTGGCCTCAAATTGCAGGGTTTCTAATATCTACTTCCAAAATAGCTACAGATATGAGATGACAGATATGAGTCACCTCACCAAGTATTAAGCAATTTTTAGTGACTGCAAAATAATTTTCATGATTATTTATAAGATTTCTAGCCTATCCTACTTTGTAAAAATGTAAGTTGTTCCTCAGATATTTTGATATACATAAAATATTTTGATATATAATCATATATGATATATATTTGATTATATTTGATATAACAAAGAAAAAAACAATTTCCAAAACTAGATGTGCTGCTGTATGCTTGTAGTCCCAGCATTGGGTAGCAGAGGAGGGAGGATCAAGATTTCTAAACTTGAGTTATCAGTTCTAAACCTGGTCAAGATTCTAAACCTGAGCTACATTGAACAAAAAGCAACACAAAACAAAATGTCATTGACAGGAATGAAATTCACAACAATATTGCATCATTAATATTTTCACTAAGATCTTATGTGGTCGATCACCTTGTGGCCTAATCTTGCAATCTGTTGTTAGCCAAGCTCATGGTGTTTCATTAGAACTGTGCACAGAACAGCCTGTGCATTTTGTAGATGTTCTTGATGCATCTGAGGCTCTTGGAGCACGCTCCCCTCCCCCTCCATCAAAGGCTCCTTGTCAGTTTTGTTATGAAGAGCCTGAACAGATCCTCCTGTTTCTCATCTAAGTCTATCACACCTTTTCCTGTCAGAGTTGCTAACAGGCTTGGCGAGTGAGTTTATCTTTCAAACTATTTAGAGTAATTTGTGATGGAGATTGGTGATACATGGGTTGCCTGACAGTTGCTCTCTAGTCAATCATGATAGCAGAAGTAAATTAATCCTAGGGCTTTCTCTCTTGAGAAACTTTCATGCAAACAATCTTGTCAAAGAGAAACACGATTGCCCTCAGTTGTGTTAAATAGAAGTTGAATCAGGTTTGCTGTCAGGTACTCAAAGCTAGGGACAGGGTCTTCTACCTGACTGCCAACTGTACCCTGAAATGCTGAGTAACCAGGCCCATAGGAAAGGGCTGGGATTTGAAGCAAGTCCATATTTGGAGCAATGCAATTCAGAATATGATATTGCAATATGTGGAAGAAACTCTTGATTTTTTTTTACGCATGTTTATCCATAAACTTTAACTTGTGGAAACTTAAGCAAGTATGAGAGGATTGAAGTTGTTGAATCGTTGATTTTCATTACTCCATTGAGTTTGTTTTTGCAATGCATTGGTTTTGCCCAGGAAACAAGAGAGGGGGTTAAGTTACACACTGTAGGTCATCCTGATATATACTGAATTATTTAGATTTTTAAAAATTGATGAACATCTAACGAGAAAAAAAAATTGAGTATAGATGAAATAAAAATAAAGTAGGCCAGCTTGAATGATGAATTCACCAAACTCTAGTGATTACATATCAGGCACATGACAGACATTTTTTAATGTGTGTGTGTGTGTGTGTGTGTGTGTGTACATGTGTGCAAATGCATGTGTGTTGGTTCTGGGGCTTGAACCCAGGGTCTGGGAATTGTCCCTGAGTGTGTTTGCTCATAGCTAGTGCTCTACCACTTGAGCCACAGTTCTACTTCCAGTTGTTTTGCTGGTTAATTCCAAGAAAAGTCTCACAGACTTTTCTGCCCAAGCTGACTGAACTGTGGCCTTCAACTGTCAGCCTCCTGAGTAACTGAAATTACAGGCATAAGCCATTGATACCCACTTACATTTTTGGTTCCTAAAGAACACATTTACTAATGACTTATTGATTGATTTGTTTGTTTGCTTTTGTGCTCTTTTTGGGTTTGAACTCAGGGCCTGGGCACTGTCCTTGAGGGTTTTGTTGTTGTTGTTGTTGTTTGTTTTTTGCTCAAGTCTAATGCTCTACTACTTGAAACACAGTTCCACTTCTGGCTTTTTTTAATGGTGATTAATTAGAAATAAGAATCTCACAGGCTTTCCTCTCTGAGCTAGCTTTGAATTGCAATCTTCAGATCTTAGCTTCCTGAATAGCTAGGATTACAAGTATGAGACACCAGCTCCCAGTACATTTACTTTCTCATTGAGTCTTTCTCTCTCTTTCTTCATATTCATATGATCCATTTGATTTTGGATTCCATATTCTAAATTCCAGAGAAATTGTCCACGAACATGTATCTGGAAGTTCTGATTACTTGCTAGAAGATCAACTTTTTATTTGATCCTAATCTCAGACCTAAAGCCAGGAAGGTAGAAAGCAGCACTTTGGGATTTATTAGCACCAAGGGATGAGCCACTTCATAAGTGGCTTCTCGAGGTATTATCAACTGCTGCTGCTCTCTGCTGTTGCAGAAGAACCAAGATCTGCTACACATGATCCCACTGCACCAGCTCTCAAGTCTTTTACACAATCGTGTTTCTGCCCAGAGTTCCCCAGAGATGAATATGGGGACCATTTTGCATTGGAAAAGTCTCACACTTCATGCTTATTATCACACAGAAACCCTGGGGAAAATAATATGGGGGAAATGACTGATAGTTGGATCCCAACACATCCCTTAAGGAGTCAGTTTTTATCCTTTCTTAAATTTCCTATTAGGTGATGACAAAGATGATGTTTTTGGTCCATAGGACCAGGAGACAAGCAGAGGGAATCTGTCTGGACTTGGTTACTATGACATTAACCTTGATTTATAGTCCATCAATAAAGAAATGCATGGAGAGACATAGTTCAGAGGAATTAGTTGCTCGGTTGACATTTTCTAACACAAACTCATAGTGTTCATAAAACTAGAAGCAACACCAGCATGATAAAGTAGCTGGAGCTAAACCACGTGAAAAACACTGGGGTAATTAAAAAGTAGCTGATGTGCATTTCACAGGGTCTAATTTCTGACATGAATTAAAGCTCAAACATATTATTTAGACTTCATCTGTAAAGGGATATCATTTGGTGTTGGGAGTGCTGTTTTCTTTTTCTTTTTTATCAGCAAGTATGCATTTTATTCTGGCAAGTCTACTTTTTTTTTTTTTTTAATAATGGTAAGTGGTCCTCTGCAACTTCAGCAGTGGGAAATCCTTGTGTCCTGGGTGGCTCTGACTTTGAAAGCACAAGAAGTAGCCTGCAAGGCCACCTCATCTGCCTGATTAGGGTGGGTTGTGTATGCTTGCAGTCTATGATCTTTGTGGCATTTCTCAGTGCAGCATCCCAGTACCTGACTTTCCTGGATGCAGATATCAGAAATGCAGCATTGTGTGATAATTAATTTGCCTGGGATTGTCTAACTTTATCACACATTTCACCATTAAAACACACAGGGTTTTTCCATTGTCTTAAAAGATATTTGATGTCTATCTGTCTAAAGTTGAGACCTCTATGGAAGTGGTGTGTGTGTGTGTGTGTGTGTGTGTACAACTTTACCAGCATTTGAGGAAGTGTTTCATAGGAATCAAACTAAGATACAATAGCAAATACATGTTTAGTCTGTAGTCTCTAGGATTTCTACCATTCCTGTTTCTTTTTTTTTTCCTTTTTTTTCTTTCTTTTTTTTTCCCGCCAGTCCTGGGGCTTGAACTCAGGGCATGAGCACTGTCCCTGGCTTCTCTTTGCTCAAGGCTAGCACTCTGCTACTTGAGTCACAGCACCACTTCTGACCTTTTCTATATATGTGGTCTAAGGAATCGAACCTAGGGCTTCACGTGTACGAGGCAAGCACTCTTGCCATTAGACCCTATTCTCAGCCCCCCATTCCTGATTCTTTTGATAAGAAATGGACTTTAAGATAGACAATTACGAGGCTGTAGTTGTGGCTTGTTGAGGGGTGGCTGGAGTAAGATAACTAGTTGTGCTGTGTCATTTTTTTCTCTTAAAAATTAAAGCATGAATACTTTTGTTTTCCAGTGCATCCCTTCCTAGGAAGTCTCATTAAAACACTCACTTTTTCTAGGGGTGATTTTGAATGCTGCATGGGGAAGGGAAGGAAATAATAGTCTTAACTTCTCTTAAAGGATACCAGAAACATTGCTGAATATAATTTAAGATTAGTGTTTTCTCTTTCATAGAAAGAACATACATACTGGGACATGAGTTACAGTAAGTATAGGTGTGCTAACAAAACAGAGCACATTCAAGTACAATAAGATTTTGATTGAAATTAAAAACAAACTACATGAGATTAAAGCATTAAAATCATATTTCTCAATCAGAATACATGTTAAAAAATCAAAAGAAATGTAGTTTTGTGAAAGGTAAAAACTACTATGTTTTAAAGTACACTTCAGAAAGTCTCTTCAAAACAGTCGTGTATTTGAACTCTGTTCATAGTTTTTTTTGAACAGTTTAGACAAAACTGCTGGAAATTTCAAACAATTTCCTACATGCTGAGACCAATATATATATATATATATATAAATAATATATATAGCATATACATATACCATATATTATACCATTTCATAGCTCCCCTCCTCCCCATTATGTGTATTGGTGACAGTGGGTATAAACATGTACCATAACATCTAGACTTAATATATTGTCGAGTATTCAATAACCATTATGTAGAAGGTAGGTAAGAATTAAAAGGGTTTAATTTCCTAGAAAGAAATGGAAAAAATGGTCATTTTTAAAACATAAAGTTTATTAGATCATAAAAAATTAAAGCATGACTTAAGACAATTTTCTTTTAAGAAATAGATATTGTATTTTCATAACCATTAAAATTTCTGAATGTAGATAATATCTGTGTTCATTATACATTTTTCATGCAACCATTAAAGAAAATTGAAAATTAGTGCAAATAATCGAAAATAGGCCTTATTTGATGATGGAGTGGGAAAATTCATAGCAGCTTGTCCAGCTGATGTAAAATAGAAAGCTCACATATTCCATTGCTCATGGGAGCTGCCTGTGGGAAATAGATGGTGCCTGATTTTTTTTATCCTTGTTGTCAGAATGGTCAGCCCTATGAATAAATAGGTGGAAAGCACTGTGCAAGTGAGACACTCTACCACCAAGACCTGATCCTGATTTCTTTCCAGAATGACCATTTTTCTCTTGGTTTAAATGATTTCTCAGGTTCTTCCCGTATGCAGTATAAGTAAGAGGATAAGGAAATAAAGGAATGGACATAACTCCCTGTTGGCTTCCAGACTGTCCTCAAAATCTCCCTAAACTCCGGTCCTATTTGCATGCACGGTGCTCTACATCAAGGGGGCTCAGAGAAGCCTGATGCTTTCATCCCACCCTGCTGAGAAGGTACCATGGTAATACCCACTGCCCTATGAAGCTTTCCCTGGTGGGTGCTAGTCTTTGTTCTCACTCTTATTGACAGTCTATAACAGAAAAATCAGTGTTTATGTCTGTGCCTGTTTGGGGAACAGGATTTAACCCTCTAGTCTCAACTGTCTATTTTGATTCACTCCTGTTCACACAAGCAAGCACTAATCCTGTTAGGAGCTGAACTCACTGCTATTTGCTTTTGTCACAATATCTTTATTCTTGATACTGTTGATGTACCCCCTCAATATATTTTTTTCTCTTCTTTCTGTGACCTAGCTAGTCAACTACAGCCTGTATTTTGTTGTTGTTCTTGTTTTTAACCTCTCTTGTGTCTGGGCATGGTTATGTTAATAAGTTCTCATTAGTGAGATGTGAACAAATACTGAGAATATAATGAATTTCAAGCTAGGTGTGGAACACTTGCCTAGCACATGCAAGAACCATCTGATATCTACCACACCTGGAACAGAAAAAAAATAAAAGTACCAAGAACTTGGATTTACTGATGACATAAACCAGCCAGTGAACCAATCACATCTGGCCAAGTCCACCTCAATCCACAGGCACCAGGTATGTTGGCCAAGACTGGAAAACTAATCGCTAAAAACAACATGTGCAAATGAGTACAGAAGCCAATCAGTTCACCATTATGCATCTTTTCAGGATTTCTTCAAAACAGTCTTTACTGATTTATATGAGCTTCTCAGGACTTCGAAGTTTAGCTCCATTGCTAAGTATGTTTTAAATTCAGCCTGTCTTTATTCCTTCTGCTATTTAAGCATATGTTTTATTGTCCTGTCAGCAGGGAAAAACTGTGGGTGATACAGTGAGAATTATTTAGCAAATCTTCCCAGCTACTTCCATTTCAGTGTTAATTAATCTCCAGAACTTTAAGACTTTCTTCATAGATCCTATTTTATAACCCTTTAAATTGAATCCAAAGCAGCTAATTATATTCTAGTCTAATTGGTCTCATTTTAGTTTTGGTTTTTTTAAATTGTTTTTATACTTTAAAACTTTTAACTTTTGCTGGGGATATAGCCTATTGGCAAGAGTGCTTGCCTCGTATACATGAAGCCCTGGGTTCGGTTCCCCAGCACCACATATACAGAAAATGGCCAGAAGTGGCGCTGTGACTCAAGTGGCAGAGTGCTAGCCTTGAGCAAAAAGAAGCCAGGGACAGTGCTCAGGCCCTGAGTCCAAGGCCCAGGACTGGCAAAAACAAAACAAAACAACAACAAAAAAAAACTTTTAACTTTTGAAACCTGGGAGTAAATTACTGTACTAACATGACTTCTTGCACTTCAGTAGCAGAGTTCTTCCAGCTTCTCCCTGGAACTTGATGCCAAACATGAAAACTCCATGGCAATGATGTCACCAGTAAATTGACCATGGTGATTCACACCTGGAAATTCAGTAGGATTAAGACTTCAAGGTCAGTCTGAGCTACATCATGAGGCAGGATCTCAAAAGCAACAATAATGGCAAGCCCCCAACCCCCTCCAAAAACAAACAAAAAATCCCACTGTAACGTACTTCTGTTAACCCATCACTCTTCAAGAATATGGTCATCAAGTTCCATAAATTCAAGTTCTCTATCATTTCTTGAAGGAGGCATCTTCTTCCCTACTTACATCAACCACTCCTTCACTTATTCATTTTCATTTTGTCTTTCCTGGACCCATGCAGTTGTCCATTGGTTACAGGGTGGTCAGAATAATTTCCTCATATAATTTTCACTTCAAGCTCAAATTCAAACACTATGGTATAATTTTAGTATTTATCTAGATACTATTCTGTCTCGAAAGTGCTTAATATTATCAGCAGTAAGACTGTAACATTTCCTTCAACATCCCTCTAAGATTGGACTGTGATATTATAACGAAGTATGTATAACTTATCAATATTGAATTCTTAGGATTATTAATATGCATTTGCATGATAACAGGACATTAATATTTTAAGCCTCTTGAAATATATTGCTAACATTTTTGTGAATATGAAGGTTAGGGTATGGCTTAGTGTTAAAGAATGCTCACCTAGCAAGCTCAAAACTCGGAGTTCAAACTCCAGTACCACTAAAAGAAACTTTTTGTGAGTATATTCATTTTTGTCTTAGAGAATAAAATGTAAGAGTATAATTGAGAAAAAATTCAAACTGTTACCTAAGACTTATTATAGTCTAGGTACCATATTTTTCTTCTAACATTTAAAACATGTCTTCAAATGTCTCAAGAACATTATATTATGTTTAAAAGAGATTCTCTGAGGTTTTCTTATAGTAACAGAAAGTTAGAGTGATTCAGACACTGACTGAAAACTTAAGTTTCTCAGTCTAGCCTATGTAGTTTCCTACTGCAGCGTCATCATATTACACATTTGGAATCAAACCACCCTTTTCCTCAGGCAGATTTTCTTATTCATGTTGGATTGGTTGTATAAATCAATAATGAACAGGTCAGGATCCCTCAGGAATTTTGTATGGCTTCTTTCAGCCTGTGGCTCTAGTTCCTCTCAGTTTTCACATTTTGTCTTTCATGTGTTTATATCAGTGAACCTCTCTTCCTAACATTCTAACACTCATCATTATCTATGACCTATATTATTCTTACTAATGAGTGGCATTTTCACCAAACTGAACATTGCATTTCCTTATATTGTTATTGTCTCTTTCCCTTTAAAAGAGTGCATGTTGCAGAAAGGTAAGTTTTGTATTTTTTCCCTTTATCTCTATGTTGTCAAAGCCTAGAATGTTGCCTATCATTTAGCTGACTCTCCAGAGATACATACTGCATGCCACTGCCCAGGTTGAGAGAATACTTATACAGATCATATCTCTTAATCTGTTTGAAAGAAAGTTTCAAACATCTCATTAACCAAATGATTTTCTCAGACTCTAATTGTCTTCATTTTCCTGTATTCCTTAGTATAAAGGTAGTTTGCCATCAGTTCTCACATTAGTGGAGCCCTTGGGCAACAGTGATGGTATTGCTAAGTCTTTTCATGTCACATCTAATATTCTTGTTACCCCTACCCATTGACAGTTAATATTAGGTCTCTATTACGTTTCAATTCTGCTAACTAGCTCTGAATGGAAGATAAAAGCCTTGATACATTTGTTGTTTTTGTTCTAAACTGTGAACTTTTAACAGAGTGTTTTGGGAAATACATAGCAATAATCCAACTAGGTAGATATTTGTTCCCTGTTTTCCCCATGAGGCTTTTCACATACACCTTTTGGACCTCCCTCTCTCCACAGCCTACTTTCTTAGCCTCAAAAATTTACGATGAATTTCAAATAAGAAAGCCAATTAACAGTCTTCTCTGTGCTTCTAAGTTGGTGTTTTATGTTTTCCTAAGTCCAGATCAGCTGTTCATTAGCTGGTAAGCACCCGCCACAGCAGACACTAAAGGAATTTGTTCTCCAGCTAATCTCCCTAATGCTGTGGAAAGCTTCCTCTACAGTTCATTTAATTTAGCTTCAGGCAATGGCTAAAATGCAAGATTATTCTTTATGTTATTACTTTGGCACTTCCAAAGTTCAGTCTCACATGAACAACAATGAGCCAGAAGTATTTTTGTATTTGTATTTGGAGGATTGGGACTTAGGTAGGAAAATAAAAGCTCATTCCCAAAAGAAAGACATTTAATATTATTTTCATATATATGTACATATGCACATATGTACATATGTTCATATACATATAGATAGATAGATACATATATATCTCAAAATCCTAAAGTATAATTACTTTATAAGTTGGTTTTACAAGAATATGATTGGGAAAATATCATACTGCATGAATGCTAGACTCCATTTTCAATCAATAGTTTGTAACCTTTAAAATAAATAGCTTGAGCTGAAACTATAGCTGAATAAATGGTAAAGCATTCACCTAGCGTGCACTAGGCCTTGGATTTGATCATTAGCAATTAAAAAAATAAAAATAAAAAAGAACAGCATTATAGCCAAGTGCCTGTGGCTTATGCCTATTTTCCTAGTTATATGGGAGGTTAAGGTCTGAGGATCATGGTTCAAAACTAGCCTGGGTAGAAAAATCGATGAGACTCTTATCTCCAATCAACCACTAAAAATGCTGGAAGTGGAGCTGTGGCTCGAGTGGTTGAACACTAGCCTTGAGTGATAAAGCTAAGGGACAGTGCTCAAGCCCTGAGTCCAAGCTCCAATACTAGCATACACACAAATTATATTTTGTTACCAACCTGTGATTTCCAATTAGTTTCGGCCATTTTTTAATTCTGAAAGATTATAAAAACTGAGGCAAGATCTTGTGATATGTACCATAATTATCTATCTATCTATATCTATCTATCTATCTATCTATCTATCTATCTATTATCTGTCCATCATTCAGCTGTCTTTCTATATCTTTTCATATATTTCTTTATTATTATCACCACCTCTTTGATCATTGATTTCTTTTAAAAAAATAATTATTTGTTTATTGTCAAAGTGATGTACAAAGGGGTTACAGTTTTGTGGCTTAGCCGTAGAATACCTGCCTAGTATGCATGAAGCCCTGGGTTAGATTCCTCAGCACCGTATAAACAGAAAAAGCTGGAAGTGGGAAGTGGCACTGTGGCTCAAGAGGTAGAGGGCTAACCTTGAGCAAAAAGAAGACAGTAATCATGCTCAGGCCCTGAGTTCAAGCCCCAAAATGGACAAAAATTTTGTCTACGGCCATACCATCCTGAACATGCCCGATCTCGTCTGATCACTTATTTCT
This sequence comes from Perognathus longimembris pacificus, assembly GCF_023159225.1. NCBI lineage: Eukaryota > Metazoa > Chordata > Mammalia > Rodentia > Heteromyidae > Perognathus > Perognathus longimembris. The sequence continues at coordinate 123,324,882 of NC_063162.1, forward strand.
AATTACACCTGGCCACATAGATATACAATACACACACAAAAACACGATATCTCAACTATATATCTCTGCATGTTACAATCAGGTCTGATAAATGGAATTGCTAGACAAAAGGGTTTTTTTAAATGAAAAGTTGTATATATCTTGTCTTTATTGATTTCAACTTTTCTTCATGAAATATTTCCTTTCTTAGTTGTTTGTAAAGCAGTAGACTATAAAACTTCATTTTCCCAGTCATTTAAAATATATTAAAATATTTGCAAATATCTTTTTTTTATAAGTTCAAAGGCTATTTGTATTTTATTTTCTGTTCTCTGATCCTGTTCCCAGATTCTATCGGAAGGTAAAATGGAACTTTCAGTAGAGATTCTGGTTCCTATTACATTTATCTGTTTTATTTGAACCTTGCAAAATCACCATTTAAAAAAAAACAAGTTTTTAAGATGTAAAATCTGATCATTTTTAGTAGCAGACATTGATCTTACTATGTTCATATTAGTGAGCTGTTTCTACTCATGGCATTATAATGTGAGGCACTATACAATTTATTGCTTACTTGGGCTTTGATTATGAATCTGTAATTACATTTAAATGTTTCTGGCTGGGAATTGTTGATTTTTGAAAGCCAAACAATTCCTTTTCTGAAGGAAATTCTATCAAAGGCCTCTTTAGCTTTTATTGCCGAACAAATCTTTTCATGATCTTTTTATAATATGCATTTATGTTAGGATCACTACCAAAACAGTTCTGACTATGATTTCATGGTTTTTTTTAATAGCACACATTTTAATTTTTAAAGTTCTTAACAAAAGAGGGAGTTCATGAATATACCCAAAATAATTTTAAGGGTCTTTTAGAGTATAAGATTAAAATCCTATCCACCACACTTTCCTCTATATAAAGAATATTTTCTTCTTTTATATGACATTTTCCCCATGGAGAATAAGGCAGGGCATCAGAGAAAAGCAGTTGTAACTCTTTGGCAAAGGCACTAGTAATAAGTGGCAAAGATTTATTTTGAAAATTTCACTGTAGACAAATATTATAAATGAGTGAACCTTTTATAAGGACAAATTGTGAAAGAGTACAGTTATAGTTCAGCAATCAGTGGCTCCGCTGGAGGGTCGCTGGGGATGAGGGTTGACAGGATTTCTATTCTCCTGGCTGTGTTTGTGAAAGATTCGCTTTCCAGTTAGCTGCTCACTTCTCTTCTATGACACTTTCTGGACTTAGCAGCTGATTGATTTTGAAATTCCAAGGAAATCAAGACATTGTTTCCTACAAGGAATGGGTTGAAAATGATCTGTCAGTGTGCTGGAAAGTTAGTGAACTCCTCCCCCATCTGCTCCATTGTTTTAAGGCACATGGCAAGATTTTGGGGAGAATTTTAATCACTGTGTTCTATTTTGTCCATTCTATTTCTGTTTTGAAGAAAATATTATGGAATTTGGTTATTGATATCACAAAAGGAATTAATTTGGGTTCAGACAGAATAGTATTATCAAATTGCTTTTTTTAAAAAATCTGGAACAAAATTCTTTTTGAAATTTGCCAACTGATCTTTTCTTCATTTTCCCAGTATTCTGAACTCCCTAACTTAGTCCCAGGAAATCTGGCCATGCAACTGAATTGAAACTGAGAAAAGAGAAAGCCACAAGAGAATTTTCTTTCACAGACCTTGTGGTCAAAATGGCTCTACATAGCTCATCACCCCACATCTTACTGGAACATCCTCAGCTACCTCTCCTCTAAGAGGCCAGCCCCAAGTCACTCTGGCTTTGATTTACTGAACTGCTCTATACCATTGTTTTGGTGTGAAGCTTTGTTAATCTGAGGCATTTGTGTTAATATACTTCTGGCAGGTGAAATGCAAATAAAATGTATTCACAGATGTAAAGAATTGACAAACTTTGAGCTTTGGAAACCTGTGTTGGTTGCTTTGTGACCTTTTGTTAGCCATTATTGTTCCTTCTGCATTATTGATTGCTATTTGCCCTGAATCTGTCAATGTTGTGGTTCACCGAATTTTAGATGGTTTACTTATCTTAGAATGTATGAACATCTGTCTGAACATCATTTTAAGCAATTTTACAAAAGAGATGGAGATCAAGCCTTTATTGTGTATGGGGTGGAAGGGTGGCCATAACCTCTTAACTACAACAATAGAAAGAAAGTTGCTATAAAGAAATGAAATCCCGGCACTGGTGGCTCATCCCTGTAATCCTAGGATCTGAGGTTCACAGTTCGATGTCAGTTTGGGCAGGAAATTCCATGAGACTCTTTTTTTCCAGTTTTTTTTTTGTTTGTTTTTTTAATGTCAGTCGTGGAGCTGTGGCTGAAATGGTAGAGCACTGCCTTGCGCATCAAAGCTCAGGGATCCAGGCTCTGAGGTCAAGTCCCAGGACCAGCACCAAAAAAAAAAAAAAAAAAAAAAAAAAAGACAGAAAGAAAGAAGCAAGCAAGGAAGAAAGAACGGAAGGAAGAGAGAAAGAGAGAGGGACAAAGAAGAAGAAAATAGAAACAGACTTGGCAAGATGGCTGAGTCTGAAGCTTGGACTCTGTGAAGGCAAAGCAGGCAGGTAAAAGAAGAAAGGCTATATTCAGAAGAACAAAACTAAAGAAAAGCATGGAAAACCACAAGAGAGGAACACATTAGCTGAAAAATGTGGCAAAACAGAAAGGTGATAGAGAAGACTAGGAAACCATGTATAGTTCCAGTTCTATCTCACTTGGGGCAGAAGAGGGGCCAGGGGAGCCAAAGACTCCACCACAAAGTGAGTCAGGCAACCTCTGCAACAAGCCAGCAGACCGAGGACAGATCTATAATTCCCTCAAACACCAAACTCCTGTGTGGGGATTTGGAGGGATATTGACTTCAACCTCAGATCAGTATCAGACAGGACTGTCAGTCCTCTCATCTCAGAGAGCAGCAAAGACGCACCATCTTGTGGCTTTCAACTGAGGTACTCAGGTCATCAGATTACATTAACTGAGTGCAAACCGCTGACAGAAAGTGAGCCACAGCCAGGGGCTTGGAAATGAGTGTGATCTGCAATACTAGGCCAATGTGCAGGATCAGCCTCCGCTGGTAGAGAGCTCTGATACAGAGCGATCAGTTATCAGTGATGGCTGATAGGCCAGAAAGCCTTTGAGACTGACCCCCGGCCCAGTTTAACTGGCTCCTTTATTAAGTTTCTAGAGCTCTCTGCTTAGATATACTCTAGGATGCCATTATTTGGGATAATATTTTAACTCTAAATTTTTTCTAGCAGCGATTTGTCTAATTTGTTCATTCTCTTCTGATTTTGACGTTTAGACATGGGTTTCTGTGGATAAACACGAGTGATGAAGTAAGAAGTACTGCGCTATCTCCTGCCAGGTTCCCTCTTTCCATGTACTAGAAACCAGGAGTGGCTTTGCTCATGATAATTGATCTTATGGTCTCAGTGGACTTTTAAAGTAAAACTTCAATTTCCCAAATATTCTAAAATGAAGTTATTAAAAAACAACAACCTGGAATCTACATTTAAGAAGTAAATGATGCACATTAAAACACAGACACAGGTGTTTAGAATGAAAATGACTTTCAAGTTTATGTGGGTCAGCAATATAGTTATTTACAAATAACCCATATGAAAATGTAAAAAGCATATTACATCTTCACATGCCATCTGTATCAACTGAATAAAGCTTAGTGACATTATTTGCAAATCTGTACTTAACTGTACACAGACATTTTGTGCATTAAAAAAGAAATGTACATAATTTAAAATAAATTACATTATACAATGTACAAAGAAATATTAACAGAAATTCATAGACAGCTGCCTCCCAGTTTAAACAAAATAAATACACAATTAAATTAAAAACATTTAGAAGATTATAATTTATATGAAGACAAATGTGAACTTTAATAAAATAATATTTTATGATATACAATGATTTCATCAAATCTCTGTGATAGAAATGGACAGAAAAGAAAGTACCATAAGTGCAATTTAAATTTTTACTTTCTAAAAATAAACAAATTTATTCCTGAAAAAAGATCTGGGAAAAGATTATTGTGGCTTGATTGTAAGTAATCTAAAATTTGTTAATAAAGAAGCTACAAAGGTAATAATAAAGATGATAGCTAATTGCATTCTAAATAGAATAGAGACTTTTGGTCCTATGAACTAAAATTCTTAAGGTACTGCCTGTTTCATGAACTAGTGTGGTAAGAACAAAACCAAAATCAAAATGAAACAAAACTCCTGCAAAATCCAATTTTTTTCAGTTAACATTTGTTTTCTCCGTTTATGATAACAGGATCCCTGGTAGGTACAGAACTATTGTATCACACTGCACATCTTGAGGTGCAGCCAAAACCAACTCAGGTAAGCCTGCAAGAGACCACCATCACCAGGACAGATCACCAGGACAGTCAGATAAAGCCATCACAATGAAGCTAGACTCAGCCAGCTAGCTCTCTGTGGGAGTCCTCACAGATTTGTCCCTAGGCTGCTGGCATCCTCAGTCACAGAGAGAAAATAGAACAGGAAATGTGTTGAACTTGGTAACATTTTTACAAACCCAGAGGTCTAAGGCCATTTGGAGAGAATTATAATTGCAAATCTTAGGCCCCAAGCCCCTTGGAAAAGGCTCTTCCTTTCATACAGTACTGAAAACCACAGGCATTCTTTTCACTGTCTATCTAATATGGAAAATGAATATAATGACAGGAATAAAATAGAAGGAATAAAAAGAAACTGACAATATTGAAACAGGCATAGGAAATGACACCTTTACAGAAAAGCATGTTTTGCTTGTGTGTATGTTTGGGGAGAATTCTACATTGTTTCTATCCATTTATTCATTGCTTCGACTAGTACAGTCTATTTAAATGATGTTCACATTCTATGACACTGATTTCAATAGGAAGGACATATGAGTCCTCCATTTTTTTCTTATTAAAACGAGGGAATGTTGATTATAAAATGGCTCTAAGGAGAGTAGAGATTAGTTATTGATAAGACAGTATTGTGAGGACCTTCTTGCCTGGTCAGGCAGAGAAAATTATCATAAAGTACAAAAAGATACAATGAGCCTGAGGTAAAGGCATGTGTGAGTTGTGCTACTTGCTTCAACTTGAAAGACCCAGGAACTTAGGAGAATTCTGCCTCATCCACATTGCTGCCTATATGAGAGTGAAATGGTGGGGGAGGACTCCTCAAAGTGCTTCCTAAAACTTATTTTACATATAGAAAGTATTGACCATATGAGTAAACAAATCTAGAGAGATGCATTCAAGTGCTATCGTCATTCATTATTTCTCTTCGTTAGAATGTCATAGTTTCCTATGTGTATAAAAGTCGTTGCTAATTTTTATGCTGCCTGACAGTCATATATGATAACTCAATAAATATCTGTCTTATTTGCAATGAGTAGTTTGTGCTTTACTATAAGTAGAGGCACGCTTTTATGCACTCCTTTTCAATTAGCTTAAGCTACAATGTAGTGTCCTCAAAAAGCCTTTGAATGAAGAATTATGGTCTGTGGTTTGGAACAGGTGCTAATGGATAAACAAATTAGCCCCTTTGTCATCTGCCTCTCTAGAGTTTCTACTGAAATTGTCCAACATAATCATATAACGCCCTACCAATATTTTTTGCTTTTTTTCCTCATAGTAATTGAATAGTATTTTGAAATAATTTTGGGCTCACATTTTGATAAGGGAAACATGTCAGGTAAGTTGCTACAATATTGTTATCCTACCTTCTTAGAGTTATCTGGAAAAATAAGGTTTTGCTGAATTTTCAGTATTAAACTCATTATAAACTTATGCGAGGGACAAAAAAATGTGCCCATTTTCATGTTATAAACATGAGTAAATAACCTGACTTTTGTTCGAACTAGAAAAATAGTTACATTGCATTCTTTCCCTGTTTCTAATAAGGGGACATGGAGTATTAATTGTGTAGCTGTGAATACCCAATGTGTTCTCCAGTTGAATGTAATCAACATTGGTATGTTAGTGCCCTAAAATGTAATTGATTTATAAATTTGTTTTATGAATAAAAGCATCTGATATTTTCCTAACATTTTATAATTTTGCTTGACCTCTTATTTCACTTAATTCTTTCTTTTGTTGTTGTTGTCAGTTGTAGGGCTTGAACTCTGGGCCTGAGTACAGTCCCTGAGCTCTTCAGCTCTAGTGCTTTACCTCTTTGAGACACTGCGCCACTTACTTAATTCTTATAACACAGATCAGATAATATTGATTTGTCTTCTGAATGAATTATATTTCATGGTAATTAATGGTGTGTGTGTGTGTGTGTGTGTGTGTGTGTGTGCGCGCAGGTCCTGGGGCTTGAACTTAGGGTCTGGGTACTGTCCCTACCCTTTTGTGCTCAAGGCTAGTCCTCTAACACTTGAGTCACAGTGCCATTTCCAGCAGGTTGTTTTTTTTTTTGTGGGGGTGAGGGGAGCGGGGATAGTAGTATGGTCTTTTCTGTCAGGGTTGGCTTTGAACTATGATCCTCAAATCTTAGCCTTCTGAGTGGCTAGGACTACAGGCATGAGCCACCAACATCTAGATTTTTAATTTTAGCTTAGTCAAAAGAGTATATTCTATTCATATTTCAAATTATTAGATACTAAATGTATTTCATCAGACTGCTACAATTCTCCAAGTAATTTCCTTAACCATTTCACACAAAAAGATTTTATATCATTCAAAGAGATCAACTTGAGGATAATCTGGACCCTTTGGTATGTATTTTGAAAATCACAGGTTCAGAGTAACAATACTTTGTTTCTTCCTCTTTAGTAGATTAAATGGATTTTGTTTTTGTACTTTTTCTTGACTAAATGCTTGGCTTAAAGTAAAAGTGTAAAGGAAAAGTGTTGGGTGTGGGTTCTCTTCAAAATTCTTTCTATTGTCTAATGCAATCAATACTGGAAAAGGAATAAATGCTTACCTCATTTAGTTCTATGGAAACAAGTAGAAATATTTGTCTTTGGGGGACCATGGCCTGATTTCTTTTGTTGTAACTTTCCAAATACCATAATAGACAGCAGAGGGCGCTCAAAACCCACAGTATACTCCAGGAAGGGGGGTGGTGTGGGGGGGAATACCTGCTCTTCCAAATTGCTGTTACAGCAATGTAAGTATGTTCAAGAGGAAAATAACTTTTATTCTTTTTAAAAAACATGAAAACCTAATGTTTCTCCTTTTCCCAAAGGTCGCTGCTATAAATGTCGCCTGAAAAATGCTATTGCTTTTTAATGCCATGTTTTGAACTTTCTTTTTATAGAGAAAGAAGTCTACTAAAATAAATATTATTCCACTGTAACACTGGCAGGGCTACATCTGTGAAAACAGAGCTACTTCCAATGCAATGATAAACTTAATGACTGTGAATGTTCGCTTTTGAAATTAAACCTTGGTGACAGATAGAGGGAAAGTGAAAGAAAACTAGACCTCATACAATAGAAAGTTAATACCGTAAAAAACACGTGGGGGGGGGTCAGAGATTTGGATGTGAAGAGGTGACTTGTTTGATGTTAGTGTGTTATTGACACACAGCCGTGTTCATTCCTTTGCTTCGTGTGAGTCATCTCTTGTAGCATTACACAGGAAGCACTGCTCATCTATAGCCAAGTTGAGAAATGACAACACAGACCTGACTGAAAATATTTACTATCTGACCTTTCACAAAGAATGTTTACTGCCCTTGGTCGAGATATTTACTCAAGATCTGGGCCAGAGATTCATTCATTTTTCCCATACAATTTTAGATTTTGAAATCATACATCAAAAAAAGCTTCAAATTTTCCCAGTGAGAAAGGCAAAAGACCGCAGATTTTGAAATACTGCCTGCAAGACAGACTTTCAATCTCCAAATCAGGGAGGAAGAAAAGTCAACACACAAGTTTGATTTCTTTCAGTTAAAAAAAATCAGTGATGCCTTTCTTTCTCCACAGGCTTGAAATTAAAAAGACAACCAGTTCTTTTTTTTCCTTATCTTTCTTTTTTTAAACAAAGATAAATATAAAATCTAGTCATAAACAAGCTTCCAACAACAATTACAAAGCAACTATCAGGATCCGTGTTTTGTAGAGTCAGTGGGTTTGGGGCTTCAATACATAAATTGCTGCCAGGTGTGGATTTCCCAATGGCTGCAGGCAATGAAGAAGTATGTAATCAGCAGTGTCATGGCAGAATCCCTCCTGTCTCCATCCGAAGGACAGGATGCAGGAACTTACAAACGTCTCCCTGGCACTCCTGGCCCAGATGTCCATCCCACATGGAAAGAGGCAGTTTCTATGCTCAACACTGGTTGGGTGCCTATCGCACTGCACTAATATAGTGCAAAAAATGTGCCTTTGATACAGCAAAAAAGATTGTAGGCAACCAGTTGGAAAATTCAGGGAAGTAGAAATGTATTGACACAATTAGCTTTCCAGACAATAAACCACCATAAAATACCAAAGTTGAGGACTCTTCTGCTTCTCAAATACTAGTAGCATATCCAGCTTTGTACACTGAACTGAGATAAGAATGAAGGGTCATAAGAGTCTTTGTCTCTGAAATACAGTTCAATAACAGCTACCATCAAGCACAAAGATGCTGAATTTGTTGCGTGGGTTTTCTGCTCAGCTTGGAGGTTATCTTTCTTTACTGTGAAGATTGCTTATGATAAGTGCATAATATGATATTGTTATGTGTAGCATTCAATTGAGTATACATGTTCTTATGCTTGACTATAGTACTGCAGAACTTGCAGTATAAACTCTCCATGCTAGGAAGTTCTGTGCAATAGTTGGTACTGCAAATAGTCTTGCTGGCCAGTTTCACCAGGATTTTTCAGAGATGAATGTAACTCTTCAATTAGCAGATTGCAGTAAAGGTGACACAAAGCTTTCAAGATGCAACAGGCATTGAACTAAGGATCCTAGAAGTGTCAGTCCTGGTGGTCTGTATGCACGTGGCATGGGCTTGATTACTCCCAGTTGCAGTATGGTATTCTTTCTTGAGGATACTCTTTTAACAAAGCTAAAATGAGTGATAACCTGCACAGTTGGACAGTACCAATGAGACCTCTCAATAGCTACTACCAAGTCAGAAAGCCAAAACTGGTTGTTGCCAAGAAGAGTTGTGTTACATGTCTGCATCTCCATCATAAGCTAAGGTTAATGGTTTCAGCCGGTTGTTTTGTCGTCTTTGGGGTTTCTTTGGCTTTTTGCTGTAAGAAATTCATGAGATTGGGAGAAAACAAAATCAACCTTTAATTGTATTGTTTTAAAATGTTTGCAAAGTATAAGAAATTGATGGACTTAGGTTTCCTATTTGTCTGTATTGCTTGATTCAACTTTAATCACTTAAATTTGAGAGTTTAACTTCTGAGAAGAATTAAATGAACCCTAAGTAGTTCAGTACTTCCTAAGATTATTCAGGTGGAAATCCTTTAGTGCTAACAATGAAATTGATATTATTGTATAATCATCTGTATTTGTTCACAAACCTTAACATTTATAAAAAAGAATACATATTCACAAATATGGCTGAATAAGATTAGATAGTACCATGATATCTTCCTCCAGTAGAAATTTGTTATAAAAATGTATAGTTTACCACAATGCATACAAAGCAATGTTTTCTGTGATTCTTGCAAGCAAACTTAAAAATGTGATATGGATGAATTCTGGCTCTTTCATTACTAGAAGTGAAATGGCTCAGAATTAGTGGATTTTAGGCTATGATAGTTCTTTTATATTTCAAGTTTCATGTGGACACTAAACCATGTAGCATACTTGTTTGATACATTAACTTATGACTATGTTACAGGCTACTAAAAGTATTTTCTTTGAAATAAAGATATCTTGTATCCTCTTGGACTTGGAAATATTTAAGCACTCACCAAGCTAGATAAATCATGGAGACAACAAAGATGAGCAACACAAATGCCCCAGCGGCTACACCATAAACCCAGGTCTTTAGTCTTCCATCTAAGAGAATAGATACTTATGTTAGTCCGTAGTATATAGAACAGTATTTAACTATGACCAATGTCCACTAGCAGATCACCAATTATTTGCATAACTGGATTATTTTTCAGACAGTCAATGATTAATGTAAAGCTGCTATTATGAATGAGCTGCTGCTTCATTAAGATTAACTGAAATGGAAATTAAATTAAAAAGCTCAAATAATATTTCTGTACAGATGCTGAACTTGTATGTCTAAACTTCCACTTGTTTGAGTTTTACTCCAAATCTAATCTAACATATATGTAATGCTGTATAGAAATATTCTTAGGTGACACTGTTTGACAGGAAATGTATCCAATACCTGATATATAAATGGAGCCCCTCTGTATATCACTTTTACAATAAAAATTTTTTAAAGAAATATTCTTAGGATTTACTATCTATTTTGTGGATAATTAATATAAAAAGATGAAAAATAATGTAATTGAAAGAAAGCCTTACAATCTAGAGTTGAGGTAGACAAGCGTTTGAACATTTTTATTACAGATGAAAGGAACATGAGTATACTAATTCATTTTGTATACTAATTCATTTTGCAATTAATAATCTTTTATTCATTTTGCACTTACAGTGTGCCTAATAATTGATCATGTAGTAATAGTATTTGGAAAAACAGTCTTTTTTTTTTTTTTTTTGGCCAGTCCTGGGCCTTGGACTCAGGGCCTGAGCACTGTCCCTGGCTTCTTTTTGCTCAAGGCTAGCACTCTGCCACTTGAGCCACAGCGCCACTTCTGGCCATTTTCTGTATATGTGGTGCTGGGGAATCGAACCCAGGGCCTCAAGTATACGAGGCAAGCTCTCTCGCCACTAGGCCATATCCCCAGCCCTGGAAAAACAGTCTTAACAAAGGCTTAGTAATGTTTCTTTTTGGTAGGAGAATGACTCAATTGGTGGAGCAGCTTCAGAATAAGTATGAGATTCTGATTTCAAACACCAGTACTACAAAGAAACAAACAAAAATACTTTTTTTTCTAACTTTCCTTATTCTATGGATCATAAATGATAGGCACTCTTATAATTAAGCTTCCTAGTCTTATTGTCTTCCTCTGCAGTACTGGAGTTTAAACTCAGAGTTTTGAGTTTGCTAGACAAGTGTTCTGCCACCTTGCATGCCTCTAGTCACTTTTGCTTTCATTATTCTTTGAATAGAGTGTTGCTTTTTGTCAAGCAGGCCTACATTACAATCTTCCTTATTCTTCCTTTATAGAGGTCATGACAGGCATGTGCCAATGTGCCTTGCTTGCTTGCTCATGGATGGTGCTCTAGCACATATGTCATGCCTCTCGTCTGGCATTTTGCTGGTGTTTGGAGATAGGATCTTGAGGACTTTTCTGTCCACACTGGCTTTGAACTTCATACCTCCAGGTTTCAGGTGACTGAATAGCTAGGCCACACATAGGCCACTAATGAGTAGCTGAGCATGACAACTTTATTTGTTTGTTTATTTATTGCCACTACTGGGATTTGAGCTCAAGTCCTAGGCACCATCCCTTTGCTTTTTTGTTCAAGCTGGGTACTATACAAGTTGAGCCACAGCTCTACTTTTAGCCTTTTGGCTACTAATTAGAGATAAGTCTCACAGATTTTCCTATACAGGCTAGCTTCAAATTGTAATACTGAGATCTCAGCCAGTGGAGGAGCTAGGATTACAGGCGTGAGCCACCAGTGCCTATCTGAGCATGACAACAGTTAAGACTAATGTAAATCAGTTTATTTACCAAATGCTGTCTGCCACAGAGTTGCATCTCTGATGTAGTCTCGTATTTTTTCCAGTTGTGAATAAACACTTATTTTCCCTCTAATTCATGTTTTCATTGTTACATTTAAAAATTCAATGTGTGGTTAAAGATTGAAATAAGTTGGGTTTCAGTGCTTTTAAATGTAGCAGTAAAAAGAACAGCCAAAAAGAACAGATGGCTATAATGGAATAAGTAAATATAAATGAAATGATAAATAATAGCTGGTGTGAAAATGATTGTTTATTTAAAATAATCCTGTGGTAACGGCCCAAAGCTAAGAATTCTGTGTCAACTCTCTCTGGTCACTTCACCTGGTCCAAATGGCTGTAGAAACCAGGTCCTCCCCCGGCCTGCTGCATTACTGGAGGGCTGGGTAGGATGGACAGCCCGGCTGGTTTTCACATCTCCTCGTTTCTCCTCCACCGTGGGTATCACTACCACAGGGATAAGCGTGCATTGCTCCAGGGTGCTGTTGGAAGACATGACTTCGGTGTACCCTTCTTCACAGTGGCACGTCTTTGTCTGCAGGAGAACAACATGTATCACACCCACACTAGAAGAAGATGGTGGAGGCTAGCTGCCCCTACTTGGAAAGTAGAAAAATAAAGCTGGTGTCTGTGTGTGTGTGTGTGTGTGTGTGTGTGTGTGTGTGTGTGTGTAGAATTCATTACCTGGAATGCCCGTCTTGACTCCATTAAAAAAAATTCTGGGGGCTGGGGATATGGCCTAGTGGCAAGAGAGCTTGCCTCGTATACATGAGGCCCTGGGTTCGATTCCCCAGCACCACATATACAGAAAATGGCCAGAAGTGGCGCTGTGGCTCAAGTGGCAGAGTGCTAGCCTTGAGCTAAAAGGAAGCCAGGGACAGTGCTCAGGCCCTGAGTCCAAGGCCCAGGACTGGCAAAAAAAAAAAAAAAAAAAAAAAAGAAAATTCTGGATTTATTTGTATCAGCCACACTGATTCTAAAAGCAAGTGTGCCTAACATCGTTTACATTGTCTAAATAAGAGGCAGCTGGGCTCCAGTGGCTCATACCTGTAATGCTAGCCACTCAGGAGGCTGAGCTCTGAGGATTACAGCCTGAAGCAGGCCAGGGCAGGAAAGTCCATGAGACTCTGATCCCCAATAAGTACTCAGAAAAAAGCTGGAAGTGGCACTATGGCTCAAGTGGTAGAGTGCTAGCCTTGACCAAAAGAAGCTCAGGGACAGTGCTCAAGCCTTGAACTCAAGCCCCAGTACTGGCAAAAGAAAAAGAAGAGGCACACAGATGATATCTGTGTATTCTTGAGATCTTCTCTTTTGTGAGGAGGAGTAGGACCGTATTGGGGACGGGAGGGTGACAAATAATGAAGGTGGCTTGTCCACATACCTCGCTACAGTATGAATGGGGTTGACTGCAGGGAGGGTTACAAGATCTGTCAGCATCAGGCTGGCTCACCACCAAGCAGCCCCCTGTGAAACAGAAAATTGTATTTTGATACATTTCACCTCTTGCTATGCTAACAAATATTCTGTTGTTGTAGACTTGTTTGTGAATCTTGGTCCACTCATCTGGAGAGCTTTTCTGTTTGTGAAGTATTCAGTTGACCTTTGCTACTCTGTAGCATCTCTGGGTCCTTTGTACCCAGGAGGCAGCAACGTAACTGGCACTTAGTTGGTCAAAAGGATAATTTTATAGCTCAGCAAATGAAAAGAAGCAGGTTTAACTTTTTGTCAAAGTTAAATCTCATTCTTGGCAATTCACAACAAGAATTTTCAAAACCACTGCCTTACATATGCTTTATATAACTTTATATATGGCCATACATGCATGTATTTTTATAATGTGTATTTCTTTTTGAGATAAATGTGATTCCCGTTAATTTGAGTATTTTTTGTCTATAGGGAAGCAAAGGAATGCAGCTACCAAATCTTTTTTTGGGGGGTGGGGAGCGAGCGATTACTATTTCATTCAGTTGCTATTTCAGCTATCTGCACTTTCATTATTCTTTGTTTTCAAGCACAGCAAAACTGTTTCTATGTTGTTGAATTCCATTTGCAGATGGGACAGGAAGTCTTAAAGAAACAATATTTGTGGCAGGGAAGGGACTAATTGTTTTAAGCAACATTTGTTAGTTTAACAGACTTTCAGTAAAGCAATTTTTCTTTATTTATGGAATGATGGTCCTTTGCATTTAATTAAAAGTACATACTTTTAGTTCTTTATCTTTCCCTCAATAGTTTAAATACAAAATTGAAAGGCAATTTCAGTTAAATGGCCATATAAGTTATCACTAAATATATGAGCAGTATCCTAAGGTTTTTTTTCTAAATAAGGACAGTTCATAAATTGAAGTAGTCTAGGGAGGTAATATATTTTACATTGTTTTCTATTTCTTCTGAAGAATATTATCTGAAAGATGGAAAAAGAATGCACCTAGAGTTTTTCACAAGCCATTTACACATTGGCTTTTTGCTATGAGAAAGAAACATATTGGATACTTTTCTGTGTTAAAAAAACACTAATATATGGTTTCCTCAGTTAAGTCTATTTAAGTACTGTTAAGTCATGGTTTCTGTAGTTACTTTTTACTGAAAATAGCTGTCATTACAGTGGCAAAACAACTTTTAACATTCAGAAGAAAAGTTAAAAGACTATTTGCATCCATGTCTGAATAGAATTTGCAAACTATTAAGGTCCACTGGGAATACTGTGATTCTCAAAATAGAAGCACACCCATTACCAATCCCCGAGTAGAATGGGTGACCTACACAGCACCTCACTCTGGAAGTCTAGTCTTCCTTATCTATCTCAGGGTCTCCTTACCCCATACCTCTTAAAATGGGGTTAGGACAGCTTTCTACTGTGTTGAGCAAGCAGAGTTTCCTGGTAGTTGTCTTATCTTTGATCTAGGTATTTCCACTGGGAGATGCTGTTACAAACAGTTCGTTGATAGAGTTTTCTCATGTGAGAAGGTGTATGTTCACAAGAATACAATTTGACACCCTGCCCTAGCTTTCACAGAAAGGAAATAAGTAATTAGGCTTCAACAAATTCAGGTAATTTAAAATTCAATATAAAAAATGGATGTTTTTTCCAGAAGCATATTGATCCCTGCTCCTGTTATCGTACTGAATATATTAAAGTTAAATGCATTAAATGGCCATCACTTAGGGAATTCAAAAGCATGCTACATTTTCTGCCTGCAGGAGGGTAGAAACAAGAGCAGGAGAGCCTAGGCAGCAGACAGTCCATTCTGCTACTACCCCTGTGCAATGGAATCCTGTAGATTAGATTATACAAGCACGTGCTTCAGAGAGGCAGTAGACTTTGGGGTTCATATGTCTGAAGCTGGGCTTTTGCTTCTGTCCTTTTCTAGGAAATTTGCATGTAACTTACTACCTATCTTTCATTTAAGTTCCTTTTCCTGGTAGTGAGTTCTTGGGATTCCTCAAATTTATTGGGGTCATACCAAGAACTATTTTATAACAGTAGATTAGATATTTCTTCAGAGGTATATTTAGTACAAATACAATTTCAAAAACTCTTCTAGATCTTACTTTGTAAGTAAGATAATCTGGAGTGGAGACATGAAAAATGAGTTTCCCCATATGTTCTGGGTTTGAAAATTACCAATAATTTTTTTTGTTAATCAATACAAAAATCTCAACCATAGATTTGTAATTCAAGGAAGAGATTTGGGTTTATATAATTATAATGTCTTGGTAGTATTTGTGTATATATATATATATATACACAGACACACACACATACACACACACACACATATATATAAGCAGAAACAGTAAAAAGAACAAATGTTTTTCCTTAGCATGTAGTAATTATTAATATATAAAATGTCTAGAAAAAATAATTTTAAGGTTATTTATTATAATTTACTAGGCTTAGTATTTTAATGAAGTTGCAACACTGTTATCTCAAGGAGGGAGGAGATTTTGAAATATTCTAATTTGTCTTTGGCCACTGGACATGTAGATGGCTTAGGTTTCATAGTCTGAACTATGCGCTGAAAATGATTTTTTAAAATTTCATTATTTGCTTTAACAACTATTTGTGTGTTATCTAGATACAGTTGAGGAATGAAAAGACATTGTAAGTTTACCTGTAACATTTACACCATCTGACCTCTGACACCAGACAGTTCGAGACGACCCCTTCCAAGCACTTGCCATCCACTTGTACTCATAACAGTGTCCATCTGCAGAGACAGGACAAAGATGAACAGAATTGCCCTGTTGTCAGGGCAACCATGGGGATAGAGGATTCATAAAATATTTTTCAAATATTAATGATAAGAAGCATTCATTCGCTGATGAATTCAATGTGTTTATTGTACTGAAGTCGCTATTCCAGTATTATAAAATTACAGCTATATACCTGAATCCCAACTAAGTTTTCCTTTTTTTTTCTAGCACACTACCTCCAGCCAACTTAGGTTTGTAATGTAATTTCATTGTTTGGATCAAAAGTGTTATGGAATATGAAACACACAGACAGGATACAAAATTAATTAAAATATATTAAATGACCTATGATGAAATCCTAAGAAACAGCATTCAGCCACATTTGCCTTAGTTAGTTTACATGTGCTTGTTGATCGATAAAATATGAAATTTAAATTTTTGTAGGATTAGATTTCTCCCATTTCTCTTCCTGTCACAGTATTTCATTTCTCTCTCTGTCCCATACATGTAATTATTTGAGGCGTTAAAGTCTCCTCCATTTTTTTGTGACATCCCACATTGTGTTCGGCATGTAATAATCTACAAATATTAGTTTGTTGAAAGGATTTCTTTTGCAATTGTTGTGCTACTGATCTCTAAGTTTATTTCACTGGTTTGTGGGACAAACAATTCTCTTAGAATTATTCAATTTATTTTTATTATCATATTAATTATATTGCAATTTTTATTATAATTAATTATACTTATTATATTAATTATTTAACTATATGTGTTTCTCTTCTTTTTTACCTGCTGTGTCCCAGTGATATGTAATGTTCTATCTCAATAAATTTAGGAAGATTGAGAACTGATGGGGCAATTTTATCTAATTCTTGGGTTAAAGCATCTATTTCCCTAGTTTTCCTGCCTAGTGTTTCTTACCGAGGAGCTTTTGCTCTTCAATGTTAATAATCCTTCTCCAGTATTACTATGAACAAGATTAGTCCTGCCACTTTAATTAAATGGATTGAACAACAAACTTGGCTAGAGCCTCAATTTTTCAGAGTAAAGGTAGTATTTTGGATCCCACTGCTGTTATTTGTCATGTTTTTTGTTCAGATAAGAAGTACAAATGAAAATGTTTTGAGTCCAAAATTCTCTACTAGATATAAAATCCTTTGTTTTCATTATTATTTTAGTGTTCTGTGATTCCTGAATGTTTGAGTATTACCAATATTCTACACATGAATACAAACATACATAGACACATAAATGTATATGTTCTATATATTTCATAATTTTGTATATCAAATTTCACTAGACTGTTAGTTCTCATTGAACGTATCAGTTTCTGAGAATATAGAAAACTGCTTTTTCTGTGGACTTGTAATTTTTCTTCAGTTCTGCCATTTGATTTAAATAAATGCAAAATATTATTAGATCCATGAATGATTATCATTGCTTTGAGTGCACAAATACCAGAATTATTATTTAGCTCATAAAATTAGGAAGCATGTGAGCAACATTTAACATCTCATTTATGGAACCAAATCTTTACAATTCAGAATTCTCAACCTTAAGTGAGATCTTACAAAATTTGTTTAGTTAACAAAAAGTTCTTCACGTTATGCCATTGCTTAAACACAGAATGAAGTGAAGAGCTTTTGTGAATTGTGGCACTCACCATCACATGGTTTTGTTTCCAGCATCTGCTCAGGACATAGATGTTGATTCTCGAGTTCTTGTATAATAACTGCTCGGGATCGGACCTGTATTCCACCAAAGCCTAGATCCTCACCATTCACACAGGTCAGCTGACACAGGCTCCAGGAAGACCAGTCCTTCAAATAACAGTCACCTGTAGGCCACAAGTTGGCATTTTATATCCATACCATGCAGAACAGGGAGGCAGATACTCATTTTAATTCTAGCTCCACTGGGAAAGATTTGCAGGTATGCTAACTACACACAATACATAATTGACTTAATTATATTAATAAAACTTGACAGGCCTCTAGTAATTGCAAGTTTATATGGAGTTTTATAAGTTTGTATGCATACTTATTTCCTTTCTGCTTGTTAATATTATAAAATACAAACAATAATGGAAAGGAGTCTGTCTACTATGATTATTTCTTCGGAGCTAGCAAGTATTTGGTTAAAACTTACTACCCTTCTTGTCATGATTGTAAAGCAGTTTGTTAAAAATCTAGCCATACATAGAATTTGTCTTCTAGATAGCCCTAATTTCAAATGATCTTGAAGTCCAAGCTGAGAAGGCTAGTGTTTATGCTTTACTTCTATTTCTGCCCACAGAAGTTAAGGCAAGACAGGCAAAGGAGCAACTATAGCAAAGGAAAGAAAAACTGTGATATTATCTGAGGTCTATTTTTTACCACTCCCCTCCTTTTCCTTAATATTTACTGAAGAATAATATGCATGCCAAATGACCACACACCCCAAATTCACAGTAGCTGAATTTCCACAGATTGCTGTTTCCTGAGCATTCAATCAAGAAAGATATTCCCAGTATCTCAGAAGCACTGCTTCATGTGATACAAGAGGTGATAGCTTATCTACTCATTTTTGTATTTGTACTTTTCTATTCATAAATATTTTCACCATCTACCATTTACCTTTATATTTCTGATGTGTTCATTCTTACTGGTATATTCATTCTACTGAGTGAGGAAACTGTTGGGCAATAGCCTGTCCATGTGCTCAACATTTTCAATAATTTTGAGAGTACATATTTCCCATATTTCCATCTATTTCTCATGAGTGAGGGTTGGTGCTACAGTTCAGAATATATAGCCAATTGTGAGAGACACAAACCTATGGGAAGTTCTTATAATTTTGTTTATTCTAATCATATCACATGCCTAACTCATACTGCCTTAGATGATATCAAATATAACTAATGTTATTACAAAGTTACACTGGACTCTAATTAATGTAAAAACTTTTGGTATCTTGGTTAAGAAATCCAGCACAACCACGTTCATTGCAGCATTTTATTTACCATAGTTTGGAATGAACGCAGTTGGACCTCGGTGAATGAATGGATCAAGAACGTGTGGTATATAAAATGGAATTCTATGCTTGCATCAGAAACAATGATATAATCCCACTCATAAGGAAATGGAAAGACTTGAAAAAATAATATTAAGAAAAGGAAGCCAGACCCAGAGAAATGTAGGTGGCATGGTTTCTCTCTTTTGTGTTAAATAGAATGTACCTATAAATCTACAGGAGAACACACTGCATGGTTAAAAAAAATACATGGAAATACGATAAATTATACAGAACTCTAAGCATTCATATACATTGAAGCCAAAGAAAGATATTCTTAGGAGTGGAATACAAAGGTATAATACTTTATGTACCTTTGATTATATAAAATAACATCTATCAAAATGAACCCCAGGAAATGGAAACCATAGGTATTTTTCTTCCTTGCTGCTTTTGTTTTCTTTTTGTCATTTGTTTATTTACCTGTCTTTGGGAGGGTAAGGGGAAGCACAGAAATGAAGTGACAAAGGGTGAACAAATGCAGCCCTGGTACTCACTAAACATTGTGTTGAAAATGAACTATACAACTTGTGGATGGTAATAGGAGGAAAAGCTGGGAGAGTGAGGGGAAGGGGTGATATTGTTAAAAAAGAAATGTGCTCTTTATCAGACATACATAACTGTAGATTACCTTTAAAATAACAATAAAATTTCAAAATCTGAACAATAAAATAGAACCATAGGAAAAAAAACCTGACAATATGTAAATCATTGACTGAAATATATATGTACATGTATGATAGTCATGATTTTCATAGACCTATGTTAGAGAATATTAATACTCCAGAAATACAAAAAGTTCTAAGTAAATGATAAAGAGATAAAAGTCAGAAATTTTTTTGAAAGGTCAAATTTTGGAGTCTTCATTGTAGTGCTAGTGGTCTGCAGGCGGCCAATTACAAAGATCTGCAGCTGGGAAAATTTCTTCAGTAGACTGACAAAAGTAGAAATTCTTGTATCACTTAGGATATGTCATGTTTCCTAGGAAATATGAGATATTTGGATGCTCAGTTTTAATGATGCACAAAAAATGCTAAGGGTAAAAAACATCCTGCCAGTAGGAATGTAGTATAACATTACCCGAGTGATTACAAATTATAAGGAAATAAAATATTCCTTATTTGTGTTTAGACTGTACATACCCTCATTTAACATCATATTTTTTCAATGAAATGCTATAAATTTTGTGTGTGTGTGTGTGTGTGCACATGTGTGCTGGTGGTGGGGCTTGAACTCAAGGCCTGAGCACTGCCTCTAAGTTATTTCACTTAAGGCTAGAGGTCTACTACTTGAGCCACAATTCGACTTCCAGTTTTTTGGTGGTTAGTTGAAGATAAGACTTTCAAGGACTTTTCTGCTAGATCTGTCTTTGAACTGTGATTCTCAGATCTCAGCCTTCTGAGGAGCTAGGATTATAGGCACAAATGATTAGTATCTAACACAGTAAATCATTTATCTCTAGAGTGTGAGTTATATAATTACTCCTCAATAATCAATGTCATGTTTCCAGTATTTTCCAAAAGCACATGAGGGTGACACACTCCTTGTACTATATGTTTTTATGTTTACTATAAATAAAGTACTAAAATGGAGACTGTGTTTTTGTTTCACTCATGTAAACCACGGTATTGATAATGCCATCCTGGTGTTACCTGGGCAAGGCTGGGTGCAGGTTTCCTCCATTATGATGTTCTTATTACCATCTATGATGAGTTCAGTGTCAGCACAGAATTCCTCATCCACCACCTTGCCATAATCCTCAGCTGACCCATCACTCACTACACAAGAAATGTTCCTTGTTCTAGTCCCTTCTCCACACTGGGCCTCCTGGAATAGAGGAAGAAATAACTAATTAGAAAAAGAAAAAAATATTTCATTAGAGAGCTCATCAATTACAGTCATCCCTGCATCATTGATTTTGATTTATGAACAGTTAGAGATCCATTTGAAACCCTAGGGAAGAAGCCTGGGAAGGCACCAGCCATAAAGCATCCACTGAGCAATTTATTTGTTTCCTAGTTAAAGACAGGTAATACATTTTCATTAAAATGAACCAGTCTCCAAATGATTTTTAAAGGTATGGCACTGAGACTGTTTGTTATCAAAACTAATATGCTAAAACCTTTTAAGAGGAAACCAGCAATCTGTAACGTATTTCTGAAAACAAATCTCTGCTGATGAAAAATATGTCCATTCATGTACACACAACTTTCTGAGACTGATACCTGCACTTGGCATGGAGACCACTGGCCATACTGCCACCGATAACATGGTTTCACTGGACATGACTTGGTCTGTTCCATCATGGAAGGACAAGGTCTCCCATCACCCTGGAAGGGCTGGGTCACTGTTCGTCTTCGGACCATTTTCCCTTTAAGAGATAGGAAGTGTTAAACATCAGTTGGATGTCACATTTCTGCAAACAGCTAATTCCTTGGGAGAAAGCATTACAGAGATTTCTCCTGAGGGGATCCAAGGACCAGAAAGGCTACACATATGGTAAAAGAAGACACCCAATCTAATCTTTCTGATTATCTGCTAGGACTAAAGGCAAGAGGGACATTTTATTTTGTATGTCATTAACACTTGCCTGCCTGTTCCATGAATCGCAGTACAAACCAACCTGTGAGGCCACATGTTTGTGAGCATTCTGACCAAGGAGACCAATCAGAAAGCTGGCAGTTCACAGGGCATTCCACTACGCAGGAGGAGTTCATCTGCCAGTTCTTCTCCAGGCCAAGCTGAAAGAATAGAAGATCTGATTGAGCAGGGATGGAGCCATGGACACTATATTGTCAGTGGAGAATGAAATAAGGAAGGAGAAGAAAGGAGAGAAGAGAAGAGAAGAGAGGAGAGAAGAGAAGAAAAGAAAAGAAAAGAAGAGAAAGGGAGTGGAGGGGAGGTGAAAGAACAAGGGAGATGAAGCAGTCTGCCTGACAGAAGAGATACCTGGAAGATGAATATCCAATCTGTGAAGAATATAAAATGATTCAACCCAAAGTCAAAGGAGGGGTCCACTGGCTCTGCTTATGTACAATGTGAATATTTTTATTAAGCAAGAAAACAGAGTATTTAATCTACAAATTAGTTTAATTCCCCTCAAGGAATTGAAAGAATAAACACAGTCACTGCCTATTATTTAAAACAAAGGGCATCATGAATTTGAAGATCTATAATTATAACTTCAGAGTGTTTTATATTTTTGAATGGACATGTTAAGTTGAAAGGCAGAGGGAGATGGTTTTAAAGACAAATCACCACTCAAAGCTAGTAATACAATATACTCAAATAGTAAAAAAATATATGTATATATCAATTTAGGGCTGGTGGGGTTGGGGGTGGGTGGGTAGCAGATTGGTATAGTGCATGCTTAGCATTCACAAGAGCCTGAGTTCAATCCTCAGAATGAAAATCGGATAAATACGATACTAGAAGTGTCCATTTTTAAGTATTCTCTTTTTAAAAGGAAGTGTGGGGTCTCAGAATGTTTTATTATGGATGTTTTATAGGCATTTTTTTAACTATTTTTTTTTTCTATTCTAAAGCTCACTCAGCAGCTCAGGCCTGCCAACCGATAATAATAAGTCATTTTATTGGCATCTGGGTTCTGATATTTTTAATTTACATTTTCTCCCTTAAAGATATAAGAAAAGCTTTCAAATCACCATGTTTTATATTCCCACATTTTAAAAGGTCTAATGTACAAATTATCATTGAAACAGGAAAATTCATTGTTAAGAGAATAAAAATTTTCATTTGCAATTCTTGGATTTTTCAAGATTTTTGTTACTACATGAAAGAAAATTTATATATTTTTTAAAAATATACATACATAAGGAGATAGTAAGAAGTGTTTTTCCATGAAACATCATTCTTTGTTTCAAGTTATGCTTTGGTTTAAATAACTCATGGAAAGTAAATCAGATCAATACTTCTTGGCTTTTTTAAAAAACGTAGCACTTAATTGAAATCTCATAAAGGTTTCTTAAAGATATGGTATATTTGACACAAGAATTTTGAGATGATACAGTGAAATAATGTGCTATATTTGGAGTCCATAATGTTTCATAGAGTGTTACAATCATAGATTTAAACTGTTAGTGAACTACCTATCTAACATGTACCTATCTATCTTTTATTCATCTACCCAAACTATCTATTATTCATCTACCAAAACTTATGAGACCAAGTAACTTAAAATAGTACATTCAGGGTTTAAAGAATAGCAAACAGAGACAAATGACTAGGTATTAGGTAAGTACACATCTCTAAAAATAACAAAAGAAGAATTACTCAATAAATGCTAGTTGAATCTAACCCTAGCTTTCCACTTTGCTGGGCAATAATGACATCTTTCATTGTGGCTATTAGAGAAGCAGTGAGAATCATCTACTGCTGTGGACTGAATGCAGGTTTGCCTGAGCACTAGTAGGAGGGCAATCTATGCATTGTTCACAAAGAGGCCCATTCTTCTAGGAGACATAGTGCATCCACAGGGATGGA
The DNA here is from genome assembly GCF_023159225.1 of Perognathus longimembris pacificus. Classification (NCBI taxonomy): domain Eukaryota; kingdom Metazoa; phylum Chordata; class Mammalia; order Rodentia; family Heteromyidae; genus Perognathus; species Perognathus longimembris. The sequence continues at coordinate 123,348,388 of NC_063162.1, forward strand.
AAACAGCTCGTGAGCTATTTAACTCAGTCTCCACAGAGTGAATCTCTGTTTTTCCTTAAAGTCACTTCGTATTTTTAATTGTCACTGCAGTATTCAAATATTACAATATTTCCACTTCAGAGAAAATTTATCTGATGGCTCTAAGGTAATTAAAATGAGTTATTTCTCAGGTTTGTATTTATTATTCATTTAAGAAAATCAACAGTTCTATTTGTATGTTTGTCCTTTAGTCATACAAAACAGTTTAAAGTTGGTCTTTTAAGATTTGGGTTTAGTTCTCATAAAGCCCTCACAGGTATACGTTTTGTATTTCATTCTGGTCCATGAAGGTATTTATGTGTGTGTTTGTAAAACAGAGATGATATTAATCATCTGGAAGTAGGCCTCAGCAAGCTCTCCAGACTGTATATGACTATAATAATCTTCACTCATAATAATGTTATTTTCATAATGGCCACATTACCTCAATGCTACTAGTTTTTCAACCAAATGATTTCAGGGTTGAAATTCAAATGATTCAAATCTAAGGTATGAATACATTTAAGTCATGTTGTAAGACTATAGCATGAGGCATTTATTAATTCAAAAACTTGAGGTTTTCAGCACATCTGAGAATTCTGTACCATTGGATAGAAATGTAAGGAAATTAAGTTAGGAGCACTTGGATAAAGACATTATACTATATCTTTCCAGTTAGACCCCTCCTTCCCTGTTTGTTGAGACAATTTACTGTGGGCTCATCATACAAGCCTCAGAATGTGAGACAAAATTCCCAATGGCTGTGTCTGGAACTCTTAATGAGGTTATAATAGAAACTTCTCATAGTCTGTTTCAAATCTGTCAAGAGTCCTGATCACTTTGGCATATTAAAAAAGACATGGTTTTATTCAAAACTAAATTAGCAGTTTCCCCTGAGCAGCATGGACAGTGAAAGTTGTCTGGTGTGGAAATCAGACAAAATGATTACAACATGAAGTGTGGTGCCACAGGAAGTAAGAAAGGTCAGCAACCGTATTTCCTCACTTTTCATAAGGTCAGGTCTAAGAAGGACCTTACTTTAATTAGAGAATTAACAATGAGTTATTCTTCCCACTTAGATGATCAAGACAGACTCAGTTTCTTTGTTTGAATTCCAAGCTCTCTTATCACCACCTGAATTCTTGTTATTTCACAGCTGGCCATTCCATCCAACTATCAAAATCTGCTACCAAGCCACATGCAATCGATGTTTAGCAACAGACGGAAAAACGGATGGATCTTGGCAGGTGTCCCAGGCAAGCCACAAAATTCACATTGAATTATAAAAGATGATAAGTAGTCTGACTAAGATTTATTGCATTATTCACCTTGATTGCTTATTGTTTCCCCAGCATTTCTTTCAGAATAGAATAATTAGCATACCTTTGAGCTCTAAGCAGGACACAATACAGGAAATTACATGTGGAAATCAGTAGTATTGGATATTCTCTTTTCAAGAGGACACTGTATAACTCATGACTAACACAGCAACACATCTGCTGCCAGAGAGCTGACCAGAGCACAGGTCCCTTGACTCAATGTGAATTGAAATACGGAAGGAAGAATTAACACAGGAAGACATAACATAGCACCCACGCACCTCTTCACAGTGCTTCAGGTCAACTGACTTGCCATCACTTCGAACACAATCCAACATTCTTGTTTTAATGCCATTTCCACAGACAGCCTTCTCACTCAGCTGACACGTACTCCAATCTGAAAAGGAAGCCCATCAGAACAGAAGGATACGCATGAAACAGATTTCAAATGGAACTCTGATGACCTGAATCCCATACTTAATTCATAACCACTTTCTAAGCTCACAATCAATCATCCCACATACAGAGCATATGGGGCCCGGCTTTGAACGTATCAGTAGTCAAATGGAATTGCTGGGGTTGCACTTCGCTGCAGGGTTTATTCTTCAAGGCAGATGTGTGCTTGACAATCTTGATAGCTGGCCTCTTGATGATAATTGTAAAAATGATTTGGGCCTATGGATCAATGTCATTAAAAACATTTTTCTAATAATAATAAGATTTAAAATGTAAACATTCTGTCTCCTGCAACAAAATAAGTATAATTTTGAGAAATGGTTCTCAATGTAATTATAGTCAGATAAAAATGCATGTGCTTCACTTATTGTCTATATTTAAAATACTTTAAAATACAAACTTATTTACTTCAGAAGTAACTTAGGACATATGTGTTTGGTTCTCTTGGTTTGGGACTTTTGCAAAAATATTCTTTTTATCTTTTTCTGCAAGCTAACACAACACATCCCAGAAAACTTTGATTTCCTTTGTGTCATGAAAGCAAATTGAAGAGAAAACTCCAAAGAAACAAAAAGCCAATATGACTGTCATATGTCCTTGTCTGATTTCTCAAGCTTATTCCAGTGTAGAAATTGCTTGGGAAAAAAATCCAAAGTCACTGTGATAGTGTACACATGACATGGACCAATGAAATATTTTCTTGATCTATGCATTTGGAAGTTATCCAATAAATTTTAGGAAATAAATGAAATTATATTAAATATTTTTAAAAAGCATTCATATATTTAAGACTGCTGACAATTTCATATCAAACTAACCATATTTATAAACTGTTTTTGAACCCCAAGAATTATTCTAGTATATTCTGTAAAGAAAGGTAATCTTTCAGTACATTTTTATCTGTGGTAAAAGCATTTCCTTCAATTACACCTTCCCCAAGTGGAAAGTTGCCTTGTACAAAATCAGCTACAATACCATCATCTATTTTAAGAGCTAGTGTCTGCATGATACTTTATTCTCTATATCTTGGTGTTCAGCAAAATATAGGTACATATTTCTGTCACTTTTTAACTATTTCTGTGTGTCCAAAGGGTAAACAGATGGAGGTGGCCCAGCTGCTAGTGCTGCTTCAGAGCCAATGTATTTGAGCTTTGGCTTTTAAATTTTGCACAGAGGATGAGCCACATACCTGTTACATTATAATCATAGTGGTAGCAGTTTTTGTTCAGATTGCAGGGTTCCTTCTCAATAGCATTGGGGCAGGCTCTTCCCTCATCAGCAGGTTGTCTGATGGGATCAGCTGACCTTTGCCGGAAATTGCTTTGATTGCAAGGCTGACAAAGAACAACAACACACTCCTCAGAAAAGAGAAGTCCCAGCACAAATCAGCCAGGGCATTATGGGGAGAACCCGTACAGGAGGTAGAACAGCTGGGCTACTGGCTAACTTGAAGAGGTCAGGAAACCTCATTACACTTCAGTTTTGCCAAATATAGGGTGACAAAATTAGCTGAGATTCTGATGACCCATCAAGCTACAAGATGCATAACATTTTATGTTTCATATGTGAACACACACAAGCACAATCTCTCACAATCACAAATATATTGCTTATATTTACTATTGTTGAATATATACTTATGTGTATGTACATATGTTTACATACATACATAATAATGCCTGACTTCACAAAAATTTAAGATTGTATTTAAATAATTCTGGATGCATTAATGATTTCTTTTTCTAATGCATGCAAATGTGACCTAATACCTAAAACAACTGGTTTGCCATTATCCCATGAGTACAGAAAACAAGTGTTTTTCAAGAACCAATATTAAGCAGATTTTTAGATCTATAATGACTGCTCCCTCCTCCTCCCCCCAACACTTTATCACACCATTGGTGTAATACCCACAGTTCTTTGACATTATGGATTGTAGAAAGCCCTTGTTCCTTTCTTCAGTGCATTGGGACCTATGCTTATATCCCACTGAGTTCTCTGCACTGGCACATTTCCTAGTAACACTAATCCCAATGAATCCCAGTGTATGAGTTGAGAGTGGATCTCAATAAATTCTTCCCCCTCTGTCCTCAAACCAGTATCTACCTGGAAGTAGGAGAAGGTAGTAGTACTCCCTTCTCTCTAGTAGCTGGAATTACAGGCATGAGCCATTGTGTTTGCCTTGAATTATTCCTGTCATTTGACACAGAAACCAAGTGGAAATAATTTCAGTTCAGTGGTTTTTGCTTTCGAATTTCTGCTAATGAATTTAAGAAGCAGCCTAAATTTCTGCTAATGAATTTAAGAAGCAGCCTAGGTTCGTCACTCTTATTTACAAAAACATGTCATCTTTGCATCAGAATCTGTGGCAATAAGAACCTCAAATATTTGACCTTAGTCAGACACCGTAGAACATTTTCCAACTATTTGGTGTAATTTCAAAGCAAACACTGTGGGATTAGGTTAGAAATGCACTTCTTGTTCTTGTGAAAGAGTTTAATCTTCAGACTTTAACCTAGATTCAAGTTATTACAGCCCTGTTTTGCTTCTGCCTATCGTTTAGTTGCCAATCAGCATCTTTAAGAATTATTAACACAGACAAAAGGCAATTTCTCCTTGGAAAACATGTTCTATAAACTTTTCTTTGAAACTCTGACTATATTTCAAACAATTTCATATTAGATGCCTTTTTCCTACGCACTTGATATGATTGTGTTCTGAAATATATAGCTTTACAAAGGTGCCCAAGGACAAGCCAGATTTCCTATTGAGGTACACATTGCTGTTTTAAATGAACCTCTTCCCGGAGTTTATGTCAGAACTCACAGTGCTATTAAAATCTAGAAGCTTTGTGTGATTTGCAACTCTCAGCTGGCTTTCCACCTCTCAAAAGACAGTAAGTAGAAAGAGATGCATTGATGCACAGCTTCCATTCTCAGCTTATTGCCCAGGAGCTTTTGCTCTTCAGTGTTAATACTCCTTGCTCCAGTACTCTACTATGCACAAGATTAGTCCTGCCACTTAAATTAAATGGATTGAACAAAACACTTGGCCAGAGCGTCCTTCTTTTTCCTTGTTCTGGCAAGACAATCACAGTGACTACTGCAGTTTTGTGTTTTGGAAGGCAAGCTGGAGTCATCATGTGCTGAGTTAGGAGTGTGGGTTGTGAAGAAGCTGAAGCTTGCAACAAGTCAAGCTGTTGTAAGTGTGAAAGGAGGCATTCCTGACTTCACATGGCAGAGTCAGAGAACGAGCAGGCCAAGGAAACATGCTTTGCTTTGGTCAACATAACACATAAATACATTTTTACATCGAGGCTATTACAAATGGTTAACAACTCACCAAAACACATCGGGTCCAGGGACCCCATTCAGATATCACACAGTCCTCAGGGCATGGTAATTTGCACTCTTGGGAGCCCAGGGGCATCTCTTCAGGGTCACAGAAATAATCTTCTACATGTTCAGAAGGGCCATCTGGTGTATTCTGCATGCATCTAGAAGAAAACGAGTGAAGGATCCAGTACAATTAGAATGATAGCCTTAGCTTCCTCCTCCTCCTCCTCCTCCTCCTCCTCCTCCTCCTCCTCCTCCTCCTCCTCCTCCTCCTCCTCCTCATCCTCATCCTCTTCCTCCTCCTTTCTACTCCTCCTCTTTTCCTTCTTCTGTCAATCATGGAGCTTGAACTCGGGGCCTAGACGCAGTCCCTACTCTGTGGGTCAAGGCTAGTGCTCTACCACTTTGAGTTACAACCTTGCTTCTGTTCTATTGGTGATTAATTAGAGGTGATAGTCTCATGGACTTTCCTGCTGGGGCTTGTTTTCAATCCCAATCCTTAGATCTCAGCCAGGATTACAGTGTGAGCCACCAGCATCTGGTGCTATTTCTTCTTAGTACATTATGATATCTAATAAATACCATTCTCCTGTAGTGAAATCCTGAAAGGACTCTGCTTTCTCAAGTATTTGGTACTTTTCTATGACTGAAAGATGCATATGTGCAGTGCATGGTCATGATATTTTAATGCAATATCCACTGTATGTATTTGTGTATCCTGCAGTTTGGATAAGCTCTCTTTGAAGAGGCAAGTTGTTTACACCCTGTGTGGGAGGCAGACACTAATGAGGAATGGTTCAAAGAGATTCCAGTGTTGGCAATTTTGGCCTATAATCTGTTTTTTTTTTTTTTTTTTCTTTACAAAATAGTGGAGTTGATTCATCCAGGATGAAAGTCTAGCACACTGCAAAATCTACATGAAAGGTTTCATGAAATGTTTTCAAAGATAATTAGATGCATTTTTCTTTTTCTTTTTGTTTCTCTCACTTTAAAAGAAATTTTAGCTTCCTCTCGGCTGCTAACTTGAAAAGAAAGCCGAACGTGAAAAGGCAATGATAACTGCACAGCTTCTCTAAATGTGGTTATTGGATCTTCCTATGTCTTGATTTTTTTTAATTGTTAGTTTTCTTTTTTAACAGAACAAATTCAAACTTTGCTTCTACTTTATTCACTATAAGCAGTCCTGGGTGCCTCTGAATATGTCAGTTAAGACACAAATTAATGCGGCCTCACTTTTAGCATAGTTAATAAGTTCTCAGTGCATTTAGTGACATAAGAAAAGACTTTATTCTTCATACATAATGTGAAAAAGGGCAGCTAAGCAAATGTGCTTGGAAAGAGAGTTGCACCAAAGTGGAGCTGGAAAGACATTCTTCTTCTTACTGAAATTACATAACAATTTTTCCTAGAACCCCAGCTCTTGCTCGAGATTTCCATTTGGTGTGGAGGGAGATTGCACTTCTACACATCTGCTTTGAATAATCACATTTCTGTATAGGGGTGCAAATTTAAGAGAAATGTCATGTTTCCTGTGAGATGCATTCAAAGAATGGAAAATTGTTCTTGTCCATGTTTTAATTTGGTTTGTTTTCTGAAAAAAAAAAATACCCATGTTAACACCAACCTCTGCATTTTGGGGATATTTTAAATAACTTCATAAACACACACAAATGAACATGTAAAGGCAGATAATTTTAGTTTCCCAGGAAAATATTATGCTTTTTGAAACTTATCTTTAAATAGTTGTACAAAGGATTGTGTATTGTGGTTTTATTGGCAGTGTTTAAATGTTATATGACAGTTGTTTGCAGAGACTCAGAGAGGCAAGGCATTTCCACACTCAAAGTTGGATTTGATGCTAAGATCTCATCTCATCCAAGGCAAATACTGGTACAACTGCACAGGATTAACTTGTAAAATTGCCTATTGATCCAAGTTAAGAACAGCTGCACTGTACTCTATTAAGTTGTCATGTAAATATAACTTCATTTTTCAAAGGCGTTTTTTCTGGTGTTAATTTGGAATTATAAAAGTAATATATTAACTGAAAAAATCAAAATAAATAATAAAACCATGCAAGTCTACCATTGAGAGACAATCATTTTTGACAGACTCTAGTTTTAAAACTGTTTTTAAACACAAATCTTCATAAAATAGAAGCAAACTTTACCTATAAAGTTTATTTATTTATTTTATTTGGCAATATGAAATTTATCACCCTTGAATGCACAATTAATGTTTGGATTACATTTTGAGCCCAAAGGTAGGCTTTCTAAATGCATTTGTTTTCTTCAAATTCTTAGCCTTGATTTTTTTTCAAGGACCAAGAATAACTATAAAATGTGTTTATTATTGTCATCATGGACTAGCAATTTCTTTGAAAATGCCATTGGAAAAAAAATATCGCTTGGGATAGGAATATGGCCTAGTGGTAGAGTACTTGCCTCATATACATGAAGCCCTGGATTCGATTCCTCAGCACCACATATGTAGAAAAGGTCAGAAGTGGCGCTCTGGCTCAAGTGGTAGAGTGCTAGCTTTGAGCAAAAAGAAGTGAGGGACAGTGCTCAGGCCCTGAGTTCAAGCCCCAGAACTGGCAAAAAAAAAAAAAAAAAGAAAGAAAAGAAAAGAAAAGAAAGAAAGACTGCTTCCCTTGCCTAGCATATTGAAGGTCCTGGGTTCAAGTCCACCACCAAGAGAGAAAAGAGGAAGAAATACCCTCTCTCACTAGGGCAAACCAAATCTACCATCCATTTTTGGATATGCTGTATCATTAGATAAACTTAAACCTGTTCCTTTATAAACTCATCTATCGTGAATGTCACCTCACATTTGCATTTTAGCAGGACATTTCTGACCTTAATTAGCAGAGGATAAAGTTAGAGAGGTTTAGCAGTCAATCAGCAACAAACAGGAACATTATTACAGGATCAGAGATCACAGTCAATACTGACCTTCTCTTTTCTCTACTGGCACCAAACATATTTACTCAAAAAGTGATCTGAAATGTTACTTTGTTTTGAGTTGTGTTTTTGCATACTGTGATTACCTAATTACAAAGTGGAAAGCAGCAACATTTATACAAATAAAGGGAAAGTTGAAAAAAAGTTATTCTGTATGTTTTTTTTAACTGATAAAACACAACCAGTGGAATTATAGTCAATAAAACTTTTCAAGTTTTGAGAACAAGAATGTTAGAAAGCATAATCTTTGTCTTTTCCATGTCTTTTTTTAAGTTATTGCCTTTTGTTTTTTTCCACTCCATACCGTTATTAAATTCTTTAGAGAAACAATAAATAGAGAGTTCAGGCAGGCTTATTGTTTTGTTTGTTTGTTTTAGGTACATGACTGGTAATCAAACTTGGTACCTGACACTTCACTGATTGGCTAGCATTCTACCAACACTAGCGTTTCAAAGAAGTAATTAGAAACAAAATTACCTATAGATTTATATACAAAAGTTTTATGATACCAATGTACTTTGCTCTACTTTCCCATTGAAAATCTTCAAAATATACCAACCTTAAATTCCTGGAAAGTGAGTTTAGGACTGCAGACAAACATGTTTTAGAGCAAACGGATACAGTTCAACAGTGACAGGAGATGGATTTGAATGGCAATTTGTCTCCTCATTAGAAGGGTGTTTTTAGCTAAGTTACTCATGAAAAGGAAATGATAAGGGGCTGGGAATATTGCCTAGTGCCAAGAGTGCTTGCCTCCTAAACATGAAGCCCTGTGTTAGAGTCCTCAGTACCACATATATAGAAGTGGCACTGTGGCTAAAGTGGCAGAGTGCAAGCTTTGAGCAAAAAGAAGCTGGAGACAGTGCTCAGGCCCTGAGTCCAAGCCCCAGGACTAGCAAAACAACAACAACAACAGGAAATGAGAAGGTCTTACACATTTCTCTCACAGTGGGTTCTAGAATCCTTCAGGGTCATATGACTAATGTATGGCAAATGTAGCGAATGCCAAGTTTATGTGAAGCATTAGGGAATTTCTGTGTGTTTAAGAAAAACATGGAATTCCATGAAGGTAGCAGGGCTATAAATGGGACTTTCGGATATGGTGGAAGGTTATGGGATTTCCCAGAAAGTGCTCAACTCTCTCTGATGACTGGAATATTCCATATCCATGGTGACCACCAACAGAGACAGCCTCATATGGTTATGGAGCACTTGAAAGAACAGTTCGAATAAATGAGGACAGGAATTTTAAACTTTAATTTTGATTAGCTTAAAATAACCACCTTGGGCAAGCAGCTACCTTCTTGGATAACTATAGAAGAAAAAAAAGTAGAAGAAATATCCCGTTGGGGGCTTCAGGGAAAGCTTTTCGAGTGAATTGTGAATATTTAAAAATTAGTCAGTTTGGCATCAAAAGCAAGATTTTAAGGAATTATTATATTGTGGTTTGAACTTTCATAGTCTTGTGCTTTGCAAGGCAGGTATTTTTATCACTTTATTCATTCCTCTCTAGTCCTTTTGCTTCAGTTAATGTTTTTTTTCAAAGAAGGTCATACAACAACTTGGGTTTTGCTTGGGCCAATTTGGATAGTGATACTCCTGTTCATGCTTCCTATGTAGCTTGACCTGGGAAGTCCTATGACAGGCATGTATCATCATGCCCACATTTTATTGGTTGAGATGGGGATCTCATGATTTTAGTTTTTTTTGTTTTTTTGTCTAGGATAGCAAGACTTGAAAAAAAGACTATTTTAAGCATGCTTGGGAATATATTTGACCATTACGAAAACAGTGGAATTGAAATCTCTTGGACAACTACTACTACTACTACTACTAATGCCTTTAAAAATAAAAATAACTAGAAAAGAGAACATGATTAATTCATCTTTCTTTTAATACGTTTTTCCTTCTTTTCAGGAGTATAAAGTGAGACTTTTAAAGTTAGCAAACCAGAATGTGATTAAGGGCTGCTTGCAACCAATTCTTTGAGATTCTGCTTTGAACCTAGATTCCATAAGAACAAAACTAAAGGTGATTTGATTTGGGCGAGTGGGGAGTGAGTGCTTATGTAGCGGGGGTAGATGGCTGTGTTTCTTGTTTCTGTGGCAGTAGTTTTGGCCGTACCTTACTTTCCGGGTTTGCACGCCTTCTCCGCAGTTTTCCTGCATATTCACAAAGGTCACTTTGCACACACTCCATGGTTCTGAGACCCATATGTACTGGTTGCAGTCACTGTGGCATGGGACGACCTCATACACCTGCAACACACACGGTTCTGTGATCCCAGAGAATTCCAGGGAGGCAAATAGGGCCTACCCCACCACACCATCATCTCATTGCCCGCCTACTTCCGTTCCTCTCCCTGAAGTGGACACGGGGTAACTGTTAACTAGACAGGGATAGAAAATGGCAGACTTAATGTTTGGCAGACACTATGTGGCCCATCATAGTGTTTTTTTCTTCTATAATGCTTTGGACTCTTGTTCAAAATGATACTTCTTCTTCCTACAATGCCCTGGTTCCCTACTCAAAAATTCCAAACAAATATAACTTCTGTGCTGCAGCTCAGTGGCAGAGACCAAGGAGGGACTCAAGTCTGTGACCCCTCACTGACCAATGGTGTCTGGGGTAGGGAAGGGACAGAATGAATAAAGAATAAAGGCCATTTCTCTGGGGGGATTTCATTGGATTCCGTCTTTAGGGCTTCTCTCTACAGGGAGTCTGTATTCTAGTTTTACTTTGAATAAACTTGATGCCTTACTGTACTTCTCCCCTCCTCTTCCTCTTAATTCTTTACCTGGCTTTAAAAGGGACCCCCACCCTTAAGAGTATCCCTTATTGTTAATTATTGAAATATAGTGATTGAGGGATGGTAGAGCACCTGCCTCTTCCAATAACAAATGACAGTAGTAACAAACAAACAATACAAAGGAACAGAAATAACCGCTGGAGGGTTCTAATGGCAAATTGGAGCAGATTGTATCACATTATGTTGTTCTGCTATCATCTTCTCAGTATAGATCTGACTCACTGGACCAGATCAGATACATGCTTTCCTGTATGGGCTCTTACTGTACTGTGATACAGTTTTCGGGATCATTTGCCATATTCTTATAATACATTTCTTTATTATAAAGGTGATAAACAGGAGGGTTACAGTGACATAATTAAGCTAATGAGTACATTTCTTTTTAAACACTGTTACCTCTTCCCTCATTTTCTCCCACTTATCCCTCCCTACTCCCCTCCCTCCTAGTTATATAGTTCATTTCCAACATAGTATCAAGTAAGTATCATTGTTACATTGGATCACCCTTTGTCTGGCTGTTTCTGTGATTCCCTCTCCATCCCACAGATCAGATAAACTTATTTCCACATCTTTTGTTCACAGTTTTGTATGCCTTTAAATACTTAGTCAGAAGTGCTCATACATTAGGCACTGAATGGAGACTGGATAAATAAATGAATATTGCAAAATGAATATTATAATTTGGAGCTGTTCTTTAAATAAATATAATTTGGGTCTATTTGCCATATAATAATGAGAATTTACATTGTTTTGTTTTTCCTATAGAAAAAAATACAAACAATACAAAATGTTCCCATTCTAGTGATATCATGTAGTGTTCTTGGCTTTCTTTTTTCTTTCCACCCACTAAAGAATTACAAGACTGAAGAAATGTGAGCAGAAACAAAGGTTATTTGAAAGTAAGACCCCAGGGGAAACTAAGGTAAAGCCTCTTAATTAGTGGCAGGTTGGTTTAAGTTGTGAAACTAGAGTGTTGAGACTGGAAGAGCTGCCTCATGGCATATGAAGTCCTAGGCAAGGTGAAGGAGGAGAGGAGGAGATGGAGGGGCGGGAGGAAGAGGGTACAGATTTTTCAAAATAAGAGATGACATCTGTGGCCCAGTAATCTGCAGCTCAATGTAGGCTCCCAAATGTACATTGGGCTATGGATTACTCTTTATTTTCTTTCCTTGTAGTAATATTTTTAATTATTCTTTTCTAGTCCAGATGCTCTGGTATCTGGTTGGTTCCCTATCCTCAGCCACTCAAGGGGCCCCTGCTACGGTCATCAGGGGCTTTGCTATTACTAAAGCTGTTACCTTGATTTCCCAATATCTCTACCAGATAAGGTCACTTCTTCTCCCTATCTATCTAATCTTTCTCTGCTTGCCACTCCCTCACTAAAACTAGTCCTCCATCATTGAAGGTAAGGTGTAAGATTGGTCTCACAGGACACACAGCCTGAAAGGGCCACATGGAACAATACAAATTGAATGGTCCTGTTCACGAAGGCTTTCAGTTCCATGCAGGTGGTGTTATGATCAGTTTTAGGAATTTCAAAATAATGAAGCAATTATGCTATTTTCTCAATGATTAAAAATAAGTAACTACATAGTCTGCTGTATCCAGGTGACACAGCTATTAAAGAAAAATGTCTTCTAAAATATGTTCATAATTGATGACAAGTCCAAGTGTTTTTCTCATCATGCATACCCATCCTATAGCATGTTATATAACTAATTCAAGGAAGCAGTGATTTAATTAGCCCTCTGGAACTATGCATTTGGGTAATTTTAGTGGATTACAAATCTAAAACAAGTGAATAGGGAGGACCTATCCTAAATCAGAATAAAAATATGCACTGTTGGAATAAGATGCTATAGCTCCTGTCTCAGGAGGCACATGCACATTTGGATACTAGAACTATCACACATTTGGATACTAGAACTATCACTTGGTTAAGTACCACCCTACAAGTCCTGGACAAGGGGAATACTGAAAGAAGGAATACTGGACTCAATACTTGAATGGATTTCATTTTAATCTATGTTGGAGTGGATACAAATCAGTTTATCAATCCACTCACCCATTTTCTGTCCACGTGCACTGTCCTCTCTGTCTCTCTTTCTCTCTGTCTGTTTGTCTGTCTCTCTCTCTCACTCTCTCTCTCTATCATAAGCACACTACCAGAAAGAGAGCACTAGGAAGGGGTAACATCTCCTTGTCAAAGTGGCATCCCATTTCCTAAGGTCCTGCTGTGGTAGTAAGGAAACAGGAATAATTATGCTAGAAATAAAATGAGAATTGCTACAAGGAAGAAAAAAACCTTTTTTAATGGAAAATATAAAATCTTCTTCCAGCAACAAGAAAATAAATATATTGTTAGATATTTGGTTTTGTTTTTCTTTTACAGTATTCTATGAAGGGCTGAGAAGTATCACTGAATGAAGTAAATCCTATCAACTCCCTGAGAGTTCTCTATTCTACCTAAATTTATAGCGATCTTCCCCCAAGGAGACATATCCCTCTATGGAAGACTTATATGGTCAAAAGATAACAGTGACTACTTTGTAGGAACAACATCTACCCATTACCATGTGAAACATTAAATAAATGGTGAGGGTCTTTGTCATGATGTGGAAGGCATCAGGGATATTTTCATATATACATAACCTACAGATAACATTTAAATAACATTTTCCATTTTCCATAGATGAATTCACCAGTCTGATCTACCAATTCCACATTGGACATAGAGGAGCGTGCTAGTCTTAATTACATAGTATTCCCTTCAGTATTTTATATGTTCTCATTTTTTTTTGCCTTAAGGAAGTGAGAATAAAAATCTTTTCTTGCAATATTAGAAATAAGTAAATATCATTTAAGCCCGCCCCCCCAACCTTAAGGAAAATCCAAAGAATTCTTACCTGTGCCTGCCATGGTGATTAGCGGGGATGCAGGAAAGGGAGGGAAACAAAGGCATGTGGCGCATCAGTATGAAGATTCGTGTTCTAAGTTTCAACAACTGTCTGTTTATAAAAGCGTAGTTTTCACAAAAGATTAAAACTTCAAGACAAAAAAAGGCTAACACCTATTATGACTGCACAGGATTAGATGATCAGGGTAAAGAAAACTGAAGGCATCTAAAAATACCTTAATATATGCTTGGAAATCGCTATAATCCAAAGTACATGGAATAGTTATACATTGATCTAACTTCCTATTGATCGACCTACCCATTGATTCATTTTAATCAATTAATCTATCTGTCTGATGTGAAAGGATTTGAGGATTTGCTTCAAATGGAAAATTGATACCTCAGGGACCATTGTCAAAGGTCAATAGAGTACCTTACATTTTATTGAAGACTGTATAATTGTAGTAAACATCTATATCACTTACAATTGAACAACTTTATGATTATTTCTTGCTTTTGTTTGGAAATTTTACTTTGTTAAACTTTTGATATTTCTCCAGAAGCTAAGAACAAGTACATGCATCTCTAGAAAATTCTGTACTGGGTTGTAGTAGGTGGAAAGTGAAACAGTGTTTAGTTAAAGAGTTTTCAGAGAAAACACAACTGTGCATAAGGTCTTAAACCTTTGAGAATGCACTGATAAAAATGTGGAGGTGAGCCTAGCTTATTCTAATATCCTGAGGAGTTATGCATGTGCACACATCTGCTCCCTAAAGTAAAATGGCTGTTGGTACATGTAGAGTTTCTCTTTTTTAGGACAGAAAATCATGATTTATTCCATTTTAAATTTATCTTTGCAAACTTAAAGTTCCAAAACTTATAGAGACACTCCTTTTGTGAGTTAAACAATTCGGCTCAGATATTCTGTTTTGCATATATTAGAGTGGTGGAATTGAGTTTCAACTTTGGAAATTTAGAAATGCAAAATGAACGGTGTGAGCTTTGTTGCCAGTAGGTGGCAACATTGGGGTATACAGCATTAGTCACAGTTGACTAACATAAACTCAGCAACTTGGGGTGAAAAGTCACCATTCCTTGAAAAGACTTTTTATTGACGTTAATTACAAATGGTCTCCACCCTTCCTTTATTCAGAATTGTTTTTTGCTTTTTCTGAGAAGGTGCTTCTGTTGTTATAAACACATTTTGCTTAATTCAGGAAGCATAGTACATAAACTAGTGAAGAGTGAATTTGGGGATTAAAATTTCCATCTATGGACAGGCTCCGATGGCTCATGCCTATAATCCTGCCTCAGAAGGCTGAGATCTGAGGACCACTGTTTGAAGCTAGCCCAGGCAGGAAAGTCATTGGGACCCTTATTTCCAGAGAAATCCAGGCATGGAGCTGTGGCTCAAGTGGTAGAGTGCTAGCTTTGAGCAAAAAACTCAGGGACAGCATGGAGGGCCAGAGTTCAACACCCAGGACCTGCACACATACATCCCAAAAAAATCACTCCATCTATTTATGTAAGAAGCATCTCTACCCATGTAAACTCTGAATTTAATGGTGACTTAAATTCAAAAATTCAACTTACCAACTGCATATATATTATATGAACTTAATTCTCCATTCAGCCACATGCATGTCAAACATGGTAATTTATAGGTTTTTTTTTTATTCAGTAGGAGAGAAATAGCTATTGGTATGCATCCAAACTCAAATAACTTTCCAAACAGAACTGATAAAGGCTAGCATGGAGCTGTTCACATTCAAAACTCAGTGGTTTTGATGTCTCTTTGTATTTCCATTGCTTCAATGCATTTCACATCAAGCAAACTTAAATGAATACATAGTGTCCTTTGCCATATTTAACAACCACACCCATATATTTTCTTTTGCTTTAATTTCAGTAGTCAGCAATTGTAATGTCTTTTCTGAGAGTCTGAGGAAACTATAAGAAGTATATACTCAGGAGAAGGTAAAAGTGGTATCATTGATCAAACTTCATTGAATGGGCTTGGCACTGTTGGCTCATGCCTATAATCCGGGATAATCAAGATGCTGAGATTTGTCACAATTTGAAGCCAGCCTAGGCAGGAGATTCTTATCTCAAGCACCTCAAAAACCAGAAGTGGAGCTATGGAAAATTAGAATTGTACATAAAAGCTCAGGGATAGGTCTCCGGCCATGAGTTCAAGTCCAAGGACTGTCACATACACAAAAAATATGCGTGGTATATATAAAGTAAACATTGAGAGTCTGTTGTACAACTATTTAAAATAATTAAAAAAATTAAAAACAAAGATACTCTCTTATTAATCCATATACAATTTGGTAACTGATTAAATATTTTGACATGATCTCAAAGGTGGTGTCATTTTTTTCTGCACTGAATGGAATTCATATTGATAATACTTGCAAGATATTTAATATACAGATAATTCAGAGATGCTATCTCTCTTATTGTAATAGGGTACGTACACATTACTCAGCCTGAAGATAAAATGAATCTGATTTCTTGTTTGCTCCTGTATCATTTTGGGGAAATAAAAGCTCATCGTGAACCTCCACAATGTGCTGCCACTCTCGCGAGGGGAAGTACCTGGTTTACATGATCCAGTTTGGGGCAGGGCCTTCCTCCATTGTATGGCTTTTCTCGCAGCCACTTGGAGCGAACCTTCACGCCACTTCCGCAGGACTTGCTGCAGCGGGACCAGTTGGACCACTCACTGAGCTTGCAGTCTGAGGGGCAAGGAATGATGCAGGCCTCTTCGATATACCCTAGGGAGGACAAAGGGACAAGAAGCATCTCCTCCTCGTGTCACTCTCCCACTCCCACCCGCCATCCCAGCTCATTTAGAAGGTCCGCGTTTGACGTTCCGACCACAGGCGATTGCAGGAATGTCTCCGTTGTCCCGGGCTCACATTGAATACTGCTGGAAAATGACACATAAAGAGTGACTTGGGCAAAATCACAGCTAAGCACTGCCATATGAGCCGCTTAGGATTCATGCCCACTATATTTCAATGTTTCCGACTTTTTGACAGCTCTTGTTTAATTGACAATCACCTATCTGCTGCTTTATCATTCTCATACTGTGACAGTGGCATGTTGAAAAATCACAACAGCTTTCTATAAAAACCCTGTTAATGTCATAAAGGGGCAAGGTTTTAAGCCCATGTGACATTCTGCCTCAAGAAGAAAAGCCAGTCCCTCTCAATCAATATCCAACGGAAGTCATTTAACTTAGCACCTTATGTCTCCCCATCTTTGAAAATCAAATCTGAAGAAGAAAAATGAAAGATGTCAAATAAATAATGGCTCATATTTCTACAGCACTGACAATTTCATAACAGCACATCTTATATCCATTTGGTTCCTTTGGAACGCTCTCTCTCTCTTTGTCTCTGTCTCTCTCTGTCTCTGTCTCTCCTCTCTGTCTCTCTGTCTCTGTGTGTCTGTGTGTCTGTGTGTCTGTCTGTGTGTCTGTCTGTGTGTCTGTCTGTCTCTCTCTCTCTCTCTATCTCTCTCTTTCTCTCTCTCTCTCTCTCTCTCTCTCTGTGCCAGTCCTGAGATTTGAACTCTGGGTCTGGGCACTATCCCTGAGTCTCTCTGTGCTCAAGGATATCACTCTACCACTTGAGCCACAGTGCCATTTCTGGCTTTTTCTGAATAGTTTTTTGGAGATAAGAGTCTCACAGACTTTTCTGCCTTCAAAGACTTTCCTGCCAGCTGGCTTCAAACTGTGATCCTTAGATCTCAGCCTCCAGAGTAACCAGGATTACAAGCATGAGCCACCAGTGCCTGGCTCCTTTGAAACTCTTAAAATAAAGGTATGGGGTAAGTGTAGACATTCAGTGACCAGAAAAATAAACAAATGCAGAGAACTGACAAGCCCGGGTCACACAGTATTCATGGCCAGTTAAATTAATAGGTTGCAGATTGTGTGTGTGTGTGAGGGGGGCTGTGGTGATATTTTTCTTAAATTGTCCTTCACTACCACTCTGGCATGTCAAAACATCAAATTATCCCTATTGTTCTTAAGACAAACATGGAAAAAATTCCTCTGGTCAAGATTCAAATGTCTAGTTTTTCTTCCCATGAACACTGCCTGTGGAGATTATTATACCTAACAGATTATTATACCTAACACAAGCCAACCATCTATCTTACATTTTACATCAATGGCAAAAACTTGATTTTGAAAATGATGACAATACAAACAATTTTACTAGGAAACTGCTAATAAGATATGTGGTGTGTGATGTGGTGTGTGTGTGTGTGTGTGTGTGTGTGTGTGTGTGTAATAAAATTTAAATACCAGACAAAAAGCTTATATTTTGTTTTTCTTGATGTGTTTTATGACTTGTAATATTATTAACCCATTCCAATTTGTGACCATTTTAATTATTCCCAAAGTAAGTCTTTCTACATCATCATCATCATCATAATCATCTTTGGCAATACTGGAGTTTGACTTCAAGTCCTCACATTTGCCAGGCAGATGTTCTTTTTAGCGTCCACCCCTGAATTTTGCTGCTTAATTTTGAGATAGGTTTTTGAACACAGGCATTTGTCTGGGTATAGTTGCCTATGTCAGGCTTCCTGTGTGGGTAGAATGACAGGTACACATCACCACATCCAGATCTTTGTGAGAAAGAATCTGATGAGCCTTTCTGCTTATTCTCGTCATCAACCACAATCATTTCAAACTAGGTCTACTAAGAATATAGCGATGAGTTCCTGGAACCTGATTGAAATCCTGTACTTAATGCTAGTCAATATCAGCTTTCTACTTTTTCATCCTGTTCCAGCCAACTAGTTGACTTTCTGTCTTTATTAAACTGCTTACCCTGGGCATTTCATATAAATTAAATTAAACCAACCATCCCATAATTTTTTTTCACTTGATGTCTTCAAAGTTCATCTTTGTTGTAGCATCTACCTTTACTTCATCCTTTATATGGCTGAGCCATGTTTCATTACATCAATACACCATATTTGTAGTGCTCATTCATCTGGTTAATAAGATACTTCAGTTGTTTTCATCTATTGTGAATGCAATCAATATCTGTTTGTAATTCTGTGTACAGAGAAACTTGTAATTTTCTAGAATGTATACCTAGGCATGAAATGGCTCAACCATATGTAATAAAACTATTCCTCAAAGTTATTATATTATTTTCCATGTATTTTCAATATCATTTCACACTCAGCAGCAATATGTGTTCCAGTTTCTACCTATCCCTGTGAAACTTGTCATTGTCTATTTTTAAGTGTTATTTCAAGCACAGAAGACTGAAATGTTGATAATGTCTATTGTTTGTAGGTTGGTGTAATATCTAGCAAACCCTGATCTAACACAGGATCATAAAGGTTGATATCTCATTTTTCTTCTAAAATCTTCATCATTTTAATTTTAATTTAGGTTTGTCTCACTTGAGGTTATTTTTCTTTGGAAATGATAAAAAGGTGGTGGTCCAATTTTGTTCTTTTGCATGTAGCTTTTGACATTATATTACTGAAAGAAAGGTATAAAACTTTCATTTGTCTGATTTTTCAATAGCGTGTTCCAGAAAACCTCTTTAAAATAAAATCCAATCTATTAATCTGGTAAAACATCCAAATTAGGAACAGAGATAAAGATAAAATATCAAAGGAGTATATAGCTCAGCATCCCATTTTTATTTCCGAATGTGTAACAACCTTCAATAATTGCCTGTCATGTTTATCTAGCACCATTAAAACCCTTAATGCTGCTAGTGAAATGCTAGATAAGCATTCCCTTGCCTTCTCTGCTCAGATGATTCTTGAGGGCAATTAAAACCAAACAATCATAGGGGAAAGAAAGATTGAGAAACTTTTGAAGCATTTTAAGGCTAAATAAAATTCCTCTGGCATTTCAGAGAAATTTATGGTTTCTAAGAAATTTCTAAGGAATAAATGATAACTAGGATGCTAAAACTTTTAGTGGTTCAGCACTGAATTTGACACTTGGGAAAATCAAACTCCTGATTTCTGACTATATATAATCCTGGGTTGACTTTGACCACGGCTTCAGGTAGCAACAAATACAAAAGCTAGCAAGCTGCCTTTGAGGCCCATGTAATCATTTCATTCTTCAGAATATGAATGTTCAAATATAGCAACTTTAAACAATCTTCACAACCAGTAAATTGTGCTGTTAATGGTGCACTGTTGGTGATTAAAGAATTAATTATAAATTATGTGGGATATATTGGTTTGGTCTAATTTATATCTGTATCAAAAGGAATTTGAAAATGTATTTGACTTCAATAGGTATCAAATGCATACTACCGCATCCAAGAATAAGATAATTTAGCTTAATTTTGTCTATGTTCATCCTTTGGCCTTGACAAAATTGAAAAGGAAAATCCTTTCATAAAACTTTCAAATGGAAACAATAATATTTAGCAATTATGCATTAATGACTGGTTATCTGAAACTTTTGGGAAACCAACTATGAAGTTTTTATCCAAACTCCAGTATTTCAGTGTTTTACCTCAACTCATACATTTTCCGTTCCAAATAAACATTGGACAATTATCATAGTGAAATGCACATGGAAATGTGTATAACTACATTAACTTGTTATTTTAATATTATTTGTTTTCATATACATAAGAAGGCCTATCTTTTAATACCTATTACATAGGTATTATTATACATTTTCTCAGAAAATGCCAATAGTGGCATGCATATCTATATGGTTTATTATTAATATTATTTTAATATCAGGAACCTGATAATCAGCAAGGTACACTAAACTTCATTTATATCACTGAGTTTAATATGAAAACATAAAGGTTTTTGTTGTACAAAGAATTTGGCTGACCCTTGTTCCTACTCTTGGGAGGCCATCTCCAAGCCCGGAAGCCAGGAGACAGGATTATCCTTGTCATTTATTGTGGGCTATCCCATATATGGGAATACTAAGAAGGTCTTTCTGGAGGTGGGCCATTCACAGCAGAAAGACCACCATGAGTAAAGGTTTGGAGCCATTGACTCACCTCCAGGGAGGACAGAAATGGGTCCAACCACACCAGAGATTAATGACTCAGACCTCTGTAATGAAACTGTGATAAAAATTCTGGTTACCAAAGCTCAGAGGAGCTTTCTGTTTGAAATAGCCATCAATGAGTTGGTAAGAGGCTCTGTGACCCATTGGGAAGGAAAACGGAGGCTTTCCTACCCGAGTCTCTGAGCTGGTAGTTCTGATTTTATCTTTTGCTATGATACAATGACAGTGTGAGTGGAATGCTTTGCTGAGCTCTGTGACCTATCAGTGAACCCCGGCCATATGGGAAACCTGAAAATGAATAGCCAGTTTGTTAGTGATAGGATTGTAAGGATGCCTGAACTTAGAGTTGGTGAAAGAAGTCCTTTTCCTGCGATGTTTTACCTAGTAACAGGTAGTAAATGTTCTGAGATGTATTTTGCTAGAAAAAAGGTAATAAGGTTGCTCATATAATAGCTTATAACTATAGTTTTCTTATTTAATCAATACAATGAACCTTAGAAATATTAGCATAGGTTACTAGGTCAACTCATTTGCTGACTCTCCTCAATTTTAACCCACATAGAATTTAAGAAACTGAAGGAGGCTCTGAAAGAGTCACGTTAGCAGTAGAGGTTGATCAACAACACCAACGTATTTAATAGAGTGTTCAGATTATAAAGATAAAGGAATTTAACTTTGAAACTCATTCCAGTTATCTATTTTTAATGTTATCCATGGCAAGGTACTCTTCTTTTAATCAATGGAAATCTGACACAGCTACACAATTATTTCCTAAGTCTGATGTTTAATTACGAATTTGTTTCATCTTGTGTTAAATATAATTTTAACAGAAAAGTGTTCAGTGGCAAGCTCAAATACAGCTGCATTACTTACACAAGTTTCTTTGCCACAGGCCTTTTAAAAAATGTAATATGAACTGGGAATCTTTAGGATGAGCCAGACACTGTATTTCCATAATTATTGACTTTTCCTGCAGCATCTTGCTGGACCAGTAAGCAATAGATCATTCAGATGGGTATAATTGTAATGCTTTAAAATGTGGATCATGTTTTAAACCACACTGAATTATAATATTTGCTTAAACACAGTAGGCTATTTTTCTTAGTGCTTCTAGATGAAACATATTAGCTGAGCAACAAATTAACCAAGTAACCCCAATCATCAAAGCTTCAGAAAGTTTCTTACATTATTTTATACTTTAAATGACGAACTTAAGAATAAGCTATTAACCCAAGGAAAAGGAAACAGTTATGTGGTTAAACTTTCTGAGTTTTTCAACATCATTTATTTAGAAGTTGCCAATTAACTGAAGTTTCCTGTGAGAGCAAAATGGCTCTTCAATGCAATTGTGCAGAGCTGGGATGCACATTGAGGGCAAGTTCAAGGGAAGGCTTTAAAAAAAATTACATTTCATACACACACACACACACACACACGCACACACACACACACACACACACACGTTGGTATGATTTTATATTTCTTCTCTGAGCCCTAAGAAGCAGTTTAGGTCCAATGCACTTATATGAAAGTTTTTCCGCATGTAAGCCTTGTTCACTATGCAACCATATTAATGACATTTTGAACTTACATGTGAGGAATGAAAGTTGAAAATGAACTATACAGCTTGTGGGAGAATGGGAGATCGGGAGGGAAAAACTGGGAGAAAATGAGGGAAGAGATGACACTGTTCAAAATAACGTACTCATTACCTGACTTACATAACTGCAATCCCTCTGTACATCATATTTAAAATA
This sequence comes from Perognathus longimembris pacificus, assembly GCF_023159225.1. Classification (NCBI taxonomy): domain Eukaryota; kingdom Metazoa; phylum Chordata; class Mammalia; order Rodentia; family Heteromyidae; genus Perognathus; species Perognathus longimembris. The sequence continues at coordinate 123,370,983 of NC_063162.1, forward strand.
AAAATGAATACAAATTTAAAAAGAAAGTAAGTTAACTAATGTAATACCAAAGTTGGAAACTCTTGAATTTGCAGGGAGTTTACTAATGCTAATATGGATCTATATTTGGGTTCATACAGGCCATTCTGTATGTTTGTTAATCCTGAAATTTGTATGAAAGCAGAGAACAGTGCTATTGAAGAAGTCACAGTTACCCCTCTCTAGTAACTATGTTCCAGGCAAAGGTCTTTCCAATAGCCATTTTGCTAGAAGGTGGCTAGATGAGGCTGTCTGCTGGAATGTGGGGCTATCTGGATGGATAACAGAAAATTCACAAGGTAATTTTTGAAATTATATACCTGTTATGGAGTCGACCTCATCTCCCTCCCCAGACCTTGGTCTTTCTGATTAATACTGTGTGTGTGTGTGTGTGTGTGTGTGTGTGTGTGTGTGTGTGTGTGTAACCAGCTTGTATAAAACCTAGGGTCTCCTTTGCCTGGAGATCTGAATACTTTCTGGTGCTAGCCTAGTTTGAGTTGCTGGCAATGAACTCTTTTATCCTCTCTGAAACGTGGTTTTGATCTTTTGCTAGTTCAAACTGCCATAGATGTCTCTAATGATCTCATTTCTATCATCTCTCTATCTCTACTTTTATGTCTAGATCATCTGTCTATCCATCTACCTAGGACATATCAACAGACAACCAGAAAGATGATCTCTTCATAGTTATCCAAGTTAGTCCTATCCCTTCTCTATAACCTTAGAAAAAAAATGAGTTCAGAGGTTAATCAGAGGGGCAGGAGGAAAATATAATGGCAATATTGCTGGTAAAGGCAAAGTTAAAAATCTCTTTAACTTTTTATTGTTGTATATAATTGTTCTTGGCAGTTAAATTTATTTTAGGCAGTGAAACACTCTGTCCTAAAACTAAATGGAATGCCAAGTGAGTGTTCACATGCCTTGGAAACTGTTTGACAGCCTCACCAGAGGGCACTGTGGAGCCTAGTGTGAAGACTACAGAAGTAGAGAGAGGAGCAGACATGTCAGGACCACAGCACATAGAACAAAAAGATCGTGACAGGTGCTTTATCACCATATCTGACATCAAAGGTAGCTGTGAGAAATGTTCCAGGTTTCTCCTCTATCAAATCTACTGTGCTCTTTCAGTGGCTCAGGGTCGAAGTGTTCAGGATTCCACATCCTATTAAAATTAGGCACCCTGGGATTTGCTTGTTCCTTGTGTCTCAGTGAAATCCCATAGGCTCTCCTTTCTCCTGGATCCTTAAACTTGAAGCCAGTTATCTCAGGAAAAGTCAGTCCCTCACTTCTTGGCTTCCTTTTTATATTTGAAAGAAAGAAAAAGCAATACTAGATAGCCATGCTACCAAGTGAGAAACTGAAATGCTGAGTTAGGCATTAAATAAATGGTACCAACTGCAAATGCTTTATAGAGAAATTAGGACTTCATTTCAGTTAGTATTATTGCCATTTTGGGGCCTGATTTAATTAAATATGTTCTTCCTCCACTGAGTATCCACCATGATAGAGAAAAATCTCTTATTCAATTTTGTTTCTAATTAACCTGTAATATTAAATCTATATAATCTTTGGTAGAATCCATTACAAAAACAATTGCATTTCTGTTATATTATGGTTGGATGGTCATATGTGTAACCCTCAAAATTCAATTTTGTTACACTGGGGCTTATTTTTAGGAAACAGACTGTAAGATTTACACATGACTTAAATCTACAATCTCTTAAACTGAAATCATTTAGTAAGTTTCATGTTGCATTAATTTTTGTTCATCTGAAATTTAATTATCTTTTTTAAGCTTTGATGATGACTCTTTTTTGCATCTATAAGTTCTGATAAGAAAACCAGCCTATGCTTGTGGCATGTGTACCATCCTTGACGGAGAAAACATCACATGTAATCATATTTCCTTGTAGTTCCTAGAGGTGAGTCACTGAAAGATGGTACCCTTTGAAGTGATCTATATCAGAACCATGAGGGGTTGTCAAAGTAAGGACATATACTGCTTTGGCTATTAGCTAGTAAGGTTAAATGTTGCCATACAAGGGCATGCTACATTTATAGTATGAAAACATTTATTTAAATATTAAGTATTTTAATATTTAGATGTGCCTCATTTCTAAAAGGTACAGGGCCTTCTTTTTCTTGTGTATTAAACTACCTTTGGAGTACCATATAGGAATAATACATAGAAATACCTCTGGGTATTAGAAAGGGTTCTGTAAAGTATGCTATTTGAGTGGATATACTCTGATTCTACTCATGCTTGCAGAATCAATTATGCAAGCCACATGTTAGTGGTGCATAGATTCAAGGGACAGTATCACCATCTTATAGCATACTAGGCAATGAGAAACAGCATGGAAAATAAAATGTAAGCCACTGTCTTTCAAAATTAGTGTTAAAGGGAAATTAACCTTTTATTAATAAGGTTTTATACCAACTGTTCTCAGCCTTTCCATTGTGATCACAGTTAGAAGACAAAAAAATAAATAATTTAAAAAGGTGTGATACAGCAGTCCAAATGCCAGCTTGATGCCCACATGGCAGTAGCTAAGTCCTAATATTTTTGAGGCATTGGATGGTCATTGTTAAGTACCTCAAGGATAGTGTGCACAGAAATTAATAAATAAAATTTGTATACTGCTTATAAGTAAGGAAACAACTAAACCCAGAGTGATTTCTTATTTCTATAACTGAGTTTAAAAGACTTTTTCCTTTAATACTTTGACAGATATACATTGTGATATTTTGGCTGATACACTGATTTATGTTTGCATAAATATATACATATATTATGTTTTTAAAGTACTTCTCCCAACTTGCATATGAAAAAGGCCATAGTAAGAATATTTTAAAGTATATTGGGGTGAAAACAAGTAGGAATATTATTGATTTAAGTTTGATTTTTTTGTAATTCCTTCAGCAAAATATAACTATTTCCAAAAGGACAGGTCTGGATAGTTGTTTTTTTAATATACTGTAGTGTTCACAAATTTTTTTCTATTTAGCATTTAATAGGTAACATGAGGGTCATAAACCCTGATGAACAAAAGATGTCAGGACATTAGAATATCTTATATTCATGCTACCATTCCTTGCAAAAGAAGACATAATCTCCTAAACTTCCCATTTTCTGCCTTCTGAAGTGAGTCTTCAGCATTTCTCAGTGAAGATCTAGATATTTTGTGCTTGTTCTAGCTATGACAGGAAATCCAACATAGGCCAATATCAGGTGAGCGCCCCAGTAAGAAGCAAGACTAAATCTCAAAAACAAGCAGCAAAAAGCAGGACTGGATTCTGATGGCAATGTGCAGTAGGAGTACCTGTCCAGCAAGTTCAAAGACCTGAGTTCAAACCCTCATTATATCAACACCACTTTCCACCTTATTATGACAAGTGTGTGTGTGTGTGTGTGTGTGTGTGTGTGTGTGTGTGTGTGTGTGTGTGTACTGGTCCTTGGGCTTGAATTCAGGGCATGAGAGCTGTCACTCAGCTTTCTTGCTCAGGACTAGTGCTCTACTACTTAAGCCACAGATCCACTGCCATTTTTCTGGTGGTTATTTGGAGAGGAGAGTCTCACACACTTTCCTACCCAGGCTGTCTTTGAATTGCAGTCCTTATATCTCAGCCTTCTTAGTAGCTAGGATTACAGGTGTGAGCCACTGGTGCCCAGCTGTTGACCCGTTTTTATAAGTATCATAAGTCTCCATCACTAGTAATCAAGTCAACTACCAGAAGGAGATGTGAATTTCTTAGCCCAAGATATCACATCACCCAAGAGTCCATAGGCTCTGACTCTCCAATGCAGGCCATGATTCCTACTGATTCTCTGCACTGTGAGCAGCTGTGTGATCCAGTGCAGTGATTCTCTCACTATCACATCCAGTAGAACCCTTTGAGACCTTGCTGAAATGCAGACTCAACGGGTCTGCAATGGGGTCTATACCAATATTTCTGATCAGTGTTTCTCATTGGCCCTCACACTGCTAGTCTATAGATCAAAAGGTTAAGATGTCCATGACAACAGTAGCCCAGGATGGCAGACTGAATAGGTAAAGTTTTGTTGGTACACATCTATGTCTGTTTTCTCACTAGTTGTTCTGGGTTGCTTTCATATTAACTTTAGAAAGCTGAGTAGCTATGACAAAGACATTGTCCCATAAAGCTTAAGACAATCTGGTACTTGGCTTTTTAGGAAAACCTTGGTGAAAAGTATTTTAACTGAATCACTAATGCTTTAATTTCCTTGAGGTCTCTGTGTTGATAAGTGTTTGCTGTTAACAACAATGTTATACTTACTGGGCAACAGGGAAGTTATAGATATTAAGTAATGTGGGCTCAAGAAGAAAACTGATCAGAACCCCTTGGGATCTCCTGTTACTTGATGTTAACAGGTGATTTGATATCACAAGTACAATTAAGCTTTATCTTAGAATGTCTACTGGTTGTGTGCTATGGCTTACACTGCCTATAAGAACTAGCAAAGAAACATTTCCTGAGAGAAAACTTGAAGAGAATTGTCTGGAAGGCATTATGTGGCTCACAGAGCTGAAGATTAGAACATCTGACAGTTTTATATTATCTAATTCACCTTCAAAGTATCTTTTAGGTAAGACAAATAGATTTGTTATTCCTTATTGTCACATAGAAAGTGAGTAAAAACAAGAAAGCTGGGGGCTGGGGTATGGCCTAGTAGTAGCAAGAGTGCTTGCCTCATATACATGAAGCCCTGGGTTCGATTCCCCAGCACCATGTATGCAGAAAACGGCCGGAAGTAGCGCTGTGGCTCAAATGGCAGAGTGCTAGCCTTGAGCAAAAAGAAGCCAGGGATGGTGCTCAGGCCCTGAGTCCAAGGCCCAGGACTGGCAAAAACAAAACAAAATAACAAGAAAGTTAATGTACTTAACAGTACTAAACTGTAAACAGTTTTCAAAGTACAAGTTGTCACAATTAGTAACACAGACCAAGAGGTACAGCCATTGTCAAATTCCAGTGGGCAAATCAATCAATTTTGAACAGGGGACTTGATAAGGTAACAGAAGAATTTTATAATATGTGTATTATTGATTGAATTTAATGGAATGAGTTTGTGACTATCAAAAATGGTAGTTCTTCCTGGGGCTGGGGATATAGCCTAGTGGCAAGAGTGCCTGCCTCGGATACACGAGGCCCTAGGTTCGATTCCCCAGCACCACATATACAGAAAACGGCCAGAAGTGGTGCTGTGGCTCAAGTGGCAGAGTGCTAGCCTTGAGCGGGAAGAAGCCAGGGACAGTGCTCAGGCCCTGAGTCCAAGGCCCAGGACTGGCCAAAAAAAAAAAAAAAAAAGGTAGTTCTTTTGTTACCTTATCAAGTTCTCTGTTCGAAACTGATTGATTTGTTTAATAGGTAGAAAAAAACCCTGTCACTATCATATGGAAACTTTGTGGCATGTGCAGTTTTATTTGTGCTTTAGTGTTCCTAAAGAAAAAGAAAGTACCTTAGCCTGGTCCAGTACAACTGTACTAGGACTCAAGAATTCATCTAGGAGAAAACAGTCTCTCCAGCAATTCATTCATTGTATAATCTACAAATACTCTGCTTAGGATACATTTGTGAATAAAATAGATATCCTCATAAATATGCATTTTTGAATTGTAAATACGAACAAAAATAAACACAACTATAATTTGTATATTGGGATTATCTGTTCTAGAATATCACCAACAATCCAGAAAGTAGATCAGTATATGAGTATTTGGCAGTGCTTGTTTGGATTAGTGACAAAGTTCTATCACCTATGTTTATAGAAACCTTGGGTACATGTATTTTGAATAAACTAGGTTACTTCTAAGAGTTTCTGGTCTATGAGAGAAATAATATACATTTTTATACTTTCAGGAATTCTATTCTTCATTCTGAAATTTTTAAGGGGACTAACTTAAATACTTAGTACTGTGTGTGTCTAGGCACTCATTATTCTAGTGAATCAGTCAAGGTCAAGTAGTAAGAAATGTGTGATTTGTATTGTGAGTGGTTTCATAGCTATTATTATTGTTACACTATTTGTGTTTTAGGATAGATAAATGTCTTCACATATATAAACATTTGTACAGTAAAAATGTTTTCCAGCATATAAAAGGATGGATGAACATTTCATATAACTCCTAAGGTATATCTTAAGATCTGATATTACTGCTCAGTACAGGGCCTACCATTATGAGAAAGTCCAAGCTACTGTACAAAAATCATGCCCTAAGTTTAAGACGTTAAGAAAAAGTTGACCACTTGGGAAATAATAAAAAATAATACACTATTAAGCTGGTGAAAGTCAAATTGCATTATCAGTGCAATTACTGATAACACGATTCACAGACAGACAACAATGATTAAACAGATATGCCCCAAGGCCAGTGTTGAATAAGGAATTAGTATTATTGCTCTGCACACATGTGGGGATCAATTTTATGTCTAAATTGAAAGTAGGAAGATAGTTTTGCTCCAAAGCCACTTAAAACTCCATCTTTCTAGAAAGCTGATATGCCTGGGAAAAAGGCAGATTGCAATTTACCTCAAGTCTACTACAATGTAGCAAAGTTATTGGACTGCAACACAACCAAAATTGACTGAAGACATTTGAGAAAAGTAATAATTGTCAAAGAATAGTCAACAGAGATTACATTTCCCCAGACTTTAAATAAATAATTTAGTAAACACTAACCATCCCACTGGTCGATCCATCATAGATTTAATTAAAGAAGATGATAAAGGACATATAATGGAACTAAATTGGAATATTTCACTAAGACAGGTCTTTCTGAGATCCTTTCACAATCTTCATGAAGTTAAAAGCCATCATGAACCCATTTTTTAAAAATCTGTATCTTTCCCTAGAATATAGTACTTTATTCTCCATGTTTTGTTTTGATAATACTAAGATAAGAAGGATACTGCTTTTGGTAAATTTCAATTGACTTTGCACTTATTTTATTTTGAGTGATCCAACGTTTTTACTGGAGAAAGTCAAATAGTATTTTCAAAGCATTTTTTTCTTTCTAATTAGATTTACTATTAAGTGGATTTTTGTAGAAACTCTCCTGTGTCTAAAAATAGATCAAGTTAAAAGTGAAAAAAATATATGCAAGATATTCTGGGAGCTCACAGGTAATATTAAAAACAAATGGTATACTCATTACCTTACTTATGTAACTATAGTCCCTATTGTACATCACTTTTTCCCCCTTCCTGAGGTTTGAATTCTGGGTGCAGTCCCTGAGTTTCTTTTGCTCAAGGTGAGCACTCTACAACTTAAGCCACAGTGCCATTTCTGGCTTTTTTGAGTAGTTTATTGGACGTAAGAGTTTCATGGAGTTTCTTGCCTGGGCTGGCTTTGAACCACAATTGTCAGATCTCAGCCTCCTTAGTAGCTAGAATTACAAGCATGAGACACCAGCATGCAGCATCACCTTTACAACAACAGGACAATTAAAAATGGCATTTTAGTGTCTTACTATACATAACAAGTTAAATGATACCAAACACTGTGGCTTTCCAAAAATTATATTTTAAGATGATCTTTACTTTTACATATTTTATAATAGAAGAATTTGTTTTACATTATCATCTTATAGGAAAGTCATTTATGTTTTTGGTATCTAGTTGATTCTTTCTTTGTTATTTGATATAGAGAATAAAATACTCAATTACTTTTAGTGGTGCGTCTCAAAATAGTATGCCAATTACAAATACTAAGCTTGATCCCTCACAGATATTCTTCTAAGTACATGGAAAAGATTTAATTTAATGATTTAGTTAGGTTAATATTAACCTGGAGAATATTAGGAGCTTCAGTGTTATGGAGTCTTTGAGTTTTAACAAGGTTAAGGGTGTAAAGGACAAGGCTTTTAGAAACTTCTCTATAGGAAGAGTTTTAAGAGATTCTAATAGATGTGTCACCATGATTTCTTGATGTTTTATGAATTTGAGAAGGACCTTGTTGAAGGAGCATGTGTTGTTTTCTTCACCAGCTAATAAAACTAGCTCAATTCTGGTCTAGTAGAGAAAGGTATTTCAGCAAGGTTGGAGACTAACTGCTATGGACCTTGCTCCTAGCAATTTAGATCATCTTTTCTTGTTCACCTCTATCAGTGAAGTAGGAGACCACGCTTCAGTGTTGGTCCAGACATGATGTCTTGATTCATATCTGTAAATGGTCTTCTCCCACTACAGAAACTTCTGTAAACTTCTGGGTTTTGGGGTTTTTGTTTGTTTGTTTGTTTGTTTTGGTTTTTGGCCAGTCCTGGGGCTTGAACTCAGGGACTGAGCACTGTCCCTGGCTTCTTCTTTTTGCTTAAGGCTAGCACTCTACCACTTGAGCCAGAGCACCACTTCCGGCTTTTTCTATATATGTGGTGCTGAGTAATCAAACCCAGGGCTTTATATATACCAGGCGAGCACTTTACCACTAGGCCATGTTCCCAGCCCTTCTGTAAACTTCTGTTTCTCTTCCATGACACATATGCATTTTACCTCCCAAAGACAGCAAACAGGAAACATGGACACATCATTGGATTACCATGGCTGTTACATCTGGATGTTTCCACCAGCCTGCCGTTTTGATCATAGCATGCCATTGCTTGGTAGCGATATCCTTGTCCACATTCTTTGACATCTCCTTGTACTTTCATTCCCATCAAGACATCCACTTTTCCTTCTGGTAAAATACAATCCGACCAGTTGCCCACTGGCTGAAGAATGTGACTGTCACAGGGACAATACTGAGTCTCAATCAGGGGATACAATTGGGGATTTTTACATTTTTCCTTCTTTTTACTTTTGCCTGTAGAAAGAGAAACACCAGAAAAGCTCAGTCTGAAACAGTATTACTACCAGCATCGAGCATTCCTAAATTATCCACTTTCATCAATTTACTTCCTCAGTTTTTGATGTTTAAGAGTAGTCTATAAATAAAGCTATTTTTCTCACTCCAAAGCATTTTTCAAATCAATTTTTGTTTGCTTTGGTTGTTTTCCATGGTGATAATTTCCTTATTTTAAAAATAGCTCATTTTGCTGTTTCAACAATTGTGTTCATTTTTATACTCTGAAATGATTAAAATCCTCAAAATGGACCATGTGTTTCCTTTTTCCACTGTCTGGAGGGTTCGAATTAACTGTATAAACTGCATAAAATATCAGATAGGGAGAGATCGGTACTCCTTGGGCTGCATAGTTTCTTAATAATTGCAAATAGAACGGTAGGATTATAATTCTGAATACAGAGTTTTGAGCTTCTTTGCTTGCAGTTTTGTATCTTCCAAATTTCTGAAGAACAATAATTTTTATATAGTTGATTATTAGCCTACAAAATACCATAAATAATGACACTTAAGAGTAACATGTTGGGCTGGGGATATAGCCTAGTGGCAAGAGTGCCTGCCTCGGATACACGAGGCCCTAGGTTCGATTCCCCAGCACCACATATACAGAAAACGGCCAGAAGCGGCGCTGTGGCTCAAGTGGCAGAGTGCTAGCCTTGAGCGGGAAGAAGCCAGGGACAGTGCTCAGGCCCTGGGTCCAAGGCCCAGGACTGGCCAAAAAAAAAAAAAAAAAAAGAGTAACATGTTTTAAAAATTTGAATGTAAAAGGGGTGGGGGTGGACAAATGAAATCATGAAGTGGGAAGAATGTGGTCAAAAATCCAATATATATCCTACAAAATTAAGAAAAATGAGGGAAAAGGTGATGAGTGAGAATGTTGAAAGAGGTGACATTGATCAATACTCATTGTATTCATAAATTACTTAAAGATAACAAACCTCTTATATATGTACATATGCTTGAAAACCATAATTATTCTGTATTTATCTTCATATCTAATATGTTCCTTAATAACTATATTGAGTCACATTATGTACCTATAAACTTCAAAGGCTTAATTATATCACTTTCAATAGTTTTCTTATTATGGTGGTTCATTTGTAGAAAGCATTCAAGTTTGAACAATCTCCTAGCACCAATATTTCCAGTTATATCTGAATTTAATTCAGCATGAGTGCTCTTGTTTTTGTTCATTTTGTCACCTCTTTTTAAAAAAAAATCATTGTGAGTTTCTCTTTACATGTAGATAGAGAGCTAATCATACACTCATCCAAGGAGAGAGAGAGCACAATGACAACCTAACCCCATGGCAGTGAGAAAGGTTACTAATGGGGCCTCCTTTCCTCTTTGCTCCAATAACTTCAAAGAGTCTAGAAAATTCACAAAAAAACTAATCTAAGCCAAAAACTCATAATGACCCTTCATTTATTATATAGGGCATAGGCTGCTTTGTCCTCTACTAAAATGACATCATGCTTCTGTTATTGCCATCTTACATTAAAACACACACCCAGATCTATTGACATCTTTAATATAAGAAAGGCCATGCTGGGCACTAGTGGCTCATGCTACTCAGGTGGCTGAGATCTGAGGATTGCAGTTCAAAGCTAACCCAGTCAGGAAACTGTGAGATTCTTATCTCCAACTAACCACCAGAAAACCAAAATTGGCACTGTGGCTCAAGTGGTAGAGTGATAAGCTATGAGAAGAAGAGCTCAGGGACTGTGCCCAGGCCCCAAATTTAAACTCCATGACTGATGAAAACACAAAAAACAATAAAAACAAAACTGCCACTGTAAGACACTTTTCAGATAATCTGTTGCAAAGCACTTGGTCTCACTTTCATTGTGTTTTTCTATTTTGACAAGAGTTGGCTCTGATCAGCACAGGAGTTTTGACCTGCTCCATTTCCAACCTGGGCCAGTTCACGCCTCCTTAGGCAACCTGGTGTTTCCCCACTCCCGGGAGGTCACCATATTGATGCCGAATTTAGTGTGGACACCTGATCGGCATAGGGCACTGCAGCCCAGAACTCCTGGACTCAAGCCATCCTCTGGGCTCAGCCTTCCGAGTAGCTGGGATTACAGACGCGCGCAAAATGATGGGCAAGTGAATTTTAAAGATATTTATTGAATAAGAAGCAAAGACAGAACTAAGCCATGACCTAAAATATCTTTTGTATTTTTTCTTTGTACCCAGATTAATTTTGGCTTTAGGAACAACTTCTTTGTATCCCCCTACTCCATTAGCTCTTGGTTGGGTGGGATTGACCCCAGGACATGCTTCATGATGACAGAATGCGCTTTCTCATGACAAAGACCAATATAGAAACTTAAAAATATTCCTTTCCAAATGCACTTTCTAATTTTTTGCTTTTAAAATGGAATATTGAAAATTTTATTGTATTTGTACTTAATTTTTGTTCTCATCTAAATGTGCATTTTCTGACTGTATAGAAGAAACTTTGTTATGTAATTTAATAATAAATATCTAAATGGTGAAAAAAAAAACCAGTTGGCTCTGGCATCCCAATTATTCTTACCAACAATCGTGCGCTTTCTGGTCCTAACCGCACCACAGTCACCATTGCAGGAAGAAAACTTGGACCAGCTGGTAAATTGACAGTCATCTTGGCAGGGGATCTGGCAAGCTTGGGTCAGAGCTGGTACAGGGCCTGCATACCGAAGGCATTCGTGGATACTAGCTTGCCCTCCATCTTGTTTTCGACAAGTAATGGCTAGAAGAGAAGCATAGTCTGATTACTCTATAATTTAGAAATTAGCTTAGCATTTATCCAAACAGTGCAAGAATCCTCTTGTAATCCCTTATGTATGGTAGAAATATAGCAGAAGAGTTTTTTTTTTTTTTTGTTTTTTTTTTTTTGGCCAGTCCTGGGCCTTGGACTCAGGGCCTGAGCACTGTCCCTGGCTTCTTCCCGCTCAAGGCTAGCACTCTGCCACTTGAGCCACAGCACCGCTTCTGGCCGTTTTTCTGTATATGTGGTGCTGGGGAATCGAACCTAGGGCCTCGTGTATCCGAGGCAGGCACTCTTGCCACTAGGCTATATCCCCAGCCCAACAGAAGAGTTTTTAAATAATCACATTGTAGACATTATATTCATTTTGTAAACTTTTATAAAAATAATGCTTAGTCCTCACTGGTTTTTGTGGCACAGAAAAGCAACACACACACACACACACACACACACACACACACACACACACATACATACTCTCTCTCTCTCATACACAGACTAAGCAGATTTTACTTGTTTCTATTAGGATGTTAATTCATTTCACTAGTGGAATGTATTTACAAATGATTTTTATTATGTACATTTATATGTTCAGAGTTTCTAATAATCAGTTTCAATTTCCATTAATATCAATTTATAATATTAGAATTTGTCTCCCTCTATATATAGATGTTCTGTTTTTTTCTGAATAATTGTTTATTTATTGTCAAAGTGATGTACAGAGGGGGATGCAGTTTCATACGTAAGGCAGTGGGTACATTTCTTGTACAATTTGTTACCTCCTCCTTCATTTCCCCCCTCCCCTCTTCCCCTTTCCCTCTCCCCCCATGAGTCCAGTTGGTTTACACCAAATGGTTTTGTAAGAATTGCTTTTGGGGGCTGGGGATATAGCCTAGTGGCAAAAGTGCCTGCCTCGGATACACGAGGCCCTAGGTTCGATTCCCCAGCACCATATATACAGAAAACGGCCAGAAGCGGCGCTGTGGCTCAAGTGGCAGAGTGCTAGCCTTGAGCAAAAAGAAGCCAGGGACAGCGCTCAGGCCCTGAGTCCAAGGCCCAGGACTGGCCAAAAAAAAAAAAAAAAAAAGAAAAAAGAATTGCTTTTGGAGTCGTCATTTTATCCTTTGTCTCTCCATTTTGATATTCCCAAATAACCAAATGGTTTCATCCCACATATTATTTCTTCTTAAGATATAAATCATTTAAAGCAAGGAATGATTTCATTACTTACTGAACAAAGATAAAAACATTGCTTTAAGGTAAGAGGTCTTAAAGAAAGCGAGTAAGGGATGCTTACAGTCTCCTCTCTGCTGCTGCTGCTTCCTCCATTGGTTTTTAAAAAACAATCCACTCATTCATTGAGGAAGCAGATGAAGTATTTAAACTGCCATCCTAAATTTAAATCTTTGTTGAGTTACCTTACATGGCCCATAGACTCATATGGATCAACATTTATGGAGCTTTCATGTTTAAAGTTGAGAGTGAAACTTCTGCTTGTCAACCTTCTGCAGAATTTCATCATCCTCAAATTAAAGAAGGAGCCTGACATTTGTACCCTAAATCACAGTAAGGGCACAGAGGGCCCTCAGGTTAGACATGTCTTGCACCTGTGAACTGAGACCAAACAGCTTGTAGTGCCACTGGGTAATGAGGTATGGAAAGGATACAGGTGGCAATTTGAGCCAGAAAAGATGATCTTTGTATAGATGAACATGACTTGATGTCATGGCAGTAGGAACAGTTACAGTGAATTGGCCTTTGCTGTTTGTGAAAATGCAAGTTAATTCTCTCCTATGATTTCTTTGGCTAAGGACAAAGAACTGGGCCTTAGATCTTTTTAAAACCTTCTGATAATTCAGTGTTTCATTTGCATCAGATTACCTATAATACTACTGAACATGATGTTTGGACCTAGCCAGAGTTCCCGGATAGGGTCTCTGTCATGGAGTTAAGGAATAAGAATATTTTTAAGTTACTCAGGCAATTTATTTGAGGATTTAAGGTACAAGGAAAGTTCTAAGATAGAAAGCTTTCTGGTATGTGGTCCATTTTGTCACATGTCAGTGTAATCTAAGAAGTTTTAAACTTTTAGAGATGTTGCTATTTTATGGAAAGCATCATAGGGACTTATACAGGGATTGAATGAAAACATTTTTTTCAGATTTGTCCCATTAACACATTAATAGTACATCAAAAGTGAAAAATAAGGGCCTAGGAATATGGCCTAGTGGCAAGAGTGCTTGCCTCATATGCATGAAGCCCTGGGTTTGATTCCTCAGCACCATATATATAGAAAATGGCCAGAAGTGGCGCTGTGGCTCAAGTGGCAGAGTGCTAGCCTTGAGCAAAAAGAAGCCAGGGACAGTGCTCAGGCCCTGAGTTCAAGGCCCAGGACTGGCCAAAAAAAAAAAAAAAAAAAAGGACTAAGTGAAAAATAAAACAATGATACAACAATGGCATCAAAAGTGAAAAAAAAACCAGGATTTCATCTATAGCAGAACTATATATTATTCAAATGCCTCACACATCCCTTTTATCCTACATACACCTGCACTGCCTAAAATCTTAAGTACTTCAGCTTAGTGGAAATGAAAAACATGTAAAAATGTCGAGAACAGAATATTCCCATATCTGTTCTGTAAACCCAGGAAGCAGTCCATTCTCCTTATCTGACTTCTTTGACAGTGTACTTTTGGAACAAATAATTCACACAGTGTTATCCAAACAAGGAGCCACAGCACCATTTGTACAATATATTAAAATTTTATCATACATCTCAATACATATCATACAGCAATTCAAACACAAATGCAATCTGAAATGAACTTCCTTCTGCTGGGTGAATATGATATTACAAATGTTTGGAAAGGGAGCCATCTGCTTTTTTGAAATTTATAAATCCTAAAATTCATTTTAATATGTTGAAAATAGAGTGGTTTTAGTCGTTGAATGGATGGCTCACCCTGAGACAACTAATGAGAAGTAATAGCTGAATGAAATGTGTGTCCTGAGTTCGACCACAGATCATACAAAGAATGTTAAGGAAATACGTAGATATCCAAAAATTCTGGAGTTTAGTTAAGAGTAATATAGCTAGGTTGATGACTTTATTGTAACACATGTACAGTATGTACATGTTAAGATAGGTAAGATGTTAGATTTATGGGATGTGGGGAAAGAAGTGAATAAGAACTCTCTATAGTGTCACAGGAATGGTGGGACAAAGGATGAATCAGTTTAACAGTGATACTTGCCCATATGCTGCAAATGGACTTTACAACTTGGGGGGAGGGAAATGAGGGGGAATGATGGGAGAAAATGTGGGAGGAGGTAACACTGTTCAAAAAGAAATGTACTCATTACCTGACTTAGGTAACTGTAACCCCTCTGTATATCACCTTTACAATAGAATTTAATTTTAAAAAACTCCCTATATTTTTCTGCAACTTTTCTGTCAATTTAATATCACTCCAAAATTAAATTTATCCTAAAAGGTAAAAACAAATATGCAAATAAATAAGAAAAGATGACTCATATGAAGCACAACTTCTTAGGACACCAGAAAGCTATATATATTCAGAAAATTGTATCTATGTTTGCAGGTATAAAGATTACAGAAGTTCTCCTTTGGCTTTGAGGCTTTCTTAAGCAAGTTGGGTAGCAGCTTATGCTGTGCTGTAGAATGGGACAGGAAAGTTTCTTTGTGAGATCAGCAACTCTCAATTACTTCAAAGGAAATTCCATATTCAAATCTATGCTGATTATATACATTTATTTCATATATATGTATATATATTTACAACAGGCATATCAATTTTTAGCTATGTGTCATAGTAAAAGCTGGAAACATAGGGGCATCAATGAGGGTAACTTGTGGGTCACAAATGAGTCACATCAGGCAAGCATCAATACTGAAAAAAATTCATCCATATAAATAAGAAAGCTAGCTTCTTCAGCAAATACATGCTATGAGAAAGGTAGTTTAAACAGTTACGAGATTAAAAATGGCTAAAAATTACAGCTACAAGGACAGTTTGGAGACGTTTTAAAACCCTGACTTGAACAAACTGATTGTGGGCACAAATTTTTGTGACAAGGGAAAATTAACCATGGCTTGAATATTAGACAATATGGTCGTTGATTTGGTTTGATGTGACAATTATTATTGTCATGGTAAAAGAAAAAAAGTGTTTGTGGGTGGTATACTCTTTACCTTGGAGTTACTCTAAAATACTCCAGCAAAACTCATTTTAAGGCATAGTGAAGGGTGTTGTAATGAACAAGAATGGTAACAAATTTAAAATGACAATTTTATAACTAATATTCATATTAGCTTCTCTATTTATTTACTTATTTATTATGCATTTAGGTTTTTTTTGGCAATAGTAGAATTTGAATTCATGACTTTCTGCTTGCTAGACATACCCTGAAATCCTTTGTTTACTTTTATTTATGTCTGGAACTTTCCAGTAATTTAAATAGCAAAGATTATTAAGTTGAGTAAGCAGAGTCAGTTGCAAAATGCTTTTATGTAAGTTGACTTCTGAAGTACATTTTATAAAATTTTCATTTTTTAAAATGTTTTAGTTGGTCCTGGGCCTTGCACTTTCTTAGCTTATTTGTTAGGCAGTACTCTACCACATGAGCCATATCTCCAGCTTTGAAGGATGCTCTAGATTGGAAAACACTAAAAGTTCCTGGGATGAAGGGGGTCGCTGGCACTGGGTGAGCCTTAGCATTTATCGGGGTATGTGAGCGGGAGGCTAGTAATGCAGTTATGAAGTAACTAATACAATTCATTATATTTATTCATCTTCCTTTTATTGAAGAGGAATAAGTCCCCTTATTTTTGAGTTTGCACAACAAAAGAGTGACTTGTCAGTGGACAATACTGCAGGATATAAGGTCATGCTTCCATTTTGTTTGGAAGTCAGAATGAAATAAATTGTTATTTCTATATATGCACATGTAGAAGTTCCTACAGAATAAGAGCAATGTCTTAATGCAGTGAATGCTCTTGGATTCTGTGTAACAGAGTTCAAGGGATTCAGAGACCATATTTACTAAATCTGACAATATAAACATGGTTCATTCCACTGAGACAATGTCTAGGTAGCTTTGAAGACAATATGTTTGGCTAATCTGATTGGGTGATTAGATGAGTGATTTTCCCCATAGTTTTATGAAAAAAAGGTAACAGAATAAATTAGAAATGAAAAAGAAAAGGGTTAAATTGAAGGAAAGCTAGCTGCCAAGAGACCTAATTGTGTTTAGAAGTGAGACCAGATCTATAAATAATGCAAGAGTGTTTACTAGGTGGGTATAAATGATCTTTCTTGTATGAAAGAGTTTCACTGACACATTTGCTAAATCATACCTCTCAATTACAATTTGAGAATGTATTGTAATTCTCGTAGAATGTACTTCATTTTTGCATTGCTCTTCAATAGTTTCCAATGAGTCCCCAGTCTCATTGATGCTCATAATGTATGTGGAAATGCTAGTATAATCTGCCCGGAAATCATAATCAGCTCCCGCTGGAGTAGCTCAGATCAAGGTCAGCTAGTCTGCAGCTGGGATACTGGAAGGCTCCAATGACAGCATGGGTATATAGAGCCATTGCAGACACAGTGTGGGGCCAAGCTTATTTTATGAGTTACTAGGCTATTTAAAAATGGCAACTACTAATAAACATTTTATGACAAGACTCTTGGAGAGGTGGAAAATAGAGTCAAAAAATCTCAAACCAAATAGAATGCTTATATGATTAGAATAAAACGTAGTAAGCTGTTTTTGTGGAAGCTTCAAATGACAGTTTATAAAAGTGAAGATGACAAAATCTAGGTAATAACTCATATACATGTTAGCCAAAAGACAATTTTAAAGATCATCAAGTATAAATTTTCTATAAAGCAAAGCTCCTTCTCTTTGTTCTGTTTAATTATCTTTCTGCTTAAAATCTTTTGCTTATGATTACAGAGCTCTAGTTATCTGAAAGTTAACCGGTTAATATGTGTTGCTGAGATCAATTGGCTCAGATATTTGGGGCCTAACTTTATTAACATCTAGTCTTCTGAAAAGAATGGTGGGTCTGAGATTTAAATGAAAGATACATGGTACCAGTACAGACTAAGACACTTAACTTCAGATTTAAATCTATTTACACATAAAAAGAAACCTACAATGTAGTTAAATATTACAGTCTAAATATCTCACATCCCACAAGTTATTTTGATTACTTTTGAAAGGTGGAGATTTATAATCAGCCTTCTTCCCTTCTTCCTTCACCTCCCCCCTTCCTTTCTTCCTTTGTTCATTTCCTTCTTTCTTTTACTCTTTTCATTGCTTTTCCTTCTTTTCTTTTCCTTTTTTTCCCTCTCTTCCTTTCTTTTCTTTTTTTGTGATGCATGAAATAAAACATTTCATTATTATTAGCTTCACTCTTCTCCTTTCTTTTCTTTCTTTGTTTTCCTTGTCTTCCTTTTCCTTTTTAACATTTTAAGTTAATAAGTGACACCAGATAAGAACTTCTAGGGAAGGACAATGCTTGCAAGAGGATACATTCAAATTATTTAAAGAGAATTTATTACAGGAAAAGACTGGTGTCAGTCTTTAATATGGCACATAGGCAGGCAAGAGTACAAAGAAGCCCAGGGCCCGGGCTAGGTCGTGCTGACCGCAGGGATTATTAAGTCTCTTAACTCTAGTTCCATATTAGCCCACCAAAGTACACATGGCAGGAGATGGCATGGGGATAAAGAGGAAAATTATGAAAGAGCTAATATGAATTAATTTAAATGAAATCTTTTAATATAAAAGAGATATGGTCAAGAGAGAAAGGTGGGAAGCTAGGATTCTGATTTGGACTGGCCCAAATTGTAATTATTATGAGGCATATGTTTTATTTTGAAAGCTAATGCAGTGATACTTCATCTATACCCACAATATCACCAATGAGATAATACTTTGGTATTCTAAATACAATCTAAATTGTAGAAAATCACAATAGAGGGAAAAGAAAACAGAGTTACAGTTCTACTAAATATCCATGTGCAAGTGACTTGAATCATATAAACCAATTATTAGACCTATTAAATCTTATTTGTCCCTTGTTTAAAATCTTTTCTGCCTCCTTTATTTTTACTTGCATGCCAAAATTGATGGCTTACACTGTTACACTCAGTACCTAAAGCCTTACTAATATCTTTCACTATTTCTATTTTCCTTTTGAAAAAAAAATCCATTCATTCTTCTTTTCCTGGTATTCAATATCCCCCAGAATACAGGTTCTGGTTAACACATTCATAGGAACTGTGGGAAAATCCATCAGTGTTCTTCTCCCAAGTACACAGATTTTATTTCTTGTTATTTTGTTTGATTCATTCTGTATTTAAATGCCATTTCTCTCTTACTATGCCCTATCAGGTAGCTACTCTTTTCATCTTTTTATAATTCTTTAGTGGTTACTGACAATATATACTACTAGGAACACATTATATAATATGCCTTGAAACTTAAATTATGTGTATTTCCTTCCGTAAGAAATTAACAATAATTATTTCTTGTATGGATTCCCACAACAGGCTGGGACTAGCACCATGAAGGAAGCATGATGCATATAGCATATGTAATAAATATTTGCTTTAGGAAATAAAAAAAATGTGTGGAATGATCTTGAGGAAGCTTGAATTCAAGTTACCTTTTTTTTTTTTTGAATTTTTATTGATTTGATCTGGGATACCATGTATGATGGAAAAATGCCTTTTATTTGGAGAAAAATTATTCCTTTTTTTTTCTTTCTTTTTTTTTTTGCCAGTCCTGGGCCTTGGACTCGGGGCCTGAGCACTGTCCCTGGCTTCTTTATGCTCTAGGCAAGTACTCTTGCCACTAGGCCATATTCCCAGCCCCAAATTCCCTATTTTTAAAAGTCCTTATTTTTTCATATTTCTCATATGCAAAAGTTTTTATTTCAAATATAAAATTTAGTTTAAAATAACATTAACTACCTTTGTAGTTTCTCGAATCAGTGTGCAAAGATGATAAAATGAATACCTCTGTCTTCTCTAAGTACACGAGACCTTCTCATTCCAGTTGTGCAGTCTACTATGATCTCATTCAGAAGGTGTGCAGAAAGAGCTAAGAGTGTTATGACAGAATGTGCATGTTTAAATCAGGGAATTTGCATTTCTTAGGGAAATGAGATGACTGTTAATAAATAGGAGATAAAGACTAAAACTTTAATCAGTTACAAAACCAATCATTTGAAGCTAATGAAACGAAGCAAGGCTTAAAGGCTAGACATTGACTTGTTCTATTTTATTAGAATAAGTAGAAAGGTAAAAAGATACAAGATGAGATCAGTTCAATAAAGGAAGCCTAGCATTTGAGGTAGGAAAGAATGTAGATAATGTTCACAGAAAAGTGAGTAGATTATGGCTCGGAAGATTTGTGTTATAGCCTGGGATGGTTTTGTGGAGAGCTATAAACATCAAGGTTAGCATTTTAGGGCTTGTTTGATAAGTACTAGGAACAAGTACCCGATGCAAGCAGTATTTTATCTGTCACTGCGTATGGAATAAATTGAAAAGACAAGACACTTGGCTTTGCATACCAGCTAAGATACTGTTATAAGGTTTAGATAACAGAGGCTCAAACTACAAGCACTAAAAAGAAAATCTAAGTTATAATGCCAAAGAATAAAGGTTTTAAAAATAAGTCTCTAAGTTCAAGTGTTTTGTAGAATGGGTCATAGTGGATGCCTATGTGCTCTGTTATTTATGCCTGGTGACAAATAACTGCAGTTAGTGGTTAAAACAGAGATTGTAGAGAAGTTGAAAATAAATCAACTATAGCATGGAGCCTCCCACCTCTGGCTTGTCGTCCAGGCCCACAGCCTTCCTGCACTCCAGGGATGTCCTGTTGCACACTCCAAGGGACTAACTGGCACCGGCGCCATTTGTGAGTCTTCCACCTACAAGAAAGAGCAGAAGCTCAATACAGAAGAACGAAAGTGTTAGGCAAGCCACACAGAGATTCAGCAGCACAAAAACATGACTATGACCACTCAAAGAGGAGGTTATTCAAGAATGCTCAGTCCTGGGTTCAATTGAGATATTCATTAAGAGATTATGAAAACCTGCATTTCCTGTAGCTTAAGAGAACATCAGATTCTTCTATTTTTTTTTTAACAAATTACTGGAGCTAATAGCATAGCTGGGAAACAGATACACATTTTATTGAGATAATTATTAAGGTGTTATGAACATATTTTCTAAAGCACTGGACAAGATCATATTATTGCCAGGTTCTATAGAAATAGACTCTACAGAGCTGGAAAACATTCGACTCCTTGATTCAGCCTGCCAAGAGACACACTAGAGTACCAGGAATGTTGTCTGCTGATATGTAAACTATGTTATTTGTATTCAAACTACAAGACTGCATTCAAGTCATGAATCTTTTATACAGGAATGCTTTGATTATCATTAAATTCAGCAACTAAAGTTATAACACATCTTAACAACCAATAAGCTTGGCCTAATAGCTGATAATGTTCATGGTATAGACATGCAATTATACCATTGGCATTTCAAAATAAAAGACTGATGTATGAAGATGGCAAGTTCAACCAATTTCTATTTAAATTGTTATTTTGTGATAACTTTCATTGGTGTCCCCATATTGTATTTGTTGTCAGAATTGCAATTACATTCAGCATCAAGCTTCAATTAGTAATTTTCATTCTTAATTGTAAGAAGGCTACATTTTTTCTAGAAAATTATGACGATGCACAGCTTCAATGAGTATAATTTATCTTTTCAGTGATCACAGGTGGACATAACAGACATCTTACCAGCATCATGGACATAGCTATGCCATTTCCTGAGCCAGCATGATAAAATGTATGAGAAACAGATGCTTTTTAGAGCCAGGAGAGAAATGCTTAGACTATTCTCCTACGTGAAAAGAAATTGCTTCCTAAAGCGTATGTGTATCGTGATTATTAGACAATTTTCTGCATTTCCTGTACTGTAGTTTTAAATCAACATCCGATAGTCTCTCAAACTACTGGAGCTAATAACACAGCTGTGAAACAAAGTGTTTGCCTCCTTGGAGATATTTCAGAAATAGAGCAGTTTTCTCAAATGGAAGCAAGAAATGGCAGCTATAGCCATAAACATCCCCAGCACACACTGAGCAACATCCCGGTCCTCAGCAAGCACACAGCCTGTAGAAGGAACAAACTTCCTTTTCCCCATTGCCTGAAAGAATGTGGCCTGGACATGCTGCTCAGGTCATTGCTCGCATAGCTTTTCTTTATTACCTGTAGCTTTGACACACTTGAGAGGCCTCGCAGGCTTTCTCCTCATAGAGAGGATCGGTGCAGTCCCGACCTCCATTGGCTGGCAGCTGAATGATGACTCGATGCCGAGATTGTTTCCTGACTCCGGAGTCCCCTGGAATAAGGTGATTTTTAACCTCTGTACTTTGCATTAAAGAAAGTCTCTAGACACCAGTTGGTATGAAGAAATTACATTGCCTCCAGCACATGTGCCCTTAATATCCTTGCGTGAAAGGCCTCTCTAGTGTAATAATTTACTAAATGTTCCCAAAGACACGTTTATTGAAAACCCCATCAATTTATTGCTTAACACGCAAAGGATGAAGAAAACAGTCCCACAGTCAACTAGATTTTCTAGTACTCAGTTAGAAGTAATTATACTTTGTGCATATGTCTTTCCATGCCATTTCGCATAGTCCTGGTAACTATATGGGATGCACACCCAAGTGTAATGAATCTTCCCTTGAAGCATATTTTTAGTGTTATAATGTGAGATTTCATTTCCTTACTAGTCACTTCATTTGAAAAGCATAACTTGTAAATTTTTCCAGTCAATCGTTATTCATGATAAACAGTCTAGGGTCTTCAATTCAGGATCTAAATAAAAAATTAAGAATCTAATGCAGCAATATGAAAGTGGTTTATTAGAGGGAGATATTTTTGAACTTTGGGCCTGGGTGCTGTCACTGGGCCCCTTTTGCTCAAAGCTAGTTCTCCACCACTTGAGCCACAGCACCACTTCTGGCTTTTTCTGTGATTAATTGGAGGTAAGAGTCACACAGACTTTCCTGCTCAGGCTGGATTTGAACCTCAATCCTCAGATCTCAGCCACCTGAGAAGCTAGGATTACAGGTAAAAGGCACCAGCACCTGGCTTAGAGGTCGATTTTTTAAAATGCAATTTTACTGTTATTATTAAGGTATTGCACGGAGGGGCTACCATTTCATAAGTCATAATTTCTTTTTTTTTTTTTTTTGGCCAGTCCTGGGGCTTGGACTCAGGGCCTGAGCACTGTCCCTGGCTTCTTCTTGCTCAAAGCTAGCACTCTGCCACTTGAGCCACAGCGCCACTTCTGGCCATTTTCTGTATATATGGTACTGGGGAATCAAACCTAGGGCCTCATGTATACGCGGCAAGCACTCTAGCCGCTAGGCCATATCCCCATCACCCCTTCCTTCACTTTCTCCCAGTTTCCCCCACCTATTCTGCCTACAAGTTGCATAGCTCATTTTTCCACTTAGTGTCTACTGAGTACCATGACTACATTTGTTCACACTTCCTTTCTCCATTTCTGAGCTCCACTTGCCTCCTTTCAAAGGACAAAATGTATTAAAACCACCCAAAACAAAAACAAAACCACTATCACCACCAACAAAACAAAAAAGACCATGTTTCCTTTTCCTGGAATTCATTTCAGTAAATAGTATTTAAAATATTCAGAGCAGTAATGCCTTTGGGTTCCTCGCCTAAGAGTACCTCCTTTGGCCTCAGTATTTGTGTGTGAATGCCAGGGTACTTGCACTTGTATTTTATTTTATATTTTTATTGTTATTATAAAGGTGCTGTATAGAGGGGTTACAGTTACTTAAGTTGGTAATGAATGCATCTCTTTTTGAACAGTGTCACCTTTACCTTCATTTTCTCCCAGGTTTTCCCTCCTGACCCTCCACCCCAAGTTGTATATTCATTTACAGCACAGTGCCTAGCGAGTATCACTGCTGCATTTTGTTCATTTTTTGTCCCATCATTTCTGTGTTCTCCTTTCCCCTCATCAAAACAGATAACCTTACACACAAGACCAAAGGTACAGAAATCTAGAACAGTAACAAAGAGAAAACAAAGAAACAAAAAGCAAAATAACACAAAATCTCTTATTTCCATTTCTAGGAACATCATTTTATAGGATCATATGTACATAGCGATTGGACCTTTGTTTTCATCTCCTGAGAATATCCTCTTTTGGTCTCACTGTGTGAATGTCTAGTTGTATTTGAGATCTATCTTCCATAAGTAAGAGAAAATGTGCACCATTTCTCTCTCTCTGAGCTTTGCTTATAAAGATATATTTATTTTTAGAGAAATGTTCAAAATAGCAATTTTTACTATACATAAACAATTCCAAATTACATTTCAGAATGGAAAGTAGAATTACCTTCAACAGAGTTTAAAAAATGACAGAAATGCTTATGATGTGGGGATATTGAAAATATTTTACATTAGAAATGTGTAGGACTTGCCAACTCTAATAAAATATATTTCTACTTAAAAATACCTTGAAAGGACGAATAGCTACATGGCATCATTGAACTTACAAAAGAGTTTCCTAAAGAATTATATTAGTAGGCCAAAGAACTCTTGATGCATTTATATTCTTTTGCTGGAGCATTAACATTTGATACGTAGGCTAGAGGAATAGGAAAATGATTCAAATTTCAACCATGTTTTGAAAAGATTCCAGTATTTGACAGTAGAGTAGATCATATGAACGTTCCTGAATTCCTGGTTGCATAAGAAAATCATTTTAGGAAAAAAACAATAAGAGCAGACTTTTCAGCCTGTGTCCTGTACTTCTTAATCGGAATCTTTAAGAGTTGAGTTTTTGAGTATAAAAAAGCATGTCAGGTAATAGAGATGTGGAGCCAGGGAAGAGAGAGAAAGAGAACAGGATCTGCTATAATAGATGGCCTGTGTGCCTTGTCCCAGTTTATGATTTTGAATTCACATATAACTTGTTAGACTCATTCCCATTGTGGGCCAAATGCTGTATTATTACATTAATTATTCTGATGAGTAATTGGAATATTATAATAATGGAGTAGGGATTTAGGGGCTGAAACTATTGGCATCAGAGTATTAGAGGTATTTGAAAATGCAGCTGTGGAGTCTTTATTTTAACAGTGCTAGTTTGAAAGCAAGCTTCAACTTTTGCATATTTAATAGGATATGTCTAAAAAAATGTCAATAGGAATTTATAAATTACTAATGCATTCTCTATTATCTTGTCTAAATGACTCCAATTTTAGAGCCCAGGTAATAAATTCCTCGAATAATTCAAAGCTAGGAAAAGTTTTGTTTCCCTTGATAATATTTTAAGAACCTATTATGCATTTTTTTGCTTTAGTCATTAGAAATTTAGAGCTAATTTTCATCTCAATTGCAACAGGGTACTTATCTTAAATTTGATTTTCTTATAAAATTTTGTTTTTCTTCCCCTTTCCCCCTTTCTTCAGTCACTACCTGGCTCTTCCTTTTATAGTTTCTATATTTTTCTTTTGTCTTATGTTTGTGATTTATCTTCATCTTTAATCTTATAAAGAGAACATACAAAGTAAATAGCCATTCTTATCATTTTCCCAGCTTTGAGGTAAGGAGGAAGGTTATTTTTTTTTTAATAAGGAAAAATAGAAAACACCAGAGACAAATGGGTTACTCAGATGGTCAAAAGTTTCAGAACCAATCATTCCTTAATTCCTTTGAAAGTCCAGATACATATTAGCAGCAGGATTAAGACCAAGGGACCTGGGGATTTGAAGGGACAATGAGTGAAACACAGTGACACCTTGTAGACTACAGCTCCTGGTCATTAGCCCCTAAATGTCTCCTGGTGAATACACAAATCTGTTCTAATTTGGGAAGCAAAAACCAAATGTTGGGTGTTTCAATTCTGTTTATTCCTTTCTCTTTGAATGCAAAAATGTCTCCTGAAATAAACTCTGAAACATTCTTCTAAGACCTCATCACAAACCCCACAAGTTTATATTCTAGGTAATTGTGCTTCTAGAAACGATGACTACTCTGTTTTACTACCTTAAATGATTCCACAATATCAATCCATTTATTCTTATAAAACATTCCAATTCTTTAAACTCATTCAGTATATAGGATAGAAAAGGTGACCTGATTAAAGTGGAACATTTCAAAATTTTAGTGCCCAGAGACAAAGTTTAATGAGGTTATACAGCAAGGGTCAGGTCATCCATATTCCTACACCCTGGGAGGCCCATTTCTTCAGGTCACACCTAAGAACTTGCATATGCACCTGCAGTAATGGCACTGAAGTGCTCAGTCCTGGCATGGAGCTTCCAGATAAGAGTTTGTCAAAGGGAATGCTATTGTACACATTGAAAAGAAAACTGAAAGGTTATTCCGTAAGTTTGACAAACTTGGGAACTTGTCATTCTCATGTTTTAGAGTCTAGAACTTTAGCCATGAAAAATACTTCCTGAAGATTCATGGGGTATACAGTCTCATTTTTCAGGTATCAGGTATTAAGGCATTCAAGCTACCCAGAAATTTATTTGACTGAAAAATTTAAAGGGCCGATGCACTGATTTGTTAAGCAGGTAGTCAGACAAATGGCAGGTAGGAGCAGCATAGTGATAGGAATTTGAAAGGAAAATGTTTAACACAGAAGAAACAAAATGTAAAGGCAGTTTTCAAGGTGCAGTGTAATTCTACTGTGCCATTGATTCAGTGGATGAGAGAAAAATATAGCTCTCACAACATTCTTCTTGGCTCCCAAGGCAATCAACCTAGAGAGAGGTAAAGACAAGAAAAGAGTGAGAGGGTGGGAGAGAGGCAGAGCTAGAGCAAGAGTGAGAGCAAACAAGGACAAGAGAGAGAGGGAGGGACAGGGAGAGGAAGAGAGAGAGAGAGAAAGAGAGAGAGAGAGAGAGGGAGAGAGGGAGGGAGTTTGAACAACCAAACATTATTTGAATACAAGTCTTGTTCAAAATTAGAATTTAAAATAATTCATATGCATAAATTATTTGTGTTGTTTGAAGTTCTCTTTGTTGAAAGTTATCAAAAGATTAAAAATATTAACAAGTGCATTGGTTTGAGGATCAAACTACATTCTACCCAATAATGATCTTTATCAGCATTGATTTTTTTTTAGAGAGGAAGAAATAACATTTTAAGTAACTCTTCTATTCTTCCTGGCACCCAAAGTTATTCTGTTACTTTTTTTTGTAGTACTACAATGTAATTTTATATCTTTAAAGCTACTTTACAAAACAGAAGAGCTCTGTATTTTAACAAGACTAAAACTTGCAAAAAACTTTACCTGTTACCTACAGAATTAAATTAAAAAGAAGCAGCCTAACCTGAATTTTGTTGCTGTTGTTGCTCTACTTCTCAAATGCACAACCTTGCTTAACATTCTTTCATTGTGGGCAGAATTCAGTGTAGTTTCAGTGAAACTTTGATGAACACCATTTCTTACCAAATAATAGGGAAATTAACCTCATGCCACTGCTTTCTTTTGTTTTCCACAACAGAAGGCTAGCTTTCTATAACACCATTGTCTTCCTGTGCTCCCTCACAGCAGTCTATGGGCGAAACAGAAAAGGCTTCTCTGGGAGAACAAAGCATCTTGGCACTGTTATGCAACAACAGCTCATTCATTCCCTGATCACTCCCAGTCTTCTTTCATTTCCTCAATACAAAATTGGAGTTATTCTTTTATAGGTCTGCGTAGGTTTAGGCTTTTGAAATATTCTTTCTCTTCTAGGAGACTTAATATTCTGTGGTTGTCACATAAAGCAGGAAGGTCAGATCAGTTCCTGGTTCCTGATTGAGATGGTCTTAACCCACCTCTCAGAGAGCCTCTTATTTCCCAGAATGCAGACTCCTAAACCTTGGTGTCCCTTCTTCAGCATCCCCAGGAACCAGGAAAGTAAAAGGTCGCAGTGTCCTCTGCATTTTAACTTATAACAGTGACCTGCCTCTCCAAATTCTCTCAAAGAATTAGACCAAAATAGACCTACTGCATCTCACTTGTGTATCAATCACTCCAAGCTTTTCATCATCTCAGACTCACTGCACCATTGCAGGCGTGAATGCAATCTGGATGCAATTTCTTAGTCCTCTCCATCTGCTTGGATTCCTGTCACTCCCACTCAAGTGGGACACTGGTCTTTCATCTTTCATCTTCACTTGCTTGGCTACTGGAAGTTCACTTCATTTCTGATTCTTTCCTTGTCCTTTTACCTTTAAGAAGTGCCAGTTCCTCTAAGCTTCTGGCATTGGCTTATCATCAGTTATACATCTGGTATTCATCACCTTGATATATTGCATTAATTAAGTGACTTTAGAACATATTTCAGTGTGATCTTTCTTTTTCCATCTCTATCACTGCTTTGGTGTCTTTTTTTGCTTTTATTTTTTATTTTTATTTTTCTGAATAATTACTTATTTATTGCCAAAGTGATGGACAGAGGGGTTATAGTTTCATACGTAAGGCAGTGGGTACATTTATTGTACAATTTGTTACCTCCTCCCTCATTTCCCTTTGATAACCACATAGTCTGTCCACTGAAGGCAATGGATTCTGAGCAATTGTATATCCTCCCATTCAATGACCTTCTCTTATATCTTGTATCAATTATGTGCTACTCTGTTATTACCAACAGTAAATATACTGTTATTTTCAACACTCTCCTTTCCCATTCTTCATAGACTGGAAGTTTAATTCTTATCTTACAAAAACTCTTCAAATTCAATAGAGACTTCCAAATACATTTCCAGGACTTCCTGTAGTAGATAATGAGACCACATTTCCCAACCAAAACCAAAACCAAAACCAAAACCAAAATAAAGTTATGTTTCAACTCTACGTAATTCTTTTTGCACTGTAGGAGCAATCCATTATTAAATTCATGCTACGTAAATAATTTAAATTTATCTTAGCAGTGCTATAATAGCTATTCTTAAATTACAAGTTGATTCTTAATACAATCACCCTAATGGGAGTCTAGAAGCGTAAACAAAAATAAAAGCATGCAGAAAACTGAAGAAGCATTACCTCTGTACTTTAGAAAATTAAAATGAGAAATAAGACTGTCATTCGTGACAAAGAGAAAAGAATTGTTCAGTTATTGAATAAATCACTCAGAGAGTGTTCATCCTTCTTCCAGAAGCAATAAGAAAAGGTCCTGTCCTGGAGGAAGGAAATATTTATCAAGGGGCCTGCCATGATACTTTTATGTCTATAAGTCGTAAAAGTAAAATAAAACCAAATTGGGAACAAATACTCATCTTGTAAATGCCTCATGGCACATTAAGTGGTGGCAGAGAGACAATATGGCCATTTTTCTCTTTCCTTTATTCTCAATCCTGAGGGTCACATTGAATCTGTAGTGAATCTGTCCCCTGCTCTTTCTTGCCATTGACAGCTCTGTATACTGACAAAATCACTATATGCCTTTTCATTCATTCAGAATTGATGAAAATAAGAAATACTCATCAAGATTTGAATCACTTCAGTTTGATCTATATCATACAATTTCTCTCTCTTTTTTATAATTCAACATGTCAGTTTATCAATGAAATGCCTCTTGACCAATGCTTCCCCATCCATCATTCTCCCTGCATCTGTTCCAACCCCACCCATCTCCTGTAGTTACCAGGTTCCATTTTCCACTGAATGTTATAGTTATATTCATTCATTCTTCCTCTTTCCATTTGTTGGCTCCCATCTCCTTTGGGCCTCGGCACACTTGGGCAGAACACATTTCAGTTTTCTGAAATGTGTTTTATTAAACTGCATGTTAGTTGGTAGTTATACCATGGGAATCCTCCCCTGAATATACTGTATTTTGGTTAATTTTCTTATGTATGGATACATATTGGTCATGTATATGTTTTCATTATGTCCTAACATTTCAAGGCACTTATTGTCATAAACTCACCACCTATCTGGCACTCAAAAAATAATGTTTTTTCTAGATGGAAACCAAAATGTTATGGCATTAATGCCAACTGGGGATGAGCCCAGAATCACAAACATTGCTCAGCCAGGAGCACACAAAAGCCCCATTGAGTGAATTTGGTGCAGAGGGCATTCAGACTTCTGCGAACTGTACCTTTTTTGCATGAGGAGGGGCATGATGTCCAGTCACTGTATGGGCTCACAATGCAGTCTTTCCTACAAGGAAGCAGACATGGCCTCACAGTCTCAGGTCGAAGGTTTTCAGGGCACCTAGAAAAGCAAAGGGACATTATTTGGCCTATAGCTATTGTAAGACAGAAAACTAGGTCACTCAACTTTCCTGACTTTTTCATTGCTAAAGTTGCAAAGTGGTCGCCCATGTATATTATCTAACTCCCAGGAGCCCTTCGGCTCTTAGGAGGAACTATAGAACTCAATTAATTCTTTTAACCTGTACCTCAATAAGGCTTCTCAAGCAAAATGTGTAAGTTTAATGACAGCAACAGTGCTATCTAGAAGAAAGTACAGCAATTATACATTTTGTCTTTATAATACCTCCATTAACAAAAGTATGTTTTCTTGTGTGATTGTATTGTCATTCACATGATTAAGGATTCAGTTTTAAAAATCTAAATATTTTTAAACCTGTTGCAACTTGTTGGGTTACTCTACACTTTCTTTAAACTGCAGAAGCTTTTTTGGAGCAAATGCAAAGAACTACAAATAAAATAAAAATTCAATTACTATAATTATAACATAATATAATTGGCAAGATCAGAAGCAAATAGGAGTTTAAAATATTTCACATGGGACAAGTCTCATTTTTTTGTAGGTCAATAGTACTATCACCTATCAACTAAACAAGTCAGAACTTCAGTATGAGTAAAAAAAATTGACACCATTGATCAGTCTTCCATAATTTATAGTGTTCAGCTGATATGAATTTCAAATATATCTTCTATTTTAATTACTTGCCTAAACATATTTTGTCATATACAAATAACACATTCTATTCAACTGTGTAGATACTTGTTCTCTTCTCTTATTT
Source organism: Perognathus longimembris pacificus (assembly GCF_023159225.1). Taxonomy (NCBI): domain Eukaryota; kingdom Metazoa; phylum Chordata; class Mammalia; order Rodentia; family Heteromyidae; genus Perognathus; species Perognathus longimembris. The sequence goes on from NC_063162.1 coordinate 123,401,714, forward strand.
TAATAAACGTCAGGCTGCGTACAGGTAATTTTGTGCTTGTAATCCCAGGAATTTAGGAGGCTGAGATCTGAGGACCACATTTCAAAACCAGCCCAGGAAGGAAAGTCCATGAGACTCATATCTACAGTTAACCACCAAAAAGCCACAAGTAGAGCTGTGGTTCAAGTGGTTAGAGTGCGTGAAAAACCTGAAAGGCTAGCACTGAGACCCCGAGTTCAAGCTCCAGTACTAGAATAAAAAACAAACAAATGAAAATCTGGTATATTTAGAAGTAGATTTAAAGATACATAGGATTTAAAGTTTTAAACAATCTCTGGTTTATGTTGAGGATAAGCTTGGAATTTCCAAGTGTTATGAGTATTCAATCACACCAATGATGAAATTTAAAAATCAATCATAGAGGTTGATGGAACTACAATTAACTTGCATTGTTCAAACAGGAAATGGGCCAAACATCTCACATAAAATCCAGTTAATTCTTTAAGGACTGCAAAATTATTGGTCAGTAATTATTATTTCAAGTTCTTCTTTGCAGTGAGGCAGTTTTATAACTTTGACAATGGGTGGGTATTATTCAATTGCATGCTGTTCAAAGGCTAGTCTGAAATTAATCAATAGAATTTATAATGTTATCATTGACAACCTCTAAAGATTCTTTTAGTTTAGAAATAGCCCCAGCAAGATACTTGGCTAACTGTGGAGAACAAAATTACTAACAACGAAGTCATTAAGTGAACACACAAAAATAAATTACACAGCCTACATTACACCCAATCAAATGAATTTAGACTTCCTTTGGTGAAGCAATTGGTTCAGTCAACATGCAACTTTTCTCCCCTGTATTGTTTGTATTTAGTGTTTGTGGTATAAATCAAGAAATTGATTATTCCCCCAAATCTTATTCAAGGTCAAATTAAAGAGTTGTGATAGGAGCTGAAGTCTGTTCCTTGGGAGGATAGATAAAATCAATACCATTGATTTTACCATCGCACAGTAATCTATTTTATTAAGAAGACTTTAAAACAAGGTTTCTATTTGCATTTTTGTTTCAGATGACCAGCATTGAGAAACATTCAATGAATTTAACCCAGCATTTAGGAAGAAGGGCAATAATAGTTTCATTTGAATTCATAGTACTTGACTTAATTTTCTAGAATTTTAGGGGAAAAGTATATGTGGCACTAAATTGAACAAACCTATAGGTGTATTTAGGTTATTGAATAAACTGCTGCAGAGGCAAAGAAAATTCAGAATTATTGTGTACTTTAATGTTGTAGCCTTTGAGACACACTTTTTAATGAAAGAATTAATGATCTTTAATCCAGTAGACTTTTTCACACATAGGGTTGCATCCATTACCCAGAAAAACTGTTATTTGGTATGTATAAGAGAAGAAAATATTAATAGCAACTTTGGCAAGGTGATTAACTACAGAACAGATTGGTGCAATAATTCATCCCGCTCCACAGTATTTCTACCTCTGTTATTTGTACAAGAACCGGGACACACTCGGACCTGGTGAGCTCATTTCTGCTGTTACTTCACTGAATTTGAACTCACAACACATGAATTTTCTTGGTCAGATCATCATAACCATAATATCAGTGACCCGAGTATCATTTGGTATATATTTTATAGTATGTTTTTGAACTTCAAGTGATGTAAACGAAATATGGGGTTACATAGCTGAAATGTCAGGAATCCTACCCAGACAAAAATAGCTCTTAATAACATTCTTACTTACCCTATCCCCACCCCAACCCCACTGGAGTTTTCTGTATGTCATATTAATTATTTTCATTTCCTTGCAACACTAAGAAGTATTGTCAATTCTTAAGAAAAATAACGATTTCTAACATTTGTTTTGTGTTGCATTGGTATTTTTTTTCATTAAATACTTGCAATAGATTTGGAAAATTAATGCCAGAATTAGGCAACATGCCTAACATCTACACTTTCCCAAATGGCTGATTATTTGGAAACTATGAGGCCACATTTACACCTAAATGGATTGTTTTCACTTTTTGTGTTTCATGTGGTTTAGATGATTTGACTTAAAATATGTTGCTCAAATGTGAAGAAATAAAGTTTACTCTCCTTCTAAGGAATATAATTTCAACTGTGATTAGCCTAATTAATAATTGACAATCCCGGTAATGTCACTAGTTGCTTATTTTTACAGGCACATCCAATACATTGGCTCTCCAGTTCTTTGTTCTCCCCTCTAGCAAATTTTATGCCTTGTTATTATAGTGTTCTTAACAAGCATGAAAAAATGATAGCTTTTTTAGTTATCATAACACTTTCAGGCTATCCCAAGGCTTTCTCTTAGCAGAAAATGGCTTATTCATTTAACAACTGAAAGAATAAGTTTGGCTTCAATAGTTTTGATATAGTATTTTCTAGGCAAAATGAAAGGCAGATCATAGAAGATGAACCCAATTAAAGTAGACTGGCAGCTTCCATTCCCTGTGGATAGTTAAGAGGTCATAGCCGACCTATAGTGCTGGAATTCCATGTACTGTCTTTATCGATCAGCCAAAACTACAGAAAGCACTTCTTCCACTGTCTCCCTAGCTTTATAAAAGAAGGGAGTGCTGCTATAAAACAGAAAGTGGCTACCAGATAGATTTCCACAGAATTTATGGATCCCAGGAACAAGATTGTGAGGCTGTTACAGCCTTAGTAGCAACTGACATTCAAAACAAACAAATCTTACTCCTGAGGACAGACATGACAAGCATCAAAGCATTCCATTTCATGCGGCAAGGAGAGCCCGAGCCAATCCTCCGCATGCTTGACCAGAGAATTTACCGTTGTCCTGAAGCTCTTACTTTTTGGGTCCCACTTGGCCCACGTTGACTCGCACACAGATGACTTTCCGTGTCTGCATGCCAACAGAGCAGGAGGCCTCGCCATTCCAAGTTGTTGTTGTGTTGAAGGACGATACAGATGTGTCCTCGATGCACTGGCCCCAGGGACCAGTTTGCCAGTGGTACACAGTGCACGGATGCTCATTACAGCTGCGCACCTCTTGTAAAGCACTGCTATTGGGACAGCGGACTCCTCCTATAGAAAGGGCAATGATAACAGATTAGACACAGGGTCAACCATCACCTTACCATTTACTGTTCACTGGAAATGACCTGGCTACTAACAATAACCTGCTATTTACCAGCACCCAGTTAGGAAGGCAAATTACATTTTCATCTTAGTCACGTGGCATATGCTAACTTAAAATACAAATACAACAGGGTAGAAATTATATTCCATTTTAAAGAACACGAAGGGCCTTAAGGAAAGACCAGTTCAATTTCCCTAGAGAAATTGAACTTGAAGCCTGTTGAATGCTAAGCAGAGAAACAGATACACCGAGACTCTCTGGATGAAGAAAACACAGTGTGTTTCAAAATGTTAGCTAAATGAAAAAAATCATTAAAGACCTTATATCAGCATAGATTATCTTACACAAAAGGAGTCTTATTGTGACATAATAATCCATCCATCCATCCATCCATCCATCTATTCATCTTTCCATCCATCCAATATCCCTGGTCAAGCATCTCCCAATCTTTCTCCTTCATGACCTATTCCCCTTCTTAAAATAGTTTCAATAGATTTTGTTGTTCTACATTCTCACAAGCAAATATTCACTTTCATTCAACCTTCCTGTTAGCTTTACCCCTTCAACTACTACTGGCTCCCAAACATGGCCTACATAACCTGTTTTGCTTTCTTGTTGTTCTTTTCTTCCTCTTTGCTGTATACTACAGACTTTAAAATACATATTATCGGGGCTGGGGATATGGCCTAGTGGCAAGAGTGCTTGACTTGTATACATGAGGCCCTGGGTTCAATTCCCCAGCACCACATATACAGAAAATGGCCAGAAGTGGCACTGTGGCCCAAGTGGTAGAGTGCTAGCCTTGAGCAAAAAGAAGCCAGGGACAGTGCTCAGGCCCTGAGTCTAAGCCCCAGGACTGGCAAAAAAAAAAAAAAAAACACAAAAAAAAACAACAAAAAAAAAAGACCAAACTTATTATCCTCGGTTTAGTGGTGATTAGATACAGAGGTGTTAAAAATAAATACCATTTTATCATCATTGAGAACATTGTTGGATAGGCCAAATATAATGATATTATATTTCTTCAAATGTAGAAACTTATTGGCTGTGCATTGCCTCACCATGTTAGGTGTCACCACCCCCCCAAAAAAAAGAGGAATGCATACAAATTAAATTATCATATAATGCTTTCTGTTCAACTCCAATTTTCATATGATTAGTAAAATAACTTCTAATGACATACTTGCATAGCATTCTTATATCATACTTCAGGAAATGACAAAAGTGTACAAAACACTTCTCTACATTCAGTGTTTAAATCTTTTGAGATATTTTTTGTTTACACTTATTGAAGTTTGTGTTCTTCTTCATCATTTCATCTTCTGTGACAGCAATAATGTTGGTAATACATAACTTTTTGAGGAAGGACTTTTATTTTGAGGTATAAATAGCCATGGTAATACAGAACATCAGGATATATTCTATCCATCATTGGGGTATAGAATCTATTCTTCAAGGTTCTGCTAGTCCTTAAAGGTAGTTTAAACTTCAGGTTTTGGCATAAAAATATAATCTTCAGTACTGTATTTTCTGGGTACTGAATCTAGAATGGTTTGAAACAAAAGAAGATGCAAAAATGAAGGCAGGAATGGATGTCAAGCTTCTCCCACCCCTTCAGCTTTTAGTTAATTTATAGGCCTAAATAGTCCAGGCCTTTTGGCAAAAGCAGTTTATGTACCTGTTGCAATTTAAATCTTTTTTTGTTTTGTTTTGTTTTGTTTTCTTTTCTTTGTGGTTCTTTGATAGAGGATGTCCCTATGGCAAACTAATTTCTTTCTATAAAGATTTAAAAGACTTGTTCATCTCAGAGTTTTCTTGCAGTTACTGATACTTGTCTACTGCTTTGATGCTGTTACATTCTTAACTGCTCCAGAAGGTGTCAATAAAAGTCTTAAACTAGAAACTAGGATTTATTTTCTTTCTTCAAATGGCCTTTAGTTATTTTTGATTGCTTGTTACTTCCAGAAACAGCATAGACTTGGTATTTCCTGCAGGAACAATGAAGTCTATATATATAATATATGTGTGTGTATGTGTGTGTCTGTGTGTGTTTGTGTGTACAATGACAACTATGTCATAAATATTGCTTGGCTACAGTAGTTTTAAAATGTGTAAAATATAAGCTATAATAACTTCAGAGATGTCATAGAGAAAGACATTCACCTTTTCATCAATAAAATACAGTGTGGAATTATCATTCTGGAATACTTTCTTACATAGTGGCCCCATTATAAGTATTGCCCCATTCACAGGAAGGGATTCATTCTGTGTCCACAACTGTCACATGAATTAAAATATTATTCAATCATCAAACAGTTTAAATGATGTGACCACCATAATAATGACAAATTGAGGAAGCCCAGTTTCTTACCACAGTGCTATTTTTGAAGCCAATTATGAAAGCAAAAATATTTATGCTTTTAAATGCAGGATATCAGGAGAAATTGTTGCTCACTTTATTGATATTTGATTCAGGGATGCTCCCATAAAACCTTTATGGTTTAAGGACCTCCCTCCATCTGTGAATTAGTCACTTATGTAGCACTGAGTGTGGTCTCACCATCAGAATTACCCATAATATACAGTATTTCACTGACATTCTTTGCTTTATGAAAGTGCAAACATTACATTATAGTGTAGATCCTATCTTCCATCTTCTAGCTTAGGGATCCTGACAGCCCAGTAAAGTTGTATAGGATTTGAATGGGAATGAATTCTAAAATGCATTACAAGAATTGGAGAGAATTCAATGAATAGTGCTATTGCCCAGTCCCTGAGGTACTGGATTTGTTCAGTTTGACCTCTCAAACTCAATTAAATTGTAGAGTTTATATATAGATAATTATTAGACCAATTCTTTTATGATTTATAGTAAAATTATTGATCTACAGAAAATATGTATATTTAACTACAGTTTTACTCTGAGAATATAGGTAGGCTCTTGCAACTGTGATGTTCAAACTCTGAATTTTTAAAAAATTTATTTATTGTTAAAGTTATGTACAGAGGAGTTACAGTTTCATTCATAAGGCAGTGAGTACATTTCTTATCAAACTTGTTACCATCTCTTTCATTTTTCTCCCACCTTCTCTCCTCCCCAATCCTCCTCCCCCAACAAGGTGTAGAGTTGGTTTACAGCAAATTGTCTTATAAGTATGTTTTTGATAATGTAATTAGTTAGTTGGCCTTGGGAAAAAATAAGTACAAAACTATTTGATATCAGCATAACATGTAGACGAACTGAAAAATAGCTGTTAAGTTTATAGATAGAAACCTATTTATCTTCTTGCCCTAATCCACGTTAATGCTACATCAGCACTTTAGAACTGATTCCAGGGTATTTGCACGGATAAGCTCCAATGCGATCTTAATTATAACAACAATTTTTAAAATGTGGTTTGAAATAATGAGATATTGCAGTATTGTTGTGATACCTGGGAAATTGTTTTATGGTAGAACAATTGATAAATATATTTATTTAATGTATCTATTATTTATGTGAAGTTCTGATTCTAGATGTCTGGGAATATTCTTCTAGTCCTGGATATATTATAAAACATGACTTATTACAGAGTTTGCACCCAGGACCTGTGTTCAAGTCCTATAACTGAAAATTAAAATCCTCTTTTATCTGAAATACAAACTTTGCACTAATACATCTATTTAGATTTATTAGCACTTCATCAAAGGGGAAGGACATATAGAATGGGAAACAATTCCAATTCATAAACTTTTATGCTCAGATAAAAATATTGACTATTATGTGAAACTCTTCTCTTGGGAGTGAAAATATGACTTTTCTTTCCTACATAGCACTCATAAAATATTTGCTGGCATGCATTTGATCAAAGCTACAGTATTTTTGGTTCTGATATCGATGTCTTTACAATGGATATGGATTAAAGTAAAGGATCCTCTTCAAAACTATAATAATAGACATAGGTTTTAACTCTGGTGGGCAGTGCTGAGGCATGATGCTTCACAGGACAGCGGAGAGATTAGAAATAGTTCTGGCTAATTCTAAGAATGTTACCATGTGAGGAGAAAAGGCTAAATAGGGTGGAGGTCAGACCAACATACAAGTGAATATAATTCTAAATGGAATGTGATAATTACAATAAGAAAGAGAGGTATTAGGTATAATTAGGATTAAAAGAAGTAAGCTTTCATTACTTTTTGAAGATGGAAAAAAGTCTCAGGAAGACATAGGCATAGAAATAATTTTGAAGGCAGGATGTTGAGAAACAGTTCTCCGATGGTAGAGAAAAGAAAGAAAGAAATCAAAGACATGCAAGCAGGTATGAGCTTGGGAATGAGCAATATTGATACAGTCATGTGGCCTGTGGAGTTCATGCAAGAAAGTCACCAGTAGCAAGGATAAGGAAAGGCACCCAGCAAATGTTATAAATAGGCTGTAAGCTGCTTGCAACATTGCCTAGTGCAGCAGCCCAAGTCCTTCTGACAGCAGACCACAGCTGGGTGAAGAGCACACTGGCAAGGGCATGCATTGAGAGACCTGAAACACAGAGAGAATTAGCAGGGGAGCACACAGAGGAGGCTGCTGCTGAATGCCCCCCTCCCCCCGCCCCTGCCCTTTTCTCCTTGCAGAGAGGTAGGAGATGTTCTCCTCTGCTGCTTACATCAATCCTGCATGGTGGACACGTCGAGACCGATAGAAGCAAGAGTGCCTTTTAAGGTCAATAGTGAGAAGATGAGAAAGCACTAGAATTTTCTTAGAAGCAAGAGTTAGGAATGTGTATGTGTATATACGTACACACACACACACACACACACACACACACACACACACACACATACATGTGCACGCAGCCTTGGATTTCAGAATTCCTCTAGGAAGAATGAGTACTCCTGGGATCTTAGAATTAAAATTGATTATCTCTAGCTAAAAATGAACAGGTTGAAAACAGAAATATTACTCCCTTTCATGTTCACATTGTTCAAATTCACTTTTTGAAGACTACTAATTATTTGAGGAAAAAATTGGCCCAATTCTATTTCAATCTGCATCTGTTCTTTCTGTAAGTCAAGCAAACCAGCACATTGATATTTGGCTGATGAAGTTATATCAGGTCATTCTGAACTTTGTAAAAATAAATCTGTCATTTTTACTCTGTAATTAATGTTGAGATAATGAGAATTCAGAAGTTGTACCAAGTGCAAATCAATTTGAACATTTTTCCCTCTTTATGTGAGTTATTTTTTTTGAAGACTTGCTTGCCTAAATGTTCATAAGTTAAAATATCTAAACATCTAAAATCAAATTTTATTATTTTGGTTTAAATTCAAAATACCTTTTGTTTTATTTTATTATCTAAGTTTTTTTTTTATGCCACTATTGGAGCTTGAATTCAGAGCCTTGCACTTGAGCCATGCCTCCACTTCTGGCTTTTTGCTGGTTAATGGGAGATAAGAGACTTAGAGATTTACAGAGCTGGCTTCCAGTGGAAATCTTCAGACCTTAGCTTTCTGAGTAACTAGGATTATAGTCTGGAGCCAGTGGCACCCAGTTCACCTCTACATGATTATAAATTTATATCAGAGCTAAGTATTAAAAAATATTATGTAACCTTCAGTATAATGTTCAGCTATGATATTATAACCCAGATAAAATATAGTTTGCAACTTTGTAAATCTAGATAAATTTACATATGTATTTGACCTCTGTGTTATTTCAACAGAAATTTGTTGTATAACTTCATGTCTAAACATTCCATCATTTTCCTCTGATGGTATGTTCCCATAAAGTCATTACCATTATTTTTACACTCTAAGAAAACCAATAATTTTGTAACAGAAAGGCAGTAAGTTCTGAGGAAAAACAGATCTACTTTTGTGTAGAATTATACACATATTCTAATAGCAAAGCAACAAAACTTAAAATTTCTTGCAAATTTAGTTCCCAAATAATAGGAAACTTAACTTAGACTTCTAAAAGGCTTATTCATACTAAGAGAAAATGTGTTTCAATGTCCAGAAAGTAATAGGTATTAAATAAATATGTGGGAGGGACAAATTTTGTATTAAGTACTTATACAAACATGCCAGTTTTTGGAATTACTGTTAATAGTGACACAGAGTGGCATCTTCTTAAGATCCAAATTCCACCAGGGATTCTATCTAAAACATTTTGAATTTATGCTCTTATATTATTTGTTTCATGAACATAGATGATTTTCCAGCATGTCTTGCTTATGATGCAGCTACTAGACTTAATAAAAAATTATTGAATTCCCACCCTTTCAAATTAAGTGTAGGATACATATCAGAGGGCAATCATAAATTTCAGCTTCTGAAACATTTCATGACTTTTCTGTGTGAAGCATTTGTCTGTAGAAATAATGATCTATCAGGTTTTTGCAAGCAAAGCAAAATTCTTGCCATGTGACTTGGGGGGTGAAAAGTCACTCATTACTAGTCACACAGCAAGTGTCTGCAGACTATAATGGATTTATAGGAAGCAGGGTGACCACAGATCTAATTTTAATGAACCACAAGACATAATCTGAGCTGATAGAGTTTGAAGTCTCAATATCATCTAGATAAGGTTCAAGTTGTTGACAACATAGAAAGATAATAATCCCTTCAAATTTCCTACTTTTAATAGAATCTAGAAACTTTTTTAGAACAAGCAGTTATGTTGGCTTTAAGACAATACGAAAGAGTTTGCGATTCTATGAACATGCATCTATGAAAAATTTCTAAGATAATTTCAAATGCAGCCGTGGCACTCATTAGACATAGACACCATGAAGATGAACTATACAAGTTGTAGGTGAGAACCGAGGGAAAAAGTGGGAGAGAGGGAGGGAAAAGGTGACATTGTTCAATAGAGAAATGTATTCTTTATATGACTTATGTAATAACTCCTCTGTACATTACCTTTATAATGCAAATAAAAAGAGATGAAAATAGAATAATGACCTATAAAATAAACTTTTATATTTAACCTTGAAATAAAGATACATGGAAATATTTTTCCATAAGTTGACATTTATTACATATAAATGTTTTTGCTGATGTTAACTTCATGTGTTAAAGGGCATGGTAATTACATGTTTACATAGTCCACACATTTTTGGAAAGTTTGGTAAAATAAGAGTACGTATTGTTAAAGTATTTCATAAACAAAAAAGAATCAAACATATGGATTTTATACAATTCCCACAAAACTGATTGTTTTTCCCTTCCGAGCCCTTTCATTCCCCAACCCCCCAAGTTGTATAGTTCATTTCCAACATAATGCCTAGTGGGTATCATAGTGTATCATTTTATTCAGGCTAAATAAAATTAATGCAGTTCAACTTGGGAAGGAAACCCAATTCCTTTCTGAAGCTGGTAGCCTTACCTTCATCACCTGCATAGGCCAGAATGGAACGTGCACGTATCTGTTTCCCTTCTGTCATTTTTCCGGAGCAGGTGTGTGAACAGGAGGACCATGTGGACCAGGCGCTGAGCACGCAGTCCTTTGGGCATGGGGCATCACAGGCAACAGGGATGGGGAAGATGGCATCTCTGCATAGCTGTCTGTCCACTTCTTCTCCTGGGAAAGATACCATCATCAGCAGTCTTTCATTGTTAAACCCAGTAAAACAATCAACTGAAACCAGATGGGTACCCTGGTAAATTGGATGATTTCTCTTTTGTTACAGATCAGACCGTAAGTGATGTTTATTCGTACAACATAAGTTGCAATAAGGCATATCTCTACACTATGTCCCTTTTCACTTCCTTACTGATGAACACTATTTTACAGAGAATGATTCTACCTGTAGCAGGTATAGTTTTCCCACAAATCAACTCAGAGACATCTTTATTTATAAATATTCTTTTGTCTCCCAGAGAAGATATGTTTGTATAATTGGCCACCTTTTTTGTGTCATTAAAAAACTTAGTTTGTTTCTTCGAAATAGCTAGAAGGTGTAGATGGAAAACTGTATTAGAAAGCCAACAAAACAAAACCAAACAACAAAACAACTCATCAATTGCCGGGTGCTGGTTGTTCACACCTGTAATCCCAGCTACTTAGGAGGCTGAGATCTGAGGAAAATGATTCAAAGCCAGCTTGGGAAGGAAAGTCCATGAAACTCATTATTAATTATCTTTATTATTAGTATTTATTGAAATGGTAATAAACAATGGTAATAAACAATAAACACTTATATACATAAGGTAGACTACATTTCTTTTGGAACAGTGTTATCCTCTCCCTCATTTTCTCCCTATTGCCTGCCCACTCCCTCTCCCCCAAGTTGTAAAGTTCATTTCCAACATAATATCTAATGAGTGTTAATCACTGTCGCATTAGTTTGTCCTTTGTCCTGCTGTTTCTGTGATTCCCTTTTCCTCCTGAGGATAAGATAAGCTTATATAAAGAAAAAGGGTACAGAAAACGTAAAAAGGACATGGAACTCAAATTAACCACCAGAAAACTAGAAGTGGTTCTGTGGCTCAAAGGGGTAGAGCTCTAGCCTTGAGCAAAAGACCTCAAAGACAGCACACAAGCTCTGAGTTCAAGCCCTGCAATTGATAAAAACAAAACAAAACAAAAAGCACCTCATCAATTGTTCCTATAACTCTCTATTTAAACACCAAATTTGCAAAACCTTACAAGATGATGCATAACCAGCTTTTGCCCTCCTCTCCCAGCCTTACCACACTCTATTCTCTCTCTTTGAAAGATGTAGAGATTAGCAAAATAATTCACTCATTTAGTAAATGAAACTGAGCACTTAAAGTACAAGTGAAAAGGAAAATGTTGGTGCTATCCACAAATGTCAAGGAAAATCAAAAGAATTATAAATACTGCCCACAAATAGAGAAATATCGGATACAAAATTCTAAACTCCATTGCTTAGATGGTGTGTTAAATACATCAGTGGAAAAGAGTGGAACAAAAAACATCCCAAACAACAACATCAAGCAATGCTGCCATTTCACCATAGAATAAAACCACAGTTCTGGATGGATATACCAAGGATGTAGACCTTGCATCAAAATTCAGGTGAGAAAGGAGGGAGTGACTGCAATTTGTTAGACAAATATTAGCTATTAGACAAATAACTCTAACTTTTTCTCCCTGGTGATTTCATATATTTTGTGCATGTATTTGAAAAACAAGACAGAAAATCAGAAGTCAACTAAAAGTGTTCTTACATGTTAATAGCTACTATATGTCAGGCCCTTTCCTCATTAGACAAAGTCAGAAGTTAGTTTTAGTGCACTTATGTGTTAATAGCCACTAGTTTGTAAGGTCTTAAATCACTAGACTGACTACTAAGTAGGAGAGGCTTACTGAAATTACAGCTCAGTTGATAATTTATCTTTCTTTTATTTTGGATCTAATCTCTGATTTGACCTTATCTCTTAAATTTATTTTTAAGTTAGAATTAGGGTTTAGCATATCCAATAAAACAGTATAATACATAGGTTAATAGATAAGTATGCTAGTAGAATAACACAATCATGATTGCATAGAGCATTTGATATTTCAGGATTGACATACTAATGACTTTTCCTATTTTCTTCATTGCTATCTTTTATTTTAGCATTTACCCTTTTGCATTCTTGCTTCCAACATTCTTTGGAAATCAAGGCAAGTCCAAGACTGCAGGTTATAAGCAAGAAAAATTATAATGTTACATCCTTTCTAAAAGTGAGCCTACCATTCTACTCAGAAATGTTTTATTCATTCTGCAGCAACAGGGAGTTGGCAGTCAGTGCTCTGTTAGATTGGGATGAGGATGTGAATGATGGATTCCTGTCTGTTGGAGTGTCAAAGGAGCACAGAATTTTTACCTTCCTTGACTACCAAGCTACTCTTAAACCCCACTTTAGCCTTTCCTTACACATCTTGTCCAGTCCTTAAAGTAAAAAAAAAAAAAAAGATATAGGGATAGAAATGCTCAAATTCAAATGTCAGCACCAAAAATTAAAGAATTATAAAGAGGTACTGGTATCTATGTTCAATTGTGACTTTGAGAATTTGCTGAAATATGTATACAATATTCACAGCTTGCTTGCAAGGTATATGGTGGTTGTTTAAGGTATTGTCATTTTTCCCCCTCTTTATATGGTTGAGAATTCAGACAGAAGTGGGTTCCAGTAAGGGTTTTAATGAAGGAGCATACAAAAATACTAATGAATTACCCTATTTTCTAAGCATAATGGTAGAGAAAACTCAAGGTACCAAGCGAGTTAATAACAGATGAGTCTGTCTACAAAGGAATCAACAACTGGGAGCCTGAGTTGTTCCTGAACAAAGAGATACCTGTTGTCATACACACTGAACATTCATTAAAAGTTTTGCAAGAATAAAGAATCACTCAAATATTTGACTTCATTTCAGGAAATGCTTTAACTAACTGAGCCACTTGGAACCTTTAGGAGCTGTACTATCTTTAAACAAAATTCACTGTTAAACAACAACCATAGAATAAGTCATCAGGGAAGCAGACAAAATACTAAGAGAGTAAACAAACACATTGTAACAATGTTGTATCTGTGGTTATCACAGGCATCTTCATAGCTTATTCTTCTCAGCTCTTTGTGAGGCTTCTTTTTCTTATTTTTCATGTAAGTTATACTGGAGATGAGGTCATAGAAGGGTAAGTAGTACAAGTTAATTTCAGTGCCTCTATTAGTTCAAAGCTTGCTTCTGTTGAGAAGCAAGTTTCTAATTTTGATTAGACAAGTTCTTAGTGACATTACTTTAGAGAATACACGAGTATAATAAGTAAATATAGACATAGCCAAAGCCAGGGTTAATTTATACTGTTTTATACTGAGAAATGGAAAATTCAACACTGAGTACTTTTGAAATTTTACCCTTTTATATCAACAATCGTAGATCTAGGACCAGTTGTCCCCATTGATATTTTTGCATCCTTTTAAGTTTGGATGGACACATATGATTATCAATCCTATGGGGGATTATATCAACAACCCTAGATCTAGGACCAGTTGTCCCCAATGATATTTTTGCATCCTTTTAAGTTTGGATGGACACATATGATTATCAATCCTATGGGGGATGAGCTCTGCTAAAGTAGCAGGTACAGGCCAGTGCACTTTGTTTTCATTCTGTAGTCTTTCTGTGGGCAAATTATTAGCTAGATTCTGATAGTAACATCATAAATATTTCAAACCTGTTTTATGCATACTTCTGTGTACTACACACACACACACACACACACATACACACACACACATACACCATACATTCGCCATCATGAATAATTTCAAAGAATTGCCTTGTATTTACACAGATCACTTTTTTCACCCATGAAGCTCTAGGACTTTTAAGTAAACCTGCAAAAAAGTGCATTTTGTATAAAATGTATAGTACAGAATTAAATATAGGAACCATTATCCACATTTTTCCACCTATAGCTTATTCTGAAGACTTAAAGGAAGCTAAATTCCTTTGTCTTCAGAATATGTATATGTATATATACATATATAGCTATATCTATCTATCTATCTATCTATCTATCTATCTATCTATCTATCTATCTCCAATCCTGGAGCTTAGGCCTAGGCTCTGTGTCTGAGCTTCTTTTGCTTAAGGATAGCCTTCTAACACTTGAGCCACAGTGCTAATTTTAGCCCTTTCTGTATATGTGGTACTGAGGAATTGAACCCAGTGCTTCAGGCATGCTAGGCAAGCACTCTACTGATTAAGTCACATTCCTGGCCCCTAGGTTTCTATTTTGTCAACTAAAAATGAGATAAAATGTTTTGGTTACTTTGCAATCATTGAGTTGTTACTCCACAACAGTCATCTTAAGAATGACCTCATTATTCATCATTTAGAAAAATGAAAGCATATATTTTGATAACTTTAACTCTCCAATTTTCCCTTGTTCATCTATATTCACCACATTGTCTCATGAACTCTTCCAAGCTATCTGTTATCATTCTCCCATGTCTCCTGCTACTATAATAAGAGCCATGCACATCTGTTTGAAGCAATTACACTAAAAATTCATGAAGAGTCCCATGAAAATAAAACCAAGTGAGAACTGAGGGCATAGTATAGGATTCCTCTTTACTAAAGTATATTGTCAAATCTTCTTGTATTAATTGTGCCAAACTTAAATTATATATAAAAGATAAATGGTCTATTATGGACTAAAAGTAATACATTAAATGTATAATTAGTCATACATATATATATATATAGAGAGAGAGAGAGACTAATAGCATTTCCTAAATGCCTCTTGAATTATCCTGATTTCTTCTATTTAGTTAAATAAATGTGTAGCTTTTATGCTTGATTTGTAAGTTAGAAGAATATTCTGTGCAAGGCATTTTCACTACAAAAATTGATATAGGTAAATATAATGGAAGGGAACGAGGGAAAGCAAAAAGGAGACCTTTAATCAGAGAAACTAGAAACACAGCCAAGATTAAAAAATTTAGTCCTGTGTACTGCAATTGGGGAGTAGATTTCTCTTAATATATGAAACTCTATAAAATGCTGAAGATTATTGAGCTGTTGAAGTCTTTTGTAGTTTTTGGTCTTAAAGTTCATATTGACACAGTAGAGTCTCTATTTACATATTTACTTATATATTAACCAGTGAAGTTTTAAAAGGAGTTAAGATTAAAGAAGTCCTGAGGCTAGTGCTCTACCTCTTGAGTCACAGGTCCAATTCCTGCTTTTTTATGGTTAATTTGAACCTTCCTTCTGAGCTGGCTTTGAACTGCACTGCTCAAATCTCAATCTCCTGTGGCATGAGCCACTTGAGCTCAGGAAGAAGTCTCATATTTGCATTAACAGCTATAGAAAACATTTTCATAAAACCTTATATGAATTCTGATATTGTTTCTGCCTACAAGGCTGTGTTTCTAAAATGCAAATCTGAAAATCATAGACTCTATAATGCCTGTTGACTGAAGGGAAAATTTTTTGTCTGAGCACAGAAAAATCTTATATCATGTGTTCTCCAAATTCAACCCACAGAATCTTGTTTGCTTTTTGATCAACTTAATTGATACCTTAACCATTGTGCGATCTTGAATATAATATTTATTATATAGGGTATCCATGTACTTGGTAAGTCATTCTTTGGACTAGGTTTCATTTTTTGTGTGATTTTTATTTTACATGCTTAAATTTCAAAGATGGTGTTGCAATCTCCCCACTTTTCTGGGAAAATACTCCAGAGACTTCATTTTTGATACCTCTTCATTCCTCCCATTAGTCTGAGATTTCTCCCATTAGCCTGTGAACCTTTGAGCCTGAGATTTTTGTCTTATTCAATATCCTCATATCTGGAGATACTCTTGGTTCAATTACTATTATTTAGAAATTTTGCAGTAAATGTTTCTAGGTTTGAGGTCATTGGATATATATTATTTAAAAAAGCAAACCAGAAACCAGTAACAAAAACTACTATTGTTTACACCTCTTCACATTTCTTGTTCACTAGAACCTGACCCCAATGGCAATATTGTTTTCTTGTTTGGACCAAATGTCAAGCTTGTCTCTTCTCTATTCTCTGCCTTTAACTTCATTTTGTTTATCAAAAAGATAGGAGGCATTTTTATAATAACAATAAAAGAAGTAGTGTCCTGATCTCCCAGCCTCTGTAGGGGTGGTGGTTTCTAACATTCATGGATATCAATTTACAAACACAAATGAACTAAATTAACCACAGAGAAAAGCACTGCAAACTCAGAAATAAGAGCACATTTGACATATCTCATTAGTAGAACTTCTCCCTTTAAAATTCTCTAATATATTTTTTTTTCCATTAGCTCACTCTGGCACTTAAAAACATTACCTAGCTTTGCTGGGTACTGTGCATTTGCATAACTACTTCCATGCTTCAAAGCCTTTTATCCATCTTAGATTATTAGAAAGAAATGAAAGCTTCTCCTAGAAATGCTATGATGCTGTTATACTGAACTGAGTGACAGAATTATAGTAACAAGTCAAGCGAATCATGCTGGTAAGAGAAAACATATATCATGGTCATTTCAAAGAGTTAATCAATAGACTCTTCCAAATAGTCACTTCCTATAATTTCTTGGCTTAATTAAGTTACATTAAAAGCTTGTGTAAATAAATGGCTTGTGTAATAAATAGCTCCACATTAATATTCAGTGATGAAGTGGGTCCTGAATTGGTGCCTGTGTGAATAGAACATGTCATGTAAAAATTTGCCAGTAAATATAGTGTTAATATTTTTGAATAATTATTTATTGTCAAAGTGATGTACAGAGGGGTTACAGTTTCATATGTAAGGCAGTGGGTACATTTCTTGTACAATTTGTTACCTCCTCCCTCATTTCTCCACCTCCCCCTTCCCTTTTCTCTCTCCCCCCATGAGTTGTTCAGTTGATTTATACCAAACGCTTTTGTGAGTATTGCTTTTGGAGTCATTTGTCTTTTTTCTTACTGAGGGACACTGAGAAATGTTGGTTCACAAGGAAAACATTTTGAGGGGTATGAAATCTGAGCAGTATTTGAGGGGACCAAAGGCACATATTAAACATGAGGAATGAAGAGCAGTGGACATTCAGAAGATTGGTCTACCTGGGAAGGCATTGGAGCAGAAACTAATCAAAGAATTAATCCTCACTATTAACCATTTTCAAGACCTGGGCTGGGCTAAGAGGTAAAGCTTAGGAATTGTTTTTCTTCCATCTTTATGGAAAGATTAAATTCATGAGAAAGAATTCTAGGAAAAATGAAATGTCAATGATGATGAAAGCATTCCTCTATTGACTGATGCGATAGCTCTCTCCAACCCTGTGCCAGCCACAATGGAGTTAGGAACATACAGTAACATATTCACCAAGTAATACTTATCAAAATCACCGAGTCATTTCAGAGTTAGTAATGACTATAATGTTTTATAATAAAAATGCATACAGTCAGTAGAGAACAAGTATTATTGGCTCAACCACTAGAACAGAAAATCTGTTAAAGTCAAACAAAAAATCTAACCATGAGAACAAGGTTGAGTTCTCTCTGTATATCTCCTGTGCACAAATAATTGGTTAGTCTGGATTGTACCAAACTAGCACAGACCAAAACTAAAGGACAAATGAGCATAAAGAATGTAGACAAAGTAGAAAATCATTCCAGTGCACATGTTTCAGATCTGATGCAGATTTTAAAATGTACTACCCTCAGGTTGCATCAAAGTCCTTCTCACTTGGATGATTGATGATTTCAGAATCATTCATTTAAAAAAAATTCCTAAATTATTTTGACACATCAGAATGGGGGGAATATGCTCCTTACTCATTTCTGACTAAATACCTGTATGTAGAAAGGAAGAGTTCATGGTTCAAGTCAAATTCTCATAATTACATTTATAATGTCAACTGACATGTATTTATTTAGTTAAAATAAATAATATTGGCTTATTGTATCATTTTAATTTATTTCCAAATAATACATTTTTGTGGTTCATCTTAAGCCCTGCATTGAAGAAAAACTTTAGGTGTTTTAAGGAGGTATAAGCCAGATTGGATTCCCTTTAATGTTTCATTGTCTTTTGTGTAGAGTTGTGTAAAGACATTTTATAGGAGTGGTGTCTTAATAGGGACATTTGGGAGAAATAGTATCTAGTTTAAGGCACTTCAGTGGCTGTTCAGAGGACAATTTAGTTATGAATCAATAAAATACCATTGCAGCTTTGAAAGAACACAGACATACATTAACCTTAACCCCCCAATATAATTTCTTATAATTCCTTATATTGAGTGAAGATTTTACTTGTTTTTAGGAAACAATAAATATTTGTAAACGTAAATGGATTAGGTTTAAGACATAATAAAAATTTTTGAGTAAATCTGGTAATTCTAATTTTTAATTGGCTTATGCTGACTTGGACAGAAAAAGGCTTTGTTGATTTCTAGAGGAAAAACCTGTTGTCCAAGATATCTCTTCTGACTGTCACTGCTTATGGCTTGTTACTTGCATGAATACTTTGCTAAAAAATTATCTAAGACTGCATATAATCATCTATTTATAAATGTTGTAAAGTAAATTATCAAAGAAGGCACATTTTGAAGAATCGAATCTCGGAGCCTTTACTAGAGAATTAGCAGTCTGCAGGCAGCCAATTGTTACAAAGGCCTGCAGCCCTCAAATACTCTTAACACTGTTAGGAAGCAGGCCAGAGAGAAAAGATAGAATAAGAACAATACTAACAAACCAATTCAGCTCCAATGGATAGCTGAAGTGGGCCACCATGGTGAGTAGGGATGAGACCGGAGACAGGAAGGGACACAAACAGGGAGACTTGTATGGCATGCTGGCACCTGGGCTGGTCTGACTCTAAATAGGGTCAGGTCAGGGGCAGAGTCACAGGAGCTCCCAGTCCCAGGCACTGGACTGACAGGTTCAATAACCTATAGGCCAAGTTTGTACCCCTGTCTCCACTTATTCAGGAACACCCATCTCCTAGGGGTGGGACTTCCCTCCCTCTAGGAATTCAGCCACACCCATAAAGATAAGATGCCAGATCCTACAATTCATGCGGCCTAGGTGAGGCTGGCCAGATCTGACCTCCTTACTTCATAAATCCAACTCTCTTTAATTTCCACTGTGGATGCTATAATCTCTAAAGAAAACCAACATGAACACCAACACATACCATGCAAATGACCTCAAGGAATTCTACCTTTTCCCACTCTAAAGCTGTCTAGGGCTGAAATTACAGGTAAAGTGTTCTAGCCCATTTCTTCTATACATTGTTCACTTGGTTTAAAATCCATTAGCTACACAACAATAGTTACACTTGAATGTTAAGGGAGATATTAATATGGCAATTCAAGAGGAAAATGTTTTTAAATCATAGTTTAAAATATTTGAAATGAAGGATAACAATTTTTTTATTATCAAACTGAATTACAGGGAGGTTACAGTTTCATACCTTAGGCATTGGATACATTTCTTGTACTGTCTGTTACCTCGTCCCTTGTTCCCCCTCCCCCCTTCCCTTTTCCCTTCCCCCCCATGAGTTTTTCAGTTCATTTACACCAAACAGTTTTGCAAGTATTGCTTTTGTAGTTGTTTGTCTTTTTTTACCCTGTGTCTCTCGAATTTGGTATTTCCTTTCAATTTCCTACTTCTAATACCAGTATACACGGTTTCCAATATACTCAGATAAGATACAGAGATAGTGTAGGTACAACCACAGGAAGCGGATACAAGAAGATCATCAGTAATAGAACCTACAGTTACACATAGCACGTTGAAAGTAGTTACAACTGTGATGTAACAATCGTTTCCAAAACATGGGAGTTCATTTCACTTAGCATCATCCTATGTGTTCATAAGGGTATAGCTATTGGGCTCTTGTGATCCTCTGCTGTGACTTGCCTAAACCTGTGCTAATTATTCCCTATAAGGGAGACCATAGATTCCATGTTTCTTTGGGTCTGGCTCACTTCACTTAGTATAATTTTTTCCAAGTCCTTCCATTTCCTTACAAATGGGGCAATGTCATTCTTTCTGATAGAGGCATAAAATTCCATTGTGTATATGTACCACATTTTTCTGATCCATTCGTCTACTGAGGGGCATCTGGGTTGGTTCCATATTCTAGCTATGACAAATTGCGATGCGATGAACATTGTTGTGCTGGTGGCTTTAGTGTGATTTTGTTTGTGGTCTTTTGGATAGATACCCAAAAATGGGGCTGCTGGGTCATAGGGGAATTCTCTGTTTAGACTTCTGAGGAATCTTCATACCGCTTGCCAGAGTGGCTTGAACCAGTTTACATTCCCACCAGCAATGAAGTAGGGTTCCCTTTTGGCCACATCCCCTCCAACAATTGTTATTGGGATAACAATTTTTTTTTGTCAGTTTTGAGGCTTCAACTCAGGGCCTGAGCACTGTCCGTGGCTTCTTTTTGCTCACGGCTAGCACTCTACCACTTGCGCCACAGTGCCACTTCTGGAATTTTCTATATATGTGGTGCTGAGGAATCAAACCTAGGGCTTCATGTATAGAAGGCAAGCACTCTTGACACTAGGCCATATTCCCAGTCCACAAATAATGATTTCTACTACCCCAACTCAGCAGCTATGGGGTACCAGGCACAAGACTCTGAAGCCTACATTTGTTCCTATTCATAAGGTGATAAGTTTCAGGCACATGCACACAGTAACAATCAGATACAAGTTGGTGGAAATAAGCTTACATTTTACCTAAATCTTTATGCTATAAAATTTTCTAAAATACACTTTGGTTTTTCCTTCAGAGAATAACATTCTCCTCAAAATGTGCCAATTGTATGTAGCTTACTGCATTTTGGAAACTGTCAATACTGTGACTGGGAAAATGAGTTCACTTTACAGAGACAACTTTTCAAAAATGGGTAATTTTATAGGGGTTTATTCTGTACAGCATGATATTTTCTGTCATTTCAGTAATGATTTTCATGTGCACTTGACCTTTAATACATCTGTTGTTAAACTTATAACTTGATTGACAGAAACATATTAATGAGGAAAACTAAAAAGCAAAACTCTCAGAAGAAATTTCATCTTCTTTTTCCTTTTTTCTTTTAATTTTTATTGCCAAAGTGATGTACAGAGGGGTGATAGTTACATATGTAAGGTAGTGAGTACATTTCTTGTCTAACTTGTTACCTCCTCCTTTATCTTTCTCCCACTTTCCCTCTTCCCCAGTTCCCCCTCGCTCCCTGAGTTGTACTGTTGGTTTACACCATATTGTAAGTACTGTTGTTGGGTTGGTTCACCTTTTCCCCTTTTTTTTTTTTCTCAAATTTTTATTATCAAACTGACGTACAGAGAGGTTACAGTATCATACGTTGGGCATTGGATACATTTCTTGTACTGTTTGTTGCCTTGTCCCTCATGCCCCCCTCCCTCCCCCTCTTTCCCTCCCCCCCCCCCAGTTGTTCAGTTCACTTACACCAAACAGTTTTGCAAGTATTGCTTTTGTAGTTATTTCTCTTTTTTTACCCTGTGTCTCTCGAATTTGGTATTCCCTTTGAATTTCCTACTTCCAATACCAGTAAACACGGTTTCCAATATACTCAGATAAGATTACAGAGATAGTGTAGGTACAAACATAGGAAGGTGATACAAAACATCATCAATAATAGAAACTACACATACACATAGGACGTTGAAAGTAGTTATAACTGTGATATATCACTTGTTTCCATATCATGGAGTTCATTTCACTTAGCATCATCTTATGTGTTTCAATTCCAAATGGATTAAAGACCTTGAAATCAAAACAGGCACCCTGAAGACACTAAAGGAAGGAGTAGGAGAAACACTTGGGCTCCTTGGCACAGGACAGAACTTCCTTAACAAAGACCCTGAAAGGCTACAAATCAAAGAAAGGTTGGACAAATGGGACTGCATCAAACTCCAGAGCTTCTGCATGGCAAAGGACATAGCTCTCAAGATAAACAGAAAACCCACAGACTGGGAGAAGATCTTTACCGGACATTCAACAGACAAAGGCCTCATCTCTAAAATATATGCAGAACTAAAAAAATTACCTTCTTCCAAAACAAAACTGCAAAGAACCAATAGCCCCCTCATCAAGTGGGCTAAAGACTTACCTTTTCCCCTTTGTATCAATTTTGACTTTGCCTTTGGTCATTTTTTTTAACACTTTGAATGTATGTTCCCCTAATGTATTTTCCCCTAAACTGTTAGAGCCTGTGGCTCTGAATGAATGTAATAACTAGGTAGATAAGCCTTGGAGAGGCTGTTGGCTATTTGTACTTAAGAAGAGAAATGTTTAACACATTGAAGGAGCAATTAAAGAAAGAGGAGAAATGAACAGAACATTTGCTAAAGATGGACTAAGCTGCAATGGAATTTTTATCACATCACTTATAAACTGATAGCACATTTATCTCCAATTCTGTGATAATTGCTAAAGAGTATCAATGAAGATAACTTAAAAATCAATTTGAACCATTTGAAAGGAAAAACTATATCTTCCAGGAGTGTGCCAAGATACTGCTCTCTAGAAGGCATTAAAATAAAAAAAAAATCAAAACCACTACTGACCTGGAGGAATCTTAAGAAGAGTTTAGCTTATGTTCATGTGTGAAAGATGGAGTAAGACGATGTATGTGATCAAACATAGAGAGAAGCTGCAGGCAGAATGAGCTCCAGAGATAATATGCTGGGACTTTTGATGTCTTTATCCTGAGGGAAGCAATAATAAGCTACTTTGCTTGGGTTGGGATGGGTTCACAAAGCCAGCGGGAAAACTGGATGAGATAAAATACACAGAATCAAATAGTAGAGGATATAGAGAGTTAAGACTTTTTAGTCACGTTTAAGTTACTAGGAAGTTGATATAAAGAATTATGAGACCTAAATAGAAGAATCTTGTCAGGTGGTGTAATATAATAACTTTTAAATGTTACATCTATGGAGTTGGAACTAAAGAAATTCAACATGCATTTATAAAAACATGTTCTTTATTTCCAGCCTAAATAACACAATAATAGATTATAACAAGGAACGAATCATTGCTGACATTTATTATTGAGTGCTATGTGGTTGGCACTGTTTTATAGGTTTTAGCTGATGTAATTTTCCAACAACCTTATGAGGAAGACATGCGTACAAACCCATACTGATTACACAGAAAGTAACTAAGTATAGAAGTTGATTATTCAGCCTTAATTCATAACTTGCTGACTTATCAGTGTAGGAGGCATGCTTAGTTTATTTGATACCAATGTTCATAAAATAAAACGTTGTGGGAGACAAATTAGTTTAGGTATTAGAAAATGAGTTCCATAAGACAAAAAAACCTTGCCAAAGGTCATACTACAACTAATGAAAGTGTTGGTTCTCCAGGGTACATTCAGTGAATATAGGGGACAAGGCTTGATATTAAAACATTTGTCATTTTCTCATATACAAAGCTCTATTAGGAACATATAGATTGTAGGTATTCCTTGAAACTATTGTGCTTATTGTATACCTTGGCAAGGAATTACAATCCCATATCTTCCACTAGCTACATACCTATAGCTATGTAAGCTACTTACAGTAGTCTTTTTTTTTTTGAATGTGCATAGCAGCTTTATTTGTATTAGTCAAACTCTGGAAATTATTCAGACTTTTTAAAAAATTTATTTATTAATTAAAAAAAATTGACAAGGTGTTGTGCAAAAGGGGTACAGTTACATAATAGGGCAGTGTGTACATTTCTTGTGATGTCTTACACTCTGTGTTTCTTTCCTTTCCCTAGATCAGGTAGACATATATACAATACACAGTGTACCAAAAACATATACAGTAGCCACGTGGCCTATGCCAAAGGAAATTCACCTAGGACTTTAAATGTAATGTCAACAATAGAGTTTGTTATCCTTGTCTTAGATGAACATATATACATAGCTTTTGAGCTATTGTGATCCACTGAGAGGTCAATTTTTGACCTTTATATGTTGAGTAGTTGTTTGGTTTTAGTTACATAATGTTGGGTCGCTGACCCAAACCTGTGGGATATACCATTTGACAAGAAGTTTTTGGTTTTGCAGACCTGGTCTCTACTGTCTCCCCCTCCCCCCACCCTAACAGTCACATATCAAGGAGATCATGCCCCTTTGTTTTCTGTGTTCTAGGCTTGTCTCGGTCAACATTATTTGTTCAAGTTCTGACCATTTCCCTGTGGATACCAATATTTCACCATTTCTAATCGCTATGTAGTATAGGTACCATATTTTTTGGATCCATTCATCTGTGGAGGGGCATCTGGGTTGTTTCCATATTTTGGCTATTGTGAATTGTGCAGCGATAAACATGGAAGTGCAGATGTCTTTTTGATATCTTAAGACCTGTTGTTCAGGACAGATACCTAGGAGTGATATGGCTGGGTCATAGGGTAGGTCTATGTTGAGCTTTTTGAGGAACCTCCATACTGTTCTCCAAAGTGGTTGTACTAATTTGCACTCCCACCAACAATGGAGAAGAGTTCCTCTTTCCCCGCACCCCCTCCAGCATTTGTTGTTTACAGTAGTCTTTAAAAATAATAAATAATGCCAGGTGCCAGTGGCTTGCACCTGTAATCCTAGCTACTGATGTGGCTGAGATTTAGGGATTGTGGTTCAAAGCCAGTCCAGGAAGGAAAGTCTCTGAGGCTCTTATTTCCAAATAACCTCCTCTCATCCTTCCCAAAAGTCAGAAGTGGAGCTGTGGCTCAAGTGTTAGATTGTTAACCTTGAACAAAGAAACTCAGGGACAGTGGGGTTTAGGCCTTGAGTTCAAGCCTAGGACTGGCACAAAAATACAAAAACAAGAAATACGATGCAACATGTAAGTATAAAATATAAAGCAACAAATCTTACTCAAACGTGTATGAAGTTATAAACAGAATGGTATTCCTTTCAAATGAAGAAATGTAAGCCAGGTACTAGTGGCTCATGCCTCTAATCCTAGCTACTCAGGAGAATGAGATCTGAGGATGGTGGTTCAAAGCCAGGCCAGGCAGAATAGCCTATGAAACTCTTTCTGATTACCTGTCAAAAAACTGGAAGTGGAGCAATGGCTCATGTCATAGAGGACTAGCCTTGAGCAAAAAAGCCCAGGGACAGTGCCTAGGTCCTGACTTCAAGCCTCAGAACTAGCACACACATAAATATAAGCATACACACACATGTAAAAGAAGAAGGAGGAGGAAGAGGGGGAGGGGGAAGAGGCGGAGGAGGAGGAGGAGGGGGAGGAGGAAGGAGGAGGAGGAGGAGGAAAGAGGAGGAGGAGGAGGAGGAGGCGGAAGAGGAGGAAGAAGAAGAAGAAGAAGAAGAAGAAGAAGAAGAAGAAGAAGAAGAAGAAGAAGAAGAAGAAGAAGAAGAAGAAGAAGAAGATATCTAGTCAGCCAATAGTTAAATAAAAGTGAATAACAGTCATTCGGATGAGATAAATAATGTGAGGCTGAACAATTGTGGCATACCAGGAATATAGAAATTAAACTATCCAATATAAATAATTAATACCATGTACATATCTCTGAAGAGACACAGCTGGTGTTTTGGTGTATCTCTCAAATTAAAGCCTAACGGTTTTGACAGATAGAAACTCATCCCATTTCTTCAAGGAGCATAAAAGTAATGAAGTAATTCCCAAGAAAGTAGTCCAAACAGAGCAGATTTCCAAATCTCCCAAAGATTCATTTCCAACCTCCCTAGATTCATTTCCAAAATTTGATGGAAAGCATTGATCATCCTTTGGGGGAAATAATGTGTTGTCAATAATTTTTGTGTGTATATGGGGCGGGGGTGGGAGTAGGGGGTGTGCTAGTGCTTATTTTCCTTTTTGTTTTTCATTTGTCATATAGGATCTTGCTATGTAACACACACTGGCCAGGAACATCCTATATAGCCCAACGTGGCTCCAACCTCATATTTCTTCTTCATCTACTATATTGGGATTATAACCAAGGTGATTCTCATTTTTCTTCAAACAAATGGTTTTATTTATTGATACATGAAATAATCAGTAAAAATATTATTTAGAATTTATCAATTCAAATGGCATGATTTCTAATGCTCTACAAATTCACTCTTTTGTGTGTGATATTTTAAGTGCTGAAGTTGCTAAGTAAACGGAAATAATACATAAATCTAAAATGTATATGAAGCCAAATTATAGGGTGGTATAGAATATTTTCTAATAATATTAAATATTTGAAAAAGGATTAATGTCTATGTAAGGAATTTATGACTCAATAGCAAAAGCCAAGCCAAAAATTTTTTTTTATAACAAATTAATAATTTACTAAGGATTTGAAGGCACTTTACTAAAGCTACACAGCATTTAGTAAGTACGGGAAAAGTTTTTTTGTTTTGTTTTTGCAGGTGTTAGTGCCTAAACTCGGGGCTTAGGCCCTGTCCCTAAACTCCTTTTGCTCAAGGCCACTGCTCTACAAATTGAGCCACAGTGAAAATTCTGGCTTTTTCTGAGTAATTTATTGGAGATAAAAGTCTTACAGACTTTTCTGTCCAGGATGGCTCTTTACTGTGACCTTTGTATCTCAGCCTCCTAAGTAGCTTGCATTACAGATGTGAGCCACCAGCATCCAGCTAAAAAGATGTATAATGTTACTAATCATCAGGGAAATACACATGGAAATAACCCTGAAATACAACCTAATACCAATCACAATGGTTGTAATTTTTATAAAACCTAAGTAATGGAACTGGGTGCTCATACTTGTAATCCTAGCTACTCAGGAGGTTGAGATCCAAGGATGTTGACTGGAATCCAGCCTGGGCAGGAAACTCTGCAAGATTCCTATCTTCAATTAACCATGCAGGTTTCAAAGCTAAGCATGAACAGTGTTCCTGAGGGTGTTCACCCTTCCCTAATAGTCACTTCTGTCATTGCACTAATTGTCGAGGCAGGTGGCTGTCATCCAATCTTGAGCACATCACCAGCTGCCCTGAATTTGTACTCATCTAAAACCGTCTCCTTTTAATTTGAATGACATAAATGACAAATTTGCAGTAGCAATAACTATAGAGGAAAAATTTCACATAAAACAAAACCTAGAATCCTATCTTATCTCATCAGAAAACATTATAAAACATGACTTTAGTCAAAATTAGAAAATATGGTGCTGTCATTTTAATTTCTACTCTAATAATAAATTTTATTCAACATTGTCTGTATCAACTTTTATGGGCACCTAAGAATATTATCACTAATCGTCAGGCACTGAATATTTTAAATTATTATCCATGACTCCAAAGAGAAGAGTGTGGACTAGTCATAGGAGATGATGAAAGTATCTTGTTTTCCTATGTGCTTCCTTAACATATTGCGGGGCAAATTCTGACAATTTTCAACTTAATCTCAGACAACACATATTTAACCTTTCAACTGAAAGATAACAATTTGTGTCTGTACTGACCAAGATGTAATGTACTCATAAACTAACATGTTGAATTGGAACCACATATACAACTATTTGAAAATAATAAATTAAAAAAATTAAATTAGAATGCCTATTTGATTTTGTACATGATTGAATAACCCACAGTGTTATACATTAGGAGAATATCAACAATTAAATATGACAAACGCTTTAATATGAAAGTTTCAGCCATCATCCACTGAGAACACGATATTCTGTCCAGCTGGATTCATCACCTGACACAGAATTATTATTACATAAAATTAAAGATTCAGCAATTCCCTACCATTTTGAAAAGAGATGAATGAAATGAGTTTTCAATGCAGAAAAAGATATCTCTTGATTTAGAATAAGTAGAAGAACTACCAGTAGATTCCCAGTCTCTTTATCCCTATTTCCTTCATCTTTCCAGGACACCTCTTGCAATGATTGGCAGACAAAACACCTTAAGTAACTAAGAAGAAAAAGAGTACTGCTGTAGCTATATGAATGTGAACTTCGTGAGCATTGCTTCCCATCCCCAGTAAGAGCCTGGCAAAGTATTTACAGGAGCAGGATGCCTGTGATTTAGAGGATACAGTGAATATATAAGTAAAGGATAATTCATGTTTACACTATATACATATTTAAACTTTTTGTTGTAATAACTTATTTGAATTGTCGGTTCATCTTCTTAAATTTGAGATGTCTATGGGCTGGCTATTTATATGAACTTTTGTCTTCAGTTGTAGTTTTACAATAATAAAGAATGGTTGCTATTTGGTTAAACTACTAACATTGCTGAAAATAAGTCAGGAATCCCAAAGTTAAAATAATTACACCTAGATAGGTAACCATGGCTCATGTCTATAATCCTAGATTGTAAGGAGGTTCAGACTGTGAAGATCATGGTTCAAAGACAGCCTAGGCACCTAGGCAGAAAAGTCAGCAAGACTCCATCTCCAGTTAGCCAAGGAAAATGGCCCGGCTGGTGGCATGGCTATAGTGGTAAAGTGTCAGCTCTGAGCAAACAGAAACTGAAGCCATAAACCTAAGTCCTGATACAGGTAAAAATAAATAAACAAATAAATAACATTCACAGAATACCTAGTATGTAAAACTGTGAAATTGTGATATAAAGTATTAACTAATTTTTATTGAAATAAGAAAAGAAAATGGAAAAATGGGTTGTTAATTTACTACTAATATCCCTGGGCCATAGGAATAACTGAGAACTCAGTCATGATTCCAGATGACTTAATACTCTGGCAGAACATAATAGTAATTATTATTATTTTGCCAGTCCTGGGGCTTGAACTCAGGGCCTTAGCACTGTCCTTGGCTTCTTTATGCTCAGGGCTAGCACTCTGCCACTTGAGCCACAGCGCCATTCTGGCTGTTTTCTGTAAACATGGTGCTGGGGAATTGAACCCAGGGCTTCATGTATATGAGGCAAGCACTCTACCACTAGGCCATATTCCCAGTCACAGAACATAATTATTAAAGCATATTTTGTTGATATAATGATGTTGTTTGTCTCATATTCCTATAAAGGGGCTTCCACAAGCCATTTGGCAAAGACACTTTCTAGTTCTCAAGTTAGTATCCATTCTCAGCATGAAATGCTATAAATAACATTTTTTTTTTTTTTTGGCCAGTCCTGGGCCTTGGACTCAGGGCCTGAGCACTGTCCCTAGCTTCTTCCCGCTCAAGGCTAGCACTCTGCCACTTGAGCCACAGCGCCGCTTCTGGCCATTTTCTGTATATGTGGTGCTGGGGAATCGAACCTAGGGCCTCGTGTATCCGAGGCAGGCACTCTTGCCACTAGGCTATATCCCCAGCCCTATAAATAACATTTTGATTTCAAATTTTTATTTGCAAATCCTTATTTCTGTATCTCTTAAGAAAAACATCTTATTTTCTGACAACTGCAAACTCCATTAAACTATTTTTCACAAGGAAGCTAAGTTTAAGTTATATTTTTAAAGATTAAATATGAAATTTTAATTGTAGAATATTATATATTTAGTAATTCTTTAGAAAATGCCATATATATTTTAATAATAAACTTCGATGTGGAACTTTCAAAAATGTCATTAACATTTTTGGTAATGAGAAGATACAAATCTTTTTTTTTAATATTGTCCTAAATCAGAAATATAGTCAAGGTCATGGTGATAAATTATTAACATGATTTAAAAGAATAAAAAGAAGAAATAGTATTTTCCCACTGAAATAACTGTTTAGAGATCTAAACAGTATTGTCATCTGTCACAGTAGTTAGCTAACAGTTTGAGCAAGAGACAATTGAAGTACCTTTATGTCGTTATTAAAAAAATTTCAAAATCCAATGCCTAACGTATGAAACTGTAACCTCTATGTACATCAGTTTTATAATAAAAACTTAAAAAAAATTTCAAAATGCCTTTTAACACCTAATATTCAATGAGATAGTTAAAAAGTCATCTGTTCTTCTGAAAAATGCCATTAAAGAAATATGAATTAAGCTTACTCAAGTAACCTACAAAGTAAAAAAATGTATATAAGATAGTAAAAAAAAAAAAGTGCTACCTATATTTTCTTGTCAATCCTGAGCTTGATCTGAGGACCTTGTGCTCACTCAGCTTTCTTGATAATGGCTGACACATGGACACTTAAGCCACACTTTCAGCAGTGCTTTTTGCTGGTTAATAAGAGTGTCATAGACTTTTCTATCTGAGATGACTGAAATGAGATTCTCCGCTATGAATCTCTATAGTAGCTAGGATTACAGGCGTGAGGCCTTGTCATTTAGATTGGTGTCACTTTTTGATAATCACTTTACTACAAGTCTTTCTTATATTCTATGACCTTAGCTGTCAAAGATAATGATACAGTTTTAAACACAATTTCATAAATATTATATGAGTAGATTAAAATATACATACAATGAAATATACTAAAAAGATTATAGATTATACTAAATAGATTATACTATTATATATTATACTAAAAAGACTATAGATTTGTAAAAATATTCTATGAAATCGACAGACATGTTATCTCTACGTTCTAATCTACATTCTGCAAATCAAAAATTATGTCTATTTGAGAGAATTTCAAAATTTATGAATGAAGAGACAGCAGTATTGAAATATACAAATTATGCTTTGCCACATAAATTGAGCATATGTGGAGCTGCATAAGACACAAATGGACAGACACACTGTCTATTCCAGAGGCACCGTGGTAAGGTGAGAAGGGAATGGCTTTAGAGCCTGCTAGCCTACATTTGTTTGATCAAACAAAAGCTTGAGTGCTTACTAGGTGTGTTATGTAAAACACGTATTTAGCCCTTCAGAGATAAGCTGACTTCTGCTCAGTCTTGGATAGTGCCCATAAATGTCGCTGAATGATTGTTCACTCTGTTTTCTTGACATTATCTACTATTGTATAGTTTACATTGGGGAGACAAGCAGTACACCAGAAAATGTTATTCAAGACAGGCATAATGTAAGCCGTGATAGATTTGCATGAGACGGAGAAATCACTACTGTAGCATAAGGGGAAATTCTTTGGTTTTCACTGGTTAGCGTGAGGAAGACTTTGTAGGAAGAGGATGCAGTATTCAATTTAGCTCCCAAGAAACAAGTGATACTTTACTAGCAGATGGAAGGAAGAGTAAAGTCTTAAGTTGATGAAACAGAGCTACAACATGCACAGTAACGGTTTCAAAAGTCCCAAGTTTCATTCCTGTTTGTGCTAATATGTCCTGGGTACAGTAGATATATGGTGAAATGAACTCCATGTTATGGAAACGATTGTTATATCACATTTGTAACTACTTTCAACGTCCCATGTGTATCTGTAGCTTCTATTATTGATGATGTTCTTGTATCACCTTCCTGTGGTTGTACCTATACTATCTCTGTAATCTTATCTGAGTATATTGGAAACCATGTATACTAGTATTAGAACTAGGAAGTTGAAAGGGAATACTAAAATTGAGAGACACAGGGTAAAAAAAGAAAAACAACTACAAAAGCAATACTTGCAAAACTGTTTGGTGTAAATGAACTGAACAACTCATGGGGGGAAAGGGAAAAGGGGGAGGAGGGAGGGGAGGTATGAGGGACGAGGTAACAAACAGTACAAGTAATATATCCAATGCCTAATGTATGAAACTGTAACCTCTCTGTACATCAGTTTGATAATAAAAATTTGAAAAAAGGAAAAAAAAAACCAGCATCCCAACCAGTGCCTCAAGTGGCTATGCTGGTGGAAGCAGGGAAATAGTCTTAAAGACAGTCCTCTGAACCATGATTCTTCCCTCTTGCCAAAAGATAATGGCTATTATGATTTTATGTCGGTATTTTAGTTTTGTTAGGTTTTGAAATTCATTTGAATACTTTTTATATTATTTACCTCATATAATGCAATTCATATTTCTTTTTGTTATCTACTTAGAAATGGGATTGTTAAGTGATTGATTATAATGATGTTTATTTTTGCTACACAATGGCAAAATGTCACAATTCTTTGGCTGTGTTCATCACCACCACCTTCGGGTGTTGTTGAACTTTTTACCTTTAGCTGTACTAGTGAGTGTGGGTGGTGGCCCATAATTTTGGTTTTAATTGGAATATCCTAGTTACTACATATGTCTTGCTATATTTATCAGTTGAGGATTTATCTCTTCAAGTCTATATTTTCTTTTCAAATGACTATTTTTCTTATTGACTTGTGATCATTCTTTAAATATTATGAATAAAAAATGCTGATAGCAAACAACTTATTTTATTCTTTCCCTTGCCTTTCATAATCTCACTAATGTTTTGTGATGAATGGCAGTTACTGATCTTGTGGCTGGAGACAGGGATAGAGAAAAAAGCCAATCAAGCACAGGGCTGAAAGTTCAAAACCCACAATCACAGAAGTTACTGCATCTCTTTCCTTCACACATTGTCATTTTTCCCATATTGCACCATAAACTTATTCTTTTGTGTTGTCTTCTAGATTAAGACTTATCTCTTATATTTTGATTGAAAATCCTGTTGGAATTCATTTCTGTTTATTGTCTGAGAGTAGGGACAAGTTTATATTTGTGCTTTATTACTCTCTCTCTCTCTCTCTCTCTGATAAACAGTGTAGCATTCAAAGAAATTTCCTTTTATCCCTAGATTGTTATAAGTTACTACTAAGAGTAAACAATGAATTTTATTAAATATCTTTTGTAAACCTCTTTATGCAATTATATGTATTTTTTCTTATGCTTTGTCAGTTAATTGAATAAACATTTTCAGTTTTTTGAATGAAAATCATTTTATCCTCTGCAATAAGCATAACTAGTCATCTAATACTGTAGTTTTATAATAATTGGACCAATACTTGTATATCACTTGTCAATATTTTTCTTAGGATTAATTTTATGTGTGATTTTCATTTTAATTTTAGTATTAACATCATGTTTGGAGCTCATGAGAAAGTTTTATTTCAGAATTAGGATTGGCATTATTTCCCTCTTAATATTTTGGCAGTATTTGCTAGCGGTCATCTGGGCCCATAGTTTTCTTTGTGAAGAGATATTATCAACTGGTGCATTGTACTTTTCTGGGAAATCTGTTCTTTTTTAATCTTACTTTTTCAATGTGTTGCCAAAAGATCGCTAATAGTATTCTATTGTTATTTGATGAATTTTTAGGATTTAACAAGTCATTTTTCCTACCTTGTTATTGGTGTAACATGCTTGCTGTCCTTTCTTTTTTATCCAGTTTGTTTCTGTTTGTACTGGTAATTTTCATTAGCATCTTCATAAAACCCATTTTTTTATTGCATTATAATCTCAATTGGATTCTTTCTTCTTTAATTTTTGCTATAATTGTTATCCTTTCTGATTTTTGGTGTGAATGTTTAATTGGTTATTAAGAGGAATCTTTTTAAATTTCACATAATATCTATAATTTTCCCATTTGTAATCTTCAATAACACATTTTTGTGAAATAATTAGAGATTAGGTTCGGACCCTTTGTATAATGGTCTATTTTCTATGTATTCCTATGATGTTTCCTGAAGTAGCATGCTTTGTTATATTGCTCTGAAGACTATTATTGGGCACCCCTTCCCATGCATACTCTATACTCTATATTATTTTTACTTATGAATTCCTATGAAGCCATTAAAAGCTTTGCCAGTCTTCATAGTCTCACAATAATCTCTTTGGGAAAGACAGTGCTACCCAAATATTGTATTTGTATTACAAGAATTTATTTCAAATCTTTGACTTACAATTCTTCACTGCCTTTTTAGCTCTTTATTATTTTTACACATTTCTAAATTTTCTGTCTTTATGATGATTCTTAGCAGTAGAGTTAGACCTAATTATGACTTTTCTATTAGTAGGTATTGCTAGCTATGACATTTTAAATTTCTTAACTTGTGCCATAGTTTAGTCTTTTGTATATCTGAAGTAAAATGATTATATTTAAAAGTTTTTAGTACCTACTTCCCACACATAAAAAACTCAGACAAGATTAAATCGACTTTTCCATACTCACTTTTCCTAAAGGAACATTCTTCTCCAGTGGCTTGACATGTGTTAATACATTTGACAAGCCATCTCTCATCATAGTCTGTCTTACATTTGTTATTTTCTGGTTGCTTTCAACTTGTTTGTTGTGTTAACATTTCCATACTCAAAATACACAATGATAATACATCTTAACAACTTCCACAAAGATACTCCTGAGGATTTATCTCAATCTTATCATTATAGTACCTCTCCCCAACTCAGCTCTTAGCATAACTTCAAGTCATCCTTGTGCCAAATATCAATTCCAATGTCTTCAATTCCAGTATCTCCAAATTTCAATTCAAATGTCTTCAATTTAAATTTCAATTCAAATGAGTTTTTCTGACTTGCCCTTTAAAATATCACTTACCTACATTCTCCTGGTTTCATTATGTTGAAACTTGCTAGCTCTCTATCTTTGTACTATTTTAAATGTCTCTTAAACTTTGTCCAGACTCTCAAATATAGCTTTTTTCCTGTGATCTTGTTGTGTTAACACAATTGTCTTAAGATAGCATTTGATAGCATTGTATTTCTCCCCCCAGGCCCTTAAGTACATCTAGCAAACTCAAAAATAGGTGCCAAGCCATTCAGTTTAAACACTTCTATAATCATCAAAAGTTTGTTCAAACTACTTTCAGATAAAATTCTGCTCTGGAGCAGAATTCGCCTGAAGGCGAATTTTCTCCTTCTTGTCCTTACATATCACCTAGTGTCCTTTCTTCTGGATTTAGAGCGTCTTTTCCTTTTTAACTTATTTGCGTTTTCTATTTCTTGAAAAGCTGAACCAATTTAATTATAATCTGTGAAACACCTCTACATAGCATAGCTAGAAGAGGCCTCTAACTTGAATATGAGTAACATCTATTTCATACTTTGGAAGAATATAAGCATTAAAGTCAAATGGAAACAAGTCTTAAACCATTTTCCCTTACAACATTTGTTTGTTAATTTCATGAAATTAGTTATTTTTAGGTAATATTTAATAATCATGAATCATTTCTAAAGACTTCATAAAAATTAGACATGGTAGAATAGATCAACATAGTAAAAGAGGACTGCAATGTAACATGACTAATTTAAGATTAATCATTACTTGTATTGTCACTTATCTTTTCAGCATTTAATCTACATATGCCAGCAGTATGTAAAGTTCTTTAAAGTAAGAATCATGTATATATAGTTACCATCTGCTACACTATCCTGAAAGTAATAACGACTTGAAAATAACTGTTGATTGATGTCATAGGAAAATATTAATTGTAATATTTTAGCAACACATGTAATAAGGAGAAAATAAGCTACAATTATTTTTAAAAAGTCTTCGATTTGGGTATAATCTGATGAGAACATGAACGATTCCAAATTCATTTACAAAGGTCTAGAAAGTCAGTGAGCATAGCATATTGATTGTGCTCAACCAAGGAAGCCTTTTGTTGAATAATACAATCAAATATCATTTTAGCACAAGAGAAAAAGTAAGCTTGATGACAGGCAAAGGTCTCAGTGGAGAGGGGGAAAATCAATTTTAGTCATGGAAACAAGAGGGATCAATATATATACCCCCAGTCAACAAATACCCTGAAAGGTCTTATAGGAAACCAGAATGCTGACTCTGCTATTTTAAGAGCAACTGATAAAATTGCCCTCTAAAATGTAATCATTTAAATTTTCTATATTTTAACTGGAGAGCTTTCAAACATGATCTAACAATCTGATTTGAGGATTACAGTGATAGTAAATATAGATATAGGGGAGTTCTCAACTTGAATTGTACTTCATGATTACAAACACTGTTCAAAAAATAAATATACTCATTACCTTAATTATGTATTGTCTTTATTATGTAGATTATGTAATGCAGATATGGTCTAACTTAGTTATGTTAGTTATGATTCTGCCATTGAATAGTTTTTATGTAACATATTGATTTTTTTATGAGTATTTTCTTTCACTGAAGTATAAAACCTACCTTATGGTCTACATAGATGCCAGAAGGAGTGCATGCTCTGCAGAACAGGAATGGTGCCATGTTTTCTGCCTTGAATACAACAGGGCTTGGTACCTCCCTTCACTGCTTCTGTGGAAGCAGATTTAAAACCCCCATATAATTTTTAGTTAAATAAACTAACCAGCCACTTCTCTCATTTAGAACAAACACTTCTTAGTGTTTCTATGCAGCTTAGGCTTAATCCTCTTAAAATGAAGAATCATTTTTTTGAGAGAGTTATGTTACAAGGCAGACGAATATTTAAGGTAAGTAAGAGATGATTTGAATGAGAAGACATTTGTAGTCTTTACGGATAGACAGCCCAGAAACAGAGCTCTACCAGATCTGTGCTTCCTATGGTGCATTATTCAGAACTCATTACACAGGTGGGTGGTCAAATAAATAGAGATCTCTGTCTTCTAAAAGAATTGTTGCTTTGATCTTTTAGAAGAAAGGGTACAAGTGAAAAGAAAATCAACAATTACTTACTTCAGGATATGTAGTTAACTCATACCCCAAATCAATGTGAAATACAATTTTATAAAAGAAGAGTTCCAACAAGAAACATTCTTTGTATGCTCTCTTACTTAAATTGGACTAAATGATTACAGGGCTGTTTTAAAAAAGAAGCAGCAGGAAAACTGTTTTGCCTTTCTTAATTTCAGTAAGAAAGAACTCTTCCACTTTCCAAGACTTGAAAGGCAAAATCTTCACATTATCATGTTTGTTATATTTAATATTAACCTCTCCATTGACCAAAGCTGTACATTGAGTAATCAGAAAATCCATTTGAAATGCTTTTTATCAAATTAGAATAAGAGGATATTGTGCAGGGAACAAAGGTAAAATAGTCTTCATGACTAGGAATCAACTTTGGTTTGTCATTTTCTCCTAACTGAAATCAATAGATCATGCCTGAATCTAGTCCATCTAAAGAGCACTGGGCTATTTATTTTAAATTCACCCTACTAAGAAACAATATTGGAAACAAATGTGCTAACAAACAGAAATAGCACAGCAATTTTCATGTCAATTTGAAAATATAAGGTACTTTAAATTAAAAAGAACAGTCAATTACGTTCTACCAGTTTTATGTCTGAAATATTTCACTATAAAATCCTTAAGATTATTTCTCTATTAAACTTGTTTTTACAGCCAAATGGAGGTCTTAGGTCTACAAAAAATAGCCTTAGCATCCCTCTCAATCTCCATTCATCCTGCTATTGGAGAAAAATGAAACATATGTCCCTTAACTTGTTTGCTTATACTTTTATGATTGGTCCTATCCAAAATGACCTCTTCCAACTTCCCCATTATCTATCTCTCCCCTCCCTCCTTTTGTTCCTCCCTACCTTCTTTCTTCCCTTCCTTCCTTTCTTGTGTTGATGCTGGGGATTGAACTCAAAGACATATACTTTCAAGTTTTTGCACTCAATCTTGGTTCCCTACCACTTGAGCCATGAGTCCAGTTCCAGATCTTTTCAACATTCTGAACAAAAGTTATGCAATGGTATGCCTAAATATTTGTAGTTCACCAAACATTTATGCTTCCTCACAGCTATGACTATGCCTAAAGTATATGAACCCTCTCAAGACTTTGTATTCATTCATTTATTCTTTATGTTAACACAGTCATCTCTTCATTTAAAATTTTTACTGTAAAGGTGATGTACAGAGGGGCTACAGTTAGGTAATGAATACATCATCTTCCTCTTTTAAATCTATCACTCCACATGGTAGGGAGCATTCTTTACCCCCATTGCTCCTTACTACCCCAAGTAACTATAATTAGGCACTAACTGCACTACATTAAAATAATCAAATTAGATACTTTCCATCTCCAACAAAATACTGTGTGATAGATATAGCAGAACAGTCATCATAAATAGGGCTGTACTGACATAACAGGCATAGAGAATGTGAAATGAAAGAATGAGTGAGCCCAGGTCACAGATTCTTGAAAATCTAATGATATAAACCAGTTTGTATATAATATTTAAATATGTTGCATAAGATTAGAACCTTTGGGAGGTGGTAGCTCTCTCATGAAATGTATGCTGGATCTGTTTCCTGAGTTGTGCATTCTAGAGAAACTCTGTGTGAAAATCTTGATACAATTCTGACTCATGGTTGACATTTTAGAACTTAGTGAAAATATTAGCCTTCACTGGCTGTTCTGAATGGGAGGTGGGATCAGGCCTAGCCAGGTCCATAATAGATGCGCAAGGTAGATGAGCTTATCATAGAGAAAGCAGAGGTATAGAACATGATGACAGAAGAGATACAATGAATTTTCAAGGGGTAAATAGCACATGGTTAATTTATATCATAGTTTCATATCTTTTACAATTTTATACAAAGTTAGCATTTGTGTGTATATGTGTGTATGTGTGTGTGTGTGAGAGAGAGAGAGAAAGAGAGAGAGAAAGAGAAAGAGAGACAGAGTCTTACTATGTAGCACAAGTTGTCCTTCAACTCAGTCTCCCAAACATTGGTATTTTGGGCATATACTACCACTACTTTACTCAATTTAACTAGTGCAATTATTTAAATTTAGTTTTTAAATCTTTTGCCACATTAGCAAAAATGTCAGAAAATGCTCTACTATATCGATTTTGTGGCTTTCTGTACTTCATTCCCCATTTCAACAATCTCAGATTGAGAATCACAGGTAACATCTTTTCTTTTGTTTCTCAGTATGAATTCTTGTTGATTTTTCATGGAGGATACACTTTTCAAGCTAAGAACTACTTCAATGCTTGGTACTGGCAGTCTTAAATCTCAACACTACTATAACTTCCTTTTCTTGTTATTTTTTTTCTAGTCTACTTCAATATTCCCTTGTTAATTTCAATGTATTTCCTGAATAGTAAAAAAAAAATGTGCTCTAATAATATTGCAACAATAATTTTTTGCACAAGTGTCACCCAAGCAACCTTTTTTTTTTTTTCCTTTTGGCCAGTCCTGGGCCTTGGACTCAGGGCCTGAGCACTGTCCCTGGCTTCTTCCCGCTCAAGGCTAGCACTCTGCCACTTGAGCCACAGCGCCGCTTCTGGCCGTTTTCTGTATATGTGGTGCTGGGGAATCAAACCTAGGGCCTCGTGTATCCGAGGCAGGCACTCTTGCCACTAGGCTATATCCCCAGCCCCCAAGCAACCTTAATTCTCTTCAGAAGACCCTACTAACTGAATAACAGTTCATATCATGTTGTAAGTGAAAAATCAATGGCTCATTCAGAAAATTATTTCCTTAGGTTTGTGGACAATCATTTTATATTTTTAAATTTTATTGGTATATGTCTATGATTTCCAATATCTGATAGATTATGCACTGTTTTTAAGGATACAGCCATGTAAATCATTTATTTCATGGATATACTATAAGCAAGAAAGAGATTTGATCAGTTGCAAGTAATTAATAAAATGCTTTGAAGCCAAATACATAAAGATCAAGAGTCTTTGTGTTTACCTAACTCTTTCACAGCTCACGCAGAGGAATAATGAAAAGCACACAGAATTCAATGGATTATATTACCTCCTAGGAACAATTTGTAGCATTCAGATATTGACTTATTCATACTCCACAACAATATTATGAATAGTAACTATGTTACATTCATTTTACTGATGAGGAAATTCTGTCACAGAAAAGTCAAGGAACTTCCCAGAAAACATGGCAAAGTCCACACTATGAATATCTGTCTAGAATATCTGTCAAGGGTCCATATTCTAAACACTGAGTGTCCAGGGTGGCACTGGTAAGGAGTTGTAGGAACTTTAAGAAGTGTCCTAGAGGTGGGTGATTGTTGGTGTCTCACACTTGTAATCGACTCAGAAATCTCTGATGAAATATAGGGGTTCGAATCTAGTCCAGAAGAAAATTTCAACAGACTGAATGTCAAATTTACCACAAAAAAAGGGTTAGATAGGGGACATGGATTAGCCATGAGCAAGAAAGCTGAGTGAGAGCTTAAGGATCTGGTACAAGAACACAAAAAGAAAGGTAGCCTAGTGGGAGGTCTTTAGCTTACTTAGTTTCCTAAATGGAATAAGAGGTCCCCAGTCCCTTCTTCTTTTCCTCTTTTGCTTCCTGGATATGAGATGATTGGTTTGGCTTCACTATATACAACCAGCCATTGCTGTCCATTGCATCTGCTAGAGACAATAAGTCCTATGATCACACACTAGACTCTGAATAAACCGTGAGCCACAGTAAATCTTTTCTCTTTGTAAGTTGATTATCTCAGCTATCTTGTTATATTACTGGAGAGATAACTGAAACAATTCATATATAAACTCAGCTGCAGTGCCTGTACTCCAACAAAACAAATCTGGAAAAGAAACTAAAGTTCATAATGATACAATAAAGCAAGAGCAATCCTAAAGTTTTCATACTTTGATGACTCCCTGTGAATATAACAGCAATGTTGCTCCAGTGTTCTAGGACTTGAGAGTGATGGAATTTGAAGGCATAATGAGAAATAATAGAGTGTGCAATTTGGTGTCAGGATTTACCTGACAAAATTTGAATATGCAGCAACAAAAGCTTAGCTAAGGAGAAATTGATAGTAACTTCTTGAAAAGATGTGATGCTTGGAGATTAAAAAAAAGCAATACATTAGTGATGGATCAGAGATTCATTGACAACCTGCTATATGGGATGAAGCGCAGAATCATACTAAAAGACTTAAGACAAATTCTTCTTTCTACAATATGAGAAATCTGGTTCTTACGTTTAGCCATCAGTTATGAGATGATTTGCTGCAGAGGAAGCATTCAATGACGCAGGGCCTGACAGGTAGGAAGATATTCAGAAATGTTGAACCAGTAATTGTAAGGAGCTTCATGCAAAATAAGAGTTTCATTATAAATGGAATCAAAAAAGAATACATGAAGTTGGATAATGTAAGGAATGATATATATATATATATGTATGCATATATATCATGCATCTAATAATTAAATGCCTGCCTAATTTGATTGAAACAAACCAAACTTGCTGTTTGCTAACCCAGATACATGGAAAACTGCTCTGGATTGTGCTGTCACACAGAGTGATAACCCAGAGGGAAAAGTCTCTTTTCTTTTTTATTTGTCATCTATAATAGTTAAGAGTCAGTATTGAACTCATATCATTAAATGTTAAGAATCAATTTATTTATTAGACTACACAAGAAGTCTTTACTAAATCTGCATTACTTCAAAAATAAAATTTCTTTATGGAACCATATTCTACTATGCCATTGTTATTCAAAAGAACTCTGGCTTAAACATGATGGTATTTATAAAATAAAAATACAATGTATTGCTGATACATCAACGTATATAATACATACATAGAAACAAATGGACTACAGACAGAAATAGAAATTTGATAACAGAGTTTTTAAGTCTTGTGTAAAATGTGATCATTACGAAATAACACTGAAGTATCCTCTATTTTTTATCTTAAATTTTCTAAAAGACTCTAATGACTTTCATCTTCACAA
The DNA here is from genome assembly GCF_023159225.1 of Perognathus longimembris pacificus. Taxonomy (NCBI): domain Eukaryota; kingdom Metazoa; phylum Chordata; class Mammalia; order Rodentia; family Heteromyidae; genus Perognathus; species Perognathus longimembris. Next base: position 123,443,752 of record NC_063162.1, read on the forward strand.
CAAATTGAATAAAGTATCGCAAGCTAATTACAGGAAACAAACTCCAGCCAATAATGTTAGATGACTATAATTGTGTGAGACCTTAGAGTTAAGCATAATATCCAATGTAATTATATTCCAAACACATTAAATGGCAAAGCATTGTACAGGAAGGAAACTTGTTAGCTGATTTATTGCTTAAATTATGAAACAATGATTCAGTTATAGGATGAGTGTTTGCATTTAAAAGATTGGCTTTTCCGTGTAATGGCTGTGTAATCTGTGTTAAGTAGAATCCAGTCCCAGAGAATGCTTGTGCAGTCAGAATGTTCTCATCTAGCTCTATGGACAATTGTTTTGATCTGAGCTCCAACTTCCTACCTAAGTTGTAAAAGCAAATCTTAAAGTTTCTATTCTACACTTAAACAAATGTTAGTCAATGTCCTATCATTTCTATGTATTATGAAATTTTTGTCTATTCTAGATAAAACTAAAATGATAAAATAAGGCATAAAATGTATTCTTCTATAGAAAGGGGCAGAAATGTTTACGAATGTAGTTTTAAATCTTAAGAATGTAAGAAAGATATTTTTGAGCATCTTCAAATATTGAACAATTATAATACCTGTAGCTAATAGATCTTCACGTTTTCCAGGCTTTGAACTACTTTGGCCCAGGAATCCAAAAACTCAGTGGCAATGGGCCCACCTTTATGTTTTCCAATGTTCATGTAACTAATATTTCTTCATGCTTTCTTTCTTTTTTTTGTTTCAAACATTACCAATAATTTCTAAGCTAATCAAACAATCATTGTCCAAATCAGGACACTTCTGAGAGCCAAAGGGGGTACCACTAATAATGACATCACAAAACTGGTAGTATATGAAAGAAAGTTTGAGATTGAGTCACATGTTTAATATGTGGGGAGATAACTGGTTGTGTCAGCCTCCTTTAACCATTTTCTCTTAGTCCTGCTGAATTCTAATTCTTGCATGGTCTTTTACTACATACAAATTCCTGTTATCTCTTCTCATATTGCCAGAGGTAAATTAAAAATGCTCCTATTTTATTTTCAGTACCAGCTGCTCTTTTTATCTGGTTACGATCAAGGTAATGTAAGGAGGACTACATTTTTATCACGTGTTCCATTAAAGAATTTCCCTACACTGTAAAACAACATACACTCAATAGCAGTCAACATGCTCACTACTCTTACCAATATTGGAGCATCTCCTTGTCTAAGGGGCATGTTGCTGGTCAGCTCGGTTACTCTGTAATAGCTTTGTACCAATTTCTGATCTAGTTCCCAAAGCCTGATTCTTCACCTTTGGCTGATTGGTCTTAATCACTAGGGTTGTCTGATGAATATGAAGAGCTGAAAGTATTTGGGACTTACCCTTTTCCTTTCATATAGCAGTTGTGGGCCACTGATAAGAATGGGATTTTTTTTTTGAAAGAATCAGCTCCTTTATTTCTAAAACTTCAATTTTTAGGCTTAATTTTCACTTTTGAGAGTTAGATTGAGTCTTCAATTTGTTTTTCTGGGTAGAAAAGGGCTCAGAGACTGTTATCCTTAGGTTCTCTTTTCACAAGGTTGACCCTTGGTCTGTATTTGGATATTTGAATTTCTAAAGAACTGCACCATTCTTCATATGAAAAAAGTAGCCCCTGATTTACATTGAGAATCTGCTTTCTGATACAGATTCTAAGATGTTGGTATGTGGAAGGTGGTTTTATGCTGGGTTCCTGGTACAGTGAGCTTCACTGGTGGGCAAAAAAGACATTGTCACAAAACATTGTGCTGTCCTATGTTACTGAGAAAGCTCTGGGAAGCTGAGCATGGTTTCCTCTGGACTTTGCCCTATATGCATTTTGCTTTTGCTCATCACAACAGAGCAATTGAAGGTACAACTGTATGCGGAATCTCGTGAGTTTTAATTAACCATTGAATCTGGGGCTCATTCTTCACAAAAGATACATCTTCTGTAACGGCTAACCCTTTTGTGATTGATAGATGACCACATTAGTAAAGCTGTTTCAAGAAAAGGTTAGCTAAGGGGAGAAGACTCCTCTGAATGTGAGCAGTACCAGTCCATAAGCTGAGGATGTAGATGGAATAAAATGGAGGAACAGCAGAACCTGTTAGTACAGCTATTTTCACTTTCTGCTTTCTGACTGCCATGGTATGAGTTGCTCTGCTGTGCCATACATTCTGCCTGTGCCAGGATGGACTGAAGTCTCTGTAACTATGGGTAATACATACACACACACACACACACACACACACACACACACACACACACACACACACACACACTTCCTCCCCTTTGTTTCTCTCTAGTCACAGAAAAACAGTGTGACAAAACACCCTCTTTGCTGTTGAGCTTCTTTTTCTTTTTGGTAATATTGAGTTTGAAATCAAGGTCTTCTACTCTAGGCAGACACTCTATCACCATACCTCCAGAGTATTGGTTTCATAAAATTATTGGTCAAATGTACTTATTACCTGATAATATATGAAAAAGTAGCCCGCTCTATACCAACTTTAAAACAACAATAAAGTAAATTAAAAAAAACTTAGTCAAATATGAGAGTATTCACTTTGATTAGTGTGAAAAATATTACAAAGATAACAGAGAATTTAAAATGTTAAGACCACTCACATTCTAAAATAATAGGATGCAAACCAGAAAATTGTGTTTGAGATTTACCTGGATGGTGAGGATGTATAGATGGCATAATTTACTGTTTTCAACAGAGCCAGGGTAAATGTGGGAATGGTATTTGGTTTATAGCCTAAAGCAATGAAAAACACAATGTATCTCCCCATCTCCAGCTTTAATGGCTTTTTATTCTGCTGGTAACCAACCAATTTGGTAAACAAAATGCAATTGGCTAATTAAATTTACACCTTTAAATAAAACAGATAAATGCAACAAATTAAAATATGGACGAACTGGGGTGTTCTCAAAGGTGTAATACGTGTAAGATTCTTCCCCATACACATGCTTGCTGTAGTAGTTCTTCTATTTGTGCTAAAAATATGGAATTGCTTTCAAGTGATTTTTGCAGTTCTGTTGTCCAGAAAGTGTTTATCTCTTTTTGAAGTGTCTAACTGCTGTTTGATCTTACTTTTGTCTGTGGTTCTGTTGGACCCCTCTGGCAGAGAATCTACATAACCTGCCCCCCTCTCCCCACCCCAGCTGCTATCATCTTCTTCATCCACTCTGCTCCTTAGAAAATCATTGGAAAAATAAACAGCCTCAACAAATCCTAATGATCTCTGGAAGCCTAAAGAGGGGAAAAAATGTCCAGAAAAAGAAAAAGAAGGACTTAAAGTGTTTTCAGTCATTAACAAAGTTGTGAAATTTGTGAGGAATGTGGAAGACAAAAAGAAGTTCTTTTATTATTAGCTAGGTTCACAGGCTCTAATTCTTCATGTCCCTAGTCGGACTTTAACTTAATTATAAAACAAAATCCATAAATGCAGCCAGGCCTGGGGGTAGAGTCTGCACTACTAATCAACTTTAATTCCCTGGGCCCAATTTAATTATAAAACAACATTTGGTGCAAATGCTAAACACTTACTAGGTGACCACATGATATAACAGTGAAGTAGTATTTACAGGTCTGCAGCTTTTGCTAGGATTCTATCAGCAGATATAACTCAGACATAGGCAAGTCAGAGTAAATCTTAAATATATACAAAAAATTTCCTTGATTTTATGAGTTACTGTAATAAAGCCATTAAATTTCATTTGAACTAATTAATAGTGGGGAAAGACTTTATTGGAGGTGAAGTTTAACAATGGATGAGCTGTCTTCATATAAGACAATAATAATAAAGTAAATGTTATTTGCATGCCTCTTGGCTTTTTAATTCATTCCATCTGTGATGCAGACAAATCAGCTCATATAATTTGTGCATTACCAATTTGCCTTTTGGTTATAACAAACATGACTTTTCAAAGCAACATGAGATATGAAAGTCATTTTTAGTTTCATGAGACAACTGAAGATATGATTATTTGTATTATAAAATAATTTTAATGTGATGACCTAGAATTGACCACTAATATTTTTAAATAGGAGGTCCTTCTAGTTCCTACAAAATATACTCAACTTTTGCACAAATATTCACAAAGATTTTGCACAAAATGGGATAGATCTGAGCTTTATCTGGGTAACAGAGATAGAAATTCCATGCATGGTCAACTTTTTGTTTTAGCTTTTTGCTTCACTCAGACAATGTTTCACAATATCTAGAATTGTAATTCTTCTTACATGGTTAGAAGGATAGGAAAATTTAGTTTACTTGAGGAAAAAAATAAGAGACAGTATCAACAAGGAGTAAAATAGGAGCTTTTCTTTGTTTGAGTAGTTTAGAAAATGGAAGAGTATCACTAATCCAAATTAGGATTCTTCTTTTCCAGCAGTACTGAAGATTGAACACAAATCCTCAAACGGCAGGCAAGCACTCTACCACTGAGCTTTACATACACCCATCCCAAACCTGGATTTCAAATGGAACTAGAAGCAAAAGCAAAATTGCTTTTTTTGGCTTTCTTTTCTTGAATGCCAATCTGAGACTTTCAATCTATTTCTCCTTTTCATTGCCTTTAGAGCAGAATGACCAAAGAGTGGATGTATCATAACTAATCATATCTTTAAAAGACAGGAATAACTAAAATTCATTACAAGAGATCTGGATCAATACTATCCTTCTTCTCATTTCAGCCTCAAGCAAGCAGGGGCTGAGAGTCTACCTCTTATTCTCCTACCTGGCTGCCGTAGAGGCCAATTGGACAAAGAAGACACGGTATGTTTCAAAGTCGAAAAGCTAATTTCTCAGTAATAGCAGTGTCTGTCAGTCTTGCACTCCAGAGAGCATCTTTCTTTACTACTGAACAGTGACGGAGTCACAGAAGGAAACAATTCTGCTTGCTGGAAGAAAATAGGATGGGAGGAATTATGATGGTTACCAGATGCTCCCGAGGCCCTGCGGGGGCACAGGGATGTTCCTGCATATGCTGTAAACAGTATAAACTGTCAAACAACGGGACCCTGGGGTTTAACTGCTCCTCCATCTCTGATGTGCACTTGCACAGCATTTGAGAGTGAAAAGAACCCTGAGAGATGATGTGTCCCAAGGTTTTAAACTGAGTCTGTGGGTGTCCTGTGATTTCCAAATGTGAAGCAGGAATTGCTGAGGGTACAGCAGCTCCTCCAAACAGTAGTGACCTTCTTGGGATGAATGCAAGAACCTATTTGTCAGATAATATCAAGACGGTGGCAAATTAGTTGTAAAGTCCACAGTAACTTCTATGCCTGGAAAAACTAAAACTATTTGTGGAAAACACCCTTCACTGATTCTGCGCTTTCCTAGAAGAGAGGCCCCTAGTGACGAGGAGAAATTTGGTTCAGAAACTCTAGGCTGTGAGAAGCCTCCGAAACTCAGAGTCCAGAGATTAAATTCTATCATTAAGACACATCATCTGAACCAGTTTACATTCCCACCAACAATGAAGTAGGGTTCCCTTTTGGCCACATCCCCTCCAACAATTGTTATTATTAGTTTTCTTGATATATGACATTCTTGCTGGGGTGAGATGGAATCTCAATGTTGTTTTGATTTGCATTTCCTTTATGGCCAGTGATGTAGAGCATTTTTTCATATGTCTATTGGCCATTCTCATTTCCTCATCAGAGAAGTTTCTTTGTAAGTCTTTAGCCCACTTGATGAGGGGGCTGTTGGTTCTTTGCAGTTTTGTTTTGGAAGAAGGTAATTTTTTTAGTTCTGCATATATTTTAGAGATGAGGCCTTTGTCTGTTGAATGTCCGGTAAAGATTTTCTCCCAGTCTGTGGGCTTTCTGTTTATCTTGAGAGCTATGTCCTTTGCCGTGCAGAAGCTCTGGAGTTTGATGCAATCCCATTTGTCCAACCTTTCTTTGATTTGTAGCCTTTCAGGGTCTTTGTTAAGGAAGTTCTGTCCTGTGCCAAGGAGCCCAAGTGTTTCTCCTACTCCTTCCTTTAGTGTCTTCAGGGTGCCTGTTTTGATTTCAAGGTCTTTAATCCATTTGGAATTGATTTTGGTGCAGGGTGATATATAAGGATCTATGGCCTCCCTTATTGGGAATAATTAGTACACGTTTAGGCAAGCCATAGCAGAGCATCACAAGGCCCAATAGCTATACCCTTAGGAACACATAAGATGATGCTAATTGAAATGAACTCCATGATATGGAAACAAGTGATATATCACAGTTATAACTACTTTCAACGTCCTATGTATATGTGTAGTTTCTATTATTGATGATGTTTTGTATCACCCTCCTATGTTTGTACCTACACTATCTCTGTAATCTTATCTGAGTATATTGGAAACCGTGGTTACTGGTATTGGAAGTAGGAAATTCAAAGGGAATACCAAATTCGAGAGACACAGGGTAAAAAAAGAGAAATAACTACAAAAGCAATACTTGCAAAACTGTTTGGTGTAAGTGAACTGAACAACTGGGCGGGGGGGAGGGAAAGGGGGGGAGGGAGGGGGGCATGAGGGACAAGGCAACAAACAGTACAAGAAATGTATCCAATGCCCAACGTATGATACTGTAACCTCTCTGTACGTCAGTTTGAAAATAAAAATTTGAGAAAAAAAAAAAACAAAACAACAACAACAAAAAAAAAAGACACATCATCTGGGGGCAAAGAAGACTTCAGAGCAAGTCAAGCAATCCTTTGTTGTTTTCATTTCTAATTCTGTGACGAATATAGCAATACTACTTTTGAAAACTATCACCATTCCTTTGTTATTTTTAAATTTGATAATTTCATATATTTGTGTCCTGGTGATGGTTTAATTCTTTATATCAACTGTTCTGCTTTTGAATTTTTAAATATTCTGTTTATATTCATTGGATCTCTCCATTAAGATAATCAGAGAGGGGGGGGTGGGAGAGGGAGGGAGGGAGGGAAGAAGGGAGGGAGGGAGAGGAAGAGAGAAGGGGGGGAGGTCTATTCCTCTATAAACACAACCAGTTATGAGAGAAGACAGAAGATTTTAACGTAAACCAACAGCATGACCCTTAGGTTAAGTGGATTTCTACAGATGCAGTCATGCATCTGTCTTACCATCACTGTTGATGCACACCACCTCTTGAACTTGAGTGCCTGGCCCACATTCCCTGTCATTGTCCGGTTCACAGTCTCCAAGCCTCACTGCTTTCCAGTCATAGCAGGATGGCTCTTCACAGGGAATGGCTTCCAGTAAGTGAGGGCAGTTTCCTGTTCCTCCATAGCCTCCAGTGGGCTCATTGATAATGTGCCGCTTTCTTAGTTTGAAGCCTGAGTCATAGGAGGAAAGAAAATACTGAATGTTAGTATCAGGGGTAGAATATTTCAGAAACTTCAATAAAATCCCAGGTGAGTGAATGCTGGATCAGGGTAGAGTGTAACTCCAAATTGTAGCTTAATGTGAGTTCATTTATTGAATAAATGAATGAATAAACAAAAGAGAAAGAGTTTTGGATGTAGGCTACTACAGAACTGATAATACAAAAAAAAGTCATATATTTCATCTCCCAAGAACTTAGAAAGGAATAAGGGGAAAAAAAGAGGGTGGAAGAGATTTTGGTTAATTTGAACCATCTATATTTATAGGACATTCAAAGTAATAATGAAAACTCAAATTATTCAGAAATGCTTAAGATCAGATGCCAGAGCTATTATTTTAGATTATTCCATGCTATACACGTAATTGAATGTGGGAAAGGAACCTTTGAGAAGTTGGATAGTTCCTGAGAAATGGACTTCAGTTGAATTTAAACTTTCTGAAAATGTGAATTCCTCATAGACCATCTGACTCCAATATGGAATGATCAAAGTTCTGCTCCATCTTTTAACATCTCGGAGAGGTTGCCTTTCTGGTGACGTAACATAGGAAGCCTGGTTTATGGTGATTTGAAAATACTAGAACCAGTAGAAGGGCTTCTTTTGCAAGGTCAGCAAGCCCACCATGAAGTAAATGACTGCATTTATCTGATCTGTTTAGAGATGTCATTTGCACAAAAAATAATCACTTAAAATATTTTACTGTCTTAAGTAATAAAGAGCTTTGATTACTGGGCACTAGGTATGGGTCACACCTTGAATTATATTTATTACCTCGTTGATTCTTCACAGCCAATTTGGTTGATGGATATTATTCTATATCTTTTACAGATATGGGGACAAACATTTACATAAATTTATTTGCTTCCCTAAACAGAGAGGGCAGAGCAGGTTTTACTCTCCAGGTCAGGCTAATAAATACAGCTCATAATAACTACTACACTAACTGTGTTAGAGGTTCTTCATCTTGTCCAAATTAGATGCATCTGTGTTTCCTGTGTTCTTCTATTTCAATATACCAGTACTGCCCCCTGACTAGGTTTGTTCAGTTTTTGAAATCAATATTTTTTAGCCATTCTGGAAAGTATAACATCAATAATTACAAGGAACCCAAGTGGCCTATTTGTTTTTTAGGGTGGCTCTTTAGAATGATTGATGATTTGACTTGGATGTTTCAAACCTGTCATGTTACCATCACATACCTTTTTTCCCTTGTTGGTCATTGCAATTTTCATAAGTACAAGGTCCCCAAGCTGACCAAGATGAAACTTCACATTCGATTGGACAAGGAATGTGGCACAGCTGTGTAGTATTTGGGACAGGGCCAGTGCATAATTTTGAGTCCACTGGTTTTGAAGCTGTTTGGAGGAAACACACACATATAATTTTGGAGTTAATACAAATGAATTAAATGGTCAGTAAGAAGATTTTCCTAAGTGTATTGAGCAGGAAAATCCTTAACAATGTGTCACCAAGATTTTATTCCAATGTCTCAACTCCATCCTGTGAATAAAGAGCAGGTGGAGAAAAAAAAAAGCATAATCAAGTAATACATGAAAACTGGACTGGAAGTCTTGCAGAGTGTTCCATTATCTGCTTTACAACTAAGTAGCCATGCAGTTAAAAATTGTATATTTAACTTTCTTACTCAATGAATGTTGTCATTTTAGGTTGATTCTTAGAAAGGGGAATTTATTTTACAGGGTTAAACATAGGAGAAGGGGAAATACAGATTTAATGCCTACGTGCAAAAAAAGTTACTGTGTGGCTTCTCCTGAAATTGCTGTCCCTCTTGGTTCATAAGGTTTGGAATTGCCACATGCATACAAGGAGGAAACTGATATGAAAGCTGCACTTTTTACTTACAGCTTTGTGGCTCATCAGTGCTCTCCAGAATCTTTGCATAACATATGTGACCCAAATCTAAGAACAGCTACAGAGACTGACTTACAATTTTCTGTTTGCTCCTAAATTGATCAGTGAATTAGGGGGTATTCATTGCTTCTCAAGGTTTCTTCTATGATACACTTTGGCTCTTTTGCACACCATGCTTTTGGAAGTTAATGTCAAGATATGTCTATAGGTATTGGCATAAGACTGCTCAAAATTACGGTAAGAAAATCAATTAAAACTGTATTGATGGCAGAAGAGAATTAAATGAGCTACCACTCATCTTTCAATCCATTGAACCAATGACCCATTATCTTCCTCTCTCTCTCTCTCTCTCTCTCTCTCTCATCTATCTATATATACGTCTATCTCATTTTGCTTCAGAGTGACAATTTTGTTACAGAGTACTTTTCACTCACAAATGTCATTGCTTTTGCAAAAGCAAGCTCTTGGTTTTTTTTCATAATTTGCTCATAATTGCAGAATAAAATCTTAAATAATAGAGGCTTAGATTTTTCTTATTCCTCTCATGTGAAAGAACAAATCCAAACCACATCTAGAACTTCATAGAGAAATTAATTTATTTTAAGATAGGTAATTCTCATTGTTAAATAAGAGTACTGAATATATTTGTTATTTCAGCTCTAAGACAAACTACATGTATGTACACTCCTTAATTTCAGAAGCAGTCACAAGCACTGTACTGGTTAAATGCTACTCGATGTTCACCCCTCTTACTTCCAGATTTTGCTTTACAATATATTCTGCTGATTTTAGTTTTCATTTTCCTGCTAATAGTGCTTATCACCTCACTGCCCACATACACTGCAATGGGAATCAATGACAGGACATGGCTAATTTGCTCAGCTTGGATCACATATGATTAATTTTATTGCTTTTAACTGTCGAAGTACTTGGTCCACTAGTGACAATTAAATTTTCACTTCCCCTACATGTAACGTAAACATGACATAACAACTTTTTTCCAAACAAGAATTCTTTTTTTTAATTGGTATACATGAGTTATGCAGAGGGAGGCAGATTTTATGTTGACCTTTCCACACATTTTAGGGTATTCCAATCAATCTTGCTTCATCTATCTCTATTTTTAAGAATCATAGGTAGAAGAATCTACAGTAGTATAGCAAATCAACACAATAATTTTCACTGCAGTTACTGCCACTTGTAGAGACTTTCAGAGACTTTCATTTAAATTAGATGCTTGTGTAATGTTACTCTGGAAAGTCTTCATTTTTCCTCCCTTTAGTTTACCAAAAGTCACTTCAAACTTATAATAATTATTATTTTTCTATGTTTGATTTATTTTGCTTAACATGATGACCTCCATTTTCACCCAGATTTATGAAAATTAAATTATTTTATTCTTGTTTATAATGGGAGAATGTCACATGTGTGTGTGCCTTTTCCATGGACTGGCATTTTGGATGATTCCATGTCTTGACTATTGTGAACAGGGCCACAGTAAGCACAGGTGTGCAGGTATCTCAGTTACATACTCTATTGGTTCCTTTAAGTAGACATCCAAGAGTAGAGTAGCTGGATCATATGGTAGTTCTATTGTTAATTTTTGAGGAACCTCAAAATGAATGTCCATATCTAGTTCTTTTTAAAATATATTATATCTATATACCTAATTATCTTTAAAAATTTGGCATTATTATATCATTTTGAAAATAGTGGTTTCTACAAAGTGAAGTCTACTGGCTTGTTATTCTCAGGAATATGAGTCTGAAAAACATTCTTTGTATATGAGGTTAAACACTTCAGGAAGAAAGCCTGGTATAATTAAGGAAATAGGTTGAAATGTTCTGCTTTGCTGGAAATTTAATTTTAGCTTTTGGTATACTTTCAATGGATTACATAGAATAACCAGTTGCAAAATTCTGTGCTACTAGAACAGGAATATGGTAAATAAGTGCTCAAGGATACATTGCTAAAGCAAAATACCCTTGATGTTACCTGACTGTTAAGCCAACCAAGTCAACTTTGAAATTACTTCGTTCCTGATGACAGCTTGCCTGCCTGCTTTTCTTCCTCCTTTCATTCTTTCTTTCTCCCTTTCTTTCTTTCTTTCTTTCTTTCTTTCTTTCTTTCTTTCTTTCTTTCTTTCTTTCTTTCTTTCTTTCTTTCTTTCTTTCTTTCTCTCATTCTTTTTCTTTCTCTCTCTCTTTTCCTTCCTTCCTTCCTTCCTTCCTTCCTTCCTTCCTTCCTTCCTTCCTTCCTTCCTTCCTTCCTTCCTTTCTTCTTTCTTTTTTTTCTTTCTTTTGTTTCTTCAAAGGAAGGAGGAAAAGAGAGAGTATGTTATGTTATTATTACAAAGTGAGGGTAAAATCCATCTATCTTACCTGACCATCAGTAACAATGGAATGATGTATTTGTTGTCACCTTTATGTGGATGGATATGTTTTAATTCCCAAATTGCCTCGCTTATATTATGGGAGTGAAAGCACAATAACAGCTGTCAGAGACAAAAGGCCTAGTTTCCTTCTAGGCCTTTCTGAAAACCCTCTGCCATCGCTAAAGCACCATCATGATGGTGGGCATTTACTGGTGTGGGTGAGTATATGGCCAATTTTTTCTCTGATTTTGCTGAAAATTTTATATCATGTTCCTTTATTTTCAGTCTAGCTAGACAGAGAAGGCATTTGGTAGGACTTTAAAATCTGTTCTCAGTGGTATTGTTGGGTTGTCATTTTTAGCTCCAAGTCTGAAATAGAAGACACACAAAGAAATCCATGGAACTCTTGTTATTTCCAACTTCCTGAAATATTAACCTTCTCTGGATTTTTTTCCTCTCCAATTTCCACAGGTTTTTTTTTTTATGAGTTTGTTTTCTATATAATTTCCCTGCACTTTAAAACATTTATTTGGAAATTTGGAAGAAAATATATTTTTCATGGAAGAAGTCTATATATTATTTTTAAAATAAGAATTTTTAATTATATAACTGGTATGACAAGTCAGGAAAATCCTCATTAGATTTCCAAAATCCACTGTAAGAATCCATTTTGGCTGAATCCTAAATCTGGCCTCTCCCCTGGGACACTACTGATCCCAGGTCAGAGACTTTCCATTTTTAATGACTTAGTGGGAAGCTTAGAATTTTATATCCAGACATCTTTAATTATCTGGGACAAAGGAGATTATTTTCAAATAGAAAATAATAGTTCGACTAGAAGAGATCATCATAGGGGAAATTTCTGTAAAACTTGTTTCTCAGAGAGGTAAAGTTGAAGATTCCAGATGGAATGGTGGTTAGACAGGCATAAAATTGGAGTGTGGTAAGTAGAATGAACTAAAAATAAACCTAATGGGGCTTATTATAACATTTAAATTAATAAGTAGTGTGATTTGCAAATGAAGAGAATCAAACTTCAATGGCAGTTTATCAATAAAAATTATTCTAACTATTATAATTGTGTTGGGATTGAAAACTAAATTTTCTCCCACTAGATATTAGGAATGTTCTATACAGTTAAATTACTACTATAATGAGATATTCTCCAATTATATTCATCACAACAGGAAGCACTTATACTGCATTACTAAATACATTATTTTAATCTTCACAGTAATCTCATGGAGTAGTTACAACCATAATACTAAATTTAAAGATGAAGAATTGAGACATACAGAGAGATTAAGTAACTTCCCCAGGATCATAAAATTAATTGGTAATGGATAGAATATGATTTATCTTGTGTGCCACGGATCATAGGGTAATTTTGTAAAGCTATGGTCTCCAGGTCCCATGCAACATTCAGAGGCCTATAATAAAATGATAAAGTGACTGTACAATACGGTTTTTGTATTGCTTTATGTTTGTGGCCAGTGTTGGGGCCTCTCATTGCTTGGCTTATTTGCTTACTCAGTTGTTAGTCTATTACATGAGCCATACCACAAGGCTGGCTTTCTACTAGTTATTTTGGGATAGAATCTCACAGCAGACTTAATTAGAGGGGGATGGATTCTTAATTCTCAGCCTACCAAGTATAGGCTTGAGCCAAGGACTCCTGGCTAGGATCATACAGTGTGGGTTTAAAAAAAATATATTATAAAGGTTATGTACAGAGGAGTTACAGTTTCATGAGGGAAATAATGAGTACATTTCCTTTTGAGGAGTGGTGGTTGTGGGGCTTGACTTCTGAATCTGGGCACTCTTCCTAAGCTTTTGTGCTCAAAGCTAGTACTCTAGGCCTTGAGCCACAGTTCCACTTCTGTGTGTGTGTGTGTGTGTGTGTGTGTGTGTGTGTGTGTGTTTAGTAGGAGATAAGAGTCATATGGACTTTCCTGCCCAGGTTGGCTTTGAATTGTGATCTTCAAATCTCAGTCTACTGACGAGCCTGGATTACAGGTGTGAGCTTCTGGTGTGTTGCATACAATGTATTTTGGAAATCCAACTGGATTGTTGTGCTGTAATGGAGACAGGGGTTGGCTGTGGTTCCTTGGAAAGTAAGCCTGAAGAATTTTAATTACAAAAACAAATTAGTGTCCTATCCATTTGACTACCTATTTTTCAAAGTCATTTTTTTGTTTTAAACCCCTGAGTATATAGTACATGTATACTTTTTACTGTTATTCATCACAAGAATATGTTTTTGGATTTTCAAAATACTTTTAATCAGAGATAAGCTCAGTCTACTTCTGATCTATGTGTATAATAATATGCCTTTCCTGTACTCATTCAAAAGATTATTAGAGCTCAAAGGTTAAAATAAAGGCTATAAGTTTAATAATTCATTGGTCCATTTATCAAAGTGGCTTGAACGTTTTAGTCAATGAAAACCTCTGGATAGTGTGTTTTCCACTGTCTCCTCTTACATCCATTTTGTTTTTCAGTTATTTCATTTCCTCAAACAAGCTTAATTTGATTACCAATTCAAAAATTTAAGGAAATTCTCTTCGATTTAAATCTTAGTTTCTGCATAGGGGTGGCTAAAACTTCATTATTAACTATAAAGGAGCCTGATGCTGACAGATAACGAAGATATTAAAAAAAATCAATGCAAATGGCTTTCCTTTCACATTTTACTGTCTTTTAAATATATTGTTTCAGTCAATTCAAATTAATACCAAGTGCTTAGTCCTTACAAAGCCAAGTGTCCATCACACTACTTTTCAAAATAGAAAATGGACACTATTTTCCAAAATGTGTTGTAGAATTTACTTTTTAAATGATAACAAGTACATAGTAGAGATTTAGGGTGGATTTAAACAAAGTACTTCTATTTCCAGGAAGTTTCTATGGACGGATTACTCAATACTAGCTTCCATTTTATCTAGAGCATAAAAAAATTCACTCTTAGGAAACTATTTTTTCTTTTGTCTTTCTTCCCCAGGGTTTTACCTCTGATGTCACTGAAACTGATTTTGGTACCCTGGGTATTGTATACATGGATCAGAACTATGGAAAGGAAAGGGAACATAAAAATGGAAAGACATGCCATGTGAACTGGTACTTTTTTTCTTTTTTCCCTTTTTCCTTGTCTGTTTTATTGGTTTGTTTAGTTTTCTTTCTCTTATACTCCCTTCCTGTGCTACTTCTGTATCACATCTGAGTACCCCCCTGGATACTGTTTATATGGGTATTAGAACTGGGGAAGGGAGAGGGAATACCAAAATCAAGAGACAAAGAACAAAAAGACAAACCATTCAAAAAGCAACACTCACAAAACCATTTGGTGTAAACCAACTGCACAACTCTTTGGGGGAGAGCACATCAAGACAGACTTGGAACCAATTGGTTTATGGGATCCATTTCCATGAGCAGATTTCTAAATAAAGAATTAAACTCTCCTTGCAGCTGTATAGCTATCTGAATGCTGGCCATCAGAGGAGCTAGCAAAGCTTTGTAATGATGAATCTGATAACTTCTATTGCCTTCAGCCTTCACTCTATTGATCTGGGAGAGTTTGGTGCCATTCTCCTTCTTTTATAAAACCTCCTCATTGTTACAGGAATTGTTCTTTGGCATTGGCATTTCTAACTTCTTCAATGTTATTATCATTCAAGAAAATAAAAATTCAAAGAGTCCAGTCTCTGATTAGGTTATCTCCCAGATTCAAGAACTGATGTGTTCTCTAGCTATATATACCGTGGCTCATGCTAGGAACTATTCAGGAAGTCTAGAATCAACACTCAATTGCCTAGGAAACTAACTTACATCTTGACCCAAATAATAGTTCTGTGGTAGTTTTTCAAGTATTTAAAGAAATAAGGATGTCAGACAATTTCTCTTCATCAGTTTCATATAAGGCAAGAACATTTAAAAACATGTAGAGTTGTGTAAAATATACACTTACATAGCAATGCCAATTGCTGTTATGGCTTAAATCTCCCAAATTCTATCAGTTTATGAGGACTGTATTCTTACTCAGGATGTACCATCTGCTGAGCTACAAATACAGATTGTTCCTTCCATTTGGTTTTGTTTTGAAAGAGGACACATTGTAGAATGCATACACAAAACTCACACTGAAATCTTCCAACACACCCTCATTGACTCAAATTCCAAGTTACAATGCCCCAAGTTAGGAACAAATTGTTACTAGCTAATATTATTTAAAGTAAACAGTTTAGCACACTTCTCATTTTGATGACAAAGAACCATGCCATTTAGAATTTGGCAGAATAACAACTTCTTAAATGACTTCTGTGGAATAATTTGAATATCTAATCAAACAAGACCTGAAACTAGCTCCATACATTTGCTGAGCTGCTTCAATGGCGATGCAGACTGCAAACTATATTCACTTGCTGGGGAAAATGATGGGAACATTCCACAGTGCAGGTGGTTTAACTAACAGAAGGGGTGGCATCTTGACTTCAGATATAAAGGATGCTCCTTAGTGGTGTGGAGTATGATTGTAGAAGGTAAGGGATGCTCTTTATAAGGGAAGGGAGTGTTTTAGAGAAATGGACTTCTGAGGACAATCCTTAAACATTTTGATTTATATTTGTATTGAAACCCGAGAGTAACCTAGAGATAGGAATATTTAACAAACAGGACCTTCAGATAATCTCTCTGAGACCATCTTTTGATAAGGCAACATTAGAGAATCAGAGGTGTCATGAACCACAGGTACCAGGAAGCTTGATGGCTTTGTTTACGTTTCAGAATTGAGCTTCATGGACTCCAGGAAAGAATTACTTGTGGTTGACTTTGGCCATAGAACTTTCCTGGCAATGTTTCTACAAGTATTATGTTCCTGGATTCTTTTCTAATCTCACATTGCCATTTTCACTGTGAAGTTACTGCCACTGCAGATCTCAAGTCTCAACTGGAAAATCCTTCTCATGTGTTGATGTTGGTGAACTATATGCTACTATATGCAGATAAAATCTTCAAATCTCAGGCAAAAGGAGATAATCAAACTTCAGGAGAAAAGGAGTGAGGACTGACTAGGAGAGTTCCTCAAGCCATTTGTGTTTATTCCTAATGACTCGCTCTTGCTTAATTTGTTTTTAGGTCTCTCCCATCCTAACTTGTGAAGTAAAAGCTAATAATCCTTTCAGGCCAGACAGTCAGTGCACACCAGGAAGGAATTTCACTATTCTCTGTACTCTTGACTTTCATATCCTGTACAACAGTGATTTTCAAACTTGTAATACATTGAATCACCTGCAGAGGTTTTGAAAACACCTCTCGCATTCCTTGTTTAGACATGCCATTTAGTTTAATGATGGATGATAAGTCCTAAGCTTCAAGATTTTTAAGAGCTTCCCCAATGATCCAAATGAACAGACTAGATTGTAAGCCACAGCTCTATTGGGACCATATTACCTCAGGTGCCCTACATGTGGTATTTTGTTGTTAAAATACTTAAAAGTTGAAAATTGGGGGCTGGGAATATGGCCTAGTGGTAGATTGCTTGCCTTGTATACATGAAGCCCTGAGTTTGATTCCTCAGCATCACATATATAGAAAAAGCCAGAAGTGGTGCTGTGACTCAAGTGGCCTTGTGCAAAAGGTAGCCAGGGACAGTGCTTAGGCCCTGATTTCAAACCCCAGAACTGGCCAAAAAAAAAAAAAATTAAAAATTGTCTCCAAGTAGTTATAAAAAGGGTTACCATTCAAAATGTCAGTTTATAAGTACAATTACTTTGATCAATATCCATTTCATCACTGTCCCTCTACCCCTTCCTTCCATACACTCCTCATTTTTCCTAGTTTCATAGACTATGCACAGAATATTATCTTTAGCCAGCTCATTTCAGTCCTATATTCTCTCTCTCTCTCTCTCTCTCTCTCTTCCTCCTCCTCTTTCTCACTCCTGATTTCGTGACTTCATTGTGGTTTTTTTCTTTTTATACATTTTAGACTTTTTCATTCCGCTTTGGTGGTTTATTTCTATTATTTATCATAAAATTTAACAACTTGCTAAATTTATTAATTTTCTTTCCCAGGTGTCTTCTACTATCATATTTCAAGTTTACTACTTTATTTTTTTATTTTTTATTGCTATTGTAATGGTGATGTACAGAGGAGTTACAGTTAAATAAGTCAGGCAATGAGTATGATTCCTTTTGAACTCTCACAGGTTTTCCCTCCCATTCCCACTCATTTCATTTTTGACATAGTGTCTAGTGAGTGAGTACCACTGCATTTGTATGCCCCTTGATCTCCATTTCTGTTTTCCCCTTAACCTTGCCAGAAAAAATTTTCAGTTTTAAGAACTATTAGAGTTGTATAAAATTTTATGAATATTTTCCCTAGATTTTGTTTTCTAGGGTCTGTACAATCAGATTGGTAATAGAATTTAAGAATTTTTGTGTTTAAAAATACTTAGGGATTCTTCCATTGGTTTTTTAAAAAATGTTTTAGGTAGAATGAAACTATTTCTTAAAAATATTATGATGATGATGATTCTCTGGTGTCTGGGTTTAAACTCAGGACCTCTCACTTTACTTTGTTTTCTTCCCTGGCTGGACCCCTACCATTTTTCATGCTTCCATTCCAGCACTTTGCTGAATAGTTGGAAGATGTAATTTCTGTGGACATTTCTCCCTGGGCTGGCTTCAAACCATGATTCTTTAGACCTCTGGCATGCTGTTATTCTAGGATTACAGATGTGAGACATTAGTGCTGGCAGAAAATAACTTCTGAGATTTTTTTAGTCAAATCAGATGATTCTCTATCTGCTCACTAGAGTTATCATAGAACAAAGTACTGCAAACTGGTGTTGGGTAGCACAAACAAACGAACCTTATTTTTCTCAGCCTCAAATTTAATATTTTCCTGTATTTCAGACTTTCCCCTTACACTGAACAGTAAAGTTTAGAACACCTACATCAATGTGTGTGGACTAGGATATTCCTCTTGAGCTTGTAAATCTTCTATTCCTCCACAGAGCATATATAGATGGTTTTACGTATCATATAAAGAAAAGAATGTCTGTGCTTTTTAGTATTTCATGTCATACAAAGTTTACATAAAATGCTACATGTTTTAAAAACCCATTAACTATGACACACAGCTGTTAATTGTAATAGCAAAATCTGTCTGCGTTGCAACTTGACCCATAGAGGATGTGGGAAGAAATGAGTTGGGATTTATATGGTTTTACATGGGTGAGGAGTAAGGTAGCATAGAGTGTGAAAAGAATGCTTGAGAAGACAATTATAGGTAGATCCAAAAATAGAGGTCTGATATGCTAGGTACTTAGCTTAGTTATTAGGCTCTTTTTTTCTGGGCTAATTCTTGGTAGGATTTTCAGAGGACCCTTTGGGCTGTGGACTTGTTTGTCTCCTTTGTCTGGTCAGGGGAATGTTTTCAAATGGACTCAGCTGTACTGAAGTTGGAAGGCCATATTAATTTGTCAGGACTTATACTTGACCAGCTGACACCAAACAGATTAAAGGATCCCCAGAAGGATCTTTGTCAGATCATGATCTCTCTAGAATATCATTAATAAATATACAAGATGACTTGGTATTTTAAAACTTATAGAATCTCTTTGCTTTTTTATGACCCTTCAGTCTTTATGTTTTCCATATTCATTCATTTCTACTGATATATTTTCAAGGTCAATACTCTGCCTTTACTCAGAAAATTTCTGTTGATCTGTCTTCATAATCATTTAGCATTTCATTTGCAGTCTCTAAATCTTAAGCTCACTCAGTGACTTTTTAATTTCAAGTTTTTAACATCAATCTTCTCCTCAAACTGCCATCCATCCACTTTCTAGTATATTTTTCTTTAAGTCCATAAATATGTATGTTTGTTTCTTAAAGTTCTTATCTGCTGATTCTACTATTTTGATCATTTCAGAGTGTATTTTTTCTGTCTCTATTTTTCTTAATAATAGGCTGTTTTTCTACTTTTTTGTATCATGTATAATAATTTGTTTGTTTGATTTCTGGTACTGAGGCTTGCTGTCCCTTAGCTTTTTGCTGAAGGCTAGCATTCTGCCAATTGATCCACAGTTCCACTTTCCTTTAGTTAATTGGAGACAGGTGTCTAATAGACTTTCCTGCCTAGGCCGACTTCAAACCAATGTCCCTAGTTCTGTCTTCTGAGTAGCTAGGATTGGAAGAACCTACTGATTCAGGTTTTCTTTTATTTGCTTTTTGGCTAGCCTCTTCCATGTTTGAACTTAATGATGGCAGCCAGACATTAAGCCATAGTCTTTCTGGCACCTGAGGTATTCACCATTGCTGAGTTGGGACTCTGACACTTCCTAGATCCAATGCCTTTTTGATCTCACCCTTGAAGCATGGGATCTCAGAGCCTCCCCTCCACCTGTGTGGTTAGTTCTGGCCCTAGGCTCTTGGGACAGTAGTCTTTTTCCTGTCTTTTGTTCTGAAATTTCCAGCATCTTCAGCACCCAAAATTTTCATATGCTCAATGGGACCTAACATTTCCTGTCTTAAGTGGCAGACAGAGGTGACTAGGACAGTCAATTCAAGATTGTAATCACAGCCTTTGCCACTTGTAGTTTTAGTAAAATTCTTGCATTCTCTATTTTGTGAAATTGTAATGTTCTGCTTATTAGGATGTCTCCAGTTACATTTTTTTTGGCTGGATGGAGAAGAAAAATAACATATTTGCGTTTCTCAGGATTTTAAATATTTACTTGCCAGGTTTTGTGTATTATTTCTGAATATGTATGTTTTAGATCTTTTATCTCTATTAGAAAAAGGCATTGTGACAGTGAAGATTAATTGGTATTCATATTTATTAATAATTTGTCTTCATTACTGAATCTATTTATTCATTTCTTTGATCAATATTTACTAAACACCTAACATGTATCGTCTATTATGCTAGTGTTCTTTTTTCCTAAGAGCTTTAGATAGTTTAATATTTAACAGCAATTTAGTAGAACATGGATCTTGCACTGTTCAGACATATATACTTACGTTAGTTTAAAATGTTTATTTGTTCTTCTGTTATGAGAACAAGTGTCAGGAGCAAGACTACTAAGTGGGTTGAATAGCAAGTCATGTAGCAAAACAAGCTAAAGATAATAATTTTATCATCCTGTCATTTTTTTTTTTTTTTTGGCCAGTCCTGGGCCTTGGACTCAGGGCCTGAGCACTGTCCCTGGCTTCTTCCCGCTCAAGGCTAGCACTCTGCCACTTGAGCCACAGCGCCGCTTCTGGCCATTTTTTTTTTCTGTATATGTGGTGCTGGGGAATCGAACCTAGGGCCTCGTGTATCCGAGGCAGGCACTCTTGCCACTAGGCTATATCCCCAGCCGTCCTGTCATTTTTATCTCATGTCCCTTATTTAGATACTCTACTTAGTATTGATATTTCTTGTTTACTTATTTGCTCACATTTTAAAAATGTTTCCATTAAAATACTAACTGAGTAGAATTGTATTTGTGTTGTTAATTTCTCTCTTCTAGCATTTAAAGGAGTATCTACAACACAGAAAACCCTTAGCAATATTGATTCAATAGGTGAGTGAGTCAATTCATCAATATCTTCCTTCCATAGAATATGAGCATTATCATATATGTAGTTTTAATTATCATCATATAGTGTTAACTTTAATAGAGTATTGATGTCATAATAAACTATTAGTTAAAAGAAAGGCACATATTCTAAATACACAATCATTTAAAGGGAAAACAGCTTTCTCCAACACCAGACTGGCTTGCTGTCATTAAACCAGCACTCCATAGCACTAAGGTTATAATAATTAATTTAAGAGCCAAACTTCTTTGATTCACAATTCTAGATATGATATTTGCTAGCTGTGTTCCTTGGGAAACTTATTTAGCTCCTTTATAATTCAATGTGATGTAACAGTAATAGCAATAATAGTATTTACTTCATAGACTTGTTTATGAAGACAATTGCATAATAGGCAAATCAATGTAAAACATTTAGAACAGTGCCTTACATGGTCTATCTATCCTTCTCATTGTTACTACTTCCCCAAATGAGCCAATATTGTTATGGTATCCTTTTTATAAAGGTCCACTGGTAAGCTTTCTTTCTGCCCAAGAACCATAAATTCGTGTGCTTCTTCTTCACAAATAGTTCCCATTGTGTTATAGACACATAGAATGGCATATTTAATGCAATGTTCCTTGTCACTTTGGCTATTATAAGCTTTGATCTAGAATATATGACCTACTTCAAGAAATTAATAGGATCTTATGGTATGCCTTTGTGCATTATTACTATTATATTTATTATTGGCTAGGCATTCTCTTTCTGTAAGCATATTCTGCATCCATTTAACCTTATATAATATTATTTCTATTCCTTTGGTGTATTTACATGGAATAAACTGAAGCATACTAAGCACTAAATAATCACACCACTGAAGGAAGATTTGTCTCTGCATAAATGCAGCTTCAAACCATCAGGATGAATTATTTTCACATGCAGAATATTTATGATGGGACAATCTACATAATTTCACAGAACACAATCATTGCCATGCCTAAAGTAGGTTGCATATAGGAAAATGCATATTGTTCAAATTGAAACAAGAACTACAATTCAGAGCTGGCAGCCATAAGCATGATAGTGCAATGTCTGGAATGAAAAGTAGATCAAATCAGATGACCTGATGGAGTATCTTTTTCAATTGCATCATATGATAGTACCAATCATTGACAGTAACTGCCCTAAAAACTGGCAATTTCATGCGATCCAACAATACTGGTTCAGATAACTGTGGACAAGACCTTATAGAATCTTTTATAAGGGGCTTATTTTATGCCTACTTTCCTTCAATTTTCAGTTATAAGAAGCAGAGTTTTTAATACCTTCTTTGTTCATTTCTGAAACAGCATCAATTAATGTGATGTATTTATGGGGTACTTTGATCAAGCATGGATATGATGTATTTATGGGTACTTTGATCAAGTGTGGATAGCTAGTATATCTAGAACATTCATTCTGAAGTACACTCAAAGACCAGTGACTGCTTATATTATATGGAAGCACTGACTTTGAGTCCTTGCCTTGTCACTTCTGTTCAGAGTGTCTGGGGAATTATATTAATAAGGAAACATGGTTTCTCACATAAGTTACGTTTCTTGCAAATAAGTTACATGCTGTGAATTTTTAGAAACCAAAGAAGAAATTAATCCATGGTTTACCTAGCCAAAAAATATAACCTTTTTTTAAAAGTACTCATGAAATTCTTAATGGAGTAGGAATTTATTGATCTAAGGCTTTCTAACCATAGCTACAAGAGAACATGCAAAAATAATTCTTTAATTAATAATTAATTCTTTAACTTAATTTCTCTGTACCTCTTCAATATTATTCTAATGACCTTAGCAAAATGTGGAAGGGGCCTCAGCCATGACATTGCCTAATCCATAAGGATTTTAGATCTCCAGCTATCCTGTGAGTTGTGCAGTGGTAGCAAAAATATTTAGTGGAAATAAATAACTCCAAGTTTGTTGTATGCATTGCTCTCTCAATCCTTTTAGAAATGTGATACTGAGTCAGGCAAGAAGGGAAGTTGTAATTATTTTGTCTCCTATACTCACCAAAGTAAAATGAATCATATTTCCTTTTATTTTAGAATAATACCAAGAAAGTTTGGTCAAAGACCTACTTTTCCTAAGAAAAAAGTAATAGCAATTTCATACATTAAGTAACCATGTAAGTTTTTATGACATAAAACCCTATGCATTGTACATAGTCCATATGTTTCTTAACTTATAAGGCTAATATGCAATTATGCCCTTATTTTCCTGAAAAGAAAATAGGGAGTGAAACTCTTGCTTGAAAATGCCTCCCTTTATTTCAATTTAAACAGAGAAGCAAAAACATATACAAAAGTAATTAATATGCAGTTGGAATATAATAGCACAAAACCTTATGCTAAACACTACAGATATGTTCCTATTTAATGTCTTTTCAGAAGAATGAAAAGATAAGGAGGAAAATAATCTAGTTGGTGGAACAGATAGGTTAATTAATAAAGAAATAGTATAACTTATATCCATAAAGTCGACATCCTCTCTGCAGGAGATTTCTCTCTTTCTTAAACATATTTCCAGTTGACACAATCAACAAGTGCACCCAGACTTTTCTGTCAAGAAGGAGGGGTTGTAATTATAATTTTTTTAAAGGTAGTGAGGGAAAGAATGAATGTCTTTTGTTGGAAGCATAAAATCTTGAGAAGTTTGTGTATTCAGGAATAATTATAAAATAATGGAATCACATGTAATCAAATGGCAAATTTTATAATACCATAAGAAGCCTGGTGACTTTGTAGGAAAAAAAGATGATTAAAGATCTTGCAGCTGGGCACCAGTGGTTCATGCCTATAATCCTAACTACTCAGAAGGGTTAGATCTGAGGATCACAGTTCAAAGACAGCCCAGGCAGGAAAGTGTGAGATTCTTACCTCCAATTAACCATCAGAAAATTGGATGTGGAGCTGTGGTTCAAACTGGTAGAGTGCTAGTCTTGAGCAAAAGACCTTAGGGATAGTGTCGAGGCCCCATGTTCAAACCCCATGACGATCCCCTTCCCACCAAAAAAGTCTTGCAGTTATTTAAAATGTGAAGAGAAGCTTGCATAGTTGGGCTAATGGTTGAAGGCAATGCAAAAAATAAATGGAGGGACAGAAAGATAAAATGAACAGATATAGTATTGATCTCTACTATAGCAATAGCTTCCCCTCCGCTTAGAGTTCTTGTCTTTTCTAAAGACACAGCACAAACTGACAAACTGACTCTGAATGGGATACATAAAGTATATATAACTCCAAGTATCTAAATTTACATGTGAAATTCTTGGGTTGCTTTCAATATATAACTTTTCTTTAAATCAGTACTCTTAATATTTTAGCAGGATATAGTCTATTAAATTATCATGTAGATCTTTGCATTTGGAATGTATTATTTTTTCTGTGCAATAAATGGTAAAACCTTTCAAAGATAAATCTGTTGTCATGGCTTCCTTTTCCCATTGCTATTCTCCCTGGTTTATTTCCCTTTTTATTGCCTATTGCTTTTAGAAGGAATAAATATTAATGAGTTCCACAATGTAGTTTGTACTCCTCTGTTAACACTGGAGAGAGTAAGCTACTCCCTATTGAGCAATCATCAGCAAGGCAGAGAACAGCCAGCCCCAGCCACAAACCATTTCTTTTATGTCCTTAGATAGCAGTAGTGAGCCTCTGGAAAAAAAAAAATGCTATTCATTCACCAGTGCAGATCCCTGAGTGCTAGTTTCAAAATTCCTTTTGGTCCTATCACTCATTTACAACAGACTCGATGAAATAAGTGCTTAAGGGTTACAAAAAGCACGTACACTATCATCACTTGATAGGTTAGGCGACATATTATCTTCTGTTTTTCATTAACGAAAGGTCCTATACTAACAGCTATAGCCTCTTTCTATCTCAGGTTACAGGGATGAGGTAAGATGCCCTTGACATAATTCCGCAGCATAAATATTAGCAGGGCATGGTGTGTTTCTAGAAATCTGTAGCTCAGTGAGCAGAGCTCAATGAGTACACATAAATACCAGTACAAGGACTGAAAGTCTACTTCTAAAACATATGGTAGCTTTTTCCAATTCTTCTTTTCCTTCCAAATCTTTCGTGTTTCTCGCTCTCATCTTAGAATAGTGATTTTCTTTGGTTTAAGACAGGTCAATAGCCATGATTTGCCACAATTCATGGAAGATTTATTGAGAAGCCTACAAGGTTTAAGGTTCAGGGCGCATTATATTACAGGCTCCTTTGGTTTATGTTAAGAATTTTGCAGTCTTTTGTTGTTGTTGTTTGTTTGTTTCCTTTGAAAATAATTAGGATTCAATAAAAATTGCAAATGCGTTGGAGTCCAGATCCCTGGGCTTTTTACCCTTATGCCTCAGACTGTCTGATAGCTTGTGAAACAAGCTTTCAAAGGATTCTCTTTAACTATATGGTAAAATCAACTCCTGATTACAGTCATGACACAAATAAGACAGATTTCTTTTTCCCATTCTAACTCTACAGAATGACAACCCTGGTGGTTTGTCTTCTGTACTTCCTTAAGACATCCGGGTGATTCTTGAACTACATTTTGAAGATGTGGGCTTTAAAGAAGAATAATTTGCTTGGTGAACTGGGTAACTAAAGGTGCTTCGTGGAGAATGGACTGTGGCATAGTGCACACTCTGATCTTGCCTAGAGAGATGCTCTATTATTAGCCATGTAAAAGCACCAGATCTGAACTCTGAGTAATCCTAGCTATTAACACAAGGCTATTGTTAGTATATAATTTTCCTGGTGGTGGAGATCACAAGTGCTTTAGAAAAATTCTGTCTTCCACAGGTAAATCTGTGATGTAATGTAACAATTGTTTGATGAGTACTTGTCAAGCAAATGAAAAAAAAAATACTGAATGGGATACCTGAAGTAGTGAGACTTCAATAGTCACACTGTGAATGATGTATAGAAGAGTAAATCCTGGAGTATTGATACAGAATGATTTCAAAATTGAGTCCCGAAGTCCAACTTTTTGTTTCTTGTATGAGCATGTACTCTTCAAGTCAACCAAATAATGAATTAACATAGGGTCTTCATAAATGTAATCAACTAAGTGTTGTCACCACTATCATCAATGTTCTAGTATCGTTTTCTTTTGTTGGAAGCATTTGGGACATAATTGTAGGTATTTAGAAGTATCTTGTTAGACTTTATAAGGTTAGAGCTATTCCATTTGTTCTAGCTTAATGTTATAATGTCATAAAATGTCACCCAGTAAGCTTTATACCTTGTTACCTTAATATCACTCATATAATTTATTAGAACATAATCTTTGTTCAAGATGTCACTATGAATGACGGACTTTTTCTTCTCTAGTTGAAGATTCATTTGTTCACATGATTTATCTTTTATCCTTTGACAAATTGGGAAATACTAGACTGAGAGAGGAAAATAGGTTTGAAATATTCAAAAAAAATTTGTTGTCTCTGTCCTTCAATTTTAAAGGTTTGAAGTCACTTTTATGCATCATTGAGTTGGTAACATATCAAATTGGTAATAATTCAAGCTTTATTGAGTTTTATGTTTGTAAGTAGCATCCTGTGGAAAATTTCTGGCATTTATGATTTTCTGAGGAAAATTTCAATCAAATGCCATTTAATTGATCCAACCCTTCATTCTTCCAGATAGTTTTGACATTTTACACGTGTATAATTTGAGTTAATCTTATGCTATTTCCTTCATAAAATAAAAATTTCAACTATACTTGACATATGAACATGACATTATTGATTGGGAAGTGGAATATGGGCTCATTACTCTATTGTATACTTGCCTGTGGGCAGCCTTGAGCTCTGTGGACACCGAGTTTGGCTGCAGATTTGACAATATACTGCAAGCAGGAATGATACAAGCAGAAAATTTCAGTTGCATGATTGTTTAGCTTATGTCCAAGTAAAGACAGGATTTTTGAGTGCTTAATCTTTTGCAGCATTCCTGTCAAAAGACAGACTCCCTGAATGTACTTATCTTGGTGAGAAAATTTCTGGATCCCTTATCAAAACTGCTTAAGGCTTCCTGATTTATTGTTGTTGTTGTTTTCTACCCCTTAGAATGTGCACTTTTGTCTATTTTCTGGTAAATCCCTTAAACATGTACTGGGTTAATTTGACTGTAGAAAGTAGAAGTTGGGGGAGGTATTAAGAACTTAACCATTTAGATTTCTCACCCCAGGTTGAGAAAAATTATTTAATAAATGATATTCTGAATTATCACTGCATGGGTATCTCTTCATCTGTTGCCCTGGAATTTGCTGGTTGGAACCAGCACTTGCCAGTACTGATTAAGTGTCATGAATAATCTACACTCTAAATCTAATCATTGTCAACCTTTGTAATACAGTTAGCTGGTCTCACAAATGTTCTTTATTTAAATAAAATGATCATTAGTAACAACCTTTGATGTGGACATTTTATTTGTTTATATTTAATTTTATTGTCAAGGTGATGTACAGAGGGGTTACAGTTCCATTTGTAAGTAATGAGGACATTTCTTGTCCAGCAATGTTACACCCTCCCTCATTTTTCTCCCACTTACCCTCCCCTGCCAACTTCCCTTCTCCCAAGTTTAAAGTTCATTTCCAACCTAGTGTTTTGTGAGTATAGCTGTTGCACTGGTTCACCCTTTGTCTTTTTTTTCACTATTTTGTTGTTCCTCTTCCCTTTCCAAAATTATGTAAACCTATTTACAAGACACAGGGTACCAAAATCAAATACAGTGATAATAGGGGATAAACCAAAAGGAAAAACATGAAAGAAAAAAAGACATAGCTTCACACAGTACATTAAAAACCATAGCAACAAAGAAAAACCTCTTGTTTCCATATTTTGGAGTTCATTTTGATTAGCATCATCTTGTATGGTCATATGTATATACCTATTGAGCTGTTGTAAGCCTCTAGATGTATGCATCCTAGATGTATACTAATTGTTACAAATGAGGGAAACCATGGAACCTATGTTTCTTTGTGTCACGCTTACTTCATTTAATATGAGTTTTTTCCAAGTCTTTCCATTTCCTTATGAATGGGGTGATAACACTGACATTTTATTTTATTTTATTTATTTTTGTGTGTGTGTTTAGAAAAATATTATTTTCATTGAGTGACAACTAATTGTTCACTCAAATGTAACACATTGTGCCCTAAAATCCAACAGGCACACTGAGTTTCTAGTCCTCTTCATTTAGTCTTAGAGTAAAAAAAAAGTAATTAAAAATATTTTTCTCTTATTTAGCATTTTATCCAACAAATGGTATTTTATCCAGTGTCTTTGGTGAATTAGGATATGTGTTACATATATTGCTTATTAAGGGCTGGGGATATGGCCTAGTGGCAAGAGTGCCTGCCTCATATACATATATTGCTTATTAATAATTATATTATTTAATAATTTTAAATATAGCTATAAATTAATTATTAAATTATTAACTAATTATTAAATTATTAAAAATTTTAATAAGCTATAAGAATGTTTTATACCTTATTATGTATCTTTTGTAGCTGTTGATGATTATCTTGATGATTATTTATTGATTATCTTGTAACTAATTATCCCTTTCTCTCTACTATGTTTTAGATACCTTGTAGTTGGTGAACTGAAATCTCACCAGATTATATTTAAATATATTAAATAAAATATTTTATTATTGTTTCTGTTAAGCCTGCATATTCATATTCACTTATGACTCTTACCTTAATTCTTATTTTCAACTTCTATTCCCATGGAATGATTTCTTGATTTAAGATTAGCAGCAATTATTTAATTTAATATACCTGCTACCAATTTAAGAAAATCTTCAACACTTGTATTTTTCAATTCTTGAACTTCTTTTCTTTTTATATCTTGTCTCTTTGGGACTCATTTTTCATGTTTTAATTGTTTTTATTTTACAACTACAATGTATTTTAGTATGTGTTCTCTCGGGCCTCTATCCACCTTTCCTCTTTTTTTAACCACTGTGTCCAGTCTTACTGTGTATAAGGCATTTTCAATCTTGTTTAGGATGGCGTACTTTTTCTTGCATATTTGGGAATGGAATTTGGTATGGTACAGTTAAATAAGAGAATTTCTGCACCTTCAGTCCCCTTGGTGGGGGCTGCTTTTGCTTATTTCAGGCAGTACCTTTGGCCTACATTTCTTGTACATTTCTTGTACTAATTTCTCAATGTTTGTTCTTTGGATATACAGAGGGAAATATAAATGGGAAATTAGTGTGAGAAGAGGCACATAAGTGTGATTCTCTGAGAGGCTTATTTTTCCTGAGAGGAGATTGAGGCTGGTCTGCTTTACTGTCATCTCCTAAAAAGGTTCAAAAACTGAACCTTTCTACTCACTTGACACTAATAACCCTTTTAGCTTGGTGCTGTAATACAGCTCTTCTGCTTGTATTTTATTTCTCTGGCTAAGGTTCTGTGTCATGCCTCTGGTTAGATTCACTGTTCCCAAGTCTCCATAATGTGTAACCCACCTCCTGTACCTTCCAGTCCCAGGCAACCACAGATAACATCAGTCCAAGCTTGCTCATTGTTCTGGGAAACACTTAATTAAGACACCAGGTCAACTCTTAAAAGCATTTAAACAACCTTGTATCCCACATATCTAAGTGTTTGTCAAGGATGATGTCTAGGTTATTTACTCTGTTGTATGGCTGAAAATGGAATAGAAAGGTCATTTATAAATATGTGTGTCCCAGAAAATAAAGGTTAAGTACTGTGATAGGAATAAAGCCAAGTAGAAATCAAAATCCAATTTTTAAAATTTTTTTGCTGGGGTTCTTTCAAATGTAGCCTTAATATGAAAAATTAAGACTTTGACAGTATCTACTATAATTAGGAAAGATAAAATGGATGTATTAAAAATTGCTCTTAAGTGAGTGGCTAGCCTGGTCAGGATTCATTAATTTTCACTCTTATCATATAATCTAATCATAATTGAAAGTCAGAGGTGGAAATGGTTTTTTATTAGTAGGTGAAGAAATACTGGTAAATGTAGACAGGAACTCTAACTGAAATAAAGAATTATTTTAAAGCAGGGATGCATTTGAAATATTTTAAAGGTAATTTCACATGGGTTAAAATATTATTTTACAAACATTAATTATTTAGCTTGGCTTGCATAATCTACTCAAATCAAACAATAACTATTCATTAAGCTCTTAAGGTATGTAAGTACTAGTTTCATGTATACCTGATGTCAGAGTAGCCGTGTTACATTTTTCTTTGACTTTTTGGCTGAATACTCCACATAATCTCACCAGTAAGCTCTTCTTCAGGTAAATCTCCTTTGGTTACAACACTAACTTCCTTAATCTAATTCCCAGCAGGTGAGTTTTTATAGTTTTCATCCCAATGGCTGAAGCAGTTTATCTCTATTCCCATTTTGTATTCCATTGAACAGTGAAATTTTAGAGGCTAATAGCCCTTCTCTCCTTACAGTAATGACTTACAAGAAGGATATGAGTCCTTTATAGGTTTCCTATGTTTAAGTAGGTCATAACTATATTAGATACTTATTTATCTCACTGTATCTACAGCACAATGTTTCCAAAATGCAGTCATAGTTTTTTTTAGTGCCTTTGTCATTTTCCATACGAATACTGGTAAGCACAAAGTAGGATTCTCAGAAATGTGATAAATTAAGAAGTGTCTATGTCTACATTACTTTCACACTTTATACATCTGTTTGTATCATGATAATGCTTACTGAAAATTCTAGAGGTCAGTAATTTGAAAAATCTTACATTTTTCTGTAGCTTCCAGCTATATAGTCACATTATAAAAGTCAAACAGGAAAACATTTATATTTCACGGATGGCTTTGGCTTATTTCTAGTAATACAACAGTAAAAATAAAACATTACCTTTCTTAGATAATTTAAAAATCACATCAGGGATCAAAGGAGACTTATCATTCCCTGATACATATTTCTGATGGTAAAGGCATGTAAAATATTATCTCACCCACTTGTTATTTCAAAAGTGATGGATAGGTAAGGTGCAGCACTAGACTTCGTTGCACTCTGAATCTTACTTTCTGAAATAACAGGGAAATAGCACCATAAGAATAGCCTTTCTGTACTTCCCATTTCAAAAAAAAAAAAAATAGCTTTGATGAAAGTGAGTTTAATTTTCCAAGCTGTAGATGAAAACTACAAGCATCAGGAACTTGCATGTTATGTGGGATGTTGTGACTGTATTTGTTTCTTTGCAACACATGAAAATATATGACTTCATGATCATTTTTTCTATACATTTGCTGTTCAATTATTCTTGCTCCCATTTATCTTTCCATAGGGATTTGATATTTTCTACAGACATGTCTCATTATATATCATTATATAAGCCCACTAAGCTTTTTTTCTTTCTCCATCTTACTGATCCCAGTCCCAATAACTTGTGCCAGTACAGAGTATTTGATATGTTTTCTACAGATGAATACTTGTGTTTTTAATAGAATAAGATTCTTCTTTAAATTTATATACTATATATCATTCTAAGCTTCACAGTGTCTTGCCATTAATAATTTTATTTTTTTATTTTTTGGGCCAGTCCTGGGGCTTGGACTCAGGGCCTGAGCACTGTCCCTGGCTTCTTTTTGCTCAAGGCTAGCACTCTGCCACTTGAGCCACAGCGCCACTTCTGGCCGTTTTCTGTATATGTGGTGCTGGGGAATTGAACCCAGGGCCTCATGTATAGGAGACAAGCACTCTTGCCACTAGGCCATACCCCCGGCCCCAATAATTTTATTTTTTGTGCCAGTCCTGGGGCTTAAATTAAGGGGCTTAAACTGGACCTGAGTTGGTTTTTGTTTTTGTTTTCTTCTCAAGGCTAATACTTTATCACTTGAGCCACAGCTCCCTTTCCTCCTTTTTTTTTTTTTTTTTTTTTTTTTTAGCAGTTAGTTGGAGATAAGAGTCTCATGGACTTTCTTGCCCAGGCTTGCTTTGACTTGAACTCTTAGATCTCAGTCTCCTGAGTAATTAGTAGCCACTAGCACCAATCCTATATTTTCTCCTATTTCTAACCATGTTTAGTTTGTGAAAAGAAGAAAAATACCTTGAGTTATTACAAGTGAAACATTCTTTGTTTTCACTTTGACCTCTACATACAATAAATGTGTATCAACGAGTCCAATAATCAGCAGTAATTTAATCAGCTTCCTCGGATTTATACAGGAATCCTACGCAGTCATATTCTGATCAGGTTAAACTTCCTGCTAACATGTGGCCAACATTGTTTACAGCTGTGACCAGCTGGCTGAACCGAAATTGTCAAGGGTTTTCCTACTAACCTTTTACCATAAAGAACTTGTCAAACCTTTCCTCTAAGGTGCTATAAGAGACATTCTTACTCATCTGAATATTGTGAGAGAAAAGTGTCAGGATCTCAAGGGTTATTTTTAGCCAGCAGCCATGCATATGTTCGTGTAGACACTTCAATACCATGTGGAGACATTTTTTCCCCCATTTTCTAGATGCTAGCCCAATTTTGTCAATATTTGATGATATAATTCAACTGACACAAAAAACATAAAAATTCATAAATATTACACTAAAATACTTTGTGAGTATTTGATCATATATGTTTTGATTTCTGGTAATGAAGCATCTTACCCTCAAAGATATATTCTTTCTAGTGTGTAAGTCAGTTAACCATGCATGTACCGGTGAGGAAAATTTTCACACAAATGTTTTACCAAGTTTTTATGCACTATGACTTGCCAAAGTAACATCAGAAGTTTCTGTGACTTTCCCACCACTTGCTTTCCCTTTCTGTATCAAGAAATTTATATTAAGCTGAGATATTTTCAACATCTTCCATGTGAAAACAAGTACTTGGTAGGATAGTGTGACTCTGCAAAGGAAAAGTGTGGTATTTCTTCTTCTAGTGGTTACAGTATGAATCATTTTGTGGGCAGATCATTCATGGTAGGTAACACAGCCAAAGTTTCTTGTTTTTTCTTAGGATTCATTGAAGGAGTTGATCTGAGGGATATAACTACAAAGGGAGGTTTCATTTTTTCCTGTTTATCAAAGAAAGATAGGTAATGGCTGACAGCCCAAATGTCTTCCATTCATACATATTTGTAACTTGATCTGTCTCGCTGGGACCTGGGGTATTGGACCTGCTACTATTGGATAGTTTCCTATTAGATAATGGAAGGAATTTCAGAGAGGAAACTCACATGTTGTAATGTGAGACAAAGAGATATAACTACTAAGGAGAATAAAAAGTTTTAGTAAAAACTGTAAGAGACTTATTAACATTCTTAGTGTGGGATATAAAAGAACATAAATTCATAAATTATGTTACACACTCAGATCATAAATATTCATTTTAGGGGAAATAATTATTTCTCTATCTGCTGACCTTTTCTTTGGCATTTGTTTAGTTTAACAGATATATCTTAACAATGGTGTGTGTGTGTGTGTGTGTGTGTGTGCGTGTGACTTTTAGATTTAGTTCTCGCAGTGATTTAATAGGAATATAAGATACTTTGAAAAATAATTTAAAAAAACAACTATCTAGCATTTAGAATTCTCAAGGAACTCTTCAAAGTAATAACCTACAAGATATAATTGACATTCAGAAACTAAAATCTGATCTACCTCGAGCAATGAAATTATACTACTCTGAAAGACTGCTATAATAAATCTACCTAAGAATGTTAAAAATACAGCCATTAAAGTGGCCAAGAAAATATTAATGTATGAATATTCCATGTCTTATGCTACTTCCTTATAACCTCAAAATATGTTAGTAGTAAAATGCATCCCTAGGCTAGATTCCTAAATGAGTTAACATGCTGTGTAAACAGAACAATTAAAGTTTGGAAGTTTCTGGAACTAAACTTCAGTGATTATCTTCCATGAATTACTGGTCACTAATGTCATTTTGTTTTGTGGGGACAGGAGGACCAGCTTTTCTTTCTTTCTTTTTTTGAAGTATTCATTTCTCTTTTTTCTTTTTCCACTCTTCTTTTCTTATTACTCTTGCTCAGACTCCTTCTTTTGATACTTTCTTTTGTTTTCTTTCCACTTGTTAGTATCTGTAATAAGGAGGTCAGATCTGGCCACCGCCATCATTGGCCACATGGCAAGATGTACTCATCTTGTCTTGATGGGTGTGCCTGGATTCCTACAGGAATGGAAGTCCCATCCCCAGGTAATGGGTGTTCCTGAATCCCAAGAGACAGAGGTGGGTGGGCACATGGCCTATAGGTTACTAAACCTGTCTGTCAAGTGCTTGGAACTGGGAGCTTCCTGTGACCCAGCCCCCTGACCTAACCCTATTTAGGGTCAGGCCAGCTCAGGCACCATTATGCCATGCCACAGGTTTCCATGTTCGCGTCCCCAAGTCAGCTCTCCATTGGAGCAGAATTGATTTGTTGGTATCATTTTTGTTCTTTCCTCCCTTTCTGGCCTGTTTCCTGATAGCCTTAAGGGCATGTGCAAGCTGCAGGAGTTACTTAGAAATCTTCCGGAAAGAAGTCTCTGTGCCACTGTACTGTTTTGTGTTAAATGTTTTTTCTGAAATCTGGAACCACTTCATCTGGAACTTCCCCAATAATTTCATCTTTTTGCTTGAGACTGTCTCTGAGTGGTGGACTCTTGGTTGGAGGGGAATCCCCTCCCTTGAACCCCATAACGGTATCAATAAGGTATTTATACTTATTCTAAGCAACACACTTTCTAGGAAATTCTATCCTGTCCTATCTACAACTTGTCAAATACAGTGTGTTCATCTTCACTAGAAATATGCGGGGCTTTTTTTTTTTTTTTTTTTTTGCTTTTGTAAAGTTAGCCTTTCTCCCTCTTGTACTCTCTCTCATCTCTACTGTAAGTTGTATTAACTACTCAACTGCTATCAAATGATATCTTCTTACTTCCTCGATGAAGGGCTATTTCCATGAGTCCAAAAGTCATTCTAACCTCACCCCTGTGGTGCGTTCAATTTATATTGTAATTGTTGGTTTGTTTGTATGACATCAGGATGAATTTGATGACTTTCATGACATGAAATCTGTATGAATATTTCTGTCCTTACCATCTTACAAGATTTTCAGAATTATGCTGATAATTAGTAGATATAAGTTGAAGGGATCAGTGATGGAAATCCTCCTATTCTTCAGATCAAATAAGTGTAAAGACTGCTTATAGCACTACTTAAAACATTCCTATCTATGGTATAGTTCACTATAAACTCGATCTAATAATTTTATAATAATAGTTTTAATAATATAAACTTTGGGCCATATTGAATTCAGTTATTGTTTGGCATAATTATTCCATTTTACCCTCTAAATGAAAATTAAAAATAATAACAGGATCTAAAATATCTCTGCCAAATTCTCTTATATTGTACATTTTATGCTGTATTCATACTTAAATTCACACTAAAAATGTTACACAGTATCATAGTTAACTTAATCAAATTTTAACATGAGATTTATTTCTTCAAGCTCATTTTACTTTCTGACTAAGGGGAAAAGTGTACATTTTTTAATACTTGCATTACATATGTATACCCTCCAGGACAGTATTTCATTTTAATTTTATGACTATTGTTGCTAACTTTGGATGCCAGAAGGCATTTAAGTTAAAAAAAAATGTAAAGAGAGTTGCCAGCAAATCACAAGTGACAGAAGATGGAAATCTATTAATTCTCTGTAACCATCATATAAGCTAATACTGACTACAAGAAATACCAGGAAGCAAGGCTATTCATGTCCCACAAGTCTCTGTCTATCTCTCCAGAGCAATCACATGCCCCACTTGCCATCAGTGAGACATTTGGAAGAAAGTAACGCTTACCCTCCTTGCTCTTGTGGGTTCTTAGATGAGAGAGGAGATTTTCATTGGTTTGCACACAGTACACCTCTCTGGCCTGCACACCTCCTCCACACAGGACGGTCTGGTTGCCCCGCCTCCTGTCTTGCTGGCTGAGCAAAGGATCCACACGACATTCTGTCCACTCTGTAGCTCGCCAGCCATACCTACGCAAGGAAAACATCTGTGACCGCCATGTTTGCAGAATGAAATGCAGCTCTACAACCCTCAGCATTGACTCTAAACATTAATCTCCAAAGTTCTTCTCTAGACTCCATCATCATACACTAGAAATATGTTGAAAAATCACTCAACTAACTTTTGTTATCCTCAATGGTGGCCCATTTACGAAAAGGAGATAAATTTAGATTGATCCTTCTTAATTGCAACTACTGGAAGTCCCTTATAAATATTTTATGAAAAATAAGAGCACAGTGCTTAAAACATGAACTTTTATGTTCAATTATGCTGAACCCCAGCTTGCCCTTTCTCAAACTAATAAACACAAGAGAGTTGAAATCTGAGAATTGAAAACATTCTAAATGATGGGAGCCAACTCATTTGTTTTGATGAATAGAAATTTGTTTAGATCAATAGAAATTGCTTCTTTATATTGGAGCCGAATTATAACTACGTGTTATATGTAAAAATATAATAAAGTCAGAGGCCTTGTTTTGGTCTTTTTTTTTCGGGGGGTGGGGGGAGCAGTCCTGGGGCTTGATCTCAGGGACTGAGCATTGTTCCTGGCTTCTTTTTGCTCAAGGCAAGCATTCTACAACTAGAGCCACAGCACCATTTGTGGATTTTTCTGTTTATGTGGTGCTAAGGAATCGAACCCAGGGCTTCCCAGCCCCAAGGCTTTGCTTTTTATAATCAAGGTTTCTTTCTTCCTCTCCCCACCTCTCTTTTTTGTTGTTGTTGTTGTTTTTGCCAGTCCTGGGGCATGGACTCAGGGCCTGAGCACTGTCCCTGGCTTCTTTTTGCTCAAGGCTAGCACTCTACCACTTGAGCCACAGCGCCACTTCTGGCCATTTTCTATATATGTGGTGCTGGGGAATCGAACCCAGAGGCTTCATGTATATGATACAAGCAATCTTGCCACTAGGCCATATTCCCAGCCCCCACCTCTCTTTTCTTCTTTTGATAGTTTAGCATCTCTCAATCCCTGATAAATACTGATAACTGACAAAAAGTTTCTCATTAATGCTGCACAGGAAAAGATAACTTGTGATTCCCAATTAAAGCTCCAATCAAGATTGTGACAGCTTGGGGGAGGGGCAGTCATCAGTTCAGCACATGCTTCTCAGGGAAACATTCCATGATGCCATTGAAGATAGAAGGTGATGACATTTCTTCACCTCTAGAAAAGTAGATATTCTAAATGCCCAAGGAAAATAGCTTGGTGTCACTTAACCAAGATACTTTCCTTGTAATCAGATTAGTAGCCAAAATAGGTAGAAATAAATGTGTTAATGTTCATCTCAATTGGACAAAAAAAAAGGTTAGTCACCCTCCCATGTTTGATCTAGTTATTTTGCTCTGCCAATGATAGTTTTTTAACAACAAAGGTGAAATTTTGCCTATTTTTCTTTTAAAATAACTGAGGATTTGTGATTTCACAGAGTTGGAGAAGTGGACTATCCTTTTATTTTTTTTTGCCAGTCCAGGGCCTTGAACTCAGGGCCTGAGCACTGTCCCTGGCTTCTTTTTACTCAAGGCTAGCACTCTGCCACTTGAGCCACAGAGCCCCTTCTGGCCTTTTTCTATATATGTGGTGCTGGGGAATCAAATCTAGGGCTTCATGTATACGAGGCAAGCACTCTTACCACTAGGCCATATTCCCAGCCCCCTGGACTATCCTTTTTATAACTGAATATTTATGGACTCATATAGTTGTAGAATTGGACTATTAAGAGATAACCCTCTTGACATTGTTTATGAAGGAAAGGGAGGGCTCAGGTCAGTTCTAGAAAAAGATAATGGATGCCTGGTTATAGTGATAGAATGAAGTAAAGCAAAGTGGGTCATTTGTTTAGGAAGTTAAAGTGATAATCTTAAAAAAAACAGAATTGCAACTTAGATCAAATCAAAGAGATTATATATTCTACGAAAACAGATAATATATTCTAAGAAAACTTCTGTAGTTAAAAAAGGAAGAAGTCTCAATTATCTGTTTATTTTGTTACTGATGCTTGACACAATAGGTAAAATGGTACCAGTTTAAGTCTCAAATGGGAGAACCTCATAGAAAAAAGAACATGCTGGAAAATATCGGTGCTTTTTCCCAAGCCTATGGAAGAGCCACAAATTGACATGACAGCGGGGCAGCATGTTACTTGTCTGTCACTTGTTAGAGTCTACTCTGCAGAATTGAAGGTTTCATAAAAGTTATCAATATTTTGATATGATTTTTAGGTATAATAATAACATTATTTTGCTTCCTTACAGCTCTTTAAAGTTTAAATTGTATTCATATGCCTTTAGCATATGGAGTATGCCAAAAGTACCCAATATATTTGGCGCTTTTCCATTAAAAAATTAAGATTTTCTAGGTTACTTTATTAATATTGTATATGCATACTAAGCTGACTCACTAAAACACAAACTGATTCTTGGAAATAATTTTCTTTTTTCTTGTTTTTTTTTTTTTTTTTTTTTTTTTTTGGCCAGTCCTGGGCCTTGGACTCAGGGCCTGAGCACTGTCCCTGGCTTCTTCCCGCTCAAGGCTAGCACTCTGCCACTTGAGCCACAGCGCCGCTTCTGGCCGTTTTTCTGTATATGTGGTGCTGGGGAATCAAACCTAGGGCCTCGTGTATCCGAGGCAGGCACTCTTGCCACTAGGCTATATCCCCAGCCCCTTCTTTTTTCTTTTATTATTTTTTATTGTTAAGGTGATGTACAGAGGGGTTACAGTTCTATACATAAGGCAGTGAGTACATTTCTTGTCAAACTTGTTACCACCTCCCTCATTTTCTTTTCTTTGAAAACTTTATTAAGTTTATTTATTTATTGTCAAAGTGATGTACGGAGGGGTTACAGTTTCATACATAAGGCAGTGAGTACATTTCCTATCAACTTGTTCCCTCCTCCCTCATTCATTTTCATTTCTTAAAGAAGAAAATGAACACTTTTATGTCGAAAAATATTTCAGAACTACTCTTATTTCATGTTTCTTCTTCAAAGGACATTCATTGGCCACTGACTGTGCTCTATGCCTTATACTATGTGATGTGATAAAATAAAAAAACAAACAAATGAAGAAAATAGATTCAATTCTAATAAACCCAATATTTGCCGTCAAGGGTACATTGAAGTATCATTTCATTTTTACGTAGTATTTCCTTCTATTAAATTAGATTTTTTTATATACATTACAAAACTGTAGATCACCTCGAAGTGTATCAACTTGTGGCCTATTTTGCAAATATTTAGACCACAGGCACACTTGTTTTTTATGCATGTGGTTTATAGCTCTAA
Organism: Perognathus longimembris pacificus; assembly: GCF_023159225.1. Classification (NCBI taxonomy): domain Eukaryota; kingdom Metazoa; phylum Chordata; class Mammalia; order Rodentia; family Heteromyidae; genus Perognathus; species Perognathus longimembris. Next base: position 123,483,299 of record NC_063162.1, read on the forward strand.
TTCATACCACAGATAGCTAATGTACTTATTATCTTCTTTATAACACAAGACTTTGTCAACCTCTAAGACAGAAAGTACATAAATTCAGAATTGCTACTATAAATGTAGCATTTATGGACACTTGGAAGTATAGTATTTAGACGCACTTACTCTGTAAACAGTACTTTTTATTAGAATAAAGTTTATAAATAGGCATTTGATATTTCTCTTCAAAATACATAAGAAAAAAATCACTATTCCCACACCAACTTTGATTACAGCTGAGGTCTATCATTTAGGTACACTGCATGCTTGTGCATTTACTCACGTGGCACAGAGGGCGACTCCATCTCCTTGTGACACACAGGGTTCTTGTTCCTCAAGTTCTGGACAGTCGTGTTCACTCCCAATAGGAAGTTGCTTGACAGTCCGTGTCCTAACACGAGTGCCCGTGGGGGATGCGATATTGTGACATGTTTTTGAGCAAGGGCTCCATTCCGACCACTCTGACACCTGGCACTCTTTGGTGACCACGCATGACTGGAAGGTTATTGGCAGTATCTCTTGCTGGCAGAAACTGCAAAAGAGCATTGTTATTCTCATCATAGATGCTCAGGCAGTTTTGAGTTTTGTCTTGCACTCAACAGAGTAAGACAAATGTGAACATTTTTATTTCTAGTTGTTATAATCGCAATTTGGCTGGATATACACCAACACAATGTATGAAAATAAACTCATCTTGCTGTTGTTGGCTCATGCTTGTAATGCTAGCTAGTCAGGAGGCTAAGATCTGAAGATTGCAGTTCAAACACAGACTGGGCAGGAATGTTTGTGAGACTCTTATTTCTAATGAACCACCAAAAAGCTGGAAATGAGGCTGTGGCCTCAAGTGAGCAAAAAACTCAGGGACAGTGCCCAGGTCTTGAGTTCAAGCCCCAGGACTAGCACAAAAAAAAAAGAACAAAAACAGGAAAGAGCAAAGAAACCTCACAAAGTCAAGGATTACATTTGAATCACCTCCTGTTGGGAAGCATTGTTGAGTCATTGTCAGGAAAGACAATAAAAGGAATTGTGCTTCTTTGGCAATGCATATACTAAAATGAGAAAATGAAGGGAATAAAGTAAAATCAACTTGCTCATCTAAATCTGGTTTAATTTAGAAAATGAGAAGACAAAACTGTTAACATATGTTAATTCCATTCTGTTTAGAAATCTAAATAGCAAGGCCAGGCTAATTTCAATATTAGTTTACAAAAAGAAATAATTCAATGTGTGCCTTAACCTTATCTTCAATATCATTTGAAACTTTACTTGTGACTTACAAGTATAAAATGTTCATCCAAATACATAAATATTTCCAATTCACATTTTAATACATAAGGCATATATGGATATACTGATTGAAATACATTATTAGTCTTGAAAATGTGTATTTTTTAGCCTATGATGTATCTACAATATTTATTATACCAGTAATGTATTTATGTTCAAATTCTTGTCTACATTTTTCTTGGACTACAATGTTACTGGATTCTAATTATAATATATATATGCAAATTAGTATAGGACATTATGAATGTCACTCACTAACAGAGCATACACTTTTAGGAATCCTCCTAGTTGAGTGGACTTTTCTTGACTCTTAGTTGAACTCTTGACCTGTTTCTATAACCAACAGTGTGTGTTTACACAGGCAGTCTTTCTCCGAGATGGAGCCATCTTCTCCAATGAGAGGATGCACTGAAAATTCTGTCTCATTATTCAGGTGCTGCATTTATCTGTGGTAACTAACCATAGAAAGACAAAAGCGCACTTTATTGTTACAAGTCACATGCGGTTTTCTTCATCCCAATGTGTTTGAAAATTGCATTCCTTAGAGACAATTAAAGCAAAGCATCAAATATATCAACTATGTTACTAGGTCATATTGTTTATGATAAAATGATGCCTTTGGATAACTGCATCTGCTCTAGGAAACTTTAGGCAGAGTTTTGAGAGTCCATGAGTAATTACTTTCAACATGCCATGTGAAACCATAGCTTCTATTGTTGATGAACCTCTTGTATCCCCTTCCTGTGGTTGTACCTGCACTATCACTGTATCTTATCTGAGTACACTGGAAACTGTGTATACTGGTATTAGAACTAGGAAACTGAAAGGGAATACCAAAATCGAGAGACACAAGATAAAAAGACAAATGACTACAAAAGCAATACTTGCAAAACTGTTTGGTGTAAACCAACTGAACAACTCACGGGGGAAAGGGAAAGGGGAAGGAGGAGGGGGAATGAGGGAGGAGATAACAAACAGTACAAGAAATGTATCCAATGTCTAAGGTATGAAACTGTAACCTCTCTGTACATCACTTTGACAATAAATAAGAAAAAAAAAGGCTATCTCCTGTGGAAATGTAGAAGGTTGTAACTATGGGGTTGTTTCAAGAGATATGTGCCTCTTTATGGTATGAAGCTCATCAGCCAGGGAAGTCTTAGTTTGGCTGCATGGATTTCTAGACAAATTCTCACTAGACAATGGATGTCTGAATCTATAATGGTAACAAAGTTCTGGTTGTTGCTCTACCGGCTTTCTGAACAGATTGATTCCAAATGTAACTTATGATAGTTTTTTGACTCTTGTAATGGATTCTTTGGGAAAGTCTAAACTAAAACTTAACTCATACTACTGAATTTATCACTCCCAATAATCTCTTTAGGTGTATATATATCATCATTAGCTCCATTTTATTGAGAAGCAATCTGTTAGAGGTGAGGGAAGTAGGCATCACTTTGCCACTAAATTGTGAGGGTGAATTTGAACTTAAATATTTTAGAAGCAGGGCTCATTTCTTATCCCTTCTGCCCCACTTCTTACCAATTGAACTGCTCTAAATCTTACTTTATTACAACAACTTCTTTAGCTGTGGCCAGTGTCAAAATAACTGACCCTCTCAATAAACTACTCTAAATATTTCACAAACCCAGGCTTTAAACCATCTATGAATTCAGCAAATGGGCTTTTGGTCCCAAGATGCTTTAGTAAATAATTAAGTGAGGTCTCACACAAATGTGCTTTCTTGATGCACATTAATTTTCCCACAAGTGACAAATTTGAATAAACACAAAATAATACTATATTATATGATTATGTACTTACATGTAGCATATTTATAAAACACACTCATAGTCTTTTGTGTGTGCATGAGACAGAGAAAGAGAGAGAGAGAGAGTATGATTTTCCAGTGCCACCTTCATTTCAACAATTGTATATTAACTAGCTATGACACTGAAATTCAGAAGTGCAAAAGAAGATTATAGTAATTATTTTGGAAGTAGGCAATTTTGCAAGGGAAGACATGGGTCACATAAAGTAGTAGATTGCCACTATTTAAATGAATTTTAAACAATTTATTATAATTTTTCTGCTCAGAATGAAAATAATTAATGGAGCAATCAGGTGAAATAGCAGGTTAGGTAAGTGAGGAAAAGATTTTTTCCCCCCTTGGTTTCAATGTAGGGAGCTGTGGTAAAGAGTCAAAATAAGATGGAAATTAAAGCCCTCAGCAATAATTTAGGTCTAGCATTAGATCACTTATGGATAAGAGTGACAAAGAAAGGTTGAGAGAAGAGATAATAGAATATTCATATCTTCCATAGAGTCTAGTGCTAAAGAGAATGGATCATTAGAGTCCAGGAATAAAGACAAGGTAACTATCATGTAGCAATATTAACATTTATAATACGTAAATGCTTGTTCTGTGTCAGTATTTTAATCTTTATGCATATAAATAATTTTATACCCTTCTTGTCCTTCTTCATAGAAGTTAAAATTCTTCCTACAGATATTTTATTGTTGCTTCAACTTTACAAAAACATGGACACATAAAGGATGAAAAATCCACACAGAGAAGTTTGAGAATACTATTATCCCCAATGAACCACATGCTGTGTGGAGGTTTTTTTTTCCCCTAGAATATCTCATGTAGTCTTAAAAACTACTTTGGAAGACAGGAATATACGTTTATCTATCTATCACCTCTCCTTTGGTAATTCTTTGCAGCATGTTTCTAAGTGCATCACTGTTTCTGCTTTTAAGATTTTCTTTTACGGCGACATCTTAATTTAACACATGTGACTTTTCCTCCTGCCTTATTGAGATGTGGCTTATTTTTATTGGCCAGGAAAATCAAATCTAAATGTCTCTTTAGCTAGAAAATAGCTATCATTCCCTGCTTTATCCTAACCATGTAAAAAGTTTTTATGGAGTTTAGTGGAAGTATGCACTTTGTTTTCTTATACTTTGGATGAGAATATCCCCACTCTGGGCAAAACTACAGGCAGTCTATGCTTTTGTAAGTACGCTTTGATGAAGATGTTGTGGTCACTGTGACAGCTTCCTTTTACTTATGTGGTATGCTCAGGATAGCCAGATGGCTAAAACTGATTAGAATAACACCTTGGCTTCGAGATGAAACAGATGTTACTTAGTAGACCATGTCACAGAATGAGGGGAGAAGACAAGATAGATATTGAAAAAGAGGAAAATATGAAGTTCATACTTTAATATTTATATAGAAAAATTTCCTCTGGAGATTACAGAAGAGGTATTTCCAAATGTAGGCTAATTAAAATTATATTACACAGTAAAGAATGTGCATTTAAATATTTTCCTAAAGTATCACAATATCTATGCAAACTATTATCTCTAAATAATATGTATTTGTTTCCCCAAATGTCCTTATCACTCCTTCAGTTATTAAATCAAAGCTTCCAAAAATCTCTCCTTTGCTGAGGATCAAATGCAAAATTTTCTGGCTGGCAATATAGATTCTCTATAATTTGTCACTATATCCACATCTACATTTGTAATTCATCCATTACAAATAAGTAGCATGCATATCTCCAATGATGAGACTGATAAAGTATACTGTGAAAAATCCCACTAAAAGCTTGTTTGCTTATAATGGACTTGTATAATCTCTTATTTCTCCTCTTCCTCCTTTCTTCTTTTCTCCCCTTCTCTGTCTTCATATAAATAAATATAAACATATAAAAATGTTTTTTTCTTTGTATTCCCAATAAGGGAATCAAAGCAGAGAAAAAATAGGATGTTATGGTTGGATGTCGGGGTGACACCATAACCCAATAGTTTGACTTTCAGAAAAAGCAAAGAAATTTATCAGAATAATTTCTCAGTGTTTGGCTTAACTGTAATGTGGGCAGTCTGAGACTGTGTAATCAACCTTGTTTCTGTTGGCTTAGTCTAACTTAGGATGTTGTTACTCAAAGATTGGGCTGTGGATTGACACTATTAGTTTTAACTTGAATTTGTTATACAGCATATCTCAGAATCTCCTGATACTGCTGAGTCAGAATCTTGATTTTAACCACTTCACCAGGTGAGGCGTAAGAATAATGATGTTTGAGAAGCAATGGTCTAGAGTTCATTCTCTAACCACTATCATTGTCAAGTGAATTTTTACCATACCGCTTCTTGAAAAGCAGAGAAGAAGAATAGATCACATAAAGTGGAATTTATTATTGGACAGGTACTTAGCCAAGTAATTCAAGAGTCTAGAGGTGAAACCAAGCCAAGATTTCTTAGCAATTCTCAGTCCTTAGATTTTCACTGCCTCTTTCTATTGACCTCATCTCAGACTCCAAGAAGCTCTCTAGCAAACATAATTGTTGGATTCCAGATGGTTGCTGCTATAAACTTTTGTGTAACTGTGATAAATAAGTCTAAATTGTCAACTTAATTAGATGGAAAAGCACCGAGGATTTCTTGCAGAGCATACATCTCAGTTTGCTTGTGAGGGTATTTCCAGAGGGGATTAAGTACAGAGGAAGGTCAGCCTGAATGTACATGTCACTATCCCATATGTGGGGGCCTGGATGGAAAAAACGAGGTGGAGGACACAAAACAAGCAAATGCAGGTGTTTTTGGTTTGCAAACAGGCTGCTAAAAGTGAGCCTCTCTGCTCTGCCAGCTCTTTCTTGCCATTAATGCATTGAAAACTCTGAAATCGTGAACTAAATTATTTCCATCCTCAAGTCTTTGGTCACAGCAACAAAATATGACTACTAGAAACATTTTTAGATTTAGTTTTCTACTTCTCAGTAGAGGATCGTTAATTAAAACGTGATCCATGGATTTCAGAAATGGCTTTGGGGTGCATGCAGGGGCTAAGCACTAAGACTATTTTGAATGAATTTGAAGATGTTGTGACAGTCAGTGGGGACATGACTTCTAGATGTATTTTTACACATTCTAAAAGAGTTTAGATTTAGTACTAATCTAATACTCCATTGAATTGTCCTTGGTCCTATACCTTGTACATACATCTACCCAGGTTTAACTTGAAAAGTATACTCAGAGATTTTTTATAGTAGAAAATATTGTGAAAAAATATGTATTTTTCATATGAATCGATCATTTACAGGTTCAATATTAATGTATGTACCAGGAAGGCTTCTCATTTTTTTCTTAACTCCTTAATTGGTGGCAAGATAGAAAATGTTGACTGGTATCCTCCAAGTCTAGAAATCTAAGATATTCCATAATTACCTCTATTGTCTTTTGTGACCCTGATTAATGGTGATAACTGCACCCTTTTTATGTAGTGAAATTACATGTAACCAAAAGATCATTAGGCTGTCATACTCAATAATATTGTGTAGGTCTAAAGTTTCCATAGCTTAACCTACCTAAATCTTAATTGATTTGTATTTTCAGATTGAATTCAAACATAAAATGACTCGTACTTTAGCCATGATCAAATTGTATTGTTCCCTTAACCAGAATTCCCCACAGAATTTGCTTTTCTCTTTGTTTTGCCAATTTTGAATGATGATGTTACAAATTCTCTGCATTTTAACATCTTAAGTGTGTCTTGCATAGAATTTAATAAGAAATAAGAAATCATTTTTAGGGAAGCAGAATGCATGCACATTGCAATTTTCCTGATGAAGACAGAGGTCTTTCCCCCTGCTTTGATATTCAAAACTCCTTTGTTGTGCTGTTAGGGAGCATGGCCAGAGAGTGTCACCTGCCAGCTGGAGAGATCATATGCTCCTTATGAAAGCTGGGGGCCACATGGATGGTCAGCAGCTGAATGTGAGGCTATCAGCATGGTGTGTGTTTCCTAATGGGATAAACTGCTGTAGCAAAGAGGCCTCCCTGAAAGAGCCAGGCCATAGATTTCCTATCCTTTCACACACGGCTGCTTGCCTGCAGCTGCTTCCTCATCACCATGCTGATGCAGGAGGCAAACTGTGGTGAAAATTCATGGCACAGCTCCAAATCCACCCCCCAGTGCAGACTCTACACTGCTTTATGAACTGGCATAAAAACTACCTACCAGACTTTGAAATGATGCTAAGTGGTATGATTGATTTCAGCAATTCATCAAAGGCATACTTTGGCATTAAAGAATTTCGTCTGTAAAGAAATCAGTTGGTGGTGTTTTTTAACTTGCTCTAAACAAGGAGAGTAGAAAAAGTATAACCACAGGGAGTTTTTAGGTGTTTAAATGAAGAATTACTAAGTATTACTTAGAAAATGGATTAACTGTTTTGAAACCATACATCTTCCCTACCCTCTCCTACCTCTGGCAGTAAAGTAGTATCTGTCATCTTATTTTATTTCCTAAATCTACTGTGGTTAAATATACTTTGTAGGTGATTACTTTCCCCCAAACTGATTAACTGCTACAAAATGGACAAATGATGAATTAAAAATAGAGTTTAAAAGCAAGAAAGCTTTGGTACGTGGTTAGTTATTAAAAATTTTTATTTATGTTTTCTAGCACATCAGATTGCATTACCACTTACCTGATCTGGCTAATTTGTCATTGATTGGACAGTCTAGGACCATGGGTGTCTATTCCATTAAAATTATGACAGAACCCAAACATAATGTAAAATTCATGATTCATTAAATTGTAAGAAAATATTAAATTTAGAATAACAAATAACAACTCCAGAATGGGGATAGTTTACAGTTCAAATGGTATGAGGTTTGAGATGGGAGAGGAAGTGTTCAGTTCAAGTGAAACATTGAGTGGGACAAACTTCTTTTTTCACATAGGAAAGGAATTCTAAATCCTCCTGCTGTCCAAAATGTAAAGAGCTACCTACAAGGGGCTAAGATCTGAAAAAACTGAAGTGAGGACCAGAGATATGTAGTGCAGCCACAGGAAGGGAGGCTAATGGGACTTTAATGGGAGGAAACCCTGGACTCTCACTCCTAATTATGCAGAGGAGCTAATGGTTAGTTTTGTTGAATTAAATGTTATCCTACCAAAGAAGAAACTATAAAACCAATAGAAGAAAAACATAAATAAAAAGGTCTGGGGGCTGCTATTACATGCTTTCTTGTACAACTCACACTTTTTCTGTTACACAATTTTGAGCAAGCCCCTGACATATACTCCATGTCCTTAATTAGCACTTGACTTATATATTCTATAATGTGGTTGTGAGAATCATATAACTCGCTTAAAACATTTAAAAATGACAAAAATAAAATGGCAAAGTATTTGGTAAAAAGAGTGAGATGAACAAATGAATATGTTAATCTACCTTTTCATAAAAACTTGCGTTTCTGGAAGTCATTGATACTTTTATTGAAACTAAATAACAGTGAAATCGCCCCTCCCTTAAAGAAACAGAAAAGGACATTGGCTACTTCATCTATTGGATTTTGTACTTCTTAACACTTTGCAGCATTATCTTTATCTGTTTATTTTTCTCAATATTAGACAATAAGAGCACAACATAAAAACTACTTGATATAGACAGGAAGAAATCATCCATGTTCTATGGGAATGTAGGAAATGGTACTTTATTGGTAATAAAACAAGTGGCAAAGCTTAAAAATGGGAAATAGAAAGAGTTCCTGAGAATGGATGATGCTTTAAAACACTGTTCTACTGCAGAACTCTTCAGTAAATTCTTTTCTTTTTCTTTTTTCTTTTTTGCCAGTCCTGGGCCTTGGACTCAAGGCCTGAGCACTGTCCCTGGCTTCTTTTTGCTCAAGGCTAGCACTCTGCCACTTGAGCCACAGCGCTACTTCTGGCAGTTTTCTGTATATGTGGTGCTGGGGAATCGAACCCAGGGCTTCATGTATTAGAGGCAAGCACTCTTGCCACTAGGCCATATCCCCAGCCCTCAGTAAATTCTTGAAGCACTCAGTCTAAGATTAAAACTATTGTTTGTCTAAAGACAAATGGGAAAGCTACACTGGGAAGAATGAATGGGAAAGCTAAATCATTTAAAGGAAGATAACTCTGTTTGCTATTCATAACATATTCTCTGATGCTTCAAACTGGAAGACAATTCAAAATAAGAATGAAAAATCAACATTTTTAGATAAATTACAATCAACAAAAAATTGAAAAGTCATTACAACTGAAAGAGAATTCCTGCCAGAGTATTTGTTCAACTTAATAGAAAACTGTCTGCTGCTGGTGTTTTCTCTTGTTCCTTTCCCCAATAAGTTCCGAGACCTGTACTTTGTAATCTCAAAGTTATTTCTGCTTTCTGACAGAAATCCACTTTTCTGAAATAAAGAATTACATGAAATAATATATTTAAGAAAGATTAATAAAAAAGATTGAGCCAATTGCACTGTTTAAATACTATAAGATATATGGTTTCAGGTAATAAATTGAGGCATGATAGGCTCACAACTGCGAATGAACTTCAAATTTCAACCTCAATTCAAAAACAAAAGAATTGGAGCTGGGCAACAGTGGCTCATGCCCATAATCCTACCTATTCAGGAGGCTGAGATCAGGGAATCACAGTTCAAAGCCAGCTGGGGCAGAAATATCCATGAGACTTTTATCTCCAATTAAACACCAGAAAAGTGGAAGTGCAGCTGTGGCTCAAAGTGGTAGAGTGCTAGCGATAGAGTGCAGGAGCAGAGCTCAGACACTGAGTTCAAACCCCAGGACCCACCAAATATATGTAATTTTCACTTATTGCAATTCTATTTCAAGGGTTAGGAAGGATGTAACTGAATCAACATTTAATGTATCTAATGTACAATAAATAAAGCAAATATAATTTTATTTACCAGGAGGAAATGTATGCAGATCATACTGTTTTTTGGTTGTTGTTGTTGTTGTTGTTGTTGTTTTTTGCTAGTCCTGGGTCTTGAGCTCAGGGCCTGAGCACTGTCCCTGGCTTCTTTTATTTTTTTATTTAATTTAATTTAATTTCTTGCCAGTGCTGGGGTTTGGACTCAGAGCCTGAGCACTGTCCCTGGCTTCTTTTTGCTCAAGGCTAGCACTCTACTACTTGAACCACAGCGCCACTTCTGGCCTTTTTCTATATATGTGGTGCTGGGGAATCGAACCCAGGGCTTCATGTACACAAGACAAGCACTCTTGCCACTAGGCCATATTCTCAGCCACCATACTTTTAAATATATAGAGCTTTATTTTGTGGGCGGAGGATATACTAAAATATTTTATTATATTACTCTATTAGGGCATATTGGGCATCTTGGGTATATTACTTGAAGAAAATATACATAAAATGTTTAACAATGCATATTAATCATCAAATAATTAATATTAATAATATTGCGTTGATTTAATGGTTTGTACAATAGTGAACCTTATTTGTTCTGGAAAAGTTACTCTGCACTGATTTTATATTCATATACTTGTAATATGAATTTATTGAATTAATAATATTATAACAGGTTTTAAACTTTATAAACAACCTGTATTGAAGATGTTTTATTAATCTAGGATACACTGTACACCTGACTAAAAAGTACCATGAAGAAGTACAAACATACATGCACATTACCTCTTTTCTTCTAAAAGGTAAGGAACATGAGACCCAGAAAAGTAAAAAAATTAGCTACATGCATCGAATTATTACTAGAGGGCCTCTAGTTTTATAAATGTAGTCATATTGGGACTCTGGAAAAGACTTGAGCCTTTCCTGATAGTGTTCCTACTTCTAAACTATTTCCAGCTGAACTTAACAAGTATCTTTGTTCTTGCTGCTAGGATTCCATGCCCCTCTAAAAGACCAATTAACAAAGTGATCACATGCCTTCCTCCCTCTCCACAGCATGGTCTTCACAGGGGTCTGCAGGAAGGATCCTTTGTTATAATTGTCTCAGGAAGTGTAGGGCCTTCTAGGGTACTTCTATCATGAAGTTAGTCAGCCAGCTTCTAGTGAGGAAGAATAGAGGGACCCAGTTTTTCCTAGGATACATGGGCAAGATTTAGACACTGTTACATGCTGCTTATTGCATTATACTTTATTATTTTATTTATATTTTTGTGTCAGTACCAATTTGCACTCTCGCTTGACTTTCTTGTTCATGGTTAGTGTGCAAGGACTTGGGGTACATATCTACTTCCCTGCATTTTGCTATGATCCTCCATGCCTCAGCATCTCGAGTAGCTAAGATTTCACTCATTCATTTTCATCTATCCATCCACTTTCACATTTTCCCCCTTTTGGCAGGTCAGCCTAGACCATATCCCTACTTATGCTTTCCAAATAACTGGGACTACAGCCATATGGCACCATTTCCAGTTTATAGATTAGGAAAGCATCCCCCTAACATTGTCCCCAAGCTAGCCTTCACTGTGATCCTCCTGACCTCTGCCTCCTAACTAGCTGGGATTACAAGCATGATCCATAGCGACCAGCCTTTATAGGTAGCAATTTGATCTCCCTGGAATAGACTATTATTTTGGCTCTAGGTTTCCTGCTGTGTTCACCATACTTCTGTCCTCTTGGGACTAATTTTTAATACTTTAGTCACAGATATGGCATCTTATCTTCTCTGAATGAAGAACTAATTTAAGTAAGTAGACAGGAAATAGGATAATCATATGGAATTCACTTGTTTTACCAACTTACCCTATAGCTGGAAGTAACAAACCTATGGAAAGATAAACTTGTCAGGAGAAATGTTAGTTGGTGTCAGCTTGGAAATGTTAGAATCTGGTGCTATTTTTATCAGGATAAATGAAGACATATTGGAAAATGAATTGCACTGAATGAGCCATTCAAACAAATCTGGCCTGTGCCAATGACTTTGGAAACCCTGTTTTGGAGTTCTTTTGTTTGTTTGTTTATTTTTTTCCCAAATGATGGATGCTTCTACCAGGAGACAATATTTCTAGTGATCTGAGCAGCAGAAGCCAGCAGGCTAGTTTTGGTCCTGTAAAATACTAAATTAACTGTGAGAGAAAGAGGCTATTTACTTGGTTAGCAGTGGTGCCAGGATATGATGCGCACAAGCAAATGAGTTGCTACTTTATAGACTTGGATCGAATTATGCAAACCAGGAATGTATGTGCTAGCTTATTTTTCTTCTTTTTATTTTTGGTCTGTACATATTCATTTGCATTAATTATATTATTTTGTGACCCTCTAGCCTGTTATATTTTGTATAAGGCCTATTGATGGTACACAATAAATAGTTGCTTAAATTTTCCATAGTAGCTATACTAAAGGAGAAATAAATATCACCAAGAGATGAAAAGCAGTCACTAGTGAAAGTTTGGGAAGGACCTAAACATATTTTCCTTTATAAAAGGATGGTGTAATTTCAACAATACATTGTTGATATTGAAAGATTATAATGCAACCAAATCATGTAAATACTGAATATACTTTAAAAAAAAAAAGTGATCTGGCCAGGACAAGTCATAGGCTAGCTCTAACTCAGTCTCCCTTAAACATGTCTAGAGTCATTGAAGACTAGGAAGATAAAGACCTTCTTATAGCCTGACTTTCAATTATGGCCAGGATTTTTTTTTAAGGGAAATGCAACTGGATATAGTATGGAGAAAACTGAGTACATCTACATTCAACTAAGTGATGTGGCCATCCAGGACAAACATCCTGGAAGTATTTCTTATTCTTTCTCAGCTATAGTGAATCTCTTGGCCTTGGGAGAGTTGTATTGTGAATGATTAGCAAAGACCTTGTACCTGGCCCTGGAATGTCCCCTGGAGGAACTGGCATTTCTCCCAGCTGAATTTCTTCTGCACTATGGTATTCAAGCTTGTCTTCCCAGTCTCCCAGAGATTTCACACTCTTCCTATCACCAAGAACAATCCCATTCTACTTTAAGCTAGCTGCTGTAGACTGTTGTTGTAAGCTATCATTTACCAGTTTTTAGTAAATTAATTTACATCTGTTTTATTGCTTTGGCCAACTTACTCATTTTCTAATTATAAGTGGAGTTCCTTTTATTAATTTGATCTTTTATTTAGCATAAACACACACACTTATATGTATACATATATATATATATATATATATATATACGTTTCTTTTGACAATCATTACCCACTAGTTTCTAAAGTATTTGCTAGTTTCTAATCTAAGATCATGGGAAAATCTGGATTTAATCTAGATTTATCTGGCTTCCAGGTAGATTATATCTACCATTTCGTATAATTTGACCTCTGTGATTTCCTCCATGATTTTAATGGAGGAATTCCATCCATAAATTAGCTAACATTTGTGTTTCCTTCTCTCTTCTCCATTATTTAACATTTAAAAACATCTTACTGGAATTTATTTAGCTGTACTGTGTACTAGATCTATAAACTAATTTTAAGAACAATTTTGTCACTAAAATATTGTATGTTACTATTTTGCTGACACAGTACTATTTATTGAATAAATTTTCTTTTATTGGTTAACTGTATTCTAAAAATGTAAACAGACAGACATTTTCAGTTTTATATAGCTTTCTGTACAAATGTAGGCAAATTACCAAATTACTAATAGTCTGTGAGTGTTTTTTCTTGTATATGATGCACTAATTTACATTTATAAACCATCCTCAATTTTCATTGGAAACACACAGATTATAACTATGTTATATGAGTGCTAACATGCACCTGGAATAGATAATAAATTTCTGACATTTTTACTGTTGGTGAAGGATACTAACAGTTAATACTTAAGCATTTTATTGACACAAATTATCAACAATCACCAATGGCTTTATTGTTACATTAGATTTACCTTTCATTAGATGTTAATGTCTAGCTAATTAGGAAGTGAGCTAGGATAAAAGAAAATTAGCCATAATGTTTTTGATTAAACACTTAACTTACTCTTCTTCAAGTAATAGGGCATTTAAAAGACCTAGAGTTAATTGAAAATTGCCATTATCAAGGTTCTCTTGTCAATTAGTACACAGAGGGGAAGAATATGTATTACTATAGTTGAAGACCAATAGGTCTTATTGCCAGATCTGGGCTCCAGTAGGAATTAATGAAGTGCAGTGCTGAAAGTACTAAAGCTTTGCACTTTCTTAACAAGATTCAATTTCCATAGATTCTGTAATACAGGCAATGCTATATAGCCTCATCTTTAATTATGTTTATAATGGGCTAATCTCAAGCCAAGCATAGAACGAAATTGATGTTTCCTAAGCACTTGCAAGCTCCTGAGATGAAAAAGGTCTCAAATATTATGTAACTGTTAAATGTCTTGATTCTTATCATGTATTTTTTACTCTGTAAAAATAATTAATTACATTTTTTTCAATATCTTAAATGCATTTTTCCAGAAAACTATCTTATTAATTGCTATACTGTTGCAATGAAACTATTACAGCATTCATGTAAGTAAAAATATGATGTGAATTAAATTATTGATCGAAACTTTGAAAATGGGAAGATAGGAGTTTGTTCAGTTAGTGCCATCATTGTACATCTGAGTACCCAAGACAGTGCAGTGAACAATTTGGGAATCAAGTAAGAAATGGCACTGGGATGTGATCATCCTTGTCTGTAATTAGAGCATTCCCAGGGAAGGGATAGGACAATCATGAAGCTGAGGCCTGCCTAGGTTACTAAAAATGAAAGAGAAAGAAAGAATAATCAAGCACACATGTGAGCAAGTGATAGAATTGTGAATACGGATAGAGAGAAGTTAAATATACAAAACTCTATGGAATATTACCTGCAAGGAAAAAAAAATCACCTATACAGCATTTAAGAAAAAACACAGAATACTATCCAGCCTCACAATAAAACCTTATTTTAGGACATAATATACTTTTTATAGCAAGGGACATTCAAAATAACTTTTTTTGGGAACTCATAATCATATCAGATGTAAAGTGTCAAGTTACAATAGATTTTTATGGAGTTAGAAGTGAAAAATTCACTGTCAGCTATGAAAACTTAGTAGAAGGAAAGGATGTAAAGGGGAATATTGTGGCTAGCAAAACACTAAATTATGTGTATACTATAGAAAATTCTTCAATTACATGTAAGAATCATCCATGAGATTCTAAAAACCTGAGATACTGTTGTCCTAAATAACTGAAGAAAGTGTGACACATAAACGCTTCAAATATGCATATGCAAAATAAAATCCAGACAGATTAAATAAATCTGTTTTAAGGTAAAGTAACATCATATCACCCAAGCATGTCTAGGAGACTAAGTATGTATTTATGAGGAGGAAAGGCCCTTATACGTGACTGAAAATGTAGAAGATATTACAGAAATCAAATTCATAACTGAGATCTTAAAAATAACTGAAGTTTGTATTTATCAATAGGTTACTTATAGTGTTGAAAATCTTTAATTCATTTTAAAAGACTTAATTATGGTAAAATAACATGTTACATGACTTGATTTAAAAAATCACAAAAAGAAAAAAGTATAAAAAGATGTTAGATGGATGTATAAATGACGAAACACAAAGGGCTATATATAAATAATGAAATACTCTGATTCCCTCCTCAGATAAATAAAAATTCAAGTAAAAGTATAAGATCACCAAGCATACACAAGACCAGCAATATTTAAGTGGAAAAAATTGATAAAAATGGTGTAATGGAAAAAATACATGTGAAAGTACCATTTATGAAAGTACCTCTTGTGTGTGTGTGTGTGTTTCCAAGCATGCTTTTTAATTTGCTTTATTGTTTATAAAGGTGATATAGAAAGGGATTACAATTACATGAATCAGGTAATGAACATATTTTCTTTCATATAGTGTCTTCTATTCTCTCACTCTCTCCTAGTCCCTCCACCCCACCTTTTATGAAAACATCTTTTATGAAAACAATTGACTCAATATTCCCACAGTCCACAAATTGCATTAGGGAATATTTTATTTTCAATTTAATTTGCCTAGTACAGCCTTTCAGAAAATGGAATTTTAGAAAAAAACATTGGAAAAATCTTCATGAACTTCAAAATGTATCATACTTCCTGTAGTGCATGGAATACTGAAGTTCCAAATTTGAATTAATGAAAATAATTTCCAGCAAATTCATATCTATTATTCTTGAATGTATATCTCTAATATTTACCTTTGTTTTTATCCATCTACCAATGGGGATATAGTATTTACATCTCTCTATAGAGTTGTGGTCTGGCTTTCATCTAGTAGTAGTCTTGTGAAAGCATAAAGTCAGTTTGGAAAGCCAAGAGACAAGTTAGTATAATCTTAACTTTTGGTTGTCATAATTCATTTTATCAAAAACTTGCCTTGCTCATCCCTGCATAACACTACACATGCTGTGTTAACAGTACAAGAATTTCTCAATACAAAGGCTTTTTATATTCACCACAGCCCAGTTTTGTTCATTTACAATTCAACTACAACTGTGGTAAATACTACCCCAACAAATCAACCATGATCATATTATTTTCTTTAAAGTCCTGGCATTCTGCCATTTGAGCCATGCCCCCAGCCAATGTTTTAAAATCTAGTTTTAATGATAACATATTTGGACTACATAGAAATCAAAACAACTCTTAAAAGTAGTAAAACTTAAAACAAAATACAAGATTAGAAACCATTGTAATAGAGCCTGCTGAAAATATGAGGAGTAACCTTAAATACTGATCAATAGATGGGCAACAATCTTATGACTCATAAAACACATGAACTGTGCATCATGTTAGTACACACTAACAGAGTAAGGCTATCCTTAAGTTATACAAATAGTGCTTTAATTATGATTTACTTACTTTCTTATTCAAATGTGAACTTCTTTTGTAAACGTTTCCTCTCATTCAAAACCTTTCTGGTTATACTTATGTCAGAGGGAAATGGTGCTACTCACATTGGCAGCTTGAATTCCACCAAATAAATGAAAACAATGGGTGAGATCACTTTTGCTGGCAAGAAAATGCAAGGTCACTGCCCCAATCAGTACCCACACTACTCAAGGAAGAGCCAGCTCCCATAGGAAACTTACTCTTACACCATTCAAGCAAGAGGAACAAGAAGAACAATCAAATGAGAGATATTAATAAAGCTACCAGGACAAGTGAAGGAACTGAGGGAAAGGATAAGCAGTGTCATGTCTAATCTGACTGAGGCTAATCTGTACCCTAAAGATCTTCCTGAAATGTAAACATGAAAGGTTTACAATGACAACTATGGTTTTTAGCTGTTTAGTTGCAGCATGATAAAGTTGTTCTTTAAATCAGAAGTTAATATTGAATTGTATATTTTAAAAGTTGTTTGGTTTTTTGCCAGTCCTGAGCCTTGGACTCAGGGCCTGAGCACTCACTGCCCCTGGCTTCTCTTTGCTCAAGGCTAGCACTCTGCCACTTGAGCCACAGCGCCACTTCTGGCCATTTTGTATATATGTGGTGCTGGGGACTGGATCCCAGGGCTTCATGTATATGAGGCAAGCACTCTTGCCACTAGGCCATATTCCCAGCCCATATTTTAAAAGTTTTAAGATCCAGGTGCTGGTGGCTCACTCCTGTAATCCTAACTACTAAAGAGGCTGAGATCTGAGAAATGCAGTTGAAAGCTAGGCCGGGCAGGAAAGTCCCTCAAACTCTTATTTCCAACTAATGAACTATGAAATAAAGCTAGCAGTGATTGTGTGAGGTGTGGCTCAAGTGGAAGAACACTGCCCTTGAACAAATAAATCTCAGGATCAGCACCCAGGCCCTGAGGTCAAGCTCTTGCACTAACCCCCCCCCCCCACACACACAAAAGGGTAGATCTTACTGTGATGTGTTCATACCAAATGGAATAATCATATTTATGTAATAATTAAAAGGGCAGAAAGCTTGGGAGGTAGTAAATACATAGATTCCAACTCTAAGATGAGAACAAACTTTAAGATAAAACATTTTGCTCAGACTGAGACAGATCTGAAGCTGAAGAAAGGACCACTGGGCAAGGGCTGAAGCTTTTGTTAGATGAACTTGGCCACCACTGCTAAATCCCAGCCTTTCTCTTTTCCCACTACTGCTGTTCCCCATTGGTAGAATTTTATACAGAAGAGGAGGTCAAGGAAGCCTGAGGAAATAGGTTGGAAAAGGCTTAAGGAAGTATGGTACCTGAAAGTATGGCATAATATACTGCCCATAAGCTTCATACTGATTGAGAGAGGCAAAGCTTTTCTTACTCATTTATTATTGCCTAAAGAATGTGGACACATTGACCTTATTTCTTTAGTCACTCATGGTCAACAGGCAGGTGAAACAAGCTTAGAAGAAATGAGGAAGCTTATGTGGCAGGCATAGCAACACTTTGGATATTAAAGCGAGTTTTTAAGTCTAAAAGCCTGTTGTTTATGCATGAGAAAGAGTAATTTTATAAATGGATTTTAAATAACCTAAAAGCAGTCCATGTTAAATAGTGGGCAATTTTCTTTTTTCCTTGTGGTAAGGGTAGGATTAAATTTGCAATTTCCCTGATCCCTAAATCATAGTGTGGGAATGGCACCTCAGTAGCCACTTAGCACATCAAGGAAGGAAAACACTAGTGGATTTTCTGGAGCACCCTGTGAGCTATCACTCTATAGACACTATATAAATTCACCTTGCTGCAATGCACACTCGTCTGTGCAACAGGTTAAAAATCAACTTTCTATCAAGAACATTATAAAGGATTTTTTTGTTTTGTTTCTTTGTTATTATTAGAGGATTTTTTTTATAAGAGCTTCAGTACAGTTTTTATTCAGGGCTCATTGGAATTATAAAGTTTGGAAAGCTTTTAGAGATATTTTATACATCTACATCTTTCCCTCATCATTGCCAAGCCCACCCTATGTAAGATTTTATAGACGAGAATACTAAGTCCTAGAAGCTTTATGACTTCTAAAAGTGTAGCCATGTCTACAATATTTTTTACTTAGTACTCATTTTTCCTAAGCATCATTATTTAAATTCCTCTTAGATGAAACCAGTATTCAGACTATTGTAAAGGTTGTAGCCTTATTTCAAGTTTTATGTCACCATCTAGGAAGCAATATGAAAACTGAAAGTTGAAACAGTGAACAGCTGGGTTTCTAAGATAAAGTAAGAAACAGAAATATACAGATTCTGTTGAGAAGCAGTATAACTTTTGGTCAACAATTTTTAATTTGGAGATACAAGGTTCTGCCAGAAAAGCCTGGGTTAAAAAAAAACACACCACTAATCAGAAAACCATTTCACTATCTGAAATGTTATGACTGAAAAATTAAACTGATAAGAGAAATGAGAGACAAATCGGCCAATGTGTCAGCATTTCTAAGAATTATTAAATTATTTGCATTTTATACTCATGTGTATAATGTTTATTTGCTTTATGTGGTTATGTAGGAGCTGGATTGATCTACTTCTTTGGGATTAGGCAATAAAAATATTTTTAAAATCCTGCTTCTATTTCATTTCCTGAGAAATTTACTGGGCAGAACTTCCCACACTTCTTTAGCAATGTTTCTGTGGGGCTTGTGATTACAATTAATTATCTTTGTCAGACAATGTGACAAAACAGTGTGTTCAAATGGGAGATATTTTCAAAGTAAGCACAACTTGTATTACAGCATATTCATACTGCTTTCCTGAAGCTTCTTGTGTCTGTAATATGCAGGTTAAGGCCTACAGAATAAGGTAAGTTGGACAGATAACTAAAGCTTTCCAGAGGAAGGTGGCGCAAAGAAAGTTTTAATTTGTTCCAATCTATGGATGGCTGCTCTATCCCCAACTTTATCTCTAACAGCTTCCCTCAGCTAAGAGACCAGGAAAAGATTTCCCCTTATGACTGCCACCAACTAGTTTTGCTTCCCCTGTAATTTTTCAGAAATGGCTCTTTTTTTTCTGAACAATTATTTATTTATTGTCAAAGTGATGTACAGAGGGGTTACAGTTTCATACGTAAGGCAGTGGGTACATTTCTTGTACAATTTGTTACCTCCTCCCTCATTCTCCCCCTCCCCCGCCTTCCCCCTTTTCTTCTCCCCCAATGAGTTGTTCACTTGGTTTACACCAAATGGTTTTGTAAGTGTTGCTTTTGGAGTCATTTGTCTTTTTATTCGTTGTCTCTCAAATTTGATATACCCTTTCCCATTCAAATTCACCCTTGCATATAGTACATTGCAAGTAATATGTTTGTGTACATGTGCATGTGGCCTCATATATATTTATTTGTATATTTATCAATTATAGCTAGCTTTCTTTCACTTGACAATTTTTTCAGGTCCCATTAATTTCTTTGAAAATCATGTAATTTTATTATTCTTAAACACAGAATTTTTATTTCTATAAAGATTTTTGTTTTGTTTCTATTATAATAAATTAGATATTTTAATTAATTTATTGTATTTAACTTTTTCTCTGGTCTAAGGAGTATATTGAATTCTGGAGCTTATTGTGTCCCTCTACATTATTGACCTATATTATTACTTGTAATACATTTTCAATTGACTTTCTTGAGTTTCCTAGAATATGATGACAACATTAGAAAATAAATTGTCACTTTTTTCTCAACTACACTGAAAAGTACTGACAGGTTAATGTTAACTAACAGTAGAGAGAACACATTACCTTCCAATGTTACACAATTGAGCATTGTACAGGCTTTCAGTTTAATGCTTCCTTATCTTTCTAAATAATTTTTAAAAAGATCCATGTTAGTTTTTCCATTGGGTCATTATTTCTATTTCTTCTGGTAGACTTGTGATCTTGTGCAAAGTTAATGAATGGATGAAAGTATTTCTGAATTTCAAAGAAGCTCTGTATTTTTCTGTTTCAAATTTTATGGTTGAATCTTCAAGAATACCAGAATTTCATACAATAATCATTATTATTTATTTCTATATTCATTAGCTCTTTAAAAATTTGCTTGGATGGTAGGTCTTTAAAAATTAGTATACATATGTATAATGGCTCAAGGTTGTATTCCTGTTAACTTTGTGGTTCAAGAACACATAATCAGAAAGTTTATGAGATCCCATTTTAGTCCGTAGCTAGTATAGTAGTGTGAACATAGGCATTTCAGCAGCAATATCTTCATTTGCATATGAACAATTTCCCCAAGATTCTTAGTTTTATCTTGATTAATTTATTTAGTTCCTACAACAGGCTATTTTACTCTTATTAAGTGATTTGTTATCCTGTTAGGTGATAAAAGGCATTTCTAGATGTGAATAAAATACTTTAAGTTCAATTATTAAACCCTTCATTTGTGACTACAGGCTTTACTGGTATTATGGTAATGTTTGAGAAAAATAAAGGTAAAAAAATACCTGATTTCTCTCACTTTTCACTAAAACTTTAACCTTTTTAAACATAGATGGTAACTCATCTTAAATAGAGCTAGTAACTATATTTTTATTTAACATAAAATTTAAGCCAAGTAAAAAAATATGCAACTACCATCTTACTGGAATAGTTAGACAGGGTATTTCTAATGATCTGTAAACATCTTACAAATAACCTGAATATTTAAAAATATATTTTCCTAGTTTAAACAAGTGACTGGTAATACTAACTCTACACAATGGTAGCTGTTTTCTAAATAACTGTTTTTGAGGGAGGTTTTGCTGTTGTTTTGTTTTTTGGTATGTTATTCCTGGGAGTTGAACTCAGGGTCTAGATGCTATTCCTTATTGTTCTTGTTCAAGTGCCCTACTACTTGAGCTACAGCTCTAATTCTGGCTGTTTTGATAGTTAACTAGAGGTAATAGACTCGCAGACTTTCTTGCCTTAGCTGACTTTTAACTGTGATCCTCAGCTCTGAGTCTTCTGAGTATGAGGATTATAGGCATAACCCACTGGAGCTCAACTCTAATCACACTCTTAATCAAATAATTAACATAAAGTTAAATGTCTACAACCTGATAAAAAGTGATAGTAGGACACCACTAATCTTGAAGGTTTATCTAGTTATGTGGTTAAGGCCAAGTCACCATTATAGCAGGAGGAAATATCAGGGAAGCACAAAAATAAGGAGAATTATACAAGAACAAAGTAGATTGAACTGCAAATGCACGTGACAAAGAATCACAGGAATAACTACATGAAGGGATCCTGCGAATGAAGAACAAGCACATGTTTAGCGAGCGTAGAGGATATGTAATAATGATGCCAGAATGAGTAAAGGGTGAATTACTGTTCAGTTGAAATAAAAATACAATCTTATTAGTACAAAGGAACCTAAAAATAGCAAAATAGCAACCCAAACAATTCTGATAATCATGGCCATAGATGATAGATTTTTTTTTACTTGTTCATTTATTTAAAACATATCTTGTTCCTGAAAGACTGTCAACCATATTTCAAAATCCGTAACAGCAGAACCACTAGACAAGAATGGGCAAGGAAAGATAATGTAGCTGGAGAAAAGCAAAAATAAGTGGGATACTTCACTAAGCAGCACCATCTATTTAGGTTCTCAACTACTAAAGTCAATAGGATAATGTGCAGAGTTATAATATTTCCAGGGTCATGAGAAATACAATCCAATTGCTCACTAGAAGCATATGGGTTGCGAGTTCAGCAAAAATTTATCTGATGTTTTTAATCAAGAGAACAGACGGAGTGATAAAGTAGCTGGCACTCTCAATGTCATTTCTATAATAAATATGATATAAAAGTCAGAGTAATGATACTATAATTTCTTCAGTTCAGTCCAAATCATAACTTCATAAATATTTCAAAAAGGCAATTATGCAAATGATCTGGGTAAGCCACTCCCAGATGGCCTGGTTTATCCAAGAGCAAAATTTCCTTTAGATAATCCTCAGTGAATATTATTTTCTTGACACATTAATCATACATGAGATAGCCTTCCCTAATATAGTCATTGCGTACTCCACAATAGTTTGCCAAATAATTTCCATGGAGGAAAGGCAGCCAATTAATTATGTTTTTAAGACACGTCCTGTCGTGATTAAATACCCTCTCCTTACCTTATTTTCTGCTGGTTCCTGTTTTCTTCTCTGGAGAGAGTCATTCCAATTTATAAAATGTACAGGAAAGTTATTCTTAGGCATTGCTCCCTAGGTCATTGTTATGAGCAGATTTTGTTTATAGGGTAATTCTGAAAATGCTATAAACTTAGAGAGGGATTACAAGTGTGCCTTATTCTATTAACTCATTAAAATAAGTAACGGACTCAAACCCCAATACTCTATCCTCCACGTGACTTTTTTTTCCCTCTTTCATTATATGAGAAATAGCGCTGTCGACCTAAACCAGATGCAGTTTCTTCATTCATGCTCTAGCCTTTGAAGAGTAATTTAAAGTTAACTCATGTGGTATAGAGCCTAAACTTGAGCAAAACGGACAGACCATGAAGAAACCCACAAAAGCTTAAATCGGGGTATAGCTTGCACTTGATGCACGTGTATATTGTACTCCAGGAGTCAGGGTGGTGTGTTCTAGTACCTATCATCTTGATAGCTATAGGCAATGGAAATACGTCCTTACCTCAAATCAGCAGCTTTCCCCGTCTTGTTAATACACATAACCTCCCTGGTCTGATATCCGATCTGGATGTCCCAGTATTTGTTCTCTTGCCTGTTCTGCCTGTTTCTAGTTCTCTTCTTCTTTATCAGTTCTCGGGCCTCTGGATCCTTCACCCCTTTGCCTCTCTCCTTTTCCCGCTCTTTGTTCTTTCTGCGTCGTCCCGCTTGCCTGGCTAGTCTGGGGTGTGGCATGGAGCAGGAGCTCCAGGACCCCACCTGCAGGCTGTACAAGCTCTCCTCGGCGTCACAAGGGCTAGACTGGCATACCTGAAACTCGGTCAGGTTGGGGCAACCTGAACCCCCAAACTGGGGGGGTGCCACCACGTGCCGAGTCCGGTGCTGGAGTCCACTGCCACAGGTCTTGGAGCATTCAGACCAGGCAGAAAACTCAGACACGATGCAGTCTTGCTGGCAGGGGATGAGGCAAGCCTGTTCCAGGAGGGGCTTGGGCTCAAAGTATTCACAAATGATGTCCTCTGCAGGAACGTCCTTGTCTTTCTGGATGCACGTTACCTCTCTCACCTGGATGCCCTCTTCCCCCTTCGTGCACTCCAGAGGTTTCTCCAGGCTCTTGGAAATCACAGGCTGACACTGATTCCAGGGTCCCAGCTTCCAGTCGTACAACTCTTTGTGCCAGTCACACACTTTGAAACAGTTCTGCTGGTTGTGAGGCCTCCCAGCCTGCTTACAGTTTGTGTGGAGTGTTGTCCAGCCTTCCACGTGAGCACACCACACAGCCCTAGTTTGGATGCCGCCTGGACCACAGTCTTCTCCCATGCATCGGCCCCACGGACCTGCAAAACAACACAAGAGTTAACGATGCTGCTGGAAGAACCGGCAAAGTTACTATAGCACGTTCCAGAAAGACCTAGTACATTAACTTCCCCAAAGTCTTAGAAAAAGTAGGTCCCTCTGCGAAACTGCTGGAAAAATAATGATCTTCATTAAGTACTTTTTTTTTTTAAATAAAAGAGGAACTGTGCCACCGTTTCTATATAAGGCAATGTCTGGGCCAATTTCACCTTGGGTCATCTTGGGATTACTAAAAGTTTGCTTTATTTGAGGTAGTTAGAAATCCTTGCTCATAAAGGACACCAGAAATTAGTCACAATGAAAATTCATTACTCCTGTCTCGCAACCATTTTAGTAACTGGCAGAGAAAATAGCCCATCGTGAAAGATTACTTCTGCAGGCTTTTCTTTCCCTGGGTAATTAACTGTTTTGTAGAACATGCTCTCTTCCACTTCATTTTTATTGTAATAGCCCATGACTGCAAAGGTCTAACAGCTGTGTACTGAGTGCTGACAGAATCTAAAGTGTTGACTTTGAAGGGAATTAAAGCCAAGAACACTTAAGATCTTCATCTCAGTACATTTTATCTTTACATTTCCAAAAACAAAGTAATACACACACGTATGTGTATGGGTATATAAGTATGCATATCTATGACATATTTGTATATATTTGATTTCATTTCCTTAGTGAAGTATAGATATGAGTTGGGGAATTTAAACTCAAAGGATATTTTCAGTTTTCTGGTTTTTTTGTTGAGAGATAATTTTTTATAATTTATTTCTTGAATATAAACTTATTAGTATGATAGAACTATTTTATGAGATACTTCTGTCAGAGGCTCTAGAATGGAATGGGAATTTTTACCTTAGAAATCTTCCTGCAAAGAGATAGCAACCTTTACTTCCTATATTTCCATTTATAAGGAAGATTATATGATTTTTCAAAGAACTAAAGACAAACTCAACTTTTGTAATTGAAAACTACACATTAGGATTGGAAACAATTTTAACGACCATATAATTAAATGACTTCCTAAATGTGTCCCATGAATTTTAGTAATTGAAGCTCTAGACTGTCCTCAAAACATTCTCAGGGAAGGAAAGGTCAACATGATAATCTGTAGGGCACACACACATTCATACACACACACACTCATACACACACATACACATGCAATTTTGCCACCCTTCCTTCCTGATTACTACTTCTATTTAAAAGAAAAGACACCTCTTTTATTATCTATTTGAATTCAAGTGGGGATTATGCAGAAGATTGTTCTGCAAGAAGTTTTTGCTGCTCAAAAGCACAAAAGCAACAGGGTGCTGGTGGCTCACACCTGTAAATCCGAGCTACTCAGGAGGCTGAGATCTGAGGATCGCGGTTCAAGGCGAGCCCTGGCAGGAAAAGTCCATGAGACTCATTTCCAATTAACCAAGAGAAAACTGGAAGTGTTCCTTCTCATTTTTAGTTTCATGTTACTTTCAATGATTGAGAGTGTGTTTAGACATGTTCTTCACACAATAAAAGCAATTATTCATCTACACAAAAGGAAGTATGAAAAATATGCTTATAATACTTAAGCATTTAATTTTACTGAGAGATGTTTAAAATGTAATGATGTTATTTTCCATATAAATTTCATACTCTACTTGTAAATGGAAAAGATATAAATACCGTGATAACCACACATTCTTACATTTAAAATGAGTATTGTTTAATATGCACAACCTAATAAGCTTCTATTGTGCAAAATTCATCAGCTAAAACGCTATAAAACTTATAATTCCTTAAGGAAAGATGTTTCTGGATTATTGGTATCAAAATGTTATAAATTTTAAAAAGCTAGTCAATTTGTTCTAACTATCAATATAGGATACCTGAAAAAACTTCAAGCTTATAATTGGTTTGTGAAAGGAAACACTGGTGAAAATCCCTTAGAGAAATAATACTGTGGGGCTGGGGATTTAGCTCAGCAGAAGAGCACCTGCATAGCGAGCGCAAAGCCCCAAGTTCGGTCCTCAGCACTGGAAAAAAACCCCACAAAACTATAATATTGTATTTCATATTCATAAGACTTATGACACTTGTCATTAAAAACTGAATAAGAAGAATAGTTTTAAAATTAATTTCGTGTATTTGCTATTTTTCCTTTTTCCACTATGTTTGAATAATACAGCAATCCTTATTTTCTACCCAACTCATACTAAATCACTGTCAAAACTCCAAAAGCAATTCAGAGAAAATACTGATATATTATTGTTTTTCATTTTTTATATTACTTATGAAATTAGATGGATTAAACAGATTGGGTCTCTCAAAAGTTAGGTATTTACTCTCACAATAAAAACCCATGTTTTATATTGTAGGTAAGTGTAAAATTCACACTTAAAGATACTTAATTCTACATTTTAGGTAAATTGGAGTGCTATTACTTAGTGAGCTAAAACTAGTGAAAATGCACATTTCATTACAAAAATCTGAGCATAAAATGTGAATTGACATCAAATCTCTGTGCATTGCTGTGTAAGGAGACATGTATTTACCAAATAATTCTTTTCTTCCTAAAAAGCACAAGAACTCTAAAAACAATGAAACAAACAATGCTGGTTAATTTTTAAATCTGAAAGGAATACTAGAAATATGGACTGGTGAAAGCATTAGATGTGTAAAATAAGCAGACAAAAAGGCTGTTAAATTTACCTTTCCAAGGTAATGATTGGTGGATTACTGACACTGAAGCAAAGAAAATTCATTGTGTAAGCCCAGAGCACCCTGCGTATTTCTCATATCATGTTTATCCTAAATTAAATTTGTTTGTAGAATAATTGCCAAGTATTAGTTCATCCTATAAGACCATTTCTATGCCCCCTCCGAATAGAACTTTGTGTTTTGCAACAATTTTAGGTCAGGCTCATAGAATAAACTCAATGTTTCCTGAATGAATAAAAACAAAAACTAAAGAAAATAATTCCAATTAATTTCTGGATTCGTTTCATGCTAATTGTAGTTAAGAACAAAATGTTTTTTAAAAATGAATCACTTTAAAATATTAACATTCTTATTTTTACTAGTTTCTGAATATGTGAGAAAATACTAGTAATATATCTTAGTTTAAATTCATTAAAAATGTAAGGTAATTCTTAATGTCATGTTCATTGAGTACAAGGACTATATATGTTGTATGACTTTACATATATTTTATTACATTTATTTAAAAAACCTTTCACAAGAAATTCACTCAAAACTTTATGTAACTGTAACTCTTCTGTACATCACCGTGACAATAAAATTAAATTAAAAAAAAACCTTTAACTGGCACTATTTGAACAGGACATTCAGTTATATTTCATAGTTTGATTGTGTCCTATAATTTTGCTGGCTTACTATTGGATGAACATCTTCAATTATTTCATTAGAAAGGAAAGAAATTAGTCTGTAGAGTTTAGTATGGAAGTAATATATGACTGACGTTAATTTCAGCAGGAAAAAAAAAGGAATTTTAGATCCATAAGATGAAAGGAATTCTAAAGCTTGCCTAGATAAGAAATTCTGAAGTTTATTTACATACCTTATAAATACAAATGCATTTTAATCGCCATTCTAGTGATATTGCACATTTCTTATTAACAGGCTATTCACAGATTACATTGTTGGGCTTATTTTATTCCAAGATTCTTACACTGAGAATAAAAAAATAGCATAGCCAAGAATTGCCACAATGATCTACAAAAATATCTACTGATGCTAAAGAGAAAAGCAAAAAGGCATGAAGTTACTGGGGAAAGCAGAAATGGTAATATAGTCATGATTGAGCCTAAAAAGAACTCATCCACTTTTCAGTCTTATCTCTTCCCTGCACCTTGGGTATTGCACATATGTCCAATTAAGTGATCTTTGGAAAGATCAGATCTTCTGCCCAATATCCCTGATGAAGGGCTGTCTACTGTAGTCCTGCAAGCAATCTTGAAATAATCACACACTTACTAGAGCATAGAATACCTTTGAAATTGCTCCTGACAACTAAGAGTTGTTAACCCAATTAGCTACCCTATTCAGAGGTTCACAAGTGCTTCAAAATACAATTTGGGAACACAATATCTGAACTCTCTGAAGGAGTACAGGAAGCCTGATGCCAAGTGTAATGCAAGAGGCAGTTATAGAGTAGAATACATCAAGGATTTTCACATAAAGGTTAATAGATTCACACATTACTAAGAGTGATAGAGGGTAGTAGTGGAAAAGTGATGGTCATGGACGTGGGTGTTGCTTTTAACAAGTACAATAAGGATTTCCATTGGTTTGAAACTTGCTTCATTTACTGTTTTGTGCATGATTGTTTAAAGGGAACTCAGAATCTCATTGAGACAGACTAAGTGTAGGCAGCTTCCTCTTTAAGGGCGTGAAAATATCTTTATGAATGGAAATATATTCCTGTGTACACATTTGTAGGATTGTGTTTATTCACCACTCTGTAAAAATGTTTCTAGGATGTAGGTCAATAAATATGTGCAGAACACTTAGATTGACAGATTTTATGTAAACCTAGGATGAAACATTGGATGTCATGTTATACTACAAAGCAGCTAAAGCAACTGTTCAGACATTCAAATGTAATTGATAGACCCATAATACAAATTTTTACATGGAATCATTGTAAAATTATGCAAAATTGTGACAAAAACTTTATATAGATGTTCTTTGGCTGAATTCCAAGTTTCAATATCATAAATATAATTTTTCATTAATTTTTAGAAAATGTTGATTAAATAATGAGTTTATTTTCATTTCTGCCAAAGAGGATTTTATAAAATTCCAGTTCATTTTCTATGTATCAATCAATGCAGTTTATTTCAGTCAATAGAAGATGGTCTTCCAAATTTAAAATTAGTATTTTTCTCATCAAGTTTAAATGTGACTTCTAAGACAGTTTTCTTTTATATGTCAAGGGCATGGGAACAATAAAAAGCTGAGTCCATAAAAAGCCACATTATTGACAGGTGGCCAGCAACTGTTCCAAAGAGCCTTATAAAAGATAAATACTGTAAAAGCAGCATGAGAAAATTATGCAAACTACTTTCTGTCCTTATTTGCTATAAAACTCAAACGAACCAGTTTCTTATTCACTAAGTATTTTTGCGTCCTCCAAGTGAGATAATGTCTTTTCTTCTCCTGCATTTGGTTTTAGAGCAGTGTGTCCTACTTTAACACTGAGATCAAGAGTGTGCAAACAGAAATGTACTGAGTTGTGTCTCTTGGGTAATACAATATCATCAACAATTTTAGGCTTCAAAAGACACTCAAAAAGTCCTATTTGACTTTATGCTAGTAAACATTTGCAAAAACAGAAGTCACTAAGTGGGAGGGGAATATGTCCTCATGAATCCTATTAAATACATGTAACTAGTGTCCTGTCTTTTGACCGGACAACTAAATATGTATTTATATTGGAGTTTGTGCTATAAACTGTTTTATAAGCAGGTATTTTTTACTTTGTAGCAGTTACAAAAAGAATTTTAAATGATGAATCACAGGAAAGTAAAATAGACTCTTGGGGAGTATATAGTAGTGAGGGGGAAGAACCAATGGAGAGGGTGAAGGAGGGTGAAATAGTTGAAGTACTTCATACACATGTAAATAAACAGAAGAGTGAGACCTGTTGAACTTGTTTTAAGACAATGGAGTGGGATGAGGAAGAGAGATGGAGAGGATAAATTTGGTTTTGAATTTGAGTTTTAGTTCATTTGCTTGAGTGTAAGAAAATGAAATAGTGAAACATTGTACAGCTAATATATACTAAATAAAAGCCCTTTAAAATATGAACCCACACAAATAATTGATCTCCTTCACAGTGACTTAATCTCTGCTCTTCTTTTTTCACATTCTCATTGATACTAAAATTATATAGCGATTTGCTCTATCAATATATGATGCTTTTGTTATTATTCTATTTGTGTACATTTATGTTATTTCTTATGTTTTCAATATTTCAAAGAATGCTTCATTGAACATCTTTGTTGTACAGTGGTCAGATAACTTATCCAAAGAATTGCGAACTATCAAGTCTTAGACACATGGGACTCTATAGAAGTTCCCACGAACATGTATTCATCTGTCCTTCTACCAGCAGTACATATGCCCTTGCCCTCCTTTGATGCCTGCAAACTGTTGTATCTCCTACTCTGTGGTCCCATTTGTGGAGTTTTCTGCCCCTATGTCCACCATCCTTTGTCTCAAAAGACTCAAAAGATAGTTTTTATTTCTTTAACTTCAATTATTTACACATGGTCACCTCCAGTTTACAAAGGATTGTGCATTTTCAGATATCCTGGAAACTTCTATGGAATTACATGTATATGTGTATATATATATATATATATATATATATATATATATGCATGTATATGTGTGTGTGTGTGTGTGTGTGTGTGTGTGTTTCTTTTTCTCTTCCTTTCTTTTCTGTTTTCAGTGCTGAAACATAATTTTGTTTGTTCAGTATTTATCTGTTTATGTCATGGAGAAACAAAGACTTGGGCATAAACTGTCTGTCTTAAAACAAACCCCTAAGTGCGTCACCCAAATGCAACACATACAATGCCACTGTGGTTGATTTAAATGGGACTATGCATTCTACTTAGGAGAGCCATTTGTAAAGATTTGTGAAAACATAAACTAAAAATTACTCTTATTTCCTAAGCTAACATGGGCTTAAATTTATTTTCAAAGAAAACCAAAGGAGAGTTCATAGGTTCTTTGACTTGAGTTTTAATTTAATTTCATTTAATTTAAAATATAACTCTCAAATGACATATCCGTTTCATAGATAAGGAGAGATCACAGTGGAAGTCAAGCTGAGCTTTCATCTTCCATAAGTAATTAAACTTTAAGAAGAAATTATCTGAGTATAAAATTAAATGTTGGAAATTAGAGCAAGTCCTTAAATCTGATGAGAAAATGAATGAGAAATCTGCCACCACCATAGCTGATTTTACCAGTGCTAACTAAATACAATGATGTGCTTTTAGGACCTATCATGTTTGATCATTCTTAAGAAAATTACTTAGTATCTTTGAGCTGTAGTTTCTACATTTTTGAGGTATGATACAAACTGTGTCATTAACCACTGTCATCTATTCTATAAAACCTAAGTATCAGCATTCCAAAGAGTATCTGGAATAAAGTAGTAAAATATCTTTCTCTCCCACACACATATTCATACTTTTATATCAAAAAATTTTGCATACATTAGGGATGACTTCTTCAGAGTCTTTTCAAGGGAATAACTGGCTTAAAGAGTATGATCATTTGAAGTTCCAAAATTCATGTTGTCCAAGTGCTTTTTCAAGGAAACTTGTGAAATTCTATATCCTGAGTTTTAAAAAAGGATGAAATTCTAATGCTACAGCATGAGGATCCTGACAAATTATGCTGAGTGACTTAAGCCATATACAAAGAAATCTATTATGATCCCACTTATCCAAGAGACCCAAAATTCACAGCGAGGATATAAGATGGAAGTCAATGGGGGCCAAGAGGAACAAATAAGGAGAATTACTGGTCAACAGGGTACAGTGTTCAGGATGATGAATACATACTGGAGATGGATGATCATGATGTTTACATGATCACATGAATGTGGTTAATACCTCAAAATTGTTTACTTAAAGTGGTTAGTTTAATATTATGTATATTAGATAGTACACAAAAACTTATGTCTACATAGCTACAAGTAGCATTAGCCATTTTTTATATTCATTTCTCTAATCTGAAATTTAGAGGAACTTCTTGGACACAGCAACATACTTTCAAAGTTCTAGGAAGTTCTTGCAAAGTTCAAAGCCTTGGGGAACTCTTGAAAGGCTTCAGCTTAAAGGCAGTTGAGGCCTTCTAGTTAAAAGGAGAGCTAGTTATAGATTTAATAGACTTTTCCCTGTCTTATTAAACACTGAATGAAGTAAAGAATATCTCAACAATACCACCATTTTTATATTATTACTAGTACCAAGTATATTAAATAGGCAGTTATTGGAAATAATATATTCTAAGTTCATTTAAGATGATGTTTACTGTTGATTGGATAGCTTGAGAACAGTAGTATAGTTTGAGGCAATTATTTTAAGTGGTGAATGTGATCTTCACAGAGTGGAATATAGAAAGAAGTCCAAGCAACCAACTTTTAACTTTTATGATATTTTCATTACACATATAGCAGTACATTTCATTCTTTGATTCTTCAGAACGTTTTTTTCTCCATGCTTGAGTTAACAAAGGTCTGCATAGCTGTTACTTTTTATATTTTTATCAAACTCATTTAGAAGAATTTATTAAATTTTAATATTCTCTTGTATATAATATTGATGTAGAAAAAATCCCTTAAAGTTATATAACAATTAATAATGCTAAAGAAATAAAAAAATGCAAACAATGACAATTGCTTCCTTCCTGGCACTAAGATAAGACTGTGGCCTCACTACAGGTAACTAATGAAATATTACAATAAATCAGTTGCCTCTTATAAAACTTGTGTTATACATTTAGAATAGAGAAAAGTTATGATTTCCTAACAAGAAGTAGTAATGACTTCCTTGCAGTAGTCTTAAAACGGTCATATAGACTCACAATCCTCACACTATTTTAATACCAAATACTGTAGTTATAAAACATTAGAAGAGCAAATATTTAAATATCTGAAACAATTAAATGTTAGTCTGTAGCTCTCTGAGTGTCTATAAACACACTGGTTAAACCTAAATAATTTTTCTACCAAAATACATTATCTGAAGGTAATATTAACACTGCAGGGCAAAATTAATCCTTGAAAATTGATGATTCCCAGATTTAGGGTAAGAATTTACATAATTAATGACTTGGAAATATACATTAGAACCTAGATTGATATTTCTATGATGAGGAAAAGTCTAGAAAATTTTCTAAAATTATTCAGCTCAAAATTACAAGATAAAAGTTAGATGATCAGTTTTTAAAATATGTAAATGGATTCTTCAAATTCTCAACTACATGAGTTGTAAAATACCTTAGTTTTTCAGTAGGCTTTTCCAGATTTTTTATTATAAACAATACATTTCTGTGGCATCTACTGTGTATTTGTTGTGTAAAAGGCAATGAATATTTTAATACATTTTGTTACTTGAGTTCCCAAGCCAGATAGATTTTTAACTATCTTTATTTTGATAATGATTTACTGTTATTTATATTTATTTTAGTTTTATTCTTTCAATGTATATTTTTCATCAGTTTAGTGATTGCAAATCTGAATATTTAGACATTGCTGATTCAGACCAAAGGCAGTCCCCAGAGTTCACGATATCTTTCAATCTAAGTTATGTGACTTCAGGGCTCTGCTCTCAGGCAATCTGTTCATAGCCATTTAATCTCAACATACATTTTTCTAATGTTTCGAAGCCCAGAGAAGGACACTGGTATATACTTCAGATGTGTTTCAGAGTGAATCAGCCCATAATCAGTTCTACAAATATAAGGGGAAGAAAAATTTTCTTAATAAACAGTATCAGGATTGGCTGAAGTCTAATTTGTACTAACACTTAGCAAAAGCAAACAAACAAGGAACACTATAGTCAGGGGCTCTACAATAAGCATCAAAATTTCTGAATATATTTACTGTGCTGTTTTCTTCTCAAAATAAGTTAAGATGCAAATGCAATGAAATTGATTTTCCTTTCTCTTTTTATTTGAATGAATAGTATATTGATTACAATTTGGCTAAAGTGTTTATGGTTTGATATGGGTTGTCTACTATGCACTTATTCTAAATCACTGAAGATAACAGTAGAGAGAAAAGGAAGTACTGTCCAAGGTATTCAACGTAAGAACTCAGTGTTCAGAGAGGTGTCTTGCAAAAAGGAGTCTGTAAAAATTAATAACCAGAACTCTATGGTCTAGAGCTATACAAACAACTCATGGGAGTGAAATGTAGCCTGTTTCTCAGAAATCAAATTATTTGATCAGTACGTTTCACATCTTCATTTTTTGTTGGAAATAGTCTACATGGAAGAAAGATCTGAATTAAGTGTTTCTAATTCTGATGAAAGGATTTGTCCTTTACTTTGATAAAAATCAGATAACTTTATTTCCAAGGAAATGTCACACCTCAAAAGCAATGTTGGTAATGCATGTAATTCTGTCAGTCATTCTTTAATGAATTTGAATACCACATTTTATCTTAAACTAGCAAACATTCATTTTAGCCTAAAGCTATAAGATCTTATTAAAAGTTAGGAAGTTAGTGATGAAGATCCATTTTCTGATTTTTATTTTGCTGCATATTTTTTCTACATTTGAGCATAATTTTTCCTTCAATATTAAATTTTAAAGCTAAAAAAATTCTTCAAGAATTAAATAGCCCTCCTAAAAATGATATTGTTGCAATACCAGTTTATATGGCTAAATTATACCTCAAGAAATGGACATTTAAATACACATATAGATGTACCATTTATTTCATTTAATTGGAAATTATTATTATTATTTATTTTACTTGGTTGAAAAGTGAGGATGTACTGCAAAGCTACAACATAATTATATTAAAGTAATAAAAATTTAAAATACAGTTATAGACATTAATTTAAGGCAGATAGCTCCATGGGAAGTCAGAAAGCTGAGAGCTGCACATTCATTGGAACTATAAAATTTAAAGCTAGAGGATAAGCTAATGATGGATAATGAAAGGCTTTTTTAGCCAATGTCTTAAGACCATTAGGAATCAAATGCAGATTATATAATCATTATCCATGCCAGGTGGAGAGCCTGGTTGTTCTGAGTGCTCTGCTCAATATCCTCTAATTCTACATAAGGAGCCTTTAATTCAGATGACTGTACTGGAACTGTATTTCTCAAACCCCAGTTAGTAAGTTACAAATTGCTCTGAGGCTTATAAATAATCCATTAAAATATGATTGAAAATGATCATTTCTCTTAAAGACCATGACTTAAAGACTGACAGAGATTTGGCAACACAATTTTTCTAATCTTTTTTTGTACCATCATTGAAATACAGAATCTTAATATTCACACAGTGAGGACAAAGGAGGATATTCTTAGTAGAGGATCACAAGGGCTCAATAGCTCTATGCATACGATAATATAAAGTGATGCTTATCAAAATGGATTCCAAGAAGTGGAAAGAAGAGTTGCTGTTTTTACTTTCTTTTTTTAACTTTTTTTTTTTTTTGCTTTTCCCTTTTTGTCACTTTTTTAAATTTCTGTACCATTTTTCTTTTATGTAAGTTTATCTGTTTGGGAGGAGAATAAGGGGAAGCACAGAAATGGTGGGACAAAGGGTGATACTCACTAGACACTATGTTGAAAATGAACCATACAACTTGTGAAGAGGGAAGTCAGGAGGGAAGAGGTGGTACTTGGGAAAAAGGGAAAAAAGTCATACTGTTCAAAAAGAAATGTACTCAATTCTTAACTTATCTAATCGCAACTCCTCTGTACATCATCTTTACAATAAAAATTTAAAAAAAATCCTTCAGGCTATACTGAAATGCCTAGGTGGCAGCTGTCATTCTTCAGCAATGTTGCAAACGTTAGTGTTGAATAAGTTTACTTATTCAACTTGCTTCTTTTCTTATCTATGAGATTTTCCTTTCTAAGAATTCTGATTTCACCTTTGCTCTTCTTCATCTTGCTCCTAATTAGACAGATCATTAGAGATGTTGGTATTCTGGACCACAGCTATGCCAAAGCCATATCACAGAACAATATAGGATGATAAAATACGACCAACTGGAGTAGGCTAATAATAAAGGCCTCAACTACTTGAACACATGTAATTTTTACTCTCATACATACAAAAAGGTAAGTTACCTCACATGTATATCAATATAAAATACTGTGGGGAGAGAAGAGAAGAGTAGGAGGAGACAGGAGGTGAGTGAAGCCGAGCAGAGCAGAACTGGGCCAGCCGGAGGAGTGGCGCGGCAAGCCCGGCCAGCCGGAGGAGCAGAGAGGAGTGAAGAGCCGAACCGGGTTGGCCAGAGGAACGGAGTCGAGCCAAACCAGGCCGGCCAGAGGAGCTGCATTGAGCAGTAGCAGGCTGGCCGGAGGAATGAGATAGAGTGGTCCTGAGCCTAAGGCCTGAGGGGGAGTCCAGAGCCTGAGGCCTCCAGAGAAGCCTAAAGCCTGTGAGGAGGCTTGAGGCTTAAAGTCTGAGGAGAAGCAAGCCCTACAGGAAGGAAGCTCGCTCTTCTGGAGGTTTGGACATTTAGAGGCTGAGGTGGTTGGAGATTAAGGTGTGGAGGTTCGGAGTTCAGATCAGGACAGGTCTCAGGTCTGGATTCTGGGTAGCTAGCCCAGGACAAGGTAGTCACAGGCTAGCATTTGGAGATGGAAGGCTGCTCTGGTTCTGGGATTTAGGTTGTAAATAAAATCGCTTTGTAAAAACAAAACAAACAAACAAAAACCTTCCCACCTTAAAAAAAAAAATACTGTGCCACAAATCTCTATAAATACTCTGTGAACTCATCTCATCCAAATTCTGTCAAGGTGCAGAATGTCTCAATTTACAGTATGCTGCACAGTGAATTTATTTGCCATGTCTACTATATTTGTGATAATTTCTTAGGAAACTCAGCATCATAAGAAAAAAGGTACATGATGAAAATCCTTGCCTGAACACCTCACCCTTCAGCAATCCTATACTGAAAGTGACTCAAGGAGCAATACCTTTGTGTAACCTGAGCATTTTTTTGAGAATCCATAATCACCCACCTTTATTAGTACAGTTTCTTGAGAAGTTACACATTGTTATCATATCTCCAAACTTGGCCTCACAGAAGCCTAACATATAGTCTCTGTGTTAATTGAGTATTCTCTTGATGGAAAGAGTTCAAAATATTTAAATAAACAATACACCCACACAAATTTAATTCTCTTTTTAGGAATAAATTCTAGGGCAAAAAAAAATGCTGTGGACATTAATTCCTTGCTGCTTATTCATTACTGAAGTACAAGGGTCATAGTGGTTTGCAGTTCACAGATGGTCTCCAGGCTAAGACTCACCAAATGGATGGAAGAAACTTGTATTCGGACTTCATACATTTTATTCTCAACCACAGTTTATTTCCTTTCTTTTCCTTTCCCTTCTTCCTTCCTTCCTTCCTTTCATTTCTCCCTTACCTTATCATCTTTCTTTCTTTCCTTCCTTCCTTCTTTCCTTTCACCCTCCCCCTCTCCTCTTTCTTCTTTCCTTCCTTCCTTCCTTCCTTCCATCCTTCCTTCTTTTTTCTTTCTCTCTCTTTCTTTTTCCTTTCTCTCTGTCTCTTCCTTTATCTCTTTCTTTCCTTTCTTCTTTCTCTCATAGGGTTTGAACTAAGGGCCTGAGCCTAGGTAAGTCTGTTAGATTTTCCTACCCAGGCTGATTTCAAACTGCAATCTCAGATCTCAGCCTCCTGAGCCACTGTGCCTGGCAAGAGTTTATTTCATATTATTATATTTCTCTTGAATTCATCTTGAGTTCAAGCACTGGGTTAAATTGCTTGTTTTCACAAACCAGTATTTCGTTTGTGTAAAGAACTGTGACCTATTTATAAGTAAATATAGTTAACTACGTGATTATATTTAATCAATATTACATCTACATAGCATTTTAAGTACAAAAATTGTCAATACAGAGCAGTGTTCAGATTGGTTTCCCTTCATTTACTGAACTTCCAGTGTAGAGAAATACATGAAATTTTTTGCAAGGAGGGATTTTTTTTACATATTATTATGATTGTCACATTTGTCTTTCAATATGGAAAACAAGGACTTAGCATTAGCTATCTTCATTTTAAATGCCAGGCTCTGGTGGCTCACACCTGCAATCCGAACTGCTTAGGAGACTGATATTTGAAGATCACAGTTTGAAGCCAGCATGGAAAAAAAAAGTCATTATCTCCAAGAATTTATGCTCCTCCCCAAAAAAAGTCAGGAATGGAGCTGTGGCTCAAGGAGTAGATCCCTAGCTTTGAGGAAAATGAAGCTTAGGGACAGTTAAAGAGTATGAGTAAGAAGACATATACAATAGAGTCCTTATAATATGCTGTAAATAACATCATGTTGCCATATACTCAAAATAATATTTAATATTTGTAAATAGTAAGGTGGTCATTGTGGATTCCAATGATGCTGGGGAAAAAAGAGTATATTAAGAGCCTAAAGAAGCAAGACCTAGAAAAATTATGTTAAGTGAAATAAGTTAGCCTTCCTTCCTTCCTTCCTTCCTTCCTTCCTTCCTTCCTTCCTTCCTTCCTTCCTTCCTTCCTTCCATCTTTCATCCTTTCCTCCTTCCCTCCCTCTCAGTAATATAAAATAAACAACATGTTTCACTCCCATGTACAAATTAGATTGAAAATAGAAGCACATATGACAACATAAAAACCAGTAAGACCTCAAGTTCTTCTGGGGAAATCTCACACTGATGGAAACCACTGAGATTCTAGTTGGTAGGCAGAAATGAAAATCACCAAAATAAGTTTGGAGGTTGAAAGGATATGTCCTGGGTTTCGGCACCAATGAAAGGATATGTCCCAGCCATCTCAGGGGACCATGCGGAGATAATCACAGACAGGAGAAGATGGTTCATAAGAAGGTTTATTAGTGGGGCCATAGTTCCCCCGGGAGAGTGAGCTACATGGAGTCTGCACCTAATCCAGGTGGCAGCTTCTCTCTCTGGGGGTAAAGGGGAAGTAGGTAGGCAGTGAGTAGGAGTGGCTCATTAGGTATGGGTGGATCTGGGGGCTAGTGGGAGGAGCTGAGTACCTGAGGCTAGGGAAATGCTACCAGAGGTGATATTGGAGAATCCCAGGACTGAGCCATGAAGATAAACAGAAACTATAATGCTATAAATAGACAATGGAACATAGACATGAGAAATAATTTGAGAAAGTGGAGTTGCTTTGCAAAGCTTTAAAACTTTGGTGAAGATGAATT
The DNA here is from genome assembly GCF_023159225.1 of Perognathus longimembris pacificus. Taxonomy (NCBI): domain Eukaryota; kingdom Metazoa; phylum Chordata; class Mammalia; order Rodentia; family Heteromyidae; genus Perognathus; species Perognathus longimembris. Next base: position 123,522,752 of record NC_063162.1, read on the forward strand.
CTAAATTAATACATAACAATGACTTAAAATGGGTAAACTGTACTTTTTTCAATAACCTGCTTTAACTGTCCTTACCATTTCTCTTCTCTTGTTACATAACTTCAAGAGGATTTCTCACGTGATCTGTCCCAAACATTTTGACATAGCTTAATTATCTTTTTTCAATAAGTGCATCATGTGTACAAATCTATTTTTGTAATATGATTTTAAACCCTTCAAAGACACAAAGACTGTCATATTCAATTTTTGGTTTCCACTGAAGTTTAATATAGCCAGTAAAAACAAACATACACATATTTTTCAAAATGCATTTAGGATATAATTGATAGCACACACTAATAAAGAGCTGGTGAGCTGCAAATAGAAGTCATCTGTTTCTAGAAATTCTCAAGAGAGACAAATCTGAGTTAAAAATAGTCTTTGGACATCCCTGTCATTATCAAGATGCTAGAACATAGGGTACTTGGCTCAGAAAGTCAAGGTTATACAACTCACAGAAAGAGAAAAATAATGAAAATCAGGTACTAAGTGGGACAGCCACCCTGCCAGCATCAACCAAGGATAAGTTCATGAGTACAATATGAAAGTTACATCAGTTGTAGGGCTAATTAGTGAGAAAAAATGATTTCATAGGTTGAGGGCATATGTGACTAAAATTAATCAAATATTCACAAAGCCACATTAGGTGATTAAATGTGAAGGATGCTATTTCTTTTTAAGATACATGCACCCATGATTGTTTAAAATGAAAACTGAACTTAGCTAGTCTTAGCATTTTTTTTCAAAGAATTTCTTTTCTTTTCCTTGAGGTTGTCATCAGAAGGATGCATGCCTATCAAGAATGTTTTATTTTAGATGTGTTTGTCACTTGCTAATGTTCTTGTGACCAGATGACTGTAAGAAGTGATGGAATTCAAATTATTTTCTTCACATCAGCCTTCTTTTACTCAGGGTGCTAATGGCTGACTCATTATTTCAATGGCATTTTCTTCAGTGTCAGGATGTCTTCCAGAGAGTATTTGTTACATTTTCATAATTGCTCTTATCCTGAAAGCATCCTAGTTTCTCCTTGTGACAAACACTGCCCCTAGATTTGGAATTCACAGATCTCACAGGAATTCTCAATCACTCTGAGAACTCTACTTATTTTTTCTAAAGCTGAGTTTTTGTCTGTAGATAAGCAGATTTTAAGAATTCTGTACCATAAAGAAAGTTCTGTCTTACGATTTTTTTTTTATTTCTTGAAAAGTTTATGACATAGGATTTAGAAAGCTGAGTCTATTAGTATTGGGAATTCCTTTTGTTCCTGTTTTATATGTTGCTTCTGGAAAACATGGTAAGTTTTGCTTTTCAAAAGGAACACAAGACATGTATAAAATATGTAAGATTCTATTTTGTGATTCTGAACAGAGCTCAAAATAAATATTTTATTTGGCTAGGAGAACCGCTATAGAATGGGTAGAATTATAAAATATGCGTGTACTTCTTAGTATGAATATTTCAATTTTTGGAGAAATTTCCCTCTCTTCCCTATCCCTCCCCTCCCAGCTCCTTCTTGCTCTCCCTTCCCCTTCCTTGTCTTTTTTTTTTTTTTTTGCCAGTACTAGGACTTAAACTTGGGGCATGAATGTTGTCTCAGTTTTTTCTTTCACGGCTGGTGCTCTACCACTTGAGGCACACACAGTTCCACTTCCATCTTTTTGATGGTTAGTTAGAGATAAGAATGTGATGGAATTTCTTCCAAGGGCTAGCTTCAGACAGATCCTGAGATCTCAACCTCCTGAGTAGTCTAGGATTATAGGCATGAGCCACCAGCACCTGGCTGAGAAATTTTTTTAGTGAAAGACATATGATGTATTTGTGAGTTTGAGTTCATTCAAATATATATATATATATATATATATATTTTTGCCAGTCCTGGGCCTTGAACTCAGGGCCTGAGCATCATTGTCCCTGGCTTCTTTTTGCTCAAAGCTAGTACTCTGCCACTGGAGCCACAGCGCCTCTTCTGGCCATTTTCTGTATATGTGGTGCTTGGGAATTGAACCCAGGGCCTCATGTATACGAGGCAAGCACTCTTGCCATTAGGCCATATCCCCAGCCCTCAAATATCTTTTTAAACTTCAGTTTCATTAATATGTAGCTTTTACTGTATTATAAAGCTATAGTAATAAAAACAGCTTGGTATTGGCACCGGAACAGGCCTGAAGACCAATGGAACAGAATTGAAGACCCAGAAATGAACCCACAGAACTACGCCTACTTAATCTTTGATAAAGGAGCTAAAACAATAGCTTGGAAGAAAGATAGCCTCTTTAACAAATGGTGCTGGCAAAACTGGCTCAACACTTGCAACAAACTAAAACTAGATCCTTATATATCACCCTGCACCAAAATCAATCCAAATGGATTAAAGACCTCGAATTCAAAACAGACACTCTGAAAACACTAAAGGAAGGAGTAGGAGAAACACTTGGGCTCCTTGGCGCAGGACAGAACTTCCTTAACAAAGATCCAGAAAGGCTACAAATCAAAGAAAGGTTGGACAAATGGGACTGCATCAAACTGCAGAGCTTCTGCACGGCAAAGGATATAGCTCGCAAGATAAAAAGAAAGCCCACAGACTGGGAGAAGATCTTTACCGGCCATTCAACGGACAAAGGCCTCATATCTAAAATATATGCAGAACTAAAAAGATTACCTTCCTCCAAAACAAAACCACAAAGAACCAATAGCCCCCTCAGCAAGTGGGCTAAAGACTTACAAAGAGACTTCTCTGATGAGGAAATGAGAATGGCCAAGAGACATATGAAAAAGTGCTCTACATCACTGGCCATAAAAGAAATGCAAGTCAAAATAACATTGAGTTTCCATCTCACCCCAGTAAGTATGTCATATATCAAGAAAACTAACAATAACAATTATTGGAGGGGATGTGGCCAAAAAGGAACCCTACTTCATTGTTGGTGGGAATGTAAACTGGTTCAGCCACTCTGGCAAGCAGTATGGAGATCCCTCAGAAGGCTAAATATAGAACTCCCCTATGACCCAGCAAACCCACTTTTGGTATCTATCCAAAAGAACACAAACAAAATCACAGTAAAGCCACCAGCACAACAATGTTCATCGCAGCACAATTTGTCATAGCTAGAATCTGGAACCAACCCAGATGCCCCTCAGTAGACAAATGGATCAGGAAAATGTGGTACATATACACAATGGAATTTTATGCCTCTATCAGAAAGAATGACATAGCCCCATTTGTAAGGAAATGGAAGGACTTGAAAAAAATTATACTAAGTGAAGTGAGCCAGACCCAAAGAAACATGGACTCTATGGTCTCCCTTATTGGGAATAATTAGTACAGGTTTAGGCAAGTCACAGCAGAGGATCACAAGAGCCCAATAGCTATACCCTATGAACACATAAGATGATGCTAAGTGAAATGAACTCCATGTTATGGAAATGATTGTTATATCACAATTGTAACTACTTTCAACGTCCCATGTGTATCTGTAGCTTCTATTATTGATGATCTTCTTGTATCCGCTTCCTGTGGTTGTATCTACACTATCTCTGTAATCTTATCTGAGTATATTGGAAACAGTGTGTACTGGTATTAAAACTAGGAAATTGAAAGGGAATACCAAAATTTGAGAGACACAGGGTAAAAAAAGACAAACAACTACAAAAGCAATACTTGCAATACTGTTTAGTGTAAGTGAACTGAACAACTCATGGGGGGAAAGGGAAAGGGGGAGGAGGGCGGGGGGTATGAGGGACAAGGTAACAAACAGTACAAGAAATGTATCCAATGCCTAACATATGAAACTGTAACCTCTCTGTAAATCAGTTTGATAATAAAAATTTGAAAAAAAAATGTAGCTTTTAAATTTAGTTCTCATTTGTCAATGATTTTCAAACTGTGCAAATAAATTTTGATCATGATTGACATAGATTTGATTAGATCTCATGTGGAAAAAGCACTTAAACTACCTATACCCACATCTTTGATACTAAAGTGCATGCCATTCGCACAGCTCCATTTATCATCATTCATGCACTGCCCAGGGAGAGGAATATTTTCAGCATGCAAATCTAGTCTTGTCATTTTCTTGACTAGGAATCTTTGTTACATAATGTTGCTCTTAGGTTAAAGTGTAGCTTGTTAGCACAACCCGTATAATCTCTATCACAATCTGACTGGTACCTAATATCCCAGGTTACTAATAATTAACTTCCTTCTGACATTGTGCTTTTGTTGCACAATATGCCATACCATTTTCTCACACAAGAATCTGCACTATAGCACTAAGTGTGTTGAAGTTTTATATTTGTACCTCTCTTGCTAATTAGATTACTAGTATGTTGCTTATGTATGTTTTTGTTATTTTTCCATCCCCAAGTTTTAGGATAGTGCCAGAAACGTACGGATGCTGTTTCTATGAAGACTTGTTTCATGAGCATGCTATCTTAATGTAATTAAAATATAAAACTTTGCCAAAAAGTCATTATGTAAGAATCCAGGCCCACTTTAGAGACCCAGGAGCTAGTGAAATTTATAAAGCCTAGAATTTACTAGAAATGCCAAACTCAGGCCTGACCATTGCCCTGCCAATTGAAAATACATATTTGTATAGACTGCTATGGATATAGGGGGAAAGGAACCCTGATATATTATTGGTGGTGGAAATGTGAACTTGTTCAACTACTCTAGAAAGCAATTTGGAGATTACTCACTAATGTAAACATAAACATTAACTACCCTATGATCCAGCAATACCAATGTTGGGCATTGGTCCAAAAGACAAAAAAATCTGAATAAAATAATTTGAAAAATCATATTAATTGCTACATTGTTCAGCATAGTCTAGGTATGTCCCTCAATGGACAATTAGATCAAGAAAATGTGGTATTTATATCAATGGAAGTGTATTTATTCATTAGGAAGAATGATATTATATCATTTGCAAACAAATGGATGGATCTGGAAAAATTATGTTATTTTGAAGTCCAAAGAGACAAAGGATGCCCACATTCTTTCACATGTGGACAGTAGATCTAATTTCAAAATATACAAGTAAACATATATGAGATTGTATGTAAGACTACACAAACATATTAATTTAAGTATTGTATTTTCAGGGGAGAATTCGAGTGATGTAATTCTTTAGAAAAACTAACTCACAGTCCAACAAAATGAATACCAGGAAACTGACACTTGAAAGGTATGTGAGGGGAAGTAAAGAGGAAGCGGGTAGATGAATGAAGAGATGAAGAGGGAGATATTGTAGTTACAATGTTCAGTGCCTACCCAGTGAAACAGGAAATTTGAGGGGCAGGTTGGAAAGCTTGGTGAAGAATGATAAAAGGAGTAAAGATGCATTGTATTTATAAACTGATCTATTGAATGTTAAGTCCTTGGTGCAACTTTTTAAAGGTAATAGAAATACAATTTTAAAACACTGAGAAACTATTATAAGCTGAAATGAAAATGGAAGGGCAGACGATTTAAGCTAACACTTTTTAAAAACAATTTTTATTGTCAAACTGATATACAGAAAGGTTACAGTTTCATATGCTAGGCATTGGATACATTTCTGTACTGTTTGTTACCTCCTCCCTCATTCCACCCTCCCCGCTCCCCTTTCCCTTTCCCCCCATGAGTTGTTCAGTTGATTTACACCAAACAGTTTTGCAAGTATTGCTTTTGTAGTCATTTGTCTTTTTACCCTGTGTCTCTCGATTTTGGTATTCCCTTTCAGTTTCCTAGTTCTAATACCAGTGTACACGGTTTCCAATGTACTCAGATAAGATACAGAGATAGTGCAGGTACAACCACAGGAAGGTGATACAAGAGGATCATCAATAACAGAATCTACGGTTTCACATCACATGTTGAAAGTAATTACAACAGTGATATAACAGTCATTTCCATAACATGGAGTTCATTTCACTTAGCATCATCTTATGTGTTCATAAGGGTATAGCTATTGGGCTCTTGTGATCCTGTGCTGTGACTTGCCTAAACCTGTGCTAATTATTCCCTATGAGGGAGACCATAGAGTTATTTTTTTAATGGATGGAAATATATGTGCTTGAAATTACTAGAATTAATATATAAGGAAAGTAATTTTCTTACAGATATTTACAAATTCTTTTCTGCTTTCAATAAATATTGACCAATTACTATCTCTCACATGTTTTTCAGGTACTGGGCAGGTTGTAAAGTTCAAAGGCAAGTGTTTACTTTTCTCATGTAGTTTCCGGCCTATCTGGAGGATAAGCTTAAGCAAAATAAATAAAAGTGATAATGCACGTACCACTAAAATAGAAACAAAATGCTCAGCTCAATATAAATGAGTGAAATATCTAATAAAACAGTTTTAAACAGTGATTTCTAACTATCTCTTATTAAAATCAACAATTTAAAGATAAACATTACAAATAAGAGAATCATATAGGGCCCTGAATAAGGTTATAATTAATATAATATGAAATAAAGGTGTGCTGCTTTGGTAAAAAAAGGAAACACTAAAAACCTATGGAAGCATACACATTTATACAACAGGTATGTGTATATATAGGCAAAAATTTAAAATAAATGATAAATAATGGCACTCTGGATAACATTTTAATGAAAAAGATAGATTTCTAGTTAGGTTCTATATGCCACAAAAATTACATGGAGATTAAACAGGTATATGTGAGAAAAAAAGGAAGTTGATATAATCATATGAGAGAAAATACAAGTGACTTTTTAAAATATAAAAAATCCTTCCATTTTTGAACCCTGCTAACTTATGTCACATCATTTGTCCCATGGAGAACAAGTAGAAGAGCTGAAGGAATTTGAAAACATATCTGCTTGAAAGCAGTAATGCAGCATGGACTTAAACAACTGAGATCTCAGACATAAATAAGATGCGAATCGTGAATCTGTCACTTGTCTCAAGCTGTACCCTTGAGGCATTTGCCATTTCTTAAGCTGTGGTCAGTGCATGAAGAGGATGATGGCAGAACTTTCAACCATGCTGCAGGAGCTGGAAAGAAAGCATCCTGACCATGGTTTGCCAGAAAGAGGCCATGGGAAACAACCCAGGCTGTTAGTAAAGATTTCCAAAAGGCTGACTTTCTTTGGATAAAGAAAAGAGATGATGTTTTATTGCCATTAAATTCAGTTTTGAATCAGTCAAATTGTATTAAATGATCTTCCTTTAACTTGCCTGCACACCAGATACAAAAACAAACCTATTTGAAAGGTTACATAAATTATACAGAACATTATCCTTTTTGTGAGCCTCAATGATGCAAATTCAGGAAAATATTGTTTAAGATAAGAAGATGTTGTGCATTCTGACATCACAGTTATCAAATTTAGAGTTTAAAGTGAGTATGATGAACAGTTTCTAGAAAATTAACAACATGGGGAATTTAAAAGCAAAATTTAGAATTAAAAAAATAAAATTGATTGAAAATGTAGTAAATAGGTAGGGCACTAAGAGAACTATTGGGAAAATATTGCAGTTCAAACTATTCAGAAGATGTAAAGATTGAAAAATGATGTGGAATTTGTTGCAAGTCATTAATGAATAATTAAAATTTCAAGAGAAATGAAAGAAAAGAAGGCATTCATGAATACTGAAAAAGAAAACCTAAGCATATATTAACTGTGTAAAATTTTATGGTAAGATTTTTATGTGTATGTTCCAGTCCTCAGGCACGAATTCAAGGCCTGGGTACTGTACCTGAGGTTTTTGCTCAATGCCATTGCTCCACTTCTGGTGTGTGTGTGTGTGTGTGTGTGTGTGTGTGTGTGTGTGTGTGTGTGTGTGCTTGAACACAATCCTAGGATCTCAGCCTCCTGAGTTGCTAGAATTACAGGCATGAACTGCTGAGTTTTTGAGCTTGTTCTCTTAATAACTGATAATAAAAAACGTTTAGAGTATTTGTGCATTATTAACCAAATGATATGTATACAAAGACTATATAATACTACACTAATTTTGAAAATATTCACACTAATTTTATATTTGCTGTAAAACAGAATCTCAACTAATCTCAAAGGACTGAGACCAGCAATTTCTTTTAAATCTAAAGGGTAGAAGATACTAGTAATAAGAAATCTCATTTGGCATTTCAGTCACTTGGTAGCCGTTGAAAATTGATTGGGGTTGAGTACGACTACTGACCAGAACAACACTGCAGTCATGTTGTACATAGAAACATAATTAGACAGCAGATATCTGGTTTCCAAAGCAATGAGATTGCTACTGAGGAAAAAGTAGCAGAACTGATTCTCAAGGACAGGCTGGTAAAGTGTATTATAACCTCTGAATACTGTCCCTTAGCAGCATTTGCTGAGACCAGAAACAAGCCTTTCTCAGACACTGTCTAAGGATCACCTTGAGAGCCTCTTATCTCTGTCACATTTTCCCTTTTTTTCTTATCTTCTCTTTCCGGGGTTGAATGGAATCAATAGGACAGTGTCACTTTCTAATAAGATGGATGCAAATCAAAGAAAAGCGAAAGGGTGACTGAAGTATTAAACTGCCCCATCTGTTACTTGTAGCAGCATCTGACCATCCCGAGACCATCAATCCCCACTCACAAGTCAAATAGCCTCCAAGGCTTTGTCTCTGATGTCAGGTAGAATTTAATTTACTTGGCTGTTTCTTGGTAGTATACGCATATTTTAGGTCTCAAATAAAAGAAGTAAAAGAAACACTTGGTTCTCTCTACATAAATCAGGTCATGGGACAAAGCTGTTCTAAGAAGGAAATATGAATGTTGGCAGAGCCAACTCTCTGATCTACTTATTATGCCTGACACCAAAGGAATTTTTAATTTCCACTGAAATTATTCTTTCCCATTAGTGTTAATTACCAATAATTTTCAGACCCTGCTAGCTGTAGAACAGCTTTTCAGGCATATAAATTCAATAAATATAGTATGCTTAGAACTAATAAGTGGTAAAGTTGAGCCTTAAAATCCTAGGAGGAAAGAAAACAAATGTGGTTTGAGTTTTTATGGTGTCCTTAACTGAACCCTCTTAAGGTTCAGGAGCTGTGTCCATACTCAAAGCTGCTCTCAGCACTCTTGGGTTTGTGTAATGTCTAGTGTGACAGTTACAAACTGTCCACAATATTGTGATGGGAAGGGGTCAAAACTTACTTCCTTTGGTAATTTCTAACTACATATGGCATTGCTTTTCCTGGCTGGTGTGTAGGCCCAATGAAAATACTGTCAAGAATATGAGAGGAGTGCAAGTTGGAGGCCAGATGCGTCACTTTGCAATTGCAAGAAGGAACAAATCCAGGTTGTTTGGAGCTCAGAGTTTGTACAATTTGGTGACCCTATAAAAAGTAAAGGAAAATGAAAAGCTATGAATACAAAATGAAGAAAACGTATAAAAGTGAATTGTTATATAGGATGATGGAAAAATAATGACAAGCTTAAGATTTTAAACACAACTTATAGAGACAGATAAAACAAATAGGCAGATAGGGTAATGTACACTTGTAATTCCAGCGCTCAAGAGGCAGACATGGCACACTACATAATGAGTTCAAGCCCAGCCTGGGACACATGGGAAGTCTCTGTCTCAAAATATGACAATATGCAAAAATACCTGATCACATGACAATGTGGTTAGATTCCCTCCAACCCAAGTCTTCCCATTGTAGCTGTGTCTGTGAGGGGCTTTAGTCTCCTAAACTTAACTATTATCTGAATAAGGATAAACAGATTATTTGTTACATTGATTTCTTATTAATAGTTTAATTTTCTTTTCTTTTCTTTCTTTTTTTTTTTGCCAGTCCTGGAGCTTGAACTCAGGGCCTGAGCACTGTCCCTGGCTTCTTTTTGCTCAAGGCTAGCACTCTACCACTTGGGCCATAGCGCCACTTCTGGCCTTTTCAATATATGTGGTGCTGTGGAATCAAACTCAGGGCTTCATGTATATGTGGCAAGCTCTCTACCACTAGGCCATATTTCCAGCCCAGGTTATAATTTTCAAAATTTGTAAGAAAGAAATTAAAACATAGTATACTTAAAATTTGGTAGTGTCTGTAATAGTTCAATAAACATTAAGTATTAATACTTCTAATTTATATTAGTATCAATGTATCTGTTTTTAATCTTTGTTTTAACTGCCTAATATAGGGGCTGGCATTGGATACCAATATTTTTTTTTGAATTTACTATAAAGGAGAAACAGTCTGCTTGCTGTCTAATGATGACAGAACTGTCTTTGGATCCTTTAAAATCTCTGTTAACTTAGTATACAATTAAAATAATTGGGGGCTGGGAATATGGCCTAGTGGCAAGAGTGCTACCCTCATATACATGAAGCCCTGGGTTTGATTCCCTAGCACCACATATATAGTAAACATCCAGAACTGGCACTGTGGCTCAAGTGGCAGAGTGCTAGCCTTGAGCAAAAAGAAGCCAAGGACAGTGCTCAGGCCCTGAGTCCAAGGCCCAGGACTGGCAAAAAAAAAAAAAATCATTGAAGATATGTCATAGAATATATCACAGAAAATATAGAATATGAAGGTTGACATAATATAGCTGAGATCAGTTAATCATTTTGCTACAGAACTAATTAAAATAACTGAGAATTCATTACAAGTTGCTTCATGTGAAACATATGATTACTGAATTTAATCAGTCAAAAAAACCACTAAATGTACTCTGTCACTAGGTGGAATCTTGGATGATACTGTCATATTTGTAAGAGTGGGTCTTACTTGAGTGACTGGGTTATATTGGGATGAATGGGAAATGGAAGGACGAAAGAGGTGACATGGATGAAGATGAAATGTACTCCCAAATGTGAAAAATTGAAACTCCTTTCTAAAATTATTTAAAGACAATTTTTAAAAGAATGAGTATTATAAATAGTGTTGATTGGATGAACTTACATGAGGTTATCTATGTACTAAATGCATCGTTGCCATGTTCAAAATATTACCTTTACATTCTTTTGGGAAACCCACAGATCAAATGTTTGTATTTTGTCTTTTACAGGCTTCTGATTTGTCATTTCTTAACCTCATACCATTGCCTTCCAAAAATTTAACCTTGAAATAGAAAGAATTACAATAAATATTAAGTTACTATTAAAACAAAGTGAGAGATGGAAATATGAAGAGCACCTGTGCTCTGGAAAGTACCCACAGTTCTCACAGGTCCTGACACCATTATAATAAACAACCTGTCATAAAGGAGATGTTCTTAGTGGTCATACAAAGCAAAGAGTGTAGGGATGGGCAAATATTTTGTCATCATTGTAACCCATCCATTGGTAACCATCTGAAATTGAGAGTTATCCACAACTGTCAGGATTCTTTTCTAATTTATTCTGCATTTTTAAAAGATACATAAGTTGGCCTTGGAAAAACTCTGGAAGGAAATATACATCTGCTTCACTGAAAGTATTTATTTGGAAAAGGATTTTTAGCTTAACACTAAACATATGCATATGATTTAACACAAAACAACATCCTCTATAGTAGGGCTATTAGTTAGAATAGTGTCCATTGTCAAGAGTTAGAACTGGCTTTAGAGAAAGCAGAGATCACTTTACTTTGTGTCCACAGAAACCTAGGATGAGACTGGTATTTCCATGGATAGATGGGCCATCCCCACAGTAAACCAGGCCAAAAACTCTATATTGTCTGAGTTCAGGGCAGTACATATTCTATTCTTGGTGTGAAAACTATTTATCCACCAAATAAAAAAAATGAAATTCTGTTCATTGGTAGAAAAAAATGCACCAGCATGGGCTGGGAATGTGGCTTAGTGGTAGAGTGCATGAAGCCCTATGATCAATTCCTCAGCACCACATACACAGAAAAAGCCAGAAGTGGCACTGTGGCTCAAGAGGTAGAGTGCTAGCATTGAGCAAAAAGAAGCCAGGCACAGTGCTCAGCCTGAGTTCCAAGCCCCAGAACTCGCCAAAAAAAAAAAAAAAAATGCCCCAGCATAATTAAACAAGAATAAATGAGAATATATATAAGACAGAAGGAGGAAGCACACAGGAGTAGTAAATGTCCTTACCCCAGAAACATTCTTAAGTTTATGGTATATGCATGTGTCAAAATAGAGGGATAGAGGAAGAGTAGGGAGCACAGAGTTCCCGTTTTGTAATCTAATCTTCTCTTTTTTTTTTTTTTTTTTTTTGGCCAGTCCTGGGCCTTGGACTCAGGGCCTGAGCACTGTCCCTGGCTTCTTCCCGCTCAAGGCTAGCACTCTGCCACTTGAGCCACAGCGCCGCTTCTGGCCGTTTTCTGTATATGTGGTGCTGGGGAATCGAACCTAGGGCCTCGTGTATCCGAGGCAGGCACTCTTGCCACTAGGCTATATCCCCAGCCCCTAATCTTCTCTCTTAAATGATTTAAAATTTCATATTTCAGTAAAGAAAACTGATTTCTTTAAAGCCAAAGAATTGTCCCAGACAGTACTGAGAATTACATATATAGTAGTAAATACATACTTTTCTCACTCTGTTAAATTTCTTCCTACTTAAGCCAAAACTCACTTTTGGGAAAACAGCCTAGAGCATTATCTTTAATTGAGTGTGCTACGGGCTATGTCTCTTGTGTGGCTCTTAGCATTTTGCTTACATAGTCAGGGCTTGACATTTTCTCCAGCTCAAGTGATTTATCACTTAATACTTCTGTATTCTTAACCTGCAGGCTATTATAGACTCAAAGGTTCTCAGCTATAGAAATGTCTTACACTGCAAGTGAAAGGGTAGAATAAAGCTATGAATTCATTCATTTTGAATGTATAATTCTGCAAGTGAATATGCATGGAAAGCTGTCCCTGCTAGAGGAGTAAAAAGCACCTTTCATCACTGGCCACTTCTGAAAGGACATATTCCTTAGAGTGCGAGAGATGTGACATTTAAAAAGATCAAGTTCAACAGTAAATATTTTAAGTCATTAATTTAAGATTTCCTTTTCTGTTTGGTGTTGTACAATGGTCTAGAGATATATAGATACATAACATACTCTTAAACAACTTCTCAATCAGTAAAAGGATTCTTTTAGACACTTCCAATGGCATAAAAATGCAAATAAAGAATTATAGCTGGGCACCCATGGCTCACACCAAGAATCCTAGCTACTCAGTGGACTAAGATCTGAAGATCACAGTTTGACCAGCCCAGGCAAGAAAGTATGCAACATTTTTATCTTCAACCAGCTGCCATAAAAGCCAGATGTGGATCTGTGGTTCAAGTGGAAGAGTGCTAGCCTTGAGCACAAAATCTCAGGGATAAAACCCAGTCCCTGAGTTCAAGCCCCAGGACCAGTATGTACACACAATGAGAATTATATAAAGTACAATATTACACACAGTAATAATAATAATGGATGAAGTTCATGTCACCTTATTTTTGGTTATAGATTCCCTAATCTAGATAAACTGTTGTTTTTAAAATGTCATATATCTGAAGATTTTAGGAGTATGAGCTAATATGTCCATTATTAATAAGCTAAATAAATGTGTCCTAAGCACAACAACCTAATGATTTTACCTTTGGGACACATTGTTTCTAAATTTTATAATTATAAAGTAGATATGGACTCAACCTCTATTATAATATTCCATGGAGGGATCCATAGTTTCCTAATGATTGCTTCTTTGAATTTGTTGTCTCATTGGAACTGCATGAACCACTTTTTCCTCCATGACAACTCTTCTAGACTTTTATATATGCATATATTGTATTTATGTGTGCATGGTTGTGATCATGAATGTGAATGAGAACATACATATGTTACTAGTATGAACAATATGAATTACAATGTATGACACTTAACAGATACGTAAAACAATGAGAAGAAAACATTCCAAGGGTAAAGAGCATAAGCAGAGGCAAAACGAAGAGATAGATGAATTACATGATTGGAGAATACAATTTGTCTACATGCAAGATATAAACAGTGGTATACAAGATTTACAATAGATTCTGAAAATCCTGAAGGTTGGGCTAATTAGTTTACACTTCCAACTTCTGATTCTGTGATATAGAGAGCTCAGAATCATTATGCAAAACAATGTTCAATTAGCAGACAGATGCCAAAAGTTAAAGGACACAGAGGTAGGAAACAGAAAGAGTAAGTGATTTCATCAGCACACAACCTGTTTGGAATCTAAGTTCTTCATTTCCATATATGAAAATATAGGTCCCAGCCATCCCAGAGGACCATGTGGAGATAATCACAGGCAGGAGAAGAAGGTTCATAAGGAGGTTTATTAGTGGGGCCATATCTCCCACGGGACAGGGAGCTACATGGAGTCTGCACCTTATCCAGGTGGCAGCTTCTCTCTCTGGGGGTAAAGGGGAAGGAGGTAGGTAGTGAGTAGGAGTGGCTCTTTAGGTATGGGTGGATCTGGGGGCTAGTGGGAGGAGCTGAGGACCTGAGGCTAGGGAAATGCTAACAATATACACAAATGAATAGACTATTTGTAGTCAATAGTTTACCTGCTAGGCAGCTAAATAAATAAACAAACAGCTTAATATTAATGAATGATAATAAGTTGATGTTTTATTATGTCTTATGTCACGTTGGCACCCATATAACATATCCTTACTGAAGACACACTGAGTTTTACTAAAGACACGATGTCCAAGATATGCTTTTCTGGAATTCTGATAGTTCCATAAAAATCTTCACTGGAAATTAAACATTTTGGACCATATCAACTTCTTCTGCAAAAGCACATATTTCAAAATGTTTGCAATGGATTTGCTTAAGAAAGTCAATTCCATCTTTTTTTAAGATGCTTTCAGATTATTGCGAGCTAAGAAAACTGGAGCTGAATTCTCAAACTCCCGAAATATATCTACTTTTTTCCTGCTGCAATTTGAGGCTGATACCTTTTGAGATGATCAAGCAGGACAACTACATGGAGGTGATGAAAGTCTCTCCATCTGTCAAGTAAGGTTATTTACCATAGGATTAGCAGGTTTGCTGATGCTTCAAGTTTGATGAGAAGTTTTATTGCGCACAGTTCTGGAGGCTAATAGTGGATAATGGCAGCTCTCCTGTCATGTCTGTGGAATACCTGAAGGCTATAAGGAAACATTCACAGACCTTCAAGGGTAAACAGTAGAAATGGGAAGTAGCAAATGCTTTTACTAGCTTCCCTGATGCTTGTAGCACTAGAGAAATCAATCTTCAAAGTAAGATGGACTAATGGTGGTTCCTTTGATAGTTTCTGGTTGAGCCTCTGGCTCTGAATGATTTTTTTTTTTAAGAAACCATTACAAACTCCTAGGATAGAACAGTTTACTTTCAGTTCTACACACTGTTTAGGGCTATAGTTTATTAATAAAAATCAAATACCTCATTATTTACATTGTAGAGACAACAGTTAAATGATTTTATAGGCAAGAGTATTTTGAAGTCTGTAAGACATTTCTCTTGCTGGGAACCATCCCATAGAGAAGATCTCTCCTTCATTTATTATTCATTGTAATTTGCTGAATTGCTGTGAAATCTATCCACAGCTTTTAAAAGACAGGCATGTAAAACCATTCTTCATGTTTTTTTTTTTAAATCTACTGCAATGACGTAGGTACAGAGTATTGAAACAGACATTCAAAAAAATTCAGTTAATCACTTGGGTTATCAGAAAATCTTTCTATGACATAGGAGCACACTATATACATTTTATTATGTAGATGAATTCACATATTCAAAATTAGGGTGATTAACATTTTCCATAGCAATTACATTTTGTCATGTGAGGATTCACTACTTAGCAGATTCCCATAGAGCATACATTTATAATCAATAGATTATTGAGGTTCTGATGTTGAAGTCCTATGAAGAAATATTTTCTTCTCTTTTGTCTTCTAACTTCATATTTTCACTTCCTAAGATTAAATATTTCTAACTATCATGAAGAATTAAAATGCAGTATAACTGGTACCTCTTAATGGTTAACTCTGAGAAACTTGTAGTTTATAAAACATTCCAGAACTCCTGGCCTACTTGACATGGCAAGATTTAATGGTTGTGCATTTCTGGGACCACCCTTCTCCTTCCTCAATAGGCTAATGTCTACATACAGACAAAGGGCACATACAGACATTTTGGCAAACAATTTCTAATTTATTTCTTATAAGATGCTGCTTCTGTGGTTACTGATTGCTATGAGGAAGTAGGGAAAAACCAGGTGTGGTTTTAAATTTTACTCCATGTTTTAAGCCTATGTCTGATTGATAAATTGTTTGCTCTATCATTAAAATTTTCACAAGGGGGGAGGGGGAATGAAGGACGAGGTAACAAACAGTACAAGAAATGTATCCAATGCCTAACGTATGAAACTGTAACCTCTCTGTACATCAGTATGATAATGAAAATTCGAAAAAAAAAAAAAAAAAAGTAATGCACTGATGATGTGCTCTGGATTTATAGGATTCAATTGACTATAAGCAATTTAACTTTATGCCGTACCCACTTCCATATCTGTGTTGGTAATCTTTTGTCAAGAGGCTAATGTCATATATACGTGCATGATATTTTTTATGAGTGCAGAAATCACTGAAATTATCCTTTGTTGTATTTTTAGAAAATAAATATTGACTACTTCCTGCCTTAAAAAATTTCATATTGGTTTATGCTCTAACTTATCCTAATATTAAGCTGTTAATTTTACAGCTATGATTCATTCTGGGATTCTTGCATTTTGAACATATTTGCATATTTATATTGGCATTATATCACTGACATTTAAAAGAGCATAAATGTCAAATTTTCATTATAAATGTGTAATAACCATCTTTATCTCCCTTTTAACTTTTGCCTGGAATTTTAATTTTACTTCATAATGTCATATATTTGCTTTGAGTGAGGGGGACAGTTAGATTACTTGATGATCAACAGAGTTATGTATATTATAGTGTTTTGTTAATGCTACATTATGGAGGCTGGAAGTTTAATGGAAGTGTACTGAGATCAAACATCTTTCCAAAATCTACCTCTTTTCTCATCTTGTTTTCAATGGAGAAATTGATATACTGGTAACTCCTTTACAATAAAATAACCTTTATTGACTTAAGCTGAAGTATTAAAATATAAACACAGGATAAATCTATTGAATCTTCTTTCATGAATATAATTTTCTAAAAATAATTACCCCTAAAATATACAAAAATATGAAGATAATAATTCTCTTGCTGTAGACATATTAAATATCCCTTACTTTTTGACATTTGTTCAGGATGTATTTTTTATTTTTATTGTGAATGCTTAATTTGAGTATTTTCATCTTCACCTGAACTTACCCTGAGATAAATGCCTCTCTTCACTATCTTTAGCTTTACACTTAACTACAACAGAATCAACAGTTTGAAAAAATATGCACAGAATCCAAGTAAAAGAAGCAAAATGTGTTTTGCTAATAAAGAGAGGATGTTTGCATATTTAATGTAAGCACTATTCATTTTGGTTGTGTTAGCAAGAATTTCTCCTCATAGTAACCATGATGGTTTACGTCATTAGTCAATGGATAAACTGGATGATATGGATATATTATGATAAGTAAAAATAATGAGACATGCTCACATACAGTTAATGGTCATGTTTTATAAATTCAAGCACAGATATCCATCAAGTTTTATTTTTTCAGTAAAAGACTGAGGCAAGGCATCTTGTTTCTATCATTGAAAAACTGGAATTTCATGTTGAAGATAAAAACATTACACATTAAGTTTTCTTTTTATTTCAACTTCTAGAATATTATTGAGAATATTTTTGTATTTGTGCAGCATTTTGGCAAATAAAGAATACTATAATGATGATGATACACTGGACCTTAATTCAAGCATGCATAGCCCATTCTTGCTCAGATCTACCAATCACTGATAGGTGAATAGAGGCTTCCCAACTCTGCTATGATTTACATTCATCTGAAACTTGTCGACCACCCTAATGTCTAGGTTTAACTTAATACTAACTTCTGGGACTTGTTGGTACTGAAGCAACAGTATTATTTTTAGAGGTCTCCTGGTATTAGAAACAGCAAACTGGATTAAAATGGCTAGGTTTATAGTCTAATGGCTAAATGCAAATACCATAAACAACCATTCCATTTTCTCCTTATATTCAAAATAAGATGATGTTACTTGACAGCAAAGAGATGCTTTTTGAGAAAAGAATAGGGCTTCCTCCACAGAATGCAAAGAACTTTCTAAGAGGTAAAATTGAAATAAAGACTGTAGTGTGGAACAGGATAGTTCAGTAATAGGCATGAGCCAATGTTCTGAACTAGAAATAAATGAGATGAGTGTGCACAGTGTTGGGGCAGGGAACAGAGGCAAGGTGATACTGGGTAGGTAAGAAATGAGCATAGTGAGGAGAAAGGTGACTAGAAAATGATGAAATCCCCCCCATTTCATAAGACTTGTCACTCGTTCCTCAACTTGTCTTATCACAGTGAATTCACACGAATCCATTGGGATGCATACAGATATAATATAAAGATAAACTTAAATAAACTTTATCCTTCTCTTTCCTATTCCTTGACTCAAAAGGAAAAAGAAACTTTTGCTGGCTTTCTTCCCTATTGGATTAAAATATGGATAAGAATCCATTTCTATAGAATACAGGATCCACAGTTCAGATCTGAGGGAACAATGGAAGCCTAGATATGAGAGCACTGTCTCATAGAGAATTAAACTGAAGAGTCTGCATCAGGGAACTCTTTATTTGATAAACTATCTGCCCAGTAATTATGACCAAATTGGCTACAGCTGCTAAAATGATAACTGTTACGTAAGGTCAAAGCACTTTCTTGTTCAATGACTGCCTTAGCTATTGTAGCATGCAGTAAAAGGCTTCTCTCTAAACTGTCATTTCCTCTAATTTGATTGAAATACAGAAGTGATTTTTACTGGAACAGAAGTATAACTTTGAGTGACTATAGCATAGAGAATAGAAATGATTTCTGGGACTTTAGCCTGCCATATTATATTTAGAAAGGCTATTAGGATCTGTCTTAAAGAATCTCTCTCTCTTCTTTCTCTCTCTATCTTATTTATTTTTCTTCTCTGTCCCTCTTTATTGTGTCTCTGTTCTCCCCTTTTTCTTTCTCCTACACAGAAAATAAATTTATGATTTTTTACTTTTAGCAAGCCAAAATCTTAAGAGCCATAGGTTAATATCCTGAGCCCATTTTTCCTTCTTTCTTTGGTCACATTACTTTAGAATATGGAAATGCCATCCCCTGGTGTGATTGTCCTTCAAGCAAGAAGGTTAACCCATGATTTCAAAAAAATCTTATGCGATTTAGCAATCAATAGTAAATGGCAGGATGATAGCTTTTCATGTATATGACCAACTGCAATTAAGCAAACTTGCTCAAAACTAAATAAAAAAGTAAGCATTGGGGCTGGGAATATGGCCTAGTGGCAAGAGTGCTTGCCTCATGTACATGAAACCCTGGGTTCTATTCCCCAGCACCACATATATAGAAAATGACCAGAAGTAGCACTGTGGCTCAAGTGGCAGAGTGCTAGCCTTGAACAAAAAGAAGCCAGGGACAGTACTCAGGCCCTGAGCCTAAGGCCCGGGACTGGAAAAAAAAAAAAAAAAAGCAAGCATTGGACAAAGATTACTGAGCATTTCCTAATAAGCCAGGTTCTAGAGATTTATATCTGTACACTTTAAATTCAAAGCATTGGTTGCTGTTAAAAAGCTGCCAAGTTATAAATTTCACTCTATTTTAAGGAGACTGTCAAGAGAGTTGTTTAGGTGCAAACACAGAATTCATACTAAATAGCAAATACAAGCCAAAGTACTCATCATGATCAGAGGAACCAAATTTCCCTGAAATTCTTGGGGTTTTAACTATATTTAATATATCATGTCACAGTATAGTTGTTGGTACTAAACTACCAAATGTCATCTGCCAATTTTATGTTAGTTTGCTGGTTTCCAAAAAGTAACCAGGCTTAGTGACTCTACACTATTTTTCAAGATGATATGTATAGGACTTGGGATATGGCCTAGTGGCAAGAGTGCTTGTCTTGTATACATGAAGCCCTGGGTTCAATTCCCCAGCACCACATATATAGAAAACGGCCACAAGTGGCGCTGTGGCTCAAGTGGCAGAGTGCTGGCCTTGTGCAAAAAGAAGCCAGGGACAGTGCTCAGGCCCTGAGTCCAAGGCCCTGGACTGGCAAAAAAAAAAGTATGTAAATGTTATAATTCTCTGTTCATAGCACTCCAATGTGAGATGCAGCAATGTATTTAGGATGTGCAAATGTTTTCAAGTGACCATATTATTTAATTACATTAATAAAATTAAGAGATTTCCTTAAAATAACATACTACAGTAAGACTACTAAACTTTGGAATTAATTTTAATATAAATTTCTAAACATAAACACTAAATTCTGCAAAGAAAGAACCCTGCCATATATCTAAATCCTTACTAAAATAATACTTTACTTTGAGTGATAATTTAAGCACAATAGCTGAAATCCTCCAGGGAAATATTCTGTGATCAAGTCTTTGGCTCCCCAGGTGGTGCTCAGGCCTTTGAGTCACTTCCCTGGGTATTAACATTTCCTGAAATGGAAGGAATCTCAATCTCTCGTGGTTTTCCTAGGAGAATATGCAGTTGGAAATGGTACATGTATATTGTATGATTCTTGTTGTCTCTGCATGAGCCCAAATGAGTGAGTAACTAACTCAATTTGTTTCATGAGAAAGGATCTGTATTCATAATTTGAAGGAAATACCACAAAGAGAATTTGGAGTAGGAAAATAAAACAGCAAGCAGTGTGATCACATGGATATACATTATACTTCTGCACAAAGAAACAATTGTAACAAGACACATTGTTTTGAAATATTGACATCATGAAGACTTGGTGAGTATTATAATCAAGTAAATTGTCACAGCAAGTGTGCCAGTTGATAGATCATGGACTATATTTATGCATTGATTAGATAGATACTTATAATCTAAAACACCTAGAAGTAACATGTCCTATTCATGCTATAATTTTTTAATAAAGCACCTCTTTTTTTAGTTATTCGCTCAGTTAGAAAATGGTAGAAATGAGATTTACATTTGGTCTTGAGCTTGAATTTAGGGCTTTAATAAGGTTAGTGTCATTGAGCAATCCAGTGAGACTATAAAAGTAAGGTTTACTATAATTAGATATCACCTTAATTTCTTTCTATAGTAGAGAAGTGGTGAACTTGTATTAGTGAACTCTAGGTTACAATTATTTCTCTAGAAATCACTAACTTTATTTTCAATATTATTCATCTGGAAAGCAAGGATAATAGCAATTACAGGGTCACTGTTAGAGCAAATGAGAAAATACATGTGCACAGAATCTGATGAATAGAAGGCTCATCTACCATAATACTTGGCTGTTGTTACCGGGTCTCTAAGTATTGGTGTCACTATTACCTGACCATTTGCTAAAATAGTCTACAAAATGAGATCTACAGCTAAACAAGATCCCCTCTTAACTTATGATAATAAATACTTTCACACACATTTTTTTCATAAAACTAAGAGGTGTAACCTTTACTTCCTGCTTAATTTTCCCCACCTACTCAATTACTACATTTATCATGATAATCAAAAGGTTTGGGGTTGAGATTTTAGCATATGAAAGTATATGGAAATATAATTGAAGTTAGTTGAGGAAATTTTACCACTTTTAATGACCACTAGATCATCCACTATTTTCTGTGTGTTCATTTTGTTATGTCTCTTGATTATCTAGCTGAGTCTAGCTCCAGTTGAATGGTGACTTCTCTTTGAATTCTTAACAGTGTCATTCCCTTGGAATTTCTCTTTGTTGTTCTTCTCATGCTATGGGAAGTCACAGTTGGACCTCTGGAACCACAAATCTCTCTTGGGGACAGTATTTAGATAAACTTCTTTTAATTTTTTTCATTACCTATTAGCCTGTTACATGTCAGCCAGTAGAAATTCAAATTACGTTCTGTTGTAGCGTTTTCCAGTTATAAAGAATATTTGGATTATCCTAAAATAGGGTAGCATAACCATGGAAGTACTTAAATGAGAGGTGCAGCCTTGCAGAGAGAGTACCTGTGTACCCACCAATTCAGTATATGATGAAAGTTTTCATAAGAGGATTATTGAACTTACTGTACCTGAGGTTTCTAAATACAGCTCAGGTAAGTCTGGAAGAAAAAAACAACACCAAAAAATGTCAGGGTGCCAATGACTCCTCATGCCTATATCCCTAGCTACTCAGAAGGTTAAGATACCAGGAACATAGTTCAAAGCCAGCAAGGGCAGGAAAATACCTATGATTCTTATCTCCAGTTGACCACAAAAAAAGCCAGAAGTGGAGTTGTGACTCAAGTGGTAGAATGCTAGCTAGCTTTTGGGCAGAAAAGCTCAGGGACAGCATCTAGGCTCTGAGTTCAAGCCCTATGACAAGCCTAAAAACAAGGAGATTTCTCTTGAACATTTTAGGCAGTGTGTCTTAACTTAGACACATTACTTGGATTAAAATGTCCGATATATTTCCTATTCTAAAAATTTTAATGAAAATATACTGGTATGTTATACTCTACTTATTATCAATTTAAATGTCTATCAAAAGAGCTATTAAACCAGTTAAATCTGTATTAAATATTCATGGATTTCATCATTGAATTCTCTCTCCTGTTTATCTCTTGCTGATCATAACACTTCAATTAAAGGAATAAGTTGGCAAAACTTAAAGTACATCAAGTCAGAGAAGTGGAGGATCTAAAATGTCTGAAAACCTGGGAGTGTTTAACATGGATGTAGTTACTGCTTCAATTAATACTCAATGAGAAAATTATCAAGATGCACTTTGTGTCTTCCATAGCATTCTTATTATTAGAGAGAGAAAAATATTAAGAAACTTTCTATGTATTGGTAATTGTAGGCATAAGGTACATATAGGAAAAGAAACTGAATATCTAACTATCCTCAACTGGGGTACACCCCAATGGGTTGATTACGCAAACACTAGCTGTATATAGGAACTGAGGGAGTTAATCTGCCAAATGAGATGCTAGGAATATGAGAACATCGTGAAAATCTAAATGCTGATGTGACTGGTGCAAATATAATTTGTCAAGAAATAATAATAAATTATTGTAGAAAATAGATTGAAACAGATTCTGAAAGACAAACTACAGTTTGAACTTCATCTTAAATATAGCAGTAAGATCATGACATTTTATATTAGGGAGATAACATGACAAAAACATAATTTTAGATTGACCTTACAACCACAGTATAAAGAAGAAAGGGAACATTGACTTAGAACAAAGGGATAAAGTGATGGGAGATAATAGTCATTGTCTATGGTAAATGACAATGACAGAGTAAAGTACTTCGTGAATGAGTGATTGTGAATGTGAGGTAATGTAAGCATTTTAGGAAGATTTTAGATTTCTCTAGAATCATTTGATGACTGTGGAAGTAAGTATCTAGTTAGGCAATATAGAAGCACAGTCTGTTTTATTTGGAAAGATAAGATGATGACTTCAGTCATGGTATATGTAAGTACTTGACCAAGGACCTAGAAATTTTCCACAAAAAATTGGAAATAATGATTGACAACATGGGTTAAAAAGAATGAAGGTGACGATGCTAATAGAAGACAGTCTTGTTATGAGACCCCCATTAAGCAAGCTAGAGAAGATAAAAGAAAATTGCAATTCATTGTAAGAGAGAATATTTATAAACATGCTCAGAAACTCAAAGGAGCTACTTCACAAAGGAAAACTTTTATAGTGTTGAAAAAAGTAAGTCAAAGATGTTATAGGTATAAAGCCAAAGTTTCCTATATCTTACAGAGCAGGGTTTGCAACACATGTATTTGCAGGCACTAAACAAATAACAATTGTCTGAAGAGAGAACACACTCAATGTGGAGAGTACATTTCTTCTCTACAAAGAGGCATACCTTCAGTTCTTATTATGGAAAAGAGAATATATCACTACAGCATTTTAGTCTTGTATAGAAGTTCAGAAAATTGCACATAATAAGTTCATGTGAAATATCCAGCTTTTAGATAGAGGCGATGAATTCAGAACCTGAATTTGGCTAGGCCACCAAACTGATCTCCTTTCATGGGGTTGATTAATGGATTTTGATGAGCTTTTTCTACTGTAAAATTTATGAATGTGTAAATGAGAGCAATGAGAAGTTTTTTAGCTAAATAAACATCTTACTGTAAGATACGTAGAATTCCTATTTTTTAGCTAAATTACATTTCTAGAGATTAAGACTTGTTATTGCTCTGAACAGTTTATGAAGTTTTCAAATGTCTATACCCCCTCAACAGTTTATAAATTGTTTTCAAATGTCTACATCCACCCCTAATATATAAGACACTTTATCAAGAAAAGAGAAGTAGGCCTTGTTAGTAATCCTAGTGGTCCCATTATTCCATTCCTAGATACGTGGCTGAAAAAAATGTAACTTAATATATAATCAAAATACCTGCAAAGCCATGTTTATAGCAGTACTATTCATGATAGCTGAAACATGGAATCCACCTAGGTGTCTGTCAATTAATAAGTGGATAAAATGTGAAAAATACGAAATAGAACATTATTAGGTCACCAAGAGCATTTAAGAACATTTAGGTATTTTCTGAGGAATTGAAATAATACTTTTATTAGAATTAACTATAATTAGTGTATCTCAATACATAATGCACAATTCCATCTTGGAATTTGCATTTCAACTATATCCTAATTGTACAATTGCCCTCAGTTGATTCAAAAGATGTTGACTGTGTTTATTACTTAATTATAATCGTTCTTCTGTACATTTTTACACTTAATATTGTAGGCTACTTGGGATGTCTAATTCTTTGTAATTTCATTCATTTGAAAATGGACGTTTGTTTACTGTCATATATGTAAACATGATGCAAAGAGTATTTCCCTGTGAAATATATCCATAACAATTTAGAAATCAGAAAAATCTCAACATGTTTAATATAACAATGGTCTGTTTTTTGAATCAGAAAAAGGACTGTGATGGGTAATTTAAACACTGAATACGAGAAGAGATTTTTTTTTAAATCTTCATTCTTTCAAATTACATTAGTTAGCAGATCAACAATACTGTATATCATTTCAGCTTGCACATAATATATTCACTGCTGCAAAGAGACAAGACCCCTTGGGGAATGTCCCAAATCTATGTTATGTTACCTCTTACTGTATTTCCCATTTAGCTCCAACTGACAGATGTGACAAAATTGCAAGTAGCCAGATAACTCCCTCAATAGTGCCTTCAGTCACAATTCCCACAGCTGCACCAAAGACCACAATTATTCCTCAAGCAGGTTACATTATTTCAAGTTAATTTGCACTTGAAGGTTTCTCTCAAAAGACACCTTTATTCCTCATTGTATCATAGAGCTGTTCAGAGCAGATTCTATTTAAGTTCAAAACAACACATTAAAATTGGAAACCTTCCAACTTTGAAAGAAGCGACAAAGATGAGGGAATTTGCTGACTTAACAAATGGTAATATGAAGAGATAACAATGTTATTTATAAAAGTCAACAGTTCTAATCATTTTATATAGTTACTCCAAATTGGAGAATCACTTCAGGTTTTGGATCACCTATGCAATCCAAGTTGGTTATTTATTCTTAGATAAATGCAAGTAATTGTAAATGTAAGCAGAGCTAACTGCAAGTGCTTTGAAATGGCACTGACTTTGTTGTTGCATTTAAAATGCCAACCTTAAAATTGCCAAAGGATAGATAACTAATTTTTAATATATATTTTTTATTATCAAACTGAATTACAGAGACGTTACGGTTTCATACAATAGGCATTGGATACATTTCTTTTTTTTTTTTTTGGCCAGTCCTGGGCCTTGGACTCAGGGCCTGAGCACTGTCCCTGGCTTCTCCCCGCTCAAGGCTAGCACTCTGCCACTTGAGCCACAGCGCCACTTCTGGCCGTTTTCTGTATATGTGGTGCTGGGGAATCGAACCTAGGGCCTCGTGTAGCCGAGGCAGGCACTCTTGCCACTAGGCTATATCCCCAGCCCTGGATACATTTCTTGTACTGTTACCTCGTCCCTCATTCCTCCCTCCCCCCTCTTCCTTTCCCTTTCCCCTCCCCCATGAGTTGTTCAGTTGTTCAGTTCATTTTCACCAAACAGTTTGTAAGTATTGCGTTTGTAGTTGTTTGTCTTTTTTTAACCCTCTGTCTCTTGATTTTGGTATTCCCTTCCAATTTCCTGGTTCTAATACCAGTATACCCGGTTTCCACAATGGAATTTTATGCCTCTATCAGAAAGAATGGCATTGCCCATTTGTAAGGAAATGGAAGGACTTGGAAAAAGTTATACTAAGTGAAGTGAGCCAGACCCAAAGAAACATGAACTCTATGGTCTCCCTCATAGGGAATAATTAGCACAGGTTTAGGCAAGTCACAGCAGAGGATCACAGGAGCCCAACAGCTATACCCTTATGAACACATAGATAATGCTAAGTGAAATAGATAACTAATTAAGAGCTAGAAAACCCAATACAGCAAATATGCATCAAGAAAATAAATGACCTCCTGTCATATTAGTTAGAAAGTGACTTCTGTGTTCAAGGCAGTAAGGTGTTGACTTTGAGGTGTGGAATCCAAACTTTGTTTCAGCACTACAGACACCTTAAAAATCACTAGTTTGTTTTTTTTCATTTTCTTCCTCTTCCTTTTGAAAAGATATTTCATAAGCATAGAGAATAGAAATGAAGTAAATGAATATAGTTTAAAGCAGAATACAAACTACTAGTGTTCTAGAATTGCTCTATCAATATGCTTTTTAATCCATTCTCTCATTATAAACATGTGGAAAAACTTACTAGAAAATGTCTTTCCAGTAAAAAGTACTAACTCATGTTTTGTGTTTTTCAGGCTACCCTGCTACTTATTAGCAATTATTATTAATTAGTAGGCTTTCTAATTTTATGATTACTAATTCTTTAGTTCCATGTACAGGTTAAACATAACTCACAAGCAAAACATGGATAATGTCTGAAGAATGTTTCAAAATTGAGCACAGGAGTGACAGAAGTGGGTCCTAAATGATCAAATGTGACATATAAGTTTTTAATTGTCTTTCAACTTATACCTTATTACAGAATATGCCATGTTTGCTCTTTGATAGGAGCACTTCCCCGGTGTGAAATCCTCAACCTCTCACCTATGTAACTGGAGTGTGACTGCTACCTGACAGCTTCCTTTTTGATGATAGGTAAGTAGAGAGAGGACTATAGAGGAAACTGAACTTGAGCTGGCAGAAATGTCAGAATAGGACACTGAAAGTTACACAGAGATGGTTGCTCTGTCTAACATATCTCGTCTTCCCCTATAGAAATTTATAACATGCTTAAAAATAATGTTGGTACCGTGTTTAAGAGTATTCTTTGAATAATCTAGAAATAGCATTAACTGAAATTATACAAGCAATTATATTAATTTAAATTGCTAGCAATTATTAAAGACATGATTTTCATAAACTCACTACTTTCTGAAAACTACAAAATATACTACATGCGAAGCTACAGGACTCAATTTGCAGATAAAGTGAGATATCAATTCACAAAGATATCTCCTGGAAGGCCTCCAGATGACAAACTGTGGGTGGAAACTGAACTGTCATAGTACAAAAACAGTTAAGTGAAGTAATTTCACCTGTGGAAGTAATTTCACGTGGGAACTAGCAAGCAGCCCTTTTAACAAACTCCAAGCTGATATACTTATGACGAGTAAGCTATCAAGGACCCCATTTTTAATCCCTATGTCACCCTCTTAATTGTTACTCAGTCTAACTCAGAACTTAGCCATGTGAGGGAGATCACTTTTGAGGCGACTTCTTAGGTTACTAGATGCTTTGTTGTCACCAGGCTTCATGAGTATCCCCAATCCAGATATAATCCCTAGGTGTGAGGTCTGTTCCGAGTATGGCCCTCTACCACCTAATTCTGTAGAGCCTAGCAGTTAGGAATATGTATACTGTTTTATGACTATGTGTAGCCTTTAATTTAGTTGTTTCTCAACAAATCACCACTTAGTCACCATCTAAAACACTACCCCTTTATTAGTTCACATACGTAGAGCCAGTAGTTGGGACAGTAGGTTTGGGTTCCTTGGTCAGAGTATCACAGGCTTAAAATCAGGACATTAACTAGATTCAGTGGAGATTTTGTGTAAATTTTGCCCATTTCCCTTTCTCTTCTAAATACATTTGCATAGTCGCTGCTACATAACTAGGGGTCATTTTCAGAACCTTTCTTGTGGTTTCCCTCTGTAGCAAGCAAATAATGACACTTCTAAATCCTTCTTGCAGTTGAAATATCTCACTTTCTGCAATACCACCAGCACAAGAAAATATTCTGCCTTTAGTAGGCACATATCATGTGTGTATCATGGAGGTCTATCTAGATAATCTTTATATCTTAGGCCAGTAAAGCTGGATTTTCCTTATATCTACAAAAATTCAATCACGGACACATCTGTTTGAGTGTTTGACTGATCAGCAATCAGCTGAGAAACTTGGGAAGTTATCTTAGGATATTGACTAAGAAAATTAAATGCTTCTTTGCTTATCAGACCTTCCATCAGTAAAGGAGGGATAATGTAGGTAGGTACCTAGCTCAGGAGATCTGTAGTAATACATATTAAGCATATTATCCTTATCTGGCTCATACCAGGTACTCATTATATATTTGATATCATTTTCATGATCAGTTTTATGCTTGCTGACATCGCATGATTCTTTAAATGTCTTTCTACCTCTGGTGTTCAGGTAAATTAGTACAATTCTTCTAGCTTTTTTAGGAAGATGCTTATAATAATGTCTTTGTTCAGTCCTCTGGAATCTCTCTTTTAAAAAATCCTCTATGATAAACAGCTCTCGGAAGAAAGTAGCTCAAAGCTAACTAGTTCCTTGCAGGGGAAGCATATGTAGCTAGTCACTTTCTCTAGGCAAATTCACTAGCTGAATGACTCCAAGTGAAATGCCACGTGAGTATTTTATACAACCACTGGCAATGTTCAAACTCTTGTATCAAGGATTTTATAAAATCCCCTTAATTTGCCTAATCATGAAC
This sequence comes from Perognathus longimembris pacificus, assembly GCF_023159225.1. Classification (NCBI taxonomy): domain Eukaryota; kingdom Metazoa; phylum Chordata; class Mammalia; order Rodentia; family Heteromyidae; genus Perognathus; species Perognathus longimembris. The sequence goes on from NC_063162.1 coordinate 123,551,889, forward strand.
ATAGAAGGTACATCTGATCTGCCATGTTTCAGAAATGGCTTCAAATTACTACTCATACTTCAGAGTTTAGGTAGAAGATCAGAAAGATTTTTTTTCCAGAGTTTTCAGTGTCAGTGTTAAGTTTAGGTCACATTAGGTCCAATATTATAATACTGCCTCAAATCACAATTGAGAAATGCCTATTCTTTTGGAATTTATTTTTTATATTTTAAAATTGCTGCATTCATTATACTTTCACAAAATCTATCATTATGTGCCCCATACTTCCTTACCATGTTTTATAAGAAATTAGCATTTAATACAGGTTTTCTTACAATATTAAAATGAAACATGCAATGTGGTGTCTGTAATTTGACCTTCTCTTTCTCTTTGATTTCACATATGCCCACTGTTTGTCTTAATCCATTGATCAAATAGACTCAGATGGACAACATAATCTACTGAAAAGACTGAGTAAATTATCATGACTCATACAGCTTATTCATTTTGAAAGAGGAGCAAAGCTAGAAGATCAGAGAAGCTTCAGTTAAAGATATCACTACAGTGAAAAAGTAGAAAGAAGTTTTCATATTAAGGCTGGAATTAATTGGAGAATAATTGGCAACAGATACAGTCTTGAACTGAAAGAAAAACAGATTTGAGAATGCATATTATCATTTAATTAAATGAGCATAAACCAATCTTTATTATAATTTTATACACAGAGCAAGTATTTAAAGTTCTCATCAGTTATTTAAAACAAGTAGGAAACGTAATTTCTACTATATTTTACAAATAACAAAACTTATTTGAACATTTATTAACATTTTAAATATAATTTCAAGAAACCATACTACATACCTTATTATTCCTAATATGGCAAAGCTGACTCAAATCCAAGATCTTTTAAACTACATTGGGGAAAATATATGCTATTATAAAGACATATTCCTCTGATGGACAAGGGGATGAATCAGAAAAGTTTCCATGTAAACAGAATTTTCCTAAGCAATAGATATAAAAGAGTTTCATGCAGGAAAGGATATATGATAGGAAATTCTGGGATGATTTCTACTTGTATTTACCAGAGTAAAATGAATAAACTGAAACTAACAACTTTCTATAAATTATAGGGGACTGTATGGATTCTCTCCTATTTCCCAACTGTCACTTAGAGAGAGGTCTACAGGTTCATTCAGAGCATCACAGACAGATTAAGAAACTATCCTATTCCTTCTGAAAGGTTTTAGTGGCATCATTTGCCAAATTGTCCAGTGGTTTGGGAACTATATGATGTTGTGGCAAAACAAAATTAAACTATTTAAAATGCATTATTTACACTGGGCTCTAGAGGCTCAAACCTGTAATCCTAGGTACTTAGGAGGCTGAGATCTGAGGACCACCCTTCAAAGCTAGCCCAGGGCAGGAAAGTCCATGAGACTCATCTCCACCCAACCACCAGAAAACCAGACGTGGTGCTGTGGCTCAACAGATAGAGCTCTAAGCTTTGAGGTGAAGAGCTCAGGGACAGTGTTGAGGCCCAAAACTCAAGTCCCATTACTGACAAAAAAAAAAAATCATTTAAGAGAAGTCTCCAAATACTAAACTATCAGCAGATGTTTCACCTAACTATGTTTAATGACTGTACTATATAAAATATTCATCATCAGTTGATACTTCATAACTAACAGCCTTTAAAACATAATCTTAATAATAACCAGGAATGGTGGCATATACTTGTAATTCCACCTGCTCAGAAGACAGAACCAAGAGGACTGCAAATTTGAAGCCAGCCTGAGTAAAATTAGTAAGATCCTATCCTAAAAACTAAAGACAACCAAAAAGGCTGGTGTCATGGATTAAGAAGTAGTGGGCTTTCATGTTAGGCTATTGGATCAATCTTCAGTAACCCTCAAGGTACAGAGGCTTTTAGAACACCCAACAGACTAGGCAAGAATAGACCTTCTTCACAACAAATGTAGTCAAAACACTAAGTTCAGAAAGCAAGGAAAGAATACTCAAAACGTCAGTGAAAGGTCATGTCACTCACAATTGAACACCTATCAGAATAAGAGCAGATTTCTCGACAAAATCTTTAAAAGAAAGAATGACTTAGAATGATTTATTACATACAAAGAAAACTTGTAACTGACAACCTAGAATACTCTATTCAGAAAACCTATCATTCATAAATGGAAAACAAATGAAATCATTACATAATAAGCAAAAACTATTGTGAATTTATTACCAATAAACCAACAGTTCAAAAGAATGCTATAAGCTGACTGCCAACATAATGTTCTAGCTATGGAGGAAGCTGAGATCTAAGGATTCTGTTTTGAAGCCAGCTTGGGCAGGAATGTCTGTGAGACTTACCTCTACTTAACCAGCAAAAAGCCATAGGGGTGATATGGCTCAAGTAGTAGAGTGAAAAAGCTAAGGGAAAATCTTATGGAACACCACAATCCATTGCAAATTAGTGTTTATAATATTTTCCATGAGTTATTGATTAATTAATTATTGCTCATGATTCAAAACTTTATTCTCTTTATTGTTCCAATATCAATGTTACACAGTATTAGAGCCAACACTTACCACAGAAATGACTTTCAGCTAGTCCTTAATACAGGCTAAATTAACATGGATAACCACTTGACAGGTGACAACAATAATAAATGTTCACAAATATCAATAGTACCACTTCTGCAATTGCAGTCTCTATGCCAGGCAAATCCTTGAGTTATGCTTTTTACTAATAAAGACAAATTGATCTGATTCTCAAATGTCACTGGGATGAAAAGACTATTTGCATCTGAAAATATACCTTAAATGGCAAATCATAGAGAGATTAAGAAACTGGTACACCTCAGAAGGTAGAGGGAAACCAGCATTCACTTGCAAAAATAGTCTATTTGATTAGTGCACTATTTTTATTCCCAATGCCAGTCTACCTGGACAGGGCATTGTATCAGCTGATGTTCAGCATGGTATCTATGTATAAAAATTGTCAATCTAGATTACTCTTTATAAAACTTTCCATCGTTCATGTTCTGAAAATAGCATCATAATTTTAAAGGGTGCAATTTTCTGCTAAACAAGAACACATTTTATCTTAAAGCAAAGCACTTCTGTAAACTTGTTCAAATACTACAAAACAAAGAAAATAGGACCTAATTACTTTCAAAGATGAAGCCCAAGCTTAACAAAAAAATCATTAAAATACATTTATCAGAGCTGTAACAACCAATGACTTATTGGCGTAAGAATGATTTTTCAACTTCCGGTCATTCATTATCTGAATATCAGACATCAGGCAACCACTCATTCTGACTTGGTGTTTTCTGCCTCTCATTGACTTAGCTTTTCCTTTTTCTTTTTTGAAATATAAAACAAAGAAGTAAATTAAAGTGGACCCTAGAGAAACATTAAGAAGTGATACTTACAAATATAAAACAGAATAAGTTTCTAACATAAGTAGCCACCCAACTAATAGGTCATTCTGAGTTTTAAAAAATGATAATTCTTTTCTGTCCCTGTATTCAAAGCCAGTACTTTCAAACTGACTTCTTGATTTTCATCTTTAGCCTTGACACCAATAATATATTTATTCCTCCATTGGTTTTCTTTGAATTCATATCCAAGGCTATAAATCACAGAGGAACCACAGTAGGAATCTAATCACAGTATTTGTCTTTGCAAGAGTTTTTGCCATTCTGGTTAGATTGTTGCCGCTCAGTTAAGGAGCTATTAAAGTTTTACAGAGCTTCTGTTTACCATGACATCCTGCATAAGATGCCAAGACCATTGGCTGCTTGCCGAAGTACTGCATATAATACTATTGGTTTAGGAAACATGTAAAACCCTGGAAATTTATTATTAAGAGGAGCCCCAGCTGACTTCTGTTTTGCCATTTGTTAGTGCAAATCAATACATTCTATCATTATAAACTCTGTAAAACCTTCCATGTGTGTGCCTGGCAGGCAAAACCATCAGAGAGACTCAGATCTTCCCCCAGACAGGAGAAAAATTCTATTTTTATTTTTAATTAATATAAAGTGCACATCCAAACCAGAGGCTTCAAGACCCAAAGGAATCTGTTCTAAAGCCTCCAGCAGCATGTGGTACACTCTCGTTTCCACGTCTGCATCCTTCAATGCTTATTTGATATTCCTTTGAAATTCATTTGGCTCGAGCCAAATAACTCTTGAAATGAAAAGAGCTCAGAGAAACAAAACACCTTATTTGAGAATTTCTTTGTTTTCTACAACAGTTTTTCTTAGCAGACAGTGGAAAGTGAATTTGCATATTTTATACCTTCTCTATCTATTTCTTAAACTTAATAAAATGTGCCAATAAATTGCCTAGGAAAACTATGTAGCTGGATTAGCTGAGAAACGCCAAGGCATCATTCCAGCATTCATGAATTTCTCCTTTATTTGTTTCTACCTCATTTCTCCAACCCTAGAAGCCTTTCTACCTTGTCCTCCCAATTGCATTTTATTAATAACTCTTCAGAATGCTTTGGCTTGGAGCCTGGAGTTAAAGCTAGTTAGCAGAGAGGTTATATATTGCAGAGGTAATGTAGAGGAATATTTACACCATATAAATAAATATCAAATATTCACATGTATTTCTTTAATTCTTTTTAATTAATTAACTAATTAATTAACTTAATATCAAAGTGATATACAGGGGGGTTACAGTGTCATATGTAAGGCAGCGAGTACATTTCTTATCAAACTTGTTACCTCCTCCCTCATTTTTCTCCCACCTATTCTTTTAATTCTTGTAGAAATATTTGTTATAAAGCATTGATTAGTTTATAATTGTTAGCCTTGATGAAATATGATTGACATACAATATAATGGAACTGGCATAAGGTTTACATCTCAGCACTATTTAACAGACACAAATTGTCTTTAAAATATGGACTTCAGATATAACTCAAGTGGTAGAGTACTTTCCTAGCAAGTATAAAACTCTGAGCTCAAACCACAGTATAGAAACAAAACAGATTTTGAGCCTATTATTACCATCTCCTGTATGTCTTGTGCTGTGCCTTTCTCTCTAGTTTTCCCTATTTTATTAAGCTAATACTATTAACTATAAAACTACACTTTTTTGACTACAAAAACAACCTATGTTATCTTTAAATTCCACCCTGGCTATGGACATTATTGCATTTCCTATTCTTACACTAGCCCTGGGAAGTCTGTTTTGTCTGATTTTGAAAGCTTAGAGCCATTCAATTGACACTGCTTTCATTTCTTATATTGTAATATTTTGTTCTCACATTCTAGTTCCACTCTGATGAATAAACATCGAGGACCCACCAATGTAAATTCTTAAAGCAGTCCATATATAAGATACAATTTAATGGGACTACATATGGGCAAATAGAGCCACTCAGTATAGAAACCATGGTAAAAATCTAAGCAATTTGTGTTTCATGCTGCAGAAGTACTTAAAAAGAACATTTAAAAGGGGAAATACATTGAATAACTTTTATTTATTATTTTTAACTCCCAATGTTTATTCCATGATTAACCCCTGGTATGAAATCAGTAGTGGAACCAAAGCTAAGCTGTGAATAATTCAGAACTTCAGCGATTGAAAACCTGTTTCCAAGAAAATTATTTTATTTATTTTGGTAGGTTCTCTGCTCAAGCCGCATTGGTTCAGTCTGAGTTTTATTTTATACTCTCCCCATTACACCTATACCCAGTACATTCCCAACAGATACCTCTTAAATAACTGGTTCTCTTAACCATATAAGCATATACCCAAATACACTGCAATAACCAGATCAGCCTGAGATAATAAAAATCTTTTGGTATGATTTACACACCAGCTGAATGTCTGGGCTACTGGGCTTTCTGACTTATCAGTTTCATGATTTGGCCTGGGATATGAGTTATGGTGAGCTGAGTCACTTATGATTCAGATTTGATTTGATGTCCATAATTTATAGGCAGAATGGAAAGAACCCAGAGGAATCCCTTCTTCAATGCTGTCTCTTCTGTCCTATCTTTCAGTACCTACCATATTATTTTTTAAAATGAGGTAAAATGAAGCCTTGGGAAGACATCTATGTGGTTAAGATACATAAATACACCTTAACATTGGTTATGGTATATTAAATACCTAAGAGGAATCAGGACTTGGGAGTTTGCAAAAAAAAAAAAAAAAGTTTCGTATCAACAGGAAAATAAACACTTAGAAAGTAAGTTGTGACTAGCCATAGAAAGCATAGAAGTTGTTGTTTTTTTTTAATCAAATGTAATATTTCCTGCTAATTAAATCTTAATCCCTTTGCAGGGAAGGTAAAAGCAGAAGTCCTACTTGCTTCCAGGTGAGGTGAGCACAAGTGTGTGTCCCTACTTGCCACAACGGCATGGAACCAGGCTAACTTTTAAAAGGGCAGATCAATATAGGTACTATACACTTCCTTCTTTAAGGTCACTTTGATTGCAGATATTAGGACTGTGTTTTTTTTTAAGTTTTCTTTCACACTCTCAGTCTTTTGAAAATACCAGTGATTAAATGAATGCTACTTAGGGAATTGAGGGATCTGTAATGCACATAAGGAATGGTTTCAAAAATTACCAAGTGGGGCTAGGGATATGGCTAGTGGCAAAAAGTGCTTACCTCATATACATGGAGCCCTGGGTTTGATTCCCTAGCACCACATATATAGAAAACGGTCAGAAGTGGCGCTGTGGCTCAAGTAGCAGAGTGCTAGCCTTGAGCAAAAAGAAGCCAGGGACAGTGCTCAGGCCCTGAGTTCAAGCCCCAGGACTGGCAAAAAAATAAAAAAAATAAAAAGATAAAATTAGCACGTGTCATGTAGGCTTGGTGAAACATAAATTGGTGCTATCTGAAAAACTTTTGACTCAGTAAATCTTGAATGGGAACAGGTGCTTAAAGGTTCCCTATCAAGAAAAACACCTAGCAACCCTGTCTCCATTTTAAACTTGTCTTTGTTCTAAGCCATTTTCTTTGTAGTCACTTTGGAATCTAGAAAAGAAAGGCCTGATGGATAAAGAGTTTATGAGCAGAGGTGGAGGAAATTTTCCACAAAGAGGGACCATCAGAGAATTTTTGTGACCACTGGTAACAACTCTGGATCTCCACAAACAGGGATAATGACCAACCAGGCCATATCTTGACAAGGACTAATTAATCATTAGGTATTCTTCTCTCCCATTTCTGCCGGTTCTTTTTCTGTTTAAACCTATGGCTTATGTCCCTCCTCTGGAAGATGGACAAAAGTGACGAGTCATCTTCCAATGGCAGGTTTACCTCATGTAACATTCGGCAAATAGGGACAAGAACCATTGTATTAATGATAATTTAAATCTATTTCTCATGAAAAGAAAAAAATTGAGTGCTCCAAAAGGTATGTAATACACTGTAATTAAAATTAAGTTAAAGTCACTTCTCAGTGACTTTTCTAATTTCTAATACATGAGCTTCTTGTACATCAAATTTCATTTAGACTATGTAGGGACTCTGAGTTGGATTCACAGTTTAATTTTTTTAAATCAAATTTTACAATAGGTAATATAAGTACTAATCTAAAAACACATGCAGCAAAATTTGTAACCTGGAAATCTCAAGGAGCTAAAGGATAGGATTAGAGAGTAGCCAGGAAATCCAGGATAGATGTTTCCTGCTGGATTCTTGCATGCAGAATTCACAAGCACTTCTCGATTTCCAGTGCAAATGGAATCTGAATGTTGCCCTACTTCTGAGCAAACCATAATTGATCAAAGTTAGCAAAATGCTCTGAAGAGGAAGATCTCAATAATTTCAGTGAAGAAGCCAAAACTGGTCTTGAATTATTTTTAATTGTCTGTTCCTATTTACATACTGTTATGTGTTTTAGATCACCAAGGTTTTATGCAGATTAAATATTTTTTAAAAAAAGAAAATAACTGAAGTTGTTAATTCTAGTATTTAATTGCTTCATGTTTGCTTTTCAAATGATAATTATTTGCTACGTTGGTTAATATAGTAATATATAGGCTAAAAGGCTTGTAAGAGTCACATACATTTGTGTATATACTATATATACACATATATAAGACAGACATATACATACTTATTTATCTGTATCTGAAAATTTACCTATTTAATAATGTAAGTATTAAATAGTTTTAAACGACCAAACAAGGGAGTCATAATTTACTTTCTTTGTAGAAAAGGTTTTAGGACTATTTCTAATACTTTATTCTTGTATTTTCCAAAGACTTCTAGAAATTTCTGGAGTGCTAAAGTAATATAAATTACACAGCAGAGAAAATATGCTCTATGTATTTACCTAAGCACATAGGCAGGAACCTTTCAAGTCACCTCATGCTTCTATCATTTAAAACATAGTGTTTGACTCTCATTGTATCACCTTTGTGTTATGAGTGGAAGAACTTATGTAGAGCTCAAAGTACCCTTCTATCCCAAAGTCCTAAGACTTGAAACTCAACCTCAAGGCTCCATCCCTTATGAAGATGCACTAGATTAACATGGCATTACTATGACAATGTGAAGTTTCTGAAATGTTGCTTCAATTTTAACTGTGACCTTTGTCTGCTTCTAAAACCCTACATTCATTTTTCTTCACGTATAAGACCATATTTACTCAACCATATTTTAATACCTTCAATTTCCTCATCAGGAAACTTAACATTTTTATGAGCTACCAGATAAGATTTCTATTAGGATTATGTGTGATAATAAATGTAAAGATCTAACAGTTGGCAGAGTGTAGGTGCTAAACATGGCAGTTTTGTTAAGAGGGAAAGTAATTATCTGAATCTTAATTAGAATTCATGGACATTGGAAACTCCACAGGAAACAGACACCTCAGTTGATCTACAGTTGCATTCATGGTCGACCACAGGCCAATTAACATGCACTAATCCTACTTGAGACCAGAACTATTTACCATCTTTGTGCCTGCATAAAAACAAGTCCCCATACCATCTTTCAGGGGCTCATTTATTTTGTTTGTTTGTTTGTTTTTGTCACCAGAAAGTCTATTTTTAGTGTCATCTTACATTACCAAACCAAAAGAAATGGAGACTCTCAGTTGAAAATTTCTTCCTATCTAAGTTATTCATAAACACACATGTTCAAAAAGAGCTTGAATCCAGAAGTACAGAATTTATATACCTATGGTGCACATTTCCAGGTAATCTTACAGCTGATTATTGTGGCAAGTATGAACCATAAATTTACTCAAAGAGAATGAGATTTATAGCATCATAGAAGTGGACAGGCTCATTTCCTGTGCCTTCCATTCCTTGTGGATGAACTGATTCTGTATGTGAACACTAATATCTCAAGCCACTGTCAACTGCTCTAGCTGGAGATTATCCATTATATGTAACCATAAACAAGGGAAAATAACTGCAAACGTTTTCCCTCTCTCTTCAAGTAAAATATCATTTGTTTGGAGTTTATGGATTATATACAAGACATTTAAACTTTGATGAAAATAGTTTGTACGTTTTAGTATAGCACAAGAAGAATCACCAATGTAAGTAATATTGTCCAGGTATTCTTTCCCAACATATCAATACTGAGTTCCACTTTCCATGGACACAACCACTGATCAGATGCTAGGCATCTATGACCTAAGTGCATTGATTAATCCTATGACCTCAGCATGTATGAGATTTTCTATCTTAATTTGAGACTTTTCATTTATGTATTAATAATGTTAAAAAGTAATACTTAAAGCACAATGATGTAATTCGAATATCAAATGTCACTTTCAAATACCAGTTGATAAACAACATGTGGACAACTGTATACCATCTTAAGAGTTAAACATTCTCTACCAAATGCCTAACTCCCCAATTTTCTAAGAAAGTGTCTTAAATTTGTAAATCAAATAAAAAAACTTAAATTCATATAGACAGCAGAAAATAATACTATAGCTTAGATGGACTAAGTCACTTGAAACTTGAATAGTCCAAGCCCAATAATACAGGTCAAATTTCTCTCTCCTTTGAATTTATAAAAATCATTACGTTTCTACTTATTATTGATCAGTTTTTCATCTCTTGTGTGCCCTAACATATGTAAAAAATGATTGAATAGACATTTAATCTTCCTAACTTTTCAAAATGCAAGATGCCTTAATCTATTGCTGTAAAGTCATGACTCATTAACAATCCAGTTCTGTAAAGGACATTGTTGATGAATCCGTTAATACCTAGATGAAGGGCAGAAAATATAACGTATATCAGATACTGTTTTTAGCATCATTCTCTGTCTTAATGTTCTTCTTCCTACATGGTTCCAGTCAATCTTGCTGAGAAAATCTAGGCATAATCAGATAATGGAGGCCTACAATATTGTATCAGCCTTTTTGGGATGTGCCTGTAAAGCCAAGTGCTTCGATGGCTGCCTGGTGTTTTATAGCAGAAGAAAAGTAGGTTGAATGAGTTCTAGATCAATAAAGTTTGGTTCAATTTTATATAGTCATTTAGAAAAGTAAGAGTGTATACAAGCATGTTTGAATAAAATAATTGCACTGAATTTATGTAAACTGAATCCCACTTGGAAAATTCTATTTCTTTTTGGAAGCAGAAAAAAAATCTTATATCACATGATTTATCCTTGGTGAACAGATCCCTACCTGATGAGAGATAGGATGTAATTTTACAAAGACTCCTCAAAGGAAAATGAAATTAGTTCAGTATTTGGTGGTTAAGTAGTAGATTAGCAATTCCAAGAGATGCAGAAAAAAATAAACCATGTAGAATGTTTAAAATGGATCTACAGTGTTCATTTATAAGCAGATTTAATCATTTTATTTAACTGCTAAGTGATTAAACTAGCTAGAAATGTATATTTAAAAGAACCTACACACTTCAAACATGCTGTTCAAGTGTGTTTTCATCCTCTTCTCTGAAAGTGACACACTAATGATTTGAGAATCATTTTGCAATCATTTTATTTCCCAGCTTAAACAGAGTCCCATTTGATTGGCAAAAAGAATCTTACACCTGTTAGAGTTTGAAATTAGTTATAGCCATTTGGATATCAAATTCTGCAGAAGCCCAAGACTGCTGTGTTTATTTCACTGGGAATAAGAACAACATGCTTAATACATTACATCCTATCCCAGATTCTCCATTCCTAAACTTTTCAGAGGGCGATCATGTACAATGAGTAATTTTCCTTAAGATAAGAAAAAAACAAGGCAAGGAGAAACTCAAATGTTCTGCAGTGAAGGAAGTAACGCTGCTAGGATTCCAGAAAGATATCTCATAAGAAGGGGATGATGACCTTAAGGTTCCTGAGGGAAGTTTGGCTGCCCATTAAATCCCTTCCATCAGTGGCCTGCCAAAGCTCTCTGTCTGGAGTGCCTTTCCTTTGGTTCTTTCCTCCCATCCTAAATGCCTCTATGATTCTTCCAGCCCTCAAGTGCTCTGTCTAATGCATCGCTCTGCCCAGTATACAACAGATGATAATAAAGAACAGATTATCCACTAAAGAAGGAATCCAGATGATAGTGGGTTTCGACAATGCGTGGGTAAACAAACCAGGGATAAATTAATGCTGTCAGTGACACCTATGGTCAGCAATGTGCCTTTATGCAACAGACTGTGATTTTCTTACTTTTCTCTGCCAGTCTCTTGTTTCTGGGCTTAGAAGTCAACCATGACCCTAGAAATCCTTTCTAAGTTTCTGAAAAAAATTAGCAAAAAAAAAAAAAATCCAATAGCCTATAAATGCCATTTACCTTTCTATATTTCATATTAAATCTTCTTGTTTGTATTCCCATGAACACTATTGAAGCTTACATTAGTGCTTATATATCATGTTCTCAAACTGGTTTCTATTCACTTTCCCTTAGTCCAGTCTATTTTACGTATATAACTTCAGTATCTTTATAGATAAAAAAACTCTTACCATATGTTCCTACGATAATACTATAATGACAGCAAAATAAAAGATATAATGCACACACCAAAACAAAGATATAAATATACAACCCTGGAAACACAAACAAAACCAACAAAAGTACTCTCCAGATGATCCTTCTTAAAACAAACTACCTTGCATTCTATTATTCCTATCATTAACTCTTCAAATTTCTTTCTTCCAAACACAGCTAATTTCCCCCAGATACCAATTCCTAATGCTTTTCCTTAGACAATAAAGAGATGAAGGAACAAGTAATATTTTAAAAACAGTGATCATTTTCAAGTGTGGTGCTGTCTCATACATCTAATACATACATCACTTAGAAACTCTAATTATGGAACATAGGTCTAAAGATGGACCTCTTCTAGAGATAGAAAAGTAGAAGGTGGCATTGTAGGAGTTGTAGCCTAACCTGTTCTTTAAATACCCAAATACATCAGGATTCTTCTTAAGCCATCTTTGTTTCTTCCTATTATTCAGGAGCCTCTTATGCTCCTCTAGCATATTTTATTTCTCTGTCTCCCAGCTTTCATGTACAGATACTTTCACTCAAATACAGTCTGTCTCTCTTAACTTCTCCCACTGTCATCTTACCCTTAATTTATTCTTCTCTTTGGAGAGAAGTGTAATTTAGTGTCAGCAAATTTTCTTCCTCTTAGGACATGCCTTTCAGAAAGAGAACTGATGGAGATGTCAATTAACGGTTTACTGTATATAGAATGTATATATTTCTGCACCAAAGTATTAGGGAACCGATTGTGGCCATATTTCTCTTGATTTATAAATCTTCTATTTTTACTGGTATCTGACTTTTTTATTTTTGGGGAGGGGGGGGCTTGGACTCGGGGCCTGGGCACTGTCCCTAAGCAATTTTTGCTCAAAGCTAACTCCCTACCACTTTGAACAATGGCTATCCTTCTGGTTTTCTGGTGAATGACTGGAGATAAGAGTCCCATGGACTTTGCTGTCCTGGCTAACTTTGAACCATGAGTCTCAGATCCCAGCTTTCTGAGTAGCTAGGATTATAGGTGTGAGCCACCAGTGCCCAGCCTGATGCCTGACTTATCTCTCATTTTATTCTGAACTAAGACATGGATATGAATCGCTAATTATTTGTCATATAACTTCTCTAAACTATCCCATGTCTTTAAATGTTGATGTTAATGACCCCAGATAAATATCTGCTTATAGTTTCTATGATATTTGTCTTATGAAAAACTTTTAGAATGCCTTTCAAATAATTTCTCCAAGATCTTTATCTAGTATGCAATTTTCAAATAAACATTTTCTCTCTATGAAGTTCAACACAGCTTTGTGTCTGAAAATTTTATTCTTCATACAGCAACAAATATTATCAACATAGGTGCAATCATTAAATTAGTAATTTGTATAAGAGAAAATGTAATTTTATTGGGCCAGAGCCAAAACACAAGTGAGTTAAGAGCACACTGCTTCCTCTTCTGACCATAGGTTCAGTCTTGGACCTAAAACCTAGGGAATGTAAAGCTATTCAAGAATTAGCAAAATCATGTGTGTCCCACACTATTGTATGACTCTTCGCTTTTGTCTTATGTGTAAGGTGAACAGTGTACATTCTGCATAAAAAGTGTCTAGTATTTATTTTAGTTCTAGCACTATATCTAAGCAAAGACTATATGGAAAAGGAGTTTAAGTTGTCTTTTAAATTAGTAGAATGGCTCAAGATTGAGAAAAAATTTTCCAGTTCAATTTTATTTTATAAATACGGTTTATAAATTTAAGAGAACCAAATAGTTTAATGATTCTTTATCACATGTTTTCTATACATACTGAAAGGCTCTAAGTAATTTTAACAAGTGACTTTTGTTCTTAACTAATGGCTTACCTGCATATACATACACATATAAGTTATACAAATTCTTTGTCTTTAAGAGACTCAATTCCACAGAACTGGCAGGTAGAAAGCTTGTGTCTATCATTAAACAATGTGCACAGCTGTAACATTTTTCTTTCTTTTTCTGTAAGTCATTAGTGCCTAAATTATTTTAACCAGCGAATGTTGGAATGTTATTCATCTGTGTAGGGCATTCATTAGGATAAGAAATTGACCTAAGAATTAACTGACAAGATATTTTCACTTAGTACCCAGTCCTATTAGAGTAATATATCACTCTAAAACAGGTTTAGGGGAATATTTGGAACTGATATTATTTTAATAAGCTAAAGAAAAATAAAGTTTGAACTTCCATAACTCAATTTCATTATGAATTTCATTTTAAACCTCATTTAATATTCAAATAAATATCTGCTGAAATGGGAGCAACTATGTAAAACAAAAGGATAGCAAAAGTATTAGATAAATTCATTGTTCTATATTTATACCTACTGTTGAGAAAATATGAATTTGGGTAGATACTTTTCAGGACAAAAAGCATTATGTATGTATGTGTGTATATGCACGTGTTCTCTCATAAAGTCCACAAAAGGCCAAATGTCATGTCTTTCCCTTCCAGGAAAGGTTAGCCACTGGTTACTCATATAAAGGCTGAATTTTAGAACTTAGTTATTTTTTTTGTGTTCCTCTAGATGTCTTCTATCTTTCTGCTTTAAATGAAATTGGGCAGTCTGTGTAGTCTTTGCTTATTTCTCCCAAGATCTCTCAAGAAAATTATTTCTCATATATTCAATGATCCTTTTTTTTAGAAGCATAATCCTTTGCTATCTGATAAATTACTCATACACTCAGTCATGTGTCTTTTACTTTTAAGAACTCTTAAACTTTCAAAGCTCGTTCTATGTGGTCATCTTTTCCCATGACTGTTATTTTCCCTCCTCCCTCAATAATTTTTCCACCGATGTTTTGTTATCACTTAAGTGATATCCATTTACATACAACACCTGGATCACTCAGTCTTTTTGCTTCCAAATCCCCAATGGATACCCTACTGGCTTCTACTCTTCCTTTTCTACTCTTCTCCTACCACTTAAAACTATGATCATACCTTTGACAACATGACAAACCATACCTTCTGTACATATTATATAATAGGCTTCAATATCACAACTTTATGATTCTAGACATCTTAATAATTCCCAATACTTGTGCCTTCATGGCATCTGGATCTTTAGTTAAAGAGACAGAAGACCAGTCTCATAAGTGTATCTTAACGTCAAAACTCCATGCAAACTTATTTCAGCAGTATAATAAACATTTATTGAATAAATGAGCCTCTAAAATTCCTCCTTAAGTACAACTCATCGTGATTCCTATCTACAATCAGATAAATTTGTGATGATAAACACAATCTTTGTTTTACTAAATCTCCTCGCTTGGATATCCTTTTGTGACATCTGTCTGGCATGATTCCAACAAACATTGGCTTCATGTTTGAGAATATTGTACAACCTATACACCAATGCTATATTCAGTAAATACTAAGTAAAG
Source organism: Perognathus longimembris pacificus (assembly GCF_023159225.1). Classification (NCBI taxonomy): domain Eukaryota; kingdom Metazoa; phylum Chordata; class Mammalia; order Rodentia; family Heteromyidae; genus Perognathus; species Perognathus longimembris. Next base: position 123,567,232 of record NC_063162.1, read on the forward strand.
AGAAACTCAGAGAAGAAGAAATGTCTTCCTTAACATAGCTTGTATTCCAAGGGAAATAACAGGACATAAACTAGATGAGTAAATAAAATAAATGGCATGTAAGACAGTAGATAAGTACCAAAAGAAAATAAGCAAGATAAGGCAAATTGGAAATACTACCGGTTATTTCTAAGTTACTTGATTGGCTTTGCAATTTTACTTAGAACTATAGCCAAATGGGTTTGCATTTGAGTGCAAATAGGTAGAAGATAAGGAAATGCCCACAAAGCTACACCAAGGAACATTATTTTAGCTGAGAAAAGAGCAAAGTGAAAGACTGAAATATAAGCACAGCCAGTGTGTTTTATTCAGAACAAGGGATGCCAGCAGAATTGAAACAGAATAAGCAAGTAGTAGAATAAACTAGTAGTAGAACGTAAGTTAGGAAGTAACTGAGACAGACCATAATGACAATAAAGAATATTTTAAGGACTTTGGGTTTTAGTTGGAGTGAAATATGCAGGCATTGGAGAATTTTGTGTGATCTAGCTGCCTATTTTAGAGCAGGCTCCAAAATAAGTAAAAGTGGGAACAGGATCAGTGTCAAGGCCATTGAAATAGCAAGGCAACAGTTGATGGTGGCTTAAAGTAAATGTTGGAGCTGACAATTGTGGGATTGGGAATACATTTAAAACACCAAGTCCACGTTGAAGTGCCAGACTTTGAAGTCAGGCCCCACTTTACCCCGCAAACCCTACTTTACCACGTGAACCTGAGATAAGCAGGCCCTGTGAGCAAACCTAGGATAAGCTTATTAGGGCCCAGTTGGTCAAGAACTCTAACCACTGGGAATGCTTAACTCTAACTGCCCCCAGAATGCCTCGAGCCTTGAACCAATCAGATTTGTACCTGTGTCCTAATCTTGCTTGCTTGAACACCTGATTGTTGTAACTTTGTTTTTTGCCTTTATAAGCCCTGTGTAATCACAGCTCTAGGCTCCCTCCTAACCTCCGCTGTGTTGGTGGGTAGGACGAGGCCCGAGTTGCAGATCGCTTGAATAAAGCCTTGCCTTTCTTTTGCATTTTGGAACGTCTGAGTCTCAGTGGCCTTCTTGGTGGTCGTTTCACGACTTGGCACAACATTTGGGGGCTCGTCCGGGATCACCCCAGAGACCCCCGTGACCCCAGACTCTGAAGGTAAGGAAACAGCGCTGTTCGTTTGTCTTGTCCTGTAATTTGTCTGTCTGTTTTGCTTTTGCTTATTTCTTAAAGGGGTTCTTAAAGGGGTTGTCGAAGTGGACATGCTTACTCGGCAATCCCGGGGAGACTGGGGAATGCTCCAGACTCTCCACCCTTACCTGAGTCCACTTGGGTCCACTCTTCCTGCACCCTTGCGGGAGGTTGTGGGCCAACTTAGGTCTGCTCCTGCTGCTTCTAGCTTGCAGGAGGAGGCTTGTAGGCCAACCTAGGAGATCTCCAACTCATAGCTTTTCTTATTCTCAGGCCTGTGTGTTGTATTTTTTTTGTAGCCTTTTGAACTAAACATCTGATCAGAGCTATGGGTAACGTTCTATCTTGGGGACCTCCATCTAGCCCCCTAGATTTGACCCTAGCTCACTGGAAGGAGGTCAAGGAGATAGCTCAGAACTGAGGTGTGGCCCGTAAAGAGGAAAATCACCCTGTGCAAGTCAGAATGGCCCATCCTTGAGAGAGCTAATTGGCCACCTGAGGGGAGCTTTGAATCGACACCCCTCATTTAGGCTACCTAGACCAGATTCCTTATATAGACACCTGGAGGGAACTAGTTGACAGGGACACTCCAGCTTGGGTTCGGACTTTCTTAAAATGTTTCAGCTGTGACCTCTGCTCTGGGGGGTCCTGAGCAGTCCTGGTGCCGGCAGCCCAGGGCATGGAGGCATCGGCCCCAAGTCCTGACCCACAGCCGCCGCCGACAGGGGCATACACGGAGCCAGCCCAAGCCAACCGCGCTGCGCTGTCGTCTGTGTTTGTAAGTCTAACAGTCTCTTTTGTGTCAAACCTGCATGAGACGTACAAGCAACAGCTCACAATCAGTGTGAGTGTCCGCAAAAAAGAACTCTGGGGGGACCCCCATCCAGCCTTCTTAAGCAGACTAAAAATGTTTTACTAAAACTATCAAGCCCTGGAAAATGAGGCTGGAGAATGCTAAAATCATTTGTTAAAAGTTTTTGTCTTAAAATTTGTGTGTTGCAGGAGTAAGATTGGCAAAAATATCTCTTGCCACTGGAAAATGTATGGCTGATGTTTATTTTGCGCGCTTTAAGATCTTTTGAATATGTATGTGTGTGTGTGCATGTGTGAGTGTGAACATGTTCAAGACTGTTAGTATGATGTAAAATTGAGTGAGTTTAAGTTTAAATTCAAATGGTCATCAAGTTTGGGCATTACCAAATGCTTTAAAGGATTATTGCATTGTTTAAAGAGGAAATATAGTTAAAAAATGTTTAATCAGAGCTAAGTGTCAGAAATTTGGATTTACAAAGATATATATTAAGCTAATGGGGATAGAAGTAAACTCTCATTAACTCTATGTATGTAGGAAGAAATGGCAAAATGGGCCAATGTTTCTCACTAATATATTGGAAAGCTGAATGGATAAGTATTTCTAATTGTAATTCTTGCATTAAGGAAAAATTGTCATTTGAGTTCAAAGGTCTTCATGCCATGCAGTAACTGGGACTGAAGAAAAAAAAAAAAAGAGGCTCTTTTGAAACAAGCAGCCCGTAGGCAAAGGGCGGCACCTGGTTTCAGAATGCCTGTGAGCTTCAGTTTTTCCAATGCAGATAAAAGCTAACGTATTGTGTTAGTGTTAAAAAGGCTTTGGAAATCAAGAATACATTTCTGGATAAGGAATTTGGAAGTAAAATTGTCCTAAATAATTATCGCAAAGTGAGAAAAGGATAATTATGGCTACCAAAATGTTTAAGTGCCATTCCAGCTTCTTGATAGGTTTTTTGTAACAGTTTCCAGCAGGCCCACAGAGAAGCACAGGTGATTCCTACAAGTTTGTCAAGATCTAATACTGGCCCTTAATAAGTTCCAGGTAAGAGCATGCTTAAAAACTACTTCTGTGTGGACCACCCTGTTTGGCCTTTAATTGGAGTAAATTGGCCTCTTGTAAGACTCACTGATCTGAAATCTGCGGTTCAAAGCCAGCCCAGGCAGAGAAAGGTCCCTGTGAGAGACCTGTCTCTAATCAGCCAGCAGAGTGCTGGGAACAGAGTTGTGTGGAGCTCAAAGTGGTAGGGTGCTAGTCTTGAGCTGGAGAGTTGGGGGACAGCGCTCAGGCCCTGAGTCCAAGTAAAGTCACTGCTCCTGAGACAAAAGTGATGGAGCATCCAGAGTCAGTAAGCCACTGCTTGGATGGCAGAGATGGTGTTAGATCCTAGAGTCACTCCTGTTTGGCCTTTCAAAAGTTAATCAAAGCCAGGAAGTCCTAAAAGAACAGGTCATAAGCATGCCTTTCTAATGCCCATGTCTGTCTACTGGGCAGGAACTTGCCAGTCATCTGTGATAGTGGTTAGTAAGGGTAAGTTTGTCAAATGAGAGGAGAGTTTAAAATCCCAACCCCCACATCTACTCAAAGCTCTGACTGGCAGTGAGAATTTTAAGCTGATACATCTGTTCAGGAAAGAAAGCTTGTAGACCTGAGATTGTATCCTTATTGAGATCTGTTAAAGGCCTGCAAAGGTCATCAGAGATCAGTTCCCCAGCCAGTCAGGAAAAACCTTTTACAAACTAGAATGTTAAAAGGCACACATTTGTAAACCTGAAGTCAACTATCTGGGCTGCATATTAAAAGAAGGCAAGCGTTGGCTGTTAGATGCACATAAAGAGACTGTGCTGAAAATCCCTGTGCCTAAGTCAGCCAGGCAAGTCAGAGTTTCTGGGAACAGCAGGCTTTTGCCGACTGTGGATATCTGGGTTCGCTGAGATGGCCAAGCTTCTATATGAAGCCACCAAAAACCTCCCAGAATTTCACTGGACTGAGCAGATGCAAAAAGCCTTTGAGGCAATCTAGAAAAGCCTTCTGGAAGCCCCTGCCTTAGGCCTACTTGACATGAATACCAAGAGAGGGGGCTACTGACAGCCGAAGGAAAGGCCATTAGAAACAAGCAGGAGATTTTTAGCCTCATCTGTACCCTATGGGAACCAGCAAAGATTGCCATTATGCACTGTCCAGGTCATCAAAAGGGAGTTGATTCGGTGACTAGAGGGAATAATCTGGCCGACCAGGCAGCTAAGGAAGCAGCCCTTCAGCCCAGAGAAGTATTGACTCTAGTAGACCCAGAGCCACGAGCTTTGCCTCCTGTGCCCCAGTATTCCCAAGAAGACTTGGAGTGGATAAAGAAAATTCCCATGGCCCACAAACCCCTGGACAGAGAAGGAAACAATGACTGATGGAAAACTTGTGAAGGGAAACTTATCTTGCCACAAGGGCTGGGTAAGGGGATCCTTAAGAGAATCCACCGAGCTTCTCACATGGGAACCCGAAGAATGCAGGACTTGCTCCGACACTCCAAAGTGAAAATTAGACAAGGAGACCAACTTATTGAAGATATTGTTAAAAATTGCAAGGCCTGTCAGCTCACCAATGCCCCCAATCAACAAGTTACTAAAGGAGCTCGCCTCCCTGGGGATAGGATAGGCCAGGCGTGTATTGTGAAGTAGATTTCACAGAAATTAAACCTGGAAAATTTGGATACAAATATTTGCTAGTTTTTGTAGACACCTTTTCAGGATGGGTTGAAGCCTATCCAACAAAGCATGAGACTGTGAATGTAGTGGCTAAGAAGATCCTGGAAGAAATCTGATCCAGGTATGACTTCCCATCCACCACTGGGTTGGACAACGGACTGGCCTTCATCTCAGAAGTAAGTCAGGGAATAGCCACTGCACTGGGGACAGATTGGAAATTGCATTGTGCTTATACACCCCAGAGTTCAGGACAGGTAGAGAGAATGAATCGGACTCTAAAAGAGACCTTAACTAAATTGGCCTTATAGACTGGCACAGACTGGGTGTCACTCCTTCCTTTTGCTCTGCTTAGAGTAAGAAATTCTCCCTATCAGCTTGGCTTTACTCCTTTTGAAATAATACAGGTACCCTCCGCCCATTATCCCTAGCCTTCAGACTTAATTGCTTGCTGATTTGGATGATGCTGAATTTTTGTGTAAACTTGATTATTTGAAGCTCATGCACAAAAATATGTGGCCTCAACTTAAGGCATTATATGATTCTGCTTCTGTCCCTACCCCCCATTTATTCAGATCAGGGGACTGGGTATTCGTCCAGAGGCATAACCCCAAATCCTTAGAACCACGGTGGAAGGGACCCTACGTAGAGCTACTGACTACTCCCACTGCCCTCAAGGTAGATGGCATCACCACTTGGGTCCATTGCTCCCATGCCAGACTAGCTGACCCCTTTGCCCTGGAAGACGACTACCATGGTGGAACATGGAAGGTCTCCAAGCACCTGATTCAGCCACTTCACCTTTGCCTCAAGAAAAGAAAGTTAGACTGAATATTGTTATTTTTGCCTTCATTCCTTGCTACCCTGGCTAATGTTGATGTTATTTTGGCAGCATACTCCAAAGTGGGGTGACCCCCTTATTTTAGCAACTAGCAGGAGTCCTGTAAAGTCCCACGCAAGCAAGAAGGCATTGGTAGTTTGGGGCTTGCTCACGAATACGAGTATAATTTCCAGTTTGGAGTAAAGCTCCTAATGGACATCTGATCCTGCAGTCCCTTGGTAAAGTATAGGTTCCTGGCTAGGTAAGGTAAACGTCCTTCAGTCAGCCTGAAGAAGCTACAGAAGATGGATGATCTTCACCCATCAGCCCCCCTTTAAAACCAAGGGACCAGAGTTGTTTTAGGTTACTATTGGCCCATGCCTTATCTCTGTATCATCGCCTTGACATGCAAGCCATTGAAATGGACAGAATGGAGCCATGATTGGCTCCCAAGGTACCAAAGAGAAAAGGGGAAAATGAAGTGCCAGACTTTGAAGTCAGGCCTCACTTTACTCCGTGAACCCCACTTTACCATGTGAACCTGAGATAAGCAGGCCCTGTGAGCAAACCCAGGACAAGCTTATTAGGGCCCAGTTGGTCAAGAACTCTAACCACTGGGAATGCTTAACTCTAACTGCCCCCAGAATGCCTCGAGCCCTGAGCCAATCAGATTTGTACCTGTGTCCTAATCTTGCTTGCTTGAACACCTGATTGTTGTAACTTTGTTTTTTGCCTTTATAAGCCCTGTGTAATCACAGCTCTAGGCTCCCTCCTAACCTCTGCTGTGTTGGTGGGTAGGACGAGGCCCGAGTTGCAGATCGCTTGAATAAAGCCTTGCCTTGCTTTTGCATTTCGGAACGTCTGAGTCTCGGTGGCCTTCTTGGTGGTCGTCTCGCGACTTGGCACAACACACGTGATTTGATAAAATTTAAAAAATGTGTGTTATAAGGCATATGTCTCATATATGTACACTTATATTTGCAGAAGAATGAAGTTGACATTTGGTAAGATGGAGCTGATATTGAATATTAGATTGAATATTGTTCCTAAGCCCAAATCTGGCAATTTCTGCTGCTCAATTCAATATAACACAAAATCATCCTGCATCCAAGCTGTCATAAGCTACATCAATATTGGAAGTATCTTTTTATTAAATATTCCCAAGCAACTTTCCTTTGATCTGATGGTGATATTGACTGCAGAGTTTTGTATCATTCCTATGGCTTAGGAGCAGTCATTCAGAATTGTTAGCATTTCCCTAGCCTCAGGTCCTCAGCAAACTCCCACTAGCCCCCAGATCCACCCATACCTAATGAGCCACGCCTACTCACTACCTATCTACTTCCCTTTTACCCCCAGAGAGAGAAGCTGCTACCTGGATAAGGTGCAGACACCATGTAGCTCCCTGTCACATGGGAACTATGGCCCCAATAATAATCCTCCTTATGAACCTTCTTCTCCTGTCTGTGATTGTCTCCACATGGTCCTCTGGGATGGCCAGAAAATATCCTTTCAAGAATTCTATACTCAAGACGGAAGATGGAGCTGCCACAGTAGGGAGACACCCCAACTCGCTCCAACTGAATAGCGAGCTGGGAACTCCAGCACCCAACACCCCATCTAGAACCCAGTAAAACCAGCAGCCAGAAGCAGTGAAGAAATGCAGAAAAACAAAAAGGAGCAAAAAAGAAGAGCCGAAAACCTACATGGAGCCGGAGAATCTACTGGGCACCTTCCCCCCACTAGCCGACCATGGCCCGAACAGGGCCAGGCTGGGAAAGGGGACCCGGTGATCGGCAGACCGACTGCCGGGAGCACAGAGTCCAGACAGCAGGACTCCATGGACACCAGGGAGAGTGCGGACCAAGACACATGGCGACGGCGGCGACAGGAAGTTCGGGTCCATACCGGGAACGGACGTAAGCGGCTGGGAACCCAGCGGTGCAGAAGGGGAGAGCCGGGGACACCACCATGGCCTTTCGCCACACCCGAAGAACCAATGGCAGTGCGGGACACACACACAATCCAGGACCATTGAGTCCCCCATTACCCCCTCCCCCAAGGGGAAACCACCTATCAGAGCCCCAAACCCTACAATGAAGCTAGATCTCCCTTCCTCTCCCTCCCCACCCCGAGGGAAAAAAGAACCCCCAAATCAGGCAGGAAGCTCCCATCAGGCTCTGGGAAGTCACAGGAGTTTAGCAGGGGAAGGGAAGAGCAGCCCCAAGGCTGCCCAGGAGCCAGAACTGGCCGAACCAGCTCTGCCCCCTTCCCAACAGGAGCCGGGGGACGGCCGGCAGTGCAAGCCCCACCCAAGGCGCCTGGACCTCGTGAACTTTTACAACTAAAATCACAGGCGCTGGTGGGCAATACCAGCACAGCAGGGACACCTGGGCCTGATCACACACACCCCTCTCGCAGTGGAGGCACAGTCTGAGGGCGCTAACCCATGTCTGGACAGTTGATCCCACTGGGCCCCACACATACTGCCATCCACAGTGGACTCGCGGGAGGGCGCAAGCACAACCCAACAACCTGGGGCTCGCTCTGGTAGGCGTACCCCGATCAGGTGGGCGGGGCCACAGCGGCAGTGCCCGCTCTGGTAGGCACGCATACACAGGAGGGCTGAGCTCTCCATTGGCCCGTGCCCACTCAGTTTGGCACATTTCGCACAAGTGGGTGGGCTGCACCCCAACAATACCGGCCCCAGAGCGGTCCACATAAGAAGACGAACTGCCTGAGAGGTGAGCTCCTCTGACCAGGATACAGAGTGGAAAAAAGAACCGAAGAAGAGATAAGCCTCCATGCCATGCTGAATTAGCGACCAACAAACCCCCAACAGGGGCACGCTAGGGTCAGCACAACACAGTGGCAGGACACTGTCCCGCAGAGAAAAACATAGAACCTACCAGCCCCCAAGTGCAGGGAGAGTGACCACCTCAGCAACAACCAACAAGGTCACACTCACCCATTGGGAAGCAAGGTCCAACAGCCAAACCCAAACCCAGAGCCAGGACACCAGGGCACAAGGCTACCACTGAAGGACCAGTGGGAACCAGCACAAAACCAAACCAGGGAAGCCACCCACAGATCTTCAGAGGTGCAAATCACAAAGAAATATAACACAGTTCATCAAAGGGAAAGCCAACTCGCCAGCTCCAAAAAGCAGCACAACTGAAGAGGAGAGGGAGAATAAAAAAGCAAATGAGGCAATGTTAACAGAAATGATGGAAAGTGTCAGAAATGAAATCATAAAACAATTCCAGGAGCTTAGAGTGGAAGTCTTGAAGGACATCCAGGAAACCAAGAAAGAAATGGAAGCAAAAATGGATACAATGCAAACCTCCGTTAAAGAAGACCTTATCATCCTGAGAAGTGAAATGCATGAAAAAATAGATTTAAAATACAACTCTCTAAAAGAAGAAATTTCCATGATCAGAGCTGATCTGACAACCATAAATAGCTCTCTGACATCCATAAACTCCGCAATTGAATCCACAGCACAAAGAATTGACCATATGGAATCCAGAATCTCTCTCTTGGATGATGATGCAGCTGACAACAACCAGAAAATTACCACACTCCAAGAAACGATGAAGCTTCAGGGCAGACAAATCCAGGAACTAATGGACAAAGACAAGAGATATAATCTGCGCATAATTGGAATAGAAGAAGGAGCCGAGTACCAGAGCAGAGGGCTTCATCATATTTTCAATAAAGTGATTGCAGAAAACTTCCCCAATCTCACAAGGGACCCTATCCAGGTAACCAAGGCCTATAGGACACCTGGCAGGCCAGACCCCAGAAAAGCCACCCAAGGCACATAATATTCAAGACTTCAGATCTCAAGAATAAAGAGCAAATTCTAAATGCAGCCAAAACGAAGAAAGAAATTTTCTACAATGGGAAGAGGATCTGAATAACAGCAGACCTCTCCACACAAACCTACCAAGCGTGAAGTTAGTGGAAGAACACCATCCAAGTTCTACAGGCCAACAATATGCAACCTAGGATTAAATATCCAGCGAAATTGGAGTTCACATTCGAAGGGAAAACCAGATCTTTCCATAGCAAAGAGGATCTAAAGGAGTATGTGAATAAAAAACCAGCCCTACAGAGAATTCTAAGAGGGGAATCCCTCCCAACAGAGATCGTACAGGACACACAGACAGAACCAGAAACAGAAAGAGCAGCTCACTGAAGACAAGAAAAAAAAAAAAGAGGAAAAACAGCTCAACAAGAAAATGGAAGGAGAGAAAAACACTCTTATCCTTGATCTCTTTGAATATAAATGGTATAAACTCTCCGATAAAGAGGAGCAGACTGGCAGAATGGACCTGCTAACCAAAAGTTGGCATCTGTTGTCTACAAGAGACCCACCTTGCAGCAAGGGAGAAAAACAGGCTCCGAATGAAAGGATGGAGCAAGATTTTCCAAGCAAACACACCTACCAAAATGGCAGGGGTAGCCACCCTGATCTCAGACAAGCTGGACTTTTCATTAAAATCAACTCAAAAAGACAAAGAAGGACACTGCATTTTAATACAAGAAAAAATCCAGAATCAAGACATCACGGTGATAAATGTATACTCACTGAACAAAAGAGGCCCCACATATGTCAAGCAAATTCTCACAGAATTACAGAACAAGATAGATGAAAACACAATAATAGTGGGAGACTTAAATACCCCACTCTCTCCAAGAGACAGATCCAACACCCAGAGGATCAGCAAGGGAGCTGAGGACCTAAGTAACACCATATCCCAAATGGATCTGACAGATCTATACAGAATCTTCCACCCTACAGAGACCCAATGCACCTTCTTCTCAGCAGCCCATGGATCATACTCCAAAATAGACCATGTCATAGCCCACACAAAGAACCTCAGCAAATACAAAAGTATTGACGTCATCCCATGTATTATATCTGATCAGAGTGGATTAAAGGTAACCCTCAATAGCAACGGTTACCACAGAGGCTATACACATTCTTGGAGGCTAAACCCCACACTGTTATCCAACACATGGGCCACAGACCAAATTAAAGATGAAATCAACGAATTCATAAGCCACAATGACAATGAAAATACATCACAAAGAAACCTATGGGATACAGCTAAGGCAGTACTGAAAGGCAAGATCATTGCCCTCAGCACTCACATTAAAAGAATGGAAGCAGAGCAGGTGAATAACCTCACGATGAAACTAAAACAACTGGAGAAACAAGAAATGACCGAATCTAAAATGACTAGGAGGAGAGAGATCACAAAGATTAAAGAAGAGATAAATCTGATTAAAAACAGAAAGACCATTCAACAAATAAATAAGAATAAAAGCTGGTTCTTTGAGAAAATAAATAAAATTAACAGACGCGTCATAAGACTTACAAAAAAAAAGAAGAGAAGAGACTCATATATGTAAAATCAGGGACTCCACCGGAAAAATTACAACAAATACACACAATATTCAAACAATCATAAGGAGCTATTTCCAGAACCTCTATTCAGTAAAAAACAATAATTTTACAGAAATGGATCAATTCTTAGAGAAGTATAAACTGCCCAAACTGAACCAAGAAGAAATAAATCAACTAAATAAACCAATAACTTACAGTGAGATACAGGAGGTAATCAAGAACCTCCCAACAAAGAAAAGCCCAGGCCCAGATGGATTCACCAACGAATTCTACAAAACCTTTAGTGAGGATCTAATACCAATACTCCTCAAACTCTTTTGCGAAACAGAAACAGAAGGAGAAATCCCAAACTCATTCTATGAAGCTCATATCATACTCATTCCCAATCCAGGCAAAGACCCAACAAAAAAAGAGAACTACAGACCTATATCACTAGTGAACACAGACGCAAAGCTCCTTAATGAAATATTCGCTAACAGGATCCAGAAACTGATCAAGAAAATCATACATCATGACCAAGTAGGCTTCATCCCACAGTCACAAGGATGGTTCAACATCCATAAATCAATCAACGTAATTCACCACATAAACAGAACTAAAATCAAGAATCACATTGTTATCTCAGTCAATGCCCAAAAAGCCTTTGACAAAATACAACATTCATACTTATTAAAAGCTTTGGAGAGAACAGGAATAGATGGAACATTCCTCAAAACAATAAAAGCCATATACAACAGAACAACTGCTAACATCATATTAAATGGAGAGAAACTTAAGTCATTCCCCTAAACTCAGGAACAAAACAAGGATGCCCACTCTCCCCACTTCTTTTCAACATAGTGCTGGAATCCCTAGCCATACCAATAAGGCAAGAGGAGGACATCAAAGGGATCCACATCAGCAAGGAAGAAATCAAGTTATCCCTATTCACAGACGACATGATCTTATATCTGAAGGACCCAAAAAACTCAGTCCCCAAACTCCTACAACTAATAAACCATTTTGGCAATGTAGCAGGATACAAAATTAATCCACAAAAGTCAGCAGCTTTTCTGTACACCAGCAATAGACAAACAGAAAAGGAAATTATGGAAACAATTCCATTTACAGTAGCCAAAAAAAGAATAAAGTACCTAGGGATCAACTTAACCAAGGACGTGACGGACCTATTCAATGAAAACTACAAAAATCTAATAAGGGAAATCAAAGAAGACACAAGGAGATGGAAAGACCTCCCATGCTCATGGGTAGGCAGAATCAATATAGTGAAAATGGCCATATTGCCCAAATTGTTATACAAATTCAATGCAATACCTATCAAAATCCCAGTCACATTCTTCACGAAATAGAGAAAGCAATCTATAAATTCATACGGAACAGCAAAAGACCTAGAATAGCCAAAGCAATTCTAGGCAAAAAAAGCAGCGCAGGAGGTATCACAATACCAGACTTCAAGCTCTACTACAGGGCCATCATAACAAAAACAGCCTGGTATTGGTATAAAAACAGATCGGAAGACCAATGGATTAGAATTGCAGATCCAGAAATAAAACCGCACTCTTACAGTCAGCTGATATCCGACAAAGGAGCTAAAGACATACAATGGAATAAACATGGCCTCTTCAACTACTGGTGCTGGGAGAACTGGGCAGCTATCTGCAGAAAACTCAAAGTAGACCCAAGCCTATCACCATGCACCAAGATCAACTCAAAATGGATCAAGGACCTCAATATCAGACTTGAATCCTTGAAACTACTGAAGGACAGAATAGGAAAGATGCTACAAGTTATAGGCACGGGAAGGAACTTCCTGAATATAGTGCCAGGGGCACAACAATAGGGGAGAGACTCGACAAATGGGACTACTACAAAATAAAAAGTTTCTGCACAGCTAAGGACATAGCCACCAAAACAGAAAGACAGCCAACCATATGGGAAAAGATCTTTACCAGTAGAGCAACAGACAAAGGCCTAATATCTGTTATCTACAGAGAACTCAAAAAACTAAGCCCCTCCAAGCACAATAAACAAATTAGGAAATGGGCAAAGGAGCTAAAGAAAGACTTCACAAGAGAAGAAATAAAAATGGCAAAGAAACATATGAGGAAATGTTCAACATCCCTGGTAGTAAAGGAAATGCAAATAAAAACAACCCTGAGATACCACCTCACTCCAGTTAGAGTGGCCTATACTCTGAACTCAGGCAACAACAAATGCTGGAGGGGTGCAGGGAAAGAGGAACCCTTCTCCATTGTTGGTGGGAGTGCAAATTAGTACAACCACTTTGGAGAACAGTATGGAGGTTTCTCAAAAAGCTCAATATAGACCTACCCTATGACCCAGCCATACCATTCCTAAGCATCTATCCTAAACAGCAAGTCCCAAGATATCAAAAAGACATTTGTATTTCCATGTTTATCATGGCACAATTCACAATAGCCAAATATGGAAACAACCCAGATGCCCCTCCACAGATGAATGGATCCAAAAAATATGGTACCTTTACACAATGGAGTATTACATAATGATTAGGAATGGTGAAATATTGTTATTCGCAGGGAAATGGTCAGAACCTGAACAAACAATGTTGAGCGAGACAAGCCTAGAACACAGAAAACAAAGGGGCATGATCTCCCTGATATATGACTGTTAAGAAGGGTAGACGGAGAGTCAGTAGAGACCAGGTCTGTGAAACCAAAAACTGCTTGTCAAATGGTATTTCCCACAGGATTGGGGAAGCAACCCAACAATATGTAACTAAACCAAACAACTATTCAACATATAAAGGTCAAAAATCGACCTCTCAGTGGAATACAATATCTCAAAAGCTATGTATGTATGTTCATATAAGACTACTGTCGACATATTGTCTAATATCAACATTACATTTAAAGCCCTAGGCGAATTTTCTTGGGCTTGGCCACGTGGCTACTGTATATATTCTTGATACATTGTATATTGTATATATGTCTACCTGACCTAGAGAAGGGAAAGAAAAACAGGGTATAAGATATCACAAGAAATGTACACACTGCCCTACTATGTAACTGTACCCTTTTTGCACAACACCTTGTCAAAAAAATTTGTGTTCAATTATTAAATAAATTAAATTTAAAAAAGAATTCTATACTCAAAACCTAGACAAAAAATAAAGACAACCATGTAATATACATATATGATGTATATTTATATCACAATCCAAGTCAAATGATGTAATACTTAAGCCTAAATTCATCTATTTAGCTATTGCCATACTGGGTGGAAGAGAAGAAAAATTTCAACATAATGCACTTAAAGAAGACCTTTCAGGTTTTAGAAAAGATAGTTATTTTAAGACCACCACCATATATATCTGAATGGCAATACTGATGCATAAAATCCAGATGAATTCTCTGCAATAAGTACCTGTAGCATCTCAAGCAAAATAATCCTCCTAAGTACACAGTGAGGGTGATGGCCAAAAGGAAAGAATACTGAGAACTTTCTCCTAGGTCAGTTAGGGAAGAAACCTGCACTGATGGAGTGCACATTCCTAGAGACAAATTCTGGTACAAGCCCTGGTAGAGGAAGAAAACAGAGGGGCTGGGAGCATGGCCTAGTGGTAAAAGTGCTCACCTCGTATACAAGAAGCCCTCAATTCCTCAGCACAACATATATAGAAAAAGCCGGAAGTGGTGCTGTGGCTCAAGTGGTAGAGTGCTAGCCTTGAGCAAAAAGAAGCCAGGGACAGTGCTCAGGCCCTACGTTCAAGCCCCAGAACTGGCAAAAAAACAAAAACAAAAACAAAAAAAACAGAAATACATTAAGACAAAAACAACAGTAGTAGAAAAGAAAAGCTACTTGTCTCTCCAGCATATATTTGTAAAACTCCAAAAAGATTCCTTAAATAAAAGTAAAGGAGATTCGTGAAAATATATTGTTTTTGCATTTAAAATTTAATATTATCCCTTTACTCCTTTACCGTGAAATGTTGAAGTTTTTGTAAGGTCCCCCAGGAGGGCTCCATGCAGATGCCCCTGCCTGTTTAAATCTCAGTCCAGTTATCTAGGAAACTGGCACACCTGGAGGCGGTTACCTCCCTCCACCTCTGAAGTCCCATTCTAAATCCATCCAGAGACATCCTAACCTACCCAATCCACCTGGACACACCTCCTACCCCCTCCCTTAGATAAGGCATCGCCCAGGAGTAACTCTCAAGCCTGTCACACATGCCTTGGATTTAGCAGCCGGTGCAGTTCAGCTGAATAAAGTTCTCTTCTGCTTCAATACTGCATGGATTTCTCCCTCATCAGTCCTCTATTTGAAAATCTCTTACAGTTTTAACAGCCAAAACAAACCACTTAGTTAAAAAAAATATATCTACTCTAATTCACAGAGATACCTGAGTCTATTAGCTGAATTACACTGATAAGGAAATAGGATAAGGAATCTTAATTTTCATATTCTTCACCTTGAGATATTCTCAGGAGATATTTCACATTGAGACTGAGCAGCTGATGTACAATTCCCAGTTCTTACCAAATGAAAACCTGTACCTTTGGAAATACTCTTTGGATTCTTTTCTGTATCTTTAGAAATATTCTTTCTAGAATGTTTTCTAGAATGATGTGAGTTTTGTGATCATCAAACTGAGTTGGAGAATATTTTTGACAGTATGTAGAATGAAAATATTTGCTATTTATGGAGACGTGAAATAGGTTTCCATAAATGCTTGAGTTAAATAGCATTTAATACCTGCACTGCCAAATGCCCTCCATATTTTGGCAAACATTCATTGAATGATATACTGTGATTTGGTAGCAGTTTGAACTGGAGTTCAAAGGGAACTGTGAATGAAATATCATATTTTATATTTCTAATAGAAGATGAACTTTTCTATTAATAAATTGACAATGACAATCCATCACACCTCACCTTGTCTACAACTTCTGGCACACATCATAGTTTTAGGTCAGAGAAACAATGATGAGGTGCAGCTGTAAAACACACTGATTCAAACTGAAAGGTTCATTAGTCACATAACAGGAGCAGCACCAAAGAACTGTGAGATGAAATCTGGATTTCCCTTTTGTCTACTTTTTTGGTACTCAATCTGTTTTGGCCTGAGGTCTGCATGCAGACAGATGCCCAGAATTGATTTTTTTTGAACCCTAATGACTCCCTTTCTCCACTTTGCATTAAATTGATGGAGGTAGACAATGATTGCGCTGCTACTCTGAATGGACTGTGACTCCCTCATGGCACACCTGACTCATGAAGCAATGCTGTGTGGACTGACATTGTTCTCCCCAACTGGCTATATTATCCGTGAGTATATTGTGACTCTGAGCAGTCTATTAGTACCACTAAAATTAACTTATTTTTCCTTTATATTGTCTTCCATAGTCTGGAGAAAATAGTACTGACTTGGGAACCATAAAACATAAATACCCTGTGACTAGTGAGACTCCTGTTTCCTGTACTACCTTTCTAGTCATCCAAGAATAATTCTTCCTGTCCACCCAGTCTCTGCCTCATGACAGAAATCATGATTGGAGCAACACTTCTGGCAAGGCTGCTTCAGCTCTACTGATTGCTCCACAAAGCTCTCACCACTGGTTGGACAAGGAGTGCTCCTAGACTGATTCAGAGACAGGAAGGCAGGGAGGGGGCGGGGTAAGGAGAATGAAGTCAAGAATTAATTGGATAGAACACAAGTTAAGAAAAGTAAGGGAAAGGATGAGTCCACGAGTGGTGAAAATGTTGAAAGGCGTGACACTGATCAAGATGCATTGTTTTCATAAACTGAGTAACATAAAAAAGAAACGTACTTATTACCTTACTTATACTACTGTAACCCGTCTGTTTATTACTGTAACCCATCACCTTTACAATAAAGTGAATACGGGGTGCTAGTACCTAGGCTGAGATCTGAGCATCACAATTCGAAGCCAGCCTAGGCAACAAAGTCTGTGAGACTCTTATCTCCAATAAACTACTCACTACTCAGTAAAAGCCAGAAGTGGAGCTGTGGGTCAAGCGGTAGAGCTCTAGCCCTGAGCCCCAAGCCCAGAGTTCAAGCTCCAGGACCGGCAAGAAAAAAAAAAAAGTAAATAAGAGGCCTTTTCATTTACTGTTTCATCTGGAAGTATATTATTTGTGGGATTAAAGTTACACTGTCTTCAAATAAAATAAGTAATAACCCAGACAACAGTCAATGTACCTATAAAATAGAAATATAGAATGGCTGAAATGATGGAGAAATCAAGGAATAGTGTGGCCTCAGAAACTCAGCACGAGAATGTAATTTGGGTTATGGGAAGAGAGATATCTTATTAGCAAAAGGAGGGCTTTAAAACCTGGCATTTTCTTCTGTTTTAATTATTTTTAAAAGAGCTGTACTCTTGGCCACACTGTTTATTGATTATCATAAATTACAGCAGCCTAAGTCCTGTTTATTGTGTGAAAAATCCACAATTCACTAATGTTTATAATGTGTTGGTAGGCATTATAAACATTTTAATAAAATAAATGTTTGAACAATTATGCTTATATACAAAAAGTGCTTTTTGTCACTTACAGATTTTAAGAAGGTTACATATAAAAATTTAAATACCAAGATCTGATTTTTCTACAAAAGAAAGTGGTTTTGTTGTTTATTGAGCATCAAACACATAGGCATAAATCTGTCCATTTAAAAACATGAATACATGATTTTATCTCAATAGAAGGTCCACCCAGCATTCTTGGTAATACTATTTGAGCAAGAGTTTTTTTTTTTTAATTAAATGGATTTCATTGTTATTATAAAAGTGATGTATGGAGGGGTTACCTTTTCAAAAGTCAGGTAATGAGTACATTTCTTCTTGGACAATGTCATCCTTTGAGTGAGCATTTGAGACATTTTTCATGCATTGCTTCAAGTGTATAAATACCTCATCTTTCCATGTAAATAGATGAATTGCAATTCAGAAATATAAAGTAAAATGATGAAAGTCAAGTGTGCTCATCTACTGCCGAACAAAATGCAAAGTGTGTGTGTGGCTGGGGGGAACCATTCTAAACATGAAATTAATTCTTATTCATGAGTTTAAAGGATTACTCTTCCAGACCTGTATATCAGTGTCTATTCATCTTCCAAGATATTACTGGTACATCTTAGAGCAAAATTTATCTGACATTGTACATAGTATACAGTTGGAGTCTGAAACATAGAACAAAACATTTGTACCTGTAGTAATGACCTATCAATGACTTATGAAGCAACAACAAATGTGTTTCCAACTCCGTCTGTGGAGCCTCACCTAACCTTGGATGCAGAGTCAATTATCTTTATAGCTTTGAAAGTAAATGTAAAAGGCTTTGGCAGTGACCTTGCTGTAAGATTATCAAACGGAAGTGAGAACGTATGAACTATGATTGAAAGCCTATTTCTTCTGATGAATCAGTTTCATCATTTGTAACCTGTATTATCTTATAGATCATTTTAAGAAATAATTCCAAAAAGGTAATTTCAAAGATTTGTACTTTGACATGTTCCTGGATATATTTCAGAACATCAAACTATATTACGCAACTATAACTTTTAGGTCACATAATTCCCTAAGAATAAATATCTAATAATATTTGTTAATGTAACTACCTAGAACTTCAGCTTAGCATACCAATGTGTAAGCATATTGACAATATCTCAAGACATTTCTATTGTTGTTACCAGAGAACAAGCTATTTCCCTTCATGTTCTCAACAACAAAGCAGTTTCCATCTCTGCTGACTTCTGTGCTTTAACATAACTGTATCAGAAAATGTGACCAGTGTGTTAAGCAACAACCAAAAAACAAGAGTGAGCCTTACATATCCATGTATCTTAGGCAAAGGCCTTTCTACTTATATTACGTCAGTACTTGTCCTGTTGGTAACTACACTGGAGAGATTTTATTGATAGCTCCAAAAGACAGAAATGGTTGATTTACATATGCAGGTCATTGTATCTTTAATATGATATTAAATAATCTTTAATCATAAAAATTATTTATAATTATAAAAAATAACATGGGTAAATAACATTTATGTATGTTGGATGCTAAAATATAGGGCATATGGGTTCAGAACTGAAGGAATTTCAAGAGCTCTTGAGCACTTTATCTGACATGGTGTCACTTTTGTGTAGCTGTTTGGAGGAAGAGGGAGGCAGGAATGAAATAATCAGGACTGTGACCAGAGAGTAAATGCACCTTGCAGTAGAAAAGAGGCAGTTCTGGCAGAGAATGGAAGTCAGTCCAAGGCAGTGGGTTTTCCACTGAGTGGGTTTTCCACTCAGGGCACAATCTGGAGAAGAGGTGTGGTTTGGAGAAGAACAACTAGACTGTGTATCTCTAGGTAAGGTAGAAATTAAGCTTAAGCTTACAAAAATCTGGTCTCTTGCAAAATTTTTCATGAACTTTAGATATGTAAAGGTACTTTCTTGAACTAAGGTATATAGCGCTGATAACCTGGACTGAATGAAGATCTTTCTCCCTCTCTGATAGTACTTCTCATACATTGCTTCAACTGTGAAAACAATTCTTATACTCTCTTCAGCTTCCTAGTCTCCCCTTCCAATTTCTTTTTTGACGTTTGCCTTGGAAACTTCCCTTGTGTTCTCGCCTTGACTCCTTCCTATAGATTAGTTATCATATTCAATGAGCACCTAAATCTTAGCAATTTGAATTATAATGTATTTTAAGAAAATGATTTCATTTGATTTTTACTTCTCTGATTAAAATAATGCTCCTTGTCCTCTCTTAATGAGCTGCAAACTAAAAGTCTCCCTTTCCCCAAATGATACATATACCATCAAACAATTATTCCTGATATATAAATTACTGTTTCAGACAAAAAAAACTACCTACATGTTTTTGCTCAACTGAAATAAAGACACAATACTACTATAAATCTGAGTTTGTCCACAGTGCCATTTCAAACTATTTGCTTCCCTCACCTATCTTCTGCTACAACTTGCACGAGCCCCACAATGCCGACAAATATGAAGCTGTCTGATGTATTGGGACTCAGTTTTCTCATCACCCCCCAAAAAAATGTCCATCTTCTCTTATTCTAATAATATTATCTTACTCCATATAATAGCACTTCTGTAATGAGTAATTCTTTGCTACTTAAAAAATTATTATTATTTATTTATTTGTCCTGGGCCTTGGACTCAGGGCCTGAGCACTGTCCCTGGCTTCTTTTTGCTCAAGGCTAGCACTCTGCCACTTGAGCCACAGTGCCACTTCTGACCATTTTCTATATATGTGGTGCTGGGGAATCGAACCCTGGGCTTCATGTATACAAGCAAGGCAAGCACTCTTGTCACAAGGCCATATTCCCAGCCCAAATCTTTGCTATTATCCAGCTTTATGTTGTAAGTTTCCCATTAAATATTTAATTATCTTTTCTCTAAAAGCTCTGATCATGACTTTTCTTTCCATACTAGTACCTACTTGAATATTTATTTTCTAACTTTTTACTTTCAGGTGGGTTCTGGTGGCTCATACCTGTAGTCATAGCTGCTCAGGAAGCTATCTGAGAAGCTATGTAGAAAGCCAAACCAAGCAGAGAAGTCTTGGAGACTCAAATTTCTAATTAGTCATTAAAAAGCCAGAAGGAAAGTCAGTGGCTCATGCCTATAATCCTAGCTACTCAGGAAGCTGAAGTCATTGAGGTCTGGCTTCAGAGCCAGCCTGGGCAGGAAAAAGTGCCTGAGAATCTTATCTCCAATAAATCACAGAAAACAAGTTGGAAGTGGCACTATGGCTCAAGTGGTAGAGGCAGAGCCTTTACCCAAAGAAGCTCAGGGACAGGGCTTAGGCCCAGAGTTCAAGCCCCAGGACCAGCAAGAGCAAATGAACAAAAAACAGTAATAGAAGTGTGGTTCAAGTACCAATCTCAAGCAAAGATGCCATGCAAGGGCAGGGAACCCTAAATTCCCCAATGCTAGTAAACACACACACACACACACACACACACACACACACACACACACCATATATAAATTTTAGGGAGTGATTATAATATTGTTATAACTTTTCTCCTCACATAGGGAATCACACAGTATCTCCTTATGGTTTCTATGACGTATAAGTTCAGAGAAAGGGGAAAAGTGTTTTTCCACAAAGCACTTTCTAGAATTGTCAATAACTTTTGCTACTTATAAGACTAAATCTAATTATCTTATTTTTACTAACAACTTTGTTTATTTGACATTCAGATCTTTATTAGTGATAACATTTTTCTGTAAGTGTTCTTTGTTGTTTGAAATAAGTATTCTTACATTTGTGTGTACCCTATCTCAACTACTTACCATCTTCAGTAAATTCTTTCCTGTTTAGATTTCTACCTCATTATCCTAATCTGCCATTGGAGTGTTTCCAGATCATTTAGGGCAGGATTTCCTTTCTCTTTTATAGTCACAACAGTGTATCACTTACTTGGTATTTAGGAATATATTATTTGGTGACAAATAATGTTATGGTAACAGAACTTTTTATAGACATATTGAAGAAGGAATACTGTGCAATGATATTTCCTCAGCCACAAGCATTAGAGAGTCTCAAAACTATTTTCTGCTTTATCTTAAGACATAATAAACTTTGAAGCAGTTTAGAATTCATTATTTAGTGAGCAACATTAATTTCTATTAATTTGAAGAAATTAGTAGAGAAGCACTTTGTTTATAATATAAATACCTTGTTTGGAAATAATTTGCCTGGCATAGTACTCTAGGTATTTAAACACATTGAAGTTTTTCTTCCTGATGCTATAAAATGATTATTTTCTCTTCATTAAGCTATGATGATTTTGACTAAGAGCATTTAAAACAAAGTACTGCAAGAAAAGTTACACCCTGTCTATGAAATTCAAAGGGAAATCATCTAAAATTATGCAAATCCTGCCAACTTTAGACTACACCTTAATCAGTTATGCAGTGTCTGTAATTTCTTCCATCCGTAAGATACACTTTTTGATTGATTTTGCAGGTATTTATGTGCAGAATGAACATTAGAAATAAGATCATGAGTGATTTTTAGTCAGGTTTTCTAATATTATGTTATTTTATAATACATGAAATATTGAATAGATAATTGGAAATGAAATATTGCTTCCATTAAATTTATAACCTGAGAGCATTCATTGGTGCAAACAAATCTAAGGTAATAAATATTTTAAAATTACAAGGCTAAATCTAATGGAGGGAAAAAGAAAAGTATAATGTAATATATGCAGTGCTTTTTCAAATCAGTTTTCTACTGGCTCTATTAATAACAGAACTCTCATATTACTCAAAACTCTTTATCCTTAGCAGTGATATTTATAAAACTACCTTATATTTTTACTTCAGTTTATTTATATACCATTTCTTCTCAGTGTCTCCTTTTCTCCCCCTTTCTTCCTCCCCCTCTTCATTCTCATTTACTCCTTTTCCTCTCTCCTTTTCTCACTCTTGTACACACACCAGTACAGACCAATAAATAAATTAACCTTTGGATTAGATAATGCTGGCATAGTTTTGTTCGTTGATGTGAGTGATGATTGCCAAAGGTGATATTTATCTACAGTTACACAGCTAATTTGATCTAGGGCTTAAACACAAGTTTCTCAATACACATTCTTTTTATGTTATCAAGCAAGACCTCCCCTTCGTTCTTTATTTTTTGGAATTCTAAAAGATAATCAGATCACAACTGAATCTCCCTTTTTTCTGCTGATCATCTGGTTGTGATTTCTTCCATGTAAGCTGCCACAGTCAGTGCTAGAGCACAAAGTATTCAGTGATATTAAATAATAATGATAGTGACACTATAAAACTAGCAATATTGATGTAATTATTCAGTGATACTTCTATCAAATACAAACAAAAGAGGAACCTAATTGTGTTAAGGTGTTTGATTTTGACAATGGGGGGGATGGGAAAAGAAAATAATAAAACCCAATTTTTAAGTTATTTTAAAATGTGTTTCCTCTTGTGGCTGATTAATAAAAATCAGCTCCTTTGACTACTGCCTCATTTTTTGTTTCCACTTAAAGGGTAATAAACTGTAACATCATTTTGTTTGTTTCAGGATTGTAGCAATGATAATGATATAAAATACTCAATCCAAGCCATTACAATAACAGTTAAATGAGGTGCCTTAGCAAGAAGCTTTAAGTTGTCTTATTGATCAAGTGCTCAGACACCAGATGCAGGAACTGTGTATCAATTTTTAAGAATTCTTATAGAAAATTTACATCCTTCCAGCCCCAAAGGAAAACCTTTGTGCATGGCACTTGGGCTGGCAGTGATTGCCAGGAGTCTGGGAGGTTGCTATTAATGAGGATTCCTGCTGTTTGCCACACGTGGTGATTTATCACCTTCACTTCCCTGAGTGGGAGGAGGTCAGATGAGACAGAGGAAACCATTCATTCAAAGGTGGCATTTCTCCTTCCATAGACAGCACTTTAAAATATAGTAATTCATACTTAATTAATGGCTGTCTTTTGTGGTATTATGGTTCTGTGCACTGAGGTTTTCATTATAAATGGCTACTTTGTAATGTAATTATTCAGTGATATTACCATCAAGGTTAGAAGGGTACCAATGCAATAAGGGCTGCTCTCCCTTGAGGAAGAAACTAGCTAAAGCATCAAGGTTTATTCGATGGATAAAGAAAGATTATGGAATCTTGTGCTTTAAAATGCCATGCTAACTATTGTTACTTTCCTGGAATCTAATTCATAGTAAGTGACATTTGCTTATTGTTTTCTTTCATTAACATTTATGAAAGCATACAAACATTCTATAGCTCTAATAGATGAGATACTTAGCAAGGCTTTATTGATTTCTGTTATCTTTACAAGGCAGCTCAATAATAAATATTAGGTGTTTAAAATGAAACACCAAATATGGTTTTCCCAGTACTGGATTGCTTTATCTTTTACACTTGAAATTTATAGGAATCAGAAATAAATTTATCACATATAAGGTATTTTTTTCATGTAACACAAAAGTACCAAATATATACCCTGCATGTTCTTGAAGTATCTCATTAATTAGGCAGTAAGTTCAACAGAGAGCAATGTTTCTTTGATAATATTGAATAATTACATGAAGTATGTATCATGCTCTTTGATTTCTGGAACTGTAAAAAGAATAGATAAGATGAAAGAGAAAGAGGGAGAGACAGAAAAATGAATTTTCACTTTCTTTTTTATTCCAAACTATGTATTCTGATTTCAAATGTTTGGTCACTGAGTTTAATATTTTCCTCCAGACATAGTTCCTCTTGCAAATATAATTTTTCCTCCAGACATAGGTCCTCTTGCAAACATTACCCTGCCCATTAGAGACAAATTATCATCTCATCACATGGAGCCGAAACAGAAGTCATGTGAGAAACACATTTATACCTCCTCTAACACTACCCAGAGTACTTCTGGTAAGTATAGTTTTGCCCCATTCTGCACTCTAGCCACAATATCTATTCATTGCACTTAGATACAGCATCAGGAAAGCTCCTTCCCTCTTTTTTTCTCATTTATTTATTTATTTATTATTTATATTTATTTTTTTTTTGGGGGGGGGGTCAGTCCTGGGCCTTGGACTCAGGGCCTGAGCACTATCCCTGGCTTCTTTTTGCTCAAGGCTAGCACTCTGCCACTTGAGCCACAGTGCCACTTCTGGCCGTTTTCTGTATATGTGGTGCTGGGGAATTGAACCCAGGGCTTCATGTATATGAGGCAAGCACTCTTGCCACTAGGCCATATTCCCTGCCCTCATTTCTTTATTGTTAAAGTGATGTATAGAGGGGTTACAGTTTCATACTTAAGGCAGTGAGTGCATTTCTAATCCAACTTGTTACCTCCTCCCTCATTTTCCTCCCCTCCCCTTTCCCACACCCTTCCCCTTCCCCCACCATGAGTTGTACAGTTGGTTAACACCATATAGTTTTGTAAGTATTGCTGCTGCATTGGTTGTTTTTTTTAATCCTTTGTCTCTCCATTTTGGCATTCCCTTTCCCTTCCCTAGTTCCAATATATGTATATACAATATCCAGGGTACTAAAATCAATTACACTGATATCAGGGGATACCACAGGAAAGAAAGACAAAAGAAAAAGGGCATAATTTCACATGGTATGTTGAAAATAGCAACAACAATGATAAACCACTTGTTTCCAAACTTGGAGTTCATTTCGCTTAGCATCATCATATGTGTTCATATGGACATAGTTATTGAGCTACTATAATCTTCTGCTAGGATTGTCCTAGACATGTACTAATTATTCACAATGAGGGAAACCATAGAGTCTATGTTTCTTTGGGTCTGGCTCATTTCAAATAGTATTTTTTTCCAAGTCCTTCCATTTCCTTACGAATGGGGCACTGTCGTTCTTTCCAATAGAGTCATAGAATTCCATTCTGTATATGTATCACATTTTCTTGATCCACTTATCTACTGAGGGGAATCTGGGTTGGTTCCATATTTTAGTGATGACAAATTGTGCTGTGATACCACCAGCAAAACTATGTCCTTTTCTGTTTTATGTAGTATTGCAGCTATCAACAAAGAATGACATGGTTCTTGATTTAACAATTAAAATTTAGGTAACATATTGTTTACATGTTTGAGGAGTCAAGTTAGGATCCCATTGCATTTAATTTTCATGTATCCTTAGGATATCTAGAAACAGTGATCAATTTCATTATTTTTGGTAGTCATGATGGTTTGGTGGTGTACTGGTCGCAGATTTTGTGAAATGCTCTTTAATTTGGCCTATTTTTGTTATTTCTTCAAGATTAGCCAGTAGTTATCACTTTTATGAATAAGTACTTCAGAGATAAGGTCTTCTTAAAACAATATGTAAACAATGTATCCATCAACATCCTCACCAGTATGAGTTTGCACATGTGGTAGCACATGAATTGCCCAAAATTCTCTACTATAAAGTGATTATTTCACCTTCCATACTCTGTCACCTAGATTTTAGTCATTAAAGATAGCCCTTGTTAGCAATCTTTGGTGTTTCATAATTGTTATTGAGTCTACTTGATGCAGATTAATCATTCTTAGGGAGAAAAACATAAGCATATAATTAAATATAGATAAGATGACAGGGGTAACAACAGCTCAAATGATAAATTATGCACACACACATATATATGTATATATACATATATATGTGTGTGTTTTTTCAACATTCTCAACCAGGGATTTTTTTTTGTGATAAGTCATTTTGCTATGTTTAAAGATATTTGAAAATGGCCAGAGGATGGAGGGCAGAGCTACTGGTATATGGTGGGTAAAAAGGATGTCACTAAACTTCAGACAGTATATGAACAGCAATTCAAAATGAAGAATTATTCAACCAAATATTTTAACTGAGAAAAAGTTGAAAAACCTTGATTTATAGTCAAAGCATACTACACACACACACACACACACACACACACACACACACACACACCACACACACACACACACATTTTATAGTAATCCTGACTGGAGTTTGTTTCATAAAACATAATGTCTAAATTGAATTAAACAAATACTAGCTAAAAGTGCTAATATAAAAATATTGTTTCCATAGGTAAAGACATCAAATCTAATAACACTATAATATAATTGTGTTATCTGTCTTTTCTGTGAAGCAAATGCCAAGATGAGATTGAACATAACAGCTACTTATTGGTGCCAATGCTTGCAAAGGCTGAAAGGGAAGGAGCCTGAGAAGCTGGAATCTTTATACCCTGAAACATCTTTCTCCTTTCCTCCAGAGCTAGGAAAATAAGTGGGATGTACATAGAAAACAAGACTATCCAGTGATGTTTACTTGAGTAGTCACTGCAAAATTATTAAAGCTACTGAATTTTTAGTAGGAAATAAAAAGAAAGGGGATACACATTTGTATTTCTATCCACAGAATTATACAGTAAGTATGAATGGCCATTCATCATTATGTAAATGCTGCTAACTCAAAGTAACCAACAACAAGTATAAGCATTGTGAGATCCAAACTACATGGTCCGCCAAGCTTCCAGGAACAATTACAGGGCACCAGCCTCACAGGTGCCCAATTATAGCCATGAAGCCGCTGGGCTCACATGATCCCCACATCTGTACAAGTCCCATTCAAGGATGGTTTACAGTAGATTTTATTACAGCTTTCATGTTGTACCAGTGGCTCAGCACATACCATGCTAATACTATCAGGAAATAACCAAATGAAGACCAGACAGCCAAAATACTTGTTTGAACACAACAGAATTGATAAAGTTCCAATTTATGTTGTGATGCCAATTACTGGTTAGTACTGCTATCATATAAATATACTCTTCATATATATATATATATATATATACATATATATTGCACATAATACTAACGTGATACTAATACAATGTTAACAATTTATTTTTAAACGTACTTGCATGCTGATTTTATACTAACTACACCTTTCAGAACAAAACTACTCAACTACAGTATTTTATAATTTTAATGTACTCTTCTCATTGTTCTTAGGTGGTAGTATTAAATATGTCAAATACAAAAATATAAAAATGTCAAACAAAAAACTGGGTGTGCAGCAAACCTGAAGATTTTACTATTTTCGCCCTGGGTTTGATTCCCCAGCATCACATATATAGAAAACGGCCAGAAGTGGCGTTGTGGCTCAAATGGCAGAGTTCTAGCCTTGGGCAAAAAGAAGCCAGGGACAGTGCTCAGGCCCTGAGTTCAAGGCCCAGGACTGGCAAAACAACAAAACAAAACAAAAAACATAAAAAGTTCTTTTGAAAATTTCAATTACATCAATAACAGCTTTTATGACCTATATACTAAATGGAAAATGTCATTCCATGCTGAAATACAAAAAATTATCTGCATTTTCTTAAGAACATAGTTTATTACCTATTAAGTAGATCGATAAATTACTAATTTTTAAGTGAGTGCAAGGAAACCTAAAACTTGATCATCTAAGGTAGAAAATAATATAAAATAGATCATTATGAGTCTGGTCAAAAAGCACATCTGTGCAGACAGATTCACTCATGCAGAAACATGCTCTCTAGCTTATTTCACAAAGATGGTTTTCATGGATCTTTTTCCATAAACAATACTGTTTTACTGTATATATAAAGTGTTCCCACAAGAAGGCTATATTAACATATGAATAAGGTGGTTCCCTTTGTTTCATTTTGTATATTTACAGGTGTTGAGTTTGAACTCAGGATCTCCTGCTTTGTAGGGTAAGTACTCTAGCACTAGAGCCATGTCCTCAGCTTTTTCTTTTTTATAGCTTTAGTAATTTTTTTAATGGGTCTCATCTTTTAGATCTGGCCATCCTGGGATGGTGATTATCTCACCTACACTTCCCACTGGGACTGCCAATGTTAGCCACCATGCCCAGGCTGGTTTTGAGATGGGGTTGCTAAAGTTACCTGGGCTGGACTTCAACTGTGACCATCCTGAACTCTGCCTGTCAAGTATCTGAGATGACAGATGTGAGCCATTGTGCTTGGATTGTATTTTCTCATATGACTCATCATTTAATGTCTGTGGTTAAAAATAACACCCAAAGGGTTGGAAATTGATATTTCCTAAGTGCCCTTTACTCTTGCCACAAGCACATTTGAATGACTCTTCTGACACTAGAATTGTGTTTTTAACATGCAAGCTGGTAACTCAGCCCACTGTCCCAACTACTTTATTTGACCTCCATCATTGTGCAGAAATGAAACCTTTTGTTATGGCGTGTAAATCCATGCCAAATTTGTCTTAGTGATTTAGTGCCTTTAATTCCCAGGATTCTCTTAAACTACTCTTTGTTGGTAAGCAGATCAACCCACAGCCAGACATGTATGTACATTGTAACATTGTGTTTTCTGCCAGGAATGTGTCTCTTCATCTGTGCTCACAGTCACCTTACATCTCTATTCAATTTGTAGGTCTCAGTTAAAATATTATTTCTTAGGTACTTCTTAGCTGTTCAGAAGACAAGTGAAATAAATTATAAACTACCTCTTTTGTTCTCACAGAAAGCCAAAATATTTTCATACATAGATATACTTATCTATGCATATATTCATATTCATATATCCTTATCTACACACACACATATATTTTATATAGATATAAAATTGAAATGCAATAGAATGGTAAAACTCAGTCAACTCAAGTCTAGTCAATGGATAAATAAGGATTATTATCCCATCCAGTTCAATTAAGTAACAAAACATCAGGTTAATAAACTTGTTCAACAACTCTAGAATGTGGTTTGGAGGTTCCTCAGAAGGCTAAACATAGAGCTCCCCTATGACCCAGCAGCCCCACTCTTGAGCATCTACCCAAAAGATTACAAGCAAGACTACACTAAAGCCACCAGCGCAACAATGTTCCTCACAGCACAATTTGTCATTGCTAAAATATGGAACCAACCCAGATGCCCCTCAGTAGACAAGTGGATCAGGAAAGTGTGGTACATATACACAATGGAATTTTATGCCTCTACCAGAAAGAATGACACTGCCCCATTCATAAGGAAATGGAAAGACTTGGAAAAAATCATACCTAGTGAAGTGAACCAGACCCAAAGAAACAAGGACTCTATGGTTTCCCTCATAGGGAATAATTAGTACATGTTTAGGTTAGTCATAGCTGAGGATGTTTAGGTTAGTCATAGCCCAATAGCTATGCCCCTATGAATACATATGTAACATATGAATACATATGTTAAGTGAAATGAAGTTCACATTATGGAAACTAGTGGTATATCATTGTTGTAATTATTTTCAACATGGCATGTGAATACTGTTAGGTCCTCTCCCTGAGGGCTACATGCAGATGCCCCTACCTCATTAAGTCTCCACCCAGTTACCTGGGTAACCTGCAGACCTGGAGGCAGTTACCTCCCCTTTCCCTGAGGTCACCTCCTAATCCACCTGGCCACACCCCTTGCCCCTGCCCTAAATAAAGCAGGGCTGGGTGGGGGTTCCTCTCTCTCTCTCCCCCCCCTCTCTTCCTTCTCTCGGGCCATGGATCATCTTGGCCACAGGCCAGCAGTTCGGTAATAAACGTTCTCTCCTGCCTGAATACCGCGTGGTGTTCTCCTTTACCAGCTACCTACTTTAAAAACCTAACAAATACATGCTCTTTTTTGCTTAATTTTCTCTTGTATTCCCTTCCCATGGTTTTACTCCTGATATCACTGTATTGATCTTAGTACCCAGGATACTGTATATGTGTGTATTAGAACTAGGAAAGGGAAAGGGAATACTAAAATGAAGAGACAAAGGATCAAAAGACAAACCATTCCAAAAGCAATGCTTACCAAACCATTTGGTGTAAACCAACTGTACAACTCATGGTAGGGAGAAGGAAAGGGGGAGGGGGTATGCAGGGGGAAATGAGGGAGGAGGTAACAAGTTGGATAAGAAATACACTCACTGCCTTACATATGAAAACTGTAACCCCTCTGTACTTCACTTTGACAATAAAGATGAAAGAAAAAAAAAACAGGTTAGCTTATACCACAATCACCCTATGAACACATTTGTTTTAAAACATTACAGGATCATTTACTATGGTTCCTACCATTCTAGGAAAAAGATATTTAAGTAATTGGTTCAGCATTTCCTCAAAGGCCTAATCAGTTATTCATTTTGTTGGAACTTGAAGGTGACATGTTGTATAAAAATGTGTCATTTATGGTGACAACCTAAAAGTTACTGTTAAAGACTATCAATAGTATTAATTGGATGATTAGTAAGTCAGACTTTTGCATATTAAGTCTTAAAAGAACTTAAATTGTTTATTCATTATATTTTAAATTTGAGTTCATGGCTCTAAGGTTTCTTTCTCTCTTAAAATTGTAAACCAGGGAATAAATAGATAAATCCTGAAGAACTTCATTTTAATTACATTATTACTGATTAATTCCTTTAAAATTAATTTGTTCCAATGTACTTTATAAATCCTCTTTTAAATTGAATGATTCACACTAAAGCAAAAAATGTCATGCACTGACAGGATCAAAGTTTGACAGCACCATTGCCTTTGTTGTTAAATATCAGTTGCAATTAAACAAATTATGTTTATATGTAGTAAGCACTATGAAAATGCACCATTAGAAAATGAAGTGAAAGGAGCATAGATTTCATAAAAATGTAAAAGACCAATATCCTGAAATATTTAAAAAATCTAAATCCTGATTTTATCCTAATGACAGGTAATTAACAGATGAAAAAAATATAAACTACTATAAACCAAACTTAATATTTCACAGTATCTGGAAGAGGCTACCAAAACCACTTTATTTAGCTCTAAGCCTTCTGACAAATATAACATTTGCCATAAGGCAATTAAAGCAAATGGAAGTGAGTTTCAAATGGAAAAACTATTTAGAAAAGGACCTCAAGAATCCAATTTGTCACACTCTAATATAGAAAGAAATGGTTTGAAAGTGTCTAAAGTAGAGAAACTCTTAGTAGTAATTCTGAGAGGCAGAGGGAGTGGACACAGTTCAGTACACAGAATGATACAGGATAAGCAATGTACAAAAATTTGGTAAAATTGGAATATAGGAAAAAAATCTGTCAGAAATGGAAATTTATTTTTGTGAGAACCCAAAACTTGAAAATGGGTAAATGAGGCATATAAAACCATGTATTTCCTTCTTAGGAAAAATAATCAGGAACTTACCAACTGCAAATTCAATATGAAAGAAAAAATTTAGGCTTTACTTCCTCAATATTTATCCTGTACATATAAAACTTTTGATGTGCTTATTCAAATTATTATTACCATAGGATAAGTTTGAATATATTTTAAGTTTATAAAGACTCAGACATGTGCCAACTGTCGTATTAGTTATATTAGACAACAGTAATAAGAATTGTACATCTTAACAGGCCTCATTTGACTCTCTATGACAAATGGAAAATTATATATGTCAGAACAAACAATACTTTACTATTTGGAAGTAGCATGGTCCATGTAATTATTCCTACAGAAAAAATTTAGCTATTAATAATTTAAATTTACTTTTAAACTATAATTTCTCTATTTATTTTAGTCATGTATTGTAACTCATAAACTACTACACATGTTATTGGCTTTAACTGCCTTTAAGAAGGGAAATTGGTATCATAAAGTATGTGTCAGTCATTTTCCATCTTATCTCCCAACTGGTTGAGATTCTACAATTCTGTCCATTCCAGCCTGCCTATACCTTGAGCATAGATGGGTCTACCAGGAAATAAACCCACTTTCCTTAGAAATAGGCCAGAGTTTGAAGAACTTCATAGAATATGATGATTATGACAGCCTGAATTCTTGTCACAAAGAGTAAACAGAACATTTTAGTTCTGTTCAGAATTCAGAAACAATGATTTTAGAATGATGGAGAAAAACATTAAAACTACATGACTGTGATGACACAGATTCAGTGATGATGCACCATGAGTAAACAGTTGTAACTGAAAAAAAAAAAAACAACCTGCAGCTACTTATGAATTTAAAGACCTTGAATTTTAAATGGCTTATGAAGAAGTTCCATGTCCCTTGACCTTCTCTTATTACCATTGCCTAGTGAACCTTTACAAGATGAATGGTGCATATCTTTGTCTATGACAGTCTATTTAGCAATCACAACATTTCCTATAAGTTAGATAAATTGACCAGTCACTTTACAAGAAAGAAGGCCAGCATCAATTGCAGCAAAGGTCACTCAATCCAGTTTTGTTCTGTATTAAATTGTCATCACATCTGAACAGCAATTTCATCAATAACATGCCTAACTAAGATGTTCTAAAATTTAGAAATCAACTGCCTCCCCAAGGGACAATTGAAGTAGGTAAGTAAAACACAAGTTTCCAGGGCAAACTTAAAGTGTGTGAAACTAGAAACCATCCTTTCCCAAGATCCTCATTTATCATTTAGAGATGACTTTTAGAAATAACTCTATTGGCTCAAACATTTATCCTTACAGAGATTGAACAAGTGACTGTCAAGTCAATGCTGTAAAATAGTTTGACTTTCTCTACCAAGCTAAGCAATGAATATATATGAAAGAGACAAAAGACAGTATCAGAGTGAAGATGTAATTCAACAGAAGAGGGCTTACCTAGCACATGCAAGGTTCCCAGTTCAATCCCAAGCACAGAAATTCAACAACAAAGAAAATATATTTGAGAAGCCTGCTACACATATCTCCAGGATAACCAATATTAATTCTTCCACAGATTAAATGCTATGAAGCACAGAACATAGACAGCCCAGGCAATGCAGTAGTTTCAGTCTCAGCCTACACAAGATTGACAAACACATTGCTAAAAAAGACATTTTGAGAAATCAGGAAATTTGAAAGCTGCTATTGAATTAATGATGTCGTGTGTGTGTGTGTGTGTTTGAGTGTGTGTGTGTGTGTGTGTGTGTGTGTGTGTGTGTGTGTGTGTGTGTTTGCTGGACCTAAGGCCTGAACTCTTGGGCTCTGTCCCTCAAATTTTTTTTTCTCTCGAGGATAGTGCTATAGTACTTGAGCCTCAGCTCCACTTTGGCTTTTTGATGGTTAATCAGAGAGGAGTAAGAGATGGAGCTAGAGACAGTTAATCAGTCTCATGGACTTTTGTGCCCAGGCTGGCTTGAAATGATGATTCTCAGATCTCAGTTGTCTGAGTACCTAGGATTATAGGAGTGAGCCACTGGCACTCAGCTGATAATGTCTTCTTGTTAGCATCAATTTTACAAAGAAGGATTCATTGTACTATTTTCTTTTTGCTAGTCCTGAGATTTCAACTCAGAGCCTGAATCATGTCCCTGAGATTTTTGGGCTCAAAGCTAGAGCTATACCATTTGAGCAACAGCTCCACTTCCAGCTTTTTCTGAGTAGTTTACTGGAGCTACAAATCTTATGGTGTTTCCTTCCAAAGATTGCTTCAAATCACAGTCCTCAGATCTGCACTTCATGAGTAGCTATGATTATAGGCATGAGCCACTGGCACCTAGTCATTGTGATATCTTCATATATGCACATAAATTACTTTCAATTTGGGTAGGCTTTTCATGTCCACTAATTGAAACAGTTTCATTTTAGGGTAATTCTTTTATATTCAAATCTATTGAATATAGATCAAGAGGTAATATAATTATGCATGGTAAATAAAGATTATTAGTGTTAATATTCTATTTAAAATACCAAAAACTATGTAAAGAAGTCCAGTAAGATCAAGTTCTCCCAATGAACATTTAAAATGTGTTCAATAAGCTGGACACTGAGTCTCACCTTTGTAATCCTAGCTAAGAGGAGGCTGAGATCTGAGAATCTCAGTTCAAAGCCTGCCTGGGAAGGAAAGTTTGTGAGTCACTTACCTCCAATTAACCACCAAAAATCCAGAAAGGGAGCTCTGTGGTTCAAGTGGAAGAGAACTAGCCTTGAGCAAAATAACTAATCCACAATGCCTAAACCCAAGACCTGTGTGCAAACTCTACTACTGGCACACACACACAAAAGTGCACAGAGACAAGTGGTTCTTTTCAAATAAATATCCCATAATACTCTGCTTCTTAAAATTTTTCCTCATAAGTCAAATTTTGCAAACTGGAGTCAGGGCAGAGAGGAGGGAGAAAGCGGGAGAAAATGATGGAGAGGTAACAATGTTCAACAAAAATTGTAGTCATTTCCTTACTTCTATAACTCTAAGTCCTCTGTACACCATGTTTACAATTTAAAATAATAAATAAACATATATTCAACCATTGACCATTATGAGATAAAAATTTAAAAATTCGTGACATATGAAAATGTCCCACAGATACGTTTATATGTATTTTTGTTCAATTATTAAAGTCAACATTAGAATTTTTCATTGATGAAACTGCTGTATAATTGCACTTTAGGAACTTCTAATAAGAAAGGTGAATAAATGATCAAATATTCAAAGGGCTTTAATTTAGTTCTTATTAGAGAAAGTACATAGTGGAAATACAGATTATAAACCCATGGAAAAGAAATAGTAGAAAATTTCTGGCATGTGAAAAGTTAGTATTCCTTTAAAATTTTACTCCTAAGTAAAAAGAAAAAAAATATGTGTACTACAAAATAGCTTGTATGAATAGTGACATTTGGAAATTTGGTAGTGCATAGCAGTTACTCTCAGATTATTTTATGCAATGATGTTTCAAATACCAGTGAGTATTTCTTCTTTTTGAGTGACAGATGGTTCTAAATTTCATCTAGAAGATCACTTGACTATTTTAAAGATGTGTACTAATGATGCCAAATTTATTTCAAAAGAAATACTGTAGATAACAAATTATAATCATTTATACTGTGACTCACAGAGGAATAAATAAGAATATCAAGGAATCCTGAGGCTGAGTAGGGGTCAGTGAACCAAGTATGTGTTCTTTGATAAGGGACCATTACATGTTTGTGTGGATATAAAGAAGGACATCTGAGACACTAAAAGATGTTGGTGACTAAAATCACATACATTCCTCATAAATTTAGCTGTTAAATGTAAAGTCAATGCTTAACAACGATAGTATTGGAGAACTAATTAATAATCATGATAGACAGTGAGAAATGACTTAACTAGGAAAATAATAAATTATCACTAAAAGGGAAAATAGTAAACATATTGATTATGAAGTACGGGAATTTCTTCATTGTAAAATTATAAATATCATTAACGAGAAAAACATCACATAAAGTACTTAATTAAAAAGTCCTTTGTTAATAATAAGAAACAAGAAATCAATAGATCAAAGGAAAAAAATGAACAAATGGAGTGAAGGTACCATTCACAAAAATGTACACACTGATGCCAGGAAGTGAACAAAAATTACAAATCTCTGCTAGCCTAATACTGTCAAATAAGACAATACAGCTCTTCAATAATAAAATTATCCAAATTTGAAATATTCTTGGTAATTCATTTAAATTTTTTTTAATTTATTATTTTATTGTCAAAGTAATGTATACAGGGGTTACAGTTGCATACCTAAGGCAGTGAGTACATTTCTTATCAAACTTTGTGCCTCCTCCATCACTTTTCTCCCACCTTGCCCCACTACCCAGTTCCCTCCCCACCTTTCCCTGAAATGTACAGTTGGTTTACAGCATATTGTCTATTGCATTGGATTGCTAATGATATATGCAAATATTGATGAAGGTGGCAATCAGATACTGCTAGCAAGGGTGTACATTAAAATTTTTTGTAATTATTTTTCAGAAATTTTGTAGAACAACTTTCCAAGAATATTATTTTGTCTTTTAAAAGAAAACGACACTTAGAACAAAATGTAGCAATATATTAAATGAAATGATTCAGTCTCAGAAACACAAATTGTGTAAAATTTCAAG
The DNA here is from genome assembly GCF_023159225.1 of Perognathus longimembris pacificus. NCBI lineage: Eukaryota > Metazoa > Chordata > Mammalia > Rodentia > Heteromyidae > Perognathus > Perognathus longimembris. Next base: position 123,603,535 of record NC_063162.1, read on the forward strand.
AATTAACTCATATAAATGGACAATAAAATTTTATTAATAATAAGGAATGTTTCTTTGAGAATTTGTTTTGGAGGAACTTAATTTTTTGGGTTCTGTGTGTATTTTAGATATGAGGCCCTGCCCTTGTCTGTTGTATGGCCAGTGAAGATCTTCTCCCAGTCTGTGGGCTTTCTATTTTTCTTGCAAGCTATGTCGTTTGCCACGCAGAAGCTCTGAGGTTTGATGCAGTCCCATTTGTCCAACCTTTCATTTGCTGTGTTTCTGGGTCTTCCCCCCCACCCCCCGCCCCCACCAGTCTTGGGGCTTGCACTCAGGGCCTAAGCACTGTCTCTGGCTTCTTTTGCTCAAGGCTACCTACCAATCTACCACTTGAGCCACAGTGACACTTCCTGCTTTTCTGTTTATATTGTGCTGAGAAATCGAACCCAGGGTTTCATGCATGGGAGGCAAGCACTCTACCGTTAATCCATATTCCCAGCCCATGTTTCTGGATCTTCATTAAGAAAGTTTCAACTTGTGCCAAAGAGCTCAAGTCTTTCTCCTATTCCTTCCTGCAATGTTTTCAGGATATCTGATTTTACCTTATTTGGAATTGATTCTTGTGCAGGGTAATATATAACGGTCTAGCTTTAGTTTTTTACAAGGCACTATTTGTTGAAGAGGCTGTCTTTTGGGCTGGGAATATAGCCTAGTGGCAAGAGTGCTTGCCTCATATACATGAAACCCTGGGTTCCAGTCCTTAGCACCACATATACAGAAAATGGCCAGAACACACAGCCACTGTGGCTCAAGTGGCAGAGTGCTAGCCTTGAGCAAAAAGAAGCCAGTGACAGTGCTTAGGCCCTGAGTCCAAGAACCACAAAGGGCAAAAAAAAAAAAAAAAAACGAGGCTGTCTTTCTTACAGCCTATATTTTTTGCTCCTTTATCAAAGATTAAGTGGCCATAGGTCTGCAGGTTCATTTCTGGGTCTTCATGTCTATTCCACTGGTCCTCAGGCATGGTCTTGTGCCAGTACCAAACTCTTTTTATTACTATATCTTTGTAAGAGAGTTTGAAGTTTGGTATTGATATTCCTCCAGCACTGTTCTTCCTGCTAAGGACTGTTTTTTCTATTTGGGGTCTTTTATTGTTCCATACAAATTTTTGGTAGATTATTTCTTCTATTTCATTAAAGAATGGTGTTGGGATATTAATGGGTATTGCATTGAATTTGTAGGTAGCCTTTGATGGCATTGCCATATTCATGATGTTAATCCTCACAATCCAAGAGCACGGAAGGTTTTTTCCACTTCCTTAATTCTGTTTAATTTCCTTTTTCAGGTTTTTTTCCCCCCCAAAACAAATCCTCAAAGAAACAATTCTCCCCTTAATAAATGGAATAAAAACTTAAAGAGAAACTTCTCTGAAGTGGAAGTGAGAATGGCCAAGAGACACACGAAGAAGTGCTCAACATCCCAGGCCATAAAAGAAATGCAAATCAAAACAACATTGAGATTCCAGTTCACCCCAATAAGAATGTCCATTATGGATAAAAGTATAACAGTAGTTGTTGGTGGGGATGTAGCCTAAAGGCAACACTACTACACTATTGGTGGGAGTTTAACCTTGTTCAACCACTCTGGAAAGCAGTGCGGAGATTCCTCAAAGGGCTAAACATAGAGCTCCCCTATGACTCAGCAACCCCACTTCTGAGCACTTGCCCGATGGATCAAGAACCAGGCCATATTAATGCTACTACCACAACCATGTTCATGGTAGCATTATTTACCAAAGCTAAAATATGGAAGCAACACAAATACCCTTCAGTAAATGAATGGATCAAGAAATTGTGGTATACATACACAATGGAATTCTATGCCTGTATGAGAAAGACTGACATTGCCCCATTCATAAGAAAATGTTAAGACATAGAAAAAAGTAATACTAAGTGAAGTGAGCCAGACCCAAAGAAACATAAACACTATGGTCTCCCTTATTGGTAATAATTAGTCTAGGAAAGTCCTAGAAAATGATCACAAGAGCTCAATAGCTATGTACATATGATCATATAAGATGACACTAAGAGAAATGAACTCCAAAATATGGAAATAAGTGGTTTGTCATTGAGGTTATTTTCAATGTACTACGTGAAATTATTTCTTTTTTTTTTTCTGTTCATCTTCCCTACGATTTAGCCTCTGTTGTCAGTGTATTTGATTCTGGTAACCTGACTATTTTATATATGTCTGTCTGAATTAAGGAAAGGAAGGGGGACATTAAAATGGTGAGACAAAGGGTAAAAGGCAAAACAATGCAGCAGGAATACTTACAAGATGATATATTATTAACTAACTATACACCTGGGGAGGGGGGATTGGAGAGGAGGGAAGATTGGAGAAAAATGAGGGATGGGGTAACAAATTGGACAAGAAATGTACTCACTACCTAAAGTATGTAACTGACACCCTTCTGTACTTCATTTTGACAATATTTTTTTTAAAAAAGAATAAGAACTGTGAGCAGTTCTACAATTGGTATAAAATTTCAGTGATGCAAGTTAAGTGCTAAAGATGTGGTATAAAAAGTAACACCCACAGTTAACAATATTTAAAATTTAGATCTCATGTTAAACATTCTTATGTATACACAGACATGTAGACAAAAACAATACTGAAGACAACAGTTGTCTATTACTGTGATGTTAATATCATGGTGTATGTGTATGTTCAAAATTATCAAACTTTATGCATAATATTCCATGTCTCAACAAAGTGATTAGTAATTATGATTTCACAACTAAACTAGGTGCAGGTGGCTTATACCTGTAATCCTAGCTATTCAAGGAGCTGAGATCTAAGGTTCATGGATCAAAGCCAGCCTAGGCAAAAAAGCCAGTGAGATTGGGTATCTCTAATAAACTACCAAAAGAAAAGGAAGCCAGAAGTGGAGTTATGACTCAAGTGGTAGAGTGCTAGCCTTGAACAAAAATTAAAGTTCAGGGATAGCACCCAGATCCTGAGTTCAAGCCCCAGGATACACACACACACACACACACACACACACACACACACACACACACACACACACACTTCATCCTTTTGACAGGGAATCTCAATTTTAAAGTAACACAGAAAACAAAGATTAATATAAAGATTTAAACAAGACTTAAGCAAAAAGTTATTTACTGTTCTATTATTTCCAATGAAAAATAATGAGGGGGAAGTGAATACACATGTGCTAGCTATTACTTTAATCAGTCACATTCAGAAAATGGCAAATATAAAGAAGACATGGACAAATTAAAACACTTGTGAACTGTTGGTAGAAATATAAAATAGAATAGTCACTATGGAAAACAGTACAGAAGTTCCATAATGAATAATAGAATGATCATAACCAGCAATTTTACCTCTAGTATATACCTAAAAAAAATAGCAAGAAGACTCAGGTAACTATGTCTCTGCATTGACAAATCATTATAACTGTGGAAGCAGTCCTTGTAGCCACTGATGGATTAATACAAATAAATGTGAGGAGTACTTACAACTGTCAGTAACTCAGCCTTTACATAGAAAGGAAGTATGCAACATAGCTAAACCTTGAAAATGTTATTCTAAGTAAAATGAGCCATTCACAAAATGATAAACACTGATGATTCCCTTTAAGATAGAGTTTTCAATTATTAGAGGCAGAAAGTGAAATGATAGTTGCCTAAAATTAGGGTAGGAAAGGAAAGGAAAGTTATTATTTCTATAAAACTTTCATTTTATGGGATGAGTAAGTAAATTCAATAAAATGAGTCTATTTTTATAAAACTCCCATTTTTGTAAGATGGATAGCTTTCTGGTCGAACAACAGTGTGTGTGTGCTTAATGATTCAGAAGTATACACTTTAGCTGGGCATTAGTGTGGCTCACGCCTATAATCCTTATTACTCAGGAAGCTGAAATCTGGGGGTCACAGTTCAAAGCCAGGACCATTTATGACACTCTTATCTTCAATTAGCCACGTGAAAATTGAAACTAGAGCTGTGGATCAAAGTGGTAGAGCACTAGCCTTGAACAATAACAACAACAACAAAAACTCAGGGACAGCACTCAGGCCCTGAGTTCTAGTCCCACAAAAGCTAACAAACAAAACACCCCCAAACAAACTATAAACTTTAAAAATACTAAAACATTACACTTAAGGTTATGTATGTTTAGTCACAATTTGAAATTAAACTCAATTTGAAATTTAAAAATGGACTAAAACTAAAGATTATTTTTTAATAAATGTGAACATTTAAAAATCAAAATGGCTCCTCTGTTTTTTAGAGTGTTTTACTATAGTAATTATAAAGGTATCTTTGTTGAGTAAAATAAGGGAGATCTGCTATTCTTTTCGAAGTACACAGATAGCTGAGTAGACTTCCTCCGTTAAGCTGGTGTGGTGATGAAACAGATGTTTCCTATGCCATGACTGCCCTAAGGGAGTTACAATTCTCCAGAGCAGACTGGAAATGAGTCTCTGGATTGCTTCTAATGGAAGGGAGGGGGCTTGTCTTTCCAGACCACCAAAGATCTGAAACATGAAAGTTGGGACATATGTTTCATTTTACTCCTTCAGGGCAGCAAACAAATTTTAAAAGTGGCTGTTCTCACCTCACATATGAAACTTTTCCCCAGAGCCTGAATCTACATATGAAAAAATCAGTCTCTATAATGGACCACATCAAGCTGTTGGGAGTATCATGCCTGGAAGGAAAATATTGAAGGCTTCATAATTCTTCAGTATTCCTTAGAGAGTAAAACAAATTAAAAAACACCCTCCCTCTATTATCTGGCCAGTATTCACAACCTTATTTGCTAATAGAGAGGGTGGTCTACTATAAACAGATGTCATTTTATATTTTATGGCTTCATACTAGGCCTACTTTAAATTCGATGATGGTGAATGCAGCACCAACTCAGGCTTTGTAGGTATACTATATTTTCTGAAGTGGATTTTTATTATTCACTTTTTCAAGATCAACTTGTAAAATTAAACCTTTGAAATGTACTTTTGTCTCTATTGGATGAACTGAATAAAACTTTGAGTATTGTATGTTTTAACTAACAAAATGATCTTTACATAAACATGTCCTAATAGTGAAGAATTGATAATAATCCATAGCTCCTGAGAAAATCATTAGTCTCTACCTTTCATTAAACTCAGTATACAAGTAAGCATGACAGTCATATGAGCTTTTCCAATGTTGCTATCGGCTTTACAGCTGAATTGACATCGTGGAGTTTAATCACTTAACATTTGTTCATCTAGGTAGGTATTCATTGTGATCCATATTCCAAGCTATAATAAAAGCATTAACAGATAATAACTTACTATTTTAGAGACAGAAAAGCACCAGAGATAGTGTATAAAGGTAAAACACATCAAAGAATATAAATTATCTAGCTCAATTTCTGTTTTGAGACATAACAGCCATTTGTTGCCATGCCATAACATTTTCAAGTGACCCAATATACTTTTTAAACAGAGACCAAAATTCAATAATAAAAATGATTGCATGTCCAACAATACAGAGCATTCTAGAACTCAAGTATCTATTAGAAAAGGCCACCATTCTGTTATAAAAATGTAGCAAAGAGTAGATTTCAGATGGAGATTAAATTCACATTCTTATACAAATAAGCATCCACATTCACTAATTTTTAACTTATAAAACAAGATCAATTCTATACAATATCTAAGAACTTATCTACTTTAGTTAATAATCTCTACCTATATGAGAAATTAAATCATTCACCCCACTGAGGGCTCTGAGAAGAAAAGAAACCCATGTGATTTTTTTTGTGTCTTCTGAATTCCTTTTGATTATAAGCAGTCCATTCTCAAGTTCCCTACTACTTCAAGAACATGGGTGTAAGGAAGACAAATAATGAAGTCAAATTCAGAAGATGTAGGTTAAATTAACATTCACCAGAAGTGGTACTGCTAGCATAGGAATTGTATCTTGTCTCATTTTGAACCTGATATACTTTCCTTTGACAACATTATACTCAATACAACATGAAGCTCTTCAAATTGTTCCAGGTACCACAATAAGAAAACACTTCCCTGTGTAGTAGATACAATAAAAGATTTGGGATTGTAGTTTCATCATAAGGCATTGGGGAAAAGAAAAACATGTATAAATGTGTAATTCACACCAGGATAGAGAATATAAGGACTGAAAATCATTCGGTATGTGACCTCAGGACAGACACATATGTTTGCTTCAACTATCATTAGCTATCCTCAGCCTGTTTGCTTTTTTCCCTTAAAAATTAATTTACTGTTATTGTAGAGGTAATGTACAGAGGGATTACAATTACACGAGACAAGGTACTAAGTAAACTTCCTTTCATACAGTATCTTCTATTCCTTCATTCTCTCCAAGTCCTTCCCTCCCTTCTCCACCCACTAGTTGTATAGTTCACTTTCATCAGTGTACAGTGAGCTCCATTGTTGCACTTTTTTGCAATTTCTCCCTTGCGTTTGGTGCTCTCCCTCCTACTCTCTTGAAAATATACATGTACATACACCATATATAAGGTAAAGAAGAGAGAAACATCAAAAACTAAAAACTTTTTAAAAGTCTTTTATTTCCATATCTTGGAGTTTGTTTTATAATGTATATTACTTTACACAAATATGAAGAGGCATTTAGGCATTGTGTTCCTTGGTTTCTCTCCTAGGAGTATCCTCTTTTGGTCTCAGGCTGTCTGCTTTTACTAATGATTTTGTATAGCCCATACAATTATCAAAATGGCCAATGATAGAAAAATGTTTCCTTAAACCTGAATCATAAAAATTTCCTTTTCACAAATGCTAAACCATTATTTTTTTTAAATCCACTGACAATTTTCACCAGATAATTCTTTAGCTGTGGTTGTCCAAATTGTTAAACTTCTGTAGTTGATAGCTATATTTTTATTATCTCTTTTTGAACAATTGCATTTTGTTTAAAAAAAACTACCTCCCCCCACAACAGGAGACCAACTCTAGCAGAGACCCAAACCCTACAAAGAAGCTAGAACTCCCTCCCCCTCCCTACCCTGAGGGAACAAAGGAGCCCCATATCTGGCAGCTCTAGTACCCTACAGCCTCTGGGAGGACACAGGAGCTAGCAGAGGCAGAGCAGCACCCAACAAAGTGACCAGGAAACACCTTAGACAGGCATCCCCCAAAGCCCCAGCTGAGGAGCCTGAACCTGGCCACACCAGCCCTGCCCCCTCCCCAGCAGGGGCCTGGGGACTGGTAGGCATTGGAATGCCACCTGAGGCACCTAGTCCTCGCGGACTTTTTGAACAACAGTCACAGGCTTGCTGGTGTGCAATACCAGCCCAGTAAGGACACCTGGGCCCGAACATACGCCCCCCTCACAGCGGAGGCGCAGAGAGTCTGTGGGCACCAACCCATGCCCAGACACTTGAACTGGGGTCCACGGATACCACCCCCCACAGCAGACTTGCGAGAGGGCACAAGCACACTCCAAAAACTTGGGGCAGCATGTCCCTAAAGGAAGCACTAGAGTGCACATGCACGTGCCCCCTGGAGGGCCAGTGTGGGCCAGCATGCTAGCCCTCCAGCAGGAGGATCTGCCCAAGCATCCGTGGGAGCACAAAAGCAGGCAAACTACACCATCTGCTCTGATAGGCGCACTCCGCACAGGTGGACAGGGCCACCCAGCAGCAGCGCCTGCTCTGATAGGCGCATTCCACACAGGTGGGCGGGCCACCTCTCAGCGGCAAGTCTCAGAGGTGAGCTCCTCTGACCACGGTACTCAATGATAGAATCAAAGAAGAGAAAAGTCTCCATGCCACGCTGAATAAGCGACTCACAAACCCCCATCAGGGGCACACTAGGGTCAGCACAACACAGCAGCAGGACACAGTCCTGCAGAGAAAGACACAGAACCTACCCACCTCCAAGTGCAGGGAGGGTGACCACCCTGGCAACAACCGAGATGGTCATGTTCACCCATTGGGCAGTAAGGTTCAACAGCCAAACTCAAACCCAGAGCCAGGATGCAAACAAGTCTCCACTGACGGACCAGCGGGAACCAGCACAAAGCCAAGCCAAGGGTGCCACCTAAAGATCTCCAGATGTGCAAATCACAAAGAAATATAACAAATTTCATGAAAGGTCAAGCCAACTCGCCAGCTCCAAAAAGCAGCACGACTGAAGAGGAGATGGAGAATAAAAAAACAACTGAGGCTATGATAGCAGAAATGATGGAAATCCTCAGGAACAAATTCAGAAAACAATTCCAGGAGTGTAGAATGGAAGTCTCAAAAGACCTTCAGGAAGTCAAGAAAGAAATGGAAGCAAAAATGGATACAGTGCAATCCTTCGTTAAAGAAGACCTTAGCATCCTAGAAGTGAAATGCATGAAAAAATAGATTTAAAATATAACTCTTTAAAGGAAGAAATTTCCACGATCAGAGCTGATCTGGCAACCAGAAATAGCTCCCTGACATCCATAAACTCCACACTTGAAGCCACATCACAAAGAATTGATCATATTGAATCCCGAACCTCTCTGTTGGACGACGACACAGCCAATAAGGACCAGAAAATTACCAGACTCCAAGAAACGGTAAAACTCCAGGGCAGACTAATCCAGGAGCTTGTGGACAAAGACAAGAGATATAATCTGAGCATAATTGGAATAGAAGAAGGAGCTGAATACCAGAGTAGAGAGCTACAACATATTTTCAATAGAGTTATTGCAGAAAACTTCCTCAATCTCACAAGGGACCTCATCCAGGTAACCAAAGCCTATAGGATGCCTGGCAGACCAGACCCTAGTAAATCCTCACCCAGGCACATAATAATCAAGACTTCAGCTCTCAAGAATAAAGAGCAAATTTTGAATGCAGCCAAAAAGAAGAAAGAGATCTTTTAAAATGGGAAAAGGATTTGAATCACAGCAGACCTCTCCACACAACCTACCACGCACGAAGAACATGGAAGAACACAATCGAAGTCCTACAGGCCAACAATTGCCAACCCAGAATTAGATATCCAGCGAAACTAGAATTCACATTCGAGGTAAAAACCAGATCTTTCCATAGCAAAGAGGATCTGAAGGAGTATGTGATTAAAAAACAGCCTTATAGCGAATTCTAAGAGGGGAACCCCACAGAACAGACATCGTACAGGAAACACAGACAGAAACAGAAAGAAACTACAATAGCCAGAGCCCAACAGAAAGAGCAGCTCATTAAAGACAAGAAAAAATAGGAGAGGAAAAACGGCCTAACAGGAAAATGGAAGGGGAAAAAACAGTCTTATCCTTGATCTCTTTAAATATAAATGGTATAAACTCTCCTATAAAGAGGAGCAGACTGACAGAGTGGATCTGTAAACAAACCTGCCATCTGTTGTCTTCAAGAGACCCATCTTACAGCAAGGGATAAAAACAGGCTCCGAATGAAAGGATGGATCAAGATTTTTCAAGCAAACGCACCTACCAAAACAGCAGGAGTAGCCATCCTGATCTCAGACAAGCTGGACTTCTCATTAAAATCAACTCAAAAAGACAAAGAAGGACACTACATTTTAATACAAGGAAAAATTCAGAATCAAGACATCACAGTAATAAATTTACACTCACCGAACAAAAGAGGCCCTACATATGTAAAGCAAATTCTCACAGAACTATAGAACAAGATAGACCCAGACACAATCATAGTGGGAGACTTTAATACTCCACTCTCTCCGAGAGACAGATCCAACACCCAGAGGATTAGCAAGGGAGCTGAGGACCTAAGTAACACCATATCCCAATGGATCTGATATATCTGTACAGAGTCTTTCACCCTACAGAGACCCAATACACCTACTTCTCAGCAGCCCATGGATCATACTCCAAATAGACCAAGTCATAGCCCACACAAAGAACCTCAGCAAACACAAAAGTATTAACGTCATCCCATGTATTATACCTGACCACAGGGGAATAAAGGTAACCCTCAATAACAAAGAATACCACAGAGGCTATACATATACCTGGAGGCTAATCCCCTCACTGTTATCTAACACTTGGGCTACAGACCAAATTAAGGATGAAATTAACGAATTCATAAGCCACAACAACAATGAAAATACATCACAAAGAAACCTATGGGATACAGCTAAGGCAGTACTGAATGGCAAGATCATTGCCCTCAGCACTCACATTAAAAGAATAGAAGCAGAGCAGGTGAATAACCTCACCATGAAATTAAAACAACTGGAGAAACAAGAAATGATCGAATCTAAAATGACTAGGAGGAGAGAGATCACAAAGATTAAAGAAGAGATAAATCTGATTGAAAATAGAAAGACCATTCAACAAATAAATAAGACAAAAAGCTGTTTCTTTGAGAAAATAAAAACTTGACAGACCACTCACAAGACTTACAAAAAAAGAAGAGAAGAGACTCATATATGTAAAATCAGGGACTCCACCGGAAAAATTACAACAAATAAACACGCTATTCAAAAAATCATATGGACCTATTTCCAGAACCTCTATTCAGTAAAAAAACAATAATTTTACAGAAATGGATCAATTCTTAGAGAAGTATAAACTGCCCAAACTGAATCAAGAAGAAATAAATCAACTAAATAAACCAATAACTTACAGAGAGATACAGGGGGTAATCAAGAGCCTCCCAATAAAGAAAAGCCCAGGCCCAGATGGATTCACCAACGAATTCTATAAAACCTTTAGTGAGGAGCTAATACCAATACTCCTCAAACTCTTCTGCGAAATAGAAACAGAGGGAGAAATCCCAAACTCATTCTATGAAGCTAATATTATACTCAACCCCAAACCAGGAAAAGACCCCCCAAAAAAAAGAAAACTACAGACCAATATCACTAATGAACACAGAAGCAAAGCTCCTCAATAAAATATTAGCTAACAGGATCCAGAAACTGATCAAGAAAATCATACATCATGACCAAGTAGGCTTCATCCCACAGAAACAAGGATGGTTCAACATCCGTAAATCAATCAATGTAATTCACCACATCAACAGAACTAAAATCAAGAATCACATTGTTATCTCAAAGAGCCTTTGACAAAATACAACATCCATACTTATTAAAAGCTCTGGAGAGAACAGGAATAGATGCAACATTCCTGAAAACAATGAAAGCTATATACAACAGACCAACTGCTAATATTGTATTAAATGGGGAGAAACTAAAATCATTCCCCCTAAAATCAGAAACAAGACAAGGATGCCCACTCTCCCCACTTCTGTTCAACATAGTGCTGGAATCCCTAGCCATAGCAATAAGGCAAGAGGAGGACATCAAAGGGATCCACATCGGCAAGGAAGAAATCAAGCTATCCCTATTTGCAGATGACATGACCTTATATCTGAAGGACCCAAAAAACTCAGACCCCAAACTCCTACAACTAATAAACCATTTTGGCAAAGTAGCAGGATACAAAATCAATCCACAAAAATCAGCAGCTTTTCTGTACACCAGCAATGTACAAGCAGAAAAGGAAATTATGGAAATAATACCATTTACAGTAGCTAAAAAAAAGAATAAATTACTTAGGGATCAACCTAACTAAAGACGTGAAGCACCTATTTAATGAGAACTATAAAAATCTAATAAGGGAAATCAAAGAAGACACAAGGAGATGGAAAGACCTCCCATGCTCATGGGTAGGCAGAATCAATATAGTGAAAATGGCCATATTGCCCAAATTGTTATACAAATTCAATGCAATACCAATCAAAATCCCAGCCACATTCTTCACTGAAATAGAGAAACCAATCCATAAATTCATATGGAGCAGCAAAAAACCTAGAATAGCCAAAGCAATTCTGGCAAAAAAAAGCAGTGCAGGAAGTATCACAATACCAGACTTCAAGCTCTACTATTGAGCCATCATAACAAAAACAGCCTGGTATTGGTATAAAAACAGACCTGAAGACCAATGGATTAGAATTGCAGGTCCAGAAATAAAACCACCCTCTTACAGTCAACTGATATTCAACAAAGGAGCTAAAGACATACAATGGAATAAACATAGCCTCTTCAACTACTGGTGTTGGGAAAACTGGGCATCCATATGCAGAAAACTCAAATTGGACCCTAGCCTATCACCATGCACCAAGATCAACTCAAAATGGATCAAAATGGACCTCAACATCAGACCTGAATCCTTGAAACTACTGAAGGACAGAGTAGGATAGACGCTAGAACTTGTAGGCACAGGAAGGAACTTCCTAAATTGAGTCCCAGGGGCACAACAGTTAGGGGAGAGACTCAACAAATGGGTCTACTACAAAATAAAAAGTTTCTGCACAGCTAAGGACATAGCCACCAAACTAGAAAGACAGCCAACCATATAGGAAAGGATCTTTACCAGCACAGCAACAGACAAAGGCCTAATATCTGTCATCTACAGAGAAACAACCCAGATGCCCCTCCACAGCTAAATGGATCCAAAAAATATGGTACCTATAAACAATGGAATACTACATAGCAATTAGAAATGGTGAAATATTGTTATTTGCAGGGAAATGGTCATAAGTTGAATAAATAATGTTGAGCGAGACAAGCCTAGAACACAGAAAACAAAGGGGCATGATCTCCCTGATATATGACTGTTAAGGTGTTAAGACAGTAGAGACCAGGTCTGTGAAATTAAAATCTTGTCAAATGATATTTCCCACAGGTTCGGGTCAGCGACCCTACATTATGTAACTAAAACCAAACAACTACTCAACATATAAAGGTCAAAAATAGAACTCTCAGTGGATCACAATAGCTCAAAAGCTATGTACGTATATTCTTATAAGACAAGGATAAGAAAATTCTATTGTCGACATTACATTTAAAGCCCTAGGTGAATTTTCTTTGGCGTAGGCCACATGGCTACTGTATATGTTTTTGGTACACTGTGTATTGTATGTATGTCTAGGGAAGGGAAAGAAAAACAGGGTGTAAGATATCACAAGAAATGTACACACTGCCCTACTATGTAACTGTAACCCTTTTGCACTACACCTTGTCAAAAATTTGTTTAATTAATAAATAAATTACTTAAAAACTCAGTCTCTATAAATAAATCTATATTTTTGAAATAATCTATATATTTAAAGTAAATAGAAATGAAAAATAGGAAATAGAAGAGTAAGAAAGGAAAAGTAATTTCCTTTTAGCTCAAGGCTTTCACTCTACCACTTGATCCACAGCTCCACTTCCAGAAGGAAGTAATTTCTTTACAAAATACACCAGTATATCAATAAAGGTATTTTTTAAGCCAAAGAGGCACTTCAAAAATTACAATTAAATATTATTTTTAGTCAAAGATTACAGTTTAATCTTTAGGCCGAGAGCGACAACTGACAGAAGGCAATTATAGACTTCAGTTGTTGTTTTTCACATAGTGCTATATGAACAGATACGGTTCTAGAAAATGTCTCCACAAAATTTGTAACATACGTATTCTTCTTCAAATACCTTGCAGACTAAGAATTAAGAATCCTTTGTAAAGCATTTTCACATAACATATCATTTTGCCCTTGCATCAGTCCAATGAAAAGGAATATTACTATTCCTACATAGCAAGTATAAGTGTAAGTAATAACACTGACATTTTTATCTCAATGTAAGGTAGAGATTTTTTTAGGGTAGGGCTTTAATTAATATACAAATAATAAGGAAAATTAAAAGATTTTCCAAAGATCAATGTGCTAGTTATTCTCAGAGGTAGGTTTGATACACAACATGGTGTCATTTTCAATATATCAAATTACTTTAGTTAGAAAACAGAAGTTAGCGTGCCCCTGGTGGGGGTTTGCTGGTCGCTGATTCAGCCTGGCGTGGAGGCTTATCTCGCAATCCCAGGGGCACAACAAATAGGGGAAAGACTCAGCAAATGGGACTACTACACATTGAAAAGTTTCTGCACAGCTAAGGACATAGCCACCAAAACAGAAAGACAGCCAACCATATGGGAAAGGATCTTCACCAGCACAGCAACAGACAAAGGCCTAATATCTGTTATCTACAGAGAATTCAAAAAACTAAGTCCCTCCAAGCACAATAAACAAATTAGGAAATGGGCAAAGGAGCTAAAGAGAGACTTCACAAGAGAAGAAATAAAACATATGAGGAAATGTTCAACATCCCTGGTAGTAAAGGAAATGCAAATAAAAACAACCCTGACTGATACAAATTAAAACCCAAGTTGACCTCAACTTCCATCACCCCATTGAATGTTGACAGTGGAAGGAATACCTTGCCTTTAATATGCTATTACTTCTGGACTGATAGCTGAGGAAGAAACTGAATTTTCTTCGGTGCATAAGTCAGAAAAACTTACAGCTGTTGTGTGTAGTGTCCTTGTTCACCTCAGAAGATAAAGTGAGCTAGCTGATAGTGTTAATTCAGATTTAAGAAATGATCTGAATCTTGGTTTGTGTAAATTTACAATATGCCTGCAATATTAACTGAATCAGATAGCTCTTCCGGTTTCGTATGTGTACATAGCTCCCAGTCCCACATCCACTAGTTACTGAACTTGGTAAACTGGCATTGTAACATTACAACAATGTTTTGTTGCACCAATTTTATAAACTTTTACAGTACAATACTTGTTATTTTTCTGAAGCAAACCCAAGGTATATTTCTCAACGTTCATGCTGCTTTCTTTAGCAGCACTTGATGGAGGATCTTTTTATACATTTGTAGTAGATTTAAAAAAATGCAAATTTTTTAAAAAATTGTAAACCATGTACCAATATTTTTGGTTGAAATTGTGTAGGGTAAGTTAAAGTTAAATTACATTCTATTAACCGATACGAGTGTATTTCTGTAAGCATAGTTACATTAAAATAAAGTTAAGAAAAAAAAAACCCTGAGATACCACCTCACTCCAGTTAGAATGACTTATACTCTGAACTCAGGCAACAACAAATGCTGGAGGGGGTGCGGGGAAAGAGGAACCCTTCTCCATTGTTGGTGGGAGTGCAAATTAGTTCAACCACTTTGGAGAACAGTATGGAGGTTTCTCAAAAAGTTCAATATAGACCTACCCTATGACCCAGCCATACCACTCCTAAGCATCTATCCTGAACAGCAGATCCCAAGATATCAAAAAGACATTTATACTTCCATGTTTATCGTGGCACAATTCACAATAGCCAAAATATGGAAACAACCCAGATGCCCCTCCACAGATGAATGGATCCAAAAAATATGGTACCTTTACACAATGGAATACTACATAGCGATTAGGAATGGTGAAATATTGTTATTCGCAGGGAAATGGTCAGAACCTGAACAAATAATGTTGAGTGAGACAAGCCTAGAACACAGAAAACAAAGGGGCATGATCTCCCTGATGTATGACTGTTAAGAAAGGGTGACGGAGAGACAGTAGAGACCAGGTCTGTGAAACCAAAAACTGCTTGTCAAATGGTATTTCCCACAGGATTGGGGTAGCAACCCAACAGTATGTAACTAAAACCAAACAACTACTCAACATATAAAGGTCAAAAATTGACCTCTCAGTCGAATACAATAGCCCAAAAGCTATATATGTATGTTCATATAAGACTACTGTCGACATATTGTCTAATATCAACATTACATTTAAAGCCCTAGGCGAATTTTCTTGGGCTTGGCCATGTGGATACTGTATATGTTCTTGATACATTGTGTATTGTATATATGTCTACCTGACCTAGGGAAGGGAAAGAAAAACAGGGTGTAAGATATCACAAGAAATGTACACACTGCCCTCCTATGTAACTGTACCCTTTTTGCACAACACCTTGTCAAAAAATTTGTATTCAATTAATAAATAAATTAAATTTTAAAAAAAGAATCCAAGTTAAGAAAAAAAAAAGAAAACAGAAGTTAGGAATTCTGTAATGTACTAACAGAAACGTATTAACACAAAAAATTTTCTCTTGTTAATTTCCAAACAGGATAGCTAATTTAGTGTTCTCTTCAAGTTCCAATTCACTCTTCATTTTCTTTTCTGAATTGATTTTGTCTGATACATCAACATTAACCTCAAAAATTACCACCATTATCTAAAAGTATTTTCCATCTTTATTAAGGGCATATTCTTCAATAAGCAAACACACACACAAAACTTTAGAATCAACTTTATTAATGCCAACCAAAGCTTGATTGTTCAATTGTTAATTTCCCCATCCTTCTCCCACCACTTCTCATCATTTTCTGAATGATGTTTATATTAACTTTTACTTCATAATGTTTATATTAACCTTAGTTTATATTAACTTCCCTATTAATTTCTCTTTTTCTAGTTTCCTTTGCAATAGAGCAAGCATTGGGTTAGAGAATCATTATGAAACACAAATGCACAATTTATTAACACACCCTATGATATTAGAAGAAAATAAAACTTTTGACTAGTATTATTAAAATACTATATCAAGTCTATTAATATATGAATACACCTAGTAATTAGCACATCCTGGTTTCTATGGCCACCTTAATTAAGGTTTCTATATCAAATTGACACAGGTTGTGTGGCTTAAACAATACATATTTATTAGCACAGCTTTGGATTGGAAATCCAACTTCTAAGAAATCAGTTTCCACTGAATTGGTAATGTCCTGCTTCCTGGTTTTCCATGTACATCTCCTTTTATTCTGACATGGCAGCAAGCAGAGAAAAAGTTCTTATAAGGGCACCAACCCCATTTATGAGGGCTGTACCCTCATTATCCAGTAACTTCCCAATGGCCCTAACCTCCAAGCCTCACTATGTCATGAAGGATTACAATGTTAAGCATGAACTGTGAAGGACACAAACACCTAATCCACTGTAATGTTCGACATTTTCCTTTCACACCAAGTACGGCTAATCCAACATACCTAGTGAAATAATGTATAAAGTATGGTTTGTTACTTCTGTTGATAGGTCACAAAATATATTTTGTTTTCTAATTTGCTCTCTTTTGGACCACCAAATATGATAAAAGTCAATCACCTTGTTGTAAGTTCATTTAAGTATCCATATACTGAGGCCCATGTGGTGCCAAAGGAAGGGTCCAGTCAACAACTATCTCTAAGATGCTGGACCAAGGGTCATTCTGAGCCACTATGGAAATAGATTTGTCTAGGCCTAATTAGATCACTGTAGATTTGCCCAATGTCTTGATTCAAGTTTCCTAAGAAACCATGAGCATGAAACTTTCAGGAAATCCATTCTCTGAATTATTGACCTACAGGAGTTGTGTGTGTGTTTGTGTGTGTGTGTGTGCACGTGTGTGTGTACTAGTTGTGAGGTTGATCTCAGAGCCTGGATGCTGTCCCTTAGGATTTTTGCTCAAGGATAGCACTACTTGAGCCAAAGCTCTATGTCTTGCTTTTTGGTGAATAACGAGATAAGAATATCATGGACTTTCCTGTACAGGCTGGCTTTGAACCATGATCCTAGATCTCAGCTTCCTGAGTAGTGAGGATTATAAACATGAACAACTGGAGCTTGGCAATGTTTATTATATTAAACAATTCAATTTGGAAGTAAGTTTTGTATACCAATGAGCAATAAATACAATGAAAGTTTTTATTTTATTAGAAGAATTTTGAAGACATACACCAGGACTGTAATTTCAGTTTAAATGACAGATATGAATCAATGGGATTATAATTCATACAGGTGTCTCTACATGCACAGGACATAAAAGCAAAGTCACTATGAAGCCCCAACTACAATGCCAAACTTCTGTTCAACTACTTTTCATTCCATGTATTGCTCATGAGTTGCTATCAATGAAACAGACATATGAAAAGGTAGGTAGATCCTAAACTAGAATGAGCTGCCAAGTTCCACATTTCTTTTCCTTTCATGAGCATACCAATCTTTTTGAGATACTAAAAGAACAACTAAAGCGTAGTCTAGGATTTGGCTTTATATGAAAACAATCCAGTGCCTCTTCTCTAAAATGAAAAATAGCTTCTAAAAAGTGCTAGCTCTAAAAGCGTCCTGCAAAAATTACACCTGTGTAATATTAGTTGTTATCCATTTAAACCATTCAGTTTTCTAGTATATAAACTGGCTTTTTTTTTTTTTTTTTTTTTTTTTTTGCCAGTCCTGGGGCTTGGACTCAGGGCCTGAGCACTGTCCCTGGCTTCTTTTTGCTCAAGGCTAACATTCTGCCACTTGAGCCACAGCGCCACTTCTGGCCATTTTCTGTATATGTTGTGCTGGGGAATTGAACCCAGGGACTCACGTATATGAGGCAAGCACTCTTGCCACTAGGCCATATCCCCAGCCCTAAACTGGCTTTTTTTAACCTCTAGTATACACATTTTGAGTCAGATGATCTTAGCTTCAGTATATCTCCTTGGGACTAAAGGATACAACCAGCATCCTAGGCTTCTCGCCAGATGTCACTGTCACTACCTCCTCAAATACTGTGATAATAAAAAGTATTTGTAGACAACAATAGCTGTCCCCTGGTGGGGATAACCGTGCCTTGTTTGAATAAATATGCACTGAAAGTTTTAATTATTTAATTAAGGACAATTTTGAACAAGCAATATCACTTCCATCTGTTTTGCAGCTCTTCATACCTAAATGTAAAATAAAAAGATAATCCAGAACCTTTACTTTCTGATTACAGAGTTTGAAGCCATCAATTCTGACAGATTGCAATAGGTTATTAGTTCAATGTTAGTTGGAGATAAGAGTCTCACATGCACTTTTCTGCCTGGGCTGGCTTCAAACTGTGATCCTCAGATCTCAGCCTCCTGAGTAGCTCCTAGGATTACAGGCATGAACTACCAGCACCAGGCAGAAAGAACATAAACCTTTTAACTGCCACATGTGCACACATATGCATACACACAAGAAAACACTGACATTCATTCACAGTACTTTCTAATAAGTGTTTAATTGAAAAGTTATTTAGGATAAAGGAAAAGCAATGATTTGTAGGAATGATAGGATTATAGCCAAATCCTGTAACTATAACTTTCAACATTGTGCGAACAATGATTATCAGCTAAATTACTCAAAGTTCTTGAATAGAACTGAAAATTTTAGTATAGCATTAAAAGATTAATATAAATATACAAACACTGGTGTTTCAGTCTCTTTTAGTAGCTTTAGCAATGTTTCTGACATAAAATTTAACTGTTATGCACTGGCTATAGAAAATGAAAGAAAAAATATGGGGGATTTTGAGGGGTTGGTTTTTGTGGCACCATTGGAGACTTTTTCACCACATTTCTAGTATGATATTCTTGGCTCTAATGAGTACTTATATAATAAAAAAATCACTTAATATGAATGATGCTTATTGTCTGTAATCTTGATCGTGTAAACAGAAAAGCTATACCACATTTAGTTTTCATAAGGGTTCCTGTGGAAGCAGATTTGGATATAAAGAAGTGTATAGTTTCAAGGGAGGGAAGCACTGATTGGAAGATTATGTAGATAAGGAGAAGCAGCAAACATGTTTTCATAATTAAGCCAACCAAGAATGACAGCAACTGAAGTCTAATTCCCCTAATCTAGGGCATAATTTGAGATAGTATAGAATTTAGCTTTCTTATTGGAGAACAGCCAATCTTCACCAGCATTGTTGGAAAGTTACTGCCTGGAACGTTATCTCCCTGTTGTTTGAGGCCTTATGCATAGCCAGACAAAACCAACTTCAGTGGCCAAAGAAAAGTCTTTAGGCAAAAAATATAAATACAGCTAGAAAGAAAATACCTAGTTAACTAGAGGGGGTCTAAATGGAACACTGATAATTATAATTTGTATCAAACAATAAATTTCTTAGTCCAGAAATATAAAGGAAACTCTGCTCTTTTACATGAATGTATTATGTTGGTTGCAAGAAAGGAATGTTTGCCTCTCTATGTATTGTGTGAAAATATGATTGAAATACAAATAAAACAATCTCTTGGTTCATCTGCTAATTACCAACATATGTACCATACCACTTATCCTAGTTAGACAATCCTATGGCATATATCCTATTCTGAGATTCACACAAAGAATCCTAACCTCCTAATTACTGCTACTAATTACTGAACACTGTAAGCCAGCCTCAACTCAATGGGGAGTTAATAACAGATTTTTCCATCCTATTTTATTTTTGACCCTTCATATTTCCTTTTCATCCTAGGAGTTGACCCCTACTGTTGATGTTTGACTACATTTTTTCTTGTACTTGCATTGGTAAAGGGAAACACCCTAATATGAGTGTTTCATATTATTTGAAGTATTAGCTATTATTGCAGCTGATATTCCCATTTCTTACTTGTTCTCCATCTTCATTAGTTATCTGTTCCTCAAATACTCTCACTCCCTCAGAACATTACCTGACCCATTATACTTCTATTTCTTCCATATTCAAGGAATCTATGACTGATGTTTAAAATAATATTTGATGGGCTGGGAATATGGCCTAGTGGCAAGTGTGCTTGCCTCCTACACATGAAGCTCTCGGTTCGATTCCCCAGCACCACATATATGGAAAATGGCCAGAAGGGGCGATGTGGCTCAGGTGGCAGAGTGCTGGCCTTCAGCGGGAAGAAGCCAGGGACGGTGCTCAGGCCCTGAGTCCAAGGCCCAGGACTGGCCAAAAAAAAATAAAAAATAAAATAAAATAATATTTGAATGAGTGCATTAAATTTGCTTGCACATATTCTCTATCTTCTCTGGCATGCCTGCTTTTACACACACAAAGTCTAAATATTTCTGTCCCTGGTTGAACTTCCCACCCTTTTGCTAGCTATTTGCCAAGCCTCACTGAAGAAAATAAGAAGCTATTCATTTACTCTACAAAATAAAACTCTCAAACTGAAACATGCTCTTAGGTCTAATTTGTAATCTTTAATTTGTCATTCACTAAATCTTTAAGACCTTTCTCTGCTCCCTGCCCCACCCCTACTGAATCTCATTTCCCATTTCAATGTGCAATGATTTCCTTTAAACACGTTTATCCATGATGGAATATAGCTGCATAATTAATCTAATTCTTTTCTCCCTTTTTCACAAAGAATAAGTTGTATTACTTATTATCTTCTTTTCTTTTAAATTTTCAATTGTTCCTTCTCCAAAAGATCCTTTATTTTATCCTCAAATGGTTAGTATAATTATTTATATTATTCTTTTCTACAAAAATACTGTGGCCAAACTGGAACAGCCATACAGAAACCAAATACACACATTCTCTCTCTCTCTCCCTCTCTCTCTCTCTCTCTCTCTCTCTCTCTCTCTCTCTCTCTCTCTCTCTCTCCAACCTATAACCCTATTGCTCAGTATCTTCCTTTGCAACAGAAACAATCAAGGCAAAGAATTCAATAACATATCCTCCCTCACAATGAGGAATAGCCAGACTAGATGGTTGTGGCCAGTAAAATACACCTACAAACCGCTGGGGAAAGATTGTTCTCATTAAATAAAAAAGGCAAAGCTTTGCCCGGAAAAAAAATTTTTTTTGATCTTTTTTCCTCATCCACATTTACTGTCTGGAATGTACTTATTAAATCTCATGGTATCAAAACTTTCATGCAACCATGAATGGTGACTTTAAGAAACAGATTTAAAGCTGTGAAAGAAAGCAGAAAGGACGTGGGACCTTGTGGTGTTTTGCAACCACAGAATTCTCCCAACACTTTTCTCCAGACATCTATCTGTAGAATAATAAACCATTACTTGAGAAGATAATGAAGAAAAATTGACAGTAGCTTGTTTTTTTTGGTTTTGCTTTGTTTCAATAACGTGAAGTTCATTTCACTTAGCATCATCTTATGTGTTTATAATGGCATAGCTATTGGGCTCTTGTGATCTTCTGCTATGACTAGCCTAAACATGTACTAGTTATTCCCTATGAAGGAAATAATAGAGTGCATGTTTCTTTGGGTCTAGGTCACTTCACTTAGTATGATTTTTTCCCAAGTCCTTCCATTTCCTTATGAATGGAGCAGTATTGTTCTTTCTGATAGAGGCATAGAATTCCACTTGTGTATATGTACCACATTTTCCTGATCCACTTGTCTACTGAGGGGCATCTGGGATGGTTGCATATTTTAGCAAGGACAAATTGTTGTAGCTTGGTTTTTGTTACCTGCAAAGCATTGTGATAATATCCATGGATACCTTGTCTTGATTTCCATTCCCAACCTACCAAACAAGAAACAAAACTCAAATTGGATCAACCTACATGTGTATGCTATTCTATGCATATTCTGCAGTGGTCACAAACAATAATCCATGGGTTTATTAGTGCCAAGATACAGTGCTGTCTCCACAGTTTGCAAAACATTTGTATTGGTTCCTAACACTTGAACATTAAACAATGTTAGCTTTTTTAATATCTGGGATCATTAATAATTGGAAGTATAAGAAAGCATTGCATTGAGGCATACTTCCTGGGAGCTAATCCCCTCCCCAAATTATTCAGGATTTGTAGTACTGCTTTTAAAACTGAGGTGGAAATGGATTTGTGGCTCAAGCAGTAGACTTAAACATTCTCCTTATTCTCTTCCAACTGCCATTAATCTGTGTTTCCCATACGACAGGTGGAGTACAATTACTAATGAACATCATCTCTTCTAAAATGTCCTACAGATTATTGTGTGTAGGATTTATGCAAAATGATCTTCTGCCATCTTCAGACATTGTCATTATTAGTCACTGAAAGGAATAATGATGAATTTTTATTGAAAACAAATATCATAATGCTACAATGTATTACCAAAATGTCTTGGTAACTCCATTGGCATATTTCTTTCAATATCTATTTGAACAGGAAATCTTAGGGAAATAAAATGAGAAGAGGTAAAGAGATGCACTTGTATTCAAATAACAGTTTTAGGAGCAGTAAAGGCATTTGCATCTAGAGGTAAAAAGGGGGCAAATTATTGTTGAATTCTAAATCTGAGCAAAATAAAAGCACACATAGTTAAAGTTAAAAGGGCTGAGTAGTTTATAGTGAAAGTAACTATATTGTTTTCTCTGAAAAATGAAGGAACCAGCTCAGCTACTGCCACATGCTAC
Organism: Perognathus longimembris pacificus; assembly: GCF_023159225.1. Classification (NCBI taxonomy): domain Eukaryota; kingdom Metazoa; phylum Chordata; class Mammalia; order Rodentia; family Heteromyidae; genus Perognathus; species Perognathus longimembris. The sequence continues at coordinate 123,626,562 of NC_063162.1, forward strand.
AGAAAATAAGATATAGGACATAGTGCTGAGTTTCATTGAATGTACTTAGGTAATCGATAAGGTCAAGAGAGGAGAATAAACAATGTTATATTTAAAATAAGTGAGTTGGAAACCAATCTTATCTGGACTGAAACATTAATACAGAAGGAACAAAAGGTACAACTGTAGACAGTAGCTCAAAACTCACCTCTGTAGTTTCCAATCCAAGAGTTTTCATACTCTAGCCCTTTACAGTTTTAGATGTTAGTTGACTGGATGATTTAGCATAACAAGGACTCATATTTGTAAACAGGATATTTATGAAAAACAAGAACATTTCTGTATAAGGAAATTTAAAACTACATTAAAAAGATGAGGTTTTTTTCTATTTAAAAGATTTATATGAGCTATAATATTTTCATAAAATATTAGCCTGTCAAATACTGATTTATATAAATATAACATATAATGTATTTTATATAAGCATAATAGACATAGTCTTACCAAGTGATTTTATGGTAGGAATTTATTATTAAATTATGCATATTTATAAGTATATATGTTTACATAGTATATATTTATAAATCTATGTCCAAATGCACATTCAAGTATTAAAAAATGAAATACAGCTTGGCACCAGTGGCTAATGCCTATCTATAATCCATGCTGCTCATCAGGCTGCAACCTTAGGATTACACAGTCACTTCAGGGAGAAAAATCTAAGAATCTCTTATCTCCAGTTAACCAGGAAAACGTCAGGAGAGAGTGGCTCAAGTGGTAGAGCTTCAGTCTGGAGAGTTAAAGTTAAAAAATAGCCCTGAGTTCAAGCCAATATACCAGCAAAATAAATAAATAGATAGATAGATAGATAAATAAATAAATAGATAGATAAATGAATAAACAGCATATAAAATATATAGATAACAGTCATGCTGACAAGATAATGAGTTTGTAGGTGATTTTTTGTCTAATTTTTAAATCATAAATAAAATTTAAATATTTTTTCATTGAATGAGTATCATAACTCTTAATGCTTTAACTATTTTTAGAGAAGAAATTTTATTATACAATGCTCTCTATATTTGGTTGCAATGGATAGCCATTTACAATATCATATAGAATGGAACACATAGTGAGAAAAGTTAGCAGTAAAGCTCTATAAAAATTTTTAATCACTTTACTTCACAAAATCAAGTATAAAAGAAAGCCACATGTAAAGCATATTTCTGTGGAGAAGAAACTGGAAAAGCTTAATAATATATATTTGATTGGCTGCTAAGAGAAAGAGCAGTCATTATGGTTTGAGATTACATGAAAGGTTGATATTTTCATGTTTCAGCAGGTCACTCTACGATATCTTTTCTGATTATCACCAACACCTACCAACTAATGTCCCTGGAAATTCACATTTTCTTTCTCTATTTGTTATGACTAAAATAATTTGGTTGGGATACTTTCTAAATAGACTGATAAACATGTTATTTTCCTTTTCTTTTTTCTCACTTTTCTGAGGAATTTCAGGAGTATGAGCACTAACATCAGATATGTTCATCCTCTATTGGGATTTTGAGGGCATCGAACTTTTCCAAAGTTAAGTTGATTGTCAATACTGAAAATTTTTGGTAAAGTATATTGCATAGTGAGGTTTTTATAGCCTGAAAAGAACAGAAACATTTTAGAGAAAATTCAGTGGTAAATTATAGTAGTCTAGATATGTATTCTATTTTTACTTTAATTTTTTCAGAGTGTGATACAGGCTCTTTCATGAAATAATATTCAATTAATTGTATCTGAACGTATTTTACTTCCATTAAAATCAGTAATCAAAGGATTGACGATAAGAAAAATATCTGGGAGATCAAGATGCTTGGATGTATCTCCTACTGTTCTCTTATGTTCCAAGTCTTCAATATAAAAATGATGAATCAACTACAGAGCTTCATAAAAATAATTTCACTTAAAATTAAATCAGTACATCAGAGCTTGTACCAAAGCTTTACACAGTTTTCCTGCACAACTTAATTGCAAATTCCTTTTAAAGTCAAATTGAATAGTATAGTTTGGGCCTGAGATCATTTCCATAGCAAACTTCTATTTGGGAATTAATAATCATTAGTGATGTCTTTCAAAACAGATATAAAGGAAAGTGAAAAATCTCTCTTCTACACATTCTACCTCCTACTCTCTCTGCTGCTTCTTTTCTATCAGACAACACAATATAAGGATTTAATTCAGGTCAATCACTTACTAATCCACAGCATGAACCAGAAAGCAGCATTGCTGAAGGCTCTCTACCAGTATTTAAGCTTTTTAATTTCCAGTAAGCTTTAATACCATCGCTTAAGACCTAAAAACCAATAATGAAGGATCATCTCCATACACTCACTTGAAACATAAGTCTTTCAGGAAGAAAGATATTTTTCAATGGCTCTCCATCTACTCTTTTCTTATAAGAGCACACATGTCATTTTGGCTTGTTTAAAATATAAGCAAATTCTTTTTGTCACAGCATTGTACACTGAGAGCTTAGCATTTTCCAACTGAGCTACTTTTAGAGACAATGACACACAAATAGAATAGAAACAGGATTTCATTTTCTAGGCATCAAGAATAATGAAATGAATTCTACTTAATAAGCACTATCATTGGCTTTTGAGTTTTTTGTCTCTTAAAACAAATTTGAAATATGCATAACATAACTTAAATGCTTCTATATCTAGAAGTTAGACCATTAAGTGGTGAGCTGTGTTTTAAATAGGTTAATATTTTTTTAACACAATGTTGAAAGGGTTGTTTTGTTAGTTACAGAAATAATGCCCAGTGGTGAATGATGTATAACATGTGGGAGATTTACTTTCAAGTAATTATTGCATTTCTAGGAAAATTAAACTGAACTTTAAACTGTCAAAATATATTTGAGCACAAGCATACAATCATGCTCATGCATGGACGCATAGAGAAAAGAGAAATATTAATATTTAGGTCTACACAGTCACAGTAATATCTAATAACCCTTAGCTCTTCTCTTGCAAACCTTATCATCACACGATTTGTCAAAAAACCTGTCCCATAAATAAATATAGCACACACATATATAACATATATATGTTTTGACATAACATATATATGTATTGATTGCTATATGTCTCAGTATCCAGTCACTTATAGAGAGATATATGGATAGATCTCTAGATTGATGTATACAGATATGTGCATAAAATTTACAATAAATATATTTGTGTTCTTTTCAGGATATGAAAGCCTCACTATGCAATATACTTTACTTATAGATAGATGATAGATAGATAGATTTACCATACATCTACATATGTTAAATTAGTATTGCACAGGTAAGCAATAACCTTTTTAACCTTCCATTACTTTGTAGTATTGGCATGGTGAAAACATAGTTTAACATCTAGAACCATTTCTAGATTCTATTGATTAACATGGGCTAAAATTTTACAAAAAGTGATTCAAACGAGGGTCTTTATTGACATTTTAAGTACATCTTATTATTATATAAATGTACATGTAATTTACAAATGAACACGTTTGTTGTCTATTCTTTCTCTAATTTCTATTTTATACTAAAATTCATTGTTTCTCCTAAAATAATATTTATTAGATTTCAATATATAGTAAGAAAATTCTAAACATTCACTTTTCTTTCAAAATAAATATATATTGGCTTTTAATGGTTATTTTTCAACAAATATTCCATGAATATTTCTTTTTTAACATTTAACTTTTGTAATAGCTTGAGACTATTTAATCATCATTATTTACCATGACAGTTCACTCAGGATCTTTCCTTGTAAAATTTTTTTTCATAAAAAGGAAATTTAAAAGCAAAATAATGTTTTGACATTTCCCTCATAATTTCTTTTCTACCTAACTTTTGAAATTACTTCATACAACTCTCTCCAAACATTGTTTAGTATTCTGACTGTAATTGTACCTCAATTGCATCCTTGCAAAAGACTTTCCTTTTCATGACTGCTTGTGTTCTCTTCATAATAAAGCATATTGTGCTACTTTATGAAGCATTTGTTTTATGGTTTTCAATGAAAGGTAGTGATTTTCTTCATTTAGGTTTTGCTTTTCCTTTTTAAATCATACCTGTACACTTGATGTTTTTATGGTAATTAAGTAGATGTTTTTCCTTTTTGTTTGCTTAGTTACTGCAAAAATAACAGTAATGGAATTGTGTATACTTATGTTGTATCCAACCACTTAGCCAAATTACTATTCAGTATAATATTTGGCTCTAGCACATTAGATTTTCCCAGTATACAGTTAGTCTATGTAACTTGGTTCAAAGCATATACGAAAGCAACTTAGCTGAATCCCATTGGAGCTAGTAAATTGGGTTAGTAAATTTAACATGTGGCAGAATTGTTTTTACTTCTGATATCATTTGTAAATATGATAAGCATTAATACAAGTAATCAATTGATTTAAGAAAAATATTATTTGGGTCAAAATGCAGTGGGTTTTCCAGATAACTTGAAAGCTATGAATACAAACTTTATAGAAATCAAAACAATATATTGACTAATTGAATATATATTAATATGCCTATGTATTATATATAGGTTTTTATGTGCTGTATTAGAAATGTTTTGCTCTTAAATGTTACTGATTCATTTTTCATAACAATGAGGTTGCTAATGGATGACATAGTTAAATCACAGGCTATTTGTGGCAATGTCATTTTCCTATCACTCATTTTGCTTTCTCCAGCTTTAGTTTCTTGAGTAGATGCTGTAGAATTTCATATTAATAAAAATACTACATAACTTTACAGTTGGGTGTCAGTGGCCCAGTCTCTAAATCTAGTTACTCAGGAGGCTGAGATCTGAGAATTACAGTTCAAAGCTAGCCTGGGCAGGGAAGTCTCTTGTCTCCAGTTAATCAAAAAAGCAAGAGTTGGAGCTGTGGGTCAAGTGATAGAGCACTAGCCTTGAGCAAAGAAGCTCAGAGACAACACCCATTCCCTGAATTAAACCCCAAGACACACTCTCTCTCTGTCTCTCTCTGTCTGTCTCTCTCTCTCTCTCTCACACACACACACACATGCATGCATGCATGCATTACATTACTTTACAAATAAAATTACACATTTTTATTAACCATGCACCACTCCTCCAACTGACCTTGGGAAATAACAATTTTCATCTGATTTAAATTAAAATTCAATTAATAGTCATCAAGTTGTATTTAATTCAACATTACTATTTTTAATAAGTTACCACAGAAAATTTAATTAAGCCATTTTGACCTACATCTTAAACTTAAAAGTCTGAAACACAGAGATTGAGAGCAATGTTCAGATAGGAAGAGTGCAAAGCATAGCCAGAGGCATTGATGGGAGCTGATGTACAATTATGATGCTGTTCTATAGAGAGGGACAGAAGAAAACGTGATTGTTAGCATTCTCTTCTTCCTATCCACATAGATTTTTCCATGAAAATGTATAAAAATGCTATCTTCAGGTGAACATTCCAAAATTGGACACTCTTACCATTATTAAGGTAACTTGAGAAACATGTTTATGTCTTTAAAATACACACAAGGATAGAACTGGCAAGTTTTAAAATATTTTACATTAGTAATATGTGAAGTCGTTAAGATTGATCATTGATCTCCCTGAAATTTTATTCATTTTGACAAATCATCACAACATAATATAGGCAAATTAATAATGAAATTCATAGCTTTTTAAAACAGTATTCTACAAAAGTTTTAAGCATTTTAACAAATAATTTAGTAGTGTCTTTTCATCTATTTTGTAAATTTGTGTGTATAAACAACTTTTTTGAACAGGGTCACTTAAATGTTACTTTGCTTTATTTCTAGGCATATGGATTTCCATCAATAATTTCATCAGTTTCCAATAGGGAAAATTCTCAGAAATATCCTTTTAACTGATAAAGACCTGGTAGGATATGTTGTTTTTATTTACATTTATTTTAGACTATATCATGCTACAAACTGTAGAACTCATAATTGCATTAGAAATATCTTGATACTCAGTTACGAAAACTGTTACATGGCACAAAACAAGAACTAAAAATGTATTTAATTAGAAAATAAGGATTACTTGTTTTAAGCAGGTCATCAATCTTCTCAATAAGTAAGTGTATCTAGAGTATAAGTGTACTCATATATTTGGTCATACTCCTGATTATCATCTTAAAATATTCCACAGTATTGCTTGACAGGAAAAGAAACAATTGTCCCTTCAGATTTTACCCTTCATCCAAAACCCTTCTGTGGATATCAACACAATTTTGCCTTTCCATTAGTAATTATCACACACTAAACTACATGCATTGGTACAATAGAGAAAGAGTGTATATCGGACACACTAGAATGCATTTTTAAAGCTGTATGAGACTACAGAGGAAAATCTTATTTGCCTGCTATAATTATTGAAGCTCACAATTTCAGTTAATTGCTGCAGAATGGGAGATTTTGCTATGGTGGTACACACATTTAAAAATAACCTAGAATGGAACTTTCATGCCCTACTTTCAGATATGAAAATCTTTTGAAGATTGTGCTTGTTTAATTGTACCAAAGGTGTGTACAGAGCTGTCTTCACTGTTTGTGTCTAGATCACCAGTAAAGGTTAAAGAAACAGAGGCAGAGAAGAATAGGGAATGGAGGTAAGAGTCCTAGAATTAAGTAGTATAGGAGGTTAGGAGAGGCCTTGTCCTATAGCACTAGCTATAGTTTGTCCTAATGTGATTCCATTTACAGAAGGTATCTAAAATAGTCTGTGGCAGCTCCATGGACTAGGATGAGTAGAATGGTAGTAGCCAGGAATAAAGGGAGAGGGAAGAGTGAGTGATATCTTAAGGGATAGGAATTTTCCATTATGTAAGATGTTTAAAAATATACCGTGCATCAAAATATTCAGTTAATACAGTATTGTCCATTTTAATACAGTTAAAAGAATAGACCTATTGTTAATTATTCTCTTGCACACAGGCAGAGAAAAAGGGACAAAGATAGATAGAAAGCCCAGATAAAAAGAGAGAACATGTAATTTTGAAGGTGAAAGATGTTCCGATTTTAGTGTGAAATGTTTCCCCCTAGGCTCCTGTGTTGAAAGGTCCCAGCTGGTGGTCCTATCTTGAGATGTTTTGGAGAATATGAGATAGGACCTAACATTTCACTGAGGCAAATCCTTCAGGTTATCTTGTTCATGGCCTTTCCCTCCTCTGCTCTCCACTTCTTTTCCACCATAAAGAGAACAAGCTCCACTGCATCAGGGTCCTTTCCTACAACGTTCTTTCTAATCCCAAGCATTATAGACGGAACTCACTGAAACCAAAAGCTAGTCCACTACTGGTGGCTTATGCCTGAAATTCTAGCTACTCAGGAGGCTGAGATTTGAGGACCATGGTTAAAAACTAAGTGGGACAATGACTATTTTCTTTCTTTATTATTATTAAGTACTTATACAGAAAGGCATTAATTATGTAAGTCAGGTTATGAGTTCAATGCATGTTGATCATTGTCACTCCTTCCTTTGCCCCTTCCCCATTTTCATCCTCCCATCCTTACCTTCAAATTACATAATGCATATTGAATATAATGACTGTGCTTTCTCACCCTTCCATCCTCCATTTCTGTGCCTCCCCCAGCCTGTCCTCCAAAATATGTTTACACTTCCTGGTATTTAGTAGTTTTTTGTGTAAATGCATTGAACCTTGTATATGCTATTACCTTTATTTGTATTTAGGTCAAGCTTCCACGTATGAGAGAAAACTTACATTGGTTGTTTCTCTCATCTTAGCTGACCTCACTTAACATGGTTTAATCTGGGTCCAGCTATTTCCCTGCAAATGACTATTGTGAATACAACAGCAATAAATATGGATTATAAATGTCTTTACTATATCCTGACTTGTGATATGCTGGGTAGATGCCCCGAGCTCAGTTCTATGTTCAGATTTTTTTCCCTAAAAAATGGAAAGAAAAGAAATCCCACTGTTTGTGGGATTTTTTCCCCATACTTTGTTGCTTTTTTCTGCTGTTTTTTCCTTAAATTTCTGTGCCCTTTGTCTTGTATATACATTTATGTGATATGGGAGAGGAAAGTTAGGCATGGAAATTGGAAAAGAGGGTGACTCCATTCATCACTGGTACTCACTAGACACTATTTTGGAAATGAACTTTACAACTTGGAGGGGAAGGGAGTCAGAAGGGGAAAAACTGGAAAGGACTGAGGAAGAGAAACACTGTTCAAAGAAAATGTACACACTACCAGAATCATGTACCTGTAATCCCTCTGTATGCCACTTTTACAATTAAATATTAAATGTTTAACAAAAGTGTCATACATTTTCTTTCCTGACTGGCTTTGAACTGCCATGCTCAGATTTCAGCCTCCTGGCTAGTAGAATTATAGGCATGAGCCACTGTAGCCAGGTATGAATCTCTCTCTCTCTCTCTCTCTCTTTCTCTCTCTCTCTCTCTCTCTCTCTCTCTCTGTCTTTCATTCCTTCATTTCTTCCTCTCCCTTTCCCTTCCTTCCTTCTTTCCTTCCTTCTTTCCTTCCTTCCTTCCTTCCTTCCTTCCTTCCTTCCTTCCTTCCTTCCTTCCTCCCTCCCTCCCTCCCTTCCTTTCTTTGTACCTGGGTAGATAGGAAGTGAATGTTTCTTATAGAAGACCAAATGAAATATTGCCTGCATTCTCATGCCATTTTCATCAAATCTCAACAACTACTGCATTAAGGATGGAGAAATCGCATCCCAAACTGTGTGGGAGATGAAACAATAGTTCTCTTGTTCTCATGGGAGGTCCTTCTGTATTATATATTAATCATCTTCCACACTACATTTTCTCCAAAAGTTGATCTAGGTATTCTTGTCTTTGGAAATGTGTCATTTGGGGGTTTTGATTTTTGTGCCAGCTCTGGGGATGGAACTCAGGGGTTGGGTGCCATCCAGGAGCTTTTGTGGGCAATGACTACACTCTACTACTTGAGTCATAGATCCACTTCTGGAAAGAAAGATGAAATAAAGAAATGAGGAGGGGCTGGGGATATAGCCTAGTGGCAAGAGCGCTTGCCTCATATACATGAAGCCCTGGGTTCGATTCCCCAGCACCACATATACAGAAAATGGCCAGAAGAGGCGCTGTGACTCAAGTGGCAGAGTGCTTAGCCTTGAGCAAAAAGAACCCAGGGACAGTGCTCAGGCCCTGAGTCCAAGGCCCAGGACTGGCAAAAAAAAAAAAAAAAAAAAAAAAAAGAAATGAGGAGAGAAAGAGAAAAAAGACAAAGAATGAAAAAAAAAGAAAGAGAGAAGGAGGGAGGTAGAGAGGGGGATTGTTACTGTGGGAGGAAGACCAATCTTACTGGGGTGAGATAATCGAATCTCATTGTTGTTTTGATTTGCACTTCCTTTATGGCCAGGGATGTTGAGGGTTTTCTCATGTATTTATTGATCAGTCTTCATCTTCTTAGAAGTCTCTAATTCCTTTGCCTATTTATCAGTTGGATTATTAATTGGAGAAGGGGCTTAGTTTCTAGATCTCCCTGTGTGTTTTGGATATTATGCCCTTGTCAAATATAGAGCTGGTAAGGATCTTCTGCCAGACCCTTGGGTATTTTTTTAAGTTTAGTAACTATATCTTTTGATGTGTAGAAACATATTTGATTGATGTAATCCCATTTGTCAAGTCTCTTTACTATTTTATCTGCTTCTGTGACTCTCTTCAGAAAATTTATGCCTATGACAGTAAGTTCTAATATTTCTTTTACTCTTTCTTTTTTCAAAGTCGTGAGATGCTTATGTCCAGTTAACAAGAGAAAACTAGAAGTAAGGTATTATTCAAGTGATAGTCATCACTAATCACAAAAGCCAACTGGAAGTACATGACCATATGTTCTAGTCCCAGTACTAACATGAAAAGAAACTAAGACCTAAATAAATCTTTTAAAATATCCCTCTTAGGTACCATTTGTATATACAACTTCATAACCATTTGTTTACCAAGGTCTAGATTCCCATTTATATATGTTTTCTCAGGCTGTGAATGCTAGGCAAGCACTCTACCAATAAGCCACATTCCCAGCCCATGGAAACTGACTTTGAATATGTGATCACTATACCTTGGGAAAAGATGAGGACACAGTAAGATGGACACAGTAAGAAAAGTACCTAGATGTGTTTGCAAATCAACCTATTTTGGTGAAATTTTTTTGTTTGTTTTTTGCCAGTCCTGGGCTTGGACTTAGGGCCTGAGCACTGTCCCTGGATTCTTTTTGCTCAAAGCTAGCATTCTACCACTTAAGCCACAGCGCCACTTCCGGCTTTTTTATATATGTGGTGCTAAGGAATCGAACCCAGGGCTTCATGTAAATAAGGCAAGCACTTTACCACTACGCCATACTCCCAGCCCTATTTTGGATTTACAAATAAATTGAATACATAGAGAAGGATAGAAGAAAGGAAGTCACTGAAGTTAGACCAGAATAGGAAATAAGTTGTAATTTTTTGTGTTTCCTTATAATGACCATTTGTATTCTATGTTGATAAAATAGAAATATAAAAACACTTAGCATTCTTTTCTTCTATTCAAGATACTAATAGATAAGACTGATCCTAATTAGAATTCTTATTCTGTGAGACCTTGGATTTAAAGATTAAGTATAAAAAAGAGTAGTAAAATTCTCTCCAATATTCCAGAAAACAAAGGTTCAGGTATATTTATCTGAGTTTCAAAATGGTCATTTTTTTTCTGAAAAACATGAAGAACAAAATTCTTCCCATACATAAATGCCCTCTCCACAAAAAATAAAACAGTAAATATAAACTTAAGACCCAGCACAACTAAAATATAGGCTGACTTAAGAGTTTTGGACATATCTTATTTGTTACATGGGGTCTTAACACAGTGTCATAATCTCCCTGGTTCGACTTGATCAAAACAATATTTATGGATGATAAATGACACCTTTGTGATATCATATGACCTTCAATTCCTTGCTAAGCATGAATGCATTACATTCCTCTCTTAAAAGAAATGTGAACCAGACTTATAATAACTTTAATGCCTGAAATACAGAGACTAAACTATAAGCCCTTCCATTATCCATTTAATAGGCTTTTTGGTATTGTCCATTTCCCACACCTTTGGTCCCTTAGGGCCCATCCACAACCTAGCCTGGCTCTAGTTTCAGAACCATTAGACTGCAATGATCAAAATTGGTTGAGGGATTTTATCATTTGGTGATTTCATCCATAGTCAGATTTAATATACTGGATGTTTTTCCAGTGTATCCTCCATCTCTCTGTTTTCCCCCCAAATCTGAAAATTATGTAAGAGCTACAATCTTACATTAGTTCCTTATTAAGGGCAGCAGATAAACCTAGACTATCTCATGTCACAATTTCTGGGAATGTTGCCAGACATACACCCCATGGTTCATGTCTTCCTCTCCTTATTACTTATTATGGAAGCATTCTCCATTATTTCTTCTCATTCTGAAGAGGTTGTAAAAAAAATGAGGGCTGTATCTTTGTGCTCAACTAACTGATCCTAGTTAATCAAAGTACCCATTTAAACATTTTTTTCTTTTGGGTTGTGAGAATCTATAGATGTAAAATAATATGATATCACATCTGTTTATCCAAATATTTGACATTTTGAGCATTTGACCATATTTGACATTTTACTTCTCACTACAATTCTGTCCATTTACTGCAATGTTATCAGACAAAAAATACACATGGACAAAAATCTCCACAAACTCTTAATGGTTTCTATATTATTAGTAATATTATAATGAGGTGGTTTAACACTTTACTAAAGCTACTTTAGAAACATAATTTCTTTTACAGTATGAACAGATAAAAAATTGCTAATAATTTCACTTGCTCACATTTCATTATATGATCTTAAAATATCAGTTACTAACACATGCATGATGGAAAGACATAAGTGATTTCAACCTCAATACAAATTTGCAATTATGAGCAGTGTGAAACATTTTAATGTATTAACCCCACGATACTTCTATTTAGAAATCGTTGCACTCTATTTTCATTCAAAATTATTTATGTGTCACAAGTTAAAAATGGGGATGAGATATAAAATGCATCTTTCTAAATATTTCATTTGCTTTGACTTTAACAAATTGTCTTGCAACAGGATGAATTATATTTGCATTCATGAGTATTTTGGATGTCTGCAAGGACAAAATGGCAAGACTCTGTGATTGATCGTTTTTACTTTGACTTTCCCAAATCAAAAGCAGTTTAATCTGCCACATTTTTTTGACCTATGGCACTTATAAATTCAGGTTTTCTTTCTGAAAGCCAAAGCACATGTAGTTTCGATAAGCAAATCAGAATCTACTTGATGCCCTTCAATCATCTGAATAATCTATGTGAGTCTTCCTCACAGTTCTAACCAACACAATGTAGGTCACCTATTTTAGCTCCACTTTACAATTTTTCAACATTTGTGTTTAATTATTTTTAACCTCAGTTTATACAATTATGGTTCATATACATCTTTTGTATCCTTAGGAAAAAGAAAGTATTTAAGTACAAATAATTCCTTTAGCTAATTGCAAAAGGTATGATAAACTCAAATTTAATATCTTATTAAAACAAAATATAAAGCTGTTTTGACTATGAGTTACTGCATATACTTAACTTCACAAAGAAATGGTCAAATAAAACATATTGAATTTGTAAATAAAGACTTCAATTTGTCTACAATGTTTAAAAATGAGTGTTACATGATTTTTATTAAGAAATTAAATTCAGGACTATAGCAGAGTTCCTTGTGCAAAAAAAAGGGGGAAGCCTTCATTAAAACAGACTGATTTTGCTTGAGGACTAGTAGCTCAGGCCTATAAGCCTACTCAGGAGGTTGAGATCTGAAGATCAGAGTTTAAGGCCAATCTGGGCAGACAAATCTAAGAGAACTTTATCTTCAGTTAACCACAAAACAACAACCTCAAAACAGAAGTGGAGGTTTGGCTCAAGTGGCAAAGCACCAGCCTTCTGTAGAAAAGCCAAGCAAGAGAATGAGACTCTGTGCTCAAGTTACAGAACCAGCATTAAAAAAAAAGACAAACGTTACCTCAACAGAGCTCTTGAATGATCAGTTCATCACTGGTGAATTCAGTTCAAAACCTGAAGATAAGCCAGTAGGAAGGTCCATGGAGAAAGAGAGGTGCTAGTATTCACCTGGGAGTCTGTAGATGCCAGTGCTCAGGTACCGGCTCTGGGCTTACATCTTCCATGTCTCCCACTCAGCACCCTGGAGTCTGTAGGACTTCCTTTTACTGATAACATTAGACCTCAAGCATAATTCCTCAACTGCACAATACCATGTACAGCATTATTATTGTTTACAGACTGAAGTCTCTTTCTTTCCCTCTCTTCTGCTCTCTCTCATTTTAGATTTCTTTAATATTGTATTAACCCATTATATTAAAAATTATATTAACCCATGTGACTGCTAGTAATTTCTTTTTTCCTGTTGTTATAGAGCTGACTCCATATTGATTAGGGAAACATGGTAGGAAATGTTGGGGGGCGGAATAGAGCTGACTCCATCTTGATTATTAGGTCAACCTGGCCCCAAAATTCTGCTTCTGTAAATGGCTTGCTTAACTTGTTTGTTATTTTCTCTACCCCCTGTGTCAACTTCCTACATCTGTGAACTTATTGCATGCTCTACCTCCTGCGTCAAGCCCCTACATCTGTGCTAGGCTTTTACCTTTATAAACCCCAATTTGAGGACTGCATGTGATCACTATGGCAGCTCCCCAGTTTGCACTGTGTCCCTGGCCGGTCAGACCCCTTTTCACTGTCGCAGTTCAGCTCCGGAGTCAGTGCTGGGTCCCTGGCTGGTCATTTCGCTTTTTGCTTCCCCAGTAAATCTATCTTTTTACTTGAGACTGTCTCTGAGTGGTGGACTCTTGGAGGGACCCGGAATCCCTTCCCTCAAACCCCATAATATTTCAAACCCCGTAACACTGTGAAGTGTTCTGCCAAAAGCATTTTTCCCTTGTATCTTTGTCATTTTCATCTAAAAAAAAAGTTGTGTACAAGCTGTTCCTCAGCCCTCCATTAAACTTGAGTTCAGTAAAATTCCATTAACCAAGTGACAACCTACGGACAGATTCCACATTACCAAGTTATACAAACCTAATATGAGACCCATGAGTCAAAGGGTTTGAAAACCAACATTTAAAATCAGCATTTAGCTACTTGTCAAAACAAGAGCTTGTTTTTTTTTTTTTTTTTTTTTTTTTTGGCCAGTCCTGGGCCTTGGACTCAGGGCCTGAGCACTGTCCCTGGCTTCTTCCCGCTCAAGGCTAGCACTCTGCCACTTGAGCCACAGCGCCGCTTCTGGCCGTTTTCTGTATATGTGGTGCTGGGGAATCGAACCTAGAGCCTAGGGCCTCATGTATCCGAGGCAGGCACTCTTGCCACTAGGCTATATCCCCAGCCTCCAAAACAAGAGCTTGAAACAAGTCTTAGGAAAAGAGTCCCGGACATGATGCTTATTTGGGGCATCAGAAGGAACTATTTCTTATATTATTAATCAAGTAAATTTCTGCCTTCTTACCTGTGTAAATGACAGGAACAAAAAGAAAAAGGGAGAGGGGCTGGGAATGTGGCTTAGTGGTAGAGTGCTTGAGTTGCATACATGAAGGCCTGGTTCAAGTGGTAGAGTGTTAGCCTTGAGCAAAAAGAAACTAGGGACAGTGTTCAGGCCCTACGTCTAAGCCCCAGGACTGGTAAAGAAAGAAAGAAAGAGAAAAAGAAAAAAGGATAATAGTATCAACTGTTTCATTTGAACATTTATACAACTGTAAACTAAATTAAAATAATAAACAATGCCATCATTAGCCACATGCAAACCCATAATATTTTAAATAAGCCATTTTGGATATGACTTGAATTTTAAGGAGCACTAACTTATAGTTTATATTAATGCGGTAGGCTTTTAATTTTTTTTCCAAAAAGATTTGAAACACCTACTATTTAGTTTTACATACTCTTTATGGAAAAGATGGTTTTAACTTGTAAAATAAAGAATGTCTTGCTGCAACTAAAATACACAGGGCTGAATGATGATGATGTTGACTTTTTCTTCAATTTTGCTTAGGAAAAAAAAAGATTAATCTCCTGCAAAGTTAATTTTGCAAGTCTATTTTCCAAAATCTTAGGTAGAATAAATAATTCAAAAATAAGTCTTAGCAAAATGATTGATCATGAGTAAACTAACCAAAAAGCAATTCTGGTGCTCTCTCCATTGTATGTAAAGACTCACATTTCGGCATTCCAAGTGCTAAGGAGTCCTTCCTGCCACTGAGAGGGTTCTACAGAAGCCTCCATCTGTCAATGAGGCTCTTCTGACTATGTCAGGGTACCAGCCGCTCTGCAGAAGTTAGGAAAGAGAGTTTTTTTTGTTTTTTTTTTCTGGTCTGCTGGTGGATCTGGAACAGTGCTGGGCAGAGATGGAGAATGGATGGACTGGCCATTTGTTTAAACAGCATGGAAAAGTAATGGGCCAGGACTGAAGTCAGAATCTGAGATGTAAGCCTCCATGGAAACAGTATCAGAGGGTGACAAGTGGAAACGAGGGAGAAACTGTGGCCCTCACATAAAACCAGGAGGTAGAAAGGAGGAAGCAGGTCAAATGGAAGAAGCACCAGTAGATATAGTGTTGAACCATTAAGCAGGAAGTCTGGCACTTATGAGCTGGGATAATGCTGACTGTTCTTTATCTCTAAGCTATTGGAAGAAGCTCTGCAGAATGTAAGTGCCACCCACATAGCTGATATTTTATTTCTTTATCGTACAATAGTCCTTCATCTCTCATTCCTTGTATTTTCCCTCACTCTACTTTGAGCTTAGGGAAAATACAAATGTCTCTTTCAGGCCTTTCTTGGTCCTCAGCCCAAAGTAATCTTTCACTTCCTTTAGTGTCCTTAAAGTACCTCAAATCGGCTTCTGTGAGAACCCTAATTACCATGATTTATCCTTGCTATGCCTTTTCTTCAGAGATATGAACTTATCAATGATTTGGGAGTTTATCATGTGTCTCTTATTTCCCCATTGCTAGATAGTATCCAGCCCAGGACTCAGTCACATGTATATGTGGTAAGCAAAAGGCTTCAGTGGGAACATCCTTAAGATTGATATTACTAACATGGTAGTAACAGATACAAATAGGGGTGGGGGAGAATAGCTATGCTTGTAGGAAATGTAAAATAGATTTTGTTTGTTTTGTTTTGCTTTGGGGTTTTTTTTGGTCCTGGATTTGAGAATGTAATAAAACTTTCAGAAAAAAAAAAGCTTATACTGTAAAGTGTTTGGAAAGGATTTGATTCACTAAGAAAGAAAGAAAAGCTTTTCAAATATAACTTAGTTCTGCATTCTACTAACTAAAAATCTCTCCCATAGCTTCCTTCAGCTTCTATTATAGCAATAAGTTTCTGTTTGTTAATGGAAATACCATGTGTCTCAAACTTCCGAAGACAATAATGCATCACAGCAAACTACAGATTAAATTATGTGGCCTCTGATGTTAGTGTTAAGTGAATTTCATTGGATTATAATATTTTTAAATATGGTAAATTTTGTTTATTGTCTCTTCTGTCCATTAAGAAAACTGTGATTCAATTTGTCATAGCTAAAACATGGAACCAACCCAGATGTCCCTCAGTAGACAAATGCATCAGGAAAATGTGGTACATATACACATGGAATCTTATGCCTCTATCAGAAAGAATGACATTGCCCCATTCATAAGGAAATGGAAGAACTTGGCAAAAAATTATTCTAAATGAAGTGAGGCAGACCCAAAGAACATGGACTCTATGGTTTCCCTCATAGGGAATAATTAGCAAGGGTTTAGGCAAGTCACAACAGAGGATCACAAGAGCCCAATAGCTATGCCCTTATGAACACATAAGATGATGCTAAGTGAAATGAACTCCATGTTATGGAAACAAGTGTTATATCACTGTTGTAATTACTTTCAATATGCGAATGTGAAACTGTAGCTTCTTTTGTTGATGATCCTCTTGTATCCCCTTCCTGTGGTTGTACCCACGCTATCACTGTATCTCATTTGAGTACCCTGGATACTGTATATACTGGTATTAGAACTAGGGAAGTGAAAGGGAATATCAAAATCGAGAGACAAAGGATAAAAAGACAAACAACTCCAAAAGCAATACTTTCCAAACCATTTGGTGTAAACCAACTGAACAACTTATGGGGAGAGAGGGAAAACGGGAGCGGGGAGGGAGGAATGAGGGAGGAGGTAACAACCAGTACAAGATATGTACCCATGGCCTAACGTATGTAACTGTAACCCCTCTGTACATCACTTTGACAATAAATATTTTTTTAAAAAGAAAACTGTGATTACAAAATGAAATTTATTGTGCACATTAACCAATAAAACTATCATACACACATACGCAACTTAAAATGCAGACATGTTATATATAATAGTTAGGTATGACCTCAAACACAACAAATATGCCCACATCCTTCTCTGCATTAAACTTGCTATATTTAAATTTAAGGAGTAAAATGCTTTATGTACTGCTGTTCCTTTTAGGAGTAACTTCACTCACACTTCATAAAGAGATGTGACATTGGCTCAGTATTTAATATGAGCCATGCACAGATCTGAATTCAAATTAAAAAATCCCATTATACTGGCAGTTTAAGAGTTACCTACCATATAAATCCTTAAACACTGATAGCCCTAATTTTCATCTTTCATCACATGCTCTGAGATATTTAGTATCTTCAGAAAAGTCACTTTTAAAGTACAAGGGCCAGAATGAGAATGTTTCCAAAGCCTATTTATGATAATGCTTGCAAAGAATTTCATTTGAATAAATTTACACTAATTCCTTTACCTGTAATAATAAATTTTAGCCCACTTCACAGCTGTACCCTATACAGCACTCCACACGGAATACATCAGCTTAGTTGCCTGCAGACAAATGTAATGATGCTGGCAAGCTTTCAGTTGGACTCTTTTGGGGAAGGAAGCAAAGGAAATCTTTCCTGCACAGGACATTGCAAAAGTCAGCATTTCTATTGCTGATAAATTTCCATTCAAGAAATGATATCAGCTTACACACTTAAGATTGTCTGAAACTAAAGGAAAAGAGGAGACTTGAAAGAGAGAGACTGGGGTGGGGGAAGAGGGAGATGAGAGAATGCTGAGGGGAGGGAGAAGAGAATGAGGGAAGATAAATGGAGAAAAAGGTAAAAAGAGAAAGAAGAAAGGAAGAGAGAGAGAGAGAGAGAGGAAAAACCTCTTGTGTATGCTTTCAAGAAAACCTCCAGTAGTAAAAGCTCAATAACACTATTTAAAAAGAATTTTTAAAAGGATACTAATACATTGAATACAAAATTAAGTCTTGAAAGAGCATGTTATGCTTTTTAATGGTAAGATTGGTTACATGCTGGAAAAAGATGAGTATATGTATGTGTTTTGTAATAGAGCATTGGATGTTTTTAGATAGAGTATAGAAATATTATATCATGCAAGTAAAGAGGTAAAAATCATAAAATCTCAAGAAAATTATTAAATTTTCAATCAACATATTGATTAGATCAAGTTATTTACTATACTTCACTATGTTTGTCTAAAAGTATGAGATGCAAATTTCTTCTATCAACTGTTACATTTCCAGTCATGGGACCGGATACTATAATTCTATCTCTTGATCCACAGCTCCTTTCCTGACTCCTTGGTGACTGACCTAGAGACAAAAGTCTAACTGGAGATGAGACTCTCACAGACTTTCCTGCCCAGGCTGGCTTTGAATTGTGATCCTCAAATCTCAACGAGCACCCTGTTCACCTATTATATATAAAATGCAATACTAATCTAAATCTTTGAGGTATACTCTATACATCACTGAACAATATTATCCCTGATCTTGGCATATTTAAATATTAAAAGTATATTTTACAGTACTTTATGCAATGATCATTTTTGTATGTGTCAGAGGATGGTTGGCTACTAGTCTTGTAAGAATATGGTTCATATTTAATCACTTCATCTCTGGTACCCAAATTTACTAGCACATTAGAAGAGAGTAGTATTACTTCTTACTCTAAACCAGTGAAGAAAGAGGGAGACATTAGTAACCAAATATGCAAATTAGTGTTTGGAGTATTAGAGTAGATGTGAATGCTAGAAGGCAGTAAGCTAGAACAGACAGAACAATCCATTTGTGTTGTGTTTTTATATATCATAACATTGATGAACTTTGCAAACAGCATTTGTAGTAAAATAAAAAACCACAGAGAACCATAAAAGGTATGACTGCATTCAAACAACATGTCTAAAATAGGATATATATATATATATATCCTATATATATAAAATAGGATATATATATATATATACATATATGGTGGATTTGCATTTGCCTAAGCACTGGGAGGATGGGTAAGGGACACAGGATTTCTTTAGGGACTAATAAAAATGTTTCAGAGCTGACTGTGGTGACAGATGTTCAGCCTTGTGAATATGCTAAAAGCTGTTGAATTGGATGCTTTAAATGGGTGATGGCTTGGTATGAATTATATCCAATAAATCTCTTAAAAGAAGAGCTGTGTTGCAGTCATCCTAAATATTTAATATACAGCCAACCAAGGAAGTTCATTTCATGGAAAATAACATGGCACTACAGTCACTTTTCTAATTTTTACATTTTTCATAGAATACTCAAAGTTGGAGTTTAGGTGATATTATCAAGTTAGAACTTCACTTCCTGAAGAACAATCTCAAAAGCCCTAAAAACTTTCATCATGTTTCTGAAAATCACGATGTTCCCAATTCTTCAGTGCTTGATGATCTGAGGTTTGAAGACCACTTCTTCTGTTCTGTAATATTTATTATTCTCTTCTCATGCAACTTTCATAGCTGAAAAAGTACCAAGCCAGCTATCGTATAAAACAAGCCAAGGGAGCTAAAGCAGTTTTAAATTAAATCTTACAAAAAAAGACAAGAGAGAAATGCATCTTAGAGCCATCAATGCTTTCTTAATGAACTATTTGATTTCATAAATCCAAATCCATTTTAATGACTCTCTCATTAGTTTCAGACAGTCACCACTGTACAGTGTCAGAAGTTGTTTTACAGAGCAATTTTATGTTATGATCTGTCTGCAATTCTGTGATTATCTGCCCCAGATGACATGGTCCTGTGTCCTTTCGTTCCACAAGCCCATGAACCAATGGATTAACCAACCATCAAAGCACTGCAAGCAGAAGAAGTGTTAACAGGTATGGACATGGCTATTCAATTACACAATTTTCTGAAGTTGGTGTCCCATATACACTTACAGCACCACTCTCTAAAACTAAATAAAAGTATCTTTTCAATATATTTTCCATCCCATCTATCCCAACCTTCTTGTTTGGAAAGATCTGGCAATGAAATGGCAAACATAAATGTCTTAAACTAGTACACTATAATTCAACTTTGGTCCCCAGGATGTTGTATTTGGCCATTAGTACTGTTCCTTGTTTTATTTTTTTAAGATTTGACTCTAGCTCTTAATGAAGGCAAATGATAAACTTAGACAAGATATGGTTGGGAATCAAGTCTTCTTGAGTCACCAAGTCCATACAGAAAAGAGATGAGTGTGGCTACATTTTAGACCATGCCCTTCCATTCCCCTCAGTTAGTTTTCTTTCACAGATCCCACCTGAGAAATAGGAGATAGCTTTAAGGTTCATTTATTTTACTATGAGACTAATCAGGACTGCAATGGATAAAAAATATTAAATCTTCTTTCCTAATAAACATAAAAGGAAACAACTATTGGTATACCATTATACTTTAATCAGCATGATTTAAGTTAGTAGTTCTCTTACAGTGTTTGCAAGTTGGGGTATTTAGAGATATAATCATATGGTAACTCACATTTGGCTTCATAGTTACAAATATCTGTGACAAAATTTTGTACATATAACACTTAGGCTATTGGTTCCTCTAAATCAGTCAATTTCCTGTTACATCTCATTCCTTATTATTGTTTTTTTTTTGTTTTGTTGTTTTTTTTTTTGGTCTGGAGGCATAAAGTTTTGATCCTGGTGTCACATTTCATGCCCCAACTCTCTCTCGCTCTCTCTCTCATCTTAAGATATTTTTCAGATAGATCCTGCATTATTTTTCCCAGACAAGACTCTCACTCTGATATTCTTACATACACCTTATCCTGCATATTTCAAAATTACAAATGTGCATCACCATACTCAAGCTGTCTGTTGATTTGGGGTCTCAGAAAAAATTTACAGGCATTGGACTTCAACCTCTGTTCTTCACCCTTTATTCTCCAGCTCTCCAACTCTCAACTAGCTGGGATTACAGAAGCCAATATGTCAGACCTTTTCTTGAGGGAGGATTCACTAAGTAACCTAGTTTCTATTCTCTTCTTTCTTAACTATAGAATTTCTTGTTGCTCCTAAAAACATAGCATTTAACTTCGACACAAATAATTCCCCTTCTTTCTTAAATTCTCTTTATAGATTTTTGTCCATTTTGTAAACTGTTTTTCAAACTGATGTGTTCTGAAAGTTTTCCTTGCTCTCTACTTTTGTGAGAGAATTGCTCTCTCGTGTGTGTGTGTGTGTGTGTGTGTGTGTGTGTGTGTGTGTGTGTGTGCTTCTATTGTTATGATAACTTCACTAGCCTAGAAAGACCTATTTACCTTGATAGAGAACTCCAGGAGGGGCAGCTACTCACATTTGCTCTCCAAACCTAGCACAGAACTTGCCACAAAATAGGCACTGAACACCTGCTCGTTCTACTTAATTGAAACTAATGGACACAATTATAGGAAAATCATCTGGTTCTGACTATGAATGTAGTTCATTACAATATGTTGGCTTTGAATGAACTATCTCCTATAGAATGCAAGGGCTTGTACACATAGTTCATCCATATTATTCACCCTGGGTCTGTTACCAGCAGTGCCTTAATGATGTCCCAGTCAATGCACACTATTGTATAATGCATGCCTACTGTTCATGCCCAGGCTCACGGACAGATATTCTTAGAAGTAAAGTATTTCACAGAAATATGAGCAGGCACTGGAATTTGTAGACAGTATTCAGGCACCAAAGTGCCAAACACAGGAAGATAGTTAGACATAAAAGGATCTTAAAATAAAAGCACTAGAATTGTGGGAGGAAGCACAAGAACTCATTTAAGAAGAGTAGATTCTTAATGATCATGAAGATTGGCACATTTACCAAAATAAAATATTAACATAAAGTTTTCTATAATTAGTATTTTAGTAAAACTTTTTCATAACTGAAAAACAATTTAAAACCACTAATACAAATATAACTCACAAAACCTATTTTTAAGAGGTATATTTACACAATGACAGGTAAGTTACAATATCCTGTGTGATCATTTAACCATGAATGACTTTTGTATATGCAGTTTGTATATACAAATATGTATATGTATACAAATATATATACATATATGTATATATACCTTATACATTTATATTTGGATATATACATATATTTGTATATATATTTGTATGTACAGTCTGTATTTATTCATGTAAGTTTGCAAGCAGGTATATGTGTATGCTTATGTTTACAATGGTGTCTTAGATTATTATTGTAATTTCATCATAAATTTAAAAGTGGTTCATAAATTTTAGAGAATGTACATATAAATGTTTTTTTATATATGAGTTTTCATGGGCAAGAAATAGTTGTTTTTAGCCTATGTCTCCACCAAGTATAGAAACAATAATTTTGCTTCATTTGGTAGTTTTTCAACCATAAATATTGAAACATATAAGTAGAATATTTGCATGTGTGATGTATACATTTATACATATGCATATGTGTGTATATTGTAGCCATATATAGATGACATACATACACATTGCACTTTAGGAGATGAAGCATTCACTGCTCACTTCCTATTCACAGCATCACAAAACAGGAAATTCTTGCCAAGAATATTCTCAGGTGTTTCTACACCAAGGAATTTCGAAATGCATAGTCCTACTTAAATACTCACACCTCCCACATTTCCAGAGGGCAAAAATATGCAGAAGCACAAGTAAAAATAAAACACTAATGCAGCATGTCTCTGTAGTTTACAAACTGTGCTTTTAACAACCTACCTAACAGCAATCACACTAATGGCTGGGACAGCAGATAGAAAAGAGGAATGTCAGACAGAGAGGCTTAAGATGAGCATACAGACCCAGCCACGAAGAATGAAAATACAAACCACAGACAAGCCCAGGGAAGAGGCATTAGCAGTCATTTCAGCAGCACATGCAAGTGAAAGATAAGATTTGCTGAGTGCTGACTTAGGTAAGGTGCCATCTAAGTCCTCTACAGATTCATCTGAAGTTATCTTTAGAATGATCTGAAAAGGGTCATTCTAATATAGACCTAGAGTATGACTGAGGAGCAAGAGGCAAAGAGATTAGAAGTCAGAGAATTAAAGAATTAGGTCAAGGTTTATGAATGCCTGGCTCAAAAGTCTCTTCTTAAACCTCTCATTTTATTTATCAAGCATACAAGTGTTTGCCAATGTATGTACTTAGTGACCAGCAGTACTCCCTTCCAAGTTTTGGATTTAATTCCCTGCATCTCATCTCTTCCATTGTCAAAGATGAGTACCTGGTATGGAAGACTTTTGTGACATGTACAATTACATTATCTGAAGCAGGTAAACAAAAATAATGAATCTTAATATAATGTGACCCAACCGAACACAATCTCTGCTCTGAAGCCACTCTGCAACATGGAATGTGACATACCCATGGCCACTTTTATCTACAATGCTCACAATGGATTTATTGCTACTGCTACTGTAATACAATAAATAACTCTACCCAGACTAGGTGACATACTTAAAAATCCCTGCTTAATCTACATTATTTCTGCTACGTATTCAATATCTGTGACTGACACATTTACATGAGGGAACTTCGTTTTCAACCAAGATCTCAGCATTTCTAAGATAACTGCTTGTGTGTTTTGCCATGCCTCTAACTCTGTGTTCACAAAATATCCACTTCAGAGTCATTGTTTAAACTACATTTGTTCTAGGATTTTCACTTTGTGATAGGAATAGAGAAATCTAGATAGCAAGCTATCTTGACAACTCACTTTTCCGGGCTTGAGGGGAGTCCAAAGCTCTGGGCTTTGGACAAGTTCAAGAGGATATTTAATCTCCACTTTTCCAGCCCAGGCTTTCTCTATGCAAGAGCAAGAGAAAGTGCACACACAACTCCCTAACTTATTCCTTACACCAGAGGAGCTGGAAATCCAGCAAAGGTTTGTATTTCACTAGCCATGGAACAGCAGAAACTCCCATTTATTGTTGGTAGGATTGTAAATAGTACAGCCACTTTGGAAAGATGGTGGAAAGTTCTCATAAAAAAAATTAGCACACTCATTCTATGTGTCATCAACCTGTTCCTTAATACCCAGTCTAATGCTTTAGGCCTCAGTCAGGCTGAGTGAGCATCATGGTGGGGAGTGTGTGATAAAGCAAAGATTTTGGAATGACAGCAAAGCAATTGGAATGAAAAATAGCAAAAGGGGTCATGACCCCAATATTACCTCCAGAACATGCTTTCAATGACCTATATCCTCCAATTAGGTCACCTCCTACTAAAGTTTTCATTCAATCATACCACCAGCTACCAGATCAAGCCTTTAACACATTAGCTTTTGGAAGACATTTGAGGTCAGAACTACAACTGGTTTGCAGTGTTTTACCTTCTATTGTTCTTCCTCTTAAAGGAATTACCCTCATATAGCCTCAGAACCTCTGTGAGGAAAGAGCTTGGATTTGACAGGCATGCTGTTAATTATTATACTTGTTCAACTAAACACACATTTTATTGTTGCCTAGCTATGTGAGATCTAGATGTTTGAAGCTGTCAGTGTACAGTTGTGATGAAGATCTCAACAGATCTGTACCTATGACTCACTGACACCTTCAATTCACCTGGTGAACTGTTCTATTGATAGCAAAGACATTTAGTCTATTATAGTCATAGGAAAGGCATTGTTAAAAGTGTCAAATGCCAGTTGATTTCTGCGTTAAAAATCACTGTCATTAATATGGTACATTCCTACAGTCTTACACTTTGAGGGGAATCTGTATGGTATAACTTACTAGACCGAAGGACAGCACTGTTCAGTGTCATCATTCTATCCTTAGGGTTGAGGAGCCTCCTTGCTTCTTTCTTTCTTGTTTTAATTTAAGGGAGGGTCTCACTATGTATCCTAAAAACTCATTATTTTAAGCTTCAGCCTGAGTGTTGGTGCTACAGATGCAAGCCAAATGCTAAAGGAACCAAATTACTATCACATGATATCGATGGTCCAATCAGAATGTCAGCATGCCTTTCCAGGACCATCAAACCAGTTATCTATATAGCAAAAATTGGTAGAAAAAAAATGGGGCTATATACAACTTTACAGCACTTGATTTTTGTTTTGTGTTTTTTTTTCAAGTGTTGGGGACTGAACTAAGGACCTTGTACATGTTAACAGTGTTCTACCACTGAGATACAATCCCCTGTGCTTTTGAGTAGCCCTCCTCTCTGTCTCTCTGTCTCTGTTTCTCTGTTTCTGTCTCTCTCTGTCTGTCAGTCTCTATCTTTCTCTCTCCCCTTCTCTCTCATTTTTTTTCTGGCCTTTCAATGTTAGGCTATCACTCTACCCCTGAGATATATCCTCAGCTCTCTCTCATCAGCACTCCACTTTAAAAATTGTATTTTGAACATATTGTGTTAATGAGACATGTTGGTCTCAAACATACAATTCTTCTGTTTCAGCCTCCCAGGCACTGAGATTACAAATCTGTGCCAGTGCCACCATGTCCCATCTGATAACACTCTTAATCTCAGTGTTCCTTGACATTTCTAACATTTTGCCAATCAAGTAACTATCTACAATTTTCATAAGGAGGAATCTAAGCTACCACCATTGCATTAAAATATTAAGGCATCATAAAACCACCCAGGCATTTGGCTTTTGATGCAGTCAGTCAGTAGCTAATGACTCTGCTATATACATGTTATGTTCATATAGAAGGGGAAAAGAGCCAGACATAAATGTCAGTCTTTTGTATCCAAATGGAAACAGTGAATAATGTATAAACAATTTATTGCCAAAGCAATTAATTCAAATTTGAAAGGTGAAGGTCTAATTTCAAGAACATGAAAAACACTTTGAGAACAAATATGATGTGAAGTATAGAAGTTATAGTTACATAATTAACCTTAAAATTGTTACTTAAAGCATTTTGTGATTTACTAAATGCTACTATATATATGTACAAAGCAATAAAGATCAGTTCTACCCTAAAATGACTTATAATCCAGACTTTTGTTTTGTAATGTATCCCTTAATTAAATAGACAGATAAATGTGCTAGAATAGTGTTAATTCTTGCAACTTTTGTTATCTTTTTAGGTAACGAGAAAGTGAAAAGCAGGAAGAGAACTAATATTTTTAAATGTCTACTCTATCTAGAGTTTGTGCTAGATATATTGTGTTTCATACCTGCTGAAACTTTACAATATCTTCTTACTTCAGAATGTTTTATGATCTATATAAAGTGAAAACATGTCATAGAGTTTAAATAACTTGGCTAGTCAGACAGTTAGATGTAAACAGTGGTTTGTCTAATCTCAGGGTCTATGTGGGTTTTTTTCAATTCTATAATATTCCATTCCCTTACATTTGTTTTAGTGTCTAATGCTCTAATTACCAATATCAGTTTGCAATTTCGAGTGCATTTACTGGGAAAAGAGAAGGAGGAGAGAGCTAGTGCATATTATTGAACTTGATTCAGGTTGCAAAATTAAGTTGCTATTGTATTAAATAACAAAATATTAATAATAATAATAAAATGACCATTTACTGAACTTCTGATATGTATCAGGCACTTTACTAGTACATTACACATCTTTCCATATTTAATAGTCAGAAATCCTCTAAGAATACATATCATTAAGCCATAATTGAGAGATGAAAGAAAGATTCAAGGACATTAATTATATAGGTAACATGAAAAAATATTTTTAATTATTCACAGGACTACTGGATACTGGATCCCACCCTCTGTCCCATCTTCTCCTCAACTTAATAAACCCATAAAGTCATATTCCAAACAAAGGGAAGTTGCAAGCACTGATACACTTATGTTAGCATAATGCTATCTTCTACTCTGAACATCAGGATTAACAGTTTCTCCTTGGTTTCTTAATGATTGGTAGAATTAAGATAGATATTTGTTCATATTCATTTCAGAGTAATATTTTATATTCCTACTGATAAGTGCTATTAGTATACACACAAAAATAGGATAATAATATTAGTTTTTAACTTAAGGTGAAAAATCAGATACAATTTTAATGCAGTTAATTGTGCAAAGGACATTGTGCCTATTAATAATAATATTGTCTTGCAATGGATGAATCTACCTCAAAACATTACTGTAAGTAAAATGAGAGAAAACCTCCAACTATCTATAGCCTCCTCACTTGAACTTTGAAGAATGGCTAGCTTGGCTGGGAATATGGCCTAATGGCAAGAGTGCTTGCATCATATAAATGAAGCCCTGAGTTTGATTCCCCAGCACCACATATATAGAAAATGTCCAGAAGTGGCTCTTTGGCTCAAGTGGCAGAGTGCTAGCCCTGAGCAAAAAGAAGCCAGGGACAGTGCTCAGGCCCTGAATCCAAGGCCCAGGACTATCAAAAAAAAAAAAAAAAAGAATGGCTAGCTTGCATATGGTCCTTATATTTTAATGTGATTTCATCATTATACCAATATATTCAATTTAATTTATTATTGTTTTCCAAATAAATCTTCCTGATTGTTTCCAATATTTTCTGTCTGACTCATATTGTCAATCATATTTTGCTCATTCTACTGATACTCAATTTGATAGTCAATTTTTATTTCCAGGTTAATATAATTAATCACAATTTTTATGGAATGAAACCAGTATGCTAGATAAGGGAAAGTACAAAACTTCAGCATTTAACATTTGGAGTAGTTCTTCCTCCTCCAGTAAGTTAAGAGTTGAATCTCTGTGTATTTTGAAATGATTTCTAATTATTCTCACCAGGACAAATCATAATAAGTAGTAAACAATGTCAAAAATCTCAATTTCTGAAATCATCTCTGTCACGAAACAGCAATAACAGTATAGTAGACTGTTGATGTCTAGTGGATCAGAAATCCTCTGATAGATGAAAGGACATTACTTATATAGGTAACATGAAAAAATATTTTTAATTCTTCCCAGGACTACTGGACACTGGCTCCCACCCTCTGTTCCGTGTTCTCCATCTTTTCCATCATCTTGCATCTTTCTAATCCATTAACTCTCAATTTGGTACTTGGTGCTGATCCCTTTGTTCTTTCTCTTCTGGTCACACACTTCATTAGCCAACCAGCCTTTAGATTCACCTCTCTCCAATCTAAGCAAACAATATATCAATCTCTCCAAAGTTTGCAATGGCTATTACATGCTTGTATGTTAAACTCCATCATCCTTATCACAGTTACAAACTTTCAGTTCCTTATAACGTGGTCCCAATTCATTTCATTGACATTAAATTCCAAGCTTGAGTTGTGGTATATAATAGACACTTCCAAGATTGAGGAATGCAGCCATGCCTTTTCATTTCTGAAGGTGTTAGCTTTTGGAGGTATTTCTATTCAACATTCCAATTTATGGGTATAATGAATTTTTATTTTCTCTTTCTGTACGTTCTGCTCCTCAAAATCCAATTCATTCTTAAGAAGCAAGATTATATATTAGTGTCTCTTTATCAGCTCTAATAATTTCTCTGCTTTCATAATGTTGTTCATGAATATGGTATGCCATGCAGTATTGTTGTAGAATTAAAGTGCTTTGTAATTTTAAGTTTCCTGAGGATATGTATGACAATACTTGCCTCTACAGTCAACCTCTACAAGTGTCTGTATACTGTAGATCCTCAACAATTCTTCATTGTGAATTGATTCAAAACTTCCTTAAATGTACATAATGTATTACTATATACCATAAGTTATATGTGTTGTATGTCTAAATCATAGATATTTAGACTATGTGTACACAGTATTTTGTCATGTGTATGCATTTTGACATATATTCATACATATGAAGCACATTCAAATTGAAAAGGTTTAAGATATTGTCTTTTCTAATCACTATTATGAAGAATCAGTCATTGGATGACTTCACCAATGCCTGATTGCCTGACAGGGACAAAGTTCTTGACTGAGTTTTCATTCAGATTAATTTTCAATTCAGCCATGTCACAACTTCCTTCCTCTCTTCCTTCTTTCCTTGCTTCCTTCCCTCCTCCTCCTCCTCCCTCCCTTCCTTTGTTTCTTCTTTCTCCCTTCCTTTCTTCACTGAAACTAAGCTTATATGTCTATCTTCAAAAGTGATAAAGAATTATGATTTTATTACTTTTATATGTTCATTTACAAACTATTCCTTTCTTTTAAATATTCTCTAGATCATCAAAGAACTAATTTCTTGTCCTTTAGTTATATGGTAATATTTGCTTTTGTCTAAGAGAAAAATAATGTGGTCATTATTTTGCTCTCCAATTTAATTTGTCATTTTTCCTCACCATGGATCTCCAAAACCTAATACCATCATCACTCTCATCTCACTATACTTGCACCAAACTTTAATGTTTGCAGCTTACTTTCACATAAGACACTCATTTGATTTTGTCAACACTGCTGAGTGAACACATTATCACATTTCTATGCAGTTGAGAAAACTAGGGGTCAAAAGTTAAATGACGTGTCAACGTTTCCCAGATAGTGAAAGCTGGAACTGGCCCTCATACTGAGGTCTCCATCTCCTTCCTCCAGAGAGCTTTCTACTATTTTAAGCTGTTTATTGGCTTGTGTTCCCACTATGACATTTATGCTGACATATATTGGCACTTCAGACACTGCACAGTGAATGTTGTCTAGGTTCTTTTCGATCTGAATTACTGCATGGCTCTTGTTACTTTGATAGCAAAAATTGCAAGTAGGCAAATACTATGTTGTTCATTAATTGCCTGAGAAGCTCAAATCAAGGCTCCAAATAATACCATCTACTGGTTAAAAAAAAAAAATAGTTTGGTTAGTGTTCTTGAGAAAACACTGTTGAAAAGCAAAACTGCCCTTTGAGTTAAAGAATTTCAACTTTCTCTTTAAAATGGAAATAATTTAATTTGATTTCCCCCGTGTTCATCAATCAAGGACTCTTTAAAGTGGTAGCAGGAATGAGTTTGCATTTACGAAGCTCATTCTGTGTTTGTGCGATTTGTGCAAGAAACATCCTAAGACAATTCTTTGCTTTGTCTTTTAAAATATTTCTTCTTAATTTCCTGCTAGTTACTATTTAGATGTAACTTCCTTTAAGATGTAAAATATCAATGCAACTGTACTGTAGAAAGATCTGCCTCCAGTGCGTGTGTGAGTGCGTGCTTGCACACACATGACGGACATAGTCTGAAGCCAAGAAACAGACTCCTCTCTGTAACTTATTTGCAATCTCATGATCAGTTCACTCTCCCTTTCTACTGTGTCCCTGTCTCAATTTTTAAGCACCGCCAAAGACTCTTAAATCATCCCCAGCACGGAACATTCCTGTCTTCTTAAGCGCTGAACATCCCTGTCTCCCTATGAACAAGTCTGGGACTGGCCTCAGTCTTCTCAGAGTCCCCTAGGGCAGGAAAGCAGCCTCCAGGAGCGGAGCGGAAGGGATCCCTCTGCCTGGCATTGTTTTCCTGCCTATCACTGCCCCACCAGGATTTCCCAGCACTTCGCAGAAGGCACCCAGGGGCAGTTCCTGGCCGCTTTTGGTGCCTGGTTGCAAAACAGAGCAAAAAAATTCTCAAGGCAAGAAAAAGTTTTAAAGAAAGCATCCTAATAGTTGTACACTTTGAAACAAACAAACAACAATATCCCACTGTAATTCACTCATGAAAAGTGAACTGTGCACGATCTGCAGGCTCCACGAAGACTCCATTGCTTCTGGTTGCTACATCTGCCCTCATTTGTCTTAGGTCTGAGCGTCCCACTTATCGCAAAGGTACCCTTAAGACACACGCAACTCTACATCCACATACAACAAGGCACTGGGCATACTGCTTGCCCAAAGACCTGGTCCAAATTGCTTGTTTGGGACTCAAATTCTATTTTAGAAACTCCTAGACAACTGAGAATCCAGAGGTTAAAAATACTGCACTTCCCATAGAGAGCCTAGCTTGCTCTCCTTCCCAACAGAGCTAGGGGAGAAATAGCTTTCCAGTGACTCATTGTTGCCTTTGAGTTGTTAGGGTATTTTTAAAAATAATAATGAAAAAAAACAGCAATGGATATGACCTAATTTGTTCCCTGGAATCCTACTTTTTAACCTTCGCATGCTAGCACGATCCGATCCGGCTCTCCTACAGCACCGAGTCCCCTCAGGAGTTGAAGGGTCTCTTGATGTGGACCCAGATAGGGAGATGAGAGGAAGGGACAACAACTGGGTTCCACTTACCAGTCTTCCACAGATAGATGGTGGGCGCCTCCGAGTTGCCTAGCCCCGCGGCCCCGCAGGCACCTGGGCACAGCAGCAGAAGGAGCAGCTGCAGGACGCCCCGAAGTGGCCCCTCAGCGCCCTGGTTCCCGGACGCCCAGCGCCTCCCTGGCAGTCCCATGCTGCCCGCAGCAGCCGCTCCAGGGTCTGGATCCGCTGCTGGGCAAGTCCGGTAGGGAATTCTTTCCAAGTAGAGAAAGCAAAGCTCTTTCCCGCTATTGTTCGCTTCTGATTAAAAGAGAGAAAGAGCATCTATCTAACACCACCAGGGAACAATAGCAGCTGCGTCTGTGGCCAAAGATGCAGCCTCCACTGTCACCAGTAGCTCTGCCACCGGCCGGGATGCTGCAGCCGCTGCCATGGCGCGCAGAGTGGCTGGTCCTCGCGGTCCGCAGGGGGCCCCAGCTGACTGAGCAGGTCTGGGAAGCTGCGCAGCCCCCGCCTCCAGCTGGAGGGAGAGGAGGGGGGCGCGAGCCGCGAGGAGCTGGAGGGGCCTGCAGGCAGGGGGAGGTGAGAGAGCGCGCAAGGACGAAAAGGGGCGCCAGTGGAGGGGGGAGCTGCCAGCAGCAGCACCCAGAGCCCACATGCCTGCCCAAAGAACTCCCCTGCACATGGTGAGAGGAAATAGGTTACACCAATGAAAAGAATCATCTGTAGGCAGGCTTCAGAAAGACAGAACTGGCATTAGAATTCATCCTCACCCTAGGAGTCAAATGCTAGATCTAGTGGCCTGTCATTCTCAGGGCATATTTACACAAAGCTTTGGTGTTGGTGATTTATTTTTGAGCTCTAGCTTCGATATTACTTTATGTTAGTAGTCTTTGTGATCAGATGCAGGGAAAATGTAAGGCAAGAGACAACTTTTTGCTGTTAAAATACTTTCTTTACATATTGTTTCTGACGTACAGTAAGTGATCCATTCTCAGTGCAAACTTGAGTGGTGTGGATCTGGCAGGAATTAAAAGTACCTGTTCTTATGATAGCTCTTAAAACAGAATGCATGTTTAGGAAGTGTGTATAATGCTATCTAATCACCCGAGGTTAAAAAAATAATACAAAACCCAATCCTTAAATTATATAGCTCAGTAAGAAGTCCATATTCAATACCCTTATCTATTTCTCTCCTGGAAAATATGCTACTTGCAAGTATGCAGACAGCTGGAATAAAAGGGTAAACGGATTCAGTAACATTGTTTGGTTATCTATCCATTAGTAAATTCTTAAAGCATTAGAGACATTGATTTCTCTTCATCTTTTACTGATTCCCATAATCTAAATAAGGAGCTGTGTGGTTCTGTATCTTTTGTTCTTTGTGTTTTTAACTTCTATCAGTAGTAACTAAAGAATGTGTGAATTCATATCATGCTTTTTCCTTTCTCTCTTTTTCCCTGTCCCACAACAACAATCCTTTATTATTCATTCATTTCCTAGTAAAACCAGAATTGCCAATTAAAAAAACAAAAAACACAAAAGTCAGCAACCAGAAAGCCAAAGAAAATTATTATTTGGCTAGCAATTTTCCATCTAATATTTTTTAAAGCAAGAAAATCACTGTTTGAATTTACTCCAAAGACACAGCAACTGAACAGTTTAAAATGAGGAAGCTACTGTTTCTGAAAGGAGGAAACCTTCCATAAGGCACCCTGGGGACTCTTGTCATCTTGCCTAGCATTCCAGACACAGCCCTTCTGCATGCATTAGATTAAAAGCAGGTTTGATCAAATAATTCCCAGGTCCTGCCTGTTTAAGTATTCTGACATCAGAGGAAATTAGCTACGTTGAAGGTTGCAAATTTGGTCTTTGTTTACTTTTTACTCTGTTAGGCCTCTATGAGGGAATTAAAAGCTCAGAGAACCCTAGCTCTATGTGTCTGTGATTAGGAAAGATAAGCTAGTGTGATTTACTATTTTTTCACTGGTGAAAAACAGGCAACAATCAAAAGATTAGAGGTTGATAAAGGATACAAAGAAAGTCTGATCCCAACTAATGCAGGGCTCCCTGAAGGAAGACTTCTGTCAACAGTCATGCAGTTATAGACAAAAATTAGATGCACTCCTGCTTCCTGGTTCTGTCCTCTCAGGAATACCACTGTCTGCAGTATCACTGCCTGGGGAAGCATTGTCCTGCCAGGGGTGCTTATGTTTCTCAGCTATTATTAATAAGGCCAGTACTAAAATTCTCTACTATGATAGGATCTCAGTAAATAGTAGTGCCATCTGAGCACTCTTAGGAAGCCTCTAAGTCAGTTCTCCATGTGAAATTAAGAAGCTTTCCAAAATTAGTTTTCCATGTGGAATTGAGGAGTCCCTAAATCAATTCATCACATGGAAATACAATCTGTAAGAGACCATAGAGATTGTGACAATGTCCACTTAGTGTTATTTAATGCAGAAGTAGTTAATTATCTGGTACTTCGACCCCTCTGTACATCACTTTGACAATAAATACGTAAATATTTTTAAAGGAATTAGCAAAAAATAAAGTCCATACTTCATAGCTTGATATCAAAAGAAAAATCAAGTTTCTGATCTTTATATTTATCCATAGTTGTACAGTAATTACCCAGTTAGTTAAGAGTTCAAACATTATAACTTCAAGCATTATATGTAAGAATCAAATATAACTTCTAAGTCAACCTTTGCTTCAATTTATAATAAACAATTAGGGTGACAAGTTCTGCAACAGTATTTGAAATCAGCCAACAATTTGTTTCTTTCTTTTTATTTTCAACTTACACAAAACTTAGAGCATAAACATCCACACTTACCATCACTCACACACAATCACTAACAATGAACACATGTCTGGATAATGTTACAGAAACTAAGTCTTACCAACATTTGTCTCCACCACTGCCACATATCTGTTCATAACAATGTCATTACTGCACTTGAAGACAAAAATGTATGGGTCTCTGAGGAGACAATGATGAGATATATGTTCAGATATATCTTCTTTCGCAAAGGGAATATTGTCCAGTTGGACAACTCCTATCCATAAAATGGCTCAACAGTGAAAGATAGCAAGACCCAACAATCTTTTGTTTCCTAGAATATGACATAAATAATACACAGCTGTTTAATGACATGATGTCAAAATTTAGTCATGAGGAGTCTCAAGGATGCAGATTCAATTGACCATCTGTACAGCCTGCCATAGAGTAATTTTTTCATCATTTTTAATAAAGAACTGTTCAAGTAAAAGGCATATATGGTTTTAATATTTAGAAGTGAGATGATTCTGAACCTCTTATATGGTTATCTGAATTGGCTTTTGTTATTTTTGCTATAATTTCGAATCTCCCAATTATGAGGGTATGTACATACCTACATGTATGTTTTCTTGTATCAGAATATAGGCTTACTCTAATAATCTTATTCTGATAGACTCATGCTGATAGTCTTGAAACACAATTCATAGTCCATTAGTCATTTGTAAAACATCCTAGTATTATAAGTGCCATTATGTAAAAACAACAGTAAAATAATTCAGTTACTTGATAGGCATGAAAACAACTTTGATATCACTAGCTTTTATTAATATAATGAATGAATGACAGACTGTAGGAAAAATTTCAATAGGACTTTAGGTAAGGAATCATGTGAGTATGTCTGTTATGAAATAAAAAACCCAAAACACATTTCAGCATCATGCGTCATCCAAAATAAATAAATAAAAGCCACCCCAAGGAATTCTATTTGTGTATACTCTAGATATCATACAACAAAATCTAGGCTTCTTGATGACCCCATTTCCTGCCATACCCATCAAATTATCAAAAATAAAAACTTTGGGGCTGGGGTTATGGCCTAGTGGCGAGAGAGCTTGCCTCATATACATGAGGCCCTGGGCTCGATTCCCCAGCACCACATATACAGAAAACGGCCAGAAGTGGCGCTGTGGCTCAAGTGGCAGAGTGCTAGCCTTGAGCAAAAAGGAAGCCAGGGACAGTGCTCAGGCCCTGAGTCCAAGGCCCAGGACTGGCAAAAAAAAATTTTTTTTAATAAATATATAAAAACTTTCACTTTTGATCATTGTAGTAAGTAGTTATACATTTTTACTTTCTATTCTACTATTATTCACTCTTTTCTTCCCATTCCTTTTTACTTACAAAAATTTTTACCATACTGGTTAGTTTATTGATTGTTTCACTATTTTATAGATTTGTGGGATTAAAAGAGGACAGACTCTCAATTCCAAAAAGTTTCATAAAATGTTAATCTCATGAGCCCTGCATTTTATTAAAAATTAATAAAATCTAAGCATAGTGGCAGAACCTGTCCTTCCAGCTATGCAGGAATCTGATATTGGGAAGATTGTGGTTCGAGGCAAGCCTAGGAAAAACCAAACCAAATCAAATGAATAAACAGCAACAAAACAAAAAAACCTCACAAAATATTTTCAAGACCTATCTCAACAGAAAAAGCTGACCATGGTTGTAGGGGTCTAATCATTGCACCAGACTGAAAGAAATAACAAACATTAGATTAAGAAAAAATATATTCGAGACTAAAAGAACTATGCAAGGAATCAGCAGAACAAAAAATTGGGTCTTTGAAAAAATTAACAAAATTGATAAGCCCTTAGCAAACCTGACCAAAAGAAGATATGAAATCACCCAAATAAATAAATCAGAAATGAAAAAGGATATCACAACAGAGAAGAGTAAAATTATGTATATTATAAGGGGATATTATGTGCTTATTTACATGAACAAACTAGAAAAGTGGGCAGAAATGAATACATTCCATCAATATAGCTAAACTGAGCCAAAGTGACATGAATGACTTAAATCCATAGCAAGAAAGGGAATTGAAATGGCAATAAAAAACCTCCATTCTATGAACAGTACATCCAGCCACTGCAACAAATGGTGGAAATCCACATGAAGATAAGTGAAACTGGATTTCTAACAGTCATCCTGTACTAAGAATACTAGTAGTAGTAGTAGTAGTAGTACCACTACTATTAGTGTTAATATTAGCACAGTCACTGTACTAATATCAATTTAACATAGATCAAAGAACTCAGTCTAAGACCGAAAACTGTAAAATACTATAAGAAAAAAAGTAGAAGCATTAGAGCTTTTACATGAAAGCATAGAAGAAACATTAAAACTTCTAGGCACAGGCAGAATCTTTCTGAAGTGAAAAATTGATCTCACCCTTTGGATATAACATTCCACTGTGCTTCGAGAGTCATTGTTCAAAATTATAAGTTAGCTGTTAATACTAATGTGATTTCCTTGTTCTTGGTAAGTCATTTTTTCCCTTTGATTTCTTTTACAATCTTCTCACTGTATGTTATGTGGACCTTTCTCTACTCTAAATTTTTGGAGATTGTCAGTTGTTTAACGTTTCTCACTAAATTTGGACAATTTTTCAGTGCAATATTTTCAAATACTAATGCAAATATTAGCATTTTCTGCTTCTTACTTTCCAATAGCTTTCTTTCTGGGATTGTTGTGATTAACTTGTTTGAATGCTTGATGTGGGTTTGTAGATCATTTATAGCTCCCCAATTTAAATTTCCTTGTTTTCTCTCTGTTCATTAGATTGTATCATTTTTATGGATCTGAGGAACAGTTAACTGACTTATTTGTCCTATTCCTTATGGACTAAGCAAGTTTTGCTTCAGTATCATAACATTTGGCCCCATACATGCAAGTTAGATGAGTTTTACGATGTCTTTCTTCACAAATCTTGGGGTAAATGATACTTTATGGCCACAATGCAATTACAAATGATATTTCAAAACTTGTCTGCCTATATGACCTTGACATATAACATAAAATAAATATGATAAATACCTAGTTTTAAATTGGTCATACGTTTTTACCTTCAGGTAATTATTCCCCTTCAAAGTTTGATTTGGCTTAGTTGATGTCATAACCATTGATATGTTTACAGGCCAAACACTGGGGCCTGCATGTAAGCAAGTGAATTAATAATCACTTAAATATAAAACAAACAAACAAATAAATAAATAAACTAGATTTAATTCATCAGTATTATCAGGAATCAAGTTGGCTATGAGGGAGCTCTGTTACATTTCAATTCTGATCAACTAAGAAAGCAAATTTACCATAGACACAGGCCAGGAATATTACACCAGAAAGAGAAAACCACGTAGCTTTGAGAAAAAAAAAAAAAAAAAAAAGAGGTGCACAGCTGGTGGTTTTCTATGTTACACTACTCTCTTAATATTCTGTTTTCAGAATCAGGTTTCTGTGAAAGCTCATTAGACTTCACTTCATAATCCCTTAGATACCATTCTCATAAACAGCAATGCAAATGGCTCCCTCTGGCTGGGAAACATGACATTTCTGTTTCCCCTTTTCAGAGTATGAAATAAGTGACTTTTTAATGGATTTTGTTAACAAATTTTTTTTGTTATTAATGCTTTATGTTTAGGGTCTCAGATACCTCCTTGCTACTGAGTTGCCTAGAATAACTTCCTCTAATTCAGTTTTAAATTATTTAAATAATTTATATAAATTATTTCTTATCATTTCCTTTTCTTATCTATTTGATCTTATATATTTCTATATAGTAAATTCTCCTGTTGATGGTTCAGTGAAGTTTTAGAAGTAAGCAGAGAAATTTCAATCTACCATCTTACTTGAAAGTCAATGTTTTATTTTCAATTATTCTTTTCTCTTTATATTTTCCTAATCAAATACAGAAATAATTTTAATTAACTGGAGTTCATGGCTTTCACACGTAAAATTTCAGTGAAATCTGTCATAACCAGAAAGAAATAGGTGAAGGAGAAAGTTAACATATGGAAGTTTAACTATTTTTTTCATGCCTTCAGTGATGTTTTGAGATAGTATGGTGTCATGATTTCTATGTAGCCAAAACATTCTGTGAAAATCAGTGATTTTATAGAACATATCATCAAACAAAAAGTACAAAGGCAAATGTTTTGTTTTAAAAAAATTATTTAGTATAACATAATAATATCTAGAAAAAATACTTGAAGAATACAGGTAAGTTATTTAACTGATAAATAACCCAGAGTAAAGACAGTAAGAGAAAAGAAAGTAAAATAGATTAAAAACTGAGTCCTAATACTCTAGGATCTGATGGTCGGATTAAGTTCAAAGATAAAACTTTCCTAAGAAAATAAGAAATCTTTGATATACATGATTACCCCTATTAAATGAAACTGCCTTTGGAATAAAATGCATTAGATAAAAGTTTTTCTTCCTAGACAACTTGTCAAATAAATTTGGAAGTATTGTTCATATTGTAAATTGACACATCTTTCTCTGCCATTTAAGAGAGAGGAAAGAGAAATATGTTCCTTTGTTCCTTTGTCATAATAGGTGGTGAAGGGAGATGAGCTGTTCAATGCATATCATCATTCACAAGTGAAAGACCTCTTCATTCTACTAGACTAGAATATGCTTAGGTCTCTCACATCATCCATTATAATTCATGAGAAAGCTGTGTTTATGATGAATTTACCATTTGGCAATGAAAAAACCAAGCTCAGTGTAAGATAAAATTTTGACAATTTGAGAGGTAAAAAAGCAAATGTCAGTAAATTAGCTCAATCCTTAGTACTACCCTGTGGTGACAGCAGCCGTCACTACCGATTTTCCCCAACTGCTAGTCTATGTCTACATACTGAAAACAGTATGAAAAGCTTTCTCACTAATTGCTCGTGGCAGCTCTGCTACTTCCAAAAGTTTTCTTCCCCCCGCCCCCCCCGGAGATACAGATGCAAGCCTGTCTCTATATGTGACAATTGCATTATTTTGCTGTTTACAAAGAAAACAATTTTTCTTTCATTTGCTAATGGGCGACACCCAAAATGTTGCTGTAGATCCCAGAAAAATGACTTTTAAGTGGACTGAAATACTTTAATTCTCTCTTTGTTGAGAACTGTCTAGTTGATTGAACAACAAACAGGTCACCATTCCATTTTATGTAACTCCACTGAAAGCAGCTAAAATGAGATGGGAAGAATTGAAGGTGTTCAAGCCTCATTTGGCAGGCAGAACCATTTAATCTCTAACTTACTTCACTTCTGCATGTCTCACATACCAAACTGTCACAGGCAAACCTTGTACAAGGGTTTAGAGTGTGGACAGCTGCCATTCCAAATACATGTCTCTAAATGAAAAGTGAGAGAAAACACATCATGAGGATTTTTGAATTCTGGAATTATTTAGTGTGTGTGTGTGTGTGTGTGTGTGTGTGTGTGTGTGGTGTGTGTGTGTTTGTGTGTGTTGTTACTGGGGCTTGAGCAGAGGCCTTTCATTCTCATTTGGGTTAAGGCTGGTACTCTACCACTTAAACCACAGTTCTTCTACTTTTTGTTGTTGTTCTTTAATCAGAGATAAGAGTCTCCCAGACATTTCTTTCTTAAATAGCTTTGAACCACAATCTTCAGATGTCAGTTTCCTGCATCGCCAGGACTACAGGCATAAGCCATTAGCACCTGGCTGTTGAAATTATTCAATTTTTAAGCCAAGCTGAAAATCACAATCTAACTGACCAAATAGTAATGTCAAATCATTTACACCCCTCAGTGTAAAATTAAACTAGTTATAGAGTTCTTACTGAGATATGGCCCAGTTGTTAGGATATAATTTTAATATCTACAATCTAGTTCTTATATGTTCTTTGTTATGTGTCCTTTATCAGTATTCACATGAAAATTTCCTCATTCATTAAACAATGGGAAAGCATTTATTGATCACCTACTTGCCAGGCCTGCAACACCACGGCCTTCATGTTTACCAGGCTTGGGACTGTGTGTGCCATCCACACTGCCACACTTCATGACAACTAGATAACATTGCAGGTATGATCAATATCATGTAAATAAAGATGAAATGTAAACTGAAGAGAGAAAATATCCCCCCAAACTAAGAGCATTAATATATTGCTATCCTGGGTATCTCAGTGGCACATAAGTAACTAATAGTAGCCATTATCCTCAATGGATAATTTGCAGAGTAAACGGCTCCAGACCAGCAGCCCCCACAGGGTGTAATGAGCAGGAACTTCATGCTCTCTGTGTTGTCATTGCCGATGTTTGAATCCTGCTGTTTCCACTTTCAGGGCCGCTGAGATCACTGCCCAATCTTGGCAGCTGAAATGGAAACTTGCTCTCCTGTCTCCCATAATAAGCAATGGACAAAACCTATAATTCATTTTAATTTCCTTCTGTGGGATTTGAAAGGAGGTGTTGGTGGGGACAATCAGGAGCATCACTACCAATAGTTCATGTGAAAGAAAAACAAAACCAAACAAAAATGAAGGGATAACTCAGTAGAGTACAAGAGAGTTCAATAAAAGAAGGCATAGATCCCCACACAATTATATTGCACTAGGATATGCAATCAATGAGAGAGACAGGTGAATTTTGGTTCCTTAGGAAAGAAGGTTTCAGAGAAAAAAAAAAGTGAGGATTTTTAAATTGGTAATATGATGTGAGAAACATGCTGAGATGGTATTGCTTAATGAATATGAACATGGGTACATTTCACTACTTCAGATCATAGAACTAGGAATAAACACTGATGTGAGTTTAATAACCATTTTTTTTTTTTTTTTGGCCAGTCCTGGGCCTTGGACTCAGGGCCTGAGCACTGTCCCTGGCTTCTTCCCGCTCAAGGCTAGCACTCTGCCACGTGAGCCACAGTTCCGCTTCTGGCCGTTTTTTCTGTATATGTGGTGCTGGGGAATCGAACCTAGGGCCTCGTGTATCCGAGGCAGGCACTCTTGCCACTAGGCTATATCCCCAGCCCCACCATTTTTTTTAAGCCAGGCACTGGTGAATCACACCTGTAATCCTAGATACCCAAGAAGCTGAGATCTAAGAATCACAGTCCAAAGCCAGCTCAGTTCATGAGTGTCTTATCACCAATAAACTACTTAGAAAAAGCCAGAAATGACACTGTGGCTCAAGTGGTAGAGAGCCAGCCTTCACTAAAAGTGAAGCTCAGGGACAGAGTTCAGGTCCTGACTTCAAGCCACAGGACCGGCAAAATGAAACAAAACATTTTCTTAGTTTCTCCTATTATTCCTAGAAATATGTTTATGCCAGACATACTGTGGATTCATTTTCTTACCCATTCAGGAAATTAACCAGAAAACGTATGTGCTTCATATTGGTTTCTCATTGTATTACTCATTCATTAAAAAAAAATCATCAGCTCATGATAAATTAATCTAATGCTTATCTGTAACAGTAAGTACCTAAAATATATAGTAAATATTTACTTTACAGTCTGTTTTTCCTCTGTAAATTATGATTTTGTAACATTTCCTTAAATGGCTTTCGCTGTTATTGCGTTGCCAAAGTGAGATCATATTCTTTGTATGCACTTCATTATCTCATTTGATTGGGTTTTAATTCCAGCAACATACATCAGAGGCTCATGTGCCTTTTGCAATTTGAAACAGTGATTGCATGCTGAGAATAATTAGCTTCACTAAGGCAGAACAAATGATTTCTTTGCAAAACACCAAGTCTGTGTTTCAACAAAGATAATCAAAGAATATCTTGGATCTTCTTTGACAGTGGTTGCATTTAGTTACCATTTTTGTAATCTTAGTCCACTAAAAATAATAGTAAGTTAGAGATTTTTTAAAAATATCAAAATATGAAGCTGCAGAGGCTTTTTTCTTTTAATTGGTTCATTTCATTAGTCAGTTTCTAGTCAAAGATTTATTTTACATGTCTATTTTACCAATATTTGTTTGTAATCATACCTTAAGCAAAATAGTTAAATAGTTGACTGTGACTGGCTACCATAATGATAACGGGCTATATCCTGATCAATTCACCCGGAAAACTTGATTAATCTAATG
This sequence comes from Perognathus longimembris pacificus, assembly GCF_023159225.1. Lineage (NCBI taxonomy): Eukaryota > Metazoa > Chordata > Mammalia > Rodentia > Heteromyidae > Perognathus > Perognathus longimembris. The sequence continues at coordinate 123,669,031 of NC_063162.1, forward strand.
ATTAATCTAATAACATATAAGGGCAAATTAGTACATTTTTCTATTGTAGGTTTTAGTGAGATAATATGAACATAATTAAATCACACAAATCAATTTGGACTGAAGAAAAGTTATTCAGTAATAGCAGTAAGAGAGAGATGCTAGCTTCTTAAAGTTCAGAGCCTAATCTTTAACATTAGTAAAATGTGTACTAAAAAGTTCACTCAGTTGTCTATTTCTTAGTTAATGTGCTTGGTGAGTTAATGATCATTGCAGCATCTCAAATAGAAGCATTAATCAGAGTTCACTGTGCAACAAAAGGTCACAAGTGCATCCTGCTTTAAAATTAAACCCTTGTGTTCATATTCCTGAATGGCTGCAGGAAAGTTAACACAATAACACATGGGTCTACAGAGCATCTTAAAGTCCCAGCTACTAATGATTAGGTGATCGAGTCTGTTTGAAAAATCTGTAAAAAAATTTCTGACCTTGAGGCTATACCTAAATTAAGCCTTTAAAATTTCTCTGGAACAATCAGGTAAACAGAAACCACCCCAAATTAAAGCATGTAGCATCACTGTGCTGATGATCTCATTGATATACAGACAGACAATGAATCCATTATCAATTCAGATGTAATTCTGGAATAAAATAATACTTTCAATCCTGAATGTTAACAGATTCCTATTATCCATTATTTGGTTGAGAGGTGAGTCCAATAGGGTTTAAAGAGGTATCTTCTTTCCGCTGGGTTAGATGTGGTTTAGAATCTTTTGGAAAGCATTGTTTTTTTTCCTCAGAATAATGACACCCTAGTCCAATTTTGAAATGCAAAGTAACTCTATTGTACAGAGAGTTTTTGTATTTGTACTTATTTTCCCAGTAAGCAAGCATAGTTAAAATAATGAAAATTACCCTCAGATTATGGAAATAATCATTTAAAAAATAGGTGAATTTAACAAATGCTGTCTTGAATTCAAACAGTGGTAAATAATTTGTCCAAAGCCATTTTTAATGTTACTTGATTTTTCTTTGGTAGGACTGGGATTTGAACTCAGTTCCTCATGCTTCTTAAACAAGTTTCCTACAATTTCAGCCCTTTTAAAGCTCTGTTTTGCTATAGATATTCTTGAGATACAGTTTTACTTTTGCTCAGGCTGGCCTGGACTGTTATCTTTTTGTTGATATTTCCCCTTCTTACTGGGTTGACAGGCATGTGTCAGAAGGTCCAGAAATTAGATGAGATAAAGTCTTGCCAAATTGTTATGGTCAAACTAGCTTCAACACATAACCCCCTGATCTCCTACCTCCCAAGTACCTAGGATTACAGACCTGATCTACCACTTCTGGCTTACTCAACATTAAGTAAACTCTTGTTGACAATATGCATTCTTTATTCCCCATACATTCATAAATGTGACTAAGTTAACAATAGTGATTTTGAGACACAGAATTATAATATTGATTTTCACCTAGTATTAGCAGTCAAGTAAAGTCTTTACTCTGATAAAAATTTAACTTTATTTTTCCCCCTTTTTTTACTTCATTAAATCACTACCTTGTTAGTCAGATTAGGCTTGCAAGTATGCTTATTTTATTGAACAAATATAAACCCAAGAATGTTTAAAAAAGGGGCTGGGAATATGGCCTAGTGGCAAGAGTGCTTGCCTCCTATACATGAGGCCCTGGGTTCAATTCCCCAGCACCACATATACAGAAAACAGCCAGAAGTGGTGCTGTGGCTCAAGTAGCAGAGTGCTAGCCTTGAGCAAAAAGAAGCCAGGGACAGTGCTCAGGCCCTGAGTCCAAGCTGGCAAAAAAAAAAAAAAGAAGAATGTTTAAAAAAAAAGAGGCATTCAGTGAAATCCTGTCCTATTAACGCTGTTAATGTTCCTGCTAATCAAATTTAGTTGCCTTAGCAAACCTCATATTTTAGAAGTTCAAAGTGAATCAAACCCTCCTAAGAGAATATAATTGGAAAACTACAACAGTTCACTAAGAACATCATGAGGTTGGAATTGGCGATCAAAACTGGTGACAAACTGGTACCAGTGATCAAGGTCACCTAGGGAAAGTAGGCCACAATGGAGCAGACCACAACTATGCAGATGAAAAACAGGGGTGTTTTCTTCCTATAGTGAGAGAAAATTGAGTTTATTCTATATCATTGAAAGGACAAATATAACAAGATGATTCTATCTTTTATAAAATAACAAATACAGTTGGGCACTGGTGGCTTACCTCAAAATCTTAGCTACTCAGGAGGCTGAAACCTGGAGAATCTCAGTTTAAAACCAGCCTGGGCAGAAAATTATATGAGATTTTTTTTTTTAATCTCCAATTACCCAGAAAAGTGCCACACTACAGGTGTTCAATCAAGTGATAGAGTGCACGTGTTACAAATCCTTGGACTATTAAAAAATGGAATATATATATGCATATATGTCTATTAGTTTAGTGTCCATATATACATATGTGTATATGTGTATGTGTATATACATATATATGTTTAGTGTCCTATCTTCCATATGAAATTAACCTTAAATAATGCAACATGTACTCTGTCATTACATATCCCATTTCACTTACAAAAATAAATATTGAATTAAATAAAAATAAAGACTTGAAACAATTTACATGCTTTCCATGGTCTGTAAATTTATTTAAAATTGAAAGGAATTAACAAGTATAATTATTAACATGTGATTTGAGGTTGCTAACTTTTTTCATTTTATTGAAATCATTGCATTGCTAAGGTATGACAATAATAAATAAGAAAAAACGAATCTACAATATAGTTTCAATAATAGACACTGAGACCAAAATTGAAATGAAACATTGGTAAATTAAGTTACTTGTCATAGCAATAGAGAACCATAATAGTTTTATTTAAAATCATGCTCAACATGTAAGGGTGGTTGAATATTTAGATTTACATTACAATGTTTCCCATATTCATAAGAGATATATATTATGGTTATTATAAGATTCCAAAAAGTTTTATAATATTATGAAATCTAGTACAGTAATAATAGGTCAATATTTTCAGAAATGATAGAAGATCTATGGCTCCTAGCCTAAAGCAATTTTATTCATGTCCATAATATACTTGAATAGCATAAGTGACTCACACCTGTAATCATAGATACTTGGGGCTGAGATCTAGAAAATCATGGTTGAGTAAATGGTTTACTAAAACTGATATACAATTAATCAAGAGACATCAAAATATTCAACTATAGCCAAGAGGGGAATCAGCCCAGATGCCATTCAATGAAAGGATCAAGAAAATCTGGTATTTATATATAACAGAATTTTACTCATCCATTTGAAAGAATGATATTGTACCATTTATAAAGAAATGGAAAGGCCTGGAAGAAAATATGTTAAGTGAAGTAAGTCAGATCCAGAAAGACAAAGAATGCATATTTTCCCTCATATGTGGAAGCTAGATTTAGCTTATAAATTTACACAGAAGTAGGTTGGGTGGTATACAAATGTATCATCTGAAATATAGTAGAATCAAGGAAGAGCTCAAATCATGTAATTCCTTAGAAAGGCAAAGTCAAAACTCAAAATAATAAGTGCTAGGAAATTGATACTTAAAAGGGGATTGGGGTGAAATTAAGGAAAAAGGCAGATAAATGAAGAGAAGAGGGTATGAATGCAATCAATAATCTGATGTATATCCTACAAAATTAAGAAGAGTGAGGGAAGGGGTGGATAAAGAAGGGAGGGGTGAGAATGATGAAAGGGGGTGACATTGATTAAGATATATTGTATTCATAAACTGCTTTGGTAAATGGAAACTCCTTTGTACAACTACCTAAAATAACAAAATCATAAAAATATTCAACTGTATTTATATTTTAAAAGTAAAATCTAAAGTAGAAATGAAAGCCCAATTTTTTTATCCTGTAGATAATCAAAATTCCAATGTTTTGTATCCATCAACCAGAGTGCCTACGTGTTTGTTTGTCTGGTAGTCCAGCTGAAAAAGCACAACATTGGAGGGCTCTATGCCTCTGCCTATTCTATTCTCCTCGACCGGTTGGGTTAGGGCCCCACTTTTCTTCATCCCAGCACCAGCCACGTGCTGCTCAAAGTTCCTCTGTGAAGGGGCCTATGTCCTCACATTCTGTACATGAATTCAAGAAACAATCAGCTTGCAGGTTGGCAATTGTCACTGAAGTTAGAAGAGAAGTAATATCCCTCTGAAGCAAGAGAGATTAGGGAAAAAGTCTTGAGAAACAGCCAGGAATTTAGACATAAACATTGGGGTAATGAATGCCTTGGTTATAATCACATGGACATTACGTTCTTTGCTTACGCTTTACACTCCCTTGTAAGTAAAAAGAAAACAAAACGGCAGCTGTTTCTGCTCAAGCTAACCTTCTTGCCCAAACAACCGTCCCTGGGAACTGAGCAAGGATATGTTAGAGAAAGACATGATGTGAAGAGGGTTCAGGGGAATTTGGCACAAGGATTCCTTTGTTCACAACAGTATCTGAGATAAAAATATTTATCTTAAGGTAGGACACCTATCTACAAGGGAGCTCTTTCCAGGTAGAACCCATGCTTTACTTAAAGAGATAACAAAATATGTATATGTTAGGAAGGCAAAATGTGGTAAATTAACCAGACTTAATACCAGATCTAATAAAGGAAAAAACAATGTAAAGGGCAGATAATCATGCACATACACACAAATACACACACCTACATTTCTGAAAGGAAAACAATGTTGGCAAAATGGAGGAGGACGGGAAAGGAATAAGCCGGACTTGATCATCAACAGGCAAGGACTGTTTATTGAGGAACAGCGAGGGGCACAGACCTCCCCGCGGGATTGGAGGTTGTGCTGGAGGATGAATTTGGGACCAGGCCTTTATGGAGTCTGAGCAAGGAGGCAGGTTATTGGAAACGCTGCCGCTAGGTCAAGGAAGTTGGGGCCCACAAAGAGTTGTTTACAGCTGGGCCTAGGTGAGATGTCCTGCCAAAGCAGGTCCCAGTGGAGGTTTTGCCTGGTGCCTGCATATCAAAGCAGGTTCACACATTGAGGTCCCTGCCTGGTGTCTGTATGAGCCTGAGGCAATAGGGTGGGGGTCAATCCTTCAAATAACAAGAAGGGTACAGATAAAATGATGAGAGCAAAAAATAAACCATTAATATACTCAGAATAAAGGATATGAGATAAGGAATCAGAAAGAACATGGTTTAAAACAGAAAGAATCAGAACACAAGAAACAACTATTTGAACTTAAGAAAATGGTAGCAGAAATAAAAATTTAAAAGTGTTGCTAGGTAAAATTGAATGAATTACCCAGGACTAAAATGAAGATTAAAAACAAATCCCTTCATTTCCAGCTTGTACTTTTTTGTCGTACTTTTAAATACAACAAATTATTTCACCAAGCACAAAAGTCCTCATAATCTCTCAAAATGATGGCCTAATGAAAACAGGATTTCTGAAAAAATGAGCTAAAAACTATAAAGTGAAATTTTAGAGAAAGTTTTTCTCAAGAGAAAAGTCAGAGAAGTTTTGAAATTGAATTCTGTTCCTGATGGAAAATTTTACTTGATAATCATAAAAATATTTCCTTGAAAATTCGTAATACAAGCTTAGTTTTTCATTTCAAAAGATTTGATGACTGTGTCTGGGTTCTTTGTTACTCAATGAGAGCATTCAATTTTATTCTTCTCCTTAGAAATTCTTCTTTAAAGAACTGGATGTCATAAGATTTTTAACATTCATGCAAGATAAACTCAGTGTGTCTTTTCACGATCTATGTTTACTTACCAAAACAAATAAAACATTTCTGAGCATTTACTTTTTCCCCCCATTTTTATTACCTTAAATAGGATACAAGGGAAGTGCCATTTAACCAAGCAGTATATAAACACGATGCATTTCCAACTGTGTCACCCACATCATCAATCTCATACTTCTTGAAGAGTTCAATGAAAAGTCTAATTCTTTGTCAGCTCTAAATAATCATGTATTACAAAACTATCAAAAACTACATGAACATAAGCTCTTCGCCTTGAGAAACAGACATCATCCCACATTCTATGATTTCAACACCAAAAGACCATGAGGTGAAAGAGGACCTATTAAACCAGCAGCTGGGTCCCAGAATTTCTTGTAGTCACTGATTAGATAAGAAGAGTCTTGCAAAGAGCACTTGGAGAATGGAGATCTTGGAAGATAAAGTTTCAGATATTACCAAGTGCCTAAGGCAAAAGTGAGTCAGAAGTGAGACCAGGGTTGATGTTTTGGTGCTTTTCTTTTGAAAGATGTATTGTCTAGGAACTAAGCAATGAACTAGTGAATTTTTAGAACTGAAAATGAGAAGGGCTGTTATGTACTTTTGGGCTTTTAAAGTTTTATACTTATACTTTCTTATTGAATATTATGATGAAATCACTGCATTTTTACATTTCTGAAGATAATTATGGTGTAGATATCATAAAGCAACTTTCATTCTAAAAAAGGAAAAGCTGTATTCTTTATACTATAATGATGCAAGGAAAACTAATATTTTTCTAAGTCAACATTTCTTATCAATATGGGCTTAAATGTTTTCGGTCAGTTTTTCTAAGTGATTGTTTTCTTCGGGCAAGTCTATTTTAACTGACCTAAGAAAGTAAGACAGTGTCTTTCTTGCTTGATTTTACATGTGTGTGGATGGTTCCTTCATTCCAGTTATTTCAGTCCAGTCTGACATAAAGTTTAATATTTACTCCTGCTATTCACACAACTAGTTTCCCTTTAGATAGTTGTGTATAGTGTTCTGTATAGCATGAGATTTCTCCTGCTGCTATGACAAATTGCCATAGTCTAGCTCACAATCTGCAGCAAACAGTCTCACCTCCTGTTGTGCCAAGTCGCAAGACCACCCCCAAGAAGACCACCGAGATTCAGACACTCCGAAATGCAAAAGCAAGGCAAGGCTTTATTTAACGAGCTGCCAACTCGGGCCTCATCCTACCCACCGACACAGCGGAGGTTAGGAGGAAGCCCCGAGCTGTGATTACACAGGGCTTATAAAGGCAAAGAACAAGGTTACAACAATCAGCTGTGCAAGCAAGATTAGAACACAGGTACAAATCTGATTGGCTCAGGGTTCGATTCTAAAATGGGGTTCACGTGGTGGGGCCTGACTTCAAAGTCTGGCACCTCATTTCCCCCTTTTTCTTTTTGGTACCTTGGGAGCCAATCATGGCTCCATTCTGTCCATTTCAATGGCTTGCATGTCTAGGGGATGATATAGAGGTAAGGCATGGGCCAGTAGGGCCCAATGTAGTAAACAAATGGCCTGTCACCATTTCTTACAAGAATATTCTCTGTACCTCTGTTTTGCATGTCTAGTTTATCCTGCCTCATCTTCCCAAAAACAACTCTGGTCCCTTGATTTTAAAGGGGGGCTGATGGGTGAAGATCATCCATCTTCTGTAACTTCTTCAGGCTGACTCAGGGGCGTAGACCTTACCTAGCCAGGAACCTATAACCTTAGTCTCAGTCTAACTTTCTTTTCTTGAGGCGAAGGCAAAGCGGCTGAGTTGGGTGCTTGGAGACCTCCCATGTTCCATCACGGTAGTTGTCATCCAGGGCAAAGGGGTCAGCTGGCCTGGCGTGGAAGCAATGAACCCAAGTGGCGATGCCGTCTAGGGTTCCTTCCACCGTGGTTCTTAGGATTTCAGTCCCCTGGTCTGAATAAATGGGGGGTAGGGACAGAAGCAGAATCATATAATGCCTTAAGTTGGGGTCACATTCTTGTACACGAGCTGCAAATAATCGAGTTTACACAAAAATTCAGCATTATCCAAATCAGCAAGCAATTCAGTCTGAAGGCTAGGGATAATGGGTGGGGGGTACCCGTACATTATTTCAAAAGGAGTAAAGCCAAGCTGATAGGGAGAATTTCTTACTCTAAGCAGAGCAAAAGGAAGGAGTGACACCCAGTCTGCGCCAGTCTCTAAGGCCAATTTAGTTAAGGTCTCTTTTAGAGTCTGATTCATTCTCTCTACCTGTCCTGAACTCTGGGGTCTATGAGCACAATGCAATTTCCAATCCGTCCCCAGTGCAGCGGCTATTCCCTGACTTACTTTTGAGACGAAAGCCTGCCCATTGTCTGACCCAATGGTGGATGGGAATCCATACCTGGGTAGGATTTCTTTCAGGATCTTCTTAGCCACTACATTCGCAGTCTCATGCTTTGTTGGATAGACTTCAACCCATCCTGAAAAGGTGTCTACAAAAACTAGCAAATATTTGTAATTTCTGTGAAATCTACTTCCCAATACACACCTGGCCTATTCCCACAGAGGTGAGGTCCTTTAGTAATCTGTTGATTGGGGGCATTGGCAAGCTAACAGGCCTTTAACAGATCTCAATAAGGACACAATCTCAGGTCTACAAGCTTTCTTTACTAAACAGATATATGAGCTTAAAATTCTCACTGCCAGTCAGGGCTTTGAGTAAATGCGGGGGTGGGGGGTGAGATTTTAATCTATCCTCTCATTTGACAAATTTACCCTTACTAACCACTATCACAGATGACTGGCAAATTCCTGCCCAGTAGACAGACATGGGCATTGGAAAGGCATGCTTATGAACTATTCTTCTAGGACTTCCGGGCTTTAACTTTTGAAAGGCCAACAGTAGTGACTCTAGGATCTGACACCATCTCTGCCATCCAAGCAGTGGCTTACTGCCTCTGGATGCTCCATCACTTTTGTCCCAGGAGGAGTGACTTTCAACTTGGACTCAGGGCCTGAGTGCTGTCCCTCAGCTCTCCAGCTCAAGACTAGCACCGTACCACTTTTGAGCTCCACACCACTCCATTCCCAGCACTCTGCTGGCTGATTAGAGACAAGTCTCTCACAGGGACCTTTCGTTGCCCGGGCTGGCTTTGAACCGCAGATTCAGATCAATGAGTCTTATAAGGGGCCACTTTACTCCAATTATAAGCAACAAGGTGGTCCACACAGAAGTAGTTTTTAAGCATGCTCTCTTACCTGGAACTTATTAAGGGTCAGTATTAGATCTTGACAAACTTGTAGGAATCACCTGTGCTTCTCTGTGGGCCTGCTGGAAACTGTTACAAAAAAACCTACAAAGAAGCTGGAATGGCAATTAAACATTTTGGTAGCCATAATTCTCCTTTTCTCACTTTGCAATAATTATTTAGGACAATTTTACTTCCAAATTTCTTCCAAAAGGCTACAAAAACAAAACAATTAATACAAAAGGAGGAAAACACACAGGCCTAAGAAAAGCTACGAGTTGGAGATCTCCCAAGCTGGCCCACAACCTCCTACAAGGGTGCAGAAGGAATGGACCCGAGTTGGCCCACAACCTCCTGCAAGAAGGAGTGGACCCGAGTTGGCCCACAACCTCCTGCAAGGGTGCAGAAGGAGTGGACCCAAGTACAAGGTGGGCGGGTTGAGTCTCGTTTAGGAGGCCCTCCTGGTCAGTTCCGGCCAAAAACCAAACTGACTCGCGCCCTACAAGTATAAGCAAAAGCAAAACAGACAGACAAATTACAGGACAAGACAAATGAACAGCGCTGTTTTCTTACCTTCGGAGTCTGGGATCTCGGGGTCTCTGGGGCCATCCCGGACGAAACCCCAAATGTTGTGCCAAGTCGCAAGACCACCCCCAAGAAGACCACCGAGATTCAGACACTCCGAAATGCAAAAGCAAGGCAAGGCTTTATTTAACGAGCTGCCAACTCGGGCCTCGTCCTACCCACCGACACAGTGGAGGTTAGGAGGAAGCCCCGAGCTGTGATTACACAGGGCTTATAAAGGCAAAGAACAAGGTTACAACAATCAGCTGTGCAAGCAAGATTAGAACACAGGTACAAATCTGATTGGCTCAGGGTTCGATTCTAAAATGGGGTTCACGTGGTGGGGCCTGACTTCAAAGTCTGGCACCTCACTCCTTGACTAAGATCAAAATGTGAGCAAAGCTAGCTCTTATTTTGTGGATTGTGCCTAGAATTTGATTTCTGGTGGGACTTGAACCAAGCCCCAGTGCCAGATAATAGGGGCCCACTGCTTTCCTCGGCTTGTGGCCTCCCCATAATGTTAGTAATACAGGCCTCATCCTTCTTAGGCCATAGTCTCTCTAATATCCCCTGCACCCAACTGAGTGCTACTTGCCAGACCACAACAGATGATTTCTCATGAGACCTCCCATGAGACCACCTGCCATTTTGTCCACCTCATTCTGTTCCCAAGGTCTGTAACATTTTCCATAATAAACAAATTAAAATAGTGACAGAAGTACTGACATTCAGATAATGGCCCCTGTCCCTTCTAATTCTACTACTACCTACTCCTGTCCAGCCTTGCTTTATCACACAGCTTCCCCTTCCCCAGGAATTCCTTAGCAAATGCCAGACAGTGTATAAACTTTTACAGTTTATTTCCCCATTAACTCACCTAAAGATTTCATGGTAACTCCTCTAATAACAAATATGTAATCACATTCAAATGAAGAGTTTCCCAGTGTCTAAGAAAGATTTTAATTCAGAGTCTCTTCCCTGTGCTGTGCTCTGCTGTATTCACTGATTCTCACGCAGGAGGGTTCTTGGCAACTTCCAAAAACAGGCCAGCAAGGGCTGCTCTCCTTCTGGGTGAACTCACAGGGATGTGATTTGTGTGGTAAGGCAGGCACCATGGTCTGTATTGCACTCATTGTCCTGTCTGTGTCCTGGGCCTCTCAAGAGGTTTCTGGTAATAATGGCAGTGAGACCTTTGTCACCTCTACACACTGATCTCCAGTGACTGAGGTGTGACTGGCACATACTGTCTGTGACTTGCGGGAGGCCTGGAGGCAGCTGTCCCAGGGGGGCTGAGCTCTTGGCCTGTCACTGTAGTCTCATCGTGACTACTCTCCGGAGTGCTGGCTGTACCTCTCAGGGTCACATCATGCTGGACTTTTAGTTCTGCCTATGCAGATGAAAAAGCACCACTGAGACAATAACAGAAATTCAGCAGCCATGCTTCTAAGTGACTTTTTAACCATTTGTGTTTCCTGACTTTCCATCCTATCAGACATGATTCTATTCAACAGGATAATATAATAACAAATCACAGGCTCTTACTCACCATGTACTGTTTAAGCTTTTTTTTTTTTTTAAATGAGGGATAATGATTGGTAAAACTAGTAAACTTTACTTTGTGATATTCCAATGAAATGACGTGAACCTGTTGGTCCCAAGTCAATTTTTGCCTAAGCCTTGCATTATCAGTTTCCTCAATTGCTGAACTAAGCTCTGGGTTCCTGATTAGGTTTTCAAATAACTTTCACTGCCAATATTTTTTTTTTCCTATTCAGAGGGAATCTGTCAGTGCCCCCATCTTCACGATAAAAAAAAAAAGGAAGAAGACAAATCTACAATTATCTTTGATTATCTTTGAAAGTTCTATGCAGTGATTGAGATTATGATGTCCACAAAATTGCAACTAAGATAGATTTTTTTCAAAGCAGTAAAGCAAAGGAAGAATCATTTTTACAAACTTTTTAAATGCTTATCCAACACTCCAATGGCTGGCCTCTTAAGTTTTCTGCAATCCTAGTTATTTACATCCATGGAAGTTTGCCTGTAATTATCCAGGACCTTAACTTCTCAGATGTCTGAGCTGCACACCAAGGTCAATTAAGGTTAAACATTAAATTTCTCACCCAATCAATGCCGAAGTATGTTAAAGTGATTAGACAAAGTGACATCGGTGATGTATAAAGCTAAATCCTTGATTCATAGGTGGTCTGGAATACTTAGAAAGGAATGGATTTGTTGACAAGATTCTGAATTAATTTGGTCATTCATTTTACAAACTGCTTCCAAGATGGTCCATAAGTTTCCTAATAAAGTCACATCATGAATTCTCAGAAAATTCTTAATGCATTATATTTGCATTCTGTTAGTATATGCACAGTGGTAAAGAAATAGTAAGCTATTCATTCTACTTCAAGGTGTGTGTGTGTGTGTGTGTGTGTGTGTGTGTGTGTGTGTGTGTGTTTACTAATTTAAGAAAACATTTTAAAGCTGGGTGCTGGTGGTTCACGCCTATAATCCTAGCTACTCAGAAGGTTTAGATATGAGGATCACATTTCCAAACCAGCCCAGGCAGGAAAGTCCATGACAATGTTATCTCCCATTAACCACCAGAAGTAGAGCTGTGGCTCAAAGTGGCAGAGAACTAGTCTTGGGCAAAAAGAGCCTGGACAGTGCCCAGGCTCTGAGTTCAAGCCCTAAAACTGACAAAAAACAAACAAACAAAAAAAAGCATTCTTATTCATCATCACACATATTCCACAACTGGAAATTACTACCTTTCACAGTAAATACATTTTATTTTATTTTATTTTTATTTATTTATTTATTTTTGTGGCCAGTCCTGGGGCTTGGACTCAGGGCCTGAGCACTGTCCCTGGCTTCCTTTTGCTCAAGGCTAGCACTCTGAGTATATGAGGCAGGCACTCTTGCCACTAGGCCATATCCCCAGCCCAGTAAATACATTTTATACAGCAGATATTTTCATTAAGACAAAGGAGAAAAAAAGAATCATAACCATTTAATTTGCTTTACAGCCTCTCTTCCTTTCAATTTCCATCACATTCAGGCACCAAGCAAGGTCATCAGCTGGTAGAATCATGCACACTCCTTTAGTCACATAGCAATGCCCTGACTGAGAAAGACCAGCAATGCTTTCCTGCCCAAGGAGTAACCTGAACTTCTAAAATCTGCAGAAGCACAGAAGCCTAGAGAAATGTCACATCTCCTCACTCCCATCACACTCGCCCAAGACAACTTGCTTGGTCCTCCAAGTAGCATCTCAGGATGATTGCTGAAGCCCTGATAGGATGTGATCATCCAATACGACTAACCCTTTCATAGTGTGTTGCTTTTATTTGAACTTATAAGTAAATAAATAAATGTCACTGTGATTAGATTTCAAAGTTCTTGAAATTCAATTGTAATTTTCAAACCACAGGGAAAAAATACAAGCCAATTACATACATAAATAGAAAAGGTACAAAGCATAACACATTGATGAGGTGATTTTTAATCTGTGGGTCAGTCGTTTGTTTGAAAACTAGTTTTGTGCATACAGATCTGCATAAAGAGACAAAAACTGAGTAACTTAAATGAGATATTGAGCTTGATAAAAAAAATTAGGTATTTCCAATCATTATACATTTTCAATTATTTACTTAAAGAGGATAGGCTACTAACACATAAAAATAATTTTACCCACAACCTAAAGTTTCAAATATTTTTACCACTCTGAAAAACCTACCAACAAGAAATTTTTCTTCAAAGGAAAATAACAAGGCTTTTACTAGATAGATGTTGAATAAAATATGAAAATGAGAACCACATAAAGGAAATAATTATTAAAGTAGATTTTTATTGCTCTGTAAAAAAATTTTTTAAAAAGAAAATGGTAGTAAAACACATACAAGCATACTTACACACACACACACACACACACACACACACTCACACAGGCTCTTGAGTAGGACTTTAAATTCACTACTGGGATCACCTGCAGGCTTCTTTAGGCTGATTGCTGCTCAAGGGAGAGAAGCCTGGGAAACCCATTTGGTCTGATCCAATTTAGATATGCAAATTTTATCTTATGTGCTTAAAAGGAACATTGTGGCACAGTGTAATCTACATTTTCAGTTGTAAGATATAATATTTGTAATTGAATAAAAACATCCCTCCATCTTCCATTTTAACACTCACTGAATTAAACCTATCTATTGTTCTTTTTCACTTTTCAACTATACTTTCATAAACTATCAAATTGTTTTCTTTGTAAAGGACAAATATATTGTGGAAGTCACCATCCTCACCCAAAGGGGAAGAAACCTTAAATGAGAATTAATTGGTAATTAAGTTCTTTAAAATTTTAAATTGTTATTATAAAGGTGATGTACAGAGCCCAAAAGAGTTCTTGAAAGGAAATAAAATAATGACACTAATCTCTTTTACATATATATGTATATGCACATATATGATTTTCATTGTGATAGCAAGTTATACATTGGAGTGAAAACTAGAAATTTTAACAATATAGCTTCAAAGAAACACATATTCCACTAATTTGAGAAAAGAACTGAGTTAATATTTTCGTAACCCATATGTTAGAGAACCCCTTTTCTTTTTTTTTCTTTTTATTTATTTATTTATTTATTTTTTATTAATTGAACATAAATTTTTTTACAAGGTGTTGTGCAAAAAGGGTGCAGTTACATAGAAGGGCAGTGTGTACATTTCTTGTGATATCTTACGACCTGTTTTTCTATCCCTTATCTAGGTCAGGTAGACATATATGCAATATACAATGTATCAAGAACATATACAGTATTCACAGACTTGGTCTCTACTGTCTCTCCGTCTCCCTTTGTTAACAGTCATATATCAGGGAGATCATGCCCCTTTGTTTTCTGTGTTCTAGGCTTGTCTCACTCAACATTATTTGTTCAAGTTCTGACCATTTCCCTGCGAATAACAATATTTCACCATTCCTAATCGCTATGTAGTATTCCATTGTGTATAAGTACCATATTTTTTGGATCCATTCGTCTGTGGAGGGGCATCTGGGTTGTTTCCATATTTTGGCTATTGTGAATTGTGCCGCGATAAACATGGAAGTACAAATGTCTTTTTGATATCTTGGGTTTTGCTGTTTAGGATAGATGCCTAGGAGTGGTATGGCTGGGTCATAGGGTAGGTCTATATTGAGCTTTTGGAGAAACCTCCATACTGTTCTCCAAAGTGGTTGTACTAATTTGCACTCCCACCAACAATGGAGAAGGGTTCCTCTTTCCCCACAGTCCCTCCAGCATTTGTTGTTTCCTGAGTTCAGAGTATAGGCCATTCTAACTGGGGTGAGGTGGTATCTCAGGGTTGTTTTTATTTGCATTTCCTTTACTACCAGGGATGTTGAGAATTTCCTCATGTGTTTCTTTGCCATTTTTATATCTTCTCTTGTGAAGTCTCTCTTTAGCTCTTTTGCCCATTTCCTAATAGGTTTATTGGGCTTGGAGGGGCTTAGTTTTTTGAGTTCTCTGTAGATGACCGATATCAGGCCTTTGTTTGTTGCTGTGCTGGTAAATATCCTTTCCCATATCGTTGGCTGTCTTTCTATTTTGGTGGCTATGACCTTAGCTGTGCAAAAACTTTTTAATTTGTAGTAGTCCCATTTGTCCAGTCTTTCCCCTATTTGTTGTGCCCCTGGGACTCTATTCAGGAAGTTCCTTCCTGTGCCTATAAGTTCTAGTGTCTTTCCTATTCTGTCTTTCAGTAGTTGATCTTGGTGCATGGTGATAGGCTTGGGTCTACTTTGAGTTTTCTGCATATGGCTGCCCAATTCTCCCAGCACCAGTAGTTGAAGAGGCTATGTTTATTCCATTGTATGTCTTTAGCTCCTTTGTCGAATATCAGTTGGCTGTAAGAGTGTGGTTTTATTTCTGGGTCTTCAATTCTAATCCATTGGTCTTCCTCTGTTTTTATACCAATACCATGCTGTTTTTGTTATGATGGCCTTGTAGTAGAGCTTGAAGTCTGGTATTGTGATACCTCCTGCACTATTTTTTTTGCCTAGAATTGCTTTGGCTATTCTAGGTTTTTTGCTGTTCCATATGAATTTGTGGATTGATTAGAGAACCCCTTTTCTAATTATTGTAGCAGGTTAGTGCACATTTATACTATATTAATAGCACCTGTCATATTTATAAAAATCAATTTTTTTTTTTTTTTTTTTTTTTTTTTTGGCCAGTCCTGGGGCTTAGACTCAGGGCCTGAGCACTGTCCCGGCTTCTTCTTGCTCAAGGCTAGCACTCTGCCACTTGAGCCACAGCGCCACTTCTGGCCATTTTCTGTATATGTGGTGCTGGGGAATCGAACCCAGGGCCTCATGTATACAAGGCAAGCACTCTTGCCACTAGGCCATATCCCCAGCCCTATAAAAATCAATTTTAAGTGTAATAAATAAACTGTATATCTGCTTCCAAAGACAATATTCCTATTTCAATTTCTAAGATTTCTGACATCATGTCTACAGAGAAACAATTTATATGAGGTCGAGGTTCTTTTGTTGATACTGCACTACCAAATATCTGTTCTGGAAGTTAGGACTCAACTTCTCCTGTCAAATGACATGCATACTCATTTCCTTCTATCTTATCCAAGCTAAGGAATGTAGAAGGAAGAGTGTTAGTAAGAAAGGGAAATGGTCATATACTGTAAGTAGAGCTATAGAACCATGTTAAGTGGGCAACTGGATATACAGCTCTGCTACTGGAAATAATAGACAATAAAACTAATTGACCATGGAATTAGTTTAATAATTATGCCCAAGAAATATGTGTTCACTTTTACCCTCTGCAGCTAAGGAATCAAATACATTGGGAACTGTATTGCCAATTCTGTATTTCTTAAATTAATTCTTTCTTTTCCAGCCAGCTTTCACTAACTTGGCTTTTTGTACTTATTAACTTCATAGATGTATTGTTTTCTCTTTGTTTTTCTTTAAAGTTTTGCCTCTAGAACATCTTGAAATACAATGTCCATGTCTCTATCAAAACAGTATTGTTTTCTTCTGCTCTTTCTCCAACATAGCAGAGGGTCCCTTTGGTCTTAGGAAAATATTTCCACATTTTAATGGATTATCCAAGTCCTTCATCATGCAATTCCTAACTTCTTCTAGAGCACTCACTATCCTCAGCATTCATGTGACCTTGAACTGCAGGCACCACAGTTATGCTTCCCCAGGCCCGGTGTTAAGTCTCACATTCTCTTTTCTTTGCTTATGCTAACTTTCTGTGCTGCTTACCACAACGTGGACTATAAAATTCTTATCGCTGCCTTTTTCCCCTTAAAGATTCGCTTTTTAAATCTTTGGCCCGGGTCATCTGAACCAGAACACCCTCTAAATGGATCTGGCACTGTCCAGGCTGTGAGCAGCTTCCCTGTAGTTCTATTTCTCTGCAGGGAGGCTGACTCTTAGGAGTCAGAGTTTGCTTTTTCTTTCTGTACTGTGGCTCTGAGCAGAGTGCTTGTAGGTAACAAACACAATGAGTGTTTGTTGCAATGAGATGATTATGGATTTTCACATTCAGTGCCAGGATAATCTGTTAAGAATCAGGAAATAGGGCTGGGGATATGGCCTAGTGGCAAAAGTGCTTGCCTCATATACATGAGGCCCTGGGTTCAATTCCCCAGCACCACATACAGAAAATGGCCAGAAGTGGCGCTGTGGCTCAAGTGGCAGAGTCCTAGCCTTGAGCAAAAAGAAGCCAGGGACAGTGCTCAGGCCCTGAGTCCAAGCCCCAGGACTGGCCAAAAAAAAAAAAAAGAATCAGGAAATAAGCACGGTGGATAGTGAAAACACTCATTTGTTACTGTATTTATAAGTTTTTTCCATTTGCCTTTTGTCTTTGTTTTCTGTACACTCTATTATAATTTCCAACTCTCTTTTGATTTCTCTGAATCCATAAACGAGCAATGCTTAGTATTTCACTGACTTCAAACCTTATTTAGTAAACTATCAGAGCAAGGCAGAAAAAGTAGAAATAAAGTGTCACTATTCACCTAGTCTCTTGGTCTCAGTATTCTCTGGTTGAGGGTTTCACACTTATTTAGTGGCATAAGCCTCAGATTTCTTAACTCTAGAATGGTGTGAATGATATATGAGGAATTTATTGTATGTTTTCAAATTAATTTATTGTATGAAATTGATTGCAGAAATGTATGTTTGCATTTAATGTTTAGGAGCAAGCATAAAATAAGGTGAGGTATGTGTGTGTCTATGTATGTGTGTGTGGGTGGGTGTGTGTGTGTATGCACACTGGTACTGGAGCTTGAACTCAGGCCTGGACACTGTCCAAGAGATTCTTTTACTCAAGGCTAACGATCTACCACTTCAGTCACAACTCCACTGGATTTTTTATTTTTTGTAATTTACTGGAGATGAATGTCTCACTATTTTCCTTGTCTTGATTGGCTTTGAACTGCAAACCTCAAATATCAGGCTCTTGAATTAGTTAGGCTTACAGTTGTGAACCAACAGCACCAGACTAACGTGTGTGTGTGTTTGTGTGTGTGTAGGTGTGTGTATAAAATTTAATACACTTAAATTTAAACTGAGTATACAAATATAGCTAAATTTTAAATTTAGATTGTTCAATTTATTTAAAAGGCAACAGAACATAAGTGTATGTAGTATATTCAAAGTATATTTGGTTAAATAACACCAACTTACTAAAATAGATAAAAACTTGTACAAGAATGATATAAATCAATTTTATGGATCTACTTTGTGAAGCAGAGAACTATAAAAGGGAATACTTTGCTGTGTATGTGCTTTTTCCGTTTTATAAGTTTTGTAGCAAGTTTTAAAGTATATAAGAGAGCTGAATTTTCTCTGTGATTGAATACACTTATAAGAGTTTATATATACAGTTATTAAAAATATAAGAAAGAGGGCTGGGGATATAGACTAGTGGCAAGAGTGCCTGCCTCGGATACACGAGGCCCTCGGTTCGATTCCCCAGAACCACATATGCAGAAAACGGCCAGAAGCGGCGCTGTGGCTCAAGTGGCAGAGTGCTAGCCTTGAGCGGGAAGAAGCCAGGGACAGTGCTCAGGCCCTGAGTCCAAGGCCCAGGACTGGCCAAAAAAAAAAAAAATATATATATATATATATATATATATATATATATATATAAGAAAGAGGAAGTAATACATATACATAATATACATATATATTAACCAGATATATATTTTTGTAGATTTTTGTAATCTGAACAAATTTATCAAAAATGCAATAATCAAATACTGGACTTACCCTATCTTTAACAAATAAAATTAGTATTAATTTTGATTTTCATGGTTAGCACTGAGATGTTTTATTTGTCTCAATCTTTAATGGTGAATTAGCTTTTAAATAAACTGAGTATTTAGCACCAATTTGGAGATCATTAGCAAAATGGACTCCCAAGGACAATTCACAGGCTAATTACTAAACCTGGATATTTTTATTCATTATGGAAATCTGAACTACACTGGTTATTGATTCAAAAGAAATTGGAGTTAAATTAAAGCACAATTCTTTTGTAAACAATATCATTTGCAATAAAAATCATAGCAAATCACAAATCAAATCTAGATTATTTTTAAAAATTCAAAATATAATGCTTTTAAAAATGTTTAAAACTCTCACCAGCTATGCACATGGAAAAAAAGGGGAAATCCAGTGCTGGTAGCATCTAAAATTGATGTTGGAGGATCAGCTTTACATCGAATACAAGCAGAGGAAAGATAATTAGTAGTTTATCAAACTGTCATTAAAATGCAGCATCCTTATGAAATTTGGAATCATACTGTATAAGTAAGTTGTGGTAATCCACTTTCCCTATTACAGTATTATTTTATTTTACTATGCTTCAATAACATGTCATTTAATTGCTATGCTATATAATTGTACTATAATTTATCCAATCAGTATCCTGTATTAGGATACTTACTTCCAATGTTTTACTTTTAGAATCTGTATTTCTATGCACATACAAACAATTTTGTATCTCTACAGAGGCCTTATTGTTTAGATTTGTAGAAAAATAGAGTAGATAATACAGACTATCCTCATATACACACACCATTTCCTCTATCCATATTTTACATCAATATGGCACATATTTTCTGAATAATGAATCAATATTGATATTATTATTCAAAATCTATGATTTATTTATGTTTCCTTAGCATTTCCCTTATGAACCATTTCTAGTTTTTGTTCAAATGTAGGCTTTCTTTATGTACCAAGCATGCCATATTTCCTTAAGTTTCTCTTGGCTGAGGCATTTTCTTAGATTTTTCTGGTTTGTGATGCCTTGAATGGTTTTGAAGTGCACTGGTGAGGTACTTTGTAAGCTCCATTGGAATTCAGCTGGTATTTTCCCTCAAGATAATAGTGGCATAATGACTTATTGCTATTTTCATTCTATCACATCAAGGAAAACTGTCATCAACGTGGTTTGGGCCTCCTAATGTTGGCCTTGGTCATCTGCCTGTCGCAGTATTTTTCATGTTTGCATCCAGTTTCTTTTCCCTTGTACACTGTACTCTGGGAAGAAGCCTCTATGGGCTGCCCGCAACAAGGAGAGTGGAGGTACATCCCTCTTCCTGGACAACAGGTTATCTACACCAATTATTTGGAACTGTTCTTCACGTGATATTTGCTTTGGCTATCCAATTATTAATTTGGATAAATATTTGTTTATGTCAGTTTGAGTAACAATATCCCCATGATATTTATATTATACTTTGGATTCTAATTCAGCACTACTTTTTTATTGTTCAAAAGTTTTAGGTTTTTCCACTGAGAGCTTAGTTGGCTTGCATGTTTTTTTAATAAAGCCTGTAGATTTACTTGGTATTTTGTACAAAAACTTCAAATATAACGCAGACTGAATAAATTACATTGAACCTTCATGTATTTACCAGTTAGATGCAATTAAAACATTTTTGACACTTTGCCATAAATCTCTCTCTCCCTCTGTCTGTTTATGTCTCTCACACACACATGGAGGGATGAGTGGATGGATGGATGGATGGATAGATGGATGGATGGATGGATAGAGATGGCTAGATAGATAGTAGATAGATCCTCATTAAATTATTTTATTTTTTAGTAAGTTTTAGGCACTTTGCCCTTTAATATTTAAGCATTAAACTTATAAAAATGACACTTTCCCATTCTTCTCTAGTAGCATTTCACACAGTTCAAAAAGAAATGGACTTATTACCTTATGTAACTGTAACCCCTCTGTACATCACCTTTACAATAAAATAAAATTAAAAAGAAAGAATTAACATGATTTCTCTGAAAGTACCTAATTACTAAAATAAATTCAAGTTTCAAAACATATTCAAGTTTCACTTCTGTTTGTTTTTGTTTTATTTCATTTTTGCCTGTATCCAATATCATGCTTCTCTAGGCTCTAAAATAACTCCTTAACTCCTCCTACCCTTCTATGGTAGTCCTCTCCAGACCTGATCTATATTGTTTTTTTTTTTAAATATAGGTAATGTAGTTTTTTGTTTTTGTTTTTGTTTTTGTTTTTTTTGGCCAGTCCTGGGCCTTGGACTCAAGGCCTGAGCACTGTCCCTGGCTTCTTTTTTGCTCAAGGCTAGCACTCTGCCACTTGAGCCACAGCGCCACTTCTGGCCGTTTTCTGTATATGTGGTGCTGGGGAATTGAACCCAGGGCCTCATGTACACGAGGCAAGCACTCTTGCCACTAGGCCATATCCCCAGCCCAGGTAATGTAGTTTTTAAAATTTTCTTGTTTATTGAAAAACAATCCTAACTCAATTACCACAGTCCATTGTAATTCAATACAAACCAGAAGAAAAATAACTATGTGTCCATTCTTTTTTATTTTATGTATTTGCCTTCAAATGCCTGCTCAGTGTAACAACTCTTAATGTTCAGAGAAAGTCATGAAATTTGCAAGCTATTCTTATTCTCACATGCATGTGCATTATATCTAAACTACATTCCTTCACCTCCTCTGAGCTAGGTGGCAAATTTTATATAATCCAATCCCCCTTAAGAAGTCAGTTTATCAAAATCACAGTAATGCCACCAGCACAACAATGTTCATTGCAGCACAATTTGTCATAGCGAGAATCTGGAACCAGCCCAGATGCCCCTCAGTAGACAAATGGATCAGGAAAATGTGGTACATATACGCAATGGAATTTTATGCCTCTATCAGAAAGAATGACATTGTCCCATTTGTAAGGAAATGGAAGGACTTGGAAAAAATTATACTAAGTGAAGTGAGCCAGACCCAAAGAAACATGGACTCTATGGTCTCCCTTATTGGGAATAATTAGTACAGGTTTAGGCAAGTCATAGCAGAGCATCACAAGGCCCAATAGCTATACCCTTATGAACACATAAGATGATGCTAAGTGAAATGAACTCCATGTTATGGAAACAGTTGTAACTACTTTCAACGTCCTATGTGTATGTGTAGCTTCTATTATTGATGATGTTCTTGTATCACCTTCCTGTGGTTGTACCTACACTATCTCTGTAATCTTATCTGAGTATATTGGAAACCGTGTTTACTGGTATTGGAAGTAGGAAATTCAAAGGGAATACCAAATTTGAGAGACACAGGGTAAAAAAAGAGAAAAAACTACAAAAGCAATACTTGCAAAACTGTTTGGTGTAAGTGAACTGAACACCTCCGTGGGGGGGGGGGAGGGAAAGGGGGAGGAGGGAAGGGGGTATGAGGGACAAGGTAACAAACTGTACAAGAAATGTATCCAGTGCCTAACGTATGAAACTGTAACCTTTCTGTACATCAATTTGATAATAAAAATTTGAAAAAAAAAAAGAAGTCAGTTTATCTTGAGAATGCATATATAAAACAACTGGATTTCTATGCATGCCTTTTGGTTATACCTTTAGAAAATAATTCAATTTCCATTCCTTATTAAATTCCTCAGCATTATAGACAAGATTAAAACTAAAATAGTATTTTCCCTAGAGTGCTGAATAGATTGCAGAAAAAAAAAACCAACATTTAGATAGAAGAATAAAGGGTACCACATGATGCTCCTTCTCACTATGATGTAATGAAAACGAGGTTTAGCATCCTTTTAGCAAAAAAAAAAAAAAATAGTGTTAGGTTGTTTTTTTGTGTGGTCAAATCCAGGCTTGTTAGAATACTTAAAAATAAAGCCGCAACTTTCTAAATGTTCATCTGAGTTTTAAATCTACTTAGATGTATGTGAATAAGTTAGATTGTCATTGAAACTTTGGAATTAAAGCAATATGCAGAGGGAAACCATTTTCACCACTTTACCATTATCTATGCTAGCATTATTTCCAGCTAAATAATTGGAGCACATGACCTGGAAACAGTGCTGAAAAAACACTCAAGTTCTACTGAGCACATGAAACTGTCACTTTCTTAGAACATTTTGGGTGACAAACTATTGTCCTTTTCGAATGAAGTATGCTTTCTAAAGTTAGAGAAACAAATTTTGATGTTGTAATTGGTGTCGCCATCACATTATACTACATTTGTAAACATACTAGCTTTCCCCAACCCTTTATTTACTTTTCAAGGCTTTCCTCATTTTTCACAGGCCAATCTTGAAAACCACTTCTCAGCTCAAATTCGCCTTGAGTTTGTAGCTCTTTTTCCAGTCTACACACAGAGGTACGCATATCTACTGAAGATGTAGGGCATAGTGGGTTTTCAGGTGAGAAAAAAGGCAGAGTTTACAAGAATACCAGAGAAGAATCCAACAACCCCCAAATAATTGCTCACCCTTCCTCTAAATGTCCCCAGGGGCTTTATTTTTGTAGGTAACACCAATGGTCCCAGGGGTTGGCTGCAGCACATGCTAGTGACTTTGGAAGTGACATAGAACTGCTTTCATGATTATCTCATCCTTGATGGCCCTTACCAAGTGTCCCGGGTCATAATTAAATAATCCCTTGTTTCTTTCTGAGAAACTATTGCAAAAATAACTCTCATATCTCTAGTCTTCTATAGTTTGCTTTAAATAAATGACTGCTGTTTAAAAAAACAGATTAGCTCAAATTAAACTTTTTCTTGTCTGTTTAGCACACTTACTGCTGTATGTGCTATAAAGTTGTACAAGTTGGTTCTTATATTTAAGACCTACCCACATATGGACATTCAGCTTAACTGATGGGATGAGACCAATGAATATTTAGCCCATGTGTCTCCCAAGACTGCAATAGCAATGGCAATGCATAAACTTGGGAATTTACTTTTCCTTCATAGTTGAAGCTATGCTGTCTGTGTCTAGGTCTCAAACTTTGAAATATTTTCATCATAAAATCTCTTTTGAAAATCTTCTTGAGTAAACATTTTCTTTATCTTTGAGAGGGAATTAAAGTTTATATGAACAGTTTCCAAACTGTTCCAAACTGTTTATCTTAATATAATTTTATGAAAATAATGTTCCACTGACAGTAACAATTGTAATGATTCCCAGCAGTAAATGTGACTTACTCTCAGAGCCTACTGGTTCTCTATCTGGTATTTTCCTATGGCATCCATGCTCACAGCTGGGTTGTGTTTGAGGTTGTGTTTTCAATATCTTACTATTATCACTAAAGGAAGAGGTAAACTTAAGAAAAATGATAGAGAAACCAAAGCAAGATTGGCTGCTTAAATTATATCTCCTTTCATAAGTTTATGCCAAGTGATTACAAAATAGTAATTACAGCAATGTACATTTGGGCCAAAGAAGCTTGTCTGAAAGATAATTATTCATTAGATCTGGTACCTCCTATGTATGTTTTACTAATTAGATATGGTATATACTATTCATAATTTAAGTGTTTTGTTCATCTCTCAGCTGAAACATTCTCAGTGAAACTGACATTCCTTACTCCAAGATTTGTATTCATATTATTCTGCTTTTCAGCCCTTTGAACACAATTGACAATTTCCTGCTTCCCCAGGGGAAAAATTTCAATGAACATTAATGTAGACATATACTTTTCCTTTATACCTAAGTATGCAATTACATGTGGCTAATAGGTAATATAAAGTCTGTTTTACAGTTTCCACGTATTATGTTATGAATGAAAACCTTTTAATTTAATAGCCAACAATCAAAATCACTGAACACAAAATTATTTTTCTTGTTTTATTTCCTTATTTAAATTGAAAATTACTAAACTCTCTGGGATAAATAGCCTTGCAAGCCTTGATCAAATTATCTAGATTCAGTTGTATACAGAGGCCTACATCTAGTAAATATTTGCAATCCATTATATTCTCTGTGTTTGTGATTAACAGTCCATAAAGAGATTTTTAGCAAAGCTATGGGTTTATTCTTTCAGGCTTGACATCTAGGTTGCCATACTGAACCAGGCTGTAATGGGAGGAAGTCAATGGTGCAGCCACAATTTCTAAACTATGACAGGGAATTTTGAACACCCTGAGGAATTGCAGGCCCATTTACTCCATCTGTGGTTACATGGTGAGATAAACAGGGTGTATGAGACTTCAGTTGCTAGATATAATGACTCTTCCACGCATCCAGGACTAACGAAACACACGTTAGCACGCACCATGGGGTTTAGTACCATTACAAAGTAAGGGGATGGGCTTTTCAGAATCAAAGGAAGGCTGCTGAAACAACTGAACTATTCTTATTCCCAAGTATCTCATATTTTTTTAAGACCCATTTGAAACCACTTAAAAGTAACTGGTCTAGTGGCAAGAGAGCTTGCCTCATATACATGAAGCTCTGGGTTCGATTCCCCAGCACCACATGATATAGAAAACGGCCAGAAGTGGCGCTGTGGCTCAAGTGGCAGAGTGCTAGCCTTGAGCAAAAAGGAAGCCAGGGACGGTGCTCAGGCCCTGAGTCCAAGCCCCAGGACTGGCCAAAAAAAAAAAAAAGTAACTGGTATTTTTAAAATTGCGATTTATTTATTTTTTGTAACTAGGGGAGTCAGTTCCTCTATTTCTAAATGTGAGTTTATATAAAACAAAACAAGTATAGTTGGTAAAAAAAAAAAATCTGTCAGGCTCTTTCTTTGTACTATTCAACTGTTTTAATGAGGAAACTGGATAAGAGAAAAGAAGAAAATTATTATTTTCATTTTTCCCTCACAGTTTCCTTCTGACACAGAGGTTTGCTCAAGCAGTGCATTAGTGATGTGATGGTCTATAGTTGAGGGTCTGAATCTAGATCCAGATGGTTTTCTGTTCAGCTGACTTCGTGTGCGCATCTGGTTTTTTGTTTTTTTGTTTTTTTGCCAGTTCTGGGCCTTGGACTTAGGGCCTGAGCACTGTCCCTGGCTTCTTTTTGCTCAAGGCTAGCACTCTGCCACTTGAGTCACAGCACCACTTCTGGCCATTTTCTGTATATGTGGTGCTGAGGAATCGAACCCAGGGCTTCAAGTATACGAGGCAAGTGCTCTTGCCACTAGGCCATATCCCCAGCCCCCAGTGTGCTCATCTTTTTTTTTTTGGCCAGTCCTGGGCCTTGGACTCAGGGCCTGAGCACTGTCCCTGGCTTCCTTTTTGCTCAAGGCTAGCACTCTGCCACTTGAGCCACAGCGCCACTTCTGGCCATTTTCTGTATATGTGGTGCTGGGGAATCGAACCCAGGGCCTCATGTATACGAGGCAAGCTCTCTCGCCACTAGGCCATATCCCCAGCCCCAGTGTGCTCATCTTTAACAGGACATTTAAAATGCTACACACACAAATCTGCAGATTTTTGAAGCCTCCAGTTATCAGAAGAATCCATTATGAAAACCATCATCATTAAAGAAGAACTCAGAAAGTTCCCTGAAAGTTTTTAATTTGAGATAATATTGGGAATTATTATTATCGTTATTAGCCAACTGTTAATTCAGCTTTGGCATCTCATTTGAGAGTACCATGGCTATGAAAGCAAAATGACAATAGGTCAAAGAACAGATCAAATTCAGTGTGTACGGAAATCCTGTCTGCAACTTCCTTCTTTTTCCTTTTGCCCCTTTGTATGTTGACAGACAGTATATGGTATATCTTCTCTGGGCTTTCTCTGCATACAGGTTAAATGTTACTAAATGGCCTCAGAAGCTAATATAATTATTTTCTTTTATTATTTTTTGTTCCTACTTATCTCCCTTAATTTATCAATCTACTCATTTTTCTTATTCTAAGAATTTGAAGCACATTAAAGTAATGTACTAAATAAATATAATAGGATTTTTTTAAAAGTATGGTTGAAGTAAAATCTACAATAAGGATGAAAAATTTTCATGAATTAAAACATCATTTATTTGCAGCTTATGGCATGACATTTGTGTTATTTTATTTATAACTATTCTGAAACCTTTCTAAAATATTTGTTAAGATTTTACAAGGCTGCCCCTTTTTCCAGTTAGTGTGCATTAATGGAGGATGCATTGGATAAGGAAAAAGATTTTTCATTTATGCATTTTCTTCATAATAATCACAATTATAACATGAAGCCATGTGTCAAAACATGATGCAGGGCAAACAATACCGGGTATGTGTTTGTAGCAGTCTCATGCTGCCTTTGACTAAGAAGGGTGGTTTAGGACAACGGAAAAAATGAGTGCTATATACTTCAAAAACTTGGGATGCATTTTCATAAAGGGAGATAAATTAACTGGAACACTCTGGAAAAAATGAATACAATGTCAATTTTTGTAAAAAAACAAACAAACAACTATAATTACTAGGGGAATGGTTTGTAGGGTAAAAATTAGCATAGGTTCATCAATAATACTCTAGATCCTTCGTCACTAATTTAAAACTTTAGTTTTCAACTAAGGAAACCAAATTCTTATATATATATATATTCTAACTTGAGCAAAGTATATTATAATCTCATTAGTCAAGTGCTTATGGCACCTCAACAACCTAAGAGTTTTGTACAAACTATCTCATTCAATAGATAAGTGCTGTGAGGAAAGAACAAATTCAACCACCTATTTCATATGGGAAACTGAAGAATGGAAAATAGAAGTGTTGTGGCCATAATCATAGCTCAGAAATGGAGTGTACAGGATTGCAGCTCCTGGTAGCTTCCTGTGAGAAGCTTACAATATAATTGGGATAGGAAATATATTATGAACAGAGGCAAAGGGATTTGTGTTTTTAAAGAGAGAGATAAGGAGAATAAGAAAGTAAAGGAAATCATAAATATAGGAAACATCAGAACATGATGGAGAACATGATGTAACTTATTTGGAAATAATGCTTTGTTCCTTCGGCCTGGAAAGCAGCTTGAGTGAGGAAGTAGCCAACGAAGACAAGGTTCAGTGAGAAGGGACAGGGAAAGGGAACTTGCAAAATCCAGGGTTAACTATGAACCTGTAGGATGCTTATGGCTCCTTATAGTAGTTTTACAACTACAGCCTGACCTCAGAGTGGGGCCCAGTGTGGTGTGCTTCTGAGCGCAGGGCGTAGCCTGATGCCAGACAGCTACCTTCTCCATTGAGCAAGAAGTCACACGCATGGTGAGCACCAGCAAGCCACCATTCCATGCTGGGACTCTGGATAATTCAGTGGAACAGACTCTGCCGAGCCAAAATTGTTGAGTTAAAAAAAAAGGAACTCTTGTATAAGCTGTAGTATTTGTGTAGTATTAATATGTGTGGTCTCCCTCTTTGGCAGAAGTATTTTAATTATGTCATAGTTTATGCACAGACACATTATGTCTATTAATAATTAAAATTACAGGATTGAAATTTAGCCTAATTACAAAGGCTCTACTTTCAGCTACAGTAAAATAAATATGCCAACCTTGTATTATAATAAGTTTGACCAAGAAAAATATGTGGTAAGTATTATGAACCTTTAGAAAGAAAAAAAATGAGATATTTTAAATACATATTTCAAAAACATCATATATTCTTTATATACATTATTTCTACATTTTGAAAAATGAATTAAGGTGGCAATTACTCAGTTCTAGTCAATGTGTTATTCAAATTTTTGTTAACAATAATTTCAATCTAAGTTCACTTTTCCCTAAAGATACTTAGCAGAGGTTCATTTTAAATTTTTTGTAATCCCAAGTGATTGTAAGGCATAAAAATTAAAATTTTATGCTAAATTATTGAAAAGGAACAAAACTAGATGATTACAGACAAAGAGTTAAAGCAATATCACCAGAAAGATATTCAATTTAAATAACTGTCAGGTAAATAATTGAAAAAGTAGCACTGCTTAATTCCAGAAAGAAATTAGGTTATGCTGAAGACTGCTATTCCAGTTTGTTTCCCTAAAAAAAAAAAAAAACCAAACATATTTTAATTAAATACATAATACTAAAATAGCTCTGTGATTGTCAAGCAATTATACTTCCATGCCTGGATACATCAACTACAACAACCCCTCCAGGCCAGGAGACTATTTACTCTAAACGCAGAGAAATACTGAGTATTTACTACTTTAGCCTTTATAAGAATGTCTTATTGTTTCAAGCTGAAGAAAATTCACTGGGCAGCATGCAAAATCATTGTTGCATACGTCTATTGTGTTAAGAGATATGTATATATCTACCATTAAGTCATTAACAAAATAAATAATTAGGCTCGAAAACTCTCCTGACCTCTAGGATTTTTTTGAAAGCTACTTCAGTATATAGCCTTTAACGACATAAGCAAGGAGCAGATAAAGAATATATACTACATGCGATTTTTCAGGTATATAGGCTAAATGGGGTAATAATATCTTACCAGAAAGTAGTCGAAGTAGTTCAGCAGAAATATGTTCTCTTCTAGATGTGCAGGCTGGCTGTCTAAAGGATAGGCATCTTGCAAAGGTATTAGTCATTGGATTTAGTGGCACCCTAATTCTAGATGACCTCATTTTAATTACTTATGCAAAGACCTACCTACCCCTAAACTCACAGTGTAAGGTTCTAGACAGACATAGACTTTTTTTTGAAGGAATGCTATTCAACCCAGAGCATAATAGGATAAATGAACGTTTTGGCAAATGTTTCTCTATAAATTTATTATTATTTTTTTTTATTATTTTTTCTTTTTGGCCAGTCCTGGGGCTTGGACTCAGGGCCTGAGCACTGTCCCTGGCTTCTTTTTGCTCAAGGCTAGCACTATGCCACTTGAGCCACAGTGCCACTTCTGGCTGTTTTCTGTATATGTGGTGCTGGGGAATTGAACCCAGGGCTTCATGTATATGAGGCAAGCACTCTTGCCACTAGGCCATATCCCCAGCCCTCTCTATAAATTTATAAGAACAAAAATATCTTACTTTTAAGAGCATCAAGAAAAGGTATACAAACTCAGGAAAGGAGTGATGAAAAGGCAAAAGACAAAATATAGATTACCATAGATAGAAGGATATGCAATATTAAATTCACAACACAATACAAATGATGGCAAAATGAGAGTTTAACAAAAATACCAAGATTTTCTGAAAGAATAAAATTAAGAATGTACATAATCAATATTTGGGGGCTATAAAATTAACTACAGTGTAAGTACTAGCAGGTCTACTTTTTGGGAAAAAAATGATTTCAGACAAAAATAAAATGGCAGAATGGACAACTTAAAAGCAAATCTTACAAATGTATCTGTCATTAATGTCAGAGAAATTATCATTTATACATGCAGACAAATGATCAAGGAGCACACAGGAGGGTATATTTTAATGATCTTAGATATTCTCATAGCATCCTTCAACATCAAAGACAGTGAATCAATTTCACAGATAATTGAGTAAAACGAGGTAGCACCCAAGAATTTGCAAGCAGGAAACTCACAATTTGAGATGTGTAACTGCTCTGGGAATAATGTTGCTGTAACTTTTCCTTAGTGATCAATTTATTTGAAGCCAGGCATAATGGATAATGGTTCATGTTTTCAGTCCCAGCTGCTCAGGAAGTAGACATGCAGAGAATCATCTTTCAAGAGCAGCCTAAGCTGCTCAACAAAAAAGCCATGAATGATGATATATTCTCATGATCTAAATTAAATGAGAAGCATAGGTAAGAAGATCTTTGCCTCAGATTGACAAAGCAAAAAGTGAGGTCCTGCCTGGAAAATGACCTAACCCATAAAAGGAATGGGTTTCAAGGCTCAAGTGGAAGAAACTTGACTAGGAAGAGAGAATACCAGGACTACCAAAAAAAGAAGGAAACTAAGAACTAATTTGAGTCAACTAAGAGAAGGTGGAAAATTTAAACTGAAAAGAATGTGGGCGAATAGAAAATCATTTTAATGACCATACACTCCCATGATACATTTGAAACATATATATATATACAAAGATTGAATGAAAACAATAGAACTTATGAAGTAAGAAAGTAGAACTTAAAATAAAAATGAGAAAAGGAAGAAACCACATCATCCAGAAAGGAATGTACTATTTACCTTACTTATGTAACTGTAACCCCTCTCTATATCGTCTTTATAATAGCAATTAAAAATTTAAAGAACAATAAATAAAAAAGTTAGTGGTAAATGAATGTAAAATGATGGAGATAATTGCTCATTATTGTCCTCACTGGTCTGATAAGAATCAGTTTGACGTGAAATGTAAGGTATGTAATTATGTGGATCAAAATATATCTATATCGGGGCTGGGGAGATAGCCTAGTGGCAAGAGTGCCTGCCTCGGATACACGAGGCCCTAGGTTCGATTCCCCAGCACCACATATACAGAAAAACGGCCAGAAGCGGCGCTGTGGCTCAAGTGGCGGAGTGCTAGCCTTGAGCGGGAAGAAGCCAGGGACAGTGCTCAGGCCCTGAGTCCAAGGCCCAGGACTGGCCAAAAAAAAATAAAAAATATATATATATATCTTTGGAAGTTAACAAATGAAGAACACTAAGATTAAGCTTATTCAGTAGTCCTATAGAAAATCACCAAGAAAAATGTGTCTAAATACAAAGGAAATAGGCTGTGAGATAGGAACAGGAAGACATTTTTGTAACTCCTTTACCAAGAAATGATTCCATATTACAAATGAAAAAGAAGATAGAGTTGCTATCAATTCACTGCTTTGATTTCACTGTCAAAGTATTTATACATAATTATGTACTACCAACATTCATACAGCAGTCTATTAAACACACTCTATTAAGACAAATCCATCACATAAGACTGATCCACAGGCTTCATTATTTTCAAATTGAAAAAGAACTCTGAATATAGAAGGCTTAAAGTCACTTAAAATAGAATATATATATGTTTGTAGTGTCAGAATAGTACTTTAAAAAATGATTGCTCGTTTCTATATGGAAAGGCTATATATAAATTTCATGGAAATATAAAATCTATTATAAAAGAACCAATATATCAAAAGTCCTTCTTCTTCTTCTTCTTCTTCTTCTTCTTCTTCTTCTTCTTCTTCTTCTTCTTCTTCTTCTTCTTCTTCTTCTTTCTGATTCTTCTGCTTCTTCTGCTTCTCCTGCTTCTGCTTCCTCTTCAGCTTCTGTTTCTGCTTCTGCTGTTTTTTCTGCTTCTGCTTCTTCTGCTTCTGCTTCTTCTTGCAGGCCCTGGGCACTGTCCCTGGCTTGCTTTTTCTCAAGGCTAGCACTCTACTACTGGAGCCACAACACTGCTTCTGTACTTTTCTGTATATGTGGTGTAAGGAACTGAACCAAGGGCTTCATGCATGCTAGTCAAGCACTCTACCACTAGGCCACATTCCTAACCCTACATTTGTGTTTCTAGGACAACTATCTTTGCTTGGGAAATAATGTTTTTAAAAATTAGAAAATGCAATATTCCTACTTGATCTTCCAGTAATAGGAGCTACTTCCTTTTTACTTGTTTTCGACCATCCCATATCTCTTTCACTCCTCTAAAATAGAAAAAAAATATGTTAACAGGCATAACAAAATATCACTCCAAAACAGGCTGGGGATAGGGCCTAGAGGTAAAGTGCATGCCTCATATAGATGAAGCCCTGGGTTCGATTCCTCAGCACAACAGCCGTGGCTCAAATGGTAGAGTGCTAGCCTAGAGCAAAAAGAAGCCAGGGACAGTGCTCAGGCCCTGAGTTCAAACCCCAGGACTGGCAAAAAACAAAACCTCAAAACAATGAAGGATTAAATGTTCATCGACATGATTCCATTCATTATTGGCTTACCTAGTGAAATACAGTAATAGTAATTGTGAAAATAATTGTATTTGAGCAAATATATTATTTACTCACAAATCATGAATTCGCAGTTTATTAGAACTTTCTTGGATATTTCTGACTTAACTATTTTTAATAATTGCAAAAGTATTTGTTTATAGAGGAAACATTTGATCTGTTGCTCAAAAATGGAGACTTAAGAAACTTTGGCATAAAGGGACTAGGAAGGAGAAGTACTTAATTTGCCTAGGCTGACTGCCCAATTCTAATTAGGCCGTGCGCACATGAGCCTCCACTTATTTTCATGCCTCTCTAAAACCCTGGAGATAAGAGGAGGATGATCATGGAAGCAAAGGAAACCATATGGGAAGCAGTAGACCACAACTTAATTAGCACAGCAAATGTATGTCACTAGTGTCAGCTTCTATTTTTATATCACTTCATCTCAAAAGCTTAAAGTTTTAGTACAATTTATCCTTTGATTTGTATTTATCTTTCCTTTGAAAATAAGTGTTAGATGAATCACAACGCCAAAGATATGTACTTAAAATCTAACCACAGTAAAAATAACAAAGGAAAAAGTGAAAAAAAATGCACTTTCTTTCCAAAATCATTGTACCATAATTAGGTTTTAAATTTTGTTGCCTATGAAAAATAAATTTCATATAAAAACAAATTGCATTACTTTTACTGAGAGAAAGTACTTGTAGTATTCTCTAGTATTAAATAACAAAACTTGGAGGGTTAAATAAAGCCTAGACTTTCTAATTTTGGTATCATGATATATAATTTTTTCAAAGTTTAAGGGTAATTCTATATATCACTGTATTGTTTCATTTCAGCACATCCTCTATAGGAAGTAGTTATTGATTAGGCATCAGAACTGGGAACAAAATTATACACACTCAAATCATCTATCAATGCTCTTTTCCAGAACCAAGAGGCAGTTACAATTTCACAAAAACCAGGGTCACTTGACTTAGCCCACATCTATATTTAAATCTCTTTGAAAACATTAATAAAATGTTGAAATAAACTCAAGAAGGTAATTTAAATGCTACATTAGAAAAATATTACCTTACTCTACATGCTTGTCTAAAACACTTCCATTTTTCAATAGACAGATAACGCATTCATTTTTCTCACCCAACCTCAATGTCAGAATATCAAAAAAAACTCTGGGACAGCATTCGCTGGAGATCTCACTAGCAAGTTCACTAAGGATTCAATACCCTGTAATTTGTACCCATTAAATTATCAAAGAGGAATAAAATATAAAGTTTGTGCCTTTGACTATTTTTCCCCATCCCTCTAAATTTTTTTGTCATACAATCAGCCCAGGAAATCTCAAAACCATTGCTGTATGGACAAAGATTATGGCCAAGTACCCAGGGGTAAATCCCAAAACATTACCAGTCTTCAATAATTCACAGCTCCTACCGCTAGTCTGCAGCATTATCTTTTACTTTTAATGAATCAGCTACCACATTAATTGCATGGGCTGTTATTAAAGTGCCTTTAAATATTTTATATATACATATTTTACATAAAGGTAGTATTTATTTGTTTCTGCAATGAAGGGAACAAAAAGGTAATAATATTTTTAAATAGCATGGTAAATATAAGTCATCAGGAAAACAAACAAAACTCATACTAGAAAATTACCTAATATAATAAAAAGAAGTTGCTCATTAATGGCACTAAAACAAGGCTTTTAGATTTATACTGCAAGATATTCTATACAAATTCATAAAACTTGAGTTGATTAATTTTTTTTTCTTTTCAAATTTTTATTATCAAACTGATGTACAGAGAGGTTACAGTTTCATACGTTAGGCATTGGAAACATTTCTTGTACTGTTTGTTACCTTGTCCCTAATGCCCCCTCCCTCCCCCCCTTTCCCTCCCCGCCCGCCTGAGTTGTTCAGTTCACTTACACCAAACAGTTTTGCAAGTATTGCTTTTGTAGTTATTTCTCTTTTTTTTTTACCCTGTGTCTCTCAAATTTGGTATTCCCTTTGAATTTCCTACTTCCAATACCAGTAAACACTGTTTCCAATTTACTCAGATAAGATTACAGAGATAGTGTAGGTACAACCATAGGAAGGTGATACAAGAACATCCTCAATAATAGAAACTACACATACACATAGGACGTTGAAAGTAGTTACAACTGTGATATATCACTTTTTTCCATAACGTGGAGTTCATTTCACTTAGCATCATCTTATGTGTTCCTAAGGGTATAGCTATTGGGCCTTGTGATGCTCTACTATGGCTTGCCTAAACCTGTACTAATTATTCCCAATAAGGGAGGCCATAGAGTCCATGTTTCTTTGGGTCTGGCTCACTTCACTTAGTATAACTTTTTCCAAGTCCTTCCATTTCCTTACAAATGGGACAATGTCATTCTTTCTGATAGAGGCATAAAATTCCATTGTGTATATGTACCACATTTTCCTGATCCATTCGTCTACTGAGGGGCATCTGGGTTGGTTCCAGATTCTCGCTATGACAAATTGTGCTGCGATGAACATTGTTGTGCTGGTGGCATTACTGTGATTTTGTTTGTGGGCTTTTGGATAGATACCCAAAAGTGGGGCTGCTGGATCATAGGGGAGTTCTATATTGAGCCTTCTGAGGAATCTCCATACTGCTTGCCAGAGTGGCTGAACCAGTTTACATTCCCACCAACAATGAAGTAGGGTTCCCTTTTGGCCACATCCCCTCCAACAATTGTTATTATTAGTTTTCTTGATATGTGACATTCTTGCTGGGGTGAGATGGAATCTCAGTGTTGTTTTGATTTGCATTTCTTTTATGGCCAGTGATGTAGAGCATTTTTTCATATGTCTCTTGGCCATTCTCATTTCCTCATCAGAGAAGTTTCTTTGTAGGTCTTTAGCCCACTTGATGAGGGGGCTATTGGTTCTTTGTGGTTTTGTTTTGGAAGAAGGTAATTTTTTTAGTTCTGCATATATTTTAGAGATGAGGCCTTTGTCTGTTGAATGTCCGGTAAAGATCTTCTCCCATTCTGTGGGCTTTCTGTTTATCTTGAGAGCTATGTCCTTTGCCGTGCAGAAGCTCTGCAGTTTGATGCAGTCCCATTTGTCCAACCTTTCTTTGATTTGTAGCCTTTCAGGGTCTTTGTTAAGGAAGTTCTGTCCTGTACCAAGGAGCCCAAGTGTTTCTCCTACTCCTTCCTTTAGTGTTTTCAGGGTGCCTGTTTTGATTTCAAGGTCTTTAATCCATTTGGAATTTATTTTGGTGCAGGGTGATATATAAGGATCTAGTTTTAGTTTGTTGCATGTGTTGAGCCAGTTTTGCCAGCACCACTTGTTAAAGAGGCTATCTTTCTTCCATACTATTGTTTTAGCTCCTTTATCAAAGATTAAGTAGGCGTAGTTCTGTGGGTTCAATTCTGGGTCTTCAATTCTGTTCCATTGGTCTTCAGGCCTGTTCCGGTGCCAATACCAAGCTGTTTTTTATTACTATAGCTTTATAATACAGCTTGAAGTTGGGTATTGTAATTCCTCCAGCACTGTTCTTTCTGCTTAGGAGTGTTTTTGCTATTCTAGGTCTTTTATTGTTCCATATGAATTTCTGGATTGCTTCCTCTATTTCATTAAAGAATGGTGTTGGGATATTAATGGGTATTGCATTGAATTTGTAGATAGCCTTTGGCAATATTGCCATTTTGATTATATTAATCCTCCCAATCCAGGAGCATGGGAGGTTTTTCCATTTTCTTAGTTCTGACTTAATTTCATTTTTCAAGCTTTTAAAGTTCTCATCAAAGAGGTCTTTTACTTCTTTGGTTAAGGTTATTCCTAGGTATTTTATGTTTTTGGGGGCTATTGCAAAAGGAGTTGCTTTCCTGATTTCAGCCTCGGTCTTCGGGTTGTTAGCATAGAGAAAGGCCATTAATTTTTGAAGGTTTATTTTATATCCTGCAACTTTTCCAAAGTTTTGGATCAGCTCTAGGAGCTTGGGAGTAGAGTCTATGGGATTCTTTAGGTATAGCATCATGTCCTCTGTGAAGAGAGAAAGTTTAACTTCATCTTTTCCTATTTGGATCCCCTTTATATTCTCTTCATGCCTAATTGCTCTGGCTAGGAATTCTAGTACTATGTTGAAGAGCAGGGGAGAGAGTGGACATCCCTGCCTTGTTCCTGATTTTAAAGGGAATGGCTTTAGTTTTTCCCCATTTAGAGTTATGCTTGCTGTTGGTTTGTCATAAACTGCCTTGATTATATCCAGGAATGTTCCCTGGAATCCCAGTTTTTCCAGGGCTTTTAGCATAAATGGGTGCTGGATTTTATCAAACGCTTTTTCCGCATCCAGTGATAAAACCATGTGGTTCTTTACCTTGCTCCAGTTGATGTGGTGGATTACATTAATTGACTTGCGTATATTAAACCAGCTTTGCATCCCTGGGATGAATCCAGTTTGATCGTGGTGTATGATTTTTTTGATAACCTGTTGAAGTCGATTGGCCAGAATTTTGTTGAGAATTTTTGCATCTATGTTCATCAGGGAGATTGGTCTGTAATCCTCTTTCCGTGATGAGTCTCTGCCTGGTTTTGGGATGAGGGTTATACTGGCTTCATAAAATGAGTCTGGTAGTGAACGTTTTCTTTCAATTTCATTGAAGAGTTTGAGAAATATTGGAGTGAGTTCTGTTTTGAAGGCCTTGTAGAATTCTGCGGTGAATCCGTCTGGACCTGGGCTTTTCTTGGATGGGAGATCATTTATTTCTGTTTCTATTTCAATACTGGATATGGGTCTGTTTAGAAGGTTTAAGTCTTCATGGTTGAGTTTGGGGGTATCAATTTTTTTCTAGGAAATCATCCATTTCTTCGAAGTTCTCGAATTTGTTGGCATAAAGGTTTGCAAAATAGTCCCTTATTATTTTCTGAATTTCGGTTATTTCTGCGGTGATACTACCTGTTTCATCTCTTATCTTGTTTATTTGAGTGTGCTGCCTTCGTTTTTTGGTCAGGTTTGCCAGGGGTCTGTCTATCTTGTTGATTTTTTCAAAGAACCAACTCTTTGTTTTGCTGATTCTTTCGATGGTTTTTTTTCGTCTCTAATTGATTTAATTCTGATTTGATTTTAATTATTTGCTTCCGTCTATTGACTTGGGGTTTGGCTTGCTGTTCTCTCTCCAGGAAATTAAGCTGCTTCCTTAAATTACTGAGTTGCTGTTTCTCCAGTTTGTTGATGTATGTACTCAGAGATATAAATTTTCCTCTGAGTACTGCCTTTGCTGTGTCCCAAAGGAGCTGGTACTTTGTGT
Source organism: Perognathus longimembris pacificus (assembly GCF_023159225.1). Classification (NCBI taxonomy): domain Eukaryota; kingdom Metazoa; phylum Chordata; class Mammalia; order Rodentia; family Heteromyidae; genus Perognathus; species Perognathus longimembris. The sequence goes on from NC_063162.1 coordinate 123,706,985, forward strand.
CCTCAACTTGGTTGAAGTCCATAAACATTTGAATTTCCGTTTTAATTTCTTCAATGATCCACTGATGGTTCAGCAGTGTGTTCTTTAGTCTCCATGAATTGTGGGATTTTCTGTGGTGGCTGAATGAGTTGAGCTCTAATTTTATTCCATTGTGGTCTGAGAGAATGCAGGGAATGATTTTGATACTTCTGAATTTGTACAAATTTTCTTTGTGCCCTAAGATGTACTCTATTTTGGAGAATGTTCCATGTGCTGCCGAAAAGATTGTGTATTCTGTCCTTGCTGGGTGGAATATTCTGTAGATGTCGATTAAGTCTAGTTGGTCTATGCAATTGTTTAGTTCTGTGGTTTCTTTGTTCAGTTTTTGGCGTGTTGATCTGTCCAGAGGTGATAGTGGAGTGTTAAAGTCCCCCACTATCATTGTGTTTGGGTCTATGAATGTTTTTAGAGCCAGTAGTGTTTGTTTGATGAAGTTGGGTGCTCCTGCATTTGGTGTGTAGATATTTAGGATAGTTATTTCTTCCTGTTGGAGAGATCCTTTTACTAGTATGTAGTAACCTTCTTTGTCTCTTCTTACCTTTTTTAATTTGAAGTCAATTTTGTCTGATACTAGGATTGCAACTCCAGCCTGCTTATGGGGGCCATTTGCTTGATAGATTTGTTTCCAGCCTTTCACTTTTAGAAGATGTTTACTTTTGCTGGATAAATGTGTCTCTTGGAGGCAGCAGAAAGATGGATCTTGACTTTTGATCCAACTTATGAGCCTATGTCGTTTGATTGGAGAATTAAGTCCATTAATGTTGACAGTTAGGATTGAGAGGTGATCGTTTGTTCCTTTCATTATCACTATCTTGTTTAAAGCTGTGTCTTCCCATTTCTTGATCTAGTGTTTACTAATTAGGGTTCATTTCTCTGTCTGTGTTGGGATCTTGATTATTTTCCCTGTATAGTACATCTTTAAGGATTTTGTGTAACGCTGGTTTGGTGGAGATATATTGTTTCAGATTTTCCTTATTGTGGAAGACTTTTATTTGACCTTCGGCTATGAAGGAGAGTTTGGCTGGGTACAGAATTCTTGGTTGGTAGTTATTTTTATTTAGAGTTTGGTATACTTCATTCCAGGCTCTCCTTGCTTTCATGGTCTCTGCTGAGAAGTCTGGGGTAATTCTGATTGCTTTTCCTTTATATGTGATTGTTTTCTTTGCCCTAACAGCTTTAAGTATTTTTTCCTTGCACTCTGCTGAAGCTGTTTTGATCACAATGTGACGGTGGGAAGTCCTATTCTGGTCTGGTCGATTTGGAGTTCTAAATGCTTCTTGTATGTGTATAGGCCTTTCCTTCTGGATGTTTGGGAGGTTCTCAGCTAATATTCTGTTAAATAGGTTGCCTATCCCATTAACCTCTTTCTCCAAGTTTTCCTCAATACCTATTATCCTTAAATTGGACTTCCTGATCGTGTCTTGAATCTCCTGTAGCAATCTGTTTTGTTGCTTGGACTGGATTTGTATTGATTTTTGATCTTTCTCCATAGAATCTAAGGAATATTCAGCTCCTGAGATTCGATCCTCTGCTTCAGTTAGTCGGGACTGTAGGCTAGCTACTTGATTTTGAATCTCTTTTCCTTCTGACTGGTCTTTCCTGATGATATCCATGTCATTTCTTAGGTCCTGTATGGACTTCTTTACTTCATTAACTTCATTACTTTGGTTTTGAGTGTTGTCTCTCATATCTTTAAGCTGGGTAGCTATCTTTTCATTTGACTCTTGAAGCTCAAATCTCTCTATTTGTGGATGCCATGAAATTCTCCATTAATTTTTGCTTTGCCTCCTCACGTTCTAACATAATTGGCTGAAGAGATTCAAACTTTTTATTTATCATGTTTATCAGTAGACTTTGTAGAGCATTTTGGGGGTTTTCTTCTATGTTTTTGATTGACTGCTCTGCTTCCTGCTTGTTTTGAGTGGGGGATAAGACTTCATTTTTTGCCATCTTTCTTGTGTTTCTTCTGCCCATTTGAATTGGGAATGCCTGTCTACCAGTACCTGTGAGCACCGTTTAAGACCCAAAGCAGCCCTTACCAAGCACTGTTGTGTAAATCTTACAATTTCACAATTATATACAGATAACTTGTATACCTGTCTATAAAGTTAGATTTGTTGTTCCTAAAGAATACAATTTCAATATAACAACCGATCCTGGGCCCTGTATTCAGTAGTTCCTTATTTACTGTTACAACCCTATATGCAATTCTTGTTTTTATATTAAGTTCTTTTAGGACTGGCTTTCTCTATGAACCCCTTTGATTAACTCATATTAAGCTGGGATACCCTCTATCCAATAACCAGGAGTCAATGGAACCTGTAGGTCCAGGCAGTAAGTCAGGAGGGTAAGTTGGAGGTAGTAAAGAGAATAGAGTAAAATGTATTGGGGGGGGGTGGTGATTTTGGTTTAGTTTCAGTGACGTGGAAATGTGGAGAAGAGTAGAATCAGTAGAAAGAACAAGGTTAAAATGACAGACACTGGAGAGTTAGCAGAGAAGGGTGGAGGTGTTATTTATAGGAAAGTAATTTTTAAAGGAAGAGTACGCAATGAGAGAAATAAAGTAAAAATACTGGAAGACAGATACACAAAACAGAGAAAAATTATTTAAAAAGGAAGCATAAGTAAATAAAAAGGAAAATAAGAGAAAAGGAACAACCCAAACAAATAAACAAACACAAAAAAAACTTGATAAAACAAACCGGTAAAAATGGAAAACAAACAAACAAAAAACAAACAAACCAAAAAAAAAAAAAAAACAACCAATGATGTTTCAGATGTGAAAAAAATTAAAAAGAAAATTTTAAAAAAAAGTTTAAAAAAAATGTTTGAAAAGAAAAAGAAAAAGAAAAAAAAAAAAAAAAAAGGAGTCCTCCTTGTTTGGGTGGATTCTCCCCAGTCTCTGGTTTCCCTGCAATGGACTGCAGTCTATTTTCCTGATTGGCTGGTTTGACTTGATTTCAGTTGGCAAGGGGTGGTTCTGTTCTGACCTTCTCCCCTGTTGGTGCAATCGTGGGTCTCTGAGGTTCGCACAGCTTGCAGGCAGGCCTTGGGCGTCCTCTGTCGTTGGGGACGTGAGCAGTCTCAGGAACTGGCTCCTCTGTCTGCTGTGGGGCCACTGCCTTTGATGCCTGGTCTTGACTAGGCTGTGAACTCAGCAGGGCGGGGCGCCTCTGGCCTGTTTTGCTCCGCTGAGAGTTGCTTGCCTGAGGGAGGCGGCCTCCTTGGCATAGGTGGGTATGGAATGCAGCTCCGTTTTGGGCTGGGAATTAGCTTCCTCTGTGATGGGCCCGTTTAGCTGTCCCAGGAACTGTTTGTTCCTCCCTCTGGTGTTTCTGTGACCCCGGTAGCTGCTCGAAGCTTTTGCTTTAAGTTTAGAAATTCGGGCGGGCAGGGCGGGGCACCTCTGGCTAAGCCCCGGACTCACCTCCCGCCAGGGCAGGGGGCGTTCTTCTGGGCGGAGCTGGTTCTCACTGATTCCGCCCCTCCTGCCCTTTTCAAAGATGGCTTTTTTGACCTCGCTTTCCCCAGGCCCGCTTCAGTTCCAGTCTGGTCTGACCCTATGCCAGTGGCAAAGATGGCACTTTGCTCTGGCGGTGGGGACAGGGATGCCTTCCAGAAGCTGGACTGTGGGCACAAGCAAGAATAATTTTTTGTGGGGTACTCACGCTGTCTCTGCAATGTCAGGTCCTCCATGCTCAGCTGCCGTCTGGAGTATTTAACGCTTTAGCTGTGCGGAGTGCGGGGGGGCTGTGCCGGGCACTGTGCCAGAGCCGGCGCTGCCGAGGCGGCGGGATACCATGCGGAGCTCAAATCTGTGTTTTCAGACCAGCAAAGTCGATTTTTCCTTCCTGTTCAGAATCCCTGTACTGTTAGAACTTACTTTGGCTGTCTTTCTCGAGTTGATTAATTATTACAAAATTGTTTTTCCTCTGTTTTCATGAAACTCATCTTTTTTAAAACTTTCTGTGATGTCCCATTAATGACAATGAATATTTAAACAGCAAGTAATTAGCAATATAAGGAATTATTAGAATGAGATCTATCAACTTTGGTGCTTTAAAATAATTGTAAGTGGAAAGCAAGTGAAAATATGATATATTTAAGGAAAACAATTGAGTTTTAAATGCTTCTGCAAACTATGTACACAAAATTCTTCTTCATTTTGAATAAAAAACAAAGAAGTAAGTTTGTGTAAACTATACATGATTATGATTGGCCAGGCACTACTGCAGTTTGCTACATCTATCTCTTAAAGTTTACTATGGAGTCGGTGCCTGTGGCTCATGCCTGTAATCCTAGTTACTCAGGAGGTTGAGATCTGAGGATCGCAGTTCGAAGTAGGCCCGGCACCAAAGTCTGTGTGACTCAACTCAGTAAATTAATCAGAAAAAGCCAGAAGTGTCCAGTGGTGCTGAGGCTCCAGTGGCAGAGCCTTGAGCACAAAGAGGCTCAGGGACAACAACCAGGCCTAGCGTTCAAACCCCAGGACTGCCCCCTCCCCCCCCAAAAAAATAAAGTTTTCTATGGAAATTTTATTCTGTGTAGCAAAAATCCCTGGAAAGAATAACCCCAGAAATGAACTCTCTTGATTAAGAAAGAGATCTGGGAATATGCTCAGTGGCAATCTAGGTCACTTTTTTCTGTTCTACAGAAAACAGTTTAGGAGAACTGAGGTAACAAAATACAGCTACCGCTGAAATATACAAAAGTTTAACCAAAAAATAAACATAAAATACACAATTATTTTCACAAGCAGGCTTTGGCGGGTGTGGGGGGGTTGGATAAAATTTACCTGAGGATATAAGGTATCATATCAGAAAGGGATGGGCAGACAGATCCCAAAAGACTCTAATCTCCATTAGCAAAGTGCTACAAATGGAGGTATAGCTCAACAGGTAGAGGACCAGTTATGAGCAAAAGTGCTAAGGAATAAGGAGAGCATCTGAGTTTAAGCCCCAGTACCGCCTAACTCCAAATCTACACATCCTTGGTCCTTAGTTATTTGAATAGAAATAATAGAAATAATAGAGACTTATTGAATATTTAATCTAAAACTGTCTTAGATAATAAAAATTGATTCAATGTACTTTCTTGTGAATATTTAGATACTTACTTTTTATGTTTTAGCATTAGGTCCTGGCTTCAATGCATAGTAAGGGTAAAAGAAACAAAACAAAATCCCTCTACATCACTAAGATGTCCATAGACCTTCTTAACATATAATTTACATGTCAGTTAAATTATTCAGATAGGCAAAATGCTCTCAAATGAGTCTAGTATTAACTATATACTGAAACCATTAAAATTATATCCTATTATTATTTTCAGGTTTTAAATGACATAATAATGGTTTTACTCTTAGAATCCAGTAATCCAATAAAAATGTTCATGTGAATATTGAAGACAAATCTTCTCTTCAAGACAGAATATTTTCTTTTAATGATATGTTCAAAAATCTGCAATAAAATCTTAAACTGAAATACCATTGCAATGTCAGATGCATGTGAAATAAAAATTAACATAAAATAATTGATGCTAAAAGGCTCATGTTGCAAAGTCTTTATGATTAGACTACAATCCTCTCCCAAATTAAGAATGCCATTTAAATGATAGAAGGTCTTTGGTCCAGTGTTTTACAAAGTTTGCTGAAAGACCAATATTTTAACATTGATGTATGACAGTCTGTTGCACTTCTAAATTTTGTTAGCTTGATTCCAAGTAGAAATATAACTGATAACACAAATGCTTGTATGAAGCCAAAATTAATTATTAGAACACTAATATCAACTGCACGAATATTTAGGAAGGCTATCCTAAAATATGATAATAACATTACATTTATTTGTAAAACAACACAATGAGAAGACCAGCACAAGATTAGTCTCACCTTTGGTCAAATAATGCAATGTACATTTGAAACATCGAAAGTTCCTACTCCAGTTCTGGAAGGGTTATGTCACGGTTAAGCCACTAAACCACCAAGTCGAAAGTTGGCTTTTAGTTTTCCCCACACAGCTCTTAATAAAGCCATAGCCAGTTGGTATGGATATAAAACCAATCTGTGACAAAAGGAAGTGAGACTGAGGGGAGGGGTTTACACTGATCAGCATTGTACTCATAATTTGATGTCATGAATGCAAACATCCTTGTGCAAATATTTGAAGAAATAATTTTTGAAAGTCAAGAAAGAAGAAAAACTATAAAAAGACTTATCTGAGATCTGCTGGCCTTTTGTCTTTATTTTTGTCAAAATTATTTTATTCATAATTTTATTATAAAATCAAGAAATGCTACTTAATAACAAAAAACACAAATGGGGAAAATATTTGAGACATTTCCTTCCTTTGCAAGATATTATGAGAATAAATTCCAAACAGGTACCAGTGGATCATGGGGTAATCCCATCTCCTCTGGAGGTAAATATTGGGAGCCTTGGCCCTTCTTGCACCACCCCTGTACTTGGTCAAGCCTAGTCAAGACTTAATCCTTGCAGGCAGAGTACTGGTTTATTTTGAAGTGTGTCTCCTCTTTATGATGCTGCTCTGTGGTGTAGCTTATGTGCAGGAAATTTGGAGGCCCTGGAGATATCAGTAAACCTTGGGTTCTTGCATGCTGGCTTATTTTTTGTTCCTATGTATGTCTCTGTCTTACAATTAAGCATATGAACAAAACACACTTAGTATTTCAGAATAACCAAGTTAATAAGAATGAGCACAAAGTGTCCAGCCAGATATGAATGACTGGCTTCTGTGGAACTTATCAACTCCACAACCAAGGACCAAATTGGATAAGTCCTGTCTTCCCTTATTACCAATTAATTTGGAAAATGTAATGAGATTGTGGCATAAAAAGGAAGCTAAGATTTGTTCAATGATCCTCTGTATTTAGCATAATACATGCTTTATTCTATTTAATTATTACAGTAATTTTCTTACAAGGATGCTATTTTCATTTCTTTAGTTGGAAAGAACATTTCTGGTGCCTGAGTGAGGAATGAAGCTCAGGTTTTCATGCAGGTATGTCTTCCTTTAGAGCCTGAGATTTTTCAACTGCACATATGTCTTTCACAGAAGAAATCTACAAGAATCCAATGTATACTACAAAATTCAGAAGAGTGAGGGAAGGGGTGAGTGGGAAAGACAAGGGTAAAAAGGTTGAAGAGAGTAACATGGATCAAAATATGTTGTATTTATTACTACAGCTTTAAAATACAGCTTGACGTTGGGTATTGTAATTCCTCCAGCACTGTTCTTTCTGCTTAGGAGTGTTATTGCTATTCTAGGTCTTTTATTGTTCCATATGAATTTCTGGATTGCTTCCTCTACTTCATTAAAAAATGGTGTTGGGATATTAATGGGTATTGCATTGAATTTGTAGATAGCCTTTGGCAATATTGCCATTTTGATTATATTAATCCTCCCAATCCAGGAGCATGGGAGGTTTTTCCATTTCCTTAATTCTGACTTAATTTCGTTTTTCAAGCTTTTAAAGTTCTCATCAAAGAGGTCTTTCACTTCTTTGGTTAAGGTTATTCCTAGGTATTTTATTTTTGGGGGGCTATTGCAAAAGGAGTTGTTTTCCTGATTTCAGCCTCGGTCTTCGGGTCGTTAGCATAGAGAAAGGCCGTTGATTTTTGAGGGTTTATTTTATATCCTGCAACTTTGCCAAAGTTTTGGATCAGCTCTAGTAGCTTGGGGGTAGAGTCTATGGGATTCTTTAGGTATAGGATCATGTCATCTGCGAAGAGAGAAAGTTTAACTTCATCTTTTCCTATTTGGATCCCCTTTATATTCTCTTCATGCCTAATTGCTCTGGCTAGGAATTCTAGTACTATGTTGAAGAGCAGGGGAGAGAGTGGACATCCTGCCTTGTTCCTGATTTTAAAGGGAATGGCTTTAGTTTTTCCTCATTTAGAGTTATGCTTGCTGTTGGTTTGTCATAAACTGCCTTGATTATATTCAGGAATGTTCCCTGGAATCCCAGTTTTTCCAGGGTTTTAAGCATAAATGGGTGCTGGATTTTATCAAACGCTTTTTCCGCATCCAGAGATAAAACCATGTGGTTCTTTAGCTTGCTCCAGTTGATGTGGTGGATTACATTAATTGACTTGCGTATATTAAACCAACTTTGCATCCCTGGAATGAAACCAGTTTGATCGTGGTGTATGATTTTTTTGATAACCTGTTGAAGTCGATTGGCCAGAATTTTGTTGAGAATTTTTGTGTCTATGTTCATCAGGGAAATTGGTCTATAGGCCTCTTTCCGTGATGAGTCCCTGCCTGGTTTGGGGATGAGGGTTATACTGGCTTCATAGAATGAGTCTGGTAGTGAACGTTCTCTTATGAAAAAATGCTCTACATCACTGGCCATAAAAGAAATGCAAATCAAAACAACATTGAGATTCCATCTCACCCCAGTAAGAATGTCACATATCAAGAAAACTAACAATGACAATTGTTGGAGGGGATGTGGCCAAAAGGGAACCCTACTTCATTGTTGGTGGGAATGTAAACTGGTTCAGCCACTCTGGCAAGCAGTATGGAGATTCCTCAGAAGGCTCAATATAGAACTCCCCTATGACCCAGCAAACCCACTTTTGGGTATCTATCCAAAAGACCACAAACAAAATCACAGTAATGCCACCAGCACAACAATGTTCATCGCAGCACAATTTGTCATAGCGAGAATCTGGAACCAACCCAGATGCCCCTCAGTAGACGAATGGATCAGGAAAATGTGGTACATATACACAATGGAATTTTATGCCTCTATCAGAAAGAATGACATTGTTCCATTTGTAAGGAAATGGAAGGACTTGGAAAAAATTATACTAAGTGAAGTGAGCCAGACCCAAAGAAACATGGACTCTATGGTCTCCCTTATTGGGAATAATTAGTACAGGTTTAAGCAAGTCATAGCAGAGCATCACAAGGCCCAATAGCTATACCCTTATGAACACATAAGATGATGCTAAGTGAAATGAACTCCATGTTATGGAGACAATTGTTATATCACAGTTGTAACTACTTTCAACGTCCCATGTGTATCTGTAGCTTCTACCATTGATGATGTTCTTGTATCACCTTCCTGTGGTTGTACCTACACTGTCTCTGTAATCTTATCTGAGTATATTGGAAACCGTGTATACTGGTATTGGAACTAGGAAATTGAAAGGGAATACCAAATTTGAGAGACACAGGGTAAAAAAAGACAAACAACTACAATAGCAATACTTGCAAAACTGTTTGGTGTAAGTGAACTGAACACCTCAGGGGGGGAAAGGGGAAGGGGGAGGGGGGAGAGGGGTATGAGGGACAAGGTAACAAACAGTACAAGAAATGTATCCAATGCCTAACGTATGAAACTGTAACCTCTCTGTACATCAGTTTGATAATAAAAATTTGAAAAAAAAATGTTGTATTCAGAAACTGCTTTGTTACTTGATAACTCCTTTGTACAAATACCTACAGTTTTTTTTTTTAAGAAGAGAGATTAATTTAGTTACACAAAAATAGGAAAAAACCCAGGCACTGGTCGTTAATGCCTGTAATCCTAGCTGCTCAGGAGGCTGAGATTTGAGGATCACCGTTCCACGATAGTCCAGGGAGGAAAGTCCAAGAGACTCTCCAACTAACCACCAGAAAACCGGAAGTGGCGCTGTGGCTGAAGTGGTAGAGCGCTAGCCTTGAGCTGAAGAGCTCAGTGACAGCACCCAGGCCCAGAGTTTAAGCACCATGACCCTCCCCCGCCTCCCCAAAAAACCAGGGGAAAAGTAATATATTTAAGTTTGATTAAAGGCATAAGCAACTAAGAACATAGCATCTGCTTCCATGCACACCTGGAAGTCCATTGTGCTCTATAAATATTACCATGAAAGTAAATCATTCACCACAACCACAGATACCCAATAGTGAAAAATAGAATACAAAGAGCAAAAATACACTCTGCCTCATGATTTGTCATGTTCATGATAACAGTTTTCCTAGTTGCCAGGAAAACGATTTTCAGTATGGGAATGCAACATTTATGCCCAAACAGCAGGAGCACATCTGTGCCAGAACAACAGCAGCAGTATCCTAACAGCAACTGGAGTCTCCTGGCTGGGGATGGAACTGAGTTACCTGGAAGGAAATAGAGCTCCGTGTTGTAAAGAAGCTAGAGCTCCGTGTTGTAAAGAAGCTGGCGGAAACCGTGTTTACTGGTATTGGAAGTAGGAAATTCAAAGGGAATACCAAATTTGAGAGACACAGGGTAAAAAAAGAGAAACAACTACAAAGGCAATACTTGCAAAACTGTTTGGTGTAAGTGAACTGAACACCTGGGGGGGAAGGGAAAGTGGGGGAGGGAGGGGGGTATGAGGGACAAGGTAACAAACAGTACAAGAAATGTATCCAATGCCTAACGTATGAAACTGTAACCTCTCTGTACATCAGTTTGATAATAAAAATTTGAATAAAAAAAAGAAAAGAAGAAAAAAAGCTAGCTCAAGCACGGAATCTGAGGAACAGTATACCAGAAAAATAGCCCTACACACCTTTAAGACAAAAGGCCTATGATGGACAATACATACTTTTTTCTGTCCAGGGTTTATATTGATTTAAAGGAACAAATATGGCAGTTGGTGTGACAATTATCAATTCTTATTTTTCCAATTAAACCTACTAAGACAGTTGGGAGTTTTAATATACCAAACAGATGATATAAAAAAATTAGGTAAAAAGATGGGTGATACATAGATAAACAAAAATTGAATGAGAATATTAATTTTTTGCTTATTTACTTGAAAATTCAAATGTACACCTCATATGAAAAGTAACTATATGTTTCATTTTCAGTATGTTTCGTAATAAAATTTAGGTTCAGAAAACAATGTGGGACTATGGATTAGCAAAGCTCATAAAATACAACTTTATTTTAATATTTTAAAGTCATGTGATGACAGCCCCATCAGTAGCAATTAATTATAAATTATTATATAATTCTGCTAAATTCCTTTACTAAATTAAAAGCACAGGTCACTAAAAAAATGATCTAAACTTTTTAAATTAAGCTGGAAGCATGGCTCTGGTGTTACAGAACCAGCAGGGTAAGCTCAAGGACCTGAGTTCAAACCCCAGAAGTACAGAAGAAGAAGAAGAAGAAGAAGAAGAAGAAGAAGAAGAAGAAGAAGAAGAAGAAGAAGAAGAAGAAGAAGAAGCCGCCCCAAATGCTTTAAGTTACGCAAGCATTCCAAATGAAATGTTTGTCCCAAAGACTCAGAGATGGAACCAAGGTAACAGTAAAAGATACACAAAAAAGATGGAGAGGGGAGCAGAGGAATGGAGTACTCACTGCCTGCCATATTTAATACTCTTCACTTGAGGTTTTTTTTTAACTTTAATTATTAATTTTATATCCATTCTCAACAATAAAGTATTCAGTTATCAAAATATATATTTTAGTGCCAATATGAAAAAATTATGAAGGCAAATTTGGGGTTTTAAAGAGTGGCTACTCTTTAATTTCTCAGTTATGTCTTTTGTTGTGCATCTGACTTTCTTTGAAATAGGACCATATTGCTTTACATTTAAGATTTATAAGGAAGAATGGCTGGCTGGTCAAGTAGCTAGCAAATACTAAACACCAGACAATGGTAAATGTCTTCTCGCGTTTTCAAGCTATTCTCTCAAACAAAATATGATCACATATTCACAAAGACTTTACCAAGCTTGAAGTATCTTATAGTTCCTAATACCTGGCCTAGAAAGGATTCCAGAACAAATCACTTTATAAAATAGTGTCTTTGTTAATGACCAAGGTCGTTGATACTAAAGAACAAAATAAAACTTTGAGAAAATTATGACTTAAAATTTCTTTTTCCTCTTTGGCTATTTGCATAGCCAAATTTGCTGCCATCATGCATGACAGAGTCACTGTCTGGACCAGGAAGTTTGTGTCCAACTATCAACTTCAAAGGAGGATGATTGTATGGAGGCCCTTCACTTTGGGAAGGCAACAGTAGTTAAGAGAGAAAAGCTTGCTAAAATGTACTAGAACATAGCCAATGTCATTTTGATGTTTGGGTTCAGCACCCATTTTGGTGGCACAAGATGAGTTGTTTTGGTATGATTGTTATTCTGAAGAGTATGCAAAGAAAATTGAGTCCAAACACAGACTTTCAAGACATGGCCTAGATGAGAAGAACAAGTACCTCAGTGAAACAGTAAAAGGAGTATAAAAATAGAAAGAAGAAAGCCAAAGGAACTGCAAAGTCCAGTGTTGGTGTGGGCAAAAAAAAAAAAAGAAAAAGAAAAAGAAAAAAGAAAAAAAAGAATGATTCTGTAGTGACAGTTTCTGCAGTGACTGCAAATCTTTTACAGGAAGATAAATAAACTATAAAGAAAAATTTAAAAATAAAATGCTAAAATTTTATTTTCTAATTTTTATTCACAAAAATAAGAGGAATAAAAGAGTACCACAAATGGGTAAAAGTCCCAAGTCTATTGATATTCACTTCTTTTTTTATAGAACATTCATTGATCTTTATTTGATTTGACAAAAAATCTGCGTTATTAAAAGACAGGTAACAAAATCTGATTTTCTATGAATCTTATATTAAGTTCTACAGTATTATGTAAGGAATAATAACTGACGGACATTATCACATGCAGATGCTCCTTCCAAGGGGAGTCTTTGGGACTTGATCTGCAAGGTGAGGTCCATGGTGTGCAGGGCAATGAGCAAAATCCTAGAGATAATGCAATCCATTTGCCTGGATAAAGAAATGTGGTTTTTTGGTGCTAGTCCTGGGGTTTGAATTCAGGGCCTGGGACTGTCCCGAAGCTTTTTTTTTTTTTTTTTTTTTGCTCAAGGATAGCGCTTTACCACTGCAGCCACAGCTCCACTTCTGGCTCTTTGGTGGTCCATTGGAGATAAGAGTCTCACGGACCTTCCTGCTTGCGCCAGCTTTCAATCATGATCCTAAGATCTCAGCCTTCCGAGAGGATTACAAGCTTCAGCCATTGATGCCTGGAAAATATTTCTTTTGGGGGGAAGAAAAAGGTGGTAAAGTGGGCAGGGATTCAATGGCATATACTGAAGGCTTCTCCGTTTTCAAATGGTAATAAAAATATCAAATCATGGCATTAGGGCACCTTCAAGGAAAAGAACACCTTGACTGGAGTAGGTTTATTGTGTAATTCTTCAGTAATATGTACAATTTTCAAGTAATAAAGTCAAATTACGTGACTAACTTCACTCCAACAGTGGTTATCTGGTTTTCTTCTTGCCTTCTGGGACCGGCTCTGTTTCCGTATCACAGGAACACTTTTCTACACAATCTCTGGGACACCAGCCTCTTATTCTTGAAACACCTTTTCAGAAGGTGTCTCCATATAGCCAGTATGATAACCCTCTTGTGGCTAAAATGAACTCCCCTTTCTGCAGCTGAATTCGAGGGTCCTCAGTGCAAGGGCTTGTAAAGAAAGTTTTTAGTCCTCTATTCAAAGGACAGTAGGCACCACTGTAATTTTCTATTACCTTATAGCGAACACTTCTGACTCTCTTGTCTGCTATTTATTTCAACTGTTCTATTGTTATGTTGTACTGGTGACATCCTTCCCTTGTCAGCCACTCCAATTCATCTCCTTCAGTCACCCCTGACCACGTAAATAACAGTTTAAAGTTCTTCCATCTACTTCCCATTTCATAGGGAAAACAAATATTTCATCTAGCATATAATACTGAATTCGATCTTTAGACTTCTCTTCAATCCATGACTCAATAGAAGTTTTGTTTCTGAGAATTATTTTCATCTGAATAAATAAACAACAGCCCAACCGCTATGGTTGTTCCTAAAGCTAATCCCATGGCAAATAAGGTGGCACCAAATGCAGCTAATCCGAAGGGAACAATTAGGAGAGGATCTCTCCTTGCTGCACTCATATCAATCTTCACGGTGCTCTACCCAAAGGAGAGCCGATTGTAAAGCTGTGTGTACAGTCACAACAAAAATGAAAGCAGCATGGATACAACCCAATGGTGCCAAAAGGAAAAACAGTGTGAACAAAGTGGGATTTTGGTAACCACAACAGTGGTTGATCCAAGGACAGTGATGGTCCATCTTCATCACGCATCTGTTGCACTTTCTTGCAGGGATGTGATCGAGGTGCCTTGAATGCTTGCTGACTTTACAATACTGGAGATACATGCTATCCTGAGAATTTTCTGGTTTCCACCCCAAAGGGACAAAGTCAGGACCAACAAACACGGCACTGAAGTAATTATAAAGAATAATGACAGTCCCGTTTATCAACATGATGACATTCACACTTCCTCCATTTGTATGTAAAGGCCAATACCACAACACAGAGTCAATCATGGCCATTGTAGAACATATTGCTATAACACTGAGGGCTATGCTGGGACCCCAGCGACAGAGACTTTTTAATTCTTGGAGATTTTCAAACTTGACAACTGTGCAGAATGTACCCATTTTGGTAAAGAATGCCTTTCCACTTTTAAAGAACTATAGCTTTCCTTTTTCTGTGTACAAATTTCCATGTGCCCCAAGTCCATGTGTGTTCTTTAAGTGTCGTGCCTTCCAGTTATGAGATGTTAATGCAGACTGTGCCATTTTCACTGTTCGTACTGTGAGCTCAAAATCGCAGGTAGATTATCCAGGATCTTAGGTTGAAACTCAGCCTCAGTGCAGTCCTAGGTGCCTGTTCCTCAGCCATCGCATTTCTGGGACTGCCTGGGTTCACCCGGAACTGATTTTCTCCTCCTTGCATAACTCCATCATGAGCATTTCAGGCTAGAAAGTAAGTCCCGGTGCCGGGGTTGGGGGACTGGAATGCAGGACCGCCCGGACTCGGGCATCTCTCCCACGCCCTCTCTGCCACTCTCCCGCTCAATCCCTATTGATATTCACTTCTACCTTTCAACTTGTTCAGGAATATTTACAATATGTGACTGTTATACTGATTTGTTAAACAGAATAAGCAAAAATTATAGGCTATACTACCGATTGATTAGAAGTATTTAGTGAAATAGAATAACCAAACCCAAATAACAATAATTAAGCCCAGTTTCTGAAAAATTATGCTTTATTTTATTACTATTTCACCTAAACATTTTATGATAAATAGAACTATTCTTATTTTAAAATCAAGGATCCATATAAACAATTAAAAATCTTATTTCCTAGATTATAACTAAGTTTGAAAAGTCCTAAAGTAATCTAGGTAGGAATATTTAAACTAGCAAGAATAGCATTAGAACTGATTTAAACTCAATTTTTCATTTCTACTTTAAACTTGAGATAATTGTTTTTCTGTTTACCCATATTCGTAAAAATTTCACCTGCAGCTTGACAAACCCATTAGTATTAGATGTATAAAGTAAAACATTAGCCATGTGTTAAGATCATCCTTCAACCCTTTAATGAAAATATTTTATTGGATGGAAGAATTTTTTTCCATTTGCCAGGGGAAAAAAGGGGACACAAGAAACTTCCATTGTTCAAACTGACTGAGCTGCCAGACAGAAACATCATCATTCACTGAATTGCCCTTGAGCAGCACAGCTTTATGATATATCTAAAGAGCCTGTTTGCACCTGAAAATGTTCTTCCATTTAAGAAATGCACAGCAGAAGTAGATACATTTTCTCAGCCAAATATATATATATATTTTTTTTCTTTACTGCCTTTCTTTGTTTTCTGCAAGCTCATTCAATAAAGTATTCTGTCAAGAGAAAGAGCAAAGGGCTCAATTCAATAAAAAATTGCAGTGATTATGCTATACAATTTTGCTCTTGCTACTTTATCACAATTTACCATTCAAGTGGCCACTGCTGTTCTGCCAGCTCTGGAGGGGGAAAATGTCCCATCAATAGCCACAAGGTCATTGTCTCCCAGAAAGACACTAGTCCTCTTCGGGAATGTGTCAGTCACTAGCAGTCTTTGTATCATAAGCTAAAGTCATGGCTTCATGTAACACAAAACAACACAAATGGATCAATGTCAAGTAGTATTTGCCTAGATAACTTCAGCAACACAATAACCCTTTAACCTATTACATAAGAAGCTGCAGCTCTTTCAGGCCTCAAAGATACATTTAATTAGTTTTACTTCTCTTGGTTACAGCTCTGTCTCAAGGCCATTCTAAGAGAGCTCACTTAGCATGATGATTCAGTTGGCTTATAGAGCACATGAAACTGAAAGACAACTAAAAAGAAGAGAATTTCTGCACTTCCAGGATGATATAGGTCTATGTTTGATTATATTGCTAAAAACTATGTCCATCGTATAATTAACTCAAATTTAAGAAACCTATCTAGTAAGTATACATCTCTATATATGTGTTAAAAGTTGCAAATAGACTCCCATCTCATTATAAAACTCAACTAAAATGGATTGAAGATATACATGTAACATCTGAAACTACAGAATTACTATGTGAAATATGGAAGGAATATTACACAAAGTAAGGAAGTTGTAGCAAGGTACTAAAACCCAGGAATAATACAAGAAAAAATAAACAAGAGGGGTTTTCTTCAAATTAAAAGCATTTATAGAGCATAGGAAAAATTGTCAGTGTTAAATACCTGCAAATTACACCCATGAAAACAATTATAAGCATGAATATATAATAAATTGATGTAATATCAAAAAAGATATGATCATTTAAAACCGATCAAAACTCAGGAATAGACATTTCTCAGAGAGAGGCAGAAAGAGAAGGGGGAAGGAAAGTGAAATAAAGAAAGAAGGAAGGGAAGGAGGAAGGGTGGGAAAGGGAAGGAAGGAAGGAGGAAGGAAGGAACGAACGAAGGAACGAAGGAAGGAAGGAAGGAAAAGGGCTAATAAGTACATGAAGAAATGTTCAGTATTACTACCTGTCAAGGAAATTCAAATTAAAACCATGGTAAGATACTATCTCCCTCTAGTTAGAAGAGCTGTTTTAAGAAAGCCAAATGACAATAAAGAATGGTGAGAATGTGTGATAAAGGGGCCAAAACATACTGGTGGTTGTAATTTAACTTGACAGAGTCATTATGGCAAACAGTATGGAGGTTCCTTAAAAATGAAAAATACCACTCAGCATTGCTACTAATATATAGGGAATTTAAACCCGAATTCAAAAGACTAATTTGCACTGACATGTATATTGAGGCAGTATTCATAGTAGTCAAGATTTAGATTCAAACTCAATATCCAACAACGGATAAATAAGAAATATGTGGTACACACAGACACATTCACACACACACACACACACACACACACACACACACACACACACACAATTAAAGATGACATCCTGTCATTGGTGATAACATGGATGAACCTTGAGGATGGTATATTAAGTGAATTAATTCAGACATAGTAGACAACTAGTACATGATTTCATTCAGTGTAAAATCTAAAAATTGTAACTCGTGAAAAGATAGGAAACAGCCACAGTTTCCAACAACTAAAGCATAGTGATGAATAGAAAATAGGCAGGAAAAGTTGAACAAAGGTATATAGTCACAAGTAGATAATGAGTGTTATAAACTGTGCTTTTTTAACACATAATAGGTTGGCTATAGTTAACAATAATGTATACTTCAAAATAGGAGAAAATTTTAATGTTCTGTCCCAAAGAAATAATAAATGTCTGATGTGATGGATATGCTAAATACCCTGATGTGTTTACTAAGCAATGCATAGATGAATAAAAGCAGTGTATTATGCTCTGTAAATAGTTCTAGGGGACGGAATGACTAGATATTTAGGTTGTAACCAACATTTTGTGAACCATGTGACTGGCATGAATTTCAAGCTCTAGGAGACCCACAAGGTCATTCAGATGGCCACCCAAGCATGCTGTACTATGACACAGAGATTGCTAATGGATTGTGGCCATGCTAGTAGCTTGGAAGAACTGATAGGGATATTAGGTTGGCTGTGAGCCACACTTGTCTATCTTAACATTTAAATGCTTTCTTCCTTTCTTAGAGTGTGAGCAACTACTCTTGCGTCTGGTAGCCAAGAAGTATTTTTGTTCCTATATCCCTAATAGATTGTGCTTTGTGTCATCCTGCATCTGTTTCTTTCTTTCTTCAGTTTCCCTGCTCCCCACACACACTCCAGACTACCATTTGGAGATAGAATTAGGTTTTCCTCAAGTAAATATATGCCTTTATTATATCATAATTCAAATATTTTAAAGTAATGTAGTGCTAGGACAAAAACAGACATAAAAGCTAACAAGGCATCATAAAGCCCAAAAGAAATTGTGTGTAGAATGATTATCTCATCATGAACAAAGTTAGCAAGAACACCCTTGGGGAAAAGTATGCTTTTTTAAATAAATTATTTTAGACAAACTATTTACAGGTAGAAGAATCAAATTGGTCTGAATAAAGATTTTATTCATATGCCTCTACAAGCATATTAGTGAAAGAAAAAATAATCAAATGGGATTGTGTCAAACTAAAAAGCTTCTGCACATCAAAGTAAACAGTCAAGTAAAGAAATAATTTATGGAATGGGAGAAAGTATTATAAATCACCTGATAAGGGGCTCCTATCCAAAATATATAAGAAACTCAAGTAGCTCAATAGCAACAAAAAATAAAAACAAAACAAACACTCAATCTGATTAAACATGAACAGGGTACCTGAAGAGACATTTACAAGTTAAAATCACAATAAGTATCATCTCATACCCATTAGAATTACTATAATCAAGAAGATAAGCTTTAACAAGACTTGGCAAATTTGTGGGGAAAAAAGGAACGTGAATATACTATTGGTGAGAAGCTAATGAGTAAATATTTATGGAAAACAGTCTGGAAATTCTCTAAAAGCTTAAATACATAATGATTATATTATCCAGAAATCTTTTTTTTAGTGGTATAACCAAAGTAAATGATATTAATGTCAAAGAGGTATCTGCACTGAAGCTTCAACAGAGCGCTATTCAAAATAGTCTTAATCAATGTGCCTCAAAAGATAGATTTTAAAATGTAGTATTTACAAGGAAATACATAGTAACCTTACAATAAATTTGTAAAAAGAAATTTGTTAATTATTTAAAAGGAAAAAAATGAAGGAATATCTATTTGTAATAACATCTTTGAAGATAGAAAACATAAGTAAAATACTCTAGGAATGGAAATTGAAATACTACATTATCTCTCTTCTATATAATATGTACGAATCCAACTCATACATAAAGAGCAGAATGGTTGCTACCACTGCCCAAGGATGGGTAGTGAGGAGAATGCTCAAAGGTAGAAATTCCACATGACCAGGAGAACGGGCTCTGAAGATCTGCTAGGTAGCATGGTGACTTTAATAATATTGTATGCTTACATTTTCTGAGAGAACAAACCTAAATTTCCTCACTACAAAATCATGATAACTATGTGGTAATGGATATGACTATTAACTAAGCTTAATTGTTTCACAATATATATATATACATATATGCATATATGTATTATATTATTGTTTTGCTATATACATTCATCTCATCCAGTAGAGGCATATACAAATTTTATTTATCAAATATGCATAAGATGGACAAACATGAACAAGGTGAAAGATAACCCTTTTTTGTTCCCCTTCATAAATTCTCTTTTCTTCAATCTTCATATTGATCATGCATTAATTAGTAATCTTTAATTTGAGTAATACAACATTATCCCAATATGTTAATGTTAATGGAAAAAATCATTTATTTGCATTTAATCTAAAAACCATGATTTAAAACGCATAGTTCACATTCCAATAAGATAGGTGGCCCTATGCTCTGTACTATGCACATACATCAACCTCCATTTTTTTTGAAAATATATACTCTAACAATAAAACTGGATCAACAAAAGGAAACCATGTGCAAGAAAATGTGCAATGATGGGGCTGGGAATATGGCCTAGTGGCAAGAGTGCTTGCCTCATATACATGAAGGCCTGGGTTAGATTCCCCAGCACCACATATATAGAAAATGGACAGAAGGGGCGCTGTGGCTCAAGTGACAGAGTGCTAGCCTTGTGAGCAAAAAGAAGCCATAGACAGTGCTCAGGCCCTGAGTCCAAGCCCAGAACTGGCAAAAAAAGAAAAAAGAAAATGTGCAATGATAAAAGACTGGCGCTGGTGTTTTTGTTTTGTTTTGTTTTGTTTTGTTTTGTTTTTGCGGGCCCTAGGCCTTGGACTTAGGGCCCAGGCTCTGTCCCCGAGCCTCTCTGTACTCAAGGCTAGAACTCTAGCACTTGAGTGGTTAAAAGAAAAAAAAAACACTTCTGGCTTTTTCTGCTTATATGGTACTGGAGAATCAAATCCAGGGCTTACATTCATGATAGGCAAGCACTCTATCACTAAGCCACATTCCCAGCACTTGCTCTGGTGCTTTGTGTGTAGAGTTGTGTGCAAATCTTCAGATGAAAATATCTTTCTTTTTAATTTAATTTTATTGTCAAGGTGATGTACACAGAGGCTACAGTTACATATGTACAGTATTGAGTACATTTCTTGTCAAACTTGTTACCTCCTCTCTCATTCTTCTCCCACCGTCCCTCCTCCCCAATTCCCACTGCCCAGAATTGTACAGTTAATTTCCAGCATTTTGTCTTGTAAGTATTGCTGTTGCATTGGTTCATCCTTTATCCTTTATCTCACCATTTTAGTGTTTCCCTTCATTTCTCTAATTCAGATAAATTTATATACAATACCCAGAGTACCAAAATCAAATATAGTGACAACAAGGGCTAAACCACAGGGAAGGAAAACACAAGAAAAAATAAATAATTTCACATAGTACATTAAAAATAATAACAATGAAAAACCACTCATGTCCATATATTGTAGTTCATTTCACTTAGTATCACCTTCTATGATCATATGTACATAGTCATTGAGCTATTGTGGTCCTCTGCTAGAACTATCCTAGACATATACTAAGTCCTACCAATGAGGGAAAACATGGTATCTATGTTTCTTTGGGTCTGGCTCACTACACTTAGTATGAATTTTTCCCCAAGTCTTTCCATTTCCTTATGAATGGGGGCAATGTCATTCTTTCTGATAGAAGCATAGAATTCCATTATATATATCTACCACATTTTCTTAATCTACTCAACAGATAAAATCTTAAGAGGATGTTTTCAATCAAGTGTCTCATACCTGAAACATTATGAAGGATGTACATGTATGCAGTCTATTTCTAATATCAATTTGTTTTACTTCTACCACCATAACTTTTACCAATAAGAGTAATTATTTCAAGTTTTTATGATTAAAATACTAAAATCTAAGCATTACAATTAGACCTAAAGTATTTTTGGAACTGAATATATTTTATTTCCTTTAAAAGGAAAATAGCATAACATCCTTTAATAAAATTTATGAAAGCTAATTAGAATATAACATATATTCAAAGCTTAGTTGTTGAAATATTGATTATGTTCACCATGTATATTCTGTATACAATATGATTAGTTAGGTTACTAATAAGTAGTTGTGTTAATAAAAATATTCATTGTTCCCATTTTTAAGATGAATGTTTTAATGAGTGCCTTCCAGAACACAAAACAATGGCTCTGTCTCTATCCAATTTATTGCTGATTATATAGCAGATTTGCTTCAGAGATTTCTTGTTGTAATTATTTTAATTACCCTAGTCCTGTACATAGAAACGTCTTCATATGGGAATCAATGACCAAAAAAGGAAAATACAAAAGAAAAAAATCATACATTGAAGCTTTATAGAAAGCATTTTTTAAAGATGTACAAATCAACCAGCTGCTCAAATAAATAATGTATGTTGCAGCTGGCTCTTACATGGGCCTGTGTGTCCAATACTAGCAGATGTCCCAATTCTATAAATGCTCTCATAGAGGATGGTTCTAAATTGACATGGAAAGGAATTATGATACAAGCTCAAAAGAGAAGATTTGACTATAGAAATCATCGATTATTTTTTCTAAAATTCCTGTAAGCATTACAATAAAATGCTTTGTACATCAAAGATATGAAGATATCTGATAGCGTCCTAAAAAGTAACTTGATCTTTCCACTGATTGTATTTGTCTTAGTTAAGCTCTTTCCCCTCTATGCTTTAAAGTAGAAAAGGCTTCTTCATTTTAGAAATGTTTTTAAATTCCAGAAAAATGGCAATTCAGAAAATTTACAGATCTCCAGTTCCATTTATTTAGTCTTATAAGATGAGGACCTGGTTTGGGCCTGGAACTGCCGATAAAGTAAATATCAAGATAGAAAAGTTTCCTCAATATTTTATGAAAACATTAAAATATGGCATAACTCTGTACCCAAGAATGCCCATCACGTGAGAAAAAGAAGTTTGAACAAATGACAATACTTAAACTTTTATATGGTTGAAGGACATGTATGGAACAAACCATAGGCACACATAGCATACTTAGACAAACAAAACCATGATAAGCAACATCAGATATGCTGTCCAGAAAGTAGGAACAATCACATTAGTTGGAAATCTTGATAGCTACTCACTGATAAATGCCATGGTAGAGGGAAGTATTTTAGACAAAAGGAATAACACATACACAGTAGGGACTATGGGATGACAGTAGCCAAGAGTTGAAATGATTGAAATTCAAGGTAGCAAAGTGGAAGCAGAAAGTAGGGGAAGTCGCACTGACCTTGTATGCTATTATAGGGAGTCTGGATTGTATTCTGTAAAAAAGAATTGTAATATTTGAAGGTGGAGGAATGAACAGATAATGGATATTTTACATCATGAAGGTATAAAATTCCCTTGAACTATTTCACTGAATGTTGATTAAGGCTCATATTTCTCATCTATGTGTTTTCTAAACTCAACCAGTTCTTTCTGATACCTTTTGGGTCATTTGTTTTTAAATCTTGTGTAACTTCCACCTAATAGAGGATCAAAAAAAAAAGATTTGTTGAATATAATTGAGGCACTTGATTCAATACATGGGCAAACTGAAGCTCAGAATAGTTTAGCTATGTATTTAAGACGAGCTAGCTATAGCTAGTCCATGGTGAGACTAAGCTAAGGGTAGGATTAGCTACAAAAAAAGACCTTGGAATTTAGAATTTTATGCTTGGGTCTAACACAGCAGTTGGCAAATTAGCTTGTAAGTGGTACATGATAGCTAAATTAAAAGCACGACACATAGTGACAATTTATGTAGCTGTGATGTAGGAACAGAATTTTGCAATTCATATAAGAAATGTCAAGAGAGGAAGGATTCATAATGCTTCTTCCATCTGGAATGGACACGGGCATCTGCAATGCAGAGATAGTTTACCCAAATATGTGAATAGAATGCTTACACTGAGGATTAGAAAGAAATGATATTCACAAAAAGAGAAGTCTGTCCCAATAAGGCTTTTTAAGCACTGAAGATATTGACAACCACTATTTCTGCCTCCTTTATCATTTTTTCCAACTAAGCATGGACCCCCTTACATGTTTATCTCTGCTTTTTCAACAACATCAGTAAACTTCTCTGCCATGTTAGGCTACAGGATATACTCAAGGTAGGATAAGAATTTGAGAAGCATTAGTAGTGACAAAATAAATAACATTAAATCATCCCAGGGTCCATTTCCTTTTATTCACAAATGACACTAATGGGTGAGATAGAGGAAATATGTATTAGGTTTGCTACTTTCTTCAGTTTGGTTCTTTAAGAAGGTCAGATGTGGAACTAAACATATTGTGCAAGCAGAGGTTAAATCTAGTGTGGAATATGTGTGCTACTCATGTACCTGTCACCCTGTCACAGAAAAACAAGAACATAAATAGTAAGCAGACTACCACTTGTCTCTAAATCTCCCATCTTGGCAGTAGATTTTTTTTGGGGGGGTGGGGAGTACTGATATTGGGGCTTAAACCTAGGGCCTGGGCATTATCTCCCAAATCCCTTAACTTTTTTTGTTTTTGTTTTTGCTAAAGGCTGATGTTCTACCACTTGAGACTCAGATCCACTTCTAGCTTTGTTGGTGGTTAGAGATGAGAGTCTAATGGACTTTCCTGCTGGGCTGGCTTCAAAACGCAATCCTCAGATCTCAGCCTTCTGAGTAGGTAGGATTACAAATGTGAGCCAGTAATGCTTAGCTAGATCTAAGATTTTTATTATAATCTTAATAAATTTGTGCTCCTGGCACAAATATTAAGATAACTCCTTTGTGGGAAATATTTACCAAGAAAGAGACTACTACCTCTGTAATCCCATTCATGTTGAAGATGATATGAGGTTTACAATACATTGTTCCCGGGAGAGGAAACACATTTGAGAAGAAATGTGAGTAAATTCAGTCATCTATATTCAATGTACATTGTGTAAAAACTGGACTACATAAGTTGAGGGTAGGAATGGGATGAGGGAAATGGGGGGGGGGATGCATTGTACTCGTAACTGAGTTACAAACTTGACACATTTACAAAACCACTTAATAAGAATAAATAGGTAGGGGCTGGGAATATGGCCTAGTGGCAAGAGTGCTTGCCTCCTACACGTGAAGCTCTCGGTTTGATTCCCCAGCACCACATATATATGGAAAACGGCCAGAAGGGGCGCTGTGGCTCAGGTGGCAGAGTGCTAGCCTTGAGCGGGAAAAAGCCAGGGACAGTGCTCAGGCCCTGAGTCCAAGGCCTAGGACTGGCCAAAAAAAAAAAAGAATAAATAGGTAAAAATACTGTTCTAATATAATTCTACTCATAGTGATATTTTATGTAGTAGATGACATTTCTGAAAAAAGCACCATTAATTTAACCATTTTTTTGGATTTTCTATCTGTTCCTTTATTAGAAACAATACACATGCATTTTCATGCCAAGTATCTTTCCGAATAAATGGAGTACTTACAAAATATTAACAAATGGAAACTGAAAAATAGGATGCTCATGGACAGAGATATTTTGAGAAGTAACTTTAATGTTGTGGCTTTTATTTTAAAAGCAAACATTATTTTTAAGAACTAAGAGATGGGACAGATAGGTTAAAACAGGAGTGGACCATTATCACCATTACCCATCTAAAAGGCAGTCTCTTGGAAAGTTACAATTTACAAGTGATGCCATGAAATGGTTTGATGATTAATAAATCTTTGCCTGAAGCCGTTCCTATTCATGTTTAACCAGGGATTGGTTCTTACAACTCCAAATGGTCAGATCTTTTTGAGAGCAAGCATAAGCATATGGAGACTCCTTTGTGGATCTAATTTCAACTGAAGAGATTTTATCCAATCCATAAATGCAATTATTGTGTAGTGTATCTCCATTTAATCCTTTCCTTCTACTACTCCATGCTCTAAGAATTATAATGAGAAGCTTTTGTACTTTAATAAATGCACAAATACAATATCAATATTTACTCAACACTACTGTGTACATTTCCAAGTGCAAAAAGAGAATGGCCATAGTCATTTCCACTGCTAAATACTGATTCATGTGGCTCCACCAGTATGTATTCCCTCATTGAACACAACAGGCCGGATGAGTTCATGACTCTGAATATACAGATACAAGAAAGAGCACATTAAATTTGCCTTTAAAAGATAATCAAAGGAAAGCCAGACTTCCTAACAAAAACCAGAAACCACTCAAGTAACAGTTAAATAATTACTTCATGAAATACCTCCTGCATTTGACTTACCCATAGCAGTGGGGTCAGACAATGGCCAAGCCTTCAGGACCCTAGCTACTCAAGTATTAGCCAAGGCCCTAGGAATCAATTGGAAGTTACATTGTAGCTACAGACATAGGGGTTCAGGGCAGTGGGAAAGAATGACTAGGATCTTCAAGGAGACAAGTTAATTACAAAGACTGGCCAGGACTGGGTAAACTTCCTCCCTTTTGCTCCTCTCCAAGCAAGATGCAACCCTTATGTTAAAGGATTCACTCCCTTTGAAATACTTCATGGTGGACTACAATCTTTCCTTCTTAGTGGAAGCTACAGTAACAGAAATATTTAACCACAGTCAATGCAGGTTTAGCAATGTGTTCTTCACATGCCTGTCCTCCCCTGTTACAAGCCCACTGGCCCCTTGGGAATAACTCCACCTGCTCTTTCTTGCCTGGACAGCTGGTTTGGGTAAAAAGGCATCATGCACCTGAACTGGAAACCAAGTAGTAAGGATCTAACTCAGCAGTGATAACTACATCATCAGTTATTGAAGTGACAGGAAAATAGCAATGGGTCCATCCCTCTAGAGTGAAACTGGCAGTGGGAAAGTACCGAGAGATGAGGTGGCTGCAAGATGGACTGTGTAGAGATATTCAGAAAATACCCCAAAACTAAGACTTACCAAGTTTTAATTAATGTGTTTAACAGGGTCATGATTCTTAGTTATGGTTAGCCCACATGTTGTTTTGTTTGTTTTTTTTAATCGTGTTTCTGAAGGGAGAGATTTTCTGCTGATCCCTTTGTAGAGGCAGCCTGGTGTTATGTGCTGGTTTTACCGCACATATCCTGCTTAATTGGAATGGGGGTGGGGGGTTGGGTAGTTTCAGATTTGGCCAGAAAAGAAAATCAATGCTTTTGCTTGGACATAAAAACAAGTGGGGAATGTGATAACCAGCTTGAGGGAGTGTGGCATCAGAGCCATTTGAGTGGGACTGGGGGGTTCATATTGGGCACATGTTTGGAGTTGTGTGTATGTGTGATTGTGTGGGTTAGCATGTGCTTGTGGGTGTGGTTGGCAGTGTGTATGTGGAGAGAGGGAGAGAGGTGGTGTGTGTGGAGTGAAAAGGGAGAGAAGGAAGTAGCAAGAGGTGTCTGTCGGAGAATTGGGGCAGAGCAGCTGGGCAGATCAGATCACTGCCTGACTCTGCCAAGGGGCCCGTGGGGAGACAAGGCCAGATGCCTGCGGAGAGGCCTGGAGGCCTCAAGGAAGCCTGGAAAGAGGACTGGAGGCCCCAAGGAGGACTTGGGAGACGGGAGAGGCATGAGAAAAGCCAGGCCTGCAGGAAGGAGGAATACTAGCTAGCTGGTTTGGAGGTATGGAGCTTTGGAGTTTGAGACGGGTGAAGGTTGAAGATGAGGCTGCTCTGGGTTCTGGCTTCTGGGTTCTGGGTATTTAGGCCAGAAGAAGGGAGTAGCAGGTCAGTATTTGGACGTGGAGTCTGTTCTGGTTCTGGGTTTTGGGTTGTAAACAAAACCCTTTTGCCACCTTTAGCAGTGCCTCCATGGATTTTCATGCTCTCAAATCCTTACATTGGATTCAACACACAACATCATTTGGATGTGGCTAGGTAGTTGACTCCTTGGTTAGCAGATTTGTTTTCAGTTATGTGCAAGTGATTCTTTTTGTGTTGGAGTAGATTTCACCTCCTCCTGGATAGATGCAGCACAGACTTCTCAGAAAATCTCATTTCTCCCACGATTGTCTTTCTGATTCCTCTGAGAGCACCAGACCCAAGTGTGTAAAACACGTGCTGTACTGGGCATGGCCTAGGGGAGCAACAGCCAAGACTCATTGAGAGGATCCCTGGACCTATGATGTCTCTGAGCCCTCCTGTCCCTCTGGGACTGGAAGAGCAGGATCTATCAAGACTGTTATGAAACTCAGTGACTCCAGATGAGAATACAAGTGTCAGCAAATGTAATTAGAAAACTAGAGCTACTTCTGCATGGAGTGAGAACAGCAAGACAACAACGGATATGGTCAGGGAGCTGTGTTTCTTGCTGCCCCTCCCTGGAGGGCAATTGAAAGCCTGGGGAAAACTCTGGAGGCCACAGTTGTTGTGTGAGGGAAGCCAGGAAAGGTAGATGTAAAACGGAGCATCTATCCAGCTGCAGCAAGTTCCACTCTTGCCCCAAACCAAAGTGGACAGTGTTAGATGGGGATTGGGCTGCGGGATCAGCTGTCATCATGACCCCACCCATTGTGCCTGCATCACCAGATTCTGGCCACACCCTTCAGATTCTACATTTCTCTCTGACCAATGGATGGCATATTTGGGCCCACGCCCACATGCTCTGCTGCCTAGTAGCACTGGCATTCCCTCTGTTGGCCTACACCACTACTGGCAGTTGAGGGAGGAGGTAGAGGTGGCCAAGTGGTGACTGTGAGAATCGAAGCAAGTTAGGAGGTATAGTAGAAAAGAGACATTGTTAGGGATTGTAGAGGTGACCTCAGACCGCCTGGCAATGTGGCGCATCCATCTTTCCCAACCCAGTGCTGGGAGGTCTGAACAAACCAGACACAATGAAACAGCTGCAGGAAAGAAACTACCACAAGAATACCAGCAGCAGAATTGACCTGCCAAGGGACTTGCAAAATTCAAGAAAAAGAAGAAAACTCCCAAGGGAGGTAACCCCAAATCAAACACCCCTGAGGATGGTCGTTCAACGGAGAATACAGCCCAAGATCGTGCTGACCCTGATCCTCCAGTGCCTTTGCACGCAGTCAGAGCAGCCAGTGTCAGGAGTGTCACAAGCCCCAATAACACCGAGGATCTGCAGAGGCGCTGCCAACACCTGGTGCTTGCCCTGGTCTCCAGCAAGTTAAGAAACCAACAGCTCTCCAGTGAGATCCAACAACTGAAGCAAGAAAAGGAACACCTGCAGGATGAACAAGCAAAAGAGAATGGGAAGATGGCCCATGTGCAAGATGCACTGCAAACGGAGCTGGAAGTCAACAAGCGATGGATCCAGATGTTGCATTCTGAAAAATGCAACTTACAATCTGCCCTGGACCACATGCAGTAGGTGGCCAAGGAAGGCCAAACGGAGCATGAAGGTCTCAGCAGCCGCGTGCACGCTGCACAGCAGCTCATTGGAGAGCTAGAGAGCATTGTCCGCAGTCACCACCCAGCAGCATGACACTGAGAAGAAAAATCTACAGCTCAGGAAAAGACCAGGAGCTGTGATGAGGCGCAAGCAATGAACACCGATTTGCAGAAGCAGCTGGAAGTGCTCTGGACCCAGAAGCTCCACATGAAGAACAGAATTCACAAGCTTCAACGAGTACTAGAAAAGAGGGCTGTGCTAAGAAGGCAAGGAGATAACCTGAAAAGCCTGGTGAAGACACTAAAGTCAGAAAGAGACAAGTTTGCGCAGGACCTGAGGAGGGAGAGGTCTGTGTGGGAGGAGATGGTCCAGCCGCAATCCGAGGAGCTGAACCAACTGAAAGAGGAGAGAGAGTAAGGGGAGTGGCAGGTGCTGGAACTCCAGGTCAACCTGGAGGAACTTACAAAGCAAGTGGCAGAGCTGCAGCCCCCTGTGGGACCATGTCAGGCTGAGCAGCAGCTGGAGGCCCAAGCCTTCCAGATGCAGAAGGAGTTAAAGAACCTGGAGCAACAACTGCACGGACAGGTGCAGGCAAACCAGAGCCTCCGTCTCCAGAACCTGGAGCAGCTGTACAGACTGGAGAAGAAGGGCAAGGAGCCCATTCCTTGGCATGCCAAGGAGCGGCACAAGATGATTGAGACCCCGAGATGCACACCTGTGCATGACGGAGAGCTCAAAGATCAGCTGGCCCAGCTGCAGGATGCCTTCCACAGGCTGAGTGGTGAGCAGGAGAAGCTCGCCAGTGTCCTGACCTCAGAGCAGCACCTGAAGAAACATCTGCAGGAGAAGCTGGAGCAGCAAGAGAAGGATTTACAAGGATGGAAAGAGGTGGCTGAGATAGCGAGCCAAGCAGCTGAGGATCTGCAGGAGCTACACGACCACTACCTGACCCAGCTGCAGGATCTCAGAGCCACCTATGATCAGCACACAGCCTCCAATCAGCAGCTGACCTCAGAGATGGAGGCACTGCAGCAGCACCTGTTGAGGCAGACCCAGCTGCTGGAGCAGCTGAAGCAGGAGCAAGTACAGAGCAAGTTGCTGGCCCAGATGGAAAGGGAAAAGTTGCAGGGCACTCTGAAGTGCCTAGAAACAACAAAGCAAAGAAAGGAGCAACCACAGGCCCAGCTGAGCTTCCTGGATTTCCCTGGAGAAGGTGAAGGAGTGAGCACCAGGAAAGAAAAGGGGGAGGAAGCAAGCCCACTCCACATGAGTGTCCCCGAGGATGTAGATAACCCTCAGATCCTAAGGGATTTTTACCACAAAGCACTCTCAGCTGCTGAATCTAAAAAGGTAAAACTCAGCCAGCAACTTCAGGAGCAGCAGGCCCGCTGCAGGGGCCTGGCCAACCTGGTAGCCAGTGCCAGACTAAGCTGGAGCACCGGGCACCCTTTCCCACCAGGTGGAGCCATGGCCAGTTTGGGAAGAGGCGGCAGGACACACAGGTGCCCAAGAGGAAGCTGCAAATCTGCTTCATCCCTGACCTGCCTGACAGGGTGGATTTCCAGAATCAAGTGGATGACCTCCAACGTCGATGCAGCCAGCTGTCAGAGCACATCACAGCCATCCAAGAGTCCATCCTTGCCAGTAAAGAGCAAATGGAAATCCTGGATAAGCTGCATCAGGAGAAAGATGAGCTGCTGTTGCGCCTTGCAGGTGAAGGCATGGAGTCATCAACCTAGAACATATATGGTTGCATATTTACCACAGGAATAGACTCTTCTGGTTATGGGATTGATATTGTAAATCAAACTCCTCTGTAAATAAAACCCCTTTTCAC
Source organism: Perognathus longimembris pacificus (assembly GCF_023159225.1). Lineage (NCBI taxonomy): Eukaryota > Metazoa > Chordata > Mammalia > Rodentia > Heteromyidae > Perognathus > Perognathus longimembris. Next base: position 123,737,579 of record NC_063162.1, read on the forward strand.
TTTTGGTTGTGCATCCTGGCTCTTTCTGGCCCTCAGGATGAACATTCTGGTTCTGTGTTTGGGGATGTAAATAAAACCCCTTTGCCACATTAAAAAAAAAAGATTCCTTTATAATGTTTCTAGTATAGATTTGTATATTTTGTTAAGTAAGATTTAGGATTCATTCTTAAATGTATGCTATTAATAAATTATTTCTATATATCTTTTAAATGGGTGGAATTTGCATATATGAAAGTAATTAATTATATTAATATTATGATCTATAGGATATTGATCCCTTAGTAATTTTTTCAGGAATTACTGGGTTTTCTAAGGATAAAAACTAATACCATATTTTTGAAACCTATACCATGTGTGTAAGTTATAAAGTTTTGTCTATGAATGAAATTGCTAACATATTTTGTGAGTTAGCAATGCATTGGTTAGTTTTGAAATGTTTGACATTTTCAGTTACATCTCTGTTGTTTTTATTTATAACTTAATGTCAGAGAACACATTTTGTATGATTTCACTTTATTTATATAACTTGTCATAAGACCAAGAGTATGATCATTTTAAACTTCACATGTTTATAAATCACATGTGCTAGATTTTGTTGGTAGAGTAATTCCATGTAATTTTCAGAAGTAATGTCTTAAGCTGTATCACTTGCTTTTTTGACATTTAGTGAAACGATTACAGTTTATCTTTCTCCTTTAGTATTAATATGGTCAGTTATATTACCTACCCAGGAAACTTGTTAAATTCACCCCTAAGTTCTAGAATGAGCTCTAACTAGCTAGCTATTAATTTTTTCTCACAATTAAGAAAAAAATCCCTTTAATGTTAATTGAAAACAAGCAAAGTATTTACTTAAGCTCCAAATTCAAATTGAGAAAGGGGCTTAATAACTTAATCAAGAAAAGTAAGTTCCTCGTGCATGTTTGGTAGCAACCAAAATTGAATCTGGCCATTTTGAATATGTATATACATATGCAAAAATATACACAAATAACAATTTTGATTTGTTCCATATCGACAAATTGGCTCCAATTTATATACTAGTTCTTGTGTGTGGGGGGGAAGTCCCATTATTTTTTACAACCTTCGAGGTTTTTATGCAATTAATAGTTGACATGCAAGAGTTATATGCAAAAATGGTTGATATTTCTCTTTCTTTTCTGAGGGTATGTATGTATTTTCATACCTTGTGCATGTCAAAATGTAGAAACGCAATAACGTATATATGAATTCCTACTTTCAGATTAGACGGTATAACTAGGTGGGTAAACTTGCCAGTAGAACTGCTGCTAAAACATAATGTTATATATAGTACATGTGGAATCACACTAGAATAGATATTCTAAGGAGCTTAGTCTAACATGCCACTTTTCATTATCTGCTATTTCTGAGGAGGTGTGCAACTACATTCCAGATAATTCTATGGGATTCCAATGCCCGTTGTTGTTGTTGCTTTTAGGTTAGGAATTTAGTGATGTAACCTTAGTAGAAATGACAAATATAGTTTTCAAGTGATACAACGAATATTTTGACACACACAAAAAAGGAAAGCTAGAAAACACTTAACATGAGAAGAATAAAATCACAGTTTAGTAGAGATGTCACTGTAGTATTTATGGTAGAACAGTTTCCTGAGTATCACTAAGAAGTTGTAAGAGGAAGCCATTTCCGCTACTTAAAATAGAAGATGGAAATTTGCATATGTTATTGTGATTTGAAATATTAAGATTTAATGGAATAACTTTTAAGATTTTATTGGATAAATACATAAAATCCATATGTCTCTCTCTATATGCACACATCCACATAGATGCATGTACATGAACACACACACGCACACACACACACACACACACACACACCTTGAAAATATATAAACTTTTTAACAGTTTTCAGCATTGGCTCCTGAGTATTATTGCTTATTTGTTTTCTGGTTTGTTTACTTGAAAAATTGAAAAATATTAGGTAGTCTATTTGACACATAGAAAATAGACAACATTAAATAACCTTGATTATTATAAAGGCTGTTTAATATTATTGCTCAGATCCTATCACACTTCCCGTGCCTTTATTAAGTGGCCTCATTGTATGCAAGTGGTTTGAATTTTCTAAACTCCAATTGTTAAGGATAATAGGCAAAGTGAAAGAAGCCACTGAGCAACAGGAGTCATCTACCTTGTGCTATTTCATCAGTTGAAAAAACAAAGCACCCTAGCATTGCACATGGCAGAAGTTTTACAAAAATCAAGCCAAACATTTCAATTTTTGTGTATTGTCCAGATGTTTACATCACATCTGTCGGAAGCCCTCATTTCTAGTCTATAAATATTATATTACTTCTCTGAATGAAATAAATGTAGGTAAGGTAAAAAGTGGATCTCTATAGTCTGAATTGTTGTTGTTGTTGTTTTTGGAATGAAAATCACATTCTGGGGCTGGGGATATGTCCTAGTGGCAAGAGTGCTTGCATTGTATACATGAAGCCCTGGGTTCAATTCCCCAGCACCACATATATAGAAAATGGCCAGAAGGGGTGCTGTGGCTCAAGTGGCAGAGTGCTAGCCTTGAGCAAAAAGAAGCCAGGGACAGTGCTCAGGCCCTGAGTCCAAGGCCCAGACTGGCCAAAAAAAAAAAAAAAAAAAAGAAAGAAAGAAAATCACATTCTGCAGGTATATTAATCACAATAGAACCATACCACTCAAAAATGAGTTGTACTGTCAGCAACATGATTTTCTCCTCACTCCTTGGTATGTTTATCCTAGACAAGTCCTGGTTAGTATACAGTTTAGGATCTGTGGTTGTATATTTATGGGGAATGATTGGATGGCACTGGAGTAGAAGCTGTATAACTGTCACAGAGGCTTATGTCCTCTCCAAGCTTTAACTCTCTGTGACAGATCAAAATAAGGTGGACTTCTTGCTGAAACTGAGAAACAGAAGGGCATCACCCTTTATAAGCCACAGTTTTTCCAGTGTATCTAATTGGAGCCCCAATATATATGTTTGTGTCCCCAGAGCTATATTTTCTTCATGGCTTTCCTTAGTAGTAAGTAGAGAAAATACTGTACTATTCCCTCTATCTCAGCACTCAGCTGTGAGTTTCAGTATATGTATTTTATTATATCACATTGTTATTAACAGAAATAGTACATCAGTCATGTTTTGTTTTACAAGTGGGCATTTTTTGTCCTGATGCCAGAGCTGACTGAAGTATATAATGAAATTTGTGAATCCAACCTAAGAACTCAAAATCTCTCTCCTAAAAGAAAACAAACTCCTACACAAGGATTAGCAATTATTAACAAAGTTTATTACTAAAAAGGTAATTGAACAAAATCCTACGTATGGACATATATTCTCAAGTTATAATTTAAGTGCCTGCAGTGGCAATTGTGTTAGATTTTGTATTTAAAAATAAACTTGTTTAAAAGAAATGAGTCGTGGTTTGAATTCCAAAGGGGAAAACACAAAAACACATTTTAGTTTCAACTTTTAAAAAATTGTCTTTAAGTAGTTGTAAAAGGGAGTTGCCATTCAATAAAGTACAGTATATAAATACAATGTATCTTGATCAATATCACCCTTTCATAACTTTCTTCCATCCTTCTCAGCCTTACCCCTTCCCTCAATTTTGCAAAATATGCCTTCAATTTTATTAGTGAATTCTCCTGCCTTCATTTGTCTACCTCTCTCCTCTTGAATGTACCCCTACCTTTTGTCTACCCATTTCCTGGTATTTATTTTGTTGGACAGTAAGTTCAGTCTTCGAAGGAATTACATTGTTTGAGTTCTCCCCTGAATCAACTTTTAAAAAGTTTAATAGATTGTAATTTTTTTTTTAGAATTAGAGAGATCATGTACTTGCTAGGACTGCTCTAACAATGTATGACAAACTGGGTGACTCAAAATAAGCTTAGGGTCACAGTAATAGAATGGAGATGGCCACAATGAAGGATTTTACAGCATTTGTTCCCTTGGAGGACCACATGGAGAATATTTGTTCCAGGAGTAGCTCCTTGGTCCTCTCTCCCTATGCCTCTTCCCATTGCTTTCCTCCTATATATGTCTCTCTGCCCCAATTGTTTCTTTTCCACAGAAGAGCACCAATTATATTGGGTTACAACTCACCCACCCCAATGAACTTTATTTCCTCTCCCAAGGTCCTGTATTCATATTAAGTTACATTCTGAGGTGCTACAGATGAGAAAAGCCGTATATGAATTTGAGTGCATAAAGTGAAGAACAGAATTCAGTCCAAAATTCTTTATAACTCTCTACACTTCCTCTTTGTCCAAAAGACAGATGTTCAACAACCACACAGCGCTAAAAGAAAAACAAGAAACTTATGGAAATCCATGATTGATTATCAAACTTACAAGGTTCAAACCCCAATTTAGCTTAGGTATCTCTGATTTTAGTTTAATAACTTGCCTCCTGTACAAATGTGTGTTTCATGTATTAAACATTGATTCAAACTACTGTCCAAATGGGAAAGTTGGTCTTCTCTGATTCATAAATATGATGGCTGCTATTATGTGAAATGTACTACCTCAAACTTTGTAAAAAATGGATACATTATCCATTTGGATATATTATACTCCTATGATGTGCTATGAGCTTAAGAGACAGGTGAGAGGAAGGCAGAAAGAAGGATCAAGCTAGAGTCAATCTATAATCCAGTACATAGTCTGGAAGAGAAAATAGGTCAAACACCGTTCAAACCAGACCTCCAATTCTTTAGCAAGGGAAAGAGGTACAAAGATATCCCTTCATGAACTGTCAGATTTGAAGTTAAAACAAAAACTAAGCATGGACCAAACACACATTTAGTAAGATGAAAGTAAGCAAAATCTTAAAGGAATAACATTCACCAGATCCTTCCGAAAGCTAAGAAGGCAGATTGGGAAGAAACAAGCTGGATAGAGGGAGTTAGCACAAAGACCACTGGTAGACTACAAGACTTACCCTCACCACAAAGAACCTAAGTTCCAGATCTCCCACAGTCCTTGTTGCACAGCCGTTAAGACCATTTCCCGTGTCTCTACTTCCAAGATGTTATGACCAAGCCCTATTTGCTGGAGAAAATTAAGCAAATCTAGGTTCCTCACTGCTGGAAATAGACGGATATATGACTTCTAAGTAATTCTTGTGAAAGACGTTTCTATCAAAAATAAAGTGGTCATTTGAAAACTGCAAATGTGGCCATCTTTTCTCAGCAACAGCAAATTCAATTACCATTCTCTTCTCTTTCATGGTAAAATGAATATAATTCATCTCATTTCCATCTACTCATCAGTTACTCACATGCAGCTGCAGCAAAATTGCAATTAAGTGATTTGTTTAGTCCGCTAGCCTTTTACCAACGACAAATACCAAGAAATTATAACTCTGGAAGGAATAAGAATTGAGCATTATTTTTAAATTACTGTATTCAAACTTTTTGAATATATATGTGTGTGTCTGTGTGCATTCATATAATGTGTGTATATTTGCCTACATATATGCAAATATACAATTCAAGGATTAAGTTTAAAATCTTTTTAACCAATCTCATAATAATCATGAATTCAGTTCTCTCATTTATAGTATGAAAAACAGTGGGGCCTTGCAATCTATATCCTTCAGTCCAAATATAGCTCTTGATTTTTTTTATATAACAAGTTAGATTGATGTGTCTTTTACTATCTTTTGCTTTATTTTATTTTGTTTTCTTTAAGATAGGGTCTCACTATTTTCCTAGGCTTACTTTACACTCATAATCCTGTTTCCTCAGTTGCTCCAGTGCTAAGATTACAGTTATGTACTTTGCTTTTTATGGTGTTGTTTTAGGTTGTTGTTGTTTTTTTTTGGGGGGGGGAGTCCCTGTCCTGGGGCCTGAACTCAGGGCTTGGGAGCTGTCTGTAAGCCTTTTCTGCTCATGCTAGTGTGCTATCACTTTGAGCCACAGACCCACTTCCAGTTTCCTAATAGTTAATTGGCATTCTCTGCTTCCATCAGAAAGAATGATATTGCCCCATTTTTAAGGAAATGGAAAGACTTAGAAAAAATCATATTAAGTGAAGTAAGCCAGACCTCAAAAACATAGGCTCCATGGTTTCCCTCAGTTGTAATAATTAATACATATCTAGAATAGTCCTGCAGTGGATAACAATTGCTCAGTAGCTATATACATATGATCATATAAAAGGATCCTAATAGAAATGAACTCCAAAATATGGGAACAAGAGGGTTTATTTTCTTTTAATTTTTTTAATGTTCAGTGTGAAGTTATTTCTTTTTTCTTTCATTTTTTTCTTTGATTTATACTGTTGCCACTGTTTTTGATTTTGGTACCCTGTGTCTTGTATATATGTTTATCTGATTTGGGGGAGGGAAGGGAAATCACAGAATGATGAGACAAAGGACGAAGGATGAATCAATGCAACAGAGATACTTACAACACACTATGTTAGGAATGAACTTTACAACTTGGAGGGAGGTGGAAGGGAGTTGGGGAAGAGGCAAAATGGGAGAAAACGAAGGGGGTAACAATGTTTGACAAGAAATATACTCATTACTTTGCTCTGTAATTGTAATCCCTTTGTACATCACCTTTACAATAAAATTAAACAAAAATTTAAAATAAGTCTTAGGGACTTTCCTGTCCATGCTGGCATCAAATCATGATCCTCAGATCTCAGCAACCTGACTAGCTAGGGTTATAGGCATGCGCCACAAGTGCCTGGCTGCTTTTTACATTTTTTAATGATCTCATTTTCAATAACTATATAAGAGCCTAAATAATACCATTTTACCTGATGGCACATCTCAAATATCATATGGATTTTTATAGAAAACATTGCTCTTATCTTAAGTATATACCCAGGAACAAATTGATGTGCTTTTACAAACCAGTCATTGTTATATTTTGAGCTAGATTTTAGTAGGTCAAACACTAATCAATAGGTGGTCCTCAGCCTCCTCCGCTGTAGACTACCTGTCCCATCTTGCTTCCTGACTACCACTGAGATAGAAGTTATAGTATCATGTGAAAATCTATACAATTTTAAAACTTTTATCCATTTGGAGCAATTTCTGAATCTATACCCATGGCTCACTGAAGTAAGGCTCCTAACTTCCCACAGCCACTGGGAAGCAAAGCTGTCTTTCCTTGAAGTTTACATTTTACAAGGCTGGCCCCAGGCTCTTGAGAGAGATATTTTTGGATTATACAACTAGGTAAAAGAAAAAAAAAACTTTTATACATATTTACATTTCAGAAAGACAGAGAACAAATTCACAATTCCAAAGTCTAAACTGAAAGTTCCAAGAAAAAGAGGACCAAGGACCAAGAGTCAGGAAGTTCTTCCATTTAATCAACAAACATTTGTACTATAAGTAAACAAAATTTAAAACATACGTCAAGTAAAACCATCTCCATGGCCTAAATAGATGGTAAGTATTAGTGAGAGCTGGCAATTTTTATACTATTTGACTACTTTATGCTATTTTATTGTTCTTTTTAATACTAAGGTATCCTAAATTAAAACTGTAATATTGTCATCCTGTTGAACAGTTACATTTTACTTTATTTTCATGATAAAGCCTTTATAATTGAAGAGGGTAAGGATAACATGAGCTCTTTCAGTGCCAAGCGACTGTTTTGCTATGTTTTGCTGTTGTGAGAGATTGCTAATAACTACTTGAAATAAAAGTAGGATTCTAAAGGAAGACTAAATGTAATCTTCCTTCCAGACTGCAAGAAAAATTATGTTATAATCTGGAGCTTGTATGTGGATGACTGAGTGCTAGAGAACCTCATGTGACAAAATAAAAATACACCTAAATATAAATGGGTTCTGGTAAGTAAGAAAACCCCTAAATCACACATGAGATTGTCTATACTATTTAGAGTAGTGGCTTTTACATTTTGTGAAGCTGATGAAATCCAGGGAACATAAATTTGCTGTAGTATAGATATACTTTATTGCCTTTGCCCTCAGTTAAGAGTGTTCTTAGGATATAAAATAGAAAGAACACACTGAATTTGAGGAAGAAGAGAAAGATTTACATTTTTAAATAAGAATGAAATTTTATGTAGCCATGTTACTTCTGTTCATTATCATGTTTTGTATTATGTAATTAATTCTATTTACACAAGTTATATTTTCATGGAAAAGAGAAGAATGTTAAATTTAGGATTGAATCAAGGATGTCAAGTACAGTTTTGAATGGCTTTATATACAGAATCATACTTCTGCTGTGTCCCCCCAAATGAGTTCCAATGGAAAATATGTTATTTCAAATGCTTTCTAATAAAATAAAACATTCATAGGAATACATAAATAATATAAGGAGATACACACAGTGTTCCTCATAAAAAATCTTCAGGAGAATTATTGGCATCACATTTAATAAAAAGAGCTTATTCAAAGAAGTAAGTTGTCTTTGCTATTAAATATAAAAGATTACTTCATACTTGGCTTGGGTGGTCTTGTAATATGGTTCTGTAGTAGCTTCAGCCTGTATACCATGCTGTTTATTTCACTTTTCTCATGCCTGTCTTGCCAGCTTTAGGTATTATTTTTACCTTTGTACCAATAAAATTAGGAAACCTTATACTATTGAACTCATCACAAGTTAGTTTGCTCTACACCTTGTATAAAATTTCAAAACATATATAAATTGTAAAACATGAACAAAAACACTAGAAAAATGTTTTTAAGTTGGATTAACAGACATCTTTTATCTCAGCACAAAATACATACATAAAAATACTTCTCTAAAGAAGCAACTTAGAGGGATACAAATGGGGAGGAGGAGCAAACAGAACAAGACTCATGTTAAAATATGCCACATTTAAAAAACAAAACAAGAAGTGTTCAGAAATGTGTGCAGGGTGGGAGAGAAGACACCAAAGCTTCCTGTAAGTCAGAGACCAGTGTCTCAGTATAAACTAGGGACTGCTTTTAATTTCAAAACAGCTCCTTGGGATATCAGGGTATACTATAATAATTTAATATTAAATCATATATAGTAGATAGCCTACCAATTCATCCCCAGAAATAAAATCTGTATCTCAGAAAAAGCACAGAATTATAAAAACTACACTGGATAATTGTATACAATGGTTTAGAACACTAACCTATCCTAAATAAGAGTTTATTAAACCATAATGTAAATGTGCTTACATTGCATTGCAATCCTAAACTTAATAGTAAAAGCAATTCATAATCTCACTTAGATATACATTATCATCAGTATCATAATCAACTATCATGATATTGTCTGCTAGCTTTATGGAAAGGACAGTACATAAGCAACAAAGCTAACTCGTTATTTATAGCTACTGAAGGGAAAAGCCTATGGCAGCAATATTTTTTTTTCATTGTTGACCTATAGTAAAACAATATAGACTCTCTACCTAACAAGCTTTAGTGTAGATAACTGAAAAGCACCAACTTCATGGAAAAAGACAACATTTAGAAAAATATAAATAGAAAACATGTGCATATATACACGTGTGTGCTTAGAAGTACAAATCTATGTTCATTTAGATATGTGAACGACTATAAATATGATAATGTCCTAAAGTCTTAGTGAAATTTTAATCTTAAATGCTGGAAAATCATCCCAAAAGGACACAAAGACTGCCAATACCTATAGTCAGAGCTTCCACTTTCCTTTTTTCCCCTTACCTTCTCCTACTCCTGCATTCTACTTCTTCCTTTCCTCCCATCTTCCCTGCTGTTTTCATTGTTCTCTTTATTTTGTCGAGTACTTATTGTCTTATTTTTGTGTGCTAGCAGGCTTAGGGTATTAAGAGACAATGGAGAGGGCTATTAAATTATCTGTTCTCCAAAAACTTTCTTTCAGTAGAGAAAAAGAATGTACAGACATTTAAAAATAGAACAGTAAGGAACAAAGAAAATCATATGTCAGATCATGTTCCTACCAGAGAAACCAACTCAGCAAACTGAGAGCCATGTGGGTGCATTGAAAAGTACAATTTTCATTGACCAATAAAGGAAGACTTCTCCGAAGTGATGACTTTATAGGAGAGCTATGAATAAAGTAATGAGTAAGTCATGAAATACCTCAGAACACTGAGAAACAAGGAAATCCTAACTACAAGGCCTTATGGAGGTAGAAATAAATCTTTTGTGATTAAGGACTGTGTGGCTTCCATTGAGTGGCTAATGGGGAGACAGCCAGGAAATGAATGCAAAGTAGTGGACACAGGCTTCATAAACTGTGGTGTGAAATTAAGATTGTGCCCATTCACTGGCTATTTTGTAGAAAATTATGGAGCAGGAGAATTTTTGTTGTTGTTGTTGTCTTGCTGTTTCTGAGGCTTGAACTCAGGGCCTGGGCAATGGCTCTAAACTTTTGTGCTCAAGACTGGCATTCTACCACTTTGAGCCACAGTTCCACTTCCGGCTTTTCATGGTTAATTGGAGATAATTGTCTTATGGACTTTGATAGAAGGGCTGACTTTGAGCCGGGATTCTCAGATCTGAGCCTCTTCAGTTGCTAGGATTACAGAAATAAACCACTAGGGCTGGGAAGATGGCCTAGTGGCAAGAGCGCTTGCCTCATAATACATGAAGCCCTGGGTTTGATTCCCCAGCACCACATATACAGAAAATGGCCAGAAGTGGAGCTGTGGCTCAAGTGACAGAGTGCTAGCCTTGAGCAAAAAGAAGTCAAGGGACAGTGCTCAGGCCCTGAGTCCAGGCCCCAGGACTGGCAAAAACTAAACAAAAGAAAACAAAAACAACAACAACAACAAAAAAGAAATAAACCACTAGAGCCTAGTTTAGGAGACTGTTTGTCTTTATTTCCAAATAAAAGGTAGGTTGCAAATGGAGAGTTTGCCTTTCATAAAACACATTTGGCCACAAAAAAAATTAATTCTGTTATAGTTATGTACTTTCCCTCACCTGAACAGATAATGCTACAACCTTTGTATCATACCTCCTAGATTATAAAATACACTTAACCCATTTTCACTAACAGGCTCTTAAGGTTCATAAAATGTTTAACCTTTGATTTTCCATATAAAACCATGAAAGCTTAAATGGTTTCAAGGAATTAAGGCTTAAATGGTTTCAAGTAAATATTCTCAAGAAAGAATCATGATTTCATTTATCTAAACTCAGTTTCTTTAGAGCTGGGAGTGTGAATTTTATCTCCTGTGGCATTTTTTCCAATGACCATATCTGAATGCTTTCAGTTTGTTAGGCATAAATATAATACATTTTTACATGAAAAGCTAATTTCTAAATGAAAACACAATAGTCATAAAGACTTAGATAAATAATGATAATCATACTTAGAAAAAGAAACAAAGCTATTTAATTTCCCATGTTTCAATTTCATTATTTTAGTATATCTAGAATCAGTGTGAAGGTCTATTAATATTAGAGAAAAATTTTTTTTGTTACAGTACTCTGCTTTTATCTCTATTCAGTTTTATATTCCAACCCACACAAAGAAGACTTAAAGTAAGTCACACATGTATTATGCTTATAAACTATATAAAAGCAGACATTAAAAAGCAAATTCAGGTCCAGTCATATCATTAACTTTGAATAATCTTGAAGTAATTATATGTATGAACCACATAAGTCATTTTGGAACACATATAATCCTTTATCTCATTAAATACACTCTAGCTAGTAGGAATGAGCAGATACTTTTAGCTCAACCTCTCTGTCTTTGTCTACCCATCTCTATCTCTATAATATAAGAACATTATAATAATGTTTTTAGATTAAAACTTTTTATTTTACTGGAAGTTTATCATTTCTTTTTTCTAGAACATAGGAGAATATATTTTATTATTAACTTCTAGACATGAAATCTAAATTATATCTCATTGCTTCAGACTGTAATACTAGAACTGAATTTTTTGTCTACATTTATACATTTGTTATTGAATTACTACCAGCAATAGTGACATTACACTAGTAGCATAGTATATATAAATGGCACTATTAATAATTCTGTCACATTTTTTATTTTTGCTTTTGGGGAGTTCTAGTACCAGGTCTTGAACTAAGGGCTTCACATTGGCTTGCTCATTACTGGCATTCTTACACTTGAACCACACCTCCAGCCTGGACTTTCATAGGTTAATTGTAGATGAACCTTATCGATTTTTCTGCCCAGACTAGCTTCAATTCACGATCCTCTGAATATCATCTTCCTGAGTAGTTAGGATTACAGGCATGAGATATCAGTGTCTGGCAACAGTAAATCCTTGAATTACCTCATATGAGACTAAGAAACAATCCACTATTTCAACTAGAAGCAGAGAAAAGCAATACACTGTTAGAACCATTTACTATGTCATGTGCATAGTCTGTTGTTGTTTTTAAAAAATTAAGACAAAGACTGTGACTTCTGTCTTGATTTACTGAGTTCTGGAATTAAAAGTATGCAGCATACTAAGCTTTATGTCTACTTTTTGTGGCGGGATATTATGGAAATAACTTGAAATAAATGAATTTATCTTGGGTTTTAGAATCATGACTGGTTTTGGTGGCCTATTTTGTATTTCCAAGAAAGCATTATTCAAATTTTAACATGATTTTGAATAAATGGTAATTTGTCCACTACTTTAACACTGGGTAAATAATGCTGAATTATCTATGTCATTGAGATGGAGTTTAGAATATGATTTCTCAAGTATAACACCTCAGCTTTTAAGAAAACAGTAGAAGCAGGAGAATCATTCTGAAGCAGATCATAAAATCTTTATACCAGAGTACAAGGACATCTTATTCTCAAAACAGCAAGGAGAATCGAGCAGGTTTTGCTAAGTTTCCTCCAATTTACTGCTGTTGGATCATCTCCCCATTTCTAACCTCATTTCTGCATGACTGTGCACAAAAATACAGATTTCTCTATTTTAAGTCTTCATTTCTCCAATTCACATTAAATACATTTTTTTGTACTTTTGTTGTGTCTGTGTGTACTTTGTAATAAGTGCCACAGCCACAAATCTGGAATAGGTGAGAAAGGAAACCTTTCCTCTTGTCCATTTGAAACCTCATTAATATTTTGTCACATCATGAAATACGCTTTAAAGGACAATAAGTATAGAATCATTTTTTCATAGACTACCATGGTCATGCCTTACAGAATTGCAGTCCTTTTACAAACTGTGGTGTACTTTTTTGGGTGGGAGTAATTGAAGGAGAAATGATTGGGCACAACAGAGAAATAAGGTAGAAGAGTTTTTAAAACTTCCTTCGGGAATTATGGGTTCCCTCGTATTTTTTTCCCAGCTGGCTCTTAGAAAAAGATTTGAGCTAGGCATTGGGTGAAGTTGAAGATTAATATCAGACCTGGGGAGAAGTACACTCAGTAAAAGTAAATCAGTGGGATGACCAAAAACAGAATTTCAGCTCCTTCATATAGAGGTTGTCCAGTCATAATGTGTATTCTAGTGATTTGTTCCACCGTAATTGGTATTTTAGGGAACAATTGTAGCATAACACCATAATAGATTTTTTCTTGATTGCTGACATGTGGCTTCAGGTAGTTTTGGTAAGAAACATTAGCTGACTGCACAAAACTGCACCTAGATTAACCAGAGAAATACACACACACACACACACACACACACACACACACACCCCACACTCCACACCTTGCATCCTACCAGCCACTAAAATTTACAGTGTATGACACAGGCCACTCTCACCCACATATGGCATTACAATTTTAACCATAACCAGTTAAATCTTTCAATCTCCTTCCATCAATTCAAATTAACTCATGTGCAGCCTTCTAAGTCCCACTCCACTCCTAAAAAAAACTTTGGGCCTTTAAAATGTATAGTACTATATTTATAGCATTTCTATAAACTTTGAACTATTAAGCAGGTATAAAACTATGCTACAATTTTATTGCATTCCGGTTTTTCAATGTGCTCAATTTTTTCAAACTGGTGATGTTTTCAAAGATGGTGCTCCTTCCTGGCTTTTTCAGGAGCCTTCTGGATTTTCTCTCTCTCTCTTTCTCTTTTTTTTTTTAATCATGTTCTTGAATAATCTTAGGGACACACATACCATGCAGCAACAAAATCTACTGAACTGAAAATAAATTTGTAGTTTCACTATCATTGTTCCTCATTTCCTGAGTATTTTCAAATAAGAAACTTGACAGGTGAGGCAATACTGTCATTAAACCAGTGCTGCTAACCTAATATTATTCTGCTTTAAAAAGCATGAAATTGTAATATCAAAGATCAAACCATTGAACAAATGAATAGAATTCAAGTGTATATAAAATAGCTATTTGCCAGAGTCTTGTCAGATTATTCTTGCTACATGTTAATATTATAGCACTAGATATCACTGTCCTGTAATATGTACAATAAGGTGAATAAGAAAATGAAGAAAAATGATACTACCTACTCCAAATTCTTTTTGATTAAAGATTAAACTTAATACCCCATATTTGTATAAAAATAACATTTTAAAAGAGAATAAATATCCCAAATATTCTATACCAATCTTCTATATAATATTACTAAAATAATTATTAAATAGTTAATAAAATATCAGAAATTTTCTGTTAACTATAGAAACAATATTTTGTAGTATCAATTTTAACTTCACTTTGGAAATCTCAAAATATTAAATGATGATTTGAGCAAATGCAACAGATACTGTTAATATATACTTACTAAATTTCAAAAGTTTCCTTCAAAAATAAAACCAGAAGATAATCCAGAGAAAATATTTATATAATTAATGCTGGCTTATTTTCAGGTACTATTGTACTGGATCATTTAATGAAGAATGAAACTATTAACAATAGAATCCAAAGGAAAGAAAAGCAGATCCAAGCTTAGACTATGCTTCTAAAATAAAAGGCAATAGCACATAAATGTGTATAGAATTCCAAATAAAGCATAAGAAATCACATTAATAGGAGGAAAAATTATTTGATGTAACTTTAATTCTTTACTAATATTCATGTCTAAGGAATACTCAAGGCTACAGAATGAAAATAAATTTAATTAAGTTCATCTGCAAAACTAATTGATATGAAGAGCCAAGAAATTTTTTAATTACAGAAAATAAAACTTTTTCTTAGAAACCTTAGCAAAAAAGTAATAAAATAGAGCACATACTAAAACAGAATACAATTGAATTTAAAATTAGATACTTCTAGGTTGAGTCCTCAATATTCAGTACCTGTTAATGATAAATTACTAATTACTAAATTTTTATTCCTTTTTGATAAGGTGTGATAATAGTAAACTTTCATTTAACTTGTATGAATGGTCATGCATCTCTTAAAACAGCAAGACCAACAATAAAAAAGAAAATGGCCAGCTATTATTCAGTTGGAGAATAAATGCAATGGCCAAAATATAAGATATAAAACTTAATAATTAAGCTATCATTACTAAAATATTAAATATATTAAAATCAGTACTGAATACTATTAACAATACAGTAAGACAGGCCCTCTCATTTACTACAAGGAAAGCCTTGTATTACTTTGCTAGGACTGCATTTGCAAAATGCTACGAAGTAGATGGTTTAAACAACAGAAATATTATTTTGTCTTGTTTGAATTCTAGGGGATAGAAGTTCAAGATCAAGATCGAGATGTAGACTGGGTTGCTTTCTTGTAATACATGTTTCCTTAGCTTACAGATAGATGAATGATTACACTCCATGTCTCTGCGTGTACCATTATTGTGTGTGTGTGTGTGTGTGTGTGTGTGCGCGCACGCGCACGCGCGGGCATGTACGTGCAACTCAAGGCCTCAAACTCTTGCTTAGCTTTTTCGCTCATGGTAGGCCATCTACCATGTGAGCCATACCTCAACTTAGAGTTTTTGTCATACTTAATTGAAGATGAGAGCTTCATAGAGGAGTATTTACCTCTCAGATCCTGGATGAAAAAATAGGTTTTACTTTAACCTAATTATATTAAAATAAGTCTTGTTAAACTTTGAAAAAGTTTCACAAATTTGTCTACCCAGGTTGACTTCAAATTGTGATCCTCAGCTCTCAGCCTCCTGAGTAGCTAGAATTACAGGCATGAGCCAATGATTGCTGGGCTCATTTCTTCTTATAAGAATAATAATAATCATTGGCTACCTCCTACCTTGTGATCTCATGCTCCCTTTCACGACCAACTTAAAAGTCCTGTATCCAAATATATTCATATGCTAAAGCATTGGAGTTTAGGACTTAAACACACAAACTTTAAGGATAAATAATTTGATTCATAAGAAGTATCAAAGAATTTCACAGGCAAGGAAGACAGTTACTCCTTTTGCAATAGGAGATTGGGGTCAAGGTTCAGTGAATGAAGTTGAATCTTTAACAGCTATTTAACAACTCAGCTCAACTGCCCTGATCCAAAGGCAAGAGCATAGTATGAGCTGAGGTAGGTCTTCTACCTCAGGCCATCTGTGTTTTCTATTTGATTTCTTACAGGAGAAGTCAATGTCTTCCTTTCTTTGGGGCAATAATAGCTAATTTTTCTAGTTGAAGCAAAGTTTCTATTGAAAGATAATGTTAAATTGACATCTGAAATTGCCAGTGGTAAGATTATTTGCACCATGGACAATGACTATATGTCCCATTATTATCTTCACCCCACCCATCAAGCATCTATCAGCATGTATCTTCTAAAAGAAAAAAAAAAAAGTAATAAAGAGCAAGCAGTGACATTCAGGAAGAAGTAGGTAAGAGAACTGGGACTTGCAGATAGGAATTCAAGGGAGAGGTGTTGAAATGGGATTTTCTTGAAGAAGCCCTGGATTGTCTTCAGGAATAGCCTACTAAAGAGAGGGGCAACAGACAGGAGAAGGGAACTAACAGGATGATTTCAAGGTACATCTAAAAAGAACAACAACAACAAAACCAAGAAAACATTCCGAGTTGGTTCATAAGAACCTGGAAAAGACCAGCAAATAAGTGGTTGCGCAATCCCCTAAATCAAGAAAACAGGGTTACTAGCTTTCCTCTGATTGCACCACTGCCAGAACTACTGGTCTCTAGGGATCTTATTACGTCCACAGAATCCAGCAAGTTGCAATATGCCTGAGAGGCAAGCAGTTGATAACTGTCAGATAGAAATGAAGCAAGATCAAATTTCTCTTTCTTTGCTGCAGTGTGTAATAAGCCTTTACTGACAGAGAGCTATGTCAGAAATTAGAGGGAATAAAGTTCATTGAGAAAGAATTCTTCATTGGCAAATCAATTTAACCCATTCTAATATACAAACTACCTTGTTTTTTTAAAAAAAATATTTTATGGTCTTCCATTTTCTATGCAAGAAATTTCAAACTTTTAGCAGTTCACTAAGAAATTTATTATGAGGTTCCATCAACTTTCTATATTTTGCAAACTCCAGCTACACACCCTTCTTATCCTCTTACATGTTTCCATTCTCCCCACCAGACAGATTGGCTGTCTACGTGTCTACATGTCTACAGGGACCAATAAAAATGTCCAACCCCAGTTCTGGGCCTAATTGCATTCTATACTGTGACTCTGCATCCTTTAAAGAATCATACTCATACTACAAGACTATATTGATCTGATGCAGCATTGCCTATGCACTGTGCATTTGTGCAGAAAATATTTTTAGTGAGCTGGGTAGTTGACTATTTTAAAATTACTAATATTTTCCAGAACCAAAAAAGGCAGTACTTTTACAGAATTGTTGCAATTTCTCTTCTTATTTCCTTAGGTTTTGAAGCAAATAGATTGGGGGAGGGGCATTTTGCTTTTATTTTAAAATATTCTGCCATTCAAATAAAAATCCCTTTCTGGCTTGTTCAAAATCAATGACTGCTATCTCAAGCTTACTTTCCTTTCCTATTTAAAAAACCAAGGCAAGGGTCAGTTGTGTTTAACAAAAAATAAATTCACTAGATTGGACCAATTATTTGTTATCATTTTTCTCTCTTAAGGGAAAAATGTATGGAGGTATGAGTGCAAATTCATTGACAGATGGGCACTCTACCACCCAAATTAAAATCAACATAAAGAAAATAAGAAAATTGTAAGTTACAAAATAAAATATTGCCGTGCAGATCAATTAAACCAATCATTTTCCTTTTCTGTCCACCTCTTCCTTTGAATCATAAACATTCCACCTACCTGGACCTAGTGATATTCTCCACTGGTGCTAAACCAAGCCCCCGGCTAACTCTGTGCAGTTCAATCTAAGCCCATTTTTCTAAAGAATGACCCAACACTAATTCTCTGTAAATTTGCCTAGCAGGCAGTACCATATATAGTTTTTAATAGTTAAATGTCTATTGTCAAACATCTGTTTCAAACCTATCTTCTTTATTGTACTTATTCCCTTTAATTACATTATTTTGATAAGCAGAAGGAGGGAAAAGGTAATTTAAAATGCATCTATCTGAATCAGTCTTGAATTAATTAGTTTTTCTCCCCTTAAAAGCTGTAAAAACAGATGTTTTTGTTAGACTTCCCTGGTACTGCATATCTTTTTGTTATGGAATCAATTTATTTAATCTCTTTTATTTTCTTCTCCTTTTAATTGATGTTAATTAACACTTACAATCTCAAACAAAAGCAGTCTTACAATATTTTCTCTTGTAATTTTTATGTTTTAACCACCATTAACTTCCCAAGATGATATTTTCTGAAGTGGCAAGAAATGTCTTGCATTAAATGGACCAGGCATGTGCTATTCAAGGATTTGAGAATATGTGGTTGAATCCAATCACAAATACAATCTGTAACACAATTAACTTTCTCACAACAAATAGTGTTTCCTCATCTACAACATGAAGGAATTGGAGTAGGCAACATTTTAATTATCTAGGGCCACTTTTTTTTATTTTTTTGGCCATTTGAGCTTGAACTCTGGGCCTGGGATATCCCTGCACTCTATCTGCTCAAGGCTAATGCTCTAACACTTGGGCCACAGAGCCACTTCTGTTTTTCTGGTGGTTAATTGGAGATAAGAGTCTCAGGGATTTTCCTGCTAGGGCTGGCTTTGAACCAAGATCCTCAGATCTCTGCCTCCTGGTTAGCTAGGATTACAGGTGCAAGCAATCCTTCCAAGGCCACCTTTAAGTTGATTTTTTACCCAGCTTGTGGGGTTGAGGGTTAAAAGAAAATGGTATCGAAAAAGAAAGAAAGACAAAGAACAGAACTATTTAGGAATGCTGATGGAAGCTAGGATGGCATCACAGAACTAGTGAGAACAAAAATCAATGTAATTATCAGTAGTGTCAAGTGGTACTCATAATCATTTCCTTCTCTTAGGTAGTATTTTATATTTTGCAAATATTTTTTATATAATAATTTTTTGCTATTGACATCCCTATGTTGGAAGCAGGGAAGAGTGCTTTTTTTTCTGTAATAATAGTAAAACTTTCAAGATTAAGGAAGGTTTTGGGCTGGGGATATGGCCTAGTGGCAAGAGTGCCTGCCTCGGATACACGAGGCCCTAAGTTCTATTCCCTAGCACCACATATACAGAAAACGGCCAGAAGGGGCGCTGTGGCTCAAGTGGCAGAATGCTAGCCTTGAGCGGGAAGAAGCCAGGGACAGTGCTCAGGCCCTGAGTCCAAGGCCCAGGACTGGCCAAAAAAAAAAAAAAAAAACAAGATTAAGGAAGGTTTTAAAAGGTCAAAGATGAAAACATCTAAACTATACCCTATTTTTGTTCTATAGTCATGACTTCTACAGCACAAATTCTGATCCCAGCTCCTTTGTTCCCAGTCTTAGGCTGCTGAGGTCTCAATGATCCTTTGATTATTCCGGATTTAGGATGTTCAATTGCAAACCATAGATTCTGAGAATCTTTACCTTGATGATTTACAGAAAGGATTCAATATGGCCAGATATACATGAAGCAGTAAGACAGATGCTTGACATTTTAGATTTTCTAGCTGCCACTATTAGAGCTACTATGGAACCAGCAGATGGAAAACACAGCCACAACATCACAGTCAAGCTTACCATCTCTGTGGGGCTCTAGATGAGCTGGGGAGGAAAGGATGTGTTGCTAGAACCCTCAGTGAGGCATGGCCAAGTGGCCACATAAGGATGCTCAGGATAATTAGTCTAAAAGAAAAAAATATGCACCACTTAACACCAAGTAGTATCATGCTACTTGGGGCTTCAGTTTGAAGAAAATATTGCAGAAAATCCTAATTCCAGCCTAAGAAATCGTACAATATAAGTATATAAGTTAATTATTTTTAGAGTTCAAGACATAATTAATTTATGTAATAACATCTGGCGGACCTATTTGCTTTTTCAAATTTAAATAATGAGAACTGACAAAGTGCTTTCATTCCCATTTATCTTTCTTATCATCATTTAGAATATTTGCAAATTTGTGTTTTTTTTTTCTTGTGATGTGATTTCTTTCCTTTTCACTTTGTTCAGCATTACTCATTTGGTTTTATTTTAAATTATAGCAGCTGTAATCATTACCATGACACTGTTGATAATAGCAATTTATAATATGTTGACAGACTATTACTGCATCATATGGTAGTCATGAAAAACAATGAAGGAAAAGATGCTTGAATAGTTTCTGACACACATTCCATTGCCCCAAGCCCTTAAAACAGGTCTTAATATATGACCTAGAAGAATGAATGAGGCAATCACTATATGCAATTTTATAGTACTGTGTATTCATTAGAAAGTTATCATTTTCTCTTTATTTAGAAGTTCTTTTTATTATCATTTTCATTTATGAACCTTATCATTTTCACTCAAAAATACATGTATCTCTCTTGCATCATGTTCTTTTCATTGTGTATACAGTAAGGACTCTTACTAAAATTATTTGAGCATGATCTCTTGTCTTATTATATGTCAGGAGTACTCATTCTAAATTTTTGTTATTATTTTTGAACAGTTCTTTATAACTGACACGTAGACCATTACTATTCAAAACACTTGAGCCTTTGAAATATTTACTTAGTGTCCCTATTCCTACATCACTTATTGTCAATAATTATAAACTTTTTTTAGCTCATAAAATTCCTCTATGGATCAAAATATTTCCTAATAAAAAGCTAAATAAGAGCTGAGAGAATTCAAAAGAATGGATTTTGCAAACTATGTACTTGATAAAGTAATTATCCCCTGAATAAACAACCACCATTACTAATTTTGGTTAAAGAGAAAGAGAGAAAACAGACAGAAAGATACACACACACACACACACACACACACACACACACGCACACACGCACAGAGAGAGAAAGAGAGAGAGGATGAGAACTTAGTTAAAAATTGGGAAAGAATTTTTCAAAGATTATCTCAGTGACCAGTAGGCATGCATAAAGATTCTTATGATCTGATGCTTGCCTTCTTTTTTTTTTTTAAGTTTTTATTATAAAACTGATGTACAGAGATGTTACAGTTTCATATGTTAGGCATTGGATACATTTCTTGTACTGTTTGTTACCTTGTCCCTCATACCCCCCTTCCCCCTCCCCCTTTCCCCCCCTGAGGTGTTCAGTTCACTTACACCAAACAATTTTGCAAGTATTGCTTTTGTAGTTGTTTCTCTTATTTTACCCTTTGTCTCTCAATTTTGTTATTCCCTTTCAATTTCCTAATTCTAATACCAGTATACACGGTTTCCAATATACTCAGATAAGATTACAGAGATAGTGTAGATACAATTCCAAGAAGGTGATACAAGAACATCATCAATAGTAGAAACTACAGATACACATGGGATGTTGAAAGTAGTTACAATTGTGATATAACAATCATTTCCATAAAATGGAATTCATTTCACTTAGCATCATCTTATGTGATCATAAGGGTATAGCTATTGGGCTCTTGTGATCCTCTGCTGTGACTTGCCTAAACCTGTGCTAATTATTCCCTATAAGGGAGACCATAGAGTCCATGTTTCTTTGGATCTGGCTCACTTCACTTAGTATAATTTTTTCCAAGTCCTTCCATTTCCTTACAAATGGGGCAATGTCATTCTTTCTGATAGAGGCATAAAATTCCATTGTGTATATGTACCACATTTTCCTGATCCATTCGTCTACAGAGGGGCATCTGGGTTGGTTCCAGATTCTCGCTATGACAAATTGTGCTGCAATGAACATTGTTGTTCTTGTGGCTTTACTGTGATTTTGTTTGTGGTTTTTTGGATAAATACCCTTGCCTTCTTTTGAGACACCCAGTATCAAGTATTCGTATGTCCTTTGTAAAGACTGTGGAACAGCATAGAAATGAATGTTATGAAGGAATTATAATATTAAATCTCTTGTTGTTGTTGTTCTGAAACAATATATATTGATGTGATCAATGAAATAAAAGGTAAAACATGTTATTATCATTAGAAATCAGAGAAATACAAATGAAGACACAATGATATGAAATACAATGTATATCACATAATTTCATACTGCATTGTGTTACTACAATAGACAAGAAGATAACAAGTAATAACGATTTAAAGATATGAGAACACTCCCTCATACCTTTTTATCAGATTGTAAAGTAGTGTATCATGTATGTGCCTCAAAATTGATGCTTATAAAACTGAACAAGCTGCTCTTGGATTATTCTCACTCATATTTCTGTTCATGAGTTTAATCTCAATCTCTCTTTTATTTTCTCTCTCTTTCATTCTGTCTCTCTGCCTCTGTTGTTCTGTCTGTCTCTGTCTCTATCTCTGTCTTTGTCTCTCTCTTTCTCTCCCTCTGTCTCTGCTTACTGCTTACATCTTATGTTTCTCCTTAGCATAGTCATCAATACAGTCGCATGGTTTTACATTGTTAGAAATGTAAAGTAGGAGGTAAAATATAAAGAACACAAATTTTTTTTCTATCACTTTTTGTCAGACATTCACTTTTGACCTCATAAATTTTTTTTCAAATTTTTATTTTCGAACTGATGTACAGAGAGGTTACAGTTTCATACATTAGGGATTGGATACATTTCTTGTACTGATTGTTACCTCCTCCCTCATTCCCCTCTCCCTCCTTCCCCTTTCCCTTTCCCCCAATGAAGTGTTCAGTTCACTTACACCAAACAGTTTTGCAAGTATTGCTATTGTAGTTGTTTGTCTTTTTTTACCCTGTGTCTCTCGATTTTGGTATTCCCTTTCAATTTCCTAGTTCTTATATCAGTATACACGGTTTCCAATATACTCAGATAAGATTACAGAGATAGTGTAGATACAACCACGAGGAAGGTGATACAGGAACATCAATAGTAGAAGCTAAAGATACAATGGACGTTGAAAGTAGTTACAACTGTGATATAACAATCATTTCCATAACATGGAGTTCATTTCACTTAGGATCATCTTATGTGATCATAAGGGTATAGCTATTGGGCTCTTGTGATCCTCTGCTGTGACTTGCCTAAACCTGTGCTAATTATTCCCAATAAGGGAGACCATAGAGTCCATGTTTCTTTGGGTCTGGCTCACTTCACTTAGTATAATTTTTTCCAAGTCCTTCCATTTCCTTAAATGGGACAATGTCATTCTTTCTGATAGAGGCATAAAATTCCATTGTGTATATGTACCACATTTTCCTGATCTATTCGTCTACTGAGGGGCATCTGGGTTGGTTCCAGATTCTAGCTATGAACATTGCGCTGCAATGAACATTGTTGTGCTGGTGGCTTTACTGTGATTTTTTTTTTTTTATGTTTTTTTGGATAGATACCCAAAGTGGGGTTTCTGGGTCATAGGGGAGTTCTATATTTTCCCTTCTGAGGAATCTCCATACTGGTTGCCAGAGTGGCTGAACCAGTTTACTTTCCCACCAACAATGAAGTAGGGTTCCCTTTTGAACACATCCCCTCCAACAATTGTTATTGTTAGTTATCTTGAAATGACATTCTTATTGGGGTGAGATGGAATCTCAATGTTGTTTTGATTTGCATTTCTTTTATGGCCAGTGATGTAAAGCACTTTTTCATATGTCTCTTGGCCATTCTCATTTCCTCATCAGAGAAGTCTCTTTGTAAGTCTTTAGCCCACTTGATGAGGGGGCTATTGGTTCTTTGCGGTTTTGTTTTGGAGGAAGGTAATTTTTTTAGTTCTGAATATATTTTAGATATGAGACCTTTGTCCGTTGAATGGCCGATAAAGATCTTCTCCCAGTCTGTGGGCTTTCTGTTTATCTTGCGAGCTATGTCCTTTGCCGTGCAGAAGCTCTGCAGTTTGATGCAGTCCCATTTGTCCAACCTTTCTTTGATTTGTAGCCTTTCTGGGTCTTTGTTAAGGGAGTTCCGTCCTGCACCAAGGAGCCCAAGTGTTTCTCCTACTCCTTCCTTTAGTGTTATCAGGGTGTCTGTTTTGAATTCGAGGTCTTTAATCCATTTGGAATTGATTTTGTTGCAGGGTGATATGTAAGGATCTAGTTTTAGTTTGTTGCATGTGTTGAACCAGTTTTGCCAGCACCATTTGATAAAGAGGCTATCTTTCTTCCAGACTACTGTTTTAGCTCCTTTATCAAATATTAAGTAGACATAGTTCTGTGGGCTCATTTCTTGGTCTTCAATTCTGTTCCATTGGTCTTCAGGCCTGTTCTGGTGCCAATACCAAGCTGTTTTTATTACTAAACCTTTATAATACAGCTTGATGTTGGGTATTGTAATTCCTCCAGCACTGTTTTTTCTCCTTAGGTTTGTTTATGCTATTCTAAGTCTTTTATTGATCCATATGAATTTCTGTGGATTGCTTCCTCTATTTCAATAAAAAAGGTGTTGGCATGCAACAAGCTCAAACAAGATCCTTATATATCACCCTGCACCAAAATGAATTCCAAATGGATTAAAGACCTCGAAATCAAAACAGACATCCTGAAAACACTAAAGGAAGGAGTAGGAGAAACACTTGGGCTCCTTGGCACAGGACAGAACTTCCTTAACAAAGACCCAGAAAGGCTAAATATCAAAGAAAGGTTGGACAAATGGGACTGCATTAAACTGCAGAGCTTCTGCACGGCAAAGGACATAGCTCGCAAGATAAACAGAAAGCCCACAGACTGGGAGAAGATCTTTATCGGACATTCAATGGACAAAGGCCTCATATCTAAAATATATGCAGAACTAAAAAAATTACCTTCCTCCAAAACAAAACCGCAAAGAACCAACAGCCCCCTCATCAAGTGGGCTAAAGACTTATAAAGAGACTTCTCTGATGAGGAAAAGAGAATGGCCAGGAGACATATGAAAAAATGCTCTACATCACTGGCCATAAAAGAAATGCAAATCAAAACAACATTGAGATTCCATCTCACCCCAGTAAGAATGTCCTATATCAAGAAAACTAACAATAACAATTGTTGGAGGGGATATGGTCAAAAGGGAACCCTACTTCATTGTTGGTGGGAAAGTAAACTGGTTCAGCCACTCTGGCAACCAGTATGGAGATTCCTCAGAAGACTAAATATAGAACGCCCCTATGACCCAGCAGACCCACTTTTGGGTATCTATCCAAAACACCACAAACAAAGTCACAGTAATGCCACCAGCACAACAATGTTCATCGCAGCACAATTTGTCATAGTGAAAATCTGGAACCAACCCAGATGCCCCTCAGTAGACGAATAGATCAGGAAAATGTGGTACATATACACAATGGAATTTTATGCCTCTATCAGAAAGAATGACATTGTCCCATTTGTAAGGAAATGAAAGGACTTGGAAAAAATTATACTAATGAAGTGAGCCAAACCCAAAGAAACATGGACTCTATGGTCTCCCTTATTGGGAATAATTAGTACAGGATTAGGCAACTCATAGCAGAGCATCACAAGGCCCAATAGCTATACCCTTATGAACACCTAAGACGATGGTAAATGAAATGAACTCCATGTTATGGAGACAATAGTTGTATCACAGTTGTAACTACTTTCAACGTCCCATGTGTATCTGTAGCTTCTACTATTGATGATGTTCTTGTATCACCTTCCTGTGGTTGTACCTACACTATCTCTGTAATCTTATCTGAGCATATTGGAAACCGTGTATACTGGTATTGGAACTAGGAAATTGAAAGGGAATACCAAAATTGAGAGACACAGGGTAAAAAAAGACAAACAACTACAAAAGTAATACTTGCAAAACTGTCTGGTGTAAGTGAACTGAACACCTCAGGGGGGAAATGGAAAGGGGGAGGGGGGAGGGGGGTATGAGGGACAAGGTAACAAATAGTACAAGAAATGTATCCAATGCCTAATATATGAAACTGTAACCTCTCTGTACATCAGTTTGATAATAAAAATTTGAAAAAAAAATTGGAGATCTGAAACAACAACAACAACAACAAAAATTGGTGTTGGGATATTAATGGGTATTGCATTGAATTTGTAGATAGCCTTTGGCAATATTGCCATTTTGATTATATCAATCCTCGCAATCCAGGAGCATGGGAGGTTTTTCCATTTCCTTAGTTCTCACTTAATTTCGTTTTTCAAGCTTTTCAAGTTCTCATCAAAGAGGTCTTTCACTTCTTTGGTTAAGGTTATTCCTAGGTATTTTATGTTTTCGGGGGCTATTGCAAAAGGAGTTGCTTTTCTGATTTCAGCCTCAGTCTTTGGGTAGTTAGCATAGAGAAATACCGTTGATTTTTGAGGGTTTATTTTATATCCTGCAACTTTGCCAAAGTTTTGGATCAGCTCTAGGAGCTTGGGAGTAGAGTCTATGGGATTCTTTAGGTATAGGGTCATGTCATCTGCAAAGAGAGAAAGTTTAACTTCATCTTTTCCTATTTGGATCCCCTTTATATTTTCTTCTTGACTAGTTGCTCTGGCTAGGAATTCTAGCACTATGTTGAAGAGCAGGGGACAGAGTGGACATCCCTGCCTTGTTCCTGATTTTAATGGGAATGGCTTAATTTTTCACTATTTAGAGTTATGCTTGCTGTTGGTTTGTCATAAACTGCCTTGATTATATCCAGGAATGTTCCCTGGAATCCCAGTTTTTCCAGGACTTTTAGCATGAATGGGTGCTGGATTTTATTGAATGCTTTTTCCGCATCCAGAGATAAAACCATGTGGTTCTTTAGCTTGCCCCGGTTGATGTGGTGGATTACATTAATTGACTTGTGTATATTAAGCCAATTTTGCATCCCTGGGATGAATCCAGTTTGATCGTGGTGTATGATTTTTTTGATGACCTGTTGAAGTTGATTGGCCAGAATTTTGTTGAGAATTTTTGTGTCTACGTTCTTCAGGGAAATTGGTCTATAGTCCACTTTCCGTGATGAGTCCCTGCCTGGTTTTGGGATGAGGTTATACTGGCTACATAGAATGTGTCTGGTAGTGAACGTTCTCTTTCAATTTCATTGAAGAGTTTGAGAAATACTGGTTTGAGTTCTGTTTTGAAGGCCTTGTAGAAATCTGCAGTGAATCCTTCTGGACCTGGGCTTTTTTTGGATGGGAGATCATTTATTGCTGTTTCTATTTCAATACTGGATATGGGTCTATTTATAAGGTTTAAATCTTCATGGTTGAGTTTGGGGATATGAATTTTTTCTAGGAAATAATCCATTTCTTCCAAGTTCTCGAATTTGTTGGCATAAAGGTTTACAAAATAGTCCCTTATTTTTTTTTGAATTTTGGTTATTTCTGTGGTGTTGTTACCTGTTTCATCTCTGATCTTGTTTATTTGAGTGTGCTGCCTTCGTTTTTGGTCAGGTTTGCCAGGGGTCTTGTTGATTTTTTCAAAGAACCAACTCTTTGTTTTGTTGATTCTTTCAATGGTGTTATTCATCTCTAATTGATTTAATTCTGATTTGATTTTAATTATTTGCTTCCATCTATTGACTTGGGGTTTGGCTTGTTGTTCTCTTTCAAGGAAATTAAGGTGCTTCCTTAAATTATTGAGTTGCTGTATCTCCAGTTTGTTGGTGTATGCACTCAGAGATATAAATTTTCCTCTGAGTACTGCCTTTTCTGTGTCCCAAAGGTGCTGGTACTTTGTGTCCTCATCTTGGTTGAATTCCATAAACATTTGAATTTCCGTTTTAATTTTTTCTATGACACACTGAGGGTTCAGCAGTGTGTTGTTTAGTCTCCATGAATTGTGGGATTTTCTGTGGTGGCTGTTTGAGTTGAGATCTAATTTTATTCCATCGGGGTCTGAGAGAATGCAGGGAATGGCTTTGATACTTCTGAATTTGTACAGATTTTCTTTGTGCCCTAATATGTGATCTATTTTGGAGAATGTTCCATGTGCTGCCGAGAAGAATGTGTATTCTGTCCTTGCTGGGTGAAATATTCTGTAGATGTCAGTTAAGCCTAGTTGGTCTATGCAATTATTTACTTCTGTAATTTTTTTGTTTAGTTTTTGGCGTGTTGATCTGTCCAGAGGTGATAGTGGATTGTTAAAATCCCCAACTATCAATGTGGTTGGGTCTATGAGTGTTTTTAGAGTCAGTAGTGTTTGTTTGATGAAGTTGGGTGCTCCTGCATTTGGTGTGTAGATATTTAGACTGGTTATATTTTCCTGTAGGAAAGATCCCTTTACTAGTATGTAGTAACCTCCTTTGTCTCTTCTTACCTTTTTTAATTTGAAGTCAATTTTGTCTGATACTAGGATTGCAACTCCAGCCTGCTTATAGGGGCCATTTGCTTGATAGATTTGCTTCCAGCCCTTCACTTTTAGAAGATGTTTACTTTTGCTGGATAGATGTGTCTCTTGGAGGCAGCAGAAAGATGGATCTTGATATTTGATCCAACTTATGAGCCTATGTCATTTGATTGGAGAATTAAGTCTGTTAATGTTGAGAGTTAGGATTGAGAGATGATCGTTTGTTCCTTCCATTATCACTATCTTGTTAAAAGCTGTGTCTTCCCATTTCTTGATCTGATGTTTACTATTTAGGGTTCATTTCTCTGTCTGTATTGGGATCTTGATTATTTTCCCTGTATAGTACATCTTTGAGGATTTTCTGTAAAGCTGGTTTGGTGGAGATATATTGATTCAGTTTTTCCTTACTGTGGAAGACTTTTATTTGACTTTCAGCTATGAATGAGAGTTTGGCTAGGTACTGTATTCTTGGTTGGTAGTTATTTTTATTTAGTGTTTGGTATACCTCATTCCAGGCTCTCTTTGCTCTCATTGTCTCTGCTGAGAAGTCTGGGGTAATTCTGATTGCTTTTCCTTTGTATGTGATTGTTTTCTTCTCCCTAACAGCTTTAAGGATTCTTTCCTTGTACTCTACTGATCTTGTTTTGATCACAATGTGTCGGTGGTATGTCCTATTCTGTTCTGGTTGGTTTGGGGTTCTAAATGCTTCTTTTATCTGTATAGGCCTATCCTTCTGGATATTTGGGAAGTTCTCAGCTAATATTCTGATAAATAGGTTGCCTATCCCATTAACTTCTTTCTCCAAGTTTTCCTCAATACCTATTATCCTTAAATTGGGCTTCCTGATCGTGTCTTGAATCTCCTGTAGCGATTTGTTTTGTTGATTGGACTCGGTTTGTATTGATTTTTTATCTTTCTCCATACATTCTAGGGAATCTTCAGCTCCTGAGATTCGATCCTCTGCTTTAGTTAGTTGGGACTGTAGGCTAGCTACTTGATTTTGAATCTCTTTTTCTTCTGACTGGTCTTTCCTGATGATTTCCATGTCATCTCTTAGGTCTTGCATGGACTTCTTTACTTCATTAATTTGATTTTGAGTGCTATCTCTCAAATCTTTTACCTGGGTAGCTATCTTTTCATTTGACTCTTGAATTTCATTTATCTTTCTATTTGTTGAGGACATGAAATCATCTATTACTTTATGAAAGGATTGCTATATTGATTCAAACTTTTCATTTAACATGTTTATCAGTAGACTTTGTAGAGCATTTTGAGGGTTCTCTTCTATGTCTTTCATTGACTGCTCTGTTTCCTGCTTGTTTTGAGTGGGAGAAAAAACTCCATTGTTTGCCATCTTTCTTGTGTTTCTTCTGCCCATTTGGATTGGGAATGCCAATCTACAAGCACCTGTGAGCACCGTTTAAGACCCAAAGCAGCCCTTACCAAGCACTGTTGTGTAAATCTTATAAGTTCACAATTATATACAGATACCTTGTATACCTGTCTATAAAATTAGATTTGGTGTTCCTAAAGAATACAATTTCAATATAACAACCGATCCTGGGCCCTGTATTCAGTAGTTACGTATTTACTGTTACAACCCTATGAGCAATTCTTGTTCTTATATTAAGTTCTTTTAGGACTTGCTGTCTCTATGAACCCCTTTGATTCACTCAGATTAAGCAGGGATACTCTCTATCCAATAACCAGGAGTCAATGGAACCTGGAGATCCTGGCAGTAAGTTAGGGGGGAGAGTTAGAGGTAGTAAAGAGAAGAGAGTAAAATGTATTGGGTGGGGGTGATGATTTTGATTTAGTTTCAGTGACGTGGAAATGTGGATGCCGGGCTCGGTTCGCCTCCCCTGGCACAGGGACTAAGGCTCTGCTATGCTTCTAACAGCTCCCTTTCTCACCCTCTCCCCTGGTCACCCGACCCGCAGGCAAGGCCAGGGTGGAGTGGGGAGCTCAGGAAAGACCCCAGGTGCACGGGGCCATACGAGATCGCTTTACCTCCCTCCTTACCCGTGAAGAAAGCCAGGCGTAGGTGGACCTCGGAGACCCTTCGTGAGCAATCTGATTTATTAGGGCAGGGGCAAAGGCTAATGGTAGGAAGGGACGAAAGAAGGCTGATCAGCCAGGACGCTGATAGGCTGGCAAGCTTGCCATAGGGCCCGCCCATGAGCAAATGTCACTCGGAAAGTGCCAGGCCAGGGGGAGACTGGGGGCACATGGGCTGGCGAGAAAGTTTGGGGGTTGTTCGCAAAGCCAGTTCTTCTGGTTCTGGACCCAGAGAATTGTGGCCTGCTTCCACATTCCCCAGGGCTGGGGAAAGGGTGGCGTCTTGGGTGCGCTCTCCAATGCCCATACCCTGAAGGCCAAGGGTTCCCCAACAATAGAGAAGAGTAGAATCAGTAGAAACGAACAACCAAAAAAAAAAAACTTGATAAAACAAACATATAAAAATGAAAACAAAAAAGCCAGTGACATTTCAGAAGTGAAAAAATTTTAAAAAAATTTTTTTAAGTTTAAAAAATGTTTGAAAAGAAAAAAAAGTGGAGTCCTCCTTGTTTGGGTGGTCTTTCCCCAGTCTCTAGTTTCCTTGCGATGGTCTGCAGTCTATTTTCCTGATTGGCTGGTTTGACTTGCTTTCAGTTTCCAGGGGGTGGATCTGTTCTGATCCTTCTCCCCTATTGGTGCAATCCTGGGTCTCTGTGGTTCGCACAGCTTGCAGGTAGGCCTTGGGCGTCCTCTGTAGATGGGGACGTGAGCAGTCTCGGGAACTGTGGCTCCTCTGTCTGCTGTGGGGCCGTGGCCTTTAATGCCTGGTTTTGAATAGGCTGTGGACTCAGTAGGGCAGGGCGCTTCTGGCCTGGTTTACCCGGCTGAAAGTTGCTTGACTGGGGGAGGTTCCTCCCTCCTGGGCAGGGTAGCCACCTGGCGAAGCTGGCTATGGAATTCAGCTCTGTTTCGGGGTGGGAATTGAGCTTCCTCTGCAATGGAACTGTTTATGTGTCTCAGGAATTGTTTGTTCCCCCATCTGGTGTTTCCGTGCCGCTGGTAGCTGCTCACTGCTTTCGCTTTAAATTTAGAAATTCCATTGGGCAGGGAGGGGCACCTCTGGCTAAGCCGCGGCCCAGGACGAGCCTCCCGGCTGGGCAGGGAACATTCTCCTGGGCGGAGCTGGCTCTCACTGGTCGGTCCCTCTTGCCCTTTTCAAAGATGGCTCCTTTGTCCTCGCTTTCCCCAGGCCCGCTTTAGTTCCAGTCTGGTCTGACCCTATGCCAGTGTCAAAGATGGCGCTTTGCTCTGGCGATGGGGGAAGGGCTACCTTCCAGAAGCTGCTCTGTGGGCGAGAGTGAGAATATCTTTCGTGGGGTACTCACGCTTTCTCTGCGATTTCAGGTCGTCCGTGCTCACCTGCCATCTGGAGGATTTCTCCCTGGTCTACGCTGTGTGCTTTAGGTGCATGGAGTGTGGGTCGCTGTGCCAGGCACTGTGCCAGTGCCGGCATTGGTGTGGTGGCAGGATGCCACCTGGAGCTTAAATCTGTGTTTTCAGGTGAGCAAAGTCAATTTTTCCTTCCTGGCCAGAATCCATGTACTGTTAGAACTTACTCTGGCTGTCTTTCTAGGATTAAAAGTTTCTATGGGGTGAGAAAACTGTGATGTCGGAGGAAGCTCAGCTAGGGCTCTGCTGCTCCTCCGCCGTCTTCCCAGAAGTTCCTGACCTGATAAATTTTATATTCACATTAAGTAATGTATTTTATTTCCCACAGTAGGTAACTGGTAGGCTTAGATTATATTTCTGACCCTGTTACACTAGCCTCATATTTAGTGGAAATTTCTTCTAGAATCTATCAGTAGCTAGTTTTTTTTATTCTTTATTTGTTGTTTTCTTTGTTGTCTACAGGTATCCTTTAATGAGATGGTAAATGCTAAGAAATTTTTGTTCTGTTTTGTTTTGTTTTCTGAGACAGCCAAGCTGGACTCATTTTAATTTAAGTATCTAATATTTTTATTTTATTCTTTTCTGACAAATTCTTTAGAATACCACAGAGTCCAAAATAACTTGAATTCCCTAAAGCAATTTGTCTATGATTATGTATTGTAGACATTTACAAATTAGGTCAATACATGAGTATTTACCCATAAAATACAAAAAGAGAAAGTAAAAATAAATTTAGAGTCAAAGTTACTGAACTGGCTTTTAACTTGACAGACTCTTAAATATACTGCTGTTTGATGAGACAGAGTCAGTGTGGTTTATAAATGGGGCTCTGATTTTTATGCCTCTTCTCTTGAGAGCCAGAAAAACATTATTTTAATCAAATATTTATATAAAACCTCATCGAACAGCTTGGGGTCTTAATGAATGGTTGTCTATGATGATGAAAAGAAATTAACTTTGCTCCACCAGAAAATGTATAAGCTGCCAAAGGAAATGTAAAAGGGCACAAATTATGTGATGGTGGAGGAAAAGTATAAGTGGTTAGGAGAGCAGCAATTCTCAATCTTCAGTGCTGTGATTTCAGGAAAGTTTTCTTTCCTAGAGGATTTTTTTCTGTATTTTTTTGCCCTTAGCTTTCTTACATTAGGCTGGAGCTTTATTACTTGATACACATGTCCACTGCTGCTATTTTGCTAGTTAATTAGACATAAGAGATTTGTTTGTCCAGGCTGGCTTCAAATCCTGATCTTCTGATTTTAGCCTCCTGAGTAGTTAGATTACAGTACTAGCACCTGCATCTGTCCTGTCACCAGCACCTGGCTCTCTAGTTTCTTTTTTTACATCTTTAAATAGTTGTACAAAGAAATTACCATAGACCAAAGTATTTTGTGAATACAATGTATCTTACTGCCACACTTTTCACCATCTTCATCCCCCTTTCTCCTATCCCTTTCCTTACTTTTCTTAGTTTTTTAGTATATACAATGAATTCTTGACTTCAGTCTCCCTCCCCATCATTCATCTACCCTTTTCCCTTGCTCTCTGTGATTTACATCAATTGAGTGCTCCTTGGATTTTACCATGTTTCAGTTAATATATTTGTAATCACTTGCATACTAGCCAACATGTTTACTTATAGATTTATGGGCAAACAATAGCTACCACAAATGAGGGAAACTATGCAACCTTAGTTTCTCTGAGTCTGACTTACTTCATTTAGTATATTTTTTCAAGTCTTTCCATTTCCTATAATATATTCTTTCTAAGGGATATGTAAAAATCCCATTGTGTGTATATGTGTGTGTGTGTATGTGTGTGTGTGTGTGTGTGTGTGTGTGTGTGTGTGTGTGTTGCATATGCTTGATCCATTAATCCACTGACAGGTATCTGGGCTGATTCCATAGCCTTGCTGTGGTGAATAGTGCCACAGTGAACATGGTTGTTTTGATAGCTTTACTGTTACCTTGTTTGTGATGTATTGGACAAGATTCCTGGGTCTAGGGTGGTGTTATGTTTAGTTGTTCAAAGAAAGCTCTATACTTCTTTCTAGAGTAGCTGAACAAGTTTACACTCCTACCAACAGTGTAAGATTCCATTTTGGCCACATCCTCACTACTAAATGTTAGTATTTGTTTTCCTGATAATGGCCATTCTGGCGGGGATGAGGTGGAATTTCAATGTTCTTTGGTTTGAGTTTCCTTTCTTGCCAAGGATGTTGTGCATTTCTTTATGTGTTTATTGGCCAGTTTTACATCTTCTTCTGAGAAGCCTTTAAGTTATTAGTCCATTTATTAATTGGGTTGTTGCTTCTTTAAAGATTTATTTCTTAGCTCTTTGTTCTGGATTCTAGGCCCTGTATGATGTATAGCTGGTTAAAAAAAAAAATCTTCTCCCATTCTGTAGGTTTTCTTTTCAGCTTGTTATCTATGTCCTTTGCCATGCAGAAACTTTAAAGTTTGATGCATTCCCATTTAGCAATCTTTTCATTGAATTGCTTTGCTTCTGAATCTTTACCTAGAAAACTTCTACTTGTGCTCAGAACTCCAGTGTTTCCCCAACTCCTTCCTGCAATAATGGTTTCAGATCTTAAATTGAGGTTTTTGATTCATTTTGATGCTAGTATAAGGTTAGATATAACAATCTAGTTTCCATTTTCTGCATGTGGATATCCACTTTTGTTATCATCATTTGTTGGAGAGGCTGCCTTTCTTCCAGACTGTTTTTGGTTCCTTTATTGAATGTTAGATGGCAGTAAGTCTGTAGGTTTGTTTCTGGATCTCCTGTTTCATTGGTCCTTAGGCCTGGTTTTGTGCCAATACCAAGCTCTTTTCATTGCTATGATTGTAATAGAGTTTGAAGTTTGGTATTGTTATTCCTCCAATACTATTCTTACTTCTAAGGATTAATTTTGCTGTTCAGTGATTTTTTTTTCATAGAATTTTTTTCAACTACTTTCTCTTTCCTATTGAACACTGATATTAGGATTTTGGCAGGTCTTGCACTGAATTTGTAAGTTGCTTTGGGGAGTATTGCCATTTTTGTTGCCCTAATTCTTCCAATCCAAGAGCATAAAAAGTCTTTCCATTTTCTTAAGTCTTCAATTTCCTTCTCTAAATTTTTAAAGTTTTCATTACAGAAGTCCATCACATTTATGGTTAATTCCTAAATAGTTTAGTATTTTTTGAGCTTATTGAGTGTTGCTTCCCTAATTTCCTTCTTGATCTTTAATACAAGAATGTGATACAAATTTATCTACTTTAGATTGCTTGAAATACCTACAAAGACTCTTTTTATTGTTAGGCAACATTACCAGAGCATAGATAACCTGGAAATGATTTCTGTGTGTTTAAAAACTTTAACCACAGCTCATCTGAAAGGGTGACACTCTGAGAAACAAAGAGTGATAGTAGACAAAGCAAACTGAGATGGAAAAAATATGAAGTGCTGTTTTTTTACTCTTTTAAAAATAATTACTTATTTATTCTCAAAGTGATGTAAAGAGGGGTTACAGTTTCATACACAAGGAAGTGGGTACATTTCTTGTACAATTTGTTACCTCCTCCCTCATTTCTCCCCTCCCCCTCCCCCTTTCCCTCTCCCCTCAAGAGTTGTTCAGTTGGTTTACATCAAATGGTTTTGTAAGTACTGCTTTTGGAGTCATTTGTCTTTTTGTCCTTTACCTTAATTTTGATATTCTCTTTCCCTTCCCTAGTTCTCATACCAGTATATACAGTATCCAGGGTACTCAGATGAGATACAGTGATAGCACGGGGACAACCACAGGAAGGGAATACAAGAGGATCACTACTATCAAAAATAATCTACTGTTTCACATGGCATGTTCAAAGTAATTATAACAGTGATATAACACTTGTTTCCATAACATGGGGTTCATTTCACTTAGCACCATCTTATGTGTTCATAAGGGCATAACTATTAGGCTCTTGTGATCCTCTGCTGTGACTAGCCTAAACCTGTGCTAATTATTCCCTGTGAGGAAAACCATAGAGTCCATGTTTCTTTGGGTCTGGCTCACTTCACTTAGTATAAATTTTTCCAAGTCCTTCCATTTCCTTACGAATGGGGCAATGTCTAAAATATGGAATCAACCCAGATGCCCCACAATGGACAATTGGATCAGGAAAATGTGGTACATATACACAATGGAATTTTATGCCTCTATCAGAAAGAATGCTGTTTCTTTTTTGTTAAAATCAAATATGAGAAAACTGATATAGTTGCAGCTGAAATTCAGTAATGTCTCTAGTTATCAGAGCCAGTATTCAAACTGTCCTCTGCTATTCCAGTCATGCTAAAATTCCACACATGTAAAAACCAAGGACATTTTTAACTTTGTCATTACACAAGATTTCTCTTTTCAACATGGAAACTGGGGTCTGAAATCAGTGCCTTTTGCTTGTTCTATGGGCATTCTACCCCTTAAGCCATTCCACCAGCCCTTTTTGCATCGATTATTTTTGACATAGGGTATTTTTAACTGGGCAGCATGTACTGTCATCTTCCTGTCTGTGCCTCCCTGATGCTAGGATGACAGCTATGTCTGGCCATTGGTCAAGACGGTGTCTTATGAACTCTTCTCTCTCTTATAAGACTGGCCTTGTATAACGATAACCGCAATCTTCACCTCGAAAGTATCTATGACTATAGGTTGACACACTGCATCCAGCTACCTTTCATACTTAATTTATTAAAAGAATTTATTCAAAGACATTCAGTTTTCTGCCTCTTGAAAATAATCAACATGTTTGTTCCTTTGTTTATAAGATGTAACTGAAAGCATAAAAAGCTCTAGCCTAATTCACTTGCTTCATCATTAAACCTTCAAAAACACAATGAAATTTTGAATATAATTCATATTACATACAAAATTAGAGACACATACAATCAAAATAACTGTAAGTATAAAAGAAGGGAGTATGAGCATGAAGGGAAAAGACTGTCATTAGTAAACACTTTCTTATAGACTAAGATATAGTGTTTTCATCTATTTATATATTGATAACAGCTACATAATTTGAGTTTTCTTATTCACACTTTAGAAATAGCAAGAAGAGATGAAAGGAATTGCTTAAGTGTTGTATCCCAGTCACCAAGGTAGGACTCTAACCCATGGCCAGACTAATGGTGTTTTATCCCGAATTCAACAGAGACTCCAAGACATTTAGTTAATTAGGCTAGTATTTTATTATCCGCACGATGTCTGTACCCCACCATGGGGGAAGCGAAGTGCAGCCCTGAGTTTCAGTAGGCCTGAGGTTTTTGTTTTGTTTTGCTTTTGTTGTTGTTGTTTCTTTTTATTGGGGGGGGGGGGTCAGTCATGGGCCTTGGACTCAGGGCCTGAGCACTGTCCCTGGCTTCTTTTTGCTCAAAGAAAGCACTCTGCCACTTGAGCCACAGTGCCACGTCTGGCCATTTTCTATATATGTGGTGCTGGGGAATCGAATCCAGGGCTTCATGTATATGAGGCAAGCACTCTTGCCACTAGGCTATATTCCCAGCCCTAGGCCTGAGTTTTGAAAGGCAAAAACCACACACAGATGATTGAGCAAGTTAGATAAAGCAAGCAGACATACAGAAGCAGAACTGGTAGTTAATGATTAAAGACAATTATAATTCTGGCAAATAAGGTAATATTGACCACAACACATTCCAGATATTCCTTTTTGGATCTAAGACCACATTCCAGGTTTTTGTACTCTTCTGAGTTTCACTCCTATCCACCAAATAGTAACGTGGTATGCAATTCCCTAGATTACTCCAGGTCTCTATTTCTGGAATTTCCCCATCCCTATCAGGGCCTTTTGAGGGGTGTCATCATAGTCTGGATGTTACATCAAGTGCCTAGTGCTGTCACCTTGGAGACTATACCACTAGATATGGGAGATCCATCAATCCTGATGTGCAAAAGAAAACAACATATTACTCAATGTGAGGCCCATCCTAGTAGCCTTAAAAATTCAATGATAAAATTCTGGTATGAATTATAAACATTTAGAAGTACAGACATGTAGAGTACACAATACACTAAATTAGTGTTTTAAACAAGATAAAGACAGCCAAACATTGAACAGCACAGTGAAACAGCAAAAGGAAACCAGTCAAGAAGCTGTCTTGAAACCAGGCTCTTAGTGAGAGTGAAGAAGAAAACTCTATTATCTGTGATAAAACAAAGGTCATCTCCATTGCCTCAGCCATTTTCATAAGAAAAGAAGTATTCTAGCCTTCAAGGTTTTGTATCCTAGAACTGAAGCCCAATATCTTATCCTTTCTTCCTACAACCACAGTGGTAGAATAAACGGTTGAAACAGAGCTGAATCTCTGTGATCAGAGATGTCAAGGTTCTATCAGAGGTAAGAGGTTCTGTCAGTTAAGATTACATTCTTGATGATTATCTATTGAATAAGAGTCTTGAGATTAGGAAAGATTTCTAAAACAGTGTGTGATTCCTGTCTGAAAAAGCCTCTGACAGATGCTTGCCCAGCCTGTGCTTTAAGCTTTGGTTCAGACTCTATGGCGAGGTAATTCACATAGTGTGAATGCTATCTCATGTTTAGAGTTCCTATGGTTACCACCATTAATCACATGCAGTAACTCTAATCACTTTCCTATTCAAATATTTGTAGATTGCCATAACATCCTTAAATAGTTTTTGTACTGTGTTTGTTTTGCATTCCCGGGGATGGAACTAAGAGAAGGTTGCTGTAGAAAAGAGAGGAATATACTAGAGGGGGAATAAAATAAGCCAATTAGTACAAGCTCTGGCTTTGCTTTAAAAAAAAGTTTCAGATTTTTCTCATTATGCAGTAATTACTATGCTATGTGCTTATAGCTCTTTGATTTTCATAAAATATATTCATAAATGCTTTCATTATTCCCAGTATTTTAATAACCCCTACATGAAAGAGCTTAAAGTCTAGGAAACTAGATAAGCCAACAATCCACAGTTTTAAGTATGAATTTGATAATTCCTTCAACTATACACAGGATATTTTTGTATGCCTTTATTCTGGACAAGGTTTGCAGTGTTATTTTCTTTATTCCAGTGTAGTGTCCACAATTAAGTAGCTTGTCATATATAATCAAACAAGAGCCAGAGCTTGAAAGGTTAAATGCGCATGTAGGAAAAAGGTCAAGCTAAAAATGAAACATTTGTACAAGTAGTAGCAAATATTAAAGAAGAAGAGCCAACTGTTTCAGGTGTAAAGGGAGAGAAACAAGAACATCCCAGAGAATAATAATCCTTAATGCACTTTTCTATGCTTCTGTAGTTTTCGATACTCTCCCCTCATTCCATTTTTTTTTTGTTTAGAAAACAGCATGAACTCAAATAACAGGTAAGAAATGAAGCTTTAAACCTTCGGAGTTGCAGATAAATCTCCTCACTTCAAGTCTAATGTCCTTTCTATCACACCACATGTTTTCCTGAATATCACAGGATATAATGAGAAGCAACAGAAATCATGGGTTGGGCCAGAGTATAGCCAAATATACTGAGTTGCCACACATGAGAGATTTCCTAAGATTCAGACCTTTTAGTATTGGAAACCAAAATGTGTGGCCACGTTAATAATCTTCGATGCTGTTTTGATTTCTATTCAATGATCAAACCACAACAGACAGGAAAAATTTAGGTAATCATCATTATTGCATGCCAATGAGATACATCTAGAAAAAATGCACTAATAACTTGGAGAGAAACAACCTTAATGCATAGACAATTAAAACAACAATCAAATCATTGACTAATCTTAACATCACACAAACATGGGTTTTCTAGTTATTGTTACCACTTGATACAATTCAAAAATATTAAATAGAATTTAATGAAAACTTAAGATCATGTAAAGTCAGTAAGTAGGCAGGGAGATATGAAAGATTATGTCAAACATCACAGTAAAGATTCAATTGGACAAATCCAAATAGTGAAATACTTGAAAGACCATGTGGTCTGTTACTTCAACAAATAAGTGGAGGGAACCAAAAAGAAGCACCACACCCACTAAATGTTTTAAATCTTGTTTGAATCCCAAATAGAATAAAT
Source organism: Perognathus longimembris pacificus (assembly GCF_023159225.1). Lineage (NCBI taxonomy): Eukaryota > Metazoa > Chordata > Mammalia > Rodentia > Heteromyidae > Perognathus > Perognathus longimembris. The sequence continues at coordinate 123,777,638 of NC_063162.1, forward strand.
TCAGCTTTAAGGAGATTTTTTTAGTTTACTGTAGAAATTTCTCATTATGAAATTATTTATTTACATTATTATTAATGGTATATAGAGAGAACATAATGATATGCTATGCCACTAAGGCAAAGAAACAGAATTGTTTCATTAGTTGTGGCTTGGATAATGGGAAAATGGAAAATCCAATACCTAGAGGTACAAAATCCATGTTTAAAGCCCCACTCACACAGATGAATACAAAGTTTGTTTATACGTAAGCAGGTACACGTGTGATTCTATCAGCTTAGAATATTTTAAGTATTTAACATATTCATAATGGGCATCTCCATGCTTAAAATTCAAAATAATTATTAATTTTCCATGCGTGTACCTATGTAACTTATCACAGTTCAACAATGTACATATTTTTGCTTTATACTCATAGGAAACATAAAACCTAATGTTCAAAAAATAAATTAATGGGCAAATTTAAAATATTATAGCTTCCAGATAAGGAAAGCTAGATAAATGTGCCATAACTGGATGTAGGAATGGTATATTTATTTTCAAGACAAATTTAAAGTAACAAGAGATAATCTGGGGAAAAAAAAAACTTTTTGAAGTAACAGATGCAATGAAAGATTCAAAGGTATGGGAAAAACTCTGAACCAGCTGCTCCACAATGCGGTTTCCACTCTGGGTACTGATATTTCATCAACACTGGAAATATCTCCTGGTAGTCTATTTAAATACAGTGAGCACAGGTGCCAAAGCAACAAACATACTGTATCCATAACAGGAAAAACTCACTCTCTGTATATAAATCTATGAAGAGTTAAAACTTCCGAACTGCCCTCTATGAGCAATGTCCTTGGGAACACTGTTTACAAGTGTGTAAAACTGTGGGGCTTCTACCTCCATTAAATAATCCTTCTGAGTTCTGTTCTACTTAACTTAAATAATTTATTCAGTTATCTATTCCAGTCTCTGACCAAAAAGAAACACTTTGTCGCTAGTGTATTCTTCTTTCCCTGAAGGACAGGAGTGAACAATACAACTTTTAAGACAATGTCTCCTGGTCATCTTTTGTGATTGGATTTTTTAAAAAAATAAAATCATTCCTTGTATCTTCTTTGCCAGTAGGTAAGGAATAAATATCTCTTACCATGCCAAATAGCTATATCCTAACACCTTGCACAACACTGAGTACATATCCAAGGCTCAATAAGAAAAAGCAGTGGAAAGAAGTTAAAAAACAACTCATAAGAACAAAACCTCAGGAAAGGCAAGTGCATGGCATACAGTAAAAAACTTTATGGGGACAATTAAATGAAAATGTATGCTACAGTTAAAATTTTTATGTGGAACATTTCATATTGGAGAGGACTAATTTAGGCTGCAGAATGATTACAATAATTTATTTTCTTTTCTTTCCTTCTTTTCCTTTTAGCAGTATTAGGGATTAAACCCATGGTCTCACATACACACACTCTACTACTGAACTCTACTTCTAGACCTAGATTTCTATCACAAAGGTCATTTTGGATCCTCATATTCAAGCTTACAATCTCAGAAGTAATAAGGAAAATTGGTCTTATTGTCTACTCAGTCATATGATGGCTTTGGGATCCAAAAGAAAAAGGTAAAGTATTATTTTTCATGTATTTTTAATCAAACCATCAAAACTATTTTTCAATTAATATAAATAAATGAAATAACTCAAACATGCTTTAACAGAGCATGTTTCATAAGGATACTATGTTATATAACCATTTAAAAAGACTTCCTGTACTTTAGCAAAAATGAGTCATAAACAATAAGAAATAGAACAATCTGGTACCTTGAACTTGGGCTGAACTATCCACCAACACTTGTGAGGAGTTATTAACAAAATTCCTATGTTAATATCTCATTTTACATTTGTTGCTATAAAGAAGATTCTGAGTTAAAAAATAAGCAAAATGTATTCAGTAAGGAACATGTGTATCCCAAGAACTTTGCAAAGAATAATACTTGGGAATTTTTTAAAGTTTATCTCATGATTAAGTAATGCCTGAATAACTCTAAAAGCAGCAGATGTTAAAAAAATTCTTCTTCTAACAAGACATAGCATATAAGGCTTTATTCCCCTAAAAGCAAGGATAAGGACAGTTACAAAAGATATTTTGTTAGACACAAAATTATCATCATATAAATTAAATTAGTTCCTGTCCAAAGAGCTCTTAAACACCAAATAAGACAGTTCCAACACATGAACACTAACCCTGCTTTGTAGCATCTTTTAAAATTTCATTACATGTAATAGTACTGAAATAAAGTATTTACACCCATCCTGTACTAATTTCCTCTCTTTTGTTTATTTCATTTATTTTCCTTAATGTTTGTTGGAGGAGGGTACCCTCAGTCATTTAACTCAATAAAACTTCTATAACTAAAACTTCTATAAATTAACTTCTATAGGCTAAAACGTGAAACACTGACAAATTTGAAAAATACTTCTTAACTACATCTTCTACTTAAATTATCTTCAAAATCCCCTAAACATTAGAAGTTTTTCTATTGTGTGTAAAACCAAAACCTACGTATCAAGAAAAAAGAGCATTTGGGGACGTCTGGTTTATGACAAATATCTTTCCACCTTGTGAATACAACTGCATTAAAGTCAGCCTCCGCTATGGCAGAATGCTATGTAGCTTTCAAAGTATCTGGGTTTTAACTGTCCTAGTTTTGCTGATCAAAGGGGAAATTGGATTATAGATGTTGCAAGAAAAAACAAAGGACCCAAGATTGTAATAGTATTGAAGAACAACGTAATTTAGAAGAGCCTCCCTGCCTGGGAGGGAGTGAGGGAAGGGAAGGACAGCCGTAGCAGAGGCAGAGGGCCTGAGGTCAGAACATCTCTAATGAACACCTCCTCCTACTCAAGAGTAATGAAGAAGAAAAATGCGTCCTCAGGATTGTCGGCCCTCCTCTAGATCTCACTGAATGCACCCTATATTTATGCTTAAGAACCATGAAAGCATTGATATAGGAAAAATGTCATCGGAGAACTTTACAAAGGGGCATATATGTCAATGTAGATGAAAGATCTAAATATCATGCTCTACTTGTGATGGTAGAGTCAAGTAGATATTTAAAACAACAATTTAGACAGAAATCACTGTCCAGTAAAAGTTATAGTTTTATTTTGTTAGGAAGTTAATGGATATAATTCTGACTTTAGTCATTTTGTAACTATATCTCAACAAAAACAATTACTTTAGAGTGCTTAGAAAGAAACTAAGTATCCACACAGTCTTCTTAGTAATCTTCAAAACATCTAGACATAGTTATTTTATTAAGGAAGACTAATCAAATGTAAAACTATTCTTCCTATCTTAAAGACTTTAAATATTAATTTAATGCATTAAGCTTTCCAAATTAAGAATGTCTTGGATCTTTTAAATGACAACCTTTCATCTGCTTAGAATGTTTTAAAAGCATAGTAACAAATTCCTAAACCTCAAATTTATTCATGGCTTACTTATCTGAAATGAGAAAAGAAGTGACTAATGATAGAGGTGTGTTTTCAAAAGGTTTAAGCAGAATAAATTTGAGAAAATACAATTTATATGTTTCTGTCTTCATGCTTTCTCATTAACAATAAAATTTACAGGAACTGAAAGTACATCAAAACCTGTCCCTGATTAGACCAAGAAGAACAGATCTCAGTTCTATCTTGTTGCTCACTAACTGGACAAGTTACATCATCCACTTTAATTAGGTGATGGAATTTGAACATCGGTCTGGTTTGTTTTTTTTTAATTTTTTTTTTAGTCTGTGTTTTATTATTACTATCTGTAGCTCTCGCATGACAACAAAAGAAAGCTGGGAGAAAATGAATTGCTAAAATAAGGGCCAACTTTTCTTGCTTACATATGTCTGTAAATTCAGCCAGCAGATAATGAGTAGCATAAATGAGGTGAATTTTCTGAAAGTAGATTACACATAGGTGTGTAAATATCACAGTAGAATTAACTTTGTAGAATTAGAATACATACTGATTAGAATACTCATAATTCTAATGTAGTCTAATTTAATCTTTCAGGACACATGAATGCTGCTTCACATCAAATCACAGGAATGAAAGTAACTTCACTTTAGCTGCAGAATCCTGTGGTGATTAATACTAAATGATGTTCAATACCACCATTTTAATCTAAATTATGTGACATTTATAACAGTGACTTTATACTTGAAAGGATGCTGGGTTTAGCATTTCCTTAGAAAGATTTATTTTATTGAAGAAATATACATGTCTTTTAAATAAAAATATGGAAGCAAGAACTGTTAATTTAGTATGAGCTCTTAGATAACTTACATTAAATTAGTTATTAACTTTAAAAATCTCTATCGGGCACTGGTGACTCATGTATAACTGGAGGATGAGAGCTCAAGGATCATAGTTTGAAGCTACTCTGGTCAGCAGAGACTTTATCTCTGAAATAACCAGGAGGACACATTGCTCAAGTTGTTGAGCAACAGCCAAGCAAGCACATGGCTCTGAATTCAAACTCTGGCACTACCAGCTCCCCACCCCACCAAAAAATATCTTTATCTTTTTGTGGAGTTAGCAGTAAATTAGAAGAACCACAAAATAGTATTTACCAAATCCTTCATTCCTTATGAATTAGGAATAGCAATCTCATCTCAAATGAGATGTCCTTTTCTCCCTCACAGGAAAGGAGAATTTGTCTAGATAATAGTGAGAGTTCATCACAGAGGATTTTGTTTTGTAGTAAAAGCAAGAAGGCATGAATAGTGCAAACATATTTAATTATTGAGGGGTCTCCTCAGGGCCTGTAAGACTCAGGCTTGAGGAAAGCAATCTTGTAAAACTAATGCTATACATGAATTCCATTCAATGTTAGTGGATTTAAATTGATAGTGTGTGTGTGTGTGTGTGTGTGTGTGTGTGTGTGTGTGTGAAAATACTCTATCCCCCTCCTATTATTAGCTTTGAAATTTTGTAAGATATATTGACTCATTCTTCAGACAAATTTGGTGGGATAAGGGAGAGATAAAACTACAATTGTCCAACACAAGAATTAAAAAAACATGTAAATATTGAGTTAATGATGGAATATCAAAGAGATAATCAGAGAGCGCCTGTATACAGGTGCTTGTGAAAGGTGAGTTCACACTGGTAAGGCACTACTTTCTTCTCTATCAAGCACTATACCAGATTCATTCAGAACTACAAATTCAGCTTCCCCTCAATTCTATGACCTTGTGAAATAGTTTCTAGAAACAGATTTAAACCTCTGGGTAAGGTTTGTACCAGCTTCATCTTCTCTATATTGATTCCAGGCTCTCATATCAAAAATACACTAGAGATATACAGAGGGATTATGGAGGGGCTCTCTTTCAGTAGATGAAACTTAGTTTTCCTTCTCTGTAATTTGCTGTCTGTGAAAGATTCTTTTAGAACTGTGCTGTTTAAGTCAGAATTTTCTATAGAAATAAAAGCATTAGGGAAGGAAAGAGGGTGTGGGTGACAGAGGGAGAGATGGAGGTGGGGGAGGGTACTAGGTGCACACATACTTCTCAGGAATTGGCACACTTGATTATGAAAGGTGAGAGGTCCCATGGCATGCCATCTTTAAACTGGCAACTCAAAAGGGCTGATAGTGGAATTCAAGTTCAAATCCTGAGATCTTGATGACCTAATAATGATGTAAAACTCAACTTCAGAGGTCGAAGATTAATATTCCAGCTCTCACAACAGAAAGGCAACCAATCAACAAACAGCTCAACAGGGTTCGATGATTTCTTTTTATTCCACTATTTTTGTTGTTCTCTTCAGTCTGCCAAGTTGATGCTTACCTAAATTGAGGAGAGCAAACTAATTTACTGAGTTCACCGATTCAAACGTTTTTTCATCCAAAACCAACCACACAAACACACTCTAAAATAGTATTTAGTCATCAAATATGTTAGTGTGATATTCTACTCCTGTTATTTAGAAGGGATCTTAGAATGAAGATTTTCAGTGTTGGTAGGTTTTGATGCTTTATTGCTATTCAAAATGTTTTTCTGGGAATAAAAATGTGTACTGTCTACTAAACATTAGTTAAATATTTTGAAAACCCTACCAAGTGGATTATAATGCACATTCACTGAAAATCCTGGTAAATTTCCATTGGAAAGAAAATCATCTTGTACTTGAAGATATTAAATGAATACCCAATACTTATCTTGTTGGAAGGACTATCTAAGACAAATTATAGATGTCAGAAATTTAAAAAAATTAAATTTGTCTTAAAATCTCAACAAAAAGTGAGGCATATGGAAGCAATGAAGTCACTGAATCATAATTTTCTTCACTTTCAAGAGTAATAAATATGCCAGAAAAGGAGGGCAGATATCAGAATGAAATGTCACCAAAGATAAGAACTGTTTTATAGGACAAGGTTGTCTTGTCTATTACTGATGACATGATAGTGGATATTAGCCTTAACATTAAATAGATTTTAAAATGACATTGCTTGTAAGATGAAATCTTCTGAACATTTTTGTGTGAAATGTGTTAATAAAAAGTGAAAACTTCATGGTCTTCCTTTTAGTTGTTTTTGCTTTTTGAGATAAGATTTGTAGGTAGCCCAAAGTTGGCCTCAACTTCAGCCTCGTCTGGCCTTAAATTCTAGAGTGCTAAGATTATAGGCCTGCACCACCCCTGAATCTATTCTTTCCTTGTTTCTTTCCTATATAAAAATGTTAGTTAGACCTTCATATTACTATACTATTTGTTTTAAATAGTTACTGAAAAAAAGAATAATGTCCTCTTTATATATCCTATGGTTTATTTTTTTCTGTTCTAAATTTTGTCCCTGTACCAGAAACATACATTTATTTATCTTAAAGGGGTGAAGGAAGTGAATGTAATAAAACAGATAAGATTAAAGCAATATTTTATTACTTTAAGTTTATTTTCTCATTTTTCAAGGTCAAATGCAACAGGCAAACAAGCTTCAAGTTAAATATAAAAAAATGCAACAAACCAATAACATAATTCTCTTAAGGCATAGAAATTGCCATAGAGTTTTCATATTTTAATGGAAAAAATAAATCTAACATGAGCATGATTTACAAAATGCTTCCACAAACAATATTCAGTAAATTATTCTATCCAACCTCACATTCATCACAAGGCATAGCTATTTTCTTACGCATATTTAAATGCCACTTTAGAAAGGAATCCTATCTTCCAAACTCCCATTTTTGTCAGGTTTCAATTCATCAATGCTGTACATCTCATTTAAGGATACTGTATTTGAAGTATATATGATTCTCTGTGACTGAATAAGTGGATTAATTTATTTTGCTTCTAATTTTTAAAATGTAATTTGGCATTTTTTCCAATTGAATTAATAAAAATTCTTAAATTACCTCACCTAGTTCCTCAATTTAGTGTTATTTTGGTAAAATAAACATTTAAGTAAAATTCTCATACTTGTACAGATTTCTATGTCCCCTAAAATGTTACTAGAAATTCTTGTCAAAAAAAAACAATTTAAAGTATTTAAATATTTATTTATATTCTGCTATGCAAGAGTTATTCAGTTTATGTGAGAGCAAATTAATTCTGTTCTACCCTATTCCTCAGTGATTTTCTTAGCATTAAACTTTCAACACTTAGGTAATTAATTGGTTTTCTTTATAGGAAAGCTACTATTAAAGAAATTAGTTTCAGAGGAAATTATAGGCAGTGAAACTGATGGTCAAAACTATTCAGCAATACAAAACTTTCACCTCATGAAAAAGTTCCTAAATTTAGTTTATTAATGCTGCCTATATTGCAGCCTTGAGGTGAGTAACTAGCAGTATTGAAGTCATGAACCTAACATACTCAGTATGAGTGTGAGGCTGCCTGAAGGCAGGTTTGTTATTGAAACATTAGTTCTCAGCACTGTATTATTGGGTAGGGAGGTAGTAAACTCATAATTAAGAAGTTAAAATAAACTTTTACTATTTGTGCTTAATGAGGACATCAGCTATAGCCCAGTAGTATAGTAATGCTTTTATAAGGTATTTTTTTATTATATAAAGTCATTCACAGAAGGAGGTTTTTATAGTGAATTTTTAAAATAGGGAATTAGAATCAGTTTACTTGGACAGGCTAGTTTTGTGAATCAATACTAGAGGACAAATCAGGTTATTTTCATTCTACTTTAAACAGAATTTTATTGGTATACCATATATATGTACATATACATATATTCAAATTTTTCCTGATACCATATTCTCAGTCATCATAGGAGCAAGCTAGTTCATCGATAAAACCCAGTAAATACTATTATGTAATTAATAATTTAGGGTCTGCCTTTAAAAGATATCTAGTATGGAAAATACATTATTAGTCCATTTGCTTTAAAAGTAGGACATACTCATGACACTTGAGAGCAATAATATTGAGGAATGAGTCTTTTGGATTGCACAACAAAACATAAACAATATTTGGGGGAAAATTAAATGTAAGCATTTACATACACACTGAGTCATTAGATCTCAAGACTTTGAGAATATTGTAATGAAATACTCTAATATCAGGTGGATTCTAGACAAGTTAGAACTTCATCCCAGTTTCCATGCCCATGAAAATTCCTACAAGGCTTACTCTGTAGTTGTACTCATTTACATATTGGCAACAAGACATTAAAAATCAGGCCAACTACATTATGACTCATCTTCCTATCCTCTAACAACTTTTCTCTATCTTAACATTCCAGGCTTCTTACCACATCTCCTGTTTGCATGTACTAGATCTTCTACCCAGTGTCGTGCATTAATTGTGACACCCTTCACCTCTCTTCTAAATACACCTGTGCCCTAACCCTTGGGATTTGAAAATATGGCACTTGTTTTGAAAGAGGAGTTTCTCTTGCAGATTCAATTACAGGTCTCAAATGAGCTCATCCTGGATTTAATAGAAGCTCCAAATCCAGTGATAGTTTTCTTATAAGAAAAAGACAATGGGAGACTCAGGACAGTGGGATACTCAGAGAGAAGATAATGTGAAGATAGAGGGTGAGAAAGACATGATGTATCTACAAATCAAGGAGCATCAAGAATTGCTGGTTAACACTTAAGGGAACATAGCTTGCATGGTTTCCTTCATTTGTTGTAAGTAGAAAGTATCTATAAATCTACAAGTAAACAGACTGAATGGTAAAATACAAAAAAATACACTTGGACACAGAAATTATATAAGTTTCTAGACATTCACATAGTGAGACTCAAGGAGGATATTCCTAGAAGAGGGTCACAAAGGCTCAATAAAATAAAACAGGTTCATGCTCCAAGAAATGGAAACGAGGTTGTATGTTATTTTCCTTTTTGTTTTCCTCTATTATGCTGTTTTTGCTTTTTGTACTTTTTGTCTTACAGAAATGGTGGAACAAAGGATGAATAAATGCAACAGTGATACTCATTAGACAGTATATTGAAAATGAACTATTCAACTTTTGGGAGACTGGGTCAGGAGGAAAAAACTGGGAGAAAATGAGGAAGAAGTGACCCTTTTCCAAAAGAATCGTAGCTGGGCACCAGTGGCTCACACTTATAATCTTAGCTACTCAGGAGGCTTAGATCTGAGGATTGTCATTCAATGCCAGCCTGGACAGAAAAGTCCCCGGGGGACTCTTATGCCCAATTAACCACTCAAAAGTCAGAAGTGACACTGTGCCTCAAAGTGGTCAAGTACTACCTTTGAGCAAAAGAGCTCAGGGACAGTGCCCAAGCCCTGAGTTCAAGTCCCATGACCAACACAAAATAAACAAAGAAATGTATTAATTATATGACTTGTGGAACTGTCACTCCTCTGTCTATTACCTTTACAATAATGATAATAAAGAGAAAAAAGAAAAATAAAGGATTTTTGGCTATAACCAGTGTCCACCAAAATATATGGACCTGATTCTCTTATAGATTCCAGAAGGAAACAACCCTGCTGACACCATGACTTTGGATGGCTGCCTTCAGAAATGGGTGGTCTTTTTAGACATCAAGTTTATGTTTTAAAGCAGCCTACAGAAATTATTCTACATTCTGGAATAATTCTCTCCTGGACAAGGTGGCCCTTGCTTCAGGTCTGTAAGGGCCTCCTCTTCATCAATGTATCTATAGACAGATGTTCTTTACCCTTGAGAATTTTTCACTTTTGTTTCATTTGTCACAACTTATATTTTCATATTCTTCTTTTGTTGCCTGAAATCTATATAACTAGACATGTTCTCTAAAGGATCTTTTCTTTCATCTTTTCGTTAGTTTATCTGGAAACTCCTAAATGCTAGGCATGATTTGGACTTCAAAGTTATTGAATACATAAATGTACTAAAGAATGGATAATTTTCTTATGAAATCTAACCCATTTGTCAGTTAATAAAATAAAACAGGAGGCATCCAGGAAAACAGCGGAGTAGCAACAGGGAAATAACCCTTGTTGTCTTTGATCAAATGGAGATTTAGGGTCCCAGCATGCACTTCACCTCAAGAAAGCCACACCAATTTCACTACAAACAGACAGCGACATGCTCTAGCAAAGCATGTGCTCAAGGACAGAACTCAGTGAAGAGGCACAGCATAGAGAGGTAACTGATGCTGCGGGGCTGTACTGATCATGTCCAGCACGACCCAAAGCGCCTGAACTAGATCCCCCACCCGAGAAGGGGCACAATTGGACAGGGCAAAAAAAGCAAACATTTCACACTCCTTTTTCAGCCTACCCGGAAAAGATCACTGGAACACAGCCCTGCCCCTGATCCAGAGAACTACAAATCCCAGCACTCCCCAAAACTCCTAACTGTGGACAGCAATGCCCTTTGGAGTTGCACATAGCCTGGGAACACGATACCAGGTACTATGTCCACCCCCAGACAAGGAAAGACCGTGGAAGACTGTCAAATTTGCCCAAACCAGTCTGTATAGCAGGAAAAATCTCCAGAAGTAACCTGAGTCACTTTACAACTCTGAACTACGGAACTTTCTCCAGTAGTGAGGTCTTACCTTTACTAACTTATATATGTACTGTGCAGGAAATATTTTTGTGTGCGTGTGCCATCCTGGAGCTTGAAGTCAAGGTCTGGACACTGTCCCTGAGCTGTTTTACTCAAAGCTAGCACTGTACCACTTGAGCCACAGCTCTACTTCTGGCTTTTTGATGGTTAATTTGGAGAAAAAATTCTCCCAGACTTTCCTGCTCACCTCAGTTTACAGAGCAGCTAAGATTATGAAGTAAGGAGGTCAGGTCTGGTCAGTGGCCACCTTGGCCACATAGTGAATTGCAGGGTCTGGCATCCTATCTACATGGTAGAGGAAGGGAAAAGTAACCCCCAGGTTATGGGCATGCCTGAATTCCTAGAGGAAGGGACGTGCCACCCCAGGTGATGGGTGTGCCAGAATCCTTGGATACAGGGGTGGCACTTGGCCTATAGGTTACTGAGACTGTCATTTCACTGCCTGGGACTGGAAGCTTCCTGTGACCCTGCCCCCTGACCATTAAGCCATGTCACATGTCTCTGTGTTCCTGTCCTGTGTCCTGTCTCTGGTCTGCATGGCGTCCCACTTCAGCTCTCATTGGAGCTGAATTTGTTGGTTGGTATTATTTTTCTTCTTTCTTCCCTCTCTGGCCTTTATGGTTCTGTTTCCTAACTGTGTTAAGTTTATTTGCTGGCTTCAGGCCTTTGTAACAACTGGCTGGCTACAGAGTGCTAGCATTCTAATAAAGACTCAAAGATTTGATCCTTCAAAATGTGGCTTCTCTGATAATTTCCCTTACCACAATTCCAGATGTGAACAATCAGTAGTGCCTGGCTGTAAAAATACTATTTTACATGTAAACACATTTTGTTCTATTTTATGCAAAAAGGAATCTAACTTTGGTCACTGTTCTATGTAAACTTTAATTGCTTTACAAACCTATTTCCTATTGTTTACCATCCCTTAGAACAAATTATCCATAAAAATAGAGGATGTATATTATGCTTTAAGATTATTTCTATAAAAAAATCTTTAAATCAAGAATCCAGAACTTTCTCCATTACTTAGATTAATTTTTCAGATCTCCTTCACACCCTAGCAATGTGAAGGTAGTAACTCAAATGTCAGTAGTAGCTAGCATAAGGACATGAAGAACCATAATAATTTGCTATTATAACTGACAGGTCAGGAATCATCTACTATCACACACTAAGCAATTACAAATAAGACCTAGAACTCACTTTATAAATTCTTCAATTTAGGAAGTACGACATATTTTTCTTTTGATTCTTGGTGCTTTTAGTACAGAGGCTGGCACATAACATTGTAGGTAACTGATTCACTCAACTGGATCATGGTTCATGTAGAACAGTGGAGGCATAAGATGCAATTGCCCTTGAGCAATTACCCTTGAGCAGTATCATAAGATCACTTTCCTTCCCATTCCAAGCTCCTTGGAAAGAAGATAGAATCCAGTAACTAGACTACGGGATAGTTGATTTGGTAAGATAAAAACAGTTAACAAAGAAAAGGATATTTGATGATGACAATATCCAGACAATAGAAAAAGAATAAAACACTGACAAAAATACCGATAAGGCTGAAAGGAAAAGAACACACAACAATGCTAAGTCCTGAGTCTAGGTGAGAATCACAAGTGTGGAAACACATTAGTGGGAGATTAGGTCTAAATTAGCAAGTGTCAGATATACTAGGAAAACATATCTTGTGTTTGAATAATTGTATTTATTTGTGAAAATATTCTTTCTTTGAAGATAGCAACCAGGAGTGTTTGTCTACTACAAAAGGCTAAAAAGACATTTATTATAAAAGAACAGCTCAGTATTTGAAGTAGAATTCTGTAAAATCTTAAGAAAATGTTGCACTTAGTAGATATTTCTAAAAGCATGAATAATATTTTTCATTTATGGAAATATTCATTCTTTGTAGGCAGCAGCAATGACTGCTTTTACATTACATTTTCCAGCATTGAACAGAAATATCCCTTCTTCAATGACTTAAATATCTCATGTCTGTAAACATAACATGTATTTCTCAGAGGACATACATTGTAGACATTCTGAGCTACATTTTGTGCATTCTTATTATAAATTCTCCTTTCATAATAAATAAAACATCCATAATTTTAGTGCTGGATTATTTGATCTTGAATCTTTGAAAAATAGAAGGAAAATGAATTTTTTATAAAGACATCTGGAACATTTCTGTTTGGCATAGGGCATAAAGCCTGTACTGAGTTGAGTTAAAATGAAGAAAGTAACATCTTAAAGGTTATATGACTCCTGGATTACCACTTTAAGGACACTATTGGACAAATTGTTGTGTGAGAATTGTTTGGTAAATTGAATTTCATATCCATCTCTCCTACTGTTTCAGAAGAAATTTAAGAATTAGAGAGAGCCAAAGAGGCATAGCCCTTTCCATTGTGTGTTAATACAAGATAATTTTTCCATAGCCCCTGGCAAGGAAAGGGGATGCGCTTCTGTTATAATAAGGCAAGAGTTATTAGTTATTTGTTTCTTACAAATAAGGTCAAAGTTATGTTAATAGAAAGAATATGAATTTCTCACAGAGACCAGATGGGGACCAATAGAAATAAATGAATTGTCACAGTGGGAGGTCTGTGTGCTTTCAGAAACATGGGTGGAAATAAGCTCCAACCTGGAATGGAAGATTTTGCCCAACTCCATCCTTCATTTCCTTTCTCCAAATGGGAGTGTCTGAGTTACATGTCTGTAATAAAGCCAGAAGAAACAGTAATCCTAAAACATTCTTTCTTCCCTCAACTGGAAATCATCATTGGAGAAAAGCTGAAAAGCTTGAAAAGATGTCCTACGCTGCAAAATTGGGAAGACACAAGGGTATTTGGCGACAGAAGGGTTGGAAAATCTTCAGTGTTAGTGTACAAAAGGATTATAAAGAAAAAGGAAATAGGGCTGGGAATATGGCCTAGTGGCAAGAGTGCCTGCCTCGTATACATGAGGCCCTGGGTTCAATTCCCCAGTACCACATATACAGAAAACGGCCAGAAGTGGTGCTGTGGCTCAAGTGGCAGAGTGCTAGCCTTGAGCAAAAAGAAGCCAGGGACAGTGCTCAAGCCCTGAGTCCAAGCCCCAGGACTGGCCAAAAAAAAAAAAACCAAAAAAAAAAAAAAACCAAAAAAAAAAAAAAGAAAAAGGAAATAAGCTAAAGACTGAAAGAAACGAGCAGAAAATGGAGAATTGCAATGTAAAATATTGGTGTGTGACACCGGTCCACTCCATGTCTACTTGAAGATATTGAGTGTGTGTAATAAGATGTAGTTGGGTAGCTAAGCTAAGCCCTCTCTACCTCTACAATGCTGTACAGGTGAGCGCTGAGTCAACGGCTTGAAAGCTAGAGTGAAGTTCTTAATTTTTTTTTTTTTAATTTCTAGTACAATCACATTGGAAACAGCTCGAAGTAAGCTGGAGTGAAGAAAGTTCCTTATGAGCTGGGATGACAATTGAGATTCACCTACAACTGACATCAAGTAAGCTAAAGAGGGTTCAGACCTCACTCACAGTTTCCCCAAATGACTGAAGGTACAGAGAGATACAGATAAATAAGAAAATTAAATAAACTCCACATGGCTTACAAATGATGACCTTTCTTTTGAAATCTCCCTATCACTGATAATCAGATTTCTAAAATGTCTGATAGGACTTGCAAAGGGTATTATTTGCCTAGACATTCCCTCAGAATATCACAGCGACCCTTTTCCATGAAGGAAGATAATCTACATTGAGATAAGTAAGAATATAATGACAAAATCTTAAATTGGAAAGGTTCTTCAGGATGAAGAACAGAGAGTTACTTATTGAGAAGAACTAAGGGAAAGGGAAAGCGTACTACATCATTCTCTAGTTGTCAAGAGGCTACAGTAGATTTAAAATGGTACTTACATGTTGTTCCAATGTGTTATTAATATTCCATGAGAGATTATGCCTAGAGTCAGTTATTACAAAGCAAAGACCTTGGGTGGTGTATTTGCATGCAGTGCACACTTTTAACATCCAATTAATTTAAACAAAAACTAGGAAGAAAAAGAGCATGAAATAGAGAAGAGATGAAAGGGGCATAAAAAGGCTTACAAATTTAAAGTGAGCAACCACTCATAAAATTTCATTCAAGTTGGCAGAGATGTAAGTGAATAATAGAGAAGATACAACCTTTATAATAATAAAACACAAATAAAATTGAGAGTCATTATTATGCCTATACAAAAATATAAGAGACATACACCAAGTATATAGCATATATACACATATTCTTATATAAACAAATATAATTTGTGAAAACATTTTAATATCTCATCACTGAGAAATAATTAGCACAAGTGAAGATTCCTCTGAACACATAAGTTAATCATGAGAGGAAGGTAGCTTAGTGAATAATACAGCCAGGTCTTGACTCTGTGTAGAAGCCATTTCTTTCCTGAAGAAAGTAGATGAGAGAGGTAAAAAAATAATTTTTATAAAAAGGCATATTTAAAATTGAGCTTTAGCTCCAGAATTTCTGTTATAGAAATGGTTTGAAAATCAGCAAAGGTTTTGAAAAGACTGCTTCTAAGTATATAAACCCTAAGGAACAAGAAAGCAATAAACCAAGATCGATTAAATACTATATTCCACTGTTGTAAAGTGAAATTTTACTGCCTCAAAAAAGATTATTTTCCTAGGTGCCACATATAGTAACTTCTGAGCTACACTTACACTCCTTCCCACTTGTGAAGGGCAAAGCTTATATGTAGAACAAAGCAGAAGTAACTCTAATAAACTTACAAAATAGTCTGATGTGTTGTCTCATGGTTTCCCTTGACTTCCCTAGATCTAGGAGGTTGGTATGGAATGAGTCAAATGGTGAGGTGATGTAATTAAGGCAAATAGAAACAATGTTTAAAATGTGGATTTATTTCTTTAGAAGGTCTTTTCTCTTTCCTCTCATTCCCCCCACCCCAAATATCCACCTCAAAATATTTTTATTCATGCCTATATTCTTAGCTATTCAAGAGACTGAGATCTGAGGATCACAGTTTGAAGCCATCCCAGGCAGAAAAGTCTGTGAGACCCTTATCTCAACTACCAAAAAGCTGGCCATAGAACTATGGTGCTAGCCTTGAGCAAAAGCAGCTCTGGGACAGAGTCTGGGCCCTCAATTCAAACCCAGGACTGGCGCGCGCGCGCACACACACACACACACACACACACACACACACACACACACTCCAGGACTGGCACACACACACATGCATACACACACATTTATTCCTCTTATACTAATAGTGTATCTATTTCCTTCATTTCTTCTTTTTTTAATTTTCTCAGTCCTTCATATGTCATCTCAATCTATTTGGAATTACTGTTGGGATAATCACAAAGATTAAGGAAGAATTAGTTACATGGCTTAGAGAAAACACTGTCATGTAATTGATTTCATCATTTTCTCCTATAGGAAGCCACACCATCATAAAATGCTCGAACACCAGTGGCATTCAGTTCCTCTAGCATATAGGTTATTGTAACAATTGCGTTTTGTTTTTGTTTTGGCCAGGCCTGGAGCTTGGACTCAGGGCCTGGGCACTGTCCCTGGCTTCTTTTTGCTCAAGACTAGCACTCTGCTACTTGAGCCATAGCACCACTTCTGGCCGTTTTCTATATATGTGGTGCTGGGGAATTGAACTCAGGGCTTCATGAATACAAGGCAGGCACTCTTGCCACTAGGCCATATTCCCAGCCCAATTGTTCTTAAATACTTCAACATTACATTTTTTTATTATTTTTAAATTTTATTGATAAGATGATGTGCAGAGAGGGTATAGTTACATAATAAGGTAGTGAATACATTTCTTGTCATATTTGTTACACCCTACTTCATTTTTCTTTCCCTTCCCCAGTTCAGATAAGCATATATACAATATCCAGTGTACCAGAATCATATACAGTGACCACAGGGGGTTCGTCAAAGGAAATTCACCTATTACATTAAACATTGACAACAGTAAAATCCTCCTGATTCCATCTCTTGGAGTTCATTTTGCTTAGCCTCATCTTATGTAATCATATATATGTAGTTGTTGAGACCTTTTTATGTTTATTTAGTAATTGTATGGTTTTAGAGAGATGATGTAAAGTCGCTGACCAAAATATATAGAAATATCATTTGAAAAGAAGTTTATTGCTTTACAGACATGATCTCTACTATTCTCCCTTCCCCCTCCAACAACCACATATCAGGGAGACCATGCACCTTTGTCCTCTGTGCTCTAGGCTTGTCTCGCTCAATATTATTCGTTCAAGATCTGACCATTTCCCTGTGAATGCCATTATTTTATCATTTCTTTTTTTTTGCCATTAAGATTACCTTTATTTTAAGTACACATTAAACAAGAGATTGATTATCTAAAATCAAATGTAACACTTTTGAAAGAGACATATTCTAAAATAACTGATTTCAATGACAAATTAAAAATTTACTGAGTAGTCTGATTTCTAAGTTTATCTTGCTGTTAATTTCATTAAACATATTGACTATTTCTACATTACATTTTAATGAAAATATTTTAAAATCTATTTTGTAAGTATATAAAGTATAATAAAATTTCTGAAGTACAAATTAAAGCATTTGCATCAACACATATGATGTACAAAATTTAATAAAACAACTACTTAAAAATGAAATAAGAAATCTCTATTCCTTCCTCTGGTTCCTCTCTAGGTTTCTTGCTAATCAGATTGTCAGACAAGAAAATATCAAGTTTGAAAAAGGGTGATCATTACCTAGTGGGACATTGCTTATGATTGTTTATGGAAATAGGAGAACAGGAAAAAATCCCTTTTGGATAATTATTCTCAACCTTGACAAGGAACTAATAAAGTATTAATTATGAAATTTAAAATCAAGAAAAGCCAGATCATATTTCTATACATGTTTTTCCATTTATAATATTAAAATTTTATTCAATTTACCAACAATTTTTATAAAAATTTAAGTTTTGACATGCCCCTAGCTGACAATACTCTGTAGCATAATTTTCCAAGAATATATTACTTGAGAAAAATGAGAAACAACAAAGAAAACCTCTTGCAAATGCCATTGCAGTTGAATATTTTACATCTTTACTTATCTTCTCACCACTAATGCAATGTTTCCACAATTTGCCCAGAATTTTTTGTTCTCCTTTGTTTCTAGAGAGCATTTTCTAAATTCATTTTTTGCCTCAAACTAAATACAGAAAGTAGATTGTCCCAGAAGATATACATGTGAATTTGGCCGTTAAGATGGGCGCTTTTGGCTCAAGCCAATAATTTTAGCTACTGAGGAGGCTGAGATCAGAGGATCAAGAGTTGGAGCCAGCCCACGCAGACAAGCCTCTAAAGCTTTAGCTAGCAAAAAGCCAGAACTGGAGGCATGACTCAAGTAGTAGAGTTCCAGACGTGACTGAAAAAGCCAAGGCCCTGAGTTCAAGCCTCAGTATTGGAAAAGTAAAAGGATAATTGGTATTTGAGATTCATATATTCTCTCTAGCAAGCTCAGATAGATGTGTCCCATAGTAGATGATATCTTCTATCTATAAAAGGTATGTTAAGTAAATTTATTTGTTCTGTTACTCTTTCCTCTTTGCTGACATGGAAAGATGGTTTTGTCAGCAGGTTCATCTATTCATAGAGGAGAAAGGTGAGTTACTCCATTTCATTAAATTGTGTTGGGGTAAATACTGGGAAATGGGCTGGGAGATCAGAGTTGCATAAAAGCAGGGAGTGGGAGATCACAGATATTAATCAAATAACAGGATGCATAACGAGAATGAAAGTTTTTCAGAAAAGAATACTGGAAAAAATGAAACAAGCTCCCAAATTATATGAATACCAAAGTCCTGTCTAAGAAATTAAATCACAGAAGCATGCATGTACACACACATCCATCATGCATATGTACATGCATGAACACTGTAAACTGCAGCTACTGACTCATTTGCTCTTCCTCTTTTCCTGTTTGATTCCTTTTAATCCTTGTTGACTAGCCATTTATGTTTAAGTGTGTTTTTTTATCTCTCACATATCTTTTTGATTTTCAGCATTCACCTAGTGTTCTTGCTTTGAACACCTTTATTGCCTTCATGTTCTCTAGATTCCTTTCTAATTCAGGTCTGAGACTTATGATTCTATCAGCTAAAGTCCCTCTCCTTTTACAGGAGCCCAGCTGACTGATGTGTTATTGAATAGGAAGCTTTCTAGAGTCCTACAATAAGACTCCAGTCTTTTTGTTAATAACAACAAAAACTTCTTGGCGATGCTTCTAAGCTTGTTATTTTCCAAGTCCACTGGGTAAGCAAGGAAGGGTGGTGGTAGGATTTAAGTGTTTCTTTTTCTTTAGGTCAATTAAGCTCCAGAAAACAACAAGGTGGTTTAACTTATTTAAAAATGAAGTTTGCTTTGAGTACATAGGGGTCATCTAAGAAGAACAAGGTTTGAACTCATTTAAAAGGGTTGCTTTTCTCTTCTTCACTACTGGTAGTACTGAGGGGATTTTTCTTCAAAGACCCTACTCCCATTCTCCATACCATGGTAGAGTTCCTGGAGGTCAAACTTGGGGAAGAATGAGGTTCTTATAATGTTAGATTCCCAGAAGTGTTGCTCATTCCAGCTAGTCAATGCTTCATCTTGCAAAAACTAGTCCATTACTCTGTAAGATTCCTTCTAGGCTCCAGCAGTGGAGCTTCATGCCCAAAGTTAATAGATGATTTTGATATCTCAGTGGTGAGTGATGAATGAACAGAAGAGAATTAAAAAGTCAATGTTTTCCACTTAACTCTACCTTGGAAAACAGTCGTGTTTAAAAAAGCTTGTTGTAATCATGGAGAATTTTGATAATCAAGCTAAGGCATTTTTGTTGATAAATTCTATATCTTAATACTCATAATATATAACCTATTTTTCTCACTTCACACAAAACAAACTCAATTATTTCTACTCCTTGTATTTTTTTTTCAAATTAGGTAAGTTGCAACTTTACACATATCCATTTGAGCCAGTGCTTTAACTATATTTTATGCAAAGTGACACAACAGAATTATATTAAGCTACATGAGGTACCATTAAATATTTTTCTGTAGTGAAAAACATGTCTCTGTGAAGAAAATAACACAAAGTAAAAATATAAGCTAAAACTTTCACAGAGGTAAGGACTAATGATATGTGAAAATTTAATACGCTTTGGCACACCTACTATGGTATACCCAGTTTGCTGAGGAATCAGTAGCAGAAGCAATTCTCAGGGTACTGTGAATAAAGATTATTAGCAATAATAAGGGTTTCCTGGCTGATAGAGTTGCAGATTAAGCAACCTCTGCCATGGAGGTCAATAATACTTCAAAGGTGCTGCTCAAAAGAGATGAGGTAGGCATCTTATTTTTCTAGGGAGAAACAATCAAAGTGTGAGATGGAAGAAGCCTTTTCTCTCTCTGGTTTATTTTTAGCATGACACGTACTGAACATTCTACCCAATACTGAAAATCCTGTCACATTTAATCACTCAGTGCTACAGTTCCCTATTGTGGTGTGCAAATGCTCTGGACTTGCTAAATGTCCTGCACTTGTTAAAGATAACCCCTAGACAACACAATAATCTACTTCATACCCAGGTCAGTTTACAAAGTAAATAAATAAATGGTGTGTGTAAGTTTCTCCACTGGAATTGAGTAATTGCCATTGTTCATAATTATAACAAAAGCTATAAGGTTTGTTGTATTTGAATTTTCATTCATCAGAAGAATGCTTTTAGGAGAAACCCTTTGAAAGTTTCATTAAAAACAAAGAAATAGCATTGATTAGCTACTTTAGAAGATATCAGTGTTTATCTTTGACAAAACTATAAAAAATTGACATATTGATGAAAATAGTTCTGGGAGATTTGGAGTACAGTAAAACAATGCTAGACCTGAAACAAACCAACAAGAACAATTGATGAAAAAAGAGTATAATGAAAGGAATGAAAGAAGAAAATTTTGTAAACATCATTGACAGCAGAATCAATCTAGAAAAAAATTGTAAATTATAAAAATTATAAATTCAAATACAAATCTGAAAGCAGGTCATTTGAATTCATCGAGAGAATAAAAAGGACAAAAGAGAAAATGAATGAGGGAAAGTTAAGAAAGCCCCATTTGGTGATGGCATGGTACCTTGGTTGGGAGTCAGGGAGCCCTCTCTTAGAAGCCAGCATGCAGGGCTGTTCAAAGGGAGGATGGTTATTTTCCCCTGTTGCTTAGCCCAATTAGCCAGGATTGCTGCCTGATAGCCCACTTATTTAGGGATCTGTTTGGAGGTTGTGGCCGCTAAGTTTATTCTAAACACCTGAAATTATGGTTCATAAGGCCTCTTCTTCTAAGAAATTGTAGAAGATATGTACATATATACATATATATGTTTATATGTATGTAGGTAGATTAGATAGGTAGGTAGGTAGGTAGGTAGGTAAATAGATATAAAATGTCTGAGACTAGGACTTAAACTCAGTACCTTTTTTTGTTTGTTTGTTTGTTTGTTTTTTGGCCAGTCCTGGGCCTTGGACTCAGGGCCTGAGCACTGTCCCTGGCTTCTTTTTGCTCAAGGCTAGCACTCTGCCACTTGAGTCACAGCGCCACTTCTGGCCATTTCCTGTATATGTGGTGCTGGGGAATTGAACCCAGGGCCTCATGTATACGAGGCAAGCGCTCTTGCCACTAGGCCATATCCCCAGCCCTAAACTCAGTACCTTTTAAACTCAGTGCTTTTGCTCCTTGGCTAGTTCTCTACCAACTGATCCATGCCAACAACCTCAACAAAGATATTTAATATGCTGGTTTAGAAAATGAATACAATTATGAAGGAAAAAGCTAGAGGACTTTTGTCCAATTTAGTGTAAAATTCAACAATGAACAACGAATAATCAATTGGTTAAATAAAGTTCTTACATTCTCTGACATAAACCAAAAAAAAAAAATGGTGGTGATTGAAAGTGGTGTCTTCAAATAGATGTATAGATGTCTGTGTTCGGGCTACACAGAGACTCTGGCAGTCATTTGTTTTCTTAAGTTTGTGGTTTGTTTCTTTGCTGGTCAAACCCTTGATGGGGTTTTCTCAAAGAATCATTTCAGGGTACATCACATTACTTTAGAAGGAGTTATTGAAGGAGTTCTAGACAGCCAAGCCATTGGAAGAGTTCATGCCTCTTCTGAAAAAAAAAATATCTATAAAACAGGCAGAATTACAAATAAAATCATGGATTACAAACAGAAGTTTTCCACTTGTAGTCTTGTAATTGAGTTCATCTTGTTCAAAAGAGAACGGCTTTTCTTTGTGCTTATGAATGTCAATTTATACAATGTTGTGTTCCAAAACTAGGCTATGCCAGAAATATAACATGGTCACACATCAAATGGATCATGGGAAGATTAATAGTCCAAAGTCATAACTATAACTTTTGTCACCATTAAGGAAATTAGCAGGGGAAAGACACTTGTGGTTTCCTTTTCTTAAATCTATTTCTTAAGGAAATAAGAGTCAGATTACTATTTTCCAATGAAGTTCGGGCTTTGGACTTCTCACTCTGATTTTTGGAAGCGGGTTATTTTTTTTCCAAAACACTTTGTATTTTCTGAGCTGCCCTAGTCACCACAAAAGAAAGTTATACTTACTGCAAGTACCTTCAGGCAAGAAAGTGTCAGAAATTATTGGAACATTATAACAGAATGATGTCTTTTCAAAGATGCTGAATAACTTTTGCCTGCCTAACATATAGCCATCAGAGGGAGGAGTATACTTATTGATTACTTTTATTGATTACTAAAGGTAAAATATACATTCAGCTGTCTCATCAACAGAAATGCACTCTGGCTGTCTGCAAAGGATATTGAAATACTCTATACTAAAACTGTGTTTTGCTAAGACTGCAAAGCAGTATCATGCTTTGGGTCTTAGGTTTAAGATTTATGTTTGTAATATTTCAGGAATACACAGAAACACAATCTGGACAAAACATAAAATTATACCGAATTTGGGGATTATTTTTCACATTATTTTTCACAGATCAGGATTTTACTATTTTACAAAACAAATGCTTTCAATGGTTCTTTCTTTACTTCAAATGGAACAAAAATTGTATTCTGATAAGTTTTTTTAATCACTAAAAAGTACACTAGACTTCAGCCCATATGTAAATATACCATCATCACTTTGTAATGCAAATTAACAAACTTTCTATTTTTAGGTATACTGGGATTTAAATTCAAAACTTCGCTTACTTGTTAAGAAGGTGCTCTACCACTTCAATCCAATCCCAGCCCCCCCACTTTGTTTTTGCTTAGGTTTTGGATAAGATATCAATTTTTTGCTTGGAGCATCTCAGGCTTCTATCTACTTTCCTATGCCTCCAAAGGAATTGGGATTACATAAGTAAACCGATGCTGTAAATCTCATTAAGGTTTGTTCAGGCTAACCTCAAACTGCAGTCTTGAAGATCTCCACTTCCAAACAGCTGGAGATGATAGGCATGAGCCACTGTGTGCAACCTCTAAACTAGTAAAATTTAAACTATAATATTAGTTAAGTATATTTAACACTCAAACAAAGTAAAGGCACACTTATCACAATAATGTACTAGCTTATTTCACTTTTATTTTGTCATCAAGGTTTTACTAAAGAAAAATTAGAAATAGTCTTGTTCTGTTTGCTTGTCCTTGTTGTGTGATTTTGTTTCGCTGCTTGTTTTAGGGCAAATCACCATTCTTTTGGAGGAATGTAAATTCGTCTACTCCAAAGACCTCATATCCTGAGTTTAAATTTCCAGACTGTACCATTGAAGAAGGACTTTACTTTCAGCAATTTTCTGATCCAATTATTTAAATTTCAGAGTTAAATAGGGGTGTCTAATTTTTAATGAGTTAAATTCCCCAAACACATTTGTAAATTGATTCCATTTAATTCTCATTTTCCCATTGAAAGTAGGCAAGACAACTTCTAAGTCCAGCCCCTCACATTCTAATCATCTATCAATGTAATTTAAGCATGCTACCAAATCAGGATGGATCACAAAGTTCCCTAGAGGCTGAACACACATCTAACCAATGACTTCTATAGCCTTCCTCCTCTACTTGCCTGCAAAGGATGTGTGGTTTCAGTGAGAACCACCTTGAAGGCTCCATGGCTGGGGATAGAACAAAAGACCAGTGACTCACCTAGTTCTATTTTGTGACTCTGAGGTCTCCAAAGAGAACATTTGCAACAGAATTTGATTCACACTCACTAATTTCCTGGACCTAATACAAAGAAAGAATCTTTTTTCCTCTTAAATTTCCAAAATAAAGACAGTGGGAGAACATAGATGAATAAATATTCATTGATATATCTTCCCAGATAGTTGATATTGCATAAAAGAAATGGTGTGACTGTGAAATCAAATGAATCTCCCTGAAACAAACACTACTCAATTCTAGAAAGTCTTTAGATGATTGTATAAGATGGGATTCCCATAGAGCTTATTTAAAATACAAAAGGCTATGAAGAGGATCTGTGCTTGGGATGTTGGCCCTCGGCTCTGTTGTTCATTCCAACTCTTCTCTTAAAAATCTAAGCTAGGGAGCTGGGCACCAGTGGCTCAGGCCTACAATCCTAGTTATTCAGGAGAGATCTGAGATCTGAGGATTAAAGTTCCAAGCCAGCCTGGGCAAAAAAGGCTGAGAGACTTTCATCTCCAATTAACCTTCTAAAAGTTAAAAGTAAGTTATGGCTCAGCCACAGCCTTGAGTAATAAAGACTGCAGGGAGAGCACCCAGGCTCTGAGTTCAAGTTCCAACACTCACATGTTTAAAAAAAAAATAGGAAAAAGAACTCCTAGACTGTAAATTGGGAAACATATAAGCAGTATCACATGGACACAGTAGAAAGCAGCAGGCTGGCAGTCAGCTACATAGAGGAAAAGAGAGAGATAGTATATGGCTTGAAGAGTAACAGATAGGATGGAAAGGGGGTCCTTAGTCTACAGATTTATGAACAGTTGGCAGCAAAATTTTTGCACTAATATGTCTTCTTTATTTGCATTCCCAATAAGGTTGACACTATTTGATTTTCCACGTTATTCCCCTTCCTCGTGCGTAGACCAAAGACCCAGAAAATAGTGTTCAGTGGCACTAACATCAGGCCAGTACCAGTGGTAAACTCACCCTTCAAAGAGCAGAAACAGCTAGATCCTCCTTCCCATACCATAAGCAATGGGCATGGCTAGGCTTGTGTCTGCAAGGTAGGGAGGTATGGAACATATACACCATCAAGCAGACAAAGTAGAAGAGAAAGTTTGTTTCCCAAAACACATTGTAAGGGGGAATAAAGGGGAAAGGTGTAAAATCATAATGGTTTTGTCAGCATCCATTAGCTGACTTAGGCCTGATGGATTTCTGACCTCGATGCTACGTTATGCCCCAGTACGTGCATTATTCATTTGCCTTGTGACTTAAGAAGTTATCTCAAGGTTTTATTTCAAATCAAAGGTTTTAAGCAATAAACCTACATAACCTCTGCAATTCAGTGGAGAGGTTTTGCCTCAGTGATTACTTTCTAGCTCAATTTGAAAATATAATGGGAACTTTCTCTTGAATAGTCAAAGTAATGAGCAGAAAGTACCATAACCCAATAGCCTAAATCCTGTGAAGTCATTAAAGGTTTTCATGTGTGTCGATGCTGCTTTATAGAGATGACAATATGACACTCAGGTTGACTCCAAACAGTAAACCTGAGTCACACATAAAGCAACTAAATACACTGGGGAACCTTGATATCATTGCCATTCAACCACATAGTATGAGAATCAGATGATCAGAACGTTGCAAGTTTATTATTGGTATGTGTGTTCTTTTAATGTAGTTATTTCAATATTGTTTTTCAATTAAGCAATTTAGTACTGCCATTTAAAAATTCTTGATCTTGAGTGGTTACTTTGTTTTGACAAAGCTCAAAAAGAAAAGTCTTTAAAACGTATTAATGTCATGGAATAAATTTTTATTGAACTTTTATAAGCTACATATTTAAATATTTTCAAATGACATTCTTTCAGTGGGTATAAAAATGCAAGTCATAAAGCATACTTTCTACTGTCATGCAGAGATAATTTTAACCAAGTTAATTTATACACATACATATATATCATATGTATACATGTATATACACCATACATATATATATATGCCTTATTGTTAACAGCAATTTATCCATAAAAGTCAGAAGGTTTCTTTCCAGAATTATAAATCTTTTATAAAATATGTTTGTGGGCAGCCTAATTAGAAAAACTAACATGCGGAAGAAAAAATATAGAGATAACTCATAACATCTAAACTATCACTGACTACACAATTATTTTTGGTGACAGATTTACTTATTTTATTAACATTGAAGAAAATATTAATTCCTTTTTCCTGAATCACTGGATCTTTAAAGAGGATAATAATTAGTGGAACTTCAAAGTTTTGAGATTAGGAGATATACAGTGTAATTGGCAAACTATGAATCAACTTTCATGAGCCTACAATCAGCCTAATTTAAGCTGGATTCTAGTCCAGTCTCCTCCCTTAGCTGAGAGAATAGTTTGTCCTAAAATCCAGGATAAAAAGTTACATTGAATTACTTTCGGAATATAGGGCAGTCACAAGCAAGGAAGACTTTTGACTGCATTATGCAAGGCAATGCAAACAGCATAAAGCAAGAATTAAACTTAGGAAATGGGGCTTGACATGTCCCTTTAGATAGAAGTAGTAATGGAATGACTAGTGGAATGATTTATTACTGGGAAGCTACTGATCATGCACTTTTCTATTACCATGAATGAATAACCCTGGATCATCTATTGCAGGGTTTGTTACATGTACTGTACTTTGAGTCACAAGGAAACTTAAAAATACTAGCACTTGGAGTTCACTCAAGATAAACTTGATTGGAATTTTTAGGGGAGTGTGTATGTGTAAAACCCACGGCCAGAGTAAGGACTATGGTTGAAATGACTGAATTGAAGGAATTATTTCACTGTGGGAGATACTATATTTGAAATCCATTGGTACATGTCTCCTGCCTTCAATGCATGGAAATGACAAGTCATAGGGCTTGTACACATGGAGTTGCTGAGGCA
The DNA here is from genome assembly GCF_023159225.1 of Perognathus longimembris pacificus. NCBI lineage: Eukaryota > Metazoa > Chordata > Mammalia > Rodentia > Heteromyidae > Perognathus > Perognathus longimembris. The sequence goes on from NC_063162.1 coordinate 123,804,815, forward strand.
TTAAGCCAGCTGAGATGATATGCTTACCATCCTAGAGTGAGAAAGACAATATGCTTATTCCTGCTTTCATATTCATAAAATCACATGCTCCCCAAATTGATGATCCTTCATAAGTGTCTGTGAAAAGCAATCAACAAGGGCTAGTGATGTTAAACAAATGGTAAATTCTTATCTAGCAAGAGCAGGCCCTGAGTTCAAACCCCAGTAACCTTAAAAGAAAAAAAAACAAATAATGAACAAGCAAATCAACTCACTTGAGCCTAAGACCTTATAGCAAGAAATAGTCATATTTCCTTTTGTCTAAAATACATCACAGTCTTAGTTCATAAAATATAATTTGTCTCATATGTTGAGTTTATATGTGTGCTAACACAAAATCTCTTAGGCTAAACCTTATGGTTATTGTATTTTTCTGACCTGAGAAGTAACATGATTTTGTATGCTTCCAAATGTTCACTTGGTAACTAAAATGAGACGTCATTCTCCTGTGGCCAGTCAGAAAAGGTGTTTTCAGACTTAGCCTGAGGATCAGAGTTTGTTTAGAATGTGTCCATCATTAAAACAGTGCTGGAGGGAGTGATATGCTCATATTTTAATTACTTTTTAATTTACATTATTTATGTTATCTCTATGGAAGGCAAACTCAATGCCACTTTCTACCAATTATTTTCCTTGTTCATAAAGATATATTTATACCCAAACCATATGATTTTATTAAAGTTCATTTTGTTAACTGGTTTTATAGAAAAATCAATTCTTTTGAATCATTGGTACTAGAGGCTAAGAAACACATAGGCTAACATTGTAGCCGGAGTCAGCACTGTAATTATCAGGTTACTGCAGAATCCATCTGGGGTGAATGGCACAGATCAGTGAACAAACCAATCTCACTGAGAAAACCAAAACCTTTCTCCAAATTTTAGCAAGTTAATGCAGACCTGTCCCCACCTCTCTCGTGCTAGGGGAAACTAGGAAACTTAAGAGCCAAGGAAGGTTCTTTTGTTGTTGTTTTTTTATATAACATTCATCTGTCCAGGAAATACAAATATTTACTGTAAATGAACTATCTTCCTACTTTAAATGTATCCTGAAGATAATGCTGAAAACCCAGGGGAAGAGAAGGGAACAGATAATGCACCGAGTAATGTGGATACAAAAAGTGAAGGAGACTCAAGTTTGAGCAAGGCCAGGTGCCAAGTACTACTCCTATCTGAGGGTACATAGAAACAGGAAACAAGACAGTTCATGCTCTTAGGCATCTCCTTAATAATGTATTGCAATACTTACAGGTGTATTTTGTTTTGAGAGCACAGACTTTGTAAGGGGGAAACATTTGTTATTTTTTCAATCCTCCTCTTTCTTCTCTTTTTCAACAATTTATAAGATTCCATTTTAATATACTCATGGTTAATATTTACTTCCTTCAAGTTTAAGGTTCCAAAAGATTAAAAAAATGTATTTTTCTGATTTTGTACTTGGCATAGTACCTGATATACAAAACGTTCATTTCTACTCATTATTTTTCCTGTACTATTATAGTACAAAACTTCCCAAAAAATTACTTTAATATTCACGGTATTTACAAGTGGAAGAAAGGGCTGAAACAACTCATACCTTCTTGTGTAAACAAAATCCCTGTTTATTATGGAAAAGCAATGCATTTCAACACATATAAGGTTAAATTTTGTATTTGGATGTTCAATATGTCATAGAAATAATTTTTCAAAAATATGCACTCCTTTATCTTTCTCCTTTGTACATATATAAAATATGTGTAGATATACACATATATAAACACATATGTATATAATACATATTTTGATATACCTCACTCCCCAGGAAATTTTCTTTCTCCTTATGTCTTCCAACAGATTCTCAGAAAAATCTATCTTTTACATTAATATCTTAATAATATCATCATCATCATAATTTTAGCTCTAAATAACAAAAATAAGCAAATGTATGAAATATTGGACTTTTTAACTTTGCTGATCTCATTCAGTGGGCTGGCTTTGAACTGTGATCCCCAGATCTCAGCCTCCTGAATAGCTAGGATTACAGGATTACAGCCACTGGTGTCCAGCATGTTGTATGGTTTAAACACTGTTATAGTGATACTTTTTCCAGTGCTGATATTTTGCTCAGGATTACTTTTGTTGTCTGGAGTCTCTAAGTTGCCTCTGTATGAATGTTCAAATCGATTTTCTATTTTAGTGGAGAATGACATTGGAATTTTGGTGAAAAATGGATTGTCTTTGTTTTGCTTCTGCTACTATGCCTTTTTTCACCTATTTTCAAAATCAAATATGTCAATTCATCTTACAGTAGCATCAATTTCTTTCTTGAAAGCTTTATACTTCACAGAAGTCTTTAACTTTCTTAGTTAAGTTTATAACTGCTATTTCATTTTTCTTGAGCGTATTGTAAATGGAATTATTTTCTTAATTTCTCTGTCAGCCTGTTTAACATATATATTACTGATTTTTGTGTGGTTTATGTGGTTATATTTTATATCCAATTACACTACTGAAAATATTTGTTAGATCTAGGAGTTTAAGGTGGTGGACCCTTTAGTCTTTTAAGTATAAGATCATATCATTTTAAATAGGAGTAATTTAAATTCTTGGTAAAAAGGGATTCTTAGTGGATAGCATATATTTCTTGTTTAACATTTCATATGTTTTTATGTACGTACATGCATAATATTTTCATGTAAGTAGAAACGAATATAAAGTGTAGTATATAATGTACAAGTAAGTACTGAAGTGTACCAAACTCATTCAAAAGCCTGTAACAAATCCCATTACTTAAAATTGACAGTGATAAAGTATGAAAATAAAAAAATTCATTTAGCAATATTGAGTTCATTTTGCTATTATTTGATTTAGCATATGAACAAATTATAAAGCAAATAATGATTCATTAAAATTATATAAAAATCATGTTTTCATTCATGAGCTGAGGATGATTATCAACATAGTGAAATGAAAATAAGTAATACAGATTCTTGTCCAAATGATAAGTAAAGATTATGAGGCATACAACAGTGGTTCATTTCTCTAATCTTAGCTACTCGTCTGAGACTTGAAAGATTTTTCAAAACCAACCCATGCAGAAAAATTTGTGAGAATATATCGCACTTAACCAGCAAAAAAATCAAACACTGTGCATAGCACAACTGGTAAAATGCCAACCATGAGTAAGAATGCCATATGACAGAGGGCTTTAAGTTTAAACCCCGGTACCTGGCACAAAAGTGAAAATGAAAAAGAAATTATGAACTAAGAATGGAGTTCAGAGGTAGAATACTTGACTAGCATGTACAATGCCTCAATTAAGATACAAAGGACATAGAAAGTTGTAAATATTGAATGAAGTGGTATTAATTTAAAGAAGGGATTACATGTAAGCGACAAGAAATTACCCCAAGAAATTATCCATACAAAACATTTGTTATTTGATATATCACAAGTAAAATTTATACTTTTCTATTACTCAAGTGTTAAAAATCTACATCATAAAGGGCCGGGAGAGTGGCCTAGTGGTACAGTGCTTGCCTGACATGCATGAAGCCCTAGGTTCAATCCCTTGGTACCACATACACAGAAAAAGCCAGAAGTGAAGCTGTGGCTCAAGGGGTAGAGTGCTAGCCTTGAGCAAAAAAAAGCTAAAGGACAGTGACCAGGTCCTGAGTTCAAGCCCCAGGACTGACACAAAAAAGAAAAGAAAAAAGTGAGAGAGAAAATCTTCCTAAGAAAAGCATTCCATTTTAGTATGATATGCACATGTAAATCAAGTCAAACTTCCCTTTCACCCTCCCTAGGTGGCCTCAGAATATCAAATGATGATTATGATTTATCAGCAGTCATAAAGAAAAAAGTTCTTATAAAACATATATGCATAAATCATCTATAAAAATCAATATTGAGGTGGGAAAAATGAGGAAGGACGTAACAAGTTTGATGAGAAATGTACTTACTGCCTTATGTATGAAACTGTAACCCCTCTGTACATCCCTTTGACAACAAATAAATAAATAATAAAATAAAAAATCAATATTGAAAGAGTTCTTATGGATTATGATAATAACACATTTGAAAGTTTGAAAGTAAATATTTTAAAAGGTATAATTTGTAATCTACTTGTTTTACATCCATCATTTCATTGTTTTGTTAAAGTGTTGTGTCAAAGTGATAAGTTAGAACTACTATTCAATGATTAAATAGCTAATTCTTCTCCCTGCCTCTCTCATTTGTTTGCAAAGCTCTGTGAAATAGACTTCGGGGGAAATGGCATATTAATGTGTATTTCTAGCAATACATAGTACTGAGTTATGAGAGGTAATAAAATGGCATTTCCTCTAATTTATTGGAGGACATGGTTTTCATCAGGAACTGTAAGAAATGACATTTTTATAAGACATGAACTCACATTGGGACTGCCAAGAGCAAGGAAAACTCACACATTTGATGTCCTTTATTACTTACCATCATTACCTTTACTATCACTCATCCTGAAGCCTTTTACCAGTTATCAATTTATTTATTATAATGCAAAAACAAAATGATTGCAATGATTAAAAAAATGAAAAGAGTAAAGTTCAGACCTGAGCCAAAGCAGGAATCCTCTTTCATCTTAGTTCTGGCTGAAGCATGCACAGATTACACAGTTTTCTTGCTTTTTGAACGTCTTGATATTTCCACGGCAAATATTTAGACTACACTCTGCCCTGGAAAATCCAGATCTCACTGGCTTTGAGTCAAATTATTCATTACATGTTACATGCCTTCTAAACATATTAGCCTATTCTGAAATTGGTTATCAAAAATTCTACCGAGAATAGCATACATAAATGGGCTTTAACATTTTACATCTTAAATAATGAATGCACCGAGCTTCCTGCATAAAAACCTTCTGTTGCAGACCGACCAGCACTCCTGGTAAGAAGCAGAAGAAAAATGTCCAAAAATCCAAATTACATCTATTTGAAAACACTGGAGAATGAGAAGGTCTGCAAATAAAGAAGTCAGGATTCAGAGGGAAGGAAAGTACAAAGGACTGATCTCACTATTTTCTGCTGCTTTCCCCCTAAAGTATTTGCAAATTTTCAATGGACCAGGGGATCAGAAAGAAGACAGTGCTTAAGGAGCCTGAAATTAGTGTGCAGTTTGCTCCTGATTGATACTCCAACAGAATCATGAAATTGATTTGATACCAATTCTAGTTAGTAAAATAAGATCATACATCACATATGTCTGTATTTGTGTGTGTATGTATATGTACACCTTATTCTCAAATACACATACTTATTTCAAGGGCAAAGAAATAAACAACTTTCACTAAGGTTTAATTGCAGTTGTGAATTCTAAATTTTCTAGCTAGCGTGACTTGAACTAATATAATCTAGTCCTCTATTGCCTGAAGGAAACAAGTAAATTTCATCATGAGAAAGAAAAGAGCATCTAAAGACTAAAATTCCTTGCATTTTTCATATACAACAGATAATGTTCAACTAAGTAATTATTAGACATATCAAGACAAAATATCAACTATGTCAAAGCCATCCAAAAACAATGGACACAAACACATGGCAACAGGAGTTACCAGACATGAGCATTAAAATCCAGTAAGTACTATTTCATAGTTAAGTAGCAAGGTAGAGAACTTTGGTAGAGATCTTGAAATTTAAAAGCAAATGGAAGCCGACTCCAGCTGCAGCGGGGTCCGCCATCTCCAGTGGAAAGGAGAGCCCCCCACCAGTGACTCTGAACTCAGCTGCCAGGTGCTGCTGGTGTTCAGCTCGCAGCCCAAACCCGAAAGCCTCTGTTCACGTCTCAGCCATATTAGGGCAACGGCTTTCTGCTCCCCGAAGTCTACTGAATCGTACAGCCATATTGAAAAGCAGACAGACACAGTCCTTGCCACGAGGGTCCCCCGGGAGGGGCCTCTCCTGGCAGGTCCTATGCAGGACTAGGCGGCCATGCCCTGGCTGGGGGAGGTGGGGTGGCCCCGGAAGTGTCCCGCCGGCATCCTGCCACCCCACCTCTACCCCACCCAGCTCCAGGCACAGGTGCGAGCTTCACCCCGGTGCGCCGCCCAGCCCTGCAGTGCCCTGGGCAGCCGTTCACACCAACAACGGTGATTCGAAAGAGGGTTGGGGGGGGGGGGGGGCAGGTGCAGAGGCACCGTGGCCTTCTGTGGTCCCCACGTAGGAGGTGGCAGAACTAAGGGGGGGGGGTCTCTGTTGGGGAGGTCTGCCTCGCAGCCTGGTGCGGTGGGAAGACGTCGCCCCCTTCTTGTCAGAGCAGGTGCTATGGTGGACGGCGCGGGCCATGTCGCCGCCGGCGACTGCCCCCAGCACCTTCCCTGGTCCGAGCAATCGCGTGCCCGCGTTCTCAGCTCTTGCCTGTGGCTTTGGGGTGACAAGGCTACCTGACAGGTCACGGATTTTTTTTTTTTCAAACCTATTTCTGAAAGGTCATGAAGTGAAAAGCAGCGCTGGAAGTCTGGGCGGGCCGCGCCGTGACCGGTAGGAAATGCTTTGTAGGTCACCCACATCTTTTGTTCTCCGAAGTTTTCCTGTGCGTTTCCTACTGAGCCTATCTTCCCAGACGAAATTCCAGATGTGGGCTGGCGGTTTTGACAGCTGGAGGGCCCCCGGGTCCTGTGAATAATTTTCCTGATTCAGAAGCTGCTCGAAGGTTTGTCCTGGACACATTCCAGAGAGTTCCATACCCGAAGTTGGTTGGAGGCACCAGCCGGGACACCTTCACTGAAGCGGCTCTTCCTGCTGCCAGCCGGCCCACCCTTGCCCGTCCCCAGAAGGCTGGGCCTGAGCGCGGGCAGGAGCCCCTTTGGCCAAGAGGGAAAGGGTGGGGGGGGCAGCTTGCTGTCTGTTGAGCTCTCCCCCTGAGCTTGCCCTGCAGCCCTCTTGCAGGGCCCAGCCTCCCCTTCTACAGCTTTAAAACTGCTACTTCTACTTAAAACACCAACAGGATGGGATCGGGACCTCCCCTACCCTGCTCTGTACATTCCGGGGGATGGAGGAGTTAGGTGCACGAGCAGCCTTCAGGGGTCTTCTCCGGGGTCTTCCTGCGCACTGGGGTACAGAGTTGAGAAGAGGCACCCAGGGTTGGTGGGCAGTCATGAACCCCCTGTGTCTGTCTCCAGGTAAGGGCGCTGGTCTGACTCCTGAGAAGCTTGGGGGTACCCAGCAGCTCTGCATTATTGGGGGATCCAGCTCACTGGCGCCTTGGTTGACCAGGAATTGCTTGTGTGGTTGTGCCGGGGCTCCAGGTGATCCCTTTCTCACCCCTAAATCATTGTGGAACTTTTCTGGAATTGTTTGCCAAAACAACAACAACAACAACAACAACACCAACACAAAAACCATGGCAGAATGCAGGGGTCCAAGACCATTTCCATCGAGTTTTCGCTCTTCCTTTATGTAGGAACTGTGTTTTAGCCAGTTCCCCTGCACCCCCAGGGCTCTGAAGGCAGCCATCCACCGCCAGATCACTACAGTGAAGTATTACCGTTGTATAGGTCGCAATCTGGCCTTGGCTTGCTCAGATAAAACTTTGTATGTATTTTGTAAGTCATAGATTCTATATTGTAATGATGTCTCATGCAAAAAGAAAAAGATAATGAAATTGTAAATTTTATTGTTTTAACATGTATGCATGTTTAGTGACGTTTACATTTTGAAGTAAAATTTATGATTCCTTAAAAAAATAAAAGCAAGTGGTAATTCTGAAAATTAAAAGACTATAATCAAAGTTAAGTGACATGTAGTTACTTTAAGCTTATAATTTGCATTGAGCATCATCCTGAATTTTGTCCAAATGAGATTAATAACGTTCTTTTCCTAAATGCTTACAATTTGTAAATATATGGACTAATTTCCAAAAAGTCAGGCCATAAACATGACTCTAATCAATTTGCACAAAATGAGCTCTAGCCTTTATTCTCCATCTATGAGAACAATATTTTAATACATATCTATCAAACCACTTGAAACTGTCTTTTTTAAGTACATTATAATGAGTACTGTCCATGATAATATTGAAGTCAGAGGTCAACCAAAGAGAATGTTGAAACACCAAATGGACTAAAGATACTACTTAAACTACTGACAGCCTATTTTTCTTTCCATTTATATTGCTAAACCTGGTTATAGCTTAAAGGAAAAAATCCTGAAAGGTAGCCACGTTTCCTATTCTTTCCCAAAACTTCAAAAAAACAAGTTATATCAAATATATATGTATATATACATATATACCAAATAACATATAAACCAAGTCATATATCAAGTAGAATTTTTTTCTATGAGCAAAGAAATACATTGTATCAATTTTATATAACAAGTCTGAAAACATTCATAAGCACAAAGATATTAAAAGTAAGTCATTTATCACTGAAAACATTAAGTCAGATATAGTCATAGAGAAGATACAAGTCACCAAAGATTATTTAAAGTGAGCCTAGAACTTATCCAGTAAATAAAGCAATTATTCAGTCATGGTTTCATCACTTATCTAGGAATTATGAGTACATAATTGAGACAATCTGTGCACAAAGCAAATCATATTTAATATCCGTAATGCTCTTTTAGTTGTTACATGTTTGTGGTTTTCTATGTTCATTTCTAACATTATGTTTGCAAATCATGTTTCCTGATACACTATGAGTGTGTTTTACTCTAGAAACCTCATCACATATGTTTTGATTTTAAAAGCCCTTTATGCATCAGAAATTTGTAACTGAAATATAAAGTAAGTGCTGAAGATGCAGCTCAGTGGAGAAGAGCTTGCTGAGCATTCACAAAGCAAGAATCACGTTAAAAAATTAAATATATTTCCAGCTTCCCTTCTTTAAAAAGCTAGCACAGACTAAGCCCTGCTATTAAATCAAGTTATCTGCATCTCATCACATATGTGAATCTGTACATGTACAAGATGTCTCAGTCTGAGTTTTTATTTTCTTTTTTCTATATTTACTTATTTATGTATTTATTTTGTGGTAGTGATACTAGGGCTAGAATTCAAAGATTGATATGAGCTAGGCATACAGTCTACCTCTGAGCCATACCTCAAGGCTATGTGTATGTATTTGCGTGTGTGTGTGTGTGTGTGTGTGTGTGTGAGAGAGAGAGAGAGAGAGAGAGAGAGAGAGAGAGAGAGAGGAGAGACAGAGAGAGACAGAGACAGAGAATGCGATTTCCATAAACTAGTTATTATTGAGATAGTGTCTTGCTTCCTAGGGATTGGCCTGAAAAAATTATCTTCCTTATCTCATCTTTCCACATAGCTGAGATGACACCCACCCTACCATGTCCAGCTATTGGTTGAGAAGGGGTCTTTTTAATTTTTTTTTTTACAGGTCCTTAACTTGAACTCTGAGACCTGGTGCTGTCCCTGAGCTTCTTTTTGCTCACGACTAGCCCTCTATCACTTGAGCCACAGTGCCATTTACAGATTTCTTTCCTTGAGTAGTTTATTGGAGATAAGAGCCTCACAGACTTTTCTGCCTGGATTGGCTTCCAACTGCAATCCATAAATCTCAGACTCCTGAGTAGCTAAGGATTACAGGCATGAGCCACCGGCTCCCACCTGAGAAGGAATCTTAATGTTGAAATAAAGAGATCAGCTGAAGATATTATGAGAAACACAAAACATAAAGCTCTAGCAATTCAAAAATTGACAAACCATTGACAATGAAGAACGATTTTAGAGCCAAGTGCTGGTGGTGTGTGCCCGTAAACCTAATTACTCGGGAGACTATGAGGATTGTGTTTTGAAGACAGCCTATGAAGGAAAATCTATGAGACTCTTAGCTCCAATTAGCCAACAACAACAACCAAACAAAACAAAACAAAACAAAACAAAAAACAGAAGTGAGGCTGTAGCTCTAGTGATAGAGTGCTATTCTTGAGCAAAAGTGGTTAGGAACAGCTCCCAGGCCTTGAGTTCAAGCTCCAAGACTTTCACCAATGAATAAATAAATAAACAAACAGATAGATAATTGTAGAAGGATAAATTGATATAGAAGGAAAGTGAGAGAACTGGTTTACTGAAGACAGAAAAAAATTAAATACAAAGATTAGTATCAGTAGAAAAGGATAGAAAAAGAGATGGTTAAAATTAAACATTAAAAAGTGGGTGCTAACAGAGTGCCTATGGCTCATATTGTAACCCTAGCTACTCAGGACACTAAGATCTGAGGATTGAAGTTTGGGCAGGAAAGCCCATGAGATTCTTATCTCTAACTTACCAACATAAAGCTAGAAGTGGAGCAGTGGCTCCGTGGTACATCACTAAACTTGAGGGAAAAAACATCTCAGACACACAGCCCATGCCATGAGACCAAGCACTAGGACTAGTATGTGCATGCATGTGTACGTACACACACACACACACACACACACACACACACACACACACACAGTGGGTTTTATGGCTCTTATGCACTCAAATGTTTTAATATTTAAGTCTCATGATAATCTGGGTCATGTGGGGTAAGCTGATCTCCAGATCTGAAGAAAAAAAAAAGAAATAAAGGCAGAAATATAAAAGCCAACTAGAATCTGGCTGAAGAGATGGAAGGAATTAGATGCTAAATGGCCACATTGAAATGTAGCATAAAGCCAAGTAAAAGAGGGAAAAAGAATCTTACTGCTGTACATTTTTATTGAGGGTTGCTCACGGAAGTATTCTTTTACAAGCTTACAAAAAAATTCAAGACTCCAGAAGGAAAAGTTGGTGTGCAGTATAAACATATTTTCTTTTCTTTCAAAAACATACTGAGCTACCATTTTCTATTGTTGCAGGAAATGTTCTACGATTCAATTCTCAGACACTAACAGATAAATTTTATTAAATAGAGCCCAGTGATAGTGCCTCACACTCTGACATCAAGAGGATCCTGGTTTCAGACTACCCAGGACTGAAAAGCTTAGGAAACCCCATCTCACAAAGCAAAGTTAATTAATGGGATGTTTCTGGTCATCCCCATGGCTTAAAGCAGCATAAATAGGAGGACTGTTGTCTACAATAGCAAAATTAACACTATCTACAGAAAAAAAAAGTCAAAAGGGCTGGAAGCATGATACAAATGATAGAGTACCTATGCATGAGCTCCTAGGCACAAACCCTAGGTACCACCAAATAATTACTAAATAATTAAATAAAATGTATTAATGATAATTTCCATAAACTGGACTAAATAGGTTAAGCTATCCAGTGGAACAATGTTAGTAGGTAAAATAAATTGAAGCCTTAAAATTTCATATAACTTCTAATGTAACTGCAATGACAGAGTCAAATATTCAGTAAACATTTTCCTGGTCACTTACAGAATGCCATGTTCTGCATAAAATATTAGGAATCTACAAATGCCCAGATGCATTGAAATGGAGAATAGTTGTTATGTAGATGGGCTAAAAGGTTGAGACTGCTCAAGAAGAACAAATAGTACTGAAGATTTAATGAACTATACTTGATAATGGTTTATTGTATACTTAAATTTTCCTAAGAAAAAAATGTCAGGTACTTTTACCAGAGTGTACACACACACACACACACACACACACACACACACACACACACACACACAGAATAACTATAGGAGAAGATGGATGTTTGTTTGCCTGTGGTAGTCATTTTTACTATGTATATCAAAACAAGCTATGTATCTTAAATATATACAATATAAAGTGGAAAAACAAAACAACTTAATCTAGTAGACAACATACTTCATAAATCAAGGGGAAAAATTAAGGATTCTCCACAAAAAAAAAAAAAATTGGGAGACCAGAACAAAAGGCTGTGTATTATAAGCTTTTCTCTTTGCCTGAGGCTACTTCTCCTATCAATAGTAGCAATGGAGCTATTCCCTGAACCTGGATCGGTGGAATAGAAAAAGAAAAGAGAAAGCAAATCCATAACTTTCCCCAAAAGCTATTTCCAAAGCAAATAACACTGAAGTACAGGTATTAAAATACCTATCTCAAAGCACCAGATAAGAAAGAAGAGGAAATCACTCCAAGTTCTGAAGGAAAAATTCATTATATTTAAAAGATCGATGAGAATAAGGAAGGTTTTGTGGCGAAAACTGTGGAAATAATTGTTTCTGAGAGATGTTAAGCCTGCATTTCCTCTCATCCCACCTCAAATAACCTTCTAGAAAATAGTTTTAAAATGTCAACAATTGTATATGATTGGGTAAGCTCCACATTCTCTCTTTCCTGGGCTTTGTATGAAATTATAGACTGATGTGTCGCTTCATTCAAAATATTTATTGTTGGGATTAGAAAAAAATGACTGGAAAATTATTCTTGATTAACTGAAATCATTGAAAAATAGCTATATTTGAGTATCAAAGTTCTTGCAAAAGTATGACAGAAATTTTACTAACATGCTTAATGAAAGAGAATTTTTAACAACTATGAAGAAAATGTAGTGGTGTGAGAGGTAGTGTTCATTGACTTCTAAACTAACAGAACTCTCATTGAACATTATCTACAAACTTATCCTTCCTCAAGGGCTAGAGCACTTGTATAGCATGTGTATGGCTCTGAGATCAAGCCCCAGTGGCAAAAACAAATACACTGATTAATACATTAATTAATAAATTTAAAAATCGTCATTATTCGGCTGGGAATGTGGCTTAAAGGTAGAGTGCTTGCCTAGCATGCACGAAGTTCTGGATTGGATTCCTCAACACCACATAAACAGAAAAAGCAGGAAGTGGAGCTGTGGCTCAAGAGGCAGAGTGCTATCCTTGAGCAAAATGAAGCCAGTGACAGTGCACCGATCCTGAGTTCAAGCCCCAGGACTGGCAAAAAAAAAATATGTCAGTATTATATTATCACCATGATTTAGAGAAGCTCAATCTAGTGCTCTAAGTGAAGCATTTCCGTATCCTAACAGTGATTTTATTTAGACCTCAGCAGGTCTACCTTATCTTCTAAGTAGTGACAGATGAACAGGTGCTTGATCCTTACTGCTCTCCATCACTCCTTTCCCTCCCTTTCCCTTCTTAGTGACACAGAAAACTAAAGTTGAAAAAAATCACCATTTATTCATCCATAGCTAACATGTTTTTATACATTAGCCCATATGGGTTAATTTTTGAAACCTAAATTACTATATTTTTAATGAATTTCCTATGTTATAATACATACCAGTACAAGAAGGCTATTTGTGAGGCATTCTTTTATTGTTTTGTGTTGTAATATTATAATAGGTATTCATAAAAATAAGACTAAGTTCTAACATATTTTATTATTATTTAGATCATTTCACAAAATGTGGCTATCAAGTTTGAGGAATAATATTCTTAAAATCTCTCTCATTCTCTCTCTCTCCCACTCTCTTTCTTGGTGGCAGAAAAGACAAAACAAAGCAAACATTAAATAATTTTGAGAAAAATTTTCCCTCAGAAATTCTATGGCCAGTGCTTTGAGTGGAGAAGAGTTAATCTTTTATTTTTTAAAAAAATGGTCAAATGCTCTTGTAAAATGTTTGTCCTTTCCATCTACATACTCCTTCCAGGGATAAATTATTAACATCATAAAGCAGCTTATTCATATCCACATTCATATATATAAACATATAAAATGAACATATATGTGTATATGAAGTTGATGAAAATTGTATGTCTTCAATTTGGAAAAATAATATGGAGGAAAGAATAATATTTAATGAACCTCTTTATGTGCCAGACATTGTTCTAGACATTTTATATGTTTTACTTTATTTAATAAGCAGATAACTCACTGTTAAGCTCTTGGAATAATATGATAACAATAAAAATGTAGTCAAAAATTAAGGCTTAAATCCCACATGTTAAGTGATATTCTTTCCTCATTCCTTCAATTAATTCTGGTTAAGGGGTAGTACCTAACTAATATGCATAAAATGACTTCCTTTTGCTCAATATAAAGACTAATCTGTCTTAGAGATTAGTATTGACTGATGTAGAATGATGGTCAATATTGGAATTTGAGGCTTAGTTATTTTTAAAGTGTGTAACACTTTTTACTGCATGGAGATTATAATTTATGAAGCATATAAAATGCAATAGAAAAGATACCTTTGAATAAAGACCATTTGCCATGTTAATTTAGAAGAAAAGAATACCAACTGAGTCCCTTGAGAGACATGTTTAAGACAATCTCTAGACAATAATATGAACTCTTGTATTCAAGGCCCCATGCAGTGTGAAATTCGCAGGAGGTTTGGAGTGGCTACACAGAGAGACAACTAGAAGAGGCTATTCCAAACTCTAACCCCAGTGATTCTCACTGTGAAGACAATCTCACAGTGGTCTACATATCAGAATTATATAAAAAAGAACAAATAACGAAATGAGGACACCTGAAGACAGGCAAGTATATAGGATACTATAACTCTTGTGTCAATGAGACACATTTTCAATCAACCAGTAGAGATGTGAATCAACCTGTAGATTTCTAGCCTTGAGCAAAAATATTAAGGGATAGTACGCAGGCCCTGAGTTCAAGCCCTGGAATCAAAACAAACACACACACATACACACACGTACACACGCACGCACACACACACACACACACACACACACACATCAAAATACTGCCATCCATAGACTCTGAAAATAAAAAGAATCTCTTAATGTTGGCGGTTTTTTCAAGGCCTACTCTGTAAGCATAAGTGAAGTTGCCACAAACACCTAGGACCTAACCAGGCAGTGTGACCCACTAAATCTCTGGGCATTGGGTTATTTCCAGCATGCGGTCTGTGCTTTCAAAGGACTCTACTAAAGCATAGGATCAAAGCATCTAAGGGCCATAGACATTCTTGAAACCCTTTCCACATGATTCCCAGAACCACTAACATCTGTTTAAATGAAACTGTTGTATCTGTTTAAATTTTATTGTTTGACTGTGTGTTTAAAACTTTTACTGAGCCATCAGGCTAAGCATTGTGCAAAAGGTAATCATGAGAGGAAAGTTATCATTTTACTTCTTTTTTGTGAAAAAATAATATTGAGACTTGTATAATTTCTATTCCTACTAGACAAAGTTTAGGATTTGGCATTCTTATCAAACCTCACCACACATTATACAGCTTGTTTTCTATTCTTTCCATAAACAACTGAGATGTCTATGTTAACTCACCTAAATATCTTTGTTCTTATAGAGGATATATTACTTTGGTTTTCTCGAAATAAGAAAACTAAGTCACAGAGTTTAAGAAACCGAGTATAATCCAGCTAACCAGGGATAGTGGATTCAGATCCACTCAGTGTGGCTTGGTGCTCAGTGTTCTGGGCTGCTGTGACACACTTCATTTACCTCATTATTCTTCTATTCTCTAGCAAATAGTTCTCAATCATTAGAAGAAATGGTTGGGTTCCAGTGGCTCACTCCTGTTATCTTACCTACTTAGAAAGCTGAGACAAGAGGATCTTAATTCAAAACTAGTGCTAGCAGAAAACTCTTGGAAACTCCATCATCCATTAATCAGCAAAATACTGCATAGAAGGCATAGGCAAAGTGGTATGGTACCAAGTAAGAGTGTGAGGTCCTGAGCTCATATTCCAATATTGGCATCTTAATTAATTTAAAAGAAAAAGTAGGGTGAGCTGATAGATTGAACTGAAGATAAAGAAATGAGTCACATAATATTTAAAACAGAGTTTTACGCCTATTCTAACATAAGTCAGTAATTTTCCAGGAATAGAATTATCTAGGCCAGTCTTCTAAAGACTAGATGAAGTTTCAAAATGATTCAATTACTGTCCACAAAGAAAGCAGAAAATATGAGATATTATTAGACACTGCCAATTAAAGAATAGTTAAAATGTATTCATTTTTATATAAATAATTCAACAAAATTGGCAGTTCTCATAGTTGTGAATCCAATGAATGCAAACTATGAATTCTTGATTAAGACCCACAGAATGGCTGTTTTTAATGAGTCCATTTGAGAAGAGCTTTCTGGAAAAGAATGACTCAGGCTGTAAATAGCAGTGTACAGAGCAGTGCAGATAGCCATTATGAAGTACAAGTTGAGGAAAACTAGGCCATGCTGTCAGACTGCGTTTAGCAAATTAAGGAAAAATGGCATAGAAATCGAAAAGCTGTTTATAAGTATGCATATAATAATTTGTAAATTAAATGCATCTCCTATTTCATAAGAGATTTCTTATGGTGTCAAATGGCTAAGAGGCTCTTTTGTTTGTTTATATATTTTTATTTACTGGGACTATGGGGACTGAATATCAGAGCTTATTTCTGCTGAAACATATACTTTGTCATTGAGTTCCACTCCTCGATAACGTCTTTTTGAAAAGACTAAGTCAAACCCCAACTAAATAAGCACCAGGAAATAGGTAGCTGTAAAAGAGGAATGTGGGCCCAAAGGGAGAAGGGTAGAAGAATGAAGGGGAGAGTGGGGAGAATGCAGGCAAGAATTTACGATAATAATCGCAGAATTGAGAAATGTAAAGAAATTAGTGGGCCCGAGCAGGGTGAAGATGTTGACGTGAAGACACAGATCAAGGGAGATATGGATCAAGATGCCCTGTATTCATAAACAGCTTTGGTGACTGGCAACTCCTTTGTACAACTACTGAAAGATAATAAAAATATTCAAAGTACCTTTTTAGAAACCCCACCCATCACAGTTGCTTGCAATCTCAGGTGGATGATTCTTCTTTTTTTTGTTTCTTTCTTTTGGTCATGGGGCTTGA
Source organism: Perognathus longimembris pacificus (assembly GCF_023159225.1). Lineage (NCBI taxonomy): Eukaryota > Metazoa > Chordata > Mammalia > Rodentia > Heteromyidae > Perognathus > Perognathus longimembris. The sequence goes on from NC_063162.1 coordinate 123,821,549, forward strand.
ACTCTGGGCCTGAGCACTGAACCTGAGCACTTCAGCTCAAGGCTATATAGCTCTACCACTTGAGCCACAGAGCCACTTCCTGGATGATTCTTGAGATATGAACATCCACTAAAAGAGAATGTCCAAGACTGGTGTAGAGAGACCTCCCATGTGTGTTACATTCTCTGGTTAAAAAAAGAAGTATACAAAAGTTCTATTAGGTGAATATTCATATTTCAAGCCTCTAAATTGAAAAGGTCAGAAAGAAGTGAACTGGTCACTTATAAAACATGATACTGCTCAAATCTCCCCATTTATACTTGTCACTGACATTGTTGGTACTCCATTAATGTCCATCACATCATTGTCAATAGGAGCATTTGAAATGCCATATAAATATAACTCATATCTAGTTCAGAGTAAAGCAGAAAATATAGTGAGTTACTAAAATTAACTAAACATTAAAATATACTATAGAAAGTCAAATGGGGATTTATCCTAAAAAAGGAAAAGTAATTTGAATTCTATGCCTCTATCAGAAAGAATGACATTGTCCCATTTCACTATGTGAAATGAGCCAGACTCAAAGAAGCATAGACTCTGTGGTTTCCCTCATTAGTAGTATAATTTGTACACATCTTAGGATAGTTCTAGCAGAAGATCATAATAGCTCAATAACTATGTGCATATTAACAGATAAGATGATGTTAGGCAAAATGAACTCCAAGTTATGGAAATACGTAGTTTATCATTGTTGTTGTTAGGTTCAATGTACCACTTGAAATTATTCCATTTTCCTTTATCTTCCTTCCCAATGGTTCCACCCCTGATGGCACTGTAACTGATTTTGATATACTGGGTATTATATATATATATATATATATATATATATATATATATATATATATTTATCGGAAGTAGAGAAGGGAAGGGAAACATCAACATGGAGAGACAAAGGGTAAAAGGTGAACCAATGCAACAGCAATACTTACAGAATTATATGCTGTAAACCAACTGTACAACTGGGGAGGAGGGAATTGAGAAGAAGGGATGGTGGGAGAAAAATGACGGAGGAGGTAACAAGTTTGATAAGAAATGTGCCCACTGCCTTATGTATGAAACTGTAACCCCTCTGCAAGACTCAAATAGGAAGTAAAAAAAAAATCAGGCAACACTGATCAAGAGGCATTGTACTCAAATGGACATCTTGAATTATAACCCCATTTTACAACTACTTAAAGATAATAAGAAGAAAGAAAGAATCCAGTCATAGATGTGTATCATTCTGTTTGCTAAAATCATAGTTAAAAAAAAAAGTAAGCTAAAACGTGTTTTAGGGGATGGGCAGTAGGGGGTATAGGAATGGAGGGAGGAAGGGTGAGTAACATAGCCATTATTTTAATAGCCATTATGAAAAAAATGAACTGTGTACCTTGAAGGTATAGATGGGTGGAGGAAAATGGAGGTAACAAAGGAAGGAGTAACATTGACCAAGAAGCATTGGACTCATAACCTGACTCTCTTCTTACTACTAATCAATATTAACAAAAACCATGATACTAATAAATTTTTTAAACTCAACGGAGGGTAAACATTTAAATGTTCCCAAAATAATGACTAAGCAAGTATAAACAAGCAAAAATAAATCTCTTAAGTTTGTTTGTTTCTAATCCTGTGGCTTAAACTCTGAGCCTAGGTGCTGTCCTTGAATTTCTTTTGCTCAGACTAACTCTTTACCACTTGAGCCACAGTGCCACTGAGTAGTGGCTTTTTCTGAGTAGTTTATTGGAAATAAGAGTCTTACAGACTTTCCTGTCAGGGTTGGTTTTAATGCTTAGATGTCAGCCTCTTGATTAGCTAGGATTACAGGCATGAGCTACTGGCACATGGCTGTTTTTACTTTTTAAGGTCGCATGATACCAAATTTACTCCTACAACTTACTATGGTGTTTGAATCCTTAAGGGATACTCTGCTAATAATACAATTATGTTTTAGTTAGAAGATTAACACAACCTCATGCCCACACTGTGAAGACTTATCTCTGTTCACAAACTTCTAAGGCACAGAGCACAGAACATGACCAAGCTACTTGTGCTGGTCCTTCTCCATCATTAAGTCCCGGCTTCGTGATTATGTACTCTCAAACGTCGTCAACCCGGGGCTAGTCTAAACCCGTATGTGGCTAGACAAAATACACATGTTTATTTTTGGCATTCAGCTTATGCCTAGCATCATATCTGAAATAATAAAAGTGAAAAATCATACATATTGATGAAGGTTGGGACACATCCAGGCATGGATTTGGAAGTCCGTATCCTACATCATGTCACCACAGTACCACCATAATTAATGCATCCAGCTAATTATTTACTAGTTTTGTAATTACAATATATTATTTTTGTTTGGGGACAAAAGGTTTTGCTATATATCCCAGACTGGCCTGAAATTTGTGATCTTTTTGCTAAGCATCTCAAGTATTGGGGCCACCAGTATTGAGCACCACCACGGTTCAATATTGTATTTTATCAATCGGTCCTCACTTCTTTTTCTTAAGTCATGTTTGTTACTATTATTGGCACTGAGGAAAATGAAGTGGATTATGACATCCACACCCAAGAGAGCTTGCATTCTGATTGGAATTACATTTTTCATCATTTACAATGGTAAGAAATCATTTATAATTAATTGTGCTTATAGTTTATTTTAATTACTTGAGATTAATTATTCTTCCTATTTTTTGTGAAAGGTCATAATAACTGCAGCAGAAAAATGGAAAATAATTATTCATCAGGCAAATTTATATAATCCATGAGAAATTTTCAAAATAGCCAAAGAAATGGACTCAAAATATTCTAAACTTAATTAATAAGATAAGCTAAACAACAGTTACTTAAAGATAATACAAATTATATTTTTAAAAATTATTAGGAACTACAAGGCAAAAGCCTGATAGGACCAATGTTATATTCAGAGTCAAGGAATCCTGAGAGAGAGAGTTCATTGGTTAAGAATTTTCATTTTATTACTTTTTTACTAAACCTTTTTAAAAACAGTATTGTTACATTAAGAAGCCTACTTCCAATTAGCAATGTATAAGCATCTGTTCAAAGAAACACAATGCCTGTCTACCCTGAAATAGTTAAGTGTTTTCTATAATTTTTTTTTTTTTTTTTTTTTGGCCAGTCCTGGGCCTTGGACTCCGGGCCTGAGCACTGTCCCTGGCTTCTACCCGCTCAAGGCTAGCACTCCGCCACTTGAGCCACAGCGCCGCTTCTGGCCGTTTTCTGTATATGTGGTGCTGGGGAATTGAACCTAGGGCCTCGTGTATCCAAGGCAGGCACTCTTGCCACTAGGCTATATCCCCAGCCCTCTATAATATTTTGGAACATAGAATCTTACTGAATCTCAACTCTTAAATCATATAATGTTCCAGTTGATTTTCCTTTATGTGATACATGATGCTCATCTGTATTTAATCACAGAATTTTAAGTTTATATCCTCTCCATTCTGAATGGCAGAACCTTTATCTCCCTAATCTCTAGTTCACCCAGTTATTGAAACACTGATCTGCCAGGAGATATTCCATTTTTCTGGTTCACTTGAAGTAGAGTTTTCATAGTCCACTGCAAATGTAGAAAGGAAGAGAAGCAGCTTTGGGCGTATCTGTAAGAGTATAAGTTTTTCTTATCTGTTGTCTTATTTCTTACATTTCAGAATGAATGTACAATATCTAATCAGTCTTTACATCTCTCTGTATATACTTCAGTACTACTCCCTTACCAAGACAATGATTTACAAAATGTTTCTAAAGGCAATTTTATCCAAAGGAGAGTGTAGTTTCTTCAAAATTTCAGGATAACATTTTAAGCATTCAAAACTAATAATACTTTAGAGATTTTTTTTTTTTTTTGGCCAGTCCTAGGCCGTGAACTCAGGGCCTGAGCACTGTCCCTGGCTTCTTTCTTGCTCAAGGCAGGCACTCTGTCACTTGAGCCACAGCGCCACTTCTAGACATTTTCTGTATATGTGGTGCTGAGGAATCAAACCCAGGGCTCATGTATACGAGGCAAGCACTCTTACCACTAGGCCATATTCCCAGCCCCAAGATTTTTAACTTATGTTTAAAGGGATAACATAATCATTATTAAAATGTGGTAGGTATGAAGAAAGGGGTGACATTGTCCAAGAAGTACTGTATTTATTACCTGGCTTATGGAAACATAACCCCTTTGAACAACCCCTTAATAATAACAATGAAAAGATGTGTTCATGGCTATAAAGAGGGCCAATGCGCAAATTTTCTTTACAAATGGTGAAGCCTTTTGCAATAAATGCCTGATATTTACCTTGTTCAGAATTATTACTAGACAATTTAAAATAATTTGTGCCTTAAATGAGAGTTTGTGATTATTTAACATTTTTCATAGATGTTGATACATCGTTCAGAACGCAACCCATACATTCCATAAATGGCAAATGAGCTAAGAAGAGCCTCTAACCCTGCAGCTGTCTCAGTTACAAGGGTGAAAGCCTTAATAATTGCTCATTCAGAATATTCTTCATTTTTAGCTCATATACACACACATCTCCTTTCATTATATGAGAAGCTATTATCTCATAATCAGGAAAACTAGCAAAGTGTAGACTTGCATATTTGGAGCATAAAACTACTAGGTTGTATTTTGTCATTTTTTTTTTTAATTAGAAGGCCTGAAACTTTCTAGGTTAGAGTTCTAAATAGGGATGGGCTTGCTGGGTCTGGCTTTAAAGGCACGTGTTTTGTATATATATATTTAGTGAATAACATCAGGGTTTTTTTTTTGGGGGGGTTGTATTTTTTTTTGCCTGTCCTGGGCCTTGGACTCGGGGCCTGAGCACTGTCCCTGGCTTCTTTTTGCTCAAGGCTAGCACTCTGCCACTTGAGCCACAGCGCCACTTCTGGCCATTTTCTATATATGTGGTGCTGGGAATCAAACCCAGGGCTTCATGTATACGAGGCAAGCACTCTTGCCACTAGGCCATATTCCCAGCCCAAGGCACATGTTTTGAATTTAACCATTCTCCTTTCATTTTTCTAACAGGAGGAGGAACTGAAAAGTCTCAGCGTTTGTGAAGATTGCAACAAGGGAACACATACAATTATTTTGTCCTTTAGGGAGCAATAGTTGATGTTCTGTGTTAGATATTTCTGGAATAAGATGAAGCCAGACATATGAGAAATAGTACTTCTAAGAATATTTCTACAACCAGAGAAAAATTGAAGACTCAGGCAGATTCTCATGATTTTTGAACTCAGATTTACTCTGGCAAAATTGACAAATAGAAACTACAACAATTTCTGTTTAACCTTGGCCAATTAGTCTCTCAAATATTTTGTGAATGTTGAATGATATTATATAATTGTGTTTGTGTAAATTTAAGAGATGTATATTTTTCAGACCATTTTAAAGAAGGTTACTTAAGATGTCATATACGCTAAGTACCAAAGGCAGGACACTTACTTAATCTTGTAAATAATTAGCCTCTATACTAGAAGATTCTCACAAAGAAGTTTTAGTGTCTCATGAGTGAAAAAGAAATCTTTGACTATCATGTATTGCTTCAAAGCTTTACCATTATTGAAGGAATCATCAAAAACTTTGAGAATACCTAGTTCAATATATAAAATTATTGGTATTATCTTGTAAATATTCATTGCAGAGTAAATACAATACAATCCATACAATTTTCTCTAATAACCTTTTGAAATTACAAGTATACAGATAGATTGAGGGGGGACACTAAACAAGATGCATCATACACTGAAATTTATATGTTTGTGGGGCACACCTGGAAGTCAACTAGCTGGCCCCGCCTGTTTCTCAGTCTTGGGGCCACGTGTAGCTAAGATGGCAGCGCCTAACTACAATTCGCAGCTGCTACAAGTGTCTTTGGTTATAACCTGTAGGCGGTTCTGTGGGCTGTGACACCCTGGCTCTTCCGCCCTTAATGGGCAGCTCAGGCCTCCCCTTCCTGCCGATCTTAGACCTGATTGGCTCCTGTGCCTTATATTAGTGGCATGTACTTCCCCAATAAACGAGATCATGCGCTGACTTGACTCCCAGGTCATCTGATTGTCCTCCACTGAGGGAGGGCTGGGTGCGGGCGGCCTGCCAACCCTTTTCTGTGCCTTTCCATGTGTCTCCTGCGGGTGGGGGGTGGGGTAGGGGGGCTAAAAACCCCGACATATGTTGACCTTGAAACCCTTTATACACTAAAGATAATAAAGAAAAAAAAAAAAAAGCCCTTGCAAGACAAATAAACAGCCTCATAGTGTACTCCAAACTTTCATGGCTAGGACATTTTGTACCATGTTTTTCGAAGCTTGACTGGCCCAAGATTGACATTCATTCATAAAGTGTAACTTTTTTTGGCTCATTTTGTTTCTTAAAGTTGGAAGTGCAACACCCTTGCAACATATGACTGTATGTAAAGTTTAATGTGAGATTAACGACCCAATCATGCTGACAATTTAGGTGGCTTATGCTAACAACAATGTAGTGTTTCTTTTGTTATAATAATTGAAAATTTATAGCAACATATAAGAGAACCAAATATAACTGTGGTTTCTTGGACTATGAGTAAGCTCTAATAGTTTTAATTATGTTTTAGGCATATTATGATATTTAAGCTACACAAATTAAAATGTTCATCTATAGAAGTCCTAGACTCCATTTTATACTTAGAAATGTATTTGATTTCCAGTCAGTTAAGCACAGTCGTCCCTGTTTGTTACCCTAATGTATATCAAATATATACAGGGATATAACAGTAAATGGGAGATATTTCTTTTAATAGTACATTTTATAACCAGTTTCAGGGATTGGCATGAATGAATCACTGTTTACTACTTCCTTAATGTTCCAAAGCTTTCCTCAAATTCTCCCAGTGATTATAGCACCACTAAATATTAAAAAAAATAAAATCCCTGAGAAATTATAGAATATATTTTACATTTATCTCTAGTAACAGTTTTAATTGTTACCTATCTACTTTTTTTTTCCTCAAATTTTTATTATCAAACTGACGTACAGAGAGGTTACAGTATCATACGTTGGGCATTGGATACATTTCTTGTACTGTTTGTTGCCTTGTCCCTCATGCCCCCCTCCCTCCCCCCCTTCCCTCCCCCCCCCCCGTGTTCAGTTCACTTACACCAAACAGTTTTGCAAGTATTGCTTTTGTAGTTATTTCTCTTTTTTTACCCTGTGTCTCTCAAATTTGGTATTCCCTTTGAATTTCCTACTTCCAATACCAGTAAACACGGTTTCCAATATACTCAGATAAGATTACAGAGATAGTGTAGGTACAAACATAGGAAGGTGATACAAGAACATCATCAATAATAGAAACTACACATACACATAGGACGTTGAAAGTAGTTACAACTGTGATATATCACTTGTTTCCATAACATGGAGTTCATTTCACTTAGCATCATCTTATATGTTTCTAAGGGTATAGCTATTGGGCCTTGTGATGCTCTGCTATGGCTTGCCTAAACCTGTACTAATTATTCCCAATAAGGGAGGCCATAGAGTCCATGTTTCTTTGGGTCTGGCTCACTTCACTTAGTATAACTTTTTCCAAGTCCTTCCATTTCCTTACAAATGGAACAATGTCACTCTTTCTGATAGAGGCATAAAATTCCATTGTGTAAATGTACCACATTTTCCTGATCCATTCATCTATGGAGGGGCATCTGGGTTGGTTCCAGCTTCTCGGTATGACAAATTGTGCTGCGATGAACATTGTTGTGCTGGTGGCATTACTGTGATTTTGTTTGTGGGCTTTTAGATAGATACCCAACAGTGGGGCTGCTGGGTCATAGGGGAGTTCTATATTGAGCCTTCTGAGGAATCTCCATACTGCTTGCCAGAGTGGCTGAACCAGTTTACATTCCCACCAACAATGAAGTAGGGTTCCCTTTTGGCCACATCCCCTCCAACAATTGTTATTATTAGTTTTCTTGATATATGACATTCTTGCTGGGGTGAGATGGAATCTCAATGTTGTTTTGATTTGCATTTCCTTTATGGCCAGTGATGTAGAGCATTTTTTCATATGTCTCTTGGCCATTCTCATTTCCTCATCAGAGAAGTTTCTTTGTAAGTCTTTAGCCCACTTGATGAGGGGGCTATTGGTTCTTTGCAGTTTTGTTTTGGAAGAAGGTAATTTTTTTAGTTCTGCATATATTTTAGAGATGAGGCCTTTGTCTGTTGAATGTCTGGTAAAGATCTTCTCCCAGTCTGTGGGCTTTCTGTTTATCTTGAGAGCTATGTCCTTTGCTGTGCAGAAGCTCTGGAGTTTGATGCAGTCCCATTTGTCCAACCTTTGTTTGATTTGTAGCCTTTCAGGGTCTTTGTTAAGGAAGTTCTGTCCTGTGCCAAGGAGCCCAAGTGTTTCTCCTACTCCTTCCTTTAGTGTCTTCAGGGTGCCTGTTTTGATTTCAAGGTCTTTAATCCATTTGGAATTGATTTTGGTGCAGGGTGATATATAAGGATCTAGTTTTAGTTTGTTGCATGTGTTGAGCCAGTTTTGCCAGCACCACTTGTTAAAGAGGCTATCTTTCTTCCATACTATTGTTTTAGCTCCTTTATCAAAGAATAAGTAGGCATAGTTCTGTGGGTTTAATTCTGGGTCTTCAATTCTGTTCCATTGGTCTTCAGGCCTGTTCCGGTGCCAATACCAAGCTGTTTTTATTACTATAGCTTTATAATACAGCTTGAAGTTGGGTATTGTAATTCCTCCAGCACTGTTCTTTCTGCTTAGGAGTGTTTTTGCTATTCTAGGTCTTTTATTGTTCCATATGAATTTCTGGATTGCTTCCTCTATTTCATTAAAGAATGGTGGTTGGGATATTAATTGGTATTGCATTGAATTTGTAGATAGCCTTAGGCAATATTGCCATTTTGATTATATTAATCCTCCCAATCCAGGAGCATGGGAGGTTTTTCCATTTTCTTAGTTCTGACTTAATTTCATTTTTCAAGCTTTTAAAGTTCTCTTCAAAGAGGTCTTTTATTTCTTTGGTTAAGGTTATTCCTAGGTATTTTATGTTTTTGGGGGCTATTGCAAAAGGAGTTGCTTTCCTGATTTCAGCCTCAGTCTTCGGGTTGTTAGCATAGAGAAAGGCCGTTGATTTTTGAAGGTTTATTTTATATCCTGCAACTTTGCCAAAGTTTTGGATCAGCTCTAGTAGCTTGGGGGTAGAGTCTATGGGATTCTTTAGGTATAGGATCATGTCATCTGCGAAGAGAGAAAGTTTAACTTCATCTTTTCCTATTTGGATCCCCTTTATATTCTCTTCTTGCCTAATTGCTCTGGCTAGGAATTCTAGTACTATGTTGAAGAGCAGGTACCTATCTACTTTTAAGTTGTCACAGGGTCAGTTAAATTAGATGCATTATTTTAACCAATGCAAAAAATATTTTTCCTTAGAGTGATTGAAAGTAGCTATATTTAACTACAGGTGTCTGAACAGCAGATGTTGCTTTTGACATATCCAACTCTCCTAGAAACTTGCAAAAGCTCTTAAGCAAAATGCAATTTTGATGTGGCATTTTATATCACAATACATGATTTTAGTAATATAAATATTGACCCAATTTTATAAATGTGAACTCAATTTGTCAATTTATATGTTTTATAAGTTAATATCCTTATAAGATAATCATGGTTTAAAATAACCTATTTGTAGCTAAAATATTAATTGATTTTCCTTTTAAATATATATTTTAATTCATTCACAATCCATTCCAGCACATTCCAGTATATTAAAAATTTTGCAATGATGCCTAGTTATTAAAAACTTCATTTCCATCTATAAAAATTCTTTGCAGATAGTTGTGCTTTGTTGGAATGTGAATTTGGTGCATACATAGCAGTGCACAAATTTTAATTGGGTTTGTTGCAGCACTTTTAGTATATTACCCAGTAAACATTTAAAACTATTATCTCCATAAACAGTATATCAAGTATTTGTCATATGGGAATTCACCATAATTTCTATTTTTGAGCAAAGTGGCAAATAATAGTTTATTTAATATGTAAAACTCCAAGATATTTAACAAAATATTTTGCAAAAAATTGAAGAACATTATTTCAAATGGCGGGGGGAGAAGACAGAGGACAATATAGAAGATTTTTCCCAAGTGACCCTATTAATTCTATTAAGAAAACTCAAAATAACAGCAGAGAAAAGACTTTATGAAATCATAATAAAGAACACTTAGTCATAAATGGAGTGATAGGATGGGACATTGCCAAAGTTTTCATTGGGGAACATCATCCCCTCTATCAATTTTAAATGCCACTGGTGGAAACCATCCAGTACTGAGTGGTCCAAATTGAACAGGAATTAAAAAAAAACAAAAAACCACTCCACTTTTGAACATTGTAAATATTCCTGATATGCTTCCTGAGTTTATTATATACACATTATCTACATGTATTATATGAACAAGAAGTAATAAAGACGTGTAATAATTTGTTTACAAGCACTGTATATTCTATTTTTTTCTATAAAGAAGATATGGGAAAAATGCAATAGGGAAAAGGTAAGAATTAATTGTCCTGTGTATGAATAAATGAAGACACTTATCAGAAGAACTGTATTATGTGAAAAATATAAATGGATGAAAAACTTACAGATTAAATGTAACAAAGGGGGAAGCAAAATGCAACATATTGTGTTAGACAAGGTTTCACATTTTATGTGCAAAATCAATTAAATGGAAAGCTGTTGCCAAATTAAATTACACAATAATTTATTTTCTGATAAAGATCTCATAATGCCCATTCCTTGTTTTTGGATCATGCAGAAAAAGCTGCTCAAAAATAATTATATTCGATGTACACACATGATTGCTTAGGGATTGTTTCCCATGGTAGTAATGGAAAATGTTGTACGTGTGGAACAAAGTTATTAAGTAGCTAAAATAAAGGCATTCAATAGAATTATAGTATTCTCACCACTAACCACTCTCTGTTCCAATTCTGCTTTTTATCACTATGGAATCCCTACAGATGTTCATTTCTACTGACTTTACAGTCTATAGAGTCTTCATGTGACTTTCCCTTTCAAATCTTGAAGAACTTTCATACTGATCTCTTCTATTATTTCTAAGAACCAGAAACAAGTGGGGAAGGATTAGTCTTCCATCCTAGAGAGGAAGAAACCTTCAGTAAAAACTGTTGTGACTTGAGCCAGAAATTGATAAATCCAAACTCAGGCTTTATAGTATCGCTACTTTATTTGATGATATTGAATACTTCTATCATCTCCATAAAGTCTCATCACAAAGTCAAGTATTGAGACTACATCCCTGGTAGGACTTGATACTTTACCTCATTCGCTTTGCACAATAATCCCATGAGATATATTTTCTGTCATACTAAATATTGCTGATCAGAAAGGGGGCCTCCTGTTCATTGGGTAATGCATCAGAAACTGAACATGAACAGATTAATTATCAGCAGATTAAATATCGAGTTTTATTCTTGAGCTTTACAGAAATGAAAAGCATCCCCTGGATAGGCAATTAGAAGCAGATGTGTATCATTTAGCCAGTGGTCAGTCACACACCTATATGAACCACTGCCAAAGCAACCTCTGCATAAGATGGCAAGCATCCTTCTCAGTAAGTCTGCTTTGTGAATAGTCATTGTCCTTTTCTCAGTAGCCTTTTGACTTAATTGTCTTGTGCAGTGAAAAGCTGCTCTTGGGTCCAGTGATAATAACAACTAACATTCTGAGGACTAAAAGAGCAGATAGAAGAAGAAGCTCTTCTACCGATGCACATAGAAACTGTCATCAATTGTGCCCTCCAAATAATCTTAATACTATTACACATTTGAAAAGATTCAGGACAGACAATAACAAAATATTTACTTTGAGAATTAGGAATTCATGAAAATTCAAAAGTCATCATTTTAAACTAGTACTTACAGGAGCAAATGGCTGTGAGTTAATCAACAAATAAACACAAGTAAAATGTATTTGTAGTATGGAAAGGAAAAAAAAAGGTAGTTGAAAACTTGGATTCTCCTAGTAAGAAAATCTAAAGGATTTACCTTATGATGGACCTGTTGAAGTCTCTTGAGACTTTGTAACATTCCACTTTTAAAAAGGGGGAAAAAAAAGAGAGATCAGGGCAGAAAACGGAAATATATATACATATTTCACCTTGCATGAATAGATATCCATTGGTATGCTCCAGAGTAAATGAAGGGCTCAGTAAACAGATTAGCAACTAAGAACCACAGGACTTCAGAGTAGAAGCAGAATTTCAGGATAGCAACCTTAACACTATCCCACGAAGGCAAGGCAGCATAAAGCTTCATTCATTTCAATGCTGAACACCTGAAATAATGATGACTGAAAATGGAAATTTGAGGTTTTGATGTGTTTGTTGTGTGTATATGTGTTGCATAATCCCATGGTGTGGGATGTGTGTGTGTGTGTGTGTGTGTGTGTGTGTGTGTGTGTGAGAGAGAGAGAGAGAGAGAGAGAGAGAGAGAGAGAGAGAGAGAGAGAGAGAGAGAGAGAGAGATCCGGCACAGCTTATTCTATGGTGACAGAGAATGATGTCCCATGCAGTTCTCACTTTCACCATACCTCCTTGAAGTCATTTCAAAGAGTGAATTTTCAGCCCTAGGTGCACAGAGAAACCATCTATATATACCTGAAAATAAGTACCTGGGTTCTAACACCAGAGATTCTAATTCACCCAGATGAGGAACTGGAATGATTATAAATGCTGCCTAATGTATTGACAGGGTTTAAAACAATGGGGTTAAGACTGTGGCTTTAAAGAATGAAAAAGTCGAGATTTAAAACAGTCAATGCTAGAAACTTTATGGGAAGCATTTTAATATAATTTTGGCCTTCTAAGATATAGACTTTAGAATCTTAGTTTGGAAATTAAAATTTCATTTTCTTGCTTTAAATTTAGCAGAAAAAGAAAACAGATATAGATAAGATCCTAAACAAAACATCAGCAGAGAATCAAAACTAATTTAAGATTCCATCTCACTGTAATCAGATCATAACTATCAAGAAAAGAAATAATAGTAATATTGGTGAGAACATGAATTAGTGCAACCACTATGGAAATCAATGTGGAAGTTCATCAGAAACTAAAACGAAGCCAGATATCTTGCCTCGTGCTTGCAGAAGGCTGAGACATAAAAAATTCTAGTTTGAATCCAGCCTAGGAAGAAAAGTCTTTGAGATTCCATTTCCAACAAACCAGCAAAATGCCAGACTTGAGATGGGCCTAAAAAGTGGTTGAGCACCAGTTGTGAGTTAAAAAAGCTGAGTGACAGTGTCAAATCTAGAGTCAAGCCCCAGTACTTACACAAAACATAAAATTTTAATTAAAAAACTAAATACAGATCTACCTTATTGCCATTTGAGATAATGTGTGAGCCCAAAAAGGGAGTCACTGTTTTTAATCACCTGTTACCAAACAATCTGCCTTTGCTCTGCCAGTATAAAAAAATCATCTAAAGCAAAGAAATAGCCATCACTGTCATGAAAACCTAAAGTTTTTTGGAGACATATGAAGAACAAAACTTAGACTAGATACATTCATACCTTAGAAATCTATCTACCATAATTTTCCTGAATAAAGCCATCACAGCAAATCAGTTTGGGTCCCAGGTTTTTCATCTCCTTTTAACTTCTTCCACACATTGCTATACCAATAAGTGAGATATCAAACTAATTTCACTCCATTTTAGAGTTTAAAAAAACCAACATCTTACTAAAAGCCCTAATTACATATCACCTCTATTCCAAACACAATCTAAAGGATTATACCAGCCCAAGAAGATTCACAATGAATGACATTCAACACAGACATCCATACTGGGTACACTGTATCTGAAGATTCTAGTACTCAGGATGAGGAAGACTGCAAAACAGAAAATTCACAACCACTGTCCTCAAATTCTAAACTATAATATGACATAGTAAGTAGAGTCCAGACTAGAAGGAAACAATATAAAGGAATAAGCAGCCACTGAATTACTCTGTACATATTGATGTTGGTACCTAGGGCCCCTAAACAATGAAAGAGGGAAATGGAGCTCAATATGTGATGTGCTAAAGATTTCTCAGCAAAAACTATTTAGAGACTTTTTCTTACAAATTGAAGGTTATTGATTTTAAGGAAATAGTGAAGGACATCATTCTGCAATAGAGAATATTCTCCTCAGACTATAATAAGTAATCGTAGCAAACATAGTATCCATAGAACTCTCCCATCCTGAAATAAATGTGATAGTAATTTTCTTCTTGAAAGGAAGACAGAGATCTGTCACTCTCACTTTGATACCTAATAAATTCTGGATCATAGAAAGGATTTCTTTTTGTTTCAGTTTTGCTACTAGCTCTCTAATTTCAGGCGTCCTGTATCCCTTGCTCTCAAAAGTTTGTCTTTGTAAGCCCTTTTCCACAAGAATGTGTATCAAAATATTATAAATGTGCAAAACAAATTATGTCACTAACTTAAAATATATCACTAAAATGTATGAAATATTAAAATGAAATACTTTCAATATATGTTTGACTCCATGCTATTTCAAATTTGTAGTCTGATTGCAATTAAATAATCTTAAGTCACTGCCATATTACAATGATTTATATGTCAGATGTTGTAGTTAAAAATGCTTTGTATGGCTGTCATCAAGAGATTATAAAGTGACAGGTTTTTCAAAGAGGAGATAAATACTCAATCACCCTGAGTATTCTATTATGTGTATAATACATTGTGTAGTTTATTATGTGGCTTTACAGATACAATGACTTTAGATAGGAGTAACCAAAGTTTTCCCACATGCAATACTAACTATGTGTACTATATGGAATGGTAATTTTAACTATCTGGTTTTATTCTTCTGCAAGAAAGAAAAGGTTGATTCTCCAATAAGCAGTCTTAATTTACAGTTAGCTGACTGAGTGCATGCAAATTGAAATAAAATCGCAGCCTTGGGACATTCTAAAACATGATACAAGAGGTTGCCAAGGTAACCCACCAGGAGGCTGTCTTGGCATCTTCTGGAATACAATGGAAAGAAAACATTATAATGAACAGATGGGGGCTGGGGATTTTCTGGGCAGGGTTGTATAATCAAACCCTTGCAAAATAACTACAGTTGCATGAAATTGCTTCTGAACAACAACAACAAAACAAAGCATCTCCCACACTTCCACTATTTAAAACAGGCAGGATTTATGATCCACAGGAGTTGAATTTTAAAAATAGTTGAAATGGATTAAAGCCTCTATAATGGTATTTATCAAATGTCATCCTTCCAAAAACATTTAACTGAGATGTACAACTTAAATTCAGGATGTAGAAATGATGATAAATTTGTACTTCTTATATTGGTAGGTCTTTAAAAGAATGTGTCTAAGAAAAGAGTGCAAGGCATAACATTCCAAAAGAAAAATGAAGGAAAAGAATAGAGGACACTAAGGAATCATTTCACTTCACCGCATCATTAATTTTACACTTATAATCCTGACACCATTTGAATTACAAGTTATTTCTTCTTTTTTAGGAGTTGTTGCTTTATATTTTGCACTACCTCTACTTCTGTTTAACATACACTAGAAGCTTTCATTCCTTCTTTCTGGAGAGCTGGTGTTCTCTAACACAAGGTTATTCTTCTATAAATAGCCAGTCAATCTCTTTGGCCTCTCCTTTGTTTTTTTTCCTTTCACCTGTGTCCCTGAAGATGAAAAAAAGAATTTTCAGCACTAATGAAGAACAGGTATAGAGATAGGCCACATTGATGATATATGCATGGGAAATTCCATAGGCCGTGTGCTGTCACAGACAAATTGCATTTCAAAATTCTCCTCTTAAATAAAAAGTTCTAAAATAAATAAATAAATAAATAAATAAATAGTTCTATTAGGAAAATGGGAAATAAAGAATATCATTTTTATTTCATATCTTTATAAATTTATAAATATTTCCTTATATTTTGATGCAATTGAATGAAAGAAATCTTAAGATCTAATATTATTGTCTCCTTTTAAGGGTACTCCTTTTAAGACATTATTTTACTTTAAATAATTAAGCATCTACAGTCTCGGGATTATCTTTCTCCTTTTATGGCAATGACTTTCTTTATCCCTCCCCACGTGTCATATCAAATATGAAACAGTATATCCTCCTTTTTCACTAATGGAAGTCATTATTTTTCATTGTTTCTTTGGTATTTTGCATTAATCTATGATAGCATGTATCACATTCTGATGTGTTTGAAAAGTCTACCTCACTTGCATTAAATATTTCATAAAGATAGTTATTTCTTGCCTATTTGTAGTCAGTGGTATACATGAGTTCCCAGCATATAAAAGGGCAATCAACAAATTTTGAATTTGTTTGCATGAACTATTTACTCATAGCCTCACACAAGATCCAAGAGTAGAAAATGGTCTGAGGAGCAAGAAATCCCATTCTTAGCTTCAAAGTCTTGGATACCTGACTCACTCTGTCATTAGATCACAATCATCCAGTGATTCAGAATCATCTCTACAGTTGGACACATCATCTAATTTTAAAATAAGTATTCCCAGTGATAGGACATCAAAGTTTGTGCATTGAGATATAAACTATTTAAGGGTATATACATACACAACAAAAGCTTTTCTAACATAAAAATCTAGTAACTGGAGGAATTGCATGAATATGAAAACATTTCCAATTAAATGTAGAATACACTTCTTTTAAAGGAAATGTAGTATATAAATCATGTTTACCATTAGGCATAAAATGTAATCAACCTCCAATTTTAGTTTTTAAAAGTGACATATCCGCATTCTGGAGGAACAAGACTTAAGGTCATAACTTTATTATCTTCACTATCAAGCATACTCCATCTTCTCCAGGTGAAAGGAGCACCTATAATACGACCTTTGTAGCATTACACATGTCAGGCCAAGAAACCAACAGTTTCTGCAGCAAGAATCTGTTATTTGTATTTGAAAGAAACCAGAAACAGGAAACTATAGAAGGAGTGTCAGGAATAATAAATTACAGCAATGCTCTTATCAGTGTATTGAAGTCTGCAGCTTGCAAATAAGTACTGGGCACCAATGAGTTGTTGACTAGATGCTGAGTTCTCAAATAACTATGTAAACAAATTTGTTTAGATGTTATAAAATTGGTACTGATCTCTTTCTGCTTATCTTGTCCTAAAATTACTCTTTTGTTACTACCTTTCACGTATTCCTAGGTGCAACTAGATGTACAGGTAAAAATGAGCAGTGTGCACACGATTCTGAGGGGGCTTGTGTCCAATCTTCGCTAGCATAACAGTGATATAATGATAATAATGATAACTAGTCTCATATCTGCAGACATAGAGTGTGGTTTCAAGCCCTACATGGTCATAATGTACATCAATTTCTCTGCAGGAATGAGCAAATGGATATAGTGTATGGTGCTAATACCATCTCGCATTGCAGGGCCCATTCTCCAATTGAGAACAAACATCTCTCCTAATCACACTTTATTTGCTAGGTTCAATCTTTCCTTGGCCCTTGTTATCATCTTTACAGTACTGAATATACCGCTACCCCTGGCCTAGTCCCTACCACGGGCCAGAATTTTCTTCTGATGGGTGACTCGCCTGAATCAAGATTTAATTGAATCTCACTTGTGTCAACTAGTATTGCTAGGGAAGCATCGAGCTCTTTCTTTTAGCCATAGTTGCTTGATCATGAGTTTCTCCTGAAGTCTTTCAGATAATACGCAGATCAATATTCACTGCAAGTCCCAGCTCTGTAGTTGTGCTCCTGCTCCCGCCCCATCAAGCTGGGTCCTTCCTTCCTCCCTGTATTCATCATTCTAAGAAACAAGGCCCTCATCATGGTTGACTAGTAAGCCTGCATGAGATAAGATGAATTAACACATGATTAAGTCATGAATTCACTGGGCAGGTAGTATCTTACCTGTTGATGAGAGTCTAACTGCTTGAACCCTTGTTTGTGAGATAAAAAATAATCACATCATTTAAGTTCAGAATCCAAGAAGATACCAGAGATACAAGAGATCAACCCTTATTGGTCTCTAACACATTCACTTGTAAAGGCAGTGTTTGCTTGTATATTAAATTCATTCATTCTTTCTTTATAAACAAAGTATATCATATACACAAACAGAATAAAATAATGAAACCCACAATACAGGAAGTTGAGATCAAGAGGATCAAGAGTATAGGTTATTTGGGTCAAAAATTTCATGAGGTCCCAGTAATCTGGGCACAATGCCATAGCACCTGTCATCTCAGACCCATGGCAAGTGTACATAGGAAGATCACAATCCAGGCTGTTCCCAGGAAAAAAAAAAGTAGGACCCTTCCTGAAACAGCAAAAGTAAAAGTTGCTGGGGCATTAGTCAGCAACTGCAAGGCTCTAGTTCAAAATCCCAGTACTACCAATGAGACACACACACACACACACACACACACACACACACACACACACACACACTATTTTAAAAAAGAGACACAGGTAGTGTGAAATATGACAATAGACCCCCTTTGTGTAATTCACAGATTTTTCTACTCCCCAGGAAGAAAGCAAGATAGTCAATAAACACCCCCAATGAAGAAAGTGAAAAACCCTCCTCAGAAGTGGGAAAAAGGGAAATTACCTAAATTTTGATGGATTATTATCACCAGTATTTTCAAAGTTTTTACTTATGCCTTCCTCACTGACTTTTTGATGAAAATAGTTGAAGTAAATTGTAAGATTCTCAGACTGAGTTGGAAACAGGAACCAAAGATAAAAGTGGAATGACAGAAATGGAAGAAACAAAAATGTCAAGACTAAAAGTAAATGTCTTTTTTAGAAACATTGCCCCAAATACTTTAAAATTAGATAAATAATAGATTGCATGGGTCTAGAGGGCCCCAGAATCTAAAAGATGTGATATTTCTTCACTTTGTGGGTTTTAGGAAATCATGAGTGTTTAGCAGACCTGAAAACAACAGACAGAGCAATTTTGTTTTCCTACCTTGCTTTGTTTCCATGGTTCTCTGAAGACTAATAATGAAAAATGCTAAAAATCCCCATCTGTTTTGTTTCTAGAGCCATAATACTGAAGAATAAGTGTGTATTAATGCTAAGGAATACCCATTTGTGTTTATAAAATTTGCTACAATTTGACAGTGATGACAGTAATTTGTTGAAGATAGGAAAAAAAATCTTTAGCAATGTTGCCTGAGTAGATTTGAAATTAAATCCATTGAAGTAAATACAGTTTTGGCAGATGTGGTAACTCACCCCTATAAGCCTAGCTACTCAGGAGGCTGAGATCTGAGGATTAAGGTTCAAAGCCAGCCAGGACAGGAAAATCTGTGAGACTCTTATCTACAATTAACTACCAGAAAAACAGAAGTGATGCTGTGGCCCAAAGTGACAGAGTGCTAGCCTTGAGCAAAAATTGCTCAGTCAGGGCCTATGTCCTAGGTCAAGCCCCACCACTGACACAAAATAAATACAGTTTTTATATCATAACCAAATTAAATAAATTAAATACCTTTAGTAGAAAACAATGTGAAATTTTTTTCTAAATGTGTTGTAAGAAAAAATATAGAGCTGTATATTCAGTAGTATTCAGTATAAATTCAGAAACTGCACTTATAGATATTATGTCATAAATAGAATATAGTATTATTGTGAAATGTTAAACCTTATCAATAATGGTCTTTATTAGTATTTACTATGCACATGTGACATTTACTACAGCAAGTATTCTCAGTACATTATTTCATTAATTTCTCACCAACTCTTTCTTAACTTCTCACCAAAGGTAGATTCTGGAAGGAAGAATTAAGAGTTCCATCTGGCCTTTCTTCTACTTTTAGGTATATCTCAGGCCTCAATCCTTGAAATACTTAGAATACACTATTTCACACAATACAGAGAACTGGGTCATCAGAGTGTAAGTGAGAATCCGAAAAGGACTATGTAATGGGGAAGAATCTAGCTTCTTGTCTATAGCAAGTATTAAAATCTTGTGCTGCACAAGAGTAATTTTCCTGAAGACTGAAGCTCTCAAGAGTTACAAGCCCCTGCAGTATCTGTGATCCTCACTAAAGAAGACTGTAGGGATTGCAGTCAATTGGTCCCCTAAGCCAGGCATCACCTCCTAAACAGAAAAACAAGGGCATGGAAAGAATGCCTTGTGGTCGTGCAGAATATGGGGCCTTTGCTATGCTGTATGCATGCTTCTTGATTTCCTTTTTATCCTTTCTTAAACCTAGAAATGCTTAATGTTACATGTAAAAGTTTGCATCTAATCAGCCTGATGAGTGAGTCAAGTCCTGGACCATTACTGCTAGCCTGAGAGAGCAGGTTTGAGAGAACTAATTGCTATCTTTATTTTGCAGACAAAAAAAAAATGTAGATTGAGTAAACTGTGGTAAATGGTCCAAGGAATATTGGAGTCGTCTGACATCTATTATTTTATTATTATTATTATTATTATTATTATTATTAACTACTGTCAGGTTTTTGTCTATCTTCCCACTATCTTACCGAATCCAGTCTCTTGGCTCAATTGTTGATTAGTGATGATTTCATGAAACTCCATTTGTATAGTTGATACATAATATAATTATTTTCCCTATAGAGGAATCATTGCTACATGGCAAGGGACATATATTTTAGAGTATCTACCTCTCATGTTTCTCTTTTTTTCCCCCTTCAACCACTCAAACTATCACCAAAGTTCCATGTTTTCTCTAAATTTCTTCCTACGAACATACAAAAAGGTAACATTTTTATGAACTACAACTTGTTTTATTGATTTCTCCTAAAATACACTCAAAACTCAGGTTCCTATTTTGTTTCTTATTTAATGTTAGTATCATTCATTTGCCTCAGCATTCATTATATGACTCCCTTTGTTCATGTTAACAAATACAGGCAGCAATTACCCTAAGGGAGAGGACTATACCTGACCTATATCTTCTGTGTTCTCAAAGAGCACAGTGGCTCAAGATAATAAATATTACAATAAAAAATCATGAATGCATATTGAAATCCAGAATTTTAAATGAATAAATAAATAAATAAATAGGTATTTACTAAATTTAACTAAGATTGCCATTTTTATAGAACACCCAAAGAAAAAGCAATTTGTGAACCTGAGGGTGCATGAGGAAATTGTCATCTGAGTTGCAATTTTCTATTAGCCTTTAGTGGAGAAAACTTTATTTCCTTTTGCTATGACCGTTAAGGCAAGGATAAATTTTACTACAAAGCCTGTATAAACTTAATCATGAGAAGAAAAGGGGTTAATTTATCAACCTACTCTGAATAATTCAGCTCTTTTATTTGGTAAAATTTGGAAAACCTTCACTTTCATTTTTGTAGACTCAATTTACCACTCAATTTTGTACCCTACTGTTTTAATATTTTAGAGTTCCATTCTCTATATTCCTGTAGCATAATTTTTAGTAGATGTAGCCCTAGAACACAAGCACATTGTCAATGATGACAGGTTATTTTTTATAGAACAAAAACAGAAAAGAATTTGAATGAATGGAATACGTTGCATATGATAAAGATTTTTAACAAAAATATTGTTTTATTAATATTTAAGAACGTACACTCTTCCTCATATATATTGTAAATATACATATATGAATAAGAGTATATATGTAATATATATGAGGAAGTCTATATAAAATATACAAGGAAGAGTGTGTGTATAGATATATACATATGCATATATATCATAGCCAGTAGTTTGCCCATTAATAGGGGTTTACTTAAAAATTTTTGCTGTTTTGTTCCTATTTCACTGAGCCATTGTTCTTTATGATATCTGAGGGACTTGCATATTTTTTAAACCTATAACAAGTTATTTAAAGTACAATTGTTTCATACAGTGCTGGGAGTTTTAATACCAAACCACAAAGAGATGTTTTTGTCAACCTCTTTGCACAGAAAATTGAAGTATAACTCTGAAAAGTGAAATTAGCAAACAACAGATTTGAACCAAGCCTATCTTATTTCATGTATATCTTATGATATTTTATTTACAAGGCTTAATTCTAAATTTAACATTATAAAAGTGGTATTTGCTCATGGCAAAATAAATTAGTGCTAATTAAATATTCACACAGATATAACATTGCTTTGTATTTCAGTGTATTCTTCCATTTGCAGATAATTACAAATATTGATATAATATGCAAAATATATCTGACACTGACATTTTTCTTTTTTTATATAGTATAGGTAAATACATTAAAGTTACACTTGCACTTTTAGAACATTTTTGCATGCCAAATTATATAACAAGCTTTTAAATTTGTGAGTCAGTAAGCAATTTTGTCATAATTCTTCTGTAACATAATTTTAAATGACTATATTGAAATGAACTCCACATTACGGAAACAAGAGTTATACCACTGTTGTAATTATTATCAACATGCCATGTGAAACCATACCTTTCGTATTTTTTTGTTTTTTTATTGTCTGTTTGTTTGATTGTTTTGTTTAGTTTTGTTTCTCTTGTATTCCCTTCCTGTGGTTGTATCCCCACTACTACTATGTCTCATCCGAATACCCTGGATACTGTTTATAAGGGTATTAGAACTGGGGAAGGGAAAGGGAATATCAAAATGGAGAGACAAAGGACAAAAAGACAAACCATTCCAAAAGTAATACTTACAAAACCATTTCGTGTAAACCAACTGCACAACTCTTGGGGGGAGAGGAAAGGGGGAGGAGGAGTGGGGAAATGAGGGAGGAGGTAACAAGTTGAACAAGAAATGTACTCACTGCCTTACATATGAATCTGTAACCCCTCTGTACCACACTTTGACAATAAAGAAAAAAGTTTAATAAAAAAATAAAATATATGACTATAGAATATTTCCTTGTCATGCTTTACAAGGAAGTAACTTAAAATGTTAGCAGCCTATAACTTATAATCCTTAATCTAAAGTATTTAGATATTTTTTAAATGAAATTGGCCAAATCAACTCTTTTAGAGATTGGCAGTATTCATGGCTACCAACTTTTACTCCTAACATCCACTGAATTCTATACTTCACACTCAACTGTAACTGCTCTTGCCAAAGTACTTCATAAGCTTTCTCATGAGTTGACTGCATGTCATGTCTCTTTACTCACTGATCTATAATACAACTTCTTTATTTCCTTCTTTTATATAACACTACATTCACCTATTCCTGGTCAGTGATCTATCCCAATAATCCTTCAAATCCTAAAAGCCCCTTTAAAAAAAAAAAAAGGCTGCCCAGGCAATTTTTCTGTTGTTTTATATCATGAAGCACTCGGAAATAGTATAATTTATCCTAGGAAACAAACAAAAGAATTATTAATTCAGTAGATGGAAAAGAACCAAGTACAAGAAACATGTCTATTTTATTTATTAATTCAAATCTAGCATATATCACAATGCTGGGTCCTTTGTCCTGTGCTGAATAGTGAATGAGAATTTCTTTTCTTCCCCTAAGGGACCAAGACTTTGTTTGAAACCTTATCACTGAAGGGCATACAAGTAATGCTGCAAGATTTATATAATTCATGAAAAACTATTTGAAGGTAGTATCATGAAAAAGAAAAAAAGTCTGTGCTTTATAAGAAAAGAAGTTATGCCTTTTTATACTCATGAAATCCTTTTGGCTGAAACTCATTGCAACTCTTTGTTATGAACTGTATGATTAGTCAATCTGCCTTGGGACAGATTTTGATCAGTAACTGTAGAAATCTTGCCATGATTAATAGTGTTGATAGTCTTCATTAAAAAGTAAAAATGATGCTAAGGAAAGGTAATAAATTCACAGCCACCCTTTGGTTTCACCTTTAAAAGTAGATGATTCTAGGATTCTTGAAAACTATCAGGTAGAGCAATTGCCATTCAAATTCTTGCAGTCCTAAAGATTAATTACTTTGCTCTAAAGTTCCTCCTTCATTTATGAGTTCACAATTTCCTGGAGCAAATATGTAGTAGAGATTCCATGTCAGCAAATTTTGACATTCATTCTAATTATGTGTATGTTGTGGCATTCTTCATCAAATTATTGGGCTACAAGTTATTAAATATAAATCTCTGTGATTCCCGTTGTATTTATGGGTGAAGTTTCAGTCTTACCTCTTGAAAAAAAAACATGCTGGATTTTATTCTTTATTCTATAAGATTGAAAAGGCTAAATTATTTTTTACCAACACATTTTAAATTACATACATATATTTTCAATGATGAAAGGATAAATCCATCATTTATCTTAGCCTCTCTATTTCTCTAATCCACATTGTCATCAGTATAGACCTATACCACACAAAAACCAACCTCTTTCAAACTATTATCTGGCAGTATTGCACAACTAGAAGTGGTTTTAGAATATGCTTGTCCAACCAAGATATTTTTAGTGAGTCTATTGTGTCTTTCTCAAAGGTAATGGAATAATCATCAAATCACTAAAACTGTTGAGATGATTATAATCAACCAGATACTGATAATGTAAATCTTAAAAATAATGATGCTGTATATGAGTGTCTTTAAGAAGAATGTATTATGATAGGGTGGCCCTACTGGTACTGATGGGTAAAGGTGGAAAATAAACATATATAGGAGAGATCCTGCCCAGCACAAGAAAGAATTGCCTGGCCTCACTGTCAATAGGAGAGATGGAAGAACTATAATTACATGTCTTATTAAATAATTTTGAATGATTGTAAGTTAGTTATTGAAAACCACTTGGCCTGTTTGCCACTCTGTTAAGAAAAATAATGACTTAAGATAATTCCCCTAAGTCAGTGTATTGGTATAACTCTGACTTTCCAATTCTGACAGCACCAAACATTATAGTAGAGGCTGGGGAAATTGCAAAGGAAAGGAAATTACATTCCTCACCCAGTAAATATTTAAATTGTGGTTGTAGCAAAGGTGTTTATCTGTGAATCCAAGAGAGAATGGGATTAAGTTGAAAAAATGTGACAGGAGTTCACAGAAGAGATGCACTAAATGGATTACAATATCCTGGTAAAAGTCCAAGAGACTATGGACATAGAAGTACTGGACTCTTTTCTTTCCTGCCATAGCAAAGATTCTTATGATATTGCTCTTTCTTTCTGTAGACATATCCACTTGCCCATAGAATATACCCTTCAATATCAGACACTGGGTATTACCAATATCTGCATAACACAACATACCATGCTCCACCATACATACAGTAAGTCCATTAAATATTTATGAAACTGAATCAACAGGGAGACAGGATGGCATATTAATATTATTAGAGCATAAGCATCATGTTAAGATGGACAGAAATAAATGAGCATGTCTCATTTATAAGGAGATCATGTTGACAAGAAGTATGTCTTAGGGTGTCAGTGTTACTGTACCCCTCTTTAACTTCAAAAAATAAACAATATCTTGGAATCTCTTTTAGAGGTGGAGAATTAAATAACCAGTTCTCAGTGTCATTCACTGTAGCACACTTTGAAAGACAAAAACCATGAATTCCTTTGGTGCCTCTCCTGAGCTTCTCTAAATATTGAGTCACTTAATCCTTGATGAATGTCTGTTTGTTGGTTCATTTGTTTAATCTAGCTGGGAAGGAGTTACCATTGTACGAGGCTCAGCTTTCAATCCTTGCCCTGTACTAAAAATGCTCAGCAATCTTTTCAAGCTCCACTTAGTTGACCTGTGCCCTTTCCTGACTCAGCCTCAGTGGTGAAGTAGCTGATATAAGCAAGGACATATGAAATTTCCAATCTTACATTTAATTAATAAATTATTATTGGAGACTTTTGAAAATATTTTGTTAGCCTTAGTTGTGGAAACGGGTGTCATCTTGATATGTTTATAATGTGCACATGAAGTACTTTCACACTCATCCCACTCCTCCATTCCTCCCTTTCCCAAACAAATTCCAGCAAGCCTCGTTGTTCTGTTTCACACAGGTACACGGAGTACTCCAACCACACTCACCCTTTCCACTAACCCTCCCACTCTCCTACAAGATAAGACCTGTTTTACATTACTGTCATTCACACTTTTATTTAAATTTAATTATATTGCCAATGTGATGTACAGAGGGGTTACAGTAACATATGTAAGGTAATTAGTACATTTCTTGTCCCACTTGTTATCCCTCCCTCATTTTTTATCCCACTTTTTTAGTATGTTCTGTTTAAAGGGTTTTAGTCATGGCATTTCACACATACATACACAGTACTTTAATCAAATTGATCCCCTCCCTTACTATTCAGGAGGCTTAGATCTGAGGATCATGGTTCAAAACCAGCTGAGGAAGGAAAGTCCATGAGACTCTATCTTCAATTACCTCCCTACTACCCACCCTATTCCCCTAACAAAGCCAGAAGTGGAGCTGTGGCCCAAATAGTAAGGCACTAGCCTTGGTATAATAATTGTTTTGAATCCTATATTTGCACAGACATCCATTTCTTAGTGTCTTAGTACATTTGCTTCGCCACAAATCTCAGTCAACTTCTAAACACTAAATTCTGCATTATAATGGACAATAAAAATGAATGTTAACAAAAAAATCTCTCTTAAAAAAAAAGCTGTCTTCATATTCATTCACGTAATATTTCAATTTCTCCATTCTTCACTAGAACCAAAGAGGCAAAACACAGAGAGGTAAAAGGGAATAAAGAGAATAAAGATTATTTATTAATTAATTTCAGTCATGTTTATCAACACAGGTAAGATGTTAAATTGGTGGATAACAGGAATTATAATTCAACATAAGGTAGCGATGTTTTATATTTCAATACTTTCACCCTATCATCTAAAAAGCAGCTTTAGTTATATAATAGTCTCTTATTATTACCTATATAATAAAAGCCAACAAAAAAGCAATTTCAACTTAAAGATATTTGGTACCACAACTGATCTATTATAGCCTGCATTTTTATTCATCTTTATATTAGGTAGATTTTTATACTATCTTTAAGTAGGTTTTCCATAAAAAGTTAATAAAGGTAATGTTAATAGCTATAATTTAATACCTTAGGTTATTAATATACATGGAACACCAAACTGGCTATTAGTGCACTATTATTTCTTTTATACTAGTTTGTGATTTCATATACTCTAACTCCAACTGTGCTTAATCACTACCTTACAAAAAATGTGAATACCATAATCATTACAGTGAAAGGGATCCTAAAATTGCATATTAATGTAAAAATAATCTTTCTTGAACATTTAAAAGCCACTTCTTTGTGAACATGTCATAGCCATTGTCTTTCATTTTTATTTAGCCCTCTCACTTTATTTTCATTTTCATTTATTTATTTTTCCAGTCCTGGAGCTCAAACTCTGGGTCTGGGCTCTGTCTCTGAGCTTTTGTGTTCTACCACTTGAGCCCCAGATCCACCTCCAGCTTTCTGTGTAGTTTAGTGGAGAAAAAGAGTCTCATGAACTTTCCAGCCCTATCCAGCTTTGAATCGCAATTCTCAGATCTCAGCCTTCTGAGCAGCTCTAAGTACAGTTGTGAGCCACTGGTGCCTGGCTCTGAATCATTTTAAGGCATCAGATATTTTCTATTTTTTTAATAAATATTTTCAATATTTATGAAATGTGTTTATAATTTTTATAAATCAGATTTTAATAAATCTGTTCGATAATATCACACATCAAATTTTCTTCACTGTAGAGACAAATAGCACAAGGAATAGGATTTGTTGAGCATCTGTTTTTTGTCCACTTGCAGTTTCTGTATCACTTGTCTTTTATTATCTTGATTAGATATTCTCCTCCTTGGTGTTATGCCATATATTTATTTGATTTCACTTCTTTGAAATACTCCATGCTCAGTAGCAATTTCCTGTATTTGCTGCTCTCCCTGTGTAGTTAACATGCCCTTAGGCCTTACTACAAATATTCTCATGTGTGTCCTTCTCATTCATTTTCTTCAGCGTTCCTCCCACTCAAATGTCCACATTCTGAATGCCTTCCATTTCTGGACTTGCTTCTATGTTAATGAAAAATAGTGTGCTAGAAAAATAAGACCAACTTGAAAAATCAAGGACTATCCTTCAGAGTCTTTATTGCACAGTCATTCTTCAGCAAGAATGTTCAGCCAAGGGAATACTGTGCTGTCCACCACTCAGTTTCTTTCAGTCAAGGAACTAACTTAGAGGGAGAGTTTTATGGCAAAGAGGACAGAACCAATCTAGATGCCCCTCAGTGGATGAATAGATCAAGAAAATCTAGTATATATACACAGTTGAATTCAATGCTTCCATTCCAGAAAGAATGATATTGCCCCATTCATAAGGAAATGGAAAGACTTGGGAAAAAATTATAAGTGAACTAATCCAGACCCAAAGAAATATAGGCCGCATTGTTTCATTCATGTGATAACTAGACCGTATCTATAAATCTACAAGTTAATCCAATAGATAATGAAAGTAAAATAATTACAATTGAACATGACTAAGTAAACAGCACTCTAAGTATCTGCATAGTAAGAACAAAGGAGGATATTCTTAGTAGAAGATTACAGTGGCCCAATAGTTATGTGCATATGATTGTACAAAATGATGCTTATTGAAATAAACCTGAAAAAAAAACAGAAGCAAGAGGTTTATTTTCAGTTGTACTTTTGCAGTTATTCCTTTTTTCATTTTTAATTAATTAATTTATTGTCAAAATGATGTACAGAGGGGTTACAGTTTCATATGTAAGGCAGTGAGTACATTTCTTATGCAGCTTGTTACCTCCTCCCTCATTTTCTCCCACCTTTTCCTCTCACCAATTTCCTCCCCCGACCCGCCCCCAGTTGTACATTTGGTTTACAGCATATTGTCTTGCAAACCTTGCTGTTGCATTGGTTCGCCTGTTACCCTTTAAGGTCTCTCCATTTTGATGTTCCCCTTCCCTTCCCTAGTTCCAATTAATGTACATACAATAGCAAGGGTTTATTCCCTGTCGTCACTATTTTTGATTTCTGTACTCTTTGTCTTGTATATAGGTTTATCTGACTTTGGGGAAGGAAGGGGAATCACAGACATGATGGGACAAGGAGTGAACCAATTCTACAGCGATAATCACTAGACATTATATTGGAAATGAACTTTACAATTTGGGGAGAGGGTGGGAAGGGGGAAATGTGAGAGAAAATGAAGGGGGAGTAACATTGTTCAAAAAGAAAAATACCCATTACCTGATTTATGCAACTGTAACCCCTCTGTACAACACCTTTACAATACAATTTAAATTTTTTAAAAATTTATCTCTTCATAGTCAATAAATTCAATAAAAGTGCCTAAATCTAAATTTTTAAGTGCACAAATCTATCATTTATAGTAAAAATCTTATTCTATTTTCAATCTATATTTTAAAAATTTAGTTCCTACACCACCAAGAAGAAGATAAAAAGTAAATATTTTCTTAGCAAAAAAAACCCAAATAAATAGGACTAAAAAGGAATATCAATAACATGAATTAATTATGGCTCTTCTTATTTTGAGCACTTCAACACAATTTATGTAGAAATTCAGAACTTTCTCATAATTTCTCAGGACCAAGGTATTAAAATCTTCAAGTTACCTTTCACTGTTCATCTTCTTATTTTCTTGTCTTTTAATTCAAGTTATGGTTTTGTTTGTTTTTTGCATTCTCATCCCTGTCCCACCCTGTAAATCAATCCGCTTCTATATCTGCTCTGCCACAAGAATGTCTGATATCTGTCATTTCCTCTCTGTGTGACTGACACAAACATGATTTGAGTATTCAATAACTCTTGAGTGACAAAGTGTAATAACTTCCAACTCTTTTCTTCCTCCAGTCTCATTTTTGGCCTCCGGAGAGTTT
Source organism: Perognathus longimembris pacificus (assembly GCF_023159225.1). Taxonomy (NCBI): domain Eukaryota; kingdom Metazoa; phylum Chordata; class Mammalia; order Rodentia; family Heteromyidae; genus Perognathus; species Perognathus longimembris. Next base: position 123,851,430 of record NC_063162.1, read on the forward strand.
CAGATTCCTTTGAAAACCTGATGCTAGCTTGAGACCCTCTTTCTAGAACCCCCTAGCTCCAACGTCACATGCTCCAATTTATTCCTACAGTTTCTGGTAATTAGAAAAATCAGAACAAGTCATACACTGGATATTGGTTTGGAAATTTGTTCACCTCCCCAGTTTGCAATCTACTCTTAATTCACTGCTACTTGAGCCCTCCAAATGCATTGAGTAATCACGTTTTCCCCAAAAGACTGTGTTAGCCCCATTCTGTGTTGAATTGAATATGTTAACTCAAGACTCCTTCTAGTGCTTACTTCCCTCCTTGGAACCTTTATTATATATCACCAAACTTGCACCTTTCCTTAATGGTTTTCTCTGCACAAATGCTCATATGTCAATTAAAATATACTAATGCCTAGGTCTTGTGCCAATAGATTAAGAAAATTAAGAAAAGATCATTAATTAAGCATTCTGAACTAATTGGTTTTAGGGTACATCGAGGGAATTATGTCTTGAAAGTTCTCCAGATGTCCCTAATGTGGGGCAAAGTTTGAAAACCACTGATGCAGTTCATCTATTCAGTGCCCTAATTGCATATCTCGGTCTCCATTCTGTTCATCTTTTTCTTTTACTTAATGTCAAAATATAGCACATGAAAATATTTTTATAAACAAATAAGAGGCACCTAAAAGTTTATAAAAGGCACTCACTTTCAGTGGAAAAAATTGTTGAAATTGACTTCATTAAGAGGAAGAAGTTTTGTTTCTTACCAGATACTAGAGTGGAAGAAGATATCCTTAACAATATTTATCTGACATAGTGTTCTTAAGCATAATGCATTTCAAATTCCTGCAAGTTAATGATGAAATTAGAATACTTGCAAAATACTTGAATAGAGATTTGAACTGAGATTTTTCAGTGGCCAACAATTACACAAAATGAATCACAAACTACACAATAGTATATAGTAAGATACTCTACAAATCCAGCAGATTGAATAGTTTGATTGTGATGTAAGGTGGTCACATGAGCATTTAGGACTAGAATCTCACACACCATTCATAAGCAAGAACACTGTGGAAAACTATTTGATAGTAGCTATTAAAGCTGATCACAGCAAAAATATCAATATATACTATGTATATATACACATATATGTATATATGCTCTAGTAATCCTACCTTTAAAAATCACCCTCAAAGAGAGGAGGTAACAAACAGTACAAGAAATGTACCCATGGCCTAACGTATGTAACTGTAACCCCTCTGTACATCACTTTGACAATAAATAAGTAATTTAAAAAAGAATAGTTGAGAAACTGTTAAGACATAAAGTACCTGGAATAAAACATGCTACCTCCAAAATAGTAGCATTTCCTTACTGTTGGAGGAAGACTAAGATACTATCACATTGCCTGTGGCCAACAAGGGTGGAGCCATGACCCCTAATAGATCTCCAAAGTCCTCCATGCTCACAAAGGACATTTATTCCAGGGGCTGGGAATATGGCCTAGGGGCAAGAGTGCTTGCCTCCTATACATGAAGCCCTAGGTTCAATTCCTCAGCACCACATACATTGAAAAGGACAGAAGTGTCACTGTGGCTCAAGTTCACAGGGTGCTAGCCTTGAGCAAAAGAAGTCAGGGACAGTGCTCAGGCCTGGCTCAAGCCCCAGGACTGGCAAAAAAAAAAAAAAAAAAAAAAAAAAAAAAAAAAAAAAAAGCAAAGAAAACCCAAAGAATACTTAACCTGAGTACTGATGGACTCATCTTTTACCCTAGGTAACTGTGTTGTTTTAAGTGGAGTTTTGGGGAAAGAATGGCTAGAGTCAGACGTATGAAGTCAGGCGGCCCTGGGTATCAATATAGGATACCTCATTTTGTCACTTGACCTTGGAAAACCTAAAAAACAAAGCTATTTAAAGGCTCTGATCCACGGCATCCTTAGCGGCCCTCTTGAGGCTGGCATGAGGATGAAATAGATGGGACTCATGTGTGGCCACCATAATTGTCAGTTATTTGGAAGTAAGACTCCTACATTTACTAGCGGCATCACAACCACTCAGGTGACACTGTCACCTTCCACTTGTGAGTAAGTGCCACTTTCCTGCAGCTAGGAGGAGCAAGCCCTGGACAGAGAAGAGTCAGATGCCAAGGTTGTACTGGAACAAGGAACTGTGTCCTTTTAACATATTACAACTCTGCTGATGCGGGTAGTATTACTCTATCCGTTGTTATGTCCCTGACTGATCATGGCGCATGGCTGCATTCCTCACCCTCTGAACAATTATTTATTAATGCTCTGCTATTTCGCACTCGACTGTGAGTGCCCTTCAGACAGACTTGGTATCTTGCTCTTTGGTTTATTTCCCAAAGCACAATGTGGACTGGTCACGTACTGTAGCCACAAAGTGAGCAAGGCAATATCTACAGGAATAGGGAGCTTAGTGGTAAAGCTCTGAAGTCAGTAAGACCTTCCCTGAATTCCAGCTAGGTGGGCATTCTAAACTCTGAGTCAAGATTCATCCTTAATCAAGACAAAAAAAAATCCAGATAGTCTCTTACTTCACAGAAATACATGAAGAGTAGGGGCTGGGGATATGGCCTAGTGGCAAGAGTGCCTGCCTCATATACATGAGGCCCTGGGTTCAATTCCCCAGCACCACATATACAGAAAATGGCCAGAAGTGGCACTGTGGCTCAAGTGGCAGAGTGCTAGCCTTGAGCAAAAAGAAGCCAGGGACAGTGCTCAGGCCCCGAGTTCAAGCCCCAGGACTGGCAAAAAAAAAAAAAAAAAGAAAGAAAGAAAAAAATACATGAAGAGTAAATGCTTTTCTCATAATAGAACTTTTCTTCCCTTAAAGGAAAAAAAAATCCTACAGAAGAGAATTGAAGAAACAAGACAGTAAGACACTATTTACCAATGGAAAATTTGAGGGCCAGGATATCTGCTTTCCTATTCTCAGTACATGAAGCAAAGTCTAGTTCCCTTAGAGTTTTTGCAAGACAGCTCAGCTCCATATTCTTGTCATCTTCTGGCACACAGACCAACATGACACATCTGAAAGGCCCTCGAGACATAGGTTTGCTCAAATCAATAGGCCTTGTATTCATAAATCACTTGTTGAATGGCAACTCCTTTGTACAGCTACTTAAAAATAATAAAAGTATTAAAAAAAAAATAAAGAAATTTCAGCTACCTGTCCAGGTAGGAAGTAGAATTTCCCACATTTCTAGCATCAGTTCTGCTGGGACCATTTTATCTATTGATCCCTGGGAAACCAGTTGATAAATGAATGTGAAAAAAAATGAATCTGTGGGATTCATTTATTCTACTGCCTACATAGATCTTGATTTATTTATTTTTTTCCTAAGATGTGTCCATGCCTAGATTATTGCCACACACTTACTCAAATCTTTCTACATAGTGAGTGTTTCTGTGTGTACACATAAACTCTTAGGTGGAAACAAAATGGTGAGACAAAGGGTGAGCCAATGCAACAGCCATACTCACAAAAACTATGTTGGAAACGAACTTTGCAACTTAGCAGGGGGGAGGTGGGAAGGGAGGGAAGTGGGAGAAAAATGAGGTACAGGGTAACAAAATTGGATAAGAAATGTACGCATATCCTTACTTACGTTACTGTAACCCCTCCATATATCATCTTTACAATAAAATTAAATTTAATTTTAAAAAAAGAAAAAAAAACACCCTCAAAGTATTTTAATATGTTCGCTTATATCTATGTGTATAAAATAGAATTTTGTGTATATTTTCATATACAAAGAAATGTACATACAAGACAAGTAAGTTAAGGATTACCTGAATAGTCAAATAGTGATAAGCACTCAAACTTCCTCATAACATAATAAAACAAGAAAATTACCACGTATTTGTGCAACTGGAATACTACCTGGCTATTTTAAAATGCAAATTACTACTATGTGAAACAACCTAGATAGATCCCCAAGAAAATAAGGTTGAATCAAAGCCATCTGTGAGAAGACATTAGATTTATTTACTGGTGTATTACTCCATGGTCACAGTGAATTTCGGATGGAAGAAATGACTGAGGTGTGAATAAACATTCTGATACTGAATGATGTTCCATGTCTTGACTTGAGTGAAAGTTCATGAGCATAATCACTTTGGAGAAATTTATTTGTTATATATTTAATTAAATTGCTTAATCAAGTACACGTTATGAAACACTTCAATAAAATATCTTTTAAAAAGATATGTAATATTGTATATCAAATGGATAGAACATAAATATGTACATTTTACTTAAAAGGACACATCTGATGGATATGGGCCATATATCCATGTGGTAGACATTGATAACTACTTTTTTATATTCACTAGTAGTATTTTATGTTATAAAGGGCTCCTATTCCTGCACCATTCTCGATAATGATGATACCAATACTACATTGATTCAGGCATGTTGATCAATGATAACCAGGGACATAAGTGCACAGGTAGGTAGAGAAACACTCTTCTTAAAGACAGGGATGCAAGATGTGTGTTACCTCCAGCAGCCAGAGAGTAGAAGTAGCCTATGAGATTTACTAAGAGGGTACCATACTAATTTAATAAATTCTCCAACATCCAAAACACTAATTTGTCTTGATGCAAATAATTTTAATTTTCTTTCAATTTTTACAAAGTAGAAATGTATTATTATTCAGAGGAAAACAAACCTTCCTCTCATAAATTTAGAATTTATTATTCACTACTTTCTCAAATAGCTTTAGGTCACCCAAATTTCTCTCTCTCTCTCTCTCTCTCTCTCTCTCTCTCTCTCTCTCTCTCTCTCTCTCTCCTCTGTGTGTGTTTATGTGTGTGTGTGTGTGTGTGAGAGAGAGAGAGAGAGAGAGAGAGAGAGAGAGAGAGAGAGAAAGAGAATGAGAGAGAATGAGAGAATGAGAGAGACCTGGGGCTTGAATTTGAGGTCTAGGCACTGCCACTGAGCTTTTTTTTTTTTTTCAAAGTTAGCACTCTACCACTTGAGCCACAGTTCTACTTCCAGATATTTTTGTTTGTTTGTTTGTTTATTAATTGCAGATAAGAGTCTCACAAACTTTCCTGCCTGGGCTGGCTTTGTACCACAATGTTCAGATCTCAGCTTCTTGAGTAGAACTAAAGGCATGCACCGGGGCTAGGAATATGGCCTAGTGGCAAAAGTGCTTGCCGTGTATACTTGAAGCCCTGGGTTCGATTCCTCAGAACCACATTTATAGAAAAAAAAAAAAAAGTCCAGAAGTGGCGCTGTGGCTCAAGTGGCAGAGTGCTAGCCTTGAGCAAAAAGAAGCCAGGGATAGTGCTCAGGCCCTGAGTCCAAGGCCCAGGACTGGCAAAAAAAAAAAAAATTCCATTGTAAAGGCATGCACCACCAGCACCCAACTCAGCTTTTTTAAAAAATGAAAAGTAAAATAAATTTTTAAAACCTCTATTGACTAGAGAGCAAGTGTTATGATTATTCCAAGCTAAAATAATCAATACTTGGTTATATATGATGTTACCCAAACAGAAAGAATAATGCATATTGCTAGTTAAATTTTACTGTTACATATTTAAAGACTAGATTTTCAACCACCACGAAGTTGGCTCTCTATGACTTTCAGGAAGATATTGTACATAAATATTAAGATTTAAAAGTTAAAGTATATTGTCCTGATTTAGGAATATGTTTACTTTTAACTGGGACTTTTAGAATTTCTCCATTTGTGTAATAGCTATTGGGAAAATAGAATATGTGGTTGCTGATTTATTTGCTAATGACATTTAGATTATCAATACCAATAAAAATCTGCAGAAAGTAATAACATTTTATCATACTAATATTTAATTTTTTGTATTGTTGACATAAGAAAATGGTTTGTTTTCTCTTATTCTATATATTTATATGCTGAAAAAACAAGTTTACATCAGCTCGATATCCAGTCAGATTTCCTTGACTCTGTGTGAATGCAATCTGTTTTTAGAGAGTAGAGCTGACTCCATCTTGATTAGGGAAATATGGTAGCAATAGTTAAAATAAAATTAAAAATTAGGTCAACCTGACTGCACAATTCTGCTTCTGTAAATGGCTTGCTTAACTCATCTGTTACTTGCTCTATGCCCTGCATCAACCCCCTACACCTGTGCTATGCGTTTACTTTTATAAACCCCAGTAGGAGAACTGTTAGGGGTCGTAGTTTTACCTCCCGAGTCTGTGCTGCGTTTGTGGCCAATCAGTTTGCTTTTTACTTCCCCAATAAATCCATCTTTGCTTGAGACTGCCTCTGTGTGGTGGACTCTGGAGGGATGTGGGTTTGAGTCCCACTTGGGGTACCTCCTTTGGGCCCTGTAACACAATCAAGTAGTAATTTTAAGGTAATAAACCTTAATAAGTATTACTTTTAGTGTGAAAAAATCTTAATATTATAAAAATAAATAATTTTTGGGTAAAATACAGACAGGATGAATAGGGAAATGGAAATACGTGACACAATAGCACAATTTCGTTTTGAAATAAATATAGAATATAAAGGCCCTCTGGAAGTTCTGATATCCTTGAAGTTAATGTTATTCAAGACATCAAAACACCTATGTGAAAATCTTTCAATGTTTGCTTCTTCTTTAAGATAACCATTATTTAATAAAAAATAGATGATGCCTATCTCTTGCTCAGTTTTTATCATTTTCTCTCATAATATTCTCAGCTTTTTTCTGTGAATAAATAAAATGCAAATGGATCCATAAATACTCTTTGTAAAGCTCTGCTCAAGATATTATTTGCAGACCAATATGCTTTTAGTGTCAGATTAACTACTTTTAATAGGTCAGAAAAGAGGAAGTAGTTCCATATTTTTGGAATAACCAATAACATCTATCTCTACATAGTCCATATATGAAACTCGTTAGATTATATTGTAACCCATCCCTCTGGAGTCTTGACCTGCATTTTAAGCAATACTGGCATTGATATATGAAATACACAGATAATGCAAAAACCTCATTTTACCAGATAGTTTCACCTTCTGCCCCCATCAATCACATTACAAAATCTGTCAACAGGAAGTAAATGGCCTGGTTTACATTTCGCCTCCATTCCCTTCACATGAGCAATCTAGAGCAAGTGCTAATGGCCAATATGAATGCCCAAAGTGAACAGGAATAAAGATAATGACAATACTGGATTAATTAATTAGACTTCAAATAGAAAAACATTAAATAAACTATATTCACCAATCAACTAATATTAAACTCTATTGCAATGCCTATTTGGAAAGATAAAACTAGAAGCACCTTCTGGATATGGCTTTACTGTCTTAAAATGTAATATTATTCTCTCATCTCAATGATTTAGAATATTTCATTTTCAAGGAGGTCAGGAGGAGAAAACTAGGAGAAAATGAGGGAAGGGGTGACACAGTTCAAAAGTAGATGTACTAATTACTTGACATGGAATTGTAGCCCCACTGTACATAACCCTTATAATAAAATTCAAATTATAAAAAAGAAAGAGAAAAAAGGATTGTTCATTTTTAGCATGTTTTGACATTTACCTTTTTTCCTATGTCAGCTCCTCAGCAAACCTTTACCTCTGACTTATTCCTCAGCTAGCATCCTGACAAAACATCATTGATAAGTAAAGCAAATAAATTTGAAAGAAATATTTAATAACATGAAATCATATAGGAATTTCTAAACGACTCATTTGTCAGTTGGTTATTGCATATTTAGTGTGTACCTATTACATATCAAACAATATCATACATTCAGATGATGGCTATTGCTAATGAAACAGTTCTTTCCTTCATGGAGCTGACACTCAACAATTAACAAAGAAGGAAAAAAAACTGTACTAGTATTTACTAGTTATAAAGAAGCTATTGAGTAAACATTTTGGGAGGTTTTCCTCATACTGCAGAATACCAGGATGCTTACTTAAGGGAAGATTCATCTATATTAAAAGGAGTAACATTGATCAAGATATATTGTATATATAAACTTATTTGTTAAATGGTACCTTCTTAGTACAGCTACTAAAAGACAATAATAAAAAGAAAAAGAAATAAATAAAAACGCACTTTAGCATCGAAGAGGAAATTGGAAAATATTGAGACAAGGTAAAACAAAGAGAATTTATTGCCCAAAATCACTGTAAACCATGTTCAATGATAAAGAAAAATTTCCAAAACTCTCTAGTGCGATTAAAAACACATCTGAGGAAATACTTAAGAAAAGTATAAATGGGTCAGAATGCAGGCATATAAATAAAGGTGAGTTTAAGGCTTTTATCCATTACCTACATTGCTAAACTTATAACAATAGACTGTGGTTATATATGTGTGTATGTGTATGTATATAGATATATATACATAGCATATAGATCCTGACACATAGGTAGAGTAAAAACATATCAATATCACACAGGGTCTTAGAAAAAGGCATATGAAAAGATACTCAAAAACAATATAGAGAGCTGAGCATTGTAATCCCAGCTACTCAAGAGGCTGAGATCTGAGGATCAGAGTTTGAAGCCAGTCCAGGCAGGACAGTCTAAATACAATTCTTATCTCTAATAAACTACTCAGAAAGCTGGAAGTGTTGCTCTGGCTCAGGTGCTAGAGCACTAGCTTTGAGAAAAAGATTCTCAAGGACAGTGCCCACGCCCTGAGTTCAAGCCCCAGGTCCAGCGCACATGCACACACACACACACACACACACACACGCACACACACACACGATAGATTCAAGTGGTACACTAAAATGGAAATAAACATACCATTATTTGTGAGTAAATGAAGTAGTGTTGTGAAAAAAATTGTAACATTTAACATGTGAAAATGCATGCTGTTAGTTAAGAACAAAGCGAATTTTGATCCATTCAGTTCTGCAGATTGGAGTGCATATGGTATAAATAGACACCCCAGCCTTTATTCATTGTGAATGTTTAGGATACACTCCATAATCCTTAGCAATGTCATAATGGAGACATGCAATAAATTAATGGAGATTGCACACATAAATAGATTTTATTTACCAAAAGCAACATAACCAAGCCTTTCTCTGTCTTCTTTTTGCCGTCATGATCTCCACTACCATCATTATAGTCATTGATATCCATGATTCCCATCAAGAAAACGAATCTAACAAATGAGAAACAGAAGCGATTACACTTAGAGAGATAGCATACTATTAACTCAGGCAGTATGAGCATGATAACATCCTCAGAACACGAAGCGTGCACAACTAGAGTATAACTTTGAAATGGACAGAGCCTCGGTATGGACAAGAACACAAGTAAGCCATCCTAAGCATACAAAATTCACTTAATATGCATTTTAATACAGGTTCATGTATGTTGCTCACAAATATGTACCTGCATTGCAATGTTACAGCTTAGCTGTTCAGAAAATATTTATGGCTTCTACTTATAGCTTTTCTTCCCTTGATTATTATATCCTTGACTTTTAAATTTTATGTATTTATTGTCAAAATGATGTACAGAGGGGTTACAGTTTCATACATAAGGCAGTGACTTCATTTCTTATCAAACTTGTTACCTCCTTCTTCATTTTTCTACCACCTTCTCCTCTCCCCATGCCCACTACCACTCGTACAATTTGTTTACAGCATATTGTCTTGTAAGTATTGGTGTTGCATTGGTTCTCCTTTTACCTTCTGTCTCTCTATTTTGATGTTCCCCTTCCCTTCCCTAATTCTGATAAACGTATATATAATACCCAGGGTACCAAAAGCAGTTACAGTGACATCAAGGGTAAAAATATGGGGAAGAAAAACAAAAGAAAAAGTCACAACTTCACATGGCACATTGAGAACAACAAAAAATAGGCTGGAAGAAAGACAGCCTCTTCAACAAATGGTGCTGGCAAAATTGGTTAAACACCTGTGACAAACAAAAGCTAGATCCTTATATATCACCCTGCATCAGAATCAATTCCAAATGGATCAAAGACCTCAAGGTAAAAGCAGATACCCTAAAAACATTGCAGGAAAGAATAGGAGAAACATTTAGGCTCCTTGGCACAGGTCGAAACTTTCTTATTAAAGGCCCCAAAACACAACCAATCAAAGAAAGGTTGGACAAATGAGTGTGCTTCAAACTGCAGAGCTTCTGCAGGGCAAAGGACATAGCTTGCAAGATAAATAGAAAGCCCACAGATTGGGAGAAGATCTTCACAGACAAGGGCCTCATTTCTAAAATATACTTAGACAAAAAGTTAAGTTCCTCCAAAACGAATCCTCAAAGAAACAACTGATCCCTTAATAAATGGGCTAAACACTTAAAGAGAAACTTCTTTGAAGAGGAAATGAGAATGGCCAAGAGACACAGAAAGAAGTACTCAACATCCCTGGCCATAAAAGAAATGCAAATCAAAACACATTGAGATTCTACCTCACCCCAATAAGAATGACCATTATCAAGAAAACTAACAACAGATGCTGGTGGGGATGTGGCCAAAAGGGCCACACTACACTACTACTACACTGTTGGTGGGAAATTTGCTCAACCACTCTGGAAAGCAGTGTGGAGGGTCCTCAAAGGGCTAAACATAGAACTCCCCTATGACCCAGTAACCCCACTTTTGGGCATTTACCCAAAGGATTACAAGCAAGATCACACTAAAGCTACCAGCACAACTAGGTTCATCACAGCACAATTTACCATTGCTAAAAGATGGAACCAACCCAGATGCCCCTCAGTAGATGAATGGATTAAGAAAATGTGCTACATACAATGAATGGAATTCTATGCTTCTATCAGAAAGAATGTCATTGCCCCATTAATAAGGAAATGGAAGACTTGAAAAAAAATCATATAAAGTGAAGTGACCCAGACCCAAAGAAACACAGACTCTATGGTAATAAACTCATTAGTAATAATTAATACATGTCTAGGATCATCCTATCAGAAGATCACAATAACTCAATAGCTAATACATAAGATGATACTAAGCAAAATGAACTCGAAGTTATAGAAATAAGTATTTTATCTTTGTCATTATTTTCAATGTACCCTGTGAGATCTTTGATTTTTTTAATTTTCTGAACTTCAAAGGATTAAACAAGAATATTACAATTTAATATATCCATCTAAATGTCAAGTACTTCTTGATCAGACTCACCCCTAGATTATTCTTATAATAATAATAATCTATTAACTTCTTTGGGTGCCTATGGTATCTCATCTTGTAGATAAAATAAAAATAGCTATACTTCAGCAACGAATAGGAACCTTGGGAGGGTTTAATTCAAATTAAATAACAACAAGGTAAATTTACATGAAGTTGAAAATATTACTTGCTGAATCTAAATTCAACACTCTTTAAGTGGTTATTTTGTGTTTGTGTACATGTGTATGAATGTGTGCATGTGTGTGTATGTGTGTGTGTGTGTTTATGCTCATACTGAAGCTTGAACTCAGGGCTCCATGAATTAGTATTTTTGATGATGGCTAGCAGCACTGTACCATTTGAGCCACACCTTATATCCAGCTCTTTGTTGGTTAATCTTATGGATGATATCCTTACAAAAGAAGAAAATTTTAATGCAGAAACAGAAATGAACAGAGAGAAGATGATTCAAAGACACTCAGAAAAAATGTTATGTGAAGACAGAGGGTTGGAATGAAATATCTACAAGCAAAGTATTGCCTGAGCTGGAAGACAGGCTTCAGAGGCAGAAAACCTGGGCAGTTCCTTCCCTATTACTTTTAGAGGGAATGAGACTTTGCTGAGAACTTGACTAGATTTCGCCAGCACTTGAGATAATAATCTTCTGTTATGAGTCTATCAAGGTGTGATAATTACCTACACAGACTCTGAGAAGTAAAATGGTATTATACCCAAATTCTTATGTAACACAGAGACTATAGAACAAACAAAAAATACTGCTTCCAACGTAAAAACTAAATTTAGGCTTTGCAATTTCTAAACATGCACCTACTTTTTTATTGTATAGCGGTGGCACAATCTTAATTCTTGTTCATTCAAACTGAAGCAGTTGTATAGGAATGTCAACAACTCTCTAGAAATAATACTAAACCTGAAGGTGCGAAACTGAGGGCATAAAAATATTTTCATCACTATGTTTTATTATATTCTCATACATTCTAAAAAATGTATACATTTTATTCAAAAAACGGATTGAGGCTCTCTGTAGGTAGGAAAAGTGAATATAAATTCCAGAAGACTTTTTAAACAAGAATAGTTTTGTCTTAACTTTTCAAGAAGTAAGACACCTTTTTCTGTGTTCTTGTATACTTTGAATTAACTACTTAATAGGAATATATCTTACTTTCAATATTTTTCACTCTAAATATTGTCAAGGACAACAACATTTAGAATAAAAAAAATGAAACAAGATTTTTAGATCTCAGGCTCAAAGTCCAAAAGTTTCATATTAGTTCCAGCAGCTAACCCCATCACCTCCATGAGCCAAATAAGGAGACATGTTAAAGGCAGAGAAAGGATTACTACATGACAGCCAAAAAAACAGCAATACAGGCATGAGCCTCTGATGCCGGGTTTCATTCATTTTTAAAGCCTTGATATATCTTAATCCTTAGTGAAAACACAAAGTTTGTAAAAAAGAGTATATCTATGAAACAATGTAAAACTGAAAAAATATATGTTGACAGCTGGCAAGAGCATTTGATAAGATCTGGAGAGAGGACAAGAAAAATGACAAACTAACATTGGCAAAACCATAGAGACATAAATAGTATCAGTCAATGAACAAAATTGGAAAATAAGAATGAAGAGCTCAAAGTAAATTGACCACAAACAGAGGCATTATAAAGGATGTGGCTAAGTGAATAATAGATCACAGTGCATTTATCTGCTGTATCGTGTATGATCCTTCGGCATCAGCTTTCCCATCAGTTAAGAAGAAACAGATCATCTATGTCATTAGTTTATCACAAGAATAAAGTAGGACAAATACTCTAAAACCCTTAACATAGCATTGTTGTGACATGTACCACGCCTCTGTAAATAGCTTGTAATTCACAGTGATTGCTGTAGTAAGTCAACAAGAACTGCACCAATTAAGTGACTGAATTAATCCTAAAATTATTTTCTACATCTCTTTGTCTATGATATTTGTGTATGTACATTGTATCACAATATCCACCATCTCTATATCTTAACATATATTTTCAACTAGATCTAAGGTTTTAAAAGTAAAGCTTTTATCTTAGGCCCTACTATTACTTCCAGGAAGAAATTCAGTAGGCTGCTTGGGAATTTACAGATTAAGTTATCTTCATCATCCTCATGTCCTTGTTTTTTTCTGTGTGTTCTTGGAAAATCACCTCAGTCTAAGGGTGGCCAGAACCTGTGGCATTACATGAGACCCTGCCTTGCTAACTGTCTTGGTGAAGAGTCTCACTCTCCTTGTAAGGTTTTAAAGAAAAAGCCTTCACAAAAAATAAAGCCGCAAGGAAAGAAGATTGTCAAGACAGAATAAGCTGGAAGCCAGACCCTGCCCCATCAAGCCTCCAGATGAAAACTCATCGGGCTGATAATCTTGGTTATTTTGGCTTGCAGAGTCAAGAATTGCATATCTCAAAGTTCAGCTGTTCAGAAAACATTAGTTAATAAGTTAGTGCTGTCCTTTTGGTCTGAAATGACTTTCTCTATTCTTTTTAATTGCCTTATTTTTGTATCCAAATTTCCACCCACTAGCCCTTTCATGAGTAACTTATTTAAGTAGAAGATGTGTGACTTTTAATTTACTTATCTTAGAAAATTGGCTGGTATATGACTTAGTCCTAATTAAAACTGTCACTATTAATATTTACTTTTACCCATTTCTGTTTTGACACTCACTAGAATACAATCCATGTGATGCTAAGTAAGTTATCAGTTTTATTCTCATATTTCATTACAAAATAAGCATTTGATCAATTTGGCATAAAGATTCAACTTACATCACTACACAATTTTTCTAGAAGAGATGTGTGGACACACTTTTAGAAATTCAGGAAAACCATATATATACATTTTAAACTTCAAATATTTAATGCTAACTAGTTCCCTGAGCCTATTGGTCTTCCTCATTTCATATTATTTTTAAGAACACTTAAATGAATTTATTATTATTAATTTTTATTATTATCATTATATAGCTGTACAAAGGGGTTACAATTCCATGTTAACCCTTCTTACTAAACAATAAATATCTCCACTTGCAGTTCTTGACTTCTCCGTTAGTCACATCATAGTGATCACTTTGTTTACTCTCTATTGCATATTTAATTCAATACAAAATAGTGTGGTCAAAAACTAAAATAACTTATTCCCTAAGTATATTAGCAGGGTGTATGCAAGTCAGGTCAGTAATGTTATTCAACAGAGGCCAGCCACTGTGTTCACTCGGGATCTGCTTGGAGTGACTCAATCTATCATCTTGTCATTGCTTGACAATCACCGTCAAGAAAAAAAAAAACTACCATGGAACTGCAGATGAATTCTCTTACTAACAATTCACAGTAATTTACAGAATGTCGTCTTTGGCCATTTTCCTCACACTATTCTATATGTTATTTTAATGAAACAAAGCTACTTTTAATGATGTCCACATTTTGTCCAGTATGACATTTTATTTACAGAGGAGAATAATGAGCTCATGAATTCAATTATAACTCTCCCCACCCTTCCTGACTGAGTTGAGCTTTGCTACTAGGGGAGAGTGAGTAGCTTAGATGATTGATAACAAAACCCACAACCTTTCACCTCCAAGTCACCAGTTTGAGCACGAGCTAGTTGAGCAATGAGAGACATTTGTTTCCATCGGCAGCTAGGCAGAGGCTTGCATAAAATGATTGACTAGTTTCTATTTGCTTACTGGACCTGAAATGATAGCCATTTGCAATGAGAAATATATTGTGCTATGAGTAAGGTCTTCATTATTATTATCTTAATATTGTTTTCCCAAGGCTTTAAAGTTACTGTGTGAGACTGGTTGATATTCAACTTCTAACTAAACTTTTATTCTCTGAGATAAAGTGATAGTCAATGTTATCAACATTATTATTTAGATTTTTAATAATCAATACGAAGTTTTAGCAACAAACCAAAGATGAATACAGGAAATAGGGATTTGTCATAGATTTGCTTTTATTTCTAAGAAGATAGGACTTAGATATTTCAAATATATTTTATAACATTTACAGTTAATTTAATAATTAGTGAACTTCAAAGTAAACTCACAAAAGAACATTCTTAAATACTTCAAGATAAGGGAGATTATATTTTCATCTATTCAGATGACCTGGGCTCAACTAGATGAATTATTCAGAAGCAAGTCACATTAATTGGGGCCCTTACAATTCCTAAAAACTGTGAAAATATAAATTTTGGAGAAAAGAAATATTTTCATGAATAAGTTAAAAAAAATGCTGTTTTTATAAGCCTCCCGTGTTCGCAATATTTAAAAAGTCAATAATTACAAAACAGTTGATGTGAGCATTAAGTCATGAAAAGCATTCCAGGTGCTATTCAGCCCCACCCATGGCAAGAGAGTCTGTCCCTGCCTACACGGGCCTCAGTTCTGATCTATGTGGATCTTACGTGGGCAAAGCAGGTTCCTAATATGCCCTTGTTCCAGATGACAGCGACCCTGGCAGCAACCCAGCCTCCTCCGCCTGCTGTTCCGCAAGTGGCAGGGAAGGAGGAAGTGTAACTCACTGAAACTTCCACCTGGTTCTGCCCTGTTCTATCCTGAGGAGATGCCTGTTGGATTGTAGGTATGGGGGTGGGAGTTGGGAGGGGGAGGGGGGAGTTGTCACTACTACCATTTCATGTAAAATGTCCGAAAATGCAATTAGAAATGGTTCTCCCAAAAATTTGAAAAGTGCCCTTCTATGTGGAAAACTGCTATGTGTGTCTACCGATGCCACAGAATTTGAAAAGGATTATTCCTATATTGTGGCTTCTCTCTTAATTTTATCCACTCAGGAAGAAAGAATTTCCACTCATGCGGTGGACTTCACATATGAAATTATGGAATGGGTTTTTTATCTCAACTAAAAAAATCATGCTCGGTCATTTCTTTTCTTTGATCAATTCTCAGAGGGCAAAAAATATTACTTTAATGGTGGGGTAAACATTATTGGAGGGGGGATATTCACTCCTCCCTAGAGCTTCTGGTATGTTAGTACTTGATGATTATTTTTTTACAGAAATCAAAAGTATTTTATTATTTTTATTATCTAGAATTGAAGGTGTGGTTCAAGTGGTACACTGTCAACCTTGAATGACTCCCTAAATGTTTATGAATGCAAATATCCGAAAATATTCTGATGCTGTCTTTACTGTTACTGCTCTTTGCATTTTTTCAGTAGTGTTTGTTTTATTTTGTTGGCTTTTATTTTTGTTTATGATAGAGTCTCACTTTGTGTCCCAGGCTGAACTCACCATGATCCTTATTTCTGCTTCAGTCTACACTAGCACACACATCTACAAACTGTTCTAAAGTGTGATTTGTCAGCCGAAGCCACTTCACCAAAGGGTTAAAGATGTCAACATTGGCTTTTGCCATTCTGTTAACAAGGTCTGTATGTTATTTAATTTATCTATTTATTTTGATGCCACGGATCATCAAGGAGTCTGATATATGAGCCACATATAACACAGAGCAACAGCCCCAGCCTGTACTTAAGATTTTTTTCCTCTCTCTCTCTCTCTCTCTCTATATATATATATACATGTATATATATGTTTATATATACATATATAATACAGTAGTGGGAATATATACATATATACATTATATATATATATAGATATAGATAGTAGTGCGAATGAAACCCAGAGCTTCACATATTCAAAGCACATATTCAACTCTACCATTGGATTATATCCCCAGTCCTTGTACTTAGGAATTTCTAAAGTTCTTGGTGAGTGTGTGTGTGTGTGTGTGTGTAGTGTGTAGTGTGTAGTGTGTAGGATTCAAACCATGCTCATTGCTTATGTTAAGCAAGCATTCTACCAGTAAATTGTACATTCAGCTCTCTAACTGTTTAGGTTTATTGAAATAAGCAGACTTTTTAAAAATTATAGCAAAATTATTAGGCCTGAACTTGATGTCTATTAAAAAAGTCCAGTATTGAAGCATCATTCTCATTCCTCTTCCAATTTCCTTCTTTGCTTTGCTCCATTGAATAAAACAACAAACCCTTTGTTCTATTATTACTTATTTATTATCTTTTATTTATTTTTATTAATTAATTAATTAATTAATTAATTTGCCATGCCAGAGACCAAATCTAGAGCCTTGCTGGGCAAATACTCTCCTGCTGAGATTCATATACTCTCATCATTTTTTCAATAAAATTAACCTGCTTTTAAAAATTAAGGTATAGCTCAGTGGTGTGTTACTTACCTAGAATATGCAAGACCCTCGGCTCAATCCTTGGTACTGCAGGAAATAAGTAGTAAAACTTAAAAATGCAGCACATATATCAGGTATTGTGAGTTATTTATGGATGTTATTATTTGCATTTCCCAAATGCAGTAAATAAATACTGAATAGCTTTGCTCTCTGATATACAAGCCAGGCACCAGTGACTCAAGCCAGTAGTCCTAACTACTCAGGAGGTTGAGATCTGGAGGACTGCTTTTCAAGGCTAGCCTGAGTCAGGAAAACACTAGACTCCATTTCTCAAATAATCAAAGTAATAACTTTGTTTTATTTTCAAAACGTATTTAAAAATGTTTCAGGTATCTGTGTAAGGCACGTAAGTATATGTGTAGGTAGAAATACAGTTGTTTCTCAAACTAATTTGTATATTTTTATTTCTGGACTATATCGCAACTAACAGGCCATTAAATTGTAAGATAACTTGAATTTAAGACGTAAGTATTTTTGTGTTATTACAGAAAATAAATTGCTACTATTATATGCATAAAATATGCATAGTGTGTTTATAACAAGGTCCTTAAATATTAAAACTTAAAATTTATCTTTAAAAAGTTCAACTTGTTCTTCATGGCACAAATTAGTATAATTATTACACCTCCTGTCCTATTGAAATTAGGTATCTACCTGTCACTATTTTAATCAAATATGAATAGAAATGACATGTTCCTATTGTTGCTATGATCACATAAAATGAATCATCCTTGTTTATTCATCTTCTAACAGGATGCATGCATCATGAACAGCATTTTGTTTTCCCTTCTCTAATAGGCACTTGAGAATTAGAAGCTATTCATTACCAGATAATAATCTACCCTCAGAAATCGTATAAATAATATATCCTACAGAAACTGTAAAAATTCCAAAATTTGTCTCTGAGAGAGCAAAAGTATAGAGGGTAGAATAAGAAAGGAAAAGTCTAAGGCCAAATGTGGGAGAAACAGAGGAAGATCTTTGCAGGAAGAAAAACGCTAAAGATGTTTGCTTTAGGTGTTAGCCTTCAGGCAACTGAGAAGAAAGACTTAGAAACTAATTTCTCCCAGAATTATAGAAAACTTAAAACATATTGTCATGTGTATGATACATGATCCATGCAACTTGGAAGCATCCGCTCCTAAAGAGCAAAAGCTCAGGAGGTAGGGGAGCAAATAGAGAAGATAAAGGACAGTGATTTTGGTCGAAATGTATTTTTTACCTGTGTGGAAATTGGAACAATGAAGCTAGTTGTAATTAGTTTGGGAAGGGTGAGAAGAGGTAAAACAGAGTGAGAAAGGGTAAGTATGATCAAAGTATAATTGAGGTTTTATATATACATATGTGTGTGTCAAAATAAACCCTTTTATGCAAGTAATTGGTACAAAAATGTACAATTAGTATTTTGCAAGCATCAAATTTGTAAATAAAATTAAAGAAATAAAAACATAGTCACACTTTCTAAAATTTAGAAAAATTTAGAAAGCATATTACATGATTACTAAAGAAAGTAGGTAGCCAGGTGCTGGCGACTCACACCTGTAATCCCAGCTACTCAGGAGGCAGAGAGAGAGAGAGAGAGAGAGAGAGAGAGAGAGAGAGAGAGAGAGAGAGAGAGAGAGAGAGAGAAGAAAGGGAAGGCATTCCTTTTACGAAAGAGAAAATTGTTTATTCACCTTAGTCATACTTTCCAAGCCAATGTTCAGTGTCCTATCTCACACAGGAAATGATGCTTTCAAATTAATTAAGAAAACAGTCAACTAGACATATCTGTATTTTACTTGAATACTGAAACAATCTTTCATCTCAGGATTTATAGGGCATAAGAAAATGTCAGCTCAATAAATAACTGTACATTGAAATTTTTCAATTGAGTGTGTGACTCAATGAAGAATAACAAATCTCAAGGAAATACAAAACATTCAGAAAAGATTTCAAATGATCATGAAAATCATTACTTGTGAAGATTTATACAATGACATTATTGTGAGAAATGATTCTTCACTAATCTATTTTACTGAAGGCTTTTAGAGCAATGATTGATGTAAAGAAACAAAGAAAATAGGTAATAGAAATATTTTGCCTTGATTCTCCCTCCTTTCTTTTCCCTTCCTTCCTTCCTTCCTTCCTTCCTTCCTTCCTTCCTTCCTCCTTCTTTTCTTCTTCCTTTCCTCTTTCCTTCTTTCATCCCTTCCTTGTTTCCTTCTTTGTTCTTTTTCTGTAAAAACCAAGTGAGAAAAAGTAATTCTGAGAAATCAAAATGGCTTCCCCTCTGAAAACAGTATCTTTAGTCTCTGCAATTGGCATGAATCAATCTTAGCTGAGAAGCAGGAGGATGGAAACAAGATTTACCAGCCAGCTTTTCTGTGACTGTGACCCCCAGGGCCTACCATTCATGTAGCTGTTTCAGTGCTGTTGTTATTGTTTTTTTTTAACTTGTAGTTCTTTAATGTTTCTCACTAAATTGTCTATTGCCTTTAGAAGTAATTTCATGGCATTTGGAGTGCTATAGCTTTATCTTTCTAACCTTCATGGTGCTGTGAAAGATTGGTCTCATTTCTTGTTAATTCTGATCCTTCTTTGAGGTTATTCTCTCACTCTCTGAGGAATTTACCAGGTATAGTTTTTATTAGTTTTACACATCATTCCACCTCTAGAGAGTTTATACTGACTAATTCATCATTCCTGACAATTTTCAAAATAAATGGTTTCCTGAGCAGTTGCTTTCTGTGAGCTTGTTTTATTTCATAGCAGCAAAGAGTTATAAAGATCCAATAGGCAAGGATTTCCTATTTCTAATATTATACCTAATATCTTTAAATCATTTTAGCTACAAACTTTTTAAGAAAAATTTAACTCCTCACTCCCACTTTTTACCTAACATATTCATTCATTTTTGTATGTGGCAGCAAAGATATAAGAAGACACAATTGAGTATAGTGTCCAGTCCTAACTGCACATATAACCTTACTTAAGACTTAAGTTCTTCAAGATTTATTTTGTCATCTGTAAAATACATAAAGTAACTTCTAAAGTTGGCTTAAGTTTTATAAGATCTTATAGGAAACAATATCTCCTCAAAATAAAATCTTCGAACACAAACAAATTTACCCAAACATATTTTACCTTCAATTTATTAAAACATTTAGAAGGTAATACAGAAGTACCTCTCAGTTATTTTCAAGCTATCTCTTATGGATATTTTTATGCATGTATACATTTAACAGCTGTCTCTTCTCATAGATGTCAGAATCAAAAATGTTTAGAACAAGAACTGAGCATAAATTATAGTAATAGTACTTTGTGCCTTTAAAGTACAGTCCTCAGAACTTGAAATTCTTTTTGCTTGATTTTTACTTTTATAAAAATCAAATACTATATGTTAAATAAGCAGAAGATAAAGGACACATCTTTCTTACAGAGAATGCCAAATATTAAATACAGAAGTAACAGAAATAGGAAGGCCCTATTAGAACCCAATAAGAGCAATAGCTACACAGAGCCTATATGAATGTGTTACTATTATCCAATCATACTTCCTGGGGAAATTAGATTCCTGTCTCAAAGGATTACATATATATATATATATTATATATACTAATGTTAAATAAATGATCAATGTTAAGCTTGCCACTGACAATGCATGTGGGTCTGACAATCCTGCGATACACCTCAGATTGGTGATACTCTTCTACAGTACGCATTTGATACAGTAATCACTAGAGATGTTCAAATTAGTTCAAACTGAAAGACATTTTTAAAAGCACCTGACCAGTAATAGGTAAAACTTTCAAAGTCATCAAAAGCAAGAAAATGCCTAGAAAGGGCCATAAATAATGAAACTAAACTTATGTGATGCCTAGACATATTGTGATATTCTGAATGAACTTTCAAAAGTATGCTAAATGAAAGAAATCAACAGAGTATTAATTCTATATTTCCCAATTTCTACCAAATATCTTGAAAAAACACTATTATTGAGAGAAATCAAAGTAAGTGCATGCTAGTAGCTAGGATTAAGGGACAGCTAGGGAAAAAGGAACTATTTGGAATATGGGTACATGGTTCCAAACATGCTGCTGTTGAGCAAAAACTAAAAATGTTCAGTGTACATCGATTCTGCACTATACTTTGGGTGCTTGGTTCATCTTTTCCTAATCCTCAACTTCCACTAAAGTCATGTCATCTTTTAAGAAATTCAATTTCTTTCCACTTTAGGTCATAATTTATATTTACCAATTAAATTAAGCACAAATTAAATTTACCTTGATATGGGAGGAGACATATTTTCACAAAACCAAGGGCAGGTAAAGAGCAAATCACAAAATTATTTTAACACAATTGATGATAACACAGTACCAAGACCTTCTCCACATCTCCACATCAACTGAACCTGCATAATTCACATGCAGGAATTTCTGTTATATATTTATTAATTTACCATCCTTCACAAATTCACAAATTGATGGGGCTTTATCATTCCTTCAAACGTCATCAGTTTTGTGTACTCACTGGTGAATTTTGTCACATGTAACTTCTTCCTCATAATACTGATTAAAATTATGAAAGAGAAGTCTGATGATGATAAATCTTAGACAAATCCCAAATATCTGATGCTTATAGGGATATCCCTAGATTCCTTGTCTAATTTACTAGAGCCATTCAAACATGTGTCCTATAACGTAACCACGATGTACCTTAGATATTTCTGGACATTTCACTGCTTGTGAATATATAAGAATTTATTCAGAAGCTGAAGTGCATGGGTATAAGATTATATGCAGATAATATTATAAAAATTTGGAGGGGTCAAATTATTATGTGGGTCTGAATTGCATACAATGAGCTTCAGTGCATTAGTTTAACAAGCAACAAATGTATCAGAAACCATAGTTATTGTGTTGGAAATAACACTCCACATCCATGTCCTGATGAAAGTGAAATACTGTAGTCAATCATTGCATATCACTGAGCAAAAGCGTTCTTTTCCTATTCCCACACCTTATATTCTAATATATTTTTTGTACAGGAGGACTTATAACAATATGGATCCTAGAATGTAAACATGACTTCTTTTATTACTGCATTTACAACACTAGATAAAATGGTAATAGGAAAATCCCAAGATATATTTTACAAAACTGATGTGTATATGAATACTTTAGAATAACTATGGATGACTACTCCCTTTTAAATATAACAAGTGAGCATTTTCAGTTGTAGGGAGGTGAAATTGATAAGGTTGGTCAATCATAAAATGTGAAGATTTGATATATTTTGCAATGATTAACATAATCAAGCTAATTTGCACATGGTCACCTCATGTAGTTACTCTTTTTTAGGTTGAGAATGCTTGAAATCTCCCCTACCAAATTCAGTGCTGATGGTCTACACTAGATCCTTAGAACATACACATACTATAAGCAATACTTCAAATTCTGACCAAAATCCCTCCACTTCCCTTACTTGCCAGTGCTTGGAAATTACCTTTATAGTCTCTCCTCTGAGGCCTGAATTTAAAAAAAAAAACAAAACAGGAAAATAATAGCACTGCAAAAGAGAGAAAGTTATAAAGATTGCAATATTATTTCTAATTTTAGTGATTTTATTTGAAATATAAGGAACTGAAAAACAATATAGGGATGAAAAGTTATATAAGAAGCTGTTCTTCCATAATAACTGTGTGCCCAAGGCTTAAAATCCTGTGAAAATAAAAATAAGTTCTTGGAAAAACACATTTATGTTCAATTATAACTGCATCTATTAGTAAAATAATTTTCTATAACTGCAGAATGTGTCATTTTCCTCTTATAGTTCTTTCTTACAGCAAAAAGAGTGGCTATAAATGCTACTAAACCACATTCTGACTTGCATTAATTTCTTACTGAAATTGAATTATACAAAAACAAAGGATCCTGTATGTTCCAGACAGAAAACTAAGTGTGAATTGTGCAATGACACTTTAATAAATAAGAGAATCCTTTGTTTACTAAGGCAATCTGTCTCTTTTTAAGGAGTTTAGCTCCAAAAACCCTTACTCAAAAATCTACAGCTGCCTGACTGAACTTACCCTAGCATGAGCTGCTTTGCCTGATAAATCACATGCTTGTTGAAGAATAATGTTGAAAGGCAGCCAGAAACCTCAGCCCCAGCTAATCTGATTTCTATGATCACTCAGCTTCTGTCAAACACACCTTACACACTTCAACCTCCTTAAAAACAGATGACTGTGTTCAGGATCCCTTTACATCAGGTGTCTAGTGTAATATCTAACGCATTTCAGTATGTGGTAAATAGTTTGTAAAATACATTTGTACAGTGAGCTTTATCAACTGTTCTAACACTGCGCTATCAGGCCTAGGCCTGTTTCCTTCATTATCCAATCCTATCAAAACCAAGATTGCATGCTATGCCATTGGAACTGAAGCTCTTAGTAATTTAAACCAATCAAATATTTGTCTGTTCTTCCAGAAAGCATAATCCCTTGTTCCCTCCACCAGTACTCCCCCCAAAACGCTAGAAAACATATGTGAACTCTATTGTCAAGGGGATGATAGAATAGATGAAAGGAGTGACAGAATACAGCATAAATCAGAGAGTAAGGATGACCCCACCAATACATTCTTGACAATCCTGGTTTAAAAATATGGCTCTCTCAGCATCTTATTTTGAAGCACAAAACCAAAAACATGTGCGTTCAATACAAGGAAAAGTGTAAATAAATGGCCTATGAGAGTCTTCTCTTGCTTCTCTGGTATATAGATCTCAATCAATGGAAGATACTAGAAGAATCAGAAACAGACCAAATGCCAATCCTATTTGGCATAAAAGACAGAAACTAGTTCAAGTTAGAGAGAAAGTTCTTAATTGCTGGTGTTCTAATGACTGAGTAACCATTAAGACAACAAAATAAAATTAAGCATTTCAAACAACAAAATAAATCTGTTGAGTTCTTTAAATATAAAAGGAAAAACTAAAAAGCACTAAATACCTTCATTTAATTTTTACTTATTTCAGAAATGGAATGAGTTTTGCAAATAGAACATACACTCCAGGATCTATTTCTAAACGTTGGCTATAAATAGTTCTAATATCTTTATTAAAGAAAGAAACCACATAAAGGGAAAAATGTAATTCATGTCACACAAAAGTTAGTGTTATCTATATATAATGAGCTTCTGAAAATAAATTAAAAAAAGCTAAAAAGCAGACAAATTAGCAAAGCATGTAAGCAGTCAGGATACATTGAATTAAACAGTTCTAGTTATATAAAAAGATACATAATTGTCCTTATAAGAAGAGATTGTTATTTGACTACAATGACATATTATTCATCCTACTCTATTTACTAATGTAGAAAAAAAAGATATACTATATTAGGTAGGATAATGTGCAGTTAGCATTCTCTGCAGAACCTAGAAATTATTAGTTTGGCTTACCCGAGTGACTGGAGATTTTACAGTTCCAACAATGCCTATCTACACACAGGAGAAAAACCAAAGAACCCAATAGCTTACCCCAAGCAGCCGAAAACCTCAGAGCAAGAAGTACCACCTGCGCAACACCAGTACAGGGCTAGAGACTCCTTGAAGAGTAGAAGTATAAGTAAATGAGCCTTGAAAAGCTGAGCTGCAATACCCATCGGCAATGGCAGGAGATTCATTTGCTCAAGAAGGATGGTGCTTGCATGCACTAGCTCTTCCTCTCTTTTCCATTTTTGTTTCACCTCAGTCTCAGCCCACAGGATGGCGCTGCCTACACTCATGGCAGATCCTTCCTGTTCAGTTGATGACCCACACTGTCAACCAGAAAGCTCCTCATAGGCACACCTGGAGTGTGATTTACTAAGCTAGGCATATCTCAATCCAATGAAATTATCAAGGTGAAGCATCACAACGCTAACCATGGTAGTGGGAGGCTGAGACAGGAGGATTATGAATTGGAGGTCAGCCTGCTCTACACAGTGAATCTCTGCCTGACCTCTCCTCTGGGAAAAAAAGAAAAGTAATAATAACCATCACAGTTACATAAAGGATGTAGAAGCACTCTTAAACACTGTTATAATCGGAATGCCTATTTTATTTATTATTAAGTGAAATAATCACCCCAGAATTACAAAGTCTACACACTAATAAACATTTATTTTTTTTCCATTACTTTGAGACAAAAATTTGGAAGCAGATTAGATAGGCAAATTCTAGATCAGTTGCAGTTATGATGTACCCAGGATGGTAGACAGAGATTTAGTAATGTAAAGGCTTTCTTCATTTTGAATGGCTTTATTTTTTAATGTTTGCACATGATTATAAATTGGCGCTGGATGTGGGTGGGAATCTTCAGTACCTCTTCTATACTTCACCCAGGGCTGCTTAGGGATTCTCACAAGGCAGGCAGATTCCCTGAGCCAGAGACCCAAAGAAACCAAGGTGGAAACTGAGATGCCTTTTATGCTCATGTTCTACACTATGTGTGTGTGTGTGTGTGTGTGTGTGTGTGTATGTACATATATGTGTGTATAACAATTTATATTATATATAATGTATATATGTGTGTATTTATATGTAAATAGTATATAATGTATATATGTATGTATATGTATGTATATGTACATATATATATATAGCAGACTAATAGGGTCATACATTTCAAAGGAAAGAATTATTGGGGTTCGTGTTAGAGCTACCACAGGAAACAATTAGGCAAATATTGAATCAAACTGAAAATTCCTAATAAATTCTAAAGCTGAAATTCCACTTCTAGTTACTTATTCCTCAGATGTATACTCATGTGTATAAAGGAATATTTTGGCACAAAATTGTTTAAAAATATAAAAAATGAGATAATTACATATTTAATCCATAAGGAACTAAATGAATTAATCATAATGTCACCCTATAATATTGTGTGTGTGTGTGTGTGTGTGTGTTGTAACAAATTAGATCCCTCTGCTATAGTAGGATCTACAAAGAAATATAAATAATGTAGCCTTCGGGACAAGAAACTGGTAACTAGGGTGATGAGATAAGAGAGGAAAAGATGTTTGTCAGTAAAGACTCTACTGAGCCATTTGTATTTCATAACTTTATACATTGCTCAATTGATTTAAGTAAGAGAAACAATATGTAAGTGTAATCTTTGTAAAACCTCTACTTGTTCCCCCAAGTAAATCTGAATTGGGCTCCATTGCTCACGGCTCTATGGCCTTTTTGTTTTGTCTTTTTGAGATGTATTCATCAGTTTGATACTATCATTGGTATCAAAATGATTATTGTTATGATCATTTATGCTCAATTCATCTCTGAGATTTTAACTTGGAGAGTGTGCTAACTTCTGGGCTTATGTTGTATCCCCAAATATCCTTAGCCCAACATTAAGCAGATGCTCAGTGAATATTTGTTTATGTCAGGGTTTCTCAGTCTTGCTAATATTTTGGTTCGGATGCTTGTTGTAGGTAGCTGTCCTGTGCCTTGCTGGGTATTTAGCATTTCCAACCTCTTTCTACACATACATAGCAGTACATAGTACTGCTTAAGTCATGATAAACACATGTATCTCCTAAAGTTGAGGAATGGATCAGATGGAACCAGGTCAACCCAGTTGAGAACAACTGCTTTAAAGCTAATGTCATATTAAATATAAAGGAACAGCTATATAATTGAAACACAGGTTTTGTTCAGCAATATTTAGTATTACTTTATCCTACAATATAGTAATTTGCTATGCACTATTAGTGAAAGTGATTGAGGAGCTGGGATATTATCTTGCTTAACTAAACAATATATTATTATCATTTAACTAAACTATATTATTAACTAACCTATATTATTTCTGTAGCACTTTGTTTATTTTTTTAATTGTTCCTTTCTTGATCTACATTTAAACCCACATAGGAAAGTGGAAATTTCAAAATTCTTCCTTGAGTAAAATTATATGTTTTGCAGCATGATAAATGAGAACCAGTAAATGAGATACATCATTTTCTTCTAGATGACTTTAATGATAGTAAAAATTGATTATCAGAACACTAAGAATATAAATTTGGAGTAAATATTCCATCCTTTGATGTAGATCGGTTCATCAGATAGGGATTAGACCACATAAAGATTAATCACACTAGCCAAGAGTTAGTTCTGGATGATTTCTTTTAATTGATAACCAATGGTTTACAAACCAGAAATTATCATCTGTGAAATTGGATAAAGAGTTTTCCAGTAAGAGCACATAGACAGAACAGCACTAAGGATAGCTAAGATAGATCACAGCCATCTCACAGATATCAGTACGAGGAGAAAGGACCTCAATAATACATGGATGAAGGAATTAACAAATCTATCCCTGACTTCAGTTCGTCATTTTTATCATTTAAAGTTTCCACAATATTAACAGCATTTCTGGTCTCTCTTATGAAACAATTCCCCCTTGGTGCTCATTTTGTTAAATGAGTTATAAAAGAAAGAAAAAAGGAAGAAGAGGAAGGAAACAGGAAGAGAAGAGGCCAGAAAGGAGGATGAAGCATAGACAGAAGGAAGGACATTTTTCTGTGAAACAACAAAGTTGATACACCCCCCAGTCTATAAGACAGTTCTCAAAAAAAGTAAAAATGGTTGTTCATTTTTTTAAGTATCCAACATATTTAACCATCAGAGATATGCAAATAGGAATCATATTGATATTTCACCTCACATCAAAATAGAATGACTATAATCCAGAAAACAATGACATCCAAAAAGAACCCATACACACTATCAGTGGGAATGCAAATAAATGAGTCCAGACACTGGAAATCAGTGTGGTGTTTTCTCTATATTGACAGAGAACTACAAATAGATAGAACTACCAATAGTCTAGCCATAATAATCCTATGAGCATATTACAAAGGAAGCTAAGTCAGCATGTAGTAGGAGCCTATGTTTATAGTGGCACTATTCACAGTTGCCAAGTTATTGAATCAGCCTACTTGCCTATCAATGGGTGAATGGATCAAGAAAAAGTGGTGTCTATACACAATTATACCAGGCCATTTGAAAAAACAAGATCCTGTTACTTGTAAGAAAATGATAGAACTGAAGATGATCATGTTAAGTGAAACAAAATAAACTCATAAAGACAAATATCACATGTCTTCTGTCATTAATGCCAGCAAGGAAAAGGAAGCAGAAAAGTCAGTGGGACTATTTGGCAAATGGGAAGGGCAAAAGAAATGCTAATTGGGGGAGGCGTATAACCAAAGCATATAAAGTATGAAAATATCAAATAAAACCCAATGTTTTGTACAAATAATGTATGCTCATATAATTTTTAAAATATTTTCCCATTCAACTAACTAGAGTATAAGACAGGAAGAAAGACATAGTTTTTAATATGATTCCTATTTATTTATCCCATACCTCCATTATATTCCATTTAATTAAAAAACAAAAGCAAGGATGTAATGAATTATTGGAGAGCAATTTAATCATTATTTGTATTAACATATATCATAATTTCAAGTTAAGAAAATATTATTACATATGATTTATTATTTTACATTACTTATTTATTTTAAAGGCTGTAATCCTTCAGCCTGATTGTTTGAAAAGCAAGAGGACATGAAGCAATCAATATACCAAGATAGGTTACTCGCACAATAAGTATGAATTTACATGAAATTCACAATTCAGTTGTTTAAGTGACTGGTCATTCATCAGTAGGATGAAGAAGAACTAGTCAAAAAGAAATCTTTTTGTGTGTTTTCATGAAGAAATATTGCATCACATTTATAAGATAAGTGCCATTTCACAGTAAATAATAATATCTTTACCATGATTAAACTCAGATGAATTGTTCATGGAATCTCCATGAAACTAACTATAATGTTTGTATTGATAAAATTAAATCAAAGATTTGCTAGTAATTCCAATTTATCTTTTATCCAATGGGAAAAAATTGGCATGTGGTATTTATTATTTATTAGTTCTTCAAAGGCATGATCTTCACATCAAAAACATTTATGCAGTCCCATTGTCGTTTATCTTATGTTAATTGGAGTCAAGTGAAAGAAACTCCAGAAAATTTAGGTGCATATGCTTCATCCTAATTGTATGGTCAAGAATACTAAGGAGCTAAAATAGGAGAAAAAGAAACAATAGGTATTAAGAATGCTAACTTAGTGAGGACAGACAAGCTTCTGTAATTGTGCTATGTACAAATTATTTTCAAACAATTTAGAAAATACTCCCCAAACTATTAACATCCAAATGACTCTTTACCATATAACTAAATGTAGTCACAGGAGTGGCTATCTTAGGACCTGTGCCATCTAATTATCAGAACCTCATCATTGGGTGTGTGACCACACTCCTGGGCTTTTCCAAGGGCACAATTCCACCAGAAGGCATGATCTTCACAACAACCCAGTGAACATACCTGGCCTTAATTTCTTCCTTGGGATCAAAGGACTGTCAGATTTCTCTGCTTTATTCTAAATAGATATATCAAAATGATTATGTTCAAAAAGAAAATAATAATTTTTATCCCTACTCATTCTAGCCAACTATATTTTTCCATTTTAAATGACAATACAAATATATATTTAGAACAGAAAACTTAACAGTAATCCATAATTTTGTTTCTACTAACTATACTTATTTCAATGGTAAATCTGGATAGCTCTACCATCAATGTTCCCAATCTACCCAATTATCATAAGTACTGATCATCATCTTGGTCATGAAACTTTATATGTTTCCCAAATACAGCATTTTTTACCTAAAAAACATAAATAGGATAATGGCACAAGTGGCTCATGCCTATAATCCTTGCTACTTGGGATGCTGTCACTTAGAACATGGTAGTTTGAAGTCAGTGCAGGAAGAAAGTTCATGAGACTCTATAATTGAGCAGCAAAAAGGCAGACTGTAGGTGTGGCTCAAGTGGTAGAGCCACAGTCAAGCAAGCTCATCAAGAGTTTTAGATCATGAGTTCAATCCCCCAAAACCAACAACAAAAAGAAGTAAATAATAATGAATAAGGAAGAGGAGGATGGAAGCAGAAGGAGTGTAACAAAGTGAAGAAAAGACTGAGTTAAGAAAATGAGAAGAGGCTGGGGATATGGCCTAGTGGCAAGAGTGCTTGCCTCGTACACATGAGGCCCTGGGTTCAATTCCCCAGCACCACATATATAGAAAATGGCCAGAAGTGGCGCTGTGGCTCAAGTGGCAGAGTGCTAGCCTTGAGCAAAAGGAAGCCAGGGACAGTGCTCAGGCCCTGAGTCCAAACCCTAAGACTGGCCAAAAAAAAAAAAGAAAAAAGAAAATGAGAAGAAATAGATGCATTGGGGAAAAGTAAGAGAGACAAAAAGAGAATTGGGGCCAAATTGAGAAAGAGAATTGATAACTAGAAGAGAGAGTTGAAGGAGAATGAGGAAAAATTTTACTGCCCACACCCAGAATTCAAGCCTCAGGACTAACAAAAAACAAAAAAGTTTTTAATGTATAATGGCTTTCTAAAAAGTATTTTCATTGTAAAAGTGATGTACAGAGAAGTTATAGTTTATAGGTCAGTAATGAGCACCTCTAGGTTGATTCTATAGCTTAGCTACAGTAAACAATGCTGCAATGAACATGATTATGCTGATGGCTTTAGTGTGGCCTTGTTTGTGGTCAATTGGATAAATACCCAGGAGTGGAATTGCTGGGTCACTTGAGGAACCTCTATACTGCTTTCTAGAGTGGTTGAACACGTTTACATTCCCACCAACAGAATAATAGCTTTGCCTTTTGGCCATATCCCAACCAGCATCTGCATAAAATTTTATTTACATATATCGAAACTTCTTTAGCACAATGAAAAGAAATCAATAAAATTTCGAAATAAACCAAAAAAATTTGGGGGGGGGGTGCGGGATGGATGATATTTGACTATATTTAAACCACCTGTTTTTAGATATTGTGGCCAACAATGGTAAGCCTCAAAATGCTTACACGAGATGCAGAATCAGTTGACTACCTTTCAACATAAATTAGTTTTTGGTAATATCACAGAGGCTATTTGGAGTGAATTTATACAAAAAATAATGTGGTAAACTTCATATCTCTTGGGAATCATGGGGAATTGGCCAAAAGGAAGATAATTTATTTGTATACACAAAGATAAACATTATTATAATTTCTTAGTGAAAAGAGGATCTGGAAACAGACTTTTGCACATAATTGTGTTCCCAGCTGACTGAACAGGGAAGTTTATACTTTTCTTTCCACATAACATCTTCATAAGGTTGGGGCCAAATAATCTTTCAGGCCTTAGTCATAGCCAAGTAATTAATTCAAGCCAAATTCTGGTGCCAGAAATGTAAGGAAAAGGAGAACCTACTCCAAAATGATTGATGATTGTCTTCCCCAAGGCTTATTCTTGGTTTGAGTGCTGTACTTATTACATATGCATGTCTGACCTCTTGTGAAAGGTATGCCTAGAATGTCAAGGTTAGAGGTGAGGTTCAGTAATTTTCCATTAGTCATCCGTAAGTAGTTTCAAACAGTAGATTGTGTCTTTGATTAACTTGGCTTGTACTATGCTATCGAATGATCTCTGTGTCTTGTTTACTCTTGTATTTGAAACTCAGAATCATGCTTCCAAGAAGTACACGAGTTCACCAACACATCTTATTGGCAACAAACTGGCTAATATCACATTCAAGTAAACCTAAAAACAAGTGGAGAAAGAAAATGTATTTCCATGTAAACCCTCAATTCTTAATAATGAGGATAATAACTGGGGGAAAATGATTAAGCAGTAAAATTATACAAAAAGTACTAGGAAGGTAATGAGCACCTTCTAAGCAGTAAGCAAACAGGAATGAACTACAATGACAAAATCAAACCAGGAAAGCTACAAGGAAAAGCACTGCACCTGACAGACTGTCTGCCTATGGATTCCCCCACAGAGGGCCTTAAATATCATCCTAGCAAACATTCTGTTCCATGTGCTCACAGCCAGATCCTGGGGCTAAAATCTATAGCAAATGTGCTCAGCTGGACAGGACACATTGTAGAACTGCTCTAGCAACTGTGTAGGACATATATCAAATTTGTTCTTTGACTTTACAGTTCACCTAAGAACTGAATGTCAGAAGAGGTGATAAATAACGGGTCAAATAAGATTAGAAAACAAGCCAGGTGCTGGTAGCTCACACCTGTAATCCTAGCTACTCAAGAAGCTGAGATCTGAGGATCCCAGTTCAAAGCCAGACCTGGCAGAAAAGTCCCAGTGAGACTCTTATCTCCAATTAACCACCAGAAAACTGGAAGTGGTGCTGTGGCTAGTGGTAAAGCACAAGCCTTGATCAAAAGAGCTCAGAAACAGCATCCAGGCCCTGAGTTCAAGCCCCATGACCAACCAAAAAAAAAAAAGAAAGAAAAGATTAAAAAACAAGACAAAAAGACAGGGTGACACAGGTCATACAACAGAAATTCAG
Source organism: Perognathus longimembris pacificus (assembly GCF_023159225.1). Taxonomy (NCBI): domain Eukaryota; kingdom Metazoa; phylum Chordata; class Mammalia; order Rodentia; family Heteromyidae; genus Perognathus; species Perognathus longimembris. The sequence continues at coordinate 123,884,277 of NC_063162.1, forward strand.
AGGCCAAGTCTAATTACTAGTGGGGATAAGAGAATATGAACATCTCAAATAAGCCCCAGAAATAGTGAATTTGAATTGCAAATAAGTGTAATTCCTTACTGTTTGAGGAGAAAATGTCCAAAGTATTAAGCATCAGAATTGAAGAGCAAATCAGGATGCTAAAACTGAAAGATGATACATGGTAAGAGGGGAGAGAAAGAAATAGTAAAAACCTCTACTTTATATAAGAATGTAATTTCAATGTTTACTTAAGCGTAACTTTTATATAATAAATTGAAGATCGTAAGTTTGAACAATGGTACACAACCCCATAACTATCACCTCAAACAAGACAGACAACATTTACTGAGTTCTGGAAAGATCCAATTTTCCCCTTTTACTGCTAATTTCTTCTTCTGATGCAGCCAGTATTTAACTTGTATGACCATTTATTTGTTTTGTCTTTTCTTAGAATCCAGGCAAATGGAATCACACTGTCTATTTTTTTTTTTTTTGGCATCTAGAAACTTTTGCAGAACAGATTGTTCTGAGTTGCTTGTATCAGTAGTTCCTTTTTACTACTGAGTGGTATTCTGTTAGTAATACACAAATGTAAACCATATTGTTTATTCAGCTGATTAATACTTGGTGAGTTTACCCTCCTTTAAAGTTAAGGCGCAGTCAGTATAAGTCTGTGAAGTATATTGTTATAGAATCCTTCTGTAGTCATATGATGTTTTTCCTATTTTTTATTTTTAATTGATTCATAATGATTAGAAATATTTATGGGATGTGATATAATGTTATCATTTGTGATGAGAACATTCATATCTACTCTTCCAGCTATTTGGAAATGCAGCATACTTCTGTTAATTATAATTGTCATAGGGTGCAATAGAATAGTAGAAATTGTTCCTGCAATCCAACAGCATTGTACCCATTAACTAACCTCCCCACATTGTTCCCTTCACTCTTATGTTTCCCGGTAGATTAATCAACACTTTATTCTCAGTGCACTGTTTTAAATTTCTCATGTGAGTGGTCATGAGGTATCTGCCTATCTGGGCTTCATTTATGTCACTTAGTGTTCTCCATCTTTGTCTATGTTGTAGTAAGTGGCAAGATTTCGTTTGACACCATTTTTCTTTTACTATTTAGTTTGTGCATTACTTATTAATCCATACAAGTGAGATTTCATGTTTACTATTCTAACTTTTCTGATTGTGTGTGTTGGTGTGTATGTGCACACACACACATACGTATGTGCTGCTAGAAAATCAAACCCAAAACTTGAAGCATCCTAAGCAAGCCTGCTACCACTAAGCCATAGAGGTGGTACTCTTAGTTATTGTTCACCACCCTTAGTAAGGCCTGGAAGTGGGAAGGGGCAAAGGAATGCTGAAGGGGACAAGGTCACCCTGGCGTAAGTTTCACAAAATAAACAAAAACCCCACAAAAGCCTACTTCCTAAAATACCCTCTCTAATCATTCATATTTTCTATTTTTCTACAGATCCAGCGAGATATGGGAGGGAGAAGTAGAAAATATTTATGTGATTGAATTTAATGTCTATTTGATAATTCCAAATCCAAGCTATTTTTATGATTTTCCCATGAATTGTTATTTCACTTGACCATGGCCCATATTTTTCTTTTCCTTCCTAAATCTTGAATGTTGATGGAGAAAGATGAGGCAGAACAATGGAAGAAGTAAAATTGATCAAGATGCACTGTACTCATAACAACTTGTGAAACTGAAACCCCTTTATGCAACTACTTAATAAAAAGTAGCATAAGTAAATCTTATAATTTTTTTGTGTTTGCTGCAGCTGGGGTTTAAACTTCTGGATCCATGCTTTTTAGTGGCTTACTTACTTTGTTCATAGGTCATGCTCTACTACTTGAGATGCATTTCTACTTCTAGTTTTTTGTTAGTTAATCTGAGGTAAGAACCTCACCGATTTATCTGCCTGGGCTGGCAACAAACTGAAATTCTCAGATCTCAGCCTTCTTCTGAGTAAACAGGATTGTAGGTATGAGTCACCAGTGCCCAGCTAGTCTTATAATTCTTGATGATATTATATGCTAGGTATAGTATATAATATGCATCTTTAAAAGTACCTTCCCACTTCTATCAGGTTTCACTTCTTAAAGGCCCAGTCAATCAAGTCTTTAGATTTGCTGAGTCTCAATTTTGTTGAAGGCTTACTTAGATTCAATTCACCATTTCCTTGGTTTTCATCACTGACAAGACTCTGGAGAGGACTATTTTACTGTAAGAGCCAAGCTTCCAGCATACTTTATAGGGGTATTGTTATTTTCCAGGTGAGGCTCAGGAAAATTTCCTCTACCTACTGCCCTGCTTCCAGCCCTTAGAGAGTTGCTACAGTACCTCAGCAGAGAGCCTGGCATCTGCAAAGTGGTAACTCTCAATCATGCTGCTTTACCCCCTATATTTAACATACTACAATTGAGCATTTCCCCAAAGCCTCCAAAAACAGCCATTGGTGGCTGCAGACTCATTCTATGATTGAAGCTCTGCGAGACTGTAACCTGTCATTCCAGCCCACATACCATCAACAAACCTTTGGCTAGTCTTTCTTTCCTACTGGTCCACTGTTTGTTGACTGTTTTATATGTGACAAATGCAGTCATAATTCTCTCCACTCTCAGAAAGCTCTCATTACTTGTTGGACTTAAGTTTATTTACATGTATCCTTACCTTTCTAAATTAAAAATAAACTTCTCTAGTTTATGTTGTTTATGAGTAGAGTGAGTTTCTTGTAACTTTAATTTATAGGACTCTTTTTTTAATTTACAGTAATTTCAGAATGAAAGATTTTTGGACCCAGTTATCCTCTTTTCTACAAGGGTGATAATCACATAGACAATAAAAGGAGTGAAAAATACTTCCTTTCTCTCCTCTAACCATTTTACTTTATAGTTGGCATTTTCATCCATGTAGTGAAAAACAACTTTATCTCCTTATGGCTACTGTCTATTCCTATTGCCTAATATTTTCACCATATCTTTTCTATTCTTAGATATGTTTACATACACAAAGGCTTACCATCATAGTACAGTTGCCAACTTCATTGAAGATAGAAACATGCCCTGCAGGGTTGTAGCCTAGGAGAAATAGAGAATACAACAAATCCCAAGTATATAGGAAGTTATGTCTCCTGGTTTGTGTAAGTACATGCTACACGTCCATGCAATGACAAAATCAACTCACAACAGTTTCTGGAACATAATCAATCATTAACAATGGATCTGTAAAAAAATAAGTAAGTAAATAAATAAATAGATAAATAAATAAGAAAAGGTTGGGAATGTGGGTTAGTGGTGCTAGTGCTAGTGCTAGTGCTTGCCTAGCATGAAGCCCTGAGTTTGATTCCTCAGTACCACATACACAGAGAAAGGTGGAAGTGGTGCTGGGGCTTAAGTGGTAGAGTGCTATCCTGAGCAAAAGAAGCTAAGGGACAGTGTCCTGGTCCTGAGTTCAAGCCTCAGGACTGGCCAAAAGGAAAATGGAAAGAATACCCACAAACAAAACAAAACAAAAAACAATGGGGCTGTAACCAAGCAGGTCACTTCCTAAATCAGCTAACTCATCTGAGATTGTCCTTCTGGTTATCATATTTAAATGCATTTATGATTTGAATATAGAATTTCCCCAACAGGTTTATGTGTTGAGTCTTGGTTCCCAGCTAGTGGCACTATTTTGGGAGGTAGTGGAGACTTCAGTATGTTGGATGTAGAGAGAGTATATCAGTCACTAGAGACCTATCTTTTTTAGGCTATTGCCTGGTCCCTCACTCCTTCCTCCATTTTCTTTCACCATATGGTAGTTAGAACCACCTCACTGGTTTGTCTGGGAACAAAGTGCATACAAATAGTGAAATGTTGACTATGTACTTCTCTTCATATGAATCGCTGCTTTTTCTTAAGCTGTGAAACTATTTATCCATGTTCCATTTGTAACTCCTATTCATAACTCTTTCAGGGTTATGAATATTAAATGACAATCAAATATCAATGGCTCTGGCTTCTAGTTGTTTCTGTGTATTCATATTTTCTGCCCTTAAGCATCATTTCTTTTACCTGAGACACTCATCACATTTCTCATGTAGACTCTCAGCTGACACTTCAATCATGGTTCCAGAATGATGGTTTTCAAATCCATATGAGCTTACTTCAATAATATCTTTTATGCTTAGTTTTCAGCCTGATTTTAGTTTTATTGTGTTCTAAATCACAAACAAACAAATGTTCATAGTTAAATATACCAACTTGTTTTACGACATGGACTTTTGCATTTGGTATTTCATTGCCTGCCTTTGCTCTCTAGGATTACCCAGCTCCTAAAGTATCTGCCCCTTTAAAAAAAAGTCCTTTTTAGTACCTAACAATGTCATTTCTCTATGACTCTTTACCATAGCATCTTTTACTTAGCTCTCTTCCTCATTTGACTTTAAGTTATGTTACTAAATTCAACTTTATCAGACTTTAAGAAGTTCACCAGGTATGGTGATATACTCTTATAATCTCAGCACTTGGAAGGTTTTAGAAAAGGAAGATTGTGAGTTCAAAGCCAATAGAATACAGAGCCAGATCCTGTCACAAAAGCAAAAATACAAAATAAAGATTAAGAAACTTTGCTCTTTGTAAGATTTTCGTTTTCCAGAGGGGATGCGTAATCCTAGTTACCTGAGATTCTCTGTGTTTACTTCTGTCACTCAGTTTCCTGTCAGATTATATTGATTTGTCGATCTACCTGGCTTTATATTCCCTATATAGTCTTTATTATAAAATTCTAAGATTTAATCACTGATAAATATGTGATTTCAAGTTTCAGATTACTTTAGATTTTGTATTTTCTTTCCATTTGAAGATAACATAATTTTGTATTCTAAATGTGAATATCCATTGCATTGTATTAGAGTAGTTTTTATCTTATCTGCACATAATGATTTTATTGAATGCTAGATTATGTATTAACACTCCCCATGTAATAAAATCTTTTTTTTTACTAGTTTTAAAATAACTGTCTAGAGAAATAATTGCCTAGAGAAATGTTAGCTTCCGTATTCCAATAATATCAAGGAAAGCTCTTAGGAAGAAAGACAGAATCCATACAAGAATTGTCCCTCTTCCTTCATCATTTCGATTTATTACAACCTATTTATTTAAAAAATTTAAAATACAGAAAATATAGGCTTACTAAGAGACTGGAAAGTACTATATTTATTCAATGCCATCATTGTTAGCTATTTAGTGTCTTTGAATGGACACACTGTTCAATGAATCTTTTTAGAGTTCTCATTATGTGTACAATACATTACAAATGATGGAATTTGCTGGGCCAAAGAATGTAAATATTTTAAAATTTTCATTGTTAAAAAGTTGCACAAAGAGGTCTCGTTTTCTTAAGTCAAGTTGTGATTAAAATGTAAACATTTTAATAGTCTATTGTCCAAACACCCATCCAATCAGAACACAAATAAATTACCACCTCTATTTACTGGGCAGGAATTTTTTGTGACTAAGGCTTTTTTGTGACAAGGGCTGCCATAATTTAAACTCTCCAAGAAAGAGTCGTCAACCCAGAGCTTTCAAAATAATTCTATTGTTATTTTTATTTTCAAAATGAGATTACCTAGACCAACATTCAAAACAAAGAGCAGAAGTACTGAGACTTGAGCCCAGGTGTGTTTTTCGATTTTTTCTGACTTACCCAACTGGGTTAAAGTGGCTGGAAGGAATCCTGACAGCCAGCACAAACGCTCAAACAAAACAAACACAAGAGCAGGGATCCTGTCCGCCTGAAGTTTCTTTAGAACGAGAAAGCGTTTGCAAATGAACATAAAAGCAACTTTTCGGCTTCCAGAAGTGAATACCGACCAATTGATCTACTCCCAAGAAGGAGAGTGCCTGTGAGCGCCTAGGGCGAGAACCTGATGGGGGTGATGGGAGGGAGAGATGCTTCTTAAGCTTGCAAAAGGTACTAGAAGCCAACGTTTAAGGACAGCAACCCGAAGCAGTCACCGAGGCTGCGCTCCCAGGGTCAGAGCCGGCGGAGAAAAGGCGCTTGCGCGGTGCGCATTCCCTGGGAATTTCCTCCAACCTACCCCGCCCCCACCTACCTCCGGCAGGGATCCACGCATGCGCAGCGCGGCTCGCCGCAGCGCCCGGCTCAGCTGACTCCGTCGTCGCGCTGCCCCTCCCCCGCCTTGCTCGGCCACGGCTTGGCGCTCCGAACCCCCACACCTGGGACTGCGCCCCAAACCTGGGACTGCGGACGGCGTGACCCTGTGCTCGGGCCTGTCCGCGCCGGAGCAGCTCCGGGACTGCGCGGCGAGCCAGCTCCCCCACGTGCCGGTGAGCGATCCCGGGCGCGCATTCCCGAGGTCCCCTGCCCGCGGGGGCTGAGCGGCGGCGGCGCCTGGGCCCCAGCCGGGCCTGGCGGGCGAGGTGGAGGCGGCGGCGGAGGCGGCGCTGGAGAGGCCGGCGGGGAGCCGGACCTCCGTGCCGGGGCTCCGGGCAGGCTCGAGGTGGGAGTGTTTGGGCAATTCACTCCCACCCCCCTGCCCCGCACCTGCCTCCAGTCTCGGCTCCCGCCCTGGCCCGCGCTCAGCCCGGGGTTGGGGCCAGGACCCCAGACCAGGAGCGGCCAAGTGGCCTAGATCTTACTGTGCTCGATAGATACACATTTTTAACATATTGTACTAATATTATATTATGGTTTAGTGGCCTCGATCTTAATTTTAAGGAAACTGTTGTGCCGGGTTGTGTTTGTAAATCTCCTTTGCAAGGCCCTGTTTTCCTTCATTCCCAAACCCTGCCAGAACTTAACACACCGATGTTTACCACGGGAAGATCGCCACCCATTTAAATCGACGGAATTGTGTTACCCTCCTTCCCAGCCCTAGCCCCCCACCCCCACACACCAGACAGGATCCCAAGAAGGTGTTGCTTTTTCGTTACATGAGTAGTAGACTGATGTAAACATTAAGCACAGAGAGGGGGAGAAAAGAGAGTCTGCCACTCCTTTTGAAACCAGTAAGTTCTCCACAAATAAAGTCGTTGAACGTGTCAGTGTACCTGGGAAAATCCAGTAAGAAAAGCAGGTTCACAGTTTCTGGCAAAGGGAGCTGTGGGTTCGACTAGACACAAGGCCTGGACCCTTGTTACTAGGCTTTGGTTCTGAGTCTTTTCTCCTTGCTAGATTTTCGATAGGTTGCACCTTCCGCTCCTGTGCTGTGCTAGAGCCCGAAAAAAGTGTTCCTCAAGCCTTGCTTCTAAAGCCCACTGGCCCAGCCCTTCCCCCTAACTACAAGGTCACAGAGTGGGGTGCTGATAATTAACATTCAACCCTTGAACCACCTGTGGCCGCCAAGTGTTGGTTTGACTCAGTCTTCATGCCACTAAGCCAAATTAACATACTGCAGTTTCAGAAGTCACAAATCATTGCTCGTTTTGAACTCAAAGGGACAATGTGAAAGAATTTTTAAAAGAATGGAAAATTATTCTTTACTCATCTTTCTGCAGTTTTCCTTTCGTTTGCTAATTGTGTCTGGTTTTTAATCCTGTTTATACTGTGTTTGAGTAACTAAAATACAAAGCATGCTGATTTTAAAAAGAATTTTTTTCTTTTTACTATGGATGACTTATTTAGTGTCCATTTCATTTAAAGGGAAATATTGGCATGAATGCCTGTAGTTATACTTACAAATTAGTATGTGCTCAAATTTTGGATGAAGTTACCTTGTTTTTAAGTTTTGCTTTCCTTGTTTTGATTTTTGGAGAATATATCAGCACATTGGATTCTATGACTTTTAAGTTCTTTTCAGCCTTGAAATAATCTGACCTTAATTGCAGGGGGTTATTTTAACATAGGAGCTGGCATTAATTATTTTTCCTTCCTTGGCTTTCAAATTTATGGTTAACTACCCTTGAGTAACTTTGATATTGTTATCCTAAAATTTTCAGGTTAATGTTCTAAATGTTGCTGCCTTCCCTTAAGTAATTTTGAAACTGTTATCTTAAAATTTTGAGGTTAGTGTCCTAAGTTTTGCTGGCTGATATTAGAAAAATAATTAATATATTAGAATTTTACCTGCCAACTCTTGAAACAAAGAAAATTGTACATGATTTGGAGTTTCTGAAAGTTTTTTGCAAATGAGAGTTGTTGCAAATGTTTAAATATTTGAAAGAACAATAAGAATGGGAATGAATATAAAATGACTCAAGTAGATTTTAAATGATTGAAAAGTACTGCTTAAGAAACATAACATTTAGTCATCTTCCCAAAGCATCTTTCCCCTTTGTTACCAAGGAATTTCAAGATAGAATATGTCTGTGTTTAGTAATAAGAGAATGAAATGTGTGTTTTAGAGAACCTTAGAGCAGACTTTGGTTAGAGGTTAGCACTTGGAAGTCCCTTTTTGTTTTTATTTGTTGTTGTTTTGCCTTTTCTCAGGCTTGAACTCTGTCCCTGAGCTTCTTTAGCTCAAAGCAAGTACTCTACCACTTAGCCACAGCACCACATTCTACTTTTTTGCATAGTTTATTGGATATAAGAGTCTCATAAAGTTTCCTGCCTGGGCTGGCTTCAAACCATAATCCTCAGACCTCAGCCTCCTGCGTAATAAGTAGGAGTGCCCAGCAAAGCTTGTTCTTATCACATGTCTCAAAGGTTATTTCATAATATTTTTAGAACATTTATGAAACCTAGTAAAAGGCTCACTTGTTGCAGAAAACATTTTGATTGAATGTAATTCTAATCCCCAAAGTGGTTTGAACACCCTTGAGTTTGTTCTGAATTAATTAGATTAATGCATTTATCCCACAGAATTTGAGAATACTTTGTTCTGCTGGTTTACTATAAGAGTTCTTTTTTTCATTAGACATGGGAAAGTCTTTTTCTCACTTACCTTTGCATTCGAATAAAGAAGATGGATATGATGGAGTGATATCAAATGAAAATATGAAGACGGGATTAGTTAATAATGAAGTCCATAATGAAGATGGAAGAAATGGAGATGTCTCTCAGTTTCCATATGTGGAATTCACAGGAAGAGACAGTGTTACTTGCCCCACTTGCCAAGGAACAGGAAGAATTCCTAGGGGTATGTGTTACGGCTCCTTTCACTTGCTCAAATAACATAAAACCTGTGGCTTACAGCAGTTCTATTTTTAAAGACCTTTATGTTAAAACTTCCTATCAGTTATCTTCAGTCAAAAATATACAAGAAATAAAGATTTGCTTAGGTTCCTAAAGCAGTAATAAAAATGACTTCATTTATTTTTTGTACATATTTTTTTCTTTCCTACATACTGTAGCCAGTACATACAAAAGTGGAACTGATCCAACACTTGTAACTCATTATGTAAATTATTATAAATTGTTTAGGCCTTCATGGGTTGTTTCTGAAAGGAACTCCATGGTACTTGAAGATAACCCAAGGAGGACTAAAAGTTCAGTTTGTGGTTAATCACGGGAAGTTAGAAGGAAATAATTGCTATGTGTTGTTTGTAAGCTACTTTTGTTGCAGTAGTAAGTAGTTAGTCAAAATAATCAAGACACCTTTGACTAGTCTCATTTTCTGCTTGGTAAATGTTCGTGTGAGACCCTAAATGAAGGATGAACTAAGATGAGCTAGACTAGAGGCTCAGAGAAAGCCCTGTGTTAGAGGTGGAGAAGTTTACATTTGCATTGACTATGGAATATGATGGTTTTATCTTCTCAGGTAAAATAGCTGTTGAAAACAGAAAAATTACTGTTCTCCAAGAAATTATTGGGGAGTGGTTACCATTTTGGCAGTCTAGTTATGTTTTTGAGGTATGAGGTATAGGCTTTTTTTGCAGACTGGGTAGGAACCATGGAAAGTAAGTAACCCAAGGATGACTCCATAGTTTATTTTTCTTAGTTGTTTTTCTTATTGTTTCTTAGTCAACAATTTGAAGTAATGAAATAGCAATTTGTTAAAGTAAGGAAAGAGGAGTTGAATGTATATGTCAAGAGCAAGATTCAGAGCTCAACTTTAGATATGTTTATTTTGGGTTGTCTGTTTGACATTGAAGTAGATGATTTTAGAACACAGGTACTATGGAGATCAGGAATTTCAAGTGCTTTACCTAGCCTGGACTCATCATCACTGTATGTGTGATCCCTAAACTAGATGAGAACTAGATGAGACCCACTAAGCTGATTAGTTTGAATAGAAAAGAAGAGATCTTTGCACTGAATTCTGAAACACTATAGCATCTCAAGGTCAATAGCATGAGAATTTGCAGCTTGACTAGGAAAAAGAAAACTCCTGTGCCTGTGGTGTTCTAGAAGATAAGTGGGGAAAGAGTACTGACAAGCAACAAGCAGTCAGCTGTGCTACTGATGGATCAAATCATGGAAGGGCTGAGAACTCACCGTCTGATTTAATGATAGGGAGGCCACTGGAGATCTCAAAAAGAATAGGTTGGATAGATTGCAAAATTGTGTGTTGAAAATGTTATGATTAAACCATTGTTTTGTATTATTAAGATATGCTAATAAAAAGGGAAGGCATTGACCATATATAACGGGGGACAAGAGCATTTAGGAATAATTGTTTGGGGAAAAATAGTTTTTTGGGTTTTTTTTTTTGTGGTGTTTGGTTTATAGAAAGAAGACTAAACAGTGGTAGCTAAAGGGGGATGGAAGGTCAAGAAAGGGATTGGAGGTGGGGTTGGGGGTAGAGCAGGCTGTGGGGCCTGAACTCAGGGCCTGGGCACTGTACCTGAGCTCTTTGCTCAAGGCCAGTGCTCTACCACTTTGAGCCCCAGCACCACTTCCAGTTTTCTGGTTGTTAATTGAGATAAGAGTCTCTGGGACTTTTTTGTCCAGGCTGACTTTGAACCAAGTTCCTTAGATCTCAGTCTCCTGAGTAGCTCAGATTACAGGTATGAGCTACCAACACCCAGCAGGATTTGTTTTAAACTGGTATGAATAATTGATGTTTGTGTACTGATAAAAGTAATCTAATCTATGGGGGAGGGGAATCGTAATGCAAAAGATGGGAACAGTATTGGAACAGTAGGCAGAGGAGGGTAGAATCTTGTACACGAAAGAATGCTGCTCTTGCAGAGGGATAAAGGAAGATTATTTTTAGTAATAAGAGAAGGTACAGCTATGGTCACAGAAACAGGTAAATAGGTAGATAGTGATAAACCACATTTTTCAGAGAAAGAAGTCTGTGAAACACAGCTTAAATTGAACTGTTCCAGCTTTTTGACAAATGTGAAAAAAAAACTTGGGACAAATTCCTTACATTCTCAACAGTGTGGTTAGATAATACTTAAACAATGTCTACTGGACATTAAAGGTACAAAATATTTTATAATGACATTTTAAGAGAAGATGCATAAGCCATTTACATTGAACCTAAATTGGCTGTAGCTAAGACAATAGAAATCAAGTTCTTGGGATAAAAGGACAGTCATAAAGAAGTTTTGATGTTACTTAGTGGATTGGGGAAAGAAATGTGAAACAGGGATTTTCATTTTGTTGATTTAGCTTGATGCTGTGAGTTTAAATGAGCTTTTCTTGCCTTTTTACTCCATTTAATGTCCTGCAATTTAACTTAGGAAGACATATCAGAAATATTTTCTTGTCACGATGATGGTAGACTTCTCTTCTCCCCTCTCTTCTCCTCACCTTCTTTCTCCATCATAAATCAGGAATGAAGATTAGGAAAATGTCCCAAGAAGAAAAGTTGAAGAAGAGTTGATATTTGGAATTGTCTTTCTGGGTAATTGTACTGAGAGTATGAACTAGGGAAATACAGTATGATTGTTGGTGTTCTGAGTCACTTAAAATTAGTAATCTCAGAATGAAGCTTGAGTTTTTGTATTCAGGGAGGAGTTGTATAAGAACTCCTGTAGTGATGGATGTTTCTGTAAAGAGAGGCAGCAGTCTGTATCCTCTTGTCAACCGAATCAAAGTCTTGATGGAAAACAGTTAATGAATTTAAAGGGAGGCATGGTAAAATTAGATCTTCTAAAGCTAAGAACTCCTAGATATCTTGCAGTGGACTAAAGAGTACTGTAGCCATTATTTTTGTACACTTTTCACTAGCTACACATCTATATGAAAAATAGGAGTGAGATGAGAGCCAAATGATACCGTGTTCCTTCTAAACCAGATTATGATTAACTACTTTTAATTCATTGTGTTGATGATTTTTTTTACTTTTAGGACAAGAAAACCAACTGGTGGCATTGATTCCATACAGTGATCAGAGATTAAGGCCAAGAAGAACGTAAGTGATTATAAAATGATGGCAGTGTTTTTGTATTATTTTCTTTTCACACTTATGCATACATACTTAGTACAGTTAAGAAAATTAAAAGGAAAAATGTATCTGATTTTTCAATTATGCCATTATATGCTTTGTTTCATTAAGCAGAAAAAGATTCCTAGCCAGGTGCTGGTAGCTCATGCCTATAATCCTACTCAGGAGGCTAAGATCTGAGGATTGTAGTTCGAAGTTGGCCAGGACAAGAAAGTCTGTAAGACTCTTCACTTAACTACACTAGAAGTCAGAAGTGGAGCTGTGGCTCAAGCGTTAGAGTGCTAGCCTTAAGTGAGAAAGCTCAAGGACAGAACCCAGGCCCTGAGTTCAAGCCCCATGACAGGTATGCACACATACCTCCATACACACACTCACACACACATAAATACATATAGACATACCACAAAAGATTCCTGGTTAGAGTGAGATTTTTTTTAAGTTTATTTTTTAGTTATACTTCTTAATCTATCATCAGTGCACAGTGAAATCTTGGAAGCAGCCTAGTATCTGTAGCTTCTGAAATTAATAACACAGATTTAAAATAGTAGTAGGAAGCACACTTGCATACACACCATTTTCATAAATAGGTCATAAATTATTGTCACCATCCCCAAAAGAAAAATCTTAAACCATAATGACTGTAGGGACCCACATGTGGCTCAAGAGACCATGTGGAGGTTGTAAGAAAAAAAATGAAAAAGAGTTTGCCTTGGTTTAAGAGCCGGGAGGCACAAAGTAAACGCCCTGCCCCAGTGTTTCAGAACTAGAGAGGTCAGTACTACCCATAAAAGCCATCTTTTTTAATGGAGCCGTTAAACTGAAATGCGGACCCATCTTCACTACCCAAAGTAGAATCTTCTTTTTTATATTTACCAGTATAGGAGTTTGAACTCAGGGCCTCACATTTGCTTAACTTGCTTGCCTAGTTGAATCAGTCTTCCAGCTAGCTTTTCGCTTGTGTTTTTGGAGGTGGAGTTTCATGGACTTTTCTGCCTGTGCTGACCTTTAACAGCAGTCCCTTCAGGTCTCAGCCTCCCAGCGGCTAGGATTATAGGTGTAAGCCACCTGCTCCTGCCTGAAATATTTTTTGAATGTACAAAAACTCTTTATAGTTAACAGGAACAACAGAAGTAAATTGCCCTTGAATAATGTGTATTCAGTCCAGTGCTGAAAGCTGTATGAAAAAGCTGATAAAAACTTAACATGAAATGTAGTAAATGCACAAAATGTTCTTAACATGAAATGTACTAAAGAAATTCAAAACCTACAGAAACCATGATAGAATGTCTTAAGACAAAAGTTGGAAAGCTCAGAAATGAGATAACTATAAACAGTTGGAGGGTATGAGAACAGAATCAAAAACTCCTTAAAAGAGTTAAGAAAATATTCTTCAGCCATAAAATGGAATGAACACAAGTGCAAACAAATAGCCACGAAAGTACAAGAAGGAAGATAGAGAATTGAGACAAATGATTGAAAAATATTTGAGCAAAAAAAGACAAGGAAAAATCAACATATACATAACTGGAGTAGGAATAAGAACTAAACAAATAGTAACCATTGAATTGGACAGCACATCCGTGGTATAAATGAAGACACAGCTTTATATTTTAAAAACAAACCCCAACCATCCTGAAAACATTTCAATGAAATTTATGAACTTTGAAAATTAATAAAGAAAATCTTGTTAAGAATGTAGCCCAAGGGCTTATAGGATTTGCCTATCAAGTCCCGGACTCTGGGCTTACTCAATACAAGTATCATTTAAAAAAAAAAAAGTCTTTGAACCGAGTGCTGGTGGCTCATGCCTGTTAATCCTAGCTACTCAGGATACTGAGACCTGAGGATCATTGTTCAAAGGCATTCTGGTAAGAAAGTCCATGAGACTTATTTCTAATCAACCACCAGAAAAATGGAAGTAGACCTATGGCTCAAAGTGGTAGAGTGCTATCCTTGAGCAAAAGGGCTCAGGGACAGCTCCCAGGCCCTGAGTTCAAGCCCTAGCACTGACAAAACAAAACAAAACAAAACAAAACATCTTTCCACCATTGAGACAAGAGGATTGTGTACTTTATAAGAGAGGGGTAGAAAATCAGATTGACATGTTTAACCACTGACCATAGTATAATAAGTCATAGAATCACATATTTAGTAATCTTAGAGATTCAATAAAGATTTCATAAACTGTCAGCCTGATTTTTTATCTTAAATGTATAAAGATAAAATATTTAGGACTAAAATCTTTATAGCCTCAATGTGGGAAAACTTTTCATCTATGATTTGGTATCTAAGAGTGATGAAAGAAAAATAAATATGCCATAGTTCAGATACAATTTTACAGGTTGAAAACAAAACCTTAATTGATATTGAAATACAGTTGGCAAACTGAGAAATAATTCCTACAAATCAATCCCGTGCATGGGTCCAGTAGTCTGTCTATACGCAACTTAAGTAATTTTTGGGTACAAGGGAGGGAGAAGCCAGCTACCAAAGGAAAACAGAAGAGAAACAACTGTGATCAGGTAGTTCCCAAAATGAAATACAATGACCTTTAAACCTATACAAATGTTTTCAATCTTGCTCATAAAAGAAATGCAAATTAAAGCTACTTAGAGATTGGCAAAAGTCCAAAATCTTGTATAAACAAACCTACCCTTGCTTGCCAGTGACTAAGAGGTTTGGTGTTATCCTGCAAAATTACATATGTGTTCACTCCAGGGCTCAGAAATTCTACTTTAAAAAATTTATCTTCAGCATAGTTGGCAGGATAGTAAATGGCATTTACACAATTTACTCATGGTGCCAGTATCTATAATAGCAAACATAAACAATGTAAATAGCCAAAAATTATAAAATTCATTATCCTCAGAGTTTGGGAAAGGACTTCAAAAAGAAGGAACAGCTAAGTAACATTTATATGGAGGTTATTTGATGCTATTTTTTTTTCTGTGTGACAAAAGATTAAATCAGTACAGTAACACCTAAAATAGAAATGAAAAGAAACAAACTATCCTAATTGTATATCAAGTTGATCAGTAAATACAGATTAAACAATTGACTTAAGAGCATATTTAGATTGTCTAGTAAGATAGCTAAGTAGCCAAGATAATGACAATAAATTTTAAACTGCTCTAAACAGTTGCATTGTTAGAAGTACTGCTAGTATAATTTTGAAATTATTATGAAGAATAAAATATGTGATTATGTATATACCATTAGGGAACAGGATTTTCAGCATAAAAACCAAGAGATGCCAGATCAAATAAACTGGATTTTCTACTTCTGACAAAAGGTAGTAAAACAGATTCTGTAAAAAGACCAACTTTGTAGCCAGCAAAAGATAGGTAGAGGTCAGATGATAGAAGCATGGCTGAACCGAATGATCTAGAGGATTCTTTGGAAAGTGAAGCTATACTATATGATTCTCATGGACATGAGACATGACACATTTTTTCAAAACCCACTGAATACAGACTACCAAGATGGATCCCTCATGTGAATGGTGGACTTCCGGTGGGAATGACGTCATGATTGTTGCAACTCTCCATATTGTGAAGGAGTTGGTGGTAGAGGAGAGGCTGAGAATGTGTTTGTGCAAGGATATATGGAAACATCCTGTGCTTCCCACTAGTTTTGATGTGAATCTAAAAGGGTTTCAAATAATAAAGGCAATTAAAAATATCTATTTAATTTTAAAGTAAGAGAAGCAATGATGTAATAACAAAGACTCATTTTATTTTCCCTCCCGAAATAACTAGAGCATGGATGGATACGTGGAAGAAATGCATAGAAGAGTATTTTCAGTGAATGTCAGGCAGAACAAGGTAGTCATTCTTGAAAGGGGGAAAAAACAAATGAGATTGTCCAGCAACAGTTCCAGACTGCATCCACAAGGAAAGCAATCTGCAGAGCTTAGGACTCTTTCCTAAGTGAGGAGCTGGAGCCGTGTCCAGCGGACAAGAGCTGCAGGGAGTGCTGTTAGTTTGCAGCTCAGGGAGACCAGAGTCCTAAGGCCAGGGAAGACTACCCAGCAGGAGCGGGAGGAAGAATCTGCAGAACTCACCTAGGGCCTTTAAGAATTTGTGAATTTGTAATGAGATGCCATTACTTTAGGATCATTTCTGGGTCTTTATAAATTGGAGAACGTTGTGTTAAGATAATCCAAAAATTAATGTACTAATTATTTTCCCTATATAATTTGTTATGCTACTTAATTTTCAACACCTATTTTAAAGTGACAGAAGGGAATAAGTTATTAGAGATATTGTAGGTAGGAAATGGCGTACATAGAGGACTATCATTCCCTCCACACGTACCACAGACCATGGTAACTTTTTCAGTATGACTGCTGCCATCGAGATCATAGGAATGTTTATCATGGTGAGCTTCTAATAAATACCAAGAAACTCTTATCAGTAAACTAGCCATTTTTTTCTATTTGTAATGAAATACTACATGGACTATTACTTTATTGTCCTACTAGGCTTATTAATATTTAGTATAACTGTAAACTCAGTGTGCAAGGTCACTCAGAATACAGTGGATACATATATTCACTGGAGTTAATTTACAGGATCTAAGCACTAAGTTATGGAGGATTTACCTGCCAGTACATCATTTAAATAAGAAATATATAAAAATACAATAAAGTTCAAATGTTTTGTCACATTAATTTTTAAACTTTTAAATAAAAAAACATTTAGGTGTCTGGGTTTATTGTAGTTAACTATAAAACTATGTTTAAACTATGTGTTAGAAACCCAGTGGTTAATTATAAAGAAAATCTTAGAATATGGCTTTTATTTTTTCTCAGTTGTGGGGCTTGAACTCTGAGTTTGGGCACTATTCCTGGGCTCTTCAGCTCAAGGCTAGTGCTCTACCACTTGAGCCCCAGCACCACTTCTGGTTTTCTGGTGGTTAATTGGCCATAAGAATTTCCTGAATTTTCCTGCCCAGGCTGGTTTTGAACTTCTATCCTCAAATCTCAGCCTCCTGCACAACTAGTATCACAGATGTGAGCCACTGACACCCGGCGTTTTAAACATTTATTTCTTTTCTTTTTTTCCCGTTGGTGTGGGGCTTGAACTCAGGGCCTAGCGGCTATCTTTGAGCTCTCTAGCTCAAGGCCAGTACTCTACCACTTTGAGCCACAGCGCCACTTCCAAAATATGTCTTTCCGAAACTCTTTAGTTGCTGTTAGGAGGTAACAAAATTTGGGGAGAGAAGAAAGTAGAAGAACAAAAATGAAAACTCTTGTCTAAATTATAAGGAAGATGAAGTGAGTGGTAAGTGAGTCTTGCATAAGCAGTCATACTTTTAGGGATCATACACTGGTGAAACTCGTGCTCCTGTGAATTCAGAAAAAAACCCTTGAACTTTGTGTTTGTGAGCTTGATTCTAATGTGAAGTCTGGATTGGGGACCAGATCTATAAATGTTCTGTTATAAGCCTGAAATCTAGTTTTCCAAAAAGACAACCTTTCTCAGTAGACTCAAACCCACGTCTTTAGTATGTGAAAATTGGGTGAACATATACGTGTTTCCTTGCTGGTCCAAGATGTGGCAGAAGATTCATATAGAAAATATCTTCTCTGAATGTTGGTTATGTAATTTTTAATACACATATTTAACTTAATATACTTCATTTTTCTTTTCAGAAAGCTGTATGTTATGGCATCTGTGTTTGTCTGTCTGCTCCTTTCTGGACTGGCTGTGTTTTTCCTTTTCCCTCGTTCTATTGATGTGAAATACATTGGAGTGAAGTCAGCATATGTCAGTTATGATGTGGAAAAGCGAATAATTTATCTAAATATCACGGTAAGTTCAGCTTTACAACTTTACATTGAAAAAGTGTCCTCTTTGTTCTATTGAGCAGCGCTTGATCCCTGTTGAGAGGCTGCCCTTTCACTGTGGCCCTGGCTGGTTGGCTTCCACATGGACCCTGTCTACCATTTCTGTTCTGCTGACAGTGGCCAAGGTTACATACTGGCAATTCTGAGTGTACAGAACTATTTAACATGTGATGTCTTTCAGAGGACAAAATACGCTAAACAAGTTCTAACAAAAGAGAGTTACAATCAATTTCCTTTTCAGTATTCAAGTCCCAAAGCTCTTAGCAAGTTGTTAACATAGTTGATTCAGTAGATGTCATAAGTGTAATACTTTTGCTCCTTTGAATTTTGTGAAGTGCAGTTCTGCCATCTTTACCTGGTCTTTTCTTGTGTTTAAAAATGAAGTACACAGAAGTGGTGCTGTGGCTCAAGTGGCAGAGTGCTAGCCTTGAGCAAAAAGAAGCCAGGGACAGTGCTCAGGCCCACAGTCCAAGCCCCAGGACTGGCAAAAAAAAAAAAAATGAAGTACAAATAGAGTTTGGTTTCTTGGTTGTAAATTGGTATATAAGGAAGTGCCCTCTGTGGTTCCTGGGAATGGTTTGGTTGTGCAGCCCTCCACATCCTACAAACAGAATATTCTGAGAAGGTTTCCTTCCTGCTTTTTGCCTGTTAGCATTTGCTTAAAATTGTGATTTGTTAACCTCATCTTAAGGAAAATGGATTGTGTGTGTGTATATGTGTGTGCATGTGTGTGCATACATATAGTTGCTCACATTTTAGTTGAGATAATACCGTTATCCAAATTAAATCATTTTATGATATTTTACATGTCTATAGCTCATGCTTTTTATTAATAGATCATCTTATTTTATTATTACAAATTTATTTAGAAAACAGCTTTATATTTAAATTTGTTTCTATTTCAGGCTGTTTCTTTAGCATACATTTTTCTGAAAGTAAATTGGCCAGTTCAAGATCATAGATAGTTTAACTGGTAATGAAGTATATTGTTTGACAACTGATCATGGCTTTTTTTTAATTCTTAAATTAAATAGATTGTCCTTGCTCCCGGTGACAAAAATTTGTCCTTTACTACTAAATGTCTGCTCGGCCGTTTATCTTTTGAAAGTTTTGTTTGTCTTAGGGGGGATTTTTGAAGTATACTGGGGTTTGAATTCAGTCAGGGCCTTTGTCAGCACTTGTTGGACAGGTACTCTACATCTGAAAATCAACTCACAGCCTTTTTTGTGGTGGGCTTTTTTCTGAGATAAGTTTTCTGAGATAGGTTGCCCAGGTTTATACTTGAACCACAGTCTGCCTATCAATGTCTCCACTATATCTGGTATGACAGGTACGTGCTACCACACCCAGCTTCTTTTTCCAGAGAAGCATCTTTTGGACTTTTCTGCCCAGAGCTGACCTAGATCTGCCATTCTCTTAACCTCCCACAAAGCTAAGATGACAAGTGTATACCACCACATGCCTATGTGTGAATTAAGAAGGCATCTCAGTGAACTTTTCTGCCTTGACTGGCCTCAAACTGCAATCCATCCATTCTCAGACCTCTAAGTAGCTAGGATTACAAGCTTGGACCACTGATGCTTGGTCTTTGTTTTTATAACTATAATAATCTAGATGAATGGATATATTTATAAATACGTTATTTTCAGATAATCTATGTGTTTTCTGCCTTTCTCTTTCAGAATACACTAAATATAACAAACAATAATTACTATTCAGTTGAAGTTGAAAATATCACTGCACAAGTTCAGTTTTCAAAAACAGTTATTGGGAAGGCACGCTTAAACAACATCACCAATATTGGCCCACTAGATATGAAACAGGTAAGCCTCTGTCCTGAGATGGGTTGTCATTCAGCCATGTGTGTCATCTCACTTGAGAGAGGAAGAGATCAAACACTTGATTTTCAAATATGTTCTATACATGTATGAGATTAAATTTCTGAATCAACCTCCTAAAAGAAGAGGTTTCTAGTTCTTTAATGGTTTGACAGATAATTACAATATTTGGTATTTTGGTCTTATTTGCCATTGCTTTTATAGTAGCAGTGGTTAGCGATACAAGGAAAGATATCATTATGACTCTGTATGTACATGGGTACAGTGTTTTGTAATCAGTGGCCGACCATTCTCTCTTCTCCCTCCTCTTCCTAATATAAGAGATTTCATTGTTCTCTTTCTCCCTTGATTTTATTTCTTTTGCTTTTCAGATTGATTATACAGTACCTACTGTGATAGCAGAGGAAATGAGTTATATGTAGTAAGTGTGGATTTTTTTGCTTATTTCATTATCTAATAATGAAGTATAAGGAATGTTTTTCTTTTCTTAATTTTCATAACCTTATCAATTAAAAAAGTGACCACATTGTCGAATTTTCCTTCTGGCTGGCAATCATCTCTGTTTTTCTGTTCTTGCCACTCTCTTGACATAGATGACATATATGTACAGTAGACCTTGATATCTGTGGGTGTATGGGTCCTCGGAAATGGGGACCTGCGGATGTTTGATACATTTTCCCATAATAAACACGTCCCGCTGAAGACACAATACCTTTCAATTAATAAAAATTTTCACTTTGGGATTGGGAATGTGGCTCAGTGATAAGAGTGCTTGCTTAGCTTGCCTGAAGCCCCGGCTTCTATTCCTCAGTAGCAAATAACAGGAAAAGCCAGCTGTGGCTCAAGTGGTAGAGTGCTAGCCTTGAGCAAAAAGAAACTCAGGGACAGTGCCCAGGCCCTAAGTTCAAGCCCTATGACTGGCGAAAAAGGAAAAAGAAAAAGTCACTTTTACACCTACATTAACCTACATTAAGTATAATAAAGTTGATCTTGCTTTTTGGACTCCATTACTTTATGGGTGGCAGATTAAGGACAGCAGAGTACACAGTGCTTTAAACACAACTGATGGTATTATGGGACTGAGAGACAGCTTTGCCTTATCATCTAAGTACACCTATGAGAATTTAAAATTGTAGTTTCTGAAATTTCTTCTGGGTATTTATTTATGACCATATTTGGTCATAAATGTCAAAAACATAATAAATCAATTAATAGGTCAGGCTTATTATACCTGATACCTATACACATAAAGCTTACTTTTTACTTTTCAGAATTAGGATCCTATATACCACATCCCTCCCTCTCTATTTTTATTAGGTACACTAAGAAGCATATCTTAAAATATTCTTGTTTTCTTAATGTAAGAAGATAAAAACATACTACATATATAGTATATACTATGCTTATATATATATACTATACAGTATATGTATATACCATGTATATATGTATACTATATAGGAACTGCATATGCATATACTGTATATGTATATACTATATAAAATACATAGAGTATTTATAATTTTACATATACATAGGTATACATTATTATACTATATATGTATATATAGTATACTTTACTATGTGTATACTACATATAATGTGTATATACTATGTGTATATAGTATACATATTATGTATATGCATATTTTATATACTATATTCAGATAGCATATACTATTTCATATGTAGTATATTTCATGTAATATATACTACAGTATATATAGAGTATATAATATTTCATATAGTACATACTATAATGTAGTATGTCATAATTTGAATATATCTGTAATATACTGTGTACTGTATATATAACAGTATAGTTTTATCCTTTGAAGTATCTGTAGTATATATACTGTCTGTATATATACTTATAGATTACATACACATTGTATATATAGTATACATACTATATACATAATACATTATATAGTATATAATGCTATATATGCATAATACAAAATAGTATAGTATACATTTGTATACTATACACATATAGTTTACTGTATATTATATTTATATACTATAGTATAGTTTATACTATATACTATGGTGTGTATATATTATATACTATATGTGTATAGTATATGTATATACTATATACAAATACGTAAGATATATATAATACTTTTATTGATGGACTGTAATAAATCTTATTGATGGAAGGTTCTGAAGGTCTATATTTGGGTCCAATTAACACTTCTTAAGTAAAAATTATTATAAATCTTCATCATCCTTTTGATATTAACTTAAATATGGAATTTCCCTTCACTGATATTTTGAAAGATGAGGAAAGCTATGGACTGGAGGCTCAAGCCTATAATCCTAGCTACTGAGATGACTAAGATCTAAGGATTCCGGTTTGAAGCCAGCCTAGGCCAAAGAATCCAAGAGATTTATCTCCAGTTAGTCAGAAAAGGCTAGTTTGGCTTAATTGATAGATTAGCAGCCTTGAGAATAAAGATGAAAGGTCTTGAGTTCATGACCTAGCACCAACACACACACACACACAAATGGTGATGAAATGTATAATTTTTTTGTACTGGCATGTGAACTCAGGGCCTTGTGTTTTCTAAATGGGCCTTTACCACTTGAGCCACACTTCCAGAAGCCCTTTTTTGCTCAAGGTTACTTTTTTAGATTGTGTCTCATGGTTTTACCCTGGGCTGTCCTTCTACCTAAGGCCTCTTGCATTCCTGTGCCCACAGTCTCGTGCCACCATGACTGGCTTATTGGTTGAGATGTGACTCTTGTAACTTTTTACCCCAATAAGCAGTTCCTGCTGTATATTCCAAGTAGTTGGGATTACAGGTGTGACCCACCATGCCCAACTAAATATATA
This sequence comes from Perognathus longimembris pacificus, assembly GCF_023159225.1. Lineage (NCBI taxonomy): Eukaryota > Metazoa > Chordata > Mammalia > Rodentia > Heteromyidae > Perognathus > Perognathus longimembris. The sequence continues at coordinate 123,907,118 of NC_063162.1, forward strand.
AATAATATATAGCGCCTAGTAAAAACAGCTCTACAACTCTGCAACCACCGTGGTATGAAGAATATATCTTTTTGAACGTAATGAATGATCTATTATTTGAAGTCTACCAAATGCTTAAACAGTGAATATGATATATATACATGTATATGCATATATGTATGTGTGTATACAGTGTGTGTGTATATGTGTATTTTCAATATTATCTTGCCAGTCATACATCTGCACTCCTAGATATCTGGGGTAGGATTACTTGCACCCACAAGCAGTGTATGGAGACTACTGCTGAAAAAAAAAATGAAAACAGTATATAAATAGTCTCTATTACCTTTACTGTAGAAGAGTTTTCATTTTCTACCTAATTACTTGTATTCATTCACATCTTATTTTCTTTAACAGTGACTTCTGTACATTGATATCCATCAAAGTGCATAACATAGTACTCATGATGCAGTAAGTATGAATATTTTGAGAATATATTTCTTTTTCAAGATTTATATTTGTAACTTTGTCTTGGGGCCTGCACAACATCTTTAACAAATGATATTTAAGCCTTACTAGCCATGTAGTTGAGCAAATGTTGCCTTTATGATTAGGGAGGGTATTTGGGAAATGGTTGGCTCAGACAGGTAGTAAAGGATCACATGCTGGATGCAGAGGAGCTCAGAAAATGCAGAAGTTAGGGAGAGTCTGAAGTCCTGGTTCCATTCCTTTCTGTACTGGTAAGCCCTCCTAAAAGAATTGAAGCTGAGGGGGAGGGGAAGAGGAAGGTAGAGGCTGGTAGGTATTTAAGCCAATAAAACCTGGTTGGTTAGAGCTTGAGTATTTTAACTAGAGCATTTGATTAGCTTTTGCCTATGACAAGGGAACTGTATTATTATTATTAAGCATGTAATTAACTACTCCATTTTTACACTAAAGATAACTATTTTTATGTGTTTATTGCACTCAATAATTTGGATAGGATTTATTCTGCTAGCATTTTTAGTGTCTATTAGAAAAATGTTTCCTAAGAGATATCCATAATATCATGAATAACAAACATTGATAATCATAATAATTCTATTTCACAAGAAATATAGATAATGCATTGCTTATGACCTGTGTTGAATTAGCTAGGATTCAGTTGATATTTATATCAAATAATCTATAATCTGTTTTTCAGAGTTACCGTGACAACAGCATACTTTGGCCACTCTGAGCAGATATCCCAGGAGAGGTACCAGTATGTGGACTGTGGAAGGAACACGACCTACCAGCTGGGGCAGTCGGAATATCTGAATGTACTTCAGCCAGAACAGTGAGAGCAGAAGGAGGTGCAGTTAGACAGGCTGGTACTTTCTGAACTCTCAAGGAAGGTACTTCCTAAAAGCAGATCTTAAATTGAACAACCTAAAGTTTACGCCTCTATTATAAGAGCTCAGCTAAGAGAAAGTAGACTTGCAATTATTACAACTCTCCACTCTGTGTTGGTATGTTTGTACATGATATTTTACTTGAACATAAATTACTGCTTGGTTTGTACTCTTATGACCCTAAAAGAGGAAACACAGATTTTCCCTGTAACATGAGAACTTCAAAGTCATCCAAATCCCCAGCTCTAAGACAGTGTAAATTTGGTGACAAAAATAACTTGAGAAACTTAGTTTCTGGATGTTTTTATATAGAAAATTATTAGGAACCTATTATTCATGGAAGACTTTTTAAAAAAAACAAGATAACTTTTTCTTCCCATTTTATATATGTCTGTTATTTCATATGGTAACATTTCAACCACATAACACTTCGACTTTTAGCTAAACATTTTTTTAGCTAAACATTTTTAGTTTTTAATTTGTTGAAATTCTACTCATTTGCTTGATTTTGGCTTCTTTCTGCTGATTGCATCACTTACCAATCAGAATAATCTTTGTAAAATCTTTTACCTAAGACTTTAAAAACTGCTGTGTTTCACGTGTCTTTCCATGTTACATAACTTTGTGAGTTGTTATGTGACAAAGCCCTTTGGTGTACAATATTGTAAATAAACTGCATGCCTTTATACAGCTTTGATAAATGTCAAATAAACTGGTACACGTTCAAAATTTAAAGTAAGTTGCTTATAAAAATAAACTAGGAAAATAAAATTCAGAAGTCTATAAAGTATGTAACAATTCTAATTGTATGTTGGATCTGGCATAAAATAGAGTTGAAATAAAACATTTCACTCTTTCTCTTCTTTATGTTGTTTTTCATACTGAGAAATGCTATATACGCTTATTGTTTATTCAGATAAAATAGTTACCTAATCATCATTTTTGTGTCTTAGAGAATAGAATTATTTTTTTATTGAAATTATTCAAGAAATCCTGTCATTAAATGATGAAATCTGCATTGTGGTTTTAAAAGTGTACTCTCTTTGTACATCATACGACAGGGTGCCTCTAGCTGTTACATTCTTAACATCTTCTACTCTTGTTTTTTTAATTTTACTTAAAACTGTTTTCAGCTATAAAGTTTGACTTAATTGGTTGTTTCATATTTCCAGTATCATTTTCTACTAGGTAATTTTTCTTTCTCACCTACCAAGTTCTCAGGCACTTTAAAATATATTAACAGTAAGTATAGGAGCTAAGTGTGGTATCAAAAACAAAACAAAACACCAATAAATAGGTCAAGTTAGCTCATTTCTTTCTCTTTGGGTTCCCTAGTGGCAAGAGTCAGGTTTTTCTTCCCCATTCCAAGTGCCTAACTCAGTTCTTGAAATTGCCTATATAGCAGTCTGATTCTTGCAACAATAAACATCAACTTTGTTTTATTTTGCCTTTAAACACACATCTGCTCTTAATTTTCATGTAGATTATTCCATGAATTCCAGAAAGAACATTTTAAATGAATGAAATGTGCTTCCCTTTTGTTTTGGTTTTTCCTTTGCCTTTCCTTCATCCACTGCCAAGTTCACTCTCTACACTTACTAAACTTAAACTACTCTTCCAATTCACTAAGACCTTCTAGTCAAACACAAACTTTATTTTGGTTTTTCTTCTACCATCTTCTGGCCATTCCTAATCTCTTTGAAAATATACACTTCTCTGATGTATTGATTTTACTTACATTTCTCTACCCTTCCTTTCTTCCTCCTATTCTGTCCCTTGCCTTCCCTTCCCTGCCCTTCCCTGCCCTGCCCTGCCCTGCCCTGCCCTCCTCTCCCCTTCCCTCCCTCCTTGACTTTTCCTTCCTTCCTTCCTTCCTTCCTTCCTTCCTTCCTTCCTTCCTTCCTTCTCCTTCCTTCCTTCCTTCCTTCTTTCCTTCCTTCCTTCCTTCTTTCCTTCCTTCCTTCCTTCTTTCCTTCCTTCCTTCCTTCTTTCCTTCCTTCCTTCCTTCTTTCCTTCCCTCCCTCTCTCTCCCTCCCTCCCTTCCTCCTTCCCGCCTTCCCTCAGAATTGAACCGAAGCCTTGTGCATGCTAAGCAAACATTCTGCCACTCATGCCAATACTTTTTTTGGTGTTCTATTTTTGACGGCAAGGTTTACTAACTTTGTCCAGGATGGCTTTGAACTCATAGGCCTCCCTTCTCCCCCTTCTGAGTAGCTAGAATTATAGGCACTTTTCACCACACCAAGCTTTTCAAGTTGATTAAATTCCATTTTTCCTTATTCTGTTTTTTTGATATGGTCTATGTCTATGAATGAACTAGACTTTTTCCCTCAAAATTTCTACTTATATTACTTTGAAAATCATAGTATAATATGTAGTAGAATTGTGAAATTTGTTTCTCCATGCCTGACCTGGCACATATGTAGGTTCATATGTATCTAGTAAACTAGACTATTTCAGTGACTATGTGGGAAAACAAAAAACTGTTAGAGAAATCCTATTTTTTTTTTTATTTTTGCCAGTCCTGGGGCTTGACCTCTGGCCCTGGGCAATGTCTGTGAATGCCTTTTGCTCAAGGCTAACGCTCTATAACTTGAGCCACAATACCACTTCAGCTTTTTCTAAGTTGTTCATTGGAGGTAAAAGTCTCACAGAGGACTTTCCTGCCTGGGCTGGCTTTGAACTGCAATCCTCATATCTCAGCTTCCTGAGTAGCTAATATTACAAGTGTGAGCCAGATTGCCAAGCGGAAAAATCTTTATAGGTGATTTTTTTTCTCACCCTATTTTTATGTTACAATTATATTTAAATCAACATTCATTTCTCCAAAACCATCCTTTAGATATACTTCATCTGATAATTGTTATTTTCTTGCTCTGTGTATTTTAACCATGGAAGATTATATAGCATAAATTAACCAGATTTGTCTGATACTTTGTGACTCATACATCCTCTGGGAATACAGGCATCATAGCTCCTGCAGAGGCAGGAAATGGAGGAACATTTGCTCTTAGTCACTTAGTTTTAAATCTCTTTTTTTTTATTCTTTGAATTGAAAACTCAATCTTATCTAGTTTAGTGAAGCTTGAAATCACAAAAAAAATTAGCGTGTAAAACAAGTAAAAGAACAACAGAAGGGAACTAAATATTTCCTGGGACTACCAGGAAAGAGGTGAAAAACTACCAGAATAAGCCTGGATCAAAACAGGCTAGAAATACATAGATTATAGAAATGTATTTTGGAGACACAAAAATATAGCCATTTTTAAAAGTCTATGAAGAATGTCTAAGGTCTTTCATTTTTCTCAGATGCCAGTGTAGTTTCTCATATGGAGACAGGATAGTTCTTAATGTATTTTTATAAGTACTGTGCACATTATGCAGTAACAAAGCAAGATAAATTTTTCCTAATGCTTTCAGGAATAACTTTCCCTTAAGTTATACCTTAAAAGCCTCATCATTTTGATTGGATGGAAAACCTCTTTGTCTAACACAACGTGTCCAACACCACACTGGCTGTTTTAAGAGTTCTTAAGACCTTCTTTCATGATTATCAAAGGAGGATGAAGGATCCTCTTCTAGAAGTGGAAGGGAAGCTATAGAGACATTGAAAACTTGCTTTAAGATTACATATTTGGTAAATAGTTTAATTAGGGGCCAGAAATTGTTTCTCTGTCTTCCATATCTGTGAACAATCATTGAAAATAGTCATTGGAAAGCCTTGCTAATATGATAAATATTAGAGGAAGAATTTGCATAAGTATTAATAATCATCCAGACCATGAAGATAGCATAAGATTTTGCTATTGAAAATATTTTAAATGAGAATGAACATTTGAGGAATATTTTAAAGTATAATTTGCAGCTGCATTTTTTGTTAAGCTTTAGAGCTTTTTAAGAATGATGCCTCAAGTTTTATCTCTAGTTCTGCAAAAAAAAGGAAAAGAAAAACAAAAGATTTAGTGCTTCTTTGGTCATTTGAATAAAGATAAAATAGATTCATTATCAGGATGAGTACTTATAAATAATACAGAATATTACATTTGAGATTTGAAATGCAAGATGAAAATATTAGCTATTAGACACCAGATAAATGTAATTGCTAATCGATCATATTTACTGTGTAAGTGATTAAATGACTTTCATTTTATTTATGTGCATTTTTATGCTTTTTTTGCTTGCTTAGGCTTATGACATAATTAGTTTCTCTGAAAATTTACAACAAAACAACATAAGTCACTTCCAGTCTCCCAATTGGTAGGTTGTAAATGACACAGCACAGTACAGAAACAAGGAGGAGGCGATGTCAAAACACAGTGAAGTAACATGTATTAGGAGACTGACAGCTTTAGTCTGATGAATCCTTTGTGGTTCTGAGCCCTGTTACTGAAGTGTAGTTCTGGATGTTTAATTGGAGAACTTGTTACTAAGTACACTATTTTATATTTATTTTTTTCCCTACTTAGAAGAACTAGTCCTTCCTGGAATGATTCTTTCTTACAAATATAATTTCATCTCAACCTAGAACATGAATCTAGCTAAGGGACTACTTAGGAGGGAACAGCAAAGTGGGAAGTTAAAAAGAATAACAGAGGGGCATTCATTTTGGAAAGGATGCATATAGTCAAAATTTTTGTTGCAACTATGAGAAACCTGTTGAATTTGCTTTGGGAATAGGAGAAGGAAAGTAATAGAGGGGGTAAGGGTGAGATTGATTACAACATACTGTAAACATGTATGGAAATATCCCAGTGAAATTTCCCTCTATATAACTAGCGTAAACTGATGTAAAAAAAATGACAGTCAAAAAAAATCACATGATTATTTCAGCTAAATATGTTTTAAACGATAGTCTTTTTAAAATTTTTAAGATGCATACCAGGGTTTACTAAGCAGCTCCCAGTCCTGTGACTGGTTTATTGCTGTGTTACATATAAAGATTTTTAGTTGAGGTAACAAACAGTACAAGAAATGTATCCAATGCCTAATGTATGAAACTGTAACCTCTCTGTAATTCAGTTTGATAATAAAAAAATATATATATATATATAAGATTTTTAGTTTATAGTGTCTGAAAGCAGTGGCTGCTGCCTCAAACACATCCAAGAGTTATTTGTTTTATTTCTCTAAATTTTATGTAAAGTTAGATTTTTTAATGAGATGCTTACCTTAAGTGATTTTTATTTTGAGGAAAAAGTATACTGGAGATAGGGAAGTAAAAAAAAGTCTATTAAATATCATTTCTTTAATTTTTTTCCATCAAAACAAAATGTATGTTTGTTGTTCCTGCATCAAAAACTTTTATACCCCCTATCTATTTCTACCAAACTAAACATTTTGACTTATCAGTGGATTTCTTATTAGAACTAGCATTTGGATATCTTTGTGGTTGTTTAGGAAACAAATTTCCCTGAGAGAGCAAGGGAAGGGGTGACATTGTCCAAAAAGAAACGTATTCTTTACCTGAAATATATACTATAGCCCCTTTGTACATCATCTTTATAATAACAATATAAAATAAATTTTAAAAATTTTTAAAGAAAACAAGTTTCCCAGTGAAGTTTTGAAATTTATCCTTAGAGGAAAGAAAACTAATATAAAATCAAATTATTATAAGTATAAAGTGGAATTTTAATTTTTAAACTGTGATTATGTTTGTAGTTTGCATGTGTGTTTAGCATCAATTCTGAAGTGAAGAATATATACAGTATGGTCTATTTTTGACTAAAAATATTGTATAAATGTAACAAATATATGGCAAATTTTTCATTCATAGTTTAAGGAAATTGTTGCCTTCTGTTGAATTACATTAATTGAAATGTACTAAGAGAAATATTTTCAGGGTATTTTGCATACAAAAAATGAGTATATTACTACCATGGAGATTATTACAGTTCAAATTGTTCTACTTCCCCAGAATTTTAAAAGCTACAGACTAGGAGACACAATATGCTGTAGTTTGGTGACAAGTGCTTAGATGTGTGTTTTTGTTACGTTGTCGCATAAGAGGCAAATAGCAAGTTTCAAAAGAAGCAGAATTTCACTGTGTAATGGTTGACCTTAGGCATAAAATAACAGCAAGCCATGTCTGTGTATTTTATCTTTTTATCTTCTTTTAGAACTAAACTTAAAATGAGATTTTGGAAAGACTTTTAGCATGCTTGCTTATTACAGCATTTACTTGGTCAGATATTTGAATGACAATATTACTAGATTCTAAACCTCAACTCTATAATTATGGAATACGTATGTAAAATTACACTTGACACTCTTTATATATGGTGATCATTAATCATGGCACCTTTTTAAAATATACTAATTCAGCATTTCTGTAATTATAACTATTAATTGCTGTTTGTGATCATAGTAAATGGATCTAAATGCTCCAAAATGTTATTTTTTTAATTCAGTTAACACTGTTACTCTTATAATTGTGTATGACCAAATAAAATTTGTAAATTTTTAGCATGAAAAATAAAATGTGTCAGTCACACATTTTTGTTATGTTTTAATATGTCCGTGTAGATGCAAATTTCTCTTTATCTTAGCAATTACGCCTTTATAGTTTAGCTGAACTCTTCTCCAGCCTCAAGTATGATTTCTCTATTTTTCATCCACTGTGGCTTCCAGTCAATCACTGACTTTGCCAGGCACAGGTAGCTCACGCCTGTAATCCTAGTTACTCAGGAGGCTACGGTTCAAAGCCAGCCCAGGCAGAAAAGTCCCTGAGACTCTTATCTCCAATTAACCACAAGAAAACCAGAAGTGGTGCTATGGCTGAAGTGGTAGAGCACTAGCCTTGAGCTGAAGAGCTCAGGGACAGAGCACAGAGATCCAGCCCCACTACTGACCCCGCCCCCCCCACCAAAGGTAAAAGAAAGGAAAGGAGGGGAGGCAAGAAAGGAGGGAGGGGAAGAGAAAGGAAGGAAGGGAGGGAGGGAGCCTAATTTCACAATCTTTTCTTTTCTCACTGTCCCTCACTTGTTTATTGGCCATACCTGATGCCTTCAGTTAAGCTCTAGCACCAGAAAAGGCAAAACAACAACAATAACAACAACAAAAAAATGCACAATTATTTTTTAAATTTTTTGCCATGAGTCACCTATGGATTTTATATTATATCTACCTTTGTCTTTTTTTTTTTACTTTTTAAAGGAAAATATTTTTAATAGGCAAGTATTTTTTAATGAATAGCAAGAATAAGATAAAGCTGACTTCTCTGGCAAACATCGTACATGCCAGTTCTCAATGTATAGAAATATTGAGTTACAGCAGTTGATAAAGGGTGAGTCAGTGGAAACAATCTTTGTAAAGCAGTGTGGTTTTAAGGTCTAGTATTGTTCAAATTCTTTTACCTTCCAAATGTAGAAATACAATACGCAAGGACACTTGCTTTCAGCATTTTTATTTAGTTTTATCTAGAGCAGTAGTCAGAATACTGTCAGCAAGCTGCCACTTCCTGTTGTTTTACAAACTACCTATTTACAGTTTAGGACAGATTAGTCTAATAGGATTCCACTTGAGCTGCAGAGATGTTTAGCCAGGCCAGTTGTCTGTGTCCAGAATTAATTGGAACTCCGGCTAGTGCAAATAATAGATGTATTCATCTGTATTTATTTAGCAAAACAATTACTTTGTGACTAAAAAGTTGGAACATGAAGGCAGACTAGTAATCATGTCTGCTTACTTATATTTGAGCCATATTTTCTCTTTCATGCCATAGGCAATGCAATCATCTGATTATCTGGGTTTTATTTGCCTCATACTCCTAAATTTGTGAATTTATGAATAAAATCCAAGCCCTTTGTAATTCAAATCCAGGCATTTCATATACCAATTATTATTTGAAGGGTTACTGGGCATTGAACCTGGGACCTCAGACATGCTAAGTACTCTACTACCACTGTGCTATACCTCCACCCAATTTCTATACTTTAGTTTGAGATAGGGTCTCACTAAGTTGTTTATCTGGTCCTCAAACTCATGATCCTCCTGCCTCAGGACCCTGAGTTGCTGGGATTTCCAGTGTGTTACCACACCTGACTCAATGAAAGTATATCATAATTTACATTTGAACCTACAAAAAAGGAATGCAAATTAAATATGATCTTGCCCCATTCATAAGGAAAGACATGCAAAAAATTATATTAAGTGAAGCAAGCCGGAGAAACAGGCTGCATGGTCTCCCTCATTTGTATATGTCTTGGATATTCTTAACAGAGGATCACAATAGCTCAATAGCTATGTACATATGACTATATAAAATGGAAACAAAAGGGTTTTTTTTTCTTTTTGTATGCTGTGTACAGTTATTTCTTTTTTCCTTTTTGGTTTGTTCCCTGTTATTGTTTTTAATGTCTTGTATATAAGTTCATCTGACTTGGGGAAGGGAAGAGGAATCACAGAAATGGTAGGACAAAACCTGAACCAATGCAACAGTGATAACTCACAAGACACTATGTTGGAAAGGAATTTTACAAGTTGGGAGGGAGTTGGTAGGGGGATGAAAATGAGGGAGACAATAACACTGCCCCAAAAGAAATGTAGTCATGACCTTACCTACATAACTGTAACCTCTCCATTTATCACCTTTACAATAAAAGTTTTAAATAAGTAAATATGATCTTATATTTCAGCTCATGTTCCCCCAATTCTTCTATCCAGAACACTTGTCCTCAATGCTGAGAAAGTCATCATAATATAAACTCAAAAACTCTACTTCCAATGTTGACCACTGTCTCCAGCATGATGGGCAGCACTCCAAGCTTTACCCAAGAAGAGCTTACAAAGTCCCTACATGATGTTCCTTTGAAGTTAGTGCTATCCTAAATTTGCAATACTGAGATAAAACAGCAACAGTCATTCAGGAAATATATTAGCAATAAATATGACAAGTTTATAAAAAACTGAAAAATCAGCCCGTCACCAGTGGCTCACCCCTGTACAATGTTCGCTGCTCAGGAGACTGAGATCTGGGGATTACAGTTTGAAGGCAGCCCCAACATGGAAGTGGGCTGAAACTTTATTTCCAATTAACTACCAAAATTCTGAAAATGTAACCGTGGGCTTGAATAGTAGAGCACTAGCCTTGAGGGAAAAAAAAAATAAACTCAAAACAGCGTACAGGCCTGGTAAGGAGGGGAAAAACAATTGAAAAATCACTCCAAGAAATGTAAGTGCTTTTAATAGTTCTTACATTTAAAACTTCAGTCTCATTTTGACACGAAAGCTTCTTTCTAATCACAGTTTGTACCTCATTTCTTGAGTTAGAAAAGAGCAGAAAGGAAAAGGAGGTGTTTCTGTCATTCACAAGATTTATTTCCCCTTTCTATTGTCCAGGATTTGTAAGTGTGAAGATAAAAGGAGAAATAATTAGGAATACAAGAGACAAAGATCTTTAGTTGCACTGTTTTAAGTTCCCCTTGAGCTGATAAAACTGACGACGGCATGCCTTTGGCTGAGTCCCTGTGTGGAGTCTATGGAAACTCTACCATAGGGAACTAACTAACACCTGGTGCCTATAACTCTATCCTGGAGCCTTTCTCTTGATGTCCTAGTAGGACACGTCCAGGTCATATTGTAGCAATGATCATGGTGGTGTCACATGGGAGAAATTCATGACCTTTTAGCTCACTTTGAGCTCTGAGTCATAGAGTGCTTGCCTAGTATGGGTAAGGCCCCAACTTTGATCCTTAGCACCACCAAAAAAAAAAACAAAAAAAAGACCTTAAGTTTAGGTGCTATAATCAGTTTCTTTTATTTAAGATAATGCATGGAACATTTCTATTATAAAAGGCAGTTTAATGTATTGTCTGAGATAATATTGAGTTAAGAATGTGTGTATGCCTTCACATGTATATGCTACATAACTGAAGATTACAGAAGTACAACTTGAGACTACATCATCAATCTCTACATGATGTATACTTGTTGCAATGAATATGCCATTTATTACTTATATACAAACAATACAATGTAGGTAGATAATGCTAACACTGTAAAGGTGATTATAGTGTTTAGATTTAGTTGAGCTCAATGACCAAAGCCACTAAAAGACTAATAAATCAACTGCCCTTTGTACAAATGGCTTCTTCTTGTATTAGGCATTTATTGGGACTCTCACAATTCTAATTCCTCACCATGATAAGGTTACGCTTTCCTATGATGGAGATTTCTAACCTTATGCTGAAAGTATACACAGGGAAAGAGATCTGAGAAGTAAAAAGAGAGCCTTAAAGGACATGCCTCTCAAATGTTAGAATCTCCTGGAGTCAGTTTCCAGTAGGTCTAGGACAAGGCTTGAGACCCACATTTTCACAATGTGTAAGTAATACCAAGGTTGGTGGCCTGTAGATTATAGTTAAAATGACAAAAGTTGTAGGGGAAAGGAGAAGGTGAAATGAATCAAGGAAAGGACTGTTTATATGGCAACTTCAAATATTTTCCTTGAGTTAACTAAAAGATCATGGCAGTTAAGTCCATGAAAGTAACTCACTCCCTCGCCCCATGTAGTCAAATACAGAGTACTTAGAATGTGCAATCAATCATAACTTCAGTTTTGTAAAGTAAAACTAGTGAAGAGAGGAGCACTTAAGGTAAGAAATATTATAATTTAATTCAAGCTGAATCAGAGGAAGGAGAATGCTACAGATAGGATGTTTGAAACTCATTCCTGTTTTGAAGCCATATCACCCACTGTGATGACATTTGGAAGCTAATTAAGGTTATGCAAGGTCATGAGGTTAGGGCTTTCACAAGGGAATTAGCCAGGTCACCCAGGGAAGAATTAGTCTATTAGGCAGGAAAAACCACCAACACTGATTTAGTTGATATCTCTGTGTTGAACCCCTTGAGACCTCTTGACCATCAGAACTTCATGAAAATAAATTTCTATGGTTTTAGCCCTCAAGACATAATATCTTGTGCAAACCTGAGCAGACTAACAAGGAAAGAGAGCGAAGTGGACAGTGTTGAAACTTTGGTGTTAGGGAGGCTAAATATTTATATTAGGTTTGGGGGGGGGGGAGTTGCTAGATATCGGTAATGGTGACCAAGGGAATGTGTGGTGGAATTAAGTTGTGGAGCAAAGTTGGGGAGTTCATGGAAAAGCCCATGATGAGGACTGTTCTTTTCATCAAAGACCACAATAATGTTGGAAAGACTTTACGTGTAGTAGTTGATGTGGCTGATCACACATAAAATTGCAAATTATTGCACATAGATAACAACAGTCATAGTTAAAAAAGAAAAACAGCAATAGAAATAAAACACTGTGAATTTAGGATTGAGGGTCAACCTGGACAATATGGTAAAACCCTGAAAAAGAGAGACAGAGACAGAGACAAGGGACTTTAGTGCAAGATTTTTAACATAAATCAGTATGACTCTAAAGCCATTTGATAGGACAGGCCGCATTTTCCCCCTTTATCTAGAATTAAAAACGATCAACCATTTTCAACAACTTTCCCTTCTTAAAAACAACAAAAACTAGAATTAAAGGTAAAGTCTCTTCTTTACTTTTTGGAACCAGCCAGCCATACATCCTGCCCAAGATCATTTATACTTCAGACAGGCTGGGAAGTTAAGGACACAGTTTTCTCAAGTGTGTGTATGTCTCACTTTCATGCCTGTCATTGCTCCCCCTTAGTCCCTAGCCACAACTCCACCTTCTTTTGCTTCTTCTGGGAACACTAATTTCTATAGTATCAGAGCATTTATATGAATTTGCAGAGAAAGAAAATGCTTAAAATAAATTTCTATACAGAAAATAATTAAGTCCTGTGGTATTGGTAAAAAGTGTATCATATTTTGAAAATCTAAGAGATTTCAGATAAAGCCCTGAGTCAGAAGTTCTGGTACTAGCTCTACCATGATAGGGAGCTGGCTTTTTGCAAAGTATGTAACTTTTCACAGAGTCCGTTTCCTTGTCTCATGAGTGTGTTTTGGATACACACACATATACACATAGTGTATGTTTTCACACACATATTGGATGCACATACACGCACACACATTGTATGTTTACACAGTGCTGGAGATCAGAACCCAGGCCCTGCATATTCTGTCTGTACTTTCTACTACTAAACTCCACCCCAGCCAGCTCCAGGGCCTATTTTTCAAAAAATAATAGAAAGTCTAGCAATAGTTTACATTTTGCCTCTAAACCATTCAACGTCTTTTCTTTAGCTCTGGAAGGAGACAAGATTGCTTTTCAAATCAAGGTTCTGGCTAAGCACTATTTGGAACCCGGTAACTCACAAGAGAAAAGGCTAGAAAAAAAATGAGTTAATTTTATAAACCTAAGTTGTGGTTCTCAGACACAGAATATTAAAAAGACAACACTTTCTGCAAGAGCCATCCTGCACTCCAGGGTAATCTTCATCTCTGCGAATAATAATAAACTATAATGATAATAGCCCAGTGTACCTCATAGGGATACTAAGCTTTAATGACTCAATATTCATGGAACCCTTTGAGCACCTCTGAAGTTATGTAAGCATAAAAGAGTAAGTAGGAACATAATATACCATTGTTATTTCTGTGTTAAATCTCTCTTGATGATTTCTCATAATGTTTTATAAGGGAGGCACTGCATGAGGCTAATATACGAACAAAGATATAGAACAAAGAAAATGTGAAATAATATACAGTATTGCTTTCAAATGAAATTGTTATACTCTCATATTAATGAAAGAGATTGAGGTCATTAATTGCCTCCTCTAAAAAGTCATTTCGAGGTTGTACAGAAGGAAAATCAGAATCTGGAGTAAGCTTTTAAATTAATGTCTACAAGGAGTTTGTAAAGACATTTGCTTCTTAGGTTGTTTTCTCATGGAGAAGGCAGCTAAGCTGTTCTTCACTCTGAAGAAATTGTAATGCCTTCACTGTTTATCACTTGATACAAGTTTTATACATTGTTCTAATCTCTTTTCTACCCTGTCTTTCCATCCATTCTCTATTACCCGCATTGAGTAGGCATTATCATAACACTTTTCATGTAATTGCTTGGAAAGCTACAGCCTTATTTAGTGTTGTCATGTTTTTCAAAATGCGCCATCCAGATGATGACATTGTTTTGAATTTCAGCTAAGTTCGTTAAAAATAGAATACATTGCTCCAGAAATCTTTTAAACAAACTTTACTATAATTTATTTATTTCTGTCTGTAAACCTTTTCATTTAAAGTCAGAGGTAGCTGTTGAGATTGCTGTTCTTGCTCTTGCCTTTTCCCTTTAACCCAACTAACATAATTTTCCTCAAACAAAAAAAAAAAAACTCTCTGAAGGTAAAAAGGATTGGAAATACAATCCAGTTTTCTCTTTGTGTAGAGTAATCCTGAGCAAGATGGAATTTTTAAATTCTGTAACAAGTTTTGAGAAATTTTTCCTTTCTGAGAGAGGACAGAAGATGTGGTAATGTGGGAAATCATCAATACAGACCTACAAATGTCACATTCTCCCTGGAGCAAATGGATTTCCTAAGGAGTATGAGAGCCTTGTGCTTCTAGAACCAAGGCTGTATTTCCCATCGGCTAGATAGGCTCAGCATTCTGATTTTAGTTCTAGCTTTCTGCTCATGAGGACAGTTAGTTATAATCTGTATGTTGAACAGCCTAATCTTGATTCTCCTCAGCATTATTGTGTTGAAAATAACTCAGATCCAGACAGGAGGAGCTCTACTTCAGAAGATGCTCTCACTGCCCTTCCTTTTGTTCTCATAGGCCAGGAGCTCGTCACCACCAGTGTCTGTGCTTGTTCCAGCTTCAAAGCTATACCAGGGTTGTTTAGGACTCTAGTCTACTTGTTTCACATGTTGAGCCCACTTTCTAGCCCCATGGGGCTCATTCTTAGAGTCACTCTCCTTTATTTAAGGGTACTTACGTCCATAATTAAAAGAGGTAGTTAAGAAGCTATAAACAGACCTTGGGTGTTGTACACACAGTGCCATGAATGATGGAGTGAGGAGGCTTGGAGGAAGGGGTTCAGCTTCTACCATCATCAAGTCTAGTTGTAAAACAGTTTGAAAATCTTAAATTAGAAACTAGCCTTCTAGTCCCAGTCTCCTTCCAGGATGTTTAAAGCAGAACCAAGGAAGTGAGGCCTAGTGTTACCCAGTAGGCAAAGAATTCCAGGAATAGGCCAGGTGAGGTTCAGAGAAATCACAAAGTCATCAAGAAATGTTTTCCGTCCCTAGACATGCTGCTTTGCCCCATGATGCTTTTGGCAGATCATGAAATTCCCTTGGAATTTGTACTTTGCCTACTACAACTCTTTTACCAATATTTTGATATTTTTATTTGTTCGCGCACATGCGTGTGTGTGTGTGTATGTGTGTGTGTGCATGTGCATGTGTGTGCTATCATTAGAACTCAGAGTCTCACACTCTTGCTTAGCTTTATTTCTCAAGCCTGGCACTCTACCATGTGGCTGGAGATTAATCTCTTGTATTTGTCTTCCTAGGATGGCTTTAAACCACAACTGGGATTCTCAGATCCCAGCCTCCTGAGTAGCTGATGTGAGTTCCTGGTACCTGGTGACATATATATTCTTATAAAGCTGAATTTGTTGTTTTTTGTTTGTTTGTTTGTTTGTTTTTGCCATTCCGGGGCTTGGACTAAGGGCCTGAGCACTGTCCCTGGCTTCTTTTTGCTCAAGGCTAGCACTCTGCCAACTTGAGCCACAGCTCCACTTCTGGCCTTTTCTATATATGTGGTGCTGAGGAATCGAACCTAGGGCTTCATGTATAGGAGGCAAACACTCTTGCCACTAGGCCATATCCCCAGCCCCTGATTTTGTTTTTATAAACATAAACACTATACTATTTAACAGATTGTTGGCTTATTATTCTTCTTCTATATTGTGGTAGGCTAAACTTGACTATGTAACAGGCACTAATACTTCCTTGGATACAAAGTTAGGTAGATGAGCCAGAAGAAATTACTGATTCAACTAAATATTTTAATAATATTTTCACATAGCCATGCAAAAAAGGAGAAGCATGGAGGAATATTATGCATACTGTGAACATTTTCTTAAACTCATGCTTTAAGAAACATATATTAAAGTGGCTCTCTTTTTCCCCTTGTAAGCAGAGCACTAATCTATATATAAAATGGGAAAATGATTAAATTCCTAATAAGAAGTCTGCATAGATAAGTGCCTATTATATAGAAACTCATAAAACAGTACATTAAAAATTATCGTGGAACTTTATTTCAGGCATTAGAAGAGCTTTAGAAGTAATCCTTCATTTCAAATTCTTATATAGATGTGGAAGTTAAAACTCAGAGCTGTTGAAAAGGTAGTGCTAGATTCTTAATTGAAGAAGTTTGGAGTCATAATATCTCAGAAGCATCCATCAAGACAAAATTCTAAGTTTCCTTAACATTATCTATCCCTATCTAACACAAAAAGGACATATTTCTATTAATCCAGTGTAAACATTTCTTTGACCCAGATGTCTGGATTTCTTATTTGTTATCTAATGCTACTGCCTTGTTATCAATTGCTACTGCCCTAACAAATGGATTCTCCAGGACTGAATTGAGCTAAGTAAGTTTATTTTGTTTGACTTTTTGCTCACAGTTTCTCCTGCTATGGGAGGATACACAATTAAAGTGATATTTTGGAAGCTGAGAGTTAAAAAGCTCACAGGAGACTGGGCACTGACTATCAACTCAACTTGGACTTTGCTACCTCTTGCACTTCTCCATTTCCAGTAAGTAAGTGAACTTCAGTACTTTCTAAATTAACCAGTCATAAATATTTTGGTTATAGTAGCACAGACCTAGACAATATCATTATATAGTTAAAATTTTGTTGAAATGCAGCAATTTTCACATTTAAACTACAGCTTAGGACTTTTTGGTCTGTAAAAGAAAAGAAAAGAAAATATTTTTCCACACACATAGTTGTGGCTCACAACTATAATCCTAGCTACTCAGGAGGCTAAAGTCTGGTGCTTTTAGTTTGAAGCCAGCCTGGACAGAAAAGACTCATATCCAGATAGCTACCAAAAAGCTGGAAATGGAGTTGTGGTTCAAGTGGTATAACTCTAGCCTTGAGCTCAAAAGCTCGGGGCAGTGTCCAGGCCCTGAGTTCAAGCCCCAGAACTGGCCAAGAAAAATAAAAAGCTTTTTAAAATTTAACAAGTAATATCTCAACTGATTTACTCTCTTTTCTGCATAACAAAACATAAATTACTTTATAGTTACATTTATATTTAAAAGGTCTTAAATCAAATAAACTTGTTTACTAAGATAAATTCACCACATATTTTCATTACATTTAAACTTTTAGTACTAAGCTACAAAAATTAACAGGCTATTGGCTACAAAATTTCATTTCATATGTTCATATAATGGTATGAAAATTTACTACATGAGAAATACTTATTTTTATTTTTTACTAGGTATCAAACCATATTTAAGTCATAAAAAGAAATGCCTTTATAAGTAACTAGAGAGCAAAGAATTTTCTCTGCTTTATATAAATTTGATAAACTGATACAAAGATTAAAAATAAAAACTCAACAAATGACAAAATACAGTGCTTCTCAAAGGCGACTATAGCAAATAGGCCAGAATGTGCTCTGCCTGTGAAGGAAGAACTTTAGTCACAGGACTTGGAGTTTCTAAGAGAAGGAGAGTAAGCATAAGTGTGAATAAAGAAATTAAGTGTAGTAACTGTGTGGTTATGAATTCCAAAATAATGTACTGGCCTTTAAAACATTTCTAGTGTTTCAGAGTAGAGAAGAGAAACCCACAGCAATTATATAAATTAGGCTCCAGTATGGAGCACATATGCATTCAAGATTAGTCATTGCAGCTGAGCCCTAGTAGCTCATGCCTATAATCCTCGCTACTCAAAAGGCTGAGATCTGAGCATCACATTTGGAAGCCAGCCAGGGTAGGAAAATCCAGTTAACCACCAGAAAACCACAAGTGGCACTGTGGCTCAAAATGGCGTACATCACTCTGACAATAAATGAATAATTATTCAAAAAAAAAATGGTAGAACACTAGCCATGAGCTGAAAAAGCTCAGGGACAGTGCCCAGGCTCTGAGTTCAAGCCCCACACTGACCAAAAAAAAATTTTTAAGTTTCATCAGGGTTCAGAGCTTAGAAAAATGACTGTTGCAACTGGAAATATGGCCTAGTGGCAAGAGTGCTTGCCTGGTATACATGAAGCCCTGGGTTTGATTCCTCAGCACCACATATATAGAAAACGGCCAGAAGGGGCGCTGTGGCTCAAGAGGTAAAGTGCCAGCCTTGAGCAAAAAGAAGCCAGGGACAGTGCTCAGGCCCTGAGTCCAAGCCCCAGGACTGGCAAAAAGAAAAGAAAAATGACTTTTTATTCTGATGAGAACAAGGTTTAGAAAAAGCATCAAGAGACAAAGCACCACCCCTTTGCAGATAGCAGAATATCTTTCCTTACAGGGGTGGGGGAGGCAGGGAAGAGAGGAGTGATACTTACCAGATCTAGGAAGAAAAAAAGCAAACATTGAATACTGAATATAGAAAGTTCCTGACAGCAAGTCACCACAAATAAGACATAATAAAACTTGGGAAAATAGGTGTGAATGATTCTTCCCTCTCTCTAATTTCCCGTCTTTTTTTTTTTTACTTCCTCATTTTTTTATAGCTTTCCAGTCTTCATTGTATTGTCAGGCAAGTTTTAGTTTATCGACTTATTCTGCCATTTCCAAGCCGTACAGGCCACGACTGCCAGCCAGTCTTTCTACTAACCCTGTACCAATTATATATGCATATAATTCCAGAACTCGCTATGCCGAGGAGTGGCAGGAAGACCTTGAGTGTGAAATCATTCTGCACAATTTAGTGAGACTGTATTTAAAAATATCCTCTCTCTGGGTGCCTGTGGCTCATGCATATAATCCTGGCTACTCAGTAGGCTAAGATCTGAGGATGGCTGTTTGAAGCCAGCCTAGGAGGAAAAGTCTATGAGACTCATATCTCCAATTAAATCATAGAAAAAGCTGGAAATGATGTTGTGGCTCAAGTGGTAAAGTGCTTGCCTTGAGCAAATGGAGCTCAGGGATAGGGTCCAGGCTCAGAGTTCACGTCTCAAGACAGGAAAAACCAAAATCATAACAAAACAAAAAAAAAAGAAAGAAAGAAAGGAAAAGAAAAAGCCCCACAAAACAAAACAAAAACCTCCTCTCAAAAGAGCAAAATTCATTAAAATGTAACATAGTGATTGAATGAAGGGTTAACTGACATGATTTACTTCATCAGACTTAACTGTTGAGAACTACAACTTTTAAATGTCTGAAAGATTTAATCAGAAATATGAAAATTACTTTAGATACCAGTCAGTAGTCTTACTGATTGTATATTAAACCAATGGACTTAAATGCTTCTGCATGAGAATGAGTTTGCCATGACTTCCTAAGCCCTCTGGGGTTCAATTTGAGTTATATGAAATGGAATGAAAGGATATGGTGAAGGAAACTTCTCATATGTTTTCAATAACCTTTGAAATTAGAAATAGATGTTCTCGGACAAATAATTTAACCTCAATTTTCAGTTGAAGTCATATTGCCGATTAGGATTTCAAACAAATTATGATACTACAGGAAAAAGGGATTTTTGTATCTGCAATGTTTCCTCGTTACTCTTATGCATTATCCATAACCAGTTTTCTAATTTAAAAACTCATATTCCAGAACTATAACGGATACTGAAAACAAATGAAGATAACAATCAAGTTTCTTAACATTTTAATTGCACTTAAGAGCTTTTTCCACCTAAACTGCCTTAAGTCTTTAAGTCCTTCCAACATCAAATGCTGAGGTTTTTCATCAACCAACATGGTAACTGGTTGTTCATAGGTTATTATTAGAGAAAATTTTTTTTAAGTTTGTACCTGTGGATAGATAGATAGCAGCTAGTCATGAGCAATGGGAAAATGGAAAGATAACCTAAAATGGGAGAAGGATCATCAAGTCTCTAAAGGATGATAGTAAACTTTCCAATGAGCTTATGAAGCCCACTAAAGTCATGAAATATCACAGAATGTTTTTTTCTTTGAGTACTCCATCCACTGAAGGATTAGTGATAGGCTTCATTCCAGCCTAAGGAGGGTCAGTAAGCAGTTCCTGCAGCAATAGATTTTACCTTACCTACTTAGGCCAGTAAATCATGCTCTAAAGGTCAAGTGTAATACAATACAATCTCCCCCACACTCTGCAAAGGGGTTCTGTCCTGAGGACCGGTGCTGGGAAGGAACTTACTACTGCAAGACATTTATACTTCAACAGGGTAAAAAGCATTACCATTCTCACCCTAGAGATGATATGCTTTTTATTTTTAGCCACTTGTGGGGCTTGAACTCTAGGCTTGGGCACTGTGCCTGAGATCTTCAGCTCAAGGCTAATGCTCTATTGCTTGAGCCACAGCGCCACTTCTGGTTTTCTGGTGGCTAAATGGAGATAAGAGTCTCATGGGCTTGCCTGCCCAGGCTGGCTTTAAATCTGGATCCTCAAATCTCAGCCTCCTGAGTAGCTAGGATTACAGGCATGAGCCATCAGTGCCCGGCTGATGATATGCTTTTTGTTGATTGAAAGTATGTTCCTTTCCTAGTAAACTTTCTTTTCACTTTTACTGTCCCTAATACCTTATCTGAATTTTCTCTCACAGTCTAACTTTCTAGTAATAAAATGATTATTTGAAGTCATTAATTTTTATTATATTATTTGCATCATTATATTGCATAGTTACATAGATGCTGCTCTATTATTAATTATTGTTACAATTCATTACTCTTGCAAAGTACTTTCAGATAATCAAATACATGATAAATGAAATGATTTATGCAGAAAATATATCTATCCATTAGAGTATATTTCTGCTAATACTACTGTTAGTTTCCTTCCCAAATTCCATTCATGTTTCTTTTTACTAACTTTTTCCAGTCAAGGCTGGCAATCTACCACTTGAGCCATACCTCTACTTCTTCTTTTTAGTAACTTTTAAAAGCTCAATTTTGTTTGTGGACCACTATTACAGAGGTTTTTTTTTTCTTTTTCCTTTCAGTTTACAAAGCTCTGTCCTGAATGACTAAGGCTGAAGCTTTCTTGAAATACTTTTGTTTTTCTCCTATTTTTCTTCCTGTTCTCAATATGAATATGAGGCTAGAAATAACTAACTCTCTTATATTCATGAGTCATTATCATGAGATTGGAGACCAGAGGCTTAGCTGTCACCATTGAAAAAGGAACCAGAGTCATATCCACTCTCTGAACCCATGCTACATGAGTACTTTGTTATTATCAGCCAAATACAATTTTGACATTACTACTTTAAACATACATTTATATATAATGTAATACTAACATCATATTTATATATATTAGATAAAAGCGAAGACTAAGTGTTAGTTATCAAGTAGGCAGTCTCCATGGACAATTGGAACTCAATCTTACTAGGAAATTTGACAGAATTATCCTACTTTTCATGGAGGGTCACAGCAAAATGGGTGTTAATTCCAGGCTCTTGCTAGTTCTCCACTTACATAACAATGGATTCTACCTATGAAAGGAAAACTCAGGAATAAAGACAAAAAAATTAAACCAGGCCTAGTGTCAACCTTGTGCTAAAATAAATCCTTGCTGAAACTGTCTACCTTATGAGACTTACTCTTTAATTAATTTTATGGTCAAGTGATGTACAGAGGGTTTACAGTGACATATATAAGGTCATTCACTATTTTTTGTACGACATCCTAAAATCCTTTTCATAAGTGGATCTCAAGGACCTGTGATTCTGCATAGTCATTAAAAAGGGAAGAAGGGAAGCCCTTACCATTCTCCAGTGACCTTTGTATCCAATCACCACTCATCCAGCATAAACCCGGAGACAGATTGCTAGATCATTTCTTAGGTAAATAAGAGTGTCACTTTATTAAGCTAAATCAGGAAAACACAGATTAGTTAGTGTAACAAACCTATTAAAGAAAAAGAAAGAAGGAAATAGGTATAAGAAGCAACTGACCACACTAGACCCAGAACAGTGCAACCCCCTCATTTAGAGGGATATTTACCATTGGGCTACACCACAGGCATCTATCCATCATCAGATTATTTGGTGCATATATAAAGGATAACTAGAAGAACTTCCAACTCTGTCCCTGGCTCTTTTCTCTACACCACATCAGATCAATGACTATATTTGCTGTGACCCCTGGAATTTGCTGTCCATCCAGATTCAGTAAGCCCCCAGTCAACTCCATACCCTCACTCATCATTAACCCTTGGAGCAATGCTGCAACACCCCAGCCCATAGTTCTGTCTTCATTCTTCCATTGATATCAAATCATCTGAAGTAAATATTAACATTGGTGTCAGCGCTCTGCCCTTGTTCTCAGGGAGATCAAAAGGCAGCTTATTTTATTTTTCTGTAATCTTAGTATTTTTGTGAAGTATAATGTGTGATCTGAGAATTCATATTAACAATTATAATTGGAATGGAAGAACCTGCTTCCCAATGGACTCACAGTAAACAAAACCAACAGTATTTGACAAATTAATGCTACCAAAATTTAATAGCCTGTGAATTTATTGTAGAAAGACATATATACACAACTGCTTCTGAGCAGTTTGTTCATGACATAGACAAGCGAATTTCCTGAGCCCAAGAGTTTGAGTGCAGCCTGGTGCACAACAGGATCCTATTTCTAAATTTAAAAGTTAGAGTTAAAGTTGAGATAGGATAGTTGGTGAGGAGACAGGAAATTAAAAATAATAAATATTAAGAGCAACAAATTAAAAAATAAGAACTGAGGTATAAACTGAAATAGATTGGCAACAAGCCTCACTCTCCTCCTCTCTTTTTCTTTTTCTTTCAGTTATATTTTTCAAATTTTAAGTAATTATACCAAAAAGTTTCAGTTCAACAAATCAGTAACTGCACTTAATGCATCTTGATTCATTTCACTTCTTTCATTATTCTCCTCCATTTTCCCCAGCCTCATCCCCACCCTCAAGTTACCAGATTCTGTCTTCACATGGATTTATCGACTCTATTTGGCAGTAGTGGGGCTTGAAGTCAGTACTGGAGGCCTCTGGCTTAGCTCACAGAGTTTGACATTCATGGTTGGAGCTCTACTAATTGAGTCATACCTCCAGACTGCTTTTCTTCTAGCCTGTTTTTTGCTGGTAATTAGAGTTTTTAATGACCTGGCTGGACAAGCTAGCTTTGAACCATCTGCAGTCCTCCATCTCTCAGCACTCCATCACCTACTTTGATGATGTTAAGAATAGTAAGACACAAAAGGGCCATTTACATCTGTTCTCTTCACTGAGATATTAAGAAGATATAAGCTCTTCACAAATGGGTAGAGAAACAGAAAATTAGAAGGTGGATTTGATAAATGGAAATCTTAAAATGTATTGTCCTTTGTTTTGAGATCTAGATCACATTTCAATGTTGTAAAATATTATATTGTAACCATACCAGCCATCATGAAACATTATCTTCAGTGAATAAGGGAGGTAGCTCACTTTAGCCCAGATTTAGAAATTATGAAAACCCTAAGAAAGAACCAATATTTTGAGTAATTTCTCACATTTCCTATGTGAGAAACAAAGAAGATTTCTCCCCCCACCCCCCAAGTTCTCCCTTTTCCAACTTCTCTCTTCTTTAACCTGTTACAGAAAAAATAGATTCTTCCTAAAAACATCCAGACTGAGAATCTCCTGTTTTGGGACTCCTTGAAATTCTTTTTGAATACAGCTCTCAAGTTCCTCTGCTCATGCATGGAAACTGGAAAGCTTGAAGGAGCCCAGCACCCTTCAACTAAGTGACAATTAAGAGACTTAATCCTAAAATTTCTTCTTTTCACTTCTTTCAGTCAGAACATTTACCTTAGAAAACTTATAAGTGTAAATATTTTCTCTATCTTTTTGGAATGTATATGAACTTTGCTAAAGATAAAATGAAGCATTTGTCTACTTTATGACTGAGGTATGTCTTTCTTTAGAATGTGGGGGATGTGTCTTTGAAATATCATCACTGAATTTGCTCTTTCTAGTATGCCAAGCTCCCAGTTTCCTGGGGTCAGTAGAAACATAATGGTAGTATACTCCTTCTGTCAAGATGTGAACTACCTCTTTACAAAGATAGAATATGTTTGACCTGTTCTCTGAATAAAGCTAGTTAGCACACGTAGATATTCATGGAACTTACCAGGTAAAGATAGGATGAGCTATGGGTGATATATTAGGCTGTTACACCATCTATTGTTGTCAGGGGGTTTTAGCCTCCCGCGCTTTCCTTTCCTGCAGGAGACGGGAAAACACGCCCCACCCAGAGGAGCCAAGAAGAGGAAAAGAGGGCTCACAGATTGCCACACCAGTCCCCTTCTCGTTGGAGGACACACAGACAGCCTGGGAGCCAGTCAGTGCTAAGACTCGTTTAATGGCGGCAATGAGCTGTTCTTTTAAACGGGTCGGAGGGCGGTGGAAGGGGAGGGGTAGAACCGCCTCTTAATGATACAAAGCACCTGGGGCGGGAGTGCCCCACATATTGTGAAGACACAACATAGTGTTTCTTTCCAAGTAAAGCTCAACTTTTTGTTTACTTGTTTTTTCTTTTATTTTGCTGAGATAAGGTCTCATTACATAGCCCAGATGACCTAGAACTCTTGGTCTTCCTGCCTCCATTCATGAGTGCTAGCATTGCATGCATTCACCACTGTACTTAGCTATGAAATCATCTCCCTTCCTTCCTTCCTTCCTTCCTTCCTTCCTTCCTTCCTTCCTTCCTTCCTTCCTTCCTTCCTTCCTTCCTTCCCTTTCTTTCCTCTCCTTCCTTCCTTCCTTCCTTCCTTCCTTCCTTCCTTCCTTCCTTCCTTCCTTCCTTCCTTCCTTCTTCCTTCCTTCCTTCCTTCCTTCCTTCCTTCCTTCCTTCCTTCCTTCCTTCCTTCTTCTTTCTTTCTTTCTTTCTTTCTTTCTTTCTTTCTTTCTTTCTTTCTTTCTTTCTTTCTTTCTTTCTTTCTTTCTTTCTTCTTTCTTCTTTCTTTCTTTCTTCTTTCTTTCTTTCTGTCGGTTATGGGGCTTTAATCTCAAGGCCTGGGCACTGTCCCTGAGCTTCTTTGTGCTCAAGGCCTCGTACCATTTGAGCCACAGTGTCACTTCCATTTTTCAAGTGGTTAATTGAAGACAAGAATCTCACAGGGACTTTTGTGACTGGATTGACTTCAAACTGCAATCCTCAGGTCTCAGCCTCCTGAATAGCTAGGATTATAGGCATGTGTCCCCAGTATGCAGTTTATAGGATTATCTTTGAACACTTGAAAGTCTGTGAACATTCCCTTTGCAATTTGTACTTCTGGGTAACTTAAAAATGGAAAATTCAGTTATTTCTTATTGGCAATGAACAAATTATACCAAACAACTGTTGGCACTTAAACCATGTGCTTAAGGACTTTTCAAGTCACAGTGAGAACATGTATAATTTGGTCTTAGAGTTTCTATGGCAAAAATGTGATTCTCCATTGAATTCTTCAGTGAGGCAAAAAAATGATGTCTTGACAATTGACCTTCATTAAGCAACTGACAATCCTACATTTTTTGATATCTTTTAAAATTTAATTAATTAATTGTGAAAGTGGTGTACAGAGGGGTTACAGTTTTGTAAGGGAATGAGTACATTTCTTATCACACTTGTTACCTCCTCCCTCATTTTTGTTCCACCTTCCCCTCTTCCCTACATGTCCCAGTTGTACAGTTGGTTTACAGCATATTGTCTTCGAAGTATTGCTGTTGCATTGGTTTGCCTTTTACCCTTTGTCTCCCTGTTTTGATCTTCCCCTTCCCTTCTCTAGTTCCAATAAATGTATATACAATACCCAGGGTACCGAAATCAGTTACAGTGACATCAGGGGTAAAACCATGGGGAAGAAAGACAAGAGAAAAAGGCATAATTTCACATGGTACATTGAAAATAACAACAAAAATGATAGTGAAATGAGCCAGACCCAGAGAAACATACACTCCATGTTTTCCCTCATTGGTAATAATTAGTACATGTCTAGGATAGTCCTAGCAGAAGATCACAACAGCTCAATAGCTATGCACATATGAACACATAAGATGATGCTAAGTGAAATGAACTCCAAATTATGGAAATAAGCACTTTATTGTTGTTGTTGTTATTTTCAACTTACTATGACAATATTTGGACCAGAAAAAGCTAATAGTGGAATCACTATTAAAACTAGTATTTTTAAAACAAAAAACAAAAAAGCTAGTTTTTTAATATTTTATAAGTAAAGTATTAACATTGCCTGAAGAAGATAATACTCTAAGAGTACTGAGTTACTAAAATCTAGATATTAAATTTTATTAAAGATCTTGCGTCAATCTATGGTTTAAATAGAACTAAAGAACTCTTCTTGAATACATCAAACATTTCTCATAACCACCCCTAAACATAAGGAATAACACTTTGCTAATGGTTTACAATGGTTATATGACAAGAGGGACGGGGCTAACATAAAAGGTTTGGGGAATGTAGAAATGTTTAGTGCCTAAAGTGTCAGAAAGTTTAGCTGAAAGAAATATACTTGGGGGGTGGGGATATGGCCTAGTGGCATGACTGCTTGCCTCCTGGGTTCAATTCCCCAGCACCACATATACAAAAAATGGCCAAAAGTGGCGCTGTGGTTCAATGAGTTAGGACTAAAACGTAAATAGGAATTGGTCTGTAGTATTTCAACACTTAATTCAGTCTAGGAGATTTGAGGTAGACTGGGGATGGTACAAAGGATAATACTGGTGATGAAAGACAGCCTAGAGATACCAGGACATAATTTAGAAGACAGACTATGATATAGTGTGAGCTACTGCAGAACCATGTTCTCTTGTTTTTGCCTGTGATCTGTAGGGGGAGCCATGACAGCCATTTCTAGGACTTACTGGAAGATGTTTCTCTGTTTGGATATTAAGTCCTAGGGGGAATAACATCAATAGATTATTGGCTTTGATATCACTAATATTTCTACCATAGCTGAAGTAAAAAATGCTTTTCTAAAGTTTTCTGATTCATAGGTCATTTATGGATAAACCCTGGATTCTCTTTTATTCATTCCATGTTTATGTTAACGTTGTTTTTCCTCAGAGGAAATGGTAGATTTGTGAGTGATTCTGTATCCTGTAATAATTGAATTATTTTCCGAGAGGAAAGAATTTACCCTCAGTATTGACACAAAGTTCTTAATGGGAAGGAGCTGCAATTAAGAATAAGATACATTTAAGCTATCTGGGGTTGAAAATACTGTCCTGCAGAGGCCAAGAAAGTAACAGAGGAAGTTCAGGCACTTTAAGAAGACAGAAGATAAAAGAGGGTTTTTTTTATCCCCTTACTCTTATAAGCAAAGAAAAAGAGGGAAAGAATAGGGAGAGCAAAAGTAAGGAGAAGCCACAAGTTAATGGGATCACTAAGTTTTTATACAGGATAAAGGATGAACTATAGATCATATATTAGGCTTCTGTCTTGAGAAGTAACATACACACTTAATTCAAGTTATTTTTTTTCATCTTAATTGCAAAGGGTTGCAGTTACCTAAGCCAGGTAATGAATAGATTTCTTTATAAAGTGTCACTTCTCTCATTTTCTCTGTTTGTTCCCCTTCTGATTTCTACCTCCACAACTTGTATAGTCATTTTCAACACAGTATCTAGTTAGTTTCACCGCT
This sequence comes from Perognathus longimembris pacificus, assembly GCF_023159225.1. Classification (NCBI taxonomy): domain Eukaryota; kingdom Metazoa; phylum Chordata; class Mammalia; order Rodentia; family Heteromyidae; genus Perognathus; species Perognathus longimembris. The sequence goes on from NC_063162.1 coordinate 123,935,187, forward strand.
GAAGTAGTTCACCCTTCAACCCACTATTTCAGTGCTTCCCCCTACCCTTCCCAACAAATCAAACTTACGTACTTACAAACTTACATACAAGACAAAAGGTACAGAAATGAAAGAAAGCAATGCGGGGGTGGGGGGAGGAAACACATAAAGTAAAAATAAAAAAAATTACTTCCATTTCCATTTCCTGCAATTCATTTTGATAAGCATCATTTTATATGATCATATGTATATCACTATTGAGCCCTGGTGATCCTCTCCTAAGAATATCTTCTTTGGTCTTACTGTGTGAATGTTTAGATTCCTGTTTATGATATCAAGTGTAATTTATTGTCTTTCCATATCCTTATAAATGTGGCAATGGCATTCTTCCTGATGAAAATATATGATTGTATTGTGCATATATACCCCGTTTTCTTGGTCCATTCATCCACCAAGGGGCATCTGGGTTAATTCCATATATTGGCTGTGGTAAACAATATTGCAATGAGCATGGTTGTGCTGGTGTGTGGCCTTGTTTGTAGTTTCTTTGATAAATGCTCAGGAGTTGGATTGCTAGGTTGTAGGGAAGCTCTATATTTAGTCTTTTGAGGAACCTCCACTGCTTTAGAGTGGGTCAACAGGTTTACATTCACACCAGCAGTGTAGCAGTGTTACCTTGTAGCCACATCCCTGCCAGCATTTGATATTGTTAGTTTCTTTTTTTAAAATTATTTCTTATTTTTTTCTATTTATTGTCAAAGTGATGTACAGAGAGGTTACAGTTTCATATGTTAGGCCTTGTGTACATTTCTTGTACTGTTTGTTACTTTCTTGAGAATGGCCATTCTAAATGGGGTGAGGTGGAATCTCGTTGTTTTAATTTGCACTTCTTTTACTGCCAGAGTGTGGAACATCTATTTCTATGTCTACTGGCCATTCTTACTTCGTCTTCTGAGAAGTCTCTCTTTAAGTCTTTAGCACACTTATTGATTGGGCTGTTGTTTCTTTGAGGATTTGGTTTTGGAGGGTTTAATTTTTTGAGCTCCAGGTATATTTTATATATGAGGCCCTTTTAAATGAAGTTTATTTCTTACTATATGTAATGTGATAAGACAGCAAAATGTATGCCCTTTGCAAAACTTTTATCATTGGTATATTTGTAGAAGGAGAGATAAAGTAATGCAAACCTCAGGCTAATGTTATGTGCACATGAAGGAATTTTATTCTTGTGACAAGAATTGGCTTGGATTAAGTTTATGTAAATCCTATGGGATTTAGTAACACTAATTGGCAAAAGGGCCATACAACATTATACCACAGTTTGAAAATATTGCAAGGGTGATTACCATGCAAAAAAGATGCTAATTGCACATAAAATATAACTAACTGAGCTATGCAGGAAAATATTCAAAGGGTAATAAAAGAAAAAAGTCAACAGAAGTTTTGTTCATGTTAGAAGTATAGATTCAAACACAAAACTTCTAAGTTTCCAAAAGTTTGATGAGGGTTTTGAAACCTACCCCTGCAGATGGGGCTGATACATACAGAACTCTTTATGTGAAGCAGAAATTTATCTAGTAAATTGAGGGAACATCTGGGCAGACCCAGATGAAAACAGAATGCCACAATCAGCTTATAATACAAACCAATTCAAATGGAAAGATGCAATTCTCAAAAAAGAAAACCCATTTTGAGAATAAACATATTTAAAACCTACAATTTATTCCCAATGATTCTTCATTTTTCACTTGCTTTGTAGCAGACTTTCACTCAGGAGCATGAATTGATAGACTATTCTTTAGTTCCTTAATTTTAGCTGTTCCTTTTAGCTATGACTTTGGGGTTGAAATTCATAAACAGCACAATAAATCAACAATAGCAAAGAACTTTTACAACTACAACGTAGAATAGGAAAGAAACATATGCTGAAAAATTCCCTCTATATGTATCCTTCATAATCGATAAAAGATATTTTGTTTGTCAAATTCCATAATGTTTGATTTTTGTTTGTTGTTGCTGTTTTATTTTTCTTTGCTGGTCCTAGAGCTTGAACTCAAAGCCTAGGGTGGTATCTTTGAGCTTTCTGAACTAGACTAGTGCTCTACCACTTGAACCACAGCTCCAATTCTGGCTTTGGGGGTAGTTAATTGGAAATAAGAGTCTCACATGCTTTTCTAACCAGGCTGGCTTCAAATGGCAACCCTTAGATCTCAGCTACTTAAGTAGCTAGTATTATAGGCATGCACAAAGGGTGCCCAGTGATTACATTTGTTTTGTTTTCTTTTTAAAGAGAGACACATTTGTTCACAGTTTTCCGTGTCTGTTAAAAAAAACACAGAGAAGTACTATTTCATACTTTCTGGATGAAGTGATACTCTAAAATAACGTACTTACAATTAGAATAAATTGGGATTCCGTTTTGGAAATATTAATAATTGACATATCCTCTGTACTTTAAGAATAACATATCACTTTATTGATTTGGAATAAACTTTTATTTAAATACCACATTGTTGAATTAGCCAGTAATAACTTGAATTACAGTTTCTTTCACAGTCTAAAATTCTTGAGACACACTCAAGTCTGTCAACTCCAAAACATGAGTGTTGTTGGTACTTGGTAGCCTCTTGGATTGTTGCTTTTAAAAGGCAAAATGTCAAAAGGCAAAATTTACTTGTCAAATAATTAGTTGAGCACTGGTGAGACACACCAACCCAGATGATCAAAGATCATATCCAGGCTGGGAAGAAAAATCTACAAAACTCCATCAAAAATAACTCTCAAAGAGCTGGGCTATAGGCATGGTTTATTTAGTATGGCACCAATTGAGCAAGCAAGCCAAGCCAGCAAGATCCTGTGTCAAATTTGGGTACCTGAAAAATAAATAGGCTTAATTGGTTTATATTCACAGTTCTAGAATTGTGCAGCCCTTAGCATCAAGACAGGTTCAAAGAAACACTGAGAATTCAATGTGTTCTATTAACATTTTTGGAGAGAAATCAGAAGTTACAGTCAGACAGTGTAACTGCACACAGGTAGCATTTTGCCTTGTTCACATGAACTGGCAGTTTAGGAATGACTGAAGCTCAGCTACTATGATGAAGACACAGCTATTTGCACACAGGCATCCTGGGTCTTAAAATTCATTTAATGCCTCATTGAAATGTTTCATAATTTGACCATTGACCTCAATTTTTGGTGCACTAAAATAATGCAGATACTTTCTGTAGGTAGTAAGAAACCTGTAACATTGGCAACTAGAACTGTGTGTATAATTTATATTATTTACAAAATAATATAAAATAAATAATCGTCACAGTAACATTCATTACTGTTTGTTTTGGGTTCTTAGAGCACAGTTAGGTCTGAAAGAAGGCTCAAAGATTGGGGCTGGCTAAAGGAATTCATGATGCACAAAACAAGTTTGGTGATTTCTTGTCTTAGTGAGCATTGACATTTACAGGAAGCCATTGGTTTGGAATAACTTTCTGTACAGTGGACCTAATGTTACAACTCAGCTTGTCAGTCTTAGATCCTGCATCCTACATAATAATTCAAGCTAGACACGAATGTAGTAAAAGTGATAGAAGGGTTCATTATGAAAGAAATATGGCAGAGAAAGCAGATTATGTGGCATGATGCCCCAGGAAGGTGCCATCTTTTCGTGCACAAATATTAACCTTAGCTTAAATACAGAGAAGCAGAGGCAGGGGTGAGAAGATAGGCATAATTAAAATTGTCTCAAGTCACAGGCATGTTCAGAGTTGACTTCAGGTAGTTTGGTAGTCCGTTGGTCAGATTGAGCCTTGGTACAAAAATAGTCATTGATTTGAGGCAGGATGTCAGGATCTGATGGATCCCTTTCTCCCCGATCTCCTGGGGAAAATGCTTGAACCCCAAAAATCTATGAAAGAGCACTCGGCCTTGCCTTCCACCAGCAGAAGGCCAAGGCGTACTCTTATGGAAATACGCTAAGTTGAGGAAAGGTTGCTGAAGCCTCCCCTCCCCCCATCCCCTCACATGTCAGGGGCGGAGGCAGAAGAAGGCATCAGGGAAACGCTGTGATGGTTGAATGAGTCTCAAAGGATTTAATTGGGAGGGGGGTTTATATAGCAGTAATGGCAGAAAAGGGAAGGACTTGGGCCATTGGCTAAGCTGGGCTGCCCATCAGGTGATGTCATGAAACTTCCTTTGTGGGCTGGACAACCCTATCATGGTGGCACGCAAGTGTTCGCCTCCTAGGGGCAGGGGGCTTCTTTTCCGGTTGAGGCCGGAAGGTGGGAGGGTCTCCCTCCCACACTGTCCCAGGGCTGGGGGAAGGGCAGCATCTCTCTCTTGGCGCCCTTACCCCACCAAGGCCAAAACTGAGTCCCCTTAGTAGTTCCAAGGTGGCTGCAGAATGATGACTGGAGAAAATAGTGCAGAAGAATTAAGTCCCTCCCCAGGACTAGACAATGGGACAGAGTCAGTGTTCCAAACGTGAGAGAGGTCTGCTGTACTACATTTGGCCTGTAGGGCATACTTTCCTTGCCTAGGTTAAGTAAGTTAAACATCTGTTTTACAACTATTTGTTGAACCACCTTGGGCTAGAGTGCTGCCTATCATTCCTTAAATGGGTGGATTAACGTTTTAAAAAAAAAACCCATCTTGTGATATTTTATGACTTTGGTGGCCACTTAAGTTAGTCACCTGTAAGTTGCAAAGTTTAATGCTTTTACTCATAGATCCTGGGATCTTATCCTCAATATTATGTTTCTTTTCCATTTCCCATTACTCATGGCCTACTGCTACTACCTATCATGCACAGACCAAACAAAAATGGCTGCTATTTGGAAGTTTGACACCACCAGGCTTAAACCAAGATGTTTACCTGACCTTCCAAGAAATCAAGCTAGAGAGGGAAGGAGGAAAAAGGGAAGGAGAGAGAGCAGAAGGTGAAGTGCCAGACTTTGAAGTCAGGCCCCACTTTACCACATGAACCCCACTTTACCATATGAACCCCACTTTACCACGTGAACCTGGGATAAGCAGGCCCTGTGAGCAGACCCAGGACAAGCCCATTAGGGCCCAGTCCGTCTAGAACTCTAACCGCTGGGAATGCTTAACTCTGACCACCCCTGGGGTGCTTCGAACCCTGAGCCAATCAGATTTGTACCTGTGTCTAATCTTGCTTGCTTGAACACCTGATTGTTGTAACTTTGTTTTTTGGCCTTTATAAGCTCTGTGTAATCGCAACTCGAGGCTCCCTCCTAAGCTCTGCTTTGTCGGTGGGTAGGACGAGGCCCAAGTTGCAGCGCTTAAATAAAGCCCTGCCTTGCTATTGCATTTCGGAATGTCTGAGTCTCGGTGGTCTTCTTGGTGGTGGTCTCACGACTTGGCACAACAAAGGGAGGGAGAGAGCAAGCAGAAGAAATCCCCTATAGGCGAGTATTAGCAGGCATAACTGATCCATTGTTTGGTCCTTCTTTCTGCTTTCTTCAGCCCTTTTCTGTCTACAAAGCCAGCCTCTTCTGCTGAGTCCATCAAAACTACCATTTCTGTCATTATATAAAAAACTAAATAAGATCTTAAAACTATATTTGTTATAATTTGATCTTTTGAAGGGACCTTAGAGAAACAGTGACATGTTTTGCTTAATCATATGGTCATTGTTCAGAGGTGAGGAGTTGGTTAAGCTTTGCTGCTGCTAACTGCAAGGAGAAATACTGAGAGACAAGCAGCTCTGAAACCATGTGCACTTGCCCAAATGATTTACTAAAACTACAAGTAATCCAGGACTAAGACTTCCCCACTCTTACAATATAGGTAATCAGGAAAAGTTAGTGGAGTATGGATGGAATAAAGACATTTTGCAATAACATAGCAGTTTTCTCATAATCAATAATTAGTATATTGGTTATTTTCAAAAAATCTTTTTTTTGTAGCAGTGACCAAAATACTTGCCATAACTAACTCAAAGGAGGAAAGGCTTATTTTAGCATATGGTTTCAGATGGTTAGTTAAGTCCATAGTTGCATGATCTCATGCCCTTGGGCAATGTGGCAGAAGGATGAAGAAGAGGAGTTTCTTCAGTTTATGGTGGGCAGGAAGAAGAGAAAGTGAGGAACAATCTGGGGACCAGTTTGAAACCTCCAAAAGCACTCCATCTCCTTTCTTTTTCCAGCCAAGTCTCACCCCTTAAAGTTTCTACATCTCCAAGACAGTGCTACCAGCTGGGGAGGAACTGATAGACACAAGAGCTTGTGGGGGACATCTCATATTCAAAGCATAAGAATTAGTTTCTTCAATTTTTCTTAGTTCTGCTTTTCTTTCATGTATTTAGAAGACAACTCATAGGCTTATCAGCCTTACTGATAGTAATAATAGTACTTGCACATGAATAAATAAGAACCAAGGCATTTTCGTGATCATCATCCATAATTTATTTCAGCAAGGAGAAAAATTCTAGCTCTGTTTATGTCTGTATTATTTCCTTTTCTGAAAGCTTTGGATCACATTTTGCTAGTCTCTAAACATGTTTTTTGTCCTTTTGGTAATCAGTTTCTCCATCATTACTCAACAATACCCATTCTGTTACCAGATGTGCTATATCTAAAGAGAATTGCTTTGCCTTTCATTTAGAGTGGGAAAGAATTTTTGTCTTTATCTTTAACACTTTTGAAGCAATACCATATTAAATATCAAGTGATGATAGGTATGATAATATTCAAGGGAACCCAAATTGATTTCTGATTTCTTGTTTATTTGGCAATTGGTTACAATTCTACAGAATTCACCTCTATCTTTGGTGTAAAATACCCTTATGTGTTACATATCTTTTTTTTTTTTTTTTTTTTTGCCAGTCCTGGGGCTTGAACACAGAGCCTGAGCACTGTCTCTGGCTTCTTTTACTCAAGGCTAGCACTTTACCACTTGAGCCACAGTGCCACTTGCCACTTCTGTTTTTTTCTGTTTATGTGGTGCTGAGGCATCGAACCCAGGGCTTCGTGCATGCTAGTCAAGCACTCTACCGCTAAGCTACATTCCCAGTCCCTGTGTTACATATCTTAAAGAATAAACCCAGCTTCACAAAGAACTAAAATATGAACTCTCAAATGCAAATGTTACATTAACATGAGAAATATTGCATAGCAGGGAACTTGACACCATTACCTCCCTCCTCCTGAATTAGGGTTTCCTGCTGCTGACTTGTGTTGTCTTGGCTCCCCAAAGGAGTACAGGGAGGCTGGCATTCTTTAAAGATCACTCTACAGGGCTCAGAGCCAAATAGCAAGTAGGCAGTATGTTCAAATGGCTAATAACAGCCCAGATGGCTTAAACAGCAGAATACATTTTCCTACAAGATAGTAAGTGATTTAGGAAACAGATCTAAAGAAATCATCCAGTAGTGCAGAAAGACAGGACTCTGAAAATAATAATAGGTTAATGAATTGACATAAAGACTATAATGGAAAAATGTTTTATATTTCTAATTTAATTTCTAATTTCTTCCCAAAAGAATAAACAAAAATAAGAGCAATGATGACAATATTGAAAGAGGATAATAAAAATAATTATTATCCATAACAGTATTAGTACATAGTTTGCATAATAACAAAGACATACTTTGCACATATTATGTGTCCAATACTTTTTAATAATATTTGATATTCCTTAATTTAATCTATGTAACAATATGATATCTGATGAATAGGTAGACATGAATCCATAGACACAAAGAACACAATACTTACTGCACACTATAAATGATAGACAACTAAACTTCTTGAATTAAACTACAAAACACCAAAGTATGAATAAATATAAATAGCCACAATAAAAGAATGAAATAGCAATCAGATTGAAAATGGAAATGTTATGAGTAGACATGTAATAATGGTTTGGATATGCAGGAAATAAAACAAATACAAACTAGAATTAGATGTCCAGAAAACCAATTTTCAAGTTCGATGAAACTATAGTCCCATTTAGGATAAAACCAGAATGTTTACCATCAATACATTTTCAGTTAAGGGACTTCATAAAGTATGTTCTTAGGAAGAAGAAGAGCGATTCCCAAAAGAAATCCAAGGAGCAAGAAGAAAGGTTGATAAATTGGTAACCATCTAAGTAAATGTAACAAAATATTGTCAGTATGAAGTAATATACAGGAACTCAGTTGTGGAAAACAGAGAAGCCACATTTTGAGAGGTTGAATCATGAGTCTTTATTGCAAAGCTGGTAACTGCAGGTGGACTTGTCACAAAGACCTGCAGCCACTTAACATAGTTAGAAAACTGAGTCATGAGAGCAAGAGAGCAAAGAAAGAGCAGAAAAAAATAGTACCAACAAGCCAGACCTACACCACTGAAGAGCAGGACACAATGGTGACCAGAGGAGAGCCAGGAGACATGAGACATGAGGCACGGTGTAATAGCTCCTGAACTGGCCTAGCCATAAATAGGGACAGAGTTAGGAGGCAGGTCACAGGAAACAGGATAGTCTCACAAGTTCAAGGCACAGGACTGACAGGTCCAGTAACCTATCATCCAAGTTCCTGCCCCTACCTCTAGGAGGAATTCAGACACACCCAACACCTGACAGTGGAACTTCCCTGCCTCCACCCTGAAGACAAAGATGGCACCAGTGAAACCCAATCCCTATCATTTATCACATGGCCAAGATGGCTCTGGTTAGACCCGTATCCTTATTTCAGTAATAGTAGTAGTTTGTAATTTAGGATTGAAAGAGGTTAGAATGATAGAGTATAACTTAGAATTGACAGCTCAAACTGTAGAAGGAATTTTATTTTTTTTAACTGAGAGAAAAGTGATACACATTTTACCAAATACTAGAATACCAAATGTAATAATGAGAAGAATAAACTGATATATATATTACTATATAGCCAATCAAAGGGAAAACATGAAAAATTAAATGAATAAAACATTTCCATGTATCCTAAAGAAATCAAGAAGGGAAAATAAAATAGTAAAAGTGAAAAAAATAACACTAAGCACAATGGGAGAAGTAAATCAATATACTTATAGCCACAATGCTTTAAAACTATTTTCAGTGGAGAGAATGATTAGTGCATAATATCCTAAATATGGCTTTTGGCATGTTGAGTGATTTGAACAGAAGGATAATGGAATATCCTCAGAAGTGAGAACTCTTTGGTCTCTTCTTGTCCTTCGACCTCTACTTTCTAATATAACATTTCTGCTCATTTCTGTCTGGAAATGAATCACTAAGTCCAGTCCACTTTCAAGGGAAGGAGGCTACATAAAAGTATGAATACTGGAAAGTAAGGATCATTGAGAATATGTTTAGAGGTTGCCCATAGAGGTAATAATCACAAATTATAGAAAGTAGTTTGGACTGCAATAAAACAAAATTATATGAAATTATATATTGATTCACATTTCCTATATGGCCAGGAATGTTGAGGATTTCTATATGATTTTTTTAAATTTCTTTTTACCACTGGTACTTCTGGTGAAAATTGTCAGTGTAGCTCATCTGACCATTTATTAATTGGGTTGTTGATCCTTCTGGAGTTTAGTTTTGGAACTCATTGTATATACCAATTATTTGTCCCTTATCAAATGGAGAGTTGGCCATGATTTGTCTCCAATTCTTTCAGTTGTGTCTTCCAACTAGTGACTAATTTGCTCTGAAGAAGTTTTTAGCTTGACACAGTTCCTTTTGTCCGTCCTCACTCTTATTTGCTGAGCTATGGAGTTCCACTCAGAAGCTTTTGCTTATCTATACTCATATGTTCCAAAGCATTCCCTTCCTCTCCTCACCAACCTTTTGTGTTAGAGAAGAGGAATTAGCTGATGAGTTTTTTTTCACTCATCTCCTGTCTGCAAAGACCAGGTATGTGCATCCTCACGCTCTTTAGTCAAAGTCCCTGGTGCATAGTCCCACTCACTTTCACACACAGGTCTGGATCCAGTGGGAGCCATAGTTGTTCACTGCCATACTGGTTATGCCAGAGGGATACAATCAGTTTCTGTTTATCCCATGGCCTGGCCTGGCCTTTCTGCCTCTGTGTAATTGTTTTGTTCACCTGCTGGCTCACATGGGTAGTTTTTGTCAGAAACAGATCAACCTCCAATCTTCCAGTTTTTTTCCCAGGCAGTTTCAGACCATGGAAGAAAGCAACATTTTCTATAATATTAAAAACTTTCCAGGTACTGCTTAATCACCGCTGAAGTTCTTTCAACTCAGAAGGCTAAGATCTGAGGGTCAAGGTTCTTTCTAAGCCAGTCCAGGTAGAAAAGTTCATAAGACTTTTAACTCTAATGAAGCTAAAAGAACTTCTGAAAGTGTGTCGCAAGTGATAGAATGCCAATGACAATAAACAGCCAAGTAAGAAAACTCAGAACACAAGGCCCTGCGTTCAAGCCCCAATTAAGCTGAGTACTATGGCTGTGAGTTGAAACACAGTTTTGATTTGTAACCTGGCACCATTCTTTTTCTTAGCTTCTCAATCATTCTCTGGAAAGAAAGCATTCTTGAGTAATATCATTAAAATAGTGATGAAGCACAGTTGGTACTAGGCATTATAAAGTAGGTGCAAAATATTTTACATCCATGGAGGTATGATATAGTATGGTCCCCACATCTAAAATATCTTACTTCAATAAATACAAAGCTTGATTTAATTTTCATTTGTTAATTCAGTCAACATTCAGTATAATTTAAAGTATTCTTAATAGCATGTCAATTTTCATCGATCAGGATACATCGAACGAATAAACTGACATGTGGAATTGAAACCGTTTCATACAACTAATTACAGATAATAATAATAAAAAACCATCAATTTCAACTCAAGTAAGAGCTTAGTGGAACTTAAAATATTTTATTTATTTCTACTTGAAAGTCTACTGTGACAATTTAAGTTTACTTTCTGCAAGCTTTGTAAGTATAATAAAGAATTTACTTAAAAGATAACAGCAATCATTTTAATTAATCTCAATGTGGCCTTTCAAAAGAACCTAGTGCCTAATTAGTTGCAGTCTCCTATGTGTATTTTCAGAAAGAGTGCTGTGGGATGTTATAAACTGGTTATCAGCTTTGCTTCAAGCATGCTTGTCATATTGTTCCCTGAGGGTTGGCAGCAGCCTAGCAACTTCCTCCGGGTCGGGTCAGGTCATCTGGCTGGTGCTCAGTAATAAGGAGTAGCCAAGCCTGTACCCTGCCTGCCCTATTAGGTTCTAAATTCTGTTTGCATTTTAGTGGAAACTCAATGTTTGTTCATGTGGAAAACAATAGCTGTTTAAAACAAGTAGAAGTAGGACTTTGCCATTAACTGCTTAATGGATTAGAAGATTCATTCATCCAAGCTGTGCTGACAGGTATTGTTCTTGAATCTCTTCTCTCACTTCAGGAAAAAAAATGCTTAGAATCATTCTTTTTCTAATGCACATTTAAGGAAGGAAGCTTTGGAAATATACTATGTGCACCAGGATTGTATCATTAGCTATAAACCTCCTTTTGTCTTCTCTGGGCCTTTGCTCTTCGTGATCCCATTGTTGCTAAACAAGATGACTAACAACTCTCAAAAAGAGTGATTTAGAGTTTACACACTATGAGTTTACACTATGAATTTCCATTTCCTATAGTTACTTTTGCTTTGTTTTGGAGAAGAAAAAAATGCCTGAAACCAATGAGTAATAGTGTCTCTGAAATTTCTTATCAAGTTCTGGATCTGCCTTAAGGTTGTCCCCCTGGCCCACACTTGGATTTTATCAGCCACCCTCAAGTCTTCTAGGTAGGCCGCTTATGACTGGAAATGAAATGGTTATACTTGTGATACTGTTTAGCTTGTTTCATCTGCAGTGGTGCAGTAGGCATGTGGCTTGGGTTTTTTTTTTTTTGCCACTTTATAAATTCTTCAATGTGGGGAGATATGTTTCAGGTCAAATCCAATGAAGGACTTGACTATTAACACAAGAATGAATTTGACAATATGTTCTGTCCATTCCCATAACACACAAATATGTCAATCAGAAGAGAGAGTGTATCTTAGTGAAGAGGATGTGCCCAAAGGCAATCAGGTTAGGGTAGAAGTAGCCCACACTTGCTTCCTCCTTTTAACCTTATTAGCAGAAGAGGCAAGGTCAAAGTATTCCATAGAAATGATCAGTTTTTCATAAGTAAGGACATGGCTTTGGGTCATGGAACAAGCAGAATCTAAGAATTTCCTTTGATTATTAATCAGAGCCTTTGACAAATACCTTAGGCAATGGTGAGCTGGTGGCTCACATTTGTAATCCTAGCTACTCAGGATGATATCTGAGGATTGCAGTTCAAAGCTAGCTGGGGCAGGAAAGTATGTGAGACTCTTATCTCCAATTATACACCAGAAAACTGTAAGTGGTGCTGTTGCTGTGGCTCAACGTGTAGAGCACTAGCTTTGAACTGAAGAGTTCAGGGATAGTGTCCTGGCTAGAGGTCATGTCTCATCACTGAAAAAAAAAATCAGTATATACTACGCAATTTATTTACTTATGAGTTTGTAAGCTAAATCTAGTTTCCACATATAAAGAAAAACATGTATCTTTTGTCTCTCTGAACCTGAGTTACTTCACTTAACATGTTTTTTTCAAGTCTTTTCATTTATTTATAAATGATACAATGTTATTCTTTTTAATGGATGAGTAAAATTTCATTGTGTATAAATACCATATTTTCTTGATTCATTGTCCATTGAATGGCATCTGCTTCCATATCTTAGCTATAGTGAATAGTGCTGCAATGAACATGTTTGTGCTGGTGGATTTACTATATCCTGACTGGTAACCTTTTGAGTAAATTCTCAGAAGTGGAGTTGCCAGATCATAGAATAATTTTATGTTTAGGTATTTGAAGAATCTCCATTCAGCTTTCCTCAGTGGTTGAACAAATTTACATTCCCACCAACCAAGTGTGATAGGGTTTCCTTATCCTCACCAGCATCTGTCAATGTTCGTTTTTTGATAGTGGTCATTCTAACTAGGTTAGGTGGAATTTCAGTATTGTTTTGATTTGCATTTCCTTTGTGGTCAGAGATGTTGAATATTTCTTCATGTATGTAGCAGACATTTTTTAGCTCTTCTTCAGAAAAGACTCTCTTTAGCTCATTAGCCCAATCAGTCATTAAGTGGGTTGTTGGTTTTTTGAGGGTTTAATTTTTAAGCTTGTTGTATATTCTGGATATGAGGCCATTATCTGATGTATAGCTGTCAAAAATCTCCTATTCTGTAAGCTGCTTTTTCTTGGTGGCTATGTCCTTTGTCACACAGAAAATTTTCAATGCATTTCCTTTACAAATATATTAGATGGTATGCAACTGTAGACACATGTATTAATTGAAAAACATCAGATTTAAGGAGGTCCCAAATAGTATAACTAGCTAGAAAGCCAAAACCAAAATCAGAAAAATAAAACACCAAGAAGCAGGTACTCCAAGGACTTGGGGTAGAGTTGAGGGGAAAGAGATACACGCATGAAGAGAAGAGAGGAAGAATGCAGACAAGAATCCAATGTATATCCTACAAAATTAAGAAGAGTGAGGACTGGGAAGGAAATCACTGATTGTTTAGGGAGGAAGACTGGAAGCTGATATCAGAACCTGTTCTTTACATTTTATCAGTGTCTACCATCTATCTATTGAATTGAGAAATACAGCTGGACATATAGCTCAGTGGTAGAGCATTATTCTAGCCTTTGGGTTTGACCCCAGCACATATGAAAAACATATTGGGATAATTCTCACTGTCATGTATAGTCCATAACTCTTACCTTTTCTTTCTTTCTTTTTGTGGTAGGTCATGGTTCTCAAAGTCTGGGTCTGGGCGCTGTCCCTAAACTCTTCAGCTCAAGGCTAGCTTTCTACCACCTGAGGCATAGCACCTCTTCTGGTTTTCTGGTGGTTAAATGGAGATAAGAGTCTCACATACTTTCATACCCAGGCTGGCTTTGAACCATGGTCCTCAGATCTCAGCCTCCTGAGTAGCTAGGATTACAAGCATGAGCCATCAGCATCCAGCCAAGTCTTATTATTTCTTAATCTGCCATTGTCTCAAATCAAAGACTCTATATATTGCCATGTACAGATAGCTTGGTGACCTCTACCTATTTTAAACAAAATTAAAAATTAATGGTGCCAAAGAAGAAGCACATTCAAAACTTTCCTCTCAGGGTGACTGCATTCATAAATATTTTTTAATGATAGAAAATTTATAAACATGGCTGTGGAGACATGGCTCAGTTGGTAGAGCATTAGACAACATGCAAAAGTGTCAGGTACTGAGTTTGAGCCCCAATCTTGGACCCCCCCAAAAAATCATAAGCTTAAATACCTAAAAGAACTGACTACTTTTACTTGCTCAACTCTCTAAGTTCAATATATATAGGAAGCAATGTTTTCTGTCTAACCTAATAGTACTCAGAAAATTTTTAGTGAATCACCAAGTTGTCATATGAAAGTAATGTCCCTTATTGTCATGATGGAAATTGTTAACCTGCATTCAGGCAATGGCTAAAATTATTAGGTAATCACTAGATGTACTAGGCTCACAGGAAAGACAACCGTCTTGCTAGTGAAGAGTTTCCTTATTGAAAAGTGACATATTTGCATTACATGTTTAATATACTCTCTGTCAAAGTGCTCATTTTGCATTTAATGGTACGTTATCTTGGAACTGGGAATCTAGCACCATCTGCAGGAAAGGTCTTCACCAACCAGTAGAAATAATTTTAGTTAAAATGGAAGATGCAAACTATTTTTGTTGTCACAAAACAAAGAGAGGAGAGGAGAGGAGAAGGAGGAGGAGGAGGAGGAGGAGGAGGGGGAGGGGGAGGGGAGGGGGAGGGGGAGGGGGAGGGGGAGGGGGAGGAGGAGGAGGAGGAGGAGGAGGAGGAGGAGGAGGAGGAGGAGGAGGAGGAGGAGGAGGAGGAGGAGGAGGATCAAAGGACAATGTAATTTGACCTTGCTTTTTAAAAATTCTCCCAAACTATTTGCGGTGGTCATTTAACAAGACATGCTTTCAAATATAGTCTATGCAATGTGGATGTGGTAAGATGCTAGTCAACCATGAAATTTCTTTGGTGTCTTTATTAAATGGGGATTAATATCTCCTATCAAAACTTCAGTGAAGTCCATTTGACTCATATCAGTATACTTAGTTTGCTTTCCACTAATTAACCTAACTTAATTTCTTCCCTCTAATTAATCATTGCACAATTGACCTACTTCCTATCGAGAAGGTATTAGTTTTTGTCTTCACAGTACTCTTTCTTTCACCCCCACCCCCCAAAATGCTACTGATCACATTCAGGGCCAGGCAAAGTGTTTTGTTTGGGTTTTTTGTTTGTTTTTTGTTTTTAACTAAGTTTTTTTTTTTTTTTTTTTTTTTTTTTTTTGCCAGTCCTAGGGCTTAGGGCTTGGACTCAGGGCCTAAGCACTGTTCCTGGCTTCCTTTTGCTCAAGGATAGCACTCTGCCACTTGAGCCACAGCGCCACTTCTGGCCTTTTTAATATATGTAGTGCTGAGGAATCGAACCCAGGGCTTCATGTATACAAGGCAAGCACTCTTGCCACTAGGCCATATTCCCAGCCCCAGGTAAAGTGTTGTGGGTTTTTTTTTTTGCTGTTATTCTTTGTTTGTTTGTTTTTTAGTGGCTAAGGCAGCTACCTCACTGCCTTCATTCTCATTCCCAGGTCTTCCAACAGCTCCACAAGCCTCTAATTCTATGTTCTGATTCTGCATTGAGCACTGGTGTGCCTTGGAGACATCTAGTGGTGTATATTATGTTGACTGAACCCTGGTGATACAGTCACCAGACTGAGAAAATATTATGTTTATTAAATATTACAGAGGGCTGGAGTATCAGATACATATACCATATGAAAACAGCAGAGTACATTTCAAAGTCAAATTCAGGATACCTGGATTTCTTTCTTGATGTTCTCCAACAAGAAAAATATTAATCTATATTTTGTAGTTTCTTTGTTCTTTACAGGATCTTTAAAATGATCCTCAAAATAAACACCAGGAGTTTCTTTCAACTTTGAAGAAAATTTGAGTTCATAAGGTACAGGTTTATAATTCATATACTTGATGTTCACTCAACGATGTTTTATCTGTAATATGACAAGGGAAATCAAGGGTCAGCAGACAACAAGAAATCCTTTCACCTTCACTCATTATCTCCCTCCGTCCCTCTGACATGATACATAAAGTTCTTTTGACACTACATTTAGTACTGTTTTCATATCATATGGATCTGATCTGGAACATATTTAAAGGTCAAAGAAACTGGGGTGGCATGGAGCATGCACACAATGTGATACCATGTCTGCAAAGCATTAGTTCAAGAAACATTCCTGCCCAGTAACACCAGTTATTTCCAAATCCTTTTTACAAAGACAATCACAATTCACCATGCGATTTTCTCAAGTCTCATTCCCTATCTCTTCCCTCCTCCACCCCTCTCTACTCTTCTATTTAATATAGTAACATAGGAGGAGGAGGAGGAGGAGGAGGAGGAGTAACAAACACTCACCTAGTGTTTACTATGAACCAGGCACAGTTCTAGTTAGTTCATATTCAGTGCTGCCCCATATTGCAGATAAGGAAACTAAGGTTCAACAAGTAGCAAGGCCAAAGGTACAGGCTGTAATACTTCTCAAAGCTTTTACTACCTACCCTCTTGATCAGTTTCCTTTTGTTTTTGGTCTATTGATACTGGCTCGTTAATTCTCTATGTCTTTGCCAGCTAATGTTTGTGTCTAGCCAGCTAATCACTACCCTCTGTTTCTTTTGTTGTTGTTTCACTACTAACTCAAGGTGCTGGAAGAAAAGCCATAGGCTGATTATCCAGACTGAATTCTCTTTGGGGAAGTGAGGAGAGACAGAGGGAGCCATGTAGGGAAGGCTTTATGAATACTCATGAATTAAGTTTTGTTTTTATTTTTTATTTGTCCTTCTAAGAATTTTTCTTAACCCTGTGTTTAAAGCCAAGGAACTATTAAGACCAAACAGAAATAATGAGACCAGTTAGCAAAAACGAATTAACAATGGAGAACCGAAGGTGAAACTTTCAGCAGGCAGGTTATAGTACAGCAGGCCATGCTGCCCTCTCTCTAGATTTTCTTTGCTTTTCTTCCCCATACTGCTTTTTTCCCTTGCTTGATTCCCGGGGCAGCCTCAGAAGCCATACTAATGGAGAATGAAGATGATCTGTATTCATCACAAAAGGAAGGATTCGGCTAGTAAATAAATAGAGAAGAAAAAAAAAACCCAAACAGAATATCAACTAGCCATTGGTAGCTCACTTCTGTAATCCTAGCTACTCATGAGGCTGAGATTTGAGGATCATGGTTTGAAGCTAGCCTAGGCAGGAAAGTCCATGAGACTCTTAACCTCCAATTAACCACCAGAAAGCCAGAAGTGGCACTGCAGCTCAAAGTGATAGAGTGCTAGCTAGCCTTGAGTGGAAAATTCTCAGGGACAACAACCAGGCCCTACGTTCAACCCCCACAACTATTAAAAAAAAGTCTCTAAGACTTCATCTTCAATCTCCAATTAACTAGCAAAACACTGGAATAGAGGCCTGGCTCAAGTTGTAGTGCACCAGCTATGCGCAAGAAAGTCTAATAAGTGTGTGAGGCCCTAAGTTAAAGCCCAGATACTACTATAAAACAAAAAAGACAACAATAGAATATAGAGAAACCTAGTTTTGTACTGTCAAAGTGTTGTTAAAAAGCTTTTGAGAGCAATGGGTCTTTAGATGTCACAGAAAACTCAACTAAAACTAAATGGTATTTATTTAGGCTGTCAGAGAAAATAATGAGGATAAATAAACCAAACATTAGTGGCACAAGACTCACTGAAAAAGTTATAGCCTCCCCCCTAAATCCATGAATTAATGGTTCATTAATGAGACTACTTTTGGTTAATTAGTTATAGTTCTAGGGATCAAATAATTACTCTACCAAATGAGCCACATCCCAAACTCTATTTTGCATTTGGCAGAAGCATGAATTAGTGATGTTTCATGCTCACATCATAGAGCTATTTTAGCTCAGTGTTGAAGGTGATAGTTGTGTTTCCATACTGAAATTGTTTACATGAACATTAAACTTTTGTCTAATAAGATAGATCTAAGGGTTGGGGTAGTGGCTCAGGGATAGGAACCAACATTGGCCTTGCGTATGTAGGGACCCGTGTTTATCCCCAGCACTGGGAAGTAAAAAGATGTCTCAGATAACATCAAAAAGGTATTATTTTTTGCATTATAGGCAAATTTTGAATACTTGTGCATTTTCTGTTTTGGAATGAAAACATTAACAACTGTTAGTGACTTACTAGAAAAGATATTCACATGTTTGTCTCTATTATTTATTTTCTCCTTCAAATTTAAAGTTACCTGTATTTTCTTTTCACAGTTGACGCCAGAATATCCAGTGCGGCAAGAACACACATTGGGGAATGCACATCGGCCTCCATAAAGACACTTCAGATCACAAACTGCTGCAATGGGAAAGTTTAATGATGATCATTTTTTAAAAATTGAATTCTTAGATCTTATTCCAGTGGCCTAAAGCTAGCTGGTGAGTGTACCACAATGGTAGCTATAAGAAGCTATTGTGTGGGCTGGGAATATGGCCTAGTGGCAAGAGTGCTTGCCTCAAATACATGAAGCCCTGGGTTTGATTCCTCAGCACCACATATATATAGAAAAGGCCAGAGGTGGCTCAAGTGGTAGAGTGCTAGCCTTGAGCGAAAAGAAGCCAGGGACAGTGCTCAGGCCCTGAGTCCAAGCCCCAGGACTGGACAAAAAAAAAAAAAAAGCTATTGTGTTACTCAATATACCCTTGTATCAAGACATCACCTATGAATAGGTACAATTTTTCTCTTAAGATATGTGAAATAAATGGACAGTGACCAAAAGAGAAAAAAAGAATTGTGAATCACATTAATTTCTTTAGCAGTTGCAACATAGTAGAGAAGAAACAAGTGGGAACAATCTGTTAATTATCATGTATGAGTGGGTCCAATCTATGTATTTTCATTATTCAGAATACATACACACGCACACACACATGCACAAACACACCTGCACACCCACCACATAAAACAAAACACCTCAAACTCAAACAACAGTTTTATACTTACATAAACATGATTAAAGGTAAACAAAATTTCTTTGGCTGTGCTTTAAAGTATTTGAAATATATCATTCTTTGAGAAGAACTTAAGTTAATAAGAGAAGAGAGTATTCAGAATTTTTTTTCAACCACTTAGAGTTGAAAACTGGAAAACAAAAGGGTAAGTCTAAGATAACATCAGAAAGGTATTATTTTTGGCATTATAGGCAAATTTTGAATCCTTGTGCATTTTCTATTTTGGAATTAAAACATTAACATCTGTTAGTGGCTGACTAGAAGAAATATCCACATGTTGGTATCTATTATTTATTTTCTCCTTAAAATTTAAAGTACCTGTACTTTCTTTTCACATTTGACTCCAGAATATCCAGAATGGCAAACTTTAGAGACACAAGGCAGGTGTAGTAATGCCTGCCTACAATCCTATCATTTAGGAGGCTAAAGCAAGAGGATCTCCAGTTCTGAGCCAGCGTGGGTGACAAGGTAAGAACCTATCACATAAAATAAAACTGCAAGAGCTTAAGCCTGAATGGTTCATGCTTGTAATCCTAGCTGCTTGGAAGACTGAGAACAGTAAGACCGCAGTTTAACGCCAGCCTGGGCAGAAAAGTTCTGAAGGCTCAACACAACTCATGTTTGGGCACAGTAGCATAGAGGTTGAGGAAAGGAGGATAAAGGTTTGAAGCAGTTCAGCGAGAGGGAAACTGAGCTGTTATTCTTGTCTCTCATTGTGGTAAGTATTAGAAGCTCAAAGTAGAAATATCCTGGCCCAGGCACATATTTGAGCAGGAAGTAAGACTTTATCCTTAAAACAACCAGGGAAAAGGAGAGGTGGAGATGTGACTGAGTGACAGACAGAAAGCTTAGCAAGAATGAGTTCCTGAATTCAAACCTCCCAGTGCCACTAAAATTATATAAGACATAATTTAGTATTGGTGGTGGTACCAAAAAAATCAGATATTTTTTCATGCTATCAATAAACCATTCAATGTTAACAATTGTCAGGAACTTCTTAAACACATTCACACTTGTCTGTATTAGAAATTCCTTCTCTGGAATCTTTGCCAAGACATTTTTTTTATTTTCTTGTTAGTTTATTCTTTTGAAATAGCAGCTTCCTCTGTGATGCTCAGGCTGCACTAAAACTCACAACTTCTTTTTTTTTTTTTTTCCCGCCTTCTGACCATTAGGATTACAGGCGTGCTCAACCAGTTACCCTCCCAAGAGAATTCAAAAAATACCTACATCTACTCCAATATCTAAATATCTAGCTGATAGATTGTAAATTGTAAATAACTAAAGCATACAATGTAAAGGAAAAGTCAAATGATATGTATGTTATTTGTATTTTAGAGTTTAATACTATATTGCTCACTTTAAATTGGTTTATTAGGATGATAGTACACATTTTTAGGTAACATTGAGGATTTTTTTCCATCTAAATGATACAAATACAGTGTCTTCTGTTTAGAAGTGGCATGTTCAAGGATAATACTTATTTGATATAAGTGCAACAACAAAGGGCTATGTTTGTAGGAAGGCTACTGCATATAGCTGGGCAGAACTATAATGTAGGTGTGCACCAGAGCTAAGGCAGATTCATCCACTTTGTAATCATGATTTGAATAACTATTACAACAAGATTCCAGAAGATGGCATCAACACATTCATACAGATGATGGTTATATACAGATGGATTGGCAGCAGGCAGTAAGCATGTTGAGGAAGGGAGCCTCTCTCTATCTCCCTCCCTCCCTCCCTCCCTCCCTCCCTCCTTCCCTCCCTCCCTCCCTCCCTCCCTTCCTCCTTCCCTCCCTCCCTCCCTCCCTCCCTCCCTCCCTTCCTCCTTCCCTCCCTCCCTCCCTCCCTCCCTTTGTGTGGCTCTCTCTCTGTGTCTCTCTGTCTCTGTCTCTGTCTCTAACTCTCTCCCTCTCCCTCTCCCTCTCTCTCTCCCGCTCCTTTCCATCTCTCATACTGGGGCTTGAAGTTATAGCCTAGCAACTGTACCTGAGCTTTTTTGCTCCAGGCTATCACTCTACAACTTGAACCACACCTCCACTTCAGGCTTTTCAATGGTTAATTGGAGATAAGAGTCTTATGAACTTCCTGCCCAGGTTGGCTTTGAACTGTATTACTCAGATCTCAGCTTCCTAAGAAGTTAGGATTACAAGTATGAACCATTGGTGCCAGGCTTTTGATGAGGGATTTTTTTTTTTTTATTGTATAAAAGTGCTAGAGAACACAGAGCACAGTGTCAATCTTCAGGCTGTGCTCAGAGCTCAATCTATTTGTCTCCATATGTGGCTCAGGCTGGCTGGAACTCACAATGTGAACCAGATTGCCTCAAACTCAAGATCATCATGCCTCAGACTCCCAAGGACTGAGATTACAAGTGTATATCACCTGGCCCTGCTTCTTTTAGCATCTTTTCATTCTTATGACCCACATAGATCTCTCTCTCTCTCTCTCTCTCTCTCTCTCTCTCTCTCTCTCATAGCCCAAGTTGAGGCCAATAGTACTTTAATTGTAGTATTTAACTTAAAATCAAAATTATTCATTTTTGAGCACAAATTTTTATGTATGCACTATCACTTCATACTTTAATATATTTTTCAAGGATAATAAGTATATATACAATTTGTAATAGCAATTATAACAAAATAGTGTCAAATGTCATGAAAATTATATGCAACATTTTTGATGCATGAAGGCAACTATATGCTTCAAAAGAGATTGAAAAAGAAGGTTCAAACTTCTAGTTCAAAGACACAATCATATCACAGCTATTGATTCAATTTATCAAACACTTGCCACCAGTGTGAAATTATATAATGAGTGTTTATTCTATAATATTTTGAGGATTTACAATATTCTCTACTAGGTTAATCTTTCTTAATTTTTCAACATATTATTTCAGGTTTTTGTATATTTCCATATTCCATGTTGATTATTCTTTATATCCTGAGATTTACCTATTAAAAAAAAACTCATATCTAAGTGTAAATGAAAAAAATACAAGTGAAAAGTAATGGAAATTAACTTTGGATGGTGGTATTTAGAATAACTTTTTCAATATTTCATAAGATGTATATTGTAACATGAACTATGTAAACTTCTGCATATTAAAATACTCTGCCCTCTCTGAGGAAATGTTGGCAACCCAACTATCATATTTTGAATTTATAAAAATCTTAACACATTATATATCTTCTCTTCTACTTGTTTTCTTGTTTTCTTTATTTCGCACAGTAAAAGAGACTTTTATTCTTGGCCAGGAAGAGAATTGAGAGCTAGTCACAAATTAACTGCTCTGTTTCTTATGTTAAATAAATATAAAAATGACTATGATTTAGTTTTATTTCTAAAACCATTACTGATAAAGAATTTCCAAAACCATTTGCTGAAAAAGATAAGCATGCCTGAACTCTTTCCACTACAGATTACCCCTTAAGCCATAATAATTGCAACAGTTTGGCTTCAGAATATGGTATACAATAACTCTGGCAGCTTACGTATTTGACACTGCCCTCCTTCCCACGTGGGAGGGCAGTAGCACACCCCAGGAGCAACGCAGACACCTCCATTTTTACATTTCTGAAAGCAGGTAGCTGTAAATCAAATGCAAACACTTTAGAGTTTTAAGTGACCAGTCAAACCACAAAAATACACAGAAGAGGAAAATGACATACAGCTAAAAGTCAAGGATGAAAAGACCTTTTTTTTCTTAACATTTTAGCAAGAACATTTTCCAAGGGGACTACATATTCTGGAAAAGATTTTAGTGGATACACCATGCTCCCTGTGAGTCATGATTTAACATTCCTTCTGTTGTTAAGATGTTTACATTCCTTCTCATTTTTTACTTTGATCAGGACGGCATGATAGCTGATAATTTTATGTGATAATTTTCTATCGATGAAACATTGGAATGAAGAGAGCCACCATCATCTCAGAAACTAAACAGTAAAAGGCAATGGAACCCCACTTTGGAACTCATGGAAGTGGAATCCAAGAATCAGTGATAATATTCCTACTTTCTTCACTCCTCTACTTCTGATTAGGAAATCAGAAATTACGGATTGTTAATTATTCTGCAAACATAATTGAAAATGTATATTTTCTTTTCTTTCTTTTTTTTCTGTCCTCCCTCTCTCCCTCCCTCCTCCTCCCGTCTTCCCTCCCCAACTCCTTCCCTCCCTTCTTTCTTTCCTTCCCTCCCTTCCTTCCTTTCATTCTTTCTTTTTCCTTTCTTTTGGAACTGGGATTAGACTTCAAGCCACTGCTTTCCCTTCACTTTTTAGGTCAAGGCTAGCACTCTACCACTGAGGCCATGAATCTGCTTCCCATATTTTCCTCTCTTGCTAGTTAGAGCTAAGAAGTTCACATCCTTTTCTTCCAGGGCTGTTTTGGAACTAGGATTCTCCGATCTCAGCTTCCTGGGTAGCTTGGGTTAGACTTGAGCCACCAGTATTGTTTGTTTGCTTTTGTTTTTACTGTTAGTCTGGGAAAATGGGATAAGAGGACTTTGCCTTTTATTCTCTTTCAAAAAAGATATAGTCTAAAGCAGGAATAAGTAAGCAATAAACATAGGCAGAAGAAACAGGGAACGAGGTAGGTATTAGTATTGTAAGAGTATTCTTGACTCTTCTTACGTGTGCTGCATTGTTTCCCACTCCAACCAGAAGGGCAAGAGCAAATGTTTGGTCCCACACATCTGCCTCCATTCATGCACATAGGATCACAGATACCTTAAGGTGAAAGCATGAAATGTCAGCACTAACACAGCAGTCATTTTATGTTCGCTTTTCTTATTGTTTGCAAGTATATTCCATGTTAGCTTACTTTTCTGGCATCTCTTTCCCATGTATCCTTTACGACAGACACACACGTTGTTTCTCAGGCAGTGGCCACCATTCTTGCAGCTAGGGTGACAGATGGCTGGAAGGACACAAGGCCCCAGTGCAGGACCAGGACATATTCAATTATTACATATTGCATTGCACACTTGTTATCTATGGAGCCATAAGTCAGAAGAATGTGCTATTAAAATAAAAGATTATGGCTGCAAGTTATTAAACTGCCCTTTATAAATAATAAAATATAATACTGAAAGCCATAATCTGCAAGTAGGTTAGCACTACTCAAAATGCATGGCGAAATATTCATAACAAATAGTCTTCTCTAGTATTATACCACATATATTATGAACTTCAATTTAGGTTTCTCCACACTGCCAAAATAAAGTGGGGAATGATCTGGACAAAACTAAAGGGAAAAGGGAAAAGTAATTTGTTGTTCTTAGGGAAATTAGAACAACTTCATCAATTTGTCACATGATATAACAAAAGTGTTAGAAAATACTTCAAAAGAACTTTCAATAGCTAGTAAGGTTATGAGGCAGAGTTTTTATAAGAATTGCTCCTGGGAATGCTGGGTAAGAATCCTAGTAACTATCAATTATTTGCTGGGAATATTCCCTCCAGATTTAGAAGATACCTTATTTGTGTGTGTGTGTGTGTGTGTGTGTGTGTGTGTGTGTGTGTGTGTGTGATAGAGGAGCTTGAACTCAGAGCCTTGGCTGTTTTGCTCAAGGCTTGCAATCTACCACTTGAGTCACAGCGCCATTTCTAGCTTCATGCTAGCCAATTGAAACAAGAGTCTCATGGGCTTTCTTGCCTAGGCTTCCTTTAAAACAAGCATGAAACAACCATTGTCCCCATTATTTATAATTTAAAAAATTGCTTATCTTAATTACATAGGAGAAAAATTTCATATTCCTCATTTTTAATGACTTATTATTTCTTCTTCTGGTTTTTGTTTATTTTTAAAAATTGTCCTCCCATTTCAAAACAGCTTCTCCCTACTGTAGCCTAGAACTTCAAATTATCATCTTTCAGCATCTCAAGTTTAAAGTAAGAGCTGGGATTACTGGCATAGGCCACTAATGGACAGCTACAAGTCAGTGTATTTCCTTATGTTGCTTGGTTTTGTTTTATTTCTTTATTACATGGTGACAAACCTTTCAGAAATTTAAATTTTTAATAGAATATAATTAAATATATCTTAGTTTCTATTTCAAGTTAACTGGTTTTGGTAATGGGCATGTGACAGACTGTCAGTTTGGATTAGGTCCATCTGTAATAGTTGAATTCCTTATTTTCAAACCTTGCAAAGGAAACTGGTTTCAAATGGATTTATAAATGAAAATGATGCACTTCAAGTACAAAAACTATAATTGGATCCTTTTAGTGAGTACTTCCCAGCTTTAGGTTAAAAACTTTTCTGATTATCAAGTCTACTTTATCTGAAAAAAATTTGGGTACTTATCAAGAAGCATTTATCCAATAAACTTTTTAAGCATTGAAAACTGATGCACTAATCAGAGTTTCATATTTATTTATTTATTTATTTATTTATTCATTCATTCATTCATTCATTCATTCACTTACGCCAGTCCTGGGCCTCGAACTCAGAGCGGGAGCACAGTCCCTGGCTTCTTTTTGCTCAAAGCTAGTACTCTGCCACTTGAGCCACAGTGCCACTTCTGGACTTTCCTATGTATGTGGTACTGAGGAATCGAACCCAGGACTTCATGTATATGAGGCAAGCACTCTTTCCAAGAGACCATATTCCCAGCCGGAGTTTCATTTTTAAATGAAGTTAGGTTGCATGACTGATTTTTGTAGCAAATTATTTCCTTTTTCCTTTTTCACTCATTCCACTTGCTATGTGCCTTTGCCTGTAGCCTTCCCTAAGATCAGAGGGGGCTTATCTTCTCATCAAGTTGTTAACTGAGTTCTGTCATGTCACTGCAGTGGCCAGTAGGCAAATACGATGTGAGCAGAAGTTTCAAATGTGTGGTATACTTATTCTTGGATTCTCTCTCTTTCTCCTATTTGTTTGATAATAGCATGTACCAGGTCAATTCTAGTTTGTGGAGTCAGGGTAAAAAGTCTACAGTCCATTCCAGCCAAACTGTAGGATCTATGCATAGGGGGAAAATACATGATTATGGCACACTAGTGAAAAATTGGGGATTGTTTGTTACACAGAAAATGTCTACTATTAAAACAGCTAGACCCCCTTGATTATAAGCGGCAGTGTACCTCATATTTTATTAATGAAATGTGCTTTATCCTTTAAACAATGTAAAACTATTTCTGTTCATTAGGAAATACAAGTATTCTTTTTTTTTTTTTTTTTTTTGGCCAGTCTTAGGGCTTGGACTCAGGGCCTGAGCACTGTCCCTAAGGCTTCTCTTTGCTCAAGGCTAGCACTCTGCCAACTTGAGCCACAGCGCCACTTCTGGCCTTTTTTATATATGTGGTGCTGAGGAATAGAACCTAGGGCTTCATATATATGAGGCAAGCACTCTTGCCAATAGGCCATATTCCCAGACCACAAGTATTCATTCTACCTCAAAAACAAACATAGGGAATATTTATAATTAGAAACCTAAAATAAAAAAGTAAAACTCAAATTGCTTTAAGTAAATAAGTAATTTGCTATAATTAGTAATTATTCCTGAAAACACGAGTGCAGGGATAAATACTACATTTACTCAAAATACCCTTAAAATTAAAACAATATATGAATGAAATAAAATTTGGATTTATCCATTTACTCATAATTACATAGTAGAAAGGGAGTTTTAGGATAAGATTGACAACTCTACAAACCTCAAAGGCTGTCCTAACAAACCCCAAGTGAGCTCATTAATTGGGAATATGAGGAGATAGAGAAAGAGCCCCAAGTTATGAATAACTGTTGAGAATATTAGGAAAATCCTGTGAAAATAGTACCTGAACGAATTGCTGTGTTACACAGCTGCTTGTTTGACATCCATATAAAGCCAAAGAATAAAGAGTATTATGTTTGTGATATTTCTAAATAATTATTGACTATGTCATGTTTCCCTCTACATTGTGTGTGTGACAGATATTTGACAAGAAGCACTTTTTAAAGATGTCTTACACCTATTGTAATTATCATGACACACTCAAGCTTTTTAATTTTTTACTTTCTCCACTCAATACTATATGTAGTATGAGTCTAGAAATGTTAAACTTAAGGGTTTTTTTCCCCCTAAGTTTACAGGGATAACACACGGTATTAAATAGGTAGGTTCTTATCTATATAGGTTTGATAACAGAAACTACTGAATTATTCTCTAAATTAAAAAAAACTATAACTATAAATGATAAATTTAGTTACAATTCATTATTTTCTAAGATTTGTCTTAACTTTGTGTTTTTACTTCTTTCCATTTCTCAAACTTGCTCCTCAGAGGAAATCTGAATTAGGGGAACTCATTCCCTGTCCCCCAAATCCTGTTTGAGTGATATTCTTTTTTCTTAGCTTCCATCTTATCCTAGTCAACTTCAAAACAACAAAAACCTAAATATATGTTCAAGGACTTCACAGAATAAAAAAGTACTATTTTTAGGATTTAAATTGTAAGAGTATTCTAATATGTTCTTTACTAAAATCCATTATACTCATAACTACAAAAAAGAAGATGCAGAAAATACATTTTAAATAATTCATTGACATAAACTTCCACATATATGTTCACTTTGAGACATTCCTATTCCAATAAAAATCGGTAACATTAAGTATATGGGAAAAGGCATTAAAATGATGGGCCGTAATGGGCTAAGAAAGAAGAAAGAAAATCATGAACCTTTATCTTTCTCATCATTCTTAATAGTGATGTGTCTCATAGTGATAGATGTCTCTTCATAAATGTTTAATGAAACTAAAAGTCATGAGATATCTTGGTATAAGAATATATAGTATGTTGGCCATAAATCAAACTTTTTTTTCAGGGAAGGCAACAAATAAGACAATGTTTCATCATAAACTCAAGATAATGTTGACTATTTCTTTCATACCTTTCTTCTACAAAACAGCAAAACTAAGCGTCAAGACTATAACATACGGTGACGAAATACAACCATTTAGCATGACAACTCTAATGCATTCATGTGAACCTGGCGTGGGCGAGTAGCCACATGTAAGAAGCAGGCAAGGCGTAAATAGAATTTTTCCCTTCAGAAGTACACCTGTTGATAGCTAAATAATCTTCTTTTTCTTAATAAAGAAGGAGTAATTACCATTCTGACACTGGGCTCCAAAGAATCCATTTGGGCAGAGACAAGTGTTTGGCTTGTAACAGGAACCACCATTGAGGCAAATGGGCTCACACAAAGCTAATGAACAGCAGTAGGAAAACAAATGCATTACTATTTTAAAAATGAAAGCTGCATAAAAGTACAAATTGGAACATAATAAAATATTTTATTTTTACTGCAAGTGAGTCCCACGATCCATTATTAACTAGACCTTACTAAATAGAGGGGAATAAAATAAGTCCATAATTGCTTTGGGAGAATGTTCACTAAGCTTACTAATATTATTAAGCTATAAATGTAAAGTATGTGATTAGAATACAAAATGTCCTCAGAGAACTGAAACAAAAGGGATTAGAAGAGAAGATAGATTCACTTCAGCCATTCTAACGGGATGAGGATGATTTGCAATCTGTCCAATTCCATGTGGCTGTGTGGACCCTTTGTTTCTTTCCCAACAAAAGAGTGGCCTGCACTGAGGCCCTAGCATGGTTAAGAACATCCTTTGGTTTTCCTTTGCTTTGGAAGATATTCTCCAAGCTATTTTTCAACCTATATTTTGCCCATCCACCATGTCTATGTCAAACTTAACTTGCCAAGATTAACTTATGACTTCTGTTTCAAAACAACTATGGTTTCCTTATATTCCTTGTACATTTTGTCTCAGCCTTTTTAGAAATATCCCTGCCTCCTTCACTCATGACATGCCTTTTCCAATAAAAGCAAAATTCAAGTAGATGTCTTGTGTCCTTTACTTCACATATAATTGCCAAGCTATAAATGCTGAATTAATTTTTTTTATCATGTTTAGTTAGGCTAAACCCAAATACTCACAAACATTGTTGCTAGAGAAACTGGTCTGATACTTTGATAAATGAATGGAATGACATGATATGTGTGAGTCAGAATTGCTTAGAGAAATTTTAATGAGATAGAACATCTGTGTTGTGATTAAACAGAAATAAAAACTCAAACCTAGAAAATAAAACATGGATAGACGTTCTATGTTTATGCCAAGTAAGTGGATGAGGGAAACAAAAAAAATCTAGTTTGGGGGGGCTGGGAATGTGGCTTATGATAGAGTGCTTGCCTGGCATGCATGAAGCCCTGGGTTGGATTCCTCAGCACCACACAAACAGAAAAAGCCAGAAGTGGTGATGTGGCTCAAGTGGCAGAGTGTTAGCCTTGAGCAAAAAGAAGCCAAGGACAGTGCTCAGGTTCTTCTGAGTCCAAGCCCCAGGACTGGCAGGAAAAAAACATCTAGTTTGGTTAGATAGGATAGCAATATAATAATGTCATAAGATGCTATGAATTGTCCAATAAAAAATAAGGAGGAAAGATGAGCATTTAGAAAATATGTCTGCTAGATCATTCTCATAACTGTCTTGCTATACCAGTCAATGTGTGTGTGTGTGTGTGTGTGTGTGTGTGTGTGTGTGTGTGTTGTAAGTCTTTAAGACATTGGAACATTTTATATTTCTTTTAATTCCCATGTCATTGAAAATAGTTGTGATTTACCTGTATTGCAGGTGGGTCCATGCCAGCCTGGCTTGCACTGGCAAACATCTGGTGCAAGACATTCACCTGAGTTCTCACAGTGCCTGTTACAAACCTCTGAAGTTACCGAATAAGAGAAGAGAAAGACAAATTAAGAGACAGACCTATTGTTGTCCATTACCCAACTAGCTCACACACATCTGCTAATAAACAGGCCAGAAGGAAAAATTAAGCATAATATAGAATTTGGCTTTAGATGCACTTCAAGACCATTTTGCTGACTAGAGTTGACTATTTGTGTAAACAGACATAATAAATGAAACTTGAAAAAGGGGGAGGAGAGAGGGGAGGAATGGGACTGTGTTGGAATTGGTGAATTTGTTCAAACTAAACTGAGAACATGTATAAATCCTCATCATAAATATGCTAACTGAAAAACCAAAAACACCACATTTAAAAAATAGTAAAGACAAAAGAAAAATTTATATGCAAATTAACATATTTGTCTTCCTTCTAGTTCATTGTTTTGGTTTTTTGCCAGTCCTGGGGCTTGAACTCAGGGCCTGAGCACTATCCCTGGCTTCTTTTAAATGCTCAAGGCTAGCACTCTGTCACTTGAGCCACAGCTCCCACTTCCAGCTTTTTCTATATATGTGGTGCTGAGGAATTGAACCCAGGTCTTCATGTATATGAGGTGAGCACTTTACCACTAGGCTGTATTCCCAGCCTTTCCTTCTAGTTCAAAGAAAGGATCATAGGTGGGATTCAGAGTAGAATTACTTCAGAAACTCAAAAAGATTGTTTTTTAGTTACTGAGTTTGAACTCAGGGTCTTGCTTTGCTAGATAGATATTTTACTACTTGAACAATACCCCCAGTCCTTCTCTCCTTTAATTATTTTTCAACTAGGATTATATTTATGCTCAGGCTGCCTTGGACCCTAATCTCCTCATTTCCACTTCCTGTGTGTTTGCGAGGTGCTCACTAACCTACCCAGGTTATATTGATCTAGTTGAGGTCCGACAAGCCCAGGCTAGCCTCAAACCTTAATCACCTAATCTTAGTTTCCCAAGTAGCTAGGATTACAGGCATGAGCCACCATGCCAGAAAAATGCCTTTGCCTTCATCCTGGCCATCTAAAGTTGCTCCCAATGCTATCCAACATCCCGAATCATACATGGGTGTTTTAATTTAGGGTTTGGGCTTATTTCATCAAAGGAACAAGTTCATTATATCCCAACCTCACAGGATCCTTGCTTACTTGTTTCACACCTGGGTCCCACAAAACCATAAGCACAAGTGCAGAGGTTGCCAGACAAGCATGTGCCACCATGTTGACAAGGAGGATTGCAATGTTCTGTGGATATAGATTGCTTTGGTAAGTCAGGTCTTCATAATGATCACATATATATATATATGTATATACATATACATATATATATATATACATGTATATGATCAATGCAATAAAGCTTTCTTAGAGCAATTTGTAGTGGACTCAGTTCTTGTCCTATGCAGTTCCCTTCTGCAGTACTGACTACATAGAAGTACTTTGGAGCACTCACCAGCATTCATCAGCATGTTTTTGTTTACAGAAGAAATCTAGTGAATGCAACACAGAGCGATTCAAGAGGTTGATGAAAAACTGGTAAAAATTGGATAGAAACATATAATTTTATACTTCTCCTGAAAAGTGAAACTTTGGTTGTATTTGCACTACAAACAGAATATATTCTCACACTCTATTAGTGTTGCAAGCTTTTGTAAGCTTACCATAAATTTACATTCATTTGTTAATTTGTAATTAACTTTCTGTGTCACTAAAGCATATGACAAATCTCTCATTTATAATTACATGTGCCATCTACTAGAATACATTTATTTGAAAATGTCTTGCATTACATTTATTTTTAATGTCTTTAAATAGTTGTACCAGAATTCTCAAATCAATATATCACTTCATAAATACAATTCATCTTGATCAATGTCACTCCTTCCATCATTCTCCTGCATCTACCTCAACCTCAGGATCCCCCTCAAAGTACCTAGCTCCATTTTCATACATGTACACTGAGTATCATGAGTGTCTTCGCCTCCTGCCCTTAAGATCCTCACCCATACAGGATATTCATTTTGGCAAAATGTCTAATAATTACTCAAATAATTTATATCATGGTGATCCTCCCCTATAAAGAATGTAGTCCTTCTTAAGAAACATTTTTAAAAACAATGATAAATTTATTTCCTTAAAATATCATCTATCTGTAGGAAAGCTAGTCCATAAATTCTCCACTTAACATTTCAGTTAAAGTAGTGCAACTTATAGGACTAAAGATGGATTTTTTTAAAAAAGTTTTTGTTTATCTTTTTATACGGTACCAAGGAATTGAACCCTGGCCCTCAAGCATGTTAGGCAAGCATTCTAGTACTAAGCCACAGTATTAGCCCAAATGTACTTAAAATTGCTGTTTATTTTTCTCCTTGCACTCATTATTTTGCACTATTGGAAATGAACTATATACCAATTGGGGGGTTGGGAGGGGAAAACTGGATGAAAATGAGGGAGGGGCGACAGTGTTCCAAAGAAATGTACTCCTACCTGATTATGAAACTGTAACCCCTCTGTACATCACCTTGACGATAAAATTCTTAAAAAAAAAACAAAACCTTTCTTTTTGCTCTCTTGTAATTTTTAATTACTTTACATGTATTTCTTTTGAATTATTTTTGTTAAGTCAATTACTAATCATTTTGAAAATAACTTAATGCTAAATCGTAAAACTGATTTTGGAAGATAATTTTTCCAAAGATAAGTTTTTCATTTATTCCCTTAGATCTCTGATTGCTGATATTTAGTATTTTGAAAATACTACAATAAATAATTTTAGTGTTTATTTGGAGTAAAACTATAGAATCATGTGCTAACATTAATAATATATATCAATAGTAAACAGCAAAACTGAATTCTCATCTGCAACTATTTTAAAGAAGGTAAGAAGAGTGACAGAGTGGGTGGGTAGGGGAGGGTTGGGTAAGAATGCCAAAAGGGGTGACACTGATCAAGATGTGTTGTATTCATAAACTGATTTCTAAATGCCAACTCCTTTGTACAACTACTTAATGACAATAAAGAATACAATACAATAACTTTTTTTAAAAACAAAGTAACATCCAATTTTCACTCTGTTATCGATGTTTAGTTTGAATGATCACCTTCAGCGCAGGTTGTTCCTCCATATCCCGGAGGACATTCACACACATGAGGCTTCACACATTTTCCACGATTTTTGCAAGCAGGCTGACATACCGCTGTATAAAATAAAGTCAAGGATTTAGAAATCTCAATGATCAATTACCAATTTATTATGCAAACTAGGCAATGCTGTACCTACCCGTTTGGCAGTTAGAACCAATGTAGCCTGCTTTACATCTGCACATGTTGGGGCCCACACACTCTCTGCTTCTCCCACATGGGTGTCTACAAATAGCTGCATGAATCAAGCAAAAATAGAGGTGGGGATGGTATAGGGTACAGATGTTCCTCATATACAGTTATGATACAATTCAACTTGTCTCAAATTATAATATTTTGAGACTGCATTAGATAACAGCAACTATAGTGATCCATAATTTTGTTTTTCTTATACTTCTTTTATTACTAGAATGGTTGAAGAAATGGCTGGCAGAGTAAGAAGTAAGTATTGGATGTAGAACTCTCTGAGCAGTACCTAGGGTTGGAAGTGGCGGCCAATCATACATGGGAGATAACAATTTTTTTAAAGTCAGTGAAGTTTCAGCACTTAGCAGAATAGTATTTGAAACTTCATTGTATGTTGTCAATTTGTTGGCATCATCGATACAGAAAGTTTCTACAGAGCTTGTGACATACCTACTAAATATATTTAAAATTAACTCGGAAAAACCCTTTTCTTTCAAAATATGATCAAATGGATGGTATAAATGGAAATTAGTAAACAGAAAACCTATCTTCTTAGTTATGTGAACTACCTAGTTTACATTTAAGAAGAATTTTCACACTACCTTTGCAATTGATACCATCTCCATAGTACCCTAAAGGGCAACGTCCACATTTAAAATGGCCATCTCTGGTTGGTACACAGGAAACGCCAAGAAAACAGGATGATTTAGTGCAAGTTGACATTGTGGTTGATCCAGACTTTCCTGCCAAAACTGTTACTGCTTTCGTCCCTGGTGAAGAAGAAGCCAACTGGGCATAGGCTTGGAGAGATGTGTTAATCTTGGAAGGATGTCCTCCCATCTCTGTTTGGATCACACTCTGAAAAACGTCCTTTACATCACCATGGGAGCTGTTTGCATGAATGCTTAAAAGACTGTTATTTGCAGGAGCTTGTAGCTCATCCAGACTCCGATTTGCACTGAGAACCTTGTCCACATATTCATAACCTGACGTTTGATGAGAAACAGCTTTCTTCAAATTATCCATGAGAGCCGTAATTGAGTTTAATGGCAAGTGAGAGTTGTTTGCTGTGATCAAGAGGTTTTTGGTAGTAGTGGGACTGGCAGTAAAGCTTGTACCATTTACCAAATGCTCTGTTTCGAGTGGGTGAAAATTCAAATCTAAACAGCCAAAAGGAAATAGTAAAGTTAGCCAATTATATTTGTTAATGTTGCATTGTAGCACAATATTACTGAGTTATTCATTTTCCATTTAGGGTCCTCAATAGGTATAACACTATAGTAGGAACCATAAAGTAACTTTTTAAAAAGTTGTGATACTGTTCCTTTCTTCAAGAAAATTCTAAGCTATAAGGTAGCAAAGACTTTTTGCTACTATAAAAGTTAAAAAATAATTAGTAAGCTCCCAGAAAATCATTTTAATTGATTCTATCTTTTTTCATTGTAAAATGTGAATGCAATTTTCTAAACTACAAAACAGAAGAATCAATAGATAAACAAGAAAAAAAAATTTTTAGCTGCATATAGCTACGTGGTTTTGTAAAAGCAAAACTACCTAAGGAATAAATATATTAGTCTTGTAGAAAATAGATGCTAATTACTATTGTCATTAGAGTTGATACAACACCATTACTTACCAGAAACATATCTGTTTGTTGGCTCAACATAGCTTTTTCTTTGTTTGTAGTTTTCACTATCTTCTTCCTTAATTAAGCTTTTACCAGGCCTTGTGAGAACAATAGTTTGTGTAGTAATTTCATTAAAAAAATGTGTTTCAACTGTAAATTGGTACACAGAAATCAGATCAGAGTTCAGTTATTATAAAACCAAAGAACAGTGCATAGGAACATAAAATACTCATGCCACTTGGATTGCATTCTTCTCAAACTAAAGAATCAGTTACCATACTATCTCTTAGGTGAACCTTCTGTTACAGAATCAATACTTTGCATTAAATTCATATGTTTAAAACCTAATCCTGGGCTGGGAATATGGCCTAGTGGCAAGAGTGCTTGCCTTGTATACATGAAGCCCTAGGTTTGATTCCTCAGCACCACATATATAGAAAAGGCCAGAAGTGGCGATGTGAATCAAGTTGGCAGAGTGCTAGCCTTGAGCAAAAAGAAGCCAGGGACAGTGCTCAGGCCCTGAGTTCAAACCCCAGGACTGGCAAAACAAAACAAAACCTAATCCTAACTCTACCTCTGATTGTATTGGTAGATAATGGGCGATAAGGTCTTTAAAGGGATAAAGTTGCAAAAACAAGAAGAAGGAGGCCATAATCGAAAAGGACTTATCCTACAAGGAGGAAGAGGAACTCGAAAAGCATACAAAGAGGAAAAGACCAGGAAGAAGAGAGCTCTCTGAAAGCCTGAAACCAATTAAATCAGCACCTTCATCTTGAGCTTCTACCCAGAATTGTGAGGGGGAAAAAACAAAACAAAACAACCAGTAGTAGTTGAATGAGCAGCATTCAGTGTCTGGTTCTCTCTTGTGGTAGCTCATGCTGACAGAACTATCTTCATTACCACTTACACACCTCCAGTCCTTCTGGTTTCTTCCTCAGAACTGTCTTCCATGCTGCTGACTCCTATGCATCCCTTTCCCCTTACAAGTAGGGAATAACTTTGAGAATAAGAATCTCAAAAATGAGAATACGCATACCTGTAGACTTTTGCTGTTCTTTATTCACAAATGATGTAGTCTTCTGTTTCACTTGAAAATAATTTTTCTCAAATGTATACCTTACTAGGTTTCTCTCTCCTTTCAAAACTTTACATAACTCCTCCAGCCCCCGCCTCATGGTGTTTCTGCTGACAATGTCACCAGCTTCAATTCTCACAGTAGCTCTCCTTGCTTCCTTTCATAGTAAATTATTGACAGCGCCCCAGATGCTCCATGCCACTGTGCCTTTTCCCATGCTCTCGCTTCTTCCCAGAATGCTTTTCTCTTTGTTGACCTGAAGCTCCTGTAGTCCTAGCATAGACTAGACAATTTTCAATTTTCTCCTTATCCTTCGATGTAGCCATATTGCCCTGTGCAGTATTCCTTCTATTCATTCTAGACTTCTATTGAAAGACATAGAGTCCCTTATTGTACTATGTGATCACTAGTCATATTCCTTGCTACTCAATTCTTGCCTATTCAGTCAGAGGATATGTCTTGTATATTTCTGTGTCCTCTGCAGTGCACAAGATGATGTGTTATACACCAAGGGAACACGGGAGTGAATGAGATAATGAAACCAACTCACTCAAATAGGTTAAATGCAACAGAAAACATCCCATAGCAGAAAAGAAAATAGGAACCCTTACCATGGCATAGTTTCCCATCACCATAAAATCCTTTTGGGCATGAGCCACAATAATAGGAACCAAAGGTATTGAGGCACTCTGCTCCCGGAAAGCAAGGCCCAGATTCACATTCGTCAACATCTTCTTCACAGTTGTTTCCTAGAGGACATGCATTAAGAGTTCATATAGTTTCTTCATTGCTTTCCAACGGGCTTCCCTTACAAAAGTATTCACATTCTGATTTGATTCATGAGAAACCAAAAGTTACCTTTGAGTTCAGGTGGACAATCACAAAAATAACTATGAAAATTTCTATGACATTTGCCAAGGCCACAAGGGTTTGATTGGCACTCACTGGCATCCTCTTCACAAAGAACACCCTGGAAGCCAGGCAGGCAGACACACAGGTATGCTCCACTCCCTGGAGGAAAGCTCCTGTTAGCCTCACATGATCCACCATTCAAGCAGCCACAAGACTCCACAGCCACCTAAAAAACAAAAGGTAAATATTTTGAAATATAATTAACTTCAGTCAATGCCCCAAGAATCATAGTAGGGATATGTGTTTATTTTTGTGTATAATCAAATCAGGTATTTTTGCAATATATATATATATATATTTGCATATATATATATATATATGGTAGTTAAAATAATTCAATAAGGAAGTTTATTCCCAGGGTCAAGAACACAGCCAAGATATACATACTGATGACAACATTTAAAGAAAGGTTCCATGATGATCAAGTTCCTTCCTTCCTTCCTTCCTTCCTTCCTTCCTTCCTTCCTTCCTTCCTTCCTTCCTGTTTGTCTCTTTTTCTCTCTCTTTCTTTCCTTTCCTCTTTTTTCTTTTCCTTCCCCTTCCTTCCTTCCTGCCTGCCTGCCTTCTTTATTGTACCAGGGTTTGAACTCAGGAGCTCATGTTTGCTACACAAGTGATCTGACTCTTTTTTTTTTTTTTTGCTAGTCCTGGGCCTTGGACTCAGGGCCTGAGCACTGTCCCTGGCTCCTTTTTGCTCAAAGCTAGCACTCTGCCACTTGAGTCACAGCACCACTTCTGGCCATTTTCTGTGTATGTGGTGCTGGGGAATTGAACCCAGGGCTTCAAGTATACGAGGCAAGCGCTCTTGCCACTAGGCCATATCCCCAGCCCGTGATCTGACTCTTGAGCCTTCACTCCATCCGCAAATTCTTTTTATATCCTCATTATTTTTGAGATATATATTCTCTATATATAGTCTAAGCTGGCCTCACACTATGTAGCCTAAGCAGACTTTGGATTTGTAATCTTCCTGCATCAGTCTTCTGAGTTTTGGGATTATGGGTACATATTACCAAACCCAATATGAAAGGTTATCAGTTGTTATAAAGTAAATTAAATACTTGGGGGAAAACATTACCAACCAGGGAACAATTAATTTCTCAGATTATGCTCAAATCTAGAGATAAAAATGATGACTTTAATTCCTGTATTATCATGACATGGAATACATGCCCTTTCTAACACTGTGTCTACAAAACAGTGTGTCTCAAGCCCAAAGACAATTATGGCATAAAAACAGTCGGCAAATTTTCAAAGCTCATGACAGCCATATTGAAAATGAACATGAAAGAAAAGTAACTATAAAACTCTTTAATTTGGAGAAAAGGGTATAATTACTGATCTCATTTTAGTAACAGGCCACTGGTGGAAGTGGAAATGAGTGAGTTCTGCTTCCTTATCATAGTTAAGTTCAGAATAAAATGGTGGAGATTGTTCATTTAGACCCAGGTTTTTGGGCTAGACTGTCTCTAAGCTTTCATATTCTTACAAAGAACCATCAAGCATACAATATTAAACAACTTTTATCACTGTTTGAAATTAAGACAATGTCTTGTCATTAGCAGAGGTGCCAAAGAGATAAGTCTGACCTGAATTGTGACATTTGTCTCAGCACCACAGTCATCCCAAAGGCGAAGAAAGAAAGGTGGGGGGATTTGTGTCTCTGCTTTCCATGTAAGAAGTCCTGTATAGGTAACATTTGCTCCTTCAGGACCAGACTCCAGTGTAAAATGGATCTCAGAACCTTCTGGATCCAGGGCCATAACCTGGTACTCAAAATTTTCTCCATAAAAGGTATGTAGTTTGTCTTGCGAGGATTGAATCATAGGGGGTTGGTTTCCTGTAACAGAGACAGCATTTAATTTTGTGCCTATGTAAAAAAGAAAAGAAATATGAGTCTGAGCCTTCAATAGAGACAGTCTGTTGAAGCTGAGCTCTGATGAAAAGCTCTATTAGCCACTTTCAGGTTTTTTTTAAACACAGCAAATCCAGTTCTGTTACAAGAAGCTGTGAAAGTAACTAATAAGTTCAGACCTCAAGTTTGGCTATGAAAACATCAAAACACTTTAGAGATAGCCTAAAATGTCTAAGTACATTGGTACCACCTTGATGGAAGTATTGCCCAGACTGATGCACTGTCTTTTTTGCCTTACTCCTCCTCCTCTCTCTGCTTAGGAGCACTTGCGTGTTCTCTCTTCACACACTGCATGAACTTTGTCTTGCAGCCTCATTTTCTCCCAACACACTCCCTTTCCACTCTTTCACTGTCTAGACTGTGATTAACTTGCTTCCCTAGTTGTAGGAATGAGAGCCATTCATTATATAACTCCCTTGCTCCTTCAAAGCCCTTCCTGTGCCCACACACATGCACTAATAAAGTGGCTGTGTCTAGGGGCTCCCTATATACTTACAAAATAATTTAAAATGTTTTTATGTAGGCAGAATTAAGTGAATCTACTAAATGGTGCTGGTGACAAGTACTGTGCTTGCATCAATGAAACACTAAAACCAAGGCTTTAGTTCTGGTCTCCAGAACCCAAGAAGGTTCTGCCAAGTATATGTTTAAATAAACAGCAGGTATTGTTTTCCTAATTTTCTCATTCTCAATATTGAGGGATAGAAATAGGATAACTTTAAGACCTTTTCTATCTTTAAACAGTATGGATTTTTATGAATTGGTAATAACACAACCATTAAAAAAAGGCACCCAGTAAAACTAACTATGGGATGAAGTTCTGAGATATGAATTGTTAGGTAATTTTGTCATTTTGTCACTGTCATAGAGTTCAGTTACCAAAATCAGAGAGCTATGATGTCTCTAAGTGATATAATTTTATGAGCTCTCCATCATATCTTTGGACTTTCATTCAATCAAATGTCAATATCCAATGTATGATGGTCTACAAAATGAACTAATTTCCTGGCCGCCAATTAAATTACAATATTAGGAAAAAATGCTAATTAAGTATAGTGTTCAGTTCATAGATCTAAAACTCATTTCTGTAACTTGTGGTCCAAATAAACTCTAAAAAGGATTCATATACATGAGTTAATATATGAAATGCATGTGTTAATAAACAATAACTTACTTTCTAAATAGGACCAAGTAAATTTTGAGGTTTGTGGTCTACAAATCAAACATGAGATAGTAGGATTTTTGTCCCCTTCAGCATAGCAGAGCCCATCAATAATGCAAACATTTTCCTAATGTAAATTTTTAAAAAGGAAAAAAAACAATAAAGACAAGTTATAGCTAGTACATAAAATTTGTGGATAGATTATAGCAACATATAGGAGGATAATTCCAATACAAGTGTAGAGTAGCTCTGATTTGATTACAAATTTTTACCTCATAATTACAAATGTATGCTGGAAGTTAAATTATTTCCTATATGTATATTTCCTATGGAACTGATCAACCTTGGAGAATGCATGGGAACTGTGAAATATGATAGTGAATAGCTTGTAAATAACATGAGAGGGAAAACCTTTTGTTTTTCACTGCTAAATTTATGCTGAAAATGTTTTACTAAAAAGGAAAGAAACTGACATTTTCTTTTGTAGGTCTTAAAAATTCACATTAGTTTGTAATTATGTTTTCTTTTTCCTTCAAAGCTCATTTTGTTCTGTGAACACAGCAAACTATTCAGACCCATATCATAATTATCCATACATCATTACAGAAAATAGTTGAAGGAGATTATGGCATTATTCAGAGAAAATAACACCAAATGTAGCAGTCCTTCTTAGTTTGAGAAAAACAAATTTTATTCAGAAAATTTAAATTTGTTTATGAACACTGTTATTTTTACAAAATCTCCTTTGATATCACTTAGAATACTAAATAAGAATTAGAATAAAAGTAGCCCGCAAAAGATAACACAATCTTGTACAACTGCATTTAAATAGTACTTATGGTATGTCAAAATGAGACAAATAAGAAAAATGAAATCAACTTCCCAAGAAACAGAACTTCTTTACGTGTGTGCCCGTGCATGTGTGTATGTGTTTGTGTGTGTATAAAACTTGTGTGCTCATTAATGTTGAGGTCAAATCTGGATTTCTGGTATCATTTAAATCATAAATTCATGTATAAAAAAGCCCAGTCGAATAGATACAGATAAAGATGGGGGTGTGGTGGGAATATCTCAGTTTAAGTTGTGTTCCTCCATAATCTATCAAGGTATAGGCATTCTAATAACCCAAAGAATTTAGTTGTCAAAAAAAATCTCTCTGGGATGGAGTTGGGAGAAAAGGAGAAGAATGATGAAAGGAGAGATATTAATTAAGAGGTATTTCACTTCGAAACAACTAACATGTTGAATGGTAACTCCTTTGTATAACTACTTAAAGATAAATAAAAGAAATGAAAGAGATAATATAGAAACAAAGCATCTCTCTGTAAATGTTCTAAGTTTATAAATCCTACAAACTCTATTTAACTGCCTGCTTTTTGCCAAGAAAAACAGTTAACAACAGAGAAATTTGAAATGAAAAAAAATCATTATTTCTATGAAAAAACAATATGTATGAGTAAACAATTCAGTATGAACCTCATCTTTTGACTTTATAAATAAACAATCTGTATATCTGATCCCCAAACTCAAGGAAAGATTTCTTAACATTAGAAAATAAGGAGAAAAGAAGGAAGGAAGGAAGGAGAAGGAAAAGGAGAGGAGGGGAAGGAAGGAAGGAAGGAAGGAAGGAAGAAGAAAGAAAGAAAGAAAGAAAGAAAGAAAGAAAGAAAGAAAGAAAGAAAGAAAGAAAGAAAGAAAGAAATAGAGAATAAAAAGGAACTGGCCAATCTAAGATGCTAGCAATTGTTACCTCTTATCTATCATTTCAATATAAGAAGAGAAACAATTACAGTTAACTTTTCATAAATGTGAGGAAGGCCTTTCTTTCTCTATGTCTTTCTAATATAAAGGTGTAAAAACTACTACTGATATAGCAATAGCACAGGGAATGAGACTATCAATGAGCAAGTGTGCAAATAGGTGAAAAGTACACACCTTGATAGTACACGAGTCATTTTCATGGGGACCACAAATTTGGCAGGCTCCATTGTATATGATCATTACCATGGGATTACTATATTTGTAGCCATCATTAGATACCTGAAAGATGCAGTTCTACAGTAAGATCATTTGTTCTGAATGTATCATCACAAACTCATTACGAATGTTCATGGGTATTTCTTTGATTATAAATATAAGAATATCTTTCAATTTATTTTTTCCCTTTAATGTCAAAGTGAAGTACAGAGGGGTTACATTTCATATGTAAGGCAGTGAGTACATTTCTTGTTCAACTTGTTACCTCCTCCCTCATTTCCCCCTCCCCTCCCCCTTTCCCTTCCTCCCTGCCCCCCCACCAGTGTACAGCTGGTTTACACCAAATGGTTTTGTAAGTATTGCTTTTGGAATCATTTGTCCTTTTATCCTTTGTCTCTTGATTTTGATATTCTCTTTCCCTTCCCTAGTTCTTTTTTTTTTTTTTTTTGCCAGTCCTGGGGCTTGGACTCAGGGCCTGAGCACTGTCCCTGGCTTCTTCCCGCTCAAGGCTAGCACTCTGCCACTTGAGCCACAGCGCCACTTCTGGCCATTTTCTGTATATGTGGTGCTGGGGAATCGAACCCAGGGCCTCATGTATATGAGGCAGGCACTCTTGCCACTAGGCCATATCCCCAGCCCCCTTCCCTAGTTCTAATACACATATATACAGTATCCAGGGTACTCAGATGAAATACAGTGATAAGGGTACAACCACAGGAAGGGAATACAAGAGAAACAAACATACAAGAAAGGTACGCTTTCACATGGCATGTTGAAAATAATTACAACAATGATATAACACTTGTTTCCATAATGTTCAATCTATTTTTTACCACTTTACCTTTAATTGCCACTTCATAATTGGATTCTCACCCATCAGATCCATGGCATTAGCCTGCTTTACCTCAGTTGGTAATTGACAATCAACAGTTCTGCTGTTCTGAAAGATAGTCTGAACAGAGATGGATTCGCCCAGCACCCATTTACTGCCATTATACTGAAAGCATAAAATGAGAAAAAAAAATTCCTGTTAAACCAGGGAAATATTTAGATAGTGATTTACATGTAGTCAAAATACAAATGTTAAAATATATGTCTACCACAATGGAATATACAATGAAGAAACAAAAGACCTATTGAGTGAATTGAATTAAAAATAGTGAAATACATATATCTTAATTGAGTGTAAACTGCTCCTAATAAGTCATGCATTTACTTGGGTATTCGTTGAAGAAATTATCAATATTGGCCATATCCAATGCATCACTGTGAAATGACTTTTGGAACAAAAGTACACACACCTGACTATGTAGTTAATACATGATGGATGGATTTTCTGACCCACAACTTTCTCATTTTCTCTTGTAGAACTTCCTACCTTCTTCATTGACTTGAAACTCCCTTTGAGTCCTATTCTCTATGGGTCCCCTTCTCTATGGGTAGCACTGAGTTCTGAGGTAGTCATACAACCCACCTCCCTGACTATCCTTCATTGGTTCAGGAGGAGGACTAAGGGAGTTAGTGCTTTAACTCCTTGAAATATTTTAACTTTATACCAGAGTGTCAGACCAGTTTGCCTCTGGTGCTTTGAGATTCAAGATAGAACTGTGGAACTATTCTTTGCCATGTAAAGTACAGATAGAAAACAAGAATATAATAAAATGGAAAAATTGTGGGGTATGCCCACCCCAGATGCCTTGCAGCTTTAAGAGGCGGCTCTAACCAGCCCCTCCTCCCAGCTTTGGACCTTGTGTGATCCAAGATGGCCGCTGGTGGTGAACCCTGGGGCAGTCCTGTGGGTCTTGAAGTAGATTTACACCGCCCTTAGGGGAGGTCCCTCGGCTTCCCATCCTTGATGGACATCCCAGGCAGCCAATCACAGCGCCCAGCTAGGTACATTATACCCCTCCTCTTCCTGCCGCCATTTGGCCTTTATAAATGTGGTCCCTCCTTATTAAAACCGGAAAACTGCGTGACATTTCCCCGGAATCGTCTGAGTGTCCTGTCTTAAACGTAAGGGTGGCTGGGGGCGGGCGGTTTCGCGACTCTACCTCATCTTGGCTCGTCCTGCGGGGTATGCTCCCCGCCTCTCCTGCTGGCCAGGAGAGTGCTGGGGGCGAAGGACCCCAACAAAAAATGAAGCCAAGAAAGAACAGAACTGAAACAAATAGATACATACACAAACATACAAGTGAATTTTCTTCACAGTGTCCAAATGTCAAGTTCAAAGTTATTTTCCCTCTGAAAACTCATCTATATTCTCCTCAATTCTACAAGAAATGTACTATTTTCATTAAATGTATAGTTTTTCCTGGGCTATTT
This sequence comes from Perognathus longimembris pacificus, assembly GCF_023159225.1. NCBI lineage: Eukaryota > Metazoa > Chordata > Mammalia > Rodentia > Heteromyidae > Perognathus > Perognathus longimembris. The sequence continues at coordinate 123,979,372 of NC_063162.1, forward strand.
TATATACAAATTAAAAGTAAATACTAATTAGTTCTTCCTATTTAAGAAGAACTCAGTGACATGTTATGTGTAGGCTGCACTTTGTTTTTCAGTGTTGTAAAAATGCCATAGTACTTAAGGAGAAAAAGTGAATTTTTTTTCTGACAACTAATAATTATATAGAAAGATTGGCGGATATTTTCTGTGGCAAATTTTAGATTTTCACTTAAATTATTTCATTTGTAGAGTTTTTCCCTCATATATCATTGATCATGCAGGATGCTGCTTGTTCAATATTGTAGGTCAGCAGAAAAAAAAATAGTAAAGCATATTATAGTGTGTGGCTAGTAGAAACCAACTTGTTGAAAACTTGGAGGTTGAAAAATAAGCCATAATATAATTATCTTTATTTGTGGAGTGTGCAGTCTATCCTAGCTTATCTGTCAGTGGTTTTCCTCGTAGCCATGGTACTTCAGGACTGCAAGGTCCTCTTGGTTTGTTATGTGGAAATAGATTTTAGCTTTGCTACCCTCTAATGACAGTCTATCCCAAATGAAGAACACAGAATTACATGTCCTGACTATTCATAAATATCATAAATGTCTCTATTACATGCCACGTATACTCTGATGTAACAAAACTGAAATGGGAAAACCAGACAATGTGTCACTTTACCATTGCTGTCACTATGGTTGAAATAACATGTAATGAAAATTGAAGCTACTAAAACTAACCTAGTCAAGAAGGGTTTTGTAGATGGGGGTTGAGACCTGTCTTTTGGAAGCATAGAGGGAACTGCCATTTGGATACTGAAATTAGAAATGGTGATTTCTTGATATTCTTTTAGTTATTATGATTGAAACAAATAAGCCTTTATTTAGGTAGCAATTACATAAAATATTTCAATAGAATTATAAATAAGGTAGCTTTTTTGTTAACAGTACTGGGATTTGGATTACAACCTCACACTTGTGAGGCAGGTGCTCTACCCTTAAGCCTCCTCTTGTTGCTAGCCCCAGGCTGGAATCTGCTACTTTGACCTGTCAAATAGCTGGGCTTACAAGTTCACATCCCTTTGCCTAGTTTATACGACCAGCCTAGCTTGTTTGTTAAAATGGACTCTTGCTAACCTTTTGCCCAGGCTAGCCTCAAATTGTAATTTCCTTTTTCTCTACCACTGGCATATCTGGGATTGCAAGTTTGAGCCACCACATCCAATTAAGAAGATAACTCTTAAAGTTAAGGAACAAAAGAATTTTCCTGTTTATTTTGTGGATTTGCCTTTTGTTATTTTTTTCTTTTTTTTTTTGGCTAATGGACATTACTAAGCTGAGATAAAATCACTCTGAATTACTCTTAAACTCAATTGTTTCAAACACTTTTGTCATAAAGTCCATAATAATCATACTTGCAGTTTGGTAACTTCACACTTAATGGAAGGAGTTTCTTTGAAGCCTTCACCAAAAACTCTGACCATCACACAGTTATATCTCTGAATATCGCAGAATCCAGCATTCTCAAGCTCAGTGATTTCAGGGGCTTTGACTTTGAAAAAAAAATAGAAGAAATTGTTTCAAGGCCCAAATTAAAGGCATACATCAGATAATATTTCAAAGTCTACTCAAAATATTGTTAATATGAAATAACCCATTTTTTACTAGTTGTAATCTGGTATTAAAAGAAATGCTATCAACTACCATGAAACGAAAAACAATGACAGCACAGATACTACTACTATCTAAATATGCATTTTTGTTAAAGTTTTAAAAATATTTGGTATTAATTAATTAATTAAGGACAGGTACTAAGAAATAACTATCTCAATGAAATACATTTTGGCTTGCCATATGAGTTTGTGTTATATATGCTGGCTACAGTAAAAAAAATATTTTGTCACAAAATATTTCATTGAGTAGGTAATATATTTTTGTAATAGTTTAGTTAGTAGTATCAACTAGTTTATTGCTGGTTTGCGGTTAATACTGAATATGAATTAACTCATTACACATTAGGAATAATCTTGTTAGGAATAATCTAATGATAATAAAATAATTTAAATTGCTATCATATACTATCAAACTAATAATAATGTTATCGATGTAGTAGTACTACTATTATCTAGCAATTGACACTTCTGTCTAATATTGCATTTACTAGGCAAGTGCTCTACCATTTGAACCATATCCCCAGCCCAGAGCCTGGCATTTCCAAGTAGCAGCACAGAGACCACAGGGGCTGGAGAGAACAGTAGGATGGCAGAGGTTGGGCCTGGGCTTGTAAACATATGGTGCTCCTGATCCTGATGTGATTATAAGCAGTTGTAAGAATTTCAGCTATTACTCTGAATTAGGTAAAAACCCTCTGGAGAAATCGTTAATGTAATAATGAATGTAATATGGATCATTCCCTATGTAGTCTTTATAAACTCTAAGATACTAAAGATAAAACAGGGCGAATCATTTGCATAGCTGAATGTCACAAACAATCTCACAGTTAAAGGGTATTTACTCACCATACATATTGCTGCAGTCATAGGAACTAAAGCCAGGAAAACACATGCACCCCCATTCCATACACTGCCCATTACCACTGCATAAGCCCGGGCATTTTAATACCAAGAGAATATCTTCAAATGGCTCATCAAATTCTTCTGTGTTGTATTTTCTGGCTTCTAAAACTCGCTTTTCGCATTCATTTTCCAAAAGTGCCACACTGGCTTCTGCCCAGCTAACGTCATCTTTAAGAAGAACATCCTTAACACACATGTCGATGGCCTGATCTAGTCTCTTGCCAAGAAACGCAAGACAGAGCCTTCCTATGCTGGAGTTGGCTAATGTCTGCTGACAGAGGGCCAAGGTGCTGGATTTGGTAAGGCCAGAAGGTGTAGGCCATGAGGGAACAAATTCTTGATGGGCAACTTCAACATGATCCTCGGGGAAAAAATAAGTAAATTCTTCCAGGTTTGTTTCATAGTGACTTTGAAAAGTCAGTGAAAGCAAAAATTCATTCAAGTTTTGTCTTTTCCATCGGTTTAGCCGATTCCACTTCATGTCTTGGCTGTAATTACCTTGGTTCTGTCCTTCACTATCCAAATATTCTGGTGAGACTTGTTTTCCATTCCCAGGATGTTGTAAATTCAAGTCCAGTTTGGTTAGGTTTGCAAATATTGTTTCTTGCAATAAGAAACCGAAATTGTTTTCCTCTTCAAAGATGTGCTTATTTATCCTTCTGTCAAGATTTTCCAGGTTAAAGTCCACAGAAATGTTTATGTATGCTAAGGTGACATCTAGTTCTGGTATCAAAGAGGAGAACAGAACATGTCTGATGTCTTCACAATTGGAATCAATTTCGGACTGTGAAACACTGTAGGCGTGGTGAGAAAATGGGTGCTCTGATACTGTCCCCAGTGAACAGCTACAATAAGAGAGTCTTGGAGGATATGTGAGAGAATTTGGCTTCGTGTCAAACATGCTCTCTCCAGGTACAATCCTTCCAGAAGCAAAACAGAAAAGAAGGATATGAACAAAAACATGCTCCAAGTTATGACTTTCAGAAAGACAGTATATTGAATGGTTTATTTCTTACCTCCATTCGTTAATGAAATCATTAAAATGATCATCCATGTTGATTCCGTTTTTATCATGGAAATCATTTTCAGGGTTCTCATCGAAGGTGCCACAGAGCCCCAAAGTCTTCTTGTGATCAGAACTAGGGGCTCTAATGGTGAGACTGAGGCCCCATTCACTAAGGTCAGCACGGACAAACGCTCCGGAAGAAAACCAAATCTGAAACACAGAAGTAAACCATAGAGAAATCAAAGATGCCAATTAACATGCAATATAGACTTAATAAAAATAGTACATAGGGAATAAGCTCATTATCCGTTCCATAGAGAACAAAATATTAATTTACTTTGTTTCATTTTCTGCATTTGAAATTTGGTCACCCTATTAATCTTTTTTTCTTTTTAATTTTTTGGAGACACAATGCATTCAACTCCCTATTTAAATATTTTAAACACAAAGAAGGTTTTATATAATCAGAAAAGTTACAAGTCAGAAGGATAATGTTCACCCAGTCATTTTTCTGATAGCAGTTATTTAATAGGTAGCTAGACTGCAAAGCAATTAATTCATGCCAATACACGTAACTCTAGAGTACATGTTCCTGTGGCTAACAACCATTCCCTTGTTGCTAGTAGGCAAGCAGAATCAGAAACCAAGTTATAACCAGAGGCTTCCTGAGAGTTGGCAAGCAGAGCAGGAAGAGTTTGACTATATGACTGCAGTAACCTACATCACATGACTATGTGCCACTTGTCTAGCCCCCAGCAGAAACTTGGCTATATAAACAAGGAAGAAAAACAAGCATTTCAAAGCAAAAAGTTTCCAAAGATATACTACCTATATTTGTTCTTTCGATTAATGTCCTGATACGAATTTTTCTTTAATTGAAAAATATTACTTCTTTGTTTTTTCACACATACACTATTGCGTTAGTGTTAGTTCTGTGTGACTTGGAGGTACCTCTGCGGATTCTGAGAAGTTTAATGCCAAGTTGTAATATTCTTATATTGTTTCTAAGAATTAAATCTGAATTAAATTAATATTTTTCTAAGAATAAAAAATGGTATGTATTCATTACCAATAAGAAAATGCAAAGAAATATTACAGTCATCTTCAGGGTAGCTAATGTGAAATCTCAATGCAAGGTCTTCAAAAGTCTCTTTTGTATTTTGTGTCATTGCCAATCAATATATACATACGTATTCTATCATTTCAACAAATAGAATATTGTTTACTCTGTGGTCATTATATTTAGAGTGTTAGTTAAATCTCACTGATTAGTTGTGATTTTTCTTATTACAAGAGAGATAGAATGATTATCACTGGGGTTGTACACATGCTTAATTATTTCACTGTAATAGCTTTTCAGAAATAAAATATTTGGCAAAATGAAATAAATAACTAGGGTGAGAATGTATAAAATATGTATGTTCTCTAGCAAGACTGGTTTCACTATCTCTAATTTTGTCATTGTTTTATGACAGATGTTTGTTCTATGTTAGTTGTTTGGTTACAAATAAGAGTAATACATTTATATTTTTTGATGACTGTTCAGTTAGACAATGTTTTTCAGAGTTGTTTCTTTTTTTAATTGCATATATGTATGTAGCTCTGTGTGTCTGTCTGTGTGTCTGCCTACTATCTATCTATCCCTGACAGAATTTCTCTGTGTTCCAGGTTGGTCTCAGAAATGTGTATTAAATGTGCTCCACATGTAACAAGCATGCCCACAGTTGTTAATTTGCATTTGGGTGTTTGATGATTGAACTCAGATACATTATTTTCCCCTTAAACCTTATAAAAACATCATAGTTATCATATTTTATTTACATTTAAGTTGTACATCTAGAAACTGTCCTTTTGAAAATTAAGGAGAAAATAAATATGACCTTAAGGATTAGTTAGTTTATAGATATGAAATATTATCTTAAAATATTAATGAATTTATAAGCTTGTGTCTATTTGAATTTATTTTTACTTTTGTTTTTTATTAGTTATCATTTTATAGATTTCTACTTGCACTTTGGGAAGCTTATCAGTTGCTATTTACAAATACACCAGATTTGAACAAATACACCAGATTTGAACAAGAGCAGCTATGGTTTAGGTTGTTTTAAGATTAATCTTCTCAAATGCTAAAAGTAAATGGTATTTTTGCTTTTTTCCCCTCATTATTCTGAAAGCATACATGGAGTATTAGAATATTCTAAGGAATTTTTCTTAGAGATGAATAAAACCAGAAAGGAACTTTTGAAACATGGGTAGGAAATTAAATGGCCATGTCTATGATAATGCCTTTTCTAAAGCGCTACAGTGATACACCTCAGTGTGGAATCCATGGAAAAGAAATCAGGGCAGATCATGAGTCTCAAATGGAGAACCTGACACTGGTCTTTAGACATTTTGCTGTTCTACTTACCTATGATCCTATTCCTGGAATATATAGTAACATACTGCATTCATTTGAAACACTGGCTAGATAGTCCTGATTTTTAATTATGTCTTTAATCTTTGTCATATAATTTGTTAGATAGGTGTAGTAGTTGAAAAGATAGTTACTTCTTCTAAAATCATAGTTAACTTAACTGCCATTTTTCCTGGACAAACTAGCATAAAAAGTAATTGCTCCTAATTTAATAGAGATGAATAGAAATCTATCCAGAAGGAAAATAATTTCAATATTTCAGAATCATACATACTGTGACTTTTCTTCCTAAATAAGATTCACTTATCTTGATATTGCTGGATGCATCATGGCTCTTTACAAATAAATATGGTTGTGATTCATGTAACTTTCCACTGCACATATCCAAAGTAACTACATCACCTTCTTCTTTGGCAACAAACCCACAGTTACATGATGCAGGGTAGTGAAGACTTCCACAGTTCCACTGACGCACATGGATTTCAAAGTCACGCGCTGTACTCTTATAAAGCACAAATGTTCCAGTCTTGAAGTTATCATATACCCTGTCATTAGCAAAAATGCATTGAGAGTCAGTATAAATATCATAATATCATAATATGTTATAAACAAAGTATACACTCAATATATTTACATGCATTCAATGCAATTCAATGTTAGCATGAGTAATTGAGATTTCCAATAGCTTTATGTGTCATGAACACCTATTTGCATGCATTGACTCAATTTTCTCATTAGTCATTTTCCCTTTCACCAGGTAGGCTGCCCTGGTGGAGGGCAGGCTTGCTGACTGTTTATGCATAACACTGCCTTCCTCTTCTTCAAATAGTTGTCCAGTTACTGCCCTCAATCTCTGGCTTTCTGGAACCAGTCTATTGAGATACAAATTGCAAACTATAATTCCAACCTTCCTTTTCTACCTTTATCTAGTTTTCTTCATGGTGTGTGTTTACCACAAATGCTTGATATATTGTTATATTGTAATGATTAGTTGTGTTTATCTTTCTCTTCACACACTACTATGTGTCTCCCACCCACTAAGAATATGGCTGATCATCTAATGGCTGTAAAATTATCTTGTTGAGTTAAATTGTTTTAAATTTATCATCACTATGCATTCTTTTTTTTTTGGCCAGTCCTGGGCCTTGGACTCAGGGCCTGAGCACTGTCCCTGGCTTCTTCCCGCTCAAGGCTAGCACTCTGCCACTTGAGCCACAGCGCCGTTTCTGGCCGTTTTCTGTATATGTGGTGCTAGGGAATCGAACCTAGGGCCTCGTGTATCCGAGGCAGACACTCTTGCCACTAGGCTATATCCCCAGCCCAACACTATGCATTCTTGAACCCTATTTTTCACCAAAACTTCTGAGTTTTCAATTATAACCATAACATATTTTTGTATAAGAGATAATTTCTGATAACTTTTCAATACTTGCTTGAAGCTGTGGGGTGCCTTTTCTGTTTGCTGGTTTTTTTATCTGTACACCCATATGGAATAATATTTTTATTGATCATATGCCAATTAAAAATTTACTTTGCATCATGAAGACAATTTAACTCAACAATGAAGTATCATCTTTTTCCTTAATGACATCTTTGTATCATGAACCTCCCAGAGCAATGAAACTGAGTTTAAATCTTGCATATATTTTGTCTAAACCTTACAGGTGATTATTTATTATTATAAAAATCAACAAGTATCTCAAGTGCAAATAATTTAATTATTACTGAAGTAAATGGCCAAGAAAATTTTAACTGCCTTCATAATAATCTTTATTTCTACCACTTCAAGTTCACAATTTTTCCATACTTTTTACTAAGCATTAGTTTTAAGACAAAAAAAGTATCTACATAAATAGACTACCATCTTAAAACTAGCCACTGATGGCCATATTTGCCTTCCTTTATAGTTTTCCATTACTGAGACTAAGAAATGATAAAACAGTAGGATGTTTAAAAAATTACATTAAAACCCAAACAAACTTATTGAAAGAAAAAAAAATCTTTCAAGAATTACCTGCCATCAAAGGTAATTATATGTGGATCAGTAAATGAATAACAGTAAGCAGTTGGGACATCCTTGACTTTGATCTGAAAAATAAAGATATTGTTAATAAACATTACCACTGATTGTTACTTAATGACAACAAATTGCTTCACAATTGCAATGAATTTTCAATGAATTTTTGCTTTACACTAATTTTATGGAAAATCAAATCATTTAAGGACTGAAGTCATGGAGCAAATAATTTTAAACAAATTTTTATAAGAATCAGTCATAAAATGCACATCTTTTTAAGATTTATGTTATAAAGATCATTTTGCAGTTTTTCTACCTGAATACCATCTGGAATGTAGCTGTTCCACAGGACGTTCTCTTTGACTACAGGCTGTACTTCAATGCTTGTAATTCTATCTCCATCTTGGGAAAAGTCTGTTACAGCCATGTAGCGTATGACAGCATGGCTACAGGTTCCATTGGTGCAGGATGAAGTCTGCTGTAGCTCCACGTGACAGGAAGACAATGCCAAATTTAAGCCTAGTTGTTCTGTACCTATGTTAATGAAAACAACAACAACAACAACAAAAGTTAAAAGCATTCCTGAAAACATTCCCTAACGAAAGAACCTAGTTATTTGATTAATGTGAAACATTAATCTTAAATTACTTTAAAAGTTATTGTTGCAATCTTGGTCTAAATTGTCAACTAAGCTATTAAATCTACCTGATGCTTGTAGTTAATAAACTTGAACACACACACACACACACATGCACACATGCACACACACACATACACGCATATATTACTAGTTCCTTTTTTATGTATTTACGTAGATTGGATGGAGGTTGTCAGAAATAAATCATGTTTTGGGCTGGGAATATGGCCTAGTGGCAAGAGTGCTTGCCTTGTGTACATGAAGCCCAGGGTTCAATTTCCCAGCACCACATATATAGAAAATGGCCAGAAGTGGCACTGTGGCTCAAGTGGCAGAGTGGACTTTTGAACACAAGATTTTATGTATATTTTTTCAAATGATAACCTAGTATGAAATTTTAATAAAAACTTCATTGTTAGTAATGATGTTAAAGTCATAACTTTAGAATTATTGTCTTTACATTATAGAATGAATATACGCATAATGTTATTACAAACTAGGTTTATTTATGTTCATGAGAGAACCAAACACATATTTTAAGAAAATCTGTCATGTCAAAACATTGTTTTTACCTACAGTATCTCTGTATCTTATCTGAGTATATTGGAAACCATGTATACTGGTATTAGAACTAGGATATTGAAAGGGAATAACAAAATTGAGAGACACAGGGTAAAAAAAAGATAAACAACTACAAAAGCAATACTTGCAAAACGGTTTGGTGTAAATGAACTGAACAACTCATGGGGGGAAACGGAAAGGGGGAGGGGAAGGGGGGATGAGGACCAGGTAACAAACAGTACAAGAAATGCATCCAATGCCTAATGTATGAAACTGTAACCTCTCTGTGCATCAGTTTGATAATAAAAATTAAAAAAAATTATTCTAAATAGTGTACCCTATTGACATAGGGACTTGTATATATGAAAATAATAGTTTGTGCATGTGCACAATGCAATTTGAACAGATTCACTTCTCTTATCATATTCCTATTTCCATACTAAGGTTCCCAATAACTTATAAATATATACACATAGAAATAAAAATGTGAAACAGCAAATAACTCAAAGTAATGATAAGGAGATGGAAAGAGTAATCTGAACAATGTATATTGAAGTTTCATACATATTTATCATGTTAAATAAAAATACTTTTTAATAAGATGAAATAAACAATGGAAATTATCCTTGTTGCTATTTTAAAAAATGTTATCCTAGCATCAAGAAAATTAAGCCATTTTTTTGTTGTTATTTTTTACCAGTAATAGGGCTTGAACTCAGGGCCTCACATTTGCTTGGTGTTAAGTTGACTCTTTTTCTGTCCAATGCTTGGGTCTTTGGCCAAAATATTTATATATATGTTTTAGAACATGTATTCATGTTTCATCCATTATTCAATGATAGCAAAAGGTTTAATTATATGGGACTTATCAGTTTAAAAAATACAAAAATTGAAACATATGAAGATGACCCCAAGCAATACTAAATTATTGTATTTAATTTTCCAAATGCCCCAGTATATTTTGAACCCTTACCTACGGAACAAAGAATAAAAATAATTTTATGCATAAATCGATCCAAGTATACTATATGCATATCTATAAATATCACAATGAACCCACTTTTTACAAATAATTTATGACAATAAATTTTTAAGTAATTTGAGAAATGAAAAGAGAACTTTCTAACAGAAAGCAAGGACAGAAATCTGTATAATTAAACAAAAAGAACATTCTTCCCAAAAGCAGTCCAAAAGGGAACAGATTTTCATTTTCAACTAGCAATTGCAAAATCCTTCTGAGAATTAAGGAAGAAGAAAGATGTTAAAATTTTTCTTCTTTTTCTCCCCTTTCACACACATATTTTACACAAGAAATTACAATGGTCACATGTAAGTACATTGAACCAGATTGAAATTCCTGGAAAAATATTTTACTTTATGGACTTTTTCTATAAATGTACGCTTTTGGACATGAATAAAAACAACAGAAACAGCCAATAGTTCCCAAAGGTGAAGTTGGACTATTTCTGGCTTAGATATAGCCCATTACATTACTTCCTGAGTTTGTGGTATGTGGGTCAATTACTGTTTTCATTGTTTGTGAAAAATTACTGTCTCACAGCGTAGTCTGCATAGATTCTCAAGGGTGCTGATCTTGTTCTCGACCAAAGGAGAGACTGACTAGAAGAGCATTGAAGGAAGAAAATGTAAGAAATAGCAGTAATTTTTCTCTAGATAAAAAAGAAATTCATATTTAACCAACAAACAAGCAGCACATACATACTATCTTTGTATTACACATTATATTATCTTTATATTGGACTATTTTTATATTATTATGGAAAGGCTTGCCTTGTTGACAAAATGGGAAGCATGCAAATACATTTTATAGTACGCTTGTACTCTTTGTCCGGAAACTCTTTGTCCGACAGAATTTTGAAAAAATATCAGTAACACCATCTTCTTTCTGTTCCCAGCACCTATATTTGCACGATATGTTTTCAGAGTTAATTTCCAGTAGAATTGTGGCAGAACCTGAGAGTATGGTTTCATAAGTTTTGGTGCTTCTGAAGTCTGAGTTTTGTCAATGAGTATTCTGAAATCTGAAATGGGAATTATGTAAACCTGTGTTACTGTCAAGTAGTTAGCCTCTCAGATTTTCTCTTTCTATCTCTTGATCCATCTCTTCCTTTGGGTATATTGTTTGGATTTTATACATTTTTTTCATTTTCCTGGTTTAGCAGAATATTATATTATATATATCATAATATATATGAACATAAAAATGTAGAAACTTGTGTTGGATAATTGTGTTTAATATATTAAGTAAAATGTTATTTCGTGTGGTTAAAAAGTATGGGATATGCGGATGAAATTAGAATCCCTCCTCCATTTTCATCTACTTAGTTGGTTTGATATTAATTAATTAGGACAAGACTTTAACCAACTAATTAGCTAAAAAAAAATCCCAACCACTGACATCCTTATTTTTTCCTCTTATAGTCTATGCAATGATTTCTGGCTCTCTCAATGAAGTTTTCTTTGACAGTGATGTATATGTGGGCATTCATTATAACATCTATAAGATTAGGGATTTGAAAAGAAGAATTTAAGACAAAAGACCCCCAACAAAAGCTTACATTAGAGAGAGAAGTATGAAGAATGCATTGTGAGATCCATGTTGCTTAAGCTTGAACTTTTAGCATAACTTATCACACCTCCCTCATTGTGGATGCTGTGGAAAATCTTAAAAAGTAGGCTGCCCCTCAGACTCTGAAAACAAAAGCAGAGAAGAATACGTAGGAAGAATGAGAAGGGGATAAGAACTGATTGGGAGAAGAGGCAGAGAGCCAGGAGAAAGATGACAACAAAGAGGTAATTTTCACTGGTTTCTAAATACTCACTTTGAACCCAGGAAGGACAAATATAAGTTGCTTTAGTAAATCATCAATTTTGCTCCATATTATTAATATGATTAAATTATAATTTGATGTACATATGCAGCATAACTTGTTATAGGAGCCCACTCTAGGGACTTAAATTACTATATGAAATCTAATGGTAAAGTTAAATGTAGTTAGTATATTACCTTGATCAACGGTTTTCAACTTTAATGAGACTTTGCATTCTTGATCAAACTCACTAAAGTCAGGACAAACAATGGGAATTGTGCTCTCTATTCGTAGCCAATGTTCTTTCCCATCTTCGGATATAGTGCTCAATTCAGGTTGTAACTGGTATAAGAAAACATCGATCAGTTATATTAAAAGATTGTTTTTTTTTCTTTTGTTTTTGAGTAACAGAATTTGAACTTAAAGTTCAAAGTTTCACACTTGTTTGGCTAGTGCTCTACCACTTGAATCATGCCTCCAGTCAGGCATTTGCTGGTTTTTGTTCAGGAGATGGAATTTCAAAAACTGAAACTGATTTCAGATTTCAGTTCCAGCCTGAACTGATTTCAATTTATGACCAGCTGTTCTTGGCCTCCTGAGTTGCTAGGATTACAGAAGTGAGCCACCAGTGAGCATTTTAGAATTTATTTCTAATACATAATTTCAAAAGCACATATCCTCACTCAAATTTTGCTACATAAGCTGGCAATAACATATAGTGAGATTTTAAACTAAACCAGACTGACTAAAACTCAAACCAATAAAAGAGAATGCATGGAGTGAGGGCCTTCTGAGTTTAGGCTCAACTTGCTTCTCCAATGTGTTAGGCAGGTTGTGTTCAACTTTTAATGATTCTGGAGATGGAAAGCACTGGAGAATAGAAGAAAAAATGGATTCCTTGTTTTTATTAATGTTTTCTGTTGTACTAATGGAACTTATTCCCACCATCTCAATTAGAAATTGAGGGATGCTTCAATTCACCTGAAACTTCTTAACCCTAAACTTATTTCTGAGCCTTTGCTTTCTATGGCTGGACATATTGAGTTAACTGCTGCAACCCTAGACTTGCTCTACTCCAGTTCACAGGCCAATCCTTTCTGGAGGATGGGATTTTTTTTTTTCAGCTTCAAGTCAGCCAGCTTTTCAAAACAGATGTTTCTTAGTATTGCCTATTCCTCCTCTTGGCCTAATTAGAAACAGGCCCTGGGAGTGGACCACTGGCCCTGGACATTGTGCTAACCAACATAGCATTGTGTTCTTAGGGTTTGAGCTTTGCTTTCCCTCCTACTACGTGTGCTTTTCTGACAATGTAGTTCATTCTTCTTCTTTTCCTGGTCCCTATTGTTTATAGCTAGGCTTTATCTCAAAACAAGTTTTATCCCAGTCTTCAGACCTCTCATAATCAATCAATAACTAAGTTATTGCCATTCTACTCTATTAAAGCTCAAGGCTCTGGGTTAATATTATTTTAGTCAGAAACTCTAATCCTTAGCCTGGTACCTGTCTCCCAAATGGCACAATCACTAAATATCAATGCATTAACTTTTACTGATACCAGAGGATGGATTATGGGACTAGTCTTTATGTTAACCTGTCTGTTTTTTTTTTTAAAGAATATAAGTCCTTTACAAATTCAATAGAAATGAAAATAAAATAAAAAAGGTTTTTAAAAATTCAATAGAAATGATTTTTTTTTTGGATTAAATTTGGTCTTTCACCTGGCTAACAATGTGCTGTAACGTGTTTTTCCCAGATGCTGGACAGAGGGCAATGTCCCATAGCTCCTAGTCAGACCTGTTGTCACATGGGTGGGCAGTCACTACTCTACAGTGTGTGCTGTGTTGTTACCTTATCCCATGCATTAAGTGCAGTTAGGCCTAACAATGTTTCTGGTTTATGATGTGTTTATAGCAGACAACACTGCAGTAAATAAGGAGCCTCAGTGTGATGCAACTTCAGCCTATTCACGGGGGAGGAGTCCTCAGCTTTTGTTGTGCATGAGAAATATTGGGATATTTTTCAAAATTTCTTACTTCTGAGTGTTAATGTCTTGTAATAAGTGCCAGCAAACCTCCATGGATAGACCACACTTTGGAAACTTACAGAACAATCTTTCTCACCCATCGGACTGCTAGATGCATACCTTAATGCCCGCAAAAAATTCTTGGCTTTCAATGGACAAACTTAGTATATCTGGATTCTCCAAGAAAAAGATAGAAGCACTGCAAAAAATCTACAAATAAAATTTCAATTTAATAATAAACTTATGAAGAAAATATATGTAAATTATATATAATAAATTCTTAATTCAGTTTTTGGTAGGTAGTGCATAGGGGTTGAAGAACAATATAGTTTAAATATTCACTTAAGACTTGAGAAAAATTGCATCATTATAAAATATTACCTATTAAGGTCTTAACATAAATGAAGGTGTGGTAGGGCTTTTAATTTGAGATGTATTAGAAAATAGGTAAAAATAATATAATCTTTGAAGATACTAAAACTTTGTTTCCCATAACATACAGATATTGTTTTAACACCTGAACGTGACATACAAAGATTCATCAATACTGATCCACAAATTACTAAGAGAAGGTATTCATGAATAATCATTAAAATTCTTCTAGTTGTTATTAGAATTAGCATAGGTGGAGAGGAATACATTCACATTATATATTTTAGGAACAAAAGTATGCTTTCAGGATATAATTTAAAAATCAAATTAAGAAAATCAATACATTTATGAAAAGGAAAAGAAATCCATTTTTTTTTTACATACCCTATCCCCAAGTACAACGTTTATGCCATCGAGTTCTAAAAGAGAGAAGGCTTGAATTGTGGTCTCCTGTTTCAGCTCCTCTTTGATTTGTTGAGAAGAAAGTCTAGACCAGGCTATGAGAAATCCCACTGAGGTCTTTGTTGGGGGAATATCAAAAGTACATCTACAGAAAAGCTTAGATTCTATCACCTCCACCACAACCTTGGGTCTTCCTGGAGAAGGAGGTGGTGAGGAGACTGACAGCAGACCTGGTGGGACAAAGTGTACAGTGTGTAAGTTGAGCATCATCAGAAGTGGCTCTTGGGAAAATCACGTGGGAACTGCAACCTTGGGGTTTAGCTAAAGAGGAATGACATCAACTCAGAAAATTTATTATCTTCTCACAAGCAAGAAGTAACACATTTATGCTGGACCTATAGCCATATGAATATTAATTGATATCAAAGCAGTATAGCTCATTAAGATTATATTAAAGCATGTTAAATATCCTTGAGAGCAAATATTCTTTTGGGTAATTTTCTTTTCAGAAAGAGAGAATACACAAAACTTGAGTATTTTTTTACATTAGAACTCATTATTACAAAGAAAATATTATAAAGTAAAATAAATGGCTATTTTTATGCGCATAATTTACTCTCGTAGCTCAAGTAACAGTTAAACCAGGTACAAACGTGATTACACTGTCAATGAAATAGATTGTGTTACAGAATAATCTTATCCTTTTCATTTTTCTATGCTAAATTGTTGAAGTTTTCTCTAGGTAGGGATTCATATGAAGAACTGACATTTTAAAAATTCTGATGTTTACAAAATTAGATCTGGGGAGCTGAAAACTTTCTGAAAGTTTCTTTGTTTTGTCTTAGAAGCAAGAAAATCTCTAAGCAATAAATTTTAAACATATGTTTTAAACTATTCTAAAATATACAAATTACTCTCCTATTGCGTACATAACAAATTTGTGGCTAATCTTTGTACTCTGTCATGTACATTTTGAAAGATTTTCAGACCTTTCCTAAAGGCCTCTTTTGTGGGGAAAATATACTTTCAGAAACTTAAAAGTATCATTTCATTAGGCATCATATTCAAAAGTCCCAAGGACAAATTAATTGCTGTTTTTGTTTTGAGACAGAATATAACTGTATAATCCAGACTGGTCTTGAGCTTGCCATCTTCCTGTTTCAGCCTCACATGTGCTGGCATTACAGCTATGCATCAATATGTTTGGCTACATATATTTTTGCTAAATATTTTAAGCAAGAAAATAACTGAGGATATGCATATTTAGTATTTTAATTGGCAGCTCATTCTTCAAATTCTGTACAGATTTGTACAGAATATCTTTTTCAACTAAATGCATGGACTTGTTGATTAGCGAAAGTAGCTGACATTTATTATTTATTCAAGGAAACAAAATCACTTTAATATATAGTATTAACACAATTTAATGCAAATGTATACATATTGTGAGGAATAGCTAAATAATTCTGCATTAGGATATTGCAACTATTATTGATGGTTGTTACTTTATTCTTTTTAAGAATTTAAATTGCCTTTAAAACATAGGAAGAGTTCCTCGAAACAATAATAGAAAAAGGGGTTATAAAAATCCACCTAAAATTGGAATAGAGTATAGAAAAACACCCCAGAGTGATTTATGTTGAATATGATTTTAACAATATTTTTAAAGGAACGGTATCTAGTATCTGATTATTATGTGATTTATCTTTTCTCACTATAGATTAAATCATCTTTTAAAATACTGTGGTAAATCATATTAATTATATATCAACTTTATCTCATTTGTTTCAGAATATCACATTTGACTATCAGTCACATATAAAAGTAATATTTGGCTTTACTATGTTCTTTTCAACAGTCCTGAGGTTTGAACTCAGGGTCTTGTTTTGCTGGGGAGGTGCTCCACCACTGAGCCATCCAAATGATTTTTTTCTTGAGACAGAGTCTCATCATGTAGTTCAGGCAAGCCTGAAAGCCATAATTCTCTTGTCTCAGTGTCCTAGATGCTGGGATTATAGACACGCACCACCATACCCAGCCAAGTTTAATATTTTAATAAATAAATTTAATTCCTGCCTATGTCAGCTAGACATTTTAGAATGGTTTATTTTAGAAAATATTGTTAGCAGGTAAGTTTCTAATATTTGAAAGAACAATGGCATTAAATAAAGTTAGCATATTGAAAAGGCAGATTGCAACCATCACTAACATTTGTTGATGTTTACCTTTCAAAATTTATTTGGGATAAATTCAATTGTCTTAGAAAACAAAATGGTGTTATATTGATACTCTGATTTCACAGATACAACTATCTGGCCACAAATATCTTGTTACTGTCAAAAATACATTTTCATGTTTTAGTGGTTTTGGAGAATATTTTGTAATTACTTGTTCAGCAGAAATATTGAATTAATCATCAGTTATTGAATAGTCACAGGATTTTTTAAAAGTAGGGTAATGACAGAAACATCCAGTTATATTCCATTCATAAGCTACCAATTCTAGCTTGATTTTTCAGTGTTTCTCTTTTCTTCCTCACAGAGTTTGATAAAAAAAATGCTGCTATAAATATTGAACCTACAAACTTTGAACAGTTTTCTAAGACATATTTATGAGAACAAAATTGTAGGTATGAATACTTGTGGATTTTTAGAACACATTGAGCTAAATTATCAGATTTCCTCTTGTATTATTCTACCAATTTTCACATGCTTCCTTAACTGTCTGTACTCTGCCAATTCTAGGAATATGTCATAAAGATAGAATAAAATTATTTTTTGATGTCTGCAGACTGTCATAAATGAGGCACAACAAAATAAATCAACACCACAAGTTTATAATTACTAGTTTATAAATACATTTTAAAGAAATAGAATGTTATACTTACCAATGCAATTACCTCCAATTTCTATTTCTTCAGGACCACATGTGTATAATTTTATACCAGAAATAGCTGCAAAAGGTAAGATTTGTGTAGTTATTCAAGTGGACAGAAAGAAATAGAGAAAGAAGGAAGGAAGGAGGGTAGGAAGGAAGGAAGGAAGGAAGGAAGGAAGGAAGGAAGGATGATAGATAAATAATCACAGTTCTTTAGAAAAGTGTATTTTAATTTAGAATACTATTGTTTTTGTTTTCTTTCTGTGGGTTTTTTCTAATTTTTTTCTTTTATGGATAAATTCCATTGGAAATTATAGGGATTACATTCTGAAGTAGTGATAGCTTTCATATCTTGTTTCCTAAATTTGAGTCTGCATTATTAAATAATGGAACACACTGATACACAAAACACTATCAAGGATGTGGAGCATCAGCAACACTCATTCACTGCTGGTAGAAATGTAAAATGGCAGAATCACTTTGAAAGACCAATTGACAGTTTTATATAAAATCAAGCGATGTCAGGTTCCTCAAAAAACTAAACATAGAACTACCCTATGATCCAGCAGCTCCACTCCTGGGCATTTGCCCAAAAAATTACACACCCAGATACACTAAAACCACCAATGCAACCATGCTTATTACAGCACAATTGACCATAGCCAAGGCATTAAATTACCCAAGATGTCCCTCAATAGACCAATGGATCAATAAAATGTGGTACATATACACAATGGAATTGAACTCATATATTAAAAAGAATTTTGTGTCATTTGTAAAGAAATGAAAAGACTAGGAAAAGTTATGTTAAGTGAATTAAGTTAGACCTAGAGAAACAAAGGTTATATGTTTTTCCTTCTGTGTAGGAGCTTATAAAATTATGAGTAAACACATTGGGTGGTTGTACAAGTGTATGCAAATATATGAACTGAAATATTGTAAAATCAATGGAGAACATAAACAGTGTAATTCCTTAGAAAGACAAAGTCAAAATTCAGCAAAATAAATACCAGGTAATTGAAAAGGGTGGGGTGGCATTCAGGGGAGGAGTATATGAGTGAAGAGGAGGAGGGGAAGAATAAAGTCAAGAATACAATGTATCCTACAAAATTAAGGAAAGTGAGGGAAAAAGTGGATTGGTAAGGAGGGAGGGATAAAAATGCTGAAAAAGTTGACATTGATCAAGATGCACTGTATTCACAAACTGCTTTGTTAAATGGCACATTCTTCATACAACTACTTAAAGATAGTAATAAAAATAACAAAAACATACTCTTAATCGTAAAAAAAAATTGTACTTTTTATATTTATTGAAAGGACCTAATTAAGATCCATCTTCTAGGCAGAATAGAAGCTACAAATATTATTTGAAATTCTTTGAGGAAGTTTGTCTCCTTTCTTCTTTTTACTTTTTTAATGGTGTACTAGTATATTAAGGGATGATAAACATTTGTTCTAGTTTTTAGGGCTATATCCAGTTTATTTTCATGCATTGTATAAGGATGTCCATAAGTTCCATAAGGGCAGAGATCTCATTTATCCTTGTTCATTATGACTAAAGCCCATAAGTAGTTCCTGGCACTGGATAAACACTCAATGAATACTGAAGAATGAAAAATGTAATAAAGCACATTTTCCTAACTTGTATTCATCACTATTTGGGCCTTATTTACTAAGAAAAGGGCATGAAAAAAAATAATGATTATGTGCCATGGGAGAATTGTGTTTAGATAGTTTTACATCAGCATATAGAACTTAGAGCACTTTAAGATCTAGGCAAAGAAGCTGGAACAAGTCGGGCCAATTTAAACCACAAGAAATGTACCCATGGCCTTACATATGAAACTGTAACCCCTCTGTACATCACTTTGACAATAAATAATTATTATTAAAAAAACACCAAAATGTTAGTATCAATTTAGAAGAGTTGCATAAGCTCAAAGCAACCTATCTGGATTTATAGTAATACAGCTATACACACACACACACACACACACACACACACACACACACACACACACTCATGACTAACAGCTCAATTGTATGATTGATATTTCCTTACCTTCTGCACAATAACCCATACAACCCTGAGTTGGCTGTAGCAAATACACAAAAAAATCCCCACAGTTTCTTACAGTCACAGGGATTTGAAAGAGGCAGCAGTCCTTTGTAAACAGAAACTGCCATGTGGCACAAGCAGTCAGTTGCTTGATTTCTCCAGGAGAAGGCAGTGTTTCTGAATCTCCTAGAGACAGCCAGATGGGAGCCTGAGTTCCACAGTGGTTCATCTTTTACATCAAAAGAAATAAAAGTTGAAAGTCTAATTTATTTTCATGCAGGTAAATCAAGTTAGTGCTTTTTTTCTAAACAATCTTCAAAACAGTACATTACCCAATCACTTAAAAATATCTACTAACTTATATATGTACTGTACAGGAAATGTGTGTGTGTGTGTGTGTGTGTGTGTGTGTGTGTGTGTGTGTGTGTGTGTGAGTGCAGGTCCTGGGGCTTGAACTCAAGGCCTGGACACTTATCCTTGAGCTTATTTTGTTCATGGCTAGCATTCTGCTACTTGAGCCTCAGCTCTACTTCTGCTTTTATGCAATTAATTGAAGATAAGAGTCTCCTGAACTTTCCTACCCAGACAGGCTTCAAACTGGGATCCTCAGGTCTCAGCCTCCTCCTAAATTAACTACGGACTACAGGTGTGAGCCACCACCCAGGAAATATTTTAAGGAATACTAAACCTATATAATTAATATAACATTATTCAATGGAGAATGAAGTAAAGGGAAAATGATATTTATAATTGTGTGTAGAAAAATGTAACAGTTTCCCTTTTTATAAATGATGTAAGTAATAAAAAAATAAAAATAAGGAAATCTCATATATATGCATGAGTTTGTATTGCGAGTATACACAATAGAATCTATATGTAATAAAGATATGTGTGTATATGTGTGATATTGAGGTAAATATACAAAAACTATATAACAAATACATATATTTGATATGTGGTTATATAAAATGATAATATTTTAGCATAAAAATAGGTTGGGAGGGCTGGGGATATAGCCTAGTGGCAAGAGTGCCTGCCTCGGATACACGAGGCCCTAGGTTCGATTCCCCAGCACCACATATACAGAAAACGGCCAGAAGCGGCGCTGTGGCTCAAGTGGCAGAGTGCTAGCCTTGAGCGGGAAGAAGCCAGGGACAGTGCTCAGGCCCTGAGTCCAAGGCCCAGGACTGGCAAAAAAAAAAAAAAAAAAAATAGGTTGGGAGGAGATTTAATCATCATATGAAGAAGCACAAAAGGCATAGCATGTGTAGTATTTCTTAGTGAGTTACCTTACCTCAACACACTTCGTTGGCATCTCAGCAGGTCTGTCATAGATGAGAAATCGGTACCACCCAGGGGTGAGGGAGTGGTCACAAACCAGGTCTTGAGTAGCTGACCGCTGCAGGTGCATGGAGTCAAAGTGGACACTTCTGTATGGACTTTGAAGAAACTGGTGCCCCCCCGGAGAGCACTCCGGAGCTAGACAGAAAGAGATGTGTCGGTATATACGTAAACTGTTTTCATTACTGGCTTACTTCAGTCTGCAAACTTGATTCCCAGCACAAAAATAAAGCAAATAAACCTCATTAAAAACAAAAACGTTCCAAACATTATCAAGGTATGTGGATAAGTCAGACGTGGACTGCTAACTCATTTCATAAACACCATAAACTCAACAGAACCCATGCAAACATAGTTTTAAAATACTACACCTCTAAGTCTACCATTTTCATTTCATGTAAACAAAGCAACAGACCTCATTGCTCTTGAGACAGGATTTGTGTATTTTGCCTTACAAAGGTTTTTCTTGAGTCAGGTTTTCAGGATTTGAACATACCCACTTTCCTCGACCAGTTTTTTTCTGCCAAGTAGACATTGAAATCTCATTTACAGCAGATCTGGAATGCAGGATAATTTCATGTCAATCTAATTTTTGTAATTTATGAAATCTGTGCATATTAAAGTCTCCTGCATTCTTCAGTGCAAGAAAACATATAAGGCCTTTAACAATCCACCATCTGGCTTCTTTCCTCTCTTCCCCTTTCTTCCTTTCTTCTTTCCTTCCTTTTTTCTTTCCTTTCTTCCTCCCTTCTTTCCTTTCTTCTTCCTTCCTTCCAAATATTGGAAGTTCCATATCACTAGGAAATATAGCAAAAGGAATAGGGTAGCGAGGTACAAGTTTTAGTAAGAAACAAGAAAAGACCAAAGAATGTTTCTTTTAGGGAACATGCGTTCTAAGCGATCCTGTGTGAAACACACACTTGTAAAAGTCCTCTTTCCATGACAAGGGGGAGCAGACAGGCTACAAAACAGTTACCCTAGAAAGGCAACTCTGTAGCTATTGTAAACTACCAGGTTACTCAAATAATAAACAAATACCACATCCCTTATTAGGGTACCTAAAAATGTTCATTCCAATCTGAAAGATATGGCAGTTAACCAAGAACTTGGATGAAGGTTTGGTTCATTTGAGATTGTATGGCTTAACTCCTCAAGAACTAACCCATAACTGCAATTCTTTCTCCCTAGTCCATTTCCTGACGTGATATTCAGAGCTTTCTAGTGAGCCCCATGTAAGATTTTCCTCCAAAGTACATATTAAATACACATTAAAACTCACATTTCTGATTCTCCAGTCTACTTCCTAATATGATTGAATGCAACTAAGCAGTGTAAAATGGAATCTGTACTTCTTAGATATTAAATACTTTAAATGAATGTAACACATTGTATATAAGATACCCAGTGACAGAATATGCAAGTCTCCTAGTTTTGTTTGTAACCTGGATTGGGTTGTTTCTAATTTAATAGCCAAGACTATAAGTTTTTAAAATTTAGAATTGGCTGACAACTAATTTTAAGTTAGAAGATCAACTGAATTAAAAAAAATAACAACAACAACAACACCCAAACAGCTCAGAATAGGAGGAAATGATTGTAAGCTGCATACCTGATAAGAGAAATGAATCTAAAATTTTCAAGAAATTCATGGAACTCAGCAACAGGGCCATAAAAAGGGCAACAAACTGAGTTGGAATCTTGCCAAGAACATACACAAATGTCAAATATACAACACACACACACACACAAACCAAAACATCGGGGAAACGCGCAGATCAAACCAGAGTGAAATGTAACACTTGATGGCCATTAGAATGGTTAGAATCAAAATGTCAGGCAATGTAAGGGCTGACGGAAATACAAATAAATCGGAATCCTCCTATACTGTTGGGATATAAAACTAGGCCTGCTGTGGAAAACGTTTTGGCTGTTCTTCAAAGAGAAAAGGTTTTCTTTCCAACAAGATTTCTTTTACAGTGGGAAAGCGGATTCTAATAGATAATACAGAAATAATCACACATTGACTAAACTTCTAGGTGTAGTATAGGAAAGCAGGGTTCACTGATGAATTCTTTCCGGGGTGCGGTCAGACTGGGAGACAGGCAACTAAGAACCACGCAACTGGGACCGAAATTCTGCTGTTTTACGATCCATTTGTCTCTACTATGCATGGCTTAATCAGAGATAGATCCTTACAGTAAATTAAAAGATCAGATTGACAGGAAACAAATGAAAACTGGATCCATGGGCTCAGAGAAGCAGCAGCAGCCAGTGCGTAAAATAAACCCAGAGCGCACCAGGCTGCTAAGTGGCCACTTGGGGCACAGAGGAAAGAGCTGAATTCCATGAGGTACAGCCTCAGAAGTCACTGCCCACCCCCATGGTCCAGGCTCTTTTCCCCTCAGGCCACCTACCTTGCTGCCCTTCTCCGGGGACCAAGAGCACCATTGCCATCGCCACCACCCAGGCTCCTCCTGGCATCACCAGGGCTGCGGGTGGGGCCACCGGCATCTCAACTCGGGCGGCGGGTGCCAGGAGTCCAGGCCACAACCGTCTGTCAACCCTCTGTGCAGACTTTTCCCGTCTTCCTGAGTGGGTTGTCCGCGTTCTCTGGTCAGGCCAGGTCTGTCCTGGGATAGCATCTGGAGCTTTCGCGCCCCAGTTTCTCCGAGACTCCTCCCCCGTTCCTGAGAGTCCGCCTGGCTGGCAGCCACGCCCAACCTGTCTCCAGGACGCCACCTCCTGCAGAGGCGCCTTGGGATGGATGCAGCTTTGGCAAGTCCCATCTTGCTTTCCTAAGGAATTTTGGTAATCTTAGAGAACTCTCAAATGCGTCTGCAATGAAAGGAAGCCATGACAATTATTGAAAGGGGCAGAACCCCTGATTAAAGATTTTAGGCTCTCTCTTTACCTTCCTTCTTTCCTTTCCTCCCTCTCTCCCTCCCTCCCTCCCTTCTTCCCTCCCTCCTTCTCTCCTTTCCCTCCTTCTCTCCTTTCCCTCCTTTCTTCGTTCCCTCCTTTCCTTCTTCCTTCCTTCCCTCCCATCCTCCCTCCCTCCCTCCCTCCCTTTCTCCCTCCCTCCCTTTCTCCCTTCTTTCTTTCCTTCCTTCCTTGTTTCTCTTCCCTTTTTCTTTTCTTTCCTTTTTTCTTTTTGTTTTCTCCTTCCTTCTTTTCTTTTTTCTTTCTATTATCTTCCCTAGCTTTTTCCCCTTTTTCTTCCTTTTTTCTCTTTTCCTCCTCCCTGCCTTTATTTCCTTCTTCCTTTTCTTTCTTTGTCTTCCCCATTCCTTTCCTTCATTTATTTCTCTCTCTCTCTCTCTCTCTCTCTCTCTCTCTCTCTCTCTCTCTCTCTTCTCTCTCATCACCACCTCCTTTTTGTGCAGTGATGGTGATTTTCTGGAACAAATGAACATTCTTCCTAGAAAATACTTCCGCGGTTTTAGTGCTAAGCAAAGAGGACAAAGAATAATGATTAATGGTGCAACAGAAGCCGTTCCCCCCACCCCCAGGTTATCAGTAGTGAAAAGGGCTGAATTTTGATGATGCCCATGTGTCCTCACCATGTATTTGATAGTGAATCTAGAGCTCCCAGCTCTCCAGAGGTGACCCAAGATTCCTCAACCACTTGACCCCCACAGTTGCCATGAAAATGGTTTCCAGTTCACCGAGTTGTTTTCAAAGGTATAATCCACTCTGCAAAGTGACTCCTTTTTCACTTGTTTTCCATGATTTTGTCTAGAAATGGAATATTACTCTCTGAGGATTACACTGGCAAGTGAGTCCCTAGTTACCACCTGACATTTTGCCCTCACAGAGCCCCACCTGAAGGGAAAGGAGATCCTGGCCAGCAGAGGGTAGACTGGGTGGCCAGACCACAATTAAACTACAGAATTGGAGGACGGTGACAGCCGGCATAGAAGGGAAGCCTTGAGGTATCCAAATGCAGAAAGAGGTTACTTTTAAGATTGTTCATACTTCTTATGTAAATTTGAAAAGGAAGGTACCATTTATTCACCTGCCTCACAAAGCAAAAGTTTTAACCCATTTATAAAATAATTTCCTCTTGCTGTTAAAACTTTTTAATATCCCTTTGATATGCCCAAAGTGCACTCAATAAAAAAATGTAACAGTTTGACATTTTAAAGCCTAATTATGGAAAAAGAATTTAAGATGGGCAGGGCAAAAAACCCAGAGTGTTTATTCCTTTAGTAGTTTTTGTTTGTTTGTTTCAGCTAATAAAGTGCTGATAAAACTAAAACAGATAAGGGAACATCAGTTTTATCACCTTATTTTTTTTAATCACTGAGAATAAAATTATCATCATGATCAAATCATAATAGGCCTTTTGCAAATTCATTAGCAATATTTGTAAGAAATGCAGTAAACTTTGACCCTTTTTTAGAGGACGGCATCAATCTTACATTAGTAGGATTGAAGTTGGAGGCTGACCTTTGCAAAAAATTAACAAGACTCCTCATCTCAACAAACAAGCTAGATGTGGTACTGTGTAGGAGGATCATGCTATGTGGGTGACCTTGGCCAAAAGTACAAAGCCTTGCCTGAGAAATAATTGTCAAGACACAGAAAATAGCACTGAGAAAATATTAGAATATCTGAGGAGCCAGGCACTAGTGGCTCATGCCTGTAATCCTGGCTACTCACAAGACTGAGATCTGGAGGATTACAGTCAACCTGAGCAGAAAAGTCTGCAAAACTATATCTCCAAAATAATCAGCAAAACCTGGGCTGGAGGCATGGCTCAATTTGTAGAGCACTAGCTGAGTAAACAAGCAATTATACATCCCAGATTTCAAACACTAGAAAAACAGGGTGTAAGATATCACAGGAAATGTACACACTACCCTATTATGTAACTGTACCCCTTTTGCACAACACCTTGTCAAAAAATTTAATTAATAAATAATTTTTTAAAAATAAAACCAAGCTTTTGAAGAGAAAATGCTAAATGATAGATTTTTAAGGAAAAGAAATATAACAGGTTTTGCAGAGTTCATTTTAAAAAATGATGATTGCCTTTTAAATACAGGCATTAAATTCCAAGGACAGACAGACATATAGCCAGTGGTTAAGCACATAACCTGGACTCTGATTCTAGATATGCTACCAATTTTCTGGCTACATATAGCACACTGTCTCCTTCTTAGCCTCATTTTCCTCTACAATAGAAGTGGTAATATGGGGCTGGGGATATGGCCTAGTGGCAAGAGTGCTTGCCTCGTATACTTGAAGCCCTGGGTTCGATTCCCCAGCACCACATATACAGAAAATGGCCAGAAGTGGCGCTGTGGCTCAAGTGGC
The DNA here is from genome assembly GCF_023159225.1 of Perognathus longimembris pacificus. Lineage (NCBI taxonomy): Eukaryota > Metazoa > Chordata > Mammalia > Rodentia > Heteromyidae > Perognathus > Perognathus longimembris. The sequence continues at coordinate 124,005,781 of NC_063162.1, forward strand.
AGAGTGCTAGCCTTGAGCAAAGAGAAGCCAGGGACAGTGCTCAGGCCCTGAGTCCAAGGCCCAGGACTGGCAAAAAAAAAAAAAAAAAAAAAAAAAAAAGAAGTGGTAATAACACTCTAGAGTTAAGAAGCGGAAGTTTGTCCTTGCCTTTATGTGGGTACAAGTGTGGGTGGGGAAACAATTAGAATAGCATCTGGTGTACAGTAGCTATTATGAGCAAACATAGTAGTTTATTATTATTAAAACAATAGGTTAAAACCTATATAATTATACCTTTCTTATATCTCATTATATAATACTATGCCATTTCTCAGTATCCCTCTTCTAGTGTTTTGCATAATTTGGACCAAACAGTGAAAAACATATCACATAGTACAAATTCCATGTATATTTTTTACTCGATGAGAGCACTTGTGTTTTCTCTCTGAGCCATCTTGGAGCATATTGGCTCCACTGAGACAACAGATTCTCTTGCTCAGAAATGAAAATGTAGGTTTGCTCATACGTTTTATTTGAGCTCAACAAAAGTACATTCAGTGCAAGCTAAGTTATATGTGATTATAAATGTGGACAAACAATAAAAACTAATCAGTAGAGAGAAACAAGACCAAGAGGTTTGTTCAAAGAAAAGGTGTGTTGAGAACACAAGCGTGTGATAGAAAGGAAGTCATAGTTTTGCATATAGATCGAAGAGAGGTCCATAGTCAGAGAAAGAGCTACAGATAAGAGATAAGATCAAGCAAAGACAATCAGAGGGATAATGTAATACCTGATGGCTGGACACTGTATATCTTCAAGATCTTTGTTTCATAAAGCATCCCCCATATACTGCTTGTAATCCAGTTAAAGTTAGTTTGAATTTGTCTCTTTATTCTTTACCAATAAAGTAATATTTTCCAATATGAGGGCAGACTATTTACTATGTAAATGATCAAATATTTTATTGTGCAAATTCATATTGCTTAGGGAAGGGATAAGAAAATGAAATCATGATTTATGTTTTAAAATGACAGTTATTTTTAAAGGGGAGAGAGACAAGAAATTTTGCCAAATGTATCTATCCAGTAAAAACAATTTTAGGGCTAGTTTGCAGAGTAAGAAGAATCATCAGGTAAGTTCAATAACTATCAGGAGAAGATAATTCAGTGATAGAAGATTGGAATGTTATAGCTTTCTTTCCAAGATGTTTGACAATCACCTATAAATGATTGTGGTCACTTGTAGAGATTATGCCTGAAAATAGGTACAGAGAAAGAGAGAAGAGAAAAAAGTCATTGGGTATTGAAGCCCAACAAATAATCTTTTCATAATAAACTTTTAAATTCTCATTCAGAGGCTAGACTTCCTCCCTAGTAAACTATTTTTCTGAATATAAAACACTTTCTTCTATTTACATTATTTAAAAATTAATGAGAAAAATCTGGATGAATAAGGCAACAACCAGCTTTATACAATTTAAACATATATTAATGAAGAAAATCAGGTGAAAAGAGGATGTTCTGTCACACAGATTCAGAATTATTTTAAAGAAAAAGAATTAATGTGAATCATTTACTTGGTTATCCTTAGAAACTCCTTTAAACTTGGCTCCTATTCTGAAGACTTTTGTTGTTGAAAATGGCACTATTTAGTAGCTTCCTCATAAAGTAGGAAGATGGTATCTTAATTCTTGCTGTGCAAAGAGATATGAAAAAAACATGTCTTGACTCTAATTATACAGTTCTTATAGTTTCATAGAAAAAAAATAAGTATATGGGTTAAATATTACTATGACAGTTATGTGCTAGTTTATACTATATAGTCCAAGCATGGAAATGTGACTTCTATTTATCTGGAAAAAATAGTGCAGTCCTTAATAAATTATTTTTTCATCTACCCAGAAAAATGGCAAAATTGTACTAAATGACTGCTATGCAGTTCTGGTATAAAATTTCAGCATTTTAATAGAGAAACAAGAGAAATAAATTTTCTTCAACTTCATATTGATTTGAAAACAAGATTGGAGTACTAATGTCCTTCAGAAAGAGTTGAAAAGGTATTTTCCTCTCCAACAAGTATCCATATACAAATGTGACTGTTTGCCACTGAAGTATACATTATATGATGCCCTTGAAGTTAAAATAATCTGTTAAGTCATGGCTATATTTGAATGTTATTTGGACTCTTCCAGAAGCCTTAAATAAAATGTTGTAGCAGGTGGAAAAACTATGCATTTGTGTTTATATGATTTGTGTATTCACCTGCTTCTGAATTACAGAGCATTTGAAGCTCAAAATTATAACTGTAACATAATGGATAGTTTGCAAGGGAAGTGGATAGGTTTACAAAGCAACCTAACAGATATCAGCAAATTTAGTTTTGTCCTGGTATTCTAAACACTCTCCTTACTCCAGATTGAAATGCCCAAGATAGTATAGAATACATAAACTTTTAAAACAACTTTATTGAAATGAAGTATGCATTTTAATGTAATTAACACACTATCTTTAGCATTCTGTTTTAGCATGTTCACAGTCCCATATAAACATCAACACAATATAACTTTAGGACATTTCCATCATGCTACACAGAAATCTTAGTTTGATATGCAACCACTCTCCCTCCCATTGTCTACTTCTACTCAACTAACTGATCTACCTCTCTTTGTGAATTTTGTTTTTTGTTAAACAGTCAGATGGCAATAGTTTCAGCATTGCAGACAGTATAAAATGACTTTAGTCTGTCATTATAACATAAGTATACATCATGGATGATATGCAAATATTGTATGCGGTTATGTTCAAATGAAACTATTTTATAAAGCAGCCAGAAGTCAGTTTGGCCTATGAGTTATAGTTTAAAGATCTCTGAATGTTTTATCATCTACTTGCCTTCTCTGTCATGGAATTTCTTCTTTACTTTTTACATATATGATCTTTTTTGTTGAAGTCTGGTTGAAACCTATTTTAAACCTAATTTGCGGATCATGTAATAAAAGAGTAAAATCATTATGCCTATATTTGAATAAAAGCTATATTAGAGCTGTACAAGTTATCTGCCTCTAGTAATTATTTTGTATGTACTGAATACTAAGAAACTTTACTCAAAGTAAATTGTATGTCTCAAGGGTTTTTCTAGCTCTGCAAAAGGAGGCTTGGAAAACATAGCTCCAGAGCAGGATGGATACTTAGAGGACGAAAGAAACAGAGTGAGAGAGATAAATCTAAAAGACTTAGTGCAGTGCAGAGAGTGGTAGAGACTAGAGCATGTAGAAAGCATGGACCATATGAAAGGAGGAGATGATACCACTAGATAATAGTTTCATTGACAGACTCTGGGCCTAGTTTACCAAATTCTTTTATTTTCCTCCTCCTCCTTCATAAAAGCGACATTTTCTTTTATTCCATTATTTCTTATATTTTTATTTAACATTTGTAAAAATCTCTAATTTTAAGACATAAAATAGCTCTAAGAAAACCAAAAAAGAAATGAAGGAAATGTTCAGGCAATAGAAACAAATGAGGCATCTGACAATTAGCAATCCCTGCTCAAAAAACAAGGTACTGTACTAGATGTGGTGACTCATGCCTGTAATCTCAGGTACAAGAAAGGTGGAGGTCGGTGGAGAAGCTAACACAGGCAAGAAGTGAGATATTGCATCTGAAAAATAGCTAACAGGGAAAAACATCTCGGGAGACATAGTTTATATAATAAAGTGCTTGCCAAGCAAGTACCAGAACCTGAGTTCAAACCCCAGTACCAGCACCAAAATAAAGTCCTTATTTTATTGATAAATGATAGAAGATTAGAAATTGTTAAGAGATGAATATTAAGTAATCCCAGTGAATTTTCTGCTTCAGTGTAAAAAAATGCACTCATTAACATACTGTCTGTGATTTGGGAAGATAATCAGCCTGATTATGCAGCTGCTAAGAATATAAACTTCTTATGTAATTAGTCATTTTCCAGTGCATTTTGGACTTAACTTCTGACTATCACAAAGGTGCAATCTCCAAGCACCTCTTCATATGTATATAAAATAATATACATACAGGAGTGAATTTCAAAGATATGGAAATAAAGGACTTTTTTTCTTAATTTGTTTCTTCTTTTCCGATGACTGTATTCTTTACCTTAGGGACAGAGTATTTGTATGCGCATCAGTGGGAGGGGGAGGGGAGGCACAGAATCCGAGGGAAAAAGATGAAAAGTGCAGCAGTGGAGTGCACTGGACACCATGAAAGTGAACTGTGCACCTAATGGATGGAAATGAGAGTGAGGGACTAGGAGAGAATGAGGGAACGGATGACACTGTATGAAAGGAAAAGCACTTATTACCTGATGAATGTGAGTGTAACCTCACTGTATATTACCTCTAAATTAACAGTAAAGTAAAATTTTAAAGAACATAGACTTACTAATTGGGCAGACATATTTTAGAACCAATAGCTCTGGAATCGCTTGTGTCAGAGCTTTTTCATTTGTGATGTAAAAGGAATAAAGAGTTACATCAGAGAGCTGTGCTGAAAATTGACATGCTGGGATCACTTGACATATGGAGCTATTATTAGCTTTTAGCTTGTAATTGAACTTTTGTTAAGAGATAGGGAAATATGGTAAGTAAAACTAGATACATTTCAGCATGACTAGGCACATACGTGGTTTGTCTGCAGACATAGTTTGTCTACAGATTTACATATTAGACTTGTTTAATTACATTATTAGTTTGAAATCAAGGCTAAGTAACAAGTAGAACCAGTAGAAGTTTTAAAGGAGGGGTGCGATGAGAATTTAACTATCAACAAATCAAACACTGATAGACCATCCATCTCAATGTAATCACTCCGTTCAGTCTATTTCCAGATTAACAGTGAAATGTTTCCAATTGAATCTCTGCTTTACCCTTTTAATGTTGTGAAACTCAATGTGAAAGAAGGGACTATGCATTAAAATAAGCAAAAATAGAATTTGCTTTAAAGAGAGTAAAAAAATTGCTATGTTGAGGGAAACAGAACTTGTAAATTGTCATGTTGGACAAAGGCTTTAATGACAGCCTAACAGTAAAAGAAGTCTTTAAAAAGATCTTTCTTCTCCTTTAACTATATGCATTTAAAGACTCTTACTCTTCAGGGAACTGTTTCCTGTCATGCTTTAGATCTACAAGTTGTTTTCAGTGATTAGCAGTTTCAACTCTAAGCAGCTACGGAAAAGGCATAAACCGCTAGTATACTATAATAAAAAAGGTCTTGTAGATGATAAGCGACATTATGCAAACTAAGGAAAGGCTTTAGAAAAACTTAAATCACTATGTTCAAGTTTCATTTCTTAAAACCAAGTATATTACTTACTACATTAAAGCAGAATATACGGAAGGAAGTTTCTGGAAGTACTTGGCAGGAAAATAATCTTTTTAAATGGTAGTTTTAAATCTCATTTTCAAAGGGATCATCTTTTAGATATTCAGCATTACCGATCTCTAGTGATAATATGTTTTAAAATGATGATAAAATAAGCACCAAATTAAAAACACAGTTTAGTTGCTTCTCATAGTTGAATGAACAATTCATAAGAAATTGAAAATAAGTATTTATGAAGGGCAGACATGGATATTGGAAACTATACCTAAAAGAGATAATTCATGCATTAGTCAAAAACAGTAAGAAAGTTGCATTTATCACTATGTGTTAAGGAAAGGGCACTGTGATGTTACAAGTAGAGAAAGACTAATGAAAGAATTGAATGCTTACAAAATCATCACAATTGTTTTGTTTTCTGCCAGCCATGGGGCTTGAACTCAGGGCCTGAGCATTGGCCCTGGCTTCTTTTTGCTCAAGGCTAGCACTTTGCAACTTGAGCCACAACACCACAGCACCACTTCTGGCTTTTTCTACATATGTGGTTCTGAGGAATTACACCCAGGGCTTCATGTACACAAGGCAAGCACTTTACCACTAGACCATAATCCCAGCCCTTCATTGTGATTGTTGAGCAAAGACTTTAGTCTGGGTCTCAAGAATCTCAAAGCCCAGATGACCAAGCATCATCAGCCTCTTCTGTTGTCAGGAATGTGAGGAAACTGTTGATGCCCTTGGAGTCTCCTCCCCTCCTCACCTCCTACTGTCAACGGCTATAGTGTTGCTAAATAGAGAATATTCACTTCTAGATACAAAAAAAGTAATAATAATGATAAAATCTGAAGACTGGGCATTCAGATGGGCAATTGCTATCAAAATCCTACTTTACATTATTTTTTTGTGCATCTAATGGCAAGGATAATGTTCATATTTGGAAAGCAACATAAAATAATGGATAATGGAAGGTAATCTTTGGGTTTGCCTCAGCTATTATTGTAAATGAAATCACCCAGAAGAGATAGCAATGAAAGCCGAATGTCTACTGACAATACCCAAAGCAAAGTAGTCAGCTAATCCAATAAGTACAATATTAATCACACAAATAATACCTCAGTTGCACCCACACTTGTTTCTTCGACTTGTTTCTCCATCTATCTTCTTCCTAGTAGTTTTGTGGCTCCTAAACTCCCATACTGTAGTAAATCACATTTAAATACCAATTGTATTAATTCCTCCCTGAGCCTACTTGTCCTTTCCCCACTATGGCCACACTGTGTAAATGGATAGCATTTTATGTCATAGTTATGAGGGAGGTACTCAGTAGTCCCAATTTAAAAAGTTATTGTCATAATTATTCAAAATTCTCAACATCTTTAATCTAATTGTCCCTCTAAAAAATGGCAGGCTTACCAATAGATGCTAAATATACTTAAAATATGCATACACGCATTCACACACATTCTCTTTCTCTCTCTCTGTCACACACACACACACACACACACACACACACAGCAAGGCACTTGTTTTCATCATTGATCTCTACCTTTCTACATAGATTTGTTGAGGCCATGAAGGACCACTGTTATCTCTATCCATGGTTCTGGAACATCTTTGGATTGTGCATATTAATTGTGCCTGGCCTTTCTCATAATATTCAATCCATTCATTTTCACACCTCTATTTCAGTAACTGTCAACACATTATTTCAACACATTGGAACATGGAATTTCTTCTTGATGGGTTGATTCATGAAGTCCTTTTGGCTCTTGTAATAATTTTTTAGTATTTAAAAAAGTGCATTTCCAGACTTCGCTGGGGTACTACTGTCATATTTTTAGCCTTTGCCTTTTACTTTTAACCTATGTGTCTATTGGTTCATATAAATAAGTCTCTTGTAGACAGCACACAATTATGTAAACTTTTAAATTCATTTTCCATAATCTATTTTTCATTAGTTACTTTATATTCAAATAATTGCCAGTAAAGAGTGACACATGTAATTTTACTATTCTTTAGTGTCTATTTTGCTCAATTGAGTTTTTGTACTGTACTATGTTGATTCTTCTTATATTTTCTGTATACTTTTTCCCGAGTTATTACACACCAACTATAGTCCTTCCTGCTCTAGAATGGACTTGCTTTGGTGTCTTTGCATGTTTTCTAAAGTTTTGTGGAAAACTGGAAGTTTTAAAAATTAAATGTGTTCATTATAGAAATCAGGAGAGGCAAAGGAAGGAGGAAAGGAGGAGGATGGGATAAAGGATCTAAACTAAAATGAAAATGAAAAGAAAAAAGATAAAGGAAAACTTCTGTTGGATTTTGTAGGTTGGCTCTGTAGTAGAGCAATCCCCTAATGTCTAGTCAGGCATTCATAGCTCCTCCCATTCTTCATTATAAGGATACTTTCAGCTACAGGTCAAAGCTAATAATCTCCTACAGTCTTTTCTGAGCATGCTTGTATCCTGGGAATATTTATGCCTTTCAAAATTCCCCAGTATATATTGACATTTTTCAGTAACCTAATTTTCCCAAGAAACTTTTCTTATAGATTTTTCCCGAATTGTTTCAGAGTATATATTATTCGCATCAACTGAAATCTCTTGTTTCAGATGACTGCAGGTTGTTTTATTTATAATGTTTAAAGAAATATCCTCTGATATTGTGACTAGTTGTTAGGACTATTTAGCTATATACTAATTATTACCAATGAAGGAAAACATACAGTCTATGTTTTTTGGGGTCTGGCTCACTTCACTTAGTATGATGTTTTCCAAGTCCTTCCATTTCCTTATGAATGGAGCAATGTCATTCTTTCTGATAGAAAGCATGTGCACATATACCACATTTTCTTGATCCGCTACATACATATGATCATATAAGATGATGCTAAGTGAAATGAACTAAAAGGTATGGAAACAAGTGAGTTTTCATTGTTGTTATTTTTAGTGTTCCCTGTGAAATTGTTTCTTTTTTCTTGCATTTTCTTCCCTATGGTTTAACCCTTGTTGTCACTGTATTTGACTTAGGTACCCTGGGTATTATATATACATTTATCTGAATTAGAGAAGGGAAGGGGACTATCAAAATGCTGAAACAAAGGACAACAGGTGAATCAATGTAACAGCAATACTTACAAGACAATAGGTTGTAAACTAACTGTACAACTGGGGGTGGGGTGTTGGGGAGAAGGGAAGGTGAGAGAAAAATGAAGGATGGGATAAGTTTGACAAGAAATGTACTCACTACCTTGTGTATATAACCATAACCCCTCTGTACATCATCTTGACAATGAAATTAAATTTATAAAAAGATAGAAATATCCTCTGCTAAGCCTTCTTTTTACTTTAAGAAAGCTCTGATTCTTGCAAAATAAAGAAAATAGCTTGTACTTTCCCCTTTTGCAGTTTCAAAAATTAAAAGGTAAGTACTACTGCAACAACTGCAATTAAAAAACAAGGATCAGGGTCTCTCACTGTACAAGCTGCCATCATCCAGAGCTCCCTCACCCAGGGTGGGATAGAGGGAGAAAGGATAAGTAAAAATATTACAAAGCTTCTGAACCATTTCCAAGTTGCCTTTATCTTGAGTCAACATTTTCTTGGTTGCTGTGAAACAAAAAGCCACATTTATTTACAGACTTTTAAGTGAAGTTCAGTGATTCATGTACAAGAAGCACCACTCCGTTTCCTTAGTGTCTCCAAATTTTTCTTCCCTTAACTAGCTCCTGAATCTTTATTCCTCTTAAGACACTTTAATATGGTCATTTAAACTATACTTCTTGCTGAACCATTGTTTTAAAATTGTATTTTTGTTATATCTTCTGTTCATTCTCAAGTTTAATCTATTATGTTTATCAGTGAATTCACACACACACACGCACGCGCACACACACACATTTTCCTGGGCTTTTCATTAAACATACTTAAGAATTAAAGAACAATGCAGAGCCCACAATATACACATTTCATAATTGTCTAGGCTGTGTCTCTCTTTAAATCACTCATTACAGTTCTCATTTTAGTCTTGCCCATCATGAAAATGAACTCTACTCTTGTCTTAATACCATTTATTTCTATGACTTTGTGATATATTTCACCCTTTTAGCTCACTCACTGTATTATAAGCAACTTCTACCTTATTACTCTTTACCTAACTCAGTGATTGTTGAAAAATATTGAAAATTAATAATACCATTGATCTTTTGGACCAGAGAAAACTGTAATACTTGATTCTTATCCATAGGTGGCAGCAAGCTCCTAAAATTAGGGAGATGTAATCTGTTCAGATATTATTAATCACATATTTAAAATAGCACATCTGAATTTCTATCTTGGTCTTTATGTGAATCGACTCCACATAAACTTTCATTTTCCAGAAACAATAAGCAAGAAGGGAACACTGTCAACAACCTTGGAGTTGTTCCTTAAGAGTGTTTTCTTAATGAATCAGTATAGGCATTATCTCCTATAGTACATATTGTTTTGTCCCAAGCTTTTCATTTCAGTACAAACTCAGAAACCATTATATCTGGAGAAAAGTTATACAACAAACTCAAATCCTTGTTTCCTTCAATCAAGCTACAAAGTAATAGGAGATTTTAAAAGTTGAACTTCTTTTGATGCACATACTAAACAAATTAATTTGAGGTAAACACAAAACTCAGTAATGAATTTTTCTACACCAATATATGTCTATGCCCATAGTTCTTAAAGTGCTTACATAGACAGGACTTATTCAATGAAATAGCATTTTTGCTACATTGTAAGGACAATGGTTATTTTTCCACTTTCCAAATAACAGTATATGGGACCCACATTTTATCTGACTTTAATGATTTATCAGTGCTTACTAAAAATTTGTTGTTGCAAAATTCTTGCTATGCATTTTAAAGTAATTTTTTCTATGACTTAAATAATTTGCCACAGAAGACAAAGGAAACCACATATCTAGTTTCCTTTCATGTATTATTTAGTCATGCCGTATCATTTTTCCTTAAGGACACTGTATAGAACTGAGCACTGGAGGCTGCCTAAAATCTTTAAAAAAATAATCCAAACATGCTACTGAGCATACACTGTGTAGAACATGAATTATGTAAGTTGCGGGTAGGAATGGGCAAAACTGGGGGAAAGCAAAGGAAGTGGTGACATTGTCCAAAAGAAGAAATATTCATTACCTGACTTAATAACCCCACTGTAAGTCTCTCCCAATAATAATAATAGAATTATATATTTAAAGCACTATAATTAATTCCAAATAAATTATTTGTTATATCTATGGTGTGTTAATGTTATGAAAGTGTTAATGTTATAAAAGTAACAAAACTTAGCACAAGGAATTCATTCTTCTTTTGGTTCCCTTTTTACTGCACAGGTGCAATTGCCACTTGGCATAAAACAATGTTAGTACTCACATACTAATAGAATACATACACACTAAACACATATTCTCAATAATCCATATTTGTTTGAATTTGGGGGTTTTGACTTTTATAGAAAGTGAGGTTAAGTCATATTTATATAAAATATTTTTCCTTGAAAACATAGCCTGTTAATACCTCCAGACTCAAATATATAGCCCTAACTCATTTTATGAGCTACAACATACTTTGCATTATTGCCATATCACAATTCACTCAACACTTCCCATTTGATTAACAAGATAATTTCAAACTTTTCACATACATTTTTTTCCTAGAAAAGGTGGCATATAAATCTCTCTAATATTCTATATGGTCCGGTTCTTTTCATGGAGTTAATAGTCACACAAGAAAGTTCCAGGTCAAAGGTACTTTTTCATTCTAATATTCTTGATGAACTTCTGAGAAATATATCTATATATTGTGTGTATACATATATATATATAACATTCCCATTGACAATACATAAAATTCTCTCTTTCTTCCTTACAGCACCAAATAGTATCCTTCTTATTCAGTCTTAGCTCTCTTTAAATTTCCCCTCAATACAGCTTCCAGTCATAAAAAAGCTTAATATGTAGTCTGGACCAGCTCTCCAGCATTTCTTTGCAATATTGGATTTCTGACCTGAAGTATTTCTGTCATCCTTAGTTGGTATTCTCCTACCCAAGCTGAAGTGTCAGCTGAGACTTCTTGCTCTCATGAGTTTTCTTGACCTCTCAAGAAGGGTTTTCAAAGCAACTGTGCTTAATATTCTCACAGTTCTTTAGTTCTTATCCCACTGTATCAAATTTTCCTGTTATTTCTCTTTCCAATCCACCAAACTTGGCTATCTAAAGACAATCACTTCCTTGTTTTAACTAATTCATATACATTGTACAAAGTAATGGGTGTCATTGAGATATCTTCATTCATGTGTATAATGTACCTTGATCAATATTCACTCTGTCTGCTATTTTTTATTATTCCCTCTTGGCCCTCTTCCCTTTCCCCTTCCATATCCCAAACAGTCCTCAGTTAACTTATTATTATTATTTAGTTGTACAAAAAGTTTCAATTCATAAATCAGGTTATAAGCATAATGGAACTTGATCAACATCACCATACCCATCATTCTCTCTCATTATTCCCCCTCTGAAATCTACCCTCAAGTTACATAGTTCAATTGAATATAATGTACACTGAATATACATAATTTCATTATTCTCATAATGATTATTTCTTAGTCATCTTTTTTTATCCCTAGGTTGGCTAACTACCTGAGAATAATACAATAATTCTGGTTCCCTGTATACAATGTTGATTTCTAAATAATGAGATGAGATGTTTAGACAAAAAGAAATGCAGGTTTATTAATTTTTCCAAACAAAATGAGTACTGCATAAGCTATTATTTTAGAAGAAGCACAACCTCCGTGTGTGTGTGTGTGTGTGTGTGTGTGTGTGTGTGTGTCTTTCAGGTGACCAACAGAAACATCATGTATGCCTGCTGAGGCATGACTATGTGCCAGATGGGATTCTTGGGTCTGCTTAATTTTTCATGTGCTGGTATTGTTCTCCAGAGTTGCACTTTTTGTTATCTCTCAAATGTTTTTGTTTTTGTTCTTTTAATTTTTTTTTTCCAGTCCTAGGGTTTGAACTCGGGACCTGGATGCTGTCCCTGAGCTTCTTTTGCTCAAGGCTAGTGCTCTACCACTTGAGCCACAGGGCCACTTCAGGATTTTGCCTATCAGAGATAAGAGACTCAGACTTTCCTGCCTGGGCTGGCTATGAACCACGAGCCTCAGATCTCAACTTCTTCAGTAGCTAGGATTACAGACATGAGCCATCAGCTCCTGGCTTCAAATGCTTTTATTAACCCTGTGAACAATAAGATAATGATGATCTTTGGTACCCTTTGTCTTCTTTTTATGATCCTCTCCTCTGGATCATATTAAGAGCAAAACATAAGGAGAAGTCATGGAGAAAACATGTTAAAGGAAAAATTATCAACATAACAAAATATGAATTCATAATTGACACTTAAATACACAGTATAATAAATTAATAGTAAATGTAAGAAAAAACTCCAATGAATGTATAAAGTGAGGTATGTGAAAACAAACATGCACGTTAACAAATGTTTTAGTAGGGGCTGGGGATATAGCCTAGTGGCAAGAGTGCCTGCCTCGGATACACGAGGCCCTAGGTTCGATTCCCCAGCACCACATATACAGAAAACGGCCAGAAGCGGCGCTGTGGCTCAAGTGGCAGAGTGCTAACCTTGAGCGGGAAGAAGCCAAGGGACAGTGCTCAGGCCCTGAGTCCAAGGCCCAGGACTGGCCAAAAAAAAAAAAAAAAAGTTTTAGTAGGGAAAGCTTGACAGAATAGCATTGGGTTATCCCAGTGGCAAACTATACAAACATTGTTTTAAAAATTCTTTAGTTGTTTTTTGCCATTGCTGGGGTTTGAATTTAAGAAATTGCACTGTCTATAGAGTTGTTCTAACATTTGTACCATGCTGCCAATCCCTTTCTTTTTAAAAAATTTATTCTTTTTCAAGTAGAGTTTTGTGTTTTTACCCAGCTGGCCTTAGATTGTTATCCTCCTTGGTAAGACCTCCCTCATAGCTGAAATCGGAAGCACATACCGCCATGCTGTCACTGATGTCTAAAGTAGAGTGCCATTAAGTTACTCATGCTAAAAATATGAGCCACAGCTGTGAAAAGAGAACAGCGATGCAAGCTTTATTCCACTACGCAAGGCATTTTGCTTTGCAATTTCTGTTTTGTTCTGTTAACTGTCATATCTTAAAATTCGTCCCTCATTCAAGTCTGATAACTGTCCGTGGACATGGGCAGGGCACTGTGGCTCAGAGTCGCTCTTTTGATACTAATGGTTATTTCAGTGTTTCAAGTAACTGAGCTACTAAATTCAGAAGCAGACTATGGTCCTTTGTTTATGTCATTGAGAGAAAAAAATAACAATAATTATCTTACCATGGTGATGTTTCTTTATGTTTATATATTTTTGACTTTTCATTTCCATACAGAATTGGGGCTATTTACTGTCAGTAGTAAAAATTTAGATAATACATGTAAATATGGATAAGCAAAAAGACCCATCATCTCACTTATTTGCATAGAGCAAAAACCTGCATTTACCTACAGTTTGATGAGTCATTGTATAAGTAGACACAGCAGGAACTTCAATACACACCCAAGTAAACACACATCCTGTGTGTAACAAAATGATTAGATATGTAGACTAAAAAACAATACTCTATTTACCTTTGTCAATATAATATTTAGTTTACGTCAAGACTTAGAAGCTAACAAACTTTATTACATTATAGTTGTAGGAGACTAGTTTATGACCTACTTACTAATGATAAAACTTAAAAAATATTTTTCTAGTTATGGAATAGGACAATAAAATGACTATAAAACATGTATATACTAATAATAGATCATCACTGAAAAAGAGTATTATACATGACTTTAGGCATTCACACAGTATGATACCAAAGAAAGATATTTTTAGGGGAGATTAACAAAGGCACAATAGCTGCACACTTCTTATCATATAAAATAATATTTATCAAAATAAACTACAGAAAAAGGAAACAAGAGTTTCTTTTTTTCTTTGCTGTGGAGTTTTGTATTATTTCCTTTTGTCTTGTTTGTTAGTTTGGCTTCAAGAGGGAGGGGAGGGGCATAGAAATAACGGGACAAAGAGTGAGCAAATGCAGCAGTGATACAAGACACTATGTTGAAATGAATATACAACTTGTGGGTGAGGACAGGAGAGAAAAAACTGGGAGAGAGGGAAGGGAGAGGTGACTTTAAAAAAAATATGACTTCTATAACTGTAACCTATCTGTACACCACCACTACAATAACAAAAAATAAAAATTAATAATAAAAAGAGTATTAAAAAGTTATATGAAAATGAGAGTCTAAGGCACATAATAAATATTGTGACTTTTGTTTAAATGACAATATGTTTTAAAACCAGATCAATAGTTACATTGTCTGAGTGTACCTTGTAAAAATGAGAAAAAAATTATCTATCATAAAGTCATATACAAAAGTTAGCATTAGTTGGAATGAGAAAAATTGCAAAATGGAAAAATACCTCAGATTTTGAAAATGTCATGGTATCAGTATCAAACAAATGTCTTAAGCATCACAAAAAGATTGATATCAAGTTTGTTGAATCAGCAAGCTTAATAGAATTCCAGTTTAGCTTTATCAGCTGTTGAACTTCTTAATGGATCCAGAAGGTAGACTAAACGTGTAAGCCCACATTGTATAATACAAATTTATCTGGTTTTATCAACCAAATAATGAACATGATCGTATCTCCATGATTTCCTGTGGAAAAGCTAACTTCAGGTGGAAATTAGACTTATCATTCATAATTAACTCCTTATTGAAGCAAAGAAAGCAATTGAAGCAATATCCAAAGAAAACCGTAAAGCCACATCTTATTCTTATTACAAACACTAAATTCATCAGTCATAAATTTTGAGATTACAGTTAACCTTGAAAGTAAGAAAATAAGGAGAGTTCTGGCCCAAGGAATCTTGGAATGATCCACCACTTATTCTGGTTTAAATGATCAAATATTTCACTATTAGTACTTAAAAAATGAATTCTGTAGATAAGGACTGGAGTTATTTCTGTTTTGTTTTTCTGTGACAGAGTCTGTCAGGCTTACCTCAATCATGATCCTCTTTGCTCCACTTTCCAAGGATTAGGGTTACAGGTGAATAAGAACCTATTTTGCCTAATATGCTGAGATCTCAGTTGTAAAGGAAGCTAGTTAATACTGCTCCTTTGTATATACTGCCTTTTCTTGAGGATAATGATATTAATCAAGGTTGCATAATTCATGAATGAATCTAGCAGTCCATGAAATCCCTAAAATTATACTCATAATTTTGTTTGGAAAGAATATTTTTGAAAAAAAAGTAGCTTGTTCATGAGATCTCAAGTATCACAGGCATTAATATCTGCTGCTGTCACTGTTACCTGGAATGTCAGAAAATAAAAAGTTAGAATCTAAGAAAATCATTGGGACCTAAGGAGACATTATTGGGTGTCTATCTCCAAATGATTTTTATATTGATGAGTTCGTTTTATGTACACATATTATGGCATTTGTGGTAGATTTTACCCTTTATGTTGCAAACCAATCATGTGTCAAAAAGAAATTAAGTATATGGGAATCTTTTTGCTTCTATCTTTGATAATTACTTAACTCTACTGCTGTGTATTTTTCGTTCAGTTCCCAGTAATTATGTAAGAAGAACTGTAATTTATTTACTTAGCTTCTTGGGGGTAGGGTAGTACTAGGGCCAGGCCCCTAGTTCTTTTTTCTTTCTTTCTTTCTTTCTTTCTTTCTTTTTTTTCTTTCTTTCTTTCTTTCTTTTTTTTTTAGTTTATCATCAGAGAGGTCTCACTTTTGCTTAGATAAGCCTCTAACTGCAATTATTCGAACTCCCAAGTAACTAAGATTATGGGCATGTACCACAACATTTAACTAAGAATGAAATTTCTATTGAAAGTAAATTAAAAGGAGCCCCAAAGTGATGTTTTCTTTAAAAAAATTAATATAATATCCTACTTAAAAATGATACATAAACATTGATTTGTTTCTTGTAGTGCCTGTACTATTTGCCAGAAGAGACTGCATAAATACTTCCTGCTTAACATTCTATCCCTCTCTCTGACCCACTTCCTAAAATGCTCATGCCATTGTTTATTAATTTGTTTTCTATCCTCTTTTAGCACAGGAATTGTTGGTTTCCACCAACATTAAACTTATTTTTTTAAAAGGACAGTTGAGAAGCCACTTTTTTATGCAGGATTTCATCTTTCAAGATATGATTTCCTTGAAATTTATTTTAACATGGAAAGCTTCCCAGGCTTTTTTTTTTTTAATTTCCCCCAATGTGAAACTGATGCCCTTCCATTTTGTTGTGATCTTTCTCTGCTATGTTATCTAGTCCAGAGAGTACCTACCTATCATTGGGCATCTGCTTCCAAACAGGTTAACAAAATATAGAGCTGTAATATATTTCATTTCTTTAAAAAATCAAAATGTAAAATTTATGGACATTGCTAGTAATAGTTTTTTCAGTAAAATTACAGTGCCTGTCTTCAGAGTGCAAAGACAGAACAATTATCTTTTACATGAACATTAGAACAGTCATTTTAGTCCCCCACATCCTTCTGTGCTAAATACTGTATGCCACCACTGACAAGTAGTTTGGTTAATTAAATACATATTTCTCAGGAGAAGATATGATTTAATATTCTTAAAAATAGCTATAGTCCACATTGTGAGCCAAGAAATTATCTTATAACACATAAAAATATCTACAGGAAAATAATAGAGCTGCTTAAGGATTTCATACTAACAGTGGTGATTGAAGACCAGACTAATTTGGATGATACACTGATCCTTCACAAAATATGCATATACTGCATACAAGGGAACTATTTAAAAAAACAGTTTTATTAGGAGAAAAAATTCTGTTTTATCATGTTGAAGAGTATGTGATTTTGATATTGTAAAATTGAACATTAATATGAGAGAGATAAGATTAAAACTACTTGGGGCTAGGGATTTAGCTCAGTGGAAGAGCGCTAGGTTTGGTCCTCAGCTTTGCGGGAAAAATAAAAAGCTATAGGGCTTCATACATGCTAGGCAAGCACTCTACCACTAAGCCACATTCCCAGCCCAATGAACTCAATTTTAATTTCACTGCCATAAATTTATTGGATAGAAATATGGGGTTCAGAAGAAATGTTTCCAAGACTGCTAGAATTTTCTATGTGGATAACTTTTGGGAGAAAGCTCAATTTGTACACACTCGTTTGAATGTAGTCTGGTTGGACTTTTTCCTTTCTCTCTGTGTAGATAGAAAGCCATAATGTTCATGTCTTTAAGAAAATCATGGTACTGTTTTTTTCCCTATTTGTTAATGAATTGACATGCATAGTTCTCAAAGATTTATATATCAGTGCTATTCACCATAAGTTCCAAAATACCAGCATCACCAAAATGTAACATGAGGGTTATCTTAAGATAGTGCCAGTGAGATTTCCAACAAGGAACAGCACACTTTCACTCAGCTTTTAGATCTTTCAAAGACGATGACCAGGAGTTGTTCTTGTATTATAGATAAGCCAAACCATCATGATAAAGCTGAATAGGCTAAATGAGGGTGGTGGAACTTTAACTTATTGTGAATTGGCTTCTAGCTATAAATGTTTCATCCTAAGAAATTATTTTTGCAAGCATTAGGAAAATAGTCATGAATGTAATTACCTCCAGTAGATTTTTCTTTCTGTTTTAAGCCCAGAGTGCCTGTAGAAATAAAAACAAAAGCAAAATCTTATGCTAGAATATGGTTACTGCATAATATGGGAGGAATGTGGAAAAATAGATTAAAGAAATAACTTCCAAAGAAGGAACTGATGGTAATCAAAGTATTAAATATAATTTGTTTATTGAAACTTATTGCAATAATTTGTTTTGCAAATTGGGCTCAGTAATAGCAGCCTTCTGTGACTTAAAAATTATTCTTAGGTGTGTTGTGATTCTGAACTGTGTTCTTTTTGTGTTGCAGAATATGAAATGGCTCAATTATGGATGAAATATGACTTATTATGTTTTAAAATTATGCATTTGTGATCATGAAGATCAAAATATTTGTGATCTTGTGGTGGATTTTCTGGCTAAATTTAGGTAAGTCATCCAACTTCTCAAGGCTATTGCCTATATCGACAGTAATCCTTTTTTCTACAAATACTATAAAATATAAAAAATACACTGTACTCGTTATGAATATAGATGAAGAGAAAATAATTTGATTCTGTCCTGTTTTTGTAATATGTTGCTATAAATATCAATTTGGGGTGACATACTTATGCTATTACACACACACACATTGCTATCGATTACTGTTCTAGGGTTGTTACATGTTGGGAGTAAGCCAGCATCTCCTTCAGATTTTGTGGTATAATACAATGTATGTTCCAAACAGTGAACTCTGGAACATGAAATCCTATTTACTTTTTCTAGTCAAGACATACCTCATATAAACACAGGTCACCTGCTTCAAGGTACTGGACTTAAATGTTGAATAAAATCAAAAGTGTAGGTTGTCATATTTTTTTACCCTATGCACTTGTTTTACCTAGAAGGAAATCGAATCTTGGAATACTAAAAATATATATATATGCAAGTTCTCCCAGTATTTATTTCTATAAATCTTGTAGGAGTTACATAACCATTAGGATTTTGACATTGTTCTCTATAAAATGGAGCGCAGTGGTGGAATGTGACTGCTTTAGCATTGGTATTGGAAGTGTCCTAGAAGTCTCATGTGACTTTGGTTGAGCTTCATTTCCCACAGACTATTCACCCGCTGTAGTGCATTTTCATTATGTATGTTATTTGCTGTTTGTCACTGTTGTCCCATGGCATCTATGGGCACTCAGATTTGCTAACAATCCAATGCCAATATTCTACAGTTTAACACCTCACAAACTTTCTCCTAAATAAGTTGATTAAATTAATGATCTCTTCTTTATACAGGGAAGAACAAGTTTAGTCTTTAGCCTGTAATTATCAGTTGTTTCATATGTTTTCCTACAGTTTCAATGAAGCCAAGTATTACAATATAATGTACTGTGGTATTTTCATCAATGGCATGGCCTCTGGAATAGGTGAGACCATCTGCATTCAAATCCTTATGTATTCCATCCTCAAGTGCCTGTGCACTGCCCTCCTCAAATGAGGGAACTGGGTAGCGTAAGAGCTCACACTTAAAAGCCAGTTCTTTTTACTAAACTTTAATAGTGAAGCCAGAGCAGAGGAAAAAATTGCCAACAAAAATCTTTTTAACTAATATGATGAAGTAGCTTTAATCTTCTTTAAATGATCTATACAGCGTCTAGACTAATTCATGCATTTGCATTCAAAGTTCGGATATTTGTGACAGTTATAACTATTAGAAGCAAATAAATAGCTATCTATGAACAGGAATGAATGGTTATAATAGCAATATTTAAAGGGCATTCTAATTTTCCAACTCATGTATTACCATAATCATAGAATTAGAATATTCTGCTACCACATTATTCAAAACAAAAACAAACAAACAAAAACAAATGGAAATTTTCTTAGAGACAAGTCAATTTTCAGGAACTATGTGGGCATTTAGAAGACTGTATATTGACTGAAAGAATGTGAATCAAATGAAATTAGCTTAAAAATTGTAACTACTAAGCATCTCCTACTATACTAAAAACTATTTTCTTTTTAAAAAATCTATCATTTTAGCAAGGCCCTCAAACATTGCTTAATTTGCACATCATCTCTTTCTATTTGGTCACAGCCTTCTCCAAAACCTTAACAAACCATTGAATTAATAGAAGTAAGTCTCTATCTCAGTTATCATGAATTTTTTCTATATCTTCTAAAGAGTTCTTCATTAAAACTCTATTTCCAAAATGGGATTGTATTCAGTAGTTCAAATGCAAATCAGCATCCATGTAACAGGAAAATAACAAATGCAAACTCAAACTAAATTATAGCTTATGTCAATTATACCCTTAGTTCTTGCAAAACTCAAGGTTTCTTTTTAATTAAAGGGCATATTTATCTAGAGAGGCAAATGAGAACTAGACCCCAGGATTTCAAAATGAAATAAGCTTTAACTAAATCCATCTCTTAGAACAGAATGATTCAGCCTACAGTCCACATTGCCAGTGATACCTGTATGAAAGTGGTAAATTTAAGGTAGTAAACTAGTACCAGATTTTAAAATAGATAATAGGGATTGAATAGATAATAGGGATTGAATTCTAGCTTACAGATCATGTTTTTATTTAAGAAATAAAATTCAAAAGCATTTCTAAAAAATTATATCCATAATACACATGCATTCTGAGAGGTGTTGTAGAAACACAACTTCATTTATTTTAATTTTTGCATATTTATTTTTATCATCTTTATGTCCATTTATAAGTATTCATTTCATAGACATGAGGAAATGAAATCTCTTTGGACAACAATTGCTGCTAATAAAAATGGATAAAAATTAATGTAAATATTCAATTGTCATAGTTTACTATCTCTTTAAAAATGTTATTGTAAAGGTGTTATACAGAGGGGTTGCAGTTACAAGAGTCAGTTACTGCATTCATTTCTTTTGGAACAGTGTCACCTCTTCTCTCATTTTAACACACTCTTAAAGCAACAACTAGGGACAGTAAGCTGTAAACTCTCAAACTCTCATTTATCTTCCCCTCACGCCATAGTCATGACACTTGACCAGAACTTGGAATTCTGATGAGGTTTCTTTACTTGCACAAGCTTTACTTTGTGGAGGCAATGGGTGAAAGTACGGTAAATAGTGCAAAGTTATGCATCATAGGCAAAAACTCCACAGCCATAAATCAAAGGCAGAATGAAAACCAGGCTCATTGTGGGCATCACCAAACCAGACTTTTTAGAAGAGATAGAGATGTGATTGATCTTGCTATGTTTTAGGTAGCTGCAATGTGTTGAAGATAAAGAAGGGGAATGATGACATTGAATTGCTAAGTTGCAACGATAACATTGTCACTGGCTTTCATCATCTAGTAGATTTCATATTATGGAAGATCCTAGGTATCTCTAAGAACTGTAATCAGTGTAGATACTGGTTGGTGAATCTAACAATCTAACTTTTTAGTTTATGATTTCATATGTACAGCTCTTTTTAAAATAAAGGAGCAAGCTCTTTTGAACATGGTAATCCTGCCCTCTGCCGGTGGCTGAAAGTTTCCTTACCATCCCTTCTAGTGCTTTGAAAGCAGAGGGTGATGTGAATCAAGCATCTATTCAAGACTTTCATGGCTCCAGTTTGGTAATCCTAAGGTCATCCTTCCACCAGCAAGATAGTGAAAACTCCTAGGAGTTGATGTCTAAGTCTGGTAAAAAATTATTTTTGGTTAAAGTAGGGTACAAGAAGAGGATTCTATTAAAGTGTCTCAGGAGTACTGTAAGGTAAAGGTGGGCTGGGAATGAGCCTATATTCTGGAGAGAGCTGTATCTGAGATGGGATATTTGTGTCATTAACAAGAAATAAGCACCCATCTTAGGATGCTGCGCTCGGCATTAGGACAGAGCTGAAAGACAAAAACAAAATAGCAGTTACCTAAATGAAAAAGATGTATAGTCTGATTTATCTTGCAAAGCAGAGTAAGAGTCAGAAGGAATGGCTCATCTAATGCAGACTATTCTGAGGATGTAATGAGAAGAACACCTAACCATTGTTCCAATGTTTGTATTTGCATTCCCACAGTTGTACACGAAGAACTGCAGATTCAAACAAAAGTCCCTCTGATTTTGTTTCTTATGAGTAAAGCGATTCTAAGACTTTACCTATGATCCAGGAGTTGGCAGAAGATCAAATTTCATATACTGTGTCAAAGCCATTGCAAGGAGATTATTTAAGACTACCCACAAGGAGACAGAGTCATCATAGAAAACATGGCCTTTCCTTTGTCAACCATTCTCCACATGACCCTCATGTCAGCAGAATTCTTCATAGGGATGATGGTAAATGGATATCTTATCATCGTGAACTGTATTGACTTGTCTAAAAGCAGAAAGCTCAAACCAATGGAAATCCTTTTGCTGTGCATAGGGATATCTAGATTTGGCCTGCAGCTGATGCTGATGGTACAAATATTTTACTCTGTGTTCTTTCCACGTGCTTATGACAAAAATATCTATAATGAAAGCATGATGTTCATTTGGATGTTGTTCAGTGCTATCAGTTTCTGGTTTGCTACCTGCCTTACTCTATTTTACTGCTTCAAAATTTCTGGTTTTACTCACCCTTCTTTTCTTTGGCTGAAATTCAGAATTTCAAAGTTCATGTTGTGGTTACTTTTGGGCAGCTTGCTGGCCTCTTTGGGCACTGCATCCATAAGTACTATGGTAGAGTTACCCAAAACTGTGTATGATGATGTTTTTGGAAACACCACACTAAAAAAGATTACAGCCAACACAAAGGAAAGCCATGATTTGCTTCTCGTAAACTTGACACTGTTACTTCCTCTTGCCATATTTGTGGTGTGTACCTCTATGCTGTCCATTTCGCTTTACAAACACACTCATCTGATGCAAAGTGGACCTCATGGATTTTCAAATGTCAAGACCAAAGCCCATATAAATGCACTAAGAACAATAATAACATTTGTTTGCTTCTTTATTTCTTACTTTGCAGCCTTCATGGCTAATATGACATTTAGAATTCCTTACAGAAGTCATCAATTCTTTGTGGTAAAGGAAATAATGGCAGCTTTTCCTGCTGGTCATTCATTGATACTCATCTTGAGTAATTCTAAGCTCCAACAACCATTCAGGCGAATTCTCTGCTTCAGAAAGAATCAATAAAGTAGAGGACCACCACGGAATAATTTGTTTCCTTGATATAGAGCTAATGGGCTGATTCATGTTTTGTGTGCTCTCTACCCCTTCTCTGCCAATTTTCTGCCCAAACTTTACCTCCAAGATGTATGAGACATTAATTCTGATGTGCGATGGACAGATTATCTCTCTGTCCAGGGCTTGCACATTAAAAATAATGTGATGGCAGCCAATCTTAGTAATTCGTACTTGTTCTGCAGTTGCAAATTGTTCTTTAGAAATTGAGCAATAGTTCTAAGACTTTCTTTGATTACTGTTTTTATTGTTTACTGTATGTTCCCCCAGGTCTTTGGTAATCTTTATGTTGAGATAGAGAAAGCATCTTGACTTAATTAAAGTCTTGAAACAGTAGAATCATTTGGTTGAAAGAACTATTTTTCAAGCAGATTCATGAGTAAAATATAAAACAAATATTTAAGGAATATATTATAGTGATACTTTCGCTGTCCTGGGTAAGATGTTGTTTGATTGACTTTGGGTTGGTAGAAAATAAGATGTAAATAGAACTGCTACACAAATGCACACATAAACAAGACAGAGTCCCACATTTGGCAACAAAATGAAGATGTTCAACCTCTTGAGCTACCTGCCTGGTCAGAATGTCAGAGAGATTGTGGAGAGTAATATCTAGAAAGGTAAACATTTCAAACAGAGATTTTAAGTTCTTATCTAAGAATCTGGTTGAGGATATGGCAGTGAATGTCTTGAAGATCTAAAGAGAATGTATTGCTTGTAATTTTGTCTAGCTTCTCAAGGACGGTTGCTGGTGGTGGTACTGTACTGGTATCAGTTGTGGCAACTACTGTGCACTGGTGCTGCTTGACTTGGTAATTAAACATCACTCACACTCAGTCAAGGTAATATATTTTCATCACTGTGACTTGAACATGGGTAGCTGAAGTAAACCTGAGAAGTCCTTTATAGTTGAGCTTTGAACATCAATAACACTGAAGCCAGTCAGGCTTTGTGAGGCTGAGTTTTGTATAGGTATAGTTTGAGATCACTGTTAAGTGTGTCTTGACTTGTGCCCAAGTGCTTTCTAGCCAAATTTTCACTACTATTTGTAAGAGCAATCAGAGTTCTTCTTCCTAAGAGTAGTCATCATTTAAAAAAAATTCTACTACATAATTTGTTGGGTTTCAGTGATGCAACACTCTTGAAATGATCCTGAGAACTTACTTTGGATACCCTGGATACTGCAAAATCAAAACTGGGGCTTTCTCTCTCCTCCTTATGGTATAGGAGTCTTCCAATCTCATCCTCCCACTGCATCTCTCAGGTTTTTCCTTAAAAAAGAGAATGACTGCATCATACATGTCCCCAACTTGCTTTCCCAACTGAACAGACAACTTGTCCATACAACTGAGGTGAAGAACAACCATCCAGAATCTGTAACATTTGGGCTCAGCTAACTTTTTAGCTGGTTTGCTTTGTCTGCTTGTCCTAGTTGGTAAAGTCGTTCTCACACTTGCTCTATATGAAGAAGTGGTAGGACAAAGACAGTTCACCCAGGCAGCCCACCACAGTGTATCCAACAGAGGACCCTGGCCCCAGGTGCTGCTCCAGGAATGTTAGGATTTATTCTTACTGATGCTCTTGGGTTGTAAACTGTTACCTAATAAAATCCATCCCATAGCCCACATCGTGGTCACAAGTGGGTTACATTGCCATTGCACAACTATTTCAGGTATAAATGATGATGTGCCCATTTCTCAATATCCTGCCTTAGCATCCTTATCTCTGAAGCAATTTGCATAAGGTGCTAGCTCATCTCCTTCAACCATATCTCTACTGTATTTATTTCATATTACTTTATGGATCTCATATAAACTGCTATTTCTTTATCTCTTCACATATGTTAAACTTCAAGTCTTTGCTATGATGTATATATTATTGGCAGATTGAATATTTCTTTCCTGTACTAGAGAAGACAAATGAAATAGGAGGTGGAGTGGCAATCTACATGATGGTGTCAGTTTATATTACTACTTCTCTCAATAAAAGAACTCTCTCACTCTGATGTTCTCTTTTGGGGCATAATTTAAGGCTTATTATACTTCCTTCATATTTTATGAGGTATTTTAAGTCTTACCTGTTTTTATTTTTAACTTTTATTTTACTTATTTTATTTTATATACATTTGTATTTTATTTATTTTTATTTTAAGTCATATTTACCTGTTGTATGGGTAAATTTTTATGATGAACCTTAAGTTAATTCATTGATATAGACATATTATTCGGTAGCATTTGAAAGTATGTACATTCCTTAATGTGAAGAATTATAAAAGTCAGGGTGTAGATACTTTCATTTATCACAAGATGCTACCTTCTCAACTTTTTGAAACAGCTTGTATATGGCCTACATTTTACCAGAGTAAAAGTTCAATATACATTAAGAATCATCTCCACTGGGACCAGCATTTGATATTATAATGTAATTCAAATCACTTAGCTAGAAACAAGATTCCTGTGTAAGAAAATTCTGAGCAAGTATTCATGAGAGCACTTAGGAGAATTCCAAGAAGTTGTTCTTCAAACATCTTTTTTCCTCTGTTAATTGTCAAAAAGATCAGTGTTGCTTTTAGTTGTTCTAGAAACCTAAGGACAACTCTAAAGTTCAGAGTTTCCTCTTACTGCCTATAAAAGAAAACTATCATGATGGCCATGTGCCATTCAGCAATTGTTCTATGATGTACTCTTGATAGAATTTCAACTACTCTAGCCAATTTCTATTGAAATCTAAAGTCATATTGTAATATGCAACTAATACAGTTAACTAACCACAAAGTAGCATTTGAAAATATTCTTTTGAGAAAGATCCATATGTATCTCCATGAAAGAGAAGTATTATGAGGAGAGATTAATTATTCCCCAAAGTGTTAAGAAATCTAATCAGTTCAATTTCAGTCTCATTTCATTAGAAAGAAAAATCATTAGGTTGGACAGCAGGAAAATACATCTTTGCTTTTTAGTTTATAAACTGGGACAAAATTACAAGTAATGCACTGCCCCCTGGTGGCAAGCTTCCAATCCATTACATGAAAAATTGGAAATAGTCTCAAACTACTTCAGTCACAGAATTCATTGTATATATTTCAGAACTGAGAAATTTCGGGCTAGGAGTGGATCAAAGGGTGGTGAAGATGTTGAAGTGGTTACACAGATCAATATACATTCTGCACACAAACTTTTTTTGTATTGTGAAAAATTTCAACATATAACCTAAAATTAAGTAGGGAAGGAGTGGGTCGGGAGGGTCAGGTAAGAATGTTGAAATGGGTGACACTGATCGAGGCACACTGAATTCATAAACTACTTTCATGATTGGCAACTCCTTCATACAACTATTTTAAGATAGTAATTTTTTTAAAGACTTTAGTTACAAGGTAACTTTGACAAGGACATTTTATATTCCACTGGGAATATATAGGAAGAGTTTCCATTAGAAAAATAGAGAAATTAACACTCTGATCACAGGAATCATTTGTGCTAAGGCTAAGATAACACTTGGTTTTTATTATTAATTAAATTTTGTTGACAAGGTGTTGTGAAAAAGGGGTACAGTTACATAATAGGGCAGTGTGTACATTTCTTGTGATATCTTACACCCTCATTTTTCTTTCCCTTCCCCAGATCAGATAGGTATATATACAATACCCAGTGTACCAAAATCATATACAGTAGCCACGTGGCATATGCCAAAGGAAATTCACCTAGAACTTTATTTTTTATTAAATTTTATTGATAAGATGATGTGCAGAGAGGGTATAGTTACATAATAAGGTAGTGGGTACATTTCTTGTCATATTTGTTACACCCTCCTTCATTTTTCTTTCCCTTCCCCAGTTCAGATAAGCATATATACAATATCCAGTGTACCAGAATCATATACAGTGACCACAGGGGGTACATCAAAGGAAATTCATCTAGTACACTAAACATTGACAACAGTAAAATCCTCCTGTTTCCATCTCTTGGAGTTCATTTTGCCTAGCCTCATCTTATATAATCATATGTATATAGCTGTTGAGACCTTTTTATGTTTATTTAGTAATTGTTTAGTTTTAGAGAGATAATGTAACATCACTGACCAAAATATGTAGAAATACCATTTGAAAAGAAGTTTGTTGCTTTACAGACATGAACTTTAAATATAATGTCAACAATAGAGTTTGCTTATCCTTGTCTTATATGATCATACATACATAGCTGTTGAGCTATTGTGGTCCACTGAGAGGTCTATTTTAGATAACACTTCTTAAAAATAAAATTAATAAAATAAAAAGCAAAACCAAAATTACACATGACATATGAGATAGATGGGGGTTCTCTACTTTTGTATGTGCTCAAAATATTCCATAACAAAAAGGACTTTTTCAGTTTCTCGATGACTTATGTGCTTATAAAGTACAGGAATTATTGTTTGTAATTTTTAGGCATAATTTTCAGAAAGAAGAATATCTGTAAATGTCAGAATTTGGCAAACATGGATATTCCTATTGTTGTTGAATTGTGTAAATTTTACTTATTGTAAGGTTGAAAAAACAGTTAGATAACTGTGTAAAGTAACAGCAACAGAAACTTCACACAATTACACCTAAAAAATTTCAGCCATCACTGGCTTCCATTGTTTAACTGGGTACCCAGTTCATTTATTTCTGCTCAGAGACACAAAGGGTTAGGATAACCTATAACAGACAATCACAGAAGGGTAATCTTACATTGGTATTCTTCAATGGAATAATATACAATAATAACTTCCAAAAGCAAACCAAGGTATTACACAAAATAGAACCAAAATTATTACCTCTAAAAATATGATGCAGTAACAATTTTGGATGGATAGGAAGAGCTGAGATATGTGCATCAAGAAACAGACAAGGCCGTCAGCGGCAGCAACCTGACTGATAACCATGCATCCATTCTCAGATGCCCAGTGCAATAGAGCTCTAGATTAACTCTACTTTCTCTAACCACAGCCCATCAATATTACAGTGAAGTCACTTGCTACAGTCCTTGTTTGTCTTGGTCCCTAATGAAGCAATATTCAGAAATGAAACCTTCCTGAAATGATTGACTTAAGTGGAGCCTAATCTCATCAATTGATGGGTGTGTAACTTGATTGGCAATTGGGAAGTGGTGGAAACTAGAAAGTAGAATTTAGTTGCCTGGAACTATTTCTTCCTTTTCCTCATCCTCACCCTTTCCCTCTTCTTTCCTTTCCTCCTCCTCTTCCTTTCTGTCTCACTCTGTCCCCCTCCCAATCTTCCTTTCCCTCCCTCTTCTCTACCTCCCCTTTTTATCTCCCTCTCTTTCTCCCCCTCCCTCTCCTTCTCCTCCTTCCTGGCTGCCATGATATGAGAAGATACCATGATGTCTTACTGCGTGGTCATGCCTAAAGCAATGGAGTTTACTAGAAACCAAAATTTCGGAAACCATGAGCCAAAAGAAACTTTTCCTCCTCTAAGTGGTTTTTCTCAGGCATTTTGTCACAGCAATGGGGAGCTAACTCATTGCCCTAGTTAAAGTCTTCTTGGCATACACTTCCTTTGTGCTGTACTTCCTGGTGAGACAATTCGCACTCTCAGTAATTAACATCAACCTCGATATCTTTTCAGTGTAACAGATTACAGAACCCTCACTGTGAATTACTCTAGTTACATGCATTCTCTGCTCATGTAGACAGATATCTGAGCTCTGCAGGAGAGAGTTGCTTTCACAATTTTGGTCAAGATTGACACTTCAGTGCTCCTTGAGAATTCTAAAATACGCTTCCCTACAAGTGTGATTGAGTCCTGGTCAAAGCCTAACTGCATGGGAGAAGGCATATTTTGTACCTGGAATAATTTAAATTCACCTAGTATCAGGACCTTGATTTTCATCTGCCCCCCAGGTTGCTGCTTGATTCAAGAGTAAAATCATTCAACCAGATTCAGAAATATCTACAATGAAAGCCAAAAATGCAAGTGTATTCATTTACATGAAAAAGAAACAAATTGCCCATATTCTCACATTGCACACTATGTTATTTGCATGTAGATAAATTATCTTAAATAATTTTTGTTAAATAATTATGCTAATACCATTGAACATGTGTTAAATGACATCAGATGAGATATGAAGCATCAGTGCCATAGCCTAACATGATAAGAAAAATACAAATATCAAACATGAAGTGTGCTTTTCTCTGGAAGTTTTACAAGGACACAACCAACCTACAAACTCCCACCCAGTTTTAACTGAGCATTTTTTAAAAATAAAATTTAAGTTTTTGGTAACAGTAAAGGCCTTCAATTTCCTACTTCCCAGAGAGGAGCTACATCTTTTATGTTTACTGCAATTAATTCAACATAATTTGGCTTAATGTTCAATTTTTTTCTTAATGAAATAAATTCATGCAACATAATTTGTGTCTTGATTATTTTATGCATAAAAATTAATGAAGTTTATTAGATTTATGATCTTGTAAAATAATTACCACTACCTAATTCTAGAATATGTTTATCACACCAAACTAAAAATGTGTAACATTTACAGCCAATCCCACCTCTTCACTCATCCCTCTAGCACCCACCCCTTCCCTCACTTTTCTTAATTTTATTGGATATACATTGGATTTTTGACTGTATTCTCCCCTTCTATTTCTCTTTATTCATCTACTCCCTTTCCCTTGACCCCAATCCACCCCTTCCAAGTAGCCATTTCCTGGTGTTCTTCCTATTTTGCAATGTACTGAGGTTTGACTCAGGGATTTATACTTGTTAGGGACAGATGATCTACTGCTTGAGTCATGCTTTCTGCTCTTCTTACTTTTAGGTTACTTTTTAGGGTAGTGTCTTTTAGCCTTGGATTACAATATTTTTTACCTATGCTACTTGCATATCTGGGTTTGTAGGACTGAAATCTCCATAGCTAACTTATTTTTGAGATGGGGATCTTGCTACTTCCTAACCACCTGCCTAACTGTAATCCTCCTGATTTGTGCCTTCCAAGTCTCTTGGGTTACAGTAAGCCACAATGGCCAGGATCTTTTTTAATTCATTATTGCCATCTTATTCATTGTTAGCTATTTTTATTACCTTGAAATCTGTTGTGCTAGAAATGATATGATCTTTTGAAGGTGACATATAACTTTCTTTTCACAATCTGTGTGTTCCTATGTTGCATTTTACACATAGCAATGGCTATCTCTACCCATTCTAGAGAAAATTCGTGGGTTTCTTAGTAACTGGCTTTCAACTAAAGTTGTCTCTTGGAATGTCAGTTTGTTATATAATTCTTGGAAATGTGCTTATTTGTATCTGGGTACAATGGAGTAATCTTGTACCTGTTTGGGCTGTGATTACTGAATTTGGGCAGACTCCAGTAGAGCATCTACTTCAGCAGAGTGGCTTTTCCCACTGTAGGAGTTGTAAGGTTTCCTTGGACATCACTGATACTGGCTTTGTCACTTGTAGATTCCTGGCACTGCCACACCAGTTGTTATGAGGGGCCTGAACTATTTGTGCAGACAGTGGTGCCTGGCCATGTGCTCCAAGGGGAGACGGTGGGGGGAGGGGAGAGACAGGAATCACAGCAACCACACTGTGGACACTGTGGGACCACACACCATCTTGTCAGTAGTGTGAAACCAGACAAGATGTGAGCATCACTAGTGGCAGTACCCACACAGGTGTGGAGCCAGTAGTAGTTTTGTTCCACTCTGTTGTGTCCCCCTAGGAACAGAATCTAAGGAGAAACCCTCCTCCCACCAGCATTCTCCTGCTTCCTTTCATTCCTCCCAGGCCTCTAATACGTTTCTTTCTAGCATTTCTTTTGCATTGTCTGCCTCTTAATTATTACTATTTCCCATGACTTTGACCACTGCTTATTTGAAATCTCTATAAAGTATTAGATAATTTTAGAACTTCAAATGCCACACTATTAGAGAAAGAGAAGGTGGGCGGTGTTGGAGAATGTGTGTGTGTGTGTGTGTGTGTGTGTGTGTGTGTGTGTGTAGTTCCTGACTCACACCATCTTCCTCATTATCCAGGTCTGAGGCTCAACTTTGATTATCCCCTCACTTTGCTTTAACTAGGACTTCCAAATTAATCACCAAAAACTTCTAACTTAACTTTCTATATCCTTTCTCAGATCTAGTATTTCCTACCTGTGCTGATCATCTGTGCCTTACTTAAAACTGCCATTGCCTTTTTGTCCAAATGATTACTATAGACTTCCAACATGTCCTCCAGACTCCATATTTGTCTCCATCAGGATTTCATTACGCAAGTAACTGGGACACTAATTACAAAATTGTAAATCCAGACACTTCCTAGTCAGAAGTTATGAATAGCTCCTAAATCTTGCCATATAGTTCTGTAAAACGTACTCCATCCCCTGCGCTCTCTTCTTCATGCCTTCTGTTTGGAAAGCTTATTCCTCCAAGTCAATATCTTTTCTTTTTCTTTTTCTTTTCTTTTTTTTTTTTGCCAGTCCTGGGCCTTGGACTCAGGGCCTGAGCACTGTCCCTTACTTCTTTTTGCTCAAGGCTAGCACTTGAGCCACAGCACCATTTCTGGACGTTTCTATATATGTGGTGCTGGGGAATCAAACCCAGGGCTTCATCTATACGAAGCAAGCACTCTTGCCACTAGGCCATATTCCCATCCCTGTCAATGTCTTTTCTTCATGTACTTTCCAAAGAGAATTTCTAAATATTTTAGTTTGAGCTGTTGGAGTAAATCTAGCTTAACACTTGTTGGTCAGGAGGCTGGCTTTGAGTCAGGTAAGCTGAGTTAGCTTAGTGTTGATTCTTGATAGCTGTGAGGTCTTAGGAAGGAATCTTAAACCTCTCTTTATCTTGTTTTCTCTCTCTTAAAAACAAGGGCTTTACAATACTTACAAGACAATATGGTGTAAACCAACTGTTCATCTCAGGGGAGGGTGGGAATGGAACCAGGGAGGGGGGAAGGTAGGAAAAAAACAAAGGCGGAGGTAACAAGTTTGATAAGAAATGTATTCACTGCCTTACATATGTAATTGTAACCCCTCTGTACATTACTTTGATAATAAAATGAATTTAAAGAAATAAGGGCTTTATTCACTAGTTTCACAACAGGTTTGAAATTAAATGGCAACAGTCTAAGATGGCTTCATGGGGCTCCTGGCTCCTAGCCTTGCATTGAACTGATACCACTTTGAGTCAGAGACTGTGTCTATCTTATTCATCTCTGAATCTTCAGCATCCAGTAGAACCTGGTAGGCAGGTGAACTTTGGAATATGCTAATGAAGAAATAGTAGCTATTAATGATCTTCTTATATACTCATGTATCCCTAGTATTTTTTACTTATTAATAATTGGGAATAAAATCGGTAATTCACCCAGGTCTCATTTGCAAATTCATCTCTACTCATCAGACATGGATTGTGGATTCTGTAGAAAGAAAGGTGATTTAATTTGCAAAGTATAGAGATCCCAGTGGACCAGAGAATGACTTTATTCATGTGTAGTTATCTCTGTGGCAGAACCTATTGCTCATGGTGCAACAGGTTGAAGATGCAGCTGATACTGTTCAGGCACAGCTGAAACTGGAGCGCTGCTGCCAGATGCTGGTGACTCACACCTGTAATCCTAGCTATTCAGGAGGCTAAGATCTAAAGTTCGCAGTAGGAAGCCAGTCCAGGCAGGAAAGTCCAAGAGAACCTTACCCCTGATCAGTAGAAACAGGGAGTAGAACTGTGACTCATGTGGTAGAGAGCTAGCCTTGAGCAAAAGAAGCACCCTGGTCCTGAGTTCAAGCCCTGAGATTGGCACCAAAAACAAGCAAACAAACAAACAAAAAAACCTCAAGGCTGCTGTCCAGGACAGCTCAGTCATCAGAACAGGAAGAGGGATTTGAAAATAAAGGAGGTGACTAGATTACTCAGGCTTATTTTGTCTCCAAGTTTTGTTATTTTAGAAATAAGTCATGGAGTTTTGACAGAGAAAGGGCATTTTTCCAGAAGGGGTGGGAAAAAATTGTTTACAATCTGAGTTTAGTGCAGGTTCAGATCTATAATTTATCAAATCCAGTGCAAAACAAAACTACAGGCCCCTTACTCCTAAATTATTAATAGTTTCAAGATGGCAAGAGAAGAGCATCATCTAAGCACAGAGCCCTAGGCAGCAACCCAAGTTGCCCACCATGAAACTGCTCTGGGTGAGAAATGATAACTGACTACAAAGTCTGTGCTCTTGGCACAGTTTTCTTCAGTTTTCAACTCAGTTCATGACTTGAGGTTTAGAAAAGCATCCAGTCATTAAGTTCCCTCTCCTTCCTAAGTTACACTATGTTTCCTCTAATTCAAACTACTTTGGTATTTGAGTGAATGTTACAGTTGTTTCTTTTTTGCCTAAAACCCTGAAAGCCCTTGCATTGTGGTTTCTTTGGGGGGATCTAATTTCTGTCTTCCTTTTCTCATTCCTTCTATTAATTTGGATTTTTAAAAAGACTTAATATCGTCTTCCCATACTTCCTTTGTTGTGTAGGCTATCACCTAAGCAGGATCTCATCTTTAGCTCATTTACTTTATCCTAAAGAAAAATCTATCCTCTGTTATCACTTTCTCGTTCTTTGGATCCCCTCTAGTTTGTATTTGTTCCTCCTCAAATAGAGGGATTAAAATGGAAATGGGGTTTCAAGAGCCAGGATTTGCAACAGTGTTTGCCTGAATGATCTTAGGAGACCCCAGTTATCAGTGGCTGGCTGGCCAACCCTTCTGCCAAGGTAACTATGGCCCAGATCATATTGCTGCATTTTTCTGATAGCTGACTCCTCTCACGCAACAGTCTTGACATTTATTCTATCCAACATGTTTTTTTTTTTAAATATATCCATACATTCAGTACTAGTTACCGGGTTGAATCTTATTTTGCTAGAGTTGATATATAGAGGGGTTACAGTTGCACGAATCAATCAGGTAATGAATACAATTCTTTTTTTAACTCTCTCTCTCTCTCTCTGTCTCCGTCACTCTCTCTCTCTCATCTCCTATTTTCCCCTCCTATCCCCACCCACACGACATACAGTTCATTTTGCACATAGTATCTAGTAATATTTAGTTGAATCTTGATTGGTTATTCTCTCTCTTGCTGATCTGTGATCCATATTAACTTATTTGGGGGCTTAATTTTTATCCTAGCTTAAGAAAATCTATCTTTATAAGGTCATATTAGAGATTTATATATCTGAGGATTATGCTTTTGCATGGAAGGACTTATAATATGTTTACTTGGTAGTTTCTATACCTTCTCCAAATGTTTAAAAATTAAAATATAAACCAGGCTCTGGTTCAAGCCCTATTGTTGGGGTCCATCTTTCTCGCCTTGATGGAAGGGGCTTGATGCAACTCCCCCAGCTGGGGAATGCGGCCCTTCCACCCTCTCTACATTGGAATCCGGAGAAACCGGTTGGGCAAATAGACCCCCGACTTAGCTGGCAGCCAGCCCGGCGCCTACCAGCCCCGCCCTGGTTTGGCGCGCTCAGAGTGACGCAGCCCCTTGGGAGTCACGTGACAGCTCATAGCCTATCGGAATCCTGGCCAACCCCCTCCCTTCGGAATCATCTCCCCTTGACCTTCCCTCAATAAAGTTAGTTCGCTCTAAGAAGCCTACTCCGTGGTCTATGTACGCTAGCTCCCAGGGAAGGATAGCGGTCACATTACCACGCAGGTCGCATGCACGCCAGGCCGGAGTGACCCCTACGTCCCACCTTAACATACCTGCAGGCCGAGGGTTAGGGGAGAGGACGATAGGAGGGTAATAAGAGAGAAAGAAATAAGCATCTGAGTCGGGTCAGAGAAACAGCCCCAACACCCTATGACCAACAAAAGAAAGAAAGAAAGAAAACAGACAGACAGAAAGAAAGAGGACAGAAATAAAAGAAAGAAAGAAAGAAAGAAAGAAAGGAGGGAAGGAGGAAGGGAAGGAGGGAAGAGGAGGGAGAGAGGGAGGTAATATTATATTATAGCCTATAATATTTATTGATTGATTGATAGATACTAATTTATGTCTTTTATTTTGTGGTTTTTGGTCTCCTGACTTTCTCTTTTCTTCTTCTCTTGTCTTCTCCATTGTCTCGGTCAGATATTCAGTCCATATTTTAAAATTAAGCCTTTTTTTCACTTCAGATTATTGCCCGTTGTTGGGGATTCAGTTTCGGCCATGAAGGGGGAAGGGCACAGAGCCCCCAAGACGCTGCCCTTCCCCGCCAGCTCTGGGGTAGTGTGGGAGGAAGTTCCTCCCACCTTCTGGCCTCAACCGGAAAAGAAAGCCTCCGCCCCTGGGAGGTGAACACGTGCATGCCACCGTGATGGGGTTGTCCCGCCCACAAAGGAAGTTTCGTGATATCACTTGATGGACATGGTCCTTAGCCTATGACTGGCCCTTTGGCCAGCCCCCTTTCTTTCCGGCCATTGCCTCTATATAAATGCCTTTCCCTATTAAAGTTTTTGAGACGCATCCCACCACCGCAGCGTGTCCCTGATGCCTTCTTTCCGCCCCCGGTAACATGTGAGGGGACTGGGGGGAGGGGAGGCTTCAGCAACCTTTCCTCAACTTAGCGTAAATCCATAAGAGCACGCCTTTGGCCTTCTGTCGGAGGAAGGTAAGGCCGAGTGCTCTTTCATAGATTTTGGGGTTCACCATTCTCCCCGGGAGGTCGGGGAGAAGGGGATCATTCAGATCCCAACAGCCCGTGATGGGTTAGTCAAATGAAAATAACAAAGCACTCAAAAATCCAAATCTAGGAGTAAGCATAGAATTGTTGCATATTCATTGTAAAACTACAGTCCAAAAAATCTCCTGAAATGAGACCTGTTTTGTAGCCCTGAATAAGGAGAAAAGACATGATTCTCCACTTAAATGACTTCTGTAGCCAGGTGTGGATGCAAATTTATGGGACTGAATATGCACAGGAGTTTAAAATTGTGCCTACCACCCACTTGTACACAGAATTTGATGTTATACACACTAGATAAAAATGGGGGAAAATCCTAACAAGGACAGATAGATCTCTGCAGTTTACAGGAACTACTGTCTCTCTAGAAATATTGATGAAGTATTTGAGGCCAAAATGTACAACATTTTCAGAGGTGTTTTTACAGTTTATCTCCTAAAAAGGAAGTTTTAAAAATTATCTAATGCAGCTAATGGCTAACAACTAATGTGATTTGAATTCTAACATGGATTTACAATAAAGACTACATGCAGTTCTGCCACTAGGTGGTAGAATTTTACCATGGTCACAAGTCTTAACATGCTGGGAGGAGGGAAAGTAATTTATTTAATTGAGAAGAATTGAACTGCGAGTTCATTTTTCTAAGGAATTGAAATTCTCCCCTGCAAATATCATACTTTTGTTAATACATTTGTGTGCACAATCATACATTCTTGTTTCTATTACTTGTACACTTATAAAGGAGTTCTAACTTCCACATATGAGAGAAAACATTTTTCTAGGTTCATCCATTTCTTTGAAAATGATGTAGTGTCATTCTTTTTAGTAAATGAATAAAATCCCACTATGTGTATTTACCACATTTTCTTGATCCGTTTGTTCACTGATGGACATCTTGGCTGTCTATATGCCTTGGGTATGGTGAATAGCACAGCAATGAACATGGTTATGCAAGTGGCTTTACTGTATTTTGATTTGTAGCCTTTTGAATAAATGCCCAAGAGTGATATTGCTGGATCATAAGGTCGATGTTAGTTTTATGAAGATGAACACATAAGATGTTGCAAAGTGAAATGAACTCCAAGTTATGGAAACAAGTGGTATATCGTTGTTATTTTCAACATGTCATGTGAAATTATGCCCTTTTTTTTGCATTTCTTTCTTGTGGTTTTACCCCTGATATCACTTTAACTGATTTTAGTACCCTAGATATTGTATATTCGTGTATTGGAACTAGGGAAGGGAAAGTGAATACCAAAATCAAGAGACAATAGACAAAAAGACAAACCAAAGCAACAGCAATATTTATAAAACTATATGCTGTAAACCAACTGTACAACTCATGGGGGAGGGGAGAGAACTGAGAGGGGAGGTGGGGGAAAATGAGGGAGGAGGTAAAAAGTTGGATAAGAAATGTACTCACTGCCTTACATATGAAACTGTAACTCATCTGTACATCACTTTGACAATAAAGAAAGGAAAAAAAATAAAGAATTCCCAAAAAGCTTTCCAGCATGATTGAACAAGTTTACAACACTTGACAGGTGAAGGGGTAGGTCCAGAGGAGGTAGAGGAATGAAGAGGAAAAGAGGGGAGTTGCAGACATATTTCATGCATATCCTATGAAACTAAGAAAACTAAGGTAAAGTGATGGGTTAGGAGTGATGGGGGAGAATGATGAAAGGTGTCACGTTGATCAAGATGCATTGTTCTTATAAATTGACTTGTTGAATGATAACTCCTTTATAAAACTACTTAAAGATTATTATTTATCATTTAAAAAATAACAGTTGAACTAAACTATAAAGTAGCTCTTTCATACCATCTATTAGTTGAACAGATTTTTTTTTCTTGGTGCAAACACAGAGAATTGTTCCTTAATACTACCCTTAAAGTAAGTTCCAAATAAATCAAACAATTCAACCTTTGGGGAAAAAAAACTCTAGACATAAAAAATAACTATTAGAAATTTGGCATTTTATACTTGTTGAATTTTATTTTATAGATAGTATCTTATGCTACATACATCTTATGCAATGCTTTATTTTATAATTTTTGTGATATACAACTTTTTACATATGTGTATATAGTGTACCCTTTACTTTGTAAAGAATTATGGCTAACCTCTGCCGCCAGACACATCTTCTAATTATGAAGTGTCATCCAGTAAGTACTCTGTCACTTCTGCATTTGTCACAAGTATTTTTTTAATACGTTTAAATTTACATACCCTGTTTTCTTGTGGTATTGGAGATTGAACTCAGGCTCTTAAACATGTTAGAGAAATGCTCTACCATGAACCCAATT
Organism: Perognathus longimembris pacificus; assembly: GCF_023159225.1. Taxonomy (NCBI): domain Eukaryota; kingdom Metazoa; phylum Chordata; class Mammalia; order Rodentia; family Heteromyidae; genus Perognathus; species Perognathus longimembris. Next base: position 124,044,020 of record NC_063162.1, read on the forward strand.
CTCACTCACACACTTATAATTTAAAAAGAAAATTCAGAGAGTTGAAGAAAGGAAAACTTCAAGTCATTCTGTATATGAAACAGTTTTTATTGAATTTCTAGTTTCCATCTAAGAGAATTCTTCATGTTAACCCTCCATTTCCTTTTGCTAATCTATTTAAATGGTTTTGTGTTGACAGCAATAATTATTTTGCATGTTTCAAAACCACAATTTGCATCTATTACTTCTAATTCTAATCAGGAAGTAAGACTAAATAATATTCATCAGTTTTGTAGGAGCACATTTTACTTGATCAGGGAATTAAACAGTTTCTATTTCCATTAAGTTTCCCTGAACAAAATCTTGATTTCTTGGCTAAACACCTTTAACGTTCTTTCTGAAGTAAAGGCATGTAGCTGATCTTTCCTTCATTTCCTACATGACTCTCTGGCCCTTTCCCCTACAACTTTTCAGGACCATAAAGACCTCTGTTCGAGTCAAGATTCAACTCTAGCCTCTATAGATTTGGGTCAGGTTCTATGATTAATAATTAATACCAAGCCTTAGATAAAGGTCGATCAGACATTGTTTCTCTCTCAGAGTACCTTTGTGGCTGAAACTCCCAGTATAATTTGCTATCCACAGCCAAAGCCCAGGCCTTTTAACCTTTCTGATATCTAGATCTTTCTTCCAGTGCAAGGCTTATCTTCCTTTCATAAAAAATTCAGAGTTCAGACCAATTTTGTATTGAAATAGGGTGTAGGTTTTTGTTAACTCTCACACAACCCTCCCATGCATTCCTGCATGCATGAAGAAGGCCCATCTGACTCACTGGATCCACTTTCTGGGCTATAGTATTCCTGCTATTGGATGCTCTGGCAACTCTTCTGTTGCTGTCAACATACTCTTATACTGGAGACCAGTTATTATCTATGACCAGGTACTTGTGCCAGTACTATGCAGAAAGAAGAGGATATATTGACACACTAGACATTATGTTGTGGGGTGGAGGTTCGAGAGGGAAAAGATGGGAGAAAAAGGGAAGAGGTGACAATGTTTCAGAAGAAATGTACTCATTGCCTGATTTATGTAACTGTAACCTCTCTGTGCATCACCTTTACAACAACAAAATTTTTAAAAGGGTAAATGTGATCTTATACATGCTAGAGAGAGAGAGAGAGAGAGAGAGAGAGAGAGTGTGTGTGTGTGTGTGTGTGTGTGTGTGTGTGTGTGTGTTTTAGAGATGAGGGAGCTGGCAATGATAATTCAGTAAGGAAAGTGTGCATGGGAAAATGTATAGAAAACCATGAGAATCAAAATACTGGAGACCTAATACAGAACCTGGGTAATCAGGGCAGGTATATTACTGGTGCTGGGTATGAAATTGTCTTAAAACAATGCCATAATGCTACCAGATAATTAAATATATTCACAGAATTTGTGAAAAAAGAATTTTGGAAGGGCACAGGGAATTCAGTTCTTTGTTATACAAACCACAAGCAGTCTGTCAAAAAAAAAACACAAAAAATAAGAACAAAATGGTTGGGAGATGGAATTATGAGAGTTATCTTCATTCATATGCCTGAGACTTAGGGAAAGAAAATAAGTGGGAGTGCCTACAAATGTCCTCTCCACATGACTGCTTCATCACAACATGAAAACCTCAGAATTATTGGAGCTCATACCAGGGCAGCTCAGGACTTCATAGAACATGTGAGATAAGAGATGAACATTTTTTGAAAATTTGATGACTTATACTTAGAGTCTTAATTTATAATGGGACTATAAAGTCTTAAACTCTAGACATAAATGATGTGTAGCAATTATCTAGGCAAAATTGAATGAATAGTGACCCAGGCAGAAGGAATAAGATGTGTATGAGGCTGGAGTCAAGAGATAAAGTGCTGTGAAGAGCTGGATATAGTTCAGAATCAGTGGGGCATCAAGTATGAAGAGAAAGTGGGGATCAAGGAGGCCAGAAAAGAAGGTGGCAGGGGTATGTGTGGCAGGTTGTTCATGAGGGCATTGGGAATTAGTACAACACTAGAAGGAAGATATATGTAAGGTAAGATCTTTACTGCATTAAGAGTGCTTACTTGATTGTATCATGGAAAATGGATTGAGAAAGGCTAAAAATGTGAGACAAGAATGCCAACTGGCAGGAAGTTGAAAGCCTATGGAAAGTGGTAAATTTCTGGAGAAATAGGGCCACAGAAAGTCTAGGCTTGGTGAAGATGGAATAAAGGTGTAATGAAGAGCAAAAACAGTTTGTTTTTTATCATGAGCCTCAATGAGGATGAGAATGTTATTTATTGAGATGGGAGAGTAGTCTAAAGAGACAAACTTATGGGAGTTAACAAGTTCTTGTGCAATGATATTGAATATACCCTGAGATTAAGAGAAGATGTGTAGTGGGTGGCTGAAGTTTCTAGTCTACATTCTTGGAATCCATAGCTTCAAGTGTTCACTTGGCATGATATTCATATAGAAAGAAATATAGTCAGCTCCAACTCAGCCAAGAATACTTGGTTGCATGTCACTGTGATGAATTTCCTCTTTCTTATTTTCTAATATCATAGTGCTCATTTTCTTATTTCCATAGTTTCAAGACCCACAGTAAATCAGTATTATTAATTACTAGGCATTAGGTATAGGAAGAAAACAAAAACATAAACACTCCTAAATGGACTAAGACATAGCCCCTGCCCTGACATGGCTTATGCTTACAGTGGTAGAGAATTTTTTTTTAATTTCCTCTTTAGATTATCAAGAGTCAAACAGCCCCAAGTGCCAGTTCTGTGTAGGTTCCAGCAAAAAGGGGTATGATATTATAGGATCGTGCCTAAGACAACCCTTTCTTGTGATATCCAGTAACTGCAAGTTCAAGGGGTGAGAGGAAGATCGCCATATGCTTTGATGATTTGCTCAAAGGCCTTATGAAATTCATTGGCCAATGTTACACTCACAGTGACTGTTCATTATAGTAAAAAGATCTCAATGAAAGGCAACCAAAGGAAGAGACTCATGGGTCAGTCACTAGGGGTTCACCCTAGTGAACAAATGGATGTTCCATTTGTGCTGGAGGTCAACAGTGTGGAGTTCTACTGGTTATCGTGTATGGCACATGAGCTGTGGCCCACCAAGGATGCTCCCTGAAGCTTCACTGTCCAGTGGATTTATTGGGGTTTGTTTCTGTGCACACAGTAGAATATGTGCTAACCTTTACCCTCCAGCCCCTCTGGAGGTTGAATTGATACCTTATGACCCACAGCTCCTCCTGTAAGTCAATCACACTGATCGCCTATCTGATGTGACCCAGAGTCCCCCAGGTAAATAGATCCTCTTATGAGGTAAGACATTCATTACCAGGATCTAAAGCTCATCTCCAGAAGTCAAGGGCAAAAGCCAGATCTGTTCTTCAGTAGTCAATTATTTAGTATATAGTGTTTTAAGGATTGGGTTAACAAAGGAATTGTACAAAGCAACTTGGTGATAAGTGTGGTGATAGAAAGAACCATGGGGCTATTTTGAGAAGTGAAGAAATAAAGTTGAATTGTACAGTAGGGTCCAGACAGAAAGAGGATGTTAATTAATTCAGATTTGAATTTGAGATGACCTAATATCCAAGAGCACTGTACCGAGTGACCTCAGAATGACACTGATGGCAGAGGTGACAAGGTCTGGGGAAGGCAGCTGGTGACAAACTGGTTCTGAAGAAGGTGACGGTGTTTCCAGAAAACTGACTTTCCTGTCTGGAAAGGCTGAACTAGGAGGCCTCTCTCACCCCTCTTTCAGGCAATTTTTAGGATTGCCATTCTATTACCTTGTAGCGATGTTTTATTTACCACATCAATGAGAATTAATTTTTCATCAACAAAAGCAATAGCATTGTTGACGTTTATGTCACTTAAGATGTTTGTTTGTTTGGGGTTTGGTTTTTTTTGTCTTAGTTTCTAATCTGTTCCATTTCAGTGGTTGCTTTCAATCTTTATATCCATGATATGCCAACATCAGACTGGCTTCTCTGAGTACCTTGCAAATATTTATTTCCTAGCAGACCCATAAAACTTCTCATTTGTATTGTCCCCTAACTGTTGTCTCAATTTGCCTTTAATTTTTCTTTCTAAAGATGCTTTACAAAGCTAGGATGTCTCCCCTAGGTGTACTTCTGTGTTATGTGTTTCCTCCTATTAGATGAAATTTCCCAAGACTCTGGGCTCTCTCAGTTATGCACAACCATTGCTTTTGTCCAGTGCCTTCCTGATGAGGGCAGCAAAATGCAAACTAAGAACCAAAGTCAGAGACATAAACAGTATACTGAAAACCCCAAATGGATATTCCTGGGACAAGGAAAAAAAACACATGCATGTCAACTCAGAGAGAGAACATGGAAACTGAGGCTTAAGACAAGAAAACCATGTCTCTCTTTCTTTGATGGGGCCTGGAGGAACAACTTATTGACTCATTCTTTAGAAAAATGGCACCTGAATCTGTTGTTCATTGCCTCTCTTTGTTGCCTGAACTGACTAAGTATACCAGGAGAGAAGAAAAGAGATGATTCCCCTTGAATGTTTCATTTCTCAGAGCTCCCCATAGGTTGTATAAGCCTTAAGTGAAGGGGAGAAATCCATGGAGGAGGAATCCCAGAAAATAAACTGTAGCCACTTGATGGAGATCAGGAACTTTCCTGTTAATTTTAGTGTCCAGCTTAACTCATCTCCCTCCCACTAGTCAGTCTGTCTCATTTTCTCCCTAGGTACCTGGCCACTGTTAACATGCAGGGCCATCTTCCCAGAGGCTTCCCACTTTTATTTTAAAACTTTGACCTATTAAAGGTCACTTTTCATCTTTCTTTACTTGGCTCTTTCAAGTGAGTGATCCAATCTCCTTGTGGTGGCACATGCCTGTGTGATCTTACATCGTCTTGTGTGAAGAATCCCCAAGCCAGAGACTGTGTGAAAATTATAAGGAATACTTTAGTCTCTGCAGTCTTCTCTTCGTATTTTGGGGATTTCTCTATTGGGATAAAATTGAGGCAATGCCCAAAAAGGTAACCATAACTTACAGAGAATACAGGCTGCTCACCCCCAGCCTGGACAGCACAGCCAGCCACTCTCTCATTGCTGAAACTAACAGTGCTAATCAAAATTCAAAGCAACAAGTAACACTGGGAGGATACTTTAAACCATAGATACTGCCACAGGAGTATAAATTACCTTAAATATCATTTGTGATTACAAGGACTATAATGCCAACCATAGCTGGCTTAAAATTAAAAGAAATATTTCCTAGAACAAAAGAGCTAAGGGATATATTGTATTCATCAACTTCTTTGTTAAATGGCAACTCCTTTGTGCAACTACAATAAATTAGAGGAACAAAAGCTGAGGATGTTCTCTGGGGTGAATCTGGCTTTAGGTTTGGCTTCAGTGATATTTACATAACTATGTCTATGTCTGTATCTTTATGCTATTGTTTCTTCCTACTTTCAGGTAAGCTCTCTTGAGTTGGTTAGGCTACAGTTAATGAAAACCCCATGAAAACATCATTCAGTTTAGTAATTCCCAGGGGAAAAGGCACTTCTCCAGCCCCATGTGAACATATATGTTCATAGAGCAGTATCCTGATTGGTCCACCGAAGTTCATGTCATTGTTACTAGTCCAATTGCTGTTTCTAGTGCATATAGAGAAGTGTTGACAGGCAAACTACTTATTGGTTCTCAACCAGATGTTGGTAAAGAGAAGAGCTTCTCTCACCACAAACTCACCACAAATGTGGGTAACAAAGCATTGATTCGACGCCTGTCTAAGAGACTACTTGTAAATGAGGTTTTGGGGAAACTTAAAAGCTTGATTCAAGGTAATTTGAGTGGCAGAAGATGGAAGGAACTGTTTGGGTGGTGGGTTTCCTTCTGTGGGATTTCAGATGAATGCTAGGATCTCTTCCTTAGTCTTTCCCTGGAGTGGTCCCATATATATTGGTGCAGGGTACAGAAGGTTAAGGGGAGGGACTCAAGCTATAACCCTGAAAACTCTCTCTCCTGGACTTCCATCCATCTGTATGCAGCTCTTCCTGTCATGTACATGAAGTCTTTCATGCATGAAATGGATCCAAAACTCCTCCTGATACAGTAAGGAGAGTTTGGATTAAGATGATTCACTGTTGTGTTTTTTTACAGGTTTATTTTAAAGGTTTATTTCTGTCATATGTGGGTGGGTAAGAGTTAGAAGGTACGTGATGATATTTAAGTATGAGTGGGAACCTGCCTCCTGTTTTCATTCACTGTCTTTGAAAGTAGATGTGTGTTTTGAGGAGAAGTTGGGATGAGGTGAGGCTTACAGAAGAGGGAGCATACAAGAGGAGGTTATTCCAAGCACAGCAGCTAGAAAGCAAGAAAGACTTATAATTGGATATATGCAAACCAACTCAAAAGGACAAAGAGATCTTGGGAATGAGGGATGTAAAGAGTGAGTGAAGTGAGAAAAATCTCAAATCCAGGAGTGATTTAGTGAAGCAGTAATAGGGAAAGGAGGATTTGAGGAGTGGCATGATGTTGACGCATGAGCCGTGCAGATAAATAACTTCAGCCATCATGGCAGAGAATGTCTTTCATGACTCATGGGGTACACAGAGTAAAAGGGGGAAGGGATTGCAGCTGATGCCACTGCCACTCTGCCTTTGCTAATTTGAGTCTGCAGCTCCCTTCATGATCGAGTACTCTTTTTTTACCAAATGCTTAGCTTGTGCCAAGTGCCAGGCTGACCACATTGCCAGCATCATCCCACTTAATCCTCACAGCAAAGCTACAAACAGGTGCTATCCAGGAAACCCTGTTTTATAGATTGAGAAATTGGTGGAGAGATAGCATGTTGTCTATGGCCATAGAGGTGGGTTTTGAACATGGGCAGGTCGATTCCAGTACCAGGTTCCAAACCTGCTCCACTTTTCCAAATTTCTTTCTTGGCCCAGTGTATTAGTTTTCCTGGGCTACTGTAACAAACTAGAAACTAGGTGACTCACAACAAATAACTTTGTTGGTTTATGGCTAGAAAGGGCAAGTGTCTAAAGCTGAAGTGTCAACCCGATAATGGTCTTTTATGAATGTATTATTTGTATTGGGTGCAGAAACACTTTAATCCTAGCATGGCTTCATCTTAGCTCATTGCCTTTGTGATGACCCTATTTCCAAGTAAAAACACATTTGGATACATTGAGGACGTAGAAATGGGGGTTGGGAAGTGGAAAATTCAATTGCTGACACTCCAAAACCACATACAGGATCCAATGCTGGCACTGCTCTCAGCTCATGCCCTCCTCCAATAGAGCCTCTGGCATGGGCCACTTTTGCTGCAAGGCAGGCCTACAATGGCTCTGCTGCTGGTTCTGGGGCTCAGCTGTGACTGCACACTAAAGTGACAGCCTTGGCCTGACAGACTAGACTAGTTGCCAGGGGGCAGGTGCTCTGCCCCTGCTGCCATGGCCAGCTGCATCTTTGTCATCAGCATGACTAGGTGATGAACCTCCTGCCATCCTTTGCACATTATTTTGTGTTCTGCAAAATAGACTTACATCTTCCATCTAAGCATTTCTCTTTCTACAATGCCTGTTTATTTGTTTCATAGATGCTTTTGGAAAATTCCTTTTATCTTTATTGCAAAGGCACCATGATTCACCTCCACCTCTGTCTGCCAAAACCCTAGGTAGCCAAAGATAGACTGCTTAATGTACCTGTGTATGTAGACAGTCTCACTATCTGTGGAAGTAAAGTTGTCAGAATATTTTCTCTCCCTAAGACTGACTTCAAAAAACAGGGCCTATTGAACTTCCTGGGATGATTTTATGCAGTCGCATATTTGACAGGAACTGTGATTTGAATGATTCTATTAACTCCCCATAAAAGCAAGCCGTGTTGGTGGCCCTCATCTTTCTCACTTGGAAGTCAGCAGAGGACACACACAGTCACATTCCCCTTTACCATGTAATGTTCCAATCAGCAGCCAGCATAATGAAATCCAATTAATGTGTTAGGCTGTTGTGATTCTAAAAATATTTCACATCCCTGAAGGGAGGGAGGAAATGGGAGGAATCAAGGTATTATAGCTAACTCATAATTTGCAGAAAGGTTTTTCAATCATTTCGGAGGTGGTAGATGTGTTCTTGAGAAAACAAAAATAGATCAGGTCTCCAAAATGAGGCTGTCGGTGAGATCATTCCAATGATCCTTTATTCAGATGCCAGGCCTTGCATGCAAGTCTAATATCCTTTGGTTCAAATATATATATGAATTATTAAGGTCAGTTAATTAACACATTTTTCTTCTGTTGAAATAATTAGATGAATAGAGCTCTTGCCCTCTTTTTGGCTTTCCTGGCAGTGGCTCAGGGCTGAATACAGGCAGTAAACATATTGCCACACAGATGCTAACCAAAGAAGTAATTTTCAGGTTTCCATTTGATTTTTGAAGTGTCATCTTGCAACTGAAGGCATCTTTTCCTTGGGGGGGGGGAAGAGAAGCAGAGACATAGAAGAGAGAGACAGACAGACAGAGAGAGACACAGAGAGAGACAGAGAGAGACAAAGAGAGAGAAGAGGGAGAGAGAAGAAATCATAGCTTTAGCACAGGGATGCTCAAAAGCACCTGCATTTTTAATAGTCATTCGTCATTCCACCTCATTTCAGGTTTCACGTTTTTACAATTTTATGCATCTTTCACTAAGTCTCCATGTCACTGCACAAAGGTTACCCAAAATGAACAGTTATTATATCTGTTATTATTAATATTCCAAGGTCATTTCCTTTCTGTCCCCAGTGAGGTCACAAATTTTAAATGATCAGAAATTGGATTTTGGCACATTTAGAGGGATCGGTCCGTAATTTGTTTCCTGATTTTCTAGCTCCGTGGTTCCCACACTTTTGTATTAGCACTCCCAGAGGATCAGGATCAAGCACAGAGTCCTAGCTTCTTCCTCAATTCAAACTTTCATTATCTTGAAGGTTGGGGTCTAGAAATCTCTCTTTTTAAAAACTTCCATGATCACTCTGATGCTCAGTCAGGATGTGGGAACTATGGTCTTGGCAATGAAGGTGAACATGTCAACATTAGTTGCTGCTTTCATTCATTTCATTTCATTCTGTATCCCATGTCCTGAAGGTGGCCCAGGGGGGTGGAAAAAGCAAAGTGGCATTGGTGGCTTGGTTGGTGGGTACGATGGATCTTGCTTGACATTGCTTGATGTGTTTGTCTCCAGGACAGAAAGAGCAGTGTTTTGCAGCAGTTGTTTGCTATGAGTCATCTGGGCAGCAGGAGAGACATTGCTCTGCAGATAAGGTAAAAGAGGGAAAAACCATTTGAACCAGCTAATCTCCTGGCAGAGCTCTCTCCTCATCTGGGAAATGGCTTCAGTAAGAACAATCCATGTGGTTCTGGAGCTCAACCAATGTGCCGCATGTATGAGTACTCAGTAAATTTTAAAATTCTACATTCAGGAAGGGGAAGTGATGGGGACACTGACTTTAGTAAAGCTCTGAGAGAGGAGAGAAAGTAGAATAAATACATGGAAAAGAACTGACAGAGCTATGTGTGATCTTTAAGTGTAAGACAGGTGTCTAGTGGTGTTATACCTGGCCAATGGCATGCACTCACATCTGGTTTCCTTGCTGATGGTTGTACGCCTGAGGATTTCTTTGGTTCTCCTAATGTTTCTTTTCCATATTTTCCTCTTGGGCATTATTTTTACTGTTCTTAACAATATTTTGCAGAAGAGGTTCCCTTTTGTGGTGATTGACTCCAACTCCCTATATCCCAGGAATGGCTCTGGTTAGACAAGTCTGTGCATCAAGATGAACGGGGTAGTGCCTGTCTGTAATATCTACCTTAGAGACTTGGGAACTTCAAAAGAGACCTGTTTATCTACAAATTCAATGCAATACCCATTAATATCCCAACACCATTCTTTAATGAAATAGAGGAAGCAATCCAGAAATTCATACGGAACAATAAAAGACCTAGAATAGCAAAAACACTCCTAAGCAGAAAGAACAGTGCTGGAGGAATTACAATACCCAACTTCAAGCTGTATTATAAAGCTATAGTAATAAAAACAGCTTGGTATTGGCACCGGAACAGGCCTGAAGACCAATGGAACAGAATTGAAGACCCAGAATTAAACCCACAGAACTATGCCTACTTAATCTTTGATAAAGGAGCTAAAACAATAGTATGGAAGAAAGATAGCCTCTTTAACAAGTGGTGCTGGCAAAACGGGCTCAACACATGCAACAAACTAAAACTAGATCCTTATATACCACCCTGCACCAAAATCAATTCCAAATGGATTAAAGACCTTGAAATCAAAACAGGCACCCTGAAGACACTAAAGGAAGGAGTAGGAGAAACACTTCGGCTCCTTGGCACAGGACAGAACTTCCTTAACAAAGACCCTGAAAGGCTACAAATCAAAGAAAGGTTGGACAAATGGGACTGCATCAAACTCCAGAGCTTCTGCACGGCAAAGGACATAGCTCTCAAGATAAACAGAAAGCCCACAGACTGGGAGAAAATCTTTACCGGACATTCAACAGACAAAGGCCTCATCTCTAAAATATATGCAGAACTAAAAAAATTACCTTCTTCCAAAACAAAACTGCAAAGAACCAATAGCCCCCTCATCAAGTGGGCTAAAGACTTACAAAGAAACTTCTCTGATGAGGAAATGAGAATGGCCAATAGACATATGAAAAAATGCTCTACATCACTGGCCATAAAGGAAATGCAAATCAAAACAACATTGAGATTCCATCTCACCCCAGCAAGAATGTCATATATCAAGAAAACTAATAATAACAATTGTTGGAGGGGATGTGGCCAAAAGGGAACCCTACTTCATTGTTGGTGGGAATGTAAACTGGTTCAGCCACTCTGGCAAGCAGTATGGAGATTCCTCAGAAGGCTCAATATAGAACTCCCCTATGACCCAGCAGCCCCACTGTTGGGTATCTATCCAAAATCCCACAAACAAAATCACAGTAATGCCACCAGCACAACAATGTTCATCGCAGCACAATTTGTCATAGCGAGAAGCTGGAACCAACCCAGATGCCCCTCCATAGATGAATGGATCAGGAAAATGTGGTACATTTACACAATGGAATTTTATGCCTCTATCAGAAAGAATGACATTGTTCCATTTGTAAGGAAATGGAAGGACTTGGAAAAAGTTATACTAAGTGAAGTGAGCCAGACCCAAAGAAACATGGACTCTATGGCCTCCCTTATTGGGAATAATTAGTACAGGTTTAGGCAAGCCATAGCAGAGCATCACAAGGCCCAACAGCTATACCCTTAGAAACACATAAGATGATGCTAAGTGAAATGAACTCCATGATATGGAAACAAGTGATATATCACAGTTATAACTACTTTCAACGTCCTATGTGTATGTGTAGTTTCTATTATTGATGATGTTTTGTATCACCTTCCTATGTTTGTACCTACACTATCTCTGTAATCTTATCTGAGTATATTGGAAACCGTGTTTACTGGTATTGGAAGTAGGAAATTCAAAGGGAATACCAAATTCGAGAGACACAGGGTAAAAAAAGAGAAATAACTACAAAAGCAATACTTGCAAAACTGTTTGGTGTAAGTGAACTGAACACCTGGGGGGGGGGAGGGAAAGGGGGGAGGGAGGGGGGCATGAGGGACAAGGCAACAAACAGTACAAGAAATGTATCCAATGCCCAACGTATGATACTGTAAACTCTCTGTACGTCAGTTTGATAATAAAAATTTGAGAAAAAAAAAAAGAGACCTGTTTGCCTGATGATTTATTTGAATTCTCTAGAAAAAAAGAGCTGTAGAAGGAATCATGAAGTACTATATGTGACAGAGAATAAGGACTAAAACTCATGCTCAGGGCTGAGAATATGGCCTAGTGGCAAGAGTGCTTGCCTCGTATACATGAGGCCCTGGGTTCAATTCCCCAGCACCACATATACAGAAAATGGCGAGAAGTGGCGCTGTGGCTCAAGTGGTAGAGTGCTAGCCTTGAGCAAAAAGAAGCCAGGGACAGTGCTCAGGCCCTGAGTCCAAGGCCCAGGACTGGCACAAAAAAAAAAAAACAAAAAAAAACTCATGCTCAAAAGTAGAATGAACATTGGCTCTTTGAGATAGATACTGGTTCAATTCTGATATTAGTCATTGGATTTTAAGCACTTTATATACTTTATCTTTTTTAATTTTCACAATGTCATAAAACAAGATCCTAAAAGAGATATCAACCCTCCTCCACAATCCAGAAACACAAACAGCTTTAAAAACTTTCAGTTTTTCATAACTAGTTTGCATGTAGAACTGACTTGACCAAAAATATGACCCCCAAAAATACTCTAAGCAGGTTTACTACATGAATTTATGTGAGGTTATTTGTAGTTTTGATTTATCATACTTAATATGATGTTCATATGTTTTGATGCTGACATCTCTACATCTCTGTGTTTTTAGCTTTAAAATAAATCATTAGTTTCCTGGGTAATAAGAAGTAAGTCAGTATACTGTGAGAGAGTTGGAACAATGTGCACAATATGTACTCAAGTAATGTTTACTCGTATTATAGCTTCTCTAGCTGTAATTTATCTAACTGTAACTTTTAACTTGTCTGGGTTGCCCAGGTTCCTTCTTCTGTTGACTATGCTTTAGCAATCTCACCTGAACAGCGAAGACTGTCAAAAGGTTTTCTTTGTTGTCTGCCTACAAAACATATATCTTCTCCCTGAAGCCTTATTTAACTTGCCATCCTCCTCCCTGCCCACTGGCCTACATGATGCTAAATTTGTTTCTCTGTCACATCCACTTATAGGTATTCTTACTGTCATGTTGATAAATCTTTATCCTTGCATTTTTATCCCCTTGAGAGCAAGTCATATATGTGTTTGTATCCCCAGTCCCAAGCTAAGTCTGACAGAAGCCACAAAAATCAATGTGTGGGTAAATGCTACAGGGAGAACTCTTTCATCCTGGGGAAGAATTTCTACTATGCATGCTATTTATAAGCTGCTGAATCCACTCTTACTAATTTGAGCCTGAAACTTGAATTTATTAAATTGCTCACAGGATTTCCAAGAAACTAGAGAATAGATTTGGGAGGGTTTCACAGATTGGAAGAAGATGCTGATTATACTGGAAAGCTCCTCTGCTGGACATTCTTGTACCATGTTGCTCCATGACAGAGGTGTGCCTTGCTGACACTGAGCATAGGACACTACCTCTGGACCATGGCCACAGAGATCTCCAAAAACTAAACCTCTCTCCTGCCACTTCTCTCATCCTTACCAGCCTGATATTGTGCAGCACCTGAGTGTTACTTTCTAATTGTAATCACTGTCTTCTAAACTGAACCTTCCAAGGGGAGAGATGACTGGGAGATCCTAGATCAAAGGCCTGTACATGGACCACAAGAGAGAGAATGGCAATGGAAAAGCAACTGTTCTAAGAAAGAATGGATTCCTAAGGAGGGAGCGCTTCCATGCAGAAAGAGGCTTCAAAGGTGATGAGCAGACACAATATGTGGCAGGAGGAATGAAAGCTGATATCTTCAGCAGTGATGAGGTAATGATTGAACGAGTTTGTTCCATGGTGGTTACCAGGACATTTCCAGAGCAAAAGGCAAAAGATGGAGAGATTTGAGTTCAAAACTAGTCCACTGATTTTGTCTCCTCTATCTGTCCTATTTAGAATGATGTTGTGTGGAGAAATGAAGAGCAAGTTTAAGCATCATGATTGTTTCTATCTTGAAACTGTGAGCATCCATCAGTAGTAAAGAAAAGGAGAGAACCAGAGATCTGCACCAGAGCTAGTCAACCTATATTCTATACTGTACTGAGCAATATAGTACCTGCTAGCTACACATTGCAATTAAGCACATGACTCAGGTGCCTATAATACTGAGGAACTGACTTTTTAATTCTTATTTTATTAGTTTAAATGTAAATAGCCACATGTGATCAATACCCAATTTATTGGCTAGTTCAGGCTTAGATACTTCCACCTGCTTAGGAAGATCAAAAAAGAGTGTGTATTTTTCAATTTTAAAATATTCTTTGAAATATGTATGGACTATGATGTGATTATGGATTGATTATTGGCAAATAATGTCCTTCTTACTGATGGATATGTTTTGTGACATTTTAATTTAGCAACAAGATGATTTTGAGATATTTGATGAAATCTCAACAGTGGTTCCTCACTTTTAAGATTTATTAAATTAAGCATCTAAAACCTACAGTTTATGATAGCAATATTACAGAAGTTAACACTTTAGACAGTACTTATTTGTCAAGAAAGGAAAGGGATTCTTGAGTCACATCTTGGAGTCACTGTAGCAGGCTGGGGACCAAAACACAGGGTCCCAGCCCTGATTGAGTGTGACTCTAAGAGTCTGGACAAGAGTAGAAAGTACATTTCTATCAAATTCTCAGGTAATACTCAGACTGCTGCCTTGAGGAGTCACACTTTCAGAGCCAACCTAAGAAATATTCTATTAAACAAAATTAAGCCAAGTTTGTTTCTCTTGTGAGATCTCAGGGTCTTTCATCTGCCAGTATCAGTCTGTTAAGCTCCCATAGGGGCAGTGTATGTGACACGTTTCAATTTTGATTAAAAAAAATAAACACTCCTTTTCTACTGGGTCAACAGTGGAGTTGGAGAAACCCAAATTCATAAAATTCAGTTGCATTAAACATAAAGCCTAGTTTTCCTCTTCCCATTTCTTTTGTCTGGCCAGATAATAGGAGTTCAGTGGAGCCAATTCTGAATTGCTTTCTCTTTTTAATCTGTTTTCTCCACACAGGACAGCTCACCTAGGTTTGCAATTTCAAATGCTGATAAGAATCAATTTGACATCCCCTTAAAACTTTTCTTCTGAGTCCCACATAGCATACACACTGCCTACTTGACATTCTTGTCTCAAACAAATATGTTCTGAACCAAGCTCTTGTTTACCACTCCTCTCTGGCCCAATCCAACTCCCTTTCTGTTCTTGTACTCATTCCATGGCATCACTATATGCCATTGGATTGTTATGAAATCCCCTGGCTATGTCTGTCATTTCCACAAAAGCACGCATGTATGAGAGTATGAGTCTACATATTTTCAATCATGAAAACAACTGTAATATAGACATGTATGTGTATATGTAAATGTGCAAACGTGTGCCACTTGCTTTTTCAAGACTTAATTGTTCTTCGTGTTATTACTTTCTTTTCAAAGGGGTGACTTCTATTTCCTCAGGCCTGACACCTCAGAAATCAAAACAGAATCACTGAGCAAGAAAGAAATCCTGTCTTTTGGCTCTTATCTATAATAAGAAGGGCTTAAATGGCTCCCAGGTATTTCTAGCTCAGGAAGCTCTTGAAACAACTTGTGTATGCTCAGGAGTAAGTCCTTATGGCCATCTGGCCTTGTCTTCCTCATTCTGGTGCAGCAATACTCCCTGAAACCCAAAGAGAAATTCTACCCTTCCACCCATGATCCACTGTTCAACAGCAGCCAGGGCCAACTTCATGTCCAGACTGCTGTCTCCTGCTCTGGGTTCATCAGTCCTCTGAAGTGGCTCCTCCATAAAGAAATGGAGTACTGTTTTTATGCTCTGCATTTACTGAAAATTTGGTAAAAAATAAATATTTTATTCCAACTCCATTTTAATTTATTTTTATAATCATTATGAGGCGGTAAAAGGAGTTAACAATTAACAAAGCAATTTATGAATACACTATACCATGATCAATGTCACGCCTTTCAATATTCTCACCCATCTCTCCCCAACCCACCCCCTCCCCTCACTCTTATTAATTTTGTAGGATATACATTGGATTCTGGACTATGTTTTCCCCTTCTCCTCTTCATTCATCTACAGCCCTTTCCCCTTTATCTCATCCCACCCCTTTCAAATACCCACTTCCTGGTGTTTATTTCATTGAACTTTGACTTTACATTTCTAAGGAATCACACTATTTGAGTTCTCCCTTGAGTCTACCATTTTTCAGTTAATATGCTTATTAACACTTGTATACCACCCAAACTACCAACCAACTTATAACTTTATAAACTAAATCTAGCTTTCATACATAAGGGATGAAATATGCACCCTTTGTCTCTCTGGGCCTGACTTACTTGACTTAACATATATTTTCCAGGTCTTTCCGTTTCTTTATAAGTACAGTATCATTCTTTCTAAAGAATGAGTATTTCATTATGTGTGTATATATATATATATATATATATATATATATCACATTTTCTTGGTCTATTGTCTTCTAGATACTTCTTTGTCACAAAAATACTATCTCAAAGTCTCTTTTTTTTTTTTTGGCCAGTCCTGGGCCTTGGACTCAGGGCCTGAGCACTGTCCCTGGCTTCCTTTCTTTTTTTTGCTCAAGGCTAGCACTCTGCCACTTGAGCCACAGCACCACTTCTGGCCGTTTTCTGTATATGTGGTGCTGGGGAATCGAACCCAGGGCCTCATGTATACGAGGCAAGCTCTCTCGCCACTAGGCCATATCCCCAGCCCCTCAAAGTCTCTTTTGACATGGTGTTTTTGGACAAAGTTTGAATGATTTTATGCTCCTTTGTTTAGAAAAATTTTTGTTAAGTCATTTCACATTGAACTATGTGAGGTCTTTCTCTACTTGCCTTTCTTAGTTTCTTCCTGAGGGGGACCCAAACTCTTGTTTTCTTTGTATCCTGACTTTCACACTAGTATACATGGTTGTGTCTGAATGTCTATGCATATGTGCATTCATATATAAATGTTATATCTACTTTCATGTTATTCTTATTGCAGCATTACATCTAGGTATGGCAGCTTCTCATTTTATTCCTTTCATTTTGGAGTTTTCTGAGTTATTCTTGGTTACCTTCCAAACACTGTATGACAATTCTTTTCCTTTCAATTACAGTATATAGCTAAAGATCATTAGGTCGCTGAATATAGGCTATTGAGCTTTTGCTGACTTTACTCACATTAAGGACAAGACTCAAATTGCAACTTGATATGCTTCACACACAGGGCACATAGGGTGCCAGGACTCCTGATGCTTGAAGCACTGCTTAGCATGAGTCTTGCTCTGATTGCTTCTGGGAAATTTATGTGGACAGATGAAGGCAAATTTCAGTTTTTTACTTATCAACAATTTGTTGCATAGTGTAATATGGAGTGCAGTTATGCGATGTAATAGTTCTTTATTTCATTGTAAAGGTGATTTACAGAGGGGTTAGAGTTACATAATTAAGGTAATTAGATTCATTTATTTTTTAACAGTATTACTCCTCCCTCATTTTCTCCTACTTCCCTTTCCTCTGATTCCCCTTCCCTCCAAATTATAAAGTTCATCTCCAACATAGTGCCTTGTGAGTATCACTGTTGCATTGGTTCACTCTTTGTCACACCATTTCTGATACCTTTCCATTCCCCAAATCAGATAAACTTAAATATAAGACAAATGGTGCAAAAATCTAAAATACTGACAACAAAAGATGAACCAAAAAGGAAAAAAGAAATTAAAAAGAAAAAATTGAAAACAGTACACTGAAAAAAATATCTTGTTTGCATTTCTTGGAGTTCATTTCAATAAGCCTCATTTTGTATGTTCATATGCACATAGCTATTGAGCCATTGTGAGCCTCTGCTAAGAAAATCCTGGACATATTCTAGTTATTACAAAAGAAGGAAACTATGCAGCCTATGTTTCTTTGATTCTGGCTTACTTTGCTTAATATAATTTTTTTCCAACTCTTTCCATTTCTCTATAAGTCTGGCAATCTTATTCTGTCTGATGGAAGTATAGAATTCCATGTTTATATATCCACATTTTCTTGATTTATTCCTCTACTGAGTTGATTCCACATCTTAGCTATAGTAAGTAACGCTGCAATGAGCATGGTTGTGCTGGTAGCTTTACTGTGGCCTTGCATTTACCCAAATACCACATACAAGGCCATGTTATTTAATCTTAAAGATCAATATATACACAAAATGAAAGATTTGTGAGTTAAGTAGAGTGTAATTTCCAAATGTAAAACAGCATAAAAGTAGATCAAGAACAAATGTTCAAAGAGAAAGATTGCCTGTGGATAGTAATACTTCATTGTACCATAGTCCTAAAAATAATAATACAGAAGTAAAATGGTTTAGAGAGTGATTTGACTAAAGTCTAGGCCAGTTTAATCTCAGATCATTTATTGCATTAAATGTATCTGACTTTCACTTAAGACATCTTAGAATTATTTTTTTAATTGTGTACTAGTCAGATAAAAATACCCTCCTCCTTTCTGTAAGTTTAAAATGGGACCTGTTCTTAATCTCTAAAAGGGAGGAAAGAAGTTTGGGAGTGTTCAGCCAAAGAACCACCAGTCTGCGTTGGGTTTCTTTATTTTCTCAGGGATCCATGTACCACATGGGTCCGGCCTAGCTTTTAATTTTCCCTTCTAGGACAATTGTTTCCAAGCCTCGACACAACAAAATCACCTGTTCTTAAAATGTCAAGTTCAGTAAGTCCAGGGTAGATATGACAATAACTCACCTTCAAAGTAAGTAGAAGTCATTTGAAAATGGGACGGGTGGTGGTGATGGTAGTGGTGGTGGGGTTACCTAGAAGAAAACTCTTCAATTTTCCTTCAGAACTAAACTCACTGAAGAGTCACTACAGCTAGATAAGCCTGGTCCTTATATGATTTCTTTGGAAGAATTTGTTAATGCTTTCCATTTCAACTAAATTTTCTTTCATCTTTCTTTGTCTCATTTTTAATTTTTGAATATTTATTGTCTTTAAGTAATTGAACCAAGGACTTGCCATTAAAGAAGCAGTGTATGAATACCGTGTGTCTTGATGAATATCAAATTCTCAACATTCTCACCCACCCCTCCCACCCCACCCCTTTCCTTACTTTTCTTAATTTTTAGGTTATGTATTGAATTTTTTGCCATTAAAAAATTTAATTTATATATAGAATGCATTTTGATTAATATCTTCCTTTCAACATCTTCAGCCCATTTCAAGCCACCCTTCTCTTATTTTTCCCAATTCTGTCATCTTTCTCTTTATTTTAATGCTTTCGAAAATTGTATTGCTTGCCATGCAAAAATTTGTCATGGTGATTTGTGTCCCCTAAATATAGTCATGATTGTTAATGAATATTATTAATTAGTAATTCCTTTCAACACTTAGTAAGCATTGTAATTATATATTGACTTCAGAATTATATAATTTGCTCAGAAAAGCAATCATATTACATTGACCATGATGTATTACATAGTACCTTTTATTTAAATTTTGGCACATGATATGCTCAATAATAATGGTATTTTAAGTACCTGTAGATAGGAACATCTACTTGTATTTTTGTAAGTGAGTAAATCGGTAATCACCTATTTTCTTTCCAGAAGTAATATACCAAGGAAAAATAGAACCATATATTCATATTACATACATTATTATAAACATTTTCTCTACTTGCATATGCAAAATCTATATTTTTCATCTTATTTCCTCAAATGGTGATAAGAGGAGACAAAATTACCTGTGTTTAATGCAAAGAAACAACTTGGAATTTTTTTTTATCACTACTATGAAGCTAATTTGAATAATCCATTTTTTTGCTGTGTAGTAACTCTTTGATTCTAAATTTGCCATTTGAGTGCAAGGGCTAACATTACCTGTGTACTCATTAAATTTAATATGGCTGTTATAAAGTTTTTACTTTGCCTGTCTAACCTGATTCATTTTCTCTATCAGGAAGCTCCTCCGTCCTTCCTTAGGCTCAGACCCATGTCTGGTGGTCATTTGCATAGACTGAGTGACTAAAGCCCACACTTATTGATTCACAGGACAGCAAGTACTTAGGGGAAGAATTTGGACACAGTAACTCTTCTATCTCATACTTGGTTTCTTTGTGAATCACAGATTGAATTCTACAGTTTTGACTCATATCATTTATATATCTTTAGTTTTCCCTTTTTATATAACATGGGCTGGCCATATTTCCTTGTTGTTGCGTTTTTCCATCAACATTTGTTGCTTATAAAATTCAAAAGTTTTCTTCCAGAGACAGTTTGTAACAGAAAAAAAAATACCTTAAGGCAGTTCTTGTTCTGCAGAGAACATTGCATATGATGTAAAGGTAGATTCCTTCTAGTTGCCTACTTTACTTACACTAGTCCATTTCTGTTTTCACCTGGATTTGTGTCCTGGTCCATACAAAAGGCCTTCCTGTCGGGAGCTTACTGCCACCTCTAGCTTTAGAAGTTGACACTTGATTAAAGAAGGCTGACAAGTAAAACAAATTTGGGAGTCATACATAGGTAAGGTAGTCTCTATGACTGACTAACTGCAAAATTTATCAGTTAACTTTGGGCCCCCCAAATTATAAGACAACCACAAACCCCAGGTCATGCCACAATTACAACCTATTTGTGTTCATGCATCTCTCCTTGCTAAGGTGTAGTTGCCATATTCTGGATCTACTCCATGTGTTGTATGATCAACAATCGATTGAAATTGGTGAACTATCAGCCCAGAGAAGCTGAAAAATAGTCTCATATGTGGAAGTTTCTTCTCATTTCTGCCTTCAGGTAGAGCTCATTTTCAATGTATCAGCTCCCTCTGGAATACCAAGGTTCTGGAAAGCAATAGCTGTCTTTCTGATCTGGAAACTCACTGGCTGAGTAGAAAAAAGTTGAAGCCCCTGTCATTTCCCCCATTACCCTCTCCCTCCAAAGGCTCCCATTTGAGTCATTGCTAAAGTTGCCCACTGAAAAATTCTTGACACAGCATCTATAGTTCAGTCGATTTTGCTTGTGTGGGTGCTGCTGGCCAAGAGTACTCTTCAGTCACCCGAGGTTTGGGGGGAAGCTTTTGGCTTTGAGATTAAGCAGAAGCATTGGTAAACTGTTTGAAAGGTCTTAAATGGATTTCTAGACTCAAATGCGAATCTGAAAGTCAAACTCGATTGAAACCATGTTTGGGGCAACTAATTACACTCTTTGTTTTATCTTTTCTTTTTTTATACTCTCTCAAAAATGTACTAGCAACATGCATGCACATGGATGTCTTTATCGAGGGTATGTCCAGTTTCTGTTAATCCTGAAGGTAAAATAAACAGTTGCCTTGAACCTAGGAATATATATTATAGCAAGATGCCCAAATGAATTGTCAAATTCTCCAAAGCCTCACTGTGTATGGTCTCTCCGAGTTATGTTACAAAGTTATGTGTTCATTCAAGTATAATAGTGATCTTTGAGAATTGAAATCTCTGGTGCAAGACCCAAGTTGATGATTGTCCTATAGCAGTTTTAAAATTTTATAGGACTGGGCCCTGGTGACAACTATTAGGATCCTTATTATAGCTTCAGGGAAGTTACTTAAATTGTTGTTGGGTGGGTGTTGCAACAAGAAAGTAACATTTTAACTTCTTTTAAGACTAGGGAAGAGATTATAATATTCTATTTTAGGTTTATAGTTTATTAAGGAGACTTAACACTACCATTTTCAGATGAGATTTCGTTTTGACAAAGCTTTTTCCCCTAATTTTACTAGCTTTCCCCATAAGAGTATTTACATTCCTAGACATGTTCTCTTGTAATGTCTTGATATTATTCTCATTTAGATTGACTGAGTAGCCTGCATCAAATTTAGAAGAGTTTTCTGATATTTTCCTCAAGGGATGCTCCCTAAACAAGTAAGTGTAAGGGAAGATAGAAGGTACATGGCATTTAAAAGTAGTATAATATAATGTGCATATCATTAAGCTTTTGCTGTAAGAACAATCCATACTTGTCATAAGTACTGTCACTCAGAGGTTTGATGAAGCTTGAGAAACTCTACTGCTTACTTTCCTAGTTTTTGTTTTTCTTAAATAAAGAATAAAAATCTTTTACATTTTATTGAAATCTCATCAAAATGATTATACCAAAATTAATTACACCAAAATAATTAAGCCAGAACAATTACAAATGACAGCATCATTATGTGCTGCTTTGGAAACAACTTGAGTTGAGAAGCCTGCATTTGAAAATTATGGAACACACAATTATAAATGCAGGGCCAAACAGAAATGCAATCAAATCTGAGAAAGGTGCAAAGTAATAGTTGTGAGCTGGAAGGAGAATGGGATATTAGCAGCATGTTATCTTCATTTTACAAAGTGGAGTAGATAACTAAGGTTTTTGTGCATTGATTGTATATCTTGCTACTTCACCAAAATTGATTATCAGATCCAAGTGCTAAGAGTTTTGTTGTTATTATTGTTGTTGTTGTTTCTTTTTTTTTTTGGCCAGTCCTAGGGTTTGGACTTAGGGCCTGAGCACTGTCCCTGCCTTCTTTTGGCTCAAGGCTAGCACTCTACCTCTTGAGCCATAGTACCACTTCCAGTTTTTTCTGTTTATGTGGTGTTGAGGAATTGAACCCAGGGATTCGTGCATGCTAGGCAAGCACTCTACTTCTAAGCCTCATTCCTAGCCCCAGTTTTAAGAGTTTTAATTGTTGTTTGTATATTTTGTGAAGTCTCTTAGGTTTTTAAAGACCATATCTTCATAATTTGTCTTGTTCTTAATTTTAGAGTAAATGTTTAGTTTTTCCCTATAAAATACAATGTTTGCCAAATAATATTAAAGTTTTTTTTCTAGTTGTAGTCCTTTGGGGAGTTTTGTTTTGAATGGATGTAAAATTTTGTCAAAAGCTGTTCCCTGCATCTACTGAGATGATTGTGTGACTTTTGCCCTTGATGCAGTGGATATGTTGTATACGTGCATTGATTTGCCAGTGTTAAGTCATTCTGAGTAGCTAAGATTAGAGACATAAGCCATTGTTCTCCAATTCAACGTGTCAGTTTTTGAGTACAATGCATCTTGATCCATGTCACTCGTTTCATAATTCTCCCTCACCTCTTCCAACCCCACCCATCCCCAGTCTTATTTATTTTGAAGATAATTCTGTCACATGTGGGAATAGTTACCCGTATTTGCTTTCGTAATCCATTTCCATCCTTTCACTTTAAGCGTGGGTTTATCTTTTACAGTGAAATGTTTCCCTGACAATGTGTTGGTTGGAGGACTGAGAACCTCACTATTTAAAGTTATGATTGAAATGTATACATAACTATCTTTCATTTTGAGGTTTTAGTAATTGTTTTGAATTCTCATTTATTTTTGACTTATCTAATGAGGTTTATTTCTACCCTTATTTCTCTGGTTAGTTTTGTTCTTCTATGTACAGGATTTTTTTCTTAATGTCTCTTCAGTTTTGACTAAGTCATTGTGAATTCCTGTAGATTTTGTTACCATGAAAGATATTTATTCTCCTTTAATTTTGAAGAATAACATTACAGAGTAAAGTAATTTAGGTTGTCAATTACTTTTTTGTTCATGGCTTGAAACATTTTTCCAAGTCCTTCTAGGTTTTAGAGTTTTTGTTGAGAAATTATTTTGTTGGATTTGCCTATATATTATACATATAATAAATAAAATATATAGCATGTATTTATTTGTACATAACAATATGTATATATATGTTAATTCTCTCTGGCAGCTTTCCTTGTTCTGATCATTGCATGTCTTAACTTAATATGTAGTGGTCCTTTCTGGTCTTATATATTGGTTATCCTAAAAACCACCTATGCCTGAATAGCTATTATCCCCTCTAAGTTTGGAATTACTTCCTTCTATTATGATATTGAATCTGTTTTCTATTACTTAGCTTTAATCTCTTCTCCTATGCCAGCCTCTGTAGGTAGTCTTTCATATTTTTCTGTAGGTAGTAAAATCTGCTTTGCATATTTCTTGTATTCTTTTCCTTTATCTTCATCTCACTCTTCTCATGTCTATCCTGTCTTTTATTTTATATTTGTCAAAATATTTTATTTATTATTGTCAAGTAGTTATACAAACATAGACTATTCCATAATTCAGGTTATGAGTACAGTGTTCTTGGTTAGTTAGCCTTTCTATCACTTTCTCTTATTTTCCCCCTTACACTCAAGTTCTGTAGTTCATTTTTTATATAAAGTACATTGATTATAATGACCTCATTTGCAGTCATTTTTAATATTCTAAAATGAAATCATAACCAGTATTGCTTCTATGGCAATACTATAATTTTTGTAGTCTGTTTGATATAGTACTTAGGTTTAAATTTTTCCATGAAAACCTTCTATAAAGCACCCCACCCCCCAGCTTCCCCTCCTTTTTCAGGCAGAATTTCACTCTGTTGCCTAGCTTGAGATTGAACTCCTCCAGTGATTCTCTTGATTCAGCTCCCTGAATAACTTGAGATTGACAAGCATGTGCCTTTATACCCACACTGTTTCCCTTTTGAATAATGGTAGCACAATTATAAATAATACAATTAGTTTCTGAAATGAAAGTTTTGTCAATTCTCTATTGTAACAAAGACATAAATTGGACACTTACAAATATGAATTTATTCTTACATTTCTGTAGCTTATAAAACTAACACCAGTCTTTCTGGACTAAAAACAAGGTGTCACTTATGTTTCTTTCTAGAAGCTTAATAGAGAATGCATTCCTTTTTTCCCCACACCTATAGGATAGCAAGTTTCTTGTCACATAATCTCTTTCTCTATCTAGCACTGATATTCTTTTCCTCATTTTGGTCCATTCTTCACTGAGTTTTTCAGTTGATTTGTTGAGCTTTTCATTTTCAGAATTTCAATTTGATTCATTTTTAGAATTTCAGTGTTTATATTGATTTCTTCTTTTATATATTTCATTGTTCATCCTGCAAGTCTATTGAGTTACAAGTCATATGGCGTGCAATTCACCAAATAAAATTGTACAATTTAATGGTACTTTATTATATTCATAGATATGGAAAACTATAACCCATCAAATTTTTAAACAAGAATATTTTAATCATCTAAAAGAGAAAGCATATGACTATTGGCTATTGCCATCCTACTACACCACTTTCCATTTCTATTCCAAATTACTAAGCTATGTCCACCAGAGCTTTTAATATGGACATTACATAGGAATGCTACCATATACTAAATGGCTTGAACTCTCGGGCTCATCATCTTACACAGCTTCTGCTGGCATTCTGTCCCTATAGTCACACTTGCAGCCTAGGCTTGTTTTTTGTTTTTGTTTTTGTTTTTGCATGTTATTTTGTGGATGGAGTCTCTAGGACTTTTCTGCTCAGGTTGGCTTTGAACCCAGATCTAGCCTCCTGAGTAGCTAGTATTGTAGATATGAAGTAATGACATCTGATTGGAGACAACTTTTGACATAACAGTAAAAATACTCTAAAACAACTATTTCTATACCAGAGGAGTTGCATTGGACTCCTCTAAATAGCTATGAAAATATTAATGCCTGGTTCTTGCCACTAAAATTTCTAATTTAGTTGGTTATAAATAAAACAAAGGCACTTTAAAAATGCTCCAGATAACTAACATGTTAACAAAATTGAGAACTGCTGCTCATGATTAATATCCACATTTACTGTTCTTACTGACAAATAACAGAAACACTAATAGAAATATCTTACAAAAATGACAAGGAAAATTGATTTTGTAGCTTTCTCTCTATTCTCTCTTAGAATAAAAGGCTTTGAAACAAATATAACTAGGTGCTAATCCTGTGTAAATATGTGTTAGATTTTGGACAAGTAAGTCATTCCAAACATTAGTGTTTGTTAAATGATAACAGTGCTTGCTTATATAGTCATTGATGAAGTGAGGTATTATGTATCACAGTAAGCAACTGGGAGTGGTAGCGCATGCCAGCAATCTCAACTACCTAGGAGGCAGAATCCATTGGATTGTGACTCTGAGGATAACCCATGCAAAATTAATGGAAATCTATCTAAAAAAGGAAAAATAAAGACCTCTGGTTTGACTTAGCGGTAGATCACTTATGGAGCAAGCATAAGGCCCCAGGGTTTAGTCCTCAGTATCCTAACACAATAGGCCAACAATAAATGTCTATGTTTGTCTTTGCATCTCTTAACATAATATGAAATGATCCTGCTAATGATCTTGAGTTTCAGAAAAGACTATTAGATCCAGCCTATCACGTATTGGAAATGTAGGAAAAATTCTATGAGATTTACATTAAAAGATGAAAAGTAAAGGCTTAGTTCCTAAATGGAAAATGTTATCTAGGAAGTTGACTTAGATGAGGAAAGCATTATAGTCATCCTTTAGTATTTGAAAAGATTGTTTCCAGGACTTCTTGCAGATACCAAAATCCATGAATGTTCAAGTCTCATATAATGTGGTACACCATTGATATATTACCTATGCACTTCTTCTATGTACTTTCAATCATCTCTAGATTCCTTATAGTACCTATTACAGGGTAAATGCTATGTAATTAGTTGCTATACCATATTGGTTAGGGTATAATAATAAGTCTGTACATGTTCAGTATA
Source organism: Perognathus longimembris pacificus (assembly GCF_023159225.1). Taxonomy (NCBI): domain Eukaryota; kingdom Metazoa; phylum Chordata; class Mammalia; order Rodentia; family Heteromyidae; genus Perognathus; species Perognathus longimembris. The sequence goes on from NC_063162.1 coordinate 124,070,442, forward strand.
TGCAACCATTAAAGGCCTAATGACATTGTTCACAATAGATGGAAGGCAGACAATTCTCAAAAGAGTGCTAGGAAAAGGATGGGTGGTGAGAAGCTTACAGCACAGTTTACCTCCGTGTTTAGGGTCATATTTGACACATGGCAAATTGACGTTTCACATTTTGGAGTGTTATAGAATATAAGAAAAATATTCTGACCTGTGGCTTACTGAATTTGTAGATGCAGAAAGTCTGGTTATGAAAGATCATATATATATTCTGCACTACTGTATAGAATAATTAGATAATGAATACTTCATACTTTTGACCTGTATATATAGCTATTTATTAGTATGTAGCTTGATTTTTATCATTCTTTTGTGATCTCATGATTTCTAAAACATTCCTAGCTGATATGAAGGTGACATAAAATTCCTGCGGAACACTGAGCTAAACTTTTTTCTACTTTATGAGACTATAAAACTTGAGGAGGACTGGAGGCACAAGTATGAAAAGGACTTCTCTGTCTTGGCCATAGTTTTTATGGATACTTCCAGGTATGGCTTTCATATACTTGGGTTTTAGCCTCAAGAAGACTACAGAACTTATGTATCCCCAGACACAGATTATTCGTACATGTTTTCATTCTGTGTGGAGTTCATTTGAAGGCGCATTTGATCTCTTGGCTCTCTTTCCTCCTTTGTGTTTGTATCCATGTCCTGGCTTTGTTTCCGTGAAAGGTCTCTCTTTTCTTCTCCCTATTTCCTATATTCTACATGTTTTTCCCTTGTTCTCTTATTTCTCATTATTCCAGTGTTATCAGCGAACCATCACCTGATACAAGCTACAAATCTGTATTTCAGACTTCAATCCCTGACCACACTTTTCACTTGTGCAACTGCCTGTAATATGTTTCTAACTGGAGGCTTTCCAAACTCCTCTAAATGGGCACCTTTTTCATTTTCCTCCCTCCTTCCCAAATCTGTCTTTCCATCTGTTAGCCCAGAGAAAGTTACTACTTATTGCCAGTCAAGCAATCAAGAAAACCTGGGCATCATTCCTATCTCTCACTGTGCCTAGCTAGTATTGCTAATAATACAAGTAACAGCTATTTCTGTTAGTCTTACTATGCCAGACTTATTAATAACATAGAGCTAGTGACTCCAGACTCCTGTTCTTAGTCTAAATGCCAATTCATCCTCAGCTCCTGATTATTATATTGTAGATATTACTCCTTAGTGGATAACAGAGTTGTCATGTTCTTTCTGCCTACTCTTTTGCATTAAATAGTCTTCTAAAAGGTCCCTCTGCTTCAGTCTTGCCCTCTTATGCTGCAGCCAGAATCCAAATACCTCTTTATGACTGACCACAAGTTACATAAGCCTTGTTGTATTCCTCTTTCTCTCTTACACCACTCCTTTATGCAACCTCATACCCAGTGTCTTTTGTAATATTTTACCCATCTTCTCTTTTCTCCTGCAACCTGGTGTGATACAATTTTTCATTTATTTTTCAGGTAACTGAAACAGTAGTTAATTGGGTGATCCTTCAATGCTTCATCTCAGTGTATTTAGTAATTACCAAGGATTCTTTTCAGTTTTTTTTTCTCAGCATATTGTTGAGTTTTTCTCAGCCACAGCTCGCATGGATGGAGACAGGGGCTGTGGGCCAGGGAATTCGATGAGAAATGGGCTTTTAATTATTATGGACATAGGGGCTGAGGTACTATATTAACATAGGAAGTAGCATTCAGGAGACGGACTACACAGAGCTTTGGAGAAACTAGTGTAATGAACATATTGGCTGTTGTTTTTTTTTAAAGCACAGCTGAATGCTACACAATAGTAACCTCCCTGTGGTACTGTGGTGGCTACTTAAAACAAGTGAAGGGTCATAAGATTGCCTTCAACATTATGAAATCATCAAATTGGTCTTTGGCTTCTAAAAGATGACCAGTCTACATGATCAAATACTGGATGCTTTTCTTTTTTTAATGACTTAATTGGAGTTTATACTAGAGTCATTGAGCTTTTTTTTGCCCTCTTTGGACATACACCTTAATCTTTAATTTGCACAATTGAGCTATTTGTATGCTTCTTATTATTGTTTAATGAGTGATACTATAAATAATTATACTTAGTAATTTTATATAATTACTAATAGAGCCTTTGCAGTTATTGCACTTCCTGATATGGGAAATAGGTAAAGAGATACAATAAGCAGACAAGGATATGTGGTCTCTGTGTACATTCTTGATTGCATAATAGAAAAGTTCTTCTGAACCTCATGGGATGTACACTAAAGTCTTGAAATTAGTCTGAAAAATAAGCAAACACCTCACCCAACTTACTTCTTCGAATTTTGTAATAATTCTGATCTTCAAGGAGGGTTTTTATTTGCATTACAAATGTATTAAATATGAATACTAATGTAAAAAGTAGTAGACAGCTTATTTCAATAAAGTCCCTTAGTCCAATGAACAATTTCTAAATCTTTGAAAAATCAGGTTTATGGTATTTGAATCATGACAGTAAACATGTTAATAAAATTATTATTTATTTTAAAACTCGTGAACATTTTCTTTTATTCCCCATGTATTAAATATTTTCTAAGAACCTACTTTATCCCCGTGCCAGTTAGCAATGTATTTAGTCATATACTGTGAATCCTAGGATTGCTTTTCCTTCAATTAGCATAAATTAATTTCAGATAATCAACTATTCTATGTTATTTCTTTTATTGCAGTAGGTATGAATTCTGTTGTTCGACTATTCTGACATATATGACATAGATACTCAAGCTTGAAATCAATTGTTTTCTTTGTCTCCTGGCCATTTCAAATGAAATGATGCCTGCATTAATTGAAATTTTAAGTTTCCTTGTTATATTTTTGGAATGCTAGAAAGTCAGCATAGTTACATAAGTGAAAATAATAAGATATAGGATGTAGATATGAATGCTTCAATAATAAATTCCCTGATGATTTTACATCAAGGATGTCAGTGTTATAGTCCCTAACTCCTAGACAGTGCTCCAGAAATATTTTCTGTGTTGGATGAATAAACTATCCATTTGACCTATCTTTGATAAAGAGGAAATATAATTCAAAGAAACATGTTATAGTTTTGTTCTTGATGTTCAAACTCTGTAGTAAAAATTAATATTTAAGTTAACTTGCTATATATAATTAGACACTTTCTGATGTGTATTTTCTGACCCAATTATACATGATAAGCAAATACAATAATGAGCATTTACTTACTTACATATAGTTGAATAAATACCAAATATAGTAACAAATCCTTGTGAACCTACTTGATTTAATCTCCAAATTCTTTTGATAGATAGAAATAATGTATTGCAAGTTTACATGGTAGAAAAATAAAGGAAAGTATTTTGAAGTTTTACTTACTAGGAAAGTAAATTTAAAATACCTTTTCTTCCTATCTGAGTATTAGTTGTGTAACTTGGACTATATAAAATTGGAAACATAGAAAAATTGGAAACATAGCTAATTTACAATAGAAAACATCCCTATTGTGAAGAACGAGAAGAAGAAGAAGGAGGAGGAGGAGGAGAAGGAGAAGGAGAAGGAGGAGAAGGAGAAGGAGAAGGAGAAGGAGGAGAAGAGGAAGAGGAAGAAGCGGCGGAGGAGGAGGAGGAGGAGGAGGAGGAGGAGGAGGAGGAGGAGGAGGAGGAGGAGGAGGAGGAGGAGGAGGAGGAAGAGGGGGAGGGGGAGGGGGGGAGGGGGAGGGGGAGGGGGAGGGAAAGGGAAGGAGAAGGAGAAGGAGAAGGAGAAGGAGGAGAAGGAGAAGGAGAAGGAAAAGGAGAGGAAGAAGTGCCTTAAGCATAGGTCTTTCTTTCGGGAGGGGGGTGGCAGAGAGAGAGAGGGGGAGGACAGGGGGAGGGGAGAGGAGGGGAGGGGAGGGGGAGGGAGGGAAGAGGAGAGGGAGAGAGGGAGAGAGAGAATAGAAAATTGGGTATAAACATGTGAAGAAGGAGATTGACAGTCAGAGAGATAAGAGTAAAAAAATGAAATCAATCAAAAATGAAATCCTAAAAATTAGATTAAAACATAGCTTCAGGAAAAAAACGCTTAACATAGTGAAGTCCTATAGAAGTTACAAACTTGAGAAGTCTTCCAAGAGAGTCTGTGACAAAATCCTTAGATTTTTCTCTTGAGATATAATGAAGGAAAGGTTCCATGAAGTGAGACCAAAGGTGTCTGAATTAGTTGGAGGAGAATTTCTTATTTGCAGCTTCTATTTCTCTATGAAATAGGAGAAAAGGAGTCGACTATAATGAGGGAAGTATGTTAAAGAAATATGTTTGAAATAACTACACTTGAGAAGATGGAAGGAAATGTTAACCAAGATATTTTCAAAAGGAGTAAGGCCCCTACTGAAATAAAAATTCATGGGGCTAGAATATGGCCTAGAGGTATAGTGCTTGCTTCCCATACAAGTAGCCCTGGGTTTGATTGCTCAGAACCATATATATAGAAAAAAGCCAGAAGTGGCGCTGTGGCTCAAGAGGTAGAGTGCTAGCCTTGAGCAAAAAGAAGGCAGGGACAGTGCTCAGACCTTGAGTCCAAGCCCCAGGACTGGCAAAAAAAAAAAAAAAAAAAGTTAAATGAAAATTGATCACACACTTCCTACTCATTCAATGCAAGCTGAGTCCTGATCTACAGGCTATGACTTACTGAGCAGGATTTTTTAAAATTACATACTAATTGGATATTTTCCTGACACTCACAGAATTATTCAGGTTTTGTAGATTGAGGTGCTAAAAAGACACAAGATGAAGGACTCTCAGAAGTAACAAAGCTGGGATATGTCAGAGGTGTTAAGCTGGGTGAGATGACTATAGGGACCATGAAAAAAAAAAAACAAAATTTTATGAAGTTCATGTTTTCTTACAGAATTAATAAGTATTGGAAGAATTTGTAATTTGTCCTATTTCTCAATGTTAATAGGGTTTACATTTCAATAATCCATTTTCTTTGCTTATTTGTTTCCTTAATAAAAATGTACTTGGAAAATGTGTACAAATCTGTGTGCTAGGAGCTGAATCTTGTAATCTCAGCTACTTAGGAGGCTGAGATCCATTGGATCAGCTTTTGAAGCCAGAAAGACAGAAAGGCCTGACAAATTGCAGCTGAATGACAGCATAAAACATTGAGTTCAAGCAAATAAAAAAGAAAAGGAAGGAAAGGAGGAAGTGGGTAGAGAGAAAAGAAGGAAGGGAAGGAGGAAGGAAGAAAGGATATATACAAGACACTTAAATACTGTTGGGTGAACAAGTGAAAAACCGATGAAGATAAATTGTTTTGTAACCTCCTTTTATTCTTGAATGTACTAGCTTATTAAGAAAGTATTTATTGAGCATGTATTCTTGGCTGAGTACTTTCCTGGGACTGTGGCTAAGGCTAGACATTGTAGAGACAAAATTCCTGCTTTTGTGCCACTCACTGAACCAGCCCTAATGGAATGCTTAAATGATGACAGGTACAGTTAGTTCTATGCATCATACATAGTAAATCATTTCATGTTTGCAGGCCATCCATACAGTTGGTGCTAGTTTTTAACAATTCTAATGTCACAAATAAGGAATCTGAGACTCTGAGAGGCTCAGCCACTTGCCTGTCATGGCATAGTTAACAACTATTGATAGCTTCACAGGCAGGCAAGAACATTTCTACAATTTTATGACTATGGAAGAAAGTGAATGAAAAATCTGGTGTGATGATAGAATGCCAAAGATCAACTATTCCATTACTGGTTAGTGAGCGTCCTCTGTCAATCAATGCAGTGACTTGCTGGATATTGGATAAATAGATTGACTCTTCCGGCTGTTTTCTTTCTATAGGTCACCAATACACCTCTCATAATACTTCACCATTATAATTATATTTCCTAAAGCACATAAAACGTGTCAATATATTCTCTTTATGGTTTTCTTTCACAGTTTAATTTTAAGAAATTAGAAGAGAGGATGCCCAAGTAAAAAGTGAATTGAAGGTGATGGTGCTGCTGTGGACATTGTTCAGTGGTAATAATGACATAATGAACTCTCTGATGTTTCCTTTCATTCTATGTTCATGTTTTGACTTTTTTTTTGAGTCAGGGCCTCATTTTGAAGCCCATTCTGGCTTTCAATACTAAAATGTATATATGTATGTATATGTATTTTTTCATGTAGTTTAATACTTTCTCAAAGTTTTCATTCATTTAGGTTAATTTTTTTTTTTTTTGCCTTTCCTGTGCCTGGGCGCTGGACCCAACTTCCTTTTGCTCTATCACCTGAGCTACACCACCACTTCCACTTTTTCTGTTTGGAAAATAAAAGTCTCACTGGGATAGAGTCTCACAGATTTTCCTACCTGGGCTGGCTTTGAACCATAATCCTCAGATCTCAGTCTTCTGAGTAGCTAGAATTCCAAGCACTAGCCATCAGGGGCCAGAGGATTTTGATATTTGGTAGAAATCTAGTTTCTCCTTCTTACATATGATGTCCACTTTTCACAGTCTCATGCATTGAAAAGACTACTTTCTCAATGTATGTTTTTCTCTTCCTTTGTCAAAAAAATATCCAAAGGAGTTACATTAGATGTGCTTACTATAATACAAAAGAAACTGCTTGTCTATTTCAATTTAATATGAATCTGAGATTAACTATTCATATAGCCTACAAATTTATGCCATTTCACAGCTATAATAAGACATTAGTGCTACAACTAATAAAATGAAGAAGGGAAGAGTTGGATTGTTTATTCAATGTCTTCGTGGCCAGTCTGAGCAGATTAGGAGAAAAGAGAATTGAACAGACTTTTGGAACAGTAGACTGAACTCTCAAAGGATTTAGTAACCTGTGCAAAAGTATAAAGAAAGGTGTGGACAACTGTAAATTACCTTAGCAAGACTTTGAGCTCAATTCACTAGGATGAAAAAAGTAATCACATCCTTAGATAGGTTTTACCAGCTTTAAAATTTCAGCACATTCCCAGGAGGATGAATGGCAACAATGCAAGCTGTCTGATGCCTTTCTGTCCTCACTCCTGAGCTGAAGCACTGTTTGGCCTCTTTTGCATTCTGTAAGCAGCTGGAACTGAGCTGGCAAACAGGCAGGAAGCTTCAAAACAACTTGCTTGAGCCCAGACCCAAGTCTATCTTTCTATTGGACTCTGGAATCGAATTCAAAGTCCTTAAGAGTTTACATTATTTAGCTTTCAATAGAGTTTCAAACAGATGACCTTTCAAGTATCAGTCTTTTTTCTTGCTTTTTCATGATTGGGCATATTTATGAAGACAAGTGAAACGTTAAATCTACTTTCATTGCTAGTAAAGAGCAGCAGAAATGACAGCAATAAAAAGTCTTGGCTTTGATTACTGAATCGATGACCAATCCTTTTATATCCAAGGAAGCTCATGTGACAATAAGCAATGGTCTGTAGCACCATTATCACTAAAGGGCAGCCAGCAATTTTGTTATAAAATCTTCTGAGGCAAGTTGTAATTTGCCTGTTTTAATTAAACCTCACCAGCCCAGATTGCTGGGAGAAAGTTCTGGGAATTTTCCACTGAACTGTCTCTCTCAAACAATTCTCTCCTATGGATTTGATGTCAAGAATCATAACAATATTTAATGCCAGATAATTGGCATAACAATGATCGTGAGTGACAGCATGAGTGCGTGGGAAGTGAAATCAAAGTTGCTATGCATATTTGCCTCTTGAACTGTCAAATCAATCTTGCGTCCTTTCCTTTCAACACTGCTCCATCTTGGGGGCAGTTTGATGACATCAGTAGTTAAGGATACATGTTGACAGGAGACTGAGTTTTATTCCATTTAGTTTTTCTTCTTTTTTAAAATTCTAGAAGACAATGAGAATATAGGTACTAGAAAGTGTACCAACAAAAACTGAGTCACTCTAAAACAAATGTCTAAGAGAATATTTGCTTGCCTTAATTTATCTGTGCTTGGAGTTGGAAATTCAACTAAAATGCCAACCGATACCATTTGTTGAATATTGTCTTTGTACTGGGTATGAGGATAAAACTCCATCATTCCCTCAGCTAACTTAGAATCAATAGTGTAGAGAAGGCAATAGCATGTTTTCATGGCCAAGGAAACTTGTCAATGTCCCTCAGCCAGGAAAGAGTAGACTTGGAATTTCAGCTCTGGTCTGCCCTACTCTGGAGCAAGTGTTCTAGCCATGACTGTCATGAGCTTCCTTCTACAAACTACTCCTCTCTTTAACAAAATATATTCCTTTTCAAGAGTTAAATTGTGGGAAAGTCTTTCACATTGAGCTTTGGGGATTTTATTTATGTACATGATATAAAATTTCTATGTATTTATGGAGTACCACAGGTGATGTTTAATGCTTATACATTTAGGTGCTAAATACTTCTCAAATCTCCTCATACCTTTCTCCTCACACATATCATTTCTTTCTTATGAAACATCCCAAACTATTCTTCTACCTCTTTGGAAATTGAATGCTTTTGTGATCTGTAGTGACCTTTTTGTGCAACTTGTCCCTCTCTTTCTGTGACCAGGTACTCAGTGAGAAGCATGCCTTTCCACATTGTTTCTGAGCTCCTATATTCCTCAGTATCTGCTAACCAATTTTCTACTCTCAAGTTAGATGACATTAACTTTTGTTGTTATTGTTGTTCTGGGGTTAGAACTCAGGGTCTTACATTTGTTAAGCAAGTGCTCTGCCATTTGAGCCTTTGCATCACATGCCCATTCCTTTGCTTTTAGTTTGTTTGTTCTTTCAAGTAGGGTCTTATGCAAACTTTTCCGTGGTCAATCTCAAACTGTGACTCTTCCTCTCTCCATCTCACAAGCAGCTGAGATTAGAGGGGTGCATGATAATACCCAATCCAAGAGATTGACATGTTGTTTTGCTTTCATAGGAAAAAAAAATTTCCCTTGAACTACAGTAAAAAAGGGATATAAGTGTGAAACAATTCATCTTCTTCTGCCTTAAAAATAGTCATACAATTTAATACAAATTTACAGAGTTAATATTTATTATTTATATTTCACTTTTATATTGTGACTAAGTAGAAGAGAAAGAGAAGTGAAGGCAAAAGGAAGTGAAAGGGCTTCAATGATGAAGGAAAAGATGTATGAAAATTAAGAAAAGAAAGAAAGCCAGAAAGCATAGGAACAGGTCCTAGAAGTGGTGAAATATAGTCCTTAGAAGAGTCTTGCAGTCATTGTCCAATGCTTCCGGGACATTTCCCTCATGTCTCTCTCAACAAAGGTCTAGATTTCTCTAACTTCTCTCCTCCATTAACTCTATACTCTCAGCTTAGCTGTTTAGTTACATTTGCATATTTTTTCAGTTTTATTTTTGTGAATACAACTGAGGAATTAAATATAAAATGAATTATGAAATTTATTAGAGAAACACTTTCTCTTGGCTCTTTTCTCTAAAATTTAAAAGCATGCAATTAAAATTTTCCCATGTTTTGCTTACCAAAGCAATAAAAGGATTTGGTTTATGTCTATACAAAGAAGAAGAGGTTGAAAAGAGAAAACAGTTGACATATCTATGTGGTTAGTTGATCTATCTATGAAAGTAAGCAACTAGTTTGGTAGATTTCTACTCTTAATTGATTGCTTTCTCATTACAAAAGATATCTTAAATAACTAGCTTCTTATGATTAATTTCTGAGACATAATCCCGCCTTTTGTAAGAATTTTTCCATAGAAATGAAAGATTCAAAATTAATCTGAATTCATTTGAAGATTCCTGGGCCCAGATGAAGGAAATAGAGCCAATTTTACAATGAAGCTCGCAGTCTTTCAACTTTACAACTGTATACAATTGGGGCTCTTTTATCCTTAAGAATACGATTTAAACTTAGATTTGGTACTGTAAATCCAAATTTACATTCATTATGCACAATTATTTTTCCAGAGGAGCAGTTGACATCTGCATTTTAATATTCATATGTAAAGACTAAGACCACTTAGTGAACTGTAATTTCTATGTAACTGTGAATAACAAGTTATTATTTCAACTACTGGCTGAAAGTCAGACTAACTTTCCATTGCTAATGTAAGGAGCTGTATTCTGTAGCAGGCTGTGTCAGTCAGGACTCCGAGGAAATAAATCAAGCAATATAGGAGAGTTTAATGAAGGGAGCATTTAGAAAGATATAGGATGGAAAGGCAAGGTCAAAGAAACCAGCAAGGAATAATGAAACATTGTAGAGACAGCAACAGTAGGGAACCAGTACCTTCATATATCTTAAGCTTCAAGGAAAGGAAAGAAAAAAAAGTCAGAGGCTACAGGAGTATCAGCCTACCATGGTTCTTTGGTATAAGTAAAGCCACAAAAGAAACAGACATTCTAGCTTAATTTTTGTTTTCCTTTCTGTAATTTCCTACTACTAATACTTCCCATTGTTGAACACAGCTGCAAGTCAGAGAACAACATAGTCCTCTATGCAATGTATACAATTCAGTATCTAGGGAACAGAAAGGTGTAAATGATGTTATTCTAGAGAAGCAAGTAAAATATAGTAGCAATATTTCCTTTAACAGTAGGGACACCTTCTGAGAAATTCATCATGAGACAATATTACTTTGTGAATCTCAGACAGTTTACTTATATAAGCTACTGTGGCTATGACATCACTAGGCAATAAAGCCTTATCATACCCCTTCCATGTGTACAGCCTGTCATTGTCTGAAGTGTCATTTCATGGTACACACTGTATATCCAGCTTACAAACTGAGCCCAATCCCTGTTGCCTACTTCAATTCGCTTGAGGCTAATTAACTTTTATTGTCCAGATATTGGTGCATCATATTCACCCTGGAATGTAGCTAATTACTTTCTTATTGATGAGCCAAATATTTCACCTTCACATTTACCATTCTATTGTGTATGTTGTATAACTTTCACCACTTCTTTTTCCAGCTCCCAAGTACTTATTTCAAAAAATACAGCTCAATTATTCAATCTAGTCCAGAAAAGCTTTTTCTTGAACTAGAAAGCTTGCTAGATCTGGAGCCAGCTCTCACTAGAAGAATGACAGAATGAGGTTCTATCTGACACTGCCTCCCACAAAACTCTGAAGGCCTGTTACCTTGGGTGAACTGGAAGTCTGATGATGTTGGTACCACACCAACCTCTATAGTAGTTACTGTTTTTATGGGTCTTTAATAACTGTGATGATCTCTCCTGAAAACTGGCAGGCACTGGGCTCTTCTGTATTATGTGAGAAAAGGGCATAAACTCGATAACTTTCTGAATTCATATAGAAACTGCTGAATTAAGAAGTGTTAAGCTGCCAGAAGAACTGATGTCTTCAAAACATACATTATAGGGCTGGGAATATGGCCTAGTGGCAAGAGTGCTTGCCTCGTATACATGAGGCCCTGGGTTCGATTCCTCAGCACCACATATACAGAAAATGGCCACAAGTGGCGCTGTGGCTCAAGTGGCAGAGTGCTAGCCTTGAGCAAAAAAGAAGCCAGGGACAGTGCTCAGGCCCTGAGTTCACGGCCTAGGACTGGCCAAAAAAAAAAAAAAAACAACATACATTATAGCAGTATATAGCTTCTTATCTTTGTCTTGATGTGAACCAGAGTCCTGTGGATAATGACTCCAGGTTTCACACTTCACTAAAGTGAGATTCTCTTTGAGGAGGCATGATCTGGCCATTGCTTTCTTTTCTGATCTCATTTCATATTCTCTCCATCACCACCATGCAGATGTACATAGATTAGTATAAACCCATTGACTGGTACCTCCTCTCTCCCCTATGAAGTTGACTTCTTTATTCTAGATTGTGCATGACCTGTTCTCTCTCTCCAGAATATTATCTTTTCCTTGTACGTTCTGCATCTTGCTACTAATGATTGGTGTATTTTTATTAATAACAGTAAGTAGTAGACACCATAGCACAAGGCTATTTATTATTTGTCACTGAATCCCACAACTCTGTCCAGTGACCGGAATGTCATAGCCTTACATCATCTATTGAGTTAATACATGAAAAAGTAATAAGAAAAAAAGCCTTATTTACCAGTGTTTGCATGGGATGATTTCATTGGCAGCTAAAAAAGAAAACTGCTAAGTGTCTGAAAATAAGAATACCAGTTCAGCTCCCGAGTAAGCAATAGAACTGCAGTAGATAATGTGTAACATGGTAAGAACTTGAGTTTCTAGACAGCCGTGAGGAAGGCACTTGCTACCCACACTGCTCAGGTTAGATGCTTTTCAGAATCCCTTGGAGAAACTTGTCTCAATGATCAAAGCCAGACCTTGTGAGGCAGAACCACTGGAGTTGGTGCTGAGATATCTTTTATTACAGTCCCGCCAACCCTGGGTGGTAGTTCTAGTGCGTGCTTGGTCAGGAGAAGGTTTTCTCGGGTCCTGCAAGGTCCTGTGTCTCCTCAGGGATTTATGATCTCACCAAAGAGAATGCATCAACACCCTTAAGTTTGCAAACGATATTTGTAAATATCCATAGTTTTCTGTTTTTAACATTTTTATGTCTAGCAAGCTTTTCCCCTGGAGAGATGTTTAATTTATCTTTTGCTGTTTTGTATTGCAAGGTCTTATTCACTTGATTAATTTTTAATTGGAAAATCATGCTGAGCTATTTCCAGATTGTGAGCGGAGGAAGCTCTGTCCTGTTTTCCTAGGGGAATTCTCATTAATGTACTGTCCCTGTGTCCCCGATGGATTATCAGATTTGCATGCTCCAATTATATTTATTCTGTGGAGAGAGACGTGGAAAGATGAGATGAGAACAACTAAGCAATGTTGAGTTGTTGACAGTGGAGAGAGTTAAATTTTTGCCTTCCAGCAGGTAAAAATCTTCTCCTGTGATCCCATGGAATAACCTACCATGGAGTTGCCCCTTTGTCTTTATGTTTACTTGTTTTTATTGGAAAATTGCCTGCTTTAAATGTACCTATTTAATTTCATCAGATATCTCTGCTGAAACTTCCTGACACATAACCCCAGTCTCAAAAATGCTTTGTTCATTTTAATTAGGTAAGTCTACTGAATTTTCTACTTAGGTTTGTTATTAAAAGCAAGTGAGTCATTTTCCTATGACAGATCATTGTAGCTTATCAAGTGTTCTTCAGAATTGTCAACAGACCTCTCCCGACTCACATCAGGTGATACTATTACTTCTCCTTATGATTCAAGAGCTTTGAACCTTTGTACCAAGCTACATAGAAATATTAGCTACAAAAGACACATGACACAATGGGGTCTCGAAAGACTGGCATAATTGTCTCTCACCTGTTGATGTGTCATTATCTGTCTCACTTTTTAGCTGACAGGTCTATGGGTCAGAAGTACACCATGTCTGGCTGGACATGACTCAGTCTCACAGGGAGAAATCAGGATGTTGGTCTTGGGGCTGCAGTCACATTGTTGAGAGAATTGCTGACTTGTGCCACTGAGATCATTGTTTCCTGACTGGCTGTTGACCAGGAGTCTCAAATCTCAGAGAATGTTCTTTTATTTGCATGTGGCCCATATCCAACCTAAAAGCCAGCCATCAACTTCTGAATTCTTTAGAGAAGTAGCAGTTCTCTCGGACATCATGCCCTCTGCCAGCCAGAGGAACTGGTGTGAAAAAGGTGCTCATCTCTTAAGATTAGGTCCACCTACATTTCTTTGTATCTTAAAGTCAGTTGATTCAGGACTATTACTTTAAAAGCCCCCTTTACAACAGCATGTAGATAGTACTAAACTAAATAAGCACAGGAATGATGGGACAAAGGATAAACCAATTCATCACTTATATACACTAGACATTGTAAGAAATGAACATGGCAGAAGAGGGAGTTCAGGAGGGGGAAAACTGGGAGAAAATGAAGGAGGGGATGACACTGTTCAAAAAGAAATGTTCTGTCTATGACAAACCAACAGCAAGCATAATTCTAAATGGTGAAAAGCTAAAGCCATTCCCTTTAAAATCAGGAGCAAGACAGGGATGTCTGCTCTCTACTTTCCTCTTAAACATAGTACTAGAATTCCTAGCAGAGCAATTAGGTAAGAAGAAAACATAAAGGGGATCCAAATAGGAAAAGATGAAACTAAACTTTATTTCTTCAGAGATGACATGATCCTATACCTAAAGAACCCCATAGACTCTACTCCCAGGCTACTAGAGCTGATCCAAAACTTTGGCAAACTAGCAGGATATAAAATACACCCTCAAAAATCAATGGCCTTTCTATATGCCAATGACCCGAAGACTGAGGCCGAAATTAGGAAAGCAACTCCTTTTGCAATAGCCTCAAAAAACATAAAATATCTAGGAATAACCTTAACCAAAGAAATGAAAGACCTCTATGATGAGAACTTTAAGAATCTGAAAAAGGAAATTAAAGCAGAAGTAAAGAAATGGAAAAACCTCCCATTCTCCTGGATTGGGAGGATTAATATAGTCAAAATGGCAATATTGCCAAAAGCTATCTACAAATTCAATGCAATACCCATTAATTTCCCAACACCATTTTTTTATGAAATAGAGGAAGCAATCCAGAAATTCATATGGGACAATAAAAGACCGCGGATAGCAAACACAATCCTAAGCAGAAAGAACAGTGCTAGAGGAATTATAATACCAAACTTCAAGCTGTATTATAAAGCTATAGTAATAAAAACAGCTTGGTATAGGCACAGGAACAGGCCTGAAGACCAATGGAACAGAACTCAAGACCCAAAAATCTGCACGCAGAACTATGCCAACTTAATCTTTGATAAAGGAGATAAAATAGTAGGATGAAAGAACAATAGCTTCTTTAAAAAATTGTGCTGGCAAACCTGGTTCAAAACCTGCAACAAACTAAAACTAGGTCCTTATGTATCACCCTGCACCAAAATCAATTCCGAATGGATCAAAGACCTCGAAATTAAAACAGATATCCTGAGAACACTAAAAGAAGGAGGAGGAGAAACACTTGGGCTCCTTGGCACAGGACAAAATTTCCTTAATAAAGGCCCAGAAATGCTACAAATCAAAGAAAGGTTGGATAAATGGGACTGCATCAAACTGCAGAGCTTCTGCAGAGCAAAGGACATAGCTCACAAGATAAACAGAAAGTACACAGATTGGGAAAAGATCTTTACTAGCCATACAACAGACAAAGGCCTCAAATCTAAAATATATGGAGAACTAAAACAATTAAATTCCTTCAAAACAAAACTGCAAAGAACCAACAGCCCCCTCAACAAGTGGGCTAAAGACTTAAAAAGAGACTTCTCTGATGAGGAAATGAGAATGGCCAAGAGACATATGAAAAAGTGCTCTACGTCAATGGCCATAATAGAAAACAATATTGAGATTCCACCTCATCCCAGTAAGAATGTCCATTATCAAGAAAACTAACAACAATTGTTGGAGGTGATGTGGCCAAAAGGGAACCCTACTTCATTGTTGGTGGGAATGTAAACTGGTTCAGCCACTCTGGAAAGTAGTATGGTGATTCCTCAGAAGACTAAACATAGAGCTCCCCTACGACCCAGAAACCCCACTTTTGGGCATATACCCAAAAGACCACAAGCAAGAACACCCTAAGGACACCAGCATAATAATGTTTATCGCAGCACAATTGGTCATAGCTAAAATATGGAACCAACCCAGATGCCCCTCAGGAGATGAATGGATCAGGAAAATGTGGTAGATATACACAATGGAATTTTATGCCTCTATCAGAAAGAATGACATTGCCCCATTCGTAAGGAAATGGAAGAACTTGGAAAAAATTATACTAAGTGAAAGGAGCCAGACCCAAAGAAACATGGACTCTATGGTTTCCCTCATAGGGAATAATTAGCACAGGTTTAGGCTAGTCACCACATAAGATCACAAGAGCCTAATATCTATGCCCCTATGAACGCATAAGATGATGTGAAGTGAAATGAACTCCCTTTATGGAAACGAGTGTTATATCACTGTTGTAATTACTTTCAACACGCTATGTGAAACCATAGCTTCTTTTGTTGATGATCCTCTTGTATCCCTTCCTGTGGTTGTACTAGCACTATCACTGTATCTCATCTGAATACACTGGATACTGTATATACTGGTAATAGAACTAGGGAAGTGAAAGGGAATATCAAAATCGAGAGACAAAGGATAAAAAGACAAACGACTCCAATAGCAATACTTGCAAACCGTTTGGAGTAAACCAACTGAACAACTCATGGGGGGAGAGGGAAAGGGGAGAGGGGGAGAGGGGGATGAGGAAGGAGGTAACAAACAGTACAAGAAATGTACCCAAGGTCTAACATATGAAACTGTAACCTCTTTGTACATCAATTTGACAAAGAAAAAAATGCAAAAAAAAAAAGAAATGTACTCATTACCTAACTTATGTAACTGTAACCCTTCAGTATATCACTTTTACAATATTTTTAATGAATAAATAAATATTCAGGGGACAGGAATCTTGGTGATCTTGTTTGGAATTCAGTCTCATCTATGAGAGAATTATTATAGTTGGCATATATATGGATATATGTATTTTACAAATTTAATTGGTGAATAATATGGTTTCTATCTTCAGGAAATACTGTGTTTGTAGTAATTCAGAGTACCAGAATGTTATGAAGTTTTACTGATTTTTTTTCATTTATTAAATAATTGAATAAATATTTATCAAGCACCATTCAGTTCTTAACCTTTCTCTAGGTACTAGAAATTAAGCGATATGACAAGGCTCCAACCTTAATATAAATGACAGTCTAGCACAGAGACATTCATTTTTATTTTATTTACATGATATATTGACCTAGATGTACAATGTAGAGTGATAAAAGAAAACTAATTAGCATACACAGTGCCTCACATATCAACTTTTGTAGAGTTCATTTAAATTCTGCTCTGCTGGAAATTTTAGATGTACAATACATTGATCTTAACTACAGTTAAATCTATCTAGAGTTAACTGATCCTGTAATAGATTTCTGACTTACTCCTCCATATAACTTTTTTTTCCATATTATTTTTCTTGTTGTAATTTGTTATTTTTAAAAAACAGAGTCTTAAAATCTTCTGGCTAAAATTGGTTTATAGGTATGTAAGTAAATACCCTGGCTAGGATGCAAGTGTACATAATGTGTTAATTAATTGGCCTATGGTAGATTTAGGGAAAAACTCAAACAGTGTAATTCCTTAGAAAGGTATAATCATGGTTCAACAAAATAAACATCAAGAAATGGGTACTTGAAAAAGGTAGGGTAGTGTCAAGGGGAAGAAGATAGATGAATGAAGAAGAAGGATGAATGCAGTCAAATTTCAATGCATATCCTACAGAATGTAAGAAAAAGTGAAGGAAGGGATGGGCTGGGAAAGATGAAAATGTTGAAAGGGTGACATTAATCAAGATGCATTGTATTCATACACTGTTTTTTCAATGGTAACTACTTAAAGATAGTTGTGTGTGTTTGTGTGTGTGTGTGTGTGTGTGTGTGTAAGAAGTTACACATCTTACTTCAAAGTTTCTTACTTTAAACTGTGGAGAACTTGAACAATAGCCATAAAACATGATTTGTATTCTAAAAGATGATTTAGACTCTAAGGTAATATGTGGAATACTGAGGGCATGAGATGTAGAGGCTCTCACCATAATCCACATGAAATATGTGAATGAATAAGATGGAAGTAACACAGACTCATTGGGTTTCCTGAAAGTATTGGAGGTAGACTTGACTTATCTGATTAATTGGGTGAAAGCTTTGACATAGGGAGGGAAAGAAAAGAATCTAGATGATTTCTAGGCAGGGCTTTGGCCTGAGAAATGGTGGATGGGAGTGCTCTTTTCTTTTTTTAACTTTTATTTTTATATCATATACAGAGTGATTATATAGGTTTCATAATCTAATAATGAGTATATATCTTTTTTAATTTAATTTTTTGGTCAAGTACAGAGGAGTTACACTTATATACATCAGGTACTGAATATATTTCTTGTCGAACATTATTACCCCCTCCCTCATTTCTTTTTGGTAGTATCATCCCTTCCCTCACTCTCTTCTCATTTTTCCCTCTGGTCCCCACAATCTGTATAGTTTATTTTCAACACAATATCTACCTAATACTACTGCTGCATTTTTAAAATTTTTATTGTCAAGGTGATATACAGAGGGGTTACAGTTACAAATGTTAGGTAACGAGTACATTTCTTGTCCAACTTGTTACCCCTTCCCTCATTTTTCTCCCGCCTTCCCTCCTCCCCAATCTCTCCCTGCCCAGAGTTATACAGTTAGTTTACAACATACTATCTTGTAAGCATTGCTGTTGCATGGGTTTGTCTCACCATTTTAATATTCCCCTTCCCCTCCCTAATTTGGACATATACATTATATATAATATATACATAATTATATATAATATATAATAATTATATATAATATGTCATAATTATATATTATATAATATATTATATATGTATATATTACCCAGGGTACCAGAATCAAGTACAGTGACAACAGGGTCTAAATAATAGGGAAGATGGACAGAAGAAAAAAAAAAGAAACATAAATAAAGGATCAAACAAGACAAACAGAAAAAGAAACAAAACAACAAAGAAAGAAATCTCTTGTTTCCATTTGCTGGAAGAAGGGCTGTTTTCTGAGAAAGAGGACTTATGTGTATGTTGCCATCACCCCCATCCCCCCCAAAAAACAAAGAAGGAAAGACGGAAGGAAGGAAGGAAGGAAGGAAGGAAGGAAGGAAAGAAGGAAGGGGGAAGGGGGAAAGGAGGGAAGGGAGGAAGGGGGAAGGAAGGAAGGAAGGAAGGAAGGAAGGAAGGAAGGAAGGAAGGAAGGAAGGAAGGAAGGAAGGAAGGAAGGGAGGGAGGGAGGGAGGGAGGGAGGGAGGGAGGGAGGGAGGGAGGGAGGGAGGGAGGGAGGGAGGGAGGGAGGAAGGGAGGAAGGAAGGAAGGAAGGAAGGAAGGAAGGAAGGAAGGAAGGAAGGGAGGGAGGGAGGGAGGGAGGGAGGGAGGGAGGGAGGAAGGGAGGGAGGGAGGGAGGGAGCAAGGGAGGGAGCGAGGGAGGGAGGGAGGGAGGGAGCGAGGGAGGGAGGGAGGGAGGGAGCGAGGGAGGGAGGGAAATACTATATTGTGAAGACAAAGAGGCAGAAGATCAGACAGCGGAAGGATGTGAGGTAACAGGGGATTTCTCTGATTTCTCTGTGCTTTTCTATGAAGGTTCAAGAAAGCCGGTTACCATCTTTGTATTTTTTTTTTCTTTTCTTAAGAAGTGGCAAGATTAAAGACTTAAAGAACATCTATGTACAATAACTTCCCCTAAGAGTTTGGAGTTCCTGGGGTTTCAGTGTTACACAAGTAGAAACAGTTCCCCAAAAGGTCAGGTAGCTTATCTCTCCAAGAGTGATTTATGTGAGCCTAGCTGGTTGTTTATCTCCTCAGGACTCTACTGCCTGGAATAGAAAGAATATCCTGAGACAACTTAGTCTTAACTAGGCAGTGGAGAAGTTATTCAAGGCTCTTGTCTAGGTTATCAATTAACCACTTAACTCAGTTCTATAATAAAATATAAGCAATTCTTTCCCCTCAATAGAATGCTTGAAGTTAAGAAAACAAACTATAAGTAAGAAATATGGGTAATTTATGTTATTGAAAATAGCACTTGGCTCCTCATCAAAGTCCAGTCTCCAGAAAAGTAAATCAAGGTTTTAAGCATCCATTAATCTGGCTTTTATATAACCAAACATGTTGTTCACTAGAGTACAGAGAACAGTCACTAGTAGTGCTAAATAGATGGTTTCCCTAACTTTCTCAGGAGAGTAGATAGGCTTTAGATTGGTACAATAATAGGAATCTGAGTGAAGTTAGCTAGAATGTTTATCTCTTACACAGTGATGTGAATTTTATTTATTTTCCTCTTTACATATTTAGCACTTAAACCCTGTCAAGTATTTTGAAAATCCAAAGCCTGTGAGACTTTGGACAGCTGGGAATTTGAGGCACGGAGGAGGTAGACTAGGTTTTTCTAAAGTTGGGAAAGCAATAGATTGAAGAATTTGAGGTCTTATGGGGTGAAGCAATTGAAATTTATTTCCTGTGACTAATTCCCACATCCCTGATCTCCAGTCGTCTCCTCTCCAAAACACTCAAGTCTTCCTGAATTCTGTTTCCTCCATCTCTCATTGCAGAACTAAAGGTTGTCATTAATTTATTCATGGTTGAATTAGACTGTTGATCATTTAAGATGTTCTTCTCCTGGTGTAGGGGCCAGGATGCAGAAGAATTTGCCTATTTAAATGCAGATTTTCAGATTGATTTAAGGAGTTGTGCCAAATGCATAATTTTAGCCATGTAAAATTTTAGTCACATGTTCTATAGTTGGCAGGCATTTGTTTGGAGTAGGAGAATTCTCTCTTTTTTCAGCATAACAGATCAAAGATCATCTGCCCTAACATTGTAGAGACTGGTTCCAGTACAGCTCCTATTGTTCCTTTAAGCCCAAGTGTAAATTAGGCAAACATCCTTTCTATCCTTGTAGGGCTGTTTCACTTCAAATTGAAAAACCATTTTTCACTTATGTATGTTCTGTTAACTATTAATTGTGTTAACTATTAATTACATATTTGTTTTAAACAGGAGAAAAGGCAAAAGGCTTTCCTTTCTCTCTGCCATTTCCTCCTTTTTACTGATGCATGAATAGAAGATAGCTAATTAAATTAAAGCTACTAGCTGGCTGCATGTCAATGACTGATTCCAACTCTGACTTTAACACCATGCGTCTTGAACTTGAGTGTGCTGAAGGGCTAGATAAAAAACACAGGTGGATGGTCTCCAGTTAGGAATTTCTGATTTAATTGGTCTGAAGTAGGGAACTTATAGAGTTTGCATTTCTAATAAGTTTCTAGGTGATACTTGGGTTACTAATCTAAGGACCTCATTTTCAGATTGACAAACTTGCCCCTGACTTCTTCTGACTTGCTTTACCCTCATCTTGTAAGCAGACCCCTGATTTGTGTCTTAATGTGGCAAATCACAGAGCACTAGTGTTTGGAATAAAGCACACTTTATGGAGAAGGCATGGGGAAGATAGGGAACAAGCCTCAAATCCATCTTCCCCAACACAGGGTGTATAACTATTCCTAGATTAAAGAAAGCTGGACAGGCTACATGATGGGGAAAGATGACTAAAAATGGGAAAATGTACTCAATGGTCTTCATATGCACAATCGAATGTAGTCATTAATCATAGGATATGTGTTCAAAAAACAGTGATATTAGAATGATCTGTAGGTGAACTTTGGGGCCTTCACCAACCGAGGAAGTTGGTGGTTTTAATCAGTTCAAGCTAGACAACACTACTTTTAAGTTTCTGAAAACAACTTAATCTTCACAATGGTATCTTGACTCAGAAGTGTTATGTACAGCAAAGCTAACAGGAGTCCATTGCTTAGCTAGGTGACCTCTAAACTTGATGAGAAAACAAGAAGCTAAAATCAAAGAAAATTGAGGGTTTATTCAGGTTTTCCCTTCGTTTCGCTCTAGCCCACCTCATTCGAGTCTCTATAGGCTAGAAACAGGCTTACATGTTACTTAGGTTTTTTTAGAAAACAAAACCACAATGGATCTTAATCCTCTAGTAGGCTGATTAAAAAATATATAATTATCTGGCATTCTGATTCTGTGATATATGAGATATCTCTCATAGAATATTCTATCTCTCATAGAATGCCAGATAATTATAGGATAATTAAAGGATTACTTTCCTTTTCCAAAGACATCTCAAAGTTTGAAAATGATCCTGAGAATAGATTAGCCTCCCTCTGTATGGATTTCATACACAGCTGTTTATCACTAGACTTAAGTTGTATTGTAACATATCTTTTTAATCTCTGCAGGTGAGAACTGTTCAAGAAAGAAATAACTGTAAATTTCTATAAATTTGGTTTCTGTTATAATATATGTAGTAAGTTCAGGATAAACAAGTGAAAATATGAAATTTTTAAAAGTTATTATGAAACAGACATTGATGAACATCAACCAAGAGGGAAGAATCTAATTCTATTATCAATGGTGTATCGTTTCTTTATAGAATAAATGATATCTGGTGGCTCATGCCTACAATCCTAGCTTCTCAGAAGGCAGAGAGTTAAAGGTCACAGTTCAAAGCCTCAGGGGCAGAAAGGTCTATGAGACTTTTTTTTTAGATCTGTATGAAACTTTATTGCGTAGGATGCTATTCATGACACAGAGGTTGAGAACTGCAAATATGTCACAAGTCTTACAAATATTTCAAGAATTTTTACATACATTCTTTTTTTTTAAGTTTGTCTCTTTTTAGTTGGGGTAAGAGTTAAGTACATATCATGGAGCTCTTTAGGAATGTTAGAGATGAGAAAGGAAAATGAATAATACAAAGAAAAAGCCATTATTCTTGCCAACTATATATTGTATTGCTTTCAAAAGCAACTGTACATGCTGTAGTCAGTTCATAGTTAAATATTTGTACTATTCTGTTTTGGGAGAGCAAATGTCTTTCAAGGTTTCAAGTTCCTCTATAAGCTTCTTGTTCTGAACTTCCAGCACAGCAACTCGACTTTCCAGACAAAAAAGCCAGAAGTGAAGATGTGACTCAAGTGGTAGAAAACCAGTCTTGAGTGGAAAAGGCCAAGTAAGAGTGAGATGCCCTAAGTTCAAGTCCTAGTTCTGCAACACATACAAACAAATAGAATAAATAATAAACATAAATACACAGTGATGTGTCCCAAATGAGCTGGTATTTTGTGTGCTCATTTTGGTTAAATAACATAAATGTTTGAATTTCCATTCTGATTTTTTTCAATGACCCACTGGTGGTTCAACAATGAATTGTCAGTCTGTATGCATTACAGGATTTTCTACGGTGGCGTTTAGTGCTGAGCTCTAATTTTATTCCATTGTGTTCTGAGAAAACGCAGGGAATAATTTCAATATTTTTGAATTTGCACAGATTTGCTTTGCTCCCTAAAATGTTTTGGAGAATGTTCCATGTGTTATGTCTCTTTCAAACCATGAAAAAAGGTAAGTGTCATGAGCTTACTGACTTATTATAAATCTGACATAATAAATTAGTATTTATTTATTTATTCATAGTAAACCTGGAAAGGGCAGTAAAAAAGAAAAAATTAAGTCTCTTAGATCTACCCTAATGATGTGCACGTGTATATATGAATATAATAGACATTGTTTATATGTAACTATAGTTATTTACATTTATATATGAAGAAGTAGATGTATACACAGTTTTAAATGTAGTACATATATTAGTACATAAATGTAATATATATGTATGTATATCTATATCTATATATCTCTGTCTATCTATCTATAACATTATTTTATCTATTTGGCATATAGGTGTGAGATACTAGACTCCTAATGTTTTTGTCTGGTATTTAAAACTCCTGTTTCATGTTCTTGGTCTGGGCAAAGTGTCATCAACTTCATGGTTCTCATATTAAATCAGCCAGGGGCAAAAAAATTCCATATAAAAAAACACATGGCTTTTGATCTATGCCTATGTTTGGTTCATGCCTTGGGCACATGTGAAAAACAAAACAAAACAAAACATAAAGCTCCTGTTTCAAAGAGAGAAGCATGACAGCCACTGATCCTTTTCTTTACAAATTCCACATTCAAATTTATAGAGTCGTTCACCTATGTTTAGTCATTTACTTGCTTGTCATTATCAGAACAGATACCATCTAAAACCATTCTGATTTACTTGTTTTTATAATTTTAAGGTGAAATAGCTGAATCAATACAAGCTTAAGAGTTTTAATTCAAAAATTTACTCATTTTCCTGGACTTTGGACACTGTACAAGTTATATTCCAGCTTTATTTCTATAGATGTATATTTTCAATCTTCCCTGAAAAAGCTTTGCAGAATGTATACATAATATACTATAAGGCCAATGTCTTTTTCTTTCATGAAGAATTTTTAAAAATTATGTTCTCAATTTTTCCCATGGCAAATTGTCCATTTATTTTTAGATCCTCTCTGATATTATGCTTAATGAGGTTTTCCTCTAAATATTTTAATTTATTGTTATAAATTTTGGATAGCATTCTTTTATGATTTGATAAGTACTATCTGTATTTTTGGTTGTGTTTTAACTTGGATTCCTGGGGCCCTTTCCCTGTCTTCCTTGTCTATCAGAATTAGCAAAGATTTCTGTATTATTTTAGGCTTTTCAAAGAACTTTCTCTTAATGAGTCTGGTCTAGAAGTATACGGGGTTGCATTTAATTTAGAATTTTACTTGTCAATAATTTTTTTTGTTTTGTATTGCTTTTTATCATCAGTTGAAAGGTTTATATATCTAGTCTCATTTCCTAAAAAATGCAATTAAGACTTTATCTTTATGCTGAGTATTGTTTGACCACATGCTTTGGAGATAGTAAGTGTTGCATTTTGATTCTATCAGGAATTGCAGATGTAATTTTTCCTTTAACCCTAGACTTAGAAACACATAGTTTTTCTTTTTATATATATATATATATTTTTATTATCAAACTGAATTACAGAGAGGTTACAGTTTCATACATTAGGCATTGGATACATGTCTTGTACTGTTTGTTACCTCATCCCTCATTCCCCCTCCCCCCTCCCCCTTTCCCTTCCCCCTCCCCCCCATGAGTTGTTCAGTTGTTCAGTTCATTTTCACCAAACAGTTAGTAAGTATTGCTTTTGTAGTTGTTTGTCTTTTTTTACCCTGTGTCTCTCAATTTTGGTATTCCCTTCCAATTTCCTGGTTCTAATACTAGTATACCCAGTTTCCAATATACTCAGATAAGACACAGAGATAGTGTAGGTACAACCACAGGAAGGTGATACAGGAATATCATCAATAATAGAGGCTACAGTTACATATGGCTCGTTGAAAGTAGTTACAACTGTGATATAACAATCATTTCCATAACATGGAGTTCATTTCATTTAGCATTATCTTATGTGTTCATAAGGGGATTGCTATTGGGCTCCTGTGATCCTCTGCTGTGACTTGCCTAACCCTGTGCTAATTATTCCCTATAAGGGAGACCATAGAGTCCATGTTTCTTTGAGTCTGGCTCACTTCACTTAGTATAGTTTTTTCCAAGTCCTTCCATTTCTTTACGAATGGGGCAATGTCACTCTTTCTGATAGAGGCATAAAATTCCATTGTGTATATGTACCACATTTTCCTGATCCATTCTTCTACTGAGGGGCATCTGGGTTGGTTCCAGATTCTAACTATGACAAATTGCGATGGGATGAACATTGCTGTGCTGATGGCTTTACTGTGATTTCATTTGTGGTTTTTTGGATAGATACCCCAAACTGGGGTTGCTGGGTCATAGGGGAGTTCTATATTTAGCCTTCTGAGGAATCTCCATACTGCTTGCCAGAGTGGCTGAACCAGTTTACATTCCCACCAACAATGAAGTAGGGTTCCCTTTTGGCCACATCACCTCCAACAATTGTTGTTATTGTTAGTTTTCTTGATATAGGACATTCTTACTGGGGTGGATGGAATCTCAATGTTGTTTTGATTTGCATTTCTTTTATGGCCAGTGATGTAGAGCACTTTTTCATATGTCTCTTGGCCATTCTCATTTCCTCATCAGAGAAGTCTCTTTTTAAGTCTCTAGCCCACTTGATGAGGGGGCTATTGGTTCTTTGCGGTTTTGTTTTGGAGAAAGGTAATTTTTTTAGTTCTGCATATATTTTAGATATGAGGCCTTTGTTGAATGGCCGGTAAAGATCTTCTCCCAATCTGTGGGCTCTCTGTTCATCTTGAGAGCTATGTCCTTTGCCCTGCAGAAGCTCTGCAGTTTGATGCAGTCCCATTTGTCCAACCTTTCTTTGATTTGTAGCCTTTCTGGGTCTTTGTTAAGGAAGTTCTGTCCTGTGACAAGGAGCCCAAGTGTTTCTCCTACTCCTTCCTTTAGTGTTTTCAGGGTGTCTGTTTTGATTTCGAGATCTTTGATCCATTTGGAATTGATTTTGGTGCAGGGTGATATATAAGGATCTAGTTTTAGTTTGTTGCATGTGTTGAACCAGTTTTGCCAGCACCACTTGTTAAAGAGGCTATCTTTCTTCCAGACTGTTGTTTTAGCTCCTTTATCACAGATTAAGTAGGCATAGTTCTGTGGGTTCATTTCTGGGTCTTCAATTCGACATAGTTTTTCTTATTGCTGTAAATGTACTGTATAGGTGGGTTACAGCTACATAAGTCAGGTAATGAGTACATTTCTTTTTGAACAGTGCCACTCGCACCCTTGGGCAGTTTTGAATGTTTCAGAGTTCCTTTATTATAACTTCACATCTGGTTTTCAATTGAGGAATTTAGTTGTGTTCTTTAAATATCACAAATAAGTTTTTAGGTGCCATTCAGCATCTCATTTCCATAGTAAAGCACCTCCCAGATGTTATTCATCTGCACACTGAACTGTCTTTATCAGACACAAACACCATCTAAAGTATTTCTGATTATGCTTGTTTTGAACTATTCTGGCTTTGGAAATAAAAGTAGCTGAGTTGGTGCAAGCTTAGAAATTTATTTTTTTTTCTTTCCTTGGCTTGAGAGAATGTGTAACTTATGTGCTGGCCTCATTTTTGTGAATATACATACATTTTTAATGTTTGATTGATTGATTTTTATTACAGATATACTTTTCACCCAATTTTGGATTTTGAAAGACCCATTTCTCTTACAATAACAAAATTGTTGGCATATCAAGACCTCATCCTGTAGCAGAAGTCCACCAATTAAAGTTTCATAGTTGGCTGCAGCTCCATGACCTACACACAGTGACTTCCTTTACTTCCCCAATGTGTGTCATCCCTAGTCTTTCCCTTTCCCAAAGGATAGAGTTTTACATTGAGTTCCTCTTCCTTCCAGATGAACCAGATCCTCAGCCTGCATACAACCTCCAAGCCCAGAAACAATTTGCCTGGATAATAGTTTTCCACTGGGTTGGAATGGTGCTGGTTGAATACTAAACCCAAGCCTGCATCAAACCAACATCCTCCTCTGAGACATTTGTATTTTCACCAGTCTTGTGAATGTAAATTGACACCTTATGTCAATTTATTTTTTCTAATTACTAATAACTTTGAGTGTCTTTTAAAATAGACATTCAAACTCTTTTGAAAATTTCTAGTTTGTATCCTTGTCCATTTTCCCATTGGGTTGTTTCCTAATTTTCTTAATAACTTAGCTATCTCTTTCTTCATATACATATATATATATATATACATATATATGCATATATATATCCTTCTCTAGCTTTCTGTACATATACATCCTGTACACCACACTCATTATACATCATATTCATGTACACATCCATATAATGTATGTATCCTGGACAGTAGACAAACCGTTGGTATTAAGGGCACTGTAATTTTCACTGGGTGAGTTATCTTCATTTTGTGGTATTTTAGGTTGTATAAAAGATTTTAACATTAAATAGTTGATTTGAGGATTTTGTTTGTTAGGAGAGAAATCAAATATTCTGTCTTCCTTACTCCCTCCACTTCCTAAGAAATGTTGCAAGAGGGAAAGTCGATGATTCACTTCCTTGTTGATGATAATAAATAATAGGTAACCTTAAATAGGAAAAAAAAAAGCAGGCTGCCTTAACATGTTTATGTGAGAGCTCTAAAAGGCTGCCCAAATGTCAATTTGTGCTAAATGACAGGCTTTAAAGAGGACTGCAAAATTAACTGTCAAGGTTATAAATACTAAGAAAAAACAGAAACCTTAGGTCACATAAATGTCTGCAAGGACAGTGTAATTTTCCCTTTAACCACTTTTTACGAGACAGGAATAATCTGTAAACGTCAAAATCTCATTATTTACAGGCTAGAACAGCTGAGTCATCTGGATATTTAAAGGAAATAGTTCAGGTGCATTGTGGATCACCCTTGTGCTGTGTTATGAATGAGAAAGACAGGTGGAGAGAGAATTGTTATAAACAATGGGTCTACAGCCTTACCATTCACATTTCATCTACTTAGAAAAGATTGTCTCTAGCCACAATGGCAACAGCTTGTGCTTGTAAGCTCTTTAATCACAAGGTGACCAGGTGTATATACAATAAAGATGTCAAGACTTCCATTTCAACAACAAAAGTGAACATTCTCACACAGAATATTTCCCTGATACGTCCCTAATGTGGAGCATGTGATGCTCCACATCTCATCTCAAGTTCCCATGCTGTGTATTCAGCTTTCAATGCAAGCCTGCATGTGTTTCTGAAAAGTTGCTTATGAGATTTTAAATAATTTAAAGTAGTGATTTTGGGCCATTGCTAGCATTCATTATTTTTTATTTGAACACATGCCATTTGAAAAAGATTCATGGTAATCAACTTCTAAAATAATAATGCAAGCCATTTATTTCTCTAGTTTTTTGAAACATAATTTCCAAGCTTGTTCTGTTTTTCTACTTCTTCAGGGTAAGGTAAGCCCTATGATTTTGGATTGACCTCTTTCACAGAGATGTTTTTTTAGTAGCTTCCTCATCGAGGGAGCCAGCAGAAAACACACATCTTCATTTGGTCAACTATTTTCTGTCTTGTCTCTAAATACTGATCTGCACTCAATTTCATTTGACTCTGATCCTGGTTTCATCTTCTAACTTCTAGTCTTTCTTCCATTCTTGACATCATTAACTGACTGTGACTCCAACCCTGGGCAGTGCCAGGAAGCCACAGTTGTTCTCCAGGTCATTCTGTAATGTTTGCTCAATTATGTCACAAAACCCTAGCATCTCTGAAGCTTGTCTTAAATAATGATAGGCAGAAAGTTTAAATCACTACAAAAATACTCTTACCTAATCATAATTTGTTCTTAATTTAAAATGTTGCTTTATTAGCACAAATGATGATTAGGTGGCGTTGTTTATTGTTATTTATCTCCCTCAGTATCTAAAAGCTAAGAGCCCCCTTTCCCTAGACAGGCTTACTGTGGGGAGTTCTCAGCTTTCAAATAGAAGGCTTCACCTTCTCCCTCAATATGGGGAAAGCCAAGAATCCTCCATTATCAAGCCCAATCTCCCTTTTCAGAAGAGAACAGAATAATGTTTTCCTCTGAGTAGGGATGGCCCTAGGTGGATTGAGAAGTAGATACCCTTAAGCTAGGTCCCTGAATGATACAAAATAACGTACAATTGTTGTTATGACTATTGTTTCCATTTGCAGGCTTTCCAGTTCATAAACAAACAACTGACCTTCAGAAGGTCAGAAACTTCTATTTAATATTTATCAACTTCTCCAAGGGCTTTCACACAATTCTTATATTCATCCTCACAGTCACTGAGGGATGCAGAGACTATATTATCACCATTGCCCCATTATACATTAAGACATAGAAGTCCAGAGAGACTAAGTGATTACCCAGGCCCCAGAGAACATAATGCTACATGTGATTCAGAAGCTCCTCTGAAAGAATGACAGAATCCGTATTCCTGGTACTCAGCCCAAGAACCATTCCTTTTTTCCCAGCTAAATCTGGCCCCATGACAGATGGCTTCTTTATCTAAGGAATAATTCTTGTTTCCTTGTGCTATTAACATATGCATACTAAGTAAGATCCTTGATCAAACCAGTCCTTTCTGTCACTCTTCACCAATATCTCCTTCTTCTTTGTACAGGATTTATCCTTCTATTTTCATACATACTTATAAAGTACATTGACCATATTCACCTCCTTCACTCTCCATTTATTTGCCTTTTCTCCCAACTACTGGCACCCATGATCCAACAGAACTTATTTTGCATTCACTTTATTTCATACATATTAATTGTATGTTAAGATATTTAACTGTTGTATTTCATACATATATATATATATATATTATACCTCAGTTGGATTAACTCCTATTGCTCTCACTTTCCATGTCCCCCTTACCTCTATATTATTAAGCAGCTTTCTAACTTTATTTTTTTTCCAAATTTTTATTATCAAACTGATGTACAGAGAGATTACAGTTTCATACGTTAGGCATTGGATACATTTCTTGTACTGTTTGTTACCTCGTCCCTAATACCCCCCTCCCTCCTCCCCCTTTCCCTTTCCCCCATGAGGTGTTTAGTTCACTTACACTAAACAGTTTTGCAAGTATTGCTTTTGTAGTTATTTATCTTTTTTTACCCTGTCTCTCAATTTTGGTATTCCCTTTCAATTTCCTAGTTCTAATGCCAGTATACACGGTTTCCAATATACTCAGATAAGATTACAGAATGCAATAGAACTATGTTGAAGAGCTAGCCTCTTCAAGAAATGATGCAGAGAAAACTGAAGAGCCACATGTAGAAGGCTGTAATTAGATCCCAATTTCTCTCAAAATATTGATCAATCTGAAGTGGGTCAAATATCTGAAATTTAGACCAGAAACTTTGTAACTATTATAGGAAAACAAATGGAAAGAACTGTAGTATAGACATAGGGAATACTTCCTGAATCTAAAACTAATAGATCGATAAATAAAAACAAGGCGTATTTTTTATTTGTGATTACAAGAAGTAAAATATTTCTTCAAAGCAAAGAAAATAATCATAAGACTGAAAAGACAGCCTGTATCATGAGAAATAATCTTTGTCAGCTTCATGTCTGAGAAAAAATTAATATAAAGAATATACAGGAAACTCAAAAAACTGAATTCACAATGAATCAGTAATCAAATTTACAATGGTCAAATGAAGTGAACAGATACTTCTTGAAAGAAGTAGAAGTCACCAATAAATACGTGAAGAAATGCTCAACATCCTTGACCAAAAAGCAAAACCAAACAGACACTGTTTGAGTCTCACTACAGCCAGAGTGATCATCAACAAAAACACAACCAATCATAAATGCTGGCAAGAATATGGGGATAAAAAGGAACAACATTTGGCGGAAATTTAAATTATGGAAAATAATATGGACATTTCTCAGAAAACTAAAAATAAGCTATTTACAATCCAATAGTACCTCTTTTGAACATATATTTAAAGTAATGTAAGTTGAGATAAAATAAAAGCACTTGCACACCTTTATTTATTGCAGCACTATCCACAATAGCAAAGCTAGATACTCTACAGCCCAGATACTCTACAATTAATGAATGGATCAAGAAAATGTTCCATAGATAAGATAGATTGATAAACAGATAAATACATACCTACATACATACATGTATACGTGTGTGTGTAATGTGCTGCAATATAGACATAGGCAGTAACTTCCTGAATAGAACCGTAATAGCTCAATATATAAATAGTATATATGTTATATATAGAAAGAGTATTATTCAGCCATAAATAAGAATGAAATTATGACATTTGCAAGAAAATAGAACATGTGGGATGAATCTGGAGATTATTATTGTAAAGTAAAGAAAGCCAGGCTCAGGACAAAGGCTGCATATTTTCTCTCATAGGTAGAATCTGTTCCTAAAAGACACACACACACACACACATATGCATATGCATATGTAAGTGTACAGATATATGTATACTTATGCATATACATATGTATGCTCACATATTATGTGTGTATAAATATACAGATATACATATATGTACATATGCACATGCAAACGTTATTATAACTTATGGGACTATCTGTTGAATGTAAGGGACAGATTAGAGAGTAAGAGAATGTTACAGAATGAGTAATGTCAAAATAGAATGAGTCTATGAATGAAGATGGGCAGAAAGAAGGTCTCATCTTTTAGCAGAGCACAGTTATTTTTATTTTACACTTTGTTCTTTTCACTGAATTCAGAATTCTATTCATAACTCACAATGCTGAACGTAAATTGGCGCAGGACTATTCTTTCCTAGAGGAGTTCTCTTCTATCTAGTTTCTCTAGCTTCCCTCTGGTCAACATTCTGAACTTCAAGCCTGTGGTTATTCTGTTGTCTGCTAAAATCCCTTTAATAGCCTCCTGGCTCATCTTTCTTTTTAATTTTTTTTTTAGAGCTAAGGACCATACTCAGGACCTTGCATTTGCCAGGCAAGTGCTTTTCCACTGAACTAAAGCCCCATGAGCCCATGGCTAGTCTTTCTCTATGTGAATTTCTACAGCCAACTTTTTCCCAAAGAGAAAACAAATTTAGTTTTCATATGCTTTTTTCCTCATAGACATCTTCAAATTAACGTGGAAATGTTAAATTCACTTATTTCATATGTCTTTTGTCAATTTATCTTTCTTAAATTTTTTGCAAGCCTGTTTTTGTCATCGATCAGTGAGTTTTGTCAGATCCATGAAACACAAAATTACAGTTTGTTCCAGATATAACTTTTTAAAGCACACAAGAAAATATAACAGAATTTTTTATAAAAGTGTTTTTTTCTGTTACTTCTCATGTCCCCACTAATCTGAAAATTGAACCAATTTTCTACTTACAGCAGATTTCAGGGAACCTTAAATCCATTTAATTCTAAATTGAAGATTTTTGGCTTGATAAGTCTTACACTTTAATTCAATTTAGGCACATTTCCTGTTCATCTTTTGTATTTTTGTATCACTATCAAAGCGTTTAAGTCATTATCAAAACCAAAGAAATACATCAGTACTCTCTTCATTTTAGGAAATGACAAATGAACAATGAAGGTTGTAGAGTAGTGTGGGAAATGATGGCTTATAGAGAAATCTGTTAGGATTATGAAACTGTTATATTTTCCAGGCTAGTGAATTCTACTATTGAAAATGAAGATGACTCAACTTGCCCCTGAGAATTTGGACTTTTTGCTTCTAAACATAAATCAAATAAAAATAATTTCAATAACAAAGTTAACATTGTCTGTAGCTTGAGGGGAACAGATCTGTGATTACAAAGTATATTTATTTACTCATCTGATATTTAGTTGTTACATAAGGTAGGTATCTGCAAACTCTAGATGATTCAAGAAGAGAAGAAGGTGCATTATTGTACTTAAGGACACTGTTTCTAATTTGGCAGAAAGCCATACTGAGTTGTTAATTTTTGTTTGTTTCTAAAATGAAAACATAAGCACATACCACATAATCATATTAGTGAGTTACACTAAGTGTCTCTGTCAAGTGCAGGAACATTCAGTATAAATGTGGAGTATGTAATCCAGTGATTATGGTCTTTAAAAAAGAAGACTCAGACACTGAGCGAAAATGGTCCTGTTATTATGGGGGAAGTTTGGAATGATGCAAAGGAACACCAAAGATGGCTAATAATGACAGGATAGAAGAAAGTAGTAAATTCCAGGTTAGAGAGGGTGAATCCCTTTAGTTTCATACATCTGGCATGTAACAACATTTTTATGTCAGCCTAGAAAATCAGTGTACCATCTTAGTAAGTTTTCTGGATAAACTTTAAAGTTATGTAATAATCTCCCATTTTGGAGGTTACAATTTCAGTTTGGCTGACATATCTTCTACACTTTTTTTTTGTGTGTGTGTGTCATGAGGCTTGAACTCTGGGCCTGGGCATTGTCCCTGAGCTCTTCAGCTCGAGGTTAGCACTCTTTATCACTTGAGCCACAGTGCCACTTCTTGTTTTTTGGTGGTTAATTGAAGATGAGAGTCTCATGGACTTTCCTGCCCAGGTTGGCTTTGAACCATGATCCTCAGATCTCAGCCTCCTGAGTAGCTAGAGTGACAGCCATGAGCCACCAGTGCCCATCTACTTCTACACTTGTTTGAAGATTGGTTTAACCTTGTCATAGATTATTTCTCCAAAGAATCAATAAAGGCCAAATCCTCAGAAATAACTAACTGTATAAAAGTCTAAGTTTCTAATCTTTGAAATACCTTCAGGGAAAATTGTTTTGTGAATTAATATTCATTTATGAATGTGTATGTATGCATGAACAATTGTAAAATATTCTTAATTTTTTATTTGGAACAGGAAACCCCCAGGTAGAGGAGGAATTTTTCAAAATTACCAAGAAGATTCACATAGCGTAGACATGAATTTTGATTCCTGTACCTGTGTTCAACCTCATGAAAACTGCAGAAAATAATGCTAAATTGTGTCCTATTTTAGTTATTATTAAGTTACACATGAATGTGCTTTACCTTTGACAAGAGATATCTCCATTTTGTTTTTCAGAAAAGAAAGGGAACCTTTTAGTAATGGTCTGTTTGAAAACAAGAGGGGTAGACTTTCTTGCTGATAATAGCTACCCTGGGGTAAGTGAAATCAATAAAAGAGCAACAATGTAAATAATGTAATTGATTTTTAAAAAGTAGACAATTTGCTTACAAGTTCCAGAAATTTCTGTGAATATGTACCAGGTAAGACTCTATGTGAGCCTGAGGGTTGGGGGAATATATAATCCTTTTCCTCAGGGATAGCAGCTGCATGAAGATTCCACAGCAAATAGAAGTTAATCACATAGCACAATCACACTATTATTTACACAGTGTTAGAATAGGATGTGTGAAAGTTGAGTTGGGGGCCTGTAAAGATTCAGAATTGCTCAGTGACCTCACAAAATTATTAAAGGCCATGTTGATCCCCATGAACAGGATAGGAGGTACACACAGTAAGGGCTGGTGCTGCTCCTGGGTAGAATGGATATGATATAGGTACTACTCCAAGTGTCAAGTTACAGGTCTAAGCAATCAGATGCCCATGGTTAATTTCTGAGAGTGAGCTA
The DNA here is from genome assembly GCF_023159225.1 of Perognathus longimembris pacificus. Classification (NCBI taxonomy): domain Eukaryota; kingdom Metazoa; phylum Chordata; class Mammalia; order Rodentia; family Heteromyidae; genus Perognathus; species Perognathus longimembris. The sequence goes on from NC_063162.1 coordinate 124,105,058, forward strand.
ATAGCCTGGGTGGAGATAAATGAATGTAAAAGGAGTTTTGTGTAGATGTAATAAGGGCTTGCAGATGTCATAATCCAAGCAAACAGGAGGCATCCAAGGATGGTAGAGATGTGGCAACCCACAAAACCAAGCGAGACTATAGTATGTAAGAGCCTGCTCGCCTGTGACTATCTCTAAAGACAGGAATTCTAACTTTAAAATCAGCTCCATTTGTACTATCTTTTATCTTGCTGAGATATTTCGTTGTTTCAGCGCTACATGGCCATGAAGATTTGTTACATCTATCTCTTCTTCCTTCTCCAGCTATCTATCTCAGGTATGGCTTTAAGAACAGTAAGGAAAGTGTTGAAGTAAATGAGATTTATCAAACGACATGATCATCTGTGGGCAATTTTTCTTGGTAGATGCTCAATGAATACTTTTTGAATGAATTCATCGAAAGGATAGCATTAATTCTTTATAAATGCCTCCTTGAGAATAGAATTTGGTTACAAGATTTCCTTACTACATCATACAAAATTTCTAATCTTAGCTATGGGGTAAAATCTTAGATGATTTCCATAAAAGAGAATTTAGAGTTTATCTATTTTGCACCTTAATTTATAATGATTTTGAGATCTTTTTATCCAAATAATCTAATCCCCAGAATATTATGCAAATTTTATTCCTTTTCTGTTTCTTTAGAGAGGCTTACTTTCAGTTTTTACTATAGAGTTTTACTTTGAGCCTTAAATATTCACATAAAAGGCCATAGGCTTTTGAAGGATCCCTAGTGGAGTGCCTGTGTCTCACACCTGCCTGTGTCTCACACCTGAAATCCTGGTTACTCAGGAGGCTGAGCTCTGAGGATAACGGTTCAAAGCCATCTTGGGAAGAATAGTCTCTGGACTCTCAAGTAGTAGCATACCAGCATTGAGTAAAAAAGTTTGAGAGTTCCCTGTTCCTTATTTCAAGCCAGCATGCGTGCCCATGCGCGCGTGCACACACACACACACACACACACACACACATGCATGCGTGCGCATCCATGACACTTAAAAAATGCTCAAATAATGTTGACTCTTTATAGTCATTATTACTATTTTTACTGCTGTTTTAGTTTATCCCCTCAGCAATTTCTCTTTTTAGTTGGGGAGATCCTAATGTAGTATGTGCCTACAAAAAAAAAAAAACCCATGAAGTTGTTGGAACTTAAAACTTCAGATGCTTGTGAAGTAATAAGGAATTGATGGGGTAAGAAAGGGAAAAAATGAAGCAAAGAGACATATCAGAAATATGAAAATAATAGTATGAAGGAAAAGAAGAGTCTATGAAGCCTCATAAAGGCCTGGATCTGGATGTGAAAAGTTATAGTGTTAATGTATGAGTTCAAGGAAAGGGAGATGGTTTGGGGATGAAGTCAGAGGAAATGTCTTCAGAAGTGATTGCTTGGAAGTGGCCATGAGACATTCAAGTGGAAATAAGCCAGGAGAGCTGTAGGAGTCTAGAAGAAAGTTGTGGCTAAAGGTGAACATCCTGGGACTTTCCCAAGAGTAAATAAAGTTATGCAAATGTATTAGGACTTCAAGGCTTTCTCTGTCTCTGGGTGTCTTTATACTCTGGGTATGGTGGAAATGGGTTCAGTGGGTTGGTGGAGGACAATAGCAACACAAAAAACATCCACTCCTCTTTTCTTCTTCTTTTTTTTTTTTTTTTTTTTTTTCCAGTCCTGGGGCTTGGTACTCAGGGCCTGAGCACTGTCCCTGGCTTCTTTTTGCTCAAGGCTAACACTCTGCCACTTGAGCCACAGCGCCACTTCTGGCCATTTTCTGTATATGTGGTGCTGGGGAATCGAACCCAGAGCCTCATGTATATGAGGCAAGCACTCTTGCCACTAGGCCATATCCCCAGCCCTTCTTCTTTTTTTTTCTATCCTATTTCTTTCCTTTTCTATTCCTCCTCTGCCTCATCTTCTACTTCCTCCTCCTCCTCTTGCCCCTCATCCTCCACCTCTCTCCTTTCCACTTTTCACTCTATTTTTCTTATTTCTGATGATATAAAGAAGCTTACAAATTTCACAGAATCAGGAATTTTTATATATTTTTTATTATCAAGCTGAATTACAGAGAGGTTACAGTTTCATACATTAGGCATTGGATGCATTTCTTGTACTGTTTGTTACCTCATCCCAGAATGAGGAAATTGTTAACAAGATAATTTCCAGTGTGTATATATACCACATCTTCTTGATCCATTCATCTACTCTGGGGCATCTGGGATGGTTCCTTAGGCTCATCTAATTGTGGATATATTGTGGCTTACTAAATACAAAAGAAAGGTTGATCTGTTTTCCTATACCAAGTCAGGAGTATATGTAGTAGTCCCCGTCAGTCCCTTCCAAAACATAGAATCTTATTCTCTATTAACTGTTTATGTGACTATGAATCCTAATCAATATTGCCACAAATAATTATTTTTAAAACCCACTAGAACTTTATGGACATATCTCCAATAAATATTTTCCTGATTTGATGGTTTATCTATGTGTTTATTTGTAGGGACTGAAGATACTCATGTGGTCACCAGTTTCCTGGACTGTAAAAATCAAACAATGTGTAATTCTCAAAATGAAACTGAACATTGCTCTGGTATTCAAGAGGTTGGAGTGTGTGTGTTGCGCCTTAGGAAAATTCCAGTGCAACGAAGACCTAAAGCAATAGAAAAATAAGACAAGGAGATAAACTCCTTTGTCCTATTAAAAGATGAAATCTACTTTTCTGTCTTTTCCTTTCTCTAGTGACATACATGTATTTATTGGCAGTTTAGACAAATGCTTATAAAGCAACATTTGAGGTTGAGGATAAATTACCATGAAAACCACCATATGTTCTTTAATTCCAGCAGGTGGAATTATGCATGTTTGTGAAACCAAAAAGACTTGTTCTGTGTGTGTTGTCAGAGAAAGCTGTGGAGAGAAGTCAGAATGGTTAAGATCAGAGCGGGCAGCTACAAACCATGGACTCTCTATGAGGCAGGGATAAAGGCAAATGGGAATACATGCTATTTTTGCTGTGGATAGCCAACAGTGTCCCAGAGTTTCCTAAGAGGTTTTGTTAATGACTTGGTTAGCTTTATAAATTTTGGTTTGGGTTAAAATTTTTGCTTATTACATATTAGTCCTCACATCACAACCTGTCTTTTTTACACTATGCCAACCAGCTCTGGTAAAGGAGAGTTCTTTGAGGCTGGGCTTCCTTTTTATTACCCAAGCGCCTACAGTGCCTATCCTAACTTCAGTCAAGTACCTTGTCCTCTGAAGTTCTCCCATGAACTCTATCAACTTCTCTCTGAAACTGTTCATACATTATTTTTTGAAAACCACAAGGTTGGATAATATAAATAGAACTGAGACCTACTGATATAGAGATCCGTGAATTTTAAACAGAAAGCTTGCTGCTAGTAGAATTTCCAACTAAAGTGAAAACTTTCAAAAAGCTTCTTCTCTCCTTCCTCCACCTCACTCTTCAGTTCAGCTGAAGGTCTTTTAAAGCCTGCTTTCCTCCTGTGGCCCCAGCCTCTATATTCCCCAGTCCTCCTTTAGTGCCTTAGCCCCACCCATGTTGGGTGCCCCCTCCAGGGTCTTCTTAGTTCTCAGCCAGAATTCTGACATGCTGGCCCAAATTCATTTGAATTTTTTTTCAAGAGGGAAACATAACAAAGGGAATGTTTCTGTGATGTGTTTCTAACCTAAGACTTTGTTCAAATTAGAGTCCAGGGGCCACTCGAAAGAAGCCATCCCTTCCAGAAGACCATCCTCTCCCCAGATGAGCTTGGTCCCTTTATGGTGATGTGGGAAGGACCCAGGATGGGGATCTAACATTGACCATCTCTCACCTGGAACGCTAATGTCCTCCATCCAATCCAGGTTGCTTCCAGTTCCCAAGCCATGTCAGCAGAGTCAGTTGTCATTGGGTTACTGAGGATTGAACCTAGAGCCTCACATAATGGTGGGTAAGAGCTCCAGTATTCAGTGGTTTCCTGCAGTCTGTCTTGAGTATCACAGACACGAGTGTAAGTTCCTTTAGTACAGTTTCATTAACAGAGGAGGAATTCAGAAGGCATGGCATTTAGCTATGTGTAAAAAGATTAATTGATCAGGATATTTCAAAACCCAGTTTCTTAGACTAAAGGAAGGAAACTCATGGCAATCCCCAGAAACATGCTCATCAGCATGCTTTGAAACCCTAGTATGAAAAGAGCTCTCAAGCCTGTCATCTCTCCCATGGAGGCACCAAACCTGTTGATAGGGAAACACATGCCTGGTTCGTTTGGGCTGCAAATGATTTTAACTCATTCACATGATCTCATTGAAATCATACTTGGGATCGGATAGTTGCATTTGCTTCCTCTTGAGAGTACTGAAGAGTCAGAGGTACATCAAGTGCTTGGGTCTCCACCACCAGAGCTGATTCTGAGTATCATTTCTGAGGACACCAGCACTCCCTCCAATGTCTTTGTGGTGCCCTCTCCCCATAACACTGACCCATCCGCTTCCAGCTGCATAGAAGAGAAAGGCATTTTTAAACATGTTCAAGACTATTGATATTCAAAAGCTCATCGGAACAAATCATAATTAAAACAGAAATTAGCCACAGGCCTTCTGAAGTTAAGATTTTTTTTTACAGTCCTCAAGCCATCAAAACTGGTTTAGACAATTCAGCACATCATCTTCTAAACATTTGAAAATATGAGTAATTGATAACTGGATGACTTGAATTTCACCTTTATTAAGTACCATAAATTCTATTGCTTTCCTTCTGTAGGAAAAAAAAACAAATTCATCTACATTTATGACATGGCACATATTTGGAAGATATTTAAAACTGTTCTGAAACTAGTTTTAATAATGAAGTTCAATATGTTATACAAATAACTTATAATATAGTATTACACCAAGTATGTTAATGACAATAATACTTGAATGAAGATGTAAATAAAATTGCTAAATATGCAAGAGGAGAAAAGATTGCTAGCTAAATTTATTTTCATAATATTATCAAACTGTCTTGGGCACTGACTATCATTGGTTGAACATTCACAGTTGAAGAAACTCTGCTTGTTGGTTTTCTGGTTAGACTGAGTCTTTGCAATGTGATTTGTGAATCCTCACAGTAAAAATGCCTATTTTTTCAAAATTATCTTTGAAGATCTGTCAAAGGTTAATCTATTGCCCAAAGACTCATACCACATTTAGACATTCATTTTAAATTTACTATGGATTTTCATAAATATTTCTGAATCAGTTGATACTTCTAGCTTGAATTACAAGGTATAATGTGTGAAATTACAATGTGCAGATCATATCACTTCAAATATGAGCACTGTTCCCCTCCATAATTTAATTTAGACTTCAATAATACTGTTTATAACAGAATACTATTTAGAGAATGTTAACTCAAATAATTTGTGTGTGTGTGTGTTACCTTTTCTATATGCTAATTCACAATTTTTTGCTATGTTTATATTCAGTATTTACATCATTGTAACACAATTATTCTTCATAGGTGAATTATACATAGTACATAGTCATTACATTACTCTTCTGCAACAGCTTATTGGAACCATCATACTTTAGGTTTGTGTTATTATTGTTGCTGATGCTGCTACTGCTGCTGTTTATTCCATTATTATTTGTAAAATTCTTAACATGACACTGTGCTAAATACTTAACAGTGTATTGACAATTCTTGAACTTTGTTTATAAAGTAGATATTATTATCCCCATTCTTTATAAGAAGCCCAGAAAGTATGAATAATTTACTCATATTATTAACTTTATAAGTGGTTAGTTAACTTTAGGTTTCAATTCAGATAATGACTCACACTTAATCATCACAGAGTCCTAAAATTTTCCAAAGTTTTTGAATCTTAAATTAGCTTAAGAGTCATGTTAATCATGAAAATTAAGGAATTGGCAGAGTCTGGGAATATGGCTTAGCAGTAGAGTGCTTGCCTTGCATGCATGAAGCCCTGGTTTCGACCACATAAACAGAAAAGGCCAGAAGTGGCACTATGGCTCAAGTGGCCATAGCATTAGACTTGAGGGAAAAAAAAGAAAGGAATTGGCAAAATAATTGAACATAGATTTTTTCCCCCTATCAAACAGAAAAAGGAAGTGGTTGATTTAATTTTAGACATATGAAAAGGAGGTGAAGTCAGGATATAAAAGCATAGACTGCTGAACATATGGGTTAGGGAAGAAACTATGTGAATTATTAGATAATTTTTAACATGGAATACGTCAGATAATAAATAGATGAAAAAGTACTGATTTCTACAACCAACTGAATACACAGAAAAAAATACAGAAGAGATATGGTGATACTTTATGGCATAGGTAAGATGGAGCAATGGTTAGCTACAATGGAGAAAAGGAAGAAAAGATACAGTCAGAGAAATAAAATCATAAAATGGGAAGAGTGGAAGAGGAGGGGTATGACTCCAGCGATGCAGAACTTTTCTATGATGAGCACAACATGAAAAGAATGTAATAGGTGATGAGTGGCAAGAAATAGATTTGGGGGAAAAGTGGTTTGGTTATTCTTGCTACATTGTAGTATCAAGGTAGAGAAATTGTTTCCAACAGTTATTTGGAAAAGCAGAAATAATAGCTAAAGAAATTTCAAAGTGTTGAAGACATTTATTAAAACTTATGAGAAGAGAAACATACAGTGAAAAAATACTGTCAAATAAAAAGGAACCCAGACTTGATGATTTTGCAAACTCTCTGCCAGTCCAGATAATAAAAGACACAAAAGCAATGCAGTCAAAAGAAAAAGGTGAGGATGGCTCCACAATGTTTTGTTTAAAATTCTAAAAGATCAAGGGTCCTACAAAGGATCTTTTCAAAATACTTTTCCAATTGTCCTTCTTCCTTCCTTTCTTCCTTCCTACCTTCCTCCCTTCCTTCCTCCCTCCCTTCCTTCCTTCTCTCTTTCAAGTTTTTTTCAACCTGTTTTCATTTTGCATTCTTTTCTGTTCTTTTCTATCCAATCTTGAAGTGTTTCCACTAATAAAATTTGTTCAAAAATTTGTGGGTCTCCTATGGATTCCAACTGGGTTCAATGAAGTAGACAAAAGCTATACTTGCAGCTGTTTTCCATTTCTGTCTTTGGCTCCTGTTGAAACGGCTGCAGAACAACTAAGCTTCTCAAACTCTTTGTGGTTTGACTGGAAAGGTCTCATATCCATTGTACCTTTGAATGTTGGATATGTTGGAATCGATTATTGTCTATTGGATTACACAGGTCCACATACAGATAGGAAATGTTTTAAGTGTGTCGTGATTAGCAGATCATACCCAGGAGGCTCTTCTGCACCTGGACATAATGTAGAAATAAGAATTGCTGGTATCATGGAATGAGGTTCATAGGAATCATACAGGAGGGGAAACTATTTTACATGCAAAAGAAATTTGACTTGTTGGTACTAGAGTGTACTATGACTAAGGGTCTCTAAACTAACCCCAATAATCCCTGTTTCATTGTACCATTACTTCCTCTTGACTACAGGCAGAATTTGTGACTTGATTAAAATCAATAGACTATAGACAGGTGATTAGTGACTATGTTAATTAGAATCTGTCTTGTTAGCACTCACATTAAACATGTATGCCTCCATAAATAGTGTGGTCACAAGAAAAGAGAAACAACTGCTTTCTTGTTTTTATTATTGTAAAGGTGATGTACAGAGGGGTAACAGTTACATAAGTACATTTCTTTCCTCATTTTCTCCCAGGTTTTCCCTTCCCAAATTTCCTCCCCCACAAGTTAAACAACTACTTTCACCCTCAGTATAAGTGAACAAATGGGTCATCTATCTCTCACTGCATCTCCAGATAAGAATCAGTCCTGGTCAGACTTTTTCTATTATGAGAATTTTACATCTGCAGTCGATAATGGATGCATAACACTGGAAGCAAAAGCTGTGGCAATCTTTATTTTCTTCCCTTGGTTGAATACAGTTTCAACTCTATGCAGAGTTAAAATATTTACATTTCAGAGGAAAATAATTCTATTTTATTTATCAAGCTGTTCTCAAAGTATTACTTATTTCTATTGTGTTACTTTTCTGTTGATTTTGAAAAGTATTTTTAATATTCCTGAAAGTAAGGAATTATTAAAGTCAGCTTTCCACTCAGTATAATGTTTTGTTTTTCCATTTGTTTTGTTGAGGTAAAAAAAATCTCACTCTGTAGCCCAGGCTGTCCTTGAACTTGTGATCCTCTTACCTCATCTCCTCAAGTGCTAGGATTTATAACATGTGCCAACAAGTCTGACTCAGAATTATCTTTTACTTTCTTTTGTTTGGTTTTTCTCTAGTCTTTTTATAGCTAGTAATCTTCCCCTTCAACAAAGGATGTATGCAAAAACAATTCTCCCAGACTGGTATGATGCTATAGGCTTCTTTTTGTTTTTCTTTTTTTTTTCCTGGTCTTAGTGGGGAGGCTGTCCGTGAGCTACTTTGCTCAAGGCTAGCACTCTACCACTTGAGTCACAGCACCACTTCTGTCATTTTCTGTTATTAACTGAAGATGAGTTTCGTGGACTTTCCTGCCTGGGCTGGCTTCAAACAGCGATTCTCAGGTCTCAGCCTCCTGAGTAGCAAGGATTACAGGCTTGAGCTATGGGTGCCTATGACACTCTAGGTTTCTTATCACAATCAGTTGCTCTTAGATCACCCCAGTGGTTCATTTTCATTTTTAAATTTTTTTCTCATTAATGTACCTATGGGAATTTTATGTGTGTCATATGGTACCTTTCTGGTGAATTGCTACCATGTCTAATGGCATGCAAATGAGAATGAGAATGTTAGAATATTACATAGTTTCCCCTGGGAATTAAAAAGTAATAAGACTTTATGGAAAAATATACTCATTCAAGGCATTCTTTATATAGATTTAGGACAGATGAGAGAAAAGGAAACAATCTTGACAAAGTTATTTCTTTGAACAATCTGAACTCAGCTTTTCTTAAATTTAAATAGCAAAATGAATGAAAACAATAATGGTTCATTCTTGTTAGGAGTTTTGGTTTATTATTGATGATATTTTTAGGTATCACAATTATTTCTATCTTTTCTTATGCATGTCTGTGCCAGTGTATACTTTTTTGTTTTATTTTTGCTAATGGAAATTGTGAACCTTGGGATATAAAAATGAAATGTAGAAAGAATTAAATAAATTAAAAGTTTACTATCATCCATAACCACCTTAATCTATAACTAATTCACCTCTTCATTTCACCCCTAAAAATGTATACCTGAAGAAATAACTCTACTTTCTCTGATCTAGACAGGTAAAGTATGGTGTGAACATGATTAACAATTTTTCACCCAATGGCATATGCAGTTTTGTGAAAAGCACAGTTAACTATAAGGAGTGGGAGTCCATGGAAATGGTGGTTGTAATTCCAAAGGTAGAGAATCCTGAAAATTATCTGTTGCAGTCTTCTGATTGTTCTAACAAGTAACCTGAGAGCTGAGAACTACTTGGCCAATGTTATGTTTAAGCTCAAACTAAATGAATGTCTGCTCTACATGGCTCATGATTAATAAAACCCCAATAGTTCATTGCACTCATGGGCCAAAAATCTAGACTTCCCTTTTCTATAATGGGCCTCTTTCTACCATATATTATGTAAGAAATCTTGTGTAGATTTCATGCAAAGAATCTAGAAGCGCCATTTGTGATTTGACCTTACCCTTCTCATATTGGTGCCTTAAAATTAGAAAACTCTTGTGAAGGCTACTGCAGATGAAAATAACCAATTTGATGAGAATGAAGATTATGAAAATGTAACTTTAATTTTCAAAATGCCTTTGTCACAATGAACTTTAATATGTGCTTTTTCCCATTACGGAAAGTTTTCCTTCTACCGAGAAATATAATGTGAAAAGCACTAAGTGAAGAAGTTTTGCACAGTAAATTTAGGCATCAGCATATCATGATAGCAACTATATAGTAAAAAAAATTAAAACACAGAATATGAAGACTGTGTGCATGTGGAAAATGTTCAGGTTTATCCTATGAATTCTGAGAGTTCATAGGATAATACATAAACACACACACACACACACACAAATATATCCCATATAATATAAATGGTATATAATACAATGATATGTTATATCCCATGTAGACATTCCATTTTCTCTATAACACACCAACATACACTATAAATTTTAACTTTCTTTAAGGAATTTAAGTCTCTTTTTCTATTAAATATCTTTGAAGGTAATCTTTTCTTTTCTCTCTGATATGCGTTTCCCCTTGATAGGCTCTACCCTTCTGTTAAGCAACACAGTCATTCAAAAGCCAACGGTCCTACTGCCTTTTCCATTAGTGTCCCTTTACAAAATTTGAAGCTTTTTATTTGTATTATGAACAACACAATCCTAAAACCCAGCAAATAAAACTTATCAAGTTTTGACTTTGGTAATTTTGCTTCAGTCAGAACCATTGCCAGTAATCATATTCCAAATTCTTTTCTTACTCTTTCACAGTGTTATCGGGCAAGTAGACAAATAGCTAGTCTCCAGGAACTTTATTTTCTTCCTCCAACTCAACATTACTAGTATTTTGAATCATCTATTTCATTATTGTGCAGAGCCATCTTGTGTGCTATAGTATACTTACCTCATCGCTGAGTTCCATCCAGTATGTGTTGTAGCAACCTTCTCACTTTAGAGAACCAAGGGGCTCTAAACATTAACTAGTGTCCCTTAGGAAAGCTAAGGATTGCCGTCAGTTGAGAAGCACAGATTTAATTTTTTTGTATTTTAAATATACTTATTTTCAAGTAGTTGTCCAAATAATATTTCTATTTTTATTAAAGATTTTGGAGGGACTGGAAATATGGCTTAGCAGTAGACTGCTTGCCTAGCCTGCATGAAGCCCTGGGTTCAATTCCTTAGCAACACATAAACTGAAAAAGAAAAGGGAAGTTGTACTATGGCTCACCTTGAGCTAAAGGAAGCCAAGGGCAGTGCTCAGGCCCTGAGTTCAAGCCACAGGACTGGCAAAAAAAAAAAAAAAGAAAAGATTTTGGAAAAAACTCAGTCAAAAACATAATCTCTGGTAGTGTGAGTATAACATTCCCAGCAACACCTAGATTCTGGATAGTACATCCCTAAACCTCTGGCATTAGCTTTCTCTTATAATTCCTAGCTAAAAATGGCATGCTTCTAGTGCAATGGAATCCTGGCTTTTGCAGTTACTTTCCTTAGAGCTATAGGCATAGTATGCACTTGATCTGATTTCCAAATTATCCTGCGGCATGGTAACCAAAACTTTTCTATCCTATAGGTTTTGGTTTACATCAGTCTATTTCTAAGTAACAGCCTCTGTTACAGGTTTGACAGGGGGAAGGGAGAAGTCAGCCACTTAAACATTAAGGGACATAAGATGTGGAAGAGAAAATAAAAACTAGTGGTAAAGTAATGGAGATTACCTTGATATGCTGAAGAATCTAAAGAAATCCAATGCAGGTGAAGTTTAGTAAAGAAAGGAAGCCATGTGAGGTAAAATCACAGAGGTGGGCAGAATGATATTTGTGGGCTTTTTAAAATCATTCAGGAAGTGTGGATTTTATTGTAGAAATAATGAGAAGCCGTAGCAGTATTTTAAGCAGAGAGGAAAGAAAAAAAAATTGATCTTTCTGGTTACCATGGGGAAAATGGATTGCTTTCATTTTATGAGACATTTTGAAGCTTTTGTGGTTATGTAGATATAACATGTAGCCACAGAGATGGGAGAATAAGCAGCATGTGGTATTTTTAGAAGTAGAGATGGGAAAACTTTCCAAAACAATTAAATAATTGATGTAAAGGAAAAAGAACGATAGAGATTATCCTTGGATTGTTTTTAGTAAACTAAAGGAATGATAGTTTCATTTATTCAACTGAAAAAATATTCAAACATAAAAGTAAGAGTTTCGTTTTGTCTGAATTAAGCTTAAGACAACACTAATCACAAAGGTAGAGTGAATAACTAACTCGCTAGGAGAGATTTTTGAGCAAATGTGAAAGCTACAAATGTTGATTTGAGAGTCATAAACATCTGAGGATATTGAAAGCTGGGATTGTAGATGAGGTCACTAGTGAGGAATGGAGCCAAGAAAGATGCTTAGGATAGGTCCTACAACACAGTATTGTTTAAGATTTGAGCTTGATAAAGAAAACACAAGAAAGTAACAGTCAGAAAGGAAAAGAGATTGGTTGTCTAGGGTGGATTGGAGAAAGGTGATACCTTCCAACAGGAAGATGGCATTATGCCTCTTTGCTTGTAGTGTGTTCTCATCATATGCAGTGTTGTGATGCAAAGTTAGCATCCCAAACTAACACACTGGCCTTTTCTAGACCATCATAGTATTTGAAACTTTTCAAAGTCTAAACAACCATCCCCTTTTTAGGAAAGTCTTCTGAAAGGAGGACTGTTTAAACACACACACACACACACACACACACACACACACATACACTCATTGATGTATAGAATGAGAAGCCACGTTCATATGAGACATACTAAGTGGAGAAAAGCACCACTATGTAGTTTTCATATGCTCAAAAGTAGTACAGTAAAGTGAATACCATCTTATACAATTGAATGGAGAGATATAAAAGCCATTCAGTGATACTGCTAAAGCCTAGAACCCTTGCTCCAGTTAAGTAAATAAAGCATTTTATTTTGGTTTTATTGAACTATAAGTGGAAAAAAATCCAACCTGCTGTTTTCTGAATTAAGTTAGCAATTGTAAGCCTAAAACATTTCTTCCCATATGTCTGAATGATTGTGTTTGTTACCACTGTGAAGCAATCAGCCTTATAAAAAGACTAATCACTGGCTGCTTGCCTTACCATCAAACAACCCAAGCTCATTTATAAGATTGCGGGAAATAGTAAAACTTCTTTTTTTTTTTTTTTATTAAAAAACCTTTATTAAGGGGCTGGGGATATAGCCTAGTGGCAAGAGTGCCTGCCTCGGATACACGAGGCCCTAGGTTCGATTCCCCAGCACCACATATACAGAAAACGGCCAGAAGCGGTGCTGTGGCTCAAGTGGCAGAGTGCTAGCCTTGAGCGGGAAGAAGCCAGGGACAGTGCTCAGGCCCTGAGTCCAAGGCCCAGGACTGGCCAAAAAAAAAAAAAAAAAAAAAAAAAAAAAAAAAAAAAAACCTTTATTAAGCAGAAGCATTATGTAAGTCAGGCAAAGAATATATTTCCTTTTGCACAGTGCTTCCCCTTCCCTTGCTCTCTCCCAGTTTTTCCCTCCCATTCCACCCGCAAGTTGTATAGTTCATTTTCAACATGGTGTCTAGTGAGAATCATTGCTGCACTTGTTTAGCAAGGGTTTTAGGCATTAGGTTTATCATTGAAATTTTTTTATAGCACAAGAGTTTATATAGTAAGAACACAATTAGAGCTGGGAACTGGAGGTTATGCCTATAGTCCTAGCTACTCAAGAAGCTGAGATCTGAGGATCTTGGATCAAAACCAGCCCAGGAAGGAAAATCCATGAGACTCTTATCTCCAATAAACCACCGGAGAACCAGAAATGGCACTGTGGCTCAAGTGGTAGAGTGCTAGCCTTAAACTGAATTGCTGAGGGACAACACCTAGGCCCAGAGTTCAAGGCCCACGACCAACAGCAACAACAACAAAAGTACAATTCTTCACCATAAGCATATGGCTTCAAACAGTAATGATTTTCCCTTTTCTTTTTTGCCAATGTTACATAACTTGCTCAACTTGCTTTCTTGATCTCCATTGACAACCTGGCTTTTTAACTGATTATTTTTAGAGATGGAGTCTTGCAGAATTTTCTCTTTAATGCTAGTTTCAAACTATGATCTTCTGAATCCTCCTGAGTAGATAGGATTACAGGCACAAGTCACTAATGCCCAATGAGATATCATCATTTTTCCTTAAAGGGTGTTTAGAATATGCCTGTTCATAAGTGGCTTGTTTTTATGTTACAGATTTCCACAGCCCTAACATAGCTAATACCTATAACAAGTCTTAGAAGAGATGAAGAGAACTTAAACATTTTTAAAAATTCATTTTTATAGTGAAACAATTTTAATTTTTACATCCTGTTAGTATAAATGTGCATCAGCACCAATGCCCAAGAGTCCTTCCAAGAACCTGGACAAAAAGAGACTCAGCCTGGGGAGCTATCTCAAGTATGAATTCTTTTGTAACCTATAATTATATTCCAGGCAAAGTCCATTCCATTAATTGGAGTCTGGAGGACATCATTCTGATCTATAATGCAGGGCTTTGTGTCTTCAGGGTTTGACATCCTTTCTATTTTTTTCTCCCTTCCATGTAGTCAAGCTTTCATGTGTCCTCAAGATAATGTTCTCTAAAACGCGTTTCCTTCCCCCAACCCCAGCTTCCTTCCACGGGTAAAAATCTTTGAAAAGCAGTTTCTATAGGATGTTATAGGTCAGGCCAACTCTCCATCTTCTCAGCAAAGAGATGAGTTCCTTCAGAATAGTTGTTTTCTCATAGACTGCCACAGACCAAGCATGTTCCCTCAAACTAGGCTATTAAGCTTTTTATCCCAGAATTTTGCTCGCTTTTGTTGGTTCCATGAGAGTACTTTTTTCAAGTGGCTATTGTAAAGTAGATCTCTGGAATTTTCTCCACTCTCCGTTCAAAGGGAAGGTTTGAGTTTTGGTCCCTTTCCCTTTGGCAGGGTGGGGTATGTTTGGTCTTGGCTATTTTGATTGTAATTTTTTCATCCAGTTTTTCCTCAATTCTTTTTTTTTTTTTTTGGCCAGTCCTGGGCCTTGGACTCAGGGCCTGAGCACTGTCCCTGGCTTCTTCCAGCTCAAGGCTAGCACTCTGCCACCTGAGCCACAGGGCCCCTTCTGGCCGTTTTCCATATATGTGGTGCTGGGGAATCGAACCGAGAGCTTCATGTGTAGGAGGCAAGCACTCTTGCCACTAGGCCATATTCCCAGCCCCTCCTCAATTCTTTATTTAACTCCCAATATAAAGACACATGCTTCCTAAAGACAGGCTGTTGCTCCCTATTCTACTCTCTTCTCCAATGCAGATGTTCTGAGAGTAATAATTGGCTCTCTAGCTTCAGTTTTAGATGTAGGCTGCATGTGACACAGTCGCATAGGTGTCGTATAAGTCTTTGGGACCTATGGTGTGCTGAGTGTGAGATCTACTAGGACAAAAGCATCAAGGTATGAACGATTCCACTGCAACCTACAGCATCTCATGTAAATCAATAGGTTGTATGTTCCATTTTTCATTTCTCTTGCTCATCCAGCTTCTTACCAAAAGCTGCCTCTGAACACTCTCAAATATCAGTCAAGTACTTGGTATAAGGAACAAAATTTTAAAAGTGATAGAATTTTCTGGATGTATCTCGCAACTCACAGCTTATCAGATACATCTTACTTACCTTTATTTTCCCATGGAGGCTTAGGTTGATGACGAATTTGACTTCCTACATCAGAGCTTTTCCACAGAGCTGTTCCATATTACTAAATGAGTCATCCATGATCTTATCTTGAAGTCAAGAATGTGATTAGTAGTGAACAATGAAGGAGTGTAAGTAACATAATTCCACTGCTCAACCAAGAGCCAGAGTATAAATATCCAAGAGTCCCACCTGGAGATCGAGTTTGTTCCCAGAGATATCTGGGACACAAATCAGGGCTTGTGACACCATGAAACATGCCTAAATATTGTGGCTGGATGCCATGCTCAGTGTAGTAAATGGACAAATGGGCATAGGAAGCCATTCTACTGGCCTACCTTAGGATGCACCTGAAGCCTGCTTTCTAGATGTGAATTTGATGGTGGATCTAACACTGGAGAGGGGGGAGGAAGAGCCCTGACATGTCTCCATCTTCACACAACTCTGCTGTTTCAAGGTTGGGAGAAAGGTTTGATTTCAGCTCTTTCAGCTAGAATCTAGCCTCTGATATCTTCCAGGAACTGAGTGCACTTTTAACACATTTATTTGGTCATGGGTTATATTTTAGGTCTATCTTTTAGATATGTTTATACTGTAGTCTGTCATCCATGTGTGAGAGAAAATGTGTGCACTTTATCTTTCTGAGCCTCCATATGATCACTCCATATGATTCATCACTCCATATGATTTTTTCCAGGTCCATCTATTTCCCTATAATGACCAAATAGTATCTTTGATGGGTGAATGATATGTATTGGACATAAAAGGAATCCTAGTACATTGATAATGATAATGTAAGTTAGTGTAACCACAATGAAAGTTGGTATGGTGATTTCTCAAAAAAATAAAAATGGAACTACTCTATGACACAATGATGCCACTGGGACATTTTTCTGAAAGTCAGAATTTGATAAACGCACCTACATGCCCATGTTCACTGCAGCACTACTTACAATAAGCAAGTTATGGAAACAATCTGGATGCCCCATGACCAACAAATGGATCAAGAAAATGTGTTATAAAGGAGAGGGGTAAAATTTTAATCTCCAGAATTATAAAGGAGGAATTTTATGCATTTATTTTTACTAAAAATGAACATTATAACTCAATTTATAACCCAATATATGTCCTGTATATTCTCCTGAAGCCACATCGCTACTTCTGGCTTTTTCTGTTTATGTGGTGCTGAGGAATAAAAGCCAGGGCTTCATGGATGCAAGTCAAGCACTCTACCACTAGGCCACATTCCCAGCCCCTAGAAAAGGTTTTTAATCATCTAATATTTTCTTTCTCAATTTGTGTGTGCATTGCCTAACTATAAGCATGATGTAGTTTCTACCTGCATGGTGGAGTACCAGGATATAATTAAGACCATCCTTTATATGACAATGGTGTAGTGATAGATGACATTAATACAAATAATATGTACCTGTAATTTGATTTGATGAAGTGAAAGATATTCAAAGAGATACAGTCTGCAAAATTCAACAATTACTGATAACAGGGATGGAAATTCAGAGGTTTTGAAAATTTTTATTCCTCTACAGATGGGAGGAACAGATTGGTGATTGTTTTTTAAAACTCAAATGTTTTTGAAATTTTTCCTGAAATTCAAATAAAAATTTTACATAAAGTTCTGGGCTTCACAGTGAGAGGAAAAGAAGTGCATACACAAAAGTATTTGGCAACCTGAGATGTCTATTGTTGTGTGGTTAGTAATCTTTGAATGTCTGCTTAGTGCATGTTTCAAATAAAAGAATCACATCGGGGCTGGGGATATAGCCTAGTGGCAAGAGTGCCTGCCTCGGATACACGAGGCCCTAGGTTCGATTCCCCAGCACCACATATACAGAAAACGGCCAGAAGCGGCGCTGTGGCTCAAGTGGCAGAGTGCTAGCCTTGAGCGGGAAGAAGCCAGGGACAGTGCTCAGGCCCTGAGTCCAAGGCCCAGGACTGGCAAAAAAAAAAAAAAAAAAAAAAAAAAAGAATCACATCAAGTATTCAAATGAAACACCCTCACTGAATTCATCTGCTGCCTTTTCTGCTCTTAGCTACCTGTTTATTTTCCCCAAACTGTCTGAAAATGAACGTTGTATGTACAGATTACTAGGTATGTGTTTGAAGGTGTAGGCATAAATGGTACAATGTGGAACTGTTAAGGAGAATTTTACTAGCTAAATAGTTGTTCCATGTTAACTGATAGCTTATTTGCAAAACTGGGAAGAGTTTTAACCCAACACAATTTCAAGATTGTAGTGTGTGTGTGTGTGTGTGTGTGTGTGTGAGAGAGAGAGAGAGAGAGAGAGAGAGAGAGAGAGAGAGAGAGAATCCTGTGATGTGAACTCAGAGCCTGCGTTCTGTCCTTGAGCTTCTTTGCTCAAGGCTAGTGCTCTACAACTTGAACCATTATTTCCACTTCTGGCTTTTTTTTTTTTTTTTTTTTTCTCAAATTTTTATTTTCAAACTGACGTACAGAGAGGTTACAGTATCATACGTTGGGCGTTGGATATATTTCTTGTACTGTTTGTTGCCTTGTCCCTCATGCCCCCCTCCCTCCCCCCCTTCCCTCCCCCCCGCCCAGTTGTTCAGTTCACTTACACCAATCAGTTTTGCAAGTATTGCTTTTGTAGTTATTTCTCTTTTTTTACCCCGTGTCTCTCGAATTTGGTATTCCCTTTGAATTTCCTACTTCCAATACCAGTAAACACGGTTTCCAATATACTCAGATAAGATTACAGAGATAGTGTAGGTACAACCATAGGAAGGTGATACAAAACATCATCAATAATAGAAACTACACATTCACATAGGACGTTGAAAGTAGTTATAACTGTGATATATCACTTGTTTCCATATCATGGAGTTCATTTCACTTAGCATCATCTTATGTGTTCCTAAGGGTATAGCTATTGGGCCTTGTGATGCTCTGCTATGGCTTGCCTAAACCTGTACTAATTATTCCCAATAAGGGAGGCCATAGAGTCCATGTTTCTTTGGGTCTGGCTCACTTCACTTAGTATAACTTTTTCCAATTGGAGATAAGAATCTCACAGACTTTCCTTCCTGAGCTGGCTTCAAACTATGATCTTCAGATCGCAGCCTCCTGAGTAGCTAGGATGACAGGCATGTGCCACCAGTGTCCAGCTCAAGACTATCTTTTTAATGTCAAGGTTTTCACACTAGAACTTAAAATCCAATATTGTTTCCTTAAAGCATTCCAACTTCTATTAAAAATATCTGCAGGCGCCCTTCTTTGGAACAACCAAGTAGAGGTTCAGGTTCATTTATACTGGATGCTGGTCTTGTTTTCTGTAACTTGCTTGGTTACCAGGCTCTGCACCCATGCTTTTAGATAAATGATCTTGGATATAATAAAACTAGGAAGCAGAAACACATAAACGAATTGTTTTCTCCAACTTGCCTTTATCAAGTTCTCCTAGAGAAATATTTGTTTGCAGTAGTCCTCCCTATTTTCTCTCAGAGAGGAAGAGAAGCATTTCAAGGCCTTCTGCTGATACCAGGACAGGCTTCTGGGTCCACCTACAATCATGCAAGGAGGAGTAATATGGCATGCACAGGCATAAGGCCTGTGGATTGATTAAGTCATACAGATCTTTGTAGTAGTGGGGACCTACATTAAAGCTTCTCTAATATCTTTGAGCTCCTTACCTCATTATTAGGGAAAAAAATGTAACAAGCCAATTTCTAGCCCAAAGATTCTGCTCTAACTTTGGTCCCATGAGAATTTGAATCTTTCCTTGATTTAGCAAATAAATACTGTATACAGAGGATAAGTCTAGAAAACATTGTAAGTCAAATATTTACACAATCAAATGTTCATTCATAGCCTCACTGAAAATGAATCACATTAGGAAAGTGAAGAACACAAGAACTCCACCTGGATGCTAAGATAGGCAAGAATTCTCAGAAGACCAGTGTTTTTGTCCAATCTGTTTGGGGAAAGGATGTGTCAAAACGTGTGGAACAAGATAGTCTTGGGAAAGAGGAGAGCCTTTGCCAAGGCACTGTTATCAGAGGATGATTTGAGAAACAGAAAAAAGAAAGAAGTCATTGAGATTGTTGTGCAGGCGGTCAGCAAGGGTAGCTGTGATGTGATCCTACTATGGAAAAAAGCCAGGCCACAGAAAGGTCTTGTGGAATCTGGGGTTTACTGAGAAAGGAATGAAGCCACTGTAGTGCTTTCTTCAAGGGATTGGCATTGAGAAAAAAAGTTAAGGTGAGGAAAAGTGCCTCAAAGTGCTGGAATCCTTTCACTTCCTAGTATTGTCCATACAAATCTTTATTTCCAAATACATGATGATAGTTCTCGGTTGATGCAACTTTGAAAGAAGTAACATCAATTCTTTTTTCCATAGTTAAACTGCTCACAACTTTCAATAAATGCCATCAATCTCTTTGATGCTCAATCTTTAGTCATTTTAATGAGGTTTTATGATTTTTTTAAAAAAATTTCATCTCTCTTGCATGCATAGAGTAACTAGCTAGCCTCTGTTAGGACATGACTGCAAGTGTGTCCATCCATCCTTGCCAGAGCATACACAAATGGAATCTCAAGAGTATGTACCTAGTCAGCTTTCCCTTGTCTTGGATCTTATCATAACCTGCATTTCCTGTTTTATGGCTTCAGGTCCATATAAAAAAAAAAACTCCTGGAAGTGTTTTACAAAAGGTGATTACCCCATCAGAGGTGATTGACTGCAAGTAACTGACCAAGACATGTTTACTAGATAAATTAGCTCACCAAGTTCAGAAGGAATTGCAGCCAGTGCTGTCTCTGTATCTTGGGTGGCAGCAATACCCTTCAGCCCAGTCTTGTTAGTATTTTGTTTAAGTATTTGAGAGTTAAGTGGCATTTGAGAAGAGCCTCATTTTTACCTGAAATGACCAAAAGAAAGATATGCAAATATCCCAATGAATCATCTTTGTAAAATTCATATAAGAAAAAGAAGAGAGGGCTGAAGACATAGGTTGGTGGTTAAGTACTAATCTAAGAGAAAGAAGTACGAAAGAGAAAATGGAAACAAAATTCAAGTAGAACAGAATCTAATGTGCAGAATAGAACTTATTACTATGTTTTGGATACTAACTTTCAAATGTTAATTGTTATGAAAATGATGGTGGAGGGAGGACACGTGATTAAGTAGTTATTATATTCCATTTACAGCAGGTAAAAATTGAACTTTGTAACTGGAGATAGGGATGGGGGATGGGGACAACATGGAAGGGGTGGTGTTATAATGTGATGTATGGGATTGCAACTGCTTGTATAACTACTAAATAATATATTTAAAAAAACAATTGCAACATGGTATTCCTAACCTTACAGCAAAAGCACATTTTTAGTTACTTTTACCTTTTATATATTTAAAGAATTCACTTACTCTGTTCCCTCACATGATTAAAATAATCTTGTATTTCTTTGAGTGTAGGGTACATTATGATTCTGTGGAAGTCTAAATTTAGCCAGGTGCTTGGACCATTTCTTTGGTGGCTTTGGGAACGTGGAACTTAATATTCTCCATCAAATTAGTGATGAGCAGTTGCAGCAGTCTCCCTCAAAGCTGTCATTCTTTTGGGATGTGCAGAGTCTGATGTGTACATGACTTAGAGCCGCTCCCAGTGCATGCTGTGCATGCCTGTGCTTCTGCTGAGAGAACTGCAACTTGGAATATGAGTCAAACTGTGCACTGTCTTGTAAAACAAGAAGTCAGCTATTTAGCAGACTATTTTTAATTAAGTGATCATTACTTTGTTGTTTTTTTAAAGAAATTAAGCACCTTCCAGAATGGGAGAATGAATAGTTATTCTAGTTAGAATCTCCGAATTCAGAACATAGCAAAGGTTTTATTCAACATTTTCTTTAAAATGTATCTTACATGAGGATAAGCAAAATAAATTCCAAGTTATGGAAACAAGCGGTTTATCATTGCTGTTATTTTTAACACACTATGTGAAATCATTTCTTTTTCCTTCTGTTTATCTTCCCAATGGTTTAGCCCCTGCTGTCACTGTATTTGATTTTTTTACCCTGCGTAGTGTATATATGTTTGTCTGAATCAGGGAAGGGAAGAGGAACACCAGAATGGTGAGACAAAGGATAAAAGGCAAACTAGTGCAACAGCAGTACTTACAAGACAGTATGTTGTAAACCAACAGTACAACTGGGGGAGGGGAGATCTTGGGAGGAAGTTGGATGTGAAAAAAATGAGGGAAGAGGTAACAAATTTGACAAGAAATATACTCACTACCCTACAAATGTAACTGTAACCCCTCTGTACATCACCTTGACATTAAACTTTAAAAAAAATTATCTTACACCATTTGCCTCTGTGTTAATTTCCTATATTATAATAAGTTTTTAATTAGAACAGATAATGCTGAATCGTTTTGTCCAAAACATGAAAAACCAGAATAGGGATACTGAAGATACATTGAAATTAAATTGTGAGATAAACTGCATGCATATTCATCATTAAAATGCACTTTCCATGCTCATTATTTTTAAAGCAAACTTGCAAGTAGATATATGGTTGTTTCCTCTAAGATTGTCCACTTATATCTCAGACCTGAAAATGCTTCTTGCTTTGTAGGTATATTATTGATGCTCATTGCTCAGTTTGTCCATTATTGTGCTTAATTTAATCAGAAGGAGCAGAGACAATTTTTTTAAAAGATTTGCACTGATCCTAGTTACAGATTGAGTAGTTAGCAAGGAAAAGGAACGCATCAACAGATATGCTTACTATGGTTTACATTTGAGAGATACATATGGACAGCTTCCATCTTTTCAACACTGGCATGCCAACTGCCTTCATCTATTCCCCAACTCCATCTTGTATACAATTAGCTTCAGCAAAACTAATCTATGAAAATATTCTGAGAAATCTTTGTGGTTTTGTTTTGTTTTGTTTTGTTTTTGTTTTTTTGTCAGTCATGGGACTTAAACTCGGCCTGGTCGCTGTCCCTGAGCTCTTCAGCTGAAGACTAGTGCTCTACCTCTTTAAGCCACAGTGCCACTCTGGTTTTCTGGTGGTTAATTGTTGATGAGCCTAATAGAGTTTCCTGCCCAGTCTGGCTTTGAACTGCAATCCTCAGATGTCAGCCACCTGAGTAGCTAGGATTACAGATGTAAGCCACTAGTGCCCAGTTCAAATTATTTTCTAAATATGAGTGGCAAAATTGATTGACACAGTTTAAGTCAAAATTTTAATGTATATGTTTAAAAATGCACAAATCATGACTGGTCAGCTCAGTGAATTCTATCTTCTAAAGCTAACCAATATTCCTCACTATGGTTTAGTTAGCTCTGTCAGATTTGGAGCATTATATAAATTTAATAATACCATTCCGCCCCCTTTCTTTTTCTCTCAGAGGTTTTTTTCTTGTGCTCTACATGGTATTTTTAAATTTTTTCCACATTATTGAGTAAAGCTCTTTATCTTAGTTTCTGTAGATTATTTATTATAGAATTGTCAATTTATATTAATGCTGATGGATATTTGGGGTCCAGTCTTAGCTACTATAAATGATGCTTCCATGAGCACTCTTGTGCACATATTTCTACAAAATTCTATAGTTAGGAGTGCTTTTACACATCACAAAAGGAATATTCTCCACTTTGTAGATAATGTAGAAAGGTTCTCAAAATGGTCACAATTTATGCATCCACCTGGAATGTTTGAAAATTTTTGTGTTCTACAAACAGCACTCTGTTCAGGGTCTTGAATTTCAACAATTTTTATAGGTAATTAGCATTCATTTTATTTTTATTTGCCTTTGCTTGATTGCTAGTGAAACTAAAGGCTTTTGATAGATTCTGTTTGTTTAGATTTCCGCTTCCATACCGTGCTAATTCAAGGCTTTTACTAATTTTTAATGAGATGTCAGTCTTTTTCTTATAGATTTGTAGTTTTAGGTGTACAAATATCTCCTCTCCACTTGTGGCTTGCTTTGTAATTGTCTTTGTCTTTCATGAACACGTTTTCATTTAATTTTTAATTAAGTCAGATCTGTCAATTCTTTTTTAAATGTGATTTGGGGGTTTGAACACAGGGCCTGAATATTGCTCAGTAGGTTTCTGTACCACTTGAGCCATGCCTACACCCCTATATTCCTAGTACACGATGTCCTGTAGAAAAGTCAAGTTCTCATCCTGGAGGCATGCAACTATTCTCCATATTATCATCCAAATGTTTTAATGATTTAAATTTTTCAGATCATATTTGGGCATTGAGAGGCCAAACAAAATTTACAAGAGCATTAGATCTCTGTGTGTTTTATGCAGAGATTTCCTAGTCAAGAGCTGAAGAAGTTTTCTCTTAAAATTAAAAACGAGGTAAAAGAGCATTTTAAGGAATGTGGGATCTGTGATTTACCATACAATTGGATGGTAGCTGTCTTAAGTAAACTAAAATGCGTTTCTTAAAGATGGAAGACATGTCAACTCACATTCCCAAAAGAGTAACTCGGGGAAGGCAAATGCAGCCTTCATGCATAGGAAAGCATTTTCTCTTTTTGCGGGAAAAGCAATAGATCTTCGCTAACAAATATGTTCTTGAAGAAAATCATTATCCTTGTTTTTTCTCATTCAGATGGAAATGTTTCTGTGTTTTTGTGCATTTTCCCTTGAACAGAAAAATAAGACATGAGCAAATTTAACTAAAAAACAAATTTATCAAAGGAAATCAGCTTCATAATTACTTAACATGGAATCTTTTAATTTTTTTAAATGTACCAGTTCTATTTTATATTTCCCAATTAGCAATACTTTTTCTAAGTACTATACATATGACATAAAAATGTATGTTGATATAAAGTTAAATATTCTGGTTGCATGTGCTTTGGATAATGTTTCCAGGCAAAATGGTTATAATGTTCTTAAAGAAACAAATGACTAGTTCGAAGTTTTGGAACTGAGTTTCAAACAGATTTGATTTTAGTCATGTACTTACTGCCTTATATATGAAATGGTAACCCCTCTGTATATTACTTTGACAATAAATAAATGAATAAAAAAGATTTTGATGATGAAAGTGGTGATTTTGATCAGGATGCATTGTACTTATAAACTCATTTGTTGAATGGTAATCCCTTTGTTCAACTGTTTAAAAATAATAAAAATACAATTTTTAAAAAGATATTGAAGAAAGAAATCACAGAAATGTGATTGGCTTAAATTGGGTGGGATTAGGAAATTCTTGTGGATTGGGAGATAGTAGGAAAAGTCTTCAAATTTAAATGATGCATGATTTGGAAGATATTGAAAACTAGGCAGAGATGTTTAGATTCGATGCATTTTAATGTGGAAAGTTACTAGAGAAACTGCCATGTACAAAAAGGTAATATTTGAGAAACACTCACCATATAGTGCTAAACAGAAGACACTAAAAGGCATGTAAGGGCCAGCCCAAGTAGATACTGGGGAAACAATGTGGTCAGTGGAGTTGAGAAGCTTTTTTGAATCAGAGAAATCAAGAAGAGAGATGGTAGAGCCATTTTCTATTCCTTCTTGCATTAATCAGTAATCTTTTGCCTGCGACTGAGTGAATCTCAAGTCAGTGGATTTCAATTCAGTCAACCCAGAGAACTGGAGGAACTCAATAAATGGAAAGAAAATTCTTAATGCCTGGCGGAGATCTTTTTTTCTGAAGAGAGTGGGATAAGAAATGGGACTACTGGTAACTTTGTGTTCATCTCTTCTTAGCTTTATCAACAAAGAGAAAATTGTTCTTTCTTTCTATAAATGAAATTTGTAAGTCCAGAGAAATCTGTATCTTAGAGACTGAAGCCAGTCCTCCTGTTTGCTGTGACCTCACTATGGTTTGGGTATGGTTTAAACGTGTCTCCCAAGTGTTTATGTGTTAGAAAGCTAGTCCCCAATGTGACATATTAAGAAGTGATGGTGCCTTTAAGAAAGGGAATTTACTGCAAGGTAATTATGTCACTGGGGATATTTCCTGCCCTTGAGGAATTAGACTAAGTTTTCTTGGAATTGTTGTTAGTCCTTAAGAGATTATTACAAAAGAGCAAAACTGGTCCCTTTCTACTCTCTATTGCATCCAGGCTCGTGATGGTATTTCTATGTGATTGCTCCCTCTTCCTAGGCATTCCCCCCGGAATTCTGATCTCATACACACAGAGCTGAGCTAATACTCAAGGGACCATGTCCTTGAGCTCCCACACGGTGAACTAAAACAGCATCTTTATACAGTATTCACTCTTAGCTATTTTTATAGTAATATAAAATATATTGATATACCCTCTCCTCATCTGATTCAAAGTAATAATGCCTATGTTGTAGGCTTGTTGTAAGGAGCAAATGACTTAAAATATTTAAGAAGGATAGTTGGAATAGTTTGGAATAGTTGCAATACAAAGTAATTATTATTAGCTAACTCTTCACTGCAGCCAGGACTATGTCTTTCTATAACTACCCTAAACCTTCCTGGGAAATAGAGTATAAATATTTTTATTGGCACAACAGAAAGGACATGCAGAAGAAGGGATGTCTCTAAGAAGATAAGGGGAAGAAGTATCAGAATGACAAAAATAATACCTTTTCACCACGTTCATCCCCTGTAAAATAGGTGGGGGTTTTTTTTGTCTTGAAATGTTACTGTTTGACTAGTATGTAAATCACACACTATGTACCAGAGCTTAAAGATAGCATAGCTATATCATTGTGACATGATGAAATCAAGTCCTGTGCTGGACATCATCATTGGGAATTAATAAGATGAATATTTTGAGGGAAATTGTGATTTGGGGTTGGTTTGTTGGTTATATTGATGGTGGTTAGGAACTATCATTTTCAATGTTTTATCATTTGGTTGTATCTTATACCAAAGTGAAGTCAAATACACATATGGACACACTGAAAACATGTTTTAGTATTTTCTCTAAGGTGTGGACAGGCATGGAAGGCTTCCAAACAGGAACTGCATCCCACAGTCTCTCTAGTCTCTCTAGTAGACTGAGTAAAACACAACGTCCTCATCAATATGTGGGTAACACCCGATCTGTTGCGTACTGAAGAGAGGAAAGGGATAAAGAAAGGTTAAATTGACTCTGACTGATTCTCAGATCTTTAAATCCAAACTGGAACTCTACCATCGATTTTCCCGAGCATACAGCTTGTGGATACATTGATCTAAGTCTCATAATTATGTGAACCAAACATAGATAATAAATTCCATCCTGTTCTGTTAACATGAAAGACTATGACACATACATTGTTCACCACTTTGTGTCTGTAGGCTTCTACAATATTTCGTTGTTCATCTTTTTTAAATCTTTTGTGCTGGACATTGAGTAGGGCTGTTGCAGGAAAGGGAAATTCAGAGATAATGCTAGACTTGTGTCTGCCGCAGAAATGACAAGCAAGCTTGGGTCCAAGAAATTCAAGGATTTTAAGGCCTTAACTGAAAAGTTAGAAAATATTTTCTTTCTATTTCAAATGCTTGCAAATGTGTAAAGTAGAATAAACAAACTCTCAAAAGACCTTGTGAATGTGATGTTCTCATGAGCAACAAACAAAACTGAAAATCCCAGGCTACATTCCATTCTAACAATGCTTTGAAAAAAAATGTCTGTGAAAGTGAAGTCTCATGGGGATGTGATTGACACAGATGATCTATGACAGAAAAGAAAAAAGGCCTGGGAAGAGGAGGAGAAAAAGAAAATTGAATTTTTATTTGTATTACAAAAGCACAGAGGACCAAAGGGAATTTCAAAAAGGAAGTTGGGGAACAATATAGGAAAAGTGAAAGACAGGTGGATATTTGAAATTCTAGCTATGAGGATCTGCACAGCCAGAGGCTCTGAGGTACCTGTAGTCAAGATAATACTTTGTAGTATATAGGTAAGTAGATACAGGGGTTGTTATTCCCTGGAGGATTATCTGAACTTTCATTAATTAGTGATGATATTCAATGTCCAAAGTTCTATTTGACAAAAATAACACCTCCCTACTTGTACCTAAGATTGTGTTCTTTCTTTACTGTCTTAGTGATGTCTGGGACCATCATCCATGTAAACAGATACAGCTGTGTGTGTATATGCCTGTTGTCTTATTATATGTGTTTATGACATTTGTCTTAGTAAAGGAAAAGGTAATAATATTGTTTACACACATCTTGGAATGTTCCGATGGAGTATTAACCTTATTATTCATAAATCAGTCCCTGCTCGCTTTATTATCAATGCATCAGTTCACTTTGGAATTCCAGTATTGTAAATGAGCTAATTGCATTGATCAAACAAATTAATAATCATCAGTCATTATCCTAATTAACTAATAGCAGTAAAAAGAGTAGGAGCAATTTCCATCTTACTCTACGTTTTTACAGTTTACAAAGTGCTGTCACAGATTGATCTCTTTTGATAAAAGAAGCATGCAAATGAGAGTAGCATGCATGCCACTGGCCTTGTCCACTAACAAAATGCCATATTGACATGAGAGTGTCTCTTTCCCCATAAGCAACAAATTTGACTTCTATTCCAAGGCCCATTTCAATAAGAAACTGAAGTAGACAAATAGCAATTTCAATGTGAATGATAACTTTAATTAGAATGAAAGACACAGAGAGCAGTTAACATATAAAGTCATTGTGCTCCACCAAGCAGCAGATTTTGCTATAGAAAATAAAACAAGAGCTGTGGCTAAGATTGGAAAGATGCCCAGAAAGTCAGAAATTGATATTCATTTTGACTCAAAAATATTAGTGATATTTAATGCAATAATTCTGTTTTGTAATTAATTTGCTGTTAGTATTTATTATAAACAACTTTAGGTCCGTTTTATAAATTATTAAGGATTCATAATATAAGTGTACATATATGTACATACATATATATTAAAAGTGGAACATAATCTCAGAGTGCATAGGATGAGCTTCAACCCAGAGGTACAATTGTGTCATCAGGATAATGACTGGCTCATCTGCCCAAAACTTGTGTCAGTGCTCCTCTGCAAATTACTTTGTACTCTCACATTCTCCAATTACTTGTCATTTACCTACTTTCTACAGACTAGTTTATGTTATCTAGCTTCAGAATAATATTGTATGTGCTTTATTTTCAATTAATGTGAGATTCATACATGTTGTTAAGGAGTAAATTATTCTTTCCATTTTATGCTGCATAGTATTCTCTTGTATGATAGTCCATAATTTTTGACACAATTGTTCACCTGTTGTTGGGCATTGATTTTTTTTTCTGTACGCTGAAGATCATTTTAAAGTAAAGTTGTAACATTCATGTACTATTTCTTGCCTGACAACTCCCCACCTCCTCTGTGCCTTGCCTTATGCAACCAACTGGGCTTCTGTGTCTGCCCCTCACCCACGCCAACAGAACAGAATAACCTACTTTTCTTTACTATCACAAAGTAATAAATGTGCAAGGGTTTTGCATATAGCTTAGCAAGCTATATGCAAAGAACTGTTTGAACTGTTAGCAATTTCATCCTGGGGATTGTTCATTCCAATTTGTTCCTGATTCTGAAAAGGTCAGTTCTTTATTATTATTTAGGGGCTATTCATTTTATAATGTCATTTACTAGAACCTGTAAATATCTAGAACTGCCACTACTTGGTCTCTACAAAAGTCAAATAAAGCATTATTTTATCTAAACCAGAACTCTTTATCAAGTACTTCTTCATCTTTAAAGGTCCATGAAATACTTTGTTATCATGCTAGCAGGATGGTTGAGGTCTTTTTTATGTTCCTAATATCAAAAGATATTCAGAGGTTTGTTAATAATATGTCTCTTAATAATAAACATGTCTATATTGTATTTTTGCATGTACTTTTATTTGACAGAGGAAGATTCTGTTGATTTTTTAAAAAAAAACACATAGGCATACACAACAAAACACTTAAAGCTGTGTCAGTCTTTGCATGAAGTCAGAGAGGTTTAATTTCTCTAAAGACAACATGAAATCTCTATCTAGAAACTAACAGCTGATCTGCTGTAGCAGATTTGGGGACTTAGAAGACAAAGAAGGAACTTTAAATGATTTTGCTGAATATTAAAGATCATTTTTCTAGAGAATGTAAATCACCTGTCAAATTCTCATGGCTTCTCTCCTCATTTTTCTCCAGTCTCTTTTTAGTCTTTCTCCCTCTGAACTTTCTGGCATCCCTCACTTTCCCTCTCTATATAAAGAGTTTAGAATTCTCCATGCTTTAATACATACATTAGCACAGCCCTTCTTCAATTGAATGTGTATACAGATCGTTTTGAGATGATGATACAATACAGATTTGTTCAGTGAGTCTGGGATGGAGTTAATCTGCATTTCTAACAACTCCCCAGTGCTGAGGATGCTGGTCCAAGGACTATGCTTAGAATGTTGATGGATGCCATCTAATTTAAATCTCTATTCATCCATCATTCTTTCTCTGACCCAGTGGTTGTACCCAGGTGTCAGTTTTGTCCCCAAAGAACATTTCCATCTTGGGTGAAGGTGCTTCTGCCTTCCAGTCAGTGGAGCCTAGGAATGATGCTAAACGTACTGCATTGTACACCATGAAACTGTCTCCTCTGTCTCCAAATGCACACAACAGTATGTGGTTGACAACCCCATTTATCCAAATATTCTAACCTGCTTTGCTGACCCAAAGACCACCAACCAGCACTAAACCCTTAGGAGAGAGCTCCAAGTGGTCATTTTAAATTTTATCAGCATCTAACACCAGGGCTTTACTCCTCTCAGATCAGCTGTTAGTTTTTAGATAGAGATTCCATGTTGTCCTTAGAGAAATTAAACTTCTCTGACTTCATGCAAAGACTGACACAGCTTTAAGTCAGTTTTGTTGTGTATGCCTGTGTGTTTTTAAAAAATCAACAGAGGGCTGGGAATATGGCCTAGTGGCAAGAGTGCTTGCCTCCTACACATGAAGCTCTCGGTTCGATTCCCCAGCACCACATATATATGGAAAATGGCCAGAAGGGGCACTGTGGCTCAGGTGTCAGAGTGCTATCATTGAGTGGGAAGAAGCCAGGGATGGTGCTCAGGCCCTGAGTCCAAGGCCCAGGACTGGCAAAAAAAAAAAAAAAAAAAAAAAAAAAAATCAACAGAATCTTCCTCTGCCAAGTATTAGTGCGTGCAAAAATACAATATAGACATGTTTATTACTAAGAGACACATTATTAACAAATCTCTGAATATCTTTTGATATTAGGAACATAAAAAAGACCTCAACCATCCTGTTAACATGACAACAAAGTATTTCATGGACCTTTAAAGATAAAGAAGTACTTGATAAAGAGGTCTGGTTTAGATAAAATAATGCTTTATTTGACTTTTGTAGAGATGTAGTAGTTGCAGTTCGAGATATTTACAGGTGCTAGTAAAGAACTGACCTTTCCAGAATCAGGAACAAATTGGAATAAACAATCCCCGGGATGAAATTGCTAACAGTTCAAAGCTCATTGTTTCTAAGAATAACTCCAAGGCCCAAAGTTAATATCAAAGGAATAATCCTAGATTAGTATGTTTGTTAAAGATAGGGCCTTAGCCAGACAGCCTGAATTAAAATCTTATCTGTGCTAGTTAGTAGCTCTGTGACCTAGGTTGGACAACTTAAATCATTAAGGGCCTCTAGACTTAACAGGCAGATATGGTGTACAACGCAGGATGAAAGAAGAGACTCCTGAAGTTCTGCAGTATAGAGTCATACATATAGTACTGAGTCTTGGGCACTCTTAAAAATCATTGTATGCCTCTATTTCCTCTTCTTTAGGTAGAGATGAAAACTGAGGCATAGTACTGTTGGTGAAACTTTTTAATGACTTCGTGTTTATGAGCTGTTGGGAGCAGAAACTGACACATGGTAAACATTCAACAAATTCCACATGATCATTATTTTATTGTGGAGGCAAGGAGTAGGAATTTCTGAGAATCAGGAATTTTGGTGGCCTTTGAAGAGCTTCATAATAGAGGAAGCAAAAAGAAATTGGAGAGAAAAGAGAATCTGAAGTATCTATCTCAAAATATTAGTAAGGCAAAAAACATGCAACTCAAAGATTAGTAAGACAAAATTCTAGACAGTTAATAATTATGGATCTGAACACCCAGGCACAGTTCTCACCTTACCTAACCCATTTCAACCTCATCTCCTTCAGAAGAGCCTTCAATAGAATTCCCAGCTGATACATTGTGTCCAGATTTTCTCACATTCAGGTTGGTCAGTGGATCTGGCTTGTGAATAGCATTTGACACATGCACAAGGAAGCTCTGCTAGGGCTATCACTGTGACATTCCTAGCATGGTAAAGATCCATGTGATTCTTATCTAAAGTTGCTACCAGGTGAGTGATGATCCCCAGAGAAATAGTGAGTAACCAGACTTAGAGAAAGAAGTAAATTTGTGTCACTTTACATATACAGGGGGAGGTCACATCACCCCTATTTCCTGACCTCTTTGAATTTAGAGATCTGCCTTCTGATTTCCTTATAAATAAGAGCATGTGACTTTCCATAAAAACATCTAAAATCTTTTATAAGGGCAAGAAAAGTATGCATTATGTATTTATTTTTAAAACAGTACTATATTTAGCAACATTTTCTTCAGTTCATCTACACTCAAACCTTATCTTCCTCTATCCATTATTTCATTCCTGAGGACTTTGTCACATTGTCAAACCCTCTAGAAAATCTATATAAACTTGTTCCTTCCATCTCCTTTGTTTTTACTCCACATCTCTAGAACATGATGGCATTCTTCTGCCTGACCCCTTGGCTTTTGTGAGTCCCACTAGAATCCAGCCTTAGTGTATGTATTTAGTAAATATGTCTTTCTTTGTATCATTCTTATTCTCAATATTTTATTTTGATTTGCTATTTCTTCTATAGTCTAGTCATTTGCCCATGTCTCACTTTTTTCTCTGGTCTTATTTAGCTGTGGTTATCAACTCTATTTTTGTTTTCTTTTCTTTGTTCATCTGATCTTCACTTTCCTGTTTATTTTGAATGCATTTCTTGCTATTGTTTAAATATTATTGTAATAAGTAACATTGGAATTTCTCTTAGGAAGAGTAACATCTTTGTTTAGAGATACTTAGAGGGAAAGATGAGGCCTCAACAAAATGGGTTGCAACAGCTAAGGCAAAACAGAATTGGCGGTTCCCCAGCATTAGAGGTGAGAGAATGTAGAAAGGGAGAGGGGAGGGTAGGAAATGAAGGGCCGGGCAACAACATGCAGGGGCTGAAAAACAAGAATGTTAAATATTCAACTGGAAATTATTTGCTTTGCTATGATGAAAGGGCTCTCCTGCATTTTCCGTTCAATTTGATGTGCTGTTGACAGATACCACAGATGACTAGCATGAATATTTCTTATTAGAAACACAGAAGTTAGATGAGTCCACATTGGTTCAATGTTGTTTTCCCTTGAGCTACATTTTAAGCTAGGTGAAAACACAGGTTGCAACTTAGATTCCTTCAGAATTCCCCCACAGGGCCAAACACAGAGCTGAGGTAGCAGAGATTCTCTTAAGGACTCCTGCAATTTGCCTTCAAATAAACATGATGAATGACCCTCAGGGGTGCTTATAACTGGTGGTGCAGATAGCATATCAAACTGTAAATTGTTGTAAAGCCAGATTACAGAGAATGAGCTAAAATGCTCTAAGTTGTACATAGACTACAAAGTTAATATTTTCAGTTTCATTGATGTTTGTGTTTTAACTACTGAAGTTTGCCCTTGAATTGTGAAAGTAGCTATAGGCGATAGGTAAACAAATCCCCATGGCTCTATTTCAATAAAATTTTATTTATGGGCACTGAAATTTGAATATTATTATGTGTCACAATTTGTTACTCTTTTGGATAATCTTCAACAACTCACAGATACAAAAATCATATTAACGCATGTTCTGTCAAAAAATAGGTGGGATATCAAATCTGGCTCTTATGTCTCAGTAGGTGATTCTTGACTTGAAGAATCTATCTTCTCTGTCTCATGATGTAAACTTCTATTTTTTTAAAAAAATGTATTTTTCTACTCTGGAAATTTTATACATATTTTTGTTTGTGAAAAAATAGGGTCTTCTGATTAAGCTTAAGACTTTCTCAGGATGATTTTAGACCATTACCAAGTGACTTTGTATCTCTTGTGTTACTCTTAGAACATGGAAATAGACACCAGAGCTGTCACCTCTAAATGACTCAAACCCATGATGGAGAGAGAACAGATAAAGACTGTGGTAATCCAAGCATTGCTATTCCTAATATCCACACCTCCATATCTAAGAAGTAATGGTTCTTTTGTTCAGCTCTCTAGAACAGTCAGAGATTCTTTTTCCATTACATTCCTTAATGTACCACCAATTTCTGGAATTGGAGGACTGAAGATATATCTACATAAAATGGGTTCAATCTCTAAGCTTGATATCTGGTGATCTTAAATTTAGCAATGCTATATAATAAATTCTTAATGCAATACTTAGATTATTTGGCCTCAGGATACAACCTGTCTCTCTCCACCAGGGCTGGGGCGCCAACCTTAACCATTCTTGGCAAGTACTCTAACACTGAGCATTACCTCCAACCTCACAGTTGTGGTTTTCTTATAGAAATTTTTAAAGTCATGGTTTTTTTCTTGCCTATGGAAGAAAGTCATAATTCAGTATTCCCTGATAGCTTTTCTGGAACCCAGAAAAGCTTGAGTCTAATTTATATGCTGTGGCTATCAAATTTTTATTTTGCATTTTTTCCCATCAGGGGCAATTTAACTTCAAAATCTCATTAACCATTTTCATAAAGATACGGCAATATACTGAAGGGATCATCACAAACATTTTTAAAACCATCCTGGTAACTTGTTTTATGTTGATTATACCCATGACTCACCATGGTTACAACAAGTTCTGTTCTAAATTTGTACAAAAGGCCCAGAGAAAATATAAAAAAAAGATAGAATAGAATATTGGTACGAGAAAATAAATATACACTTCAACAAATCTTTGGAAGAAGTGTAGACATTCTCATTCTAAATGATTGAAATGCAATGAGTCCCTCAGTCAAACCAAATATGACATGGTTTGTAATCTGATTGCTCCCTCCCCCGTCTCCTGCCATGAATAGAAATATGACTTGCTCTCTTCTTGCTATAATTTAATGTGTTTGGAGAAGTTAGGAATTTCTTCTAGTTTTAATTTTTTTACTAGTGAGTGGATTTTATTCCTTTCGCATTAAGTAAAACTATTTTGTCATAATCAAAACAGCAATTTCAAAATAGTGATTGTGTGTGTGTGTGTGTGTGTGTGTGTGTGTGTGTGTGTGAAAATAGGTCAGGAGATAAGGAAAGTGAAGGAGGTAGTAAGTCAAATCAATTATATTGTAAGCATTGTCATAATAACACTTCTGTATAGAACTGATATATGCTAAGAAAAATGCTTCAAAAATTGAAGGCAGCCAACAAAAAATAAAAACCTTTTCACTGGTCATATGAAGACCTATTGAAACATGATAATGATGATTTATTAACATATTTTTGTGGGTGTTTGTTGTTTGGGGTTGCTCTATGAAAGCTGGATAGGTGAGAGAGAAAGTATGGTCATACATCTAAAATATGTTTTATTTGGCCCTTTATATGTAATGTTTGCTAGCTCTTACCTATATACAAAGTATGTATACAATTTGAGGAAAAGAAAAAAAGTCCAACTATTACTCAGTGGCTCACACCTGTACTTCTAGCTACTGATGAGGCTGAGAGCTAAGGACCTTGGTTCAAAGCCAGCCCAGGCAGGAAAGTCAGCGAGACTCTTATCTTCAATTAAACACCAGAAAACTGGAAGTGGTGCTGTGGCTCAAGTGGTAGAGTACTAGTAGCCTTAAGCTGAGTAGCTCAGGGACAGCACCCAGGCCCAGAATTCAAGTCCCACAACCAATGAAAGTAAAAAGTCCAATTATTCACTGCTATAACAGTTTTTAAACTGATGGTTGGCAAACTTTATCATTAATACCAATCTGAAGAATAAAGACATTGAACTGCAAATATCACATTGAATCTTATCCAAGCCATCTTGTTTTACAGGTAGTACGCAATTCAGTTTGTATAAACCTTTGTTCTTAGAATGTTCCAGTCTGCCAAAGAAATGGAGGTGTTGACATTAACCATGACAAGTTTTCAAAGATATAGCTGCTCTCACCATCTGAATCTCCTCTACTAGAGAGCAAAAGGCAAGGCTGTGGGATGAATTTTGCCACCTTCAAACTCATATGTTGAAATTCTGGTTCCCGGTACCCCATGACTGAATTTGGAGACAGGATCTTCTAAGAAGTAATAGAGTTAAATGAGGCTATAAGAGTGGCTGTTACAATATAATGAATGCCTTTATAAGAAAAGATTAGCACATATACATACCTGTTCCATGAAAAGACAATGAAGACACGGGGAGAAAACCTTCAACTACAAGCTAAGGAGAGGAGACCAGGAGAAACTAAATTGCCTGACACCTGAATTTAGACTTAAGCCTTCAGAAGATGAACAGGAATCGATATTTGTTGCTTATAGCATTTTTTTGTCAACCCTGACAAAATAATGCAAATATCCACCCTATAAAGGCACCTAGATCCCCAGACAGGGGAATTTAGTTCCTTAACCACAGTGGCCACAGCTGCCTGAGGAACTAACCATTATGGTTTCAAGCACCACTCCAGGGGAGAGCACACAACTGTCTCTCAGAACTGAGTAAATGTTCTCTTGCCACTCACCCCTCTCTAGACATTAGAGCAAAACACCTCCTAGCCAGTGGGTGTCTAATAAATGCCATGATTAAAACTGTCAAAAGTACAATAGATGTTGAAGAACTAGTAAATAAAAGAATCCATTGAATGGTTGGGAATGTGGCTTAGTACAGAGTGATTGCCTAGCTTGCATGACTCCATGGGCTCAATTCCTCAGCATCATATAAACAGAAAAAGCCGGAAGTGGTGCTGTTGCTCAAGAGGTAGAGTGCTAGTCTTGAGCAAAAGGAAGCCAAGCACAGTGCTCAGACCCTGTGTCCCAAGCCCCAGGACTGGCAAAACAAACAAACAAAAAGAATTCATTGAACATAAGTTTTTTTTCCTAATTCTGAACTTATTTATATGTTTTTTTTATTTTTATTTATTTTTATCTATAACTGATTTTACAGAGAGTTGCAATCTACCATGCCCACTTATGTACACAGTACATCTTCATCAGAGTCATCCATTCCATCTCTTTTGTCATTCTTCCCTGGTCTCACCAACTCTTTGGCACTGATAACATGAAGTTTTCCACTTCTCTATTCACAGACTTTGTTATGACCATATCATGACCTTTTTTTGTTATTTGCCTTCTTTTTAACCCCTCCCTTCAAAGTAGGTTTCAGCTTACTAACATTCATTTTGTTAAACTATTAACTGGAATGGCTTACACCATGGAGTTTCACTCCTACATGTCCTCCAATATAGTGAGTTTGGCCATGTATAAAACTGCATGTAGCCCTGAGAGTGTTTGCCTAGGATGTTGTATTTAGAGTCTCAGATCTGCATACAAGAGAAAACATGACCTGTGTCGTTTTGGGCCTAACTTAGTTTACTCAGTCTGACGTTTTCTAGATCCACCCATTTCCTTGAAATTTACATAGCTTCTCAATGCAATTTTTAACTTACAAAATTATCATTAGATATGTTAATATTTATCATACATTATTAAGCATTTCATGCTTGAACCTCACATGCAGTTCCTAAATCTAATCATATACCTTTAAATGTTTTCTCCTGGGAAGCTGATACTTAAAGGTTCATAATTTTCCTCTACTTAAATCTCCCTACTCTCCCTTGGCTACAAATTTTTGTAAGTATCATCATCAGATAAGAAGTGAAAACAAGATAAGGAAGGAATTTGGAGAATTGCACTGGACAAACACATTGATTTGGTAGAAGGGGGAGAAATTATATCCATTTATCATTCTGTGATTATCTTAAAAGGGGTTTAAACGAAGAAGGAAATTCACCAAACTGCAAAGGCAAGAATTAGGATTAGACAAACTAAGTGGCAATGAATGTTGGTTTAATTGCTTTCTGTTGTTTATCTTAAATAAAAATATCCCTCTGTTGGGTAGATACTTCCAAGTTGGACTTGGTAACAAAAAAATTGCAGTTGAGTTTTGTAGCATGTTTATCATCAAATTTTAAATATATGTATAATTATATATAGTTTGCTTATCATCAAATTTTAAATATATTGCTAATTTGAATTGGTGGCTGCTGGTTTTCCTAGGAGTGATAAGAGAGCTCTTGGACACACATGGCTATGCTGAAGATCTGTGTCCCTTAATGGAAGCATTTTCTTGACTGCTAAATCCCAAGTCTATTGAAATGCCTCATTCAGATTAGTTTACTGTCAGACAGAATCAAAATTTTGTTTGCCAGATATCTACAAGGTATGGCTAGATTGAACACATATATATGCTCCTTGGGTACAATTATTCAGAGTAGGTATAAACTAGGTTGGGAAAACCCTGAAAAATGCACTTTAAGAGAGACAAAAGCCAGAATTAATTAACTCTCCCATCTTAATATCTTTATGTTACCTGTGACTGGGTCTGATGAAGCTTCCATAGAGTTGCTGTCAACAACACCATAAAAGCATTCCTAATTCCTGAACAGATGAAGTACCATATACTAAGTCATAGAAGTGTGTGGGCAGTTTGGTATTAGAGGAAGCTAGGTGAATTAGTCTAGCCAAACTGACCTCATATAAGATCATTAGGAACATGAATATGAGCTACCACCTCACATCTCACACTCTGACCACTGGCTTTTCTATTTAGCATGCTTTTGGTAATTGTGAAGAAAGGTAAGGTATCAGTTATACGAAAGGGGCATTCATTATTTATCTACTGGGTTTGTGGTGGAAGGTGAGCACTAAAACTAATAATAAAATAGTAAAAATTGCTGGGGCTGTGCCTAACCCTAAAGTGGGAAGGATAATTCTGTTGGAGTTTATAGGAAGATACCAATAGTAAATCAGTAGATACTAATCAGTAGGTACCAATCTGTAGATACCAATCTCTATCCATCCTTAGAGAACAGAAAACAGAGTCCCACCACAGAAGATGTATACTATGCAGCAGGAATGAGTAGGGGCAGGTATTTCCAACTGCAGTTGCCTATGTGGCCACCTAAAATTTGCCTGAATTCCTCTCATTTGCTATACTATTTTCTCCCCATACTTGAAGTTTTCCTGAATTATCTTCCAATTGATTACTTAGAAATGCAATCTAAGTTACAGATAGCCAAGAAATTATTCATCTGCCAGAAAAGTTTTTGAAAACCAAGCCCAACTGCCACAGAACAAATACAATTTTTAAGATGAGAGAACAATGATCAGTGGCAAATGTTTTTATATTTGGGCTGGGAATATGGCTGAATCAGGAGAGTGCTTGCCTACTAACAGTGAAACTGAGTTCAAACACCAGTACTAACTGAATAAATGATCAGTTATGGTAGTTCATGTCTATTTTTGCTGAGCATGTGGCCCACATGGTTGAGCACCTACTCAGCAAGAGCCAGATATTGAGTTTAAACCCAAGTACTACTAAAAGTAGAAGGAGTTAAAGTGAAAAGTTGAAGCTCAAATCATAGAATACTTGCCTAAAAACCTGGAGGCCATGAGTTCAAACTCAGTATTGCCTTCAGGACCACTTAAAATACCTTATCCGGTCTTCTTCTTTAATTGAAAATGAAAGTCTTATTATTTTTAAAAGTCTGTCTTTAATAAAATTTTCTCACTGGCTGGGCCACTCAATTTTGTGATAGGTCACTAGAGACGACTATTAAAGTTGTGATAATGGCTTACTCTTCTATCCTGATTTATTATTATGTTTTTCTTTTATTTTTTTCCTTTTTCTTAATTTTTATTACCTTTAAATAGTTGTGCAAAGGGGTTTTGATTCAACGTGTCAGTAAATACAATGCATCTTGACCAATATCACTTTCATTCCATCTATTTCTTACTCCTAACCATCCCCTCAACTTATCTGTTGTCTCCATTTTCCACTATCTGCATGTCTGCTTGTCTCTTAATTGCATCTTTTCTTCATATTAATATCAAACTCCTAAGTTAAAAATCTAAGGGAAAGGCAAGAGAAGAAACACCAGTGCTCCTGGTTAAATGCAGGTCTTTAACTGATGATCAATTATTTCCTAGGAAATTAAGAATATTTTCCTTATTCATGATCACAGTTACTGTGGTTACAGTGACTTTGTGTGTATACACATGAATCCTTCCACAGGACATATAGAAGTGTTGATGGACTATTGCATTTATTTGTAAAGGATCTACCAGCTGGTGCCTGTGTACTTAGAATGCTTATTGCTCTCAAATCACAAGCTGAAAACTTCATAATGAAACCCAAAAACCACAGAAGCATAAACACAGCTGTTTATGCCTGTAAAGTAAGTAGTTTACAAGGGAAAGCACAATCAGTAGTATCCAGTGTTCAGTCAATTACATTAACAGCAGACAAATAGAAATCATAGCATTTGACAGGAGACCATTTTAAGAAACTTTATATTTGTATGCTGCAAATGTAATGAGACATTTTAAAGGAAATATCATCCATTATTCATGAATTTGAATAAAATACAAAGAGCTCTTCTGGACAAGAAAAAAAGAACCCAGATAATTAAAATTCTCTTTAAAATGTGAGGATTTGGGTTTTTAGCATTT
Source organism: Perognathus longimembris pacificus (assembly GCF_023159225.1). NCBI lineage: Eukaryota > Metazoa > Chordata > Mammalia > Rodentia > Heteromyidae > Perognathus > Perognathus longimembris. The sequence continues at coordinate 124,145,267 of NC_063162.1, forward strand.
CATTTTATTTTTTAAATCAGGTTAGAAGTTTTCTGTCTTTTTTTCTGGAAGTAACTTTTAATGTGATTACAACCAAAAAAATTAATAGATTTTAATATACCAAAGATATTATTTTAGAAAAGTGTGTACATGTAGGAATTTCTAGTGCTGTGAGAAATTCATTTTGTATAAGAATTAGAACTGAGTTGTGGGGGAGGTCCATAGAAGACTTAGATTCTGAAGAAAGCAGGTGATAAAGGAAGTTCTCTTGGTGGATGCTAGAAGGCAATCAGTGAAGAGGGGAAGGACATGAAGGAAATTGTATAGTAAACCAAAGTCCAGAGTGCAAGCAAGAGGAGATCCAGAAGCCCATGCTGACTCATGGATAGAGTTTCAACCCTTAGGATTCCAAACCACAAAACAACCACAGATGAAATTTTTTTTTTTTAAAGAACCAGAGAGGATCACCCAGACTGTGATAAAGGAACAGAGCAATAGCTCAGGCAGTGGACCATTTCCAAAGTAAGGTGCAGTTATATAAAAAGTCATTTGGCCAGGCACTGGTGGCTCACTACTGTAATCCTAGCTACTCACGAGGCTGAGATCTGAGGATCATAGTTCAAAGCCAGCCAGGGCAGGAAAGTCCATGAGACTCTTATCACTAATTAACCACCAGAAAACCAGAAGTGGTACTGTGACTCAAGTGGTAGAGCTCTGGCCTTGAGATGAAATATTCAGGGACAGCACCCAGCCCCAGAGTTCACACCCTATGATACACACACACACACACACACACACACACACACACACACACATCATTTGTTTCTTAAATTTTACCAATGAAAGTCTGGTTGAAGGCTGAATGGGCTGAGTCAAAGTGAGGAGGTTTGAGGAGTGGGGGAAGCCCCTTACAAGTAATGTTTTTGGAATAAATTATCACTGCAGTGGTGCCACAACAGTAATAAATGAAGTCCTTGTGTAAATAGATAGGAATAGCAAACTTCACAAATCATTTTAAAAACAATTTCTAAGTTTCAGTTTTTATGGAAGTTCTTAATGGATCTGCTTTAATAAACCAACAGGGAGTTCTTTGTAAAGACCACATAATTCATAAACAGTTGTGCAAGAAAGAATTGCATCAGAATTCATCTGGTGGTGTTTTAAGAATGAGATGCCTGGGGCCGCAGGTGGTCTAAGAAATCCAACCTGAAATTTTAAAGGTTGTATTTTCTGCAGACTCCCAAGGCACCACTACAATTGACTGAACTCTCAACCCCCAGCCAGTGCTCTAGAGAATTGAAGAATATGAAGTCTTTTCTCCAAAAGTGTTCTACCCATCGATGAGTGAATACAACTCCTTGTACTCTAATGTGCCTGTTTATTTAAGTTACCCCCAGGAATTATCATAAATTCAAATGTATTCAGTCTTTTCTCAAGAAAAGGTTTTAATGATTAGCATTCACAAATGCACATAAATTATACAGCTACATAGATTTTCACAAAGTAAACTCACATCAGGAAGCAAAATACTATCTCATCCTGCAGTCCCTTGCCCTGCACTCCTGTGATCACTCAACAACAATGATACTCTGTTTGAACTGTGTATAAATGGAATCTAAAGTCTATTTCTATTTACTGACAAAGCATTATGTATGAGTTTCACCAATGCTATTAATGCATTTGCATGTTGGCTATTTTCTTCAGTCTGTTTATATTTCAGGATGAATAAACAAACAGTTATTCATTCTATTCTCATTTTCCATTTTGGCTCTTTCATAGCATATAGAAACACTAATTCATACACAGGCCTCTTGATTAAAACACATAGACTTGATATAATTTTTTCCAACTCTTTCTGTTTCCTTACAAGTGAAGCAATGCAATTCTTTCTGATGTCATTCTGTAAACATAGAATTCCATTGTGTATATATACCACACGTTCTTGGTCCACTCATCTACTGAAGGGCATATAAGTTGATTCCATATCTTAGCTATAGTAAATACTGCTACAATGAACATGGTTATTCTGCTAACTTTATCTTTTTTATTTAATTTTATTGTCAAGGTGATGTACAGAGAGGTTACATTTACATTCATAAGGTAGTGAGTACATTTCTTACCATACTTGTTACTCCCCCTTGTTTCTTTCCCACATTCCCTCCCTCCCAGCCCCCCCCCCCAAATTGTACAGTTAATTTCAAACATATTGTCCTGTGAGTATCACTGTTGCATTGGTTTGCCCTTTCCTTTGTCTCACCAGTTTGATGTTAAGAACCCTTTAATCTCAGGAAACCATCTCCCTAAAGTTCTCTTATTCCACTACGATCCCACCACACATCCCTGAGAAACATCTCTCCCAAAAGAAAACATCCTTGCAATTACCTGATAATATATGTACATGATTTGGTGCTGTCTTTCCTGTCTAGTGTAGATGAGATATGAGAGTCTTTGATCCAGGCCCCCAGATTGTGAAGACTCTACTATAATTCAGATGGAGTGCTGTCCCAGGATGGAGCAAAAGACATGAACAAGACTTTAACACCTAAGCAGGGTTTATTTGTCACTGAAACTCAGAGCAAGTATCTCTTTCCAGCTTGTGGCTGAGAATGGTCATTAAATTTGTTCACCAAACCTAGTAGTTTCTCCAGAATCCTGAGTGGAAAGTGAGAAAATTTGAATTCTGGTTTTGTCTAAGAGGTGAGAAGCTGTGGCCATAAGTAAATGGCCTGACCTGTTAAGGTTCTATTTTCTTGAGTAGTAAGAGCAATGTTTGAATCTCTACTCCACGCTGTTTACATAATACGGAGCACATTATTAACATTTATTGTCACGTTCTCTTCACCTATAAAGCAGAGGAAATAAAAATATATAACTTAGAATGCTGAATGTCAGATTAACATTTATTTATTGTATTTAGGAAGAAGTAGGATAACAGATGAGAAAAAGATCTAGAAAGTATTGAAAGTACAGATGAACCAAGGCTGATCTTGGCCATCTTCCTGACTTAGATTTCTTACATAGAAAATAATCGCCTCAATTCATATGTGAGTTGGTGGTCTCTCACACAGTCTGGTAGGTACATGAGAACTATTTGTTCTATCTGGTTCAGCATCCTATGGATATCTCATACCATTTCATTGAAGAAATGGTGGTGCTAACATAAAGGCCATACTTGATCATGGGAAGGACAGCTGGTCTTCAATGGTCCTCTGAGACTATTGTTTCAGTGATGTAGTGATTGTGGTTATTCATTATGACACTGAGAATGATGTAGTGATTGTGGTTACTCATTATGACACTGAGAATAAGTGGTTAACAAAGCCTACAAATCATAGTGCCCAGTCGCTATTTGAACAAGAGGTCTCCATCTGTGGTTGACTGGAGAGATTACAGACCTAAGGAATGAGCATCCTCTTTTTAGTAACATCAGTAGCATCTACCATGTTACCTACATGGGCTACAATCAGAGTCCAAAAATTCCTGTAGAGGATAGATAGAGATAGATAAGTAGATAGATGATATAATGATAGATAGATAGATAGATAGATAGATAGATAGATAGATAGATAGATAGATAGATAGTTTTATAATGGTCCTCAAGGTCTTAAAATTTTTGAGGTTATAGCCTAAGAAATATGTATGAGTTTTCTACTCACCCAATGATTGCTTTCTGACTCAATCATCTATATTTTCTGTAGGTTACATTTAATGAAGTAAAAGGTTTCATACTTGATTGAGTGAAGGTCCACTGAGAGATTCCATTACAATTAACCAACATAAAACCGGCCTGAGTTGGAGTTCAATGCCAATCATAAGCAAGTGAGCTGAGCAAGTAAGTAAGAGACCCTCGGTTCATTTCCATGGGGTGGGGGGGGCGCGGGTGGAAAGTGCAAGGTGGTACATTCTTGTAGTCCTGGTACTCGGGCAGAAGCGGCAGGAAGATCTTAACTATACAGCCAGTGTAGGTTATATAACAATGGACTCTCCAAAACAGGGGAAAGGAGACTAGAACTGTATAGAAGCTTATCTCAGAGTTCAACAACATCTGTTAATCAAGGCAGAGCTAAGAAGGACCAAGACCAATGGTGGCTGAAGGCCAAGTGTTCTACCTATTGAGGCTGGAAAAGATCCACAAGAAGGGGCAGAAGAAGACACAGAACCACCTCTAGATCATTCCAAAAAGGTTAGAGGGCTGGGAATATGGCCTAGTGGCAAGACTGCTTGCCTCGTATACATGAAGCCCTCAGTTCAATTCCCCAGCACCACATATATAGAAAACAGCCAGAAGTGGTGCTATGGCTCAAGTGGCAGAGTGCTAGCCTTGAGCAAAAAGAAGCCAGGGACAGTGCTCAGGCCCTGAGTCCAAGCTCTAGGACTGGCCAAAAAAAAAAAAAAAAAAAAAGGTTAGAAAGTTTGGCAGTGAAAAAAGAGGAGGAAAATTTCAGTCTGAGAGAGTTATCATCCAAGGTCATTTGCTGTCTCAGCTCTTGCCTCATCCTCCCTTCTAACGGAGGCTGGATCCAATCCTCAAGCAGGCTGCCACCGAAGCAAACTGGAACAGCTGCTAGGGGAATGGAACTGCCGAAGGAGCAATTACTTTTCTTATGGGCATCTTTATAGTGTTCCTGAGAAAGCAATTACGTGCTGGAAGAATTTTTTTGAATAGTGGCTCTTCCAGGGTCTTAAGATGTACATGCAAAATTCTTGCTTAGTAACCAACACAATATTTTCTTTAAAAGTGATTGTAATTCCAATATAGCTATGATCACCATCCTGATAATAATCTCTAATGCAGATAAACAGGAATTATGTTTGTAAGTAGCACCAGCTATAGCAGCCAAAACAAATTTGGCTTGCCATGTGTCAGAGCCTGTTCTGAATGCTTTCCAAATGTTAATTCATTTTAATTCTCACAAACAACTTATGCACTAGGCATCATTATTCCCATCTTATCAGAAGACCTGATTGCATTTCATTGGACTAACAATGTTTTCAGTGGATTCACAGGATTTTTAAAAGTCACATTAAGTGTATGTATAAACATATCTCATGATATAAAATGTTATGCTATTTGTTTAATGAACTTCATTAATCAATTTTGGAGAGTTGTATACTGGCAAGAGGATCATCAGTCGAATATATGTACACTCTGTCATCTTTTGGAAATAAATCATTTACTTGATTTCAAGAGAAATGGTCTTTACTAAACACTGAAAACAGAAGCTTCTTTAATAGTTATTTCAAGAATATAATTTATTTTTGGCTTCCCTCATCTTTAGGCAATGTATATTGGCCACCTGGCATAGTTGATATTGTAAAGCATATTCTCTTATGAAATAAACTTGAAACATGGGTAGAATTTTTAAAACTTACACTTGTAATTCTTACACAAGAAAGGTATTTGGTTTCAAGAACACACTATTTTATTCATGTTCTAACAAGCTTTGAACTTACACATTTCATGCCTAATTTCTCTTTAACAAGATATTTTAAAAATGAGATATTTTCATAGTGTGACAGTTGATAAACTTGTTATACCCATGGTAATTAGTAAATGGTGTTGACAGCCAGGCTCATGTAAAAAAAAGTAACAAAATATACGAGAACAATATTTCCTTTTCACAATAAATTTAGTTCACCAATAGACAAATTATGTGAAGGAGTTTGAGTGCATTAAGAGGAATGATTTCTCCCAAAAGGACTGAAAGAAGGACGCACCGACAGTGAAAGCAGTTGAATCATGAAGAACATGGAAATGGTTTCCTGGCTAAAGTACATACTATTTACATTCTTGTCCCTAATAGGGAAGGCAGAGCATTATTTCTGTATTTTCCATCAGTATGCCAGCACCATATTGCTTTTTATACTATAATCTATTTTCTTAATTCCTTGTCCTCTGTTTTTCTTCAATGAAGGGTCAGAAAGAAGTAAACAATGGCATCTGGAGGAAAGCTTAGTATTCTTGAATGCTGCATGCACTGGAGATCCTGGGACTTGAACACCTTCAGAAACCCTCAGAGAATTGCTGGATTTTAGTGATAAGTAATTGCTTCATTCACCACATTTGGTGCTATAAGGAGCTGCAGTGAGTTGTTACAATGAACCAGGCACCCCTTCCAGGAACTTAACCTGCTTAAAATGTATTCTAATATGACTGGAATAAAATGGAAAGCCTACTGAGGTGAGCATGTTCTGGATCTCTTCCATAGAAATATTCAATAGATTTTTCCTCAGGTCAAATTCCTTCTCAGACAAGTCTTACATTTGGCTTTTGTGTATGTGTTTTGATTTACTATCTTTAAGTCGTTATATACAGGACTTGTCATTTAACAGTGTGGTTTAGGAATAGCATGCACCTCATCAAAGTCAACCCTTTTAACCTTCCTCCCAACTTACTGTTCTTCTTCCTTTTCTTACTTTGTAGGATATACATTAAATTCTTGACTGTGTTATCCCCTTTCTATTTATCTAGTCTTCTCTTGGTCTCACTCCACCCCTACAAAGTACCCATTTCCTAGGCTTATTTTGTTGAACTTTGATGTTGCCTTTCTAAAAACATAGACCATTTGAGTTCTCGAATATACTATATTTCAGTTAACACATTTATATACATTTGCATGACATCCAAGGTATTTATATGAGACAAAGGTTGCATGTTTTCCCTAATATGTGGAAGCTACAGTTAGTTTATATTCCATTTGGCTTTTTTAGCCCAAAATAATTCTTATACTAAGTCCCCCCATTCATCCACTTTTTAAAACTTTCCTAGTATGCTTTTCTTATAATTCTTGGAAGATAATTACTTGTGTGATCTTCCAATGTTTGTTTCTATATTTACCCTTTTCACCACAAAATCTCCAGCAACAACACAGTGGAAATAGTAAGCATTCAGCAAATTTGTATTATAGCTGTTGAGTATTAAGAAAATGCGAGTAGGACTTCCAGGAAGACAGCAGAGGAGCAGCAGAACCCTAGCTGAGCTCCCTCTGACATCACAGTTTTCTCACCCCACGAAAACTTTTACTCCTAGAAAGACAGACAGAGTAAATTCTAACAGTACAGGGATTCTGGCCAGGAAGGAAAAATTGACTTTGCTCTTCTGAAAACACAGATTTGAGCTCCGGGGGGCCTCCCCCAGGCAAGCAACTTTCAGCCAGGAAAACCAGGCCAGAGGCGGCCCACCCTGCTGAGTCCACAGCCTTTTCAAAGCCAGGCATCAAAGGCAGCGGCCCCACAGCAGACAGAGGAGCCACGGTTCCCAAGACTGCTCACGTCCCCATCTACACAGGACGCCAAGGCCTACCTGCAAGCTGTGCAAACCACAGAGACCCAGGATTGCACCAGGAGGGGAGAAGGGTCAGAACAGATCCACCCCCTGCAAACTGAAAGCAAGTGAAACCAGCCAATCAGGAAAATAGACTACAGACTATTGCAAGGAAACCAGAGATGGTGAAAGACCAAAAAAAAAAAAAAAAAAAAAAAAAAAAAAAAAGGAGGACTCCATTTTTTTTCTTTTCAAACATTTTTTAAACTTTTAAATTTTTTTTAATTTTTTCACTTCTGAAACGTCGTTGGTTTTTTTTGTTTTCCATTTTTACCTGTTTGTCTTATCAAGTTTTTTGTTTGTTTGTTTGTTTTTTTGGTTGTTCGTTTTTCTGGGGTTTTTTCCTTTTTATTTTTTTTAAAATAATATTTCTCTGTTTTGTTCATCTGTCTTCGAGTATTTTTCCTTTATTTCTCTCGTTGCATTCGCTTTCTTTAAAAATTACTTTCCTATGAATAACACCTCCACTCTTTTCTGCTAACTCTCCATTGTCTATCATTTTAACCTTATTCTTGTTACTGATTCTATTCTTCTCCACATTTCCACGTCAATGAAACTAAACCAAAATCATCACACCCCTCCCAATACATTTTACTCTATTCTCTTTACTACCCTCCTGACTTACTGTCAGGACCTCCAGGTTCCATTGACTCCTGGTTATTGGATAGAGGGTATCCCTGCTTAATCCAAGTGAATCAAAGGGGTTCATAGAGAAAGCCAGTCCTAAAAGAACTTCATGTAAGAACAAGAATTGCTCATAGGGTTGTAACAGTAATTAAGTAACTACTGAATACAGGGCCCAGGATTGGTTGTTATATTTAAATTGTGTTCTTTAGGAACACCAAATCTAATTTTATAGACAGGTATACAAGGTATCTGGATATAATTGTGAACTTATAAGATTTACACAACAGTGCTTAGTAAGGGCTGCTTTGGCTCTTAAACAGTGCTCACAGGTGCTTGTAGATTGGCATTTGCAATCCAAAGGGGCAGAAGAAACACAAGAAAGATGGCAAACAATGGAGTCTTTGCTCCCACTCAAAACAAGCAGGAAACAGGGAAGTCAATCAAAGACATAGAAGAGAACCCTCAAAATGCTATACAAAGTCTACTGATAAACATGTTAAATGAAAAGTTTGAATCAATAGAGGAATCCTTCCATAAAGTAATAGATGATTTCATGGCCTCAACAAATAGAAAGATAAATGATATTCAAGAGTCAAATGAAAAGATAGCTACCCAGCTAAAACACTTGAGAGACAGCACCCAAAACCAAAGTAATGAAGTAAAGAAGTCTAACCAAGACCTAAGAGATGACATGGAAATCACCAGGAAAGACCAATCAGAAGGAAAAGAGATTCAAAATCAAGTAGCTAGCCTACAGTCCTGACTAACTGAAGCAGAGGATCGAATCTCAGGAGCTGCAAATTCCCTAGAATCTATGAAGAAAGATCAAAAATCAATACAAATCCAGTCCAATCAACAAAACAGATCGCTACAGGAGATTCAAGACACGACCAGGAAGCCCAATTTAAGGATAATAGGTATTGAGGAAAACTTGGAGAAAGAAGTTAATGGGATAGGCAACCTATTTAACAGAATGTTAGCTGAGAACTTCCCAAATATCCAGAAGGAAAGGCCTATACAGATAGAAGAAGCATTTAGAACCCCAAACCGACCTGACCAGAATAGGACATACCACCAACACATTGTGATCAAAACAGGATCAGCAGAGTACACGGAAAGAATCCTTAAAGCTGTTAGGGAGAAGAAAACAATCACATATAGAGGAAAAGCAATCAGAAGTACCCCAGACTTCTCAGCAGAGACCATGAAAGCAAGGAGAGCCTAGAATGAGGTATACCAAACACTAAATAAAAATAACTACCAACCAAGAATACTGTACCCAGCCAAACTCTCATTCATAGCCGAAGGTCAAATAAAAGTCTTCCACAGTAAGGAAAAACTGAAACAATATATCTCCACCAAACCAGCATTACACAAAATCCTCAAAAATGTACTATACAGGGAAAATAATCAAGATCCCAATACAGACAGAGAAATGAACCCTAAATAGTAAACATCAGATCAAGAAATGGGAAGACACAGCTTTTAACAAGATAGTGATAATGGAAGGAACAAACGATCATCTCTCAATCCTAACTCTCAACATTAATGGACTTAATTCTCCAATCAAACGACATAGGCTCATAAGTTGGATCAAAAATCAAGATCCATCTTTCTGCTGCCTCCAAGAGACACATCTATCCAGCAAAAGTAAACATCTTCTAAAAGTGAAAGGCTGGAATCAAATCTATCAAGCAAATGGCCCCCATAAGCAGGCTGGAGTTGCAATCCTAATATCAGACAAAATTGACTTCAAATTAAAAAAGGTAAGAAGAGACAAAGAAGGTTACTACATACTAGTAAAGGGATCTCTCCTACAGGAAGATATAAACATTCTAAATATCTACACACCAAATGCAGGAGCACCCAAAGTCATCAGACAAACACTACTGACTCTAAAAACATGCATAGACCCAAACACATTGACAGTTGGGGACTTTAACACTCCACTATCACCTCTGGACAGATCAACACGCGAAAAACTGAACAAAGAATCCACAGAATTAAATAATTGCATAGACCAACTAGACTTAACCGACATCTACAGAATATTCCACCCAGCAACAACAGAATACACATTCTTTTCTGCACCACATGGAACATTCTCCAAAATAGATCACATCTTAGGGCACAAAGAAAATCTGTACGAATTCAGAAGTATCAAAATCATTCCCTGCCTTCTGTCAGACCACAATGGAATAAAATTAGAGTTCAACTCAAACAGCCACCACAGAAAATCCTACAATTCATGGAGACTAAACAACACACTGCTGAACCATAAGTGGGTCATCGAAGAAATTAAAACAGAAATTCAAATGTTTATGGAATTCAACCAAGATGAGGACACAAAGTACCAGCTCCTTTGGGACACAGCAAAGGCATTACTCAGAAGAAAATTTATATCTCTGAGTGGATACACCAACAAACTGGAGAAACAGCAACTCAATAATTTAAGGAAGCACCTTAATTTCCTTGAAAGAGAAGAACAAGCCAAACCCCAAGTCAATAGAAGGAAGCAAATAATTAAAATCAAATCAGAATTAAGTCAATTAGAGATGAAAAAAACCATCGAAAGAATCAACAAAACAAAGAGTTGGTTCTTTGAAAAAATCAACAAGATAGACAGACCCCTGGCAAACCTGACCAAAAAACAAAGGCAGCATACTCAAATAAACAAGATAAAGATAAACAGGTAACATCACCACAGAAATAACCGAAATTCAGAAAATAATAAGGGACTATTTTGCAAACCTTTATGCCAACAAATTCAAGAACTTGGAAGAAATGGACGATTTCCTAGAAAAAAATTCATATCCACAAACTCAACCATGAAGATTTAAACCTCCTAAACAGACCCATATCCAGTATTGAAATAGAAACGGCAGATAAATGATCTCCCATCCAAGAAAATCCCAGGTCCAGACGGATTCACTGCAGAATTCCACAAGACCTTCAAAACAGAACTCACGCCAATATTTCTCAAACTCTTCAATGAAATTGAAAGAGAACATTCACTACCAGACTTATTCTACGAAGCCAGTATAAGCCTCATCCCAAAACCAGGCAGGGACTCATCACGGAAAGAGTACTATAGACCGATCTCCCTGATGAACATAGACCCAAATTCTCTAACAAAATTCTGGCCAATCGACTTCAACAGGTCATAAAAAAAATCATACACCACAATCAAACTGGATTCATCCAGGGATGCAAAGTTGGTTTAATATACGCAAGTCAATTAATGTAATCCACCACATCAACCGAAGCAAGGTAAAGAACCACATGGTTTTATCTCTGGATGCGGAAAAAGCATTTGATAAAATCCAGCACCCATTTATGGTAAAAGCCCTGGAAAAACTGGGATTCCAGGGAACATTCCGGATTATAATCAATACAGTTTATGACAAACCAACAGCAAGCACAACTCTAAATGGTGAAAATCTATAGCCATTCCCTTTAAAATCAGGAACAAGACAGGGATGTCCACTCTCTCCCCTACTTGTCAACATAGTACTAGAATTCCTAGCCAGAGCAATTAGGCAAGAAGAAAATGTAAAGGGGATTCAAATAGGAAAAGATGAAGTTAAACTTTCTCTCTTCACAGATGACATGATCTTATACCTAAAGAATCCCATAGACTCTAGCCCCAAGCTACTAGAGCTAATCCAAAACTTTGGCAAACTAGCAGGATATAAAATAAACCCTCAAAAATCAACGGCCTTTCTCTATGCTAACGACCTGAAGACCCAGGCTGAAATCAGGAAAGCAACTCCTTCTGCAATAGCCCCCCAAAACGTAAAAGACCTAGGAATAACCTTAACCAAAGAAGTGAAAGACCTCTTTGATGAGAACTTTAAAAGCTTGAAAAACAAAATTAAGTCAGAACTAAGGAAATGGAAAAACCTCCCATGCTCCTGGATTGGGAGGATTAATATAATCAAAATGGCAATATTGCCAAAGGCTATCTACAAATTCAATGCAATACCCATTAATATCCCAACACCATTTTTTAATGAAATAGAGGAAGCAATCCAGAAATTCATATGGAACAATAAAAGACCCAGAATAGCAAAAACAATCCTAAGCAGAAAGAACAGTGCTGGAGGAATTACAATACCCACCTTCAAGCTGTATTATAAAGCTATAGTAATAAAAACAGCTTGGTATTGGCACCAGAACAGGCCTGAAGACCAATGGAACAGAATTGAAGACCCAGAAATGAACCCACAGAACTATGCCTACTTAATCTTTGATAAAGGAGCTAAAACAATATTTTGGAAGAAAGATAGCCTGTTTAACAAGTGGTGCTGGCAAAACTGGTTCAACACATGTAACAAACTAAAACTAGATCCTTATATATCACCCTGTACCAAAATCAATTCCAAATGGATCAAAGATCTCAAAATCAAAACTGACACCCTGAAAACACTAAAGGAAGGAGGAGGAGAAACACTTGGGCTCCTTGGTGCAGGACAGAACTTCCTTAACAAAGACCCAGAAAGGCTACAAATCAATGAAAGGTTAGACATATGGGACTGCATCAAACTACAGAGCTTCTGCATGACAAAGGACATAGCTCGCAAGATAAACACAAAGCCCACAGACTGGGAGAGGATCTTCACTGGCCATTCAACAGACAAAGGCCTCATATCTAAAATATATGCAGAACTAAAAAAATTACCTTCATCCAAAAAAAAAAAAAAAACCACAAAGAACCAATAGCCCCTCATCAAGTGTGCTAGAGACTTAAAAAGAGACTTCTCTGATGAGGAAATGAGAATGGCCAAGACACATATGAAAAAGTGCTGTACATCACTGGCCATACAGAAATGCAAATCAAAACAACATTGAAATTCCATCTCACCCCAGTAAGAATGTCCTATATCAAAAAACCTAACAATAACAACAATTGTTGGAGGGGATGTGGCCAAAAGGGAACCCTACTTCATTGTTGGTGGGAATGTAAACTGGTTCAGCCACTCTGGCAAGCAGTATGGAGATTCCTCAGAAGGCTAAATATAGAACTCCCCTATGACCCAGCAGCCCCACTTTTGGGTATCTATCCAAAAAACCACAAATGAAATCACAGTAAAGCCACCAGCACAACAATGTTCATCACAGCACAATTTGCCATAACTAGAATATGGAACCAACCCAGATGCCCCTCAGTAGACGAGTGGATCAGGAAAATGTTGTACATATACACAATGGAATTTTATGCCTCTATCAGAAAGAGTGGCATTGCCCCATTTGTAAGGAAATGGAAGGACTTGAAAAAAATTATACTAAGTGAAGTGAGCAAGAACCAAAGAAACATGGACTCTATGGTCTCCCTTAGTGGGAATAATTAGCACAGGTTTAGGCAAGTCACAGCAGAGGATCACAGGAGCCCAATAGCTATACCCTTATGATCACATAAGTTGATGCTAAGTGAAATGAATTCCATGTTAAGGAAATAATTGTTATATCACAGTTGTAACTACTTTCAACGTCCCATTTGTATTTGTAGCTTCTATTATTGATGATGTTCTTGTATCACCTTCCTGTGACTGTACCTACACTATCTCTGTAATCTTATCTGAGTATATTGGAAACCGTGTATACTGGTATTAGAACTAGGAAATTGAAAGGGAATACCAAAATTGAGAGATACAGGGTAAAAAAGACAAGCAACTACAAAAGCAATACTTGCAAAACTGTTTGGTGTAATGAACTGAATACCTCATGGGGGGAAAGGAAAGGAGGAGGAGGGAGGGGGGTATGAGGGACCAGGTAACAAACAGTACAAGAAATGTATCCAATGCCTAACATATGCAACTGTAACCTCTCTTTACATCAGTTTGATAATAAAATTTGGAACAAAAAAGAAAAAGAAAATATTATTCTCATAAAGTAATACATGCTTACAGTTAACTCAATGCAGAGAAACATAGCACCCAAAAATTCATAATAAATTAAAACATAGCTTCAACTTATCCTACTTCAGATTAATCACCGATTTTACAGCTGAATATTGTTCTACATTTTCTCTATATAAATATAAAATAGATTGGTAAATGTGCCTTTAAAAAAATAGAATCATGTAACTATTCCCGCTACCACTGTAGCACATCCGAGTACCCTGGATACTGTTTATCCGGGCATTAGGACTGGGGAAAGGGGAGGGAATACCAAAATCAAGAGACAAAGAACAAAAAGACAAACCATTCAAAAAGCAACACTTACAAAACCATTTGGTGTAAACCAACTACACAACTCTTGGGGGAAGAGGGGATGGGGGAGGAAGAAGGGAAACGAGGGAGGAGGTAACAAATAGAACAAGAAATGTACTCACTGCCTTTCACATAAATCTGTAACCCCTCTGTATCATACTTTGACAATAAAGAAAAATGTGAAAGAAAAAAATAAAAAAAATAAAATGTGACTACTATAAACAAGCCAGTAATAAGAAATTAAAATACACCAAGTGAGTAAATATCAAAAAGGAAGGAATAACTATGGGCTAAGTAAAAGAAATAATTTTAATAAAATTTTATTGGCCAGAATACAATGATGAATTGATACAAATATAGCAGAGAGATGAACAATGATAATAAATTAGTGATAGGAAGAGACATTGTAAGTCCTCTAGACTGGAAGAGTGATGGTTAAAAAAAAAATCAGCAAGGATGAGACATAATCTTGGTGTTCAAAAGGATCTGGGAAAACTGCAGGGCAGGCAAGTAGGGTTTCTGGACATCTCTGGAGATGCGTACCTCCACAATCAAATACTCAGAGGTGGGAGACTTTGTAGAGTTGTGTGTGTAAAAAATAGTATAAAATAAATAGTATAAAATGCTAGACTAAAATGACCAGTGTTTTAGTTCATTATTGTTCTATGATAAAATACTTGCAGTGAGGTAATTTTATAAAGAAAATAATTTTATTTAGCTCATGCATTTGAAGACTGAAAGTGCAAATAGCACAGTGCAGGCTGTTATAGAAGTCCATTGGTAAACAGAATCATGTGCAGCACTGGGAGCTACAGTCTCTCCTGTGGGCATTCTCAATGAACCCCTCAAGGGTCTTCATCTCTTAATGTCCTGCTCCTATACTGAGGAACAAGATTCAAGAACTTATTTAGGACAAATGTATGTCATATCCAAACCATAGCCAGAAGCTGGTAAATAGAGGAAGAAAATCCTCCATTCAGTCTCCATGCAAGTAGAGTCTCATTATGTCTTTTAGATCTGGTTCAGGATGTTTTTAAGTTTAATGAAATAAGATTCCTAAAGACCAGAAGTGGCCCAGTATAGGCAGAATGTGAATGTTTTCTGCACATAACTTCTGTGGCTTTCAAATTTCCTGAGAATGACTAATCCTAAACTACTTGCTATGCAGTAATGATTTCATAATGGGAATATTATGCCTCAAGGTTTAGAACCTTCTAAATTATTCAAAAATCTTCTGAAATTTTTATTTTTCAATGTCAAAGGGTAGAGAGTTCATATTGTTTTGGGGAACAGAACATGTCTACGTAGTTCTGAGGGCTTGTTTTTTATTAAAAATAAATCTAGATAAATAGATTTGTGTATTGGAGGATACATGGAATAAGTTATCTTTATTATAATAGCCAAAAAATTTGAGTACAACATTTTGGGGTCTACTCAAGGCCAATTTTATGTATATAACTTGTATGCACATATTTATGTATCATAGAAGCTTTAATGTATTTTTTTATGTACCATAGATGTGCTTTCATTGACCTTTAAGATCATCATGAAAATTGTGGAATTTTGCATTCATTTTATTAATAAGTTGATCTCTTTTTCAAAGGCACCTTGGTTATTATATGGTTACCGTTTGTCATTAATTAAGCTAGAAAAGGAGTCTGATACTAATCAAGTCGGGTCTATTCTACAGATGCAAACTTTGTTTTCAAATGAAAATCAATTAATGTAGTACAAAGTTTGCATCCCAGGAATAAATCCCACTTTATCAATATCAAGATAATTTTCTTTATATGTTGCTAGATTCATTTTCTAATTATTTGGAATTTTTGTCGATATGTTGTGTTGTTCCTTTTTTTTTTTTCTTTTATTGTCCACTCTTCTAGTATCAAGAAATACTTAACCTCTGAGAATGAGTTAAGAATTACTTCCTACTTCTCTTTTTTTTTTTTTGTTTGGGGTTCAATTATCTCTTTATTTACGTTCCTTATCCTAGGCAAGTGGAAACTTAGATTGATGATTAGATTATTCTACTTTTCAAGTATCAGTTTTAAAGGCCATATATTTTTGTAAGTACCACATTAGTTGTACCTTACACATTTTGAAAATGTTGTTCTATTTTATGTAGTATAGGTCTTCTTAGTCCTACAAGAGATTCATGAGTATAATTTAATTTCTCAATTATTTGGGGATTTTTCAAATTTGTTTCTAAAATTAATTGACACTTAAATTTCACTGTGGTAAAAGAATGTAAATTCAGGTATTGTTTTGTGACTGGATGCAGATTTCTCTGATGGGTGGGATATGTGTATCTTTCTGCTGCACCCTAATTCATCACCATTTTCACCAAGTGAGTAGACTAATGGTGTTATTCATCTCTTCTTCAACTTATATGATTTTATGTCTATGTGTTCTATCAAATATTAAAAATGGAGCATTAAAATCTGTACAGTTTTTGACATTATCAATTTATCTAATTGTCAGTTTTTAAATCTAAGTTGATCTAATTATACATTTAAAAATTGTTTGCTTATTTTATTTTGACTCCTATTTTTATGAAATGTCCCTCAATGTCTCTAATAATATGCCTTAAATTCCATTTTGTCTTATATTAATATATCCATTGTAGCTTCATTAATATCTCTTTATTTTAGTCAGTTGTATCTTGGAATCTTACTGCCTTTTAATCAGTTTTGACAGTCTGCTTTTTAGTGTGTAATTACTTTAAATGTGACTATTGAATTCCTTGAAAATAAGTCTTCCATTTTGCTCTTTGTCTTCTAAATGTGCCATATATATTTTTATTCATAACTCTTTATTGCCTTCTTTTGTGTAAGAGTTTTAAGACATCATTTTCATTCCTCTAAAAAAAATTTAATTTTGCATTATGATTTACTTTCTGAGTAATATTTGTAAGGGTCACTTGATGCAATGTAATTACAATAGTCTACACCAGATTGATACAGACTTAATTCCAGTTCAGTGTAGCTTCTTTTCCTTCTCTGTGCTGTTATTGCCATATTATTTCTATTTATTTTCTGAACTCAGCTATAATAACTTTTTACAACCTTATGAAGTGAAAGAATATATTCATACACTTTAAACAAATATTCATGTATTTACCATGCCATTTCATCCTTTGGATTTGAAGTCTTACTTTATTTTCTTTTAATGTAAAGATTAACCTTTAGTAGTTTTTGCTAGGAAACTTATGTTCTCTCAAATAAGCTGGTAATAGAATTCTTAGTTGGCAGTTTTCTTTTTCCAGTACTTTGAGCACGTTTTTCTGCCCTCCATGGTAAAGTACTCTCTAACAGATTTGACTATTACCTTCTTTTTTTAAAACAATTAATTACTTATTTATTGTCAAAGTGATGTACTCAAAATCCAGGTCCTTCCTTACCCATAATCTTAGTCCACATGTTTTCCTATGGTTGGTTCTCTTGGCTGTGTACTTCCAGTCAGTCCTGAAAACCCGAAAGCCTGAGAGATTGCACTTTCCCATTATTAAAAAGAACCAGTATCTGGAGAAAAAGGCAAACTTTATTTTACTTGTTCATAAAAGAAATGGTTATTGCTTTGTGCAGAAAGCCAAACGTTAAATCTAATTTGAAAATATAGTCATTGGCTCCCAATGTAATCATTGTTCTTTTTATAGAGCTAGCAATCTTTCTACCAATCCTTTCACATTTTTTAGCCCTTCTAATAGCAAATCATCAAAACATCCAGGCTTCCTATTGAGTTTATTTTTAATCTGCTAAAACTACCATCTCTGTTTTATTTACCAGGACAACAAATAAAGAAATTAGACTTTGGGTCTGGGCTTCACTTACTGGCATATGATTCATACAGTAATAGGTCTGACTAACACAGTTCATTTATACCTTTATAAAATAAACATATTTCACCCAAAAATAAAAAAAGAGACTAAAACAATGTTTTTATGCTTCCTTGTTAAAAGAAACTTCATATTTTTTAAAAAATAAGTGCATTGCTCAGGAAGAGTGTGGTTCACTTAGAAGGCATAGGTAAACATAATAAAAGACTCGGACTATTTCTCTTGTCTCTGCCAGGATTTAACAGTTATACTACTTATTTAATAGAGAAAAATATGACATAAGGAATTTTTAATGATGGATAAATTTGTTAATTAGGTGACTGAAACAGAACAAATGGGAGCCAACTACAAGAAGTATCTACCACCCTGAGGATGAGGAATAAAGGCAAAAGGTTGGACAAAGTAAAACAGAAATTTAAAGAAGAAACCCATGAAACTGAACCTTTCACCTCTGAAAAGATATCTCTAAGAAGCTAGGCTGATGTCTTCAAGGAGGCCCAAGCAGACTGCTCTTGCCAGTATTGTGATGAGGAGGAACTACTCTCTCTGAGAGAAGCAGCACTGAAGTGCTGATGCTCCAAGGAATAAGAAGCAGACAGGAAAGAGCATGCATTTCCTTCCTCCTTCTATCTTCTACTTACCCTCCAATCTTCCAGCTTGCTGTCTGACCACCCCCCCCCCAAAACCTACCACTACAACAAGTAGAACTTAATACAGAACTAGTTGTCAATGCAAAAAAAGTGTTGTGCAAAATTACTGTTTCATCACATTTAACACTGGGAAGGATAGTTAAAGCTGTGGTGCGAAATCTTAGTGACTGGCACAATTATTTGATTCAAAATAAAATGCTTCCCTTATCTCTTTAGATTACGTACCTGATAACCAAAATATTCTAATGGGAAATAATCAAAGACATTTTTTAATTTTTTATTATAAAATTGATGTACAGAGAATTTACAGTTTCATACGTTAAGCATTGGATACATTTCTTGTACTGTTTGTTACCTTGCCCCTCCTACCCCCCTCCCCCCTCCCATTTTCTCCCCCTGAGGTGTTCAGTTCGCTTACACCATACAGTTTTGCAAGTATTGCTTTTGTTGTTGTTTCTCTTAATTTACCCTTTGTCTCTCAATTTTGGTATTTCCTCTCAATTTCCTAATTCTAATACCAGTATACACGGTTTCCAATATACTCAGATAAGATTACAGAGATAGTGTAGATACAATCCAAGAAGGTGATACAAGAAAATCATCAACAGTATAAACTACAGATGCACATGGGATGTTAAAAGTAGTTACAACTGTGACATAACAATCATTTCCATAAAATGGAGTTCATTTCACTTAGCATCATCTTATGTGATCATAAGGGTATAGCAATTGGACTCTTGTGATCCTCTGCTGTGGCTTGCCTAATCCTGTGCTAATTATTCCCAATAAGGGAGACCATAGAGTCCATGTTTCTTTGGGTCTGGCTCACTTCACTTAGTATAATTTTTTCCAAGTCCTTCCATTTCCTTACAAATGGGGCAATGTCATTCGTTCTGATAGAGGCATAAAATTCCATTGTGTATATGTACCACATTTTCCTGATCCATTCGTCTACGGAGGGGCATCTGGGTTGGTTCCAGATTCTCGCTATGACAAATTACGCTGCAATGAACATTGTTGTGCTGGTGGCTTTACTGTGATTTTGTTTGTGGTTTTGTGGATAAATACACAAAAGTGGGGCTGCAGGGTTATAGGGAAGTTCTACATTTAGCCTTCTAAGGAATCTCCATACTGCTTGCCAGAGTGGCTGAACCAGTTTACATTCCCACCAACAATGAAGTAGGGTTCCCTTTTGGCCACATCCCCTCCAACAACTGTTGTTATTGTTAGTTTTCTTGATATATAACATTCTTACGGGGTTGAGATGGAATCTCGATGTTGTTTTGATTTGCATTTCTGTTATGGCCAGTGATGTAGAGCACTTTTTCATATGTGTCTTGGCCATTCTCATTTCCTCATCAGAGAAGTCTCTTTTTAAGTCTCTAGCACACTTGATGAGGGGCTATTGGTTCTTTGTGGTTTTTTTTTTTTTTTTTTGGATGAAGGTAATTTTTTTAGTTCTGCATATATTTTAGATATGAGGCCTTTGTCTGTTGAATGACCGGTAAAGACCTTCTCCCAGTCTGTGGGATTTCTGTGTATCTTGCGAGCTATGTCCTTTGTCATGCAGAAGCTCTGTAGTTTGATGCAGTCCCATTTGTCTAACCTTTCATTGATTTGTAGCCTTTCTGGGTCTTTGTTAAGGAAGTTCTGTCCTGCTCCAAGGAGCCCAAGTGTTTCTCCTCCTCCTTCCTTTAGTGTTTTCAGGGTGTCAGTTTTGATTTTGAGATCTTTGATCCATTTGGAATTGATTTTGGTACAGGGTGATATATAAGGATCTAGTTTTAGTTTGTTACATGTGTTGAACCAGTTTTTCCAGCACCACTTGTTAAACAGTCTATCTTTCTTCCAAACTATTGTTTTAGCTCCTTTATCAAAGATTAAGTAGGCATAGTTCTGTGGGTTCATTTCTGGGTCTTCAATTCTGTTCCATTGGTCTTCAGGCCTGTTCTGGTGCCAATACCAAGCTGTTTTTATTACTATAGCTTTATAATACAGCTTGTAGTTGGGTATTGTAATTCCTCCAACACTGTTCTTACTGCTTAGGATTGTTTTTGCTATTCTAGGTCTTTTATTGTTCCATATGAATTTCTGGATTGCTTCCTCTATTTCATTAAAAAATGGTGTTGGGATATTAATGGGTATTGCATTGAATTTGTAGATAGCCTTTGGCAATATTGCCATTTTGATTATATTAATCCTCCCAATCCAGGAGCATGGGAGATTTTTCCATTTCCTTAGTTCTGACTTAATTTTGTTTTTCAAGCTTTTAAAGTTCTCATCAAAGAGGTCTTTCACTTCTTTGGTTAAGGTTATTCCTAGGTCTTTTACGTTTTGGGGGGCTATTGCAAAAGGAGTTGCTTTCCTGATTTCAGCCTCTGTCTTCAGGTCATTAGCATAGAGAAAGGCCGTTGATTTTTGAGGGTTTATTTTATATTCTGCTAGTTTGCCAAAGTTTTGGATTAGCTCTAGTAGCTTGGGGCTAGAGTCTATGGGATTCTTTAGGTATAAGATCATGTCATCTGTGAAGAGAGAAAGTTTAACTTCATCTTTTCCTATTTGAATCCCCTTTATATTTTCTTCTTGCCTGATTGCTCTGGCTAGGAATTCTAGTACTATGTTGACAAGTAAGGGAGAGAGTGGACATCCCTGTCTTGTTCCTGATTTTAAAGGGAATGGCTATAGATGTTCACCATTTAGAGTTGTGCTTGCTGTTGGTTTGTCATAAACTGCCTTGCTTATATTCAGGAATGTTCCCTGGAATCCCAGTTTTTCCAGGGCTTTTACCATAAATGGGTGCTGGATTTTATCAAATGCTTTTTCCGCATCCAGAGATAAAACCATGTGGTTCTTTACCTTGCTTCGGTTGATGTGGTGGATTACATTAATTGACTTGCGTATATTAAACCAACTTTGCATCCCTGGATGAATCCAGTTTGATTGTGGTGTATGATTTTTTTGATGACCTGTTGAAGTCGATTGGCCAGAATTTTGTTGAGAATTTTTGCGTCTATGTTCATCAGGGAGATCGGTCTATAGTCCTCTTTCCGTGATGAGTCCCTGCCTGGTTTTGGGATGAGGCTTATACTGGCTTCGTAGAATAAGTCTGGTAGTGAATGTTCTCTTTCAATTTCATTGAAGAGTTTGAGAAATATTGGCGTGAGTTCTGTTTTGAAGGTCTTGTGGAATTCTGCAGTGAATCCGTCTGGACCTGGGATTTTCTTGGATGGGAGATCATTTATCTGCCGTTTCTATTTCAATACTGGATATGGGTCTGTTTAGGAGGTTTAAATCTTCATGGCTCAGTTTGGGGATATGAATTTTTTCTAGGAAATCATCCATTTCTTCCAAGTTCTCGAATTTGTTGGCATAAAGGTTTGCAAAATAGTCCCTTATTATTTTCTGAATTTCGGTTATTTCTGTGGTGATGTTACCTGTTTATCTTTATCTTGTTTATTTGAGTATGCTGCCTTTGTTTTTTGGTCAGATTTGCCAGGGGTCTGTCTATCTTGTTGATTTTTTCAAAGAACCAAATCTGTTTTGTTGATTCTTTCGATGGTTTTTTTCATCTCTAATTGACTTAATTCTGATTTGATTTTAATTATTTGCTTCTGTCTATTGATTTGTGGTTTGGCTTGTTGTTCTCTCTGAAGGAAATTAAGGTGCTTCCTTAAATTATTGAGTTGCTGTTTCTTCAGTTTGTTGATGTATGCACTCAGAGATATAAATTTTCCTCTGAGTAATGCCTTTGCTGTGTCCCAAAGGAGCTGGTACTTTGTTTCCTCAACTTGGTTGAATTCCATAAACATTTGAATTTCCGTTTTAATTTCTTCAATGACCCTCTGATGGTTCAGCAGTGTGTTGTTTAGTCTCCATGAATTGTAGTAATTTCTGTGGTGGCTGTTTGAGTTGAACTCTAATTTTATTCCATTGTGGTCTGACAGAAGGCAGGGAATGGTTTTGATACTTCTGAATTTGTACAGATTTTCTTTGTGCCCTAAGATGTGATCTATTTTGGAGAATGTTCCATGTGGTGCAGAAAAGAATGTGTATTCTGTTGTTGCTGGGTGGAATATTCTGTAGATGTCGATTAAGTCTAGTTGGTCTATGCAATTGTTTACTTCTGTGGTTTCTTTGTTCAGTTTTTGGCGTGTTGATCTGTCCAGAGGTGATAGTGGAGTGTTAAAGTCCCCAACTGTCAATGTGTTTGGGTCTATGCATGTTTTTAGAGTCAGTAGTGTTTGTCTGATGACGTTGGGTGCTCCTGCATTTGGTGTGTAGATATTTAGAATGTTTATATCTTCCTGTAGGAGAGATCCCTTTACTAGTATGTAGTAACCTTCTTTGTCTCTTCTTACCTTTTTTAATTTGAAGTCAATTTTGTCTGATATTAGGATTGCAACTCCAGCCTGCTTATGGGGGCCATTTGCTTGATAGATTTGATTCCAGCCTTTCACTTTTAGAAGATGTTTACTTTTGCTGGATAGATGTGTCTCTTGGAGGCAGCAGAAAGATGGATCTTGATTTTTGATCCAACTTATGAGCCTATGTCGTTTGATTGGAGAATTAAGTCCATTAATATTGCGAGTTAGGATTGAGAGATGATCGTTTGTTCCTTCCATTATCACTATCTTGTTAAAAGCTGTGTCTTCCCATTTCTTGATCTGATGTTTACTATTTAGGGTTCATTTCTCTGTCTGTATTGGGATCTTGATTATTTTCCCTGTATAGTACATCTTTGAGGATTTTCTGTAAAGCTGGTTTGGTGGAGATATATTGTTTCAGTTTTTCCTTACTGTGGAAGACTTTTATTTGACCTTCGGCTATGAATGAGAGTTTGGCTGGGTACAGTATTCTTGGTTGGTAGTTATTTTTATTTAGTGTTTGGTATACCTCATTCCAGGCTCTCCTTGCTTTCATGGTCTCTGCTGAGAAGTCTGGGGTACTTCTGATTGCTTTTCCTCCGTATGTGATTGTTTTCTTCTCCCTAACAGCTTTAAGGATTCTTTCCGTGTACTCTGCTGATCCTGTTTTGATCACAATGTGTTGGTGGGATGTCCTATTCTGGTCTGGTCGATTTGGGGTTCTAAATGCTTCTTCTATCTGTATAGGCCTTTCCTTCTGGATATTTGGGAAGTTCTCAGCTAATATTCTGTTAAATAGGTTGCCTATGCCATTAACCTCTTTCTCCAAGTTTTCCTCAATACCTATTATCCTTAAATTGGGCTTCCTGGTAGTGTCTTGAATCTCCTGTAGCGATCTGTTTTGTTGATTGGACTGGATTTGTATTGATTTTTTATTTTTCTCCATAGAATCTAAGGATTCTTCATCTCCTGAGATTCGATCCTCTGCTTCAGTTAATCAGGATTGTAGGCTAGCTACTTGATTTCGAATCTCTTTTCCTTCTGACTGGTCTTTCCTGATTATTTCCATGTCATTTCTTAGGTCCTGTATGGACTTCTTTATTTCATTAACTTCATTAATTTGGTTTTGAGTGTTGTCTCTCAAATCTTTAAGCTGGGTAGCTATCTTTTCATTTGACTCTTGAAGCTCATTTATCTTTCTATTTGTGGATGCCATGAAATTCTCCATTAATTTTTGCTTTGCCTCCTCATACTCTAACATAATTGACTGAAGAGATTCAAACTTTTCATTTATCATGTTTATCAGTAGACTTTGTAGAGCATTTTGGGGGTTCTCTTCTTTGTTTTTGATTGACTGCTCTGCTTCCTGCTTGTTTTGAGTGAAGGATAAGACTTCATTGTTTGCCATCTTTCTTGTGTTTCTTCTGCCCATTTGAATTGGGAATGCCAGTCTACCAGTACCTGTGAGCACCGTTTAAGACCCAAAGCAGCCCTTACCAAGCACTGTTGTGTAAATCTTACAATTTCACAATTATATACAGATAACTTGTATACCTGTCTATAAAGTTAGATTTGGTGTTCCTAAAGAATACAATTTCAATATAACAACCGATCCTGGGCCCTGTATTCAGTAGTTACTTATTTACTGTTACAACCCTATGCGCAATTCTTGTTTTTATATTAAGATATTTTAGGACTGGCTTTCTCTATGAACCCCTTTGATTCACTCACATTAAGCTGGGATACCCTCTATCCAATAACCAGGAGTCAATGGAACCTGGAGGTCCAGGCAGTATGTCAGGAGCGCAAGTTAGAGGTAGTAAAGAGAATAGAGTAAAATGTATTGGGGTGGTGGTGGTGATTTTGGTTTAGTTTCAGTGATGTGGAAATGTGGAGAAGAGTAGAATCAGTAGAAAGAACAAGGTTAAAATGACAGACACTGGAGAGTTAGCAGAAAAGAGTGGAGGTGTTATTCATAGGAAAGTAATTTTTAAAGAAAGAGAACTCAAAGAGAGAAATAAAGTAAAAATACTGGAAGACAGATACACAAAACAGAGAAAAATTATTTAAAAAAGAAGAAAAAGTAAATAAAAAGGAAAAAAAACAGAAAAGGAACAACCCAAACAAATAAACAAAGAAAAAACTTGATAAAACAAACCGGTAAAAATGGAAAAGAAACAAACAAATAAAAAACAAACAAAAAAAAAACAATGATGTTTCAGATGTGAAAAAATTAAAAAGAAAATTTAAAAAAAATGTTTAAAAAAAGTTTGAAAAGAAAAAGAAAAAAAAATGGAGTCCTCCTTGTTTGGGTGGTTTCTCCCCAGTCTCTGGTTTCCTTGTAATGGTCTGCAGTCTATTTTCCTGATTGGCTGGTTTGACTTGATTTCAGTTTGCAAGGGGTGGATCTGTTCTGACCCTTTCCCCCGTTGGTGCAATCCTGGGTCTCTGAGGTTCGCACAGCTTGCAGGCAGGCCTTGGCGTCCTCTGTAGATGGGGACGTGAGCAGTCTCAGGAACTGTGGCTCCTCTGTCTGCTGTGGGTCCACTTTCTTTGATGCCGGGATTTGAATAGGCTGTGGACTCAGCAGGGCGGGGCACCTCTAGCCTGTTTTGCTCAGCTGAGAGTTGTTTGCCTGAGGGAGGTGGCCTCCTTGGCATAGGTGGCTATGGAATGCAACTCAGTTTGGGGCTGGGAATTGGTTTCCTCTGTGACGGGACCGTTTAGCTGCCCCAGGATATGTTTGTTCCTCCCTCTGGTGTTTCCGTGCCGCCGGTAGCTGCTCGCAGCTTTTGCTTTAAATTTAGAAATTCCGGCCGGCAGGACGGGCACCTCTGGCTAAGCCGTGGCCCAGGACTCACCTCCCGCCAGGGCAGGGGCCGTTCTCCTGGGCGAAGCTGGCTCTCACTGATTCCGGCCCTCCTGCCCTTTTCAAAGATGGCTTTTTTGACCTCGCTTTCCCCAGGCCCGCTTCAGTTCCAATCTTGTCTGACCCTATGCCAGTGGCAAAGATGGCTTTTTGCTCTGGCGGTGGGGACAGGGATGCCTTCCAGAAGCTGGTCTGTGGGCACGAGTGAGAATATCTTTTGTGGGGTACTCACACTGTCTCTGCGATGTCAGGTCGTCCGTGCTCAGCTGCTGTCTGGAGTATTTCTCGCTGGTCTACACTGTGTGCTTTAGCTGCGCAGAGTGCAGTTTGCTGTGCCTGGCGCTGTGACAGTGCCTGCACTGGAGCGGCGTCGGGATGCTGCCCGGAGATCAAATTTGTGTTTTCAGACCATCAAAGTCGATTTTTCCTTCCTGGTCAGAATCCCTGTATTGTTAGAACTTACTTTGGCTGTCTTTCTAGGAGTAAAAGTTTCTATGGGGTGAGAAAACTACGATGTCAGAGGGAGCTCCGCTAGAACTCTGCTTCTCCTCTGCCGTCTTCCTCGGGATCCCCTCAAAGACATTTTTGACTTGTAGTTTTCCATAATTTTTACCAAGATTTAATGTAAGTTGATTTTTGCTTTCTTTTTATTACACAGGAATTAATCGAGAAGAGGGAAAGACTATTTTGAATTCCTTCAATGTTTTTATTGTTGAATACTATAAATCATTTGGAGAAACAGGAGTATATGTTGTAAATAAATCAAATTCATCCATGCAAACTAGTAAAATAATTACCCACCTATCTAATCAAGAAAAGTATGTAGTTTTTGTGGTGAGCATTTTGTTTGGGTGCACTAAATCATAAGAGGAGGCTGGAGGAAGGAAAGAGGGAAGAAAAATGGGAGGGAAAGAGATAGAAAGCAGAGGGGGGAGAGAGATTAAATAGATTCAGAAATTCTTCAATCTCAACTACTTTTCAAATTCACTTAATGGCTACCAGCCTTAGAGTAGCACATCAAAAAAGTACACACTAAAGGGAGAACAATAAGATTGCCTCAATTGAAAAAAAAAGATATGAAAAACTATATTCTGAGAAACATCAGGGGTACTATTGAATAATATATAGTATATTATTAGGAACAGAGTTCACCAATTACCTTTTTCCCTTTAACTAAATCTTTCAGTCATACAATGCCTGTTGGGTATGAGGTTCTGGGTTCAATATCCCAGGACAGTAAAACAAAACACATAAACAGAAACATCCTAAAAATGTCTGTTGAACCACTTTATGATAAAAGTGCTGGAGATGCTAGGAATACATGGAACATTCCTCAATATAATCCAGGATATATATGACAAACCTACAGCCAGCCTTATACATAACTACAGAAAGTTAAAACCATTCCCTCTAATCTCAGGAACAAGAATAGGATGTCCGCTCTCTCCACTCCTCTTCAACACAATACTGGAATTTCTAGCAAGAGCAATAAAGCAAAAAGAAAAAGATAAAAGGAAATTCAAATAGGGAAAGAAGTAAACCTATCCCTCTTTGTGGATGACATCGTGTATTTAAAGAACCCTATAGATTCCTTACCCAAGTTACTTGAGTTGATCGAAAACTTTGGCAAAGTAGCAGGGTATAAAATCACGCTATAAAAACTAGTAGCATTTCTGCATACCAACAATGAGAAGGCCGAGACTGAAATCAGGAAAGCAACTACATTTGTAATAGCCTCAAAAAAAAAAAAAAAAAAAAAACCTTAAGAATTAACTTAACCAAAGATGTTAAAATGTGACCCCTATTGTGAAAAATTTTAAAGTCTGAAAAAAGAATTTGAAACAGGTTTAAGGACATGGAAAAATCTCCCATGCTCCTGGATGGGAAGAATTAGCATAGGTAAAAATAGTAATACTGCCCAGAGCCATTCACAAATCCAATGCAGAACCCATCAAAATCCCAACAACTTTCTTTAAAGAAAAAGAGAAGGAAATCCAAAAGTTCATATGAAATAATAAAAGACCCTAATAGCAAAAGCAATCCTTAGCAGAAGAACAGTGCTGTAGGGATAACAATACTAAGCTTCAAACTACAAACCTATAGTAGTAAAAACAGCTTGGTATTGTCATATGAATATGCCTGAGGACCAATGGAACAGAGTAGAAGACTCAGAAATGAACCCACAGACCTATAGCCACCTAATATTTGATAAAGGAGCCAAAAACACAGGTTGAAAGAAAAGACTCTTCAACAAATGGTGCTGGCAAAATTGGCTATCCACATGCAGAAAACTGACCCTTATATATCACCCCACACCAAAATTGATTATAAATGATTCAAAGACCTCAATGTTATGCCAGATACCATGAAAATATTAGAGGACAGGGTAGGGCAAACCCTAGGGCTCCTAAACACATGTCAAAACTTCCTAGGCAAAGATCCAGAATCAGAGTCAAAGAAAGATTGGATTAATGGGATTGCATTAAATTGAAGAGTTTCTGAATGACAAAGGACATAACTAACAAGAAAAATAGCCCACAAAATGTGAAAATACTTTACCAGCTATACATAAGACAAGGGTGTCATATCTAATATATACTTAGAGCTCCAGGTCACCAACCCAGGACTTTTTCTTTGCTTCTGAAGATGTTAATTCTGTGTTTATCACCTCCAATCTACATGCACTGGAAAAAGAATCTATGACTAACCCCAATTTCAATGTAATCTGAGCATCATTACCTCATATAGCTCTTATATTAACTTCCCTATGTGGTATGGAAAAACTTTTCATAAACAAATCTAGAAAAGCAACATAAAATATGTTAAAAACTCTCGACATTTTCACAATGAAATTTGTGGTTCCCTGCCCTCATTTTGCAATTAGTTTACTCTCCAATACAAATATCCTAGATAATCATCTTATGAAAAGAAATAGCTTATTATGGCTCACAGTTTTTCAAAGTATCAGTCCATGATCAATCAGGAGGACTTACTGCTTTTAGGCATCTGGTGTGTATGTGGGGGTGAGGCGTGGAGGACCATACAGGGGGAACACACACATTGTGGCAGGAGCACAAGATAGAATAAAATTTCACCTTATGGCCAGAGAAGAAAAGAGGGAAAGATGAAGCAGCCATAGTTCATAATCTGTTTAAGGAGACATTCCCAGTGATCAAAAGACCTCCCACTAGTTCTCACCCCCTTTCTAAGTTCCACTACCTTCAATACCACCGAATTAGGGATCAAGCCTAACACATGAGCTTCAGGGAGACATTTAAGAGCCAACCTTTAGCACTACGTTATATATGAATTTAAATAGAGATAATGAAATCCACTCCATGGAAATGTTAAGAAGATTAAGTTAGAAGAAACACAGAGCATGAGGTAAGAATTCAAATGTTAGGGGCTGAAAGTACAAGTGTGGAGCAAGTCTGGTGGAAAGGAAAGAACATGGCAAAATTCCACTAATCCAGTGACTGACTCAGTTTTGAAAATTCTAAGCTTCCTGGTCCTTGGTGCCTTTAATGAGAGAAAACATTTTACACTCAACTAGCACAGTAATTGAAGAGGAATGATTAAAATCCAGCTTAAGAACCAGACAACCCAGAATGAATCTCCCCCTTACCTTCCTGAGTGATCTTAAGGTTACTTTTTACCTCACCTTTTTTTCTCACCCCTAAAACATAGATAAAAGTAGGTTTGTGAAAGGGTTAAATGACTGTGAGTTGCTTACAACAGTATATTAGCTTACTTCTAGTACATTAAAGAAACACCTTGAAACTTATTTTTAGCAGTACTATTAAAAACAAGTTTTAAAATTTTTGCCTCGCTAATCATAAGAAGGCTTATAAATTTCATTTAAAATCTTATTTTCTTACTTGCTTAAAAATATTTCCTATGAAAAAGAATTACTCATTCCAGGCAACTCTACGAATCTAAACAAGTTGTTTAGTATGTCTATGGAACTGTCATTTCTAGAACTCACTATGAAAAGGAATGTGTTTGGCTCACTTTAATCTTCTTTGCTTTGACATGCAGCAACTGTCAAATCAGTATTTTTCTATCAATAATAAATATATTGTTGGTGGCCTACCTCTCTATTGCTAGCAACCTGAGCTGACAGATACCATGGAAATACAATAAAAGAAAACAATTTGGTTTTGAAAAAAGTATACTTCCTAATATGTTGGGAAATTTTAGTTCACTGCAAATAAAGTGGCAAATATAGCAGACCCATTTGGCATTTAATAATTACAAATTTTATCACAGAACAATGCTAGCATCAGCTTTCTGGTTCTCTTCTGAGAAATATTCTTTGAGATGCTTCAAAAAGGTGATTCAGTGTGCATCATGATGTAACTCATTATTTTTAAATTAAAATGTATATAAAGAATGCTAGGGGCTCATAAATTATGAGCATAGGTCTTAAAAATCAATCATTGATGGATTTGGGCATAAAGTTAGTAAGGTAGCTCCTGTTTTCTGGTAACTTTTCATCTCTTGCGTGGGCTTTCCCATTACATAGATGATTTTAAGTACCAAAGGCCTAAATATCATCTACATATCTTTTCTAGTGATGGGTGTTTTTTAAACTTATTTTTAACTTACCTCTTTTAAATGATCTTGGGACAAGTCACATCACATTGTAGCTACAATAGTACCTAAAATACAGTAAAATCAGTAGGAAGGCATTAGGACTTGAGCAGTAAAGATGTGAAGAAAGTAAAAATGAATGTAGCTGAAAATGAATAAACAACAGTAAAAAAAACATTGTGTGTGTGCTCCATTGTGTGTGTGTGTGTGTGTGTGTGTGTGTGTGTGTGCATGAGTGTGTGTAGCTTTGGCAGCAAAATTCTCATTTTGTGGTAAGTAGATAATGCAATCCTCATTTCTAGAAAGAAGATAAAAAGATTGAATACTTAAAAAAAAATGTGGCTGAAGGATAACCATGTTCTATGAAGAATCACAGCCACAACAGTTTCTTCCTGGGAACTCATGAAAAGAGAATTGATTGGTGGATTTGATACTTTTTAGCATAATTAGATTTTGTTTTGCACAAATCTTAACTGGAAATGAATTTTCAAATTAAAGTATCTTCTAATGGAATTATATTGTCTTCTATTATAAATCATTTCAGCAATGAAAACTCCACGGTTAGCAGAATTAACTAGAGACCTGAGCAGAACCTGAAATGTACATGCAATGCAGACCTAACAGGACAATCTAGGGTGCACAATGACACTATAAATGATTGCTTTAATAGCTGTATATAGAATATAGGTTGAGCTAAATACATAGATTCTTTTATTATTTATTTATTGTTAAAGTGATGTACAGAGGGGTTTACAGTTACATATATAAGGTAGTAAGTACATTTCTTTTCCAACTTGTTACTTCCTCCCTCATTTTTCTCCCACTTTTCCTCCTCCACAGCCTCCCTCCCTGAGATTTACAGTCAATTTACACTATACTGTCTTATAAGTATTGTTGTTGTACTGCTTTGCCTTTTACACTTTGTCTCACCATTTTGTTGTTTCCCTTCCTTTCCCTTCCCTAATTCATTCAAACATATATACAATACCCAGGAGTACATAGACTTTAAAGATATATTTTTATAACATGAATTTTGCTTTTGAAAATAAGGTGGGTTTGTTGGAAAACACTTGTCCATCTGTTTCTTCTGGATAATTAAAATCGTAGGATGTATTTGAACATCACGAATAAACTGAATGTTATTAAATGTTATGGTGATGGGCTGGGAATATGGCCTAGTGGCAAGAGTGCTTGCCTCCTACACATGAGGCTCTCGGTTTGATTCCCCAGCACCACATATATGGAAAACGGCCAGAAGGGGCTCTGTGGCTCAGTGGCAGAGTGCTAGCCTCGAGCAGGAAGAAGCCAGGGACAGTGCTCAGGCCCTGAGTCCAAGGCCCAGGACTGGCCAAAAAAAAAAAAAATGTTATGGTGAGAAATGTGGTTGGGAAAGAGTTGGACCTGATTTGAATGTGTTCTATGGCACTTAGTGTCTCAGAAATCTCAGGTAACCCTCACCTCTAAATAGAGGACACAACACCTTCTTTGAATGCTTCAAGAAACACCATGGGACAGAGAAAGTATCAAGACAGAGCAGTTGGAAAACTTCTGTACATTGGAATGTAAGTAAGAAAACTTCTAAGGACCACACGAATCAGTTTATGTCAGTTATATTATATTCTAGCATGCTCTCATATTACCCCAAAAGTCTTAAAATAGTGAGAGTTTACATCTACCATTTTACTATGCTTCTTTTCATTTTGTCTTATCTATCTTCTGTTATTCTTCCTTGTTCCTGTTATTCTCTCCTATTTTTTTATTCCTATAAGAAAACATGAAGGGTGACTGCGTGAGCATATAAGGAAACCAACTAAATTATTTTAATGAAACATTTCCTAACTATCTGATGCCTGTTGGGCAGAACCAGTTGTGTTTTCTTTAATCTTTTAGAGAAAATATTTGCCACCAAAAAGTAGACAAGTATGATTCTAGAGTTAAGTAGTTTATTCTTTAACTGGAAGATTTCTGTTTAACAATCTAGGCAGAAGTTTGCTCAGATCAGTTTTTTTATTTTGAAAGTTGAATATGTAATATAGCCATATCTGACATTTGTGGATCTAGGTAGCATTTGTATAACTGGAAGCCTTTTTCTCTTTAGCTAATGAAAAGCTGTGGATCCTATGCAAGGTAAGAATGTCTAATTTTTAAATATTAGGAAAATCTCACTTGTTTCTCTGTGGTAAATATTTTTATTTGAGCAAAGGACTTCAATGACTATCAGTGGAGAAACTCACTTTTTGCCATCACATTAGGTACTCAGTTGAAATGCTGTCCCCTTTCATTAAAAGTAATCTATTTGTGGAATCCTTCTTCATACTATATCTCATTATGCTTCCCACCCTATGTTCCCTATGATGTCATCACTTATATTTTCACTTTCTATTTCCTGTTATATTTATTAATCCCCAAACTCCTATTTAGTTCTGAAATTTCTTATCTCTTTGCACTATTGACTTCCTCAACACAGGTTGCACAAATCATTGTTGTCTGCTGATAATGTATGAGTCTGTGTATTAATTCCTTACTCTTAATATATTTTTTTATGTGTCTTACTAACACTTCTTGTGTTATGCACTGCCTGTTAAAACATTAGAAAGTAGCTGGGCACTGGTGGCTCATGCCTGTAATCCTAGCTACTCAGGAAGCTGAGATCTGAGGATCACAGTTTGAATCTGGCCTGGGCAGAAAAGTCCCTATGAGACTCTTAAATCCTATTTACTACTCATAAGCTAAAAGTGGAGGTGTGGCTCAACATGGTTAGAACACTATCCCTGAGCAAGAGTTCAGGGATAGTGCCCAAGCCCAGAGTTCAAGCCCCCCAACCAAAAAACAAACAAACAAAAAAAAGAAAGTAAAAGGTATGTGTGGGTGTGGGTGTGGAGGGGGGTGCTCAGAAGCATATGCCATTTATTCTGTGTGCTTAGAATGAGACTCAATTTATCTTTCAGAATCCTCTGCAAGTCTAATTATGTTGGAACTGGGCTACAGCTTTAATTAGATTGAGTTCTCTTCCAGTTAGTCCAGTCCCCTAACTTCCCAAGCATCAGCTGCCAAGAGACTATGCAATTTGATCTTTTCAATGTTTGAACTGGAAGAGAATTAGGTTCTCATTCTGAGATAATTTGATTAAAATTTAGTTTCAACTCCAGCAATGCAAGCACTTGAATCCAAGCATCAGGTGAATATATAAAGCCGTATGGAATCTCTTTGCTTACTTCTGCTATCTTATCACATTTCAAAGAGGCAGGAGAACTTAATGCCACTGGAGACCCATCTCACCAACCCATAATGTTATCAAATACTCAGCCTGTTTCCATATCCCTGCAAAATCAGCAGCTCTACTTCTCACCTACCCACTCCCAGGCTGGCACTGGCCCCATGTATGGAAGCTGCTGTGGTCTCTCCTTAGTTGAGGAAGTCATCTCTTTCTAGAATTTATGTGTAGCGGACCCTGAAATCATCCTTTAATAATATATGTACTGTTTGCACTGGAGGTTTTCTTTAGCATTTTATATCTTAACAAGTGGAAGTCAATTTTGCCATGTCTTGTAAAACATGAAACTAACATTGACTTTTGATTCAAGCTAATGAACACATCTTTATTTCATGTCCTCCATTATAACTAATTTAGAAGCAAAGGAATAAATGACTATGCTACCAATATGTAGGCAATAGAATGTATCGTTAATCCAGAGATTCAATACATATCTAGACAATAAAAACAAAATGATATGAACTAGCCTGTCAGAGAGGAGCCACTG
This sequence comes from Perognathus longimembris pacificus, assembly GCF_023159225.1. Lineage (NCBI taxonomy): Eukaryota > Metazoa > Chordata > Mammalia > Rodentia > Heteromyidae > Perognathus > Perognathus longimembris. The sequence continues at coordinate 124,179,481 of NC_063162.1, forward strand.
GTAGCTCCTAGCCTCACAGAAGGTGCTTCTGGGAAGACCATCTGATATCCACGTGAGTCTTCAGAGAGTCTCTAGCTTCAGAGACTGCAGTCAAGGAAGTAAAAGTTGAAGAAATGGCAGAAGTGCTAGCACTCTCATCAAGGAAAAAAGTGAAGCCACAGATAGTGTCTACAATTGAGGATATGATAAATGGAGCCATAATTACATTCAAATGTGAAACTGAGAAAGCCATCAAATTTTTGTAGCATCTATTGGAAAGAGAAGAAAAGAACTAAGTAAAGTAACACTCACCTATCATATAAGCAGCCCATTAATAGGTTATATGTAAAACTGATGATAAATTTAAACATTGGCATTGTAAGTTATAAAACAGTACATTATTTACAGACATGTTCCAAATACCAGAAGAATTAAATACTATCAGTTTGCTCTCATGTTGGTATGGAATTATGAATTATTATGAGTCTTTCCATATGATTTTATTCTTTCAATGTATTTCAATTTATTTTAAAGACATGGGTTTTAGAAGACAAAGATTAAAAATTTCAGAAAATAGGAAACATTTCAAGACACATGGTCCATAAATAACTGCTATCTAGATTTTACTTAGGGTGGTATTAGATCTATTTTACTATTCTTTAGTCTTTGAAATTGGTAAAAGTGATGTTTAAACAGAGTGAAGAGAAGAAGCAGGGCTGTTTTGTCTTCCTCAAATGTATAACTACTCAGCAGGTTTAAGGCTCCCTTACCAAAATAATGTAAGAAGATGGACACTTAATATTGGGCAACTGGGAAATAGAAGCATACTCCAACACATCATGAGACCACGCACCAAGTATCAGTTCTGTCACTTGACTTTTAAGCTCAGCTCTATCCCCTTTGACATGACGGAACCAAAGTGCTGCCCCTTCAGATCCAATTGCCTGGACTCAACTTCTCCTGAAATCAGCTCTGCGCCTTCAACTAGCACTGAAGCTCCAGCAACTCTGAATTTTGACATAGCTGGACCTCAACCTCTCTACAACAACTTTGAGATCTGATTCCTCACTAGTGTCTCATCTGGCTCTCCCCCCCCCCCCCCCACCATTCCTGGGGCTTGATCTCAGGGCCTGAACACTGTCCCTGGCCTTATTTTGCTCAAGGCTGGCACTCTCCCACTTGAGCCACAGCACCACTCCTGGCTTTTTTCTGTTTATGTGATACTGGGGAATCGAACCCAAGGCTTCATGCATGCTAGGCAAGCACTGTACCACTAAGCCACATTCCCAGCCAGCAGTGGCTCTTTTTGCATCTGTCTCTTCTCTCTGCTCTTGCCTTGGGAAAGGCTTCTTTGAATTCTGGAGCCCCTTTAACCATTCCTTGTGCTCTTGTACCTCTATATTATTGCAAAGTGTACTGCATAACCTGAGAGTTAATATTAGCAATTAGCACTGTAATAAATGAAATGGTGTTGCTGACAGCCTAGGCTATCAAGAGACCTGAGTAGTTCTTGGTAAATAAATATCAACAAAATGGACAGCTTGTAAATTTGTTATCAAACACATTCTGACCTGTGGAAAGACACAGTTCTGTAGATTTCCAAGTGAAAAGAGCTCTGCTGGGCTCTTCAGAGAAGTGGGTACAGAGCTTTGCAGTTGACAGGCACAATGCAACTGTCTTGACTCTTCTCTAAGAAATGTGAAATACCAGAGGAGGAATGGCTGGTGCTGAAAAGTAAAGTTGAAGAGGTAGCTGCAGATCTTTATGCATGCCCAGACTTGCTGGGGCAAGGTTGTAAAAGCATTTCCCATGAACTAAAGGAAGGCCATGAACAGAGAGCCAGTATGTGGTGATGTAAGTCCTGCCCATGATTGATTCTGCTTCCTCTGAAGAGCAAAAAGACCTCAGTGTCAAGAAGCTGAGTTTCAGATAAGTTTCTTATGGTAAGGTAAGCACAGGTAAACCAGCAACTTCATGTAGGTGGGAAATCCCCAGGATCAGGAATATCAGTATGGGGTGTGCTTGTAAATACCAGCCCTGTGCTGAGATCTCAGGTTAGAATACCACAGTGTTTCCTTTTCTTTCCTTCTTATTGTTTTTATCTTCCCTTTACATTTTTCCTATCCTTTTGAGGGTTCAACATTTAAAGCTGAAGAGTAGAGAAGGATTAAGAACTTGTATATTTCTTTTAATAGGTTGTGATAGGATTAGCTGTCATTTCAATGAAGCTGCAATCTTTGACCATTAGAAGGAAATGGTAATTTTCATTACTAAAGTTAGACTCTCTTCAGAATATGCCTAGGACAAAACAAAACAAAACAAAACAAAGCAATGGGATAGGGCTAGGATGTAGCTCAGAGGCAAAGCACTTGCCTAGCAAGTGCGACGTCCTGGGTTTGATCCCCAATACCAAAAAAGACAAGACAAAAAATACAGTTAAAAATAAAAAACAAAAAACCTAAAAGCAATGGGCTAGCTTGAACTTTTATCCAGACTACAAGGGAGACCAAAGAGCAAGTAAGTTCAAAGAAATAATATAAAATCAAATGGTTACTTCATTATGTCATAAATTCTGGTATTTCATTATACTAGTTAAACTATTCTACTTCACGAACTGTATAAAAACATATTAAGCTTACTCTTTGCAAATTCTCTGCACCATCAAATGCAAATCCTGGCCTTTGGCCTGTTGGCTCAGAGCAGAATTCTCTCTCATTCCAATTCTAGTGATATTCAAATTAATAGTTTGCTGAGATTTCACTTCTGTTTCCCTTCAAGAAGCTAAGCTATGACCCTTTGCTTCTTTTGTCTACTCAAGTAGATCAGTTAATTTCTAGGATACCATGTAGCAACATCAGACCTCTCTCATGGTCCAGGACAAAGGGAAAAGTATAATTATCTAATGTTTCCTTCTGTTTTGTCTTGAAGGTTCTTAGCTTTCCTTGAAACTGTGACCTAACCAGATGTTTGCTGGATCTTACAGTTCTATGGCTGAGCTTTACCTTCCATTTGTGATCAGTTCCAAGTCAGCCAGAACCCTCAGTCTATACCCCAGCCTTCATCTTGGCAGCTTTCAGCTGCAATAGCAGCTTTGAAATACAAGCATGGATCACTGGTTGCATCACTATAACGTCATTCCTTCACTGTTTGCAAGACTGAGAAAAATGACTTCCAAGCTCAGTGTTTCAGCTCAAATCTTCCAGTGGTGTCATGTGACCTATGGTCTGGGGCAAATCATGGCTATCATTCTTTCATAGCTGAGAGCTTACCTCCCATCTATATAATATAAAGAAATTTTGGTACCCTGAAAAGTACTCTCCTTTCACAAGTTCTAGCTATCTTAGGCAGCAAATTCATGGCACATGGCATCTCCTATGTGAAGTCATCTGACAATAGAGAGGGCTATATCTATTTCAAAGATTTTCTGAGCATCCTGCCAGGACTGAACATCAAATATGGTGGTTCTGCTGGGAAGAGGGATGATGATCCTATTGAATCTAGTAGCAAAGTATGCTGTTCTTTTCTTTTTGGAGTCTATATTTCTAGACTGAATGAAATGATTCAGACCTGTAAGGCATTGCTTAGAAGCTTAAGGTACAAGTGGGGGATATCCTCTCCCATGTGGAATTCTAGGTAATTTTTAGAGAGCAAGGAGTGGAAAGCATCCTGAATGATAACTAGCACAGCTCCCAATCCCTGATCTTTCTTAGATGATAAGCCTGACTTAATCATCCAAAGAGCATGGGAGAATGACAGTGTATCACACTTGTTGGCCATGCTGTTCTCCTTCCCACTCTACTAAAACATCACTACCTACAGGTGGCCAATGAGAATAAAAACTCTGGTGCATCTGTTGCACCAGACTAAACTTCACAGTTCATCCCTGGAGTTCATAGTTCCAATTTTATTTTTCACCATGATCTGGATAATAAGTATTATCCTACAATTTAGAAAGCTAAAGTGGCAAGTTCTTGTCTCTGCCTTAAAGAGGTATTGTTGCAGAGTTGTGGACTTCTAGACCTAGCTATTTACCAAATCTAATGCTCTTCCCTTCATTTGCCATGATTCTTCCACCTTCTACATGATGCCTTGTTGGAGACAAAATGACAGTTCAGCAGTCAAGCTGTTATACTCATCACTATCCATACTCCACCTCCACGCTGAACAGCTCTTCTGAATGCAAAACTATGATTCATGCACACAATGAAAGCACTTCTCGTGAGAATTATGCCACCAGCACAGTCTACCCACAAAGGTGACTAATGTGCTACTTCACCTGTGACTAATATATTTTGAGACTAGCATGAAACTATTTTTTAAATCACAGGGTATTTTCCCAGACTTACAAATAGTTCTAAATAATAGGAGAGGGAGGGAGTTTGGGATTCAGGATAGCTAAAGATATAGAAACTGTCAAATCATAAACACAGCTACAGGGAATATAGAAATCATTTTGGCAAGAAAATATGGAGGCTATATTAGAACAAAACAGGACCTTATATAGAAAAAAAAAGCCCATAAGGAAAATGGTGAAGGCATTTATAAGATTAAGACAATTGAGATGAAAACAAAGGAATAACTACATAAAATGTAAGAATGGGAAGGGCCTTGAAAGATAATGAAGGCTTATACTCTAAAGTAAAAAGAGGGTAGTAGTAATTTGCAATAGAGACATTCAAAAGTACTGACAGATCTAATACCTTTGAGCATTTGCCCTCAAATATATTTAATCACATTTTAAAAAGTAAATCATTTTCTTCTGGCACACAGAATATTAACAAAATCACCTGTGGAAAGATAATGCAGAATAGTACTTCAAGAAACTAAGTTCTCAATGTGAAATAATACATATTTAATACATTAAATACATTAAATGCATGGATTTCGTTAATAGAGGAATTCCATAGGGTTTTGAACTTACAAAAACCTATGCTAGGATAAATCCAACATTTCTAGGAAGATTTTAGTCAACAAACTAAAATAAACAAAAAAATTGTATAAGACAGGGTCTTGCTATGTAGCACTCGCTGACTGAACTTGTGATTCTCCTGCACCTGCCTTCAGGATTTCAGATAAGCACCATTATGCTCAGATGCAACTAAAGGAGTTTTTAGATGCTAGCATTTTTATGATTTTTTAGCAACATATTAAGGAAAAATATGAAAAACAATATAGAAAAATATTGTGGTGGCATATCTTTTTACAATAGTAAATTGTTGCTCTAAAATAATTCTTCACTCTTAACTCCTTCATAAATATACACCATGTAAAATGACAGAGACAAGAATCTCATTTATTGTTGAATCTATATTTTAATTTTTAGATAAAATTATATATTACTACATTGTTTTTATATTCCTTCTCTGTGCTGTGACATTATAATCATATTAGGGTTGGCAAATTTAATTTAGGATATCATCCCAAAGGTTTATTTATAGTTTGTTTTATTTGAGAAAAAAATCAATGAATTGGGAAGTCTATAACTTTTTAGTGAATAAACTAGCTCAAGTTACATTTTTAGTGCAAAGGCCATTTTTTGGTTTTGTTGTTTCCACAGAATATACAAACTAAAAAGTTAGATTTATGGTTGTAAAATTTCTCTTTTAAATGTAATAATGTTAGTATTGCTTATAAAAATACAGAATATACTTGGCTTTTACATCACAGCCAATACATTTACTTTAGATAAACTAATTCGCTGAAACATTTAAAAGGACATTTTACTAAGCATTTTTTTTAGCAATAAATAACTTTAAAACACACATTTCCTACTACATTATTTGTGAAGAGATCATGGAATATTACACTGTTTTATTTGGATGATGCTAATGTGAGCACTTATCCAAATACTGGAAATTCAAGTCAACCCTGTCACCAAACATGGAACTCTAAAACATGGGTAGTTTTGTAACTTCCACTTTTAATAACCTACAATATCTAGAAACTGTTAATCATATTAAATGAAAAATTAATTTTTAACAATATTTATTCAAAGCATCAGGAAAACCATATTCAAAACATAAAAGTAATTGTACTATAACAATGCTGCATAGATAGTGGTTTACAATTTCCCTAAAAGACATCTTCCTAACAAAATCTTCAGTTTGCAAGTCACCAGTAGAAAATGGTAGAGGCATTATTTCCTTCGAGGTTGAGACAATGGTTTCAATGGTGAGGAGTCATTCGAACAATAAAGACTAGCCTTATCTCCCAATAATATTCCCCTCTTATTTCTCAAAGATGAAAATTTGGCATCTAAGGATTACTGGGTAGGAGTAGAAAGTGAATTACTTCTTAGCATATACTCCAATCAGTGTCTGCTTTACTCTGACAAAACATGAAGTTTTAAAAATTACAGCCACACCATTATACTTAACAAAAATTGTCAATATGAATACTTTTTTCACATAATACATTATAGGTATACAAGAAAAATATGACCTGTCTTTGACCTTCAATATCACAAATGGGAATCTAAAAAAATAGTTTTTCATGGCAAAACATTAACTCCACGGAGATCAAAATACTTTCTGAAAAGTTAAAATGGACTGATTTAGTCCATGAGAAATGCTAAATTTCTTTTATAAGAGTACTTCTTGAAAAGCAAGGCAATTTATTTAGAAAGAATTTGTGGCTGGAAACACTATTAAGAAAACACTAAGTTACCCTGAGAAAGACTCTTAAAATTACCAGTGTTTTCAGAGGCCCTAAACAATGCATGAAGGAACAACTTGTAGGCTCTCACCTCTTACCTACATAAAACATGTTTTGGCCTAAAAAGTAATTTGGGCTTCTCTGCCATACTGGTAACAGGTCACAACCAAGACATTTGAATGTGCTGGAGTATCAGGGAATTTTGCATTTAGTATTAAGCGGACCTCTTCCTTTTCTAAGAAGAGTTCTTAATTGTTCTTGGAGTTCACCTACTGTCTACAAACAAGAATCTTCTGTTAGTAAATTGTTAGTTTTCCTAAGAGGCACAAACATTTGTCTGTTCTACATTCTCTAATGCATGCCTCGAAAATAAGGCATTAATTTTTCGATGGCCATTGCAGAGAACAGAAAACTTTTCCTTCTAATCAGGCAAATGCAAACATTACTGAAAGTGCACCGCTATTAATATCTCTTGTACATTTGGAGTCAGCATTTATGACTCTATTTACTTTTAAATAATTTTATTCCCAAACACCTTACAGTTCCCATAATTACTTGAAAAAGACAAAGTGAGAGCAGCTACAAAAAGTAGCAAGGTATCTTCCACAAATAAAAAATAAAGCATACAAAAAATGGCAAGTGAATGATAATTGGTAACATGAACTTTGAGTAATATTCCCCTCTTGGGGTCCAAATTAAGATTTGACAAGTTTAAAGCCTTGTCCTGTGTCCAGCACAGTTGGAAGAAACCAACTCATTTTCAATCTTTTCAAGCACCTAAAACAAGTTTTGCAGATCCAAAAAAGGTTTAGACCACATAACCAATTTGCCAGATGCACTAATGGATACGTAATACGAGGAAAGTGTAACATCCAGTGCTTGGCCACATCGCTTCCTGTTGGCAAGTGCAGAGTGTAGTCACTCCACCGTTTTGACACACCATATATTGCTTTCACAGTGCGTCCTTTTTCAGTCCAGCAAATGTTATTAATGGAGTTGCAGTTGTATTCTACCCAGTCTTTTGTAAAGTCACCCAGCTGAGGTGGGTCAGCTTCTTCAATATCTATTGTCTTGGCCAGCTCTGCTCCTTGCACTGCAATATACTGGTCATTAATCTTTCTCACTTCTTTTACCCAAGGGGCTGAATTCTCACTGTCCAATATGATGATAAGCCGGGAGCAGAAGGAACCATTCTTTTCTCTCCACCATTCTAAAAGTGTGTCAAAGCGAAGTATGTCTCCACCTGAGGACAAGAGAAAACATTTAAATGAATAGTAATTTATAAAGTCTCTTATTTCTTCTAAATTCTTAGAATTAAATATGTAAGCAAAAAGCTTCTGAGTATTTTAAAGATACATTCAAAATGTCCTTTCAAACAATATTTTTCAAATGAATTTACAACTCAAAGCTTAAAAATTACTTTTTACATAAAATATGCATCAGCTTTCAAAATAGTTTTATATACATATGCTCTTTAAGTCATAATGATGGGGCTAAATTTGAATAAACTCATTCAAAATTGAAAATGCTGTTAAGTCAAAATGCAGTTAATAGCTCACCTACTGAAGTTCACAAAGTACATTTCAGAATACCAACTGACTTTGTGATTGCAGAAGCTGCAGCTGAGAGACTTTATACAGAATCCCTAGACATTACCATATTACATATTGGTAACCTGACCAAAATTTGAAGCATATTTTCTATTGATACATATGCCCTTTGTGACGTTACATAGTAGGGAAAAAATGACTACTGATGCAAGTAGAGGACCATAGAAAGATTTAGTAAAATAAAAGTACATAGAAAAGCAAATATTCTACCTTAGGGTAGCAAACTACAGCTTTCTGAAAGCTGAAAAATTTTTTATATAGCTCAAAAAAACAAAAATATTTGTGACAGATACATATTATAGGAAATTTAAATTTTGCAAGATTTCCAAAAATAACATTTGACTATGCTTTGAAACAATAATTTTTAAATTGCTTTTCTACTACAGTTTCTCTAGAGAGACTAAACATGAAACATACACTATTTAATTTGGAAGATGACAGTGTAATTACTTAGCCAAATACTGGAAACTCAAATCAACCTGACACAAAACAGGAATCCTGTCTAGGCTGCACTGACACTTCATGGTCAGTGTTGAGCAGTGATAACAGTGATCTTGTAGCCCAAAATCTATCAGTCCCCAAATACCTGGCCCTATACAAGAAGTTTGCTGACTTCTGCTCTAGATCCTAGATATATTAGAGTATTTTATTAGTTCTTATGATTAAATCCACAGACACAAGACCTGTACAAGTGGAAAAATATAGTTTAATGTATGTGAGCCAATATGGATACTAATTTCTGTACAATGTCAAACTTGGTGAACTTGGAAACTTTTTCCAGCTAAAGTTTCCAAAAACTCAACTTACATATATATACATATAATATAATTATATAATATGAAAAGAATATCAGTGATTTTTATAGTTTTAAAATTTTTTTAAACTTTATTGTCAAAGTGATGTACAGAGAAGTTAGTTACATACATAAGGTAGTGAGTACATTTCTTGAGTTTTCAATGTACCGTTAATACTGTTTTTCTACATTCTGTTGTTATACATTCTGTTGTTATTTGAATGATAAACTTCTATTATACTCCATAAAAATGAAAAACAAAAAAGGTTCTGAAGGAAAAAAAATCCCCAAGCAAAACAATAAAGACCTCGAACAATTTCCTATTAGAATCCCAACAGTCATCTGGAAACAGAGTATTTTGGAGTAACACCATTAAAACTACCTCCAGTAAAGCTAATCACTACTATGTGTCATAAAGAAAGAACAAAACTTTTTACATTCTGACAAGTATGGTCCAGTACTGTCCTATAGTACTAGAAGCATGCTCTTTTAGGTCAAGAATATTTTTGTGTTTCAATACAATTTTTAGTTTTGTTTTCTAGTTCTGTATAGAACATCCTTGGGATTATAATGAGATGTGCATTGAATATGTAGACCATTTGGGTGAGTGTGCTATTTTAACAATATTTACTCTCCCAAGCCATAAATATGGGCAGTCTTTCCATTCTAGTGTCTTCTTCAAATTCTTCAGTGTTTATAATTTTTATGGTAGAGGTCTTACTTAGCTTTATTCTAGTTTTTGTTTTGTCTTTTTTTTTTTTTTTTTGGTGCTGGTCCTAGGGTTTGAACTCAGGGCTAGGGTCCTGTTCTTGACTTTTTTGGCTCAGAGCTAGCTCTCTACCACTTGAGTTATAACCTCCAGTTCCAGCTTTTTAGTGGTTAACTGGAAATAGAAGTCTCATGAACTTTCCAGTCCAAGCTGGCTTCAAACCACGTTCCTCAGATCTCAGCTAGGATTACTAGTATGAGCATACCACCTGGCTTGTTTTGCCTCTTGAGACTACTGTGAATGAGATTACACTATTTCTTTATAAAAGTGTTCATTACTGGGGTATAGAGAAGCCATTGGTTTTTGTATGTTTATTTTATAAACTGTTACTTTGCTGAATGTTTTTATGCTTATTACTAATGTGTTGCTTTACCAATACCTCCAGAAAATACCTTTTTTTCAAATATGGTCAAATATTACTTTTTACACTTCACTTAATTTCTCTAGAGATCAGTAGATGACAGATTATAAGCGCTATTAAACAAATTCTGTCTGCCACAAAGTATCATTGCTTCACATGACATGCACAACTATTTCAGTATTCATCAGCACATTTTAGCCAAATCTCTTACATAAATGCTCTTCAGACAGCAACAAGAGAAAGCAGCATTAAAGTTTTTAAATTGTTTCTCCTCCATTGTTTTGTTTTGCCTGTTTTCTTATATATGAATAGGTTCTATGCTGTGTTTGGCTTTTGGCCCAGATGTAAAATACTTACATTTATCTCAGATAACAGCCATCTGACGCATTTCAAGTAATTGAGACTGCTTTTTAAAGACTTTGTTTATCTGTAATAAACTGTTTTATAGATTATATACACTTTTTCATCTACTTCTCTCTCTAATATAATTATCATAATTGTTTTTTACCCTAAGGCAAAAAGACAAAAATACCAGGCTTCATATTATGAAACTCCATAAATGTAGGAAGACTACTCTAAAAAATACTGAGTAACAGCATATGGGGAAAAGAGAGAAACTTTATTTAGCATGGTATTGGGACCTGCTGTTAACTTGTAACTAAAGTAAAATATAGTCATAAGGATTTTTAGTTCAAAAGTACTAGAAAAATAATTCTTGAGAGATTATCAGGGCTTAAAGTTCTTTGTCACGCGGTTTGGCATAAAGCATTTCCTCAGAGTAGAGGTGTTCAATTCTATTTCAAGACAGAATTAGGGGCTGGGCATATAGCCTAGTGGCAAGAGCGCTTGCCTCTTATACATGAAGCCCTGTGTTCGATTCCCCAGCACCACATATACAGAAAACGGCCAGAAGTGGCGCTGTGGCTCAAGTGGCAGAGTGCTAGCCTTGAGCGGGAAGAAGCCAGGGACAGTGCTCAGGCCCTGAGTCCAAGGCCCAGGACTGGCCAAAAAAAAAAAAAAAAAAAGACAGAATTAGCCTTGGGGGGCTGTGTTTAAGGCAGCCCTGAGTACAGACTTACTGAAAAGTTTCTGGCTCAATTTGCATACCTGCAAGTAAGCCAAGTGCCTCAGGTCAGGCAGCATGGTAAACAGTTGCCTGACTTTGCATAAGGGAGGGCTGTGTCAAGCTATGCTTCCTCTGTTGTCCTACTTTTTACAATACTCTCTGAGGCAAAGTTATACAGGAAACAAATTTTCTTGGACAAGACAGAAATTGTGTAATGGTCAATTCCTTGGTAATATGTGTCAAAAAATATACAGGTCTAAATGTGATAACTGCATCTTTACCAAAATTATATCTTTAAAAGTTTTCAAAGTTATTCTGTTATAATGAAATCTAACAATACTGATTCATAGAGGATTTGTAGTAGTATCTTTTACTTTTTCTCCTAGGAAAGAAGAAAGCTGATATAAATAGTAGTAAAAATTAATGCTTAAATTTATTTCCAGAGCTACCTGAAAAATATTTGAAATAAATTTCCTAATACTGAAGACAAGAATATGTAAAATTTTTGAGAAATGTTTATATTAGGGCATAAATTTTTCATGGAAATACATACAAAAAGCTTACTTTCAAAACTATTTTCTTGGGGCTGGGGATATAGCCTAGTGGCAAGAGTGCCTGCCTCGGATACACGAGGCCCTAGGTTCGATTCCCCAGCACCACATATACAGAAAACGGCCAGAAGCGGCGCTGTGGCTCAAGTGGCAGAGTGCTAGCCTTGAGCGGGAAGAAGCCAGGGACAGTGCTCAGGCCCTGAGTCCAAGGCCCAGGACTGGCCAAAAAAAAAAAAACAAAAACTATTTTCTTACATAGCTGGTTATGGTAGTAGACATTTAAGGACTTCAAAATACTAGTCAATGAAATTTACTGGCTTCTAAAACACATACCTATATTTAAGAATATGGTTACTTTAAATACTTTAAAGGAAACTAAGTCTGAAAAAAAGCAGATTTTTTTCCCTGTAATTCTACAATATTTAAACCCTTGTTATAGATTACTAAAAAATCAAGAAACAGCCAAGTGTAAAACTGAATGCATCTGTGTGAAGAATAGGTGTACCTTCTGAAGAATGAAACTGACAAAGGTGGATTTACCTGCTAGTGCCCACTCTCCTGAGCCGTGGGTGTGCCCACTATAATACAAAACATATGTATCATGTCTAGGTCCATCCACAGTTCGAAGTTCAAGGAAGGCTTTCAGTTTGGAATGTAGAGTATCAAGAGATAGTCCACTTGTGGAATAGTCACATCCATAGGTCTCAATCATATGATATGCAAAAAATCTTTGGATGGCATTTAGCATACCAGTAGATCTCAAGTTTAACTCCTGTACATGTTCTGGTGGAAGCAATGTTGGCTGACCATCAGGACTGAAGAAGAAGAAAGAAATTATTGGGAGGTTTAGCAAGTATTCTGTCACAAAGTCTGGCCTCCAAAAATTCAATTCCTATCAACAGAACAATAACTAAATGCTGGGAGAGTACTGCTCAGATAGATAGTATTTCAATTCTTATCTAAGACAGATTGTTCCTTATGAAATAATAGATAGGAATATACTGTTTCAAGGACACCTGGAGAGAAATTTTTATTCTTCAAAATAAAATTGCACACTAAAATATCTATGCTGAAAAACACAAGGTTTTTATAAAGTTGTGCACAAATTATACTAACTTAAGAGATATAATGACAGAAGAAATTACCTACTTGTAAATATAATTTTAAAATGGTTATTAAAATTTAGGTCTATTGTCTTATAACACTATTAATTGAAGACAGATAGGATCCTAGAACACATGGTATCCTAGAAAATAATTAACTTATATAAATCAGAAAGAAAATACTATCAGTGTTGGGGAGGGATAGAAATAATCATGACTATCCAGAACAGGAATTCCTCTTAGAAATATGGAAAATTAAAAGTTTTTGCTTCATGTACTATCAATACCATTCTAGAAATGCCTGATACTTAATGTTAAAGTAAAATATTTTGTTCCATGTTTGGAACACTTAATGGTCACAAAAACTAAAAGAATAATCAATATACAATTTTTTTGGTAACACAACAAAATCTAACTTTACTAATTCCACACATTATTTCCTCAGAATTCCCACATCTTTGTGTAACACTTCCAAAACTCATACTTATCATAATTTTCAACCTTTTATCAAACCTTTAACATGGAAGAATGTTTATTATTATCTACTGAGGAGCTTTAGAAAATATTTAAAATAAAAATTTAAAAACTATTAGGTTTAAGAACATCCTTCCCATACCTCAGGAAGCTATAAAGAAAACATGGACATCAAAATCACTAGTGGCAAAGAACTATTTAAGTACTTATTTAAGTATTAAGTACTTATTTTAGTATACTATTTAAGTATTTTAGTAATATTCATATTCATACAGATTACCCATACATTTTGGAGCACAATTATTTCAAATAAATCTGTAATAAAATAATTCAAGTTCACTGCTAATCTTTTGAGTTTCAGGCATTGTATACAGCATGTTTCAGAGTGCAGAAAGTTCGTCAGTTCGAATTCTCATTAGCTCTTCATAAAGTTTGTTTGGAATGTGCAAAATAGGTACTGCCTTAAAGTTCAAAGCACATTTAAGGTTCAAAGCACCTAAAAACAGTCCAGGACATACTCTAGTTTGTATCATTTTGCTTCACATCAAGTTTTCTTAAGATATTCCTATTAGGGAGGATCTCTCCTTGAAAATTTCTTTCATATTTGCTTATTTCTATCTAAGTTTGGAAAAAATAAGCTGCCACATTTTATATTCATATTTATACATTTACTAAGAAAATGTTATGAACCAAGAAGTTAGTACTAACTGTACCAAATTCACAATACCTGCAGAAGTTGGTAGGAATCACAATAGCATAGCCAACAGATGTTCCTCCTAAACAGTTACCCAGTTCATGGAAAAGCCCATGAGCCATGGATTCCAAGGGCAAAACTATAAGAAACATGCTCAGGAATATTCCATTTGTTGTCTAAAAGAAATTAAAAAAATGCTTACATATTATGTGTGAGTATGTATATTCACATACAAGCATATTGAGTCACATTTTATCCCTATGTCATGAACAAAAAGTTATGACAATTTAAAAATAATTATAAAGTTAAAGGAGACATATGGATGAGCTTAGTAGTAAGATAAACCTTACATTTACCTCTAAATTCTTAGAAGCAAACCACATTACATATTGCTTCTTAAAATTTGTGAAATAACTGTTACACTGAATGCCATACTGTTAAGCAGTGTAGTCTTAATGGTAGATGTTCTGGTCCTGGATTAATGCTGATTATAAAAGGGCTTGAGGCTATTAGTTGGATCTCTTAATCACCCATCTCTCTTCTGTCCTTCCCTCCTGCTATGGGAGACATAATTTTCTTAGCAGATGTCAACACGTTGACACTGAGTTTTCTATCCTTTTTAACTGTTATAAATTTCATTCCCTTATAAACCATATACATTGTTATTGTTACAAAAACACATAATGTATTAAGTAATAAAATAATAAGTAAAAGCTTCAGTTAAAAGTGTTTCTCTTCTCAGCTAGACTACAATGGCTCAATATTGTAGAAAAAGAAATAAAACCCCCCCAAATATGAAATATGAGCAGCAGATTCAGCAGATTTGAAAACTCGCTGCTCCCCATATCAAATGAAGTAATATGGTTGATCCTACCATCTTATAAGAAATGAATCTGAGCTCTACCTTTTGATTTCATCTCTTCCCTGGCTGTGAGGCTGATAATAAGACATCTGTCATACCCAGTGATTGCCAATTCTTCCCCAGCAAAGAAATCACCTATGATTATTGCTTTTCTGGTTTGGGTCAAAAGGGCTTCTTACAAAAAAGCTGGTTACAATCTCCAGTGGAATCTGGAAGTGACAATGGCTGGCAAGAAAGGGTATATAAAAATCTCATGTGCCAGATTTCAAAGGGAGAATGTCTAAAGTGCCACGGGGCACTTGCATATCTGGATATTTTCCCTTCTTTTATCCTTCTCTGAATTATCAATTATCATAAAACCCTACATCTGAGTTGCAAAGCTAGCAGCAAATGTTAGGGTACTGTCTTTCTAATTGACTTATTTTGGAAAAAAAAAATAAAAGAGGAAAGAAAATAGCCCATTCAATGAATATAACACAAATTGTAGGAAACAACAGCTGTAATGTTGCATTTAAAAGTTGGAATGAGATTATGAACAAAAGCACAACAGAAGTAAATGGTAAAATTCCAGCTTTCTAATGTAAATGGCTTAGAATGATACTCTTGACTGGTTCTGACATTATTAAACTTGGTAAACTACAGAAAAGCAAAGCTATTCATATATAACTAGATAAAGCCTTGGTTATGACATCAAAAGATTTGCAAAAGGAAGGTAAATGATGAATTAAATTATGCCTTTTCTATTTTCATCAATCCTGCTCATGAATGACAAATTGATCTACTAAAACAGCTCTTTTTTTTTTTCCCCTTGGTATTTTGGGTCCAATACCAGTTAATCAATGGGAAAGTTGTTCCCAAAGCCATGAGCAGACATGTTAATGGGATGGTGAGAAAAACAAACAAAACCAGACCAGCTTAACAATTTAGTATTACTTTTACAGAAATTTGACCAATGACTCTAGATCTACTATTAAAACTATAGTCAATATAAAGACAATTTAGAAATGTTGAATAAAACAATTCAACCAAAAAGTTAAATACCACTTTAAAGAACTTGATTAACAATGATGTCATTCTCTCTCAATCTTGTCTAACAAAGCTTTTTATTTGAGCTTTATTATATAATTTTTGGATTCAACATTCAGAAGGACTGAAACTCCAGTGATACCTGATCTTGGCAAACTGAAAAAAAAGGTGCATCGATAGGGAAGTGGGTAATCATATTAATGAGGGGTAGCAGCAGCAATTGATGGCCTAGTAAGTGTAGAAATGTTTTTCTTTCTATATTTCTTTAGACTGATTCTGATTATAGTCATTAATATCTCATAGAACACTGGCTAGAGTTCAATAAATCCCTATATATGAGGTTAGGGTTTTTTTAAGTAATTTTATTGTTATTATTAAGGTGTTCTACAGAGGAGTCAGCATTTCATAAGTCAGGTAATGAGTACATTTTGTTTTTTGGCAATGTCAGCCCATCTTATGCTTTCCCCCTGTTTTCCCTGCTTACATCCCGGCTTATAAAGGTCATTTTCTAAATAGTACATACTCAACAGCATGTTTGCATTTGTTACCCTTCTACTGTTCCTTTCTGTGCCCCCCCCTTTACTCCCTAGAAGAAAAAATAAACAACGCAAAATACCACTACCAGCAACAACAATAACAACAAAAAGGTCAATGTCACTATTTGCTGGAGTTTCTTTCAAAAAATTATTAATTATAAGGCACAATGCCAACATTGTAAGCATCAGTTACCAAGAAGCAACTAGCAGGGAAACGAAGACAAACTCAGGCAGATTCATATTATCCTAAGAGTTTCGACATAATCTTGAAAGCTTTCAGAAACAAAATGTCAAATGTCTTTCCCAAAATTGTTGAATTCTAGTCTTCAAAATTTTAATAAGTTCTCCACATGATTCATTTGCATATGATAAGCAATGTTGGCAAGATTTTTCTGTAAATAGTTAGTTAATATTTTAAGCTTTGTAGGCAATAGTCTATGTTAAAACTACTGAACTATGCCATTTATCATGATGACAAAAGTCAACTA
This sequence comes from Perognathus longimembris pacificus, assembly GCF_023159225.1. Taxonomy (NCBI): domain Eukaryota; kingdom Metazoa; phylum Chordata; class Mammalia; order Rodentia; family Heteromyidae; genus Perognathus; species Perognathus longimembris. The sequence continues at coordinate 124,196,447 of NC_063162.1, forward strand.
TTAAAGAGATTAACTTCAAGTATACAAAAAACAACAACAACAACTAAAACAGACAACTGGGAGAAAATAAAACAATTCAGCAGTTATATTGGAGATTTTAGTATCTTCTCAGTACTAGTAGAACTACATAATCCACATATATTATATATACTATATGTAATATAACTATATATTATTATATACAGGTCAGGTAGAAAACGAAGTCTTAATTGGAAGAACAAAATCATGCAAACTATGTTCTCCAGATTTTTCTGTATCATTTATGTTACAAAGTGAAGAACTGCATTAAGCAGAGAGGGACCTTCCTTTACGTCCTAAACATCCCAGTATGCAAACCATAGAATGTCACAGTATATCAAAATTATTTAAACATCAGCCTCTGCCTCCTCCCATCTGTTCCTTTTTTAAAGAAAGGCATATCCTGAGACCTGCAAAACCCAGTGTAGACCCTGGAACATTGTGCATGTGCAGTTGATACTCAAAAGGCTGGGAGACTGTAGACATAACACAGTCATATAGTGCTTGCCCCGCTACGGCTCTGAAACTTGTATCTATATACATATAGATACACATACACATTAAAACTATGGCTCTGAAACATATATACATATATAGTATATATACACATACACACACACACACACACACACGAGTTAAAACTGTAGCTACAAAATCCAAACTCCAATTTTATAGTCTGAATATATCTCAATGTCTGTCCAGAGTACCTTTTTAAAAACGCATTATGGGGCAGCAAATGTATTGCAAAACTTATTTTTTCTCTTGTAAGAGGTTGTGTATCTTTTTATCTAATGCTCTTTCATGTAAAATCTTCAAAGAAATGATACATAAAAGAAATGTGGCATGTGGAAACAGGGATCAGATAAAAAGCAGGTTTATTAGGCTGTATCAGTAGTGGATATATCTTCTTTAGCCTTCAGTTTCCTTATAAAATGAAAGTCTTTAAATTGTAATGTTCTAAGGACTTTCAATGAGTATTTCACTAATAAAAATCTGAAAATGAGAAGCAAGCAACACACTGAGTATTCCTAACATTTTGGGGCCTCTTTGGTGATCCCCATAAAACTAAATTAACTTGTCAAAATTACATTCAGTGCTTCAATTATGAGAAGAAAAATAAAAGAAGCATCAAAAGAATCTCTTTTTTGAAAATGGGATCCTGTACCATACGAACTTCAACAATCAAAGCTACTATTTTGCCACATATCACAGACACTACTGTAATAATTAAAAAACAATAATAACCTTACCTGCCAGGAAACTGCTCCTAAAATTGCTGTTGCAAGAAGACTAAAAAAAACTAATTGCTCTGAAATTAAGCAAAAATGACGCATTCCTTTGGATGCCATGATTCTATCAAGGCTATTGTTATCTGTCCTGTGGGTAAAATATACTTTATGGCAGTCATTTAACTTAGTATGGAATCCCCAAAGAGTTAGAAGAAAAATAATATGGCAAATCATCCAAAAAATTCCAAAAATGGAAAAGCCTGGTATTACAAAATACCAGAGATGAGTGTCTCTAAGTTTAAATGCTGAAAGGATAAAAAATGTAAGCTCAATCATTCCAGTGGAAACAACTGAAAGTCTTCTGCAAATTCTTCCACGGTACAAAAAGGGTTTCCACCTTTCTATCACTGAGAGTCCACTAAAATATATGTCAAGGAAGGGATCAGTAATCAGACAAATAAAAAAACATGCAAAAGCAACTGCATTTTTTGGAGTTTCCAACGAAAAAAAAAACAACAATACTGCAAAAATAACTAAATTTGGGATAGCTAAGAAAGATTTCATTCTCAGGTCAATAATTAGCAGAGCCAAAGCTACAACAAGTAAAATAATACTCAGAGACATTTCTAGCAACATTGTTGTGCTGGCAATGGCAAATCCAACGAGTTCCAGAAATTCTACTGTGGTTAGTAAAGTGGGTCGATGACGGACATAACCAGAAATTCTCTCCACCAAAGCACATAATATCCTTAGTACTATGGAAGTCAGCAGCAGATATTTTGTTGACTCTTCTTTCACATCATTCTTAAAGGATGAATTATCAAGAAAACACAAAAGGCCAAGCAAGAATCCAAACCAAAGATTGGAGAGACTTAAACTGGCTGCTTCCATTGAAAAATAGTAATAGAGGATGCTGGCAATTCCAAGAACAAAAAGACCAAGGATAAAAATTACCAAAATTAGGGAATTTGCTGTTTTTTCCCATCTTACATAAAGGCCTAAGCATATAGCCACTAATAAGTTGATTCTTGCCAAATAGCCAAGATACCGAACTGAGGAATGCATGTTTGCTTCTCTATTTACTTCTTCCAGTCTTGTCATTGCTAGATAGAGACAATGACTAAAACAGTACCGCAGTGATTTACACATGTACTCTGGCAATTCAGGTTCTTTTCCCACGTTATGAAATTTAACTTCTTGTATTTCATTCAACAAATCCAAGGAATAACTCCTATTCCAACATTTTCTCAGAATTTTTCTTTATTGTGATCTAAAAAGAAGAAGAAATATTTGATCATTAATTTTACACAATGCCTTAAGACATCTTTATACAAAATAATAAGAGACAAAAGTTTTCTGCAATCCAGTTTAAAATCTGATTTGCATACCTTAACAGTAACTGTTTCTAGCTCTACAATTACCAAAAGAACTCAACAGTTAAAACTCTACAATTTATCAAATAGAAAATGCTTGTTTTCTACTCATCCTAAAACTGCACAACTAAATCACCAATATATCCTCCTTCCAGAGATAATAAAGAAATTTAAATTTGTCTAATACCTCTCATTTCCATGTTCAACCTGGGTAAACTAGTAGCATATGTTTCTAGTACAATGGAAAACTATGAAGTAATTAGTCAGGAACTTAATTATTACTTATAATTTGAGAAGTACTAGCACAAAGAAATAGCAGTCATTATTACCTGATTAATATTAATATCCCTTACATCTTTTAACAAGGCAGTTCTAAAAGTCTCTAAAATCTGTCTTTACATTCTTTGTTAACTAAAAACCTAGTCCCTAATCTTGAACCATAACATCTTCCATACTTTCATCTCTGAAGTATATTACTGTGATAACCAACTTACTCCTAAATCTATATGTATTGTATATATGTTTGTCTGACTTAGGGAAGGGAAGGGGAACATCAAAATGGCGAGACAAAGGGTAAAAGGCAAACCAATGCAACAGCGATACTTACGAGACAAGGTGTTGTAAACTAACTGTACAAGTTGGCAGGAAATTGGAGAGGAAGGAAGGTGGGAGAAAAATGAGCGAGGTGGTAATAAGTCTGACAAGAAATGTTCTCATACCTTAGCTATGTAACTGTAACCCCCTCTGTACATCATCTTGCCTATAAAAGCTAACAAAAAAAGGAAATACTATATCTGTAGCAGATCAATTCCTGAACTTCTAAGACAAAAAACATAAAAAACAAAACTAGAATACTGACCAAGAGTCATGATAAAGTAAATGAAGAACTTTTCCAGTTATTCCTTTAAAAACAAATGGAAGAGCCTAGCACTGCCACTGATAATTCACACCTGTGATCCTAGCTACTCAGGAGGCCAAGATCTGAGAATCTCAGTTTAAAGCCAACCTGGGCAGGAAAGTATGTGAGACACTATCTCTAACTAGCCATCAGAAAACCAGAAGTGGAGCTGTGGCTCAAAGTGGTAGGGCACTTGCAGTGAGCAAAAGAGCTCAAGGACAGTGCCCCCTCCCCGCCCCCCAACAAGCAGCAGCAACAATAACAAGGAAGGGAGGGAAGGAGGGAGGGAGGGAGGGAAAATGAAAGGCCTGGACCTGGGTTAGAGGACCCAGATAATTATTTCAGCTTCACTGACTCCACCACAAATTGCACTGAAACTATGCTAAACTGACATTGGTGAAAACAATTATTTAACAGTACACTAGGTAATTATTTAATAGCTTATGTCACATAATATTCAAGAACTCAAATATTAAAAATATAGTTTGTGGGCTGGGAATGTGGCTTAGAGGTAGAGTGCGTGCCTATCATGCAAGAAGCCCTGGGTTTGATTCTTCAGCACCACATAAACAGAAAAGGCTGGAAGTGGCACTGTGGTTCAAGTGGTAGAGTGCTAGCTAGCCTTGAGCAAATGGAAGCCAGGAACAGTGCTCAGGCCCTGAGTTCAAGGCCCAGGACTGGCAAAAAAAAAAAAAAAGTTTGTGGGCTAGGAATATCTCAGTGGTACAAAGCTTGTCCAAGTACAAGGCTCTGGATTTGATCTCACCAGCAACACATATACATACATACATATACATATACACACACACACACACACACACACATACATGCATACACACATCATTATTCCATAATTGGTTTATGCTTTCTTAATAGCAGCAATATAATCAAAACAAAATCAACAGAAACTAGAAATAACCGGGAATTAACCCCAAAGTATTCACTTGGATGGAGAAGAGTGTTACTGAAGCAACCTTATGGTCTCTGGAGTATCATTACTAATTCTAATTCCATATTTTAAATAAGCATATTTTTATAACTAAACCTATGTAAATACCCATGTATTCCAATTGATTTTCTTCCATTCTCTAAAATTAAATCTTTCATTCACTATGAATCTTTCCTTCTGCCTCTTCCAGCATGTCATTATTCCCTCCACATTCCCACTTACTTTTACCCTTTAACACTTAAATATTTGTAGATCTGGATTTTAAAACAATACAAGGGCAAATAGTAAAGGAAAACAACAACTACCAAACCAAAAACAATTCTCAATAATCCCCATCTCTTTTACCAAGTTCAGTCTTTGCCCTCTTTTACTCTTCATCCACTCATTTCAAAGCACTAACAGGTGGTACCCAGTGTAGAAGATGCTCTTCCAGGTTCTGAAAAGATAGGCAAATTTCTAAACAAAATGGACAGGAGACTGAAGTCAGTACCTCCTTAAGCCATTCCCCATTCCTTTTGCTTTTGCTTTTTCAGATAGGATCTTACACCATGTTTGCCAATGCTGGCCTAAAAGCAAGATCCACCTACCTACACTTCCTGAGTGTCGGCATTATAGCTGTGATACCTGGCCAATCTACACATCCTTTACATAAGCTTCAACATTGTTGAAACCACTCATCTTTTCAATTTTTCTTTCTCTAGCTTTCATATGCCAAATCTCCCAAATTTTTTCAAAATTCATTGGTCTCTCCTTCATGCACTTCTTAAAAGTTCTTCAGTCTCAGCTCATCTTTGGATACTTAATTTCAAGCCTAGACATTTTCTCACTGTATTTTATATTTGAGAAATCTCAATCATTGCCATTATCTTGAGTTACATAATTTAATAAAGTACAATACATCCACATTATAAAATGTATGCAACCACTTTCTTAGTGGCCAAAATCACGTCAGGTAGTTTCAACTGGCTTATTAACAAACACTCAATTCTGATCTTTGACAAATGAAATATCCTAAATTAGAGAGTAAAATAACAACAAAAATCAAAACCATTACAACCCTTTCAGATAGTATGCTATCATTAATTATTTAATAGAAAACTACGAAAATTGGGGACAGAAAAATGAATCCATGTGTGGGAAAAGTTAACTAATGATGATAAAGTACAATTATCTTGTAAGTCATTAGGCAGGACAGAAATTAGTAGAATACAAGTTCAGTATGTGGAAGGTTTTGTGTTCAAACTTTGGCAGTCCTCTCTCCACACACAGACACAAAAAGAAAAGGTCCAAATATTAACTTTCCTCTCTCCTTCATCACCTACCATTTTAACCTCATGAAGTCCTGTCTGTTTTCTTCCTTAAATGTTTTGTGTGTTTGTGTGTGTGTGTGTGTGGGTGGGTGTGTGTGCGCGCGCGTGTGTGTCAGTCCTGGGGCTTGAACGCTGGGTCTGGGTGCTACTCCTGATTTTCTTTTGCTCAAGGTTAGCATTCTACCCCTTGAGCCATAGCTCTACTTCTGGCTTTTTTCTTTTTCTTCTTCTTTTGGTAGTTTTAGTGGAGATAAGAGTCTCACAGATTTTCCTGCCCCAACTGACACTGAACCAAGATCTTTAGATCTCAGCTTCCTGGGTAGGTAGTATTACAGGTGTGAGCCACAGGTGCTCAAATTCCTAAATAATTCTTAAATATCCCCTCAACTTCTCATCATCCAAGCCACCATCCCAATTTTGGACACCATCAACTTATGCTTGGATGTTTCACTTTATCCACTCCTGCCTTTCTTTTTAAAACCAAAATTTAACTTCTTTGCTATGCAAAATACCTTTCTAATGGCTTCCTATCACCCTTAGCAATACAGGCTAAACTCCCTACAAAGCCTTTATAAAGTATCTCAAATTAGACCCCTCTCATGCTGTATTCTGGACAGGCTGAAACTTACTGTTACTCCTCAGGCTTCAGCTTAAATCACTTAATTAGGTTCACCATCCCATGCTCCACTCTATGATCTATAATAGAAAAGCCTTCATCACCAATTTGTTTAATGTCTGCTCCTTCCTAGGTCACAAGAATTAATGAAGATCTCTTATCTTCCATAAGGTATACTCACTGTATAACAGAAAGTTTGGCATGTAATAGGTATCCAACAACCACTTGTTGAAAAAAATAATTCTGGGCACAGCTGGCTAATGCTTGTAATCCTAGCTATTCAGGAGGCTGAGATCTAAGGATTGCAGTTTGAAGCCAACCCCAGGTGAAAAGCACGGGAGACTCTCATTTTCAATTAACCACTAGAAAGTTGGAAATGTAGTTGTGGCTCAAGTGGTAGAGTGCTAGCTTGGAGCACAAAAGCTCAGGAATAATACGTAGGCCCTGAATTGAAGCCAACTATCTGCATAATGATAATAATTAACAATAATAATATAGAAACAACTACAACTACCAGTAATGCTAGTCAGATATTAATAATGCACATGAAAATAACTTGTCTATATCAAGTCACAAATAATAGAGCTAGAAGCAGATTTTCTTTTTCTACTTTACTCCTGCCTTCATTTAACTCACCTGTTTCCTCCAGACCACAGACCAGTTAATTCCTCTCTCCAAGTCCTAACTCTGGGCAATCAATGGATTCAAGACCCATTATGACTGCCCTTATCTTTCACTGGCAATCTACTGCTGTACCATCTAGGGCAAGTGCCAAAATCTGACAGAAACATACTGGGAAGCCAGGCTGGGACTGTCTCCTCTTTCATTTCTACCTGTTCCTAATAACTTTTTTTTTCTTTGTCAGTCCTGGGACTTGAACTCAGGGCCTAAACACTGTTGCTGGATTCTTTTTGCTCAAAGCTAGCTCTTTACCACTTGAACCTCAACACCACTTCCGGCCTTTTCTGTTTATATGGTGCTGAGGAATTGAATCCAGGGCTTCAAGCATGCTAGGCAGGCACTCTACCACTAAGCCACATGCCCAGCTGTAATATCACCTCTTAAGGTCCATTTCTTAAAGAGAAAGGTGGCAATGGCGACATGGAAGTCCTTGGTGTTGGACAGCCACAGTTCTTTCTCTCCTTGCTGGCCTTCCCCTGGGGTGAAGGGGAGGTCGGGCTGGAGAACACAAAAGTCTTCCAGCAAGCCCTCAACTTGAGGGGGAGGGGGGAGGAAAACACAATGTGGCAACTAGCACCCCTCAACTGTGGGGGAAAGAAGGACACAATGTGGCGGCCAGCACCCCTCAACTGTGGGGGAAGGGGGGAAGGAGGACACAAGGCCAGCATCCTTCAACTGGTGGGGGGGGAGGGGAGTGGGAGAGCATAACGCGGTGCGGTGGGTCGGGGGAGCCCCACGCCCGCTGCCTTTCGCGGCCGGCGCCCGCCCCGGCCCGCGAGGCGGACGGGGCGGAGCCTGAGGCCACACGAAGAAGGTCCTGGGCGGTGTCAGGGCCCCAGCCCCTCCGCCCACCCCGCGGCCCGTACCTGACTCGGCCCCGGTCACCAACGCTGTGACAACTGCTCCCACGCCAACAAATTAAGCAGGGTGAAACCTGCGTACTAAAACCACGAGGTGCCAAACCCGGGGAAATCAGGACGAGAGGCCGCGCCGACTAGTAGGAACCGGTTTCGACAGAAACTTTCTCCGTTACCGGCCGGGTTATGGCCGCCATGTTTGCGCCGCCGAATCCGCGGCGGTACGGATCGCTGCCGGGCTCAAACCTTGCAGCGCGCTTCCGTCCTCCAGCCAGGCTCCACCCACTCGAAGCTGCGACCCAGGTGCCGCCTTTCCGCAGGTGCCTGCCAGTCGGACCTGAAACCCAGCCTAACTGGCACCTGGAACGCACAGCAGAGGGCGGAGGAAACTCTCCTCCTCTTCTCTTCTCTTCTCTTCTCTTCTCTTCTCTTCTCTTCTCTTCTCTTTTCTCTTTTCTCTTCTCTTCCTCTCTCCCCCATCTCCCCTCGTCTCCCTCTGCCCCTCCCCCTCCCTCCCTCCTTCTCCCCCTCCCTCCCTCCTTCTCCCCCTCCCTCCCTCCTCCCCCTCCCCCTCCCTCCCTCCTTCTCCCCCTCCCTCCCTCCTTCTCCCCCTCTCTCCCTCCCTCCCCCCCCTCCTCTTTCAGAATCTAGGTCACTTCCTCAGAGTGGACGAAAAGTGGTATAGTTTGGGGCTGAGTGTAAATTCTACACATGGATTGGCACTACTGCAGGAGGTGTGGCAGCTCCTTGATAGATATGGCATAATATAATATTGGACAGTAAATCTAAGCTCTCGCCCACTTTCATTCGCCCAATCTGCATTTCTAATCAAATCTGCCAATAAATCTACTCGTTATTTTGAGTGAAAATTGATCCTCACCCCAAAATAGAGCATAGACAAGTGAGGATTTAAAGCCAAGGAGCAGGCTACCAGGTGAGTGAATGGAACATCAGTGAGAGGAAGCATCAGGCATAAATGAGATACTGAGTAAACTGCACCAGATTTTTTTCTTTTTTAATTTTGTGCTGGCCCTGTGGCTTGAACTCTGGGCCTGGGCGCTGTCCGCTGAGCTTCTTTTGCTCAAGGCTAGTGCTCTACTACTAGAGCTACAGTACCACTTCTGTCTTCTGAGTAGTTTATTGGAGATAAGAGTCTTTCTTACAGACTTCCGTGTCCCCGCTGGCTTCGAGCCATGATCTTCAGATCTCAACCTCTTGAGTAGGTAGGATTACAGGCTTGAGCCCCCAGCGCTGGGCTCCAAGATCATTCTTGTTAAAGAGAACCAGAGTGAGCAGTCACCTGAGGAATGATAAAGGATGAAGAACCTGATGAGGTATGGATGAAGAAGGGTTCTAGCTAAAGTGTGTTCGTGAGGTTCTTTTGCTAAAAGTAGATAGTATAAAGGAGTGCACAATTGGGACTAGGGAAAAGATCCACAAGACTAAAATTTGGCCAGACCAAAAATATGAGTTCCCGTTCTCTTTCCAAAAAGCCTTTTTCCTTCCTGCCTGGCTTTTATTCTTACCAAAATTTTCTTCTGCTTGTAGCTCCTTCAGATGTTGAATAATCTCAAAGCCTTAGTTTTCCTCATATTTAATGAATACGGATGCATCTATCTTGGAGTGATTGTGTAGATTTAGTGAGAATGTACATAAAACTGGCCTTAAACCCTATGGATGGATTTGTCCCTTTAGGATAAAGCTCAATATCTTTAAATAGGGCTTAGGAGTGTTATATTGTCTAGCAGGCCTAGGGCTCTGGTTTCCAGTAGGGCTACACAAACGGAAAAAAAGAAACATTCTTTAAATAAATACAATTGTATGCTCTGCCCCCTTACTACCTGAAACTGAAATTCCTACAACTCCCCAATCAATCCTGCTCTATTGTTTTTAGTGTAGAGACATGTCTGACTTTGTTCACCATTTAATCAACTTAGTGCAATACCTGAGAAGTTGAATGACAAATATTTGTAAAAGATTATCATATACTATAGGCTCTCAATAATCACTAGTTCTCTCTACCTACTTTGTATGTTTCCTATATATTTCTCTGTGTCCCTTAATAGAGGGTGACTTTCATAATTTTCATGTGATAAACAGCAGTGCATCTGCTGTGGGAGATACATCTGTAGGGTTGAAACATTCCTCAGACTCATAATGAAGAGTGAGTTTGAATTCTCTCCAGATTTCTAATTCTAAATACAATCACTACCCAGGTCTCAAATCTTTAATTCTGGCCTTGCTATCTTCAGAACAGTCATACTATCTTTAATATCCTCATCATTTACAATACAATATGATTTCAATGGACACTTGAAAGGTTGTTGGTATTATATTTGGATGCCCACTATTTGAAACCCACTTCCATGTGTGGAGAACCACCTTAGGTGGCCTGTAGTTGAAGCTGAAATGTCAAATAACATGTGCAACCATTCATGTATAGCAGCAAGATGCTAATATTAAAACAAACACACACTTAAATAAAAAGCAAGTAAAGAAAGCTACACATCCTGAGCAACTGCAGGAGCAATGGAAACATTTGGGACAGTCTTCAGTGTTTCTGGTATTGAATATTAGTGGTGCAAAGATGCCAGTTGTCTGTGCTTCCCAAGGACCATCCTGGAGCCTCTTCCACCAATTCTGTATTTTATCATAGTCTACATGAATTTCTCTATAACCTTTTATAGGCACTGTGTAAATCAAGCCAGTTGTAGTTTCTGGCCATGCTGGTGCAGACCTCTATTGCTAGCAATCTTTTCAACTACCCAATAACCTCTACTACATTTCTTTTTTCCTTAAATTAGTTATACTGTTCTCTCTCTCTCTCTCTCTCTCTCTCTCTCTCTCTCTCTCTCTCTCTCTCTCTCTTCTCCCCCTCTCCCTCTCCCTCTCCCTCCCTCCCTCCCTCTCTCATTCTTTTGCCAGTCCTGGCCTTGGACTCTGCGCCTCTGGCTTCTTTTTGCTCAAGGTTAGCACTCTGCCACTTGAGCCACAGCGCCACTTCTGGCCATTTTCTATATAAGGCAGAGGATCATGTTTGAGGAAGAAGATGAAAAGCACTGGTTTTAAGGACAGTAGTACTAAGCAATAGAAAACAGTATAACTGGGCTGGGAATATGGCCTAGTGGCAAGAGTGCTTGCCTTGTATACATGAAGCCCTGGGTTCGACACCCCAGCCTTATGACCTTGAAAGTTTTCTTGATGCTTATTATCGTGTTTGTATATTTTACAATATTTCTGTGAGATGATTTTTTGAAAGTTAGCTTTAATCTACACACTTCAGGGAGGACAATTAGCATTTGAAAGACATTAATTAGGAATCTTTACTACAGAGCTGGATGCACAAATGCTTTCAATATCACTATGTAAATCTTCTCTGGAGGTATTTTAGTTAACACAAAGAATGAAAAGATTTTTCATTGTGAAAAGAGAAGTCTTCAAGCTATGTTGCTGGCTGGAATACTGTATGGGCACTTCTGCTTTAGCATGGATGTAGTAGAAGAATCTGCCAAATCTAGAAATCTGAAATCCTTCAGAAGGTATCCCTATATCTAGATTGCACTTTAATGCTCTGCCACAAAAATCTTGTCTGTGTACAGTTTTCATATGTAAGACTTGTTTTCCTTGCAGGATACCACCCAGTAGTCAGACAGCAGACAGCTCTCATCAATCTTTAGTTATTGAAGATTAACCATATTTACTCAAAGCACCTTGCGATTGTGAAAATATTCAAATGTTCATTTCTACCCACCCTGTTTCTTTGTTTGAGATCATCTGCTAGAAAATAGAAATGGAGATTATCAAGTTAAGCAAAATAAGCTAGGGTTACAAATTATCACATTTTCTGTAGCATGAAGAATCTAGACCTAAGAGGGAGAAATGATATGAATGTAAAATGATGATTCTACAGGTAGGGAACACTGTGTGTGTGGCAAGGAGGTGGAGGAATAAAAGGACAAGATAATGAGGGGTGAGTGTGATCGAGGTACATTATATGAATGAATGAAAATAGCATGACACTTATTAAAAGTTGTATAAAATACAAGAGGAAGAAGGAGTCAGAAAGTAATAAAGGGAATAAATATTATTGTTACATTACATATGTATGGAAATAGCATGGTGAATCACCATTCTACAATTAATATACACAAATAAGTGTAGGAAATACATTTTTTGACAGTAGGAAATAAAAAAACAAAATATAGAACATGATTTCTATTTTTTTGTTCCTTTTTAATTCATTAGGATATTTTTTGTGGCCTACTATATGGTTTCTTCTAGAGGAAGTTTCATATGCTGACGACAAATGAGTGTTCTTCAGCTGTTGGATGGAAGGTTCTGTACATTTTTCAAGTTCATTTACCCCAGAGTATAGGTGAACTGATGTTTCTTTATTTTCGTTTATTTTATTTTCTTTATTATTTTTAAGTATTTGGATGATCTGTCATCCTCCAGAAGCAGGGTCTTGAAATCTTATACTGTTTTTGCATTGGAGTCTATTTTTAATACTATTCGTTTCATAAATGTAGTTGTTTCAACTGTAGGAATATAAAAATTTATAATCATATGTTCTTTTTTAAATTGCTCCTTTGTTATCTACCAACCTTTATATTTAATTTTTTTCCTCTGCAGTGCTGAGTTTAGAACTCAGGGTCTGGAGCTTTTTAGTCAAGTGCTCTACCATTTGAGTGACACTCTCCTTTTTCTGAGTTATTTTTCAGGTAACATCTCACACTCTTTGTGTGGACAGTTTGTGATCCTCCTATGACTCCACTATAATTGTCCCTGCAATCATTCCTTATAACGCCTGGCTTGGCTTTGAAATAGTTTAAGTTTTTGCCTAGGATGACCTTGCATCTCTTTCTCTAACACAGCTGACCTTACAGTTATGTATTATGTACTTAGCCTTCTCACTTTTGTTTTGAAGTCTATTTTGTCTGATACAAGTATGCTCAATTTAGTTTCCTATTTTAGTATCAGTTTATCATTATTTGCAAGGAGAGTTTCTTGTAGGGTGCATGTTATTGGTTTTTATTTAATCCATTCAGCTAGTCTTTATCTTCTAATATAAATCTGTATGTTTACATTTACAATTATTTTTGATAGGTAATGACTCATTCCTCTCATTTTGGTAATGTTTTTAGTTATTTTGAATTTTGTTTTTTTTCCTGCCTCTCTTCTTCATCTTTGTGGTTTTATAGCTCATGTATTGATAATGATACTTTTCTATTCTTTTGTTATGTATCTACTTATCTTTTTATACTTAGTTATTTATACTAACTTTTTTATATTTCTAATGTCTTCATAATGGTAATAATATTTCTTTTGCTTCAGCATATAGAGGCTTCCCATAAAATACCCTTTGCAAGAGTGGGCTGCTGGAAGTTAATTCCTTCATTGTTTTGCTTTGAAGACCTTTATCCTTCATTTCTGAATCATAGCCTTAAATTTATAGTAATCTTGGTTGACAGTTTTTTTTCATGACTTGAAATTCATTATTTCACTTTCTTCCATCACATGCTGTCAGTCGATTGTGAAAACCTATAAATGTGACTAGAGCTTTTTTCTTACAGATTTTAAATTTCTTTCATGTTGTATTTTACAATTTGACTATCATATGCTGTACTGAAGGTCTTTTCTGTTTTTTGTTTATTTTGGGTCATATAACCCTGTACATTGATCTATTTTCTCTATGACTGAGATTTTTCTGGTATTATTTTGTTCAGCTCATTTGTCATATTCCAAAAATACACATTTAATGTTGTCCCAAATGTATTAAGTCCCTTCCTTCCTTCCTTCCTTCCTTCCCTTCTCTCCTCCACTCTCTTTCAAAAGACCTATGATCAACTTCCAATATTCCCCTGAAGGATCAAGTCTACTGTTGAGGCTTTCAACTATATTTTTCATTTGCCTTTTTAAGCTCTTTGTTTCCAAGATTATATTTAGTTCCTTTCCAAAAAATCTTTTTGCTTTCTCTTTCATATATGGCATTGCCTACCCAATTTCATTTTGAACTCTTTCTTGGATATCATTAATTTTTTTTGCTGGTGTCACATTCCCTTTTTACATATTTCTTCTGTTCTACATGGAGATTTGTGTCTCTGGTGATTTATATATCTTTACCACCTTTATGGAGTGGCCATTTTAAATAAGCAACTGTCTCCTGTGTCTTCAGGTGTGTGTTGTTGGTTTTAACTCTATTGGGGCCCAATAGTGTGGTGCCTCATAGCTTCTTAGGCAAGCGACATTGCTGTAGCAGAGTAAAAAGCATCAAGCCAACAATTTAGGCAGGTGTGTTACAGACAGCAGTGGGTGTGGGATACTCTCTGGCTACTCATCAAACAGTGATGGATTGTGATGCAAGCTCTGCTACTAGCAAGGCGCTGTGGTATTGGTGGCCTCATCTGGGTGCAGGGCCTGAAGCATTTGTCCTCCATCCACTCAACAGCAGAGGTCCAGAATCAGAGAGGAAGTGGCAAACAATGCAGCATGATCTGTGATGCTCACAAGTTCTGACAGCAATGCATGGTCAGACAAGGTGTGGTAACTAAGTGGGAGTGGAAACCATGTAGGTGGGGCAGCACTCTCTGAGTGGCATTCCACTCTGTCCTTTTCCTGATAGTATCTCCTGGAGCCAGTCAGGGCTCCTTCAGGGGGGCTGTTTATTGGCTGTAAACCTGTAGGAGAGGAAAATGCTACATGTTGGGTTGTCAATAATGTTTCTGTAGGACAACAGTGTGAACTCCCCACCTTCCTCAGTAACAGGCTTCTGCATCTGGCCTAAGGAGGGGTGACATTAAATGTGTGGGCAGTCAGCCACAACACTGGTCTCAGAGGGCAAGCTCCTTGATGTCCTGGATATGTCCCCATAGATCTCCCAACACAGATTTTGTACAGTTCAGGGCTTGGGTCACAGTCATACTTCTGGACCAAGTTGTATTAATGAAGACACTAGCCCCTGAGCCACTGAAGTAGGTTTGTACAGAGATGAGAATATGTAGTGATTTCTGGAAATAGGCAGTGAACTCAGGCATCATTTCCTTGCTGTAGCACCTTGGTGGTTCACTAAGATATGATTCTTTTCCAAAGCCAGACTACTATACAGGCCTGTTGTGCAAGCCTGTGAAACTGTCCAATAGCTAGGACTTCAATGGGCTTGCAAGTATCCACACTGTTTGCTGGGTCCCTTACCTCCTGTAAAGTGTGAATACATTTTCTTTAAGCTGTGGACACAGGGTAGCTACTGCTGATAGCTGTTCTTTGTGCTATGTTCTTATTCTAGGTCTCTGAATCTTACAAGCTTCCAGTCATTCTTATTTCTAGTGTTCGGTCATCATGTCTCTCAAAATACACCTATATACCGACTGCTTTCTTCTTTGGAGGAGAAAGTGCCCAGCACAATGGGAGTAAAAGAAAAATATTTTATAAAACAAGGTAGGGAGGATATGACTTACTGGTAGAGCCTGGGGTTTGTTAAAAAGCTTTGGGGGGGGGGGCACAGGAGTAGGAGGACGAGAGGAGGAGGAAGGGAAGGGAGAAGAGTTGTACTTAGGTTGGCTATATGAATCACACTTATGACCCTAGCTCTCAGAAGAACTGCCAAGTTCAGGAGTAGCCTGGGCCACAGGACAAGACTCTTTAACAGAAACCCCCACAATTTTTATAATTTTTTAGGAAGTGGCTATTCTCTGAATATTGTGTAGCACAGACTGCCACTAATATTCTTGGACAGTTTTGTGTTCAAAGGGATTAAATATGACTTAAATCATGAAATATTACAAAGGCTCCTACAAAACATTGCTATCATAAACCTTTATGTTGTTCTTTGAATAAAAACAAAATTTTGTTTCCTGCTTTTTTTGACTAAGAATCTTCAGCCCTAAAGAAAAAAAATATTGTAGTCTTGCTGAGATTGAACGCAAGGCCTTGAACGTTCTGAGATGAATTCCTAGCCCGAATTTTAGATCTACATTCTTCTGGTCTCTTAGAAAACTCCCATCAGTGTGCTGTGCACAAGAATGGGAAATGGAGCAAAATGTTGACTGTATTGTGTGTGTGCATGTGTATTTTTCTGGAGGGGTGAACCATACATCCCTCTTATTCACACTGTGTTTTTCATTTGCTCAGTAACGTTTTGCTGTGTTTAAAAACCTCTCCTTTAAAAATATCTCTTTTCATTTCTGGGAAGCAAATTAAAAATTTTAAACATCAGTAGGAAGTCACTACTAAATACAGATATGCAAAGAATGTCTTTTCCATTAGATCATGAGCTCCACGAAAGCAGGTACTGTAAACACCCTAATATCTGCAGTCATTCTGGTATATCATGCATGGTAGAAACAACATTGCTCAGTAAAAGTATTTCACTTCATGACAAAGCTGGCTGCTACCATAAAAGAAGATATGCATAACATCAGTATTTGTTATCATACTTCACACTCCTTGTATGTTAATTATATGGTTGACATGATGAACTGAAAATTTACTGTATTTCCTGCTATGAACAGAACAGTGATGCAGGACAATGGAGAAGCCACTTGAGTTCTCTGAATCTCAGTGATGGAATTTTTTGAAATTAAGGAATTTGATCAGGTATGATCTAGTTGGAAAGTATTAATAGCCAAGATCTGAATTTATTCCCAATTCTAAAATTATTTAATGAGATACTCTAAAGACCACAAAATTTTCATTTTATAAGTAACAGACAAAGAATCTTAGAAAATTTAAAATTTTTAATAAATGTGCTTTGTTCACAAAATGTGAAAAAATACAACAAACACAAACATACACTTTCAGGTATGCTACGTCCAACCACTTGGCAACTATGGTAAAACCACATGATCTATTCATGATCCTGAAAAATCCACCCACATTATTGTCATTTGTCTTTGAAATACCATTTTTTGGAGAAATAGCTGTGAATATGACAAGGAGGCTCATTAACTTCTTATAACAAAATATTCTTAAGAGTACCCATACAGAATTAGAAGACCTTAACAACTTCATTTGTCATTACACATGTAATCTGGCACCAAGCCACAACGACTGCCTATAGTTCCACATTTCCACACTGAACTGGCCTTGGTGGAGTATGTGTTGGATTAAATCCTGTGCCAACTTAAATTGAGTAAGTTGAACAAATGATATAGATTGAATTAAATTTATACTAAGGGGTAGTAAGTTTTACAAAAAATGTTTTTAAAATACTACTTAAAAATATATCATGCACATTTTGGAGCATAAGCAAAATTAACACCTGTAAACAGTGAGAAGAATCTATAGCACCAACATTTTAGCTACAACACAAAAGCTGTCTCAAAGGTCATTTTTAGATCACCCTTTGAAAAGCACTGCTTTTCATATGCTTTCCAAGTACTTTCACTTGGTATATTGTTTTCTTTGCTCTTAGAATTAGATTTAGCCAAATCAAACAGAATAAAGAACAGGTGTAACACCAAACCAACTCTCCTAAACATACTGCTTTTTAATTTGTTTTCCTTTCTATTTTTCTTTTGAGGGAACTGTAAGGCCGGGTCCTTTAGTACCTAACTGGGGGGAAAAACCAACCCTAATTATTAATGGATCATATGCCATTGAGAGTAAGTGAAAAATTGAGGTTACTTAATAGTGTATTTGAGCAACCAACATTTCTTATATTTAGTCAATTGACTTTTTTTTAGGTTAATTACTTTCATTAATTTAGCATGTGAAATTTACTCTGAAATATGGGGTACACACACACAAAATTTTCAAGGCCAAATTTGTATTTCTAAATGAAATTTGATATTCAAAGTAAATTATAGCAATTCACAATAAGCACAAAAATCTCAGTTTTACCAGAGTAAAGAAGTGCAGTGTATGAAATTTAGGATCAACTATGGAAAATGCAAGTTTCTTTTAAAATACAAACGTACACACAACATTAACCATGAAATCTGAAACTGTGATATTTCAGTGCAAAAACCTCAGTATGAGGTAATTTTAATGTAATAACCACTTGAAAAAAAAATCCACACAGTGGCACTCTTAAAAAATGATAGTTTACATGACAATTGCTGGCTGACAAGACAACATGGACTAAATGTTCTTAACTGTTTGTAACTTGTCTTGTTTGGACATATATTTCTTCTTAGTCATTTGCTTCTGATTCAGAAGCACAGAAAGGCATTTGTCAATGTGGAAAGGGAAAATTCCCACAGCCAACTAACAGTTTTTATTCAAAGAAAATTTTCTGCTAGGATTTAGAAAGAAATTAGGGTATCAAAAGGTCAAGATCGTTTTGTGAGATTACTAGTACAGGGTTAATTTTAAATTTTCCTATATATTCCAGAGTTGTAGTGCAGCACCTCCTTCACAGGAAGGTGGAACTGTATCAAAGCTGGTCTCATTAGAACATAAAGTCTCTTACAAGTGCAACCCTTTCACAAAGGTGTTTTCAGTCAGCATTGAGTATTATACATTGTTCCTTGCTGGAAAAGAAAAACTGTAAATGAGACCTAAATTTTAAAAAACTAAAACTGAACACTCACGGATAAATATACTTACCACCAAGGCCCAAATCAACAAGAAAGTTAATAAAATAATACTTTGGCAATGGTGTTTACTGTATTGTGCTAATGAAATCAGAATATACATTTTAGGGATATTTTTTCTTCCAATGTCTGTTGCTGTCAAAAGTAAAAGCATTACCACCAACTCCAAAAATCTCAGAAATATTGGATCATCAGATGAGACTGAATAGAAAATGTACTTCTGTAACAGGTAACAATTTAAAGAAAAAGACAAAAGTAAGTGCAGCACAAAAAAACTAAACCAGTCTATTTCCATGGCATATTGAACTTGTGAGTCATCAAAGTGCAATCTACAACATTCTACTTAAGGTTTCTCAATGCAATAGTTTTAAAGTCAACACTGAACAACTGAAGAAAATGAAAATATGTAGGAATTTATGTTTCATCTTTTTAACAATAGCACTAAAGAGAAAAGAGGTACCTTTCTATATCTTAGTGCGAAACGCTAAAGTAACAGTGGTTTCTGCTAGGATAGAACTCACTGCATGAAATTCAAGCTTTCTATATAAGAATAAAATTTTAAATCCAGAAGTAGAAAAAAATAGCAAACTCTGTAAACCTTTGCATTTCTTCTATGCAAACCAGATTTTAAGTACTGAGTTCATGTTAGTATTTCTGATTAGTGTATGCAATTAGTTTAGAGTCTGGACTGAAAGAGCAGTTTGCTTTTGTATTAACTTAAAAGTAATATGGGATCCTCTAACTCATAGAAGGGAATGGAGCTGGCTTGACTTTCTCCAGAATCTGAGTCATATGGAGCATCGGGTAGCTCTGTGAAACCATATGCTAGTTGTTCATCTTCTATATCAGATCGAACATAGCAGGAAGGGTTAGAATACTCCTCATCTTCTATACTGTTGAAATCTTGAGGAATATATAACATCCCTGGATAGTTCCGACTAACCAAGTCACTTGTAGTTTTAAGGGATATTTTCCTAAATGCCATCAGATGCATATGAGAAAATTTCGAATACTTGAAGCGTTTAAAACCCAGGGACTCAATAGCAATCTTCCAGCTTTTCATCATCATAGCATGGCGGTTCTGATGGGAGGAATCAGGTGTGATGATAAGTAGCAAGCCATTTAATACTAACAGCTCATGGGCTTTCTTACAGCAAATCCATCGCTGGTAAGGTGATGGGAAATAGGAAAGAAGGAGAGAGAAAACAACCACATGGAAAAGTTCTCCAGGAAGAGAATCAATAGGGTTTTTCAGCTGCTTTAAAAAAGCATCTATGGCATCCTGTGCAAGTTGAAGTGGTTGCTGAAGTTGTAGGTTCAGGAAGTCACACTTATATACACTCTGTAGAAAGAAAGAAAAAAAGCAGAGTAAGAACTTCAAGGGTTGTGGTGGCATGTACCAATAAACCCAGCAGTTGGAGGGTGAGGCAGGAGGGCCACAAGTTGGCAGTCAGCCTGTGATACATAGTAAGACTCTTGCCTCAAAGAAAATAAATTAATTAAATACATATATACATTCAAAATCATTTTTACCTTAATACATTAAAACATTTCTATGTAAGTTTAGCTTATACTATGTTCCTTTATAAACTAAGTCTGTATACTTATTCAAAGCTTACATTCACAAAAATCAAAGCTCAGAAAATTTCTAGTTATCATTTAATATACAAAAATACATTTCTCTCACATATGCATACATATATATATGAATGTACAATGACTTTTTTCTAACTTGAAACCATAAATAATTTTACACATATATTTAAAAATCATGGGTATATTAATTTGAATAAGAGGTCACAGGAAGATTTTTAAGATTAGTCATATTTATATTCATTTTAACGTGTATAGTTACCAAAGTCAAGCTAATATAAAAACAGCTTTTAAACAAATTACCATGAAATAAGGATGGATCAGAGAAGTCAAGGACCACTATTGTTATAGTTTAGGTCTGAAATGATCCCTAAGGGCTTATGCTTGCTGCAACTTCAGAGGTGGTAGATGATTAAATCAGAAAGGCTCTAACCTCATCAATGGAATAATTGAGATTCACAGCTGAATGGACTGTTGGGATATGGAGGAAAATGCAGATGGTAGGACCAATTGAAGGAAGTAGGTTGCCAGAGGCATTGGCCATGCAGGGCATACCCTTTCCTAGACCATTGCTCACTCTCTGCCACCATGTTGACTTTCTCAGGCAATCTTGTCACAAAGTGAGAGATGGGTAGATAATTCTGAGAAATGGGGTAGTTGCTGTGACTATGTCTGACTATATAAAATTGGGAAGAATTTGAAAAGGTTTAGAGGAACTGGCTCTCAACACTTAGAATGTTGAAAGTGGAGCTTTATGGGTGATTCTAGTAGTTGCTTGGAAAACCCAAATGCTGACTGGAGTGCCATTGTTAAGATGGTGCTCATGAACACTGAGATGGAGAGGAGGATTCTAAAGAACTGGACTAGAGTCCAATTGTGTTAGAATCTTGAAAAGGCCTCTCTACATTTTGTCCATGCCTTGAGACTATGTGAGGCTCAGTTTAAAAATGATAGACTAGTTTAACTGGTAGAGGTAATTTAAAGGCATCACACTGAGTAATGACAAGGTTCTGATGGCTAAAGTCAGATTTATAGTAAAATTCATGTATAAAAAGCAGAGCAGAAAGATTTGAAAAATTGTAGTATGGCCAGATAATCACACATACAACTGTAGCCAAGAGTGGTATGGATGCTGAAGAGATAAACACAATTAGAGGCAATGCAGGGCACCATAGATCAAATCTGTAATCCCAGATGCTCATAAGACTACCTGGAAAAAAGTTCATGAGATCCATCTCAACTAATGAAAACGTGGATGTGGTACATATGCCCAAGATCTAAGTGTGTAAACAGGAAATTCTTAGGCCAGCCAAGAGGGGCAAAATGTGGAACACTACTTGAAAAATAATAAAAGCAAGAGGGGTTAGGAGTATGCCTTAAGTGGTAGAGTTGCCTGCTTAGGAAGCACAGAGCCACAAAGTTCAAAGCCAGTACCACCAAGAAAGAAAAATAAATAAAGCCAAATTGGTTGTGGTGGAACCTGCTTGGGAGACTAAGTGAAGGGGATTGTGAATTTAAAGTGAGCTTCAGCTAATTAGTGAAGAGCTGTTTCAAAGTAACAATAATAATAACAATAATCCTAGAAGCTAAGTACTTTGCAACAGGACGATAGGAAAAAGGCCTTTAGGTAAACTCAGGAATTGGCCAGGCTCCGCTTATCACAGGCTCAAGGATGTAAAAAAGTAAAGTTATTTTGAATACTGCTTTGAGAAGTGCCTTGGGGTGTCTGCTTTGCCAGGGCAGCCTAAGGAGTTATTCCTATTATGGTTTAACTATGAAATATCTGATACAGGTTCATGTTTTGAATACTTAGTCCACAGCTGGTGGCACCATTTTGAAATGCTCTGGAAACTTTAGGAGGTGAGATGGAGAAAGTGGGTCACTGGTGGCTTGCTGCTGAAGGCTACACCTGGATCAGAGTACCCTCCTTGCTCTCTGTATCCTGTCTGCCTTAGGATGAACAGTGCTCCTCTAACACATACTCCTTCACTATGATGTTCTGTCCAAGTACATGGAGCCAATAAATAAGAAAATGAAACCACTGAAACTGTGAGCTGAAGTAAATCTTCCCTTTTAAAAGTTTTTCTTTTTTAAATCAGGATTATGTCACAGTGACAAGAAAAGCTAACACTCTTCCTCCGTATTTATTACCCCATGTTTAGTCTTTCAGGTACTGAGAGCCACTGAAGCTGAAGTCCAGGGGTTCTGGCTATGGCTTGTGCTGGTGGCAGACCTTCTTGGTGTCATCCACATGATGCTGGCTTTTCAGGCATGCAGAATTCCAGGGTTGTGGAATCACAGAAGCCTCCACCTAGATTTTATAGGAAGGTCTGGAAGGCCAGGCAATGTGAGACAGTCAGAAGCTCTTTAGGTAGTACCTGAACTGCAACGGAGACCCCAGGAGGTTAAGAAAGATGCCTAGGAAGGTGAAATGTCTGCCAAAGAAAGCCATAGGCACTGAGGACCACTCTTTCTCACTCTATTCCTTCTTTTTGAAAAAAGAATGTTCACTCCATGCTATTTCATATTGTAAGTATATAAGCTTTTTAAAAATTTTAAATGTTTACAGACACACCTAAGATTTCATGAGTCTTATGGTGATGGTTGGAAGTGTTGAGACTTTAGGAGCTCTTGGAGATGGGTTGAATTGTACTTTACATTATGAGATGGATGTGAGCCTCTGGGGACCAGCAGCAAACTGTTAGTTTGGATCATCTTTCAAGGACTCATATATTGAAGGATTGGTTTCCAATGAAACCTAGTCCCATCAATGGATTAGTATCAGTGAATGGACTAGAAAGTGTATCTTTTCTCTGGTCAATGGCTCAGCTTCCATTGCTGTATTATTCTGGAGCTAAGTCAACCTTGGACTGAAACCATGGAAAAAGGGAACCAAATTACATCTTTCCTTATGTAAGCTGACTTTCTTAGGTATTTTGTTTCATTGATGAAGAGCTAAACTGTAATGAAAGAGGTATTGTAAAATTTGTACAAGCAGAATTATAACAATGTTTTTAAGGTCAAGGAAATGGTATTTTTATTAACTGCCAATCATTTAAAATGTAATATTACCATTACTTCTAACCCATTACAAAGTTAATTTCTGGCTTGAACAAAACTATGTACTGAATTGATATAGTCAAATGAGCAAGAAAAGCACTACAGCTAAGGAATAAAATTTGTACAGGAGTAAAATGCACTGTAGTAAATATGTAAGGTCTTATAGGTGAGTTTGATTATAGAAAAAATTAAGTAGTAAACTATTCTCTAAATAGTGAAATATCAATATTCCATAGTTTGCTGAATGTTAAAACCCTACACCAAGAGCAGAGCGTTACGAGTTGTATCTTAAATGCCCTCCTAATAACCCATGTTGTAAATGTTTGCTTCTGAGAATGGTAGTACTGGGAGGTGAAGCCTCATTGGAGGCCTCTTTGTCATTGGCGAAAGAATGAGGAACCTAGCCCCTTCTTCTCCTTTGCTTCTTGGGCATAAGATATGGCTTTGCTCTGTCCTGTGCTCCCATCATTACGTGTTACTTCACTTCAGGGCCCAATGCAATGGAGCCAATCATAGACTAAAAAACACTAAAACTTCAAACATAAGTTGATTATCTCAGGTATTTTGTATAATGATGCAAAACTGAAACAACATTGCATTTTTTAACTGTTTAACCTTTTCATATAGCAATATTTATCATAAAAATATGGTAATACTTTACTCCCTCACCCTTGTGAGTGGGTAGACTAGTAGGGACATAATCATCTACACTTGCTACTTGAGAAAGTAATACATAAGTCTTTGCACAGGTGGCACTTTTTTTTTTAATTAAGACACGAGTTTAACTTGATGTGTACTGTCTGGCTGTAAATATTCTTGAGCTTTGTTCTAGGACATAATTACGATACTTGGTTGTCTCCAGGAGTCAATCTTTCTGAATCTTTCTTGTTAAAATTTGATAGGTGGGACTAGAGCAGTGCTCAGTCTAAGATTTAGACTGAGCCATGACCTTTCTGTGTATTCTACCCAATATACTCTAGTACAGCTGTGGCTGATATCAAGAGATGCTGTAACCCCCTCTTTCATGACTGCTAGACACTAACCTCTAATTCCTTTAAGTTGCTCTTTTTCCAGTCATATGCAGTTTTCTCATAACATGCTAATAAGTATTCAGTTGAATATACTCAAAGGGGTGCCCTTTGCAAGCTTCTGGAGTTTTTATCTCTTCGTAGCTTTCTCATGTTTAGAACTAGCCTACAATCTCTAGCTGCTTTAGTTTCATAAGACTTGCAAAACTCTGCTTCAGTTTCCCCTTCCCTAAAAATTCTTTCAAAGCAATACTCTAGTACAATCATAGGGTTCATCACATTTCTTTTCCATCTCTCGGAGATAATTTTTCATTACCTGGTCTTCAGTGGGACATAAACTGTTGCCTTTATTTTTTTGCCATTTTGGTTGCTGTAGGCACAGGAAAAGTGACAAATCCAATCTCTGTTTTACCAGATGGGATAGTAAGTCTTTTCATTTTGTTTTCTCATTAGTTACAAGGTTTAGCAAACTTTCACTGGAGCAGTTCTTTTCATACTCTAATAACTACACAGTTGAGAATGTACAATCTTGTCTGTAAACACATGTATGATTTTAAAAATAGCATTTAGGACTGAGCATTTACAAATGATTATTATGTCTCGGCAGTTCATAATGCATCTTGAAGGAAGGGGAGAGAAAGTACAGTCTTTTCTGTTTTAAGATATTAGCTCCTGATGTCACAGGTTTCACTGATAAACTAAG
Organism: Perognathus longimembris pacificus; assembly: GCF_023159225.1. Taxonomy (NCBI): domain Eukaryota; kingdom Metazoa; phylum Chordata; class Mammalia; order Rodentia; family Heteromyidae; genus Perognathus; species Perognathus longimembris. The sequence continues at coordinate 124,221,294 of NC_063162.1, forward strand.
AATGCCCATCTTACAGAAGTGTATGTATTAGTATTAGCTTTTAGAAGTGATAATTTTAGCATTTTCTTGTTCCTTACTGTTACTTACATATTCAATCTAAATAAGCCATGTTACTCAAAATGACATATAACTAAAGTACAGATTCAGAAGAAAGCTTAATTTTTACACAGGATCTTTTCAGTAATACTTTGAGTACAATGCTACCGCTACCTGCTTGAAATACTTTCTCTTCAAGAAAGTATTACAAAATCTTTTGAAATGTGATCCACTATCAGTCTCATTACAAAAATAGGAAAGTAGACTCAAAGACTAGAAATGGTGGTGTAGATATTCAAAGCAAATTTTGAAGTATGATTTTATCTTTTATGTTCCAAGTATTCTTCCAAGTACTAGGACTACAGCTGTGATAGCTGTGTGTGTGTGTGTGTGTGTGTGTGTGTGTGTGTGTGTGTGTGTGTATGAGAAAGAGAGCAAGACAGAGAGAGAGGGAGAGAAAAGGGGGGGAGAGGGATAGAGGGAGAGGGAGAGAGAGAGAGAGAGAGAGGGAGGGAGAGAGAGAGAGATATCTAACGTAACATGAAAATGAAGTTTGTGGGCTGAAGTATATATAGATCAATGATAGAGCAAAGGCCTAGCATGTATGAGGACCTGGGTAAAATTACTAGAACTTCAGAATGAAACAAACAAAAAACCCAAAATAAATGTATATATGTGTATGTGTGTGTATATATACGTGTATGTATATATACATGCATGTGTGTATATGTATATACATATACACACATACATACATATTGTGTGTGGAGCTATGTTAAAAGTAAAACGGAATCATTAATTTTTGTTTTTCAGGAAAAAAGCTATCAAATTATTTTCTTATATAAATATGGAAGGTACTTGCCCTGAAATTATCTGTCTTCAAAATATATCCTCTAACACAAACACTGGGTCTCATATGAATAAAACAAAGTTTCTGCTCATAATAGGTGATCCTGCTTCACTAAACGTATTGACAGTATTACAGTAAGTGAGTCATTTCAATGTCCTTAAATAATAGTATTGTACTTGGCCAAGTGTTGGGTATTTATTTAATAACTCTAATAAAACTAGAGGAACAGTCTATGAAATATTAAAGTGGTTTTTTTCTATTCATGCACAAACTTAGTAAGGTTTTGGCCAACTCCACTATTCTAAAATGGCTCTGCAACATGGTACACTTCAGGAAGAGAAGCATAAAAATAAATAAGTGATCCAAATCAAATAAAATGCAAAGCTCAAATACTCGAGCTACCTGGAAATCTTTTAATTTACTTCCTATTTTAGAAATATAGTACTTTGGGGCTGGAATAAGGGCTCCAGTGATAAAGTGAAAGCTAAGCAAGCAAGTGCAGCATAAGGCTCTGTGTCTAAACTCTAAAACCACACACACACGCACACACAGTTTTCCCTGACAAATATATATACAAAATATTCAAGTCTGAGACTACAACTATACATACCTCTACTGCAGGTACGATGTCAATGCCCACAGTTAGAAATTCTTCAAACTTCAAAAATGGGTTAAAGCAGCTGCCAACATCAAGTAATCTGATTTTTCCTGAGGCTTGTAGCAACCTACAAAGGATTTTTCATATCATAAAAGACAAATGGAAGATATTTAATTGTATTAAAGGCAAACTGAAAATAAAGAATAAAAATTTTAAGTATTTGAGAATAAATATAGATTAATGGTTTCTTAATTTTTTGGCCTGAGAATGAGAGCCTCAAAGAGCCTATGTCTATAAAGATATATGTATTATTACCATATTTGGAGTTAAAATGGAAAATCTTAAAAATTCACTTATAATAATCTACTGTATATTGCTAATGATCTTTTAAGTGAGAAATACTAGTTTGAAAAAGGGCTATGAAATGTGAGATCTTGGGAGCTGGGAATATGGCTTAGCAGTAGAGTGCTTGCCTACCATGCCTGAAGCCCTGAGTTCGATTCCTCAGCATCACATAACCAGAAAAGGCCAGATGTGGCACTATGGCTCAGGAGGCAGAGTGCTAGCATGGAGCAAAAAGAAGCCAGGGACAGTGCTCAGGCCCTGAGTCCAAGCCCCTGCCCCTCCCCTCCCCCAAAAAAGCAGGATGTTGTTTTTTTCTGGAAGTCTTCTTAAAGTCTGGTATAACAAGAGATCAATGTATTGTAACATCTGCTTTTACATGTAAGTTTTCACAATATCACGTCATCCACTATAGGAAATCTCATTTTTTATTCATATAGCAATGATAAGTTTTAAAAAAGGGCAAATGACAACTTACTATTGTGACAGAAACTGCAAAAGGATCATATAGCCACATACTTTCTTCTTTTTTTACAGGTACTGGGCCTTGAACTTAAGCACCATGTACTCTTGCTCAGCTTTTTCACTCAAGGCTGGTGCTCTGCTGCTATACCATGTTCCCAGTTCTAGCTTTTTGGTGGTGAATTAAAGATAAGTATTTCAGGGCTGGGGATATAGCCTAGTGGCAAGAGTGCCTGCCTCGGATACACGAGGCCCTAGGTTCGATTCCCCAGCACCACATATACAGAAAACGGCCAGAAGCGGCGCTGTGGCTCAAGTGGCGGAGTGCTAGCCTTGAGCGGGAAGAAGCCAGGAACAGTGCTCAGGCCCGGAGTCCAAGGCCCAGGACTGGCAAAAAAAAAAAAAAGATAAGTATTTCAAAGATTTGTTTGCCTAGGCTGGCTCCAAATCTCAATTATCAATTACCAATTTCAATTATCTCAACCCCCTGAGTAGCTAGAATTAGAAGTATGAGCCACCCGAGCCTGGCTCCACATACACATTTGCAATTATCTTTGTAGAGGAAGAAAATCTACTTACTAATTAATTCTCAGCCAATTTAACAATGTCTTTGCATTTTAATTTGTCTCAATAATTCAAAAGACTAAAAGAAAAAGGCATGGATGGAATAGTATTTTTGAGTAAGGGAAATTTCTTATTATAAGGTTTTTCACTTCAAAAAATAGTTGGAAAAAGAGGAGTAAATTTAATGAAAATGTAACTTCCTATGTTTCTATGTAGCAACAAATAACAATGAAGGAAAATAGTGACATTTCTTGTTCCCAAACTGTCCTAATGCCTATTAAAACAACATGAGGATTTCAACTGCAGACATCTTCCCTCTTTCCCTCCTTCCTTCCCTCCCTCCTTCCCTCCCTCCCTCCTTCCTTCTGACACAGGGTCTTGCTTTGTGATCTAGGTTGGCCCAAACTCACTGGCTTTTTCTGTGTGCCATATGAGGATAAAAAGTAAGTCATTAGGGGCTGGGGATATGGCCTAGTGGCAAGAGCGCTTGCCTCTTATACATGAAGCCCTGGGTTCAATTCCCCAGCACCACATATACAGAAAATGGCCAGAAGTGGTGCTGTGACTCAAGTGGCAGAGTGCTAGCCTTGAGCAAAAAGAAGCCAGGGACAGTGCTCAGGCCCTGAGTCCAAGGCCCAGGACTGGCAAAAAAAAAAAAAAAAAAAAAGTAAGTCATTATTATACTGTCAAATCCAGTGATAGTGAACCAAAGGGCATCTTTTACTGCTTCAACAGTGAAAGACACCAAATGGGTAGGCAGAAGCAGAATGGATAAAAATCCTGTCACTTAGAGGAGTTTCTGCATGAGACTTTTGGCTAACAGTGCTCTTTGAACTCCCAAGTCAGCTCTCATATTCATATTCATATGGCCCTTTTCGGGTCACACTTTTTGTGTGTTGCTGCTCTTCCCAAGGCAACCTCAGGACTGCCTTTATGATTTGTTTTATCTAAAAACACACAAACAAACAAACAAATAAAAAACAAGACTAAGGCTATGATTCAAGCCATAGAGTACTTGCCTCTCAAGTGCCAGGCCCTAAATTCAGTCCCTAGTGGCCAAACAAAAGATGATCAATCCTTATAAGGATATATGGAAGTAATATTTAATGTTGAAGCATTATACAATTTATATTTTAATCAATCCAACACTATCCTTACATATCCATTTGGACTCTAGCCATTGTTATCTCCTAATTTTGTTAATGTGGTTATGATAACATTTAAAATGAATTCATTTTATTTGGTTAGTTCAGATAATGAAAGAAATTACACTGTAGATACACACGTACAAACATTAAAAATGAATTCATTTTATTTAGTTGGTACAGATAGTAAAAGAAATTACTCCATAGACATAAATGTACAAAATAAATGTGTACTCGTAGTTTTTGGGGGTGTCATTCTTTTTTTTTTTTTGGCCAGTTCTGGGCCTTGGACTCAGGGCCTGAGCACTGTCCCTGGCTTCTTCCCGCTCAAGGCTAGCACTCTGCCACCTGAGTCACAGCGCCCCTTCTGGCCGTTTTTCATATATGTGGTGCTGGGGAATCGAACCAAGAGCTTCATGTGTAGGAGGCAAGCACTGTTGCCACTAGGCCATATTCCCAGCCCAAGAGGCTGTTCTTGTCTTCAGTGATTAAGTCATTGACCTTGAGAGATTTGTGTAATGTTAAGGTGGCAGCTAACTTTAGTTTGAAGTTTAAGTCAGAGGTTTATCAAGAATGATACCCCAGGGCTGGGAATATGGCCTAGTGTCAAGAGAGCTTGCCTTGTATACAGGAATCCCTGGGTTCATTTCCCCAGCACCACATATATAGAAAACGGCCAGATGTGGTGCTGTGGCTCAAGTGGCAGAGTGCTAGCCTTGAGCAAAAGGAAGCCAGGGACAGTGCTCAGGCCCTGAGTTCAAGCCCCAGGACTGGCAAAAAACAAAACAAAAAAATAAAAATAAATAAATAAAAGAACAGCCTCTTAACTTGTATCTTATAAATGAAAACTGTCATTGTTAGTATACAAAAACACTGTAGAATCCATTTTCTATACTATCTTTCTGTAATTGTGCATAAGTCTAATTAGCTTATTTTTCATTAGATCACATTACACTTCAGTTACGAAACTAAACTAATAATACAACTTGTTTTAGTAAATCTTTAAAGTTGGTGATAGAGTTCATAGGACTACATTAAGAATCTAATAAACTGAGATCAGCAAAAATGTTTTAGAATGCTTTCACTCTTGAAAGAAAAAAATTAATTTCAGCCTAAAATACTCTGTAGTCATCATTTTCCTTTTCACACTAATCATAGTATTAGTCTCATTAATTAAGAAGTGTCAATTGTGGTGAACCTATATAATCACCATGGCTTCTATTTTCAACAGCTAATGCTCTCGGTCAAATCAGAAGCTTGGTGCTTCCCATTTAAAAAAAATAGCTCTGCAACTACTCAGCATTATTTTATTGTTTACAGAAAAATAGACCCAGTAAGTTATTTCCCTAATAACTCTTTGAGTATCTGCTAAAATTTGGAAAGGAACTATCTTCCTAACTCTTAAGAAAGGAACTTTTAAGACAACTTGGTAAGTATAGATTATTTGTAGTCTGCTCTGAATGCCTTTAACATGTACTTTGCAAACCAAAAGAAAAACTAGGGATGAAACCATTATAATTTTAGAATTGGCAATGCACACAGCTTATACAATAATACCTTTAAAACCTTTATTACACCTTGTTTAAAGTAGAACTTGACACCTTGATAATTTTACTAAGTCTCCAGATTTGGCATTTGTAATTACAAACTAATTCTATATCACAGCAAACAAAATGAAAAAACTTCACAATGAGCTTCCTCCATTATATGTGTATGTGTGTGTATATGTCTGTGTGTGCATTTGTGTATGTAATACATTGCAAGCTACCAGCAAAACACTACTGAAAAGTATTATTGAAATACAATATGTACTTAAGATCCTAAACTATGTTAAAAAAGACTTTTAAGCCAGGAACTAGTGGTTCATGCCTGTAATCCTAGCTACTCAGGAGGCTGGGACCTGAATGATCAAAGTTTGAGGCACCCCATGTCCAATTCACTAGCAAAATGTCAGACTGAAGGAGGGGCTCAAATGTAGACTGACAATTGTGAGCAAACAAGCTGAGAGTGCAAGGTCTTGTTCAAGCCTTGGTCTGTCATATATACACACAAAAAGACATTTGAATTTCTCCTTTATATCTTTTGCTCACTAGGATAACTCTCATTTTTAAAAAGCCCAAAGTTGTAGCTCACACCTGTAATCTCAGCTACTTGGAGAGCCTGAGAGGTTTGAGGTCAGCCTGGGCAAAAAAAAAAAAAAAAAGGCCAGATACCATTTCAACAAAAATGCTGAACATGGTAGTGCTGCATCTTTGGTACCAGCTGCATGGAAAGCTGGAAGTAGAGGGATCAACTATCAAAAACAGGTAAATATGAATGCATCAACTATGAAGTTTCTGTAAGGTTCTTTTGTTTTATCTTTCATTATTTATGCACCCATTGTCATATTTGATAGAAGTATAACTATATAATGGCTTATATTGGTCAACATTTAAAATATTTAGCATGTTATTATGCTTTTCATCCTTTGTAGTAACCTATGAATAAATGAAAAGATAGATGCCTTATCCTCTTCTACTGAACTAATCAAAGATATGTTAATTCATTTTCAAATGGAATTATTCAGAAGCACACAGTAGTATTTTCAACATGATATAAAACCTAATCAACCAAAGATAATGTTATGTTGATATGTAAACTTTTGGGACTGCTTAGGAATTTAAATTATTTTCATAATTTTTCAGTATTTATCAAGAATATTTCTAGAATTAGCAGAGCTTAGCATTTTAGACCATAAAATATTACTTGAGGGACTGGGAATGTGGCTTAGTTGTTGAGTGCTTGCCTAGCATGCATGAAGCCCTGGGTTCGATTCCAGAAGTGGCGCTGTGGCTCAAAGTGGTAAGAGCTCTAGCCTTGAGCACAGAGAGGATCAGAGACAGAGCCCAGGCCCTGAGTTCAAATCCCAGAACCGGCAAAAAAAAAATTTACTTGAAATAAAATATTTATTCTCGGGGCTGGGGATATAGCCTAGTGGCAAGAGTGCCTGCCTCGGATACACGAGGCCCTAGGTTCGATTCCCCAGCACCACATATACAGAAAACGGCCAGAAGCGGCGCTGTGGCTCAAGTGGCAGAGTGCTAGCCTTGAGCGGGAAAAAGCCAGGGACAGTGCTCAGGCCCTGAGTCCAAGGCCCAGGACTGGCAAAAAAAAAAAAAAAAAAAAAAAAAAAATTTATTCTGATCCTAAAACATTCAAGCAATTTTAATGCTATTAATAATTGGATTATAGTACTCATGTCATTACAAAATTTGCATGGTTTCATTTGTGGGAGCTAGAATGTATCTATATATATACAAGTAAACACACTGGGTGGTAAACAAAAGGTTACAAATGAATTAACTGAAGTGTAATAAACTCTATTAAACCGAAAATAGTACACTTCTTTAAAAAGACATAGTCAAAGCCCAACAAGTACCAGGAAACTGGCACTTGCAAGAGGGGAGGGTGGGGCCAAAACGAAAGGGGTAGAAGAATGAAGGAGTGGGGGGGAGATTGCAGGCAAGAACTCAGTATACATACCATTGTATATATTGAGAAATATATATGGAGAGAGAGAGAGAGAAATATAAGAAAAGGGTGGCTCGAACAGGGGTGAAGATGTAGTGATGACACAGATCAAGATGCATTGTACATAAAAAACTGCTTTGTTAAATGGGAAAAACATCAATATATAACCTAAAATTAAGATAAGTAAGGGAAGGGGGGGTTGGGAGGTGGGGATAAGAATGTTGGAAGGAGCAACACTTATCAAGATGCACTATATTTATACACTATTACAGTGAATAGCAACTCCTTTGTACAATTACTTAAAATATTCAAAAATTGTGCTTATATAATATGCTGTATTACTAGCAAGCTTTCATATAAACAGTAAAATTGATTATGAATCAATTTGATTATTAATAATCTTTCTTTTTTTCAGAGTGTATTTTTATTGTCTTCATCTTTTTTCTTATTGGTGATTTCTTAGAGACGAGTATTATATGCACAGCTTAAGTAGATTTTCCTGTTTTGATCCTTTGCATTGCCATCTAAATAATAACAATAATATTTAATAAATTTTCTCATTTTCAGTAAGACTATGGAACTACTAGTTTTCCAGATGTCTTAAAATTGTATGCTAGTTTTATGTCTAATACTAATGCAAACATATTTGTAGTCAATCTATCAAGAGGAGAGTAAGTAAAATGCCCATTATTGACTTTAAGCCCCTGTACTGTTTTACATTAATACAGCTACTCATGGCAATGTTAATTGAAACAGAAAAACTATACTTACTCAGCTATAAATTCAGGGTTTGTAAAGTTGAGGTTGGTTAAATGACCTTCAAGTTTAGAAGATTCGTGCATGTTTAAGGCTGGAGTGGTCTTAGTGGTGAGTACCGCTCTTTTTTCATCTTTTTCAAGTGCTTTTCTTTTCCCACCATTTTGGAAATATTCTCTGCATACACTATAAGTCAAAATAAAGAAAGATAAAATAAAATATGAAGATGAAATTTCAATTAGTCTTGTTTTTAAAATGTCAAAGAACAAATTTGAATACCATGATGTAGCACATATATATATTGTTAAAATTACTATACAAAATAGAAGAGAAAATTAATTGTTTTTTCAGCAAGCAGAATAAGGATTGAGGAAAAATGCTTATTCCTCTCACATATATTCAGGATACCATTAAACTTCACTTTTTCTTTTTTATTTGTTTATTTATTTATTTATTTCTAGTCCTGGGACTTGAACTCAGGGCCTGGGCACTGTCGTCCTTGAGCTCTTTTTGCTCAAGACTCTACCACTTGAGCCACAGCACTACTTCCGGCTTTTTCTGTGTATGTGGTACTGAGGAATCGAACCCAGGACTTCATGCATGCTAGGTAAGCACTTTACCACTAGGCCAAACTCCTGGCCCAAACTTCACTTTTTCTTAGCTTCTATTATGTAAGATTTCTTTTATTTATTCTATATAGATACAATTTTAACTAGAGTTATACAAGAGTGAAAATTAATTCATCATTAATTATTTATTAAGTACATAGGTAAAACAAACTCAAAAAGACATCCCTCAGGTAGCTCAGACCGTGGAGACAAATAATTATACAACAGTCAACAAAATACAACTGATGTTTATTTATCTATATTATGTGTGAAATATCTAATCCTATCTAAAATTACTACTGAGTTTACTGTAGAAAGCAAGTAGGAGTGAATCGAGCCAAGGAATAATGTTAGTTAAGGAGCTAAGAGCTTTCCTTTCCAGGTGGAAAATATCATAGGCAAAGGCATGGAAAAGAAGGCGAGTGGATCTTGCAGCTGAGGTTATCTCAGCTTATGCTATCACAGTGTTAAAAGACCAGGCAGAAAATGGATGGCTGAATGGTTATAAAAGTGAGAAAGCTTTCAAACTAACCAACTTTCCTTCTTTCCTTCTTTCTTTCCTTCCTTCCTTCCTTCCTTCCTTCCTTCCTTCCTTCCTTCCTTCCTTCCTTCCTTCCTTCCTCCCCTCCCTTCCTTCCTTCCTTCCACTCCTCTTTCTCTTTCAATAGAAAGGGAAGTATGAGACTTTAAGCTCAGGGCTCTAGCAAGCACTCTACCACTTGAGTCAGATATATTATTTTAAAAAATAAAGAACTGGCTCATGCAATTATATAGAGAGCTGTCGCATAATCTGTTGTTTGTAAACTAGAAAACAAGGAAAATAAGTAGTGTACTCCTCCAGATCCAAAGGCATGAGAACCAACTAATTAATTTCTAATCCAAGTCTGAAGGTTTAAAAACAGAAGTGCTATTATATAGCTTAAGTCCCAGTTTGAGGGGCAGAGTGAAGAAGAGAGGAAGATTAAAAAGGAAATGGTGTTAGAGAATTTTTTCCTGTTTTTTGTTTGATTCATGCCTTTAATAGACTGAACTCTGCTCTCTCCTACTTGGGACCCAGAACATGTGGCTCAACTGGTAGAAGTACAAGCAGTGATCAAAAGAGCTAGGACTTTGGGGTCATAATTTCAAGCCCCAGTTCTGGCACACAGAATTTTTTTATTTTCTTGAACAGAATGAATAGCTATAACCAAGATAATATCAGCATTAAGGCAGAAATCATGAAAGAAATGAACTGATAAACTGGGAATCATTAATTTTTCTGTCATAAGAAGATATTAACAAGGGAATGAAATTATATGCAACAACAAAAAATTATAAAAGTTTTGATAAAAATTATTATATAAAATATATAAAGAACTCAAAATAAGAAAACCCAATCTAAAAAACAGACAAAAGGCTGGACACTGGTGGCTCACATATGTAATGCTACTCAAGAGACTGAGATCCGATGATTATGGTTTGAAACCTGCCCGGGTAAGAAAGTTTGTGAGACTCTTGTCCGCAAATAAATACCAAAAGAAAACTGTACGTGGAGTTGTGGCTCAAGTGGTAGAGTACTAGCCTTGAGCAAAAAACTCAGAAACAGTGTCCAGGCCCAGAGTTCCAACCTCTAGCATCAGCACAAAAAAAAGAGAGAGAGAGAGAGAGAGAGAGAGAGAGAGAGAGAGAGAGAGAGAGAGAAAGAAAGAAAGAAAGAAAGAAAGAAAGAGAGAGAAGGAAAATGAGATCTGAACAGACATTTTACTAAAGATGTACAGATGTCATACAAGCATATGTTGCTTATCATATGTTGTTAGAAAAGGCAAGTTAAAACAATAAAATATAGAACACTAACAGCAAATGTATCAAAGCAACAGAAATGTTCATTCATTGTTGGTGGGAATATAAAATGGTACAACTACTTTGGAAGACTGTTTCTTAGAAGGTTAAATCTAGTGTTACCATATTATCCAACAATTAATTAGGTCCTTGATATCTATCCAAAAGAAGTGAAAACTGCCGACACAATTGCTTATGGTAGTTTTATTCATAACTACTAAACTTGTAAGCAACCAATATTCCCTTTCATGGGTAGATGGATAAACTTATAGTCATATATGCAGACAATGGAATATGGCGGTTAAAAAGAAATAAGCTATCAAGCCATAAAGACATGGAAGAACCTTAAATGTATACTACCTAATTAAAAATAGGCTAATCTCAAAGGCTACATAATATAGGTTTCCAACTAAATGAAATCTGGAAATTATTCTAGGAAAGAAAAACCATAAAGCAAACAGATCAGTGGTTTCTGGGACACCAGAATTGAACCGATGGAGATAGTGAACAAAGGAATTTTAGGGCAGAGAAATAATTCTGTATGATACAATAATGGCATATATATGGTACCGAATAATTTTAAAACTCTAAAATGTATAACACCATGAACCAACCTAACAGAAAAAACAGACTTTGGTGACAATAATGTGTCATTGTAGGTTCCACAATTTTAACAGAAGGATATTCCTCTGATGCAGATTTCTATTCTAGCAGTTCGGGTAATGAGTGAGACAAGAAAAGAAAAGTTGTTAAAAGACATCTTTTAAAAAATATTTACAGTTTCCTGTTTGGGTCCAATTATATATAACATAGATTTAAGAGTTGGTAAATATTATTTGAAACCAAAAGTATTTCATAATATCTCTCACCTACAACACCATTCAATGCGACCTTCACCCTCACAAGTTTTTGCCCAATGATTATCTGCCAAATTTTTCATTGCAACAGCATATTCACAAAGCGTTTCCTCATCTTCACAATGTTCTCGCCAGATCTTATCAAAATCTCCCACTGAAAACAAACCAAAGAAAGTAAATTAATTTTTCAAATGGTATAATCTAATTCAGGCATACAATCTAATTTTAGTTATTTTTAAGAACTTTAAAAATAAGTAAAAGAAAAATTATAAATATTTACATTTTTACACATTCTTTTTTTTTTTTTTTGCCATACTGGGATTTGAACTTAGGTCCTCATTCAACTCCAGCCCTCGTGTTTTAAGGTTTAAATATTTTAAAAGTTCCTTTCTATGTTGGACACCAGTGGCTCACATCTAAAATCCTAGTTACTCAGAAGGCTGAGAGCTGAGGACTGTGGTTTGAAGTCATCCAGGACAGGAGAGTCTGTGAGACTCTCTCTCGTCAAGGTGATGTACAAAGGGGATACAGTTACACATGTAGGTAGTAAGTACAGTTCCTGGCAAACTTGTTACCCCCTCCCTCATCCCCAATCCCCGCTCCCCAAGCTGTACAGATGGTTTACAACATATTGTCTTGTAAGTATTACTGTTGCGTTGGTTTGCCTTTTACCCTTTGTCTCACCATTTTGATGTTCCCCTTCCCTTCCCTGATTCACACAAACATACACATACTGCCCAGGGTACCAGAATCAAATACAGTGACAACAAGGGCTACATCATAGGGAAGAAATAATTTTACATAGTGCGTTAAAAATAACAACAATGTTAAACTGCTCGTTTCCATAGTTTGGAGTTCATATCACTTAGCATCATTTTATGTGATCATATGTACATAGCTATTGAGCTATTGTGATCATCTGCTAGGACTACACTAGACATGTACTAATTACTCTTATCTCAAATTAGCTACCAAAAAGCCAGAAGTAGAGCTGTGGCTCAAGTGGTAGAGTCCTAGCAAAGAAGCTCAAAGATAGCACCGAGGCCCTGACTACAAAAAAACAAAAAACAAAAAACTTTCTTTCTGGAAATGGAAACAGTATTTTAATTTTGGCAACCTTATAGCCAAATAAATTTTATCATTTCAAACAGATAGAGCTGTAAAGCTGAACATAACTGATAAAATATAGATATGCAAGGGTCATCAGTTTATAAAGTGATAAGGATTCCACACAATCTGGACTGGGCATTCAAACACTAATTTTCTTGCTACCACAGGGCCTTGAACTTGCCTCTTGCAAGAGCAGAAATATCTTAGCATGTTTTCTGACTACTTTCTTGGACTTCTATATATTACAAGCCCCCTATATTAAAGAGGAGTTGGCCACTAAGATGATAATGTAAATTACCAAACAAATATTTTTATTTATATACTGGTACTTTAAAGAACACTGTACTTAAAAAAAATTATAATCCCAGGGCAAACAAGTTTCTTAGAAAAAACAATCATGCAAACCTCTCCAAAGTCTTGAGCTTTTACAAATGTTCTGGATTAAAACTGTAAGTTGACAATATATTTATTCAGTAATAACTTTTTATTTGTTTATTTGGGAGTGTACTGGGGTTTGGAGGCAGGACAGTGTTTCAGTTTGAACTTAAGGCTTCCCACTTGGTAACACAGGCACTTGCCAATGAACCATACTCTTAGCACCTCCTGTTTTTCACTCTGTATTTGATGCCAGCCGAGGAAAGAAAAGTCTAAGACACTTTATCTCCAATTAACCAGCAAAAAGTTGAGCAGGTAGCTTGACTCAATTGTTACTGTAATGCCTGTGAGAAAAGGAAAAATGAACTGAGGGCATGAAGCCCAGAATTCAATCACTGGGGCTGCCAAAACTAACCAACCAACCAACAAAATAATAAATCAAGAACCCAAACATCTTCAGGTCCACCCAAAGGTCTAGTGAATACAGTAGAAGGAATGTTTACGCATTTAAGTTAAACCAAAGTTTTCAATTAATAATTATGATTTATTTTCATACCATGGCATTTGTGAATGACAAAGTCATTGTGATTAATTACGCTTTTTTCTTACCCATTTCCTATTAGCATCCTAAAAAAATTCAATGCCAAAAGGGCAAAGAATATTAGTATCTCCAACAAGTACACATCTCACTTTGCCATACAATAGAGAATCCAAACATTACTTTTGGAAAGCACCATGATGATATATATGCTGAAGCCTAACTTGAAATTAATAGCTAACCAGGCATTATAACCAAAATAAAAGAATAAATTAGAGAAGAAATCATCAATGTTTTATTCAAATACATAGTTTAATAATCAACTTAAAGCTCTATGTGGCCTAAAAAATAAAGTTGCCTGTTGTCTGATAGAATTTTAGGACAAAGCTTGTATTAGTAGATCTTATATTGCCTTTATATTTACACTTATGAAAAGGTCATTGTAAAAGACAATTTTTAACATAAGCAGTGTCAATTTGCCAAAACAAGTTCAATGTGGAAATCATGAACCAATTTACCTAGAATCTTGTTCCTATACCAAGATACCACAATTACTGACCATGTCACCTTCACAAAATGTCACAAACCATAAACATCCACTAAAAAGATAATACCTTATAAAAATATAGTGACAATTTTTTACATAAGTAGTTTCAATTTGCTAGAACAAGTTCAATGTGGAAATCATGAATCAAGTTATCTTGAATATTGTTCCTATACCAAGATACCATAATTAATGACCATGTCATCTTCACAAAATATGTCACAATCAAACAATAAAGATCTATAAAAAGATAATACCTTGTAAAACAAATACCACGGGACATAATCCAAGCACAGCAATTTTCAGCAATAGATATATTGCCCAAATGGAAAAGAAAAAGAAATATCAGAGTTGAAGGACACGATAGCTAGCTGGATACTAGTGGCTCACACCTGTAATCCTAGCAACTCAGGAAGCTGAGAACTGAGGATCACAGTTCAAAACTAATCCAGGGAGGAAAGTCCACGAGACTCTTACCTCAGACTAATTGTCAAACAAGGTCAGAAATGGAGCTGTAGCTAAGGTTGTAGAGCACTGGCCATGATCAAAAGAGGTCAAAGGACAGTGCCCAGATCTTGAGTTCAAGACCCAGGACCAGTGCACGTGTCCGTGCGCGCGCGCACACACACACAGACACACACAGACACACAGACACACACACACACACACACACACACACACACACACACACCCCACACTACCTTAAAATAATTGGATGAGACTTTATCCACCCAGGGATATTAAACTATACTTTGAATGATCTGGGTCATCAAACAAATTGGAGGAAAATGTAACAAACTCTGTTGGATACAAGTGGTTCTAAAAAGAATGTTTATGTTTATGAATGCCTACATCAAAAAAAAGAAACATATCTCCAGGTCTTAGAAAAATGAGAACAAGCTAATCAAAAAGTTAATAGAAAGAAATAATAAAAAACAAAGATGAAATTAATGAAATGAAAACTAAGAAAATGCAAAGGGTCAGTGAAGCAACAGTTGGTTCTTTTGAAAGGATAAACAACACTGACAAACTCTTATGTAAGCAAAAGCAAAAGAAAACAGAAAAAATGTAAAATAATGAAGTTGGAGGTAAAAACAGATGTCACAACAGACATCACTGAAATAAAGAGGCAATACTTTAAAAAATTACGCTCAAGTAAGTTGGAAAACCTAGAAGAAATGGACAATTTTCTAGATTATATGACCAAGCAAAATTGAAGCAAGAAGATGAAAACTTACACAGAACAGTAAGGAGCAATGAGATTAAAATAATAATTTAAAAATCTCGGCTGGGGATTTAGCTCAGGGGAAGGGTGCCTGCCTGGCAAACGCAAGGCCCTGAGTTTGGTCCTCAGCTCTGGGGAAAACAAAACAAAACAAAACAAAAAACCTGTTGAATTCTGCCAGACTTTAAAAAAGGACACACACACATACAAATCAAGTTCCTTTATGAAAACAGAGGTAAAGCTGCTTCTTACAAACTGAATTCAACAACAAACAGTGAATTGTATGGTGAAAAACTGAAAGCATTTTCTTTAAAATCAGGAAATGTGCTGACACCATGACTCAAGTGGTAAAGTACCTGCCAAGCAAGTATGAAGCTCTGCATTCAAATCCCAGTACTGCCAAAGAAAATACAAAGAAGAAGAAGAAAAAAAAAAAAACTGAACAAACCAGGAATGAGACAAGGTTGTCCACTATTACTGGTCTTATTCAAAACGTAGAGAATAAGGAAAGAGGAAGAAGTAAAGGGTATACAAGGAGAAAAGGAAGAAATTATGTGTTTGCTGATGATAAGATTAAATCTTTCAAAGACCTAAAAAATAGCTTTGTATCAATGTGTACCTGTATTCCAAATATTTAATAGGTGAAGGCAAGAGGATCAAGGACAGTCTGGGATATATAAAGAGATTCTGCCTCAAAATGATTGACAGACAGACATTCCACCAGAAGACTCTGATCAATTGCAGCAAAGTATTAGGATACAAAGTCAACATATAAAAACAAACAGTTTTTCTAAACACCAACAATAAACTAATTGATAAAGAAGTCAGGAAACCAATGGACAGGATAATACCCCAACATAATAAAATTCAAAATTTCTTATGCTTCCTTGCAGTCTATATTCCGATGTGTGTGAAAGGTTTTTTTAATACTTTTTAATCCAAAAGTATACGACTATGATATTATAAACTTATATAATCAAAGATGTTACCTCTACAATGAAAACTACAAAGCAAGAAGAAGCCAAAGAAACACTACGAGTCAAGCACTCTTGCCACTAGGCCATATTCCCTAGAAACACTACAATAAGGAACAAATCCCAAGTTCATGGATCAGCACACTGAAGTTTAAATATCCACATTTCCTAATAGAATATATATGAAAGAAAACCTAAAATTCATATGGAAATATGAAAGACACAAAACAATCCTCAACAAACAGAGAAATGCTAGAAATATCACAATACATGATTTTAAATTATACTATAAAGCATTCTAACATTCCAGTATCCTCTAACACTTAGAAGTACATTTGGAAGAATACAGTTTTCTTAGTAACTCTCATAATTCTTAGTCTTAGGTAGTATAAAACAAAAGCACAGAAAAGAAGCTTATTAAGCATAAATCTGAGGCCCATTTGAGATGGGTATATTTATAAAATATGTACCTGATAAGGTATTAACATTCAAAAAATAGAAAAGATTCATTCAACACAATAACAAAGAAAAGCCAACAATTTAACTTTAAAATGAGCAAAAGATTATAAGAGACATTTTTCTAAAGAAGACATTCAAAAGGCCAACAAGTACTTAAAAAGATTAACGTCATTGATCATTAGGAAATGCAAATGGTCACTATTACCAAAAAGACAAATGATAACAAGTGCTAAATATGGAGAAAACAGAACCCTAGGGCTAGAAGCCCAACTCAAAGAGTAAAATGCATACCTAACAATCACAGGCCCAGAATTCAAACCCTAGTACCACTGATAAAAACAAACCAACAACAACAACAAAAAAACTCTAATGCTATGCTGAGTCTGTAAACATGTAGCCACTATATACTGCTAAAGAAGTAAGAGACCTTCTCGCTTTACTCTCTCTCTCTCTTCCTCTCTCTCTCTCACACACAGTAAGGATGGTCAGGTGATAGACCTAAATCAATTTGACTGTGGTAATTATTACACAAGGCATACTTCTATCAAAATACAATGCTATCAACCTTAAATGCATACAATTTTTCATTTGCTAATTTGTCTAAAAAAAACCAGTATGTCCTAACTCCTGGCAGTTTAGCCTGTGAGTCATGATATCAAAGAGTAATAATGCACTACTAGGTGGTTAAACAGAGAAATTCAAAAGAAAATAAGCAGCATATACATAGGTTCTAAAAATGTGAGATGAATTCATAATGGCAAGAGGTAAGTGCACAGGGAATATAGACTGCAAGGAAGCATAAGAAATTTTGAAAGTAGTGGGAATGTATTGTATGTTGATTGTGATAACAATTTGAAAGGTATATAACTATTAAACCCATGGAGATACATATTTTTAAATAGATGTGGTCTATTTATATGAATTAAAAGACAATATGCATAGTCAGGCATGATGGTGAAACATGCTATATTACCAACCTGTTATACCAGCTACTTGGAAGTGGAGATAGGACTGTGTTGCTTGTTGCTGTATGTGAGCTTTTTAGATGAAGGCTGCTTTAATTGTGTGTGTGTGTGTGTGTGTGTGTGTGTGTGTGTGTGTGTGTTACAAGGAAATCTCATGGCTTTTCCTGCCCAGGCTGCCTTCAAATTGCAAATCCTCAGATTTGCCAGGCTCCCAGGTAGCTAGCATTACTATCTGAAATAAATAAAATAAGATAAAAATAAAAACCATATGATGTGGTTCAAGTGACCAAACTCTGGTTCCCTCTACAGCCAAAAATAAAAATAAAAACAACAGAAAATGATCATGAAAAATGTCACAAAATAAAAAATTGTATATAGTTATCTCACATCTTAAACTTTAAGTTTACAGCAATTATTTTATTTGTATGTAGGCCTACTATCAAATATTGACTATAAAATTCTTTATCTGTGGGTGACCAGATTACCAAAGTCAAGTTCAAAGAACTTTTAAAGGTCATTTTCTCTAACGTAAGATAACTATAGAAACCCGTGACTAAGTGGAAACAAGTTCAAGACATTAAAACAGTTATTCCAAGACATTAAAGCAGAACAGTGTTCAAAGTTATGCTCCTAATTCCTTGCATCTTTTCATGAGTTTTAACTTTATGAACATTCATGGATATAAACAAAGGTTTGCAGCAAAACAAAGTAAAATAAGTACACTAACCACAAACAAGTAGACTTTTGTCAGTCGAATGCAGTTATTTAATCTCTGTAACTGCATTATTTGTTAGTTTTTTGGCAGTGGTTTTCAGCTCCAGTTGCCAAGTCTGGATGCACACTGGAATCACCCAGAGATTTCACTTAATTGATCTGGAGTGGGAGCTGGTCATTTATTCTAATACTCCCCAGATAATTTCACTATACATTTGTGGCTCAAAGCCAATAGTCTATGGCAAGACTATAAACTCTAATGCCTAGTGAAATACTACTGAGAGCTTCAAGGCTTATGGCAAAGTACAAATTTAATTAAAAAACAAACAATGCATAGAACACACAGAACCTACAAACACAATTTGGCCTCATGTATAGCCTCATGGAGCAGCCTTTAATTATAAGCATATTTATGATTAAAAAGAATGAATCCTTGGGCTGGGGATATGGCCTAGTGGCAAGAGTGCTTGCCTCGGATACACGAGGCCCTAGGTTCGATTCCCCAGCACCACATATACAGAAAACGGCCAGAAGCGGCGCTGTGGCTCAAGTGACAGAGTGCTAGCCTTGAGCGGGAAGAAGCCAGGGACGGTGCTCGGGCCCTGAGTCCAAGGCCCAGGACTGGCCAAAAAAAAAAAAAAAAAAAAAAAAAGAATGAATCCAAAATGCAAAAGCCTTTAAATATATCCTGTAGGAGAAGGAATAGATTCAGAAAAGTCAGGATCAAAGTTGTCAACATGTTATTCTCTTGTGAAAATTAATTTTATAAATGTGCATATGACCACACAGATCACTTGTGTAGTGTTAACACTAAACTTTCCAACTGATTTTTCATAAACAGACAAATTTCTGTTATAAGTGAAAATTGAGATTATGGACCTACCCCTTTAAATGCATCTATTCTAAAGAACCCCACAGCCAGCATTGTGATAGCTACACTAAGGGAATATAACCGATATTGGTCCTTTTATGAATTGACTGTATCAATGCTCCTTTATGTTTTAGTGTTATTATTAAGATTTCTTTTGTTTTTATTTTCCTCTGTTGCAACTAAATTTCAGTTTCCTAAGGCAAGGAAAGTTAAAGGGACTTTCTGTGGAGAGTCATTACCTTACTTTCTCTGCTGATCAAGCAAAGATTCTATGAAAAAGTCTTTTAGATTCTGAATCAGAATGTGTATGACTGGGGAAAATAAAAACAAAGAGAAAACAGCAAAATCTCATTTAAAAAAAAGAGTAAGACAAGGAGAATCAGTTTAAAGTTTCTTGGGGTCAGGGAATTGAACAAAATATTAAAACTATTGAAAGACCCTTAATGAAGTTCAAATAAGAAGTCAGTGATCCTAATTTTAAAATTTTCAAAATTGTGTCAGGAAAAATACCCACATTTTAATCATTTTATAATTTTGGATTTAGTTTAATATTATTTCTAATTTAAAGGTTTCCACGTCTCCCCACAATTCCTTTGTCTCAGATCTTTGGTACAGAACAATCAATCTCAACTGTATTTTTTTCAGTGATCTTTAAGGCTGCTCTAAGTTACCTTTTGTCTCAAACTAAGTAGAAGAATCTGAATAATAAGCAGTTATCATCTAAAGTAGATTATCTTCTTACAACTGTTAACCTTGTTTCATTAGCTTTTTCTGGACTTATTCTACAGAGGCAAGCTATCCTGTATTTTCCATTTCTGCTTCCATATCTACCACTTTTAGAGTATTATCATTGTTACCTACACTGATTTTCTTTTCCAGGACAGGGTACTGAACTTAAGACCTAGTGCTCATTTATTATTTTGGCTATTTTCTTTGTTGTAGCTATTTTTTGTTGCTTCTTTTGTGGTCTAGGGCTTGAACTCAGGGCCTGGGTGCTGTCCCTGAACTTCTTTTGCTCAAAGCTAGCACTCTGCTACTTAAGCACAGCTCCACTTCGAGACTTTCCTGTCCCCTCTGGCTTTGAACAGCAATTCTCAGTAGAATACCGAGTAGCTAGGATTACAGGTATGAGCCACCATCACCCGGCTGACATGGTTATTTTTTATGTAGGATCTAACTTTATGCTCAAGGGTAGCGTGAGCTTTGTTCTTCATATTTGTGATTCCCTGTGTTGCTGGAGATGACAGTCATGCACCACTGTACACAGCTGTTGGTTGAGAAAGAGGTTCATGGTGAACTTTTATGCCTGGTCTGGCCTTAAACTCAGATCCCTCCATCTCTACCTTCCAAGTAGTTTAGGATTGGAGGCTTATATTGAATATTTTATGTAAAAAGTACAATAAGGATTACCTATAGATCCATGAATGCATTTTTCTTCTATTAATAAAAAAAGAATGGATTTATATATTACACGTTTTAATCTTTTCGTAAAAAGAAAAAGGGAGAGAGAGAGACTAACTGCCAGGTAGTTAGTCTGGTGGCTCACTCCTGTAATCCTAGCTACTTGGGATGCTGGTTCCAAGCCAGTTCAGGCAGATGTCTTGGAGATTCTTATCTCTAATTAATCCAGCAAAAAGCTGAAAGTGGGGATATGGCTCAAGTGGTAGAGTAGCAGTTGTGAGTGGAAAAGCTGAACAAGAGGCCTCAGAGCTGACGCTCTAGTACTGGCATTGAATGTATTAATAAATAAATGAATAGCAAGCAAATTTGGGAACTAAATAGTTGACAAAACTTCTTAAACATATTCAGAAAATATTTTTAAAAATTAAATGGAATGAAAATTTTGCTTTTATTTGTGGCAGATTTTACATTTCTGGGAATTTTTACATGAACATTTAATTTGGAAAAAGAAAATACTGGTAGGCACAATAACTATCACAGGAATAAGATTCATATGAATCAAATTATGAGATAAATCATAATAGGAAACTGAAATACACATGGCTGTAGTTCAAATCTCAATTTGAGATGTACTTAGGCCCATTTTATTAAGCAATGAAGTACACATTTGGAAAGCAAAACTAGCTGCTTCTTATTAATAAGCTTCTTTAAATAAATTTAAATTACTTTATGTAGGGATATTTTAAATTTTTGCATAGCAATGACAGAAAACACCTCTATGTATAAATATTCTATTTATGTAAATTCAATAGGAAAGATTGTTCCTTATATACAAATGTCTGACACTTCTCATCACTATGGCTAAGGATCTCCCTAAGATTTTCTTTTAGTTACTACTTTATACACACAGTACTGTCTCAAACATTGACCTTTATCTACAATTTTCACTTTATGCTTATTCAAATTGGCACAGGATCTTTAAGTAGTGACAAAGGACAGGCAGTAAAATGGAATAGAGAGTGAAAATGTGGGGAAACAGTACATTAAACCAAACTGCTAGATTTTTATAAAGCTATTTGCTGGTCAAGCCCAAGCCTACTGTCACTATCTACACAGATACTGGAACAAGGGGGGAAAAAATCTTTCTTCATTCTTTCTACCACCTGAGACAATAAAAAGAAAACTCTATACCCATTACTCAGTCCTAATTCATGTCTTCATTATTCAGAATGTCTTTCCCTTCTTCTTTCCACAACTTATTTTTCTACTTTCTCTCCCCCAAGTCATAACTCTCACATAGATAAGCCACTCAAAGCAACTCACATCCATTTCCCTAATCCTAATTCTAGGACTCCTTTCTTCGTTTTCCTTGCATTCTAACATTTAGAATCACCAATATTTAGAAGGAAACCATAAACAAAAATTGATGGTGCAAATGGGGAACTACTCAACTTCAAACAGGTTGTTTTAATCTTTTTAGGACCCTAAAAGAAAATAATTAGTATGGATAAATCTGGCTGACCAATTTTGAGATACCATTGATAAGAATCTGGAAATTGTAAATCTGAAGTGGAATGTGGGAATTTTCTAACAGGTATGTACATGAACATGCTGAACAGCCATGGTGGAAATCATGCTAAAAACTAAGGATCCTTCCAGAAATACCTTCCAAAAGTCTAAGCTAGCATTTTTCTGTCAAAAAAAGTATTATAAAAGAAGTATAGTTTGCATAGTTAGTACTACAGTACAAGTGTATTACTGATTAAACAGATCTTTGTAGGTTGATCTAGAACATAAGCACCATTTAAACTATGAAAACAGCTGACTTGGAAAAACTTACGAAATGTATTTACAGGCTGGGGGCCATCAGTATTTAAATACCAAATCCTTGAAGAAAAACACTAAAACTTAGTTCTTTGGGATTATGTGCACAATCAGAGGTTTACATTGAAAGCTGTTTTACAACTAAGATTTGACCTATGCCAAAAATAAAGGTAGAAAGCACGTGATCATCAGGATCCTCTATTTTGCTAGTTCACTAGTAGGGCCTTGTGTATCACCCCACCAAAGCCTAGAGAAGTCTAGATCATCACTGGAATTCAGGGGCATTAAAATGAAGAATAGTCTCATTCAAATGTTTAAATTGTTAGAACTTAACCTGTGCAGAAACGTACTACATCATTCACTTGTGAATTCAATGTATCTATTCTAGCTCTGGTAATTTCCAACTATCAGTTCTCATAAATAAGTGTTGCAGTGGCTAATATTCCTACTTAAAGACATGCTTAAACATGTGGGACTAAGCAAGCATAAACAGTACTTGACTAGAAGATGACACATTAGCAGTGTGTTAATTTAAGTGGTACCTATTCATTTATGAATAAATGAATAATGAATAACAATGAAACTATTATAAAAGGGTAAAAATAGAAATTGAATTATATATTAGTCATTTCTTTCTTTAAAATGATGCACTTAGTTAAATCTGTACGAAATAGCATAATAAATTGTCCATTTATTTCTTCATTTCTCCAAACTTAAAAACATACAGTGAATGTCATTATGTAAGTGCATTCTTTGACTATCAAGAATGATGCAGTTGTTGCTATGGTAACTACTCATTTTATTGAATTATGGTTGGGGTTTAAAGAATTCTTTAAAAAAAACAATTTTCAATTATGTTAACTATGCTTGACAAGTCTCTCCTATTGAAACCTATTAAACAATAACTATCAGCCATATTTGGGGGATGATTACGAAGCCTCTGTTAAAAGCTAAGCTTGAATTACCTACGAAAGGATACTTTGAATAGTTTTTTAAATGAAATGCATTGACCACATTCAAAGGCACAAAGACACTTAGTTTGAACTTTCCAGAGTAACTGAAGTGTGCATAAGTAACATGATCCCACAAGTCTTTGTTCCTTCACTGTCACAATTTTGTTTATCACAAATTATTAACTAAGTATAAGATAACACTAGAAGGCTGCTGACATTTTCCTACATTCAATTAAGCTTAAAGGGAGCCGACTGAAAGTTAACTTACAGTAATTTCTTAGAAATTTCTCCTGAATATATGAAAATATAAGAATTTCCGGTATCCAAATCTCACAAAGGCCAATATTTCTGTAGACTTTCATGGGTCGACACCTCACAGGGCACAATCAAAAGTCAGTAGGCTTCTTCTCTTGCTTCCATGAACAGGGTGCTACTGAGTTTTTGTGTCATTGGCATCTACCTGGGTCTTTAGGAGGTTTGGTGGCTAAAGACTACTCAAAATTAAAATAGGCTGTATTTGAGTGATCTGTCCTGGTCTGTACCTTTATAAATGCTAGGAACAGTCCTTTGAAGGATTTGGGATTTGGGGTGTGAGTCTGGCTGTACCCCCACACCTCCTTTCCCTTCTCAACCAAGCTGAAGGACAGGCTACTGAAAGGCCTGCTGACTTCGCAGCCCTGGAAGCCAAAGGGAAGAAAGCTTCGACATGGCATGTGGGATGATGCACTAGGAGGAGGGTCGGAGCTCCAGGGGCAACTTGGCTTCTCCCCAAATGCAATTTACCTGTTTTCGTGTTTTACCTTCGCGTGAGATCCCCACCCCCTTTCGTGTGTGTGTGTGTGCGCGCTGACAACACTCTCAGCACCCCGGCGGGGATCAGTAGCTTGCAGCTAGTTGGGACCTAGGCCCCGCACAGGCCCCGCGCTCCCCCCGTGGGCCCTGGAAGAAAAGGGGGCGGGAGGAGCTCGACGACGATCGAGGGCTCCGACCGGGCCTCGAGAGCCGCAAAGGCCGGGGCCGACGTGCAGCTCCCTTAGGTTCCAATGGTGGCCTGTCGGGGAGGGGGAGGAGAGGTGACAGGGGGCCGGGGGTGACCAGGCCTCTCAGCTCCACCCCCCCCCCCTCAGGCCCCGCTTGCTGTTTACCTTCTCGATACTTCTTACGGAGCCGTCGGTGGACGCTCTTCACCACTCCGGAGAGCTTCTCCTGCTCCAGCTTCCGCTCCTGCTCCCTGGGCTGCGGAGTGCTCGGAGGCCCGGCCCCCGGCCCGCGAGCAGCGCTTCGGCCGACGGCTCCCGGTTCCATTACACCGCCGCTGCCGCTGCCGCCGCCGCCGCCCCTCAGGCCCCCGCAGACGCTCCCCTGACGGAGGAGGTGGGGAAGGAGGAGGCAGCAGCGGAGGCAGCAGCCCGAGCCAAGCAGCAGAGCCCGAGCGACGGCCTCGAAGGCGGACCCTACGACAAATGCTAGGCTGATTGGTGGATGGTGGAGGGCTGGGCGGAAACGGAAAAGGCTGCAAGCCAATAGAAGGAGAGCGGTGGCTGCGCACCGGGTTGTTTGGAGAGGCGAGCAGCTGGAGGGGGCGGGGCTCCAGGGGAAGCTGCGAGCTTGGGCCTCTAAGCCCCTACATAGCCCTCCCCAGATTCTATGCGCAGGCGCAGTGGTGAGGCCTGTGGGGATGCTGGAGCTTTTGCAGCTCCCAGTTTGCTGGATTGTGTTTCATTCCCTCGTCCAGGCTTTCCTCCCACTGTGGTTTATCACCAGGAGTAGCGCGATCAAGGCCCTTTATGAGACCCCTGCTGCATGTTATCACACCTACATAGGTTTCCCATAGCTAGATGCACTTTTAAGGATGACTTCACAGAGATTTTAGACTTCCAGAGAGGGAAGCCTACATGCTTGCTTTGGTGCCAGGAGAGGTCAGGCTATCGAATCCTGATTTAGGCCAGCAATGGCTTATGTCTGTACAACTGCTTGCTGCTGTGTAAAGAACACAGAAAATAGGGAAAGGATTGTGTTTCAAGAAAAGTAATAGAAGATGCAGGACAGTTAGAAAACACACACAGCTATCCTTAATAGCCCTTGCAGTGACCATGGTTTAAAAAAGGCTTCCTTGCCAATAGGTTGCCTCAGAACTCTGTGAGCTTTTAAAGTCCACACAGCTGACTGCCCTCATTTTAATTTGGAATCTGTGTAGCAGACAGGTTTAGCAACCTGTTCTCCCTCCCCGCCCCCTCTCCTCTCTCTCTCTCTCTCTCTCTCTCTCTCTCTCTCTGTCTCCCTCCTCTTTCCCTCTCCTCTCTCTCTCTCTCTCTCTCTCTGTCTCCCTCCTCTTTCCCTCTCCTCTCTCTCTCTCTCTCTCTCTCTCTCTCTCTCTCTCTCTCTCTCTCTCTCTCTCTCTCTCTCTCTCTCTCTCCTCTTCTCTCTCTCTCTCCCCTCTCTCTCTCTCCCTTCCCTCTACCTCTCCTATCTCTCCTTGGGAAATATGTTGCCTACTTTTGATCCAGAAAGGTAAAAAACTGCTTTTCGGAGAGAGACACAATTAGCTTCTAAGGTGGTGCTGAGGGCCCAGGAGTTTCAGATACTCAACAGGTAGAAAAGGTGGGGTGAATTTTGTCACATTGTGGATTACCTCCACTTTACAGTTGTTGGTTCTTTCCAATTGTATGGAAGGTGTTGCAATAAAAAACGTCATGGTTTTATACATGTGAATGGCGCTTGTATGATGTAACTGTTTTCTATACTACCTTCTGAATAAGAAAGATACCCTGCAGACCAAGCATTTCCTTGTTGTCCGGATCACAAGAGGAACATGGGGTGAAAGAATATTGGTGAAAGATGCTTCCCTATGAGCACTGAGAAGAGGCAGATCAAACAAGGAGATGGGCATGTATAAATTTCAAAAGGACTAATTATAATTATGCAGAGAAATTACAAGGTAATGCCTAATAAAATAGAGTATGGTGGTCTTTTTGGAGGAGTTTCATTTGGAAAGAAAAAAAGTGATATATTTCTTTTGGCTCTTTCAATATTTTAGATTGCATCAGATGCAAATGAAGGTGAAAATACTGTGTACAGAGGATAAAGTGATTTTTCACTATTTTAGCTTTATTTAACTTCCCTTTTTAATATTAAAAAAGCAAAGATGTTCACAGGGAAATTTAGAAAAGAGAGTAAGAAGATAAAAATCACTCAGCACTTTAAATTTTGCTTTCCTGTTTGAAACTGTAGAACACACTATGTTAATTTTATAGCTCTCTAGCCAGTACTGGACCAAAATTTAGAAAACACTGGCAATTGAGAAGGTCCCTTTCAACTGTTAAGCCACAGTGATTGTGTGATTCACATTAACTTTGAGAAAGCTTTGTGTGATGTTCCTTTTGTGCTGAGGCTACTCAACTCCTTTAGAAATCATTTTTGTTTTTGGAGAATTTACCACATTATGAATGCAAGCATATGCTAATTGTATTTTTTGAATGAAGCACCTGTTGGGGGTAGCGTATAAATAGTGAAGCCAGAGTTGCCAATATGATCTCTTGAGAGAGTTATGGAGGTATGGGTCTTTTAGGATTTTTGTGATAAAGTTCTTTTTTCCACTGTTTACATTTGCACTGTAAACCAAATACATAAGCATTGGACCCTTCTTCCCAATACTTGCTGAAGTCTGATTTAGGTGTTCATTGGAGCTGGGAAGTCTCTAACTCTGCTTCTCTAGTCCTTCTGGAGTTTGAAGACCACTTAACATTCTGTAATAAATGCCTTTTCTACTTGAACTACCATCAGTGGTTTTTACTTTGTTTTCTCACAGAGATTTTTGTTGAAAAAACACCAGAGAAGAAAATCAGGTGACCTTTCAAAAAGGAGTTTTCATTGTAACAAGAGATGTCTTTTTTTCCTGATAGGTGTTTCTGTTGTTAGATGATGATGATTTACCATACCTATTTAAAAAGTATTATATATAATATATTACATATATCATATATTATATAAAATCTATATATAATGTAATATACTACATAATAGTGTGTATATAATATAGTGTATACGTTATATATATAGGTAAATATTATATATGTGTTAATGTGTGTGTGTGTGTGTGTGTAACATGCTTCAATCTTTAAAAAAAATTTTCTTTTTTATTTTATTTTTTTTGCCAGTCCTGGGCCTTGGACTCAGGGCCTGAGCACTGTTCCTGGCTTCTTTTTTGCTCAAGGGTAGCACTCTGCCACTTGAGCCACAGCTCCAATTCTGGCTGTTTTCTATATATGTGGTTCTGGGGAATCAAACCCAGGGCTTCATGTATATGAGGCAAGCACTCTTGCCACTAGGCCATATTCTCAGCCCATCAATCTTTCACTCACTAGTACCTTCTTCATCTCTCCTACTCCCACTGACCCCATTCCCCCACTCCCAGAGAGTCAGTGACTTTGGTGTTATAGTAGAAAGGTTAAGCAAAAGAAAAGTATTATCTTGCTAGTTTAACTTAGGTGTTTGGGGTTGTTATATCTATGCCAGATCCTTACCATAAAATATTTGTGATATAAATATTTGATAGTGAGGGCAATGGTTCCAACTACTACAACATTTTCTTCTTTTCTTTAATTCAGATTTCACTCTTACCTATAAAATGATGTGCATCTTGAATGCTTTGTACAATCAGTGAGGTAAGCCTACAAAATGCAAAGATAAAACTAGTTAGCATGGAAATAATAAGTAAAAGTGCTTATTAACCTAATTGTCTTTAGCTGAAGAGAGAAGTATAGAAACTTTAATAGTATTCTCTGTTTACCTCTATCAACACAGATAGAGCTGTGACCAACACACTGATTTTGTCCTCTACTGCTGTTTGTGCATGACAGTCATTATTAAGAGTTAGTTAGTCATAAATGTGTTATTAGATCTGGAGAGAAAAGCTAGTGCCAATAGGAGCTTGACAGGAAATAAGTTAGATATGTACACCAGCAAATCAAATCCAAAATATATTTTGGCTTATGGATGTGTCAGCATCTTCAAAAGTAGTTTCTTTCAGAACACCACAGTGATTTCAGTTTGAAGAAGTTTCTGAACTTTTAACTCAAGGTAATGAGCCAGTTAATAGGAGACTGAGTTTTGTGTAGGAAGCAATTACCCCAATTGATAGGAAACTTGAGAAAATGAGCACAAGCTTTAATGAGATTGGCAAAAAGGTCATGTGTCTGAGAGCTGAGATGGAATAAAAGGGAATGATGGTGGGAAAAATCGTTAAAGACAATACCATGAAAACCAGTGAAAATAAAGATGAGATATAATACCATTGGATCTACTTCTACAAAAGGCCATGGAATTAATTTGCCTAAATGTAAAGTGACCTCTAGAAATTTGGAAGTCAGGAGTCTATGGTTCAAATGTGGCTTTCTGGATGATTTAGTTTTATTCCAACCAATATAGGGATATATTTAATAGAATAAATCTTCACATACTAGCATGCAGTTCAATTTATACCTAATTTTTGAAAGAGCAGGTCACATGCCCTGTTTCTATTTCTTTTATTAGTCAATTCTCAACCTATTGCAATCTCTACATGATCTTCCTGAATGTCATATAACCCTAAAACTCTAGCTTATATCTATGTGCCTTTCCATTATTACCTTTCTTGAACTTTGGATGTGACATTCAATATATTATAACTCCCCAAACTTGAGATTGCTTTCTCATGCCTCTAATTTTCTTTCCAGTCACAAGCAATCCTGTTTATCACACTGTCCATGTTAGCAATCTTGGAATAATCTTTCCTTCTAACTCTTTTCTAACTACTTATATTTACAGTTTATTCAATTATGAAGTGATCCTGGCATCTGCAAATGCTTTTGTTGCTATTACTATTACTGTCCTAATCCAGTTTCCTTTTAGCTTTTTGTTTGGACTCTTTCTTAGTGATTTCTTAATTGGATTTAGCTATGTGAATCTAGTATAGTAAATCTGTTCTAATGTAGTCTTTGAACAGCTTTCTGGGAGTTATGTAAATAGTGGATCTGATCATGTTGGCTCTATGTTGACAAAATGACATTGTGCTATGGCTTTATTGGTTGGGGGCTACCTGCCTTGCTCCAAGTTTCTAACAATATTGCCTTCTGTCATTCTACTTGTTCATCTCCAAGAATTAACCCCAAGAAACCAAACTTTTTCCAAATGACTCCCTACTCTCCAGCCATAGTTGACTGAAATAGAAGATGGCACCAAAATTGAGAAAAGCATTCTTTTTCTCTTAAAAACAGACTTATAAACTACAGGTTACCATCCTTTAACATTTACAGTGAAGATTACAACAGAAAGAAAAGAAGAAATAAGTAGGGAAGTATTAACAATAGTTTAGCCCTTTTCCAGGCTATATTGTTTTCACTCTCTTTGATTCTATAGTGTACCTGAATCTTTTTATTACACAACTCCCTTCATTTACTTTATTTATTGTCTTTGTTGTTAAGCTTATCTTAGTAGATTGATATTACTGGAAACCCAAAGAGTCTTAATAACTATAGTTGTCAACAAATTAAGTCCAATATCTTTGGCATGGCATACAATGTCCTTCAAATATATACTTTCAAGCTTTAATTTCATTTCTTTAACTCCCTATTGTATCAACAAAAGACAACACAATTTTTCTTCAATTTCTTCCTTTAGTCCCTCTGACAATAACATAATGTCATAGATTGGGTTATTTATAATGAACAAATATGTATTTCTTACATGTCCAGAGGCAGATAAGATCATGAGGCTAACACCTGACAAAGGCTCCTCACCATGTCATCCCATGGCAGAAGACAGAGAAGAGGAAGCAGGAAGGGACAGGAGGGGAGAAAAGAGGGAGAGGAGAGAACTTGGAGGCTAGAGGAGAGGAGGGGAGAGAGAGGGAGACAGGGTAGGGAAGAGAAGGAAGAGGAGGAGTTGCAGGAGGAGAAAGGAGGAGTAAAGGGAATTAGTCTTGTAAGAAACCCATTCCTGCAATAATGAACCATTTCCACATTCTCAAATTAATCCATTCATGAGGCCAATACTCTCCTGACCAAAACACCTCACTTTATACTGTTAAAATTACTTGATGCTGTTACAAGTACATTTTTAATACATGTTTTGGAGGACACAACTGATAGTAGTCTTCCTGGAATTATTCTCTTCCTTTCCTTAGTATACTTTCACAGAAATTCAATTATTTATTGCATCATATACCTTTTATTATACTTTCACCCCTATTATATCCCTTCTCCCTGTTTCTTCATCCTATATTCCATTGTCTATTATTCTTTTTGGAATACTCTTTTTTTTTTTTTTGGCCAGTCCTGGGCCTTGGACTCAGGGCCTGAGCACTGTCTCTGGCTTCTTTCTTTTGCTCAAGGCTAGCACTCTGCCACTTGAGCCACAGTGCCACTTCTGGCCATTTTCTGTATATGTGGTGCTGGGGAATCGAACCCAGGGCCTCATGTATATGAGGCAGGCACTCTTGCCACTAGGCCATATCCCCAGCCCTGGAATACTCTTGTCACCATGCTCCTCCTTCAGATTTCTTTGTCAATATATCTTTTCCAAGATAATCCATCTCTTTTTTTATACACTAGAGTGTGTACAAATATGTCTTAATCCAATAATTTCTTCCACATTTTATTTCATTCTTCTGCTTTCCTTCAAAATGCAACTTGAAAGATTTGTTTACTCTCCCTTCTTCATTGCCTTACTTCCCTTCAGTGCTTTAATTTAAAAAACTTTTTGTTAAAATTTCTCCATCAATATCACTAACACCCTTCAGCTAGCCATATCTAGTGGGTATTTTATGTTGTTCTTTTACCTACATTATCACCCTTGACCATTTCTGATCATTTGCCCCTTCTTGAACTACTAGCTTTTGAAGGGAGATTTTTAGATTCTGAAATTCCTGTACTCTAGGATTTTCTAGGATTTTTCTCTTCCCCTTCTGTGTTTGTGTGTGTGTGTGTGTGTGTGTGTGTGTGTGTGTGTGTGTGTGTGTGAGGGGGTTCCTTTTCTGTGCATGCTATAAATGTTAGGTATGGCCTGGTTTACCACATCTACATAACCATTTTCTTAGTCTTCCCACATTGTAAGCTAGAAACTGGAGGGTCATTTTGATTTCATTCTTCTCTTTACCAATTTCTGTCCTCAATAAAGTCCTATTAATTTTCTCCAATCACATTCATTCAGAGCCACTCACTGTCACCCAGCTCCACTTTAGCTGCTGTAATGCCATGAACTTCTTCAAACATTTCTGACTTTGTTTTCCTCTATTCTTCATACAGAAGAAATAGTATTTTAAATATAAAAATTACATCATGCCATTTTCTTGATTAAAGCTATTAAATGCACAAATATTGCACTTAAAATCCAAACTCGCTATGATGGCTGTGAGTTGTATATTATTATTTTATTATTCCACTTTTCACTTTTCACTTAATGCTCCAGCCAGTAGCTTCTCTCAGGTATGTGAGCATGCTAAGTTATTTTCCACTTCAAGTATTTTGGACATGTTATTTCATCTAGAAAGCTTATGTGCTT
This sequence comes from Perognathus longimembris pacificus, assembly GCF_023159225.1. NCBI lineage: Eukaryota > Metazoa > Chordata > Mammalia > Rodentia > Heteromyidae > Perognathus > Perognathus longimembris. The sequence continues at coordinate 124,253,331 of NC_063162.1, forward strand.
AGCCCTAGGATTATTAGATTCTTTTAATCAATATCTCAACACAAATGTTTCCTCCCTAGGGAAGTCCTTTCTAAAATAAAAGCATTGTGCCAGGCGCCTGGCTGAAATTTCTCATCACGTTATAATAATTTCCTTCAAAAAATGCATTGAAAATTGTAATTATTTGTGTGCTTATTTATTATCTTTCTCTTTTGTTAAATAGTAAACTATTCAGAATAGTTATCTTCTCTATCTTATCTTCCACAGCATATCCTGACACAGAATAAGTGGCCAAAAATATCACATAAACAGGTTATTAACAAGTTAAGTAGTCAATAAATGGATGCAAGTTTGTGTGCTAGATTTTCTTTTTAATTATCTAATTCCTAGATCTAGGTAATAGTCCAATATCTAACAGACTGTCAGCTCTTAAAATTAAGACCACTTTTGATGATGTTTATGTACCCTCCTCTGAGCACAATGTCTGAACTACAGGAAATTTCCAACAAAAATTTAGAATAAAAAATAAGCAATTTTAAAGTATAACAAATGATCAAATACTTCAAACAAATGCTTAGGCCTGCTCTGTGCTACATCATATAAAAGAATTTGGCAGTACATTTAAAACTATTTTGTTAGTATGTAAAAATGAATCATCTCATATTTGTTCATTTATCCACTCATAAAATACTCATTGAGAGCCTACAATGTGCTAGACACTCAGATCTGGAAATATAAAAATAATCAAAATTTAAAAAAAACCAACCCTTTCTCATTAAGTTCTAGTTTATCAAGATTAACACCTCAAAGATTATTGTTTAATTAATGAAGCTCAAGACTGTTCTATTATTTCAAATTGTTGGTTTATTTCCAAATATGGTTAGGTGATTTCAGGGCTGAGCTTGGCTTTAACAAACAATACTTATTGCCTCATCATTTGCTTCTTAATCATACACCTATAATGATGACATTTTTCTATCTAAATATATTTGCTTTCAATATACTATTGGTTTTCTAGTTACAAGAATATAAAATACAATATAAATGCATACATTTATAATATAAAATTCTATGCCAAATAATCTACTTTTCTAGCTAGAATCTGTTACAATAGAATCCATTCCAAAGGAGTGGACCACTTTGAATACTTTTCCACTTAGAAAGTACCATTGAATCTTGATGGCAAAAAAATTTTAATAAGGAACAGAAAATACATTTGTAGTTTCACTTCTTGAAGTCTTTCTTATTTTGTAAGACTGGAAATTTTCTTGTTCCTTTTTCTGTTTTCTCAGTTCTTTCTATAGTTAGTATTTGCTATTTATAGTATCTCATTCCATGGAGATTATATACAATGATGACTTTTCATGGAGAATAACTATAAGCAACGAATTTATATTCTCTAATGGTGTTAAGGAATTTAAAATTTAGAAGTGAGTGTAATCTACAGATACTTTTTACGCTAATATTTCTATAAAATATACATATGATAGTGAGTTTCAATAGATGAATAATAGAGCCAAATATGGAATATTTTTCATCATCCCACAAAGTTTCATTGTGCTCTTACTAATACATTTTCTCCAAACCCAATCTCAAATATTCTGATTTTTATCATCATGAGAATAATGTGTCTATTCTTCAGTTTCTTGTTAAAGGAATTTTGCAGAATTTTGTGTCTGGCCTCTTGTAAACAACATATCTTTCACATTCATGCTGTGAAATACTACACTCTCTCTATTTTTAAAACAATATTCCATTGTATTATAACATAGGTCATAACTAGTTGATCCATTCACATGCAAGTAGACATTTGAGCTTTTTCTGTTTGTGATTTTATGGGCTTCTATTTTCACTTGTTTTGTATGAATACCTAAGAACACAAATTCTGGATGTTTGTTTTTACTTTATAAGAAAGTACCCATTTTTTCCCCAATGTGGTTCTACTGTATTGTTTTACATGTCCCTTGGCAATATATGAAAGTTCCAATTGCTCTGTATCCTTGCCAACATTTGTGTTGCAACTTACAGTCTAGCTATCCTAAAGATGTGAATTAGAATTTCATTGTGTTTTTACTTTGTATTTTCCTGAGGATTAATGAGAAAGAAACGCTTTTTCTTAATGCTCATTTTACTTTTCAGTTCTAAAATTTCCACTGAGTTCTTCTATATCATTTTTTTCCTCTGTTAAGTTCATCTGACCACTCATTTTGATCATCTGTGATTAAGATCATCTTCATAATTTTTTATACAAAGTCCTGTGAAACTTAAAATCCAGGTCAATTTAGGATCTGTTTCTACTGGTCTTTCCCACCCCCACCCCCTACCAGCCTCTTTCACCCGAGATTCCTTTTTGTTTGTTTGTTTGTAGATACTTTTCATGTCTAGGTGTTTTAAAACGTTTCTCTTAGAATGTTGATTTAAATGTGACTAGGTAGTGAAGTTACTGGCTGATAATTTCAAACTTGTAAAGCACTTTATACTTGTTTGTGTAAAAATTCACAATCTCACGGTTCAGTTTTGCTCTTGATCTTAGAGTATATAATTTAAACTTATGAATTGGTCCTTAGTTTTGATATTAATCAGCTATCAAATTGTTTTGGAATTTCTGTGGGAAGCATAAAGCATTGAACCCAACCCACTCAAGTGGATTGTACTCAAACTTTTCCAAATTCCAGTTTCTTTGCAGAAGTCAACAGCTAGATTCCTTGCTTGGCTTTTAAAAACCTTAAGCTACTATGATTCCCTGAGCTTCTTGGAATCTTCCATGAACATGTAAACCTGGAAGGCACTTTGTATCAAGAATTTATGGATCAGTTCCCTAGAACGCTCTCGTCTCTGTAGTTATTGCCTATTACTTTAGCATTGCCAGATTCTGTTTTCTAATATTGAAGATAATGGGACTGTGGTTTTCTGCTGCAGTTCTAATTGTTCCATAATCTCAAGTGAAAAGGCATATGAATATGGAGTTCATTGATTGGTTTTTCCTTTTCTCAAAAATTGAATATCTTTTTAATTTGTGCCAGACTTTGATTACTCTGTAGTTCCTTTAAATAGTTTGTGTCTTTTTATTTTTTGATTTTGCTATATATATTGTAAGTTAAATATGCATTTTGAATGTTTACATATATGAATATGTGTGGTATGATCTGATATTACCTACACTGATATACCAATAATATTTGTCATACTTATAAAAATAAATTCCACTATATATGCCCTGAATTCACCAGCATCTTGACCATGTATTTCATCTAATATGAGAAAATAAAGTTCTTTTGTTTAAGCCACCCAAACTATGGTATTCTGGAATTCCCCATAGATGTATACATCAAACTCTTACATGTTCTTCACAATTTAATATTAATCTTATTATATTAATAACCAAAATTTGTAAGTAATGCTTATTTAAAATTTGAAACCTTACCATAAAAAGCTATCATAAAATCTTCTTTGACTATACAGTACCATCTTTCTCCTTGATATTTTTAATATTTCTTATACTTCTTTAGTTTTAAAGTATCTACATTTACAGACAAAAAGAAAGCATTGCAAGCTTATATGAAAGACTCATTTTTTTCCAGATTTCTTGAATGATTCTGTAATTCTCTAGAAAAATGAAAAGTTGACCATGAAATGCAATATCTCAATCATTGTATATCAAAATGTGGCATCAAATTTTTTGACCAGATGATGTCAAACATGCCGTTCATTGGTATCTCTAGAGGTAGGCTTCACTGAAATCCAAACATCAGATAAACATTACATCATGATTCTGGTGTTCATGCTGTTATGTGGGTGCAGAGGGGTGCTATTTTTTCTTTTAGATTCTGCTGGTGTAGAATAAAATAAATATGTTCTCACAAGACCCTATAACCCAATTCTATAACTGATTTTATATACAGTCATTTATACCAACACATGGTTTACTTACTTAGTGTTCTATTATATGGTATAGCATAATACTAACTTAATGTCAATTTTTACTTTATTTTGGTGATACAAATGAAATAGCTAAAAATCTAATGAAGAAAAAGGAGCATTGAGATATATTTGAAAATTGAACCATTGGAGAAATTCATTTTTTGTCACTGGAAGAAAGAAAAGGGGTAAGGGCTGGGTAAAAACTTGACTCAGTTTCCCAATTTTCATGTGATTGACAGCCCCTGAAATACATGGTGAACAGCTTTCTGTGGGGTCTTACAAAATAAGAAGAAATCACAAGTGGCAGGCTAAAAAGATAAAGAAGAAATAGACAGGGGAAAATGGAGCATTCCTACACATGGGTGGTGGAAGGAAAGAAACTCCCCATGGCAGTTCTTGTTACTTTTCATTTAAAATAGGAGTGGTGGTAGGAATGCTTGGTATGCTCATTGCTTTTCAGCTTTCAATTCCTGGCTCTATTTTAGTCCTTAAATCTGATTCTTTCAGTGCTTTGTGAAAATGTTTATTTCTAACTTCTTCATCACTTCATTCTACTTATTCTACCTCAGTATATCTTTCAAATTCAAAATAGTCTTTACAAAATTTTTATTATAATTTTTACTATCCTTAATATTAAATAGTCCTTCAAAGGGGTTACAATTCTATAAGTCAGATTATGAGTACAGTACTTCTTAGTGTCACTCTTTCATTCTCCCTCTCCTATCCCTACCTCAAGTTACATAGTTCATTTTTTTTACATAGTGTACATTGAATATAGTGACTGAATTTTTTCTCACCCTTCCTTCCTCCATTCCTATGGCCTCCTCTGACCATCCCTCAAAGCTTGATTACACTTCATCGTATTCATTTTGATAAGCAGTACATTAGTTGGATATGCTTTGGGTTTCTTCTCTAAATTATGCATTTGGATTCCTCCCCTAATTATAAACTTCTTTAGTCAGTTTGTGTACAAATGAATACTCTTTAGTAAGATGATTAGGCTTATCATAATGCCTACCATATCATATTTGTTGTGATTTTATAATTAAACATTATAATTAATTCTCCTACAGCTATATTATGAAAGGAAATATACCATAATTAAACCTTGATGGGCCTTTTGGAAATGCATGTTTATTCAAAGCTTGAGTTTAGGCATGCATCATGAAAGAAAAGATATAATTGCAAGCCAACAAATTTCTGGGCAAAATTATTAATGGAGTATATTGCTATTCTATATTTATATTTTTAACTTTTAAGCCATACCTCCAATAATTCTAATATACATAAGATTTTAAATATTCAAATGGCTGAATAGATTTTCTATATTTTGATCTTAGATTGTCTATTTTACAGTCTTTGTTTTATAGATGAGGAAAGTGGGATTCTTTGAAGCTTATTATTGAGATAATTCCTCAAAGAAATAAAAATATTAAAAATTAATGTTCTTGCATTAAACCATACCTGAACTCGGTTATAAACATGATTCTCCGATAGTCATTTCTCTAAGTATGCTAAGGCTAGGTGGAATTTCCTGCTTGCAAATGTTAATTTCTGTTCATTTGGGGGAAAAAGAACTACATTGTACGAATAAGAAATGAGAGGTACAGGATGAGAAATGAGATTGCCCTGATTCTGTAGAATGAAGAGCAAAAGTACCCTCAGGGCTTTAGAGAAGGGACTGAAAATTCAACACAGAACATATGAGCACAGAAAACAAGAAAATGTCATGCTGAATTTAAAGAATTCATCCAGCAGGATTTAGTTATTTCCAAGGTACCGCATACCTTAATTAAAATTTTTTAACTCGGGCTGGGGATATAGCCTAGCGGCAAGAGTGCCTGCCTCCGATACAGGAGGCCCTAGGTTCGATTCCCCAGCACCACATATACAGAAAATGGCCAGAAGCGGCGCTGTGGCTCAAGTGGCAGAGTGCTAGCCTTGAGCGGGAAGAAGCCAGGGACAGTGCTCAGGCCCTGAGTCCAAGGCCCAGGACTGGCAAAAAAAAAAAAAAAAAATTTTAACTCACCTTTTAAGCCATACCTTTGATAATTTTTAATACATACCGGATTTTTGTATTAAAAGTATTTGCTTTTTCTGGATTGTATACCATATCTTGTTAGCAAGTATTCCTATGGTATAGAACAAGATATTCATTTTGGTAACAGTCCCACTCAGGTTCTTATGCCAGTTGACAGAAAGCATTAAATGTATGGAACTTAAAATTATCTTGATATCAGGATGGAAGCATATATTTTATAGTTTCATCTGTTTATGGCCTATCTAACTTATTCTTTCTCAATTCAAGTCACTTTGAGAAAATGGCAAGGAAGGAAGTCAACAGCTTTAGCAATTTTATTACTGTAAAAAGGATGCTTCAGTAATGGCTCAACCTCAGCAAGATTTTGAGGTTTTATTTTTCTGTGATGCTAGAGATCCAATGCAGGGATTCACATACGCTAGCCAATCATTATACAACTGATCCATATTCCACCACTAGAAACGCCACGGATTACTCATTTTATATGATGGCATCAAAGGGATCAATAAAGAATGAGACCACCCAATCCCAAGCTCCAAATCTTGGAATACAAAGGAGAAACGATTATTTTCAAATATGCTTTTTTTGGTATCTTAAAATATCATAAAAGAAAAACAATTTTACTAGAAAGAAGGGTAGTGGGAGCCTAGAAGTTAGGATCCCTGTAGGAAAATTCCACGGGCCAGACATGAACATAAATCAGTTCCAGAAATCGGGACACCAAGAGAAAGAGTTCTTTACTTGCATATTTCTGGGCTTTTGTTCTCTTTTCTGTATAAATGGTGACACTACTACAAGCAATGTAGAGACAGGTTGAGAATTTGTTTCTCAGAAGTTTTGGCCCAAACTGTAAAGATATCCATTTTTTCATTTCTTCATATGTAGTGTCATTTTTGTCTGAATATAGGTGAGTGTTCAGACTCAAAGGCAAGTGTTACTACTGAGGTTCTGGTTGCCAATGCTTTTTCTTCGGGTATTATTTGGATCTTAACAATGTAGATTGAAATTCCCTTATAGATTTTCTTTAATATTCACTACTACTGAAAAGTTAGAGTTTTCAGGAAAAATTAGAGTGAACATAAAATTGAAGAGGGATTGATTTTATCAATCCTCAGTGGAAATGGTTTAGAATCAAGAAACTGGGTTTTGATTTCAACTTTGTTGCTACCTTGTTTGGTGATTGAGCAACTTGCAAAACCACTTGAGAAACACAGGAATACAGGAATAGCCATCTCTGAGATCTTTGGCAGGTTTTTGTTTCTAGCAATTTTTTGACCTCTGTTTCCAAAGATATCAGATGAACATGCCTAATTCATCATGTATGAAAAACATAGTGAATATAGTGAAACATAGTTGAACCTATTTCAACACCAAATGTGGAGTGAACTAAGTTCAAATTAAAAGTTTAAAATCATTCATGTAATTTTTATCAAAGAAGTAATTTACAGGGTAGAAAGTGGTATCTTACTTGAAGATGAAAGATTGTGAGATTATTGCTTTGAGTTAGCATTTTGTTAAGAGATGTAGGAAAGGATTGTATGAGGCAGAGAAAAACTGAATATAAGTTAAATTTATGAGGCCAAGATGATATAGCAAGAAGTATACATAAGACATATTTGCAAGACAGGACTCAAAATTATGTGAACTATTCTTTAGAACTCTTTCAGCTTTTAAGAACAAATAGCTTGTTAAGCAGGCCTAAATGATACAAAACTCTAAGAGTTGATTAATATAATTACTACAGAAGATTAGTTGACTTAAATTTTGTGAAGGTAGTTAAAATACATAACTATTTTTTTGGCAATACAGGTGTTGAACTACCTATAATCTTATTTCTTTTGCTGGATATTTTCATGATGGAGGCCTTGAGCCTTAATTCTCCTCTCAGCCTCCACAATATGTAGGACTACAGGAATGAGCCACAAGGCATACAGCTGACTATGTAACTATTATTTCAGGCAATGCAGTTAGCCTGGTAATGTTAATGATGGCAAATGTATGATAATGGAGAAATTTACATTAAGAGGGATTCTGTTTTGACTGTTAATTGAAGATTTTTTGTAGTCAGCAGATTTTTGTCAGAAATCATTTAGCTAGAATGATCAAAGGCCTTAATCAAATACCTAGGCATTGCAGATTGAGGAACCAGCGAATACTTTGCATATCTACAGAGGAAAGCTCAGGCTTAGCAAAGAGGCTATTAGGGTGAAGAATTGAGTTTATGATAGAGATGTTTGATAGTTTAGGAACAAAGATGCATGTGAAAGCTATGCTTGAATCTTAAATTTCTAATTCTGTGTGCATATTTCTTGAGTCAAATACAAAAAACCACTATTTTTTAGCAGGCAAACAGTAAGATCTCTAAAAGTTACACTTTAAGTCTTTCTTTTCCCCTATAACTTCACCATGAGGTTATTACTTACAATGGAAGCCAAGTTTTAAACCAAATTTCCCATACAAAGATTTCATAGCAATGTTTATTGGGCGGGGGGAGAAAGGCCCACATTCTGCTTGTATAATAAATAGTCCTAAAATCTGAAATATCATTTTAAGCACTCTAACAGCAAATTGACGAACTTTAATATAGACTAATGTGCTTTTTTTGTGAGCCCACTATCATATTTTAGAGTCTGGTGACAAAACAAAAATCATCAATTAAGCAGTCACATAATTTATTCATAATTAAAAACTAGTGATTTATTTGTACGGGTTAAGGCATGGAGTGACCTATGAGACTACATTGTTCATTTATGGAGGCCAGGAGGAGGGGAAGGGCTCCCTGAAGATGTGCCCACCTGACTAAAGTCTTCTCCCAGGACCTGTGTTACCTAGGTAACTGGTATACCTGGAGAATCTTTCCCATCTCCTTGCAAATAGCTTTATTTACAGCTCAACTTTTTATTTGACTAAGTAAACAACGGCACTATTTTCTTGCTTTCTTACATAAAAATAAAAATCTCTCAAAATTCAGATTTTTACACTTTTTCTTTCACTACAGTTTCTTGTGTGAAAAATTTAAAATTTCATAATTATATTGCTATTAACCTTCCTTATAAATAATTTTATATTCTACTTTTATAGAATAACATCTATCTGTCTTTCTGTCTGTCTGTCTACCTGGTTGCCTACCTATCTATAATGTATATCTTATATCACTTTTTATACAGAGCCAGTCCTGAGGCTTGACCTCAAGACCTGAGCACTGTCCTTGTCCTTTTATGTTCAAGGAGAGCACTCAATGAATTGAGTCACACCTCTAAGTTTTGGTGATTAATTGGAGTAAGAGTGTCATGCACTTTTCAGCTGGAGCTGGATTCAACCCGTGATTTTCAGATCTCCACCTTCTGAGCAGTTAGGTTTACACACATCAGTGCTTCACTGGGTAGGTACTAATGGGGAAGCTCCTAGGTCCAAAATCACATTATTTAAAAATATGGGTAGGCATTGCCAAATGTCCTCCTGAAAATGAATTAATTTCACATCTGTAACTAGAATTCTAGAGTTCTGGCTCTGGGGGTTTTAGCAAGTAAAAGTGACTGACAGTGATTAGGGGTGAAGAAAGATTTGTCGTGGCAGTGGTATGCTGTGGGAAGAGGCAAGCAAGCATTTCAACACGTCTTCTGGGTTAAGATGAATCTCAAGTTTAAGAATAGGAGAAATTGGAGCAAGGTTCAACACACTTATGCATCATTATTAAATAAGCTATAACAAAGGGTAAGTGGTAAAATATATGGTTTAGTTGATTATCATCTCATGATTAGTCAGGTGTGGCCTGGCCATGATAAGAAAGTCATTGTACTTGTGGCTGTGGTAGATTTAACTCTTGTCATAACATGTTATCCATCAATCTCAAGATGACTGCAAGTTGCACTATGGGAGAGTATGGGTCAACACAAAGATAGATGTAAAATGGAGACCGAATCAAACATTTAGGACTACTTTTAGTTAATCTTTGATCATTTGTAAGACCGTATGAAGAGTTAACTAGATAGTTTTTAAGAAAAGCAGTTTTTAAGCATCTGTTATAATTTCAACTCCATGTTGGAACAGTCCTCAATTTTGAGAGAACTAATGTGTGCAGCACTTTGACTTTGTAGGTTTCCTGGCCATTGAAAAACTAGTATGTGGAAAAGAAGACAATTTGTAATAACAGAAGTCTAGCAAATAGAGTCTAATGTTTAAGGCAGAAACATCATAGAGCACAATACAAGAGAGATTCCAAATCAGAATCTAATCATATTATTAACCTTTCAAGTTTAAAGCTACTCTCAGTGGGAGGAAGGAGCTAAAGGAAGGGCTGGTTTTGTTAAGGCAATGTGGGAAGACCTACAGACACACTGTATAATGTAAGCAGGACATTCTTTTCTACAAGGGTCACAATCACTTACCTGCACATGCCAGATCAGTGCAGCTAAGGGACCAGGAAAGCTTGTAGCCATTAATGATATTAAGAAGCTTGCTTTAAACCAGTGTTCACCTCCATTATCTAAGTGCGTGAGACATTATTAAAAGGCACACTGTGTTTGCCGCTTTTTCTCACTCAAACTGACTCACAAGTATCATACCTGATATTAACAGATTCCAACAGTATCTAAACCTCTCTTGGAGAAACAGGTTTCTATTCTAAGTTAGTTATCAGTATGACTATCACATTATTAATGTACTATATATTGGATATATATACACCTATGTATATATGTAGAAAATTGAGTCCAAATTTATGACATTGATATAAAGTTACTTGTCCATAAAATCCAATTTTATCCCTTCATTCCTTAGTGTCTGAAAATTAACTCTTGAATCCCTGAATTTTAGTTTGACATTATTTAAGTATTTTTGAATAACCTTTGTTGAGAAGAGGCAGATAAAAAGAGGAAAAAAAAGTAACCAGAGGTAGCAGTTCCTCCATATTAACACTTTCATTGCGCCTAAGAATCACCTTACAGATACTCATGTGTACACACACATATGCCAGCATGCATGCACAGGGAGATTTAAGCTAGGAATTTTAATATCTTCCTAAGATGAGCTTAAAAATGCAGATATAGGGTTGGGAATGTGGCTTAGTGGTAGAGTGCTTGTCTAGCATGCCCAAAGCCCTGAGTTGGATTCCTCAGTATCTCATAAACCGAAAAAGCTGGAAGTGGCGCTACGGATCCGCGATAGTGCCCAGGCCCTGAGTTCAAGCCCCAGAACTGGCAAAGAAAAATGCACATACAAAAATAAAGTGTCTGAAGACACTAATTTTCGTGGATTTTTCATAATTTAATGCCATACATATAGATTGCTAGGCATACACAAAACGATACAAAGCAATTTTATTAAGTAGGAATGCACTCTTAGGAAAACCAATCTTTTATCTTTTTCCAGTCACATGTTTATAACTGTAGAGTAGCCCACTAGAATCCTCCCTAGGGAGCAAAAAGATATACATAATCCTGCCCAATTGTAAGCAAATCCACAACTCAGATCTCAAATACAAACACTTATTTTCTTCTGTTTCTCTTCTATACTCAATTCTAGCACAAAGTTAAGAGAATCCAAATTTTCCCATTAGAGAAATAACAGAAGTCCACATCAATTCAGATAAAGGAATGCTCAGCAGAATCTGTAAAACATAATGCAAATTTTGCACAAGCAGACAAAAGCCCAGAAAGAGCCTCTTGGAAACAAGGGGGTGAAAAAACTGGTAACAGAGCACTTGTCAAAGGCCAGACTTCACAGACTGTAGTGTCCAAGTACTCATTTCTATGACTCACCAAGGAAACATTTGATGCCAAAGAAGAAAGGTAAGAAAAGTCCCTGGAATCAAAGAACTTCCAGCAGCTGAGTGGGACCAATTTAGTCTTTTCATTTGGAGTTAATGTATGGTGAAGGTGAATTGGAAAAACCTGAATTTCTTTCTGATTCTTCTCACCAGAATTTAAACCAAAGTTGAAGGCATGAGACCCTGCCCTGGAGGTCTCAAATATCAAGACAAATAATATCAAAAGTGGTGACAGGAAAAGAAAGAAGATTTATTATGTGGCAAGAAGGTCTGCTCTTGGAAGAGGCAAGGGAAGCAATGAAAACACATCTACAGGATAATAGCGTGGGCTTCAGGTTTAAGTAGAGAAAAGAAATTGGCACCAGGGTAAAGGTTGTGCATAATTATAAACGGTCCAAGTCAGAGGTGTTGCCCCAGTGTCAGAGGTATGCTCTAGGCGATTGTCAGCTCATAGTGGTTCACGCAGGGGCCTGGTCATTAAAGGAAAGTCATTGGTATATGGGGGTGGAGTCAACTCTTGTCACAAGGTATTTATCAGTAAATGCTGTTATTTCTGGAATTTGATGTGGCTGCAAGGTGACTTCATGAAAAAAAGGGCTCACAGAAAAGATACATATAAAATGGAGACACAGATGCCAAGGTCTTATGCTTGCTGTTAGTAGTTATCTTTTAGCAATTTGTGAGCCCAAGTAAGGAGACAATGTTTTCTAGCAGAAGCAGTTTCTAAATACCCACTGTACATCCACAACCAACCTTTAAGGAAGAACTTTTTCTCATGCCTTCTGTATTGACTATCATTAGATTTCCACATTTTCCTTTGGATGGTACAGAAGTTTAAACTCAGCATTTAGTGTTTACTAGAGAGGTCATCTGTTGCTTGAGCTTTGCTTCTTGCCTGTTTTGCTCTGGCCTTGCTTAAATTTTTTTTCCAGACTTGCCTTGTGATTGTTTTAGTTATGCTTCTTGCTGTATCTTGCTAAACCATGGATAAGAAGCATGTACCATTATTCCCATCAGTTTTTATTGAGACAGTGATCTCATGAACAATTTTTTCCTAGGCTGGTCAGAAACCAATCCTCGCTTTAATGTAGTAGTTGTTTTGCTCACCTGTTTTCTTAAATTGTGAGCAAAGGAAAAATGGAAAATAGCACTAACAGCAACAGCACACACGAAGACAAAACCAATAATAACAAATAAGTACAGACTGCAAGAACCAACTGATCACTGCAAATCAGACAGAGGTGGCCCCTTCATTTCCCAACAGAGAGATGTATGAGGCAGAACAGTGGTTTTCGGACTGGGAGTTCCTGAGCCAATTGCAGAAGTCATGGTGATGGGAATACTGGGTAGAGGTGAGGGCAGACAGTGAGCTTCAGTCCCTGAGAGCCAGGAAATTGACCTTTGTGAGAACGATTCCCCACAAAAATATTCAAGTAATATGTCTCACATTTAATTATAAAATTTCTTATAAGATTTCTGAGATTTATGGCTTCCATCCTTCCCAAATGTTTGCTTCCCACTTTAAGAGACTCAACCTATCAGAAGACATAAAGTCACTTCAGGCAAATTGAGATGGAACAATTTCAAATGCTAGCTTTAAGAAAAATGTTTTCATTATCTTTTTTTTTTCTTTTTTTCTTTTTCTTTTTTTTTTTGGCCAGTCCTGGGGCTTGGACTCAGGGCCTGAGCACTGTCCCTGGCTTCTTTTTGTTCAAGGCTAGCACTATGCCACTTGAGCCACAGCGCCACTTCTGGCCATTTTCTGTATATGTGGTGCTGGGGAATTGAACCCAGGGCCTCATGTATACGAGGCAAGCACTCTTGCCACTAGGCCATATCCCCAGCCCTGTTTTCATTATCTTTAAGTAGTTGCACAAAGGTGTTGCCATTCATCAAAGCCGTTAATGAATATAGTGCATCTTGATCAGTGCCACCCCTTTCACCATTCTCAACCACCGCCCTCAGCCCACCCATTACCTTACTTATCTTAATTTTAGGTTATGTATTGAAATTTTGTCCTTTTAACCAAGAAGTTTATGTGTACAATACATCTTGATCTGTGACATCATTTCAACATCTTCACGCCCCCCCCCCACCTTTGGCCTTCCTCTTCCCTTGTATTTCTCAATTCTGTGGTTATATACAATGAATTATTGTCCGCATTCTCATCTGAGACAGCCATATCCAGATGCAAAGATGATTTTTTGATGCAAAATGATCTCCTTATTCACTAACCTGACCCTATCTATAAGTTTATGATTTTATGTGATTTTATTTTTATTTTATTTAATATTTAAGGCTCTCCAAAATAATGTTACAAATCTAAAACAATTTTTCTAGGGTTCAATATTGTGGATCTTTACACTTAAAGTGTTACAGACACCAATGATAGCAAATGCATGTTAGAAATTGCACATCAACTAGGAGACAGTGGGCCAGGCTTATAACCCTAGTCATTTAGGAAGCTAAGATTTGAAGGATTTTTGTTTACAGCTAGCTGCCTTAAAAATCTGAGACTCCACCTTCAAAATAACCAGAGGGAAGCTACCTAGAGGAGTAGCTCCAGTGGTACACCCTAGTACTGATAAAGAAAAAAAAAGTAATAAAGGAAAGAGAAAATGAAGAAAAAGAAACAAAGATGACATCAAAAAGAAAAAAAAAAGAAATAGCACATCAAAGCTCTAAGTAAACAAAACAAATTTACTTGAAAATTAGTTTAAATGTGCAATTATGCTATGCAAATAAAAAAAATCAAATTCTCTAAAAAGTTGGGAAACTAGCTTGCTTATATTGTATACTGAAGAAGAAATTGTGCTTTCTTAACATTCTTACTTAAGGTTTGTGATGTATTTTAAATTTTATTGATTTAATTTTTTGTGCCAGTACTGGGGCTTGGACTCAGGGCATGGGTGCGCTGCCTTTCTTATGGTGGTTAATTGGAGCTAATAGTCTCATTGGTTTTCCTTCCAGGTCTGGTTTGGAACTGTAATCCTCATATTGTAGGTCGGATTACAGGCAAGACCACTGTTGCTTGGCTACATTTGAAATTATTTTAGTCATGCTGTGAATCAAACCCAGGACCTTCCATATGCTAAACACATGCTCTTCCATAGACCTATATACCTAGCCAAAAAAATATGCTTAGTTAAAAAGGTTACTTTAAAGACATTTTGTGTTTCGGAGCTACTGGAGTTTGCACTGAGAGCATCATGCTTGTAGGTAGTTTTTCCAGTAATTGGACTACTCGTCATTTTTAGCTTTATTTTTTGAATAGGGTCTCACTTTTAATCTGGGGCTAAATTGGGACCCCAGTCATCCCTTTTGTACTTATCATATAGCTGGAATGACAGATATGAACCACTGCACCTAGCTTCTTATTGGTTGTGAAGGGAACGAATTGTCTCATGAACTTTGTGACTGGCTGGCATCTCAACTTGATCCTCTAGATCTCAAACAGGCACGAACATTATGCCTAGATTAGAGAACTTCGCTATTGTTCATGTGTTAGATAAATTAGTTTAGGAATTTAGTTGGAGAGTTGAGATGATAGGTTTTTTTTGCCAGTCCTGGGCCTTGGACTCAGGGCCTGAGCTCTGTGCCTGGCTTCTTTTTGCTCAAGGCTAGCACTCTGCCACTTGAGCCACAGCGCTACTTCTGGCCGTTTTTTATATATGTGGTGCTGGGGAATCCAACCATGGGCTTCATGCATACGAGGTAAGCACTCTTGCCACTAGGCCATATTCCCAGCCCCAGAGATGATAGGTTTTTAATCCTACAAACTTCATACCATTTTCATGATGAAAATGATAACTCTAGGAAGACCTTGTAGTCATTTAATGTTTTGTCTGTAAAGTATAAAGTACTGTTTAGAGTAGTACTTGGCACCTGGAAATTACTAAGACGTATGTAAACCAGGAAACGTACTTGAGTATGACATTATCTGGATTCAGAGCAAGGTAGCATTTAACATGTGGATTTTATGCATAATTTAACCCCAATTATCCTATTGTCACTTTAGTTCTTATCTATTTTAATCATTGTTCTATTTATAAAAGCTTCAGAATATTAATTATTTCAATTTAACCATTATTAGTATATTTTTCTAGTCTCAGAAAGCTTTTAAAATAAACAACAACACTAGAACCAAAGACAAAAATTTATTCCATTAACTTTCTTAGATCTCACCTTGTAGACAGCAGACAATTTTAGCTTCAATAATTCCATGAGCAAATTTCTATAGTTATAGGTTGTATTTATATCCTCCTATTAATTACATATTTGTGTAAAATATTATAATTAAACATTTACATGTAATTTTGTCTTTTTAAAATTTAATTTTATTGTCAAGGTGATGTACAGAGGTTTAGTTACATATGTAAGGTAGTGAGTACATTTCTTGTCAGACTTGTTACCTACTCCCTCATTGTTCTTGTACCTTCTCTTCTCCCCAATTCCACCCCCCAAGCTATACACTTAGTTTACTACATAGTATCTTGTAAGTAACACTGTTGCATTGGTTCACCCTTTGTCTTTCTTTAGAATTCAGACTAATACACATAAAGTATGAATTTGGATGGCATAGATTTCATACTCTCCTATTTTCTAATTCTGCTTCTAAAATAGTATTGTGCTTAATCTGTTAATTCTCAGTACAGTTTGGTGCATTCAGGATTGCTTCTGAAACCAAGCATGTAATTCCCAAATACAGGCTGATCCCAAACCAAGAAAATCTGTAGTTCAAGGGTATGCTGATTTCAGTTCCTATGGTCTATAGCTTGTTTGGCTCTGACTCTTGGAGGGCAGATGGGTTTATGTTTGGTTGCATGGAGCTGGTCAACAGTCTGTCTCTGTTTTGACTTCTCCGTCTGTGATTCTCTTTAATGCAAAAAACATAATTTCTCCCCTTCGAAGGTATGAAGACAGGGTGGCTAAGTTCACTCTGTAGCAAAGTGTCTTTTATTTATTGTTTGACTATTTCAGCAAAAGTATGTGCATCCCTCAATTTTTAGAATTTACTTTAAAGAATAAATTGTTGGGAGAAAATTAGAGACATTTCCTACCTGTGATTATTCCCTCTGTTAATCATTTTGACTGTGTGTGGCTAACATGATCCACAAAAAAATGTAACAAGGATTACCAGTTGTAGGTCACTTCAGATGTACAATTTATGATACCTGTCTCTTGCCTCCTAAAGAATTCAGACTTAGGGATAGTTCCATTGTTCTGTGTAACAGGAGGCTGTCCTTTTTTTTTTTTTTTTTTTTAAAAAAAAAAAAAACAACCTGATGATAGGAAATAGTATTGGAACCTGCCATGCAATATTGAGATAAAATAGTATGAACAACTTATTTTTTCAGATGAAATCCAGGGTTAGAAAAAATAGAAAGGATACTCTTTACCATTAGTAAATAATGCTACTATTTTGTGTGTAATCTAGGGACATTTCCCTTGTTCTAGGCTCTTAAGGGCTCCGGGAAACAGCTTATTTAATTAACTTTAAATATTTTTCATGATGATGCATAGATAACTATGGTGTCAGTGTGTGTGTACATAAACCATTTTTTCATCTTGTATGGGCTTTTAAAAGTGTCTCCATAGTAATGACTAATAAGAAGCCAGCATTTCACAGGTTTCTTTTTCAGAATATGTAGTAGAGTCATCTCTTTATATGGCCTCCTGCTTATCCCATACCATTACTGCCTGCTTCCATGGCAACAGTCAATGAGCTTTTGTACACTCATGATGGCATCCTCTGTGTGTGCCCTCATGCTCTCAGGAGTATCATAAAGCTTCAGAGATCCCACATGCCCAGTTAGTTGGCTTTGTTCTGCTCACAACCTCCTTATTATTCCATACCCTTAGGATAGCACTGATTGCAATGGTCATAGGGTACCCACCTGACTGCCAGAGTTGTTTATAACCTTACAGGGCATGCAAATCTTCTCTGACAAGGTTCCAAGGATATAATGTGTTCATAGGGGGAGAGAGAGAGAGAGAGAGAGAGAGAGAGAGAGAGAGAGAGAGAGAGACAGAGACAGAGACAGAGACAGAGACAGAGACAGAGAGACAGAGACAGACAGAGAGACACAGAGACAGAGACAGAGAGACAGAGAGACAGAGAGAGACAGAGAGAGACAGAGACAGAGACATAGACAGAGAGACACAGACAGAGACAGAGACAGAGAGAGAGGAGGAGAGATATTGGTTGCACAGCTTTGGATTGGAGTGTCTCAATTTGTAAAACATTAAATCTCAGTATGTGATAACCATTTAGTTGTAGCAGAATGTTTTAGTTGCATTTTACTCAGACATTTTTAGCATTTCATATTACTTCTATATAAGACTTCTATAAGACTTAAAAACATTTTATCCTTGAATTTTATTGTTCCAGAAACAATAATCATTTAAGCAATTTCTCTACATGTGGTGTTTATTTTTCCCTAGAGATAAAAGAAAGCATTGAATATAAAGTCTACCCTCAAAAAACTAGATTATTTTGTCAAATAATTGTTTGCTATACTCACCTTAATTAGATAATTCCTTAATAAGAATGAATTAATGACATTCTTAAGAAACACATGTACATATCAATTAACTGTTCTATTTTAAAACTAAAATCTGGCTATGAAGGCAGGTGACTGAAAGTACATTAGTCCCTTTTACAAGGAAAAGAATAAAAAACAAGGTAATATTAATATTGCAGCCTGGCATTTATGCAAATATAAAGAAGGTTAGTGGAGTATTGATTAATTATTGCTGTCCTTCAACAAACATTCTGAAAAATGTATGACTCAAAGATATCTGAATTGGTCTAAATTATTCATGATTAAGTGATTCCATAGCTATAAGGATATATTATTAAAATTTCCTGTATCAATATTATAATTTGGGTTGATGAATTTAATGTATGCCAAATTATAGTAATCACAAAAGTTTACAATCTCAGAATAATTTTATGAAGCACAATACAGCATGAACCTTTACCATAACTATTCTCTAAACACATCTAAATTAATTTCTCAGAAAAAAATTTTATGTGTTCTCCCTATACTCTATAATAATTTTCACAGAATGAAAACTTATCTATTTTACGTTGGTTTTTGACTCATGTAACTAATCTTCAGAATTTTTTTTTTTTTTGTCAGTCATGGGGCTTGCACTCTGGGCCTGGCAAATAAAGTATTTTTTTTTCGCCAGTCCTGGGCCGTGGACTCAGGGCCGGAGCAGTGGACTCAGGGCCTGAGTACTGTCCTGTCCCTGGCTTCGTTTTGCACAAGGCCAGCACTCTGCCACTTGAGCCACAGCGCCACTTCTGGCCGTTTTCTGTGTATGTGGTGCTGGGGAATTGAACCCAGGGCTTCATGTACATGGGACAACCACTCTTGCTACTAGGCCATATCCCCAGCCCCCAAATAAAATATTTTTTTTTAAGAAGGTGAACACTACTTATTTAAAATGCAAAAAAAATTAAATTCTATAATTTCAAGCATAAATTAATAGAATTACAGATATATGAAAATTGAAACATTTAAATCAGAAAACATTGCATTTTAATTTTTACTTGAAAGAAAAGAAAAAACGCAAATGAACAATAGAAATTTTGAGGAATAGTTAAAAATATACAAATATGACACTAATCTATGTAGAGAGTACCCTGATATTTTGATGTTTTCCTTATTTTAAAATATAAAGTAGAAGTTTTAAAACACTCCAATAAAGTTTTCCATTACATTTGAATATGCAGGGTTATATTCAGCAGTAAATATAATGTTGCAAACTCTTATTTATATAAGAAGAAACAAAGAAGAATGGTACAAGAAAATTTTAAATTCTGTCATAGGGAAATATTCTACAGTGGAAGGCTGAATGTATACCAAGTTTCCTTTGTTTAATTTATTCAATCTTTATTACCACTGCAAGATGCAATTGCTATTATTATTTTCTGGAAAGGAAAACTAGGCTTAGAAGAGAAGCTTCCAGGCTATATTTTTCTTGTATTGGTTATCTTTTTTTTGTGGGACAGTGATAGTGGGATTTGAACTCAGGGTCTCATGCTTCATAGGCAGATACTCTGACATTTCAACTACATCACTAGCACTTTTTGCTACAGTTATTTCCAAAATAGGGTCTTCATTTTTGCCTATAGCCGTCCTTGGTTCCCCATCTTCCTATCTCCACCATGTTCTTAGCTGGGAATAGATTACATGCCTATGCCACCATGTCCAGCCCAACTATCAGATTTCTTGTAAAGGCATTTTAATAAAATCCATATTGTGTAATGTTGCACTTATAGTTCATATCATAAGTGATCTCATAATTCATATTTTAAGCCCTAAGAACGTAAGTTAATTCAGTTCAATTTGGAGTTTGGCACACAGACTGTTTGAGTTGGATTATGTCCATTTATTTTCTGAATTTTGTTTTTGTGTTTCAAATTAACAATAAACCTTATAATTGCAAATTGTTCTGTTCAAACTGGTGATAAAATGGCAAGAGGATTCATCATGAAAAGCTTGGAAACACGGAGTACCAAGCTGATTGTTATTCACTGTGAGAAGGGTCTTTACTCTTGGGGCTCTTTAGCTTGTATGACATTCCCAACATGGAAGAGGGTTGTCATTGTCTTTTCGCTTTTTGAAAGATACTTGAGCTATTGGACTCATGAAACCTGAAGAGTTCGTAAGTAAGAAAGAAATTTAGAGAGTAGAAGTACCATGTTCCTCCAGAAGACATCTCAGAAGTCAGCAACCTTAAGCAGGAACATAATCATAACAACGTTATATGATACTAAAGATGTATTACTTCCTGATGAATTTTATTTTAATCATCACCTGAAAAACTAGCAGTCTTGAGCACCTGCCTTTGGGGATAGCAAGGGAGTTTGAAATTGTAGGCAGACTATCCCTCTTCAGCGCTGTGATGGCGGAGTGAAGATACCTATGGATGAGAAAGAGATGAGGCAGCATAGATGGTATTGAAGTTAACCTGGAGAAACAAGGGAAGCACAGGGTTAGCCTGAGTTATAGGTAAAGCATTTGTTACTACATAAATAGATCGTGAACTTCTGATTCATTCAATAGGGATGCTGTGATATTCTGTTTAAATCTTTATCACTAACTCTTGATGGCATTCTGTGAGATTCAGACACTGAAAATTTAATCTATATTATTAAGAAAATTTGCCATAAATGCTATCTTCATCTATTCCATTGATTGTACTGTTAATTGTTCAATCTGGGAGGATTTTTTATTTCTCTTTTTCCTAAATAACACCAGACTTAATAAGATTCTTCTTTCCAGAGTGGTTAAGAAAAGCTTGAGAAATTTTCTAATGCTTTAAAACATCTTTTAAATAGTTGTATGAAGAAGTTTCAATACAACATATCCATTTATATGTAAAATGCATGTTGATCAGGGTCACTTCTCATATCATTCTCACCCCATTTGTTTTATTCCTACCCATCTCTCCCAAGTCCATGATTGCATATGGACATTGAGTATTACGACTATATTTGATGAACCTTCTCCAATTTAACATCAGATTCATATTCCTAACCCACATCCCTCATTCACCAATTAACATCAGATTTTCTATCTAATTTTGTTTTCTTCTTAGTGAAATGCCAAATTTCTGTCTGGGGAGCATTGCACTCATTCTTTGTATTTTCATGTTTCCAAGTATTATTATGTATAATTTAATATCAATTTTCCTTGCCTATCTGTTCAACCTGCAGGTGTTAGATTTTAATCTCACTTTTATGTAGATGATTAAGCTGTCAGTGCTAAAACCTATTCTTTTCTCTTTGCATGTTAAAAAACATATAAGTATTTGTTCCTATTTCAGTCTCCTTTAAGTAGAATTGAATTTGAGATTGTGCAAGACTAGAAACGTATTTAAAGTTCATGCTGTCCTTGCTATAGTTGTGAAAACAAGAGGAAAGTCATTTTACTACTTAATATTCATACCAAAGTTTACTTTGTTAATATGAAATAGTTTCTCTTTTTCTCTCTAGATTTCTTGTTGATATATTAATCTCATTGATTTATAATTAAAATAGCTATGCAATATTTATCTGAAAATATATTATTTTGAAACTTGTATACTTATACTCACATGCTGAACTGTTTTCAAAAGAACCAAGGGAGTAACAACAGTCATTTTCTGTAGACTTGAGTCTCACTTGGCAGTGACAACAATAAGGAAACTATGTAATAGAAACTTATGCTTCAATTAAAAGAAAATTTAGATCTTGCCTTGCACTGTTAATGGGCATATTTACTGAACAATTACTATATTCAAGGTAAAATCCTGAGCTACCCATTTGTTCAATTTGTGCAATTCTTTAAGACATGTACTTATTCTTACCACCTTACCAATGAGGAGAATGAGGCTCAGAAAAGTTAGTGTAGAATCATGAAGTTAGAAAAGAAAGTGCTGAATTTGAATCTGGGCAGTCTGGCTTTAGGTTTACTATTGTTCTATAATTCCTGTGACCTTTACACATTTTTATCTTCCTTCATGGGAACTTACAAGATATAATCTGCCACTTATGTGTTGGCATATGCCAGTGACATTTCTAAATAAAATCATTAATGAAACTATAAAAATTGAGAGTTGAGAGAGGAGGGAGGGGGGAATGAGGGATGAGGTAACAAACAGTACAAGAAATGTATCCAATGCCTAATGTATGAAACTGTAGCCTCTCTGTAATTCAGTTTGATAATAAATATATATATATATAAAAATTGAGAGTAGAATAAGAAGTACTTCAAGGGAAACTGAGATGTTCTCTAATGAAACCAGTTAATTCCATTTATCCTCTCTGGGTCATTTAGATTTGGTTTTCATAGAAGTCACCACTTGTAAAAATGCTTTGACTGCTTTTGTTCCCACGGGATGGTTGTATTCTTATGATGCCTCAATATGAAGAATAAAGAGGTAAAATAGTTGAGAAAGCATGAGTAAGGTCAATGTGAATTCAGGTAGAAGTAAAATTTGAGAAAACCAGACTCTTGGAATCTTTTAAAAAGCTTTATTTACACATTGTTGCTTATAGATATTACCACTTCCTAGATAGGCCAAAGGATCCATAATATGAAAGTAAATAAGCTAAACAATTCCCACGTTATTTCACTTATCTTGACAGTCTTCCTTAAAAGCTTGCCATTCCTCACGTGAGAAGACACATACTGAGAAACCAAGAAAACATCCTTAGTAAACAACTCAATTTTGATTTAGTTCACATTATTTTTTATTTTTTATTTTTTTGGCCAGTCCTGGGGCTTGGACTCAGGGCCTGAGCACCATCCCTGGCTTCTTCTCGCTCAAGGCTAGCACTCTGCCACCTGAGCCACAGCGCCCCTTCTGGCCGTTTTCCATATATGTGGTGCTGGGGAATTGAACCGAGAGCTTCATGTGTAGGAGGCAAGCACTCTTGCCACTAGGCCATATTCCCAGCCCACTTAGTTCACATTATTGATCATTGCGTAGAGTGGCTTTCCATTCCTTCTGGAAGCTCAATAACTCTGGCTTTGTTACAAGGCACATTCAATTCTCTTTCTCATGGCTCTTTCTCATGTTCCTAAGATTCACAGAGGCTTTTCTGAGAATCCACCGGCTGTTTGGGAATTCTGAGAGGCTATAAAACCTGCATGTGTCCAAGATATGGCTCAGGCAAGCCCTCAAAGAGGACCTTGCTGGAATCTCCCAACAACGTCACCCTGTTTCCCCCTCCCCAGGTTCCTCACTCAAGGACAGACACACTTGAGCTCAAAGCTTTTTCTTCCAAAAAATGATTGTGTAAATATTTAATTAAAATTACATAATAATAAAATTTAAAATCGTGGATTATCTAGATTATCAAAACAATTCCTTTCATTTTGTTGTCAACAAATAGATTTATATAATTTATTGGAATGTCATATTGTCTCCAAGGGCAAGCCTTTATTTACTCTATACTTACCTCACTTAATTCTTTAGTTTACTCATAAAGTGGAATTAACTGAGACAATGAAACTGATTTTTGTTTCTTAAAATTTTGTAAGGAATTGGAGAAAAGGTTTCAGACAGCCCAGTTCACAGCAGAAACTTACCACTTCCTGTTAGGCCTTTCCATATCCCCCGCCGCCGCCCCCCCACACGCCTTCAGTGTTCCTCTTTCTTGCCTACTGTATCTTTTTTCTTCTGACCTCAGTGTCAATCTCTTCATTTCTTCTCAGGAAGTCATAGTAATCCAGTTTATCTCCTTGTCTTACATTTCCATCTTAGCAAAACAGTCATCTATTGTTTGTGGGGTGTGGTCCTTTGAGGTATAATTTCCTGTATTCCTATGCACACTTCACAGTAGAGAGAAACTGCATTCCTGACTAACCATGTTCCAAAGAGTTGCTTCGAAACTTTGTCCTGCCTGGGCTGTGGGAGAGAATGGAGGCCAAAGTGTTAGAGGATGAAGTTGGAGGGTGAGAATTTAAACAAAGTTTATGCAAATATATATACATATATATTGTATATACATATACACACATGCATGTGCACACACATGCACATATATACATATATAGTTGACATGTATGTACATACATGTATATATGTATATATACACGTTTATGTTTATATATGTATATATTTATATATACATGTTTACACACACACACACACACACATTTTAACTCCCTTATCCATGAAGGATACTTGTTAACATCCAGTAGGTGCTTGAAAGTACATGAAACTGGTTATTTGTGGACAGTTCTGGCTAGGTATGTGATTTATTTTTCCTTTTTCTTTTTAAAATATATATTTATATATTTAATTGTTTTTTTCCTTTTTGCGTGTAGGCCATTTTAAGGTTGAGGTATCCCTTCATGTCTTATTTCTTTGTACTTTATCTATATGTAGATACATTTGAAAAATGGAAAAGTAAACTACTAGTTTGAACCTTGGGCTCAAGAGTACCCCATACGTTTGAACATTTCTATTCCTTTTTCTGTGTTTATCATCAACCCATTAATGCTTTATACAAATCACCGCAAATTATTGGATGAGTTTCCAATTCTAACTTCATGTTAGAATAATCTCTATATCTTAGAACTCCTGTCTTTATTTCTCTTCCCTCTAGATGGAATAATTCATACAGTTTTTCTGCCAGTGTTTTTATCATCTTTAGTAATTATTAATTTATTTCAAATATATCCAAGTAAAGTCTTTTTTCTTTATGTATTGGCTTGTGGGCAGAGGCCAGGTTTTTTTTGTTGCTTACATGACATATTTGAGATTCAAACTATGACCCTTTGGATTTGTTTATGAGTACCTAAGATTATAGGTGTCTGACTTCAGTGTCCAGCTACATTTTTTTAATATTAAAATATATGTGGGGTGGGAATGTGGTCTAGTGGTAGAGTGCTTGTCTTGTATACATGAAGCCCTGGGTACAATTCCTCAGCACCATGTATATAGAAAAAGCCAGAAGGGGTGCTATGTCTCAAGTGGTAGAGTGCTAGCCTTGATCAAAAAGAAGCCAGGGACAGTGCTCAGGCCCTGAGTTCAAGCCCCAGCACTGGCAAAAATAAATAAAAAATACATGTATAATATATAATATAATACTATATATACATTGACCTGGACACTATTAGCTCATGACTGTAACCCTATCTGTTCAGGAGGCTGAGATCTGAGGATATGATTCCAAGCCAGCCCTGGCAGGAAAGTCCATGGTACTTATCTACAATTAACTACCAGAAAGCTGTAAATGGAACTGTGGCTCAAATGTTAGAGCACTAACTTTGAGTAAAAAAGCTCAGGACAACTCTTAAACCTTGAGTTTAAGGCCTGGCACATACATAGTAACATGGTAACCATGAAAAGTTGTATACTTTTAAAATTATGATTTGAAATTATGCTTATCATGAAGCCCAGGGTTCAATTCCTCAGCATCACATAAACAGAAAAAGCCAGAAGTAGCATTGTGTCTCAAGTGGCAGAGTGCTAGCCTTGAACAAAAAGAAGCCAAGGACAGTGCTCAGGCTCTGAGTTCAAGCCCCAGGACTAGCAAAAAAAAAAAAAAAGAAAAGAAAAGAAAATAGAAAAAATTATGATTATGTGTAACATTAAATGCACTGTTACAATCATCTTTAAATTCAATTGAGTAGTATTAGGTTTATGAACATTATTGTACAACCAATATTTAGAAGTTTTTCAGATCTCAACTTCTACATTTATTAAACAACTTCTGTCCATGTTCCCTTTCCTGCAGCTCCTGGAAACCTGTCTTCTACTTTCTGTTTTTCTGAATTTGATAGCTTGTGTACTTAAGACAATTTGATAGCTTTTATGCTTAAGTGAAACACAGTGTATTTGCATTTTTGTGACTGGCTTATTTCAGTTAGTATGATGTTCTAAACATTCATGCATGTTATCACATGTGTCAGAATCTTTTTCTTATTTTGAGGCTAGGCAGTAACTTATTTTATGTTTATACCACATTTTGTTTATCCATTCATCCATCCATGGACATTTGGGATCCTTCTACTTTTTGACTACTGTAAATAATGTTGTTTACAAAATAATATGTAGTAAACCAATTGTACAACTTGGGAGGGAGGGGTCTGGGCAGGTGGAAAGGTGAAAGAAAAATGAGGGAAGAGGTAACAAGTTTGACAAGAAATGTACTCACTACCTTAGGTACGTAACTGTGACCCCTCTGTACATCACATTGATAATAAAAATAAAAACTAAAAAATGATGTTGCTGTGAACACAGGTAATAAAAATAAAAACTAAAAAAATTATGTTGCTGTGAACACAGGTATCCAGATATTTCTTTGCGAAACACTGATTTCAATACTTTTTTGAATATATGCAGGTATAATAATTGGGTACTATTGTGACACTATTTTTAAATTTTTATTAATTTCTATACTATTTTTCTTTGTGCTACATGTTTTTACAATCCTATCAACAGTGCACATGGCTTACAAATTCTCTACATTGTCATAACACTTCCTTCCTCTTTTTCTCCTCTTCCCCATCTTCTTTTCCTCTTTTACTTTCTGTGTCTGTTCTTTGTCTTTCACTCCCTCTCTCTCACCCTTTTCTGATAACAGTCACAGTAACTGATTAACTTTAAAAACCACTTTGACCATGTCCCTTTTAGAGAGGCAGAAATTGCAATTCAAAGGAAAAGTGGTTTCCTTTAATGGTAGCTAACGGATTGAAATTTGGGTTTTCAGAATGAAAGAAGAAGGTTCCCTCTACTACAGCAGACTTTCACAACACATCAGACAAAATTTATAGACATAGCAGTTAAAAAGAATCTTAAAATGAACTGTTAGAAGCACTAACTGGGGGACGTTTCTATTCTTCATTGTTGTTTGGATCTGCAAAAATAAGAATCTGATGGCAATAATACTATCTGGAAGAGAAAATTAGTTTTATTTTCTTTTTAAATTAGCTGTGGGAACAGTAAAGTTTGACCTTCATTAATATGCATACATTAGCATGAGCTGATTTGCATAGGTGTTAGCCCAGGTGTTTGGAAGAGCAGTCAAGAGAATAACTTCAAATCATTACAAAACTGGAGATAGATCTGTTTCTCTCTGAGGATTTTTCAAATAAATATTAATTATACCAGTACCAATTTAGAAATGGCTGATTACATAATTTTGGCAAACCTGTCATTATCTATAAACATTTCATGAATAACATAAATTTATTTAGCATTTTCATAGCTTCATAATTTACTTTTTTGAGGGGGAAAAAGCAAACTATGTTCCTTATTTAATTCTCAGATCAAACAAATATGGTTTCAGGAGCATAGAATTATGCTTTCTGATACTGAGGTTAGTCTTTGTACCTTTGTATTTAGGTGCAAAGTGGCAGATATGATGTTTAAACAAAGTGCTTCTCTGAGAATATACACCATCTCTTGCACTGTGGTATGAAGTAAGACCATATGATGATGTAATGGTGGAAACCTAATACAGCAGCTTTTAATGCCTTGCAGATTCTTAGTTCTTTCTGCTTCATATAGGTCGCTTCAAAACATCCGAGAAAACAACTCACCGTAGATAAGTGGGGTGGGGGGGGCAAGGGGGGGTGGAAAGCAGTCGGTGCTAGTGGTTCATGCTTTTATTCTGAGCTACTCAGGAGGATGAGATGTGTGGATCGCATTTCAAAGCCAACCTGGGCAGGAAAGTCCACAAGACTCTTACCGCTAATTAACCACCAGAACGCCAGAAGTGAAACTGTAGCTGGAAGAGCTCAGGGTTAATGCCCAGGCCCTGAAAAAGCCCCACAACCAAACCAAACCAAACCAAACCAACAGTCACACTAGGCAAGTTGGAAGGTGGAGATCATGGGATTTCAGTGGAGATCAGCCTGGATCAAAAACAGTTTGCCAGACTCCATCTTGACCACTTAGGCACAAGGGCTCATGCGCTTTGTCCCAAGCTATTAAAGCACAGTGTGGTGGAACTCACCTTTTTATTCCAGCAACATGGGGAAGCACTGTTAGGAAGATCCCAGTGCAGCTTGATTTAGCATGTAAAAGGGAGAATCTATTACAAAAGTAACCAATGTAAAAAAGGGTTGATAAAGTGGCTCACATAGTAGAGCACCTGCCTAGCAAGTATAAGTTCAAATCCCCATACCACTAGATAAAGAAACAAAATAAATGAATAAAGGCACTGATCACTGTGATATTACTGTGCTGAGAAGCTAATGACAGAGCCCGACGTGACTCATATTTGTCCTCACTGTCTGCCACCTCACATCATCATTTCAACTTTGTGAATGATAAATGTGAATCAATGTTAGGAAAACAGTTCTGAACTAATCCCAGAAACAACTAATTGTTCAATAGATTCCTTTACAGCCAAATTATTGGACAAGGACCTACAGATGCCAGTTATATAGGAAATCATACAAATGGGAAAATGTTATTCATGTGCTCAAGGATGTAAAATCTGATTTCTGTGATAATGTGCCTCTCAAGCTTCGATATATGTCAGAAGCACACGGGACACTAAGTAAAACAAAATTTCAGGGGCACATATGAAAATTAGGTGCATATTTAGAAATACCATAGTGAAATCCCTTTGTATTGTTAATGTACACTACTAAAACCAAAATGCAGAACAACAATAAAAACTAATAACTAAAAAAAAAATCTAAGTTTCTGAGGCCTACTTCTACACTTTGTTTCAATAAGTGAGGGGAAGGGAAGGAAATGTTTGCATTTCAAAGCATTCCCTCTTCATTGAAACCACACTTGAGAGCCAGATTTATAAAGACACTTTCATAATAGCAATAAGGAAACATAAATCCTAGAAATGCTAACTTATTAGAGCCATGTTTACTAAGCCTGATTTTTAAAATTTTGATGCTTAGATTGTTGCTATATGCTTTTAATGGTTGTACCCTTAGTATAAGGGTTAGGGTCAGTGCAATAGGATTTGTTGGTTAATTTGTTTTAAATTTCAGTCTAGTTTTAAACACTAAACTGTATTCTTCCTGTTTTTTCTCTTTTCTTTGAGATATGTTTTGCTCTGTAGCCCAAGTAGGCACCTAATTTGTAATCCTCCTCTCTCAGTCTCCCACGTGCTGAGATTATAGAAATGTCCCTCCATGACACATAAAATATCTAGCAGATTTTATGTATGGAGGAATTTCCAGGTATTAAAGTTTGTTAATTTCTATGTGGGTGTACCATTCCTCAAATCCAGGCATTGGCTGCAGGCAGTTGTTCTAGTGTGATTCAAAAATTACCACCAAACTGTCTTTTTTATTCAAGATCTCCTTTTGTCATGCATAGAATATTAGCCCTATTTCCTTCTTGATTAGTACTATTTTCCATGGAGTCTTTATTGCAGAATAATGACATGGGTAGCCTCTGGAATTTATCTGTTGGGGTTGCAATCTCAATTTAGCCATTTCCTGTGTTTCTGATTATGAAGAGTACTTAATCCTTTCAAGCCTGTGTTCCCTATCAGTAAAATGGATATCCACAGGGACTATGCCTGAACAGACAGATAAGTTAATAGAGAACAATTTATTCTAGAACTATAAAGCTCCAAGGGGAAGAATATCTTCTGGAGCACAATGAGTATCTGGCTCCAAGTGGTAAGAGAATTCTCCAAATATAGACCAAGATAGTTATCTTAAGCTTGGAGGAACTTCATTGGAATTTTAGTCTCAAGTTGTGTTTGCCATTTTGGAGACTGATCTGGACTAAGAATTCTCTGGCTTACTGAGAAGTCAATACATCTGTTTAGGTAGCAGGTTTCAAGTAGGGTTTTATCCTGATCCAACCTAATTGTACATATTACTAGATTCAGAAACTTCTAGAGGCAACTCACAGGAGGCTGCATGTTCCATGACTCATTGGAGTTAAACTTTTGTAATTATGTCTAACTACAAAGCAACTAGTGCCTGACTACCAAGCAGAAAAAGAAGCTGAGCAGAGGTGAGTTTTCATGTCAGACACTTAGAAGAGATGAAGTCAAATGCAGTTTTAAGAACTGAATTTATGATGTGAGTGATGGGAATAGCAATAAATAAAGGAATTGAAGTGAATTCTTGCTTATTTTTATATGAGAAAAATGCTCAGGTGATAGTTTATATATTATCAAAGTTTATTTTATATCTTAATTAAGAACAAGGAGGCTTGGCTTTGTAAGTGTTTGTTTCTTAGAATGAAAAAGAAACACACAAATAAATGTATATACAAGACACAGAGTACCAAAATAAAAAAATGATAGAAGGGGATTAAACCAAAGGGGAAAAATAAAAGAAAAAAGAAAGAACTTCGGGCTGAGGATATGGCCTAGTGGCAAGAGTGCTTGCCTTGTATACATGAGGCTCTGGGTTCGATTCCCCAGCACCACATATACAGAAAATGGCCAGAAGTGGTGCTGTGGCTCAAGTGGCAGAGTGCTAGCCTTGAGCAAGAATAAGCCAGGGACAGTGTTCAGGCCCTGAGTCCAAGCCCCAGGACTGGCCAAAAAAAAAAAAAAAAGAAAGAAAGAACTTTACACAGTACATTAAACAAAAAACCGTCTGGTCTTGTATATTCATTTACCTGATATGGGGAAAGGAAGGGAAATCACAAAATGATGACAAAGGACAAAGGGTGAGCCAATGCACTAGTGATACTCACAAGACACCATGCTGGAAATGAACTTTATAACTGGGTGGGGAAATGGTGTTGGGGAGAGAAAGTGGGAGAAAACGAGGGAAGAGGTAACACTATTAGACAAGAAATGTATTCCTTACCTTACTTATATAACTGTAGCCCCTCTGTGCATCACCTTTACAATAAAATGAAATTAAATTAAGAAACAAATCAAGGCTTGTTGAGGGGTCAATTTTTCCAACAAAATGATAGAAAACCACAAACGGCTGTCTATTATATCTCACTTGTCTTTTGTATCATGCTCATAAAGTGGTTGAACTTTGCAAAATATCCAAGTGGTACTTCAAAGTCTCTTTTGAAGGATTTCTCTTTGCCATCAGCTCTTGATTTCTCAATGGCTTGATCTCTTTTCCAATTTCAATTTTTTGGATGTCATGAAAGCCTGTACTTTTTGTGAGGTTTTCAGTTTCACTGATAGTTACAACATACCCATTTTTGCCAGAAAATGGCAAACATAAAAATACGCTGCATAGGATAAAAGCTAGTTTGAAGCAGAAAAAGGAAGTTTTTTTATGTAAATTGATTCTATGTGCGGTATTTGCCTATGAAAATTTGTAGGTTTGAGGACATGAATAATAAATATGTGAATAAAAAGGAGGTCCGGTATGCTTTTATTCCTTATTCAGACTGGGTAGGAAACTTGTAGCTTTGCCTACCTTCCATTGTCCTGTCAATAAAAACACTGACATTACTTTGAAATTCGCCCCTATCCTGTAGCTCAATCTTCTGAAATTAGGATGTAGAGAATTAATGATCTTTTTCTTAGACCAAATATTTTTTTGAAATAAAAGGATGCCTCTATTCATAGAGAAGTTCTTCAAGTTATCATTATTTGGTATATAGACTTGAGCTTCGTAGGTCATCAGTGTAAGAGATTCCAAGTTTTAGAGGAATGCATTGTAGATGATCAAATCTGTCCAGTGGTTGCCCTGCTAATGATGCACAACAGATTGCCCCTCTGACATGAAGAAGCCAGGTTGTTTATTAGTTAAGCAGAATCTTTCTATTTGTTTCTCTCTTTATCAGCCAGGAAAATCAGAAAGTACTTGCATGAATGCAGAAGATGCTATAGAGGCTAGATCTCAGGTGTGTAAGTGGAAGTTCTGACTTTAGTTATCTTTCTTCTGGATATGTTTGCTGGTAATGCCACCTTCAAACAGAGTTGCTCATTTTTCCTTCAACAATCCTACTGGGAGAAGCTTCTTTTCAATATAACTTCTGAATGGTTTTTGCTAGGTTGTTCCCTTCTATATGTATTTGAACAGTAGTCTCAGTTTAGTGTTGAAAGTCAAAAAGAATGTTCTCTTAAAATATCTAATAGGGAAACTCAAAGAAGGATGTTCATACAGTGTCTCAGTCTCAGCATAGCTGACATTTTGGATCCAATAGTACTTAATGGGGAAGTCTGTCCTATGTAATGGAGGTTGCTTCATGGCAGCACTGGCCTAAGACACCTATTACATGTCTCCTGACACCTGCTTGCTGTATCTTCAGAATATAGTCCTAATCTATTCACCTCTTACCACTTCTATTTTCTACCTTTATTGAAGCCTCCAAGACATTGTCTGAATCATTAGAATAGTTTTCTAATTAGAGTCCTGGTGTCTACTTAACCTTTCACTAGTGTCTTCTCAGTACTCTCTCGATCCAGCACCAGAGTGATTCTTCCCAAATATGAGTGTACACCGCCCATCTCTTCACAACCCTCTGAGGACTCCTCATTTCCTTTATGGTCAAGTGGCCCATTCCGTTAGTTCAGGATAATATCAAGCCAGGATCGATGTGAGCCAGTAGTAGTACTGGTGGAAACAGGGATCTGCAAACGTCCCACAGGCATCTGGGTAGCCAAATGCCCTTGAGAAAACTCAGAAACTTTGGAAAGTTATTTTTAAAGTTGTTTCAGAACTACTTTAGGCAGACATAAAGACCACCCTGATTTCATATAGTCATAAACTTTTTTCTCAAATTGTCTTCCAGCCCAAGCCTCAAATGATTCATCAGCTCACTGATAAGAATTACCTCTTTCTGAAAATTCCACATTTAATGAACAAGAGTTTACTCCTATAGAGTTTAGTTCAAACAAAGCAGCAGGTTCTAAATGAAAATGTATAAGTGGAGTCTGGAGAAATTGTTTTTAAACAATAACAAGACTGATGAAATAAGGGTAAAAATTCTTAAGGCAGTTATGTTGAAGAACTAATATGTATTTTGATTTTTAAGTTGTGAGGATGAATTCATAGGAGCTTTCCTAGAATAGTCATGATTATCTTCTGGAATAATTGGGTAGCTTGATACATTCAAATAACAAAGTTTCATACCATTTCAAAATTATATCCTGAAAATCATTTAAAAATAGACCACAAAGAATAAGATAGATAAATTAAATTATGGTCACAAACACAAAAGAATGAAAAAATACTCCCCTCCCCAGAAAAACATGAAATAAGAAAATTTAAATGACAGTTAAAGGTGGTAAAGTTACCCATATCCTCACTTTGATAAACAAAAATGTTAGCAGTCTGTTAGAGCACAAAAATAGTGATTGCCTCTCTCATCACAACTTGGAAAGATCACACTTGGCATTGCTAGTCTGCTTTCTGTTTCCCCATATGGGAAAAATCTAAGTAACTGGATAATTTTCAACCAGGAGAAAGCACAAATTCTAAAAAAAAAATTATGGAATAGATAATATAAAAACGCTAGAATGTTATATATGTTTGGAATGTTCTCTAGCCCAGAAAAAATATTTTTGTGATAAATGGTAATGTTCTAGCGCTTAGTGAAAGCCTCATAAGAGAATTTTAGTATAAATTGGGAATATTCAGAAAGGTTCTCAGGTGTATAGCCATTTTTTTTCCAGAGAGAAGATAACTCACTGTTATTTTTCTTTCATGCATATTACAAGCTCCTCAGTTTCAAGGGTTTCTAGAATACTAATTTTGCTATTTTTACCACCTGTTTTTTGGCCATCACATTTCTCTTGGGAGAAAATACAATAATCTGACAGTATGTTGGCTCATACACTCTTAATGTTAATCCCTATTAGAAACTAGTTTATTTTTTTCTCCAGGCTCTTGGCTTAGGATAATATTTTTGCTGCCACAAAAAATAACACCATGTTTCACTGACAGTTGCAAAAGTAAACTTCCTCCAATACCATTGGTAAAACTGAATTATTAAATAAAAATGTAATCTAATAAGAGGCATGGTCCAGAAAGACATTTGTTAAATGAATTCATTAATAAAAACACATTTTCCCTACACAAGAGACTCTATAAATGGTAGTATTGTCTCCAGCTAGCTCACCAAGTTTATTTAATTTACAATGCAGTTGAAACTGAATGTTCTATAAATCAGATACATTATGGGTTAATAGGGCCTTTGGGGAGACTGAGTTTGGAGGCAATGAGAGGAATTGGCTGAGCATCTGAGTACTACTATAAATTATTTTTAAGGCAATTGATTTTCAAGTCAGGGCTCAGGATGCCAAGACCTTAAATATAATGTGTCCCAGGAAACAGAAATTGGGACAGAAAAAAAGAGGAAGAATTGGAGATGGGATTTTCATTTTGTCAGGCCACTAGATATAGTAGAAGCTGATCACGAACTACTTTCTCATCTGGCTGCCCAGTGTGACAAGACATTTCTCTCATAGAACCAGACAAGTCATCGGGAGGGAATTCTTTCTCTGCCTCCATCCTTTCCCAGATATCACTGATTGGTACTGAAAAAACAGTTTTCAGGATCTTGCAATTTCTGCATGTCTTGCATATTTTGCATAGTAAAGTACAGACTGACCTATAGTCCCAACTATTTGGAAAACATAATGTCTCCTTCAAAGAAAGAGGAGCTTTCCTAATTGTCTTCAGACATGGAAGTAAGTATCTCCTTCTGAAGCAAGGGACAGACAAAATGCTAAAGCTTCCCTCTCTTAAAGCCAACCCAGGGCAATAAGCCACCATTTGTCTCTGTCCCAAGAGACTCATGAGAGTGTGGCTAACTCATCAATTGCAGGCTAGCTTACAACTTAAAAAAAAATAAAAGCCGTATATTTTCATTCTAGCTCTCATACAAGTTTATGTTAAGGATATCACCTATTTCTTTCCTGATTTAAACACTAAATAATTCTAAGTAACAAGATATTTTGTGCAAAGAAAGACATAAATTCTTTCAATAAAAAGAGGCCAGGAAACCTAAAAAAATTTAATAACCCAACAGGAAAGATTTCAACTGAAATTTTAAAATAGACAAATGATCTGAATAGATAAATCTTGAAAGAAGAACTATAAATTGCCAACAAAGGTATGAAAAAAATGTTGCATTAACCATCAGGGAAAGACATCAAAACTACAAGGCGCTATCCTCTCATCCCAGTTAGAATAGCTATTATCAAAACAACAAGCAAACAAAAACAAATGCTGGTTGGGTATCTTGAGGAAAAGGAACTCAGATTACTGAGGGGCATGTAAATTAGTAGAGCCATTTTGGAAAACATGGAAGTGTTTCACACAACTACAAGCAGATCTGCATTGTGATTTAATTAATCAGTTGTGGACATAATATACATCAAAAGGAAATGAAGTGCATATACCAAAGGGATATCTGTTCTGCCATGTTTATTACAGCATTGTACACAATAACTAATACATAGGATCCAAGTAAATGCCCACCAGTGGATAAATATAGAAATAAAACATGCCATATATACATGTTTTCAATGGAATTGTATTCAATCATAAGGAAAAATAAAATCCTTTTATCTCTAACAAAAAAGGTAAAACTGCATGTCATCATATCAAGTGAACTGATTCAGACACAGAAAGAAAAGTATTTTATGTTTTCTTCTATATGTATAAGCTGAAATTAATTCCATGAGCACATTGAATAGTTGAGTTTGGAAAGGTCTAGAGAGGAGGATACATGAAGTGAGGTTGGACAATGAGTATCAAGTCACAAGCAATGGACAGAATTCTGGGTTTCTGCAGTGTAGTGGTATAATTATATTTCACAATAACTGGTTATAAATTTTATGAAGATCTTGATGAAAGGAGCTCAAATTTTCAAATATAATAAAGTGGTAAAAAGATGGAAATGCTAATCACTTAGAGTTGATCAATGCCTATTGTATGCCTGGGATGAAATATTACAGCGAATTCTTTCACCATGTACAGGATAAGTGCTTATTCATGTATTACAATTTGATGGGAGCACACTGGAGATTAAACCCAGAGCCTTAGCCATGCTAGACAAGCACTGTTTACTAAGCTACATCTTCAACCCAATGTATGTTAATTAAAAATGATAAAAGTAAATTCTTTTGAATTAGTTGTATGACTTGAAAAAAATCTGGTAACTTGCCAAACTTGAGTCACTTCATTCTGAATATAACAAAAATAATCATTACTCTACAAGAAGAGGTTGAAATTTAACTGAAGATACAAATATTTTCCTATTTTAAAAATTCTTTTAATGTAGTAAACAAAGTTTCATATTTATGATAATACTGTTTTGAATGTAATTTGCAGTTTTTCTTTCCTGATCTCAGAACATTATTTTATTATATTATTTATATTTTATTGTGCCTTAGTTATATCTTATTATTATCTTTAAATGTGAATTTAGGGTTTTTATGTCATTTCCCATTCTTTACCAAGATTATTCATTCTTTCTTTGTTTTTTATATACAGCTTAATACATTTATGAATGAATAACCTCTCGTTACAATTAGAAAACGATAGTACTTTTCAATGAAAATTAAAATTCTCTTGTTTTCACTGACGATGGAAATTTATCTTATCTGCCTTTTAAAATGATCTCAGATACCATATCTGAAGAAGAGATTTGCATTTCTCCAATTTCACCTGTTCAACCTGGGACTACTCATAGAAATGAAAATGAATTATGCGTATGCTGGGAATCAGCTCATTAGAAACCCATTAACTTCTAATTTTTAACTATCAAGATTTTAACCACTGAGGTTATTAGGTTAAATCTATCAGTTAAGAAAATTACAAATGCCTCCTTTAAGAAGAAATAAATTCAACTCAGTAACACTGTAAACTTTACTACATGTTACTTTAGCAGTTCTAATCAATTAAACCTTGTAATCCTGAAGTAGAGGGCTAGTTTTCTCGGGAGACTACAACAGTTGGCATCTATAACCATCGCCTGAGATTGCCATTAGGCCTTTATCCTGGGGTTCTGGGAGCTTGCTACTAGCTCTTGTTAGCAACCTGAGACCGGGAATAGGAGGAACTGTCTAGATTTTCTAAGTATGAACCTAATGACTATTGGGTCAGGAGATAGTGTTTGTTCTGTGTCTGTTCTGTATTTTCTCCCAAGCAGTTCTTAAGGGTGGATAATCTTTCCAAATGGTGATTAACTTATTTAGCCAACCAGACCTAAATGTGGTCTTGCACACGAAAAAAACCAAACCAAAACACAAACAACTACTTCTATGGTATGATTCATAAAGCCCTCAACTTTATAAAATTTGGAATTTACCAAATGTTGCCCCCATACTCCTTTCCAAGAACTAACAACCTCCTTACACAAACTTGTTAAGTCTAGAAAACCTAAGGAAAACATTTTAAAAATAACTTGGGGCCAAATAATCTGTTGATGAAATTCAGATTTCTGTTCACTCTAGTTTTGCTCAGTTTCAGGACTCTTTCTTACTATCTTCTTTCATCTTACCTGTGAACTTTGGGTTGGGTGATCTTGAGCAGTATTTTTGACTCATTTTTAGCCTGTGCTCTTGATCTACTCAAGGTTATGATCTAGGCAAATTGAGATAAATGTCAACTGTATATTTTAGGAAGCAGATTTCTGAAATCCAGTTAAGTTTGAAAATTGTTGGATCTTGTTAATGAAACATAATTCTATCAGGATTTCAGACACAAAAGGTCTTTTGCACTGTTTCTGATTTCTTTCTTCCTAGAGTGCTAAACACCAGATTTTCTTATGGCTGCCTTTGTCATATAATTCCTGACTCAACCCTGTGGGGAGAGCTTCTGAACATCCTCACCAGCTTTTGTTGCTGTTTGAGGTTTTGATGATGACTGTGCGAACTGGAGTGAGATGGAATCTCAATGCAATTTGATTTCCCTTATGCTGTGATGTTGACTATCTCTTTATATATTTATTGGTTATTTGTAGTTCTTTGAAAAAGTGCCTATTCAGTTAATATGTCCATTTATTAACTGGTTATCAATTCTCTGACATTGTAGCTTTTCAGATGTATAAGTAGCAAAGACTTTCTCCCATTCTGCCAGTTATCTTTTCAGACTGGTGACTGTGCTGTTCAGAAGCTTTTTAGCTTGGTGCAATACTGCTATTTGTCCATCCTCATTCCTATTTGATGAGCTACTAGAGCTCCATTCAGGAATTTATTTCCTATATAATCAGTTTCAGTGCCATTCCTATTTTTTTCCAGTACAAGTTTCTGTTTCAGGTGTTGCATTTTGATCCATTTTCCATTGATATTCCTATAGAGTAAGAGATAGGGGCCCTATTTCCATATACTCAGTTTTCTAGGCACCATCTGTTAAATACGCTATCTTTTCTCCATCATATATTTTAAGCTTCTTTGTCAAAAAGCAGGTGGCTATATGTGCATGATTTCTTTTTGAGTCATATAATCTGTTCCACTGATCTTTAAGTTTCTTTTTTTTTGGGGGGGGTGGCCTTATTGTTTTTGTTACTATGCAGAACCATCAAATTGAATGTTACTATATCTGGCCTGTAAGAGATTGGAATGTGTGACAGTAGAGAAGATGAAGTCAGAGGGTGTATGGGCTATAATAGAAGGCTTTTTTTGAGAATAACTTGTAATAATTTTGGTATTGAAACTCATGTTCCTCTAAAGAACACATTATATATTATAGCTTCACAGAATATTTTCTCTTTTATTTTGTTTTGTCTTAGGTGTGTGTGTGTGTGTGTGTGTGTGTGTGTGTCTAAGTGATTCCACGAACTTGTTTTCAGACCATAACAGATTATTACTATGTATTCAATAGTATTACACTTAAAGGCCTTAGAAAAGGATGGTACAGTCTGGTACTGGAGCAAGCCTGGGAGGTGTTAGGCTTCTTGTTCCCTTTGCTTCAAATCAAAAAGAGAGGACACAAGGAAAAGAAGTGCTTCACTAAATATAATTCAGTAATAGGTCTCAAATCTATTGACTTGTTGAATTCTTTCAACAAGTTCACAAAGTAGTTACGTTTTATGGGTATGCAATTCACATTTCAGAGAAGTGAGGTAACTAAGTTAGGATACCTATCCATTAAGTGGCAGAGATAAAACTCAAATTCATCATTGCCTAGTATATTTTTATGGAACTCTAAAGATATTTTCTGGATGTGGACACAGATTTTCTTTGACCACTTTACATATGAATATGAATGAAATCTGTTTAAAAAATTCAGAATTAGGCTTGAGGAGTCTATTTCCTGTAACTAATTGTGTTGGTATGTTTTTATTGTTAAAGTCTACAAAACTATTGGATATTAGTTTCCAGGTTGATCCTTGATAAAAAATTAATCTCTGTATTGATTCAAAGATTTACTCTATGTCCATATTCATCAATTGAAATATTTGACAGCTATATGGTTACATAAAATTGTAGGTAGCATTAAAGAAAGAAGTCTTTTTCATACAGAAGTGAAAAAAAAATATATTGCCCTTGCAAGAGAAATGTGAACATCTATGTTACTTGAAAAGAATTAGAATTCCATGCTACACTTGCCACCAGAGGGAGTCAGATGAATACTAGAACATATTGACAAAGGAGAAGGAACAGTTATAAGCTATTAGTTTCCAGTTCCATTGATTTTTTTAAACTAACATTTAGAATTAGGTAAAACTTGTTTAATTCTGTTAGAGGTCATAAGCATCTTATTTTAACTAATCAGTTATTGCTGGTTTGATTCTGTGAAAGGTCATAAACATTTTAACTTATCAGTTATTATTATTTGCTGTGGACAGAAAGACAAAAATATTATTCAGGGTAGTAATGCAGAGAAAAAGATAAACATCATGACTAATAGACATATGCAAGATTTCAGCAATGTGAATTTAATGTTGTACTGAAAGAAAAAAATCAAGCTGCAATCTCTTCTATCCCCAAAAAGGTCATTGTTGTATTCTTACCAAAACATTATTGTTGTTTTTGTTTTAAGTATCCTGGAATCTACAATTTCATCAATGTTACATTAAATGTCTTTTATTACATGGCCTTTGCCATTTGATTATATTGTGATTCTATTGTTAGTAAATAAAATTGAAAAAAATTTATGTTGTAAGCAACTTAATAGGTAATGAGATTCTACAACAACAACAAAATGGTTTTGTTTACCTACTTACTCTGAAACCCAAGCTGATATTTTTCTCAAGCAGTAGAATAGGAGAAAAGAGGGATTTTTTGGTAGCTATTAACATTATTATACAATTTATCTTATTTCTAATTTTATTTATTTATTTTTTGTTGATTGTGGGGCTTGAACTTAGGGCCTGGGCGATGTTCCTGAACCTCTCTGTGCTCAAGGCTAGTGCTCTACCACTTGAGCCATAGCACCATTTCCTATTTCTAATTTTATA
This sequence comes from Perognathus longimembris pacificus, assembly GCF_023159225.1. Classification (NCBI taxonomy): domain Eukaryota; kingdom Metazoa; phylum Chordata; class Mammalia; order Rodentia; family Heteromyidae; genus Perognathus; species Perognathus longimembris. The sequence continues at coordinate 124,293,821 of NC_063162.1, forward strand.
ATTGTTCCATGTAAGAATTTTCTGAAGCCTACTATAGTCAGAACACTATATTGCTCACTAACATTGCAATCTCTGACTCAGATTTATAAACTTAGCTACTCATTAGCTGGAGATTGGGAGAGTCACTGTTTGAGGTCAGTCTAGGTAAAAAGTTAGTGGGACCTCATCTCAACAATAAGCTGGACTTGGTAGTCTATATTTGTAATCCCATTTCTGTGGGAGATATAGTTAAGAGGATCCTGGTTCCAGTCCACTCCAGGGAAACATGTACAACCTTATCTAGAAAATAACATAAAGCAAAAGGATTGAGTGTGTGTGTGAGAGTGCCTAAATACAAATTGTAATATATCCAATAAATAAATAGTCTTACTTACAAGCAGGTAATTTGAAATGATATAAATTATCTTTTTTTATTTTATCTAATCAATGCTGAATTGCTGGATAGTTTTTATTATGTTGTTTAGGTCAAATAAAGCCAAACAAAATGCAATCAATTAGGTTATGTATCTGTGGTATATGCATGTAATGGATTTCATTGGTCATTTAGAACTGAACTTAGAGACTGAATTGGAATATTTTATGAATAGTATATTACTTACAAGGCACAAATAACAAGCATTCCAAGGAAATATAGCTGCAAATATCTAGTTGAGGGTTTAAGCAAGAAGGAGGCCCTAGGTTCAAGCTCTATTATCATCAAAAATCAAAAGTAAAAAGCACGGATTTAGCTATGTTCTTTCAATTTGAAATGTCTAACTTATAGCTGCATCAAGTTATTTTCTTTTCCATAAATACAAAAGGAAGATGTTGAGATGGTTTCTTTACCCTGCACAGGAAAAGTAAGCTTGCATGCATTTTTTTTAAAATATTGGTCGGATGGATGAGCTCCTGAACTTACCTAACTCTTCTGAAGGAAGTAATAAGAACATTTTAATTTTTTTCTGTGCTTGATATGGCCAAACTCACAGACCAGAAAGCAAAAAATAGACATGGTAATTTTACATGTCATAGCCAAACATCTGAAATCCTAGAAGGTGAATAATGAGGCTATAATGACTTTCCTACAACTTGTCTTTTGTGGGCTCACAATTGGAAGGTGTTCATTAGCCTTCTAAGACCAACTGCATGTATACGTGTGCTCACTGGCTGTAATTAATTGAAGTAAATATAGTGAAGGCTGTATAGATTCCCAGAGAGAATAGGAGACTTTCCTTGTAGAATTTATTCAAGCATTGTTCTTAGTGTATTACTTTCAAGGAGCTTAAAAATAGCATTATCATTGGATATTTAGAATTTCTGAAAATGATATTTAAAGAAAGAATATACAGGAAAGTTTTTAAATGAAAATACACATATAAATTACTAATAAATTAATAACATTATTTTATGATTAATAAAATATTAAGAAACTAATAAAGTACAACCATGGGTGTTTCTGTGAGAGTATTTCCAGATGCTATTTACTGAGGGAGAAACCTTCCATAAATGTGGTCAGTATCATCCAGTAGCCTGGACACCCAGACAGAGTACAAGAGGAAGGAGCAAGAAGCAAGCTGCCTGCTACTGGCTTTATTTCTGTGTGTCTCCTTCCTGTCACTAGAGAAATCACTTTGGTCTACACATGCACATGCTTACTACCAGAGTGTTCTCTGTCATGGGCCACAAAAATAATCAATCCAAGTGATGATGGGTTGAAACCAGGGAGACTATGAGTACAAATAAATATTTCCTCTTTTTAAGCTATTTTTACCAAGCACTTAATCACAGCAACAGAAGTCTACTAAAACACAACTGAAGAATATTTAGAAATAAATAGGCTTGGAAATGGGTTTTTTGCACAAAAAGGATTTTTACTATCCTGTCATCTGTTTAATATTATTGCATAGTGGCATTATCTTCAAATCCTATGTGATACCCCCTCTTCCAAAAGGAAAAAACTCAGAGGAAGAAGTTATGGATCTGTGTTTAAAGTACAATTATGCAGCTTTTGGAAAATTCTAAGAACCCTGTCATAGATTTTATAGATTTTATATTATAGATTTTAATCAAAAAATTATGAATAAATAATGGAAAAAAATCAGGAATTAGGGCATTTTGCTTTTCTCCTACCTTTACATCCAGCAATATTTGTGTTATTTATATTTTAACTATTTATATTTTATTTATTTATACTATTTATTTATTTATATTATTTATATTTTAACTATATCATAACTATTAAATAACCATTGTTAAAGCTAAGATTGACATAAGCATTAATTTGTCTTTGAAAGTAAGACAATGTGTAGGGAAGATATTTACAGTAGATAAAACCACAGGGACCTAAGCAATCACTGACAGTGATTAAAGGCTGTGGTGTCAAGGAATCAAGAGCTGGCTTAAGAAAAATCTACTGTTAAATAGTTTGTGGGAGTCATGGAGATGAGGTCTTTTATCTTTCTTATTAAGAAAAAGCAAGAATTTGATATTTCCTTTTCCTTCCCTAGTTCCAATACACGTATATACAATATCCAGAGTACTAAAATCAGTTACAGTGATATCAGGGGTAAAACCACAGGAAGGGAATATGGAAAAAAATAAAAGAAGGGCACGGTTTCACATGTCATGTTGAAAATAACTACAGCAGCGATTTATCCCTTGTTTCCATAATTTGAAGTTCATTTCTCTTAGCATCATCTTATGTGTTCATATGCGCATAGCTCTTAAGCTATTGTGCTCTTCTGCTAGGTCTATTCTAGATGTATACTAACTGTTCCCTATGAGGGAAACCATAGAGTCCATGTTTCTTTGGGTCTGGCTCACTTCACTTACTATGATTTTTTTCCAAGTCCTTCCATTTCCTTATGAATGGGGCAGTGTCATTCTTTCTGATAGAGGCGACAAACCAAATCAACAGTAATACTTACAAAACTATATGGTGGGAGGAGGTAACAAGCTTTACATATTAAACTTTACATATTAAACTGTAAACCCTCTGTACTTCATTTTGATAATAAAGAAAAACAACTAAAAAAAAAGAAAAGGCAAGAAAAAGAGAGATTATGTATCCCTTCATGTAATTTTAAAAGCAGAGGATTTCTTCCTAGAAAAGTGTCTTTGCAAAATGTGAAGAGTAGATATATTACTACAAGAATATCTTCTTAATTCGAATACTATATTTCATTTTAGTCTTGTGTATTTCTTTATAAGCTATTATTATAATTATTTTTACAGAGCTGTGAACTTAGATTCAAACACTATAAAATAATGAATAATCCAAGGAAAATACAGCATGATGGGATGGAGCTAATAAATTAAACATCTTTACTACAAACATTTTTACAATATTTGAAAAAAAATCCATCTTATCCTAAGGCTTGGCATTACTCATTTCCAATTTAGTTTGTACTTCACTTTTCCTTAATTAGGAGGATAAATGGATAAAGCAAGTTGTATGTTAATAATGTATGAAATCTCTGATATGAAAACCTGGTTTGCTGCCCAACTGTCTCAAATTGGGACAACTGTGATGGGAAGTAACTGAGAGTGCTGGCTTTCTCCTGTGGCTCTAGGCATGTGTTTAACCTAATATCATAGGTTAGAAGCATACAGCATGTTCTTTAGGATAGAATGGCTCTCCAGCCAGTCATACAATGAACTCAATTCTTTAAATATTCCTTAGGTGGCTGTCTGCGTATGGATTTGCCAAACATTTAGATTGTCTTCCCATTTCCTTTAAAAACGGTTTTGATTTTAATGTAGTATGATTTGTAGCTGGGCATAGTGGACCAAGCCTGTAATCCTAACATTGGGGAAGCTGAAGTAGGAAGATTGTTAGTTTATGACTACCCGTGGTAAGATATTTTCTCAAGATAATAACAGTAATAGTAATAGTAGTAATAATAATGATAGTGCAATTTCTCAGTGACTTTTTCTTTCAGATTTAGGTTCTTTAAGTGTGGTCTGTTGTTAATAGATATAAGGCATGAATTTGATTTCCAATACTGTTATCTTTCCATTGGTATAGTGACTTTTTCCATTGTCTTCAATTTTTTTAAACCATCTCACATGTTTGTTCTTATGTAGAAGAAATTAGTGAAGTTCTGTCAATATATTCTGTCAAATATATAATTTATATTTAACTATATGTATAATTTTATATACTATAAGGATAATTATTAAATCACATTTGAAAAACTTTGCATGCATAGTATTATTATTCTTTTATAACTATGGTATCATATTGCTCCTACTTGTGGTTTCATGGGTATATGCTTACATTTGTTCATAAACAGAGAAAATAATACAAATTCATACTGAATGGCTAGTTATTTTATACAACTCAGGATGACACTTTACTGTTTCTGTAATATATATATAATGATGAAAGACCATGAATGAGACCACCTTGAAAATAGCACCTGTGATATGCCAAATTTTACAATCTCATTTTGCCTTACTACAGAAATTTGAAATTGGTATTAATTACATTCTGTGATACACTAGTAAATGTTAGTAACTATCTTGAGAAAACAGGAGCTGTAACTAGTTTATCTCCATGGCATAAATGTTTCTACTAAGACTGAAATCAACTATGTACTTCTCTTTACACCATTGAATGGTGAGTAATTGGGGATGAGGAAAATGAATTCCTTCAGGCCTGTGTGAGTCAACTCCAGTCAACTCCAGTCCACTACTGCTCCAGTCCACCAGTCCTTTGACCTAAAAAATTATTTTAAATGATGTTTTTATTTAAGTCCCAACAGATTTTCCTACAAACTGCCTTAGTGTCTTTTTAAAAACTACTTGAAAGGAGAGGTTGAGACAATGGTCTGAGTATATATAAACAGATAATTGTAGAAAACTCCATGTTAGAACAAAACTCGGATGTAGGAAATAGACATGTAGTTAGACATAAGTCAACTCAAGCTCCTATTTCATCTAAAGAACAATTATCCCCTGTTGTCACTGTACTTGATTTTGGTACCCTGTGTATTGTATTTATCTGAATTTGGGAAGGGAGGGGAAACAACAAAATGGTGAGACAAAGGAGAAAGGGTGATCCAATGTAGCCACAATACTCACAAGACAATAAGTTAGAAGTGAATTTTACAACTTTGGGGGTAGGGGTCAGGGGAGGGAAGCGGGAGAAAAATGAGAGGGGGTAACAATGTTTGACAAGAAATGTACTCACTACCTTACATATGTAACCATAATCCTTCTGTACATCACCTTGACATTGAATTAAATTTTAAAAAAATAATCAAAAAAGAACAATTTTCTCCATTGACACTGAGTTTTATTTCTAATATTTGCGATGCTACGTGGTGTTGAGTAGAAAGTATCCTTCTGTGGTGACCTTGATGGTTTCAGAAACATGCAGCTTTATTTCATTCACATGTCAGATTATAATAGTCCCTATGCCAATAGCTCACATGAGGGTAGAGATCTGAGAATTCATTGTTCATGCTCTGTGATGAGAAAATAGCCAAAATTATACTAAGTGCTTTTGGTTTGGAATTGTGTGTGTGTGTGTGTGTGTGTGTGTGTGTGTGCGCGTGCGCGCACCAATCCTCAGGGCCTAGGCACTCTACCACTTGAGCCACAGCTCCAAGTCTGGCTTTTTGATGGTTAAGTGGAGATGAATGTCACAGACTTTCCTGCTTGGCTGGTTTTGAATAATGATTCTCAGATCTCAATCTCTTGCATAGATAGGATTACAGGTGTGAGCCATCCACTCTTGGCTGAGATTAGGAATCTTTATAGCAATTTAACATTGCTGTGATGTCCAGAGCCATGGTCACTGGCCCATGTGAAAGGTCTACATTGTGTTCTAGACTCTTGAACATGAATAGATCAGTTTCATTTTAACAATGTTTGTATAGGCTAACTTGTTAGATTTGGCTATCCTGCATTTAAAATAAAGCATGAAAATACAGAACTTGCTTCTTATACTAAGTGAAGTGAGCCAGACCCAAAGAAACATGGACTCTATGGTCTCCCTTATTGGGAATAATTAGTACAGGTTTAGGCAAGTCATAGCAGAGCATCACAAAGAGCTCAATAGCTATACCCTTATGATCACATAAGATGATGCTAAGTGAAATGAACTCCATTTTATGGAAATGATTGTTATATCACAGTTGTAACTACTTTCAATGTCCCATCTGTATCTGTAGCTTCTATTATTGATGATGTTCTTGTATCACCTTCCTGTGGTTGTACCTACACTATCTCTGTAATCTTATCTGAGTATATTGGAAACTGTGTATACTGGTATTAGAAGTAGGAAATACCAAAGTAGAAGTAGGAATACCAAAATTGAGAGACACAGGGTAAAAAAAGACAAACAACTACAAAAGCAATACTTGCAAAACTCTTTGGTATAAGTGAACTGAACACCTCAGGGGGGGAAAGGGAAAGTGGGAGGAGGGAGGGGGGTATGAGGGACAAGGTAACAAACAGTACAAGAAATATATCCAATGCCTAATGTATGAAGCTGTAACCTCTCTGTACATCAGTTTGATAATAAAAATTTGAAAAAAAATTAAAATCAATGTGTTGAACTTGCCAAAATTGCCTCAAAATATCTTCTTTTGTTCCCAGTATTTCTATATGAGACTTAAGTCTGTTTCTACTTCAGTGTTAGCATGAGCCAGCCATGATCCTTTCTGTTGGTATCCATAGATGGGAACAAAATGCTTCTCAGTTGACAGATAAACTTCATTTTCTTTCTTTAAATAATTAAATTTATTTGAATTGGCATATAAAGACAGAAAAAGCATATTGTTTTAATGTATGATGCTCAAATCAAATTAAATCTCAATCACTTGCACATCTCTAGGATGAAAACATTTTAAATTATTTCCTTTAATAGTAAACACATCATTGCTGTTTCTAGTGGCCCTACAGTGCAATAACACACAGAACTCCTAATTGTAATTTATTACTCTGTTGCCACCTACCAATCCCATCTACACTCCCAGCTTCTGCTAACAATGATTCCACTGTCAACTTGTATGCAGATAAATTCTACTTTCCATGCCATATGTCATCAACTTACAAATCTGAGCTTCAATTCAATAAATGTTAGTAAATTTTAAAATGTCCAACATACTTTCATATATTTTTAAACTGTTTTAAGTAGTTGGACAAAGGGACTTCAGTTAACAACTCAGATTATGAGTATAGAGTATCTTGATCAATATCACCTCTTCTTTCGTATATTCTGTTATCATCCTTTTTGAAAATTTACATGTATTTGTATAAAACACAAGATTTTTCACTCAGAATCCATAGATGCTCTGATTTTCTCAGATATAAACTATAAATTATATATGCGTGTATACATACACAAAAGTATGCACACATATATGTGCATAGATATACTTACATGCACATAGATACTTTACAAATATATATTTATACATATATACTTGTGAAATTCTTAAAGAAAAAATTAATAACTCTAACTACCTTTGAAATAAAATTATGATTCATAAAACTTAAAACTTCACAAACTTTCAAAAGCATAAATAGGAGAGGATCAAAAACAAAATTCACCTGATGATATGTCATACAACTAAAATATATAAAATACTACAAAATACTATTTCTATGTAACCATTTTTGGTCATCCTTTGAATTGAAGTCCTCATCATGAATGTGATAAGATTGATTAAAAGCAGTTAAGTGGTAGGCTCTTTGAAGATGAGACATTCTACAATATGTTATTTTGGTACAACAATATAATTGATAAAGCTTATAACATTTATTCCACATAAATCCAAAGGCATCAACTCAAATCTTCCTGAATAATTTTCTTGGCATGAGAAGATTTTTCTCTGTTAAGTATTCTAATAGTTCTAATCATGACTAATAGCTGAAATTCATCATGCATAACTTCTAGTCTATTCTGAATCTGATCAAAAAGTCTATTTGAAGTTTGAGTTTTAAAAAATAAGGTCTAGAAACAAGATTTATTTCTTTACACAACCCATTTTATTTCTAATATAGGATGAATTAAATAGATTTACACGAAGACTTAATCCTAAACTAGCTGGAAACAGATACACTTAAAAATTAAATTGCTATTGTAGATTTGATATACAGAGTTACAGTTACATGAATCAGGTAGTGAATGAGTACTATTCCTTATAAGCCATACCTTCCCTTCTTTTGCTCTCTCCCAGTTTTTCACTGCTATCCCCACCCACAAAATATGCAGTTTCTTTCACAAGTAGTGTCTAACATTGTTTTGCAATTTTATCTTGTGCCATTTACATGTATTTAGCTCTACCCACTCTATTTCAGAACATTAAAAATTCTACCATTTTTATATAATTATACAATTTTTGTTGTCTCATTGTAACCTTTGTGATAGAGGAGTGTCACTTTTAGAAAGTAAAATTATTCAAAGTGATGCTTGAGTGTGTAATATTTGTGTTGTACCTACACAAGCTAGATGTTAGGCTAGCAGCCACCAATTTTAACATTATATTGTTAGGTAGATATATATATATATATATAGCACATTTTGAAAAATTCATTGACAAATAAGTTGTTGAGGTCACTGAACTTATAGTTGATATTGCACTATGAGTTACATGGTGAATAGAAAGTATTTTAGAATTCTGAATTTTTCTTCTTAATTGTCTTGTGTTTTGTGGAGACATTGCCTCCTAGTATTCTAGAGTGGGCCCATATGTTATGTAAGATTACTTTATGAATAATTCAGAATTCCTACATGATTTTGATTTGAGACATACCTGGTAAAAGATAGTGATGTACTTAGAGTGCATAATAAGATTTTTTTCTAGTCAGTCTATCCAAGAAATATAATGTGAAAACATGTATCCTCTCTAAAAATACAGGAAAACCTTTGAGCTTCTCAGAGGCCACTGTAATTTCTTCCATGTTTTCTTTAAACAAAATGAAGCAATTGAAAGCCAGAAAAAGACATTACATGCTTTGCTGGCACAAAAATGCCTCCCACTGTGTCAACCACTTATTATCTTGTGAATTGTAGCAGAAAAAAGTAAGTGTAAAGAGGTGTTTCTCACCACTGATGTTTTATATTTTGGTGTTGGAGCTGGGTCTGCTCATAAAATATCAGCAGTATTCAAGTAGTGCTGTTTTCTGATCAAGGGAATACTATATACAAAGAGGAACTGGACTGGCAGACTGATATAACCTCTACTTACTTTTGCTTCCCTTTTCTTTTTTCATTTTTATAGCCGACAGACCTGTGTTGTTTTGTTTTTTTTTTTTAATAGGTCTGGGAACTGGAAGCCAAAATAATCAATGCATCAACAGATACGGTGTCTGCTTAAAATGCTGAACTTCTTTGTCAAATTAGTATACATTAATAGTACAAGGGGGTTATTTCATTGTGATAATTCCTAGATGTGTTCAGTGTATGCCTCTCTGTTATTTTAGCCTGCTCCCCTCTCTCATCCTCCACCTTTTTCAAATAGTATTTGATAGGTTTCATTATGCTATCTTCATCAATTTGTCTGCCTGTCTACCTGTCTGAATGTACATATACACATACATGTATATATACATACATGTGTGTATATACACACATGTGTATAAATAACTGTGAATATATAAATTTAATGAACTTTGAGTCTCATCACCTCTCAGTACTCACTCATTTCCCCTCTCCATGCTGATTTCCCCTCTGAGTCAGTCCTCCTTTTATACTCATGCTCCATCATTATTTTTATTTTGATCGTATTAGGTCTAGATTCTACCAACAAATATATAACATTTAGCTTTTTAAGCTTGGCTTATTTTTCTAATCATGATGATCTCCAGTTTCATCTAATTTTCTCCAAACTGTATAATTTCGTTCTTCTTTGTGACCACATAATAGTTCATTATGTATGTATACTATATGTATGTATGTATCCTATATTTTCTCTATGTATCATTTGTTGTTCATTTAGTCTGATTTCTTGGTTGACTATTTTAATAGTGCTAAGACGAACACTAGAGTGCAGATTTCCCAACAGTGTGTTGAATTTTATTCCTTTAGATAACTACCCAAGAGTGATATAGCAGTCACAAAAATGGTGGTTTCCAAGAAGTAACAATAGTTTACTTTTATCAGTAGTATATGAGGATTGTTTTTCCCTTTGAATTTGTTGTTTGTTTTCTTGCTGGTAGTCATTCTGAACAGGGTAAGTGGGAATTTCAGTCTGAGGTAGATTTCCATTTCTTTTATGGCTAAGCATGTTAAACATTTTAAAATTTATTTATTAAGTACTTGTTCTTATTTTGAGAACTGTCTGTTCAGTTCATTTTCCCATTTATTTATTGGCTTGATTTTTTTCCCTTGTATGTTTAAATTCTTGAGATCTTTGTATATTCTGGATATTAATCTTTTCTTTAATGACTAGCTGGCAAACATTTTCTCCCATTCCATCAGTTGTCTCTTTGTTCTGGTAAATATTTTCTTTGATGTACAGAGGCTTTTTTAATTTGTGCAGTCCTATTTGTTTGTTCTTGTTTATATGTCCTAAGAAATTGAAGTTATTATTTTTATATACTAGGCAATTGTCTATACCGCCTCAAAAATTTTGTTGAAACAATATCTTACTATGTTGGCTATACTTTTGCCTCTGCCTCTCAGATGCTGAGATTATAGGTATGTGCTTCTATACACAGCCTGCTGCCCTCTTTCTGTTGTTTTCAAAGTTTAACAGTCAATTTTATTGCCTTATAGGTGTAATTTGCTGTCTTTAAAGTCTTTAAAGACTATATATTTCTTTTAAAATACAATTTTAGTTTTAGCTGTGAAAAATTTACAACAAACACAATTCCATTTTATTATTAGAAAAAATACAATAAAAGTTTTTCTTTTTTAATACTTGCTATTATGTAGAAGGTAGTATTGAAGGTTTGCATAAAGTGATTAGGAGTAACATATTCTGGATTCACAGCACTGACTCAAATTAGTAAATGATGTGAAAAATCTGCAGATCTTCCGGGCTTCTATTTTCTCATCAGGAAATGGAAATAACAACAATTCTAACTTAATGGATTATAATGATGGTTATTTAAATACTTACCATCAATTTGGCCTGAGATATGGTACATTCAATAAATGCAATTTATTAGCTGGACTAAGTTTTAAACCCATTTTAGCACATGTAGTCCATATGGAAGCTTTTATGTTAAGAAAATTTGTAATAGCTCTGTGTGCGCGTGCGTGTGTGTGTGCGTGCGTGTGTGTGTGTGCACGTGTCAATGTGTCTGTGTATGCCAGTACCAAGCCTTGACCTCAGGGCCTCTAGCTCTTCTTAAATTTCTTGCTTTTGGATGGTGCTCTACCACTTAAACCATGCTTCTACTCCTGCATTTAGTTGCTTAACTGTAGATAGAATGTTCTAGACATTTTCTGTGTGGGCTTTCTTTAAACCACATTTCTTCAGGATGAAGTGTTCTGAGTAGCTAGTATTAAAAGCATGAGATGCTGATGTTTAGCACAGTGTTTTTTTTTATTTCTGGTAGATTGCGTTGATTCAGCTATTAAAAAGACTAGAAAAAGTGACATTGTGTAATATTCATAGCTCGTTTGTCTTCACATTGAGGTGACCATGAAGTCTGGAACATGACTCCATATTTTGATTTTGCATTGCTATTCAGGAGAAAACTTTCTGGAGGTTCTTCTTTAAAATAATTTGGCACTAATTTTATGACTAATAACTAAGAGTTTGGATAAAGAAATTTCTGCACAAAAATTTAAGCACCATTTTCTGACACAAAAGTTTCCCTACTTATGTTAAATCCATTCACTATGGAAAAAGATCTTTTCCTGTTACATATTTTTAAACCTCATTTCTAGGAACCAAATGAGAGATTCAAAAATCTTGTACGGGGCAAAGGATGTCCTACAGCAGATTTAGGGGGAGGGCTACTGACTTTCCAAATGTTTAGACTTCTTACTACCAAGCATGCTGTGTGCTATTGTTTCATCCACTGAGGACAAGAAAAGTTTAGAGAACAAATTTGTCTGTGCGTATTCTTTGCCATGTTTTTAAGAATGCATAGTGAAAGATGTGTTAACTTTTTCCTGACACATGAACTTAGGAAGGAATCTCTTGTCACTTATGCACTGTCACAGTTCAGGAGGAAAAGGAAGATGATGTGTGCTGGGTATGATTTTGTAACTTTTTCAGTCATTGTAGTAGCAACAGGCATCAGTTGTGGCTGAAGCTAATTCAAAGTAATTATTGTCCATTGACTAAAGTAAGCAAAAAAAAAAAAAAACAAACAAACCTATAGAGCATTTGCCATGCACAATAAAAAAGAAAAAAAAAGCATTGGTAAATAGTCCTTTTGTATTCAGTATTGGGTTCAAACTCAAAGCCTCACATTTGTTTAGGCAGCTGCTCTACCACTTGAGCTATACACCTACTCTACAAGTAGAAGGTCTTGAAGAGAAAAAGTTTTAAACAATGCAGTAAAGGCTTTAGTAGAAATATGAACAGATAGCCACAAGTCATCACTGGAGAGTTCCCATAGGTAGAATTTGGTAGAGGAAAAAGTAGAAAAGGACCCTGGAGGCAGAAGGTGCTATATCCAGAGTGGATGCTAAGCTTTTTAGAGGATTGCCCCTGGGATGCAGAAGAGCTAAAGGAGGCCACAAATGAATATAGACTGCAGTGATTCAATGGACCAAATTACATAAATCTCTGAAAGCAGTGTTATGTCTAAGGATTTCCAGGTTAACCTCTAAGTAAGTAGAGAAGCAAAAGAAGCAAAAGCTATTAACCCAAGTATGATATGATCAGATTTCATAAATAAAACACATTAAATTCTAGAAGCAGAGGGTGGACGATAATATCAAATCACCCACTATAACAACTGCGAGCACTCAATATATCTAAAATTCTCATACGTAGTTTTAGAAGAATGTGAGAGCTGCAATGGTTCAGTTACATCTTAATAAACAAACTGTCTCCTGTACTGGTCCTCTTAAGGATCCTATTCTATTCTATGGTACCCATATCCATAGATTCAACCAATGGCATATAAAAAGTATTCTGAAAAAAATTGTGACTGTGACCACACCATTTCCCTTGTGGTTATTCTTTAAATCACAGAATAGAGCAGTCATTTCCTTAACATTAGGTATTATCAGAAATCTAGAAGTGACTAAAAGTTTAATGTTACATGTAGAAACCATGCCATTTTCCGTAAGATACTTGAGCTCCTTCTGATTCTGAAACTAGTCCCTGTAGTGCCTAAGGATCAACTGTATGTGTTAAGGAGAGGCTATCCCAGCTTAAATCTACAAGAGGCCTTAGAAACCTTGCAGTTTGCCTCCTATGTGTTTCATATGAGAGAATCAGACCAGGCTGAAGCCAGGTCTTCAGAGCCTTCTGCACTTTTTCTATTGTTTGTGTGGGTTGGTAAGAGGAGATCATATTGGGTATGCTGCTCAGCTCACCTACACTGTGTGTACAACAGAAAATTTCATTAGGACAAATGGATAGTTAAACGAATTCTGATGTTCCTGGAGGGAAAGAATGGAATAAAGTTCCATTTGATTTGGACTTGATTTATTCTCTACACCATCTTCAGCAAGAAAGTGTTTTGTTTGACAATGGACTCACATTGTAAAAGCCAGCTTTTATGCAAACTCATAGTAGGAAAACACTATGCATTTTAATAACAGAGTTATAACTAGTAGCCATCTGTTCCATTTCACATCAATATGAAAAACAAATTTCTTTCCTATATTTTTCTTTAAAAAATATTATCCCAAGCTACTCCTTTTCAGAATATTGCTATTATTATATATAATATAAAAGCAACAGTTGCAAAATTTTAATGTGTATTAGTATATACATTTAGATCTTTTTCCAAGGTCTGTTTTTCACATTGAACTATGGTTAAAACTTTCCTAGCAAATTTATTTTGAAACTATCTATTTTTGCAATATAACATCTTTACCCTTTCTATACTATTTAATTTGCATTGTATAGATTTGCTGGTAGAGAAAGCATATAGGGAATCTCTCTCTGTACATATATATGTATATATATATGTATATATGTATCTATACATAGAAAATAGGAAGAGTTTTCTAGCCAGGCACCTGTGGCTCATCTATAATCCTAGCTACTCAGGAAGCTGAGATCTGAGGATCATAGTTCAAAGTCAGCCTTGTCAGAATGGTTCCCATGAGAATATTACCTTGAATTCACCACTCAAAAAGAAAAAAACAAAACCCAGAAGTGGAACTGTGACTCAAAGTGGAGCACTAGCCTTGAGCAAAAGAGGTCAGTGATAGCGCCCAGGCCCTGCGTTCAAGCCCCACATCTTACTAAAAAAAAGTGTTTTCTGAGAAAAGTGGTCCCATCTTCTAGTTCAAAGAAGGATATGCGCCTAATATAAAACAATATCTCTAATGCAAGCACTTAGCTTAATTCCTTTTAGATCTTTGATGTAACAAATCAATGGGTATCATAGACCACTCACAATATGATCACTGGAGTACTTGTAAAAGAGCAAATTTCTAGGTTTCCTATCAAATCTCATAACTCATATTTTCTGAATCAGTGCTAGGAGTCCATATTTGCACAAGATTTCAAAGGGATGATTGTCAGCACATTGCTATTAAACAACAACAAAAAGACAATAAAACAATAGTAAGCAAGGAAGGAAAGCTAATTAGGAAGTTACTTTGGGATCCTATATCCCCAATGGTTCCGTCCACCACATAATGTTCCTCTTGGGTGTGATCTTGGATACCCTACTTTACTGATGGAAGTTCTTCAAGAAGCAAACTAATGTAAAGACTATCTGGGGTTGTCAGACAGAAAAAAATTGGATGTGCAAAAGTGTTAACAAAATTTTCTTACATATTTGCACAGATGGAAATGGCTAGGTAATCAGTTTCCCTTTGGTTATTTTGGGGAACTCTGAGACAGGAGGAGGAACTGTTTAGTAGTGTGAAGCTTGGGAAATAGAATGTAACAGGTATTGAAACTTGAGTTTAGAAGTTTGTCACTGACTGAAGTCGTGGGATGGATGGGACCTCTTGAGAAAGTGTGTGCAGAAAATTGTATCTGGTCTGGAGTCTCAAGGACACAAATCTGAGGGACAAGTGGAAGAACAAGTCAGCGGAAGAGAATGAACTGTCAGAGAAGCCAAAGAGCCAAAGAATGGAGAATGAGAGCCATGGCTGACAGGTAAGAGAATAAGCATGTGCTACCAGTTCAAAATGTGTAGGGAATTCAGGCACAACAGGGCTGACAATAATTTAGTGGACTTGGTATTAGAGTTTTATGAGTATATTTTCAGTTAGCATGCGGGAAGTAGGTAACAGATTTTAGTAAATTAAAAAACAAATAGGTAAGGCATTAAATTCAACTTTTTTTTGGAAATTTGAGGGAGACAGGGCATGATCAATAGGAAAAATAAATGAAGCTATTATAGACCAAAAGCAGAGAATCCAATAGGAGGAAAGAGGAAGGAGAGAATAGAAATGAATTTTTGGAGAAGGAAAGACAGACTTTTGTAGAAGAATGATTCTTTCTTTGAATATAGAAACAAAGAAAATAAGCTTGTACCCAGCAGAAGGCCATTTTCAGAGAATCTGGAGGATAGAGAATAGGAAAAGATGCTTGAGTTCAGAGATTATCAGGTTATTTTATGGTTCTACAAGTACTTCATTTCTATGATACAAATAAAAACATTTTATTTTGAGGTAACTGAATTTTCTATTCTTCATCACCATCCCTGGTTAATTATATCTTCTACAGAGAAGATAAATTAGCAAGGAAGTACAGACATGATGATTCTCTACATTTTCACAGGAAGAAAAGTATTAAGTGAACATTTCTGAAATATCTTTTTTTTTCATTTGAAAATTTTACTACAGTGGTAATAAAATTTTACTTGAAACAAGAGCAATAGTATAGAGTCCATTGAAAAGGTAACATTTTAGTGAAGTGGACCAGAGTGATTTCTCATTTTACAAGGAGCCAGGAAACAATTGAAACACAATCTAGATCTTTCCAAGTAATCGCAAGCCTGCAGTCAAACCAAACTAATTTTCCCCTTAGTTCATGAAGCATTACATTGTATGAGAAAACTGAAGCTTATTTGGGCTAGAGATAATATGTAAACTCCTTCATGGGATAAAATTTCATCAGTAAGATATGTTATCAAATGATGTACAAGTACTATTTCATTATAAATTTATGGTGTAGAGATGGACTGCCTTGAAAACTTACTTCAGAATGGTTATGGAAAGATAGAAATGGCAGAATAGACAACATTATTTAGAGTGACCTCTCTCTCCTCCTGTTATTTCTCTTTTAGTGAAGAGAAACATAAAGGCACATTGTATTTCTAAAAGAAGAGAGAGAAAGAAATGAACTGTATGTAGGCCAAATAGGATTATCTTCTTAATGATGCTAAAGTGCATTACTTTTAATAGGATTAAATCTCCTGGGTTTAGACTAATAGAGAGAATCATCTTAGCTATTTAGACAAAATGTGCCTAAGTGGTATAGAAGGATTCTGAATAATATTAGTATTCCATAGGCAAAGCAGTTGCTGGGCATAATTGAAAGCTGTCACTGAAAATGTGGAGTTATGCTTACATTTAATATTTAACTTTTTACGGACATATTATTCTTTCTAGAAGCAAACAAGAAACATTGGCTAAAATATTTATACCTAGTAATGATGTCTTCTTTGGAACACCTTGTTCATAATAATTTTCCAATATGGACTCTGAAAATAGATTAAAAATCTGTTGATTTTTAGTATGAGAAAAGTTTAAAAAATGATAAAAATTACTTTCACAATATCAGAGAAAAGGTAGATAATTCAATAAGTGATGTTGGTAAAATTGACTAATTTACTGAATTTCATACATACATGTACACTAATAACAAAGCATATTAATGACAATGTAATTGTGGGATAAAGAAAAAAATTTGAAATATAATTCCTATGATTCCCAAGTCCTAAACTAAAAACAAAAGATAAAAAATGTTGACCACAAAAATGAAATTCCTCTGCTTTCAAATAGCATACAGAGCATGAGGGACAAGGCAACAAACAGTACAAGAAATGTATCCAATGCCCAACGTATGATACGTAACCTCTCTGTACATCAGTTTGATAATAAAAATTTGAGAAAAAAAATAGCATACAGAATTTGAATACAAACATTACAGACCAAGAAATAACTTGTATTTTTCATAAGAGGCTACTGTTTCTATGTAAAAATATTTTAAAAAGTAACTAAAATCACTTTCAGGGAAAAATGGGCAAATACCATAAATAGGCAAAAACTGCCACAATTAATGCATCTTTCAAATGACAAAGATGAACTATAGAATGGTACAAATTGGTTTCAAAATAACAGACCCAGACTCTCTTGTAAACTATTGATGATACTAATGTGGCAACACTGAGCTCTGTGTTCTATAGGTAATTTCAATGGACATTTATTGAGCTAGTTGCAGGGACTGTCTGATCTTGAGGAATTCATGGATTGTCTCTAGCCTGGTCCAAACACATATACTTACCTTGGGTGGCCCACAACCAGTGACTGACCACTGCCAACATTTAAATCCCTACTCACATCAGCACAACTCAATTCTGAAGGCCATTCTACGTCTAGATAGAGCTACATAGCAGTATAATGAAGCCATCTGAGGAACACTGCTGAACCTGCATTGCCTGTCCACTACTGCCTTTGCCCACTTCTCTCTTTTTTTCAAACATAAAATCTAAAAGCTTCCCTTCACAAATGTCTACTATACTAACCTCTAGCAACTAATAACTTTTCCAATTTTGAAATGACCACAAGATCACCCAGAATGAAATTCCATGTTCAAGTTTTAGAAGTTATCTTATTTTCAGCAACTATTCTGCAAACTTATTTCCTTTATATGCTTTATGATCTTTGTGGTCATATTTAATGTCTTTTCCTTATAATGATCGACTTCACTGTACACTGTTCTCATATGCTTTGCTTATAGTTTCAAGTAACTTGCTCATTGTGTGAATGCGAATGTTGCTACAGGCTTTTTCTTGGTACTGTCCCATTTTACTATTAGCTTAGATTGCCCTGCCCTCACATATTTGGTTACCATCAACATAGTTTAGCATGCTTGCCTTAACATGGTTCTCTATGCCTCCCCAGCATGTTGACTGCACACTATAAAATAAATACTGTGGGAAAGTGGCTTTCTTGGTACAGAGAGATTACAGAAAAACCACAATACCAAAAAAAGTTAGCTGTTTCTAAATTTCATTTCACAAGCAAAAAAAGGTCTACTCTTGTGTGTCTGTGTGAACACACACACCATCATCTCTACATATAAATATTAAATATGTCTCCTAAGGGGATTTTTTTTGTTCTGAAATTCATTGTGTATAGAACTGAATGTTGCTTAAGATGTTTCTATACAAGATGAATGAATCTTTTCAGTGACAGAGGAAGGCATTTCATTTCAGCCAACAATCTCCCCGGACATGAACTGCATAAATCTATTATGAGAGTTTTGAGTTTATTTTCCTAAATTTTAGATGAAAGGCATGTTTTCCATTATTGTAACTGTTAGTGAATGCTCTTCCTTCTTTCTACACTTTGTGGGCAGCCTATCAGATGCTAAGATCAAGAGGTGAGATCTACTCTCCTACTTGCTCTTCTCTTAGCACATTGTGATCTTTTGTGGTCCTGTGGAAGCTCCACCTATGGCTGTTCGCTTCCCTATGCTGAGCTCTTACTAGGAATCACCTTTGTAAGCCTTGTATGGACTCCTCCATTCTCTAGGGGAACAGAAGTGTGGAAATAATGAGACATACAGGAAAAGTAGTTCTTGACATAGAACATTGTAAAATGGATATACGATGATCTTCCCTCTATTATCAAAATTACTTGAGCAACTTAAAGTAAATACCACTTACCACTTAGGATATCTGGGTTAAAGTATTTATTCATTTATTCAACAGATATTTGTGGAATATTTATTCAGACAAAGGAATCAAGTAATGGATAGAAAAGGCATCTTCCTTATTTTGATTATGTATCATCTAGTGCAGAGAAGCACAAATAAAACTGTTTCCACAAATACATATATATGCAAATAAGACTATTTTGAAGCAAAAGTTTTCATTCAAAATTTTAAGAAACTTATTTAAATGTGGGCATGATTGTGGAACTCAGCTCACCATGAGGAGTAGAATAATTCTTTTCAACATGAGACTTTAAAAATATCAAAGTAAACTGAGTCCTAGTGGCTCATGTCTGTAATCCTATCTATTCAGGAGGCTGAGATCTGAGGATCACAGTTCAAAGCCAGCTCCATCAAGAAAGTCTGAGAGATACTTATCTCCAATTAACCACAAGAAAACCAGAAATGGACCTATGGCTCAAAGTGGTAGAGTGGTATCCTTGAGTATAAAAGCTAACGGAAAGCACCCAGGCCCTGAGTACAAGGCCCATAACTGACCAGTTTAAAAAAAAACAAAAACTCAAAGCAAAATATTCTACTTCATACATACTTCTGACAATAGTTTCAAAAGTTATATTTATACATCATTTTACATCAATAATTTTATTATTGTTTTCTTGAAATTCTGTAGAGCAAGTCTTCTTAGATATTGCCTATAAAAAAAGATGAGGTTTTTGTTTTCAGGATTGCTAAAACATTAGTATTGTGAATGCTTTCAGATTTTTCTGAAGGATTATTACACTAAAACTTTCAAAAATTAAATTCCGGTTTCCTGTGTCTATCATTTATTCTGTCCTTGAGAACATGTGTAGTCAAGGACCATTTGTCATCAGTAGCTTTTTAATCAATGTGTTTTAATTGTAGATTATCAACCTTTGATTGACTGTGTTTTGTGGTTGAACTCTGTTTTACAGAGAACTACTTCATCACAGGAATTTGGGACACAGTGGTATTACTTGTCATGTGGATTATTTTATTACAAAATTGCTGATCTTTGCATTATTCCCATTTCTAAACTCTACACTTGAATGACTTGTATACAGTCATTTTAACAGACAGTTATATTCACATAGGTTGTATTTATGAATCTATGAATGTCTAAGAATCCAGAGAAAATGCAAGATCTGCAGTACATTCTCCAAAAGCTTTGACTGAATGAGGCCAAACATGAAGTTCACCTTTCTCTTCTTTCTCCCCAATACTAGAAGTGGAGAAGACATTAAGACCAAACAGCACCTATGGAGATTGGATCTCACAGCCCCAGTTCTACTACATATTGCTAAGCTTAGTGTATGAGTTGTACTATAACTCACCTGCCCCCACTCATATGTTAGAGTCCTAATCTCAGTATCTCAGATCAGAATGTGCCTTCATATGGAAATAGAGTTACTGTTGATAGAATTATTCAGAATGACACCAGGTACAGCAGAGTGGATTTCTAATTTAAAATGACTTGGGACTTTATAAAATGAGAAAATTTGGAAGCGAAACACACAAACACACACACATAGAATATCGTGTTATGATGAGATGATGAAGGGAGAGATACAATTGGCCGAAGGAATGCCAAAAAATGGCAACAAACCACCAGAAGCCAAGCAAGAAGCATAGAAGCAAGTCTTCCTAACAGTTCTTGGAAGAGAGAAATCAAATTTCTGTGGTTCAAGCCACTCAGCTTGTGGCCCTTTGATATGACCATATTACAGTGTTCTCTAGTTGAGCTGATCCAGTGAGACTAGTCAAGTTTTGCACACCTCTTAATCAAGAAAAAAAAGAATGACTGAAACACAATTTCTTGCTTGTAATTTCCAGCTTTTCCTCTGTCTGTGGCACTCTCCCCTCCTCCTAGGGAATATACATATGCTAATGCCATTTCTGCTATTTCCATACCTGCACTCTTTTCTACCAATTCCCTCTACATCCTATATCAGTCTACAACATTATACCTTGCAAAAGCCTTATCATCTTTTCCATGTATTTCTTCTGCTTTTTTTTTTACCTTAAGTGAAACTTGTTTTTGTTCTAACTATTGACATAAACATACTCTGAACTCTATCAGTAAAAAGTGGCCAGTGTCTTATCTGTGATTCTTCTCTCATTTTTCTCCTCACTCCTATCAACTGTTCTTGTTTGTTGTTTGTTGTTCCCAAGTCACGGATTCCATGTTGTTCTGGAGGACATTGTGCCTGGGCATTCACTGACCTTCTTAACTAGGTCATACTTCTTGGTGCAACTCTTTGGTATTTTCTGTGGCATCCCACAGTCTTTTGCAGTATTAATTTCCTGGCATATTCGTATTTATGAAAACTACTCACATTGCTTTTCTCTTTGTTCAATTTTTTTGGGAAAAAAGATATTATACTACTGTATTACCTTCTCGTATTATGTTATCTCATATAAGTCCTGACTTTGTATAGCCCAACTGTACTTTCCTAGTGAGTCTTCTGCTCAATTCCCTTTTTTAAAACCAAATATGCTACAGAGCCCATTAAATTACATTATCTTCCACTTTGATAAAGTCAAATCAATATGAGTGATTGCCTTTAGAATTTAAAAATTGAGTTCACTGTATTTTTTCTAAAATACTCCAGTTTTTATATTAATCATAATTATTTGTATCCTTGGCTATTGGCATCCTCCAAATGTGAACCAAAACGTACTTTTCTTTATGTATTTTTCAATATTATGTGGACTACAGATTAAATGCAATACATACTAGACCTTAAACAAGTATAAAATGTCATCAAATTAGTGCCTGTGCTAACATTTCTTCCTGAATTATATTATGGTTTTTCTCCCTATCTTTCCTGTATCAAATAATATATAATTTATAAGAGCACAAATGCTGCCTCTCCATCAAGACTTTCTTGTTTGTTTAAGTGGTAGTGACTTTCGGTCTTACATCAGGGTATATCCTGTAAGTATTGAGGTAATTATTTTATTATTATAATACAAATACTCACCATTACTATATTAATAGATTGTGTACTCCTTCATGGAAGATATATAATCTTATTGATCTTCCTATATCCTTTATTGCAAGTAAATAATTGATGGAAAATAAGTAGGTATGAATAAATAAATGAAATGATGATTGAATAAGTATAGCCAAATAATCAGTTGCTAACTTAATTATTTGTCTAACTGGAGATATTTACATACAGAAATCTTCAAGGAAAAATGTCTTTTTCTTGGAGTTGATTGAGTAGTCTTTCAAGCCAAACCCAAAAGTAAATACAAAACACTACAGGATGGAAATTTGAAGCTCCATGTTCTACATCTAGTTTTTCTTACTATAAAATATTTCCTAATTTGAAGGCAATAGTAAGGATAATGGAGAGCACAGGTCTGTTTTTTTCTCTATGTATAGGTGAGTAATGTGTACAAAGATGCCTAAAATATGTAACTTTCAGTGCATATGTCTGTGATGTTTTCTGTAGATTTACTCTGATTATTTTTCATCCTTGCCCAGAAATCTTTCAGTGTTAGTATTCTTGTTTTTATCCTGTCTGTATCATGGTCTACTGACCAAATCTAAGAGATGCAAATATATAACTGAGAGAATACATTCTGGTCTTTTCTGTTCTGTAACCTCAAAAATGCACCAAGGCATAAAATACTGTCACGAAGGGGGAATAAAGAGCAATTCATGGCAAATATGCTGGGCGTGTGTGTGTGTGTATATGTGCGTGTGTGCGTGTGTGTATACGTATACACACACGCACACACACATATATATCACATCACTAACCACTGTAATTAGTGCTTTAATGCACTTTAGTGCACTCCACATCATTTCTGAGAGATGCCTGGGTATTGATCATTTCCCTCTCCCCATTTAATCTTTGGTCTCATGTCTGCTAGACTTTCTATTTATAACTTCTCTCTTATTCTTGCTGCCTAGTTGAGTTGAAAGGTGCAGAGCAACAAATGAGGTTACATGGGATATAACAATATTTTATTTTTTTGATGACCTTGAGCCATGTATTGTTTACTTGATCAGCCATTTTGTTGTTAATGGAGTACATACTTTTGAGTTAAATAAAACCTGAATTTGAATTCAATTTCTCCACTTATTCCCAGTGACAATGAGTGAATTGTTCAACATCCCTTAGTCTCAATTTCTTATCTCTTAAAAGAATTATTTTGCAAGATTTCTGGGAGTTTTACATGAAATTCTGCATGTAAAACAGATAGCCTAGTGCCTGGTACATAGTTGCTGCATAATAAATGATGGAAAATATTCTGATTTTACTTGGAGAAATATGTAAAACAATTGTCTTTTAAATATTACATGTTTCATTAGATACAAATCTTTTCTTTAAATCATACTAGCAAGCCATGACTTTGGAATAACTTCAAAGTGGGGGCTGTTCCATCATTTTCCCTCCAAGTCCAACTTACTCATGGCAAGTGCTTTCTCTGGGAAGAAGGAAAAGAGCTTCCAAGTTTCATGACTTCTGCCCATAAAGTGAAGAGGTGACAGATGATGTTTCTTCCCAATAATTCCTGTATAACTTGCTGCATCCCACTGTCTTGTCTTCCATCTCCCCAGGGAATGACTGCTGAAGAAAGTTTTAGTTGTTTTTAATCATTAAGTAGTTGTGCAAAAAAGTTGCCATTTACTACAGCAGTTTATGAACACAGTGCAAAGTTATTTTTTAATGCCCCAAAGATGAACAATGTCTATTTTGCAGTTCTGGACAAAGGAGATGGTAATTTTTCTCAGCCCAAAGTCTGGGTCCCATCTAGACCTAAACATCATTATGAGGTTTATTTTCCCCCTTGGGGAATAAGAGCTGTGGGAGACTCTTGAGAAACTTCTTAGGTATCCTGGTTTTCCAGGGTATCCACACTATAAAAATTTCAGGATCTTTCCCTTTTCATTCTCTAGAAAAAAGGTTTATGCAGAAGTTTAAACTTTAGCAGGCATAAGGGAGCACTACAGGAATTTTATACAGATTGGAAGTCAGAAAGCTTAGAGAAGCCTTAACTTTGCAAAGTTTTTGTGACTAAAAGAGCAGAGCAACTGAGAATAATTTGAAAAATTCAGGCAATAATAGCTGTAATTTCTAACTTCCCTCTATGGGAGCAAAACAAATTAAAAATATCTCTGTTCTCTTCTTATTCTTCAGATCACACCTGAGTCCCAAACATATCTCAAATTGGGTATGATTTCAGAATAGAATTTCAAAAACCCAGCATTCTAATATACTGTCTCATCACATTTTATATCCCCATGAGAGGAATGATTGGCTCTTAAATACTGCATTAGAAGGTAAAGCTAACAGGCAAAGTTGTGCTTCAAATTCTTACTAGGCATGGATACACGGGATAATTTAGTTTATTAAGCTTATCAGATCAAAGAGATAGTGTTAAGCAAGAATGATTAAACCAATATATAACAAGAATTATTAATATACATGAATACTATTTGTGTGTATTCTTAAATATGTACAGGAAATATTTAGAAAGGTAACCAAGAAATTGTTTAGAACCATCTCTATTTGGGTTTAATTGTAAAAAGAAATCTTAGTTTTTATTTCATATTCTTATATGTTTTAAACTATTCTTATATGTTTTAAACTCTATGTATAGTTTACAAGGATGTAAACTATACATAGAGGGATACCTCATATTGGTACAGGACTTAAGACTGTACTTTTTGGGGGGGTAGTCCTAGGAGTTGAACTCAGGGCCTGGGCACTGTCCCTGAGCTCTTTTTGCTCAAAGCTAGCTACCACTTTGAGCCACAGTGCCATTTTTAGGATTTGAGTGGAATAATCAGAGATGAGTCTCATGGACTTTACTGCCTGGGCTGGCTTTGAACTGTAATCCTAAATCAGCCTCCTGAGTAGCTAGGATTACAGCCATGAGCCACTGCACTTGGCTTTTTACAATATGTTTTAAACAATAGACAAATTATTAAATTATATATTTGCCAGTCATGGGCCTGAGTACTGTCCTTGGCCTCTTTTTGCTCAAGGCTAGCACTGTACCTACTGAGCCACAACACCACTTCCACCTTTTTCTGTTTATGTGGTGCTAAGGAATCGAACCCAGGGCTTTGTGCATGGTAGGCAAACAGTCTACCGCTAAACCACATTCCAAGTCCCATACACACACACACACACACAATATATATATATATATATGTGTATATATATATATATATATATATATATATATATATATAGAGAGAGAGAGAGAGAGAGAGAGAGAGAGTGGGGACAAGAGATCAGGAGCTGGAGACCAGCTCTAGTGGTATGAACCAAAATAAGAGAAGGATTCCATCTTAGAAGACCTGAATCTCCTGGCAGAAAATAATGGAGAAAATTAAGGCCAAATTGTAAAATCTACAACTTGTCATTGCAAGTAGAGGAAAGAAGAGCCTTTGGGAAATGTCAGACCTGATTTGAATTTGTGATTCAGATACAAAGTTCACAGTCAGAATAAGTTGTTGTCTTGTTTAGAAAAATGTGATTCCAGAGTTTCACCCCATATTTGGATTTATTTACTTTAATGAGTGCGTTGGGCATTGAGCATTTCTGGAAGTTTCTAATATATATTGCCAATGTTGAGTGGTACTGTTGTAGATGGAATTTGTGTCAAGTCATTTGACTAAAGTTGGGCTCAGAAGCTAAGGCAGATTATATGTGATTCTCTAATAGGCTCACCTGTGGGGAGGAATGACCTGAGCATGAAGAGATGCATCATTTTGAGATTAAAGTCCAAATGGACTTCACAGATTTTGAACACCCTTAGGTGCGAACTGAAGCTGAGTCTAGAACCCAGATCATGGTTTTTTCATCCTTGTATACCAGTCTGCCTGGGCCAACAATTCATTCTATTCTATATCAACAGTCTGGCGTCATTTTCCAAATCTCTGTCATTGTCTTAGAGTTACTGATTGTCCATATTTCTTCCTCATTCCATGAATTGCATAAAATGCTTCCATATTTCATAGGTAACTTAATGGAAATTGAGTCCAAGCAAGTGGTTAGTTTGAAACATGGTAATATATTTTCTTGGCTTTCACATGATTTTACATAATCAGGAAGGACCAGTATAAGAAATTTCATAAAGTATCTTGCTCTTGGCTCAGCTATATGATGTACTTTTATGATTTTGCATAATGATGAATTGTGAAATGATAATATACATAAACCAGAAAGGGAAATAGCAAAAGACTAAATTTTATTTTGTCCAGTTGGCTATTTAGTTTTTATTGTCATAAATTTATCATATGAATTCAAGACATTTACTGATTTTTAGACTTTTACTTTCCAGAAAAATATTATAGAAAAGAATAAAAACAAATATTTTCTATTGTTTTAATAATGAACTGAAAATTTCATTCATTTTTGTGCTATAATAATTATGGGAAAAAATCACCAGCTCATTAGGGTGATTATATATACTCAATTTTACCATTTTATTGAAACAAATATGTAATGTTTCTGTGGTTCTTGAGTATGTCTTTAATTGTGAAAAATTTTCAGGGCTGTGTATGTAACTTCAGTCACTTAATTTTACAAAAGAGTTAATCTTTTATATATTCATCTAATTGAGTAATAAATTCTAACCTTGTTTTAGAAGATTTATCTATTAATTGTCATTTAGCATGCTATTATATTAGAATGCTATTTAAAATGTAAAAGTTAGTTAGCAAGAAGTCCTGAGTACTGTTATATTGTCTTATGTTTTCCTAAAATTGAAATTGCTATTTTGGAAATCTGTTTAGAAGAGTAATAGAGGTAAATTGTTGATATGGAATTTGTAGTTGGCAAGGTTAGAATAAATGTCACTAAGTAGTTATAGCAATATCTGCTGATTTCATTCTTATGGAGCTGAAGATCAGGAACTATAACATTTATTTTAGATAAGAGTCAGCATATTTAGTACCCATGAATGATGCCAGGTTGGCAACCTAAGAATGTTGCCAGATGGATGGAAGGGATTTTATTTTTTTATGTTAATGAACAGAAAAGAGAAGCAGGAACTATAGGACTATGTTCAGTGTGCTGTTAGAAATTTTTCTTCCTTATCTATTCTAATTTTATTTCTGTTTTCAATATAGATAAGAAGTAGGGATGGGAGGAAGAGGGGTGACTGGTCACTCACTGGGAATTCCTGTGCTATGAATTACTACCATAACTGTTACTGATTCTTAGCTAAGTTCATCATCATTATTTTATTACTCAGCTATAACGTACTAAACAGAATAGAATAAACTCATTTAGCATTACTCTATTTCAGAAAGGAAAACTACCACAGCAATCTTCTCTCTCAACACCTTATCTTCATAGATGAGAGAAAAGAAGCAAAGATCAATGGGGAGATGCCCCTTGTCAAATGGCTAAGTTAGTGGTATACTTCCAAGCCAATTCCTTACTTAGTCTTAACTTCAAATCAACTATGGTTGCCATTTGATTATACTTTTCAACACCTGACAAGTAAAATCATTTTGTTGGCTTACTTTTTCCCACAGCACCAACTTGCTAAACAAAATAATTTACTTGTCTGTTGGCACTTTTGCAGTGAGGTAGATCTTTCATAATTGGCACGTCCTCCACTTGGACATCCTGATAGATATTTTTAATTTGGCAATTAATACACCATAAAGAAAAATATATTTTAAGCTTAATTTAACTATAATTAATATTCACTATTAATCTTAATTCATAATTCTTCATTATTTTAAAATATAATCAAACTGTATTGCAAACACTGGAGAAAACAAATAGTTATGCCACTTGAAAGTGAGCTTGTTATGATCATTCAACTGTTGATTTCTTGCACATTTGAGATATTTTTCTGGACACACAAAAGATTAATTGTTACTCTATTAGTACTCTATTAGCTGCATAGTCTATGGTGGTGCCCATTGAAATTAGAATAAAGGATAGCAAACGGTTTGAGCATTGAAATTCTGTCTCACTACAACAGAAGAATCAAGTTACAGCATGCCAAAGTGAAGAGAATGAGAAACGTAAGTGTGAAACGTGAAATTGTGTCTTGTTATATGGCTAGTACAAGGGCTAGCCAAACTAAACATTGTTACATGTCCCACAAAGGCTCAGGTATTGAAGACTCAGTTTTCATTGCAACCATGTTTAGAGAGGATGATTTCAGAAAGCTAATGAATCATAGAGTCTCTGATCACAATGGTAGATTAATCCATTGATGGCTTCCTAATTTGATGGACTATTTGAAAGTGATGGAAACTTGGAAGTTGGGACTTGATTGAAGAGAGTGGGTCCTTGGGAACCATAACTTGTCTCAGCCCTTTCTTCTCTCTGTTTCCTGACTGCCTATAGGTGAGCAGCAGAGCATGTGCTCTGCTGTGTACTCCCCTCCTTGACATTCCACCTTACCAAGATCCAGAAATGAGCCTAGAGACCATAGACTGAAACCCCTGAAACTCTGTCTAAACAAATATAACCTCCTTTCAGCGGTTTGTGTCAGGTACTTTGTCACAGTAATGTGAAACATACAAAATGGATTAAAATGATCTTGTATTCCTTATCCCATATCCTTCATTTCTTGCCTTGATACCTAACCTACCTACCTTCTTCTCAATTTTGTGTCATTACAACCCATTCAGCCTTCTGGACTGGCTCTGTCCACACTTCCTACACTTCCCCTCATTTCTCTTCCGAGGCTTCTCTTCCAATCTTTTGCCTCTCATTGGAGTATGATAGGCCTCTATAGGGATCAGTCTCAGCCAGGAATGGCTTGAGAAAGGATTGAAATTCTCATCTAGATCAATATTAATAGACTTACTGTCAACTCACACATTTTGAAAATCTAGTTCTGTTACAGGGACTCTCTTCTGATAATATGGAAGATGAGACTTTAAACAGGAAGACAGGTTTAAAATCCCACTTCAGTTCTTACTATCTGTTTGGCATTGTTTATTTTCAATCCACAATGTATTTCTCAGAGTGGCAGTGAGCCCTCAACTTTTTTGTGAAGGTGATGAATCTGGCAGAGAATAAGCCTGAGTATATCATGTGCATTCTAATGTGAGAATGAGAACTTGAGTTTGAGGGGCAGGCAGAACTTATTTGGATTGTGATAGCAGTGGTCACTAGCCTTGATTTTTAGTTGTTGTTAGTCGTGGGACTTGAACTCAGGGCCTGGGCATTGTTCCTGAGCTTTATTTGCTCAAAGCTAGTATTCTACCTACCACTTTGAGCCACAGCTCAACTTCCAGTTTTTGAGTGGTTAATTGATTATAAGAGTCTTTTCTGCCTGGTCTGGCTTTGAACCTGGATCCTCAGATCTCAGCCTCATGAGTACCTAGGATTTCAGGCATGAGCCGGCGTGAGCCATGGCACCTTGCTAAGAGTGTCTGCTTTGTAGAGGATTTAATGAGATAATTATGGTAAGTGACTTGTAGCTCTATAGTATGTCTGGAGAGAGTATGCAAGAACCAAGTCCATGCCACACCATATTGTTACGCTCAGATTCTTCATTGTTTTCATCTGCTTTTCGTCTAGAAGATGGGGTTACTTTCTCACAAGCATCCCAGAAAGCTGAGTACCCTGTGTAGAGAATTGGAGGAAATACGCATAGTTCTTCCACCCACTCATTTATTCAGCAACGTCATCAGTACTTATTAATATCTACTGTCCTCCTTCCTTTAATCTCTTTGTGTTGGACTTCCTCTTCGAATTGCTGGGAAGGTTTATTTACAAAGTTTCTCACCACTTCCCTGACAAGTTTAATTTCAAGTCCTCAGTAATTCTTACTTTATTCCATATTCCTGTAGTTATTGGGGTCATATTCCATGGCCAATATCCCACTGAACTCTGCTTTTACCACTTTTATCTAATTCCTATATCAATCAACAATTTTTGTCATTAAACTAATTCTCAGTCCCTACAAATTTATTTCTTCCTTACCTCCTTCTTTCAGGTCCAGGATCCTGTGCTATTTTAACACAGTTATGAACTGATTTGCTAAGCTATTATCACCTGATGGCAAAAAGTTAGAGAATGTTATTTATCCAATCTATTCTGGGACATCTTTGGTGGGTATAAGCTTTTGTGGCAAGTGGTAGTACACATTGGAGAGATACATTTGTCTCCATGGGTGTTTAAGTCAAGAAGAGAAGATGAAAAATGAGAGAGAGGATTAAAACACTATCACTGAAGTGCACGGGATGTTCATCTCATCTAGACATGATTAGTCAGACATGATGACTTCCTAGAGGAAGCAAAATCTTAACCAAGAGAAAGAAGTAGGTAGAAATTAATATTCAGCGCGATTCAAGTACAAACTCTCTGAGTAAAGATGAGGTATAAATGGCTCATGGTAATGGGAAACACTAAACGTGGCAGAAGAGTAAACAGACTGAAAAAAGATGAGGTAAGAGGAGGTTCACAGGGCCCAGGTTACATCACAGAGTTCATATTTTATCCAAAGAGCATCAGGGAGCCATGCAATGTTTTTAAATAGGGCATAAGCATCATCAAGTTCAGTTTTAGAAAGCACATTTTGGCGGAAGTACAGAGAATCATTTGCTTGGAGGGAAATACTGGATGTGGTCCATCCAGTTAGAAGGCTTCTGCAGTGATTCAGGTAAACAATAAAAATGGCCAGAGAAATGGGGGAAATCTAGAATTCATTATACATTCTACTTATTAATTCACACGTAAATATACACTGATTCTCTGCCAAGCACAGTGCTGGATTTTAGAGATTAAGTAGTAAATGGAACAGTCAAAGCCTCCGTCTTTAGCAGGGGATTTTGAATAGTTATAGCAAATGGTCAGATCATGAGATTAGGGACTACAGGACAGGGGACCTGGTAGAGACTAGGCATGAAAGACATGTAAAAGTAATACCTTCCTGTGGTTGTACCCCCACTACCATTGTATCGCATCTGAGTACCCTGGATACTGTTTATACAGGTATTAGAACTAGGGAAGGGAAAAGGCAATATTAAAATCAAGAGACAAAGGATAAAAAGACAAACCATTCCAAAAGCAATACTTACAAAACCATTTGGTGTAAACCAACTATACAACTTTTGGGGGGAGAAGAGAAGAGGGAGGGTGGAGGGAGGGATTTGAGGGAGGAGGTAACAAGTTGAACAAGAAATGTAGGGCTGGGGATATAGCCTAGTGGCAAGAGTGCCTGCCTCGGATACACGAGGCCCTAGGTTCGATTCCCCAGCACCACATATACAGAAAACGGCCAGAAGCGGCGCTGTGGCTCAAGTGGCAGAGTGCTAGCCTTGAGCGGGAAGAAGCCAGGGACAGTGCTCAGGCCCTGAGTCCAAGGCCCAGGACTGGCCAAAAAAAAAAAAAAAAAGAAAGAAATGTACTCACTACTTTACATATGAATCTGTAACCCCTCTGTACTACACTTGGACAATAAAAAAAAAGTTAAAAAAGAAATAAAAGGCAAGCTCATATGTAAAGCTATTATTTCACATATTTTTATTAACATTATATGCCAAGAACTCTTCACAATATAAAGATAGAAAAGGGAATGATAAAATTCTCTAGATCGTGAATGTTATGCTCAGTGGAAAGCTTCCTTTCTGGTCTTTTGATTCATATATATCAGTAGGAAGCTAGGGTTGGAGATGATAATAGATTTCATAAGATATTTGGCTATTGATAGTGAAACACAGACAGATCAAAATCCATGGAATTCAGGAGAAAGAGCAAGCTTGGGAAAACTGTACATGTTACTTTGATGTCTCAAGAGACAGGAGGCAAGAATAGTTCAGTAGGTGGTATGTATAATGGTTAGACACATGGTTTCTACATGCCGATTGACAAATTTCAAACACATGCAAGCTCCATCATTTTGGACAAATTACTTAACCTTTTTTATCTCAGTTTTTGATTTTGGCAATTTGGATAATAATAGTACCTACATTGAGAGATGGCTGTGGCCGTTAAATGAGGTCATCAATGTGTGGGGTGTGAAGGAGTCAAAGGAGGGTGTGCATGACTCAAAGTAAGTCTTAAGTGTTATCTATTGTTATATAGGGTATATATTTAGTAATTACATCATTTTTATCAGTTGAATATTACACATAGGTAACAAACCTAAGGTTGACATCATTAGCAATATAGATGTTATAAGTGTGTGTTTTTATCATAGCAACTCCCTTGGAGATATAAGTAAAGAAGGAATATCTTTCTTTGTTGTTATTATAAAGATGATAAAATAGTTCAATAATGGTCCTAATGCAGTTGATTATCAGTGCTCAATGTAGGATATGAGATTTCCCAAGGAGTTTCAAAAGAGTGGTATGAAGAATGGCCAGGATAATGTCTTCAAAATGAACCACAATGTTTAAGAAATAAAACCTGCAAAAGAGACTGAAAGCGTCTGACCAGAAAAGGAAGAGCAATCCCAGATGCTCATGATATCGTGGAATCCAAAAGAAATGAGAACAATAAGGAAGACAGACTGTTAACTGCCTAATAAATGGTGCAGAGAAATTGGGCTAGCCATGAAATGAAAAGTCTCATTGGATTTGGCAGGTAGAGTGTTCTTTATGGCTGGATCAATATATAATGTTTTGTTACAGATGCTCACTTTCAAGACTTATGTCCCTTACAGAATGGTAACAGTTGCTAAGTTAACAGAATTATTTTGCACACTGTTAGTTCCTCCTGCTTGGTTCCTACGACTGTAAGTAAAGTTAAAAATGGCTCCCTGTTTCAAAGTTTTCATAAGAGTTGACTGAGAATGTCACTTTTTCATACACCTATTTTATTAGTTCAGTCATTCTTTCCCTTACCTTTTCAAAAAAGTGTCAAAATGGCAAAATTGATTTTCTCAGTTCTCAACATTAAAAAGTTGTCTTCTCCATAATTTTATAGGCTGCATGCCTTTAAGGACATATGTGCATATAAATTAAGATTTATTCATCATTTCTTTCCTACTATTTGTATATCATTTATGAAAGTAGGAGATATGATTATTATTTGGATCAATTTTTCTTTCATCTAGCTTAAAGAAGTAGTGCGATAAGTAATTGAAGCTGGGTGTGGTGATACATACCTGTATTCCTAGCACTGAAGAGACTCAAGAAGGAAGATTGTGAGTTTGAGACCAGCCAGGCCTAGTTATTGAGTTCAAAAGCAGGTTAAAGGCTACACCAAGACATTGTGTGTATGGGGAAAAACAGCATAGTTGAAACAATGTGTTTCTCTTTCAACTAGAAACTACTTTCAGCTTAGAAACTGGCTAAGTATCAGCACATAATGAGGTCTGAAAATTTTTGTGTGTTTTGTTTTATTTTATTTCTTTGTCCCACTACTGGGGCTTGAATTCAGGTCCTGGGTGCAGTCCCTTAGCTATTTTTTTGTTCAAGGCTAGTGCTCTACCACTTGAGCCACAGTTCCACTTCCCACTTTTTGGTGGTAATTGGAGTTGCATAGACTTGCCTGCCTGAGCTAGCTTTGAACCACCTTCCTCATATCTCAGGCTCCCAATTAGCTAGGATCACAGATGTGAGACACTGTCACTCACTTCTGAGGATGTTTTAAGAGCAATGATAAACAAGACTTGTGGCTCACACCTGTGGCTGAGATCTGAGGATGGTGGTTCAAAGCTAGCTAAGGCAGTTAAGATCACAATTCAGCTCCAGCCCAGACAATCTGAGTGACTCCATCTTCAATTAAATAGGAAAAAATAACTAGAGATGTGGTTCAACTGATAGTGCACCAGCTAGAGAGAAAAGAAGTCAATTTGAGGTCTCACAGACTTGAATTCAAGTCCCAGTACTGGCAAGAACAATGAAAGTGAGATCAAGGAACACTAGACGAGATTGTCTGAATCACTCAATAGATCAGGATCCAAACCAGATTTTCAGGTAGAACTGTATTCTTTGTCATTTTATAATACATAGACATATTCCTAAATTATTCCATTTTAAAATAAACACATATTTTTGGCTATATAAATCCTATTACTAAATTGTTACTCAATAGCTTTTTTTTTCTTCATGTTGATAAGCAAATCAAAATTACTCCTGTTAACTGGTAACAAACAGAAAGTAAGAGACTTATATTCTTCTGGTGAAGAAAACACAGGATCCCCTGAAATTTCCTTCTGTTCAGTGGCATTGTAATTCTTTCATTTTCCCAAACAGTGTGATGGGTTATAATAAGAATTCTAATATTATTCCATAGAAATATTCATCAGATACAGAAACGTAGGCACAATTAGCTCTATTTTCTTCAGAGCCTTTCAGAGTACATTTGCCTATTAACTCATCCCTGATGTGGCATTTGTGCCATTGACATACATTCTTTGTTCTGTAGACTGAAAACAGCTGTTTGTATTATTCATCCCAGAGTGCTATTGTTTTGTGTTTTCTCTTCTGTTACATTGGATATGGTGTGAGACCCTATCATTTGACCTCCTGAGAACATTGTGGAGTGGATTGCTTTGAACTAAGGGTCCTAATTTTCTCTTTTTTGGGCATCCATTCACACATAAATCTACCGAAGTTCCTTATGCCACAACATTCTTGAAAAAATTACAAAAAAGAGACAGCTTGACAAGTTCAAGTTTGTGATGAGGAAAAAAGAAAATCAGGAAACTCCTATTTTATTTCCTTCTCGTAAAGTAAATGAAATAAGATCTGATATGAATTTCTAAAAAGAAATAATGGTCACTCTGGGTTTTTAAATAATACAATTCAAAATGAAAACACTATAAATTTGTGTAAAATAAAAACATTTTCCAGAGCCAAATTAGGAAAGAAGTGCTTGTATTTTTCATAGCTGCTCAAAATAATCATTTGCATTTTTAACCCTAAAGAAAGTCCCAATTATTTCCATATTTAGTGGTGACTTTGTGCAGCCAGACTATATCAATCTTTAGCTTTTGTGTGGAAAAAGAAAGGGTAGGTGAATTGTGGAGTGGAGACTTAGGGCTAATCACAAAACAATAGCAGTGTTTGTCATTTCTTTTGCTCTCTAAAGAGGCCGATTGTCCCTGTCTTAACCCCATCTCTGTATTAGTTTGTTTCAAAATTCAAAACTTACACCATTTACGGACTTTATTTTGGAGCACCTTTTCTTGCAATTAAAAAAGCACTATCAGTTGAATCAGCAATAATTCACTTTCTTCAAATATATAAGAAATACTAAATCACACAGTCTAAATAGTGCAATGCTCTTACATTCCTCAAACTACACCTTTACTAGGATGTTTGGGGAACTGACCAGGAAAGTACCGCTTCTGAATTATTGCACAGAACTGTACACCATCTCCCCTGCCGGGAACTATTGTAAGCCCATGAGCTCTCCTCTCCGTGAGATGCAGTTTCATGATATAAGTGAATATTTTACTGATGACAAAATGCACAGAATTCAGTCATTTGGGGAGGATGGAGAATTTGCTTTCCTAATTTGGGAGACAAACTTATGTATGAATTTGAGGATCAATTTTTATCCTGTATTTTCTTTAGTTGTTGAAATTGAAAAGTGACAGTAAGAGCATTAATTATGACAATACTGTTAAATGATGAGTCTTTTAACAATATAGGAATTTTATGTCCATCCTGATTTTAACAAATAAGATAGTAAAACTGTTTTAAGGAGAAAATTTAAACACTATTAGAAGATATATTGATAGCAAGGATTTATTACTAATTTTTGAAATGGGATAATAAAATGATACCTAGGATTTTTTAAGCATGTCCAGTACCAGAGTTTGAATTAAGGCCTGTGCTCTCACTCTGCATTCTTGTAAGATTCTTTTATACAGTTGAAACAAACAACTCACAGATTAATAAAAATTGCAAAGAAGCTATTTCATATTAACTATAGTTCTAGTGAATTTGACCGTGTATCTGGGTTTTATTCACTGCACTATCATTTGGTCTGAATATAGTGGGACATTACTATATAATATGTGAATGTAGATATGTTTATGTAAAAATCTGTGGAGTAAATAACTAGATGAAAAGAGATTTATAATAATGAAACCATCTTCTTTATGTTATTTCCAAATTCAATGAGAGTCATGTTCAATTAATTGAACAGAGACAATGTTTTCATTTTAAGAGTTAAAAATAAATATTTGAATTTTTTTGTTTATAATTATCTCAATCTCAGAAGGACTTTTGATCTGAAGGTTTCAGTTTTTAAGAAAGATTCAACTGTGAAAATGAATTTTTCCCTAGGATTATGAAATTAAGATCTAATTGTTTAGTTTTATACAGTTCCCTTCAGACTGAGAGTGCTCATTCTCTGGCAAACTAAGACTATAGATGGTTATTATACCTACACTGAAATAACACATTTTCCTCATTTGTTTTTATTTACAGTAACTTTGATCACAATAATAAAATAGTAAGTACTGTCATGTACTAAAATCAATGTCAGTTGAATATGTTGACTGAGATATGATTATTCTGACAGGTAGGGTGATAAGAATCTGTAATCCTAGGTACTCGGCAGGAGAAGACAAAATGTTTTCGAAAGCTAGGTTATCTAGGGAAAAATTACTGAGACCCTGTTTCAAAAGCAAAAGTTAAAAAGGAAGGGCTGAGGGCAAGTTTCAAGTAGTAAAGTCTAGCATTCACAACATCTGAGTTCAACCTCTAGTAGCACAACAAGAGAAGAGAAAATTATTCTAAAGTAGATTTGAATATACAGTGCTTAAAAATTCACTTGCTGTTAGGTTAATATTTATAGCATATGAAAACAGAATATGAAATTGTAGGTCATATCCTGAGTGATGTTTCACAGGGAGTTTTTTTCAATCACTTGCCTTTGAACCATCTGATAAAATTTGGGTTGTTGTAGATTATAGTTTATTCATAATATGCTTAAACTAGTGTGCAAAATATACTGATACTGAAACAATAGTCATCTGTTCTTAATAAGGTTAACTCTTTTCCTCAGCCTTATCTCCTAACTTCTATTATGTAGTAGTGTGCCTTATTTAAAAAATTCTACGGCAGCCAGGAGCCAGTGACTCATGTCTGTAATTCTAACTGCTGAGGAGGCCGAGACCTGAGGATCGTGGTTCCAAGACAGGCCAGGCAAAAAAGTCCCCATGAGGCTCTTATCTCCAACTCACTACTCAAAAACAAGAAGTGGAATTGTGGTTCAAGTGGTAGAGCATAAAACCTTGAGCACAAAGAAGCTCAGGGACAGTGCCCAGACCCTGAATTCAGGCCCCACACCTGAAAAAAAAAATACTACAGTTTAGCTGATTTCTAAATGGAAAAATAAAATAATGTAATGAACATCCTTACTGAAGCATAGATTAAGAGGTACTCTTTCATTTGAACTCAGAGTCTTTAGTTTGTAAGGCTGGCACTGCTACTTGAGCCACATTTCTAGCCCTAAAAGATATACTTTTTCCTTCCTTCCTCCCTCCCTCCTTCTCTCCCTCCCCTTCCTTCCTTCCTTTTCCTTCCTTCCTTCCTTCCTTCCTTCCTTCCTTCCTTCCTTCCTTCCTTCCTTCCTTCCTTCCTTCCTTCCTTCCTCCCTCCCCTCCCCTCCTTCCTTCCTTCCTCCTCCCCTCCCTCCTTCTCCCCCCCCCCCACACTCTCTCTTTCTTTCATGTGTCAGTCCTGGAGCTTGAACCCAGGGCCTGGAGCCTGGATACTGTCTCTGAACATTTCTGCTCAAGGTTAGCACTCTACCACTTTGAGCCAGAGAACCACATACACTTTTTTGGTGGTTAATTAGAGAGAAGAGTCACACAGCTAGGAATGTGGCTTAGTGGTAGAGTACTTGCCTAGCATGCTTGAAGCCCTGGGTTCAAGCCCTACAACCCACAAAAAAAAAAATTACAACGTTTTGGGCTGGGGATATGGCCTAGTGGCAAGAGTGCTTGCCTCATATACATGAGGCCCTGGGTTCAATTCCCCAGCACCACATATATAGAAAACGGCTAGAAGTGGTGCTGTGGCTCAAGTGGTAGAGTGCTAGCCTTGAGCAAAAAGAAGCCAGGGACAGTGCTCAGGCCCTGAGTACAAGCCCTAGGACTGGGAAAAAAAAAAATAAAGAGTCACACAGACTTTCCTGCCCTGGCTGGCTTTTGAGCCATGATCCTCGATCTCAGCCTCTGGAGTAGCTAGGATTACAGGTGTGAGACACCAGTGCTCTACTAGATGATACACTTTTTACATTTTTTTCTAGTCTCGGGCTTGAACTCAGGGCCTGAGCACTGTTCCTGGCTTCTTTTTGCTCAAGGCCAGCACTTTACCACTTGAGCCACAACACCACTTCTGGCTTTTTCTGTATATGTGTTACTGAGGAATTGAATCCAGGGCTTCATGCATTCTGGGCAAGCACTCTACCACTAGGCCACATTCCCAGACTCTAGAAGATATTCTTGATTAATGTGTTCAAATGTGTTTAAATGTGAATTGGGTCTTTGATTGAGCTAGCTTTGTGGGATAGGAAGATAAGGGTGGCTTTGTTTTGTTTGGTGAGTCATGTGTGTCAGAGTGTGTGTGTGTTTGTGTGTTTATGAGGTGGTGAGAAAGAATGGAATGGTGGAAAAGTAATGAAAGAAGAATATGGATGAATGAAAATGAATCTATGTTAGAAAATGTATTAATAAAAACTTTGAATTTGATCCTATGTACAAACACAAGAATGTTCTTAACTAGTGAGATCAACTTCTAAATCACCTAAGAAACTGGCCCTATCCTTTCTTTCCCTCTATTACTTTCAAATCCTTCAACTCACAATAATGGTTTCTTTGTTATGATACTCATGACCACCACTGAAAAGAAACCTACTATTCTTATGAAGCTTCTCTCAGATAATAGCTTATATGCTACATCAGCTGTCTTCTGCTAACAGTGAAATGTATTTTAAATATATATTCCTTTCTTCTGCCATTCAGCAGTATCAAAGGCAGTAAGACTCTCTAGTTTCTTTATTTTTTTTGTTTTTTTTGTTGAATACAGTAACTTGGTCATAATTACCAATAAACGTATAGTTATAGTTGGTAGAAAATATAATAACTCTCCATTGAATATTTAAGAATATATGTATCACATATTTATAATTTAAGTTGATCCTAAGACTTTAAGTGAGAGCAACTTTTCCCCATAAGACTCAAGGCAGTAGACAATGTCTTCCTTCTTATTCTTTCTGAAAGTGGCAGTTTTTCACCTTTAAGATGGAAATACAAAGCACTGGTACTGACGCACTGCAAAAAAAAGCTCAAGACCTTCCAGGCATAACAAATAATAGCACCAAAGAGAAGAACACAGGTTCTTTCTGCATCAGGAATCTCAGTAGCATCATATCTAGAGGCACTGATGCAATAATTATACAGAATTTCCAGCACACTTGCTGGTGTACCAGGACCATGTAAAAATAGGAACATTTGCTTCCTTGAATTATGAATCCTAGCATGCATGAATATTTTCCCATGCTCCAACTAAATCTTTTATTGCTAGTTAAAAGTCACTGCCGTTATGAGAATATCTGTTTTAGTTCACTCTCTTAAAATTCAATAAGCTGAATCAAAATATAAAAGAAATGTTT
Organism: Perognathus longimembris pacificus; assembly: GCF_023159225.1. Lineage (NCBI taxonomy): Eukaryota > Metazoa > Chordata > Mammalia > Rodentia > Heteromyidae > Perognathus > Perognathus longimembris. The sequence continues at coordinate 124,333,308 of NC_063162.1, forward strand.
TATACTAATTAAATCATTTTGTTATTGGCAATTAGAATTATAAATAACAATTTCGCTATTAGGTCTAGTCATTGAAATCTGTCTTCCTTGTTTGTGATTTAAAATAACAGAGAAACACTTGTGCATTTGATTGCATTTAAAAGCCAATGTCTTGCTGGGTGCTAATGGTTTATACCTGTAATACTAGCAACTCAGAAAGCTGAAATCTGAGCACCTTGGTTTCAAGCCAGCCTGGACAAGAAAGTCTGTGGTACTTTTAGCTTCAATTAATCAGCAAAAAGCTAGAAATGGAGCTGTGGCTCAAGTGGTAGAACACAGAAACACCAGAGTTGAGTGCAAAAAGGTAAGAAACAGTGCTCAGGCCTGAGGTACACACACACACACACACACACACACACACACACACACACACACACACAAAGAGAAGGAAAATAAAAGGAATAAGCCATGTCTTCACACCTTCACAGCACAGAAAATGAAACTTTAAAAAGAAAAGTCAATTTATGTTCCTTTTACAAGTCTTGAACATGAAACCCTAAGTGCCTTCCAGATTTCACTGAAGGAATTATCAAGCTACCCGACATGATATGCACTTATGAAGTTTCTGATCAAAGGTGGGTCATTCGGAAATCACAGACTTTGTAGGTTAGAAATGTATATTCCTGTATTTCCTGCCCAATACATTTGAAATAGGAACTTGAGGCAGGTTTGCTTTCATCCAAAAGAACTCTATGAATTATTTATAATTGAAGACAGAACATAAAAAGAAAAAAACAGGGCACAAATATCCATAATTTGGTCATTTGCAATGGAAGCAGAGCATCAAGTCTGCCTGATTAAAATTAAAAGTGCTTTTATGAAGTTAGCACATGAATAAAGCAAAAGCCTGGTGAAAGAGTATTTTAATAAGCTATATTTAGATTTTTTTGTTTTCTCCAGTGTTGATGTCAACAAGCTAGGATCAAATTGGGCCTGCAATTGCTTAGGTAGGAGCCCAGTTTGTTTAAGTATTGCACATTGGAAGTGTCTCTCAGTGGACCACTGCCAGCTGTGGGAAGCTGTGCTGGTTAGGAATAGCCATGTCATTAATGTCCTGGAAACATCAGTGACCCAGATAGACAAACTATAGATTTTTCCAAGCCAGAGGAATTTCATTATACAGTGAGAGAACAAAGAGGTCAAATGAATTGACCATGGCCAGTAGCTGATCAGCAGACAATCTCCTGACACTCGGCCTGACATCCTTTCCCACTTTGCACAGGATAATTAAATAGAAATCATATTTTATAGACCCTACCATGCCAGAGCCAGTGGAGAGGGAATGAGCACATCATAATAATCTCTTGGAAAGATGGGCTTGATAAATTCCCTGCTAAATAAAATGTCAGATGAAAAGAATGAAATTCAGTCCACATGAAAACAGAGATTTTCAAATGAGCAAACTAACAGCATACAAAATGTTGTGAAGTGGGGTCAGGTGTCCATGCAACTGTCCAAAAGTCAGTAGATAGAAAATTGAGAGGCATACTTGAATTCATGAGTACCAAATAATCAGTACTTATGGAGCAATTCTTTCATGTTCTCCGTGAATCATCCCTCTTAAGTATAGATCTAAACACTCTCATCAACAAAACCTATGGAGACACTTGAGGACAGAGAGAGAAGTTTGCTGCTACACATGCTGGAAATGCTGTTTCTGGAAGATGAGCCTGCAAAGGAAGACTTAACAGAGTCAATGAAAAGGATCTATCCAGCTGATCACAAGCATCTGTTTCAAATCTCTCCTTTGCAGAATGTGACAAAAGTGATGTTATGCTGTAGAACAGGAGTGATCTAGGTAAAACTGTCCACCTGGTGTGAGTTGTGTAACCTACTTTTAAAATCTGAGCAATGTCCTTCTGAAAAGTCATTTGAAAATATCAGATGGATTCTCCTCTCTCAGCAGTAACAGGCTTCTACATGAAAGTGGGAAGGGGTATTAGTAACCTACTACTATCCTTTGCTCCCTTCACATTCACAGTGGGAAAGGAGAGCAGTCAGTAAGGTTTGAGCTGAATCTGAAGGCTTTCAGCTCTGGCGCCACTCTATTCCTTTTGTTATCTGTAGTCTCTAACCTACTTTGGTAATTTTGTTAAAAGTAAAGCAGTGGCTTTAGCAATAATAGTAATAGCCAATATTTACGAATGTCTGCTCTGGGCTGGACATTCACTTGTGTAAGTTAATTCTCTGTGTCTCTGCTTTAAATTCATAAATTATAGATAGGAATCACATGTCGTTGTGATCATCAAATGAGTTAAGTACATGAAAAGTGTTCAAGGTAAAAACAGTCAAGGTAAATCTTTGGAAGCAGTAGCTGCTGTTCCTTACTCTTCAATTTATAGGGAAACATTGAGAATCCAAGAGGAAGATCCACGGTGTTAGTAAGGGAAATCTAAGGTTTTAAACCTTCAGATCTTGTGCTTTTGAACCATACAGCATTTCTCCTTCTAGTACCAGACACACCACATAAACTTCGCTGATTAGTGGATTCCCCTGTGGAACACTTCAGAGCTTTCTAATGTCTTTTCCTTTAGCTCCTGTGGTTTACTCCCTCTATCTGAAATGGCTTTCTTAACGTTGTCAGGCAGACAGAATAAAAATTACCCTTCAAGCCTTAGCTCAATTGCCACCTTTTCTATCTCACCTTTTTCCTCCCAGCTTCACAGAGTTAATTGCTTGTCTGTGTTCCTCTAACACTTGTCTCACATATCTCCTTCCAGCACTTATCACATTGTCTCATAATGTGTTTATATCTGTACTGTTGGATGATGAGCTTTATTACTGTAAGATAGAAGAGCTTATTTAAGATACTAGACTGTGCTAAGGGCCTCACAAACATGTACTCACTGAATCTTCTCAATAAACCCAAAACACATCTACGATTGTAATTTCCTTTTATTGATGAGGTATAGAAAGGCCAAGTCATTTGAACAAGAACTTACATGCAGCAGGTGAACAAAAAGTGATTTGGGAAATGAAGTAAGTCTAAATGGAAGTGATTACTAAAAATGATCAAAACACTTTAAATTCAACATGTTCTCTGACAGAGGACACAAGAGCAAATACTTCTTTCATTTATTCAAGCAGATGTTTTTCTTTCTTGAAAGTATAAAAAAAGCAACTAGTTAGCTAGTTTAAGTTTGATTATTGATTTAACTTTAAAACTTATTAATATCATGATTAGCTAGGTGGGGTAGCTCATGCTCATAATCCCAGCTCTTTTTGAGGCAGACATTGCAGTTCAAGTCCAGCCTGGATAAAGGTTAGGGAGATCCGATCTCGGAGAACAAGATGAGTTATGTTGTGTATATGTAATCCCAGAGGTCAGTCTGAGTTCAGTCAGATGAGAAATTTGAGACCCTATCTGAAAAATAACTAAAGCAAAAAGGGCTGGGGAATAAGAGACTGACTAGGGTGGTAGAAATCTTGCTGAGCAAGTATAAAGCCCTGAGTGTAAGACCTTAGTACCAACAAAAGAAAAAGTTTAATAATTGCCTTCCCCATCATATAATAAATGACTGGTCTCTCATTTCATGATCTTGAGTAGTCACATAAGGTAATTGTTACATTAGATCACTGTCTATTGAAAAACGTCATAAACTAGGTCACGCAGTATAGTGTCAGTCTTAATATTTGTGCCACGGATCTATCGTTTTCCAAATGCAGAAAAACAAAGAAACTGCTTTCTACCACCAAGCTGAGCTTTGAGGGTAATGGCTCAGAATCTTTGCTGAGGATGATGTGGACCTGTGTCATCAAAAGGAGTTAGGGCTCCCTGTGAATGACAGGTGCAAATAACTCCAATTCCAAGTCACCTGTGAGTTCTTCAAGGCCTATTTCTAGAGCCACTCAGAGGGAAACACATTCTCCTGGCTTTCCTCTTGAGGCCTTTCAGAATCTGGTACTTGTATTAACTGCCTCATACAGTGAGAGTAAAACTGGCTTTAAAAGCCTTTTAACCCAAAGGGTTTGAGCAGCTAATGGACTTCATCCTTTTGGCAAAAGAAGACAATGTAAAAGCATCTTCTTTATTTTAAAAACCAGGTCTTACTTGTGCAATCTTTAAAATAAAGTTAAAGCCTTTTGATTTTTATTATAAGAGGCTGTTACATTGCAGCACACAGCAAAAGGAGTTATAGCCTCCTCTCCCCCCAAATATATCCTCTACACTGTTCCAGCTTCTGTTGTACCTTTTACTTACTTGACTATTTTGATTGGTGGCAAAACAAAACAAAACAATGTCATGTATAAAATGGTATTTTCATTTTACCCACTATACAGTTATAAATTAGTGCCTCAAAATTGAGCAATTCTATCATTTTAATGGTGTGTAAATAAAGTTTCTCAGAGAATGGATAAATCACAGAACACTGACATGCTCAGAGTTGAAAATATGAACAAAACTTCCAGAAGCTCCCTCCAAACATTTGTAAGAGCATATCAACAAACATGAAAAGCAGTGTGATTTTGCATAGAAAAACTCAGAAGATTTGGGAATTATAAATAATCCACAAATCTGGTGACCATCTGTATTGATTAGTATCATTAAGCCAATATTGGAAATATGACCATTTACTACTTTAGCTCCTTTATTTTTGTTTCCATAAAGAATAATTATAAGCTGGGGTTTCTTGTGTATTAATAATGTACAGCTACACATGGACTATAATGAAATAAATTTATTTAATGATGACTACACAAAAGGGAAGAGTTGTGGTTCTGTTTGCAACTTTCCTAATCCCAGTTGAAACAAAATTCATTATTATTTAGCCTAGCCGAAAGGTGTATGTATATATAAATGTGAATGTGTTTTGCTGTATTTGCATTCGAAATAAATTTGGGAGTCCAAACCAATTATTTTAGCTGATAGGGATTTGACAGTTTTGCTTTAATCCCAAGAAGGAGTGATGAAAAATGCTGAGCGAGTGTCATGCTTTAAAAAAAAAATTTTTTTTTTTAAAGTTCCAAAATGTTCCTGTGGCAGTGACTCACACTTGTAACGCTCGCTACTCAGGAAGCTGAGATCTGAGGGTTGTGGTTCCAAGCCAGCCGGGACAGAAAAGTCTCTGTGGGACTCTTATCTCCAATAACTTACTCAAAAAAGCAGGAAATGGCACTGTGGCTCAAGTGGTAGAGCTCTAGCCTCGAGCACAAAGAGGCTTACCATGGACAGCGCCCAGGCCCTGAATTCAAGCCCCAGGATGGGCAAAAAAATAAAAATAAAAATGCACCCTGTTTCAATATTATTCTCACTTTTGTTTAGCACCAAGCAGACCCCCCAGAGAGTCATTACTATATTAAGTAGAAATAAGTCGCATTTTACTGGCATACATTCTTCTGCTAATCTGAAAGAAAGAATAAGCATAGTAGAGAAGACTCACCTCTGTGTCTCTTGAAGAAATTGAAACATGTCTCTTGTGGAACTGAGCAACCAGGAAATAGAGGACCTTTGGCATTTAGATTTCATTGTGATTTTGTACATAGAATTAACAACACAAGAACTGTTTTTAGAACATAGCACAGTAATTCATCTAAATATGATGGAAAGGTCCTGATACTTTAGTAGAGTGGTGGATTTTCCTCTGAGTTAATTAAGTAGATATGTAAAAGATGAGAAGGAACACTAAGCAAAAATAAGAGATAATGAACTGGAGGGAAAAATGGAAGACAGTCAATGTATGACCATAATACATATTAACCTGTATCAAGAATGTTTACTATTTTAGCACTCACAACTTATTGTCACCACAATGAGTTGTTTCTGACTAGACTAAGAAATCTCATTTAGAGATTGTTTTGTCCTGTTTTCCATTGTGCCAATACCCAGCACATAGTTGTTGAACAAATGAATAAATGAGCCATCAACTGAAGTAACATTCATGGTGGCCATACCTATGGGTTAGCAATGTTAAATCAATTACAACCTATAAAAAGTATTGGTTCTGAAATCCAATTAACTAACATCTGAAAAAAATAGTCCTTTTTTCATCTAACCACTATGATTGATATTGTACTATTTAAATAGAGCCTGAACAAATTACTCAACAACTTTTGCCTTAGTTAACATCTGCATGGGACTTCACAGTCACCATCTGAATGTCTAGCTCTAGCCAGACATCTCACAAATGAATCCATTGTGCACAGAAAGAGCCAGATGAGAGAGTACAGGCACTTCCATGCAATCACATCTCCACTATGAAGGAAAACAGTTCAAAGACTGTTCTACTCTGCTGTGTAATTAGTCCAAGAGGGACCCATTATTATTGATAATGAGTCTTTCTCATGGGGAAGCTGGATTCTCCAGTGAGAATGCATTTTTACAGGGTGAAGACTGTATCATATTCAAGTTATATTAGTTAGCAACTGTTTTAAAATGTTGAACGTTGGAGTGGTTGCCAAATTAGTATTACTCATTGACTTATGAACATTAATGATCAATCTGAGATAGGTATCATCCATTACTTCCCCGCTTGACACTTAAATGCTAAGAATGGGTTTAAATGACAGTCACTATAGTTTGGGTTTATTCACTGACCACTCAGACTTTTCATTTGTCCAGTCTGTTTGGATCTGTTATTCTAATAGCTAAGTGGAGTCAGACAGCCTCACTTTGCTCTTGTTTTCTCTTCCTTCCAATGCTGTTAATTTATACCTCAGTTTTCTTGCCTAAGTAATGGGGGAAAGTGTTGATAAAACCTGTTATCTCTAGCCTGAAGACTGTGGCTGAGTTTTCTACTGATTGTTTTTGATATTTGAACCTCGAAGTAGAGTTTTCCACTGCAAATATATCTTTCATGTAATTTTGTTTTGCACTAGACACATGTCACCAGGACATCATGAAATGTCCTTTATTGCCTTAGGTAATGGTTTTGGTAGCAACAAGGAGTCTTTATAACTACATCCAATATAATATCATTCATTACACTTTGTTTTACACCTAATTGAATATTATGCAATAAACTTTGGCTCAGATTCAGTTAACTTTGGTGTGATAAATGATGCCGGAATGCACACTAATTCATGGCGTGAGCTGTCCTAACATGAGCAAAACTGAGCAGTTGCATATACCAATGAAACCTTTCAGCTATTTTTCCTTTCATATTTATATTGATATTTTGTTTGTAGATCTACAATAGCAATAAGAAATATTGTCTCATCAAATTCTTAATATTATTTTTCAAGTATAACCCCCACAAATAAAACAACAAAAATAATAACAACTTTCTCTGGCTTTGTTAAAATGTTATTGCAAATCATTGTTACAAGTTCAATTTGGAATCCCAAATTTTCACTATGCACCAAATTCAAGTGTAATGATCATATTAAAAATTTCAACCTAATTATTAGGCATGTATACATTTATAAATACAGCTGGAATGTAAGAATAAAAAAGAGATGAGTATAAAAAGTTACCAAATAATGGCTTTTACAGATAATATTTTGTAGGACTGAGAGTATAGCTCAGTGATAGAACACTTGCCCAGTATGTAGTAGGCCCTGAGTTTGATCCCAGTACCACAAAAACAAAACAACTTTGATAATCTTTTGTGAAGTTAAGACTGTTGTTCATATAGTTCCAGTTCTATATTATAGCAGATATAAAACTAAAACTAAAACATAAAGCCTTAATAAAACTAGTCTTGCTACTTTGTGTTTACTTCCCAGATTAAAAAAAGTTTATATATATGTATGCCAAAAATGTAAAATTTATTCCAAGTAAATTAACAGGCTACACGGGTAAATTTTGGCAAATGCAACTTTATATTGAAGTTCACACATCTGTATCTTAAAGAATGAGACTCACAGAATCTAATGTATTTCTAAAAATACCAGAAATCATATTATAAGCTTTCACAAGTTAAAACTGAAATAATTTAAACGACCGATACACTGAATGTGCAGAAAGTATAAACAAGACTGTGCCTTCTATAGAATAAATGCTCCACAGATTGTGCAGGATTGCATACTAAGGCTGTGGTCTCCCCTTGACAGCTGACTTAAAATATAAACATACATCAACTGCCTGTCTTTTAGAACACACTCAGATGGGTAGCACACCTCAGAAGAAAATCTCATTATTCCAGGGATGTGCACCTTAATTTTCAAATCATGTGAGGACAAAGGAAAAAAGTATTAAATGATCTTCCATGCACTTCCAGATGAATGACCATGACCAGTTACTGATTCGTTATCCCTTGACTACTAGCTTCAATGCTAAATAAGATGAAGTATATTAGATCACCCTTTAAGGCAACATGTGTTTATTTTCATTATTAGAACTGCTCAGTTGTGACCAGTTGGTACCATTAATGTTGCCCTCTAAACTAATATCTAGCATTTGGAAAATATAAATGAACTGGAAAACTTTTATACTAAATCAACAAAACCACATAATACAGTTCAATGCTAGCAATTTCACTAGTAGGTAAGGAAAGTGGTAGTTAGAAATAGCAATGTATTCATACAAAAAAGGTAAACTCTAATTGGAACCAATATACTGCTTTGGAATGCTCCCCCCCCCAAACTTACAAGGCGTTTTTTAAAATGTGATATCCCAGTAATTCATGGCACGTCTTTAGTGAATTACAGTACTTTAAGTCCCCAAGTAGTTTAGTCTTTGAAAAACAAAAATAGTATGAAATGTTTTAAAGTCTTTAAACTTCTAAAATTAGTTTTCATCAACACATTTACCTCATGTCAACTTAATTTATTAAGATGTCCAATGCTAATTCGTTTTTTGATGTTGTTTTTCATATGTAATGATATACACAGCATTTAGCACTGATACTTAGCACCTGCTACTTTCATTATCTAGTTTTCAACCACAGAAGGAAACTTAGGGCAGTGGTTCAGTCCTTTCTTAATTACAAACCTTCACCAGCAGTCAGCAGGATCACTCTGAGATTTAAAACTGGATTATAGGTGAACTATTGCAAAGACTGCAGAATGTTGCCCAAATCCTTATAACTGCTGATCCCATTCTTGAATTTCTTCTCCAGATATGGCTACAGGCCACAATTGCTTAGCAGAGAAGGTTAGTGTTTCACAAGGCTAAAGATTTACAGATGCTCCCTCATATAACACAGTAAGGTTCCCTTGGTAACCTGGATTTTCTGCAGTACAGAAGGGTTGTACTGAAACAGCGCCTCAGCTCCCTGTTGGAGAAAATGCAGACAAAAGGATTGATTCCTGCTTGGGCAAAACTCATCCAGACAGCGGCCGTTAGAAATCCTCCTGGTACTACAGGGCCTCTTGCAAAAACTCTCCAGTAACAGGCCACCAGGTAGGGGCCCCACAAGGTTAGGAAGAGAAAAGTCATTATATAGAACATTCTGCTGATCCTTTTCTCCATTTTGAACTCGTCTAAGACCAATAGCCTTCTTCTGCCTGTGGTGTTTGCATTTTGCCGGATGCCCAGCAAGGTGGGTGGTGTGGGACCCCTTCCAAATCCTGCTAGCCAATTGGCAGCTGCCTGGCCACTGGCTCCAGGGCCATGAAAAGTCCAGTTCTGGCTGACTGCTGCTACAAACTGGACTGGCTTCATTTTCCTTCGATCGTGGACAAAAAATATCAGCTTGAGGTAGACAAGCTGTGTGGCTAGGAGGATGAGAGCAAGGAGCAGCATAAATCCTAAGGAATCATTAGCCCTGAAGGAGCGGTGTTGGAAAGTGCACTGATCTTCCTCCCTAATGAATGAATAAGTGCCCACATCTAAAACTGGGGGGAACGCCATGGCCACAGACAGAGTCCACACCATGCAGATCACAGCCAGACACGTCCAAAAGGTCAGCCTCTTTGTATAGAAGCGGTGATGGGCGATAGCTAGGTATCTGGTGACACTGATGCAGAAGAGCATGAAAGCAGTGTGGAAACAGGACAAAACCCCCAGAAAGGCAATCACTTTGCAAGTCAGAGTCCCGTAAGTCCAGGTAGAGCCATTTTTGACAGAGTTGAATACGAATGGAAAACAAATTGCAGATCTCAGGATATCTGAACAACAAAGATCCAGCAGGAAGTAGTAAGGTGCTCTATGCAAGGTCTTATCTTTCACTAGCAAAATGGAGATCAGAAGGTTGCCCACCACGCTGACTCCTATTATGAAACCCAAGGAAGTCAGTTTCAGAAAGGCTGTTAGAGGCGAGAGATTTTGCAAAATGTTGTCAGCTGCATGGCTATAGTTCGCCATAGATGGATGGAGGATAAGGATACAGCCTCAGTCAAGTCTCATGATCTAGATATAGGAACAAGGAAAAGATAGATCCATACATTTTATTGAAAGTGTAATCCACAAAGAGAACTGATTCGATCTGCAGTCATGCTTCCTTTTTTCTTCCATTTGATTTGCCATCAGAATATCTGAGGGGGGAGGGGAGAAAAAGGAGCTATCAGTTCTTAAGTTAACAAGCAATGATGTCAGTGCTAACATAAAGCTGTTCATTTATGGGGATGCCAATAAAGTTTTAATTTTGAATACTATTATTTGCTTTAGCATGTCACTTGGCTTTTGAGATTTTTTTCAATGAATTGGCTTGTTTAGTTGTCTAAGCTAGGTGCATTTTAAAAACATACCTGTTCTAGAGAATCTATACTTGATTGGGCACCTTTGGAAGAGAAGGAATAAAATGTTCCACAGTTGAAAGAATCTGCAAGAGTGCTGATAGGAGACAAGAGGCCACCTATATTTGCGTGAGGTTTATTTGTATTGTCAGTATTTATAGGCAGTTTCTCTGCTGGTATGGACCCCAAAGACTCTGAAAAATATTTGTCTTTGAACTTAAGTGCCACTGCTCATTCTGCAGAAGAGTGTTTGTTGATTCATCTTAAAGCATGATTTCAATATTCTATTTCACAATAGACAGGGACTTGTCCCAACATCAGATGTGAATTAATCTTTTGTCTTTTCTTTCCTACCCCACCCTACCCCCACTCCCACCCCCCCTTTTTTGGCAAATCTTGTCTCTTTTAAACCCACATGATTATTAAATATGGTTAATGTAAATATTGGCTGGGGAAACACACCCAGAGGAATAATGCACTTCTATTTGTAAACCTTGGCTGCCTGGATTCCAATGAATATAACATGAACCCGTATTTCTTAGGCAATTAAGCCTTTCTCATTTATAGGGATCATCTTTCCTTGCAAATCACAAGTGGCTTTATTTTAAAACGAAATGCACATTGTCTCCTAGGTGCCTGGCAGCCACACCAGGGAAATCAGCTTCTTCTGTTATTCCTTTGCTACTTCTCACTTGCCCAAAATATGCTGATCCGAGCCCGAGAAAAACGGCGTTCGATGATTTTAATTTCCCCACCGGTAACATCCCAGGGTAAATACCAACCGCATCATGAAACATTACGAAACCTGAAATCCGCCACCCCTGGATTTATAATAGGGGGTAGGGGAGGGGGAGGGGGAAAGAGACATGCATTACATACGCGAAGATGGGGAGAGAGATTGCTTCTGTGCTGCAAGGCGAGGGTTCCCGGAGATTCGCAGGCTGCTGATATTCTTCGGTCTTGCAACGCTTTCCAGAAACGGAGCTCTCAATAAGCCTTACGGAAGATGCATTGTCTGAATGTACTTCCATTATGCAGTTTATTGTCAAAAAAAAAAAAAAAAAACCCCTCGGGGAGGGCTCTTCCCAATGAACCTGCAGTTTCGTCCACACCGTGCAACCCACCCCTCCCCCAGACTTCACCCAGAGTATATCCTCCTACCTGTTGGTGTTGGATATCCCGACAGACTATAGCTTCTTCTTTCTATAAATTGCTGATTTTTTTTTTTTTCCCTTAGTGCCTTGTCTGAGCATCCAGGCAGGGCTCGGCGGCGCCTGCGCGCTGGAACCTCCTTGAGCTCCAGCCGCGTCCTCCCCTGTCGCAGCGGCACCACCGTCTCCCCGAGTAACGCAGGGGCCGCGGCGGCGGCGGCGCGGTGGCGAGGGCGGCGGCAGGGGTTGCTTCAGCCTCTCCCGGAGCTAGCAGCAAGCCCCTTCTGGCTCCCAGAGCTTGCTGGGTCTGTGGATTGCTCGGTTGCAGTTCAACGAGCAGAATTAGGCTTTGATCCCCTGGGGGTTGGTTCTGAACTTTTCCCTCTTCGTCAGTGAAGTGGGGGGCTTGGAGAGGCTGGTGTGGGACCTCAAGCCCATCCCTCTTCGCCTAAGGCTGAGCACAAAGCCACGCGGCCCGGGACGTCCGCCTCCTCCTCGCTTTCCCGGAACCCTCGCCTTCCCACAACATGGTCTTCCTTTCTCTTCCGAGGTGGTCCAAAGCATTGGAAGCTTCTTTTAGAATTCTTCTTGCTCGATTTTGTCCCTGCCAACCTTTGGGTTTCCAAGTTAGCTGGGAGGGCAAAAAAAAAAAAAAAAAAAAAAAAAAAGGGCGGGAGGGGGAATTAAAAGTACAGTCAAAAAAATCTTGTCAATGGGGGACAGGAGGGGGCGGGGGAGGGAAGCAGGTTAGGGCAGCCCTGTCTTTTGTTAGTCATCATCTAGTCTCCTAAAGCATGCCAATCTGCCTTTAAGCGAGGAGAAGCGAAGTTCAAAGGACAATTGTAACAACAACAAAAAAATTCGTTGACATCCATTGTACCTTAACGCCTGTGACTGAAGCATCGGGCTCGCGAAGATTTTCAAAGGTGATTTCTGGCATTCCACCTCAGTGAGCTACAGCCTTTCTTTCCCCCCTCATCCAAGTTCGACTGACCACTGGTCAAGTCAAAGCAGTTGTGTGTTTGGGATCCACTCCTCCTTTGTTATTACAGATGAACAACACCAGGAACATAACGAATACATAAAACTTACACCAGTCCAAAAGGTCCGAGGATATCACAAACACCACATAGCCTGACACCTGGGTGCTTAGGGTTGCCTCTAGAATCACGCATGCTCTTATTTTGCCATTCCGAGGAGTTTTGTTAGTGAGGGTGGTGTAAGGTTTTAAAGAACTACCCAATTCCCCACCCCCCCAATAGCGAACAGACGTGCTTTCATTAATTCCCAATGCAAAAACATCTGCTTCTCCTCCTGAAAGCTTATTGCTTTATAATAATTTGTTAATGAAACAGAAAAAAAATCCACAGTAATAATTTGATCTAGAGGCAGCAGTAAAATACCTCATTGCTGGGTGGTGAGATTGTGACATTCCGGGGAATTCAAGCCAATCAGCACACAGATAAAACAGGTTAATTTACATAGTGTATTTCTATTGGGCATTCTGAGGTATAGCTTTCTCAGTTAAAAGCTTAAAAACGAATACTTCACTTTCATGATGTCACAGTTGTTACACAAAGACCAATGTTAGTAATACTTGAGATGATGTTAAATTTCCCTAATTTGATTTTGGATTTCCTTAGCCCATTAAAAAATGCATAATGATATATTTTAAAGAGGATATTCATAAAGTACTTAACTTTGGCATTCCCTTAACCTAGGAAAATCAATCTTGCAACAGTATTGGAAGTAACTGAGGATATTTCCACTCAAAAAATATTCCATGTTTTGTAAAACAAATGCAAAAGAACTCAAGATTGTATGATGGTTTATAATTCTAAGAGAAATGTCATATTGCTTTTTTTAAAGATTGCACATCAATTTAATTTTCCCTCCCTCCCTTTCTCCCTCCCTCCCTCCTTCCCTCCTTCTTTCCCTTTCTCCCTCTCTACCTTCTGTCTTTCCTTCCTCTCTCTTTTCTGGTTCTCCCTTAGAGTCTCAATGCATTTTGTAAGGAATTATTATAACTGTTACAGCTAGAAGATCTATAGGATAAGTGACTTAAATATGCTTATCAAAGATTTATAACTGGCCAAATGTTAAGTTGTATGAATTGGGAAGGACTATTTATAAGTAATTTAAAAGAATGGCTGCAATGGCAGGCCATGAGGCAGTAGTTTACTCTGATGGAAGGTATATGGCATAGCCTCAAGAAGCAGACATTGACTCTTTAAAAATAAGAGGCAGAGTATTTGTATATAAAATATTCTTTTATTTTCTTATCTTGGGATATAGTAGAGACAATTTTTTCCCTATTCAATTGAGCATAGTTACACCCACTATTTCCTCAGTTTTTCCAGCTGTTAGATAAGAATGTCATTTTCTTGCCTCACAAGGGGGTTTGAAAATTAATGAGGTGTTTTCCACTTAGTTCATTAGTTCTACTGGAGAAAATATTGACTCTTCCATCAAGAAGAATTAAAAAATCTTTTTAATAGCTGGAAAAAAAGTTTCCTGTCACCTACTAGCTCTCAAAATCTAAAGCTGTTGCTACACATAAATGCTCACCTTGTAAGATTATTTGATTATAGCTATTTTTTTGATTTCTAAAGATAGCATCAAACCCAGAGAACAGAGTTTTAAGTTAAAAGTAAAGGGAAAATGCAAACATAACAGATTATTTTATAACATCCCCCTTGGATAAGAAGGATTTTTAAAGGTTTTCCAGTTTTTAACATGTTATATCACTGATCAATGTATGAAGAAGAATGAAATAATTTGGATTATATCTATATTACCTAGCTAGATTTTGCATGTATATATACACATATATATATAAACATATGTATATAATTTCATTCTAACAAGTAACTACTTTTTGGTTAAATTAATTTTTCCTTAATATGTTCATATTTTTGCCCAGTGGTGCTCAGCCATGTGATGCACACCGTAGTTTTGTTCTATGCATTATTTATGAGAAAAAGTGTCCTAGGAAATAAACTATCTTTGATGAACTCAGAGAATGATAGGCTGGAATAACGCCCTAAGAAAAGATTATTAATCTTTCATTTACAATGTTACTGCTTCTGTTTAAAGCTTCTCATTAAAGCTTTGAAAACATGTCTTCCTGTGTTGTCAAGGCTTACAAAAATGTAAAGCTTATATATGACGAAGGGAGTTAGAAGCATAATTCAAGTTGTATAGCACTTGCCTAGCTAGTACAAAGGCCTGGGTTCAATTCTCAGAAATCCTCCCTCCTCGACCCCAGCTCTTAAAAAGCTACTTATAAAGTATAGGAAAGAACCTTTGAGTTTTCTGGAAACTATATTGATAAGAAATACTCCCCTTTGAGGGAACACCAAATTTGAGAGACACAGGGTAAAAAAAGACAAACAACTACAAAAGCAATACTTGCAAAACTGTTTGGTGTAAGTGAACTGAACACCTGGGGGGGGGGAAGGGAAAGGGGGAGGAGGGAGGGGGGTATGAGGGACAAGGTAACAAACAGTACAAGAAATGTATTCAATGCCTAACGTATGAAACTGTAACCTCTCTGTACATCAGTTTGATAATAAAAATTTGAAAAAAAAAAAGAAGCAAAAAAAAAAAAGAAAAAAAGAAATATTCCCCTTTGATACTTTTGAATAGAAAACATTTCTGAAGAATTGAAAATAAAATCACCATATTGTAATAAGTGACCAACAGGAAAACTGTTACATATTTATATACTGATTATTATATATTTACACTTAGATAGTGTTTTTCCCATTCTAGTAACTATAAAAAAGATGTCACAATAACATCTAATTAATGAAAAGTTTCTAGAAATGGTACTTGTTTACTTCAAGAACAGAATGGTAGAAAAAAGACTCTAGAACTAAAGGATACCACCAGATTTTTAAGTGTGCTTTGGAGTTGGGAATAACCATAATTGTTCACATTCAAAACACTGAGATTTCTTCAGAATTTTAATTTGCTTTGCAAAGATTGAGAACCTGGCATGTTCCTTTCCAAAATGCTAAAAGGTTCATTTTCAGAATTTTAACTGTACTCTGCCACAAAATAGCTTCCAAAGTGTTAATATAATTCATTTTTAATTTTAAAGCCAGTGTCTCTAAGACCTTCTTTGTCAATTTAAGACCCAGGCATTTGAAAACTCAGCAATTTGCTTTCTGTGACCTTTATGTAGACAATTTTCTTCTCTCTGAAAATGTTAAGACTTGTTCCCTCATTTAATTGATTTAACAAACTTTTGTTGCACTCATATTCTCTATGAGTTAGATTCTCTACTATGAGTAGATTCTCTACTTTGTTAGATCTTGCAAGATGCAAAATCAAGAGGTGGGACTCATTTAGAGTCAATGGATTGCATCACTGTAGGAAACACTGCAAGGTAGAGCAGCTACAAAATGATGGATCTGTTAGATCGGAGAAGTCAATTGTCTTATCAAGTGATTACAAAAGGGAAGCAAGGGGAGATGTAAGAGTCAGAATTGACTCTCTGTTTGGATAACAAGGGGCAGAAGACCCCAACCAGACTGGAAAAAATTAAAACAAATAGAGATTGCTTGCTAAATAAATTAAGGTGTAATTTTAGAACTACTGAATGTGAAATGTTTGTGTAGTATTCAAATGTAGGTACCTTATATGTAGTTGATAGTGAAAACATCACATTTAGGAAAAGCTTTAATTGTAGTATAAAAAGCAGAGGTTTGATAATTATACTTGAGATACTATCAAGGGCAAAGCCGAACAAGTAGATATCATTAGTAGAATGGCTTGGGAAGACTAGCCATTAACTGAAAAGAGAAGAATCTGTGGTGACCAGAGCAAAGTAAAGCAAGGCAAATTAGGTAATGACTGTGTCTCT
This sequence comes from Perognathus longimembris pacificus, assembly GCF_023159225.1. NCBI lineage: Eukaryota > Metazoa > Chordata > Mammalia > Rodentia > Heteromyidae > Perognathus > Perognathus longimembris. Next base: position 124,349,925 of record NC_063162.1, read on the forward strand.
GTGATATAGGCTTTACTGATTTCTCGTGATGTTTTACAAATAAAATGATAGTTACTTAAATAAATATAACATGTTTATTTTCATTCAGTGGGTCTTTAAAGCTTGTTGGTTTGCAAATTATTTGAGTGACACTAAGAATTATAACAATGAATGTGAGTTTTACTTTTATTGCCTGGTAATGCTTTAGATACTAGAGGAAAAAGACTTTGGACTGAGAATATTTTAAATTGTCTCTTTCTATTTTGTCCCCCTCTTTAGATGAAGAAAACCTCAGCCAGAAAAATCAAAATGATCCCCACATGGGTGTGGTTAAAGGCTGGGGCTGGGAATATGGCCTAGTGGTAGAGTGCGCGCCTCTTATACATGAAGCCCTGGATTCGATTCCTCAGCACCACATATATAGAAAAGGCCAGAAGTGGCGCTGTGGCTCAAGTGGTAGAGTGCTAGCCTTAAGCAAAAAGAAGCCAAGGACAAAGCTCAGGCCCCGACTTCAAGCTCCAAGACAGGGAGGGGGGGGGGGAGGGAGGGATGGAGGGAGAAAGAGAGAGAGAGAGAGAGAGAGGGAGAGGGAGAGGGAGAGAGAGAGAGAGAGAGAGAGAGAGAGAGTTGAGAAGTGTTGGGTGGGAAGGTGGTGAGGAAAAGCCCATATTAGTAACATGACTAAGAAATGAACTTAATTTAATATTCAGGTTAATTGGAAGACATACATATCTTACACGAACTGCAAATTTTAGGGAATAAAAATGGAATGTAATTATTAAAAATCTAGAAGTATAAAGTTACCTCCATCTAATTTAAGGTCATTATTATGAACATGAGTTATGTGATAATATGAACAGATTATGGTTAAACTTTTGTGGTGTTTAGATTTTTCTTTTCTTCTTCTGGTCCTGGGCACTGTCCCTGAGCTTCTTTTGCTCAAGTCTGGCCCTCTACCACTTGAGCCACAGCACCACTTCCAGCCTTTTTGAAGTAGTTTACTGGAGATGAGAGTCTCAGAGACTTTCCTGCCTGGGCGGCTTCAAACCATGTTTCTCAAATATCAGCCATGTAGTTAGGATTACAGGTGTGAGTCACCAGTGCCCAATTGTTTAGAATCAAATAGATATAATTAAAACATCTGTGAAAGTAAAGGATATTACTATAGGATTTAAGTAAAGAAATTATCATATTGAATTTCCAGAGCTGCATTCTGATTTTTCTCATTAGCTCTTTTATTGTTATTTGTCTTAATTAAAATATATAATTTTCTAGTTATAGATATGTTTAGAAAATGAAACCAAGATAAAACCAAAAGTTATGCATATCACTCATAAATATGGTTACTACTTAGTTAATATTTGGCTAAAATGGAAATGTGCTCCTACCTGAGTAATTTTACACAAAAACAGATTTTAGTAAGACTTTATAATAATAATTCACTAAATAAATAGGGTTTAATAAGTCCTGGGGACAGTATTTTCATTCTTTCAGCGAATGTTCTAGTCTCCAATAGAAAATGAGTTCTATTATTTTGTTAGTGTTCTTTCCTGGTGGCCAAAGGAAACCTATAGAGACACATTGCTCTTGAATGAGTGATTGTGACACTACATGAGAGGTGCTATACTGAGTGTGGTGTGGAATGGAAAAGGAAAAAGATAGTGACACAGGCTCTCATTAGCTTCTATCATGTTCTTAATTGAAAACGATTGGAATAAATATTTATATTATAGGCAGGAATTTTCCTTGGTCAAAGGTTTACTTAGATTTTGGTTAAATTTGTTTGTATTTTAGAATCATCACATTAACATTTACATTCCTTATTTTTCTTAGTACTCAATAATTTCAAACTTGGGGCTAATAACAACACATATTAAGAGCCAATAGCAGATATTTCATACTTGAACCACTGAGCTGGTAATCAAACATATGACAAAGTATCTATGATTTTTGTTATTGGCTGTATGATCAACTAAAAATTTTAAGGGCATCAGTGACTTGTACTGAAACAAATATAAAAACAATTCTAGTATATCTATACAGAAGTGCAAACCTAATAACATAGAAGTTTTAAATAATGACTACTATTAAAGTTGCCTTAATACTGATTTGTATCATGTGTACATCAATATTAATATGTAAATAAACCTAACCTATAAATATATTATTGTAACAAGTATTTGGTTCTCAATAACAGCCCTTGAGCTTCAGCCAGTCACAGACTGCCAGCTAATGAGACCACATCCATATAAAACAAGTGCCTCATGAATCAAACTAGATAAGGCACATGCCTGACTTCCAACCAAGCTTTTTCTGCAGAGTACGTAAAAAAAAAACTATTTATGAATACTGCCTATGTAAATTGCTGAACATAGCTCTCTGAATGGCTCCTGGTCCTGATTATTGTCCTATTCATGAATCAGTCTTTACTCTAATAAACTGCTAAATTTAATTTGTGTGAAGTTTTTCTTTTAATAATACTCTTTGCTCTAATATTGTCTGCAGATTATTCATAATTATTTCTAGGACATAAAAGAAAGGAGTTGAAACAGAAAGTGATCCTTTAGCTGCTTGAAAAAAATATTTTAAGGACAATAGTACCTAAAATCAAGATAATCATTTCTTGCATTTTCTTTGTCTTCCTTTTTGAAGATATTTCTTTCTCTTCTTCACTAAGAATAAATTAGAGCCAAATATAAGAATCTTTTATATAAAATAATGCTGATTCATCTTTTTAACTGAATATAATAATAATAATAAATACACCAGCCAAATTACTGCTCAAGTCTTCTTAGCTTAAACAAAGGCCATAGCTGCGGTAGATCAAGGAAGCAGAGAGTAATACTTTCACCAACGGAAAAGGGGAACCAGCTCACTTTGAGATGGCAAGAAGAAGTGGGGCTGGGTGCATATTATTTCATTGCATTGCATTTGTTTGGAATTGCCTTTTGCCTTTAAATGACCTAGAATCACAACATTCTTCATTGATAGTTGGTATATGATTTCTAGAAATTGGCTCTAGATAATTAACTTTTTCCATGTGGGTACAAGGAATATGATTGCATGTATGCATTATAAAAATGTGTCTTTCTTATAGAGATTCAAAATACTAAAATCCTATAATTTGAATTCAGAGCTCATCTTCACCATCTCATTAAATAATGCTGCCATGCTGATGGGCAGACTTGGGAGAAAGAGGAGAAAAATGGTTCTAGTCCTAGAGTTCCAATATTTAAAGTAATTTTTGACTTTGCAAAAGGCAGACTTTTATCTTGGATCTTTTCCAGACTTTACTTTCTGCTTAAGGATTTGTTTTCCCCCTATTCATGCACTATTAATTCCTGTAAATTCTAATGGGAATTAAGCACATAAATCCTTGGCACTTGGTTGAAAGACTAGGCATCCTGCAGAGACAGCACTTTTGTGTGTAGCCTACTTGTAATCCACTCTATAAATGGTTCATTTTTGGTGCCATCTGGCAGCAAATAGGTGAGAGCTTCTTGCTGGGGTTTCTTGATGAGTCTTACTACTGTATTACAGAAAAACATTTATAAATTGACTTTTGGTGAAGAGATGGATTGATTTTTTAAAAATCTTGAAGTTCTATTCAAAATAATATTTTAGCAAAAAGTCAATTAAATATGTTTGCTCAGGGGGAAAGGGAGGGAATATGATTTGGTGGGTTTGGCAGCAAGAACAGTTCTTAAGATATGGCAGTCAGAGGGAAAGGTGAGTGCTTTCACTTTAACTCATCTTCAATCAGAAAGTAATGGTACAACCCCCCCCCCCCACAAAAGTAGTGGGTTCTAACAAGGAAATCAACAGTCAAGTATGTGAGAGAAGCCATAAAGGGATTGATGATTTAATAGGATGATTTTAGTAAAAAGTTAATTAACTTGGATTGGTGGATTTATATACTTGCATATATAACATACATGGTGAATATTTAACTTGCTTTCTAAATAATTTTAATATTGTAAAGCTACCTGAACACAATATCATTGTCTTTTTAAAATTATTTTTATGTTCCGCATGTTTGAACTAATACCTGGTATATCATTGGCATTTAGCAATTACTAGTGGAATAAATGAATCAATGGTCCCATTTGTTAAAATCAGCAAAATTAAAAATTAAATAACTCATTTGCATTTATGTCTTCTAATAAATCTTCATGCAAGTATAGCACTTTAAGAATAAATTAAAGAATAATGTCATACTTGCCCTCAGGAGCATTTGGGATGGCTAAATCTTTTTTCTCATAATATGCTGCTTACATATTTCTAGAGTTCAATATGTTATAGGACACCCTAAGTCAACATAAAAACTATTGAGCATCGTAATTATTGGGAGATCAAGTTAACTACTCAGTGACTGCATATACACTAGTTTGGGAGTGTAAGGTTGGCATCAACTATGGGATTTTTTGAATTTTTACTAAAACTCCACTTTGCATAGAGGAATAGAAAAAAAAGATAGAGTAGACCATCATACTGATACTGTAGCAATGTGTGTGTGTGTGTGTGTGTGTGTGTGTGCATGTGCATCTCATCTGTAGATAGTACAGTGTGTAAAATCATTGGTTATATGACAAGCACATATGTTTTCCTATGCATGTTTCTATCTTCCCATTGTCATCTATACGGATTGATAATTTTGTATTTCTATCAAATGAATTATATCCAAATGTCTCTTGAGAGAAAAAAGGATTCCTGACACCAGCTATTGTGAACTGATGTGAAAGCTGAAATCATATTTACCTTGGCATTAATTGAACTTTGTAACAACTGTAAACTGACTAAACTTACTGAGCTTTAGAGCTGAATGTTTACTGATATTGTCCCACTCTTGATGATTTGACAATTAAGTTTAAATGTATTTCATTAAAGTCTAACTTTAAGCTATGAGATATTGTTCTCCTTTCAATATAATAAAAACCAAGTTGAAAGATATGAGTAGTTAATAATACAATCCCTTCTGATGATTTGACTTCAACTTGTTATGTCTTTATGATGGTACCAAAATCATAGTCAGTAGAAACCACACTTTGAATTTTGATCTCTTCCTAGGCTAGTGCTGAATAATTCACATTCTTTTGAATGCTGAGCTGGCTTACAAGCTACAGCAACAAGTAAGCCATCGTGTGACAATGGTTGTGTGTTAAGTGTTTGCATTGTTTACTTATAATACCAACTTACTATGAACTCATAGGAGAATATGTAATTATAAAGTACTTATGATGTGATGGATTTTATTCTTTGTATTAACCTATTTACTTTTCACAAAATCTTATAAGGTAGGTTCCATAGTTACAGTTTACTGATCACAAAATCCCTTTCAGTTGATGTGTAATAAGTTGCTAAGGCCAATGGAAAAAATGGCATTTGTGCTAAGTGACTTACCTTAAAAAATGGTAAAATCTGGAAACTAGGTTTAAGTTTTTGATACTAAATGCTATATACTTTCAGTATGCTGCTTTGCCTATAACATGCCCATAGATATTTAACATGAGCACACATATAAGTTTAAATTTTCTAACAGGAAAATGTAAACTGAAAATAAATATGCATAACCAATTTTATTAATATATTTCATTTAAACCAATATGTCCAAAATTTTTCATGCCACCATACATGTGATTTAAAATCAATTAGAATTATTTCCAATGTTTAGTTCTCACTAAGTCTTTAGTACCCATTGTGTATTAAAATAAAGATGCCTAGAGATGCAGTTTTACAGTATCAGAGTTAATTGCGTGTCTGCAAGTATGGGACCAGAATTGAGAAGAAAAATCAACCGGTCATGACCGGAGCTTTTGGCGAATTTTCATCAGCCCTGTGATGTGAGGTGTGGGTCTGAGGTCTTTTCCCTTCATGAGATTTCCTTTTAGCAATCTGTCACATGTGCACCCAATTAACTACAACTCACTGAAGCGTTTTGCATCTTCCATGCCACGAAGACCAGGCTAGCCACGTTTATTTTCCAGAGGAATACATGTGAAACACTATTTGTTTATTTAGGTTTGCAAAGTTTCATGGAATATAAAGAAAAAGTAACTAAAAAGAACCACCCAAACAAAAACTCTATGGAATATAGATGCTCAGAAACTCCTAATATTTACAGATTCTCTCTGTTTAAACGTATGTGGAGTGTAGACGAGGTGGCCCAGTGGTTAAGGCGATGGACTGCTAAATGTAAGTGGACTCTCATCATAAGATGCACCAGTTTGAGAAGAAGTCTTGGATTCTATGAGCTTCAGACAGTATGTAATCCTAGAGATGTTCCCCGACTTCATTACCAATATCCTGGACCTTTATAGGTTTATTACACTATCTTCTTGTTGTGTGCTAGGAAACAACAAGAAGAAATTCTTGTACTTTTACTCAAAACTCATTTCAAATCTTTTTGGTTACCGAAGCCAGAATTAATGTAAGATGCATATAAGTGGAAGTCTAAACTAAGAATTCTTTCCCTACTACTGTCATTATATTGTTATTTTCCGAATGTGAACTTTACTGCTAAGAATGGCTTTAGAGACACCTAACAGTGTTTTTTAAACCTTTTTTGTAAGGCAGTAGTACATCTTTTTTTCACATTGATCCTGGTTGGAATTCACACACAAAATATGTAATAGCTGAGTCGCTCTGAGTGAAATGGGACATGAGCTGGGAGGCTGGAACTATGTTTTCGTGTTGTTGTTGTTGGATGTGGCAGCTCTCAAGACATCTTTGTGGAAATTGGGCATTTGATTAACACATGTAAAACCTAGATTTTCTCCTCACAATGTTAATAATACTCCTAAAATAGTTGAACTGACAAAAAGTTTTCCAGACATGAGCACTAGAATAATACAACAGTCAATGGAAAGGACTACAAAGAGAAAGATCCACAAAAAGAGTCAGCTTTGGCATGGGGTAGAACAAATTCAAACTTAGCTAGCAAGGAGATGGATAGTTCATATCTACAAACAAGGAATTCAGACAAGGCAGTTTTGACAGAGAATGAGTTTAATTTTAGTAAATGAACATGAGTTAACAATCAGTCATTCACATGGTATCATTCATCTATAAGCACTAGGTGGTTTAAAATTGGAACTTTAGAGTCAGGCTGAGCTATATAGAAGTAGTTTGCTCACTCTAGAAATTTTAGGGCACTATCAGCAATAGATGAATTACCTATGAAAGAGTATGGAAAGAAAAGATGGTCAAAGTCAATGTTAAAGATTTTGTGAACGGATAAATTATCTGAAGAGTAAGAGAAACTAATTACGAAGACAACAAAGTAGTGAGAAGAGGCTGTTGGAAAGGAATTCCAAAATCTCAGAATCTCTTCTTTAGCTGACAAAGGCATCTTCTCTTCCCACAGTTATTGCCATAAACTCTGAACCATTCTTTTTCTCATGAATTTGTAGTTTATTCTCTAAATAACACAGTGTTCCCTTAACACATTAAATTAGAGCATATCTTCTGTCTGCCAGAAACCTTCCAAAGATTTTGATCACTCTCCAGAGGCCAAAGTCCTTGCCACAGCTTTCTCATCCGGTCTTCTGGCAACATGGAACTCATCCACACTCAGTATCTTCCTCACTGTCTACAGTTCTTTGGCCACACTAAATACAGTGACCTCAGGATCTACTGTTCTGTGTGTTCCCACTTCCTTCAGCAGCCATTTGTCTAGAGACTTTATTTCTTCAGATCTACACGTGTGTATTACCTAATCAGAGATGCCTTTCTCTGATATCATCTAAATGGCATCTCTCCTTACCTATCCTATTTTATGTTCTTATAGTGCTTTATTTTTCTTGGTATAAATACCATGGACTGGTATTTGTTACTTTAACACCAGTCTTGCCCACATGAATGGATGGATGGTTGTGAATAGGTGCTTTAATAGATACTAGTAATATAAATTAATAAGAGAATGTGTAAGAATAGGAGAGCAGAGAGACTGAACTCAACAGTCCGACAGGTTTTATTTAGAAGGAAAGCCTGGAAAGGTCAACCAAGTCTCACTAAGCCTGGCAGAAGGGAAAATAGAGCACACTCCACTCTACATCTCCTTACAACTAAGCAGAAAAACTGAAGTCAGGTAGAAGTGGGGTGAGATGGAGGAAGGGTGGGAGAACAATGCCTTTTGAATGAGACGTTTTAGGGTCTCAATAGAATCTGTATGATCCAGGAGTGTCAGCATCAGACAGCCTTGGTTTCAGGCTCCCTCCAAAGACCACAGGTATGTTTGTTCAGGGAGAAGGGGTGGGGAGGTAATTCATTGGAGTTGGCAGCAAGAACAGTTCTTAAGATATGGTTGTTAGAGGGAAAGGAGAGTAATTTCAGTTTAAGTCATTTTCCATCAGAAAGTGATGCCTGAAAAGACAAAAAGGCAAGCATGTGAGAGAGGACACAAAGGGAATTAAGGAAAAACAATTTAAGTGACTTTGGGGTCACATGATTTTGGTGACAGTGCAAGTGAGAAAGTGTCCCACCTTTATTCAGACTTAACAATGCTAAATAGATGAATGACAGTCTCAGTGAATTAAAAGGAGGAAGAGGGCATGAGTAGTAAATGTACAAGCAATGGGTCTAGATTAGCTAAAGACCACTAGAAAGTGGCCCAGCTTTATAGTAGAAGAGAGATTTCTTTCCCACTCTCACTCATAGCTGTGAATAGGAAAAAGATCTTCTGGCTTCAGAGACAGACTTGCTTGCTTATCCATCACTCACTGGTGTTATGTATGATACTTGGAAAAATCACATCATCTATCAAGAAACCATTTCTGTATTTTTTTTCTGCCCATTTCTGAGCCAAAAGACCCTCTACCCCTCCATTTATATTGAAACTGCTCCACCCAATAGGAATCTTTGGTTTAAGTGCCTGGCAGAACACATTTTGGGCAGGCCATTTTTATTAATTCAATTTCCTTTAAGAAAAGGGGACCCATGGTAACTTGCAAGTAATTTGAGTGCTGTAGAGCCTATTTGTATTCAGAATCATGACCTTGTCTCCTGACTTCTTGTGTAGTACTCTTTCTATTATACCACACAGCCTTTCTTAGCCATAAGCTCCTGTTGCTTAGCAACAGTCTTGGGGAAAGAAACTCTTCACTGTGTATGACTTGATGCTTATTATAATTATGATAACATTAATATTATTTCTTGATAGGTATCATTATTATTGATCACTCACAATAAAAAAGTTGGGTCATTGGACAAATAATGATTATCTCCATTAGGAAAATACTAAGATAATCTTGAAAATGACAACTGAAGTATATGTGATACTTCTTTCATATCGTCGTGTGTGTGTGTGTGTGTGTGTGTGTGTGTATGTGTGTGTAGTGTATGTCTGCATGTGACCTCCCTCTTACAAATTGCTTATTAGAAAACTACACAGTGACTCCAGGCCTTTTTCTAATAAGAAATTTGTTATCTTTTCTCCTTGTATAAAAACCTTTCTTTTCACACTTAAAATTGAGACACCTTTTATAAAGCCAGACCTGTAGCATTTCTGGTTCCATAATGTATAGCAACCACAATTACCTTCCACTCTGGAAAGCATGTGTCTTAAAGGATTAGTACAATAGGTTATTCAGAAATTTATTTAGGAACATATTTGTATCTTGTGAATTATAATTAAAAAAGTAGAGATGGGACGAGGGAAATAGAGATGATTCAAGGGGTGACACTGACCAAGAAGCATTGTACTCATAACTTCACTTATGGAATTGTAATCTCTTTGTAAAGCTACATAATAATAATAATCAATATTTTAAAAGTTCATTTCTATGCTGGAACTACAGGTTAAAAGCATATACATATCTTTTTAACATGATGAGAATTACGTTTTACTTATCGTAGTACTGTCAACAATGGCAAGAGGGTAGAAACCATTGCCATGTTTAGTATTGTTAATGGAATGGCTTTTGATTTTTGACAAAGGCATGCATGTTAAAGTATCCATGAAACACTTAGTTGTTAAACAAAAAATAAACCAAAAAGTCTGGAAAGCAAACACGTTAGTTCACTGAAGCTTCACTAAATTTATGTACATGGAAGGTGATATGCAAATGTCAAAATAGGGGCTGGATGGCATGACTCGTATAATCTCAGGTACTGATAGGTAAATATTGAGAGAATGGCCACTTTAGGCTAGGCTCTGCTAATGAGGAAAAAAATAAGTAATACGACCGCATCTCAACAAAACAGCAATAATCTCAGCTAGACAGAAAACACAGGTAGAATTACAGTTCAGGCCAGCCTGGGACAGCAAAACTGAGCAGTCAGAAAAATCAAACAAAGCAAAAAAAAAAAAAAAAAAAAAAGGGCTAGGGGTGGTGTGGGCTGAGGCTCAATTGGTATATTTAGAGGGATGCATTATATAGCACAGAGTTAAAAACCAATTAGCCTAAGTTCTAGCAAAAGAGATTTTTTTTATTACATTGAAATTTTCATTCAACTTATCAAACTGTGTAAGTTTACTTTTCCAGGGCTTAGTGTCTTCATCCACACAGAGGGATAATGAGAGCTCTGTGTTCTCATTCAATTGGAGAATTAGAAATCCAAGTGGTTGCTCTTTCTACTTCTCATCTATCTCATTCACATACTTCATCTTAGGATGATTCTGGCTCCTTTCAAAAGTCAAATACTCAGATTTCTCTTGATGTGGGAAGGGAGCAATATTCAAAGGATCCATATTAACCCAAATACCAATACTAGACATGCTTTAAATGATGGCCACATGAGGAAAGTCTCCATAGTTCAAAGAGAAGGTTTTATAGAAGTCCAAACACTTGCTGTTTTGTACACACACACACACACACACACACACACACACAGACACAGACACACACACACTTTTCCAGGCTGTTATGGAATATACCACCTGTCCTGGTTGGGCTGAACTCACAATCTTCCCGGCTCCACTTATCCAATGCTAAAATTACTAGATTGCACCACCATGCTCAGCTGAGGATCAAACATTTAAATGGACAAAATGATTGTTTTAAAGTGACTTTATTGGTTATTTTATATTTAATCATACCTAGACACTGGATTAATTTACTCTTAGAGACTGGTGAAAGACCCCACACAACAGCAGAGCAACTCCTTGATAGGATGCACCATGAGAGTGGGAAATGCAAAATCCTCTATGAGACTCTATATGAGAATATTATCTCTGAAAATGTAGACTTGGGCCCTAGGTATCTTTTCTTCCCTCTATTTCTTTCTTCTCGTCTCACAGTTTTCCTATTGGAATGAAATGTGGTCTTTGCCGTCTTTAGGGGTAGCACCAGCTAAGAATTACTTACCATCTGTTGACAATTGTCTAAGATTAACTGACAAAGATGACATTGGAGTAAATATGAACTCCAAATTGCTTTTACATGGGTCATATATTTGTATATAAAATGAAAACTCTCAGAATGTATTCTTTACCTGTAGTATAGGTAAAAAGAATGCCCTGTGGATTTTGAAATGTAGATATTATTAACTTACTTGGGGGAAGAAGATAAAATTGGTAAATTATATAAAGGTGAGCCTGCAGACCCAGCCAATTGATTTTGGTATCTCTGGCAGTGTGGTGGAGATAAAGGAGCAATCCTCCTATGGGTTACTATTTAAAATGGTGGATTATTTCTCAATTATATGCTGTGCAGAACATTAAAGAATGGATCTTAAAATGGTAAACTCATGTATAGAAAGTGTAAACTCTCATAATGAAATCTCAGACTTGTCCTATGAAGACCTGAAAGATTTGCAGACATTGAAGACAGTGAAGATATAGCTAGCTGGATCATGATCCTTTCACTAACTTTGTTTCCTAGTGCTACATTATCTTTGTATTGCATATTCATTCAACAAAGATGGAATGAAACATTCCAGGCATTATATGCTGGAAGCTGAGAATAAAGTGAATTAAGGGACTTGGCTCTGCTTCCACAAGGCTTAGAATTCTGAGATGGCTATGAGGGTATCTAAGATAAAATCAACAGATTCTAGCAGTGTCATGTATTCCTGAGAGGATATATCAAGAATGCTGTGCTCATATGGTGATATGCAGGAGTCAGGGAATATCCTAAACTGCTGTTTAAACATAGGAGGTGAGAACACAGGCAGGCAGAAGAATGGACATTCCAGCATATACTTCAGAGAGAAGGCATGGTGAGGTTAATCAGGAGGGAGAGGACAGAGCAGAAAGTAACCAAGTTTTAATGCAAAGTATGTTTGGAGTTATAGACAAAGAGGGGATTGGAGAAAAATAACGGTGCTTTTTTTCTTAAGACTTGTTAAGGAATTCCCACACAGAAAAGAAAATGATACAGGGTTTTGAGCTAGGATGTAATAGGATTGGATTTGGGTCTTCCGTAGATCACCATGGAAAGAGGCACAGTCACAGGTCCCAAGGAGGCTGAGGCAGGAGGCTTGCTTAAGCCCAGTTCAAGGTTAGCTGGGGAAATAGAGTAAGACACCATTTCTTCAAAGAAAAGCTCTCTGGGTCTGGCTTACTACACTTAATATAATTTTTCCAAGTTTTAGGCTGCATGTTTTCCCTCATTTGTAATGATTAGATATCTCTAGAATATTCTAGACAGATCACAATAGCTCAGTAGCTATATGCATGTGCCCATATAAAATGATGCTTATCATGAACTCCAAGAAATAGAAATGAGAGGTTGTTTTAGTACTGTTTGCAGTTATTTCTTTTTTCCTTTGGTTTATTAACTGTTGTCACTGTTTTTGATTTCTGTACTATTTGTCTTGTATATAAGTTTATAAGTTTATATGGTTTGGGGACAGGGAGGAGAATCACAGATATGGTGGGACAAAGGGTGAACCAATGCAACAGTGATACTTTCTAGACACTATGATGGAAATGAACTTTACAACTTGGGGGGAGGGAGGGCAGAGAACAGGAAAAAAAGAGGGACGGGTTAACAATGTTCTAAAAGAAATGTACTCATTACATTACTTATGTAACTCTAACCCTTCTGTACATCACCTTTACAATAAAATGAAAGGAAGAGATAGATAGATAGATAGAGAGAGAGAGAGAGAGAGAGAGAGAGAGAAAGCATCCATGACTGTTTAGAAATAAACCTGCAAGATAGGAAGTCAAATACTTAAGGCTGAAGTGCAGCTTATTCTTATCATGGTGGTGGTCTAAACTAGATAGAAGCCATGGAGATAGAAATGGGTGAGTCCTGGGCATTGTTTTATGGTGGATTCTACAATAGTGGTGGTTTGTGTCTGGAGTGTGTGAATGAGAAATGTGCCATAAATCCCATCAAGAGACTGTCTCTGCCACGGGGAAGATGGTGACTGCCAGCAATCTTCCTTGTAGTGCTGCAGGGAGACTGAGTATAAGAACTATTCGGCTGCCTGTTCCTGGACACTGCCAAGCCTGTATCAGTTAGTATGTAGTCTGTTTGCTTTCTGTGGAAGTGGCAGGGCTACAGCCAGCCAGATTCATTTGATACCAAATATAAAAATAAATCTACCCCTAAACTTAAATCCAAAAATGAACCAAAGGACTATAGTTTCCAGTTAAGAATTTGAAATCAGCCTCTCAAAACTTGACTGGAAATATCTTCAACATTTTAATCCGTTAGATCCTATTATCTTAGACATTTGGAAAACTTCTTTATGAAGTTACAAAGCCTTTAGGAGATTTTGACATAATTTTACACATGAAAAAATTGGGAAGGGTAAATTATTGGTTCAAAATTAATCCCTTGTTAGTGATTTTTTTTTTCCTTCTAAAGAGCATTGGTAATGTCTTGCAAAGTGTTGATTAAACAAATGAAAGCTAGCAAGTATTGTTCCAGGACTCATAAAATTGTTTTATGTTGGTATCAAAATGCCCTGGTAATTTTTGTGGTAAAATAAAAGGGTTATTCTTAAAAATTATCTGAAAGAAAATATCACAGAGTTCTGGTTTGGAGTGATCATGTCTGCGTCTAAAATCTTTCACTGTCATTTTTGTACATTTATCCAGAGCAAAATTATCTTAATATTGAGAAATAATATTCATAATCCCAATGTTGAACAAAGTGCTACATGATTATTAGCCCTTTACAAATAATTAACCCTCTTGCATATAAAATGTCATAATTTCATTTCAGAATGAAATGAAGTACTAACTAATATTCTTCAAATGTTAAACACCTATATATAATGGACTTAGTAGAAATGAGTATTATAGTCCTGGTGCTACATATCAATGAGAAATCATTTTTGTGTTTTTGCAGCAACTACATTTTTTTCTGATCTTTGGCCTTTTTGCACTATATCACACACACACAAACACAAACATACATATTCATATATATATGCATATATATATTCCAGCCACATATTTAGACAAATGAAGTTATTAAAATTAGAAAACTCATTGAAAAGTGCTTATTCTTCCAATGTTCAGTTTTATAAATAAAGTATAAAAATCGTATCTTGGATTAGTTTCTTTTCCATCCTCCACCAGAGGAAACAAATGTTAAATGTTTTGTGTTTCTTGCACCTTTACAACTCTTAAGGAGTCAGAGCAGTTTTCCTTGAAGATTATGGATAAGAGAAACTATTTTCCTAAACATGCAAAATCAAATTCCCTTTATATCCAAGAGGATCTGAGCAGTTATAGAGCTTTTATCAGGTTACTTAGGAAAGACTTATTGTTGAAATATTAAGTACTTAATACTAAATTACAGGGCTGGGGATATGGCCTAGTGGCAAGAGTGCCTGCCTCATATACATGAGGCCCTGGGTTTGATTCCCCAGCACCACATATACGGCCAGAAGTGGCGCTGTGGCTCAGGTGGCAGAGTGCTAGCCTTGAGCGGGTAGAAGCCAGGGACAGTGATCAGGCCCTTAGTCCAAGCCCCAGGACTGGCCAAAAAAAAAAAATACTAAATTACACAACTGTAGAATTATGGGCCATGAATTTTGACAGAGTTATCAGAAGATGCTTCAATGAACAACTGCAAACACATCAGAAACAAATGGAGACACAAGTCGGTAGGAAATAAACAGAAGACATGAAACAAAGTCAAGTTTTGAACTAAAAAATATGCTGAGTCCGCAAATTGAGGACGGAATACTTTCTAGAAATTATACAATCTGAACAATCAAGATAAAAGGGCAAAAAGGAGTCTTAGAGACCTATGAGCTTATAACAAAAGATTTCCCCTGGGTTTCTAGGATCCTAGAAGGAAAGGAGAAAAAAGGGTTAGGCTGAGAAAATATTTGAAGAAATAATGAAGGAAAAGTTCCTAAATTTGGGTAAAAGACATAAATATTCAGTTTCAAGAGACTGAGCAAACCTTAACCAGGATTAAACCAGGTAAAAGTACCTCTGAAAACCAGGACAAAAAAGAGAATCATGAAAACTGTTAGAAAGAAGTCTATGCTGGAATTAAGAGAACAGTTGATGACCACATAACTATAGAAAACAAAATAGTATTGACAAGGATCTTAAAATCTTTACTTGTTGACTTCAACTTTTCATCTTTGATCTTAAAACTGAACTCAAGTGAGCTAACTTGGCATTTGTAACAGTGTTGGGCATCAGGGGACATTTGCCAATCTCATTCCTGCTTTACTGGAAGGTATTTATCCTTCAAAGAAAATCAAGTAATATTAGAATTGGTATCTCAAAAAAAAAGGGGGGAGGATATAGGAAATTTGTAATTTGGGATTCTTCAAGAAAGTCCATGTCTGTGAACTCCTAAAATTAATGTAAAAATTTTGCATGCATGGGAATTTTTCTATAGGGAAAAAGATAACAGTTTATCAAGATTTTCAATGGAGCTAGTGACTAGTTAGAAGACACATTCCCCATTAGAAATGCCTATTAGAAATTCCTGCATGCCTCAGGAGAGCACTGATTTTAAGCAAGATTTAAAAATGCAGCTTTCAAATTCATTCTAGGCACTTATGGAAATACATCTTCAGTAAAGAATGCTTGTATGGGCTTATTTTGAACATTTCAAAGTATAGCAACTACAAGTGACTAGGCAACTGTGATTGAAGTGTAATTTAGGTTTAGTTCTTCCTATCCTGATGGATATGTTCAGACTTGAATATATTAGCACCAATTGGTAACAACTGTTCTATAAATACATCATTTCTTTCCTTTCAAAAGGAAAATAAATATTCATACTTGAGGTCTGTTTATATGAAAAAAAATTAGTGCTTTCTCTGATAATGAAACAGCTATGACAAAAGGCAGTCCCTGTCTTTTTTTTTTTTAGGTCCAACACCAAGACTTGAACTCTGTACCTCACACTTCACTCCAACTGGCCGGCACTCTACAAGCTGAGCCATGCTTCCAGCCCTGAGTCCATGTCTTGATAGTGTGAGTCACCCTCACTACTTTTAACAGTCTCTCCTGCAAGTCAAGTTAGTTCACTTGGAGAAAACCACTGCTAACAAGACTTTTTGTATATCTATTTTGTTTTATGTTTATCTACTTTGTATATCTAAAATTAAGACCTGTCATGACAGCAAAAAAGCCAGTAATTAGATAATTCATTAAAAAAACAACAACCTTGGTTACTTATTTCTAGGAAAACCTATGTTAATGTATTAAGAACATTTCATCCTGGCTATACCATTAGAATCAAATGAATCATTGTAGATTCTTGCTAAATAGTTCTATAACCTTACCTCATTGTTATATAAGCAAGATAGGGGCCTAAAACGCCCTAAAAGGTTTGTGGAAACCCAGGAATAATTACTGAATTCTATTAAGTTAGAACACTATTCATTAACCTACAATGACATACAAATTCTTTAAGGCTCTTCAGATAGTCTCTGTTTCTATTATGTGAGTGGGGTATAATAATGGGTATTTTTAACAGCCCCGCAAGTAATATTGTTGGTTTGAGGGTCCTTCATGTTGTGAAGTCACAGGAAACATACCTCACTTAGCTGAAATGCAAATCAACTCAGGCCATTACATTTTCCTTCTTTGTCTGTGGATTTTCTACTAGTGGCCCCTCCTATTTGATGATGGATTCAAGCTGATGATCAGTTAAGGAGAATTAACATGCTGTTCTCTACTCGGCTTCTATAAAATTCTATGCAAACACATAAGCATCCAAGATAAACAGAAAGGGACACCACACTAACTTATAACATAATGGGCTTATATTTAATAGAATACTTCTCATCATTGAGATATTAATATAGATTTTTTTTGTATTTTTTGTTTTTTACATTAAATCTCTTATCCATTTTAGTAACAGATAGATTGAATACATTTGTTTTTAATTTCCCCTTCCCCATCCCAGAGACTTAAAAGTTTCAATTTCTGGCTATTCAATATGTAAGTAAAATATTAACTTTAACAGATAAAACAAAAAACAATCTAATACAAACATGGAGTAAAGAGTTCCTCAACAATTCAGGAGGCAGTGACTGTAACTGAACCATGGTAACTTGCTGGATTCTGGAACAAAGCTTCATTCTTTCAACTTCATCTGCTTTGAGAATGCTTAGGAAATATTACTTATACAAACTTAAGCCATCTTTCTTCTTTGATCTTTCTAAACAGCAAATACAAATTATAGGCTGTATTTTTCAAGCATTATTTGTTATAATTTTTTCCCCCACATCTAACAAATCTGTGTTCCCACTTTATGGGAAAGGACTACAAGTGTGAAATCATCCTATTTAGGTTTGCTAGGAACTTTGGAGATCAATGTTCAGTAAAGGTTTTGAGGGTGTCAGGATGAAGACTGACTTCTGAGGAGCCTTGCAAAAATCATATCTGTCCATTTCTCTTTCTTGCATAAACCCCTAAGCAAGCACAAATGCCTGTAATGCTGAGAACTACACCTAACAAGAGAGCAATGGCATCTCCAGCTTCTACTGCTTCCACAGCAGGCAAAACCAAAAGCAGTGAAATGAGGACTACCAGCATCTGTGCAGAAATGGAGGTCATGATGTTGGGATCTTGAGCTTGTCTGAGGGCTCCTAGAAATCAAGCATGAAAACAAAAGAAACTATTAAAGATTCTTATCTTACCAAATGACAAGAACCTATACATAACCAAACATCCACTACTCTTTTGACTCACTAGAGTTTCTGATTCATTTCAGATCCACCTCGTCCTTTTACACATGAAAAACAAAAACAACCAACTGTGGGAAGTATTGGGTACACTTGAAAGTTGAGGCTAATCTCATGACAATACCCCAAACCACTTAATTCTTCCACTGTAACGCCAAAACTACAGGCAGCTACCAGGCAGAAATGGAGCAACAGTAGTACATCATTAGAAACAAACAAAAAATAGACAAGTCACTCACAAACTTAAAATATCTTACTGAATAAAAGTGGCATTCTCTTGGGATGGGGATTGCTGCCAAATCTGGCCAAAGTCACACAACATAAAACAACTCTGTGACAGTGTGAGGAATTAGTAAGACTTACCAAAGAAATGGAATAAAGTTCTATCTGAAATAGTTCCTCTCTGGAGTTCCGGATGGTGAGGCTAAGAGGTTACACGTGACACCGTCTATTAAGAGTAAAAAACAAACAAGCAAAAATATTTAGAAAATGCGGGAGAGGAACTTGTAGAACTGGTAACAAGTAGAGACAACAGTTTGCCCAAGAAGTGGGAACTAGATTTAAAGTTTAAGTTCTCCCACACAGAAAAGGCCCAAATAAAACTAATCGGGGCACATGTTCATATCCCAAACTTTATCTAAAGACGAAGAGAAAAAAGAACCCATTCTTTGGCCCAGCAAGGTGCAAATTTGTCTAGTTTTATAAATACACCCGGACGATCGGCGGCCGTACATTACCATTCAGGAAGCAGCCATTACAGGAATGGCGGGGAGGGCGGAGTCTCCAGACTACATTTCCCACAATCCCCGCAGCCGACAACTCCCGTGACGCACCGCGCACTCCGCTGTCACTCACTGGCAGTGGGCAGAGCCTTCGCGTGCTCCGGGTGAGGTCGTCAGAAATGAGCTGCCTAGGGTTAATCTGAGCACCTCTACCTTCTGTTATGTGGAAATTAACTCTTTATCCAAAAAATAGATTGAGTGTATTTGTTGTAAAAATAAGAAATAGCAGCAGATGTGTGCTACCCTCTTCATCGTTTCTGGACGTAGAAAGTAGTTTTTGTTTTAGTTTTGGGAGCTGTCTGTTTGGGATGCTTTTAAACTAGAGGCTCCCAACATTTCTGATTCAGGAAAATTCTCCTTACATGCTCTAAATGTGCCTCATAACTTTTGTGGGGTGTGTGTGTGTGTATGTGTGTGTTGTTGTTGTTATTGTTTTGTGCTTGTCCCTGGGCTTGTATAGAGCCTAGGCACTGTTCCTGATTTTTTACTCAATTCTTTTGCTCACCACTGGAGTTACAGCTCTTCCTCTGGGCTGGGGCTGTTAAGTGGTTAATTGGAGATAAGTCTCTGGGACTGGGCTTACCAGGGCTAGCTTCCAAGGTGATCCTAAGATCCTGAGTATATAGGCTTACAGGCATGAGTATGAACCTCCAGCACCTAGCTTGTGGTTGTTGTTTTAAGCAGTGGGGAAAATAAGCCACAATAAATAGGGCATTTTGAAAAAATGTGAGAATCATTTGTGGTGCAAAACAAGGTTTGAGAAATTTAAGCAGATCTTTTTGTGATTCAGGTTAAAGAATTCCAAGTTGTATTTTCCCCCCAAGAATGTGTTTCAACGATTAATTCCCAATTGTGTTTTGTGAGACATCCCCCTACTGGCATATGTCCCCAGGAGGATGTCAAATTAGTACCATTAAGATATGAATGAATTATTTGCACACCTAAGTCTTAACCTGTTGTGAAAAGTTCTCTTCAAGTTTAATAATGATAAAATCTTTCTACTGATCTGATCTTTGGAATACTTTCCTATTCACTGACTTGACAATAATTTGGCTCTCTTCCATCTTAAATTATTCCTGGTGAAAGGATAGAAGTGAAGTCTCCTGCAACATCTGGAAGTCCTGCAGACAGTAGAGGAACTCTGTCATACTCAGCATGTGTTTTGGTATTGTTAGATCTTTTCTCTTACACATATCTGTCTCTCTACACTGACTAGAAAAAATTATAATCCTGGTTCCTAAAACATACCTAGCAGGTGCTTAGTAACACAAGCTAATAATAATTATTTGATTGGAAAAGTGTGCCAACAAGATTTTACAAGAGTCCAAGATGTGATAAATAAACCTCATCTGTCTGGCAAATTGAGGGTACCTGTCAGCTTTGCTTCTGTAAACTTAATTACTTTAAAATGTTCTTGCTAATTATATCTGTCTCCAATTACATTTGGTTGTGTAACTTTTTTTTTTTGGCTATTCTGAGAATTGAACTCAAGGCTTCACATTTGCATGTGCTGTACACTTCAGTAACACCTTCTGACCTTTTTCCCATTGGGTTATTTTCAAGGCAGGTAGGGTCTCCTATGCCTGAGGTAGCCTGGATTGGTATCCTCCTACTTGTGCTTCCTCATGATGGTGGGGATGACAGGAACATGCTACTGTTTCCCCCTAAATTGAATAAAGGTATGCACCACCATGACCAGCCATTGAGTGAGACAGAGTCTCCAGAACATTTTTTTTCCAGAGCTGGGATTCTTCCATCTCTACCTCCTACCTAGGTAGGTAGCTAGGATACAAGTATTATGTATATATTTGTTTATGTATTTAGGAAGCAAGCAAATACATTGAGATGAAAATTCCATGAGGAGCAAGACATGTCTCTGGTTTGTTCATTACTTGGTTCTTAAAAATTAGAACAGTGCCTAGCAAGAAAGGTATTTAGTAGATAGTTTGGGAATGATTAATGAGTTTAGTATCAGACTAGATGTTTTATGAATGAGTGAGTGAGGTTAGCATAATGCCCAAATTTGGTTAATATTTAGTCACTATTCATAGCACAAACTACCAAACAAGTAAGAAAATCTGCTTGAGTACTAAATCAGGAGGATTTTAAAGTGAGGTTATATTGTGTCTTCATTGAAAATTTAGTCTCACTTATATTTTCCTTAACATTATTTATATAAGATGTGTGTGTGTGTGTGTATGTATGTATAATATACAGTAATATACTTTGCTCTGCCCTTTTAGGGCACTGTGCTTGATCTTGACAACAAATATATTGACTGAGACCACTGGAATTACTATATTTAGGGTGATAAAATCCAGAATTTAGATTTTTTTTTTTTGCCAGTCCTGGCCCTTGGACTCGGGGCCTGAGCACTGTCCCTGGCTTCCTTTTGTTCAAGGTTAGCACTCTGCCACTTGAACTACAGTGCCACTTTCTGGCCATTTTCTATATATGTGGTACTTGGGAATCAAACCCAGGGCTTCATGCATACAAGCACTCTTGCCACTAGGTCATATTTCCAGACCAGAATTTAGATTTTCAAGTCAAGAAATCCTAAGCTAATGCCCTATTTCACTAAAATAATGATTACTAGTAATCAAAGATACTCAGAGGCAAAGAGTACTGCTTTAGTGCCTTAACTGAGTGGTTAATAAAGAGCAAATTTCCCAATCAACTGTTACCAAGAAACAGCTTCAGCGAACAAAGGAAAAGTACTTCTGCTCATTTCATAACCCTAAGAAGTGACTCATTGCAGGCCCCTGAAGGAAGGCACCTCTGGGATCAATCAGAGGAGGCGGGATAGCCTGACATCAGGGCTTGCAGTGACTAGTGGGTGTCAGAAAATTCATAAAACCCAAACTTCCTCATTAGCAATTGAGCCAGGCTAAGTGAGTGGAAACATTTTAATGGAGTTTCACAATAAACAAAAAACAACTAACCAGCTACTAGTCAGCATTTCCCATTTCCCCACCTATAACAGAATAGAACATTATGTTAGTCTATGTAATTATTAGAGTAGCAGAGTAGGATAAGCTCCATTTTCCAGAGTTCTTCAGTTGCTGGGAAGAAAGAAGGAAAGAAGACAGGCAGGCAGGAAGATAGAAAGATGGAAAGGAAAGAAAAAAGGAAGGAAGGAAGGAAGGAAGGAAGGAAGGAAGGAAGGAAGGAAGGAAGGAAGGAAGGAAAGAAGGAAGGAAAACCCAGCCCAGTAAAGCTAAATATCTCTTGTGGAGCTGGGAATGTGGCTTAGCAGTAGAGTGCTTGCCTAGTATGCACGAAGCCCTGGGTTCGATTCCTCAGCACCACATAAACAGGAAAAAAAAAAAGCCGGAAGTGGTGCTGCGGCTCAAGTGGTAGAGTGCTAGCCTTGAGCAAAAAGAAGCCAGGAACAGTGCTCAAGCCGAGTCCAAGCCCCAGGACTGGATAGATAGATAGATAGATAGATAGATAGATAGATAGATAGATAGATAGACAGATGGATAAATAAATAAATAAAATATCTTGTGCTAGTATTTTACAGAGGAGCATGGGAGAATGCCAAAGTTATTTTTGACATGTTTTTCTGAATCACTTGGGGAGGATCTAACTTATGGGTCTAAATTATGTATGAATCAATTACACATATAAACCCATATTATCAAGGGACATAGAGGAACTCCAACTATAACTATGAAAGATTCAAATCCTATTTCTATTGCTGTGTTTCTGAAAATTTGTCGAAGTGCCTGTATGGAACAAGTAAGTTTTGAAAAGTGGAGAAATTATCTCTCATATAGCATTTTATTCATTGTCACAGATTGATTAAGAACAGAAACTTTCTAAAATGCACTTTTTTGACCCCAAATTCACCTCTTTCATGTATTAACTTTGTGAATTCCTACAAATCATCAATTTCTTATTTTATTGTAGTTAAAAAAATTAATGACACATACTGGTTGTACATACTTATCAAATGCATGAATAAAATGTGCATCAAAACAGTGGGGTCCCCCCCAAACACTTAGAATTTCTGTGTTGGGAACCTTGAGATTCTTCTCTTCAAGTTAGTTTCAAATGTTTAATAATAAATTTTTATAGGCTATTAGAACCATTAGAATATTACCTGCTATATATAAGTATTTGGTGATGGTTATCCTACCTTTCTTTGTTTCCCTGCCTTATTCCCTGTGTATCATGTAGAAACTACTATCTTACTGTCATACTATCTACCTTTTGAGATCAAGATTTTTTAAGCTTCTGTAAATGAGTGAACATATGTAGTATTTTTCTTTCTTTGCTTTGCTTATTTTGCTTAAAATGATGTCTTCCAGTACATTGATGATGCCACAAATGACAAGATTGCTTTATTTTTGTGAGCAGATATTTCATTACATATGAATACATTTTTTCTTTATTCTATCAAGATACACCTCAATTGATTTCATATCCTGACTGTTATACACAGTACTTGAATATACCCAGAAGTACATATATACACACACACACACATATATATATATATATATATTTGATATAAAGGTTTTGTATCTTTTGATTATGTGCCAGTATTGGGATTTCTGGATTGTATAATAGTATATTTTCTTTTTTTTTTTTTTTTGAGGAACTTCCGTATTGTTTCTCCTTAATGGCTATACTAATTTAGATTCTCATTGAAAGGCTATCAGAGTTTCCCTTTCTCTGAATCATTGACAGTATTTTTAAATTTTTGTCTTCTTGATTATAGCAGTGCTAAATAGGGTGAGATGAAATGATCTAACTTCATAAAGCTTGAGTTTCCTCATCTGTAGCAAATCCTCCCAGGAATGTGTTAATGCAGATTAAATGAGGTGCCAAGTATGATGTTTTAGTATAATCAGTATGGGGGTAACTGATTAAGTAATGTTTATTAAGTTCTACACAAGGAATTTAAAAACAAATCCTTTAATTTATCACAAGAGAAAATAAGCATGTATTTACAATTGAAAAAATGATTTTCTTAGTAACTATTTACTATGGACAAAAGATTTTCTTAGTAAAATATTTTTATATTACATAGGCTGTATCAATCAGTGTTTAGTCACTAAAATGAAATACTAGAGACAGCTAACTTTATAAAGAAAAAAGGTTTATTTGGCTTTTGGATATTCAGAGGTTTAGTGCTGACATCCACTCAGTTTCGATGAGGACATTACCTCTCTGGGTGTGTCACCTTAGAACAGAGCATGGCGATTGTGGAAGAGCTTACAGTACCAAACACAGGAAGCTGGAGGGGCGGGGAGGGAGCAGGAGCGAGAAAGAGAGAGGGAGAGAAGAGAATGAGACAGAGGTGGGGGTTTGGGGCAGACGTTCCATTTTGCCTTTGGAGAACATACTTCTAATGATCCAAAACTACAAGTAGGCTGCACCTCCCAAAGGTTCATCTCCCACCCTCCCCCACACCAAATCATCACCCTGGAGATCAAGCTTTATATAAATGAAACATAAACCATGTTAAAACCACAGCAGGGATAAGACTGATTAACAGATATACTTAATAAATTCTTAAAATAGTGATTGGTCCCCTGTATATTTTATATATATATATATATATATGCCCATGAAAGAAAATAGTATCTTATTACGGATGAGAAAACTGAGTCATAGTTAGGTAATTTGTAAGTAATTTTTCCAATGTCCAGATAACTAGTCAGTTATACAATCATGTTGTGAATCCAGGAAAACTGACAAAATGTCTATGTATTTTTCTTGACTATGCATATGCTATTATTGTATAAAATGTCCACAGGAGCAAACAGCATTTTGGTTTTCATTTAAGTAAAGTGTTCTTAAGTTTTCTTGGGAAGGGTTGTCTGTACTCAGACCCTAGTTTGGAGAATGAATGATTGTAATGTTCACCAAATTTTTAAGTTTCACCCCAAAATCTGTGAAAAGGTATGTTTTTTTATGTTAAAGTATATTTAACTCAAACTCAGATGTACACTTGTATGTCAAAAGCAGAGATTTCAATGTATTAGCAAGTTTTAATTTATAACAAAATCCTTGAAATCTGCACAATATGCAAGATACAAAAAGACAGAGACTCTTTGAAATTCTTTGCTAGAGGTCATGAGCCTAAAGCAGTCATTGCAAAAAGAAGGGAGGTTATTAGCAATTTAATATGCACAGTTCACAAGAAAATACTAATTCTTCTGTATAGACCAGGTGCTCATTATGATTAAGAGCTGGTAACCATGGAAACAGACAGCATGAAATTTGTAAAATTAAAAACATACCAGATAGAAAATGCAAATAGCATAAGAGAGTGAATCATGCCCCAAATGGTCTTAGTTTGATTTCTCTTAAATTAAAAAAAAAAACTTATGAAATTTCTGTTTGACCATTTTTTGGGCAAAATTACCCACTTTTGAGACACTGCATTTTCAATTAGGATATTTCTTGTACATTTGATAATGCCTTTTCCCTAACGCCAATTTAGACATGCTGAGATGTATTTAGAGCTAAAATTTTTGTAGATAAGCCGTCTGGCAAATTGTGATTTAAAAGCTGCTCTTGGAAACTTGAATGAGGATTTGAAACTTTTAGATAGATATGTATTATGAATTTCTGTTCGTAGAGTTTAAGTTTGGTCATTTGTAGATTTAAATTTATTTATTTTTGTTTAATTACATATCTGATCCATATAGAGGACTTTAAGGTATCAATATCAGTTTCTGTGTTATGAAATGATTTATCTATGAGATAGTGAACCAGAGAGTGACAAAATTTATTTACTTTTGCTGCTAATATCTTATTGTTAATAAGTCAACTTCCTAAGCTTATTGTGACAATAAACTACTTGTGCATATGTCTTCTAATAGTAGTGTTGTTTGCACTTAAAAATAGTCACAAGCAATGAAAATTTTAAGTTCTTACTTTCTGGAAAAGTAGTTTTACTCAAAGGTTGTCAAATTTTCCATGTAAAGTAAAACTTTCTTTTGAAGGGATGATTACTTTTAAAATTGATCTCAACTGATTCAAGTGAGGATAAACAAACAACGGTAGAGTGCTATTCAGAGTTTCATTTGTTTGTGATTTGGAGACATTTCAAGTCATTTTAGGCTCTTATTTCACAGGAGAGTTGAAACAGTAGTTGACCTTAAATCTAACAGTGAGACACTGACTTTGTGATAATAATTTGTCACCACGGGTGAAGGGATTAAAGAGAATATATAGTGCTGTGTAAGAGTGGGGACAAGTCACAACTCTTTCGACTGCTCATTAAGACCCTTAAGTTTTTAAAGACAGTAGAGGCAGTTGGGAAGAGTGGTAGATTTGATTCAGGTTACTCCAAATTGGATGATGACTGTCCTCAAAGTATACTCAAGTCTACTTGCATCTCAATGATATGGGGAGTTCATTTTAAAATGCAGGACTTATTAATTAATTTAGTTAATAATTACAAGGGGATTTCATTTTGACATGTCCATACATACATACAATATATCTTGTTCCGATTCATCCACTTCATTACTGTCCCCCTTCCCTTTTCTATCACTTCCCAAATTTATCTGAACAAGCTCTATTCTTCAATTTCCACATAAGTACATAAATATTTTGACCATATTTGCACTCTTTAATCCTCTCTATTGGTCCTCTTCTCCACTAGTACTCCCATCCTATCCTTCGTATTTTAAATGTACACAAATTGCCTATGGTTTCACTGTAATAACATGTGTATATACCATGTTTTAATCAGATTGATCCCTTATTTACTTCCCCTTTCCTCAGCTCCACTAATCCTTACTACTTACTCAACAGCTTTAAGTGAATTTTATTTTATCTTGCTGTCTTTACAACATGAAATACATTTCAGTATTGTTCATCTGTAACATTTTATCACACCACTGTATCATTCTTTCCATTCTCCAATCATGTCAAATAGTTCCATAGTTATAACTATGACTATCTATCTATCTATTGTGTCCTATTAAACATTCCTCTGTTATATTGTGACTTATAGTTTGACACATTGGATATATACCTAACAGATGTATCACTGGATCATCCAACAATTCTACTTCTTTAGTTTATTTTTTGGTTTTTGGTTTTTTTTTTTTTTTTGGAAACTTCATAGTGATTTCCATATTGGTTGCACTACTTTAAATTCTCACCAGTAGTGTATAAGTTTTCCTTTTTCTCCACATCCTCCCCAGCATTGTTATTTGTGTTCTTAATGATAGCCATTCTGACTGGGACGAGAATAAATTTCAGTGTCATTTTGATATATATGTCATATGTGTTTATGGTCAGGGATATTGATCATCTCTTTATATGTTTATTGGCCATCCATGCATATTACTTCTGTCATGGAGTGTTTGTTTAGTTCATTTTCCTATTTATTAATTGGATTGTTGTCTTTGGGAATTGTGACTGTCTATGCCAATGTGTTTCAGTGTTTCCTATTATTTCCCATGCATAAATTTAAAAATAACTTTTCCAGGCAGTCTTTAGGACCAACTGATCATAGAATCATTAGCTTGGGAGAAAAGCTATTTGACCAGGGTGTATTATTTGAGAAGAGGAGAATGAGAAGCACTGTATGATGTTATTTAACTTAATTAAAGATTCAATTTGAATGACAAATCTTGTACTCATGAGCCCCTTTTCATTTAGTGATGACATGGGAAACACAAATATTTCATGTTGTTTGCACAAGTACCAAGTGGTTTTTGTCTTATTATTAATAGCTTTGCACATTTCTTTTCAAAGCTTTATTTTTGTTTCACATGTATGAAACCAAGCTAATGCTTCCCATTATTAGAAATTCAGCAACTTTTGATTCCTCAGAGAAAACAAACCTTAGCGCTAAAAGGGATCTTAAATAAATGGAAGATATCTTCAGTTACACAAAGGTATCATGTAGTTAAAATTTTTATATGATAATTTCTTAGAGGACAATTTCTTAGAGAGGACAAAACAGTGCAGGAGAGGTAATCAGAGAGATAGGGTGTTGTGGTAACCCAAGAAGTACCCTTCTGGTGACAATGTTACCTGAGGATTGAATTCACAAGGCCTTCCGCCCATTTTGCAAAACATTTCTTCTCTCAGTAGGTATTTGGAAGGAGCTGGCTAACCTGGAGTGCTGGTATTCTAAATTGCTGGCAGAGGGCCCATCCATATGCTTTGGAACTGAGACCAGCAAGCAGTAAAATAGTTATCCTATTATGAAAATTGAGTAGTTCTAGCAAGTGATCTTGTCTCACAACTATATCTGGATGAAATGGGACTTGGGCTTAGGGTCCTGTCTCTTATGAAGTCACATTGATTTCTCTCTTCCTTTATAGTAATGACTAGGAAGTGGTGTTTCCTAAATACTTACTAAACAAATGAATAACAACTAAGACCTTAAGCTTTTAGTCAACACAAAGTTCATTCGAATTAACAACTGTAGGATAGTCTCCAAAGCAGTGGACTGATAATGTGTTGCAGAAATAGATGTGTATCTAGAATAAGGAAGTAAAAGTTTTGCTTTGCTTTTTCCAGTTTGGATTGTTATGAGCCATATGGTATTCGTTCATGGGTTCTCCATTTTGAGTGTAATGTTAACAAAGATCAGTGTTATCAGCATTGTGATGAGATGATATTTGAATCCTAACTAGACTACATAAAGACTATAGAATATAGAATATAAATAAAAAGACTCAATAAGACCATCTGTTATTTCTGATGACTCAACCCATAGCAAATACTTGGACTTGTTCTGCATTACTTTTATCCACTGATGAAAGTAATAGGTATACTTTAGGTCAATACAAGGAAAACATTTCTAGTGTTTTAAGAAGAAATTATCTGCCTCAGTGAACAGTGACCTCTCTGTCCCTCCCTTCCCTCACTCCCACCCTCCCTCTCTCCTGTCTGTTCTGTTCTCTTCTTTCTTCTCTCCTCTTTCTTTCTTTCTTTATCTCTTTCCCTCCTTTTCTCCCTCCCTCCCTCCCTCCCTCCCTCCCTCCCTCCCTCCCTCCCTCCCTCCCTCCCTCCCTCTCTCTTCTCTCTCTCTTTCTCTCTCTGTCTGTCTGTGTGTCTCTGTCTCTGTCTGTGTGTCTCGCTGTCTCTCTGTCTCTGTGTGTGTGTGTGTGTGTTCTAAAAAGTTTAGACTGGGCTCTGGTGTCTCATGCCTGTAATCTTAGCTACTCAGGAAACTGAGATCTGAGGATGGGGCTTTGAAGTCATTGAGTCAAAAAGACCCTGAGACTCTTAATTCCAGTTAATCACCAAAAATAGCTGGAAGACACGGTGTGGCTCAAGTGGTAGAGAACTAGTGTTGAGCAAAAAAGCTAAAGGACAGCACCCACGCCTTTGGTTCAAGCCCCAGAACTGGCTCACGCACTGAAAAAGTGTGGGTTTGCATCAACTAAGATGAGAAACACTTCAGGCAGGTACAACTGACTAAATTTCTCCTTTCCAAAATGAAGATACCATAACCACAACCCAAAATTGAAAATGAACAAATAAAACACTCCTTCCCAAAAAATCTCAGAAAAAGTTAAAGAAATAAAATGACCCACACCTAGAATGCTTTCATATTCTGTAAAATGAGAAGTGGTTTGATTCCATGGAAACTTCTCATTTTTCCAAAGGGACTCTAAGGGAATGTTTGAGAACATGAAAAATAAAATATCAACCAGACACTGTTATATTCACAGTCTTCCACTTTTCACTAATAAAGGCTTTACTGGATCTTTCCAAGCCCAACAAAATACATTTCCCATATCTTTGAATCATGCCTGTCATGTGAGCAAATCATTTTGATTGTTTACTTTGTTGTACTCTTGTTTTTATTTAGTTTATTTATTTATTTTTTATTGTCAAACTGATATACAGAGCAGTTACAGTTTCATACGTTAGGCTTTGGATACATTTCTTGTACTGTTTGTTACCTCCTCCCTCATTCCCCCTCCCCCCCTTTCCCTTTCCCTCCTTGAGTTGTTCAGTAGATTTACACTAAACAGTTTTGCAAATATTGCTTTTGTAATCGTTTGTCTTTTTTACCCTGTGTCTCTCGATTTTGGTATTCCCTTTCGGTTTCCTAGTTCTAATACCTGTATACACAGTTTCCAATGTACTCAGATATGATAAAGAGATAGAACAGGTACAACCACAGAAAGGGGATGCAAGAGGATCATCAATAATAGAAGTTACGGTTTCACATCACATGTTGAAAGTAATTACAACAGTGATATAACAGTCGTTTCCATAACATGGAGTTCATTTCACTTAGCATTATCTTTTGTGTTCATAAGGGTATAGCTATTGGGCTCTTGTGATCCTCTGCTGTGACTAGCCTAAACCTGTACTAAGTATTCCCTATGAGGGAGACCATAAAGTCCATGTTTCTTTCGGTCTGGCTCACTTCACTTGGTATAATTTTTTCCACGTCCTTCCATTTCCTTACAAATGGGGCAATGTCATTCTTTCTGATAGAGGCATAAAATTCCATTGTGTATATGTACCACATTTTCCTGATCCATTCATCTACTGAGGGGCATCTGGGTTGGTTCCAAATTCTAGCTATGACAAATTGTGCTGCGGTGAACATTGTTGTGCTGGTGGCTTTAGTGTGTTCTTGTTTGTAGTCTTTTGGATAGATACCCAAAAGTGGGGCTGCTGGGTCATAGGGGAGCTCTATGCTTAGCCTTCTGAGGAATCTCCATACTGCTTGCCAGAGTGGCTGAACCAGTTTACATTCTAACCAACAATGAAGTAGGGTTCCCTTTTGGCCACATCCCCTCCAACATTTGTCATTGTTAGTTTTCTTGATATAGGGCATTATTCCTGGGGTGAGATGGAATCTCAGTGTTGTTTTGATTTGCATTTCTTTTATGGCCAGTGATGTAGAGCACTTTTTCATATGTCTCTTGGCCATTCTCATTTCCTCATCAGAGAAGTCTCTTTTTAAGTCTTTAGCCCACTTTTTGAGGGAGCTATTGGTTCTTTGTGGTTTTGTTTTAGAAGAATGTAATTTTTTTAGTTCTGCATATGTTTTAGATAGGAGGCCTTTATCCATTGTATGGCCGGTAAAGATCTTTTCCCAATCTGTGGCCTTTCTGTTTATCTTGCGAGCTATGTCCTTTGCCCTGCAGAAGCTCTGCAGTTTGATGCATTTATTTAGTTTTATTGTCTAGGTGATGTACAGAGGAGTTCCAGTTATATACAAAAGGTAGTGACTACATTTCTTGTCAAACTTTCAATTAGAATTTCTAGATGAAATTCAAATTTACCTCCCCTCCCATAACTCAATGGTGATAAATGTATCTAGCCATTTTCTTCTGACAAGCACTCAAAATTGTTGAGGATAAAATAGAAATTATATAACTTATAATTCATGTGCTGTTTCCTAAATTTTGTTGCAGTTAACTGGAGGCCTTGGAGCATGGCTCAAGTGATAGAAAGCCAGCTGAGTTTAAACCTTGGTAATGATACAAAACAAAACCAAAAAGTAGAAGTGGAGCCAATTAGTAAGGAATTATATTCTACATGTCTCTCCCTCAATGAATAGGTTCACATCTTTGTTGGAAGACCCAATATTGATACCAAGAGTAGTTACTCATAAAGTCTGCAAAAATCACTGCATGTTATTATACACATGGTTTTACTGAATTGATTTTTGGATTGGGTTCCTTGTAAATAGAGCTCTGTGAAGATGAGTGTAATGACTCACCAATGAACCAAGACCTCAGAAGAGCCTCTGGGGAGCTATGAAATTGGGATAGCACTGCGAGTTATTCCAAATGGAAGCAAGAGATCATTGCTTCATGTTAGCCATTGACTGTGGTTCTTCCCTGGAAAGGAGACTTATGTGAGGTAGTTCCTTTTGGCCAACAGTATTTCTCTGTGATGAACAGTAATATAAATTGTGCACAGATATAAATCCCCAAATTGTGTGACTCTGAAGAAGGAATCTGGGTATCATTATAGCAGTGGGCACTATGGAGTTGTGACAGGTTTATTTTGTGTAATGGCCCACTGGTCTTTTGAAGTGGCCATTAGGGTAAAAATGGCCATTCTAATCTATTGGCACCCATTTTCAACAAGTAGACAAAAACAAAGCAAGGTGAAAGAATGGAAAATAACAAAGAGGGAGACAAAGAAGAAGAATAAGAACATAATTCAAATTAACAAGAAAATGGCAATATATTATTAGACATCAATTAATCAATTGAATGTACTTTTCACATTAAGTGGCTATATGAATTACTTTCTTTAAAAAAATTTATTTGTGTTGTACAGAGGGGTTACAGTTTCATATGGAAGGCAGTGAGTCCATTTCTTATCCAACTTGTTACCTTCTCCCTCATTTTTCTCCCCCTCCCCATTTCACTTTCTCCTCCCCATGAGTTGTGCAGTTGGTTTACAGAAGTTTTTTAAGTATTGCCATTGCACTAGTTTGTCTTTTATCCTTTGTCTCTCCATTGTGATGTTACACTTCCCTTCCCTATTTCCAATAAACATATATACAATACCCTGAGTACCAAAATCAATTACAGTGACATCAGGGTAAAGCCATGGGGAAGAAAGATAAAAGGAAAAGGCATAATTTCACATGGTATATTGAAAATAACAACAACAATGATAAACCACTTATTTCCATAAATTGAAGTTCATTTCATTTAGCATCATCTTATGTGTTCATATGTATACAATTAGTGAACTATTGTGATCTTCTGCTAAGATTATCCTAGACGTGTAGTAATTATTCTAAATGAGGGAAACCATAAAGTTTATGTTTCTTTGAGTTTGGATCACTTCACCTAGTAGATTTTTTTCTCCACATCCATTTTTTTTTTTTTTTTTTTTTTTTTACAAATGGGGCAATGTCATTCTTTCTGATAGAGTCATAGAATTCCATTGTGTATATGTACCACAATTTCTTGATCCATGCATCTACTGAGGGGCATCTGGGTTGGTTCCATATTTTAAGGATGGCAAATTGTGCTGCAATGAACGTAGTTGTTCTCTGTCTTTATTGTGGTCTTGCTTATAATCTTTTGGGTAGATACCTAAAAGTGGGGCTGCTGGGTCATAGGAGAGTTCTATGTTTAGCCTTTTGAGGAACTTCCATACTGCTTTCCAGAGTGATTGAACAAGCTTACACTCCCATCAACAGTGTAGTAGGGTTCCCTTTTTGCCACACCCCCTCTAGCATCTCTTATTATTAGTTTGCTTGATAATGGACATTCTTACTGGGGTGGGGCAGAATCTCAGTGTATTTTTGATTTGTGTTTATTTTATCATCAGTGTTGTTGAGCACTTCATGTGTTTCTGAGTAGTTCTCATTTCCCATTCATAGAAGTCTCTTTTTTAGGTCTTTAGCCCATTTATTAAGGGAGCAATTGGTTCTTCGAGGATTTGTTTTGGGGGAATTTAATTTTTTTTAGTTCTGCATATATTTTAGATATGATGTCTTTGTCTGTTGTATAGTCGGTGAAGATCTTCTCCCAATCTGTGGGCTTTCTATTTATCTTGCAAGCTATGTCCTTTGCCATGCAGAATCTCTGCAGTTTTGAATTACTTCCTTTCTTGAAACCTCAAGGGAAGGAGTGGTCCTATGGATATCATGCTTTAAGAACATGAAGATTTCGTCCTGACTCCCATTTCTTCTTTTTTAATTTAAATCATCATTTTACTTATCAGTTTATTATTTTCTATCTTTATCTTTTTTTTTTTTTTTTTGGCCAGTCGTGGGCCTTGGACTCAGGGCCTGAGCACTGTCCCTGGCTTCTTCCCGCTCAAGGCTAGCACGCTGCCACTTGAGCCACAGCGCCGCTTCTGGCCGTTTTCTGTATATGTGGTGCTGGGGAATCGAACCTAGGGCCTCGTGTATCCGAGGCAGGCACTCTTGCCACTAGGCTATATCCCCAGCCCTATTATTTTCTATCTTTTTAAAATTTATTGTCATTAACTAGTTGTACAAAGGGGTTTAAATTTTCTTAATCCTGTCCCTTATGCAACCATCTCAGTTTGGTGAGAGCACCTTCTAGAGAGCAATTAACTCCTAGTTCAACTATTTTAGCAATATTTGAAATAGTATTGTCTGCTTCAGGGGATTTTCTGTGATAAGATGAATCTCTGATTTCCTTTTATATGCTTCAGAAAATGTATGGGACAATTAAAATGCATTTTAAAAAGCAATAGAAATAATGCTGTAGCCAAAATATCATCTGACAGAATTTATCATCAGAAGTAGTTTATTTCCTAGATTAAAGAAAACACAATATATTTTCCTTTGTGACATTTATGGTATCCAGTATTTTACCTTCCAATTTATTTTTTTTTGATTTGTATTTTTGCAAGGTTGAAACTGGTGAGTTGATGGTGAACAGCTTTCCTTTTACACTGGCATTACTTGAAATCTATAGACCACATGATAAATTGTTTGCATAAAGATTTTTGATATATACATTGCTTTTAAAAATATATGACTGCTATAGAATCACTTTTCCCTTCATTCAATTTCTTTGCCTCAGTTCATTGTGACAACTACGTAACATACAAGATAGAAGTAGAATGCATAGGCATTATAAATCTTTACACGGTGCTCAAAAAGTTTAACAGTATATCCAATTTCTCAGCTGAAAATTTAGAATTTCTTCTGGAACACTGGGAAAGTAACATGTGGGAAAAGACAGGCCTCAATTTAGCTCTTGGCCTATTTATTTATTTACCTACTTTTTTTTTTGTGATTACTAGGGTGAAAATTCTGTGTTTGGTAGAAAACTCCATCACTTGAGGCATGCTTCTGGCCTTTTTGCTCTGTTTATTTTTGAGAAAAGCTCTTGCTTTTTGCCTATGCTAGCCTGAATCGGATTCTAGATTTTTTTTTTTCCTGATGAGATGGAGTCTCACAAGTTTTTTGTTTGTTTTCGCCATGGGCTGGCCTTGAACTGTAATCATTTCAATCTGAGCCTTTTACTTAGCAGGCACATAGCACATGCTGCCATACAACACAGGCCCTGTTTGTCTGAGCTGCCCCACCCCACCGCTGTGATTCCCTAATTACCTCATGAGGGTTTTTGATGTCTGTACTCCAGTTTAGTTAATGGTAGAGGATGTGAAAACTCTGTCATCTTTTTTTTTTTTTTTTTTTTTTTTTTTTGCCAGTCCTGGGCCTTGGACTCAGGGCTTGAGCACCATTAGCCACCATTCCTGACTTCTTCCCGCTCAAGGCTGCCACCTGAGCCACAGCGCCCCTTCTGGCCATTTTCCATATATGTGGTGCTGGGGAACCGAACCGAGAGCTTCATGTGTAGGAGGCAAGCACTCTTGCCACTAGGCCATATTCCCAGCCCAACTCTGTGATCTTGTATGTTCAGTTTGGTATGTGCTCAGAGATCTCAATACTTTTGGATGTAGAGATTGGACAGGAGATGGCTATAGATGAAAGGGTTTTTGTTGTTGTTGTTATTGTTGTTGTTTCCAACTCCAGATTAAGTCTTCACATAATGAGAATCATATAATTTATTTTATAGAGTAAGAAATAGTAGGTATTTCCTTTCAGATGCACTCAATTTTTACTAAAACTATTATAATTATTCCAAATAGTGCTGACATTTGTAATTTTCCCAACTTATGTCCTAGCCATTCTTACTGTAAGTTTTATGAGCATAAATGGAGAAATGTCACAACAATTAGTTTTGTACTACATCACAATTAATATGCATTTTATTAAATATTTTAACAATGTTATTATTAAACATTTTTGCACTAAACTTATTTACTTTTCTTAAGAAAAATACATGTAAGCCTTCCTATGAAGTTTGTTCAAAAATATGAAAGTAAAAGAACTAGCTTTATAGCTTGTTGATGATGGTATGTTTAATGAGCCAACACTCCAGTCAATCTGGGCTCAGTTTCAGTAACTGATTTTCCCTGCCGCTTATTTGTTAGAGACAAAAGTAGAAATTTGAATTTAAATGTAAGTAGCATTTCCAGGACTATACCTGAGATTTAGAAATCATTTGCCTTCAGGGTATGTAGTAAGCAGGCTAAACAAAGATTTTCCTTTTAAATCTGAGACTTTATAAATGATATTGTCCTTTTGGCACTGGGCATTGCATTTAGGAAACAAAAAATGTCTGCATAAACACATTTATCAACAAAAAGGCACTTTTGCTCACAAAGATCAATATTTGAGACTGAAGCAGTGAAGCTTCTAAACATAAGTTATTATGAAGTAATTTAAAATCTTTTATAAAAACAGTAGGAACTGCCTAATGCACAGACCCCTGACTGTGAATCTTAGGATAACATCCTACAATTATAAGAAATGCTAGATTTTAGCATAGAACTAATAGACTTACACACCTCTCCAGGCATCCTGAGCACCAGCTCTGTGCCCCAAGGAGGGGCTAGATGGAGGAGAAAGTGCAACCACAAAGTCGCCACTTGTAGTTTCATTGTAAGTCACTGCTTTAACACCCACCTTCATCCTTCTGTGACCTGAATTTTCCACTTTTGCTTGGTATTTTAATAGAGGAACTAGCAGCTAATACATTTTTTGATGCTTTCAGCACCCTCACAATTATCCCGATTACCTCCTTTGCCTAACACATCAGAACTACTTATTTATTTATTTTCTCTGGAACTGTACAGGGAAGAATTATTCAGCCCAAATAACTGAGGATCTATTGGAAAGTGCTTGTTTATGTCTTCACATTTCATTTGGATTATCTCCTGCCTAAAATTGTCTCTTATGTCCTCAATTAGGGATAAACTGCTCCTTCCTTCAACTCTAGGTGCTTGTGTGTTTGTGTCTTTCTGAATCACAAAAACTGTTGTTGCTTTTGCCCTTGTTCTCCATTTTTACTCCATATTCTGCGTTGTTTTAGAACAGGATCTGCATAGTTTACATTGCTAATATTTCATTCCCTAGCACCATGCCTAGTCATTTCAAAAATGACAAATACATATATTTATATCTTTTCTTTTCCTGAACAAACTATTTGAGATATGAAGATCAGATGAGCAGAGCGGTAGGCACATCTAATTTGTCAACAAGATTTGCTGTTCTTTTAAATTTTTTGTTTTCATCTAGACATGTCTTGTTTCTAAATTTTCCATCAGGTTCTCTTTATGAAGTTTACATCAGCCTTCTGTTGCTGTGTTACAACTCTCCTAATGGAGTCCCTTCTTTTCGTCTTAGCCTTCTTGTTCATCTTCCAGATAGGTGGCATAATTATTTGTCAGTATGTAAAGCAAAGATGTTCCTCCGTAATTTATAGCATAAATTCCAAGATTTTAGAAGGCCCATTTGATCTCTATATGTCTAGCTCTAAGCTATACTAGACATCTCATATAGTCTCATGTAGTATAGTTTTTCACTTGTGGTCTGAATGTTCACATCACAAAAATGCTCCTTTTCAACCTGTTCTTTTGTAATAAATTTCTACTTAGATTCAGCATACTGAATAAATTAAGAGAAAATATCCTTATATTCTGGCTTAACCATTTATTATTGTTTAAATTTGGACAGGTTGCTCACTTCTCTGTAGCTCAGTTTATCTATCTGTAAAGCAGTGATGATAACCTACCTGTTTATCATGTACATACTTGTAACCTATTATTAGTTTATTCTTTAAGATTTTATAAAGAAATGTGCCTTCTCAAATAAATTCTTAGAATTTCTCAGGATAAATTAAGTGCCCCCCCTAAAAAGGTCCATTAATGGTGGAGACCTTTATAAATAGGTTTATTCCTATTTACTTATAGTCTAAGAGATTAAGGCACACATGTAATTTTACAATATAGCTATTCAAGGAAGGCATTGGGGATGAAAATTCACCTTAAAATATAAACCAGAAAACAAAATGATTTATGTTGTGAATGATGCATTTTATTAGTCAAGCATTTCATGAGGTATGTTGTATGTTTTGTCTAATATCCAAAATCTTTCTTTGTGGTAGGCATTATTGTCTTTATTTTACAAACAATATCTCTCAGCTTTAAGCTCACCTGTCTACATTTTGCTCTTAGGTACTGGGGCTGGGTATTGGTAAACCATGTTTCTGCTTTGTCTCTTGTTCAAATTTTGTCAATTCGAGGCACTAGGGAACTCTGACAGGGTGAAGTAGATGATTCTTCTTTTCTTGGCTGTTTCTGTGCTTCTTTCTGCTTAGCAATTGCAGGCTTTCTTAGTCTACTAGTATCATCCTAGCTATATTTCTTCTTCCCTTTCAGAAGCAATGTGTTACCAATGAGGGAAACCATAGAGTCTATATTTCTTTGGGTCTGGTTCACTTCACTTAGTATATTTTTTCCAAGTCCTTCCATTTCCTTATGGATGGGGCAGTGTCATTCTTTCTGATAGAGCCATAGAATTCCACTGTGTATATGTACCACATTTTCTTGATCCATTCATCTGCGGAGGGGCATCTGGTTTGGTTCCATATTATAGTGATGGCAAATTGTGCTGCGATGAACTTAGTTGTCTGGTGGACTTAGTATGGTCTTGCTTGTAATATTTTGGGTAGATACCCAAAAGTGGGGCTGTTGGGTCATAGGGGAGCTCTATGTTTAGTCTTTTGAGGAACCTACGTACTGCTTTGCAGAGTTTCTAGGATAGTCCTAGCAGAAGATTACAATAGCTCAATAGCTGGGTACATATGAACACATAAGATGATACTAAGTGAAATGAACTCCAACTTATGGAAATTAGTAGTTTACCATTGTCGTGGTTATTTTCAATGTATCCTCTGAAATTATGCCACTTTTTTCTGTCTTTTTCCCCCTGGGTTTTACCCTTGATGTCACCATTACTGATTTTGGTACCCTGGGTATTGTATATATGTTTGTCAGAACTAGGGAAGAGAAGGGGAACATCAAAGTGGACAGACAAAGGATAAAAGATGAACTAATACAATAGCAATATTTACAAAACTATATGCTGTAACCCAACTGTACAACTCATGGGGTGAGAGAATTGGGGAGGGTGAGAGGAGGGAGAAAAATGAGAGAGGAGAAAATAAGTTTGGTAAGAAATGTACTCACTGCCTCTGTTTGAAACTATAACCCCTGTGTACATCACTTTGACAATAAATAAAAAAGTAAATTAAAACAAAGTAGCAATGTGTTCTAATAGTAGCTGTGGAGTGTGTTTGTCTTTGTCCCAGTCCCAATATTGGCAAAGTCAGCACCAGTTGTTGGCGTCCATCCTTGATGTGGGAACTCCATCCACTCAGGCAGTTACCTCCTCTGACTTCAGGGAATTAGTACTATCTGAGTATGGATCTTCCTCAGGAATATTAGTGAGGTAATATTTGCGCTCTAGATTTCCAACTGCTAGCAGATCCAACTGCTTGCCTTTGTTATTCCAACTCAAACAATGATAGCTGTGATTTAGTTTGCTATCTCTGTGATACTTCAATATTCTCTATTGGATTTTTTTTGGGTCTACCTAGTGAATAGCTTTTACTGAATTAGAAATTTGTGTATTAATTTCTTTCCATTTAATCTGTGTGACTTTTTTCCATTTTGGTCATCTGGCTGGATTCTGAAACCATTATATGTAGCCATTACAGCTACATATAATCATTATCACTATCAATACCAGGGTCTTCATTTATTATTTTAACAGTTGCCTTTAAGGTAGTAGAACCACTTTTTCATAGTGAATATGGTTGGCCTCAATGTTCTTTCCTTGCTATCAATCTGACTCCCTATGTGGTGAATGGAATTTTAAAAGGCACAGGCAACTGAATCTTGTTTGTACTTATATTGTCTATAAGTTCTGTCCTGATGAAGTTTTTTAACCTATATATGAAATCTCAAAGCCATTTCAAGAGGCTCGTCAAAAGATCAGGGACCATGTTTATTTTTCCAACTTGAATCTACAAGGGCTAGGAATAACATCTAACAGTGCAAAGTGATTAGTATCCATTTATTAAACAAAGGTTTAGATGAATAGATGGATGGATGGATGGATGGATACAACCCAAGAACCTCATCTTTCACAATAAGTAGTTTCTGGAAACAAACTTCCTGAACTTTGAATTCTGGATCTGTATTTTCTTTTCATTCCTATCTGGAACAAAAGCCTTTATCTAAAATCTTCTGTATTTGACAGTCATTCAAGAGTTTTGCAGCCTCATATATTCTGTACCTTTTACTATTTATATTCTTTCAGCAGCTGGCTGGGGATCTACTTACAACCACGGCACTACTATTGTCTCTGCTGGGTGATGAGCTCTATCTGTCTTATCTGTCTGTATGGAAGCAACCTTTCCTTGAGAAAGGGGAGGAGATCCTTTCTCTTTGTCATTAGGATGGCAGCTGACCTCTATGTACTATATATTCATCCAGTCAAAACATCTCCGGCTGGGCCCTAACCCTAACTCCCTAGATACCATCCTGGATCTTGGCTTATGCTCTTCTCTGTGCCAGTTTTTGGAGCTCTTCCATGTCTCATGGTTAAGGCTGCACAATGTGAGATATTTATAATCTGGAGATTTTTTTTGCATTGTTGCTCATTAAATGCAATACAAGAAAAGCAAACAGACTTTCTCCTTGACCTCATCTCACTATTGTGTTTAAATAGAACTTTTAAAGTTACTTTTATGCATAGACTTTTCCTGAGTATGACAGTTAGAAGAGTAATACATTAATATACATATCCATATTTGCAATTAAACATTAATATTAGTTAATATTATTGACCCTGAAAGAATAGTCAAACATGGTTTTGGACACAATTTTATTTAATGCTATGTTTAGTTTCAGTTGGATATATTTTGTATTATTTTCTTTTCTTTTTCCCTCTTTCTTCATGTAGGGATGGATCACTGAATGACAAGACATAGCATTCATGGATCACATCACCCACAAAGAGTTAACATTTTTAACATCTTTTTGATTTTGCTACCTGAAATATAAGAAAACAGAACAGTTTGAATATCTCGGAAGTCTGGAAAATCTTATGTTATAGTAATGCCACATAACAGCATATCCTGAAATGATACTTTTTTTTTCATAATCAGAGTTCAGGCTTTCAGAAAGCTTTTCAAGGTAGGAGGCTTTTGAAGTATCTACATAGTCACACAGCCACATATAGCCTTGTGACTATTTTTGAAATAATGTTTTATTGAAACACAGAAGTGCTCACTAATTAACATATTACTTATGGTTGCTTTTGCATGAAAGTAGGAGACTTGAATAGTTGGGATGGAAACCCTGTATCTCACAAAACTTAAATCCTTTTATGTTGTTTTGCAGAAACTGAATTCTAGGGATACTGAGTGACTAGAAGAAGTTTATACATGTTACTAGCAGAATTAATGTTAAAGCATTATTGGTACACATTTTGAGGAAGGGGAGGATGAATATCAGACCATTGGTAGGTATGTTCTAGTAGCCAAATGATGGCAATTGTAAACAGTCTATGAAAGACAGAAAACCTGGCTTGGGAGATTTGTTTCTCTACTGAATAGATCAGTTATCTATATCCCATGCTTACTTTAGTCATGTGATATCACAACTTAATGCAGTTAGGTCCCTGTTTGCCAAGATAGTGGGATATTTATTGGCCAACCTCCTGTGTCTCAGAACTACATTCCTCAAAAGTTGAATTATTGATGGTCAGAGAAGACATTTTGGTAATTGCAAAAATCTTGAATGTATTAAGACTGACTAACTGTCCCCATGTTCTGCAGTGACATCAGCTGACAGTGATGAAATCTATAGAAGTAGGGCACATTTCCATAACATGAATATTCAGGGATGGTGATGCAAGGATTATTATTAAACCACTGGGAAGGAACACGTTCTCATTATTTGATTGAATACTAAATGCTGCCTTTTAAAAATAATTCAGTATGAATACTTTGATAATGAGATAAAAGAGAAAGGCTTAGAGAAATGCTCATACATTTTTCTCTCGTATATAAGGAGGAAATTAAATTAAATTTGAACCCATCTACAGGAACTATTTTTGAATCATTAGCTATATTTCATCTAAATCTGCCTCACATATATTGAAGTATAATGTAATAGAAATCCAGCCAAAGCTTGATTTATATGAAAATTGGATATGTAAAAGAAGCTGTATAAGCACAACTACCCCTGAGAATATATAAAATGCCCATTACAAGTAACAGTATCTTTTAGGTATTGGGCATATTTGCACGTTTCTGAGAGAAGGTAATTACATTTTTATAAATGAAACAGTTTCATTTATAAAGACCTGTGCAACTCCAAGATCTCTAGATACACAGCTAAAGGGCTATCTTGTGTCAACTATATGCAGTTCCTCACAGCAAAGAGTTTATGTATAGGAATTAGAAAGGAGGGTGATGTCTTCCATACATCTGTCAAACTTGCTTTAAGTTTCTTTTATATGACACATAGTGAATTAAGCTCTAGTTCTACAGAAATAAAATAGATAGAACCCCTGTCTTCTGAAACTCATGATGATGAAAATAAGGCCACAGGCAAAAAAAAACCAGACAATTTTGATAGAGCATGATTCCTGTTCTCTATAAAGATAAGCTTTGGTTGGTGTTGAGGACAATTTATCTTCTTCTTTGTCAGATTTTCTTCATACTTTCTAGTTTTTCCCCACAATTATTTTAGGTGACTTTGTCCTTTTGACTAGATTGAGTTTAATACCTATCTACTTACCTCTCTTCCTACCTCCTCCTGCTGCTTTATAGGTGTCAAGTATCTACCAATAGTGTAGAGCTTCTCTTGGATTTCTCTTCATAGGCTGACCAATCCTTGCTGGTATATTAAAACTTTGGACCTTTGTCTTCTTCCTTCTGTTTGTCATCAAAATTAAGCTTCTCAATGTCCAAACATTGAG
The DNA here is from genome assembly GCF_023159225.1 of Perognathus longimembris pacificus. Taxonomy (NCBI): domain Eukaryota; kingdom Metazoa; phylum Chordata; class Mammalia; order Rodentia; family Heteromyidae; genus Perognathus; species Perognathus longimembris. Next base: position 124,392,558 of record NC_063162.1, read on the forward strand.
CTTTCTGCACTAACCCATTGCGCCACTGGAGCACCGTGAGCTTTCTTCTATCAGTAAACTTAGTAAATAATCAGTTAATCCACTCATATGAATTTAAGAGAACTACAGATCTTTTATTCCAAAAGGTGGAGAGGAACAGACTAACATTCTAGATATTGTCATTGAAAAGTACTAGAGACATTTTCATCCTAAAGGCCTCCTTATAAGCCCAATAGCTATACCCTTATGAACACATAAGATAATGCTAAGTGAAATGAACTCCATGTTATGGAAACAATTGTTATATCACAGTTGTAAATACTTTCAACGTGCCATATGTAACTGTAGCCTCTATTATTGATGATCTTCCTGTATCACCTTCCTGTGGTTGTACCTACACTATCTCCATATCTTATTTGAGTATATTGGAAACCGTGTATACTGGTATTAGAACCAGGAAATTGGAAGGGAATACCAAAATCGAGAGACACAGGGTAAAAAAGACAAACAACTACAAAAGCAATACTTACAAACTGTTTGATGAAAATGAACTGAACATCTGAACAACTCGTGGGGGGGAGGGGGAAGGGAAAGAGGGAGTGGGGAGGGGGGAGTGAGGGATGAGGTAACAAACAGTACAAGAAACGTATCCAATGCCTAATGTATGAAACTGTAACCTCTCTGTAATTCAGTTTGATAATAAAAAAAATCTATATATAAAAAGAAGTTCGGGAAATTGATAATGTACTGGAAAAAAAGGTCTCCTTTTATTAATAAAATACTAACAAATAAAAGTCATGGTTATACAAGAGAACATGTAATAGTCATACAACAGTCTTTGATGCAAAATACCCACTTCATTCATACTCTTTTCTTCATATTTTTTCCAAGTACATCAGACAGATGTAGTACATAGTATCATGATATATTGGAAAGAACCTGGATTTTGGAATCACACAGTAAGTTTTTCAAAAAAATAAAAATGCATGTGCAAACATCTAATGCACACTTAATTAAGATTTGCAGTCAATATATGTTTCTCTTTCTTCCTTCACTTAGAGTGATGATAAACAGTTGTTATTTACTCATGTTTTGTAGAACTGACTTTCATGCAGAAAAACCAGAATTTGGCAGATTTACATTATTTATTGAAAAGTGGTACAGACTTGTATTTACACTCTGGGACAAATGAATGACACCCAGACAGCTTGGTCACTGTGAGTTGATCACCGGATATATCTCTCAGGGAAGAGCACAGACTGCCTTCAAGGTTGTACAGAGCCTGTCAGCAGGAAGCACTGCTGGGGAGTGCCTGTTGGGAGAGGTAGCAGCAGAGAGAGAAGTGCTATTATAGGATGCCTCTCAGAGGTGGGGTGGCAGGCTATTCATACTTGAAAATGTCAGACTCTCTCTAAAGAGCTACTCTTGAAACTGGTTTGCCTTTCTACTTTAGGATTTTCAAAAGCAATACACTAAAGTTATTATGTTTGTTTGTTTTTGCTTTACTTGAATGACTTTCAAAATTACAACATGAGTTTAAGTACAAGGGTTTAGAAAACCTTTAAAGAAATGGAAAGTCACTGATGCTAACTAACTAAAGCTCAAAAAGAAACTGACAAGACTCAGAGCACAAGTGGCTAAGCATTTTAGCAGAAAGAGTAAGGAACTTCTAGAATCATTGTGTGATCTTTCTCAGAATGTGGTGTTAGGAAGGAAACAGAAATGTGCAGGCTAGGAAGTGGGGAAGATGGTCAGGAGCCACTCTGTTTGTTCCCAGCATCAGGGATGGAAACTAAAAGAAGCAAACTCTAGTAGTCAACATTTGGTTGCTGTGACAGAATGCCTGAGAGAAATCAACATAGGTTTCTGCCCATAGTCACTTTGCCTAGTTGCTTTTGTGGCTGTGGTGAGGAAGAATACAATGGTGTATGCTCATGGTACAGTCAAGTTGCTCATCTGGCAGTGAACAGGAAGCTAAAGCAAGGAGGAAGAGGCATGAATTACAATGTAGCCTTCAAGGACAAGTCTTCAGTGACATATTTCCTGCCAGTAAGTCCCACCTCCTAAAATTTCTACCAACTTCCAATAGTGCCATCAGTAGAGACAAAGATTTTAAACACAGGAGCTTCTGCAAGAGATTTGAGATAAAAATCATAATACAAATTAAACCATAACACATCTTCTTTCTCTTTCTCTCTGTCAACCAGAAATGTGTTAAAAAAAAAAGAGCTGGGGGCAGATATAGGTCATGAGGATCCACAGCTGCTGCCCAAGACCCTATGGGGAGGAATGTGTGTTCAAGTGGCATTAGCCATGTCTTTGAGGCTAACTTGATTCCTTGTGAGTGGATGGGTGCTATCTGAGCCACTTACCACAGAAGGACTGGGTACAACCTTGAGTAGAGAGAAACCATTAAAAAGGCAAAGAAATGAGTTGGAGAATGGGACACATGATATAGTCATGTGACTCAAATAGAAAGACAAATAGAAAGCAGAAGGAATGAGGGAGGCACCAGCTGCTAGGATTGGGAGTGGGGAACTTGATTCTAGGATGATTTCTCAAAGGGCAGAGATATGCCAACAATTTTGTATTTTATTAGGGCAACTTGATGCTCTCCCTGGTATCCCACCTCCAGAACTCCCGTTCTATCAAAAACTAGCCTCCTTATGTCAGGAGTTTTCTGAATCTGTCTCAGGAGGCAAGGCTACATTCTGGTTTAATGAGATGTCACAAGTACCAGATGGGAAGGTGGCTGCTGGTCACATTTTTTATGTTTGGGTTTCATGTATGCCAAATTTACATTGGAATATTTCCCATGTAATTGAAAAATGTAAATTATATATCTCATTGTTTAGTTATTACAAATGTTACCATACAGTACCGTAGGATTTTAAAACTGTCAGAGAATTTTATTGTGATTCCATGTAGACGACCTGACTAAAGATAGCATATCAGTAGTGTTTTTCTGTTTTATTGCATAATTCAAATTGTACTTCTGTCTTTTATAAAAGCGTGCAAGGTCCAGCATTGTCATATTTTTTGGTACAAATGCAGTAATAAAATACATAGAGCCTTGTGTTAACTTACTGCTTTTTAATTACAGAATTTGCTTCTAAATTGGAGTTGTAATTTTCTAAGTCTAGCATAGAAAAAAAAGAACTCACAAGTGAGAGCTGGAAAAGATCAGTGAAGCATGTAAAGATGTTTCCCTAGATTACACTCCTACAGTGTGTCTAAGGAAAATGCTCCAGCAGCTAGGGAATATATGAGAGAAAAGTAGACAGGAAAGGGAAGGAAGGGGCTGCCATCAAAGGTCAGACATACTCTGTATTTCTATTAGTGAGCAAATGCAGAGATGACTATCTGGTATCTCTGTTAATATTTCCTTTAAACTCTGCTCATGTTCTGCTATAAGGTCCTTTTTTCTGTTTTCTTGGTCAGGCAGTCATACTTAACTCTACCCAGGGCAAAAGTCTTCTTAACCACTTAATGTATGAAAGGATATGAATCCCTTTTGAAGACCAGGTTACCTGTCATGCACTTGATCTTTTTTTTTTTTAACCAGCTGGAAACGAATGAGATTGTGTTTCTGATCAGGCCTTAGAACATCAGAGGAGAGTGGCGGCAACCAGATCAAGAGGATTATCAGCACCTTGGACTCTTGAGCTTTTAATTCTTACGTTAGTTTTCTAGGGCCACCATAACAAAACATACCTGAGTGGCTTAAACAATAGGTATTCATTTTTTCATGTTCTAGAGGCTGGAAGTCCAAAGTCAAATTGTGTGTAGGTTTAATTTTTCCTGAGGCCTTTCTCCTTGGTTTGCAGATGGCCAGTCTCTGACTGTATCTTCACATACCCTGATTTCTGTATGTAATCATTCTTCTTATCTCTACCTTTATAAGGACATACTTTCTCTTTGACTAGATCCTCATCTATCCATAATCAACTCTTTAAAGATGATGTCTGTCAATCACCTTTGGACAATGGACTTCAACATATGAATATTAGAGAACATACAATTTATTTCATAACTCTTCATGCTCAGATCCTGTTAATGGAAAACTCAGATAGAGATGTGGCATGAATAAAAAACAAACAAACCTGTTTTGTGTAGGTAATGATATTTTAGGATTTTGTGTCAGTCTACTTATGCAGATTAATTACTATGGCTTGTATTTCCTCAAGTCGAGCAGTAACCTACTGTCTTGCTTAGAGACAAGGTTTTGCTAGATCCTGAACTGCTGTGCACCTGCATATTTTGCCAGAAAGAATGGTGGTAGCCCTTAGGTAAAAGTTACCAAAAGGAATGATAATAACCCTTAATAATTGTTTGTTGAGAACCATTATGCCAAATTCAATGGTAATTGAGACAGCATTTCTTCAATTCCAAAGCCCAGGGAAAAGATATATTCAGGGAATAAACATATATATTGATGTTTATTTAACTATAATTTGGATAAGTGTTGGCAATTTTTTTTTTAAATTTTGACGTAAAATAGGACTGTTTTCTTCCCACTTGAATCCATAAATTAGGTGCTAGTTACCATATGGACACAGGCAAGGCCTGAAAAGTGTCTTAGATAGGATAAATGAAATTATCTCAACTCTTTGTAGGCATATTTGGGATCATTGTGGTGATCACTGAAATTAGAGGAATAGATAAAAACATCTTTGTTGAGTAAGACAACTATAATGGTGGATGATCACAGCAAATAGAGTAGGCCTGAAACACTACCATTTAAAGAAAATAAAATTCATTCAGAATGATGGAGTCAGAACATCTCGGAGAGATAGGAAGAAATGCAAGAAAGTTCTACTTTAGAAGCCAAGGGAAACTACCATTTTCTGTTTCTTTTTTTTTTTTTTTTTTTTTTGCCAGTCCTGGGCCTTGGACTCAGGGCCTGAGCACTGTCCCTGGCTTCTCTTTTGCTCAAGGCTAGCACTCTGCCACTTGAGCCACAGCGCCACTTCTGGCCGTTTTCTATGTATGTGGTGCTGGGGAATCGAACCCAGGGCTTCATGTATAGGAGGCAAGCGCTCTTGCCACTAGGCCATATTCCCAGCCCCCGGAAACTATCATTTTCAAGAGTAGAAAGCAGTTGGACTCCCCCCAAAAGTTAAGGACATGTGAATGGAGTTGCACATATGATCTTAACAACAATTAGATCATTGATGACTTTAATGAAAGTAGAAAGCTGGAAAGATAGAGCCAGATCAGTGGAGTTGAGGCATGGGTGGGAGTTGGGGAGATGGCCCTGGGGATGTCCCAGTACCTTCTCTAAGGTTTGGCTTCAAAGGAGAACAGTGAGTAAAAACACATGTAGGAGGAAATGGAAATGAGAAAGCTAAGGGTGATCTTTTATGTTTTTAAGGTAGAAGAAGCAAATACACGAGGTTATGATGAGAACAGCAGGAGACCACTAGGAGTAGAAAATAAAGAAGAGAAGGAACATTTCCTAGAACTTTGTCCTGAGATGCTGGGAACAGCGAAGTGAGGTTTAGTTCTAGTCAATAGAAAGGGTGTCTGTTGCAGACAAGGATCACAAGATGTCTAGGAGGAAAATACAGATTTGTAGTTAGGATAGTGTTAAAATTTATATCTGATAGTATGGTAGTCATTAGTGCTACTTACCAGTTCTTTCTGGTTTTTCCTTGAGAGTATTTTGTGATTCCACATTCCTTACCCTCATGGAATTGCCATTAGATTCACTTCAGTCATTACAGGGTAAGCAACATTTTTTTTGTTGCAACGTCAAGAGCCAATAGATGATATACAACATTTTCTTCTTTTCCCTTTTATAAAGTGATTAGCATCAGTCCAAACAGTGTCTGCTTGATTTGCTAGGGTATTTAGTGAATGTAGTACAAAGTAGACCTCTGTGAGCCACAATGCAAATGTAGTATAAGCAAAAAATAACCCTTGATTTTTTTCCCTGATCCACTTAGATTTTAGCATTGCTTGTTATTGCAATGTAATCTACTCTATCCTAACTTGCATTTGCTTTGTAAAAGAGGGGCAATCATTCTCATCTCAAATATAAAGTGAAATTATTATTTATTTTAAGTCAGTCCAGCTTATCAATCACATCCAGAAATTTTACACAATGGTTGAAAACAGAAGGAATGACTGACACATTCATTTAAATTTTCCTTCTCACAGGAGCAGTCATGACTCATGGTTATAAAAGTACAAAATAGCTTTCTTGAAATATGCAGAACAGATACATTTTATTGGGCATTTTTGAAGTAAAGCATAAGCACACCATTGACAAGAGTCTTTATTGTTAAATTTTTACTTCCTACTTCTCTTTCTAAATTACCAGAGAATGAAGAGATAAAACTCATAACTTATTTACTTGTAAACAATCTCAGTATATAGGGACTCCAACGGATGTGTGTGTGTGTGTGTGTGTGTGCGTGTGCGTGTGTGTGTGTATTTATCTGTATCTGATTAAAACTTTTGGATATATATGGGAATATAGCCTAGTGGCAAGAGTGCTTGCCTCATATACACGAAGCCCTCAGCAACACATATATAGAAAAGGCGAGAAGTGGTGCTGTGGCTCAAGTGCAGCGTTCCAGCCTTGAGCAAAAAGAAGTCAGAGTCACTGGCAACAAACAAACAAACAAACAAAAACACTCTGGATGTGTTTTATGAAGAAGTCTTTTGGTCTCTGTTCAACTTTATTTTCATATTAGTGTTTAAAATTCTTGAGTAAAAGGAGAAGAACAAATTCTCTTTTATCTTAAACCTAATTGTCATCTAGAATCTTAGTTGTATAGTTCTATTTGCTTAGAACCTTTTTAAATTGGAAGAACAATGATGCAAAATCTCATACCCTTCTGATTTCTTACGTCAGATGAAATTCTAGGCAAAAATAATGCTATAACTGACAGCCTGGAGTTGTTTTAGGATTAATTCAGGTGGGTACTGTAGACTCTTTTTGATATTAGAATTCTTGACAATATTCACACAAAATAGAAATAGGAGGAGGTAAACATGTAAAATTATCTGATAGCAAATACGTTTAATTGCAATTAATTTGGAAATACTTTACATAGCTATAATGACCATGTAAATATATAGTTTACTTGCTAGAGAATTGAGATGCCATTTACCCTGCTTGATTTCAGAGATTGTTGGTATTTGACTCATCTAGCCTCTATCGGGTGAAGATTCAAGGTCACAAAGTGAACATAAAACAGAACAAAGCACAATAAATGAGTCAAAAAGAGACAGAAAACTCAGTTCAAACTGTCTTAAATCTTGCTGAAACTTTGTTTCCCTCTCCATATTTTTATATCCAGAGGTGTGGTGGGTTTCAGAGTTGCTTGAACACCTATGTCTTTCACTTTTCGTTCTCTCATGTGTTCAGCCAGGCTGCATTGAAAGGGTAGCCACAATTCTATGGCTTTATATTTACCCAGGAAAACATCCAGAAGGAAGAAGAAGTGCTTGAGTACTTTGATCATAACACATTTTGAACCAATAATAGCAGCTAGCAAAATTGAATGCTCCGTTTGGCTTAAACCTATAGAGTGTCACCAGGGGAGGTGGATGTTACATGCTGTGTGCAGAAGGGCTCCCTGATGGAAAGGAAGGGATAAAGGAAGGTTTGTCACACTCAAAAAGAGTAGTACCCATGACATTGAATTGTATGATTAACAGCCATTGTTAACCTTCTGGTCATTGCAATTTTGTGGTGTTCTTGCAGTTAAGTCCTGGTAGAACCAAGTCGATGTAACTGAGCTCCATTAGAGACACTAATGTTTATAAATGTATTTAACTTTATTTCTAAGAAACAGGTTACAAAGTACTCAGTTATTTGCAGCAAAGGGAACTTTCACAAGTAGTTAATGAAGCTTCCAAGCCTATACTGCAGGGCATTTGATTATTAGAGGAGCTTCACAGGAATCCCAGATCTTTCTCAGCAATCTAATGTTATTATTCAAGTCATCTCCTCATTGGTTAGCTTATCTCTACTGATAATGATCTTGTTCCATCTGTGTACACACCCACCCGTGTCTTACTGTGAACACAAAATTCAGTTCAACACCTGCCACGCCTGCCACAAGGCTTCTATATTCAATACTTTATGCACCACAAGACAGAGTGGGATTCTTTTAAGACAAAATTTTGCTGTCATTACTTTTTTTTTCCATGTTTTTCACTAAAGTTACCCTTCTTGCATTTGCCAGTACTAGAGTTGTACACCTCCCTTTGAACTAATGTTCCTGGAAGTCCATGTGCACCAGTCAGCTTCTGAAAATTGTTTCACATCTTCCATCATGTCCCTGAGTCCATACATTGTCATAGAAAACAGCTCTGAGCAAATAGTCATCTTTATGCTACTGGCGCTTGGCTGTAGCTAGAGCTCTTACTTTCTGTCCTAGCACTTCTCTGAATCACAGTGAGAAGACCTGGGGGAACCATTTTATGTGCTCACTTCACGACATTGATGAACTCAGCAAATACCTCTTTAAGAAAAACAAAATTACCCAAATTGAGGCATAACTTAGAGAAGACTTTACCAATCTTACTATACATCTTTACGAAAGTGCATTTTGTGTACCTCACATGACTACCTGGTGCCCCTACTGTTTCTTGAGTTTCATATGAACAAATTCCTTCTGTATATCTTGACTTGAGTCTGATTTCATACATTCAGTATTATGTTGGGGGATTTGCCTGTGTTATATGTATCAGTGGTGTGTTCTTTTTCTTTACTCTTACATAGTAGTCCCCATGGAACAATTTATGAAACATTCTTATATTGCGTTCCCTGATTCCCTTTTCTAATTCTTCATAGAATTACATCCCAAATAAACTACCTATGCCTGTTTTTCCTCCTCTCCTCACATCAGTCTTACAGAATACAAGAGCCCTAGGGTTAGTATTCTGGGTTAGCAGATAGAAATTCCTTCATTTAGCTTTGTTCTTTACTTGATATATGGCTCTACAAATCTACTTCTTTACCAAAGAGTTTTTACTCATCTATAAAATATGAGGATTCTGAGAAATGTTCTGGTCTTAAATTCTACTATTCAGGGCTAGAACTTTAAGGGGATCTTCTAGGAAAAAGAGTGTTGTACAAGCAGAAGTAAATGAAAAATTTCTTGCAGAAGAGACTATAAGTGAGAGGTAGTATTTTATTTACTTTCTTGGTATTCTGAAATCTCTGTGGTGGTTACTCTTGAGCTGAAACAGACTTATCAGGTACTAAGTATTCACTGAATGGATAAGGAAGGAGGCAACAAGAATTGTGGAGTGGGCAGTGCATAAACTACAAAATCACTGTAAGTAATTTTCTCTTTTATGAGGAGAATTGAAACTGTGGGTAAATTTTAAGATGATTGCTGTGGAAAGTGTATCCAACACAAGACAGAAATTTTATGAAGACAACTAATGAAAGAGCTCACCTAAGATTATGGGAGAAAACACTCCTGACCACACCTTTCCCCTGTTCTATGATCACATTAGATCAGTGAAATTCTTTGGAAGTAATTGCACAGCCATTATATTAATTGATTTTGTATTTTACTTGTGGATGTCACCAAGATTTAACCCTCACTCAGTGAAATGTTTCCACGGTAACTAATGCATTTTAAATGTTAAGAAACATGAAGAGTAGGAAAGATCAATTAGTAATATATCACTCCAATTAATATATAAATGTTCAAGGTTATGCATGTGGAGCATAAGTTTTCAAAGTTGAATTTAACAGTGTAATGATTATGGTCAGATATTGCATCTGGTGCATAAACTGGTTTTCAATAAATCTGCACTTTGTTACAGATGTGTCTTTTTAGGCTTTCATGCAAATATGTAAAATGTCCAGTTTTCCTTTTCTCTGTAAAGCCCTTCTTTGGACTTACCTCTGAGTTGCTGAATGTATTGTTTTCAATAAATCTACACCCTGCTGCAGATAAATCTTTTAGGCTTTCATGCAAATGAGGGAGTGCTGGAAAGGTAATGCAGCTAGGCCTTACTTAATCATGAGTTGTCTAGATGCCTCTTGTCCCCTTCCCTTATTTTCTGTGATTTCATTCTTTATTGGTATTTCTGTCATAAACAAGAGAAAGTAAAATTAAAATGATTTTATTTTGCTTCTTAGAATTGCTGTATATGAGTGTATATTAATCACTTCATTTATCAAGGGTGTGTGGAACACATTCTAAAAATTAATGCTCATTACTCTTCCTCAAGTAGGCAAAGCACTCTCCTGGTAAGATGTCATGTGTTTGGTGTCTCTCTCCTCAGTAAAGCCCTTTTTTGGACTTACCTCTGAATTGTTCACTATTTCTTTTGTATCTTTACTTGAATGGCATCTTCAGAAAGAGATCTTCACTGTTATCCTTTATAAACTAGTAAGTCTTGACCTCACACTGTGTGCACATTCTGTGCTAGCTATTGTATAGTCATTTCTTTTAAAGTGTCTAATAGTATATGTTCATTTATTCTTTGTCAACTTCCTCAATAAAATAAGATCAATGGGGTCTAAGTAGAGAGATTTTCTTTGTTTTCATATGGACTTCCAGGCAAATTATTGTTACAGGGTTGAAGATCTATTATTGACTTTTTCAAAAATTTCCTCTTTATATACCCTGAGAATAGAGAAATGAGCATCCATGTGTCTGTAATTGTCACGGAGATATTACCGTTCTAGGGAACACCTCTATTTTCCACAGGAAGAAGGCTATTTTGTCGTTCAGGGGCAAATTTGGTTCCTTCTGTCCCATGACTCATGACATCTCCTCAAAGGATGCTAGTGTTTGTCTTTGAATCTCTAAATTGTAGATTGTCTGCTCTTGATCTTCTTTACAGAATGGATATTAGTAAACTCGTATAGTAAGTCAGGTTTATTGAAAACTTGGATTAAAAATTTGATAAAATTGTTAGTCTTTCATTAATCACTTCAAGATAAAATTAGCAAGACAGGGAAACGCTGCTACAATAACACTTAGCTTAGTTCATAAGTGCCTTAACATATATTTATTTTTTTCTGTTTATCAAAAATCATTCAATAGTGGGCTGGGGATATGGCCTAGTGGCAAGAGTGCTTGCCTTGTATACGTGAGGCCCTGGGTTCAATTCCCCAGCACCACATATACAGAAAACGGCCAGAAGTGGTGCTGTGGCTCAAGTGGCAGATTGCTAGCCTTGAGCAAAAAGAAGCCAGGGACAGTGCTCAGGCCCTGAGTCTAAGCCCCAGGACTTGCCAAAAAAAAAAAAAATCATTCAATAAGCACCTGCATATGGCAAGTGGTATCCTATATCCTAGGGATTAAAGGCAATTAAGACTGAACTTTTCCACAGCATTATATAATAGTAACAACTGCTTTACATTTTCACTTAAATAAATTTCAAGAACAGTCATGGATTTAGCTTGATCATTTGCTACAATAGGACAGTGGTATATAAAATGAAGAGAAATCTGAAATGAGTTTACAACAGGTACTGGAAAGAAATCCATTTTAGGACTAAAACTCGATATCCAGAATTTCTGCCATTTAGTGGCAAACATATATTTCTCAATGGTCAAATATAGTATCTGCAATAAGAGATAATTCTGTATCCATAATCTCAGGTATCCTGTTAGTTAGGCAATAGGTATCTAAGACGTTTGTCACTAAATGTTGAAGAGGTAAGGCATGACTGGCCTGCAAGGGGGAGTTTTAGAAAAGGAAAAACAATGGGAAGGACATGGCATGTTTCTAATTCAGAAACTATTGTTAAAGTATATAGTTAACAAACAGGGAAGGAAACTGGAGAAGCACACCAAGACCTACAATTATTTCTACAGGGAGATCCCAGGGTTCTTTTCTGTTCTTGTGTCCTCATCCTCAGCATTCCCATTCTCATAGGCACTTAGGCATTTTACCTCTAAAGAAGAAGGCTGTCAGAGATAGATTGTGGCCTAGTACTAGAAGAACATTCTAAAGAAATAAAACCAGAATGCAGATGTATATTCTCATGTTGTTTCCTTCAACAATAATATAACATTCCCTTTATCAAGGCAGCCATGACCATTTCTTTTACCAGACATTTTTCTACTAGATGCCTAAGCTTGAATTGTTTGGGAAAACTGTACTCTTGTCCCCTCCCCTCTCATTTCTGCCTCAATTATCCCTGGAGCTGCACAGAGAAGAATCCTCCTGTTTCTCCCTGATCCTTTGTTTCTCCATCTAGAGTTCACTGCTGTAGATTGTAATTCTTTCTTTGGAAGGATACATGGCTCAGCAATGCTGAGGAAGAAGCATTTTCCTATGCTCCCTTTAAGCCTTCAAGGCTTTTTAGGCCAACGTGACTGTTGTCTTACTGACTGTTGTCTTAATTACTATATTATATACTGGAGTATGAGATAAAAGCTTCATTTTGCAGAATACTTGGCTATCTCTTGCTCAAGGATGTTGGTAGGATGGAATTCTGGCCAATGACAGTATTCCGCTATTCCTGTGCTCTCATTCCCATGTGATTATATTTTCCCACCTTGAAAACATCTTACTATAGTAACAGAATCAAAGATGAAAAACTAATATTGTAAACAATCAGAATCTTTTATTAAAGTGGGCGAAATAAAGGTAAAATGAGGACATAGCTTGAGGTTTTATCATTACTTATTATCACCAATCACCATAAATCCTTGAAAGACATGGTTTTATCCCCATTTTACACATGAGACAAGTATCCCTAGTCTAGGGAAGCTGTCAAAAGCCCAGGAAATTGAGCATGAGTAGAGCAAGTCTGTAGGCTTACTTCCATTGAAGACCACATTGAAGTTCCTTGTTAGTCCACTGAAACCATTCCCAAAGATGCAACCATGTTGCTAAATCCTACCTGATATGATTTTTTTTTACTTCTCAGAAGCATTGAACAGTTTTTCCACATCCTTAAAATATTCTACTCTCTTAGTTTCTTTTTTCCTTTGCCTTTATACTCTGGGATTGCTAACCTTTTCTTCTAAGTCTTGTTTGAACCTTCCTCTTCCTTTTTCTCAATCATAAATGCTTCAGGTCCTGTGTTTCTTTGTCAAAACGTTTGTCATGTGATCTCCTTTAGTCAGATAGCTTTAAATAGTATCAGTACTTCTGTGATGATTAACTATCTTTTTGGATTTGCTCTCATATTTCCCTAGCTTATTTGACTCTAATCAACCTGGTCTCCTTGCTGATACTTAAATATGCTAAGCATGCTTCTGCTCCAGGGCCTTTGAACTTACTGATCTCTCTGTCTGTGACACTTCTGTCTATGAGATATATGCACAGATTGGACTTTGATTTTCTTCATCTCTCTGTTCCAATGTCACCTTCTCAGAGAGACAAACTCTGGCTATTTTATATATAAAATAATACTTCACTGAGACTTAGCCCTCCTACTGTCCTTGTACCTTTGTTTTTATTTTTGATGGAAATTATTATTATCTAGAACATTTTAAGCATCTTGATGATGCATGGAAGGTACTCAATGTATTTTAAACCAAAAGTTTGTAAATTAATGAATATCTCATAAATCAGTATTTACCATTGAGATTGCTCTCCTGGATCCTTGTATCCTGGTAACAATGAGATATAGAATATGTTGGGCTCTAGGGCCTGAATACCTGGACTTATCTCTACTGTTGATCAGCTATCTGACCCAGCCATTTATTCTTCCTATGCCCATTTCTTCTTCAATAAGAAAGATAATGACATTACTTTATTTGCTATTTTGAGTTGTTTCACAAGTGTAGATGATTTAGTACATGCAAATTACTTAGAATAGTACCTAAGATAGCAGAGTTGCTTGATAATCCTTGGAGTTTTTATTATTGTTGTTGCCTTTATTATTATTGTTTTTTGCTACCTGCTTGATATACTGGGCTGTCATACAGGTGTCTCAAGCTTATTGTGTGCAGAAAGGAAATCTTGATTTTTTTTTTTTGTCCTCAGATAAAGACTTACTTCCCTACCAGTCTCTACTATCTCAGTGATATTGTAAGTTGCTCACATTATTAGAAGGAGTCATCTCTCATTTTCTTTCTTTCCCTTATATACCATAAGTTTGTGAAATTTCTACCTTCAAAATACAGCCATATTTCTGCACCTCTACTTTCTTCACCAGGAGCCAAATAACATGATGTATCCTTTTTATTCTACTGCATACCTAACTCTAAACTTGTTTTGTTTTCTCCTCTTGTTTTCTTCCAAACATTTATCTTACATATGCCACCGTCATCTTTTGGGACGCTCCTCTGGTCACATCCTTCAGAAACTTTCCTTAAGATGTAGAACTAAGTCAACACTCTGCAACGTCATAACCCATCATATCCTTCATGGCCTTGGACCTGGCCTCAGACCTAGCTACTTCTTCGGAATGATATTGGCATATTCTTTTTTTATAGGTATTATTTCAACCATGCTAACTGCTTGTTTTCTTTGGATGCTATGCAGATTCAGAACTTCTGTACTGATTATTCTTCCTGCTTGGCATGCTGTTTCCTCAGATCTTTGAATATTTGGTTTCTTGTAATTCTCCAGATCTTAACTCAGATGCCATCTGTCAAAGAGACCTTCCCTCAAAACCCTTGTTGCAATTGGAAAATTATATGCACATAATTATATGCTACTTTGACTTCCATAGGTTTAAATATTTTGTGAAATTGTTTAGTGAAATACTTATTTTTACTAGTGTCTTTCAAATTTTTCCCCCAACCTTTTTTTTTTTTTTTTTTTTTTTTTTTTTTTTTTGCCAGTCCTGGGCCTTGGACTCAGGGCCTGAGCAGCACTGTCCCTGGCTTCTTCCCGCTCAAGGCTAGCACTCTGCCCCTTGAGCCACAGCGCCGCTCCTGGCCGTTTTCTGTATATGTGGTGCTGGGGAATCGAACCTAGGGCCTCGTGTATCCGAGGCAGGCACTCTTGCCACTAGGCTATATCCCCAGCCCCCAACCTTTTTTAGCCCCCAACCTTTTTTTTTTTATCAACACATTATTAAGTTGAACTCCACTATATAAAAATGTTTATGAGGGGCTGGGGATATAGCCTAGTGGCAAGAGTGCCTGCCTCGGATACACGAGGCCCTAGGTTCGATTCCCCAGCACCACATATACAGAAAACGGCCAGGAGCGGCGCTGTGGCTCAAGGGGCAGAGTGCTAGCCTTGAGCGGGAAGAAGCCAGGGACAGTGCTGCTCAGGCCCTGAGTCCAAGGCCCAGGACTGGCAAAAAAAAAAAAAAAGTTTATGAATTCAGGACACTACATTTGCCTTTGCATTAGCATGGGGTGAGGAGTGAGACCACAGATTCCCATCTGCTTCTCATTCTGCCATTCCCTAGAGGAGCACTGACTTTAAGAAACCTACTTGGAAAGCCAACAGTCTACATAACCTACAAATAAATTCAGTAATTTTTGAGTTAGAAAGATGACTATGGCTATAATTATATAAAAGTATCTAGTTAGTATGATGAAATCTCCCAGTAGACTTTTTACTTATATTTTCTCACCATTCTGTCTTTGCACATTTCTTCTTATAACCAGGTTTTCCCCCTCTGAAGTCAGTAATAGGTATCTTTGTGTCCCTATGTCTGAACCTTGCATACATAGGGATTTAGTAATTGTTTTTTGATTAAATTATCATAAAGATAGACTGAGCTTTATCCTCATTGTTTGGTCACTGTGGTTTTTACAAAATTTTCATATTATAAAAACATTTTTGTGTTTGGGGCTAGTTGTCCACTGAAGAATGGCATCCTTGTGATGTGTCTACTGAATAGCAAGAAGTGCTAGGTGCTGTCCTGTCATGAGTATTTTATCTAGTGTCCATACAATAATTTTAAAGTAGATGAGGAAAGAGAATGGGAGATAAAGAAAGAAATGTCCTTACTCTTACTTATTTAGAAACTGTCATCTGTGAAGCTTCATTAATTAGCACCTTGTTGGATGGAAAGAGTCAGATTTACTACATTTTCTTTCTCAACTCAAAGTCCACCTTCATTCTTTTACATTATATAAAACCCAACACATAGTTTCCTGTGCCTCATGAAAGAATAATGTTAATTTTGGAAGTCAATATTTTAAAGACATAATTCATTAAAATGGCTTAGTTAAGATTATCTCTGTATTATATTTTTTAAAATATAGTTTATGTAAATTAATAAAGCAACTTTTTATTTCATTTATTCTAATTTCATTTGATTTTTGTAATAAAAACACATTTTAACTTTAGGCTTTAACAGAGTTTGAAAGAAAATCATCCTTCAACACGTTGTTCAACAAACGTTGTTAAGTACTACAAAGAATCCTTCCCCAATTCAGGGAGACCTCTGAAGTTAGGTGTTCCTATTTTTGTATCACTAGTTAGTGTTCCTTTAGTGTGCTAAAGGAAAACTCTATGAAGCCATACCAGAATAAAGTTCATTGTGATAGACTGATACAAACCCAAATGATAGTTGTGTCCTTTGCCATGCAGAAGCTCTGCAGTTTGATGCAATCCCATTTGTCCAACCTTTCATTGATTTTCTGTGTTTCTAGAGCTTCATTAAGAAAGTTTCAACCTGTGCCAAGGAGCGCAACTAGCAAGATAACTAGCAATATAAATAGAAAGCCCTCAGATTTGGAGAGGATTTACTGGCCATACAACATGATAGCCAAAATATACTTAGAACTCAAAAAATTAAATTCCCCCAAAGAAATCCTCAAAGAAACACCTGACTCCTTAATAAATGGGCTAAAGACTTAGAGTTCTCTGAAGAGGAAATGAGAATGGTCAAGAGGCACATGAAGAAGTGCTCAACATCACTGACCTTAAAAGAAATGCCTATCAGAACAACAATGAGATTCCACCTCACTCCACTTAGAATGACCATTATGAAGAAAACTAGTAACAACAGATGCTGGCAGGGATGTGGCCAAAGGAAAAGATACTACACTGTGTAAACTTACAAGAAGTGTAAACTTGTTCAAACACTCTGGAAAGTAGTGTGGAGTTTCCTCAAAAGGCTAAACATATAACTCTCCTATGACCCTGCAACCCCGCTTTTGGGCATTTCACCAAAGGATTACAAGCAAGCCCACACTAAAGCTACCAGCAGAATTACCATTGCCAAAAGATGGAGCCAACCCAGATACCCCTCAGTAGATGAATAGATTAAGAAAACTCAGTACATATACACAATGGAATTCTATGGTTCCATCAGAAAGAATGACATTGCCCCATTCATAAGGAAATGGAAATATTTGGAAAAAATTCATACTGAATGAAGTGAGCCAGACTCAAAGAAACATAGAAGCTATGTTTTCCCTCATTGGTAATAATTAGCATATGTCTAGGATAATCCTAGCAGAAGAACACAATAGTTCAAGAGCTGGTACATATGAACACAGAAGATGCTAAGTGAAATGAACTCCAACTTATGGAAATAAGTGGGTTATCATCATTGTTGCTATTTTCAACATACCATGTGGGACTCTGCTGTTTTCTTTTGTCTTTCTTCCTGATTTTGGTACGGTGGGTATTGTATGTAAAGAAGGGAGGGAACATCAAAGTGGAGAGACGAAGGGTAAAAGGCAAACCAGTGCAACAGCAATACTTACAAGACAATATGTTGTAAACCAACTGTACAACTCAGAGTGGGGGTAGGGAACTGGGGAGAGGGAAAGGTGGGAGAAAAATGAGGGATGAGATAACAAGTTTGGTAAGAAATGTACTGACTGCCTTATATATGAAACTGTAATTCCTCTGTTCATTAATTTAACAATTAATTAATTTAAAAACCTAAATTATACTCTTTATCTCCTTGTTTTACCCAGTCTCTGTACATCGAACAAATGTGAAGTATGTAAGGAAAATTTATATTTCTGTTAGTTGGTAACTTAATAGATATTTAATCAGTAGAATATTTGTTAAAATGCTAATAGATCAGAAAAAGTAATATAGTACAGAACACTATTCTGAACAAAGATAATATTAGCAATTTATGCAGAGTCAGGCTAGCAATAAACTTCTGTTTATAAAGTTGAAGATCACATTTGGAATACTGCATAAATATTGGTTGAGGTGATATTGGAAAGGGCCACAGAAAATAAAACAAAAGGAAGTAATTCAAAGAATTGAAAAACCTTGAAAGAAAAAGTATTACTTCTGTCTGGAATTAACATTGTGTATATGTGTACTATCTAGGTCTGTATCATTTAGAACTATCTATCAAGATATTGACGTTCTAAGGAAATGAAAATATGCTTCATATGGACTCTGACAAGAACCAATGTAAGAATTTGTTACCTATTTTTGGAGTAAATTTTTGGAACACTTTTTTTCCGATTGTTAAAATCTGAGAAGTAGGGGCTATTTTAACTTTATATCTTTAAAAAAAAGTGGAAATAAATAAAATCTATACAGAAGGAACATAAATGAAATGATGTTGGTTCTAAAAAGAAACCTGGTGTACTCATAGTCAAAATTGTCTGACAGAGGAAGGGAGAAGAGGACATGGTGTGCCATTCTGAGATTTGGGGTCTAGATGAAGAGTGTCTAGATGAACAAATCTCCTAATGGGATTTTGGAGGCTAGTACTTGCTTAAGGAGGAGTGTTCATTAAATAATCCTAAACATTGTGATTTGGATGTAAAAAAGAAACATCTAGACCAGGGAGAGCATCTCCTTCATAAACTCAGAAGCTCAGGAGGTGGAAATAGGAGGATTGATTTCCCAGGCTGACTTGAAAAAACAACTATATTGTTCAAGATGCATTGTACTCACAAACTGAATTGAAACCTGTGTCCAATTACTAGGAATAATATAAATAAATGAATAGATGGATAGATAAAACCTAATCAGCCAAAAAATAAGTGAAAAGGTCTAGAGGCTCATGTGGTAAAGCCATTACCTATCAAAGTACAAGGTGCTGAGTTTTCACTTCAGCGACACTCAAAACAAAGCAACAACAAAGTGAGAAATCCCAGTGGAAATTTCGAACTGGAAATTTCGAACTGGAAATATGTGAGCTTAATAGAATGAGCTGGAGAAATGAGAATCAAAAACAGGAATGAGATAGAAAATACTGAGAACCAAAGACTGAGGAATGAATTTGAAGGAAATCTTTAATATTGGATTGTGAAAGAAAGAGCTACCAAAATAGAGAAGGAAGGTATTTTTAATTTGATACCTTAAAATTGAAAAATTGAAAAAGTTTTTGAAGGCTCACTCAGAATAAGGAAAGTGAAGGCCTTTAAGCCATTTTGGAAACTACATAGATTTGTCCCCAAATTACTAGATGAGTGAATGTGATTTTTGCTGGGTTCAATTTACTTATTCTTAAAATGATAATAATAAGAATATATACGTCTCAAGACGTATATGTTTGTAATCCTAGATACTCAGGAGGCTGAGATGTGAGGGTCACAGTTCAAATCTAGCCTAAGCAGGATAATCTGTGAGCCTGTTATCTCCAATAAAAGCCAGTACTGTGGAAATTGAGCTGTGGCCCAAGTGACAGAACACTAAAGCCTTGAGCAAATGAAGCTCAAGTATAATGTCCAGGCCCTGAGTTTAAGCCCCAGGAGTGGCACACACAAGAAAAGATTACCAATACATTTTTCACTTATGAAAATGATTTTGTAATTGTCTAATTCTACCCCTCAAAGGGGTAAAATATTTATGTTTTTATAAAATACAATTTAGCAGATGAAATGGGCTTGGTGATAAATCACAGCATTTCATACAGAGACACTTAATGTAGGCATTTCCTTCCTCCATATTCCTAACAGAGCCACCGTTCTTTTTAGATACCCACCACAGAGTCCATGGTTCTGAGGGACACTGACCTCACTGATAGCATACTTTGTTCTACAGATTTACCTAAGTCCAAGAACATTAATGTCTTGGTTCCTTCTGCCCTAAGTTCATAAATAGTTTCAGAGTGTCTCTGGGTCAAAATAAATAACTAGCAGTTCCAAACATAATTTCTCAAATTTGGACTTAGATTATCCATTACTTTCCTCATTACCTTAACCTCACTTTTTGTGAGGTGAGTGTGTGTGTGTGTGTGTTACTTGTTTTTAATCACAGAAACTTCTGAACACCCAAAGTTATGGTACAGTGAGAAGGAATGCAGTGGGATCTAAATTGTGAATTTCCTTAAACAGTGTGTGTGGTGTTCCACAGAGTATCAGTTGTCTCCTTTAAGGAATGAGATTTGGTGTGTACCAGTGGACTATACCTATAATCCGAGGTATTTAGGATGCTGGAAATGGGAAGATTTCTGTGTGAGATTAACATAACCCGGGCAAAACAAGTTCATGAAACACTATCTAGAACCTGTAGTTGGGTGCAGTGGCATGTGCCTATCATTCCAAACTACACGGGAGGCTGAGATTAGGAGGCTCATGGTGCAATATTGGCAGAGAAGCAGAGTCCACAGACCTTGTCTCCTTAAGGGAAGCTGCATTCCTGAGATCTCAGCAATATGGGAAGCCTAAAGTAGGTAGAATGAGTCTCAGACATGCATCTGAGTGGGAAGAGAGACCTGTTCCTAAAAGTAATCAGTGAAAAGCTAGGCTGGAATTATAGGGCAAAGGTAATCATATAAGCCTTGGAGTCCAAACTCCAGTAATTGCCAAGAAAAAAAAATCTGAAATTCATCTCAGTATTCTTGAGACTTTCTTGTGGCACCCAAAAGTGTGTCTTCACATGATTTTGGAAACTACATCAAATTTTAATTCTGTCCTCTTTGCCAATGATTGGTTAGTTCCAGAATAAACATCTAATTTTGGCAATTAGATCTGGAGGATATTTTATTTTATTTTTATTTGAGAAGTTTCTTCACATATCCCTTGCAACGACTTCTTTTTCTTTTCTTTTTTAAAAAAAAAATTTTATTGTTAAACTGATGTACAGAGAGGTTAGAGTTTCATACGTTAGGCATTGGATTCCTTTCTTGTACTGTTTGTTACCTTTCCCTTTCCCCCCATGAGTTGTTCAGTTGATTTACACCAAACAGTTTTTCAAGTATTGCTTTTGTAGTCATTTGTCTTTTTACCCTGTGTCTCTCGATTTTGGTATTCCTTTTCAGTTTTCTAGTTCTAATACCAGTATACACGGTTTCCAATGTACTCAGATAAGATACAGAGATAGTGCAGGTACAACCACAGGAAGGGAATACAAGAGGGTCATTAATAATAGAAGCTACGGTTTCACATCACATGTTGAAAATAATTACAACAGTGATATAACAGTCATTTGCATAATATGGAGTTCATTTCACTTAGCATCATCTTATGTGTTCATAAGGATGACTAGCCTAAACCTGTGCTCATTATTCTCTATGAGGGAGACCATAGAGTCCATGTTTCTGTGGGTCTGGCTCACTTCACTTAGTATAACTTTTTCCAAGTCCTTCCATTTCCTTACGAATGGGGCAATGTCATTCTTTCTGACAGAGGCATAAAATTCCATTGTGTATATGTACCACATTTTCCTGATCCATTTGTCTACTGAGGGGCATCAGGGTTGGTTCCATATTCTAGCTATGACAAATTGTGTTGCAATGAACATTGTTGTGCTGGTGGCTTTAGTGTGTTCTTGTTTATGGTCTTTGTGGTAGATGCCCAAAAGTGGGGCTGCTGGGTTATAGGGGAGCTCTATATTTAGCCTTCTGAGGAATCTCCATACTGCTTGCCAGAGTGGCTGAACCAGTTTACTTAATATGTAGATATTTTTATCATTCAGCTATCGCTAGGTCCATAAATCTAAATTATGTTTAATGAAAAAGCTTGTTATTCACAGATTAAGAGAACACCAAATAATTACACTCGGACATGATTAAACAGCACTCCAAACATTCACACAGTGATAACAAAGGAGGATATTCCTAGGAGAGGATCAAAAGGGCTTGACAGCTATGTACATATGATCATATAAAATGATGGTCATCAAAATGAATTCTAAGAAATGGAAACCTTTTTGTTTTGCTGGTCGTGGAGGTTAGACTCAGCACTGTCACTGGCTTCTTTTTGCTCAAGGCTAGCACTCTACCACTTGAGCCACAGTGCTACTTCTGGCTTTTTCCATATATGTGGTGCTGAGGAATCGAACCCAGGGCTTCATGTATATGGGGCAAGCACTCTAACTCTAGGCCATATTCCCAGCCTCTGGAAACCTTTTTTTTTTTTATTTTATTGCTATTGGTTCTTTTGTTTATTTGTTTGTATTTTTTTTCTTTGATGTATTCCCTTTTGTCTCTGTTTTTTATTTCTGTGCCCTTTGTTTTGTATATAAGCTTATCTGATTTGGGGAGGGGAAAGAAAAGCACAGAAACTGGGGGACAAAGGGTGACCCAATTCAGCAGTGCTACTCACTAGAGCTATGTTGGAAATGAACTTTACAACTTTGGAGTGGGGGGGCAGGTGGGAAAAACTGGGAGAAAATGAGGAACCGGAGACACTGTTTAACAAGAAATGTACTCATTACTAACTTATTTATCTGCAATCTCTCTGTACACCACCTTTACAATACAATGGAGAGAGAGAGAGTATTCGATATCTCGGGGGACCACATGAGAAAGGACTGGTGCTGATCAAGAGACAGATAGCAAGGAAAAAATATGGTTACCATGGAAATCAAGGTTAAGTAGTTGATTTTTCTATTTTGGAAATAGGATCTGAATGTTCCTCATTGTATGCTACCTGGTACTTATGTGATTAGCAAAGTGGGTAGAGGGCAGAGACAGGTAGTGACCATGGGTTGGATGGTCCAAATGTCAAAAGTGTGCTTGGCTGAGAATGCTTTCCTACCTCTAGAAACTGGAAGCATTGCAAGATACAGTTTCTCTATAGTAAGCAATACTCTAGAACATCAGAGCATTAGAAAAGCATGGTTATTACCCTGACTGGATTCTGAAAGACTTTTCCTAGATTGTCTAAGATTCCTGTGGAAGTATTCTTCTGCTACTTTCTTTGGATGTGACTTGTGGAAGAACTTGCCACTACTTTGAAAATGAAGCTGAGATAGAAAGTGAGTAGGCATAAAAGAATTATAAGACCACAGACCAGAGTCATTAAATGTGCCATGCATCTTGTTCAACTATGAGCTTTGAGATACATTAATCACATGTTTTCTTATAGTGGGGCCAGTTTATTGTTGCTTATTTGTTATTGTTGTTTTAAGATTTGCCATTGTTTTCAGTTGTGTTTTTTTAATATCTGCAAAGCCGCAGTGTGAAAAGCCATAGGATCTACTTGGCATGGATAATTTTCTATAGAAATGGAGAAACTTTGCAAGTCTGCACTTGATCATTGTTAGATGTGTTACAGAAGCTTGCTAAATGTCTTCCTTCATATAATACTAGGACAGTAAGACACTTTAAGTTGCATTTGCCTTTAATTGATGACTCAATTTGCTGACCTACATCTGAGACCTTTTTTTTTTCTCCCAAAAATCATTCTCAGATATCTGATCACTTCTGGGATGAGGAAAAAGTCATCCCTAAAATAATCTTCCATTTTCAATATTTCATACCAGAGAAATTAAAATTCATATGGAGATTTGAAAAATAGCTTGCAGGTTTTTAGTCTAGAAAAACATTATATTTTCTTGTGAAGTAGTTATCAAGGAAAATATCTGAATCAAATCCATCTGTTCAGTTGATATAATTGATGTAGGTAGTATAATAGTACTACTTCAGTACGATGTTTCAATTACATTAGTAGCCTTATGAAAATAGAGATGTAGCCACCTATTTTTAGCTTTCATACTTATTTTTATAGTAATTATATTAGTTTACATTTCCACTGTAGTGTATGAGTTTTTCTTTTCTGCTCATCCTCACCATTTGTTGATGTTTGTGGCTTATTTATTTATTTTGCAGGTTCTGCAGCTTGAGCTCAAGTCCTATGCCATTGTCCTTGAGATTCTTTTGCTCAAAGCTAGTGCTCTACCACTTGAGTCACAGCTTTACCTGCAGCTTTTTGGTGACTAGTTGGAGATAAGGTTCTCAGGCTGGCTTTGAACTGTGATTCTCAAGTCTCAGCCTCCTGAGTAACTTAAATTATAGTCATGAGCCACTGGTGCCCTGCTTTGTTTGTGTTTTTTTTTTCAAGAATTAACAGTATATTAAATGGTTTACAAGTTGTCCATATACACAAATAGGAAACCTAGTACATTTCTGATGACAAGAGTAAAACAGGAAAAATTTTACCTGTGATTTGATTGACAAAAGTAGCATCTCTCTCTTTAGAATCATTGTATGTATACATTGCCATCATTGCTACCATTTTGGGTTTCATGGAACAAAACATTTGCATAGTGATCTGAGCAGAGAAGAGCCTTCTACAAGCTATTCTAGAACTATACTTCATTTCTTTTTTTAAAAATTGTGATAATTTTTATTGTCATGGAATAATAAGACATTGAATTCTAAATGAATTCTAAATGTCTAGTTTAAATAATCCAATCTTTTTATCTATTTTCAAGGTAAGTAGAAAAATATTCAGGTGATACCTGTTTTCTCAAGCTATCACTTTTCCTCAAATGTTCAGCCAGTTGAGTGCAGAGGATGGAAACTTCAACAAAAGATGATTCTTCCTAGGATCTGAGTTTTAGATAATAATCATTCTCAATGGGATAAGAGAATTTAATGTAGTTTTGGTTTTCATTTTCTTATGGCTAAGATGTTGAACATTGCTTCATGTGTACATTACACATTTACATTTCTTCTGAGAACTGCGAGTTTAACTCATTAAATAATATGTTTTTGAGCTCTTTACTCTGCCTATTAATCCTTTGTTCATTGAATGGCTGACAGAGATCTCTTTCAGCATTTTGGCTCAGTATGTTAGGTTATTTGGCAAAGGGAACTAAGATTGCAGATGGAATTAAGGTTACTCATCAGAGGAACTCAAGATAGGCCGATTATCTTGGGGTTATTTAGGTGGATTCCGTGCAGTCACATGAGTCCTTGTAAACAGAGAGACAGGAAGTTCACAGTCAAAGAAACACTATGATTGATACACCGATGGCTTTGGGTGGGGTCTATCAGTCAAGCTGTACAACAATGAAATAGATGGTCTCCTAAAATGTCCAGAGGGAATCCAACTGTTGACACTGAATTTACCCACTGAAAGTGTTGTTTAAACTACCAAGTGTAGGATAACTTTTTCTAATAAAAACAAGCCAATTACTAAGTACATTGTATTAATAAAATTCTGAAACAAATAATTCCAGATAAAATTTTTCTATTCATCAAATAGGTACCATAAAGAAAAGAAAAGTAGCTAGCAGCTTTTCTAGAATAATTAAGTTTGTATCAGAAAGTTAAGGAGTGGGGAAAAAACATGTTTTCCAAGAAAAGTTGCATTTCCTAATTAGTCTACCTACATATAAGGGCTTATTTAAGGGTAAATTTCATATGAAGGCATCACAATACCTTCATATATAATATATATGACTATAATATATAACACATATTATATAATATAATTATGTTATTATAGTAATATAATATAATTATATCATATATTACCATAATATATAATATGATATAATATATTAAATAAAACATAAATTACATTGCAGAGCCTCAGTAACAACATCAACAACAAAAACATCATGGACTAGCCTGAAAACAGACAAAAGACCAATACAACAGAATGGGAAAACGCAGAAATAAATCCACACAAGTGTAGGCATTTGATTTTTGTCAAAGTAGCCAGCAATGTATGTTTAAAAGATAATAAAACCTCTTCCAATATGATGCTGGTTATCTATAGTTAAAACTAATTCTCTATCTCTCACTGTATACAAAATTCATTCAAACTGGATCAGAGATCTTAATGTAAGACTTGAAGCCTTAAAATTACCAATGGAAAATATAAGGGAAATTATTAAAAGTATAGATCGAGACAAGTATTTCCTAAACAGGACTTTCATTGTCAATGAAATAGGACTTGATAAATAGCATTGCATAACATTAAAACATGCCCATTAAAGGAAACAAAGGCAATAATCAACAGGTAACCCATGGAATGGAGAAATATTGTGTGACTATTATTCTATTTACTATGCTCAGAAGGGAGAGAAAACTAATATTGCTAGTAGATTTCATCTGCCTTCCATAAATCTCATATAAGTTTGGCTTTAAAATACATGCATGCCAACATAGACCTTAATATTTAATGTTTGGTGTATATAAGAAGCTGGTGAATTTTGAATTTCTTATTAAATAGATAATTTTCCTATCTGCCAAATGCTTTCCATCAAGTTTGTGTGCTTACTATATGCATTTGTTATGAATTTTAAAATTGTTTCATAAGAAATTTTTATTTTCCTTTTTAAAATTCATTATTAACTTTCAGAAGGAGTTTTAAGAGCTAGAGTGATATTTATGGTATATATTGTATCCATTTTAAGTTCTTATTCTTATAATTCTCCCTCATCTAAGTGACTAGAGAAAAAAATTATTTGATCATATTATAGCTAAAGACTTACTAAATTTGTAATCTTTCACCCATGCCTTATCTCAATTATAGTAGATGAATTTTAGCTTGATGAAGCTAAGATATGTTTTGAAAATACACACCATACCTGAATGGTTTTGCAAAAGTAATTTGGCCTACAGAAAGTACATTTGACTTTGTTTTCTCATGTGCTCTATTGTCATTGTTTTCTTTTCCTCACATTCTGTTTCTCCCTAAATTCTCAGAGATACTATTGTACATTACCATTTAACCATAACCAGTAATATTAAGATACTATGGTTTCTCAATAAAAGTATGTTACAAACTTTTTCATATGTTGTTTAAAATGATTAAAAATGAAACTTTTAAGGCTTGACTAATAATTGTTGCCTTGGTACTGTTGTTATATTGTTTACAATCTCAAATATATTAAATACTGGTGTAAAGGTCCCTAAGCTTTTGCATATTTTGTCCGAAAATCAGATCTAGAGATTTTTCTTACATTTTGATACATAATGGCCAGGTTCTTATTTTTTTAAATAGTACATATTATAGTGTATTTTGTACAATATGAGAGTGATTTCAATGAACAATATATTCTTTAACTTGTCTCAAGAGTTAGTGGATTGTGATCCAAAAATATGAATGCTACAGTTTATGTTTATTTTTAGCTGATTGTGGGATACCTCTGTTATATATTTATATAGTTAACATATTCTAGAATGAAATAGAATATTTGATGCCTTTGAAAGTAAGGTTAATTACTTTATATAAAAAATTTAAACTATCATTTGGAATTTTTCCTTTCCCCTTCCTCCTCATCTCTGGTGATCATAATGAGTTGCTTCGATTTTTTTTTTAGATTTGAGGAGCACATCTATTTATATATTCATTTGTTCAAATCAAGAAAACTTCTATAAATTAATTCATACTATTATCATTAAGTAGTATTACACAGGGGTTTCAATTCAATAATTCAGATTATGAATATAAGGCAGCATGATCAAAGTGATCTCTTCCATCATTGTCCCCATCTTTCCTAATCCCATTCATACTCTCAAGTTACAGAGTCCCATGTTCACATATGCATATTGAACATGATATTCACTTTCTTTCTTTTCTCCATTGGTCTGTGCCCATTCCCCGTAACCATCCCCATCTCCAACAAAATAGCTTTCCCATATTCACTCTGGTAAACTCTTGGCTAGTGATTCAGAAGAGTTACACCACTGAAGTTCTCCAGTGAGTGTACCATCCCTAATCAATTTATTTGTGTATAAATGCATAAAACCCTGTATATGTTTTATATATGTTTATGGTTTAGGCCTAAATATGAGAGAAAATGTGTGCCATTTATCACTCTGAGCCTGAGTTACTTCACTTACATAATTTTTCTAGGTTCTTTCATTTCCCTAAAATGACAGTATTCTTTTTTCTGCTATCATGTTTTTTTGATATCTATTCTATTGAGTTGTTTTACTTTTTTATGTCAGATGGATAATGTGCCCATGTCATAACTAGGTTCAGAAGGAGGCACATGTCACACAAGTGCGAGAGTACCCAATCATCATGCTTATGAACGGGGAAAGGATCAGTTGTTTTTACCTTTTAAGGACTATCTATAAAACATCGTATTAGATGCCTACTTTTTATTCTCAGCATTTTGCAAAATCAATGTCTTTCTTTCTATTATATTTGATGTAGCTTGCCCTGTACATTATAATTCTGGGTTTTTATCCTGCTTATTCTGTCATATTTGCTTCCAATGTGGGTCTTGATCTTGTGTTACGTTTTTTTTTTTTTTTGGCCAGTCCTGGGCCTTGGACTCAGGGCCTGACCCTGGCTTCTTCCCGCTCAAGGCTAGCACTCTGCCACTTGAGCCACAGCGCCGCTTCTGGCCGTTTTCTGTATATGTGGTGCTGGGGAATCGAACCTAGGGCCTCGTGTATCCGAGGCAGGCACTCTTGCCACTAGGCTATATCCCCAGCCCTTGTGTTACGTTTTTAATTTGCTTTTATTTCTCATCTCAGCTGGCATTCAGTTCCATCCAGATTAGTGATCTCTTAAGGCTTTAGACTACCATGTTATAATGTTACTTTTTGTGTTAGAATGACTTGTAAAATAGTTTTCAAAGATTAACTTCTGTTCCTGTTGTGTGATCCATTCATTAAACATTGTGATGTAGCAGGTGCTTGAAATGTTAGGGAAAGTTCTACTTCATTAGTGTTTTCAGACAATATTGTGCTCAGATAAGGTATCAGCCATTGCAAGTTTGCCTTAATAGTATTATTTCAAATAAATTTGCTTTCATATTTCTTGTGCCAATACTGGTGCTTGAACTCAATGCCTGGGCATAATCTCTGAGCTTTTTTGCTCAAGGCTAGTGGCTTAACCACTTGAGCCACAACTCTATTTCTGGCTTTTTGCTGGTTAATCGACAATAATAGAAAATAATGGACTTTCCTTTCTGGCTTCAAATGCTGATGATCAGACCTCAGCTGTTTGAGTTGCTAGGCTTATGGGTGTGAGCTGCTGGTGCTCAGCGAAATAATTTTTCTGGTACCTCCTCTGTGCTAAGAGGACTTGTGGGAACTTCTGTTAGAAAGGGGTAGATAAAACAAAGATATTGATTTCACATTCATTTTCTCATGATCTAAGATGTGCTTCCTGAATTAGGCATGTATGACAAGGGCTCAAAGTAGAGGATGTTTGCTTCCAAGAGGAATTTGTGCTACTATAAACAAATTACAACAGATAAAAACATGAAAAAGATTAGCAGATCATATATTTGATAGACAAGAATAATTGTATGGTTATAGCAGCAAATATAACTATTAATAGTATTTGGCATTAATATAGACAAAAAGTCTGAATTAAGGCACAAGCCAAGTGTCATTAGTCTTGAAATCAAAGTTTTCTAATCTATAATATGACTTGGTGTTTCTGGGTCTCTTGGGTGAGGATTAATTTTTCAGGCCCCTTATTTCTAGAACATGCAGTTACACTATTAAAAATTTCAAGCCTGTCAAGCAGTTGATTGCTAAGCAATTTTTTTCCCAAGTAGCTGATCTAATTTAGAACTGACCACTAAAATAACTCCAAGGATTGATTTTTTGTTATTAAGCCTGGCTCAGGCAATTTTCGGCATGAACAATAGCATTCATAATCCAAATGACTCTATCCGCCTGAAAATCATCAAATTATTGACTACCATAATTTTACCTGGTCTTATATTCAGTGCTAAGACTCAAAAAGGACAGAGTGTTTGAATAGAATATAATGAAAAACCTCAACATAATACAATAAGCAAGAAATCAGATAATCTGGCTATGCAATTGAGTAAAGAATAAAGAGAGTTTGTGAATGAAGTATGTAGTTAGAAAAATTCATATTGCAAGAGATTCATAGAAATACTCTAAAATATGAAACAGTATTGCTGGTCATTAATTCAATAAATCTTTAAGTACCTGATATGATGAATAAGATCAAGAGTTTACAATTCAGTTGAGATATGCTTAAGTAATTGTAATTAGTCAATAAGTTAGATGGACTTCCCAAGCACAGAGAAAGATGATGTAGCTCGCATAAAGGGGTCAAAAGAGATGTGGCAGAGGACCTATATCTAAAGTGAAAGGATGTTAACCATGGAGAGTAATGGGAGAGTTTGGAAAAGATGTTACTATAGAGGTTGCAGTATGTGCAAAGGCTTAGAGTTTGTTTAGAGTGTAAATACTTAATCTCTCTCTCTTTCTCTCTCTCTCTCTCTCTCTCTCTTTCCCCGTCCTGGGCCTTGGACTCAGGGCCTGAGCACTGTCCCTGTCTTCTTTTTGCTCAAGTCTAGCACTCTACCACTTGAGCCACAGCGCCACTTCTGGCCATTTTCTATATATGTGGTGCTGGGGAACAGAGCCCAGGGCTTCATGTATATGAGGCAAGCACTCTTGCCACTAGGCCATATTCCTAGCCCTAGAATGTAAATACTTAAAATTACTAATGTATATAAATTTTAACATCACATTGAATCCATTATCTTAGCTCAATTGAACACAATACTCCACAGGCCACAGTCATAACTATCTGGGCTGTTTTGTTTTCTGTTACAATTTGAGGTGGACTGGACTGTATCTTCTGTAAAGGACCATTCTACCAATGTGGTGCAAGGGATAAAATACATTAATTTTAACAAATAATGAAATCTACTTGGAGGAGTCTTGCATCACCTTCCATCCATTTGACATGATTGTGGGGGTGGGAGGGGGAGGAGGAAAAGCCTGGTAGGTAAGGCCCAGGGCCAAGACGGCATCTGGTTCTCCTACTTCTCACATTGTTAAAGACATGCTTTATAATTAGTATATTTGTATTTTTAACATATTTTCCAGTAAATAAGGGCATTTCAGAGAAGAAAGTGCATGACTATGTGACTGACACAAAAATAACTACTTCCTCACCAGTGGGGGAAATGGCAGCTGTCAAAGCCCAGGATTGGTGCAAGGGGAAAAATCCTGCGAGAGCTCGATGAGCAATTTAGAAAGAAATCTATTAGTGATGAAGAGAAAGAGCCAGAGTCTGAGAAGCCTCCCATGCCCCTAGCTTTAAGAGCTAGACAACCCATCTTAAATCCCAAAATTTGGACTTGTTATCAGGGCCCTACAACCCCGTCCACAAAAGATAAACCATTAATTCCCACCATAGGGGGACCTTTCTATGAAACATTTATGATAGGAAGTAGGATTTGGAAGGCCTCCACGGGAGTATCGGTTAATGGGAAAAGGTTGTTGACCACACTCAGCCCAGAAAGATTTTTTGTCAGGATATTATGACCATGAGGGAGAAAGGGAAGCTAGAATTAATGGTAAAACAGTGAGATGCACAAATCTTTCTACTCGAAAGAGAATAAGGCAGTCTGGAAAGCAATGGTGCAAAATGACTCAACATGAAAAGGAAAACTGGTAAACAGTTACAATAGTGCTCAAAGAAGGAAAAGTGTGCAGGAAAAAATCCACAAGGAAGGTGTACCTGTGCCTATTTTGAATCTGACAGTGAAGTAAAAGGATAATGGATTTTAAGTACAATTACAGAAAAGAGAGAGGCCCTTTGAGACCTTACAATTACTAACCATGTTAAATATTTGGTTAACTTACTTGGCATCTGGTAAGATAAATAAAAAATAATGCAGAAATTTCAAGCTTCAAGATAAAGTGATGTCTCACACCTCTGACCAAACCTTTCTTGTGGTTAGAAACCCAATGTCTAGTTGAACAGGATATGTTAAAATAACTAAAGACAGCTGAGCAACATACAAACAATTGGTCAGTTTACTGGAAAAGAAAAAACCTTGGAGCCATTGGTGAAAGATGCTCACTTTGAATAAATAGGTGCTTTTATATAATCCTTTCCCTGCTTAAAATAGTATAAATAAAGACGTGAGCTATTTGGGCCAGAGACTAACTCATCACTTTTGACTCAGCGTCTCTCATTCCTGTGCTGACTACACATTCCTGGGTATCCTGTTGACTGCTAAAGCTGGTTCGGCATCTACTATTTATTGAATCATCTGAAGAGCCAAATGTGGTGCTATACTATTTACGTGTATTATTTCATGCAATTGTAACATTGCTATCACAAGGATCTCATGTTGTCTTCATTTTGCACTTGAAGAGAATAAAGCTAATTGTAACCAGTGACTTATCCAGTAATTCTGCCCGCTGACAATGTAATCTGGCCTCAGCTAAGTGTTCTGGTATTAGCTGGACTTCTTATTCATCCATGACCAGCTGAAAGTTTGGCATTGGCTCAGTTTACTTAGCTCTTCTCTACATTATATAGTTCTCATCTTTCATTCTTCATCGGGCTGGGCTTATACTGTACTTACAAGGAAAAGTGGGGGATGGGGAGGAGAGGGACAGCTGTTAAGTATAGGTTTTAATTAATAGTCATAGGTGTACTTCCTAAATACTGTCTTGTGTAACACAGTGCAAAGATACATGAGAGATATTATTTTTTAGTTTTAATTTTGCTTTTTAAATGAATTCAGAGCAATGTATCTTTTTAAGCTCTCCTTAAATGGATACTGTATATATAATATTGTAGTACAGATAAAATGACTGCTAATATCAGGCTTAGAGACTGTCATTTCCTTTAAAGCCAATTTTTAAAATAAAAACTTCTCACAGTCTAGGATGTTAATAGAGGAATTGTATTATACTGCTTAGACATTCCTAATCTCAAATAGCAATTGTCAACCTTTCTCCCAATTGTCCATCTGATTTTCTAATCAGCATTTTTGCTCTTCCTGACTTTGTATTCATAATGAGGAATGTTAGCAATAATAGCTTTAATAATGGCAGCTCTGTCTTGAATTTTTATAGCATATTTCCTCTAAGAGATTTAAAGTGATTCCGATATATTTCCTCATTTTCACTGACAATGTTCCAGTGAGCTAGTGCAAGAAGGATTCGAGCTGTCTTACAACTATCATTCACTCCTTTCATGACTCCTTCTCTTGTTCCTGAACTTGTTCTCTCCATTCATTCTGAGTCAAAAGAGCCTATTATTCCTCTAAGTCTGTGTGTGTGTGTTTGTGACCTCCTACTTCACATACATCTGTGTGTTTAGCAGTGCTCTAAACTAAAGAATATAAAAGAGAAATGTGAGGAGCCTTGTATCAGTTGTATTTATCAGAAATATGACTATTTATACCTTAATTTATGAAAACAGCAATTTTCACATCTCAAAAAAGAGTAGAATTCACTAAAATACAACTTATGAAATATTCTATTTTGGGTGATAACACCAAAGAAAGCAGTAAAGTCTGTGTTCCACATGCATTTGATGAAATAGAATCTCCAAATCTTGTTCTTGTTATTAGTTAGATGCTTGTATCAGTATTGCAAGTCCAGTCAGAGAGATAGTTTACACTGAACAATACAGTCTTTGAGAAAGAAGGAACTCATGGAGACAGCCATTAACTTTCCCTTGTGACCTATATTCTTCTAGGATTTTTGTTTGTTTTTAACAATAACATGTAAAGGAAACTATCAAGTAGATCACGTTTTTTCTCCGTCTCAAAAATCGTAAATATTACCCTGAAAAAAAGTATTCAAGCACAATCATGAAGAGGGCCATATTGCAGCCAGATGCCCATGAACAATTTGGAATATGATCAAGAAATCATATAAAAGTAATTTGTTACTATTGGAGAATAAATATTTAAACATCTATATTTGAAATGTTCACAGTTCTGAATGCTGTCCTGAAGTAAAAGTGGATATCATTTCCTTGTGATGTTTTACTAGCTATTAATTCTTTATTTTATAAACACCTTTAATTTAAATAGCATACTATATTTTTGTAGTTAAGGTTCAGATAAAAAAATTCCAGATGCTGGTGGCTTATGCCTGTAATTTTAGCTACTTGTGAGGTTTAGATCTGAGGATTACAGTTCAGAGTCAGCCCAGGATTCTGTGAGACACTTATCTCCAATAAAATACTAAAAAATTTGGAAGTGGAGCTGTGACTTAAATGGTAAAGCACTAGCCTTAAGCAAAAAGAAGTTCAGAGACAGCCCAGGCCCTGAGTTCAAGCCTCTCCCCACACCACACACATACAAAAAAAACTCCAAATTATAAAATTCTAAATATCTTGATTATTTGTAGATTTCCACAAATAAAAATATGCATCAAACTTCATAATATATTATGAAGATAATTTATATGATGATATATATGATACTATAAAAATTTGTATTTTTATGCATATTGCTTTAGGGGTAAAAGCTCTGGAGTGAACATTTTGCATAGATATATCCTCTAATTCTAAAAGTAATAGATTGAAATACTCTAATTTGTCTGCATATATAAACCAGCTAGATGCTTCTGATGATCAATTTGGTTTGACTCCCTGATAAAGATTGAATTTGAAATAGGTTGTTGAAAGGGCTGAAGAATAGAACTGAGATTTTGTTGTTGTTATTGTTGTTGTTGTTAGAAAAAGAAGCAATACTTGTCCCTTTTGCTGTAGGCCTGCTGAGTGCTGTCAAAATAGGCAAGCTCATGACACCCGGGAAAATGGTGCTGGTTCTGGCCTGATGCTACTCCAGAAGCAAAGGCATCCTGGTGAAGAGCATTGATGATGGCACCGCAGATTGCCCCCACAGCCACACTTCGGTGGTTAAAATTGATCGTTATCCCCGAATAGTGACAGTTAACATGGGCAAGAAGAAGATTTCCAAAAGGTAAAGATCAAGTCCTTTGTGAAGGTTTTTAATGACAATCACCTTATGCCCACAAGGAACCCTGTGGATATTCCCTTGGACAAAACTGCCGGGAGGCCAAGGTCAAGTTTGAGGAGAGATACAAGACTGGAAGAACAAGTGGTTCTTCCAGAAGCTTCAGTAATAGATGTTTTTTGTTTCCATCATTAAAAATAGAGGAAAAAGAAAAAGAAAAAGGAGCAGTTCTTATTGATTACAAAAAATCAGGGCATGCATTAGAGATTCTAGCCTGCCTTTTCAATAGTAAGCACAGTAGATTTCAGACTTCCCTAGTCACCTCCCACAATTTTGTCAGACCATTTCTTGAAATAATTTCTGCATTAAAAATATCTTGTTGTTTATCTTGTTGGGCCCTAACTGATATAACATTACTGCCAAATTTTACCTCTAACTTCACTTTCCCCAACAATTCCTCTGGTAACATCTTTTAGAAATCACTATGAAAAGTTGAGTGGTTTGTTCCTAAGGGAATCCTGTGGCAACTCCATCATTTCAATGCAGAGACATATAAACTGTTCTTGACTTTTACACAAATGTGTGTAATCACAACTTTCAGAATGTTATGCCACTTTCTTCTGTTTACTGACCACTGTGTGACCTCTAACCTTTCTCTCAGCTTGGCTAAAAGTTAGGTGGGTGTTTTTTCCTAATCATAATTTACTTTAGAAAACTTGGGATGGTAATTTCTTCTTCTGTTCCTTTGAGATGCAAATATCTCCCTCAGCCTTTTGCCAACTTGGGGACTTAAGAAGCCATCCCTTTAAAATGTAATCATTTAGGAAGAAAAAAACTCCTGGCTCCAAGTCTTTGTCTGGGAAAGGAGTTTAACATAACT
Source organism: Perognathus longimembris pacificus (assembly GCF_023159225.1). Taxonomy (NCBI): domain Eukaryota; kingdom Metazoa; phylum Chordata; class Mammalia; order Rodentia; family Heteromyidae; genus Perognathus; species Perognathus longimembris. The sequence goes on from NC_063162.1 coordinate 124,428,069, forward strand.
AAAACCAATTCATAATCACAGGGTCCTAGTCACTTACCATCTTTGTACCTTATGTTCTCCAGTTCCTTTCCACTAGCTCATTTCAGTACTGGAGAGCTCTCCAGTGTTTTGTTTTAGAGTGAAGTTTAATCTCTCCCTCATGACAATAGTCTTGTCCTAGATTTGAGACAAGTCTTTCCTGTTTAACTCTCCCCAGTGCATGTTTTATTTGACACTGCAAAGTATGATAAGATTCAAATGTATATTTTTAAATCTTGTACTAATTTGAGAAGTATGACTGCTTAAACAATATTTTGCCTTATGTTCAAATTGCATTTGACATCTTTTGATATTTTGCTAGCATATTCTATTTATGAAAATATATTTTAGAAATATTTCTGCATATTTAAGGATTACAGATTATTATAAGGCACATACTATTAATTAATGAGCACCACAAGTAGTTTATGCAGAGGTGTCACTATAATGATAATCTAGGTAGTGTTGGCTTGATAAATGTTACCACTTCAGAGGAGGAGGCTCCTGTTGGTTATTTTATTTTATTGGATTTTATTTTTATTTTCTCTCTTGTTTTTTCAAACTCTATCCTAGAGTAAAAACACAAAGAAATAGTGGTTATTAGCATTTTTGTACCTTCACATAGGATTTTTTTTCCATCTCAGAGATCATTTGCAGACTCCTAGCCTGAGTCGAAAAGCTTTTGCTATTGAAAACAGAGTTTAATCTGGAAGTTTTAATAAACTATGAAGTAAGGATCCATTTAGATTTCTTGTGTTTGAAAAGTCCTACATAACCCCATATCTCCCTGCAACCTCTAGAAGGTATAATCATTTTGCTGACAAACAAAGGCTTTCTAGTTTGTGGTCATTACAGATTACTGAGCTAAGCAAACCAGGCTGACTGCTAGTCAATATAGGCCAGAGCACAATGTGACAAAGCTAAGGATCTGTTACTGAGGAAGCGTGATTTCTCTAATCCTGCATACAAGTGGAAAATATACACAACCCCAGAACTGAACTTGTGTTTTACAGACATAGCTTCTTTTTGCTTTCTATTTCTGATTTTAAAAGTATATTCTTGGAGGAAGAAACTATAGGTTATATAATGGATATTACTTGTGTTTGATCTTAACAATGAATTGATGTTGAGAATAATCTACATTTAATATTCATCATATATGGAGTACTATTTTTAGTACCTCATAAAAATGAGGGGCAACTGGTTAGAGGGGAACAGAAAAGCCTCTACGGAGGCAACCTGGCTGGATTTACTTATCTCAGTTTGTATGGAAGGTGCTCCTAACTTCTCTTCAGCTCTCTAGGGTAGGAGCTCCAGCAGACTGCATCAGTGTGATATTCTCCAGGGTGAGAGGTCCTGCATCCTGGAACACTGTGATCTTATAAAGGCAGGATCAAATAAAGATGGATAAACTTGGCCAAGCACTGGTGGCTCATACCTGTAATCCTAGTTACTTAGGTGGAGATCAGATCCGAGGATTACCATTTGAAGCCAGAGCAGCTTTCAAGAGTTGACTACACTCTTATCTCATTAACTACCAAAAATCTGGAAGTGGTGCTGTGGCGCAAGTGGTAAAGTGTTAGCCTTGAGCAAAAGCTCAGGGACGGCACCCTGAGTTCAAGCCACAGACCAGCATACACACACACACACACACACACACACACACACACACACACACACACACACAGATAAACTTATAGCATGATTAAAGTTTAGGATGGATATAAACTCATATTTAAATGAAAGACAATTAAGAGCTACATAGAGTTTCAAAGAAGGCAAACTAGAGATCAGCTAAAGACACAGGAGTAAAGAAAGCAAACTACAAGCAGATAAAATGAGACACCTAAGTGCTAAATTAGCAGAGATCTGCAAGACAAGAACATGGAAGAAATTTACTTTTAAAGTATTTTCATAACACAAGGCAATAATAGCAAAAATGATGATATTCTCATGTTAAAAACCTTAAGATAATATGAAATTTCAAAGTACTAAACTACCAAGTAAAGATAATATCCTTAAAGTTAAGAGCGAAGAAAAGAGTGGGGGAAAAATAAGGTGGCTACATGGACATACAAATATAGGTAAAAAAGTGTTTTCATTGGAGAAAGAATATTGGCCAAGTGGATGCCAAGCTAGGAGAGGGGCCTCTGAGGGGGCTGTGGGCAGTGGCTGGATCCCAAAATATTTGTTCATTTGTTGTTTTTCAGGGCCAAGGCACAACTGCCTTTAGTCTCTGCCTTCCAGTACACTCCCTGAGGATGCTGAAGCCTGCTGAGGTCTGTCTGGGGAGAGGGCTGTGATGCTGCGATCATTTGATGCTGAGTTGATAGGGTCCTGCAATAGCTGGAAGACATAGCCAAATTATTTCCATCTGTATGTAAATGTAATGCATCCATAATGGGAGCTAAAACCCAAATGTCTAGCATTTTACCTCACATTGTAGAATGTATGCCATATAATAAATGGAGATTTATCAACAACACAGAAAATAAAACAGCCAATTTGCACTATAGGAAGAATCTCTAAAGTATTAAGAAGTGATCTTCCAGTAATTTGTACGTTGCACAAACACTATCATCAGCAAGTTTCCATTCCATCTCCTGAATATGCTGCTGCTCTGCATTCATTAGTTGTTTTAAGACAGTCTTCAAGGTCTTCCCAAAGCTGTTTAATTTCAAAATGTGAAAAAGCAAATTCCTGACATGACAACCCTAGTCAATAATAATGAAATGCTTTGGTTCATTTTTTGCCAGAAGGCTTAAGTAAAACTCAACGTTCACCTTAGATCTTGCCAGAAAAAGAAGATTTTTCAGGGCTTGTCGGCTTTTCACAAGGTAAACCAGCTCTGTCCTAGGGCATTGAAGAGAAATCAGTTATCAACAGGCATATGTGAGTTGTTTGATGTCCTAGACAAGATTCCCAAGAGTAGACTGAGGTGGAGAACTGTGTGCAGATTTACTTGGAAAGGCTCTGGGAAGGACAGCTCACAGGAAGGGAGGAAGCAGGATGGGTTGAGGGGATGGCTGGGCTGGGCAGCTGTCTGGGTGTAGCTGTGACAGACAGTGGTCCCAGATCTGACCTGCAGAAGCTCTGACCTGGAGGCCCTTCCAAGCTCCCCAGGGCGAAAATTCTGTCTATCTTCCATTGGCAGCCCTGCTCTGTTTACGGAGACGTTGCTGTCAGCTTTACCATTTGCAGTTGCAGGTGATATCTACAGAGCAGGCTTTCCAATAATTGGTTAATTTTACAAAGCCTACTGTGGTTTTTTTACTCCTCCTTGAAATGACAAATGTTATGGGCAATATGGTGCTAAGTGCTAGAAATCTATGTTATGGTATTCTGATAGAATTCACTTCTAGTGAAGCAAATTTTCACTTGAATGCATTGATTTCTCTGTCTAGTGATGAGTTTTGAAACCAAGTTGATGAATCAATGGGAAAGTTCCATTTCTTCTCCTTTCCTTGGCATTATTCCTTTCCTTGTCTGTGACCACAGAGAGAATAACAAGACTATCTTTGGATTCTCTGTGCTTCTCTAATGAATCTTGCTTGAGATGTTTTTTCTTGTGAAAAATAATGAGAGCAAAAGTATGAAAGGAGGGAAACTTCTATAAGTACTTTGAAGATGTCTTTTCTCTTTTAGTATATTCTCTAGTAAATATGTTTTTCTGTTTTTAAGTTTAAGTGTTTATAATGTAAATATAAGATAAAATAACTTTCATGTCAGTTCACAATTCCAATTATGAAGTAGTCTCCAATTTCAAAATGATTAAATGAGCTTTACATTTAGAACATTTTTTTTACCTTATAGCATTTTGAATTGATTAATTTCTCCACATAGAAATTACCAAGTTACTAGGAAAATGCCGGACCTGAGTCTCTTGTTAAAGATTCCAGAGAATGATGGGACAATGGATAAGAGTGAAACATTTTATGCTAAGTATTTGTGTACATTTATTGGTGTATTTCTCATATTCTTGGCCATATAAAATGTGAAAAGGAAAGAAATATGGTATTAGAAATAGACTGAATTTTTTTATCTGGTTTAGATCTTGATTCCCCTGTCAATTATCCAAATAACCTTGATGCATTTCTGTTTATGCACAGCTGAGATGAGGGTAATATGAATTTTATTTGAAGATATATATGCAACATTTCAAACTATAAATTTTGATACGGGTAAATTGATATGCATTCCAAGAAGATGAAATCTTTGAAAAACGTGTGGCAATTAAACAAATTACAAACATAATACACATTGAATATATGTTTGTACAAATCAATTACAAATATGGTGTGATACAACAGTTTGTCAGCAATGACTTATAATTAATTGCAGTTGAAAGCACTCAACAAAATCTTGAAATTTATCAACAACTCTCTGGCCTGCTGAGTGTGCCTGGTGTCTCTGCAACTCTGCATAAATGACACAGAAGTTTAAAGATGAATAAATGTCTATCTCCAAGTTTGGATTTTCTTAGAACGTAACCTTAGCTCAGTGCATGGTAGTTCATGTGAGTTTGCACAATTATCCTCTGTGTGCAAACTCTTCAGCATCCAGTGATTCCACCCTTTTTTTTTGACTCCTCATTGTAGACTGCTCATCTGAATTTAACTTACATGAGAGTGTGTTTACAACCCTATAAATGATATCATGGATTTTTGATGGGTTCTCAAACTTCATTCACTTTATTCACTTATTAACATTTTAAATTGTCTTGGTAAATCCACCCACATGCTTCACTAGTAAAGAGACCAAGAAAAGTGGAAAACTATTATCAGAAACAAACTAATCAGGGATAACGGAAATAAAATAAATAATAGACATTTCTAGTTTTAACCTATTCAGCACTCACCACTTCTCTATGAGATGGGTACTGCTACAAATGACACATGATCACAAAATTCCTATTTTACACATACTAAAACTAACATGGATCCAGGTTTAAAAAATCACCATTAAAATCAACTAATGCTTCAAATTGCCCCTTCAATGGTTTTACATTTTTATTTAAAGAATTTAATAAACAATGTGCAATTAAAGATTTCATCAGTGTGTATGAGTAGATTTACTGAAATACCTGTTTTAGAAGAAGAATTAATGCCTTTACTAGTAAGAGTATGAAAGTCAATCTGGAGAGTTCCATTATTAGTAGGCAATGAAAGAAAAAACAAAGGCAATGTTGTAGGTAGAGTTAATAAACTACAAAGGGTATAAGGGTAGGGTAGAGAATGAGCCAGACTCTTCAGAGAAGCGTATTGCAACTTCTCAGCCACAGGACTTGGTGCTGATGAGAGCCTTTTTCTTTTAACCATGTGAACATCTGCAGAAAATCAATGCTGCAGGTCACACACTGTCAGTAAATCCCTGCAGTGCGGTGAAGACCATGTGGAGGTGCCAACCAGAACAGATGTCACCCTGCACTTCATCTTCTCAAGTGCTTCAGGATTTAAACCTGGAACATCATAGTCTCATAAGCAATCATAAGTTGCCAGAATGTATGACTCTGAGAAGACACTTACAAAAATCTTGAAAAATGAAAAAAAAAACCCACAGTTATTTGGGATGCTGATTTTGGTAAATGCTTTACATCAAGGGAGATTTAAAATCCATTCTTTAAATTTCCCTGATAAATTATATTTATAGGTGTTCTTTGTTTGAGACCTCCACATGAAGCATAGGATGAATCATATCCATGGAACTCTGTATAATGTACCTATATATGTAAGATCTCATTGTCTATGTTTGCTGTTACCACTTTCACTGGGGTATCTGCCTCATTTCCAGCTAGGAAGCCCTTTATTTATAGTTATGGTCCCAACATGCTTTTTTGAGGCTTGCCACTGAAATGGATGTCACTCTTTGTGCTTTCTGTAACTGGCTTACGTATTTATCAAAAGGAAATTATTTTTTATAATTGAGTGGATACTCACTCAATATTGAATATTGTTGATTGGTTTTTATCTCTAGCTTTACATCCAGATACTCTCCAAAGTCACTAGCTACTTAGAAGTAGCTAGTTTTTACCCCTAATAGTTTGCATACTGGACAGGGGCCCAGATTATATGTTAGTTATTCTCAGAACCAATTAGTCACTTCAACTTGCTTGGCTGAGTCTAGTGTATCTCATCAGCATGCCCATATTACTATGTGCTCCTCCTGAGAGAGAATTATAGTAGAGTCAGAAAAATCTAAGAATACAATACAACAGTAGGCATATTATGAAACTAATATTCTCATGCTGTAGAAAGGCTAGTTTAAATAATTCAATAATGATCAAAGTATTTTTTTTTTTTTTTTGGCCAGTCCTGGGCCTTGGACTCAGGGCCTGAGCACCATCCCTGGCTTCTTCCCGCTCAAGGCTAGCACTCTGCCACCTGAGCCACAGCGCCCCTTCTGGCCGTTTTCCATATATGTGGTGCTGGGGAATCGAACCGAGATTCGAGGCAAGCACTCTTGCCACTAGGCCATATTCCCAGCCCCGATCAAACTATTCTTGAACAAAGGGTGTGTTATAAGAGCCAGATTGTGAGTTCAGTGAAGAATACAAGACACAGGTAAAGTACCTAAATATCTGTGAAAGGAATTGCAATCTATAGAGAGAAAAGTCAGTTCTTAATTCTCAGTAATAAAGGATAAATAATAGAATCACTTAACAAATGGAATCTTAGTGGTCATTGGATAAAATCCAGTACATAATAGATGAATTCTCTCTGTAACAATGCTCACACTGAGCATCCAATCATGCCTTCAACTTTTCCAACTCTAGGGAACTAATCTACATGGAAGTAGATAGTCCATGAAAGAAAAATAGTAAAGGGATACATTTCAGTTTTATCGGAAAGGGCCAATAACAATATACTAAATTTTTTTTTCAATTTCAGCATCTTTAATAAATATATTCTAGGTATACAAGAAATTTCATTATGACATTTCCATATATGCCTTCATTCCTTCCACTCTTCCTAAAAGTTTTGTTTTTAGTACTAGGGTTTGAGCTCAATGTTTTGAACTTGCTAAACTTGCACTCTACCATTGGGCCAGGCCTCCAGCCCAGATTTGGTGTTTATTTTGAGATAGGGTCTTCCTGTCTGTGCTTATACCTGAGCCACAATCAACATATTTTATGTTTCCTGCTATTGTTGGGTTCACAGATGAGCACCATTATGTCCAAATTCCTTCCTTGGAGACAACGTCTCTTTGACATTTCTTCCTTGACTGGTTTTTCAACCATGATCTTCTCAATCTCAGCCTCCCACACAGTTTGAGATGGTAGGAGTGCACTACTGTGCCTAGCAATGAGTTGAGAAGGGGATCGCATGAACTGTTTTTTTTCCTAGGCTGTCCTCAAACCACAAACCTCTCAATCTCAGCCTTCCAGATAGGTAAGATTGCAAAAATGAACCACTGGTATCCTGGATTTTTATACTAAAGATTTTTGATACTTAAAAGACTTGAATATTTTCAGCAAGAAGAGCTGAATCAGAAATCTGAACTATATCTCTGTACATCAGTTTGATAATAAAAATTTGAAAAAAAGAGAAATCTGAACTATATAAAACATGGCCATTATTTTCACAGGAAGTGTATTATAACAAGGAAGTAGTCACTATTTCCTAATTATACTACATCCACTCAGATCTGAAGAGTTACATCTCATCTCTCTATGTCAACAATGCTATTGTGCTACTTTTGAGTCACAGTAAAGGTAAGAGTTAAATGGAGTCCATTTTTCTTTCACCACACACAAGTATTTTTGTATTGTTAGAAATAGTTATAATTTAGTCTGCTTTCATTTGGATATTTGTCAGTAGGTCTCTTCAGTTGGTTGTCTCCTGGACATATAGGGGTAGACAGAAACATTAACCTTGGCAGAGGGCTGACAGTAATGCCTTGCTATTTAGAATTGTCCTAGTAATGCTTAGTGACTAATATGTAAAGATTATTATTTTTTTGCTAGAGATTGTGGCTTACAAGCATTAACTATGTAATTACTGGTTTGCCAAGTTTTGATCCTTGGAATCCTAAAAAATAATTCATGCATGATTAAGCAAATTGAAGTAAGTCTGATTCCAACAGAAAATTATAAAATAGAACTGTATTCCCAGTGAACTATAAAAATAAATACTCTCACTGAATGAATTAATATTCATGATTAATAGATTATGTATGTCAGTTCATAGAAGGGGTTATAGGAATCTAAACTTGTCAGTATTTAACAGAAGAAACTGGGTGAGAAAAGAATGAAAAGAAAAGCATTACCAAGTACTCCTCTACAAAGCTAAGAAATTTATTTAAAAATCAAACATAGCAAGCAATAGCTAGTGACCAAATGATGGCATTTTCAAGAAGGCTCTACTTACTTTTTATGTTAATTATATGCTTTAATATTCATTGTAGCTTATTTTATTTTATTATCATTTCTTTATTGTCAAAGTGGTGTTCAGAGGGGTTACTGTTTCATATATAAGGCAGTGAGTACATTTCTTATCCAACTTGTTACCTCCTCCCCCATTTTTCTCCCACCTCCCCCTCCCCATTTCCCTCTCCCCACCATGAATTGTACAGTTGGTTTGCACCACATAGTTTTGTAAGTATTGCTGTTGCACAGTTTGTCTTTTTATCCTTTGCCTCTCGATTTTGGTATTGTCTTTCCCTTCCCTAGTTCCAATACACATATATACAGTATCCAGGGTACTAAAAATCAGTTATAGTGATATCAGGGGTAAAACCATGGGAAAGAAATACAAAACAAAAGAGGATAACTTCACATAGCATGTTGAAAATAACAACATCAATGATATACCACTTGTTTCTGTAACATGGAGTTCATTGCACTTAGCATCATCTTATGTGTTCATATAGACATAGCTATTGTGATCTTCTGCTAGGACTATCCTAGACATGTACTAATTATTCCCAGTGATGGAAACCACAGAGTTTATGATTCTTTGGGTCTGATTCACTTCACTTAGTATGATTTTTTCCAAGTCCTCCCATTTCCTTATGAATTGGGACAATGTCATTCTTTCTGATAGAGGCATAGTATCCCATTGTGTATCAGGAAAGCAACTCCTTTTGCAATAGACTCAAAAAACATAAAACACTTAGGAATAACCTTAACCAAAGAAGTGAAAGCCCTCTATGGTGAGAACTTTAAGAATATGAAAAAAGGAAATTAAAGCAGAAGTAAAGAAATGGAGAAACCTCCCATGCTTCTGGATTGGGAGGATTATCATTGTGAAAATGGCAATGTTGCCAAAGGCTATCTACAAATTCAATGCAATACCTATCAATCTCACAACACCATTCTTTAATGAAATAGAGGAAGCCATCCAGAAATTCAAATGGAACAATAGAATAACTTGAATAGCAAAAACAATAGTAAGCAGAAAGAACAGTGTTGGAGGAATTTCAATACCAAACATCAAGCTGTATTACAAAGCTATAGTAATAAAAACAGCTTTGTATTGGCACAAGAACAGGTCTGAGGACCAGAAGAATAGAACTGAAAATCCAGAAATGAACCCATATACCTATGGCTACTTAATCTTTGATAAATGAGCTAAAAAAAATAGGATGGAAGAGAGTCGGCTTCTTCAACAAATTGTGCAGGCAAAACTGGTTCAACACTTGTAACAAACTAAAACTAGATCCTTATATATCACCCCACACTAAAATCAATTCTAAATGAAGTAAAGACCTTGAGGTTAAAGCAGATACCCTGAAAACATTGCAAGAAGGAATAGGAGAAATACTTGGGTTCCGGGACAGGACGAAACTTTCTTAATAAAGACCCAGAAACACAACAAATCAAAGAAAGTTTGGACAAATGGGATTGCATCAAACTGCAGAGCTTCTGCCCGGCAAAGGACATAGATAAATAGAAAGCCCACAGATTGGGAGGCGATCTTTACTGGGCATACAATAGACAAAGGCCTCATGTCTAAAAATATATGTAGATCTCAAAAAATTAAATTCCTCCAAAAAAAAAATCCTCAAAGAACCAACTACCCCTCAACAAATAGGCTAATGACCTAAAAAGGACTTCTCTGAATAGGAAATTAGAATGGCCAAGAGACACATGAAGAAGTGCTCTACATCATTGGTCATAAAAGAAACGAAAATCAACACAACACTGAAATTCCACCTCACCCCAAAAAGAGTGTCCATTATGAAGAAAAGTAAAAATGAGGGAGGAGGTAAGAAGTTGGATAAGAACTCACAGCCTTAAATATGAAACTGTAACCCCTCTCTACTTCATTTTGACAATAAAGAAAAAAAAAGAAAACTAATAACAAATGCTGGCGGGAATGTTGCCAAAAGGGAACTCTACTATACTGTTGGTGGGAGTGTAAACTTGTTCAACTACTCTGGAAAGCAGTATGGAGGTTCCTCAATAGGCATATGACCCAACAGCTCCATTTTTGGACAACTACCCAAAAGATTACAAGGAAGACCACACTAAAGCCACCAGCATAACTATGTTCATCACAGCACAATTTGTCATTGCTAAAATATGGAACCAACCCAGATGCCCCTCAGTAGATGATTGGGTCAAGTCGACTCTACTTATGAAGATTCCAGTTTCAAGACGTCTGGTTATGAAGTGTCAGAAATAGTGAGACATCCCAGAAATTTCACTACTAGTCAGTTATTACCTGCTTCCCATGGTAAAACTACTGTGGATTGAATTATCTGTTTACCGTTTATCCGTTTATCCATTTATAAGGAAGGAGAGAGATAGGAAACGAGGAAAAGAGGTAGGGAGACAGGGAGACATAGAGAAAGAGAAAGAGAGAGAGAGAGAAATAAAGATTCATATTACTCTTATTTCATTCCATTCCAAAGTATTTGTGGAAATAAATTCAACTATTTAATTGATTAAGACATTAAAAGAAATCAAGTTTCTTAAGTTTGGTGCTTATAATCTTTGCTCAGAAATGTGATAACTTGCTCCTAATCAGTTTCATGCCTGTTCACCTTTAGGATATAGTTCACATTGCCTTTTTGTTTTCTTTGGAAAATAGGGTTTGAATTCAATCACTCCACATTAAATACACACAACTTGGCTAAAATAGATTTCGACATCTTATTTAACATCCTGTATATTCCTCTAGACTAAATTCCTTGACTTTGTGTAGGACTAATGTTTTGTGCTAATGAAATTTTCTGTCTTCTCTCTGTGATAAAGTATTATCAAAATATTTTAGAAATCTTGTTCATTAGTAACATGCGAATGCTTCAGTTAGCAATTTTGTTTTCAGTTGTATCCTGTTCTCAAGTCACTCTTATAGTAATAGATGACCATTAAATATGGACTATAGGACAGGTTTTTTAAATTGTATATCTGTCTAGTTTTTTACTGTCTTCCTATGCAAAATACAGGGCATGTGTTCCTCAGTACTGAGCAACACCTCTGAATTTTCCTTTTGTCAGGCAACATCCTATTCCTAGATAGCAACATTTTACCTGTCCTTGAAGTCACTTGTCTAATTCCACATTTCCTTTGAAACCTTCTCCAATCTCATGGAATTTATTTCTTTCTGTCATGGGAGTCTAATTTAATTGCATGTAGTTTTGAACCTTTACAATAGCACAGAGCTCTTTCACTTGGGGTTGTAATTAGCTTTGAATTTCTCATTTCCTGTACTTCTTTGAAAGTTCCTTGAGTAAACAGATGATGTCTAACTTATTTTCATCCCACCATGTCTTAGATAAAAGCACAAATTTCATGAGTCAGATGCTTTCTAAGTATATATTAAGTGGTTGTTTGGTGGATCAATATTTTCCTGTGTGAATTCTGCAGAACTTTCCTTTTGTAGGATGCCAGCAGGGTTTATAATAAATGGAGATGTCTAGTCAAAGTGCTATGGGAATTCTAGGTTAAACAACTCTTCCTTTTTTTTAAATCTAAGATGTCTATCAGCATGTTAAATGCTAAAACTTGTTGGCTTTCTATGGAAAAATGTTGTCCTTAACATTTTCAATCTTTTGTGACAACAGAACCATTCATTCAAAGATTGTCATACTACATATGATACATTATAAATATATAGCTGGTTCCTGTTTTAGCAGTAGGGAACAATTCTAAACAACAAACTTTCAAGAGAATCAGGTTAAGGACTAACTTTGAATTTAGTGCCCGAAGATGCTCTAAACTGGTTAAGCTATTTACTTTGAGCAATATGAGGCATCTAAGGGAGCCTTAATAAGACACACATTGCTAGAAGACTGTTATAAACATTTGCTATGTCTGAATTTGAGTAAAGTATTACAGATCGTCTTAATATTACATAAGTGATCCTAATATGAGGCTATTATAAGGAACGTTCCACAATTAATTTTGTTGTTTTGTTACTTGAATTCATCTTAACATTCAGTTGCTGACATAGTTTTCATATTTCCCATAGCACATGCGAATTCTGAAGAACACTTGAATAGATGCACAATTGTGTGAGTCCCTCATTGTTCAGAGTCACGTAAAATGTGACTTGGTAAGTAGTTTTTGAAAAAGATATTAATGTTGCTTGAATTTCCATCCCAACACCAGAAATGAAGATTATGACCTTCTCTCACAGGTCACATATGGTATTGCCATCTTAGCATTTGATGTAAATTCCATGTTCACTTGCAACAGCACTTGGAAATGGTGGAAGAAGTTGTCTTGAGAAAACATCTTTCAGTTCTTGTCCATCATCCTTTTCATCTCCAACACAGGTTTTAGAGAGCAGAGCCCTATCCTTTTTTTCCTTTGTAGTCTCCTTTCACTTAAGCTCTGCACTGAACACAGCGGGGGGTACTCTGAAGACATTATTAGTCTGACTCCCAACCAAGTAAGCACCTTCATTAAGTTGAACAGGAAAGAACATCTTGATGATAAGGTAGGCTATAGTGCAGGGGTGGTGGTGGGCAGAAGCACCAGCCCCCTGGAGATTGGCAACGGAATTCAAAAGAACTTGATGTGCAAGAAACAAATATAAGGACATTCTCTGTAATACTCAAAGAACAAAAATCGCATTGTGCCCAAGTAAAATGAGTAATGAGAAGCTCAACCCAAGTACTTTTGAAAAAAATCATAATGGATTACAAAAGCTCCCATGAGTCAGTAATGTGGTGCTGTTTAAAAAACTTAGCTTTTTTTCCCCCTCTAGGATATGTTACAAAAAGAAAAGGATGGTAGGACACATTTGTGCTTTGGATTCCATAGCAAATGATACAAATAGTTGGGATAATTTAAATAACTCGATTAAAATTGAGCAAAGGAAATTAATAGTTTTAAAAAGGAGATATACAAATGACTCACAAATGCATGAGACTATACTCAGCATCATTCAGTATCAGGGAAATGTGGGTATATTCATTTGCTTATGGTTACTATACTCAAATGCAGGAAGCTTGGTAACTCTATAAAGAAAAAAAACTTCTTTAAGCTCACAGTTGTAGGGTCTCCACATGCTGCTAACACTAGCTTAGATCTAGTGAGAAACTCCTGGTAGTTTGCATCACAGTGGTGGCTGACTAGTTGAAAAGGAGAAATCAAATTACTAGGCAGAAAGCCAGAGCAAGAAAAGAAGGTAGTTTCTTGTTGTTTTTGGAACAATTAAATAGCCATGGATACCATGATAAATACTTTATCTCTTCAGGAGCAGCTATCCCAATGACCTTCCAGTAGAAATTACCTTGTAAATATTCCATCATGTATTTCAACTCTATTCCTTTAGGGACCCAGGGACACATGAATATTTTGGAAAAGCAAACCACACTGAAACCATAGTAACAGATGAAATATACAATGAGATATTACCTCATAGTTGTTACAGTGTTTTTTTTTAATTTAAAAAAAAGATTAAAACCCTTTTGAATGTTGCTGTTTGGAAAAATATAAATTACTACCACCATGATAGAAAACAAAATTGAGGTTCCTAAAAAATTAAATATCTGATTTAGATTAAATCATATGATTACCTTATTATGTGGCTTAGCAATAGACTTAGTTCATAACCAAATGAACTGAAACTGGTATGTTGAACAGGTATCTCTACTCCCGTGTACACTACATTATTAGCCACAATTAGGAATCAATAGTTAAATAAATGTTGTGGAATAAACATATAAATATACACATACACATAATTATACACACACATACAAGAGAATACTGATTGGCCTCTAAAAAGCAGGATGTTGTTACATATACCAAACCATCTATGAATCTAAGGACCCTTATGTTAAGTGAAATAAACTAGACACAAGAAAACTAACAATATGTAAACTTTCATCTATGGAAGTCTAAAAATCTGAACTTAAGAAATACACATAAGATGGTAGTTTCCAGGGACTCTTGTGGAGAGGTGAGGCAGATCAATATTTATGGCATTTCATTTAAACTGGATGGATAAGTTCTGGGGATCTAATACACAGCCTACTGATGACAGCTCTGTGTACTTGAGAATTACTAAGAGAGTAGACATTTTTCGACACCTACCAAAGTCCAAATAGGAGAGGTGACACATATGTCAATTAGTTTTATTTATTTATTTATTTTTTGCCAGTCCTGGGCCTTGAACTCAGGGCCTGAGCACTGTCCCTGGCTTCTTTTTGCTCAAGGCTAGCACTCTGCCACTTGAGCCTCAGCTCCACTTCTGGCTGTTTTCTATGTATGGTGCTGGGGAATCGAACCCTGGGCTTCATGTATACGAGGCAAGCATTCTTGCCACTAGGCCAGATTCCCAGCTCAATTCGTTTTATTTAATCATTCAAATATGTCTATATGTACATTCACATCAGGTCATACATCAGAAATATATACAGTATTTTCTTGCCATATAAAGTCAAGAAGAAGGAGGGGGTATGAAGAAGAACAAAAGGAAAAAGATAACAAGAAGAAAAAGAAAAGGAAAAGAAGGAGTAGGAGAAAGAGGAAGAAGAAAAAGAAATGTCCTGGGATAGAGAACATGAAAGAGAATATAAAGCTCTTGTACTCTGCCTTCCAAAATAAACTTTATTAACATTGCCTAAGCTCATTAATTTCCATGCAGAAATTAAAAACACCTATAATCCCTTTTAAAATAGAACACAGTTGTTCGCATTACAAAGAAATATCTTCAATAGTTAATAAATATTATAAATGACACAATTAGGTTTTGATTCATAGGCAAATTAAATAAAGTATAAAACCAGGTCACTTATTAAATTTAAAATAAAATCTGGGTTAATAGTAAAAATAGAAGTCAGATAAATTATTTCTAAAATCATTCTATAAAAAGGGCCAGTGCGGTGATGAGGAATGAAGCCCTTGGGAGAATGCTTGTAGGCAGAGTAATGGTTCCCCAACAGATGTCCACATCCTAATCGCTCAAATCTGGGAATTTTACCCTAAAGGCAAAGCAAATGTTTCAAAGGTTAATATCTGGAATATATAAAAGACTCCTAAAACTCAAAACCCATAAAAACCAAATACTCCAATAGAATTGGGCAAAATCTTGAATAGAAACTTCCCAAAAGATGATATACAAAGGTAAAGCAATCATATGAAAGCTTCTGTAACACTAGTTATTAGAGACTGCAAATGAAAATCATAATGTGAAACTCTACTTTTTTTTTCTCTCATATTTCCTTCCTTTGGTTTTACCCCTGTTATCACTGTAATTGATCTTAGTACTCTGGACACTGTATATACGTGTATTTGGAACTAAGGAAGGGAAAGGGAATACCAAAATCAAGAGGCAAAGGATAAAAAGACAAACCGTGCAACAGCAATACTTACAAAACTATGTGGTGCAAACCAACTGTACAATTCATGGTGGGGAGAGGGAAATGGGGAGGGGGAGGTGGGAGAAAAATGGGGGAGGAGGTAACAAGTTGGATAAGAAATGTACTCACTGCCTTATATATGAAACAGTAACCCCTCTGAACATCACTTTGACAATGAAAAAATGATAATAAAATAAAATAAAATAAGCTACAAGGAATATTAAAGCATATAATTAACATAAAAAGTAAGTAGAGCCTTCTTGAAAATGCCATCATTTGGTCGCTAGCCATTGCTTGCTATGTTTGATTTTTAAATAAATTTCTTAGCTTTATAGAGGAGTACTTGGTAATGCTTTTCTTTTCATTCTTTTCTCACCCAGTTTCTTCTGTTAAATACTGACAAGTTTAGATTCCTATAACCCCTTCTATGTATGTCAGAAAAAAACCCAAAATCCATAATGAGACATTTTCTTACCTCATATCACTTAGGGGAGCAACCATCAGAAATGAAAATAACAAATAACAACTGCTGGTGAGGATGTGGAGAAATTAAAACCTTTCTGTCTGTGGGGCCTGAAAAGTCATACAGCTCTAGAGTACAATGTGAAAATTTCTTAGGACTGTCATTTTTACAAATATATCCAGATAAACAGAAAGGCAGGTTATTGAAAGATGTCTGAATATCTATTGCCATAGCAGCATTACTTACAGAAGACAAGAAAGAATCAGCCTAAGCATCAGCGATACAGAAATGTATTAAGAAATCGTGTGTGTGTGTGTGTGTGTGTGTGTGTGTGTGTATTCACAACCTTAAAAAGTAAGAAATTGGGTTGGGGATATGGCCTAGTGGTAAAGTGCTTGCCTAGCATACATGAAGCCCTGGTTTTGATTCCTCAGCACCACATATATCGAAAAAGCCAAAAGTGGCACTATGCTTCAAGTGGTAGAGTGCTAGCCTTGAGCAACAAGAAGCCAGGGATGGTGCTCAGTTCCTGAGTTCAAGCCCAGGATTTGCCAAAAAAAGAAAAAAAGTAAAGAAGTCATGTACATCTGACAACATGGATATTGTTAAGTGTATTGTGCGAATACCATCAGAAAATACTATTCTTCAATTTATCCTACTCAATTTGTCTTAATACAGTAAGACAAACACTGTATTATTAGACTCACACATAGTACCTGGAGTGCTCAATTTCTTTAATGCAGTAAATAGAATTGTGTTTATCAAGGATTGATAGAGGATGGGGAAAAGGAGTTGTTTACGGATTTCCAGCCTCACAAGGTGAAAAAAAATTTAGAGAGCTTTTCACTATAGTGTGAATATATTTAACACTACTGAATTGGACACATAAAATGGACACAGTTGGCAGATTTTATATTCTGTGTTGTGAACAGCATAATTTTTTAATTAAAAGAAAGCACTCTGCAGGTATGTTAAATTAAAAAACAAGATAAGAAAAATATCCTGGGTTACTTAGGTGGATGCAATCTAATTGAAATAATCCTTACAGTTTCAAGTGGAAACAAAGAGTAGACAAATATCAGCACTAGGTGTGATAACAGAGTGGAGATAATGCCATGGTGTGGGCCTGAGCTAAAGAATGCACATGGCTTCCTAAGGCTGGGTGAGGCAATAGATTGCTTCTTTCCAGAGCTCTCACTCCAGAAGATAGTATCCCTGTGGGTAGCTTAATTCACCTTGTTTACTTAGTCTTGTTTTGAGTGTCTTACTTTCAGAAGTCAGACTTTCAGAATAAAGTGATAAATTTGTCTTATAATAGTTTGTTAGCATTGGAAACAAATACTGTGTGAGTCCTATGAAAAGACCTGTGTCATGAGTCCTTAGTGGCACTAGTTTACAGACAGTAGCTGTGATGTCCTTTGATGAACCATGGAAAAGGGCCAATTTAAACTAAGTTAAAAATGACTTACTCTTTGATTATGGATGAATAAAAGTTGAGTTAGAAAATGGCAGATTCTTCTTCCTACTCTCCCTACTATTAAGACGCTCCTATAAACCTCTGTAACATCTGCCATTACCATCTAAAATAAGCATTATTATTGATAGGAGTAAAAATTCCCCCTTTCCATAAATGCAACCACCTAGATTTCTGGAAATGTGATTTAATAATGTGAACTCAATTGTGGAATGATGTTAAATCATTACATCTACATTCTACTGGCTAAAAGATATGACAATTGTGCA
This sequence comes from Perognathus longimembris pacificus, assembly GCF_023159225.1. Taxonomy (NCBI): domain Eukaryota; kingdom Metazoa; phylum Chordata; class Mammalia; order Rodentia; family Heteromyidae; genus Perognathus; species Perognathus longimembris. The sequence continues at coordinate 124,446,052 of NC_063162.1, forward strand.
CTGCTTTCTTTTCACTGATAAATATGCCTAGAGAAGAGAAATATGTAAACTTCATAGTTTCTTGCTAGCCTAATCACTCTCACTTTCAGTTGAGACATCTAATCTTTCTTTCACATGCAATTCTTTCTCAATCTGAGGAACATTATGAGGAGCTGGATGTAGATTTCTAGTCCTCTCACCAATATATTCCCATGTAGTACTAAATATATGTATATGTGTGTGAGAGAGAGCAAGAGACAGAGACAGTTGTTGCCTTAGAAACTATTATGTTGAAATTCTTTTTCCTTCTGAAACTATGAATATTTTATTTTATGGCATGAATTAATATTCATGGTCTAAGTAACAGAAATAGTAGTTAGACAAGGAAGAGCAACAGGTTAAACAAATATATTGCACACATTCTTAAAGACTGATTTTTAGTGATTAGTGAATATTGATGCTTGACCTAATAGATTTACTCCATTCTACATTATTTTCATACAAGGAAGTAACAATTCTGTTTGCTTTCGTTACCTTCTAAGGAAGCAAAGAAATGCAATACTGAGCAGATGATGGAAAACATTTGCTAAGATATTTTATGAAGAAAAGATGAAATATACTATTTTATGACACAGAAGAACAAAGAAATACTTTTTAAATTGTCTAAATGATGTACAGAGGGGTTACAGTTCATACTTAAGGTACAAAATACATATACATTTTTGGTCATACTAGGTACCACCTTCCTCAGTTTTCTCCTGCCTTCCTTCCCCTCAATACCCTCCCCCTTGTTTTCATCATGTTTTTTAACCTTCCCAATGATGGACACAGTCATTTTAGTCTACATGGCTTATGAACTCTATGAATATTAACAATAAAACCATTTCTTCCAAGTCAGGTCATATGTACATTTCTTTGCTTTTGCTTTGTGTAATCAGTTCCTACTTTTTCTCGCATCACTCCCTCCCCCCCCCCCCCCCGCCCCGCTGGTGTTGTGTTGCTTAATTTATTTTCATCAATGTCCACAGTAGCTGTTGGGTCCCCTCTACAGTATTTTTTTTTCATCCACTTTCCACTCATTCTGTGCCCTCCTCCCAGCTTCCCTCAGATGTACATGTGTATACATCATGTGTGAGGTAAAGAATACAGGGTCCTCTAAATACTATAAGACTAATTAAGAAGAGGTCTTTTGCTTCCTTATTTTTGGAATATTTTTAGGTACATATGAATTAGTGTTTGGGTTTTACTTTTGGGTGCCTTTCTTCCAAGACTGACCTTTTTTGGTCTCACTGTGAATTGGTATCTTGGGTCCTGTTTTTTTTTTTTTTTTTTTTTTTTGTCATGTCTCTTTGTTATTTAATTGTAACACCTGCATATCAGGGAGACCATGTGCCCCATGTCTCTCTATTCTTGGCTTGTCTAGCTCAACATGATTTGTTCTAGTCCTGTCCATTTCCCTGCTAATGCCATTATTTTATCATTCCTAATGGCTGTGTAGAATTCCTTGTATACAGGTACCACATTTTTTGGATCCATCTGTAGTGGGGCATCTTGGTTGTTTCCATTTCTTGGCTATTGTGAATAGTGCAGCAATGAACATGGATGTGCAGGTGTCCTTGTCATATCCTGGATCCTGTTGATCAGGGTAGATGGCTAGGGGAAGTATGGCTGGATCATAGGGTATGTCCATGTTGAGGTTTTTGAGGAGCCTCCAGATTGCTTTCCAGAGTGGTTGTACTAGTTTACATTCCTACCAGAAGTGCAGTAGGTTTCCTTTTTCTTTGTATCCCCTCCAGCAGTTGTAATTGCCTGAGTTCAGAGTATAGGCCATTCTGACTATGGTAAGGTGGTATCTCAGGGTTGTTTTTATTTGCAAGAAATGTTATTTTTAATCTAGTGTACAATACATCTCTTTGAACATGTGATTCAAGGTTTTTCTTTTTGTTCTTTTTTGTCATTTAACAACTCTATTACTACCTAGAATTGTGCATTGATCACTAATCTTCCCCCTTTACTAAATTTAGCTTCATTATCAGCTCTTTGAATAATATGCAGTATAAAATTCATATACTGCCTATTAAGATGTAAATGGAAAAATGTCTTTCACACATACATGTATATATATAGTCTTTTAAAATGTAAATTCATGAAAACACTTTTAATGTGTTACATCTATTAAAGCTCTTGCATAAATTTTCAGTTTCAAGATCTAATAATAATTGCCCTTTCTAGTATATTGCTAGGCTAAACATAGATAGCACTCTTACTAGAAAAAGTACATTACTTCTATAATACAATGAAATATTATAGGGACTTAGGTGATTGTGTGGGCAATATGAGCATATCAGCCCTTCTATAATGACTCTCACATATGATTTTTTCATCTACACATTTCTGGGATAAAATTTACATGCAGTTAGTTTCTCTTTAGGTGGTGAAGGTTGGAAAATAATTTTTGGGTATTTATTTCAATCAAATTCTTTACTACTAAAACCATTTATAGATCATATAAAGTTATATATGCATGGATGTGTTATTAGATTTAGAAAAGACTATGTTTACCTGAGCATAGGAGTTACATTTTATAATACTTAATCTTGACTATCAACTTGATTAGATTGAGAAATACCTGGTCTAGGGAAGCATGCCTCTGGGTTTGTCAGTGAGAGTGTTTACACAGAGAATTAACTAAATTTGAATGTGATAGCGTCACTGCCTAGAGAACAGAGTAGAGGAAAAAGGAAAAAACTCATTCGTGCTGGCACTCTGTCTCTACTTTCTACCTGCCTTCAGGTGAGCTATCTCTGTTGTATGGTTTTACCACTGTCAAGTTCTGTGCCACCATAAGCCTAGAAGCAATGAAGCCTTTTTAACCTCTGGGCTACGGTAAATAAGTTTTTACTTTAAGTTCCTTAGGTCAGGCATAAACAACTCTCTAATAACTGAAAAGCTGTCCCACAGAGAAAACTGATACTGAGAAGTCAGGTCATTGTCATGATTATGTGAACTTGTGTGGTTTGAAAAACATTAGAAATGGAAAGATTTGAAAACATTTGGCTCTGTAGGCAAGAGAAGACCAAAAATTTTCTACAATTATTATAAGTATTTGTACAAAAGAGTTGCTATTTAACAAAACAGTTTATAGACGTAATGCTTCTTGATCAATGCCTCCTATTTCAACCTTCTCACCTATCCCTTCCTTACTCACTCCTTCCCTAACTCTTCTTAATTTTGTCAGATTAGTAACTGGTAATTCTTGTGTAGATGTAGATCAAAATGTTAATAGGAATGCAGACAGAAAAGATGGCACAAAAGGTTTCAGATTGGAAAGTAGGTGTTACTGAGAATTGGATCAGAAACTATTCATGTTATATTGTGGCTAAATACTTGCCTACATATTTTCCTTGCCCTGAGGCTATGAGGAAAGCCAAATTTATAAGTGAAGGACTAATTTTTTTTACTACAGGAAATTTCAAGGCAATCTAGTACGAACACTGTGACAGTCATTTCTGGCTGCTTTAATCCAACTTCACGGTGAAAACTTGAAACAAAAAAGCAGAGTAGGAAGTTTTAAAACACTGGTAGTCTGCCCAGAACGAAATCGTGTTGGGGTCCAGAGAAAATTTGGCTTCTGAAGAAATTAGGGCCAGTTAAATGAATCCAAGTACCTTGTGTTGAGAAATGGGAAAGTTGGCTTGAGGACATCTTCAAAATTGGCTGGGCCTCACACATCCTGTGGTCCAATGTGTAAAGTGTTAAACGAATTTGAAAAATGAATTTTAAGAAAGGAGCTCTGGGATATCTTGTTCACAAAGGTCCACCTAGAGAATGTGTCCTCATGTTAAGTTTTCCAGGTACTAGGAGGTAACTGCAGCCATGGTCCAAGGGGACCTTGCTAACGGCAAGGGGACTTAGCTGATGGCAAACTTGGGTATTATCTACCTAATGCTGGTTATGCCAACATGGAAAATGTAGTAGTTATAGAATCATGAAAACTTCCATCAAGGGTTCAAAGAAGGCCAAACAACGTGTGACATGGTCAGGATCTTCACAGTCAGCCTCTTAGAGGGTGATACGCAAAACCCAAGCTACACTGGAGACCTCAGGATGTTGTAGATATGCAATGTCTACTGTGAAGAGCTACAGACAACAGGTAGAGCCAGCCCAGTATAAAGGCCATTTGGACTATAGCCAGCAAGGCCATATGGGTGATCCCTCCATACTCTGGTTCATGGATATGGAGCTAAAAGATTTAATGTTTGTCCTGCTCGGATTTGGTCTTGTTTTGGTCTCATTTTTACCATTATTACCCTTCTCCTCTATTTTGGAGTAGGAATATTTGCTCTCTGCCATTTTATTTGGAAAGTATTATACAGTCTATTTTTGTTTTTTCCAGATTTCATGGCTGAGACTTTATCTTAAGTTTCATAAAATACTTTGAACTTGGACTTTTAAACAGTGTTGGAATTATTAGGACTTTGGGGACTCCTACTGATGAACTGAATGCCTTTTGCTTGTAAAACAGTCATGAACATTTTTGGAGGCCAGGAACGGAATGTTACTGTTTTAGGAAACATGCTTAGGTATTGGTAATTAATAGACTTGTTTAGCCTAATCTTGACTATCAACTTGATTGGATTAAGAAGCCCTTAGCATTAGTAGTCCGTATCTCTAGGTATGGCTCTGAACCCATTTTCAGAGAGGATTAACTATGTAAGAAAGGTCTTCCTGAATCTGGTGGCAACACTCAACAGACAGGGCATCTGTATAGAATAAAAGAATAAAGGAGAAAGCCTGCTAGCACATGCATTGACTCTCTGTCTGTCAAGATGTGAATCGCGGGGCTGGGGATATGGCCTAGTGGCAAGAGTGCTTGCCCCGTATACGTGAGGCCCTGGGTTCAATTCCCCAGCACCACATATATAGAAAATGGCCAGAAGTGGCGCTGTGGCTCAAGCGGCAGTGTGCTAGCCTTGAGCAAAAAGAAGCCAGGGACAGTGCTCAGGCCCTGAGTCCAAGCCCCAGGACTGGCCAAAAAAAAAAAAAAAAAAAAAAAGATGTGAATCGCTCTATTTCACCACACTTTCTATCATGATGTACTGAAATCTCTCAAAACATGAGCAATTTTTTTTCTTCTCTTTAAATTTCTTTTTCCATTGTTATATACTTCTCTTTTTTCTAAATAATTACTTATTTATTGTCAAACACTGTAACAAAAAGGCACAATATCACATGCCTAGATGTAGTAAGGTATGAGTCTGATAATCATTGTGAACTCATTCAAAATTAGAGTCTATTCTAATAATTAGAAAATATCTCTGAATGTGTGTCAGATATACAGGTAATCACACAGTACTCTTTGAGAGTCTGTTAGGTAGCAGATGCTATTAATAGAAGGCCCGAGGGAACTGTCAGTCCAGTAGAGAGGAACAGACAATAATCATGTAAGAACCAAATGATGCCAGGTATTCAGAAGTGCTCTGTGGAGTGCAAATATAATATAAAGAGTGACTGTTGGAAAGGGAGATGGTTACAGAAAGGGGGCTTTCCAAATTTCCTTTGAGGAATTGGGAGGAGATCTAGCTGGGATCTAAAAAACAGAACACAAAACTTACATCAAGGGAGTTATAATTAGGACTTTATAGTAAACACATAGCAATGAGATCTAAAATGATAAAGAAAATTTAGGAAAGCTGCAGTTGGATATTGCCCTACCTCTTTCCTCCCTCCTCCCAAAAGAAAAGAAAACAGAAAAGGATAGCAATATAGCTGAAGCAGAAGAGCAGAGCCAGATTATATGTAGTCTTTCAAGTCACTAAGAATAATTACAGAGCATTGGGAAGCTTTGGAGGATTTTAAGCAGATGAATAATATACTCACTTTCACTTAAGGAACATGATGCTGATGCAATCTCTTCTGTTTGTTGCCTTTCTTTTTCACAAGTACCTAAAGAGTTTATTTCTACCATTGTCGTTTATCTATGTGATCTATGTGTTTTCTCCCTTCCACCATCACTATTTCACTTCTATTGTTTTTTTACTATCTTACTATAAACTAAAGGTTTGACTTCCTGCTCCCAGTCTCTAACTTTTTTAAGTTAGTCTAATTTCTCCAACTAGAGAGAGAGAGAGAGAGAGAGAGAGAGAGAGAGTGTGTGTGTGTGTATGTGTGTGTGTGTGTATGTGTGTGTGTGTGTGTGTGCTGGTTCTGGGTCTTGAATTCAGAGCCTGGTGCTGATCCTGAGATTTTTTTGTTCAAAACTAGTGTTCTGCCACCTGAGCCACAGCTCCATTACCAGCTTTATGGTGTTAATTGGAGATAAAATTCTCACGACTTTCCTGCCCAGGCTGGCTTCTAACTGGGATACACAGATCTCAGATTTTTAAGTAGCTAGGATTGTAAACATGAGGCACTGGAGCCCATGTAGATTATGTTTTAAATTGTCTTCTGTACCAAGTCATTTCAGTTTAACTTATCAATTTATGTGTACAATGCAAACTGAACAGTTACCCCATCCATCATCTTTGCCTCCTTGAATTTATCCCATCTTCTCAAGTTTCCTTGCTTTCACATATTTACATTGGATATTAATATAGCTGTACTTGCCCACTGTTATTTGTTGTTGTTGTTGTGTTTTTCTGTCTCCATCTTTTTAGTTCTCACCTCTCTCAGCCAGGACAGATTTCAGCTTTCTGGTATTCCTGTTGTTCAAAGGGGGATAAACCCTGACATCTCATTCCTACATATATCTTCCTTTAGTTGGTTTGATAGCATATATGTGCGTGTGCCGTGCATTTTAGGTGTAACTTCTATATCTGAGTGAAAACATGTGGTCTTTGTCTGTCTGGGCATTGCTTACTTTGTTTAATATGAGTTTTTTTTGCCAGGTGCCTCCACTTTTTCTGCAAATAGCATAATTTTATTTTTCCTGATAGGTAAGTTATATACATATATACACATATATGTATATATATACACATGTATATATATATATATACATATATATGGAGAGAGAGAGAGATGGAAAAATACATGTATCACATTTAGAAACTCATTAGCTTCTCACCTCCTAATGCTCCTAAGAGTTAGGCATGATATCCTTTTGTAGAGGGGTCCCAGAAGTCGTCTTGTGTTTGTAATTAATATGAACTAATTCATTTGGAAATTGGGCATATTTATCACTGCTCTATTTATTTGAGGAACTGAGATTTTCAAAGGAATAAGTTCACTTAGAAAACCTGACTACTAAAGAAGGGAGAAGACACAGCATTCAGGGTCATCTTTAGCCAAGTCTAAGGAGTCAGATATTAAAAATATACTCAAAAAAGAAACAGTGTAGCAGTGCATTGTGGTGTCATAAACGGTACACCATTCATGAGCTACTGCTTTATTTAGAAAATCTGAATCCCGGAGATAAATCACAGTCACAAAAGCAAATCTACTGTGCACTCCAGAAATATTAAAAGCAATTGAGCCCTAGTACTTACAGATCAAAACAATAGCATCTATTGAACTTATCCTCAAAGTTTAGGTTTTAACTCTTACAGTCAATCTTTATTAAAATTTAGATCAATATTGTATCAATCAGTGAGTTATTCAGGGCATTGCTTGGCTGTTAATGGAAATTATTACCGATGAATCTACAGATAAGTGGGTAATATCATTGCATAACAAATCATGCTGCAGGTTTTTATTACAGCAATTAATCCAACATTTGAGAGAAGAATAAACTTAGACCCTAATTCCATCCTTAACACAAAACCATTCCTCATTTCAGCTCATTTGAGAAGCTTTTTTACTGTCTGACAGCAAAGAATCACAGAACAATTTGCCATGTCTTGTTCAGAATGGGCAGTTATCTTGTATTTCTTTTCCAGCTTTCTTTGTAAATATGCAAGAAAATGAAGTGTTGATATGAGTATGTGAGTGTAGGGTTGTTAGAATTAATGTTTCCTCACCACACAAGCCCAGTATATCCTAAAGTTTCATTTCCCAGGATGGCTATGTACCTATCAAGTGTTACCTTTCTATGGAATTGTCTCCATGGCAACAAGTAAGCATTTGAAAAGGGAATAAAATAGTCTCTGGCTCTGGCTCAATGACCCATCTTTGTGATCACAGCAGAGGGATCACTCATTTTCTTTCTTAAAGACTGACAGTCTTGAAGAAATGCCGTTGACTATTCAAACATGGCATTTCAAGATGGTAAGACAGGGATTCTGTTTTCTGGAGTTTTGTCCTACAAAGTATCTCTACTTTTTTGTACTTGTCCACAAAGGAATGTACAGGCATGACTGAAGTGGGCTTGCAGTTGTGTCAGTAAAGTATTCAGGCACTAGATCATTTTGCTTTTTATTTATTTCATGTTATTTTTAAAACAATGTCTAGCTGTGCAGCCCATTACTTTCAAAATAATGTGTATATATTTGAGTTTATTTTGTATGTGTTTATGTATGCACATATATATGATTACTTCCTCAAATTACATGCAACAAAATAGACTAAATACCTATTGAATCTAAATCTGCATAATATTAAATGCCCTTCCATCAACTGAGCTGACTGCTGTCAACATTAATAATGTATATGAAGCTAAGGAATTACTGCCAGCAGAGACTTAAATTCTGTGAGTCTCAATTTTGGCTACACTTTTTAATCATTTGGGGAACTTTTAAAGAATGTTTTGTGCTGTTGCTCCCACTCCAGAGATTTTGATTTAAATGGTGTGGAGTTTGACCTGAGCTTTGAGATTTTTAAAAAGCTTCTCAAGTAATTCTACTTTTCATCTCAGGTTAATAACTACTGCTCCAATGCACTTATTTTCCCTCAAATGGGACAATTATAAAAAAGTATTAGATAGTACACTCTATAATCTATAACTAGGACAAATTATGATTTTTTTGAGAAGAGGAGGAATGTTTAATAAGATGATAGACTAAATTAATAAGTTCAGCTCAAATTTCAACAACTCCATCTTTCTCCTGATTCAAAAAAAAACCAACTACTTCACAGGACAGATAAACTTCACACTGATAAACATACACATCTGTACCAAGTGTTCATGGTATGTAATCAGCCTTCTTCCATGTTTCTTGACTCATCAACCATGACTGATCTCAGACATCAGCAGGTCTGTGTGATGAGATATAAAGATGGTTCAAGGGCTGAAATAATGGAGGGGGATGGTTGAGAAATGTTCATTTCATTTCAGTGAGATAAAAGGAATCAAGTTCAAGTAATGTTTGGTACCCCGTGGTGACTAAGGATGATATTCTCTTCTTCCATCCTTCCTTCCTTTTGTCCTTTCTTCTACCCCATGGTGACTATGGTTGTACTCTCTTCTTCCTTCCTTCCTTTTTTCCTTTCTTCCTCCCTCCATTCCTTCTTTCTTTACTTTTTGTTTCTTTGTTCTAGTCCCGAAGCTAGAACTCAAGTCCTAAGCACTTTTTCTTAGCTTTTTCACTCAATGTTGGTGCATACCACTGTAGCCACAGCTCTACTTCCAGCTTTTTGCTGGTTAATTGGAGATAAACCATTTTGGGCTGCAGAATGAAATATTGTCTCAAAAACTCATGGGCTAGCGATACAGTTTAGTGGTAGAACACTTGATTATCAAGTGCAAGGTTTTGGGTTTAGTTCCCAGCATTAAGGGATTAAAGAAAGGAAAAAATAAACAATATGAGTATATGTAGTTGATTGAAAATGGAGAAAAATAGAGTTGAAAGAATTTTTGGGCTTACCTTTATCAGCTAAACTCATGACAACTTTCTCCAGGCAAATAAATAGCAGAAATTGATTTTCATTTTTACAATGATGACAACAGATATCTTTTACTCCTTCAATGGTAGTGTTGATGTGGGTTTACAGACTAATAGATGAATTAAAAACAAAAACCTAAAATCACCAGTGAGATAGTTTTATAAACATGTCAACCTCTGCCTTAAACATCCACAGTTATGACTTAATAAGACCTACACCAATGTAGAACTTCATGGGTTCGGAAAATTATTCATTTACATTGGTTAACTTATATGAGCTTCGCTACAATCCCAGAATCAGGACCTGTAGCAATGTTCACTTTACCAATGTGCAAACTGAGGCAAGAAGGAAGTTAGCGTACCGAGTTTGAGGCCAGTGTACGTACTCAGGTATCATTTCCACAATGGCCATTGTTAACTACAAAAATCACATATATAAAATAATTTGGTCAAATTTAGGAAAATAGAAGAATTTGTATTTCTAGAAAGATTAAACCATTATGGCAGAAAGTTAAGGGAAGAAACCTCTGGAGATTCTTCTTAATAGTCCCTAATTAGGAGTGTACAAAGGTCTGAACTTGCCAGGGAAAATAAGGCAAAATGTATTCCCTGCTTCCTTAGATCAGCAATGCTAAAGACTGAGCACTGAAGTTGGAAAACAACCCAACAATTCAATAGATAAAATGAGAAGACTGAAGAAATAATCTCCTAGGAATGACCCCTTTACTGGCAGTAGAAAAGTATCAGAATAGAGGGAAATAATTATCCCATCAAAGGACAGTACTGACCAGTCAACTGATCCCGATACAGATTTTTAACCAAAATATGAGAAAAAGAAAATAGAGATAAATTATCCAGGACTGAGAGCTTCCTTACTCCTTCAGCAATGTGACCCCTTAGTATATATTTTCTGGAAAAGTCATCAAGTATTGCTCAGTTTATTAAATAGAATTTGCTCCCATGATTTTTAAGTCTTTTGTTTTCTAAAAAAGTTTAAAATTTTAGGGGGCTGGGAATGTGGCCTAGTGGCAAGAGCGCTTGCCTCATATACTTGAAGCCCTGGGTTCGATCCCCCAGCACCACATATATAGAAAATGGCCAGAAGTGGCGCTGTGCTCAAGTGGCAGAGTGCTAGCCTTGAGCAAAAGGAAGCCAGGGACAGTGCTCAGGCCCTGAGTTCAAGGCCCAGGACTGGCCACAAAAAAAAAAAGTTTTAAATTTTAGTTTCTGCCACTTTAAATTATAAAATTGTAATTGTTCTCTTTTTAAAATTTGATTGTAGTACAAATCAGAAAATTGCATGTCAAAAGAAATAAAAATCAATAACTATTACAAAGTCATAATTCCTACAAGACTGCTACATGGGTTAAGAAATAAACATTAAGGAAATTCCAGAAGTGATCTCTGAATTCCCTCTTGGTTTCTTACACCATGTATCAATATATATAAATAGAATAAGAATTATACATCATTTTGTTAACTGCTTCTTTTGATCAACATTGTGAGGTTCATCTTATTATTACATGTACTAGTTATTCATTGCAATTGCTGTATATTGGCGATAACTGGGCCTCCCAATAAATCACACCTTTTTGCATTCACTTCCCTTTGAAAATAATGCTTTTTCTGAGATAGAATCTATTTCTTCACCATCTCAAATTAGGCCTGGCCTAATTATTATTTTGACAAATATTTTGATTATGATACTATCCAACTTCTAGGGATCATTGTTATGTACCCTTGAAATTTCTTCTCTTTTTCCTTCTGATCCTTTGACCATCAAAATGTGAAGGAGTCTGAATTATAATAAAGTATAAATGTACTATGGAAGCAACCCAAATAACAGCTTGCTCTTTGATCTAAGGCCATCTTTCACCTGCAGGCCCAGGTGAGACATGGATATAGCCACACTAGTGAATTCAGATATGAATATTGAAAGAAATTCCCTAAGTAAGTCATAGAACTTGGGAAAATAGGAAGTCATGTTTTTAGACCGGCAAGTTTTAGAATAACATTTTATGTAGCATGCTAGGTATGTAATCTTCCATTTGTGACATGATGTTGGTGCTCAAAAATTTACTTTGTGGGGCATTTTGAAATTCTGATTTGCCATTAAGGATGCTTCATCTGTACATAGAAGTAGAACCCTGAGATAAATACTAGCAAATAGTATCTTAAATGACTCCCAAATATCTGTGTACTGGAGGCTTGGCCCCAAATCTACAGCTCTAGTGGGAGATGATAGGAACTTTAAGAGATGAGACCCACGGTAGATCTTTAGGTTATTGAGGCAATCCTACGAGGAAGAATATGACCTTAGCAACTTCTGTTTAGTTCCTTGGCCATGAGAATAGGAATTTTGTACCCCTGCCATGATGTATTGCTTCACAAACTCAAAAACAATGGGACTGATTCATCATAACTTGAAATGTCCAAAATTAGTAAGCCAAAACAAATCTTTTATCTTTTATAAGTAGATCATCTCAGACATCAGAAGATTACACATTTTTTATCAGTAATGTTAAAGAGTTTTTGTTGCTCCACATCTTCATTCTTACTATTATGTTCATTTTAGTCATTTTGAGTGTTATTTCCAAGAATAGACTCAATTTGTCTGGTTATCATTCATGCATGAAAGGAACCTAAAAACAAACAATGCAAAAATACATGGGTATTTATTACATGGACTTCTTTTTTTTGCTAGTAATTACACTCATTTACTCACATGTACACACATTCACAGACACACTGACAGTCTGTTTTGGTGAGTGTTCTACATATTGCATTGAATACAATACATACTGTGTTCATTACTGCCCAACACTAGAACTACTGTCTTATTCTCCTTTTGTGTCTACTATTGTTTTTCTTGCCTACTCCTTTCTACTCAATCTTTGAATTAGATGTTGTTTTAGATGCCATTTTATATACAGAAAATGGTTGGGAACTTATTTATTCTCTGTTAAGTTTAGAAGTTAGTTTTTTCTGAAGTGGACTTATATGTTTGATTACACAGCTTCAGAAATGAAATGACACATATTGATTCTTATATCAAAATGAAAATTACCAGATTTTTAAATCTTTTTTTTTTTACCATTTGTGTACATCATTAAATTTTGTCTTTGTGTAAGTTTTGTTTAAATAACTATTAAAACTGCATTTCATTAGTAGAGATGGACATTATCTCAGTGTTCTGGGTTTTGGAGGGCTAGAAGAAAAAATATGAATTTGAACAAGTGTAATAAATGTTCTTCTTTAATAGTTTTATCATATTTCTTGTTCTTCAAACAGAATGCAAATGATTTTAGATGCTATGAAATATTTATAAAAATGAACACATACAAGGCCTCAAAGGAAACTCTATATTTATTTATTTATTTAGCCAATCCTGGGGCTTGGACTCAGGGCCTGAGCACTGTCCTTGGCTTCCTTTTTGCTCACGGCTAGCACTCTACCACTTGAGCCACAGATCCACTTCTGGATGCTGAGGAATGAACCCAGGGCTTCATGCATGCAAGGCGAGCAAGCCATATGCCCAGCCCAGGAAACTTTAATAAATATTTTAAGTTGGAATGGATTCAATTATATCTCCTGGCCATAATTCAGTATGAATTAGAAGTCCATAACCAAAGAAGGAATAAGCAACAGAAATTATTCTTAAACATTTGGAAGGTAAAACCAATAAGGAAATATGGATTTTAGAAAAGTTATTTGAAACAATTCAGGCGAAGGAGAAAAATAAAATGTAAGTTATGGATACCTAGAGCAAATGAGCATAAACACACTATTTACAAAACATGGGGTTTGAGAAGAGATACATGGATAAGATATTTAAAAATTTTAATCTCTGCAGCACATAGAAATAGAACGAAAATAGTGAGCTAAATGTTGCACTTGAGAAGTTAAGAAAAGCACAAATAAATCTAAGAAAAGTAGACAAAGGCCAAAGGTAAGTGTAGAAATCAATTAATACGGCTATGAAAAGGAGAAAATATTAATTAAAAATAAAGTCTTCAGAAAATTTCAGATGAATCCAACGGAGATCTCATCTCATCTTGATTAGAGTAGCTGTTACCCCAAAGAAAAATGACAACTGTTGCTAAGAATGTGAGGAAAAGGGAAACTGTGTCCATTACTAATAAATTGGTGTAAATATTATGGAAACATATGGCAGTTTCTCAAGAAATTAACAATAGACCTACCAAATGATTTACAGACTTACTTTTGAATATAACTTTGAACACGTTGGAAAATGTACCCATATGTTAATATAAAGATGCCAAGACTGGTTCAAGAAGAAACAAATGACAACTGTATCTATGAATACAGATAATTGAGATATTGTCAAAAATGATTCTTTAGAACTTCTGGATTTAGATTATTTTATGTATTTTAATTTCAATCTAAAATGAAAACATAAATTTAATATGGTTAACATCTTTTACTGAAAATTAAGGGAAGCTTCTCATATTTCTAAAAAACCATCATAATCTTTGGTACCTATACTTGACTAACAGTCCAAAAAGGAAACTACTGTCAAAGTTCAATCTCACTTCACAATATTGATGTGAAAATAATTTAATACATTACCAATGAGAATGCCATAGTGTGTTAGAATATATATAGTCAACAAGATGCCTTTATGTCATGTGCACAAGTGTGGCTTGATATTAGGACATCTAATTCAGCTCATGCTAATTAGAGGTGAGAGCTTGATTACTTTGAGGGCTGACCCTAAAAGACACTCAATAAAATTCAGTCTATTTCTAATAAGAACACTGGTTAAACCTAGGAATAAAGAACAATTTCCTTAATAGAAATCAGCAACAGTAGACCCCCTGGAGGTATTTCCTTTAAAATTAGGGAAAGGTAGGATTGAAGTCAGTTTACTGATACAAAACAGTCTTGATTCTTATGAAGCAACAATCTAGAAGGAATATAACAGTTACATTTATTGGGGGGAAACAAGGCTCTGGGATATGGGGTCAGAATCTGTTTTTTGAAAACAATAAAAAAACAACTCTTGAGATCCTTACAAATACTAGTAAATTCTGTAATACAGGGAAACCTTCATTTTGAGAAAGTAAGTTTCCAAATTCCCTTATCTTTCAATAAACACTACCTGACATTTCCCTATGTGGAGATATTTTCAAGTACAATATTTAGATGTATATCTAGGTGGGGCAGAAGTGGCTTCTGGCCTCTAACAATCACAGTGATGAGTCTTTCAATAGGTAATCATATTTATGACACATTAGGATAGATGGTAATGGTGGTTACAGTTAATTAGCCTTTAACCCTATGTCAGACCCTGTTCTAATGGTGTTATATGTATCATCTCACTTAATAATCACAACAACTACTTCATATATGAGAAAATCAAGCACATCCATGAGTAATCTTTCAGAATCAAGCAAACAAATACCTCATCTGTTCTGTTTAATACTATTCTTACTGACTGCTCTAACTGATTTTCTCAGATCAGAAGTTTTTCATGGGTTTTTCAAACCATCCTGTTAAATTTTTTCAGACATTTACTGAAAGGCCCTATATTCAAGGCTTAATGAAGCCTTCAGTCACTGATAAACAAATGAACATGCTACTTTTCTTGTTCTCAGGATAATATATTCTATGATAAAGGAGCTAGACATGAGAAACTCAATCACACATTAATCCTAGGTGTTTGATGGATGATTGGGGGTATGCGTGGGCTAGAACTCCTTAGACACTTTGGTATGCGGAAGTAGAGAAACTTCTTTGGAGCTTTGGAGTGTAAGTGATTTTGGAACCTCAGGAAATGGAAACAAGAGACTTTTCACCTTCATTGCTGTCTTCTTTTCTTTTTGTCTTTTTTGTTTATGTGTCTTGTGGAGGGCAAGAGGGTCCACAGAAATGGTGAGACAAAGGATGATAAAACACATCAATGATACTCACTAGACTATTGAAAATGCACTATACAACTTGTGGGGGAGGGTCTTCAGGAGGGAAAAACCGGGCAAAAATGAGAGAGAGGGTGACACTGTTAAAAAGAAATGTACTCATTACCCAATTTATGTAAGTGTAATCCCTCTGTACATCACCTTTACAATAAAAGAAATAAAGCTAAGATTGAAAATAAAAATTTATCATCTAAAAATAAAACAAAGACTGCAAATCTATGGTTGTATTCCCTGGTATCTTGGGAGTTTGATTCCAAGATTTTTATTAATACCAGAATCAGAAGGCACTCATACTAAATAGTGTCATGTTTGTATAGAGCCTCCCTAATATTTTCATATACTTTTATATTCATCTCTAGCTAGCTTACTTAAGATATAAAATACAGTAAGTAAATAATTGCTACACTATTGTCTAGAGGATAATGATGCCTAAGTTCATTTGTTTTCAAACCATGCTTGTTAAAATCCTTCAGGTATGGATATCAGCTGTTAATGTTGAGCTCTGCATTTTTAATCCCTTTTGATTGCCATAAAGAGGCCAAGGAGAAGTGTTATTTTCTCCTTAGCCATTTTTATTACTAATATGAAAGGGAAGATTTCTAGAGTCTTAGTAAACAATAAAATAAAATTACTAAGTAGAAGTATCGAGCTGAGGCATTTTCATTGTGGAATTATGTAGCACCTTCAAAAACTGAAATGAATGATATCATATACAGAAAGACACATTAGTTTATTCCCTATGGATAACCAATTGAGACAAGAGGAAGAGAAAAACTAGTCTTCCTGGAACCACTCATTTATTGTTAGGCCCCTAAATAAATTCAAGATTTTTTCATGCCAAGTCCCAAAGGGATTATCAGGATACCAATTGATGAAATGTTTTGACTCCCAAATGGCATCGAAACAAAAATATAGTCTGTCTCATCTTGGAGAGCATAGCACTTTACAAGTTCTAAAGTAAGACAGACTTTCCATGTAATATGTGAACTCTGCAATACATTGGAAAAACATATTTTTAATTGTGTTTGACATCTCAGGCTTAGTGCTGTCATCCTGTAGGAAAGTAACATCTGTTTTGACATCTCCAGTGGCAGACTTTAAGTCAGTTTCCACCTTGCTTATCTATTGGCTCATCTGAATGGATTCCATGATCGTTTCAACAACTCAGTTACAGGGAAAAAAGGAAAACAAATATGCAGAAAATTGAGGCTGGGCTAAAAGCGATTTGATAAATTTAAATGGGAAATGCATTAAAGTCCTTTGAATACTTTACATATAAATTTTAATTCAGTACAAAATTTGAAAACCATATTACGAGTTTTAAATGAGTTTAAAGTTTGAAATATTCATATAATTTCTAAATGTACATAGGCCTTACACATGCCTTAAGTGTCCATTTAAAACTAACAGATCACTAAAGTGTAAATTGCTTTTCAAACTATTTGATTTGATCTCAAACTTAAGATTCTAGTTGGAAAAAGTTGATTTACTATTTTCAGAAAGAGGTAATATGAGCCTGGCTGAAATAAATTTTTTATATTTTTATGTTGAAATTGCAGGTATTAAAAAGGTATCATGCTATGTTGTTTCTTTGATGTTGGAAAATAACATTTCTTGACTTATCACAAATTTTACACTTAAAATCACAATTAAAAAACAATATTCTATAGGAATGCAACCTTCCAAATTATCCATTGTTTTATACACTCTTGAAGCCATACACATATCTTTAGATGTTTTTATTAAAAAGAAAGGTAAGGGTTTTCACTTAGGACTTTTTTTCAATTTAGGACTTTGGTCAATGCTTTCCTTGTATTACTTGATGATAACATGTTGGAAATTCAACCCAGGGCCTTCCACATGCTGTCCACGCTTGAACCAGGCCTCTGGCTCTTTTGTTTGTATTTGGTTTTTCAAACAGTGAATTACTGCTATTGCCTGGGTTGGTTTGGAATTTATAATCCTGCTGCCTCCTGAGTAGCTCTATTACAGGTGTTACCCCCCTCCCCTCCTTTACCCTGTCTCTATCCTTTGAATCATGTTGATTACTTACTGATTTCATTTGTCAGAGATTTTGTAACTCTTTCATTTGTCTATGTGGCTATGTATTTAACAACTTTTAGCTATTAAAGTCATTTTAAAAATGAAAGAGTGTGCACAAAACTGTATTATCTTAGAGCTACGTTGGAAAGAGCCAAATATTCTAACTCAATTGCTCAGGCTTAGATTTAAACAAAGTATTTTGATTATCTAAATAATCTAATTCAAATGAATATAAAAAGTTGATCACACTTTTCAAAATCCAAAATTAACTTTTCTTTAACTGAAGAATTTTAGAGAAAAAAAGACATTTAAATGTCATTGTCTTTTCTCAACTAGAAAGATATCTTGGCTAAGCATTGTCTTTCATTGACAAATCAAAATATGTTCCTAGACAATTCATAGTGCTTTTTTAGACATTTGATTTAATTTAACTTTGTACTAGAACAAAGAAATTGACTCTAATTTCAGACCAAAGATAATCTGTAACAAAAATAACTATATCCTTTTATTTTTTTAATTATACAGTTCAAACAAATCAATCAAAATACCATTTAGAATATTGGAATAAGAAAAAAATCCAACTACCTCATGAGTTTTTTTTAATGTGTGATCATTTCATATTAAAAACAGAACTACATCCACAAAAATACTCAGCATTACTATTTACATTATGTTACCTGGGATTCTGACATATCATATTTCTTAGAGGCAATCTGTATATGATGACATGTAAAAAATTATACTGTTAGATGATGTCTCTCCATTGTGAAATTTGGAACAAATATGAACATTATACTTCTAATTTTGCTGTTATTTTCATGGTGTACTAGAAATTTGATTAAATTTATTCTTGATCATGAGAAAAATGTACACATCTTCTGTCTTATATAACTGTTGGTAAAATTCTTAAGTAGAATAGCACCTTTCAAGAGGAACTTTGGAGCTGAAGCATAATTTTATTCTTTTTCTCTGTAGACTGTAGTGCATATATTATCAGGCATGTTCTCTGGTGAATGGCAGTATAATGGAGAGGAAAAGGACTCTGGAGAAACACATGGAACTTGTTCCCATAGCAACTTGAGCATATATCCAGAGGATATGTTTCCATGGCTATTTTCATCTATAGTATAATGGACCTAGTAAAGTAACCATATCTTTTTATTTTTCTTAAGTTCTCATCCTCCTGTTGATTAAAGTAGTTCTCATCTTAAGTAATTTTAGAGTCATGTGGCTGTACCTTAACCTAGTGTATAACTATCACCAAAATTCTGCTACCTCATGTCAATACAGTAATAGAAAAATTATATTTTTTAATTCATAGAAATGAGAAAATAAGGATGGGGAATGTGGCATTGTGATAGAATGCTTGCCTAGCATGCACAAAGCCCTGGGTTTGATTCCTTAGCACCACATAAACAGAAAAAACTGGAAATGGCACTGTGGCTTTAGAGGTAGAGTGCTAGCCTTGAGTAAAAATAAGCCAGGGATAGTGCTCAGGCCCTGAGTTCAAGCCCCAAGACTGGCAAGGAAAAAAATGAAATGAGAAAATTACATTTGAAAAAGCTTAAACTCTATACAATAAATAAATATCTCCTTCAACCAAGTTGAGGTTATACGTATTTTTTCAATTCTGTTTGAAGCATCAATTTATTTCAATTATTTTGAAATTAATTATTTGCTTTTATTACCATAATTAGAATCAAACCTTAATTTGAAAGAAATGCCTATTTTGAGGACAACTGATCTATAGCTGAAAAATGTTTTAAATGATCGGTGATGCAGATTTGGGCATAGTAGCAAAGCAGGCTTTAATTCTACAGGAGATGTAACTAAGGAAGTTCAATGAACTTATTTCCAAGCATATAGAAATTTTAGTTTCCATAAACTATTTTTCCATTTTGATTTTCCCATTTATTAATGTTCAATATACATAATAAAACTAAAATATAGAAGTTACATATATTTATATATACCTTTAGTACTTTGTTATTATATATTTATATATGTAATTTCTAACATTAAAAGAATAGATTTCTACAATTTCTAATCTTTTCTTAGATATTACTATGTTATTTGTCAAAATTATAATTTACTGATAAACTGAAAGACAGACATTGGTTGCCTCTTTGTCATTAAGTTTCTTAACTACTGCTTGGCCTTCTACTCTTAATATTTTTCTGTGCATACTTCCTTACTTTTTTTGTCGAGTAAAAAAAGCCACAAATACAGTTGTGTTTGTATGAAATTTAAGCAAAGATAAAGCTAATGCATAGTAGCAGAAACCCAGCCAGTGATTTCCTGGGGCCCATTTATCTAGGAGTGATCAACTGCTTGTTAGGTGCTGTCTGGATATGAGTATGAGGTAATGATTCTTTATACAAGATGAAAGAACAGACTAAGGAGATTTGGATCTGAAGACTGGCTTCTTTTGGGAGGTAGCAAGTGGACTTGGGTAGGAGACAGCCTTCAAAAGACCTAGAAATGAGGACAAAAGTACGTACACATACAAAAAGAAATTAGAGATACACATGAAAGAAATGTGCACTTTGTATTTTGTACCTCAACAGAAAAAAATAAAACCTTAGTACTCAGAAAAAAATCATCAGCAATCTAAATGTAAAAAATTAAAACACGTTCTGTAAGGGAAAAATTCAATACAAAGTAGTAATAGATGATAATCTTCTCAAAGTGACTTAAAATAAAGATGCAACAAAGAAACAATGGTAATTTTTAATGTGGTATGTGTATGTATACATATATGTGTGCTTTGGTCAAGAGAATTAATAAGATACAGACTAATTGGTAGAAACTACAATATACATCATAGTACAAAGGTTTATATTACCAGCATTTTAAATTTAGAATTTGGAGGACATGGTCAAAATTCTAGTAGAAAAATGGCCAAGAGTTGTGAAATGCTCATCTTTCTCTTTCATTTCTCTATTGTTGTAAGTTCCACAAACATTTCTCAGAGTTGAAATTCAGTGTAAATACAATTGTTAATGAAAGGAGTAGGTTAGGACAGAATGCTGGGGAAACTACACTAAATTCCACCTCATTCTTGGATAATAAGGACACACACACACACACACACACACACAGTAATGAATCATTTGGGGAAAACAACTGTAGAGAATTTTCACTACTTGTAATCATTTTTATGTATTCCTAAGGACAAGGACATTGTCATATTAAGTTTCAGGTAGGTTACCATGGTGAGAAAATAAGCATTGATACAATACCTTTCTTTGTTTAATGTGTCATTCTTATTCATATTTAGTAATTGTTTCAGCAATGTCCTTAGGAGTAAGCTAAAAATCTATTAAAGGATCATTGAATATTAAAATTTCAATAATAAACTTAGAACAAGAAAATGACAGTATATTATTCTGAAATTAATAAGATGAATTATGGAAGGCATCAGTTCAATAAGAAAAAAAAATCAAAGAAAAAATAGGGAAATGGAAAGACTTGGAAAAAATATAAGTGAAGTAAGCCAGATCCAAGGAAAAGTAGGTTACATGATTTTTCTCATTTGTAAGAATTAGAATATGTCTATGATATTCTTAACAGACCTTAATAATCCAATTGCTTTATTCATAGGACCATATATAATGAAGTGTATCAGTATGAACTCCAATATATGGAAACAAGAAGTTTTTAATATGTCCAGTATGTAGTTTTATTTTGTTGTTGTTTTTCATTTCTCTTAGTTCTCTGTACTTCTTAGTTATCTGTGTCTTGTATGCATGATTATTCAATATGTAGGAGGAAAGAGAATCACAGAAATATCAGACAAAGATGAATCAATGCTACATTGATTCTCACTTGACACAATCTGAGATAAGAACCTTACAACTTTTGGGGAGAGAGGGGGACAGGGAGAAGTAAGCTGGAGATAATGAGGGCTGGAGTAACAATGGTTAAATACAAATGTACTCATTACCTTACTTATATAATTGCATCCCCCTCTGCTCATCACCTTTTCAGTAAAAATTAGCAAAATAGAACATACAGATAGCAAAAAATAAAGCTATGAATATATTCAATATTATTAATAACAGTAAGTGAAAATTCTTGAAACTAATTTAAAATATAATGATTAAGGAACTGTATATAAAATTACCTTGATTTTAAAAGATATACACTTACATGCACAATTGACAGAAGAAGGGGAAAGGAAATCATAATCAAATGCAAACAAAAAGAAAATTAGTATAATTATGTCAGTATTATAGGAAACTTCAGAACAAAAAGCATGAAGCTATAGAGACTATTTGACATATAAAACATCCCCTGTGTTAGTTATTTTACAATATGCTTGGAGATAGATAAACCAAAGATTTTGATATAAATTTTCTGCCTCAAATGTGCCAAATGCAGATGTCTATCTTTTCCCTCTCACTGTTCCTATTATACAATGAAGAAAAAAATAGGCAGGAATTGTATAAGAAGAAAATGTCAAAAGGTTATAAAAGATTGTAGAGAGAATGTTTCTAATGAGTCTTTTAGAGTCCTTAAATAAGAAACTCTAGAAATAATGTTATTGTAATGAAACCAGATAATGAAATCATGTTTTCTATTATTATTTTTTTCTATCTGTACTAGATAATTAGTGGTAGGCAAGTTAGGTTGTAAACTGTGAGAAAAACAACATATTTTCCTACTCTGGCTCCGAGTTCTGCTGCAGGCAGCTGGGAATAGTTTCCAGAAATAGATGATGGTTGCAACAAACAATAAAACATTGGCGATGAGAACCATGATAATCTTTTTTATCACATCTGTCATCATTGTACATCCCTTGGAGTTATCTCAAAGCCAGGGAGTGTGAGGTAATGTCTTTGTGAATCCTAAAGGATTTATGATTTTATAAGAAAACAATGGAAGAGCTCAAATTAAACAAATTAAAATAAGAATTTCCATTCTTTAATAACTTGCAATGAGATTTTAATGCTTTATGAGCTGTGGTTACACAAAAATATTCTACCTTTATCTACCTATTGACCTTAAACATATTAAAAACATAATTAGTCCTTAGATGGTTATAAAAAAGGAACACAGAGGCTTGAGTTCCTAATTAATTGTTGAATGATATTGAAGTTCTTAAAACCCAGTGACAAAACTTGCTGTAGGTTGTATTTTTTCAATCTGACTCTTCTTATCAAATCAGTCCGGAAACAACCCACCTGTCCACATTGCTCAGGCAAGGGGTTTTATCCTGTTACACTGAATAATGATGTGACTTAGGCTCTAAATAGGAATGTGTCAAAAGGGCACTGTGTGTAAGGGAATATTTCAAGACCTGGATTTTGAGTCCCAGGTTTCAGCACCAAATGTAAGGAAACAATTGAGTACCAGGAGTATGAATAAAGAAAAGCAAAGAGAGATGATCTCAACAGGCCAACAGGTGTATATTGGACTCAAAACCTGAGAAGACTATGTTTCCTTCAGCTGAAGAGAGAGAGAGAGTGATTGCCTTGTGACTAAGATCTCTTTCATAGGCAGGAAAGTGAAGTCAGGTGGGACAGGGGATGAAAGGAATGTTTGTAGCTTAAGAGTCATTTCCTATCACTGGTAATGTTCAGAAGAGCTGATTTCAACTTCATCTCTTAGGAACTATGTGACTTTTGAGAGACAATTATTGTACCTCATCTCAGGATCCTGCTCCGAAATCTGGAAAATAGTTATTTGTTTGTTCAAGTGTATAGAAGTATATATGTACATATACATGTCTGGGATATATAACAATATAATAGTGTTATATATTATACATCGTTGCATAATATGTCATATTGTACACAATATAACATATGACTATATTATCTATATATTACACAGAGGGATTTCCACTCAACAAATCAGTTTATAAGTACATTACATCTTGATCAGTGTCACCCTGTCCATCCTTCTCCCCATGTAGGTTTTTAAGGTAACAAAATTTTCCCACTGAAAATTTTGACTCTATATTCAGGTTTTGGGCTCTGAGCCCAATAATTTATTCTCAACAAATTCACTTAGTTGTACGTTATGTTAATGGCTTCAATAGTATTTACTTGAATTCGCTTTTGGCAATTTAAGAATGACTTTTCTGGAGATCTACTGGTATCTTATGCTTTCATTTCTGGAGCTTTTACCTTTCTTACTTTGAGTTAGTTACTTAATCTCTCTAAGACTTGACTCTTCTTACAAAAACATCAAGGAATTGGAGTTGATAATTATGAACTCCCATTCAGTTTCACACTGATCCACCTTTTCCACCTTGTTCATTCTCTGTGTTGAAATCTAGTGAAACAGGCTCAGTAAAGAACTTCAGACTCTGTTTGAATGTAGCTGAGTAGAACTGAGATGTTTCCTTTACTAGTTTACCTTTACATTACAAATTCTGTTACAAAGGATCTCTATCATGGTCAATCAGGACTCTGGCTTGTTTTTCCCTGAGGCTTGCAGAGATGTGAGTAAATATTTCATCATTTGGACTAACAAGTGCACACCTACTTCCCTCTTCTGTTTTTTTTTTTTTCACGAGAGGCTTGTTATAAAAGCTCCTACACACCAATGTTCTCACAGATATAGATAATCAACAATTCCAAATTACAAAGCACAGAAGTCATCCTAAGGTAAAAATTAGAGTGTTTCCAAGAAACAGCTAATCTACATCTGAGATGACCACATCTTCTGAACTCTTAAAGTCATATTTCCTCTTTACATGATGGTTCATTTGTCATTCAGACACATGCATTAAATCCATATTAAATGACATAAGTAAGTAAACGTGGAAGCATTTAAGAAATCACAGTTTAATCCTAAGCATTTTTATTTTTATTATTTTGTGTTTTATGTATTTGTGTGTGAATGAGTCAGAAGATTTTATTTCACAATGGCCTCTTGAAAAGAGGATATGATGTAGAAGTCATTTTATGGTAAATTGTAGGGGTTTAATAAGTGATTGTTGCAAACACAAGTGAATGCTTATTTTTTATTGATGAAAGTGAAGTTCAGGAAAAGTACCTACAGAACTTAGATTTATCCAAGATCAAGGTACCAGAATAATATGCATGCCAGCTGCATAAAAATGGGAGAAAATGGATGTTCCTTTACCTGGTCCACCAGAAATACAGAGAAATAACAGTGATTTTTCACATCATTGATAAATCTGGGTAAAGTAGAATGCAATGTCCTGATTTCTCTTGTCCAGTGTGGAAGCTCTGTTCAAAGGCATATTCTTATATAATTCTGTTTGATTATTTCCCATTGTTTACTCCAATTTGAAATTCTCTTTGTATTCCATATCTACACAATTTTATATTAAAAAAATCTTTTCAAAGAAACCCTGGGAATATTATCAATGCTCAGTCCAATAGTAGATTATTTCTGAAATATAGTAGTTATAGCACCCCAGAAACTTCTGTATATTTTCTTAGTTACTACCTCTCTCCAAGGTCACTGCTATTTTGGTCACTGATTAATTTCAGTATTTTATTTTGAAATTTTTCATGAATAGAACAAATCAAGCACTACAGATTTATTTTTGTTTGGCATCATTCACTCAAAATTTGTGAAGTATATTTGCATTTTTGTTTGTGGTGGTATAGTATTCATTTCCATTTACTGTCAAAATGCTAGTATTTAGATACACACATCAATGTATCCATTTTAATAATTAAAGGCTATGTGGATTGTTTCTAGTTGCTAGCTGATGCTAATAATGTAACTATAAAATTTTTATGTTTCATTACGTATTTGTGTGCATGTCTGAAAATTGCTAGAACATAGCCAAGCATATGTTCAATTAGAAGATACTGCCAAATAGTCTTCCAAAAATGATTATTCCAATTTACACTTTTACATAATGTGTTTGTGAATATCAATTGCTCCATATCTCAGGCTTTTTCATTTTACCCATTACAGTGGGTGTGTGTTTATATTTTATTGGGCACTTAATTTGTGTGTTGCGAACGAATAATAATATTGAGTGCGTTTCTGATGCTTATTGGTCATTTCTTCACTCTTTTTGGAAATCACTGTTCAAATATTTTGTCTCCTTTTAATATTGCTTGTTCTTTTAAAATTAATGACAAATATTGTATTGATTTAACTACATTATCTACTGTACTATGCATATACGTTCTTTTGAATATATATTTTTACTTATAAATAGGATCTCTCAGTGACTTTCTTTTCCATTTCTTATTGACATCTGTTAAGAGTAACAGAAGTTAGTAAGGTATTGTACTTTAATTTATAATTTTGTCCAATTTAGGAAACCTTCCCTTTCCCTCCCTTTCCCTTTCCCTTTCCCTTTCCCTTTCCCTTTCCCTTTCCTTTTCCCTTTCCCTTTCCCTTCCCTTCCCTTCCCCTTTTCCTTCCCTTTTCTTTTTCCTTCCCTTTCCTTCCCTTTTTTCTTTCCTTTCCCTTTGTCAGAGACTGGGACTATGAATAGGTACGTGGTGCCTTTGCTCATTGGCTGACACTCTCCAACATGAGCCATGCCTCCAACCCAAGGAAGGGTTGTGGAAACCACATAGATGTTTCTTTCTAAGTTAAATGGAAAATCCATCTGGAGCTTCCTTTAATTCCTCTACAAACTGAATAGTCTGGGTGACTTTTATTTTTTAACATATAGGTGTCCAATTCATCTTACATAATTTTAAATTGGGTTTATGTTATTACATATATTTCACAGAACACACCTTAACTTTCACATGATGAAAATAATCATTCTATTCTACATAGCTTATGAAGTCTTATCAACTTTAACAATAAAATCATTTCCTCCATTTCAGATGATATGTACATTACTTTCCCTTTCTTTAGTAAATTTATTCCCTCTTTCACTCATTCCTCCCTTCCCATTCCCACCCTTGAGTTGCTTAGTTCAGTTTGCTAAGGATTGTGTCATAGCATAGAATATGATCTACTTTGGTAAGCATTCAACTGAATGTGAAAATCCATACTGTTAGATAAATATTAAATATGTTGACTTTATGATGATGTTCTTTAATCTCTGGTACTTTTACAAATTTTCATTTCTTTATTTATTTCATCATTTATTGAGAGAGGACCATTTAAGTCTTCCATTATAATCTTGGATTTGTCTTTCTTTCCCTTTTGTTTGGTCTGTTATTTCTCCAGGCATTGTGAAGTTGTTTTTATGTGCATAAACACTAAGGATGGGTAAGTCTTCTTTATGAACTGATTTCCTGAGAGTTATGTAAATCCTAGTAATCTTCTTAGTTTCCAAGTCTATTTTTATCTTGTATAAACATAGCTACAGAATTTTAGTTTGCATATTGCTTGCATGATATGTCTTTCCTATCTTTTGCTTTGAACCTAACTATGTGTCCCTACCAATGTTTCATAAGTGTTTGTAATTTCTAAAAATGATCTTTAAGTAGTTATACAAAGGAGTTTCCACTTAACAAAGCATTTTATGAGTATAAAACATCTTGATCAATGTCACTGTTTCCAATATTCTCATCCATCCCTCCCCTACCTATCCCTTTTTTACTTACATTTTGTAAGATTGGATTCTTATCTGCATTTCCCTCTTCTCTTTATTTGTCTAACCTTTTCCCTTAACCCCCACCTACCCCTATTTTATAATTTTGATAATGGATTCTTATCTGATAAGTTCTACCTTTTGATTGCTGCTTTTCAGATCATTTAAACTTAATATATTCATTGTTATTCACACTATTTAAAAGTTTTAAATCTACCATATTAGTTGTTATTGTGTGTTTATCTCAACTTTTTTTTTACCTTCATTTTTTACACATACTTCCCTATTAGATATTTTATATGATTATTTTTTATGTCTACTCTTGGAATACTAGCAATAAATTTAAAACAACCTTTAGTTAATACTGTAGAATTTGCAATGTACATCTATGACATCACTATCAACTTTGAAATTTTATGTACTATTTCATGTATAATTTGAACAACTTTCTAACACTCTACCTTGTTTTCATTTTTTTAACCTAGAATTATCATGTGTCTTATTTCCATATGCTTTACAAATATACAAGTATGTTGTTTTTCTTTTAGACTGTCAAGTATCTCCAAAATGACTGAAAATGGAGGAGAAAGAACAGGCAGGACTTGATCTTCAACACATGACTTTATGGAGATGCAGCAGCAAGGGGCAAACAACCTTCTTGCTGGACAGGAGGTTCTATGAGGAGATGGAGTTGGGGGTCAGGCTTATATTGGTCTTAAGGAGGAAACAGAAAATTAAAAACAGGCTATGGTCTCTTGGGGAAC
This sequence comes from Perognathus longimembris pacificus, assembly GCF_023159225.1. Taxonomy (NCBI): domain Eukaryota; kingdom Metazoa; phylum Chordata; class Mammalia; order Rodentia; family Heteromyidae; genus Perognathus; species Perognathus longimembris. The sequence continues at coordinate 124,474,034 of NC_063162.1, forward strand.
AAGGGCTGGCACCCTGGGTTGAGCCCAGAATGGATGCTCCACCTGGGATGAAGGAACTTTTGGCCAGGTTGAGGTGGGAATGACCTGCCTGCCGCCTTGCACAAGAACACACATGGGTGCTTTGCTTGACCTGGGGAAATAAGGCCAGGCTTAATCCTTAGACTTTTATTAACATTTAAAAATAACCTTGAGTATGCTTATTAGATTTCTCAAACATTTTTATTAGATTTTAATTATCAAAAATTATTCTATTTTATCATTCCCCTGTTCAATGAAATATTCTTTTATATTCATGCAATACTTATTAAGTCTTAACTACCCAAGCCAGGCCGAAAGAACTCCTCTCTACATTTTACCTAAACCAGTCCTTCTCATGAACACTTAAGAGCACAAGAAAGCTTCAGTGTGAGTGCAAATTTCTCTTGTTAGAGACCCAGGTATCACAACTGACATTCACCTCACACTTGTCCTTCAAAAATGTACTCATATTTTCTTATTTATTTTCATTCTCTTGCTTAAAGGTTTCTCTCTCTCCTGTGCTATATTATAATTTGTGTTTCTCTCTCTATTCTTAGGAACTTGTCAGATAATGGATTTCAGGGTTTTTTTTTTTTTTTTTGGCTGTCTGAAGAACTTACTTTTCTGATGGATCCTGGAGAAATTACCATTTGGTAGGATGCCTGTCTTCCCTCATTATTAATGTAAAGGAAGTATTGTTATAGGGTAAATTTTCAGAAGAGCCACATTTTGAAGGATCGAATCTCACAGTCTTTATTAGAATGCCAGTAATCTACAGGAAGCCAATTTTTACAAAGGCCTGCAGCCTGCAAACATACTTAACACTGTTAGGAAACAGTCCAGAGAAGAAAAAAAAAGAACAAAACTAACACCAACAAACCAATTTAGTTCCAATGAAAAGCTGAAGTGGAATGCCATGGTGACCAGAGATGAGCCAGGACACAGGACACAGGACTGGAACATGGAGACATGTGGCATAGCATAATGGCACCTGAAATGGTCTGTGCCTAAATAGGGTCAGGTTAGGGGGCATGGTTGCAGGAAGTTCCCAGTCCCAGGCACTTGACTGACAGGTTATAGACCAAGTGCTCATCCATGTCTCCAGGGATTCAGGCAAACCCATCACCTGGGGGTGAGGCTTCCATTCCTACACCATGAAGACAAGATGCCAGACCAACATTTCTGCAGTAGCCATGATGGTACCAGCCAGGCCTGACCTCCTTAAGTTTTCTTTTTGTAATTCTATGTATCTTCATCCTAAATGGAGCTAAATCAATTTCGATAGATTCTTGTTTTAATGAAATCCTGAAACATTCATTTTATTTTCTAGTAATCTCAGCTTTTCAAGAGGCAGAGGGGAGAATATTTGTTCCAAAGCAGCTAGCACCAAAAGTCAGTGAGACACCATCTCAAGTTGCATGTGGTGGTGAGCACCTATCATTCCATATATTGAGGAGGTTGTACATAGTAGGATGATTGCCTGAAAGTGACCCAGGCAAAAAAGAGACAAGCTATCTGAGAAATAACCTACAAGGCAGAGAGGAGTGGAAGTGTGATTCAAGTGGTAGAAAGATTGCCTAACAATAGAAGATCCTGACTTCAAACTCTAGCATTCCCAAAATAAATATTAACAAATAAAAATATATTCATGTTTTACATTTTTAATCAAAAATTTCAGTTGTTTTTCATTCTCTTTTAACATAAGCATTTTATATTTATATAAGACCACTAACTATTTAGGGAAAAATCACTAGGATGTTATGACAAACATGAAGTTTCAATACATTCAAAGGACATATAGTATTTGACTAATTTAATTAAAAATAAGATGTATAATGACACTGCTTTCCATCCATTGGAACAAAGAAAAGACTTAATGGGTTACTTCAGATAAAATTCTTGAATAGGAACTATTTTCATATATTATTTGTTTCTCTGAAGAATTACATAGGAGATTTAAGTGTGGTTATTACTGGTATTGTCATGCATGACTTAGCCTCTAAGACATTTAATGTTTTACAAATCTAATAATAAAATTTTATTTTATTGAATTGTAGGTTTTCAGTACTTTTGTCCTTAATAAATTCAAGTTCTATGAAAATCTATTATTTTCATATTGTGCTACACAAAATTTCTGTATGTATAATTCCCATTTTTGAGATAAATTTGTTATGGAGATGAGAGGGAAATATTCAGCTACAGTACTACAAAGTCATAGTTGTATAGGTAACCTGTTAATTATGATAAAGACTTGGAAATAGTTTATTTTCACCACTTTCACAAAATATATAACTTTTTCTTCAAATTTTGAATTGTCTTCAGAAAATAAATTAAGAGTATTTCTAGCTTTCTGCTTCCACTTTACTTAAGAATGGTATAACTTCATGCGCAACTTTTAAAATAGTTTTGGGTCAAGTGCTGAATTTAAATAAACATTGCTTATATATAATTAAATGTTTCAGTTTTGCCCTCAAAAATGTGGAAAATTCTGGCATTGTGTAAAAGACTATTACATCTTTTTCTCTTACTAGACTGGGTATGGAATTGTTGGTCTTACTGAACTTGCTTTGGGAAGTGTATACAACTATTAAAAACACAATATATTTGTATTTCTTGCTGCCATACAAGATTTTATTTCTTCCCAGTCTGAATAGAAGTAAGTATTCTTATTGCCACATTTCTTCTACAAATCAGCTACTTGGGTATCTGGTTACCATTCTCTTTGTTGAGGACAGGACTATCCTAAACTGGAATTAGGACATGTGAGTATATGTTGCTGCTATTATAACTTAATACTTAATGTTTATAATCATCCATATCATTGACAATTTGAAGTTCAATTTTTCATCTCTCAAATGTTGAGCCATATGTACACAACAGTCCAGAGAGTACAGACACAGAAAGACACCATTCCAAATTATTTTAACGAAATACAACTAGAATTCTCCAGTATTCAAATGTGTCTTTTTCTTCCAAAGAAAGTTCTGGGAACATTGCCAAAGTCAGACTTTTATTTCCCGAAACAAAAACTTGAAATTTAGCAAAGATGAATTTCTGGTCATACACGTATTATATAAAAAAATAAGTATATCACATCATCCCAACTGTGGGCACATTTGTTGACTTACTGTGAAATTTTAAATGAAAAAGGAAATTCCCTTCAAATTGAGAATAGTCTTCTTACTAACCTACTTATATGTTACTCCAAATATGATGGGAAATTGTCATTTCTCTCTCTCTATATATATATACATATATGAACATACATATATATTAGAAAATAGAGATTTACTGTCGTTATAGAGATATTCACTATCAGTAACTTACCAAAATTCTGTTGATTTTTACCTCCATTTAGAAAAGCAGATAGTTTAGTTTCTTCATCTAAGAGGAACCTTCTTTGTAGGAGCGCATAGATATATTTATCTTTCTTTATCTACATTAATCTTTCTGCCAAGAAATAAACCTGAATAATTTCAAAACCTTTTAAGTGCAAATATCATTGGTGATATATCATATAAGATCCCCTAAATAAAAGTAATATCAGAATGAATACCTTGAAAAAAATCCTTTGAAAAATTACTATCTGTGGCTGAATTTTTCAGGAAAAGTCTAATTCCACTATTTTTTTCATGGGATCCATTGAAAATTATTTTATGTAAGTGCCTACATCGTGATTACTTTGGGTTATTACTGACTCATTATGGACAAAGGCTAACATATATAAAGTGTTTAGTGTAAATAGGTTGTATTCTGATGTGTTTTTAAATTTTAAACATCACTCTCAATCTGTATTACAGAGCAACAATAAATTAAAATTCTTAAAGTATTACTTCTGTCATTACTGTCCTTCTCAGAAAAATTGCTTGCACCTGTGTCTAGGGATAAACTAATTCATTATATTGAATGACTCTATTATATGCCTTATTTTGTTCTTACTGTTTTATTTATTTTTTATTATGTTTCTACATAAATTGTTAAATTGTCATCTTTCTTAACTTCTTAATATTCTTAGTTCATCAACTCTAGTGAAACAAGCATACAGACTTTGTAAAAATTCAGGGTCATGGATAGTCTTTTTGGTGTACTCCTTGCACTCCTTTGCTATAATGACAGACTTGTAAGCTTACGTTTTTTTGGTAACCTTTTTTTATTAAACTTTTTTCTTTATTGTCCAAGTGTGGTACAGAGGGGGTTACAGATTCATATGTAAGGCAGTGAGTACATTTCTTGTTCAACTTGTTACCTCCTCCCTCATTTTTGTAAGTTTACTTTTGAAATCGTGTAAAATACTGAACTGTGTGACTCTCAGGGAAGCTCGGCTATAGGTAATGGTAGCATTCTGGAGGGGGATGTAAATGTATTCTATGAATTCCTTGAAGTTTCATTCATTGAAATTTGTCTTCTCTGAGATTTTTTTTTTTTTTTTTTTTTTTGGCCAGTCCTGGGACTTGGACTCTGGGCCAGAGCACTGTCCCTGGCTTCTTTTTGCTCAAGGCTAGCCTGCCACTTGAGCCACAGCGCCACTTCTGGCCATTTTCTGTATATGTGGTGCTGGGTAATCGAACCCCAGGGCCTCATGTATATGAATGAGGCAGGCACTCTTGCCACTTGGCCATATCCCCAGCCCCTACTCTGAGATTTTGAATGTGTGTGTTTGTACTTGGAGTCTTCAAAGACAAATTTCCTTAGTTTTCAAAAACTGATTCTCTTTTAAAAAAAGTACTATTCTAATGGGTTCCCATTATTCTTCTATCAAAATCAAATGCTCCAGGTGAAGTGAGAATAGAGATGAACAAAGTTATTTAAGATATTATAATTATAAGCATTTGCTACTTCCTCAACTAATATCACACTTTCAGTTATACAGAAAAATATAGCATATGCTATAAGAGAAAATTCAAAACATGAAGCCAATGTTTATATAATTCAACTTTTATAGATCCACAAGTAAGTTTTAGATCTTACAGTTCTAGTTAGTCCTGTTCAGTCTTTCAAGACTAAAGAATGTATGATTTTTTTTTAAACCCTATTGGTTTGTTTTTTCTATGATTCTCATTCATGACCATCAGAGAAGCCAGTACTCTTACTCTTTATTGCTTGCATTCTGAGTCCTGCAGTCTCTATCACAGTCTTTGCTTTTATTTTTACAAAGATCCACAGCCACAATTTTAATAGGGGCTTAGACTCAGGGCCTGAGCACTGTCCCTAGCTTCTTTTTGCTCAAGGCTAACACTTTGCCACTTGAGCCACAGCAGTACTTCTGGCCGTTTTCTATGTATGTGGTGCTGGGGAATCGAACCCAGGGCTTCATGTATACGAGGCAAGCACTTTACCACTAGGCCATATCCCCAGCCCCGGTTCCCTGGCTTTCTTTCTGAGTTTACATTGATCTGGCTACAACAATTTCTGTTGCCAAATTTGGTTGACTAAACTACTTTTTTATTCTTACTTTTTTCCTGTTATCTGTTCCTACTTTCTTCATTACTGTTTAATCACCTTAGTAAAGTAAGTGTAAGCTACTATTCTCTCATTCCCTCAGTCATGGAGTAGCAATCACAAATTAGCCATTAAAGCCATGTTTGATATTAAATATTATTATGGTCTTCCTACCGCCAGTGTTGTATAGGTAAAATAATATTTAGACGAGTTCATACATTTCAAGCTCACTTATCACTAGTAATACACAGGAGAATAAAACATGTGATTTATCACCAAATGATTTGTAAGCTAAGCATGATTCAACAAAACAAGTGCATAGATAGAGCAAACAATAGTGAAAACCAAAATGAACATGTAGTATTATTAAGAAATGCCTCCTGGTCTAGGCCGTGCTGACAAATAAATTTTTTTTTAGCTTTTTTGCTTTCTAAAATTTCTGTCTGTCTTCACCCACATGGAATTGATTAAACTAAGGAAGGTCTAAAAGTATCACCTTAAAAACAAAGTTTATATATAAGATTTCAGCAGTCCCGAGGAAAGCTCTGTTTCCTCATCTTTATCTGCCCGATGTCTGTATTTGATTTTACATCTCCAAAGTCAGGGCTTCTGGGCATGTGAGTCTAAAAGAAAACAAGATACGGGGAGAGGGTTAGCTGCCCCAGATATATCTGCCTTATGAGTGCATGAATTGATTTAAGGGTGGGTCTATTCCCTAGGAGAATGAGGTGCATCTGTCATCCTTATATGTACGAGCTTGCACAGTGGTTCTTTCATTTAGTGACCTTGGGACTATTCACAGAAACATAATTTCAAGTTGTTCATCTTTTATTTCCTCCCACATTTCCTACAGAACTCTTACACATTGATTCTTACACATTATTACACATGATTATATGAATAACTATCGAAATGGGACAGGACTTCGGAAAACACTTCTCAAACTGACATTACAAAATAGTGCCACTCCGTTCTGCTACAAACAGTTGCCACTTGCAGCTGAAAGTGATTATAGATTTTTGTTCTTAAGAAAGACTTAGTAGACAGAATATTTATTTATAAACACTAATGAGATGTACCTTTGGAGATGAACTTTGAGAAAAGACCTTAGTATTTCTCTGGTAAGGTGATACAAAGTACTAGAATATCAGCATATATAATCTTAGGTTTTCCCAGTAGCTCATCTTCAGTTAAATGTCATATGAATGGCATTCTGCATAAGCCATTTAAAATTATAGATTGTCACAAAATTTAGAACATTGATATAATTGTTCATCATGAATAGTAATTAGTTTTAATTCAGTAAAGGCTAATTAAAGCAAGGTATATTGGTAAGAGATAATTTCATCATGAGAAAACATTCATATGGAACGGTATTAAGAGTACAGGAAACATAATGATAACATAAAACTGAAAGATTTTCTTGGATGGACAGTGAGATGAGTAGACAGCTGATATTAAAAGTGTGTTGAAATAAGTGAGACAGAAATACTGTATCTCTGATTAAGGAAACCTTTTCTCTAAAGTGGTTGTAAAGAGACATTAGAGTGCTCTGACTAAATATATAAAAAGGAGCTAATGGTATATAAATTAAATTGTTCACTCTCCATGCCAAATATCATTCAAAACGTTTGAAGTACTTTCTATTAGCAGTGCAGTTTATATTCAATTATTGCTTCATGTAACACCTGTAAGCAATCCTAGAATGGAAAGAATGTCATTTTCCCAGGTTTTTCTATATGTTAAAGCTTAAAATACTAAGTTGCTTAAGGTAACATAATCTGATAAGAGATAGAAGTAGGATTTGAGCTGAAGAACTTTTTAGCTAGGGTACAAAATTTTAACAATATAACTACACCGTGTCTCTCAGGTAAAACCCTAAATAGTAGTATATAGAATTAAAGAATATTCAGTTCTTTATAACTAACATTCCTTGAATATTATTTTGAATATGGAATGCATAAAAAGAATGTAGAATACTGTGGTAATCACCATCATACCCAGGCTTGAGAGAATTTACTATTGAACCACATTGCTATCGGGTCACTAAAGCGAAAGAAATTACTATAGTTAAAATCTTCTGAGAATCCTGTCTTATGTGAATTATGCCTATTAATAAATGCCTATCAAAATAGTTTTAGTAATTCTTCACTTATACAAACACACACATGCACACACACACAAACACATATACACTTATGTATTAGCTTCTGCAAAATCTCCTATTTTATAGCTAGTCCAAAACTTCCAAAACACTTCATTCTTAGGAATACCCAAGTTGATTTTATTTTGTTTTATTGTTTCACCATTTTGTCACATACATAAAGAACACTGACAAAGCACTATTTTACTGTTAATACATGCAAAGTGTCATGGATATATCTTTGAAAAGCTGGATTCTAGAGTATGACCATCTTCAGCTTCATTTGATTTTACCAGATTATATTCCATAGTGAGTCGATCTATTTATATTCTAATCAGAAATAAGAGTGTCTCCATTTCTCTATAGCATCACCAATACTTCTTACTTTTGGCTTCTATTTTAAAATCAAAATAATGGATGTGTGACATCATCCAGTTTTCATTTTTCCAATTAGTGATGTGATCAAACACTACCTTTCATATCTATCTATATCTCATATCTGTAACTAATACTTATACCCATATATAGCTATATCTATCTCATATCTATATATCACATCCATATGTCATATATACCCATATAAGTGTGTGTGTATACACACACACACACACATACACGGGGGGGGGCAATTATCCATTGGCAAAAATCTTATTTTTCTTTAATATCCTGAAAGTTAGACACTGACTACTATTTGTTTTGGACTGCAATTTAAAGAATGGGTGTGAAAATCAGTCTTGGAAGTTAGCAGCGCTATCTCCCTCTGAAGCAAAGGGCAGGCATGTCTGCTATTCATTATAAATAATTTTTTCCCCTGAACCCAGAGTTCCTCTCCTTTAATTCGATCTATTATATGTTAAAATGTCATTGTACCTCTTTTTTATTGCTTTGTGGAAATTTAAGCTCAGGAAAACAGCACTGATACTGACACATAAATCTTTTTCTGGACAGTATTCCAATTCAGGTAATGAATAGATGCAGAACACTAGGAGGATATGAAGAAACCTTTATTTCATTAAGGGTTTTGTTAAGTAAGAATGTAAAGACTCATGAAAAGCAAGGAATGCTGTATCTCAATACACAGTTACTAAAAACGGCTCCCAGGAGCTGCAGGCCTTATAGTGGGTTATTTAAATGTTGTTCCCAATACTCTAGGTGCCCCATACTTGACTGTAATGTGGTAACTTTACATAGAAGTTGCATTGATTTATTCTGGACATTAACAGAGGGTTTTGTTTCTTATTCTGTTAACAAGATAAACTCATATCTATATGGCAAAATTGCCAAATATATATTTCCAATAACCTCTGAGGGTATGTAAATTCCATTGTTGATTCAAATTAGTGATGGTGCACTGTGTATGGTACAATTGCTTCAATTTTCTGATTGTCAAAAGAATTCAGTAGACATATAACATTGTGTTGATTGGCAGTTGAGAAGCCTAAGCCTCAGTGCCCTGAACTAAAGTATCATCATCCTTCTGTCAGTATGGGTGATTGATCAGTCCTGAGGAAAATCCGAAGTATTCTTCTGAATGAAGAATGTGTGAGTGTATTCCTATAGCTCAATGCCCTAGCAGATGAGATATAAATGCTGCATTTTCAGCTACCATCAAGAACACCTTATAGCCTTATTAGGCTATTTGAACTTTTGGAAGCATCATATGCTTCTTTCCAATATTCTACCAGGTACTCTGGATCTGCAAGCATGCCAATGAATATTCTTACATATTGTATACCATTTATAATTGCCACTCCACAATCACAATGGCTCCTTTCAGTGACGGATGATTGCTGTTTAGACTTTGAAAAAAGAGATCATGACTTTAAGGTATCTCTTGGTATTTGAAGTATTTAGTCTACCAGACAAAGTCAATAGAGTCATCTTTTTTGAAAACAAACTAGTCTCCTTCTACAGGCTCTTGTTGAAACTGAATGCCTGGCCCATGGTACCCTTGTAACTCTTGCCTTATGCTACCATGTTGGCATGGTTTAAAACAAACTCATCAACCAGAAATGTATATAGGGTCTAAGAAACTTCTCCTGTCAAATGGACATGTAATTTAAAAATGTAGGAGAAACCAAACATGTGGATCATGTCAATAATCCTAACACTTAGGAAATCAAGGCAATATGCTAAGGAGTTTAAGGTCAGCCAGGGCTAAATCATAAGATTGTGTCAACATCTTCCCAAAACAAAACAAAACAGAGAATAACAAAATAAACAAGAAAGAGTGTACAGAGATTGACAACACTTTCTTGGTTATATGAGGAAATGTCAACCCTTTAGGGAAATATCACTCCTCAGTCACCTGAGACAGACCCAGTGGCTCAGTGGAGTCATTAGAAGTGTCTGAGCATTTTGTATGAGTTCTTGAGTGTGATTCATTGTGTGTACAGAACTCATGGAGATTTCCACAGCTTTGGCTGTGTGTATACCTTTGACAAGCCTTGTTATTTATCTACTGACTGCTCATCTTTCTCCAGTGGCTGGCTGTTGGATTTCTCTCCTTTAGGGCCATTGTGTCCTTCAAAGAAATAGTTACTCTCCATTTGTTCCAGAACTAGCAGAGTAGACATTCTTGAAGGATAAATATACTATATTTCTCGGGAATAAACTTCAAATTTACTTACTTTCAATTGACCCTCCTAAGCCTTGAGTTGGCATATTTTATACCCATGTATAAAATTTAGCTTCCCTAACTCAGGTTTTCTTTATTGTAATGTAGATGCAACACACACACACACACACACACACACACACACACACACACACACACTACTTGGTGCTACTCAAAGAAGCTTCTTGAGAATGAATCATTGAAAAAAATACTGAAGCTCTGGCTATGGATACAGTGAGTACTACTGTTACTGCTATGAGTAACAAATGACCTTGTGCTTCTGATTCAGGAGTCGCAAATTTGTCCATATCTAAAGACCTGTGACAGGCAAACAGATTAACTTACCAATAGAGTATTATCTCAGAAATCCTGATATTTCATAACAACCAGTTCTATTTATTCCAAATAATTTCTTTTGGTGATTAAAACTTTCTGGGAAATAACATTTACAATATGAATTTTTACATTAAGTTGCCAAGAGTATGAATCTCATGTTTAATTGCTATTGTATCTATAATTAACTCTATATCTTTGATATCAGTTATCTATTATTTTTCCCTTTTATTATTAAATCTGGTCAGGGGTAAAAGATTGTGTTTTTATGTTTTTTTTCACATAGTAGCCTATATCTTTTTGGATCCTTTTTATTTTTTCTATTCTATTACTTACCACTTTCATACAAGTTTAAACAAATTTTATTTCTTTTGACGAGTTTTATGATGATTGGAATTTATTTCAACATTTTGCTTTGTATTTTTTTTTTTTTTTTGGCCAGTCCTGGGCCTTGGACTCAGGGCCTGAGCACTGTCCCTGGCTTCTTCCCGCTCAAGGCTAGCACTCTGCCACTTGAGCCACAGCGCAGCTTCTGGCCGTTTTCTGTATATGTGGTGCTGGGGAATCGAACCTAGGGCCTCGTGTATCTGAGGCAGGCACTCTTGCCACTAGGCTATATCCCCAGCCCTGCTTTGTATTTTTTATTTAACAAGTTTATACGGTGTTCCTTTTCTCTTCTTTCCTGCTTAATGTTGGACTGATAGAGCTGAGTAAAATGTGTATGAGATTTCTCCACATTTATTTTTAGAGATTTCCTGTTGTTTATTTGTCAGTATTTAAGATTGATTTCAAGGTCTCAAGTTTGTTTATATCTTAAACATGTTTATATATGTGCTTATATAATTTTCTAGTAATTTTTAGAGCTCCCTCTTTCTCTATGTTTTGTAATGTTGTTGTTGCTTTTACTCCTTAATAGTAGTTCTTGTCTAAGTTTCCAAGGCCCCGGCTCAAGAGGGAAGATTGAAGGAATTACTGAGAAATATTTCTCAAGTTTGCCTTTTCTCTTGGCTAGGGAAATTTGGCCACTGATGAATTCAATTTTTAAAAAATGTCATTATTAGTCTGAAGTAGTTGTACAAAAAGGTTACAATTCCATAGGTAAGGTTATGAGTATAATTTTTCTTGGTCAATGTCAATATTTCATTCACCCCTATTTTATCCCTTCTGTCCCTACCCTTAAGTTACATGGTTCATTTTTTTAAATATAATGTATGTTGTACACACATTTACTCACATGGATGTGCAAGTGTCTTACCATATCCTGACTTGTAGTAATTGAGTTATACTGTATTTTTAGCCTCCTCAAACTTCAGCAATGACATGGAATTATTTATACTGGACCAAAAGATGATCTTTTTGTAATCTCTATAATTTGTGCTTCATTGCCTTTTAAAAAATAAAAAAGTATTTTATCTAACAAGGAATATCTTCATTTATTATAGTTCATGCTTTGCATCTGAATTTATTTTTCCTTTCAGTAAAATTTTTTTGAAAGTTTTTTTAGACTGGGGGGCTTATGAATGGTAAATAGTTTCATATGTTTTGGTACACATCTCTTTGATATTTTCCTCATATATGAATTATAAATTATCATTGTATAAGACTGTAGGCTAAATGTACTTTTTCTTAGTATTCTGAATATTTTATTGTAGCATTACTTAATGTAGAGCCACTATAGCAGCAAGACCCACCAAATGCATGGTTATAAAGCAAAAGAACTGTAGACAGTCAGCAGTTGGATACAATGTTTAGGCCTTAAACTGCTTTATTCCCCTCTTTTTCTTATTTTCCTTTTGTTTTGTTTCAAATTAGCAAATAATAATTGCATGTCTTTATGAAATTATCTCAATCCTTTTCATGACTAAAGGGAGTGCTACTAAGGTTTATGGCTTTAATGGAACTTCTCTGAATTTTTTTTCTCTGAATTCTATAACACCTTACCCTCCAGATTTTGTTTTATTGTGTTGTTTTTCTAGGACTTCACCACAGAGATGGTTATCTTCTAATAGATCTCAGTGGTATCTTTCTGTTTTTTTTCCTTTTCTCATTTACTAAGCATTGATTTGTGATGATCAGATTAGTAAAGCATGATTTTGTTATATTATCTTGATCAGAAGATATCTTACCTGTACCTTTTGTTTTTGCAAGCCAGATGTGCTTAAAATAACTAGTCACTTTTGAAGATAAAGGAAAGTAAGTACGTGTCTAGAGAGGTTTGTGACTAATAAATGAAATTAGTTTATAAGTAAGCCTGTCAATTGAAATATTGAAGGTATTTGGTAATATTCCAGTCTTTTACTTACCTCTCAATTTCTTCACTAAGTTGTGATGGCACAGGAAGGGGGGGGCCAGGTGAGGGAGGCTTAGTTAATTAGAAATAAATCAACCTGGACACTGGTGGCTCCTTCTTAAGTAGCAGAGAGCAAAAGGACACTCAAGGACAGCACCCAGATCCAGAGTTCAAGCCCAGACACTTAGGTACTTCTTGATAGCGCATTCTTGGATAATGGTATGGAAAATGAGCACTTCACAACTTAATATACATTTGGTAATACAGTCTTGTAATACAAGTAGCCACATTAATTTAGAAGAAGGACCAATTCAATCTTATAGTAGGTAACAAGTCTGGAAGTCCCTGTTCTCTCAAGATTGTTGAAGTGGAAGATTTTAAATAAATAGAATTCAGTGTCTTTACAATATTGTTTGGTTTTAACATGCTGCCTATGCTAGATTTTATGTATTCATTCCCCAATCTCTTTTGAAGCAATTATAGATAAATGCATTTATGGGCAAGAATAAAAATGTGATTTTAGTAGGAAATTCAACTTAGGTATGAAACTATCACTAGAGCAAAGGCTACATACATCAACTAATGTCAAAGGAGGGTCTTAAAGCATATACAGTTACTTTAAAAACACAAGACATATTTAACAGCTGCTTAATATCTAACTCAACCAGCATTGTTTCTGTATTTTGTACTGTTATTTTTACCAGATGTGCAATTACACTTTCTTTTCATCAAAAGAAAGATATGTTTGTCCAATTACAGTTTTGATACAAACATACATGCAAATGAACTGAGATACAGACTACACTTTAATTACAGTAGCCTTTAGGCTGAAAATTTACAATTGAGATTTAGATGTCTGTGTGTGTGTGTGTGTGTGTGTGTGTGTGTGTGTGTGTGTGTATTGCCTTGAGCAGAAAAATAAAACAAATTATTTCTATTCATTATAGCAATCATAGATTTCAGCAGAGTTTTAAATACCAGGTAGACTGATTTAATTTTCAAAAAAATTTCCTTTCCCAAATGTAAATGAAACTATGCATATACAAACAATTATCTGTATTGTTACCAAAATGACTCATTCCACTCTTGGAAAATTACCCTTAGGTGCCTGATATATTCCTCCATGTGAGACTACATAATATTGTAAGGTATAATAAATGCTGACAAATGTTAACTCTCTGAGTTCAAAATCTTTCTTAGAATGAAATTATGCTTTATTTGATTGTAATGTGTATTTCCTGAGATTATCTGAAATTTGAGAAAGGACATTTGCATTTTGAAATGGTGTGGTTTGGGAAGAGGCAGGGCAGGAGATGCTACTTGGGTGTTGGTAGCTCATGCTTGTGGTTCTAGCTATTTAGGAGGCTGTGACCCAGAGAATCAGAGTTCCAAGTTTTCTTGGGCAGAAAAAATAACAGATCCCTCTCCAAATTTAACAGTGAAAAAGCAGAATTGAAATTATGGCTCAAGTGGTGGAGTTTAGTCAGCACAGTCTCCTGAGTTCAAACTCCTATATTGCCAATTATTTTATATATAAATAAATATATCTATGTGTATAAATAGATACAGATATAGTTATATATATGTATTCTATAATGTATATCTTAAAATCTGGTATGGCTAACAAAATTATAAACTTTAGGGTTATATTTGATTGTTCTTTCAATTTGATCAAAATGAACTATTTGTCTTCTTCTTTTTATTTATTTATTTATTTTTTTGCCATCCTGGGCCTTGGACTCAGGGCCTGAACACTGTCCCTGGCTTCTTTTTGCTCAAGGCTAGCACTCTGCCACTTGAGCCACAGTGCCACTTCTGGCCATTCTCTGTATGCGTGGTGCTGGGGAATTGAACCTAGGGCTTCATGTATGAGGGGCAAGCTCTCTTGCCACTAGGCCATATCCCCAGCCCCGAACTATTTGTCTTCTATAGTACTTCTAAAAGAAAATTAAGATTATAGTGCCATATAATTTTTATATTAAATCAATTCTTCAAGAAATTTGTGTTTTCCCATTGATTTAAGGGACTCGTTTTTATCTTTGGCTGGTTAGTTGGTTATTTCAAGGTTTATTATGTACCAGGGATTAAAAGTATAAAACCAAGATCAATATAATAATTTTAGCTGTCCGTGGGAATGTAAATGTGTTGTTAATTCACTAGTATTGTCATCTTCTGAGCTTCTGAAATAAAATGCTAATCAGTTATGGGATGTTCCAACTGGACTTCATTACTGAAATATTTCTTTTGGTATGAAGAACAATTACATTTCACACTTGGATCAGCTATTTTGCTTGAGAGAGGAAAGTGTAGATGTAGTTGATATTGATGAATATCTATTTGTATTTTACACTAATTTTTTTGTCTGCCAGGTTGTCCCTGCCCTTCTGATATCTCCACTTAGAGGTCTAAATGCACTGTTTTTTGTGATGTATTTTTTGTTTTTTTACTCACTGTAGCCTGCAGCCTCTAAAACGATAAGCCAAAGTAAAACTTTGCTAGTTAATTATCATAGAGAGCTTGTTACAAAAACAAATATTGACTACCATAATAATACTGCCTTGATGTTAATGTTAATTAACATAATGCCATATTTAATAAATTTTTTATTTATTTTTCCAGTAAACATTTTTTGTTTATTTCTATTTTCTTTTTTTTATTGTCAAAGTGATGTACAGAGAGGTTACAGTTTCATGCGTTAGGCATTGGATACATTTCTTGTACTGTTTGTTACCGCCTCCCTCATTCCCCTCTCCCCCCTTCCCCTTTCCCTCTCCCTCCATGAGTTGTTCAGTTGGTTTACACCAAATGGTTTTGCAAGCATTGCTTTTGTAGTCGTTTGTCTTTTTAGCCTGTGTCTCTAGATTTTGGTATTCCCTTTCACTTTCCTAGTTCTAATACCAGTATACACAGTTTCCAATGTACTCAGATAAGATACAGAGATAGTTTAGGTACAACCACAGGAAGGGTATACAAGATCATCAATAATAGAAGCTACAGTTACACACAGCACATTGAAAGTAGTTACAACAGTGATATAACAATCGTTTCCATAACATGGAGTTCATTTCACTTAAACCTGTGCTAATTATTCCCTATGAGGGAGACCATAGAGTCCATGTTTCTTTGGGTCTGGCTCACTTCACTGAGCATAGATTTTTCCAAGTCCTTCCATTTCCTTATGAATGGGGCAATGTCATTCTTTCTGATAGAGGCATAAAATTCCATTGTGTATATGTACCACATTTTCTTGATCCATTCATCTACTGAGAGGCATCTGGGGTTGGTTCCATATTTTAGCTGTGACAAATTGTGATGCGATGAACATTGTTGTGCTAGTGGCTTTAGTGTTCTTGTTTTCCAGTAAACATTTTGAAATTGCCTTTTTCAGAAACAAAAGCTTAGCACCAACAGTTATTTGTGATTTTGTTATTTTGTGGTCCTGACATAATGTCCTTTCTGTTAAAGATTGTGTCACTGACCAGATTTTGGTAAACTCTAGATCTTTAATGATAAAACAGAAGACTTTAAATGAAAAAGTGAGCTGGATCTGGTCTCTCATCCCAACTACTTAGGAGATAGAAATAGGAGGACCTTGTTTTGAGGCTAGCATATACAAAAATGTTGGGGAGACCCTATCTCAAAGAACAAACCTGGTATTATGGTTCACACTTCAATCCAAGCTACCTGGTTGATGAAGGTAAGAGTATCATGGCCTAAGGCTAGCTGAGAAAAAAATGAGAGACCATATTGGAAAAATAAAGCAAAAAGAGCTAGATCCATGGGTTAAGTGATAGAATGCTTACTCTCAGGCCACAAGGCCCTGAGTTCAATCCCTAGTGGTTCCAAAAAGGCAAAAGAAAGCTTTATCTTACTCACCATGTTCAGGTGCCTGTTGCCCTTGCAGTTTCCTTTTCATAAAGCTTTAGCACATTGTCTTAGAGCAAATAACCAGGATAATTGCATTATCTGTAATCATTAGTTTCTCCTTGATTCACTGCTCATAATTGACATTACGACATTTAGTTAAATTAAATTTTTTTTAATTCAGTAATTGAAAATAGCTAGTTAAGTGAATCAGCCAGAATGAACAGTGATTAGTAATGGAAAATAATGATATTCATAGTGATAATTAGCACAATGCTTTCTTATCAAATGATGCTTTTGGTATTTTTGTTTAAAAAAATTGGCAAGATTCTTTCCATAAGTATTTTTAGAAGCGAGTGTTGATTTTAAAACTGATTGAATCTAATTGGTTGTGACATTAATTTTCATTGATCCTGACAGTGAATGGAGACAAAATAGATTAAGGAACTATATTTCTAAAAGAAAGAACCCATCCACCAACCCTGATTGCTGTTTCTATTTCCTCTGGGAAGTGCCCCTAGTGATTATTGAGATGTCACCAGATAGATTTGGCATTGGCCCACAGTGAGATTTTTCCTCCATTGATGTATGCTTCCATCCAATGAAATATTAACAACAGAACAGAAAGCTAACTCAGTACCATATGCCCTTTCATAAAATAAACTTTTCATTTTCAATGTCATTGCCAATGATAAGGATAGAATGTATGAGTATGCTGAAGATCTATTTGTGATACTAAAATACCATCTTCTTCTCAGGTCACCTAAGACAAAACAACTTGTATACATTGTTCATTCTGGTCCGCTACTTCTGACCTTAAGTTCACCTGACACTGTGTTATTTTGATAGGCACCCTAATGGCCAAAAGAAGTTTTACCTTTTTTGTTCAATTTTCTCACATTTCTTTCAATTTATTCAAGTAATTGTACAACGTAGCTTCAATCCATTCAAATTTCTCCAAGAATTAGCCAGTAGGAGATTTTTTATTATTATTTTTGAGTTTGTAATTTGACATTGTATCTTATAGATCAAGGCAATCTACAGTAAAATGACAAAAAAAGTGAAACTTGAAAACTGGTCTTGAGGTTCAAGAACTTGGGTTTCCTTTTGGATTCCTCTTTTTGCCTGATGTGTGAGTGGATTTTGATCTTTGGGATTCAATTCCTTTAGATATAGGATTACTCACTTCAAAGCTAAGGGAAGCTTTACAATAATATGGGAGAAAGTGCTTTGTAGGCCACAAGAAAATGTTTAGCAGCTTAGTTGATATTCTCATATTTCACATGCATGTTCACTTCTGAGCTCAATATACAGAATCCTTGATAATCTTGTTATAGTCCTGTTCAGGATTTTAAGCAATTGATTTACTAATGACGTGTTGATTTCAGACTTTGGTATTTTCCCTCTTTCCAAGGAATTGATGTCCATGTACATTGAATGTCTTTGTTATCTCTGCATTTCCTTGTATGAAAACTAAGGACAGAAAGATCAACCACGCTACAAGTAAATTCTTTTTTTTGTGTGGTTTTAATTTGCATTTATTTGATGATTAATGATGTTGAGCCTCTTTGGCCATCCATGTAGCTTCTTTTTTTAAAAAAAAATTTATTGTCAAGGTGATGTACAGAGGGATTATAGTTACATAGTAAGGTAGTGAGTACATTTCTTGCCATATTTGTTACAGCCTCCCTCATTTTTCTTTCTCTTCCCTAGCCCAGATAAACATATATACAATATACAGTACACAAAAATCATATACAGTGGGCTGGGGGTATGGCCTAGTGGCAAGAGTGCTTGTCTTATATACATGAAGCCCTGGGTTCAATTCCCCAGCACCACATATACAGAAAACGGCCAGAAGTGGTGCTGTGGCTCAAGTGGCAGAGTGCTAGCCTTGAGCAAAAAGAAGCCAGGGACAGTGCTCAGGCACTGAGTCCAAACCCCAGGACTGGCAAAAAAAAAAAAAAAAATCATATACAGTGACCACAGGGGATACACCATAGGAAACTCACCTAGTACATTAAAAATAACGACAACAATAAAATTCTCCTGTTTACATCTCTTGGGGTTCAGTTTGCTTAGCCTCATCTTACATAGCCGTGTGTACATAGCTGTTGAGCTATTGTGATCCTCTAATAGGTCTATCCTAGACATTTTTATGTTTATTTAGTAAATGTTTAGAGACATGATGTAAAGCTGTTTACCAAAACATGTAGAAATACCATTTGAAAAGAAATTTGTTATTTTACAGACACCATCTCTGCCTTTTTTTTCCTTCCCCTCCTCCCCTAACATCCACATGTCAGGGAGACCATTCACTTTTGTTCTTTGTGTTCTAGGCTTGTCTCACTCAACATTATTTGTTCCAGATCTGATCAATTCCCTGTGAATGCCATTATTTTATCATTTCTAATCGCTCTGTAGAATTTCATTGTGTACAGATACCATGTTTTTTGGATCCATTCTTCTTTAGTGGGGCATTTGGGTTGTTTCCATATTTTGGCTACTGAGAATTGCCCAGCTATAAACATGGATGTACAGCTACCAGTAAATTCTTGTGAAGAATGTAGATAGCTAAGTCTGTCCTGAACTTTGTACCCTCAATCTGTACTGCTTGATCAGAATCATGTGGTTCCACTGACTTGCTCTTAGATTACCTGGAATCAACATGCCATGTGTAACTGTAGCTTCTATTATTGATGATCTTCTTGTATCACCTTCCTGTGGTTGTACCTACACTATCTCTGTTAGAACTAGGAAATTGAAAGGGAATACAAAAATCGAGAGACACAGGGTAAAAAAAGACAAACAACTACAAAAGCAATACTTGCAAAACTGGTGTAATTGAACTGAACAACTCATGGGGGTAGGAATGAGAGGGGAAGGAGAAGGGGGGAGGGGGAATGAGGGATGAGGTAACAAACAGTACAAGAAATGTATCCAATGCCTAATGTATGAAACTGTAACCTCTCTGTAATTCAGTTTGATAATAAAAACTTATAAAATAAAAATAAAATCTTATAACACAAGTAAAAAAAACGACCATAAAGGTCACCTATTTCTTTGGTTAAGTTGTGGCTGTGATTATCAGCTTAACTATGCAACTACACAGTTGTTATTTACTTCAGGAAATACATTTTCTTCTTGTCACAGAATCCATTTTATTCCCCTCTGCCAATGGCTTGCATTAATGATACCCAGCATTCCTAATGTCACTCTTAAAACATCCTTCGTATACTGGGAAATTAAAGTCTCCTTTTGTTTATGAACTAACCTGGGTACACTTCAGGCTGTCTGCTTTGTACTTCTGTGATCCTTCCATACCATTCATACCTGAAGGGTTTGAACATATACATCAAAACATGGTATCTCCTTTTGCAGTGTTTCAATGTCACTTCTGTGAATGAAAATTCTTTGAAGATAACTAGAGCTGGTACTTCTTGTGAAAATGTATTTCTGCATTTATTCTGCTTATGAGAGGCTATATTTACTCAGAAAATGTAGCCATGTGCAAATGGTCCTATACCCCCAGATTATGAAACATTTTTTCTCATTTTAAAGCAAAAACATTTTTAGCATTAGAAGTAGAAAAAATGCCCATTAGAAATTCTTAGTTAACTATTATTTTGACTTTAAAATGCAAAGAAATGCTAGAGAATATATGCACTTTGTATGACTGATACAGATGGCCTGGAAATTCATTGAAGTGATCTAGGTAAAATCAATCTACCTCTCATGGTATCTCTGGTCATGCATATTATATTATTAACCCTAGACTGTACTAGGTTCCGTTGGCTACTGTAACAACTTATATATATTTAGCAACTAATTGAGAGTTTTGTCCATTTCTTGGATGATAGACTTTTACAACTCTAAACCCTAATGTTTGTCATCTTGGTCCCACCTTTGGTTGATCCTCCCAGGCTCCTGTTTGTGACTAATTTGGAACAATCCAAATCCCCTTACCTCAAGGTCATCAGTTATATTTTTATGTTATTTTACAGGTATTCACAATAGAATTTGATTGTAATTATGCTGTGGTCAATTTTTATAGGCATTTTTCTATCCACTCAATGTTTGATAAAATTCATGTTGATGAAATATAAAAAGCCTGAAACTTAAGAGCTAAGTCATTTTTTTTTCAAAATGACCATATTTGATACTATATACCAGAAACACCAGTTGACATATAAACACAGATATTTTTCTTCTTGTTGTGAAAGGGCCAAGGTAGCCAGTGAAGGCATATGTATTTTATATAAATACATTTTGATGAATTGGACAAAGGAAGCAAAGACCTGATCAGGACTCTTTCAGGCTTTGCCTGGCAAGAGAGGTATTTTTTTTCTCTTTAAACTTGACTAGAAAGAAGCAAAAGCTATTTAACTTTTGGAAGGAGAGTAAATGTATATGATTATGTGATTGGGATTTTGAAAATATAGCATTTTCTGCCCTCCCAAAGGCCTGTGGAAAAGAACCGTCCTGTGCATGTGGGCAGGATTGTTTTCACCTGGCTGAACAAGAAAAAAAGTTCAGTTCCTGAAATATCCCAAATAATTTTTATAAAGTGGTCCAAATTCAAATTTGTTGCCATTTTCTTTGCAACTGTGATCACTCACCGCAGCATTTGTGGTGACATTATGAGGCACGTGATGGATGAGTGTGATGGTCCCAAGTTTGAAATGACTCCTGTAAACACGTCAATGATGCTCTATTGTTACTGTTGTACTATTATTGTTAACTCAGTGACCTGAGGAACCACATAAGGCATTATGACGTGAATGTTGTAAAAGACACACTATACATTCTTCAAGGTTAAATATGAAAGCATCAAATTTTCATTTCCAGTGTTTAAGTCAAGAAGGAAAATTATTTAAGGTAATTGAGCTACTCTTTTTTGGTTTGGGGTTTTTTTGTTTGTTTGTTTTGGTGTCATGCCATTAATGGAATAAGTTAGGGTTGGGATTGTCAGGAGGAGTAAGTTCCACATGGCTGTATAAAATGACAAGCCATTATGGATTTTTGCAATGATATACAACACTTTTTCATGCAGCTTAAACATCCTTAATGTATCTCAGTTTTGTATGTGCAGACATTTGTTCAGTTCCAATTCGCATCGAATGCAATAATAATGCTACAGATATGGCTTTGTGGGATTTCCTACATGACTTTCGAAGGGCTCTGTCCTTAAAATCCTAATTCTATATGCACAAATCCCAAGAGAAAATTTTACTTTTCCCCACTACATCTCATTGTTTTGGGATTTGTATATATTCTCACATACACTTTCCTTTCTTTGCACCAAGACATACTGGGAAAGATCCGCACCTCTATCCTTAAGTGAAATCCATCCATCCATCCACCCACCCATCCATCCATTCATCCATCCATAAAATCCACAAAGTGTCATTATATTATGTTTTCACAAAGAATGAATATATGTGAATATTTTGGAGAGGAGATGTGGAGTCAAAACACGGTGGAAACTTGTAGTGGACTATTGGACATTTGTGTTCTTAAAAATGTAAGTTTATTTTTTGCCAGCTTCTTAATTGGGCTAATTCTTATCAGAGTATTTAGAACATTCTAGTCTGTTTTAAGACAATATGTCGTAAACTAACAGTCCAACTTGGAGGCTGGGAGGAATTGAGGAGGAGGGAAGGCAGGAGATAAACGAGGGAGGAGGTAACAAGTTTGACAAGAAATGTACTCACTACCTCACATATGT
Organism: Perognathus longimembris pacificus; assembly: GCF_023159225.1. Lineage (NCBI taxonomy): Eukaryota > Metazoa > Chordata > Mammalia > Rodentia > Heteromyidae > Perognathus > Perognathus longimembris. Next base: position 124,496,466 of record NC_063162.1, read on the forward strand.
AACTGGAACCCCTCTGTACATCGCCTTGACAATAAAATTAAAATTTTAAAAAGTCAGTGGCTCACTAGGTACTCAGGAGTAATTTCCACGGATCATATTTCAAAGCCAGCCTGGGCAGGAAAAGTGTGAGAAACTCTTATCTCCAGTTAACCACAAAACTCTGAAAGTGGAGCTGTGGCTCAGTGGTAGAGTACTAGCCTTGTGCAAAATTTCTCAAGGACACCACCCAGCCCTTGCAAGTTCAAGCCTTGGTACCAACACAAAAGTAAAATAGAAGTTTGTTTGGTGAAATAGTTTGCTCAACAACAGACCAGTCTCATTTTTCTCTCTCCCCTACTCAACTCTAGAAAGAGAAAGGAGAATGTAGACATTTTCTTGCCCACTGATTTAAAAGCAGTTTATAAAATTTTGTAACATTTTTGACTATATGAAACAGTATTAGTTGAAGTTATGGGAGGAGTGTAGAGATTACATGTTAACAGATGAGTGTATGAGTAAAATCTTGTAAATTTTTACCCAAATAGTCCAGTTTATATTACACCACAGCTCTTTGTGTGTTTCTCAGTTGGAATGAAGATTAAATAAAAATTATCTTTTGCAGAAATCTTGGAAAATTAATGGAATCCATACGCAAGACTAATAAAGAAGATTCAAGTTAGGGTTGTTTGTGTGCAACCCAGAGAACTTGACTGCTTATATTTGCAGATATATTCTAACAGGAAACTCCTTGAACGTAGCTCACTCAGCTATTTTCTGGCTAGTAAAGGAAATGTCAGAGTAGCATCATTTTCCTTCAAGGAAGATTGTTCTGGGATCCACAGTTATCAGGATACCAACGAGCTTCAATCTTTCTTTAGGTATATGAAAAATATCTGGCAAAGGAAATGAGTGAGTGACACCTTCACAGACTCCTTTCTAGAAATGAGTTAAGTATGGCATGAATATGCAATAAATCAAGATTCTCTGGTCACATGCTCCTGAGGTCAGCTAAGGTAAATTACTTCTCCAGTGTGCTCACATATCAAATGACATTCGTTAGATCTTGAAGGAGTTAAAGTAACTTTCACAAGAGGACAGTTTTTACATTAAAATAATTACTTGCTGAAATGAGACCATTGCTTTGAGTGATAGACAATTTGAAGTGAAGAAAATATTTCACCTATTTGCAGTTATGCAGATTCAATTGTTTAATTTTTGTATTAGTTTTTAATGTGTTGTATTGGTGTGGTTTGAAAATAATTCAAGCTAGAAGTCTGACATAGTCAAAGCCAGTGAAAATTTGGCTAGCAGTAGTTGTCCTGGTTAAGTACATGGAGAAATGTATCTTAGCTTCAGATCCTATTTTGGTCAACTAGAATTGTATGACTTTGATGAAACTAACCAAATCTCTAACTTTTTCTTCTATGAAATGGAGAGAAATCTCTCTTTAAGATGGATGTGGCGAGGAACAAATGAATTAATAGGTAAAACATCTGAAAAGTAAGAGTATTAAAAATGTTCCCCAAATGTTTGTGTTGTATTTCATTTGAAAGCTTCTTTACTACAAAACAAATGAAAGGTACACTAATTTTAGTCACTTTTCAAAATCTTTACTTTTCTTTTAAAAGTAAGAAAGTGTTAGAATGGATACTAATTTGACTATAAATTAAATTAATTTTACATTTTAGTTATTTTTCTAGTGGAAATTATATATAAAATACATTTTTTCTATCAAGCATAATAGTATCATAAACACTGAATATAGAAAAATCCATGTTTTTAATTAGTGAGGGCTGAATAAATTTGCAAAGAAGTGATTAGAGTTAAACTTTAGGTTTATTTCTGCTGTGTTGTACTGTGTGATATAGTATTGCTCATCCTCTGTATTTTTATTGGGAAAATATTAATATAAGAAAAGGAACTGAAGCTTTTACTGGAAATAGTAATGAGAAATTGGTTTTGCAATCTTCATAGAAGTCAAGTTTTTATTTTTGCATTTTCAGCTCTGTTCATTAACAGAAAAATTCAGCTCTATTTAAGAGATAGTTGGCAAAATCTTTTAAGCCTGACATATTGAAATAAAAATGTCCTAATGAGTTTCAGAATAATTATTACTTAGAAAAGTTATTAACGGTTATGAAATTCTTAGTCTACTAATACTTTCACTATTCAAAGTGAAATGTAGTTATAGCTTAAATATAATTTCATTAACAATGGTAAAAATGAAAGCGTTAAATCAATGAAACATTCTAGGTCTTACTGAGTAATCTTAGAAATGAGAGTCTGCTCTTACCAATTTATTTACATTACAAATTATTTATAATTTTATATTTCATTTTTTCTGATGAACATCTCCTATTGATATTCTGTATAGACCTTACCTCCTGGATTCTTTTTTTTTTTTTTTTTTTTGGCCAGTCCTGGGCCTTGGACTCAGGGCCTGAGAACTGTCCCTGGCTTCTTCCCGCTCAAGGCTAGCACTCTGCCACTTGAGCCACAGCGCCGCTTCTGGCCGTTTTCTGTATATGTGGTGCTGGGGAATCGAACCTAGGGCCTCGTGTATATGAGGCAGGCACTCTTGCCACTAGGCTATATCCCCAGCCCGACCTCCTGGATTCTTGATACCCACCTCTGAGACATATCCATCATGTCCTTATACTTAAACTTTGTACATACCCTTTTTTTTTTCTTTCAAATTTAACAGCTGCTCCAAACATTTTGGCATCTTCAGAAACATTCATAATTTTTTCAAATGTATCCCGTTACCAACTCTCTTTCCAATCATCTTAATGGACAATTCATACCCCTTGGTGCTTGTTTTGAACTTTCTCTTATCCACAGTATGACTGATTGGTCTTTCACTTCTTTCACAAGTCATTAGAGAGCAGCCATTGTCACTTATAGGGCTCCTAAAGTCTGAAATCTACCACTCTTTGTCAGGTTGAACCATTTGTGACATAGTTTCTTTACTGAAACCACTGTGTCCTCTTTCCTTTCCCAACAGTTTTCTGCTGCCTCTATAATGTTATTGTCCAGAGGAATTTGCCTGCCTATCTTAAGGGAAAGCAGATTTTTCTTAAACTATGTAAACTCACGTTTTTCCCTTTTCCTCTCATTTAGATTATTGTTTTTCTTATTCCATTATGACTTCATATGCTTCTGCTAGTGTTATTGTATGTTTGCTTATAGTTTTCATAGAACCTCTTATTTTACTTTCTATACCCTTAACAGTCTCAATAGTCTACTTTCAGGGTCAACAGATACAGTTGAAAGTTTTTTTGTTGTTTATTTTTTTATGATCCTTTTAAGAAATTCTATAATTTTATTCCTGGCTGTGTAATTCATACAGTTTCCTTTAAGTGCTGAATTTGCTCTTTACTGTCAATATTAAAATCATCTTGCTTTTTAGGCAGATACAGCTAGATGTTTTAAACAACAGCATTTGCTGAGGACTCTAGAAGCTGTTCTCTGTCAGACTCAGACTGAAGTTTTCTGTGTGCAGATGCATGAAAGGGTAATGAGATAATGATTTAAATCCACATTGGACCCCCCCCCCCCCCTAAAAATGCTACCTCTCTGAGGGCAAAATTTACTTGCTTTGATTGAATAAAAAATGGAACTAGTGAAATTTTTTATGTAAATGATTATATGCCAAATCTGCAAAGTTACTTATCGAGTGTCACTTTTATTCTTTAGGATAAAATTGTTCACTTGACAGATACAAGACAGTTCATGCTGGAATAGAAGTGAGTCAATACATTAATTTTCCATGATAACAATAGGGCAATCTGCCATGTTTTACTGAGTGTAAAAGGCGATTTTTTCTGCCTGAAAATCTTACTTTTAGGCCTTTAAGTAAAAAAAAAATCTTTGCAAGTTACATAATCTGTGCTGTTTTCTGATTATATTAACATGAATGATCAAATACCAAACTATCATTCAGAGAAAAAAATTGCAAAGTCTCTTTTAAAACCACATGCTCTAAATTAGAATAGTTTTTGATAAAAAGTATAACTTCATATTTTAGGTTAACTTAGAGCACATTAATCTGTTACTTTCATGACAGAGTCCTCATTATCTAATTATTTATGAAAATACCTGTTAACATTATAAATATTAGGAGAAAAATAATAAGTTTGACTACTACAAGGAACATAGAGTACTTCAAATTTTAACTATATTTTGTAGAAAAAAGTAAAAGATTTGTTTTTCAAAACAATGTTCTCATTTCATTTATAGTTGTCCAGGACTCTATGAAAGAGTTCTAAGATGCAGTAGACATATTGTCTACATTAAACTCCCTACAGTGAACTTTGTAATTTTTATGACTTCAAAGAACACGTTAAAGGTTTTTATTTATTTTCTGGAAATCCATTAATTAGATAGGTATAGAATTTATGATTGTAGATTTTAAGATTTAAAGTATAAGAATTCAAACATTTTACTCCTTAAAATACCAAATATAAAGGTAAACATTTGTTCTTATTTTGTTATACTGAGCTTATTTCACATGTATTTTGTGTCCCTATTACATGTGACCACCACTTCTGCTATATACCATCATGAAATTCCACTCATGCTTAAATCCAAGCACAAGGTACAGTTCCCCTTTAAAAACTAAACAGGTATTCTAGACAACACATTCTTGGCAGTGGAGCCTGAACATGTTTTTTAACTAAGGATAGTTGATTCATGTGAGCGAAAGCCCTCTGATGTGAATCAAAGTTACATTATGTATTGAAAGTGTAAGTATTCTATCATTGTTTCATTAGTGTACTTAATCAGGAAAATTTCTGAACAAAATTGTTCAAGAAATCCCAGTGAACTTAGGTATGCTAGTATTTCTCACAATTGAAATTTACATTTTTAACTGTTTGGATTCTTATTTATCCTCTCTCTTTCTCTCTCTCTCTCTCTCTCGCTCTCACATACACACACACACGCACACACACACTCTGATAATATAGGAGATTCCTGAAGACTCTGCAAGGAGTGTTGCAGGGGTACACATGGGGGACATCTTTCCAGCTATTTGAAAACAGTAATTTCCAACAAAGGAGAAATACTGCAGACAGAGATATTGGACTATGCTAGAGCTCAGAGAAAACAAGCACAGTTTGCTGATGATAATTTACCATGGCTCAATAGGTGAATGGAGGGGCCATTAAACCAACTGGGGCTAAATTTCAATAGCTTTCAGGCTACACTCTTGTGTGTATGTATGGCAGGTTTGAGGCTTGAATTCAGGGCTGGGACACTCTCCCTGAGATTCTTTTTCCCCAGGGCTAGTTTTGTACCCCTCGCATCTCTATTTTGAATTTTCTTTCTTTTCTTTTCTTTTTATTATTTTATTGGAGATAAGAGCCACATAGATTTGCCTTCCCACACTTTGAATTGTGATCCTCAGATCTCAGCCTCCTGAGTAGCAGGGGTTACAGGCATGAGCCACCAGTTTGCAATTTCATTCTACATTTTTTTTGTGGAAAAATGCTTACCACTAAAGAAAATCTTACCAATATGATGATATAATCAGGTGTCAGTGGCTCATGCCTATAGTCTTAATTATTCAAGAGGCTGAGATTTAGAAAAGCAAGGTTTATAGCCAGTCTTGGTAGTAAAAATCTATGACTTTGTCTACCATATAACCAATATAAAGATAGGCTGGATGTGTGGCTCAAATTTTAGAACAGCAAGGAAGCCAAATGAAAGGTGATGGTCTCAGTTTAAGCCCTGGCACCACTACAAAATAAGACGATATGATTTATTTTGTTTTTGGAAAGATAAAAGTTTAGAGGGTGGAAAATTAATTGGATATGACATAGAAAGAAGGTACTCAAGTAGGAATCATTGTGATGTAAATGGTGGAAAATTACACTACAGAAATGATAGTGGAATTCTAAAGGAGTTAGATCTATTTTTGCATGATATACTGGACTTTGTAATAAATTCTGGGAAGGCTGGAATGCAAGACAGAAATGTGCACTACTGTCCAGCTGGTAAGCCTGTCTTTCATGTAAACCTTGATGGCCGGCAGGTTTCTCATTGAGTGGATGACCATCCTATGCACTGACTTAGGGAGAATTGGAAGATCCATAATATTGTCACAAAATCAGATCTACACAGTCTAATTTTGAAGTATATATGAGTATTCACAGACTTGTATCCCATAGGTTGTAGGGTCTATGAGTCTTGAGCTGATGGAATTACCTTGGCCTTGACTATGGATTTGGAAATATCAATAGATAATATTAAAAATAAAGGAATAGATGAACATTTTTGAGATGAGTTTGTTGAGTATAAAACTGGAGGAACAACCCATTCTTTTAGTGGGAGAGAAAATAGAATGAAAGAACAGGAAATTCATGTAGGGCTATGTCATAAAATAAAGAAGAATAGAAAGGTTTTTAAAAATGTGTAATAAAAGACATAGGCAGTGTCAGATACTCCTGAGGAGAGTTTTCTAGTTAATAAGATAATTATTAATGAGCACACTAATGGCTCAGTTTTCTATGGCAACAGCCAAGGTTAGGAGACAGAATGTGATGGATTGGGGAGATAATGGAAGGTGATGTGGAGGGGAGGGGCCAGCATGTAAAGAACATACTTTGGAGTGTTTGGTGTAGAATGTGGAAAGGAGAAAGGAAATAAGTGTGAGGAACATGAGTTCAAGAAATTTTCTTTAAGAAGAGATGGGTGTGAGTATGTTAACATTGAAAGATCAAAGATGGCTCAGATTCTAAAGGAGAAAAATTTTTGAAGAATACCAGTAGAAAGATTAGCTTGCAATTGGAAGAAAAGGCAATTCTTCCATTGTGACACAGGGCAAGAAGAAAAATAGACATACATACATTCATTTGGAGTTAGGGGCAGAATTTTGTGTGTCTTTCAAGCGGATGGCTCATTTTTCTATAAAGATGGAGGCAGTGTCAGAAGAGGTGAAGGAGCAGAGCTCCAGGAGTCAGCAGTTTGCATCATAACAGCAAGCATTTATCTAACTGAATGTTTCGGGCAATTTGCTGTGCAATTTTATGTGAAGTAGTTCAGTTAATCCTCAAAGCATTCTTATTGCTTAATTGCCATTAGTGGCCCCATTTTAGAGGTGAGAATGAAGAATAAACTCCAACTAATCTCTGAAAAGAAAGGGAAAACAAGGTGACATTGATGTTGTTGAGGTTAAAGACCATGAAATTACAATGGTATCAAGCTAATGAGTTTCACCTCCTCCTAACAGCATGTAAATAAACTTCTAAAGCAACTAGCATGGATATAATAAAAAATGACTAAACATTGTTATTTAATATATATTATATTTACTTGAGTATATATCAATTTCTTCCCAGAAATGGGAAGGCTTGATTAACAAAATATTCTAACACCTAATATGGCATGCTTGCAAGGCTCACAACAAGCACTAAGAAATTATATCAAGCACTTTAATACAGTTTCCACTCCTTCTTCAGACTTAGTTAAGAGCTTCCCTTTTTTTGGTTAAATACTGGAAATTCCTCCATATGCTCCACATATGATTTTCCCTGTATCTTTTTATGTTTCAGCTAAGTCTGATTTATTTATATTCATGCCTCCAACATAGAGTGTCCATAAATGAGTGTATTCTTCCACTACAACTGAGAAAAAAATTGAACATGAAAGTTGCAGATTAGGCCATTCTCTCTCTTTTATCTTTAGTTTAGTTTATCTTTACTTAGGTTTTTATTGTCAAGGTAATGTACAGAGAGGTTACAGTTACATTCGTAAGGCAATGAGTACATTTCTTGTCAAACTTGTTATCTCCTCCCTCATTTTTCTTTCACCTTCTCTCCTCCCCAATTCCCTACCAACACCACCCCCAGTTGCACAGTTGGTTTACAACATACTTTCTTGTAAGTGTTGCTGTTGTGATGGTAAATCTTTTACCTTTTTCTCTCCATTTTGATGTTCCCCTTCCCTTTCCTAGTTCAGATAAATGTATATACAACACCTAGGATACCAAAGTCAAATACAATGACAATAAGGGTAATATAATAGGGAAGAAAAACAAAATGAAAAGACATAATTCACATCGTATGTTGAAACTAACAACAATGATAAATAAACCACTAGTTTCCATAACTTGGAGTCCATTTTGCTTAGCATTATCTCATATGATGATATGTACAAAGCTATTGAGCTATTGTGATCATCTGCTAGGACTATCCTTGACATAAATTAATTATTACCAATGAAGGAAACCATGGACTCTGTGTTTCTTGGGGTCTGGCTCACATCACGTAGTATGATTTTTTTCCAAGTCTTTCAATTTCCTTATGAATGGGGAAATATCATTCTTTCTGATAGAAGCACAGAATTCCATTGTGTATATATACCACATTTTCTTAATCCATTCTTCGTGTACTAAGAGGCATCCAGATTGATTCCATATTTTGGCTATGGTAAATTGTGCTGCAATGAACACTGTTGTGCTGGTAGCTTTAGTATGGTCTTGCTTGTGACCCTTTGGGTAAATGGCCAAAAGTGGAGTTGCTGGGTGATAGGGGAGCTCTCGGAGGTTTTTAAAATTGATTTCTTTTACTGAAATGATGTGGAAGTAAGCCTCATTCATAGAGAGATTAACCCAAATATCTCGAAGCTAAATTTCAGCAAGCATCCAGTCTTCTCCATCTCCCATTATTGATATTTGTTTATAAAAAAAACCTCTAATATTAGTAAAACTAAAACAGAAGAACTTGCCCTACCAACAAGTGGACTCCAACCCAGTGAAATCCATGTCATACTTCTGACCACCAGAACTGCAAGGTAATAATGTTGAGTTGCTTTCAGGACCTGGTCTATAGGAATTTACAATAGCCAGAGAAAACATGTAAAAGGATATCTTTATTCAAATTGTAAACTGGGACAGAATTATGGATATTGTAATAAAACTTTTTAGTAGATCTACATGGCCAATTTACATTTAATGTGTTAGTACTACTACTTCAACTCTAACCTTCACAGGTCTATGTTCCAACAATTGGGTGACTATCTTGACATAATTGTTCATAGGACATTATTAGTTCAAATATTGCCAGCAGATTTCTGTATACTTAGTACTTAAAATTTGTGAGAAAAATATCAGCTGATACGTTTGTAAAACTGAGGTTACCACATAGTATTACAGTTACACTTGACATTTGAAAATCATTTTTTCAACTTGTTATGTTTCTGATCAATAATGACATTTATCATTTACTTTACACTTTCATTTTATCATAAATGATTCTAAGAATGTTACATATGTAATGTCATATTAGAGCATCAATGTATAAATGATATCTCCATTTTACAGATGAACTTCAAGTAGGCAGGTCTCTTCCTGTAATAACTCACTCAGAAGTATGTGATCTTCCTCCACAAAAGCTCTAGAAGCTAGTTTGGAAATATCAAGTCTCATCACTTTAAGTTTAAAATAATTGGGTCAGCTACAATACTGGTTTTGCATATTTTCACTTCTGCAGAAAAATCATTCAGATCTTTGTTTTTTCTTTTTACTTGCTTTGGAGAATATGACCTATTCTAGGAGGAAGTGCCCTTTTTGAAGTTAGTGCTTTTGGACATTGAATTAATGGATGATGTGGAACAAAATGGTACACTGTGTCCTACATTCTATCAAAGGAGACTACCTCCAAGGATTTACAATTTGGCAGCAAGAAAGCTTCGCTCTAGGCATTACAATGGCATGTGAGAATTCAGCTACAGGGCAGATATTTAAAAATGAAATTATGAAATAATTTGTTTGACTCCTCTTGAGCACAAGTCAGAATGCATCAAGATAGGTCATGGTTTTATAATCTGATGTAGTGGTAGAGATAAAACAATTGGCAAACCATTCAAGTTCATCTTTAGCCAGTTTGAAGTTAGGTAGAGATGAATAGTTTCCTGATGTGTGTTGAATATTTTTGCTTTCATTAAATTTAAAGTTGATGAAATTAGGGACACTGAACAAGTAAATCCTGATTTGTCCTTGATATTGCTTTCTTGGGAAAAGGGAGAACCCAATCAGACAAAGGTGGAATGGGACATATACATATTGTGACCAAGTATGTGAGGTATTAAAATTACTTCACAAAAAGTGAGTCAAATAATTATACTTAAGAAAAAATGACCAGTTTTATATTTCTAAAAATTGTTATATAATTTTGTCAAAATCTAGTACTTAAAACTGTTCTTTGAAGCAGAAAAATGGATGAATTAACCTGCTCAAGAGAAGTTTCCTTGTCCCTCTCATTCTAGGTATATCTTTTTCATTGATCACCACAGTTATGACTACTTAGGATTCACACTCATTTACTTTTGTCGAATCTGCTTCTTCCTAATGGCTACCCATTTTAGAAATGAATTTGCATCCATTAAATTTGATTATTAATTGAACCAGTAGAGGAAAAAAAGAAGGAAAGAGTCATCAGTCATTGAGATAGCTGATACAGTAAATGATAAAAATGTGAAGAAGGAAATTTTAGAATATACAAAATGATTATTGCTGTGGAACACAATTGTTTTCTATGCAGTGTGGATTCTAATTTTTATTGTTATTTGAATTATTGGGGTTTGGGTTCAGGGCTATATATTTGCTAGACAGTCACATTTTTATCTATTTCTTGAACTTACTATTTTTGAGATGGCTGTCTCATTTTCTGGCCAGAAAAATTTAAGCATATTCTTATTGTATCTGGGATAACAGATAGATACCAATAGGCATGGCTTTTACTGACATAGTCTGTGGAATTTTTCTGTGCAAGATTTCCTTGAACTTGGTCGACCCAATCTCAACCTCTCATATTGGCTGACTGGCATGCACTGCTACTCCCAGATATTGGTTGAGAAGGGATCTCAAAATCCTTTCTGTCTGGTCTGTCCGTGAACTTTGAACTTTCCAATTTCAGCAATCCTGTGTCACTAGGATTACAAATATGAAGCATGGGCACTAGGCAGCTCTTGCTATTTTCATCTAAAACTTAGCTCTCATTTTTAATTCATGTAGACACTACTTAGGAATTTGGCAAATGAATTATTCATAGCACTTAACATGTTTGTTAAACCTTTATATTTCTGGGTCCAAGAATCCTAATCACTTTAGTCTGTTTGCACACAACTGTGCATCCATCTCCTTGATTATTTTTGCTGCCCTTTGGAAAATATTTTTCCTGAAGAGAAATGATTAAATCTGATTAGGAATGACAAATCAGGGCAAAAGTAGGATAGTCTTCTGAGGTAAAGGAAGTAGGAGAGGAGGCTTAGAGTTGTGTAACATAAAACGCATATGGTTTGCATTTGCTATTGTGCTTCTGCTAGGAATGGTCAATACTAGTAAGCTTTCTTCTCTAAATTGTAGAGTGACTACTTCAAATTTGAATGCTAGGGTTGATGGCCCTAAGTGATACTGTATTCACTTTTTTTTTCTTATTTATTGTCAAAGTGATGTACAGAGAGGTTACAGTTTCATACATTAGGCCTTGGGTACATTTCTGGTACTGTTTGTTACCGCCTCCCTCATTCCCCCCTCCCCAATCCCCCTTTCTTTTTCCCCCCATGAGTTGTTCAGTTGGTGTACAACAAATGGTTTTGCTAGTATTGCTTTTGGAGTTGTTTTTCTTTTTATCTTTTGTCTCTTGATTTTGATATGCCCTTTCACTTCCCTAGTTCTAATACCAGTATATACAGTTTCCAATGTACTCAGATAAGGTACATTGATAGTGCAGGTACAACCACAGGAAGGGGATACAAGAGGATCATCAACAATAGAAGCTACGGTTTCACATGGCATGTTGAAAGTAAATACAACAGTGATATAACAGTCATTTCCATAACATGGAATTCGTGTCATTTAGCATCATCTTATGCGTTCATAGGGGCATAGCTATTAGGCTCTTGTGATAATCTGCTGTGACTAGCCTAAACCTGTGTTAATTATTCCCTATGAGGGAGACCATAGAGTCCATGTTTCTTTGGGTCTGGCTCACGTCACTTAGTATAATATTTTCCCAGCTCCTTCCATTTCCTTACTAATGGGGCAATATCATTCTTTCTGATAGAGGCATAAAATACCAATATTTCTCAAACTCTTCAATGAAATTGAAAGAGAAAGTTCACTACCAAACACGTTCTATGAAGCAAGTATAACCCTCATCCCAAAACCAGGCAGGGACTCATCACGGAAAGAGAACTATAGATTTCCCTGATGAACATTGATGCAAAAATTCTCAACAAAATTATGGCCAATCAACTTCAACAGGTCATCAAAAAAAATCATACACCATGATCAAACTGGATTCGTCCCAGGGATGTAAAGTTGGTTCAATATACACAAGTCAATTAATGTAATTCACCACATCAACTGGAGCAAGGTAAAGAATCACATCGTTATATCTCTGGATGTGGAAAAGGCGTTTGATAAAATCCAGCACCCATTTATGATAAAAGCCCTAGAAAAATTGGAATTCCAGGGAACATTCCTGAATATAACAAAGGCAGTCTATGACAAACCAACAGCAAGCATAATTTTAAACTCTATTCACTTTCAAATGGCTTTGTAGTCCAAATCATGCTGTATCTTACAGGTTTGTAGATTCTTCTCTTCTCCAGATTATTTTTCCTCAAACTTTTATCGCATACTCTTCCCAGAGGGGCTTCCTCATAAAGGGATGCCTTTGAGAAAAGAGTCATAGAACCAATTTCGGTTCTCTATATAACGGGCAAAAGAAAGCCTGACTGCACATATATGGTCCAGCGCATCCTAACAAGTTTGAAGCATGATGCTTGGCACATGTTAGATTTTCAGTGAGGCCAGGGTTTGCCATGACCTCTTGCTCCAAATTCGATGATTTTATAGAAGGATTCTCATGACAAAGTATCTGATCATATACATGGCTTTTATTTATTTCAGAGGAAGCATAAAATGCAAAAGCTTCGAAGGGAAGAAATATGTGGGATACAATTTGGAGGAAACCAAGAATGAAGTTCAGAAACCTTTTCAAGTGGGAGTACATAGAATGCAATTATTTATGCCTACAATGAGTAATGGTGGCATATGTAAAATGTTGTTCTATCTGGGAAGCTTATTAGAAACTCAGTTCCAGGGATTTTTGTTCATCTAACAGTCCTTCCTGGGCAGATATTTAGGATTAAGCTTACACAGTCAGGTTATTGCAAGTGAGACAGTCTCATCAGTTAGTGTGGTAAGAACTTTGAGAGCCTTTCCAGAATCTGAAGTTTCCAGTGTCAGTCATGGATAATCCTGAAGGCTGAGTTTTCTGCACAGTGTCAAAGTACAGAGTTGAAATCAAACAATTATTGAATGCCTACCTGGCCAAAGACCTTAGGAAAGAGAATCCTGGTTAGCAGCTAGAAAAGCATTCAGATATTTTTATGTTTTAGCAACTTGCAGCCAATTCAAGGACCTAACTCTGTTTCAAAGGAAGACATGTTCTGGAACATTAGAATACGATCTCATTTAAACCTCTAAATGTACATAGGCTTCCAAAGATACATTCATTAATTCATTCAACACTTTTATAGAGTAATTATTTTGTGTTAGACATGTTCTTAGGGTGCAAAATTATGACTTAAGAGAAAAAACTGTCCTCTAGTGCTCATATTATATTATTACATATATTATATATTAAAATTATGTTATAGTGAGATGAGACAGCCATTCAAAAACTAAGTAATAAAAACATAAAGTACAGCAGAGAAGCATAGTGAAATGGGCAATTATAATTCTAAGTAACATGATTTTTATAAAGTGCCTTTAAAGAAAGTCATGAGTGAGTTAGCCATGCAGATATATAGAGGGAAACAAAATAGGTCACAAATGTAAATGCAAAGGTTTTGAGGCATGAACATAAATGGCATGTTCAAGCAAGAAAAGAGAGGCAATACAGCAATGTGGATAGAGTAACTTTGGGAGAGGAGAAATGATGCAAATTTCAGAAAGTTTAATTTTGACCAAGCTAAGATTTTGTTTTACGTATGCACAAGTGAAAGTAACAAGTAGGCGGTTGGAAATAAAAACAAAACCAGGGATTCAGGGAAGATATCTGGCCAGAGGGTATAATTTTGAGAGTCGTGAGTCAATCATTGAGGAATATAGGAAATAAGAAAGGACCAAAGATCCAACTTTGAGCATATCTCCTTAGAGGCCAGAGAGACTGGAAGTGGAGATGAAAAGAAATTGCCTGTGGGAGAGGGGAGAGGATAGTTTTGGAAGCATTATTTTCAGGAGGAAGATATGTACACCCCTATTGAATGTTGATATGCCAACAAAGTAAACTTAGATTCTTTTTAAAAATTATTTTTATGTAGTTGTGCAAGAGAAGTGTCATTGAACATAACAGTATATGAGTGCAATTCATCTTGATCTATATCACCCATTTTTACCATCTCATCCCCGTTCATGTCGTACATCTCTTACATTTCTTGATTTTGTGATATATATACATATATGTGTATATATATATACACACAAACACACACATATAATAAATGTTTAACTACATCACCCTCTCCTTCCTTCTTTATTGTCTATCCCTCTCCTCTTGTGTTGGGGTCCATCTTCCCCCCTAGATGGAAGGGGCCTGAGGCACCTCCCCCAGCTGGGGAATGCAGCCCTTCCATCCTCTCTACATTGGAATCTGGAGAAACCGGTCGGGTAGAGAGACCCCCGACTTAGCTGGCAGCCAGCCTGGCGCGTACCAGCCCCGCCCTGGTTTGGCGCACTCAGAGTGACGTAGCCCCTTGGAGGTCAAGTGACCAGCCCCTTGGAGGTCACCTGACAGCTCGTGGCCTATGGGAATCCTGGCCAACCCCCTTTCCCCAGATCATCTACCCTTGCCCCTCTCTCAATAAAGTTAGTTCGCTCTCAGAAGCTGACCCGTGGTCTATGTCCGTTGCTTCCAGAGTAGGATAGCGGTCACATTGCCATGCGGGTCGCGCGCCCGCCAGGACGGAGACATCCCCACGTCTCACCCGGACAAACCTGCAGGCCGAGGGTTGGGGGAGAAGGCGATGCGAGGATAATAAGAGAGAAAATAAGAATTTGAGCCGGAGCAGAGAAAGCAGTCCCCACACTCTTGGTTCCCCCAACCCCTTGCAAGTACCTACTTCTTGGTGCTTATTTTGTTGGACTTTGACTTAGTCTTTCTAAAAAAAATTGTACCATTTGAGCCTTCCACAGTGTTTATTATAATTCATCTAATGTTTTTGTAACTTCTTGCATGTCACCTACAATGTTTACTTATAAATTCATAGGCATGTTCTATCTACCACTAATAAGGGAAATCATGCAACCTTTGTTTTCATGGGTCTGGCTTATTTCATTTAATTCTTTCCAAGTCATTCCATTTCCTTATGAATAGTACAATATCTTTCTTTCTAATGGATGAGAAAAATTTTATTGTGTATATATACCACATTTTCTTAATCCATTCATCCATAGAGGGGTATCTGGACTGATTCCATACTTTGACTATGTAAACAGTGCTGCAATGAATATGGCTGTACTGGTGGTTTTCCTCTAGCCTTGTTTGTGTTATGTTGGACAGATGCCCAGGAATGGGATTGCTGGATCATAGGGTTAATTTGGATATTTTTGAGATAATGATGATTTTGGCAGGAGCAATTTTTTCTTGGAGTTATGTCAGTTTTCTTTAGTTTTTCAAAACAAGATTTACTCTAACTGCTTAAGTAAAACCACCAAGAAGAGGAGCAGCTTTGGTGACTGGTATCTAAAAAAGCCTAAAATACCTCTGTTTTTTATACAGCGTTGGATTGCATAGAATATTTGGCAGAAAGTCTACTGGAGGCAGTCTTCCAGCTTATGTGCATGTGGATAGGGCCTCAAGCATCAAGATTTTGATTACAAATGGCTAAGAATGTGATTTTTTACTGTTTTAATACCATGATCTAGTTCTCAAAGCATACACCATCACTAGCCTTAGAATAATCACTTTCTTTGGATTAGGCTCCAGGATTAGAGGTAGGGTTCAGTGTTAGTGTGCTTGCCCAACATGTAAGGCCCTGGTTCAATCCTCTTGAGAATAAAATCAGAAGGCTGTTTCTTTAATTCTATATGAGCATAGAAATAAGTAGGGATAATTACTTGAAGTCAACTATAAGTGTGTAATTCTGATAGTGAGTTAAACAGACTTAAAGACTTTCTAGTTAATTCTGAATCGTAATAAAATTTTTAATGCTTTAAGAATCTGTTTAGAAAGAGTCCTTTTACTAGTTACATTTATAACTGTTGGCATTGGTTATCTAACTTCACTTATGCTTTCATTAGTAGTGTTGAACTTTTGTTTAAATTTGTCTCTAAATTTGAACCTTTAATTATCACTATAATTATCATTGATTTCTTGAAGGCTTTAAGCTACAATTGGCCTTTACATTTTAGTTTTAAAGTTTGTGTATTAGCTATGCATCAAGAAGGATTTAGTGATTTGCATAGATTCTATGTAATGTTCATCTCCCTTGTTTTACACCATTGGCAACTGCTTGGCTTACTAAAGTTCAAAGTACATGTAGGCTTTATATATGGAATTTGTATTAGTCAATTCAGATTATTATTCTCAAACTGCAAATTTCTCTAGTTTTCAAAAAGCCACCTATTTTAGGATAATTTTAGTGTGTCTTCCTATGAAACTGGAAAAGGTAAAAAGTGTATGTGAATTATCTCCATTGTCCCATTTGTGTGACCGTCTTTAAGGTCTGATGACACAATTTTGTATTTTTAAATAAACTAAGCACTAGATTTTGAAAATGATAGACAAGATACCCTTATAAAAGTACACCACCCAAGAATTTTCCTGTGGAAAAGGATGGAAGAACTTCACCTTATAAGACAGCTTCATTTCCCAGGATAAAGAAATGTGTCTCAAAGGCTTCAATAGTTTCTCTCCCTCATATGTTAGATGGCAGAGACAGGCTCAAGCTCTAGTCAATTTCTTGATTCCCTATTTTCTACAGAGTTTCACTGCTTAAAGAGTTTTAGATTAAGAAATGTACTCACTGCCTTCCATAGGAGACTGAAACCCCTCTGCACATCAATTTGACAACAAATAAACTAATTAATTTAAAAAAATCATCTGGGGCAACTAGATCTAGCATGTGGATGTTTGCAGCTAGGCCAGCATTCATTCCTCCTCAATAGCATCCCAGATTCCTTTGAGAAATTGTGTTTTTTTTTTTTTTAAGAGTTTTAGGTTGAATTTGTAAAATTCTATTGTCTACTATGAAGAGTACCCATTCACTTCCCTGTAAATATTCACCAACATAGAATAATGAAAAGGAGAACTTATATTATAAGATAAAGTACTAATTTAAAACATTTATGAGATGGTGACAAATGAATGCAAATTTATTAATTTTCTGAAATTCATGGTAATTTATTTTAAGCATACTGGTGGAATTATAGTGTTAGAAAGTCTTTATGGAGATAAAGTGAATTATTTATAGATAAAATGGAAAAATAAATAGATTCACAAAGTGTTTCTTTTTTTCTTTTTTTTTTTTGCCACTCCTGGGCCTTGGACTCAGGGCCTGAGCACTGTCCCTGGCTTCTTTTTGCTCAAGGCTAGCGCTCTGCCACCTGAGCCACAGCGCCACTTCTGGCCATTTTCTGTATATGTGGTGCTGGGGAATTGAACCCAGGGCCTCATGTATATGAGGCAAGCACTCTTGCCACTAGGCCATATCCCCAGCCCCTCACAAAGTGTTTAAGAGGAAGTTCTGCAGGAAGGAAGGTTATGCTGGTCTTTTACTCTCTTGGGTGCAAATACTGTTTTACAAGTGTAGCTGTTATGTTGGTAGGCCCAGCAAGGGATTCTCTTCCCAGTTTCCAAATTCAGAAAAGTTATTCTTATATATCAGACTCTGGGGAATTGATTGAAATCATCCAAATTCACCAGTTCATTAATTCATAGTGGGACACTTCACTTCCAATGGTAAAAATAATTGTATCTGTCACTCAGGGCTATACCTTTGCAATATCAAGTTACCTGGGAAACAGAGTAGAAATCAGAATGTTTCCTAATGAGCATGATGCTAGAGCCAAAGGACTTGAATAGATAGCGGGATGTTTCATTCAGAAGTGCAGCTTCCTGGAGACTTGTTTTCACTTCATTCAGTAGCATTCTTTTCTAAAAAAGAAAAGAAAGAAAAAGAAATTTTCTGTAAAGGTGCTTTCTCTTTAACAGGTTCCTACATATGACAAAAATATTATCCCTCTAACTTTTCATTCTCAACAATATCATGACCTTATGCTAGGCAAGTGTAATGCAAAAATTTCAAGGTGACATCAGACTGGTTTTCTGTAATTTCATTCTTAGTCATATAAATTGGATGTGGTAGGTAGCACAGTGCCATCATCAAACCCTGTACAAAACTATTTTCCTTTCTCCATAAATACAGGAGACAGAAGACAGCAAATGATGGCCTGTACTAAATTGTACCCAAGCTGGCTTTGTACAGCGTGGGAAATAAGAATAGATTTTGAACTTTTAAGTGGTTGGAGAAAATAATCAAAAAAGAAAGACAATTCATGACTTGGGAAAATTACATGAAGTTCAAATTTTGCTGTCCACAATAAAATTTTATTAGAACACATTTAGCACAACCATTTGATTTATGTCCAAGTTGAATAGTTGCAATTGAGAATGCACAGTCTTCATATTCTAAATACCAGGTCCATCACAGAAAGTGTTTGTTGACATGTTGTATTATTATTATTAAGTAAATTTTAACAAATTACATTTGTCTAATTAATAAAAACAACTCTGTGAGTGGGCTATTTTTTTCAAATACTTAACCTGATTTAGATATTGGCTAACAGTTTTTAATCATGAAGGGTTGATAGTATTTTTCATTCATACAAACATCTGATGTATTACATACTTAATACATTAAATTGTAGCTTATTGTCCCAACTATAGACAACAAGATCAGGTTTAGTTATACATTTTAAAAATCAGGATTTTATAGCCCAGATTACATAAAATACAGCTTATATTGTCAAAGAACATTTTAATTTTATTATTTATTCTCTATTCTTTTGCTAGAAGACTATATATTTTCTGTAGGAAAAAAAAAATCCAGTGGTGACTTTTCCCCCTAATTTTCTAAATCCCTAGGATAAAATTTATACTTAGTCTTTGAAAATACTTATATTTAACAAAACATGAATATTGAAAGGAGAGTTCAATATCTGTGGACCTTATTTTACTTTTTCTATCAGGTTGGAGTTTGAACTCAGTCTCACATTTCTAGGCAGGAGCTCTATCACTTGTTAGGAGGTGGTTCAGGTTATTTTGCTTTAGTTATTTTTTCAAGTAGAATCATTTTCTGTTTTTGCTAGGGGCTGTCCTCAGACTGTAATTCTACATAACACCCTTCACACAACTGGTACTACAGGTGAAAGCTACAATGTGTTACTTATTGATTGAGATGGGGTCTTGGTAATTTTTGACTAAGCTACCCTGGAACTTTGGTCTTCCCAATCTCTTTCTCCTGAGTAGGTGGGGTTCCAGGTATGAGCCACTGTGCCCATTCTATGCATCACTCTAACTCCATCTGGTCCTCAGAGATAATGTCTTTTACATTTTAAAATTCAAACTAGATAATGTCTTTCCTCTGTTTACTAGTTTTTCATGATTTTCCATTACATTTGCACTAAAATCTAAGCTTCTAATCTTATCTTACAGGTAGAGCATGATCTGCTTTTCCATTCCTCTCTTCTTTTCCACTGTTATCATCCTTGGGTATTCCAAGCTTTTCCCAGCCTTACGGCTTTAGTGTTCATTGCTCTTCCTGCTTTGAGTGTTCTTTGTCTGTGACCTTCTTCTGATTCTCCTTATTTATCTGAAAGCTGTCATACCAGTTCTTCCAAAATGCTATTCCTTTGTTCTACCTAATGTTAAGATGACAGAGTTTCCTTCTCCCACTGTCAGAAAGAATCACTCAAGGGAACTTCCTTGATATAACAGGAGAGAAGACTGTATTATGTGCTACTAGAAAAAATGCAAAGAGGGTGTCTCACTCCTGGAATGAAGGGGTAGAAAAGTACAAGAGGTCATTAGAGGGGAGATAGAAAAATGTGACTAGGCATTTTGTATTTGTTAATTACTAAAATTAAATTCTTACATTCCCCTAGAGATTGTAAAAATAAGGCTCCATTATTCCATATGGCTATACTTCAAAGGGACTACTTGTGAAAGACATTTCTGGGCAGGCTCAACTAAAACCTGTATGTCAACAGCACATAGAATGTTTATAATAAAAAGTTTTCTAAAGCAAATAAAATAATAATAGGAAATCAAAAAGGCAAAGAACCCATGAATAGGGGAGAAATCTGTTCAGATTAGTCAACTAAGTAAATGTGGTCATATTGCTCATTGTTATTCTCTTTTACTGCAATCTAAATACTTCATGATTGTTTTGAAAGAGTTATTCATTTATTCCATTGTTTTTCTGTCTGCTGGATAGAAGAGGCACAAGAGCAGTTCATTCATTGCTGTTTCCTCTGTCTTTAGGAAAGCACCCTGGGCATTGTATATGTCTTAAGGTGTTAACTGAAAAGCAAGTGAATGAACATAGATAGAGGTAATTGGAGTCTTTGGGAGGTATTCCAACCATATTGATGATGTTAAGAACTGGATCCGTGACTGGAGTTTCTTACCCTGGAAGTGCTTGTGAACACATATCACATCAAAACACTGAAGTTATGAATTGGAGACTTCTAATCATAAGCTTGCTTAAATTAAAACAGTGAATACAAATTAGGAAGAATAACAAGGCATTTTATTTATTTTGTTGATATTGTTCCTTTGTGTGCTGCTCTGTATTCTTCCTTGGCAGATTTGCTGCTAAAGTGAGGGCTCGTATTTTATTTGGGTCTGTATTTGTGGTAAACATGCACCCATTCCAAGTCTTAGGGAATATTAATGTAATTAAACACGGTGAAAAAAATTTCAGTCTGTATGAGACATAATGTCAGAGGTAAGACTCCTGAAAGACTTGGGCACATTCTAGATTTATGAAATCACCAAAGCATCAGTGTGACTTTCATAATTAAACTAACCAATTTACAACATCCAACCTGTAATGTATTCCTTTTATGCAAATGTGTCAGTGAGAAGCAAAATGCTACAGTACTGGAAAATCATGTTTTTCATGAAAAACAAGGATGACTCATTAGGCATGCATCCCACAATGTCTGTTTTGAATCCAGAGAGCCAAGAAAATATAGATCAAATTCCATTTCTGAAATTTTTAATTTGTTAGAAACACTGGGTCTGGAAACTAGACTGGCTCCTGAATGCTGAGATAATCAATCAGAAAATGATGACATCCTTTGCTTAAGGTTAACTCTTCTCTCAGTTGCCTTTAAAAGATCATGATTTTATGGAAATTAGGGAAAGTTAGTGTTAAAAATTTCAGATCACTTACAGTGCAATTTTTAACCAGAAATACAATGCCAGTGAACAGTAAGTTAATCTTTTTAATTAACTAAATCTCATTCATTTTACTTTTCTACTTTACATAATGTGTTTGGGAAATAGAACATAAAATTTAAGATCCGAAAGTGAATAATTTTTAAAAATTGGCAGCTTATAGTTATGGTATGTTCTTCAGTTAAAAATATAACAAGTGATTTATTCAAAATGGATAATATACAGAATAATTTGAAATCTATTAAAATGATTTTGACCTGTAAAGATTATGTTCCCTTAACTATATAAACACTTGCCAAAGTTTTTCTTTTGCCATACTTGCTAGTGGATCTCACCAGGCCTCTTAACTTCTGTAACTATTTGGATATGTAGTTTTTTTTTGTTGGTGGTTGGTGTTGTTGTTGTTGGGCTTGAACTCAAGGCCTAGGAACAAAGTCCTTGAGCTTTTTTCACTAAGGGTAGCACTCTATCACTTTGAACCACAGCTCCACTTCTGCTTTTCTGGTGGTTAAATGGAGATAAGAGTCTCAAGTACTTTCCTGCCCAGGCTGGTTTTAAAGCATGATCCTCAGATCTCAGCCTCTTGAGTAGCTAGTAGCAGACATGAGCCACCAGCATCCAGGTGGACATATAGTTTTTAAATTTATGTTCTTAGTGTTTGAATACTTACTTGTTTATTGTCAAAGTGATGTACAGAGGGGTTACAGTTTCATTCACAAGGCAGTGGGTACATTTCCTGTATAATTTGTTATGTCCTCCCTGGTTTCCCCCCTCCCCCCTCTCCTTTTCTCTCTCCCCCCATGAGTTGCTCAGTTTGTTTACATCAAATGGTTTTGTAAGTATTGCTTTTAAAAACTCACTGTAAGAAATATAGCTCAAATATGTAAAACATGAAACCAAGTTCCAGATATCCTTAAGACACAATATAAGGGTATTGAGTTAAATAGATGCATTTCTTGGAAGTTGAGCAGTAGACACATGTAGAAATCAAAGCAAGCAACTGGCTTAGGAGGGGAGGGTGGTCACAGAGAGAAAAATGTAAAGACAAAGACCTAGAGGCCTCGAGAAAAAAGTGAAGATTCTTGTCCTCATTTAATCAGTATAGTTTATTTATTGAGTTCTTTACATTTGTTCTATCTCTAAATTATTTCTGTAGGTTTATTTAGGTTGTATGCTATTGCCTCCACAACTTTCTTTGCTGTTTCAGACTAAGGGAGGCAAATGTTTACTTGGCTCCTGTGTATCTCACACATTTCTCAAATCATTTCAGAAGAAGGTTCAACTTCCCATTTTGCCCTTCACAAACTGTATCCATCTAATCTCCTTCCACAGCACATCTTGTTGGCGTTCACCTTGGAATCTTTACTCTCCGTCAGTGCTTACAGCTAGATCATTAGGACATTGTGTAAAGTGAATGGATAATGTGTATCCTGGATCTTCCTTCTTTACAATACCATTATCTTCATCTGATCCAAGGCTTTAGTATCTTGTCTGGGAATTAAACAACTTCCTAAAATTCACTCCTTTTGGAAATTCATCCACTGCACAAAAGTGTTCCTTTTAAGATCTAAATCTGGCAATGCTACTTTTTCTTTGCTTATGATACTGCAATTCTCTTGTACTTGGAGAAAATTCTCATGTACTTATAGAAAAATCCAAATGTCTTACTCTGGAATTTTAGACTATCTTCCTCCTTGCCATCCTCTGCATGCATGTTATGCTAACTCATGGCACTGACACTCACTAGTCATTGCACAAATATACTGATTTCTATCTGTCCAGAATCTTTGCACCTGCTTCTTCATCTAATTTCCATTTTTCTCAGTCTCTTGGTCTCCCTTTTTTCTCCCTCATTCTCTCTCTTTCTCTTTATAAACATACACACACACACACACACACACACACACACACACACACTTTGCATACATCTCTGTTGTCCTTTAGTCTTAGCTTAATTGTCTCTGCAGAGAGATCTGTCTTCATTGTCTTAACTAAGGAAGACCCTCCTTTATTATTTTTCACTTGTCTCTTCTTTGTTGGAGGGACTGAAATTTGTAACAATAGCTTTTTCTTTTTGTCATACAATCAGGTCTGCAGAAGATGGGAAATTTTTGTTAGTCTTGTGAACTATTCCATCTTTAGAATCTAGCATATGGTCTGGCATATAGGAGATAATTCATAAATTTTTTATGAAGGACTGAGACACAGAGCAGGGTAAGTAAGATGTACTCTGCTCTTCAAGTTCTCACTGCTAGCCAAGAGCAGACTCCCACAGCAAGGCCAAACCACACTTCCTTCTACTGTCTAGAGGCCAATACAAAATTTGCAAGATTCCAATGCAACTCAAGATACAGAAGGACACATATGGCAAAGTGTGGAGACATTATCAATATTTAATTAATGCACTGACATTTTAACAAAGAAGAAAATAAGATTTAGAATATTTAATTGAACTCAGAGTTTTCCTTCCTGCCCTCTATCCATCCCCTTTTGACCCTGGAATTAGTATATTTAAGGAAGTAAATCCACAGAAATGACACCCTGTATTGTAGGTCTGGCCTCTCTTCCACTCTTCCGTTTTAATCCTTTTGGCCTTTAGAAAGGAAGCAGTTATTTCTAATTTAATTAATCTATTTTCACCCCAGACGTCACATTTAGTTATCCTTTCTGTCTCAGAAAGAGTATTATTTCCAGATTTACTAGATCAGATCTAGTAATTGTGGACTCACTCTTTTTCTTCTACTTGGGAAATCAGGCATAAAATTCAATCTCATAACACTTTTTCTTTCCTTTTTCCTCTGCTAAAGTATCTTATAAACATAAGCATTTGGTGTCAAGATTTGTGTGGGATCTTTCTCACCTGTACGGTTCCCTCAAACAGTGTGAATACACACTGGAGATCATCCTCCCACTTAAAATATATTAGCATTCCTTTCTTTAAACCTTTATATTTTTCTTTGTATTTGCATTGGAATGCCTGGTTTTATTTTTAACAATTACCCTTAGGACTTGTTCACCCATTCTGTTCTTATTATTAGACTTTTCATTTTCTCATTTTTGGTAGGGACAACACAGTGAGCCTTATGCACCAGTCTGAGAAGAGAATATGAAGAGAGGCAGATGGTTTTGTTAATCTTCTTGTTGCCAAAATTAGATATTTTCTGTGAGATCTCTGGAGGGGTCAAGTCAGTTCTAAAATTTCCAGGTCAGAGATTCCAGTCAGTGAAAAACTCAGGGGTCCTTTTCAGACACAAAGATCATGACATATTTCCAAGCCTTTGAGACATGATTTGAAAATTTTAAAAAGGCAAGTTTTTGCATGACAAAAGACATTGCCAATAAGCTAAAAAGGCAGCTACCGAATTGCAGACCATTTGTGTCTGCTATACATCATAGAGGAACTTGATATTCAGAATACACAGAGAGCTTAAAAAATTTAGTCCTCAAAGAACCAACAACCCAAGTAATGAATGAGCTGATGAGCTGAAGAGAAATTAGTCAGGAGGAGTGAAAATGGACAATAAGAGAAAAATTCACTATCTCTGGCCATAATGGAAATGCAAATTAAAACAACACTGAGCTTCCACCTTACCCCATTTAGAGTAGTCATTCCCAAGAAAACAAACAGTAAGAGATACTGGCAAGGGTGTGGCCACAAGGGAACCCCATTGCATTGTTGGTGGGAATGTAAACTTGTTCAGCTACTCTGGAAAGCAATAAAGAGGTTCCTCAACAAACTAAAAAGAACTACCCTATGAGTTAGCAATTCTACTCCTGACCATTTTTTCAGATAACACAAATCAGGTTATAATGAAGCCACCAGCACAACCACATTCATTGTAACACTATTCACCAAGCCCATATACCCCTCAGTAGACAAATAGATCAAGAAAATGCATTGTGGAAACATCATAGAATTTTACTCATCCACTAGAAAGAAAGACATTGCACCATTTGTAAAGAAATGGAAAGACTTGGAAAAATTATGTTAAGTGAAGAGATAATAGTTGCATGTTTCCTATCATAATTGGAAGCTAGAATTAGACTATAATTAGCTTAAAAGTAAACACATTGGGTGATATGCAAATTTATTAGTTGATATACAGTAGATTCAAAGGAGAACTGAAATGGTGCAATTTCTTAGAAAGACAAAGTCAAAGCCCAAGAAAATAGGCCTCATGAAATGGAGATTTGCAAAAAGTGGGATGGGAACAAAGGGAGAATGTTAAACAATTAAAGAGAAGTAGAGGAAGAATCCAGTCAAGAATTTAAATTAATATGGTACAAAATTAAGAAACCTCAGATAATTGGTAGGTTTGGTGGGATGGGTGAGAATGTTGAAAGGGGTGACATTGATCAAGATAGATTGTATTCATAAACTGCTTTGTTAAACGGAAGCTCCTTTATACAACTACTTAAAGATAATAAATAAAGATAAAAATAAAAGCAAATGGACAAATAAAAATAGCTAAACCTCCATGATTTCCTAAGTTACAATACCTGAGATAACATGTTTGTAGCCGATGATAGATCTCTTAACTTCGGGATTGTAAAGAATTTCAAATTATTTTTGAAGCTTGGTTCTCAATTTTCAATGAACTATATGGAAAAATCAATCCAACCATTTTGATTCCTATGTCATACCACTGGTGCAGCATACAATGGGTACATTCTGATTGCTTATTCTGGGACCTTCGGACTTGAATAAAAGTCTCAGTCCAAGAAGTATTCCATTTTGCTCTACCCTGTGGCCACTTCTCACCTCTGACCTTTACCTACATGACAACTCTTCTACTCCTTTCTGTAGTCTGATGTGTTTTGAAAAGGCAGTAGAAACCATTCCTCCTCAGGAGCTAAATCTCATAAAACAAAAATTACAAAGTTTTCTCTTATGTATGAAATAAAACATGAGAAAATAAAAGAGAGAAAGTAAATACCATTCCACTTTAGTCTGAGTAAAACTATAATAGACAGCTTATAGGACAGTAATTTATCAGTTCCCGAAGCTGTGGTTAGGTGATGTTCTTCACTTTGATGTTTTTTCATTGTTTCTTTCATAAAGCATTTGTTGAGTGCTTGCTGTGATTAGATATTTTCCCTTATAATTTTAACCCTCAGGAGAAGAGACAATACGTAGTGTGTTATGGGAGGATGAGGTATAGTAAGGAGGATGGAGGGTTGGACATCCTTTTCATGATTAAATCACTGCTTCCAACCTTGCCTCTAACATCTTAAATAACTTCTGTCTTTCTACTTGACCAGACGAACTTCAGGAAGTCTTTCTCATGTTTTGGGCCCTCAGAAGTTTTATAGGAAGAATTAGAGCTGTGTAAAAGGATGCCAGGTCTCTGTAATTATAAGTTGAAAAGCTAAGGAAGACATTAGTGGAACAATTGCTTGGGATATTTACAAGAAAGAAAATAAAAGTGCAGTAAAAAACTCAAAGGAACAAAAGGAAATCCTTACAAATGGGCAGTCTATCTAGGGGTAAAGGTTTCTCTGGGGAAGGACTTGGAAAAAGTTAAACTAAGTGAAGTGAGCCACCCCAAAGAAACATGGACTCTATGGTCTCCCTCATAGGGAATCATTATCACATGTTTAGGCTATCCCCTTCCTGTGGTTGTACCTGCACTATCACTGTATATTATCTGAGTACATTGGAAAACGTATATACTGGTATTACAACTAGGAAACTGAAAGGGAATACAAAATCGAGAGACAAGGATAAAAAGACAAACAAAAGCAATACTTGGTAAACTGGTGTAAATCAACTGAACAGCTCATGCGGGGAGGGGGAAAGGGGGAGGGAAGAGGGAGGAATGAGGGAGGAGGTAACAAGCAGTACAAGAAATATATCCAATGCCTAACGTGTGAAACTGTGACCTCTGTGTACGTCACTTTGACAATAAAAATTTAAAAAAACAAACAAAC
Source organism: Perognathus longimembris pacificus (assembly GCF_023159225.1). NCBI lineage: Eukaryota > Metazoa > Chordata > Mammalia > Rodentia > Heteromyidae > Perognathus > Perognathus longimembris. The sequence continues at coordinate 124,523,852 of NC_063162.1, forward strand.
CAAAAAAAGGAAATCCTCTGAGAATAACATGGATTTTTTTTGTATTTATTTAGTGAGAATTTTTGTATTTGTGAGTTTTCCAACATTAAAAGAATGAGTTATGTTCTTTTAAGTTGAGTGAGTTATTTATTTATTTATTTTACCTTTTTTCCTGCCCAGTTGTCCTTTATCCATTTCGTTTAATAGAGGTTTTGCTCTGGATCCTGGAAGTGCCAGATGACTGGCTGCTGCCTTTGACCTCTCTTCTGCCATGACCTCTGCAGAAAAGGTGAGAAATGAAGGAGAATGTTTCCAGAACCAGTGCTGTATCTTTCAGTGTAGATATAACAGCCAAAATAATCTTCTAGAGGAGAGAATACCATGTTGTAACCAAGAGATAAAATCAGAGACACTCTTAGATGGAAGAGTACGTGTGCCGGCCAGGTGACTAGAGTAAATCAATAAACAGAACTGTTGGAAAGGCTGATAAATACAGTGAGAGACCAGTTCTGTCACTGAATCTAAAGAGAGCCGATTGGACCTGGTACATAGTCACAGTAGACAAGTGAGCACCAAGTCCAAGATACAGCTCTACTTACCACATAAATCATGACTTCAGTGTCTATTTTCAGTAAAAAAAAAAAACAAAAACAAAAAACAGGTTTATAAGAACTTATTTTTAAGTGTTATTTGTCCTTTTCACTTTTCACAAAACCAGGACACATATTTAACAGTAGTGTTAAATTGATTGTTTCAATAACTATTGTACTTTTAAACTCAGAAAGTTTATATTTATTCTGTCCTTCAGAGGATGGTTACAGTGTTGACTTCTGTCTACCTATTTGCCTTTAAAGTTTGTATTTAAAATTTTAGTATAAGTTTATTTCCCACAAACTTAGCAGTTCCATTTGAGTGATCTGGAAGGCAAGAAATTTCCTATTTGTAGAAATCTAGTGACCCAGGCTCCTTCCAACCTGTGGATCCTTACTTAGGTAAAAGGAGAAATATGGTAGATAATTACCATTTGCTCTTTAGAATCTCCATGGAAATTATAGTCATTATATTTGCTTACATTGAGTGGTAAGAATTAATCACATAGTTCTTACTGCAAAGGGAAGTTGGAAATGTAGTTCCTGGGTGATGCATTAGCTCACACTACTGAACCTTCTCTAATGAAAGGGAGTAGGAAATTATATTTGGCATGAATATTGTGCAACACAGACCAGTAATGTAAAATAAATATTTACTTCATTACTTCAATGCAATTTCTCATAATACATTGTCCGCTATATCTGAAAAATTAACACCAACCACTCATTCCATTGGTCTTATCATCTGTCATATCATGTATTTTTAGAACAGGTGAGTGCTTTGCTTTTCTTCTTTTAGGAAGGCATGGAAAAGAATGGTAGCAGTGCTTTAGTAGTGATAAAGATGAAGTAGTTTTGCTTAAGAAATGATAGCTGTGCATTTCAGGCCCATTTTAGCTAATTTCTAATGCATAAAATAGTCCAGGTGAGTAAGATTGCACACTACTGGAGATTATCTTGCCAGCAACATTCTTGCCATGATTTGTATTCTACCTGTCATTTATGAAGGCACTTTACCTAACTATATGAATCTGATCCAATGGGAAAGAATTTCTTTCTGTCTTTGACCAGCCAGTAAATATTTGAACTCTACAAATTATCACATGTACATACTGATGAAATATACATTACCATTGATTTATCTTCTGAGTTTTATTTTATTAGATCAAAATCATATGAAAATTTTAGCATAACATGTAAGATAATATATGAAACAAATTATGTTTGAGGTATCATTATCTTTAGGTGAAATGCAGAAGGAGGAAAGAAGATTATTTTGCAGATGACAGCATCATTAAAAAAAATCAGACATCCCATCTTACCTTGTTAAGAGAAAAATGGAGTAATGTACACCCTGCTTTCCAGTCTTAGAGAACAAAATTTCCTCATTTTTTTCTTTAAATATCATCAGTACAAGCAGAGATCCATACATCAATGTGTTTTTTCAAAGTTGGTAGTCATTTGCTAAATTCCTAAAATATTTTATTCCCAAACTCTTTTGGATGCATATATAGTAGCAAATCATTTTGAAAGCTGAAAAGCATAATGACAAAAGTGAGCAGTCACTTGCATCCTCTGTCAGAAGAAAAAATAAGGACACCAAGCTGATCTTGAGTTGATACTCACCAACAGATTTGTACAGTCTTCTGAAAAGCATTACAGTTTCATCATTCCTAAGCATGGCTAGATTCATAGCAGTTATAATTAAGCTCACCTTGGTAATGTCATTTTAAATTTCAGAGTATTATAGATGTTTCTCTTTTTCTGTATTGCTGATCTATTCCTGGATGGTAAGTAGACACATGTACTCAGAAGACTGTTTCATTTTCTGATGTTAACACTTACAGTCTTGGCTATATTCTCCATTGCTATTACAATGAGTTTGATGAACTTGGGTCTAGCAAAATGGCTACGATCAGGGGAGCAGTTAGGCTGCTTGAAATTAGATAAAATAAAACCTGTTTGGCAATAGCAAGCAATGCAATTGCTCAACAGCGAGCTTGCCCAAGCCTGAACAGACGGAGGGAAAGCAGAGCAGACTGCTTCACAGATGATGATAAGCAACCGTTAGACCCAAAGATGGGTGGTTTGATTGGGGAGAATCAAAGAAGCCGTTTGCATCAGATGCTAGCACTGTTAAGCCACACTTGCACTCAAGGAATGTCATAGGAAGCCACTTTAAATAATGTGATGCAACACATATATTTTATATATTTGCAAAGCCAGATGGGAGAATCTCAGGGAGAACAAACTGGCAAAAAACTCTTTTATGTATGTCATTCTAAACTGATGCGTTATAGAGAAGGAGCAGATAGGCTTAGAAGAGAGAATGTTGTGAATATTAAACAAAAAGCTCATATTTGACTAGACTTTATACTTTGTGTATTCTATTGTTTATATTTAAGTGAAGCACACGTGTCTTCACTGCCATCTCTTGCCTATTGAAGAAGTTGAAGTGTGTGTGTGCGTGTGTGTGTGTGTGTGTGTAACTTTTCGTTTGTCCATTTCTACCTCTAGATACAGATATTCATGAAGATGATATTTTAGAAATGAGCTTCTTGAATTACTCTTGGTATTTTATTCAAATATGAACTTATGTTGAATAAGCAAACATAATTTTTCAGGGTTCCAAGTTCATTTTAATTATTCTGTTTTGAAATAATTTTAGCTTTATAAAATTATTTCAAAATCTGGGGATGTGGCTTAGTGGTAGAGTGCTCACCTAGCATGCATGAAGACCCAGGGTGGATTCCACAGCACCACATACACAGAAAAAGCCTGAAGTGAAGCTTTAACTCAAGTGGTAGAGTGCTACCTTTGAGCAAAATGAAGCCAGGGACAGTGCTCATGCCCTGAGTCTAAGCCTCAGGACTGGCCAAAAACTAAAAAGAATTCCAAAGATAAACCAGTATTTTTCTCTGTCATTCACTCAGTTTCCTTTAACGTTAATTTCTTGTTAATTTATCTGTCACTAGGCCACTGGATGATAAACTAATGGCAATAAAATGCCATCTTGCAGGAATCATTTTAAGGAATAAAAATAATTTGTGTGGACAGTATTTTACTTTTTTCTCCTACTTTTGTTTTCCTTTAGATGAAATACAGGATTTTAATGAGGTAGTTTGAAAAGCTCTGTATCATGAATACAGTTTTAAACATAAAGATCTCATTGTAGATGGCTCATTTTAAACTATGGAACTGTTAATTATGAATCACAGTTAAAGGTGACTTTTTATAGAAAACCTTTGATTTCCAGGACCTAAATTTGAATCTTCTCTTTGTACCTTTCCATTATTATCTGGCTTAGTTTTGGACTTACATCCACTTGTTTTGACCATGAATAAAAATCCTATACTGTGGTGCATAGGCAAAATAAAGAGAAAAGGAAAGAAACAGAACAGAGGAAAGAAGGAAGAAAGGGAGGGAGGGAGGGAGGGAGGGAGGGAGGGAGGGAGGGAGGGTGGGAGAAATGGAGGGAGGAAGAAAATGGAAGGGAAATAAGAGAGGACAATCTCTTTCCAAGAACAAGTTATTTATAAAGACTTAGAAATATATGAAAGACTCATTTCCAACTTCTATGCTACCCTTATCTGTGCCAATTGTGTAATGTATTGGAGACCTAACTGTACTAATACAAAGTCTGAAACCATTTAAAATTTATGGGGTAGTTCTCTGGTGACTTCTGAATTGTACAGACTTTTCCTAAATACAGAATACAGTGATAAGTGAGGTAGATGGAGGTGAGAGCATCATCTACTTTCATATCCTAGTCTTAACACATTCTATACACGGGCATTAGAACTAGGGAAGGGAAAGGGAATATCAAAATTAAGAGACAAAGGATAAAAAGAAAAACCATTCCAAAAGCAATACTTACAAAATAATTTTGTGTAAACCAACTGTACAACTCATGGGGAGAGAGGGAAAGAGAGAGGTGGGAAGTGGAGGAAAAATGAGGGAGGAAGTAACAAGTTGAGCAATAAATGTACTCACTGCCTTACAAATGAATCTGTAACCCCTCTGTATTTCACTTTGACAATAAAGAAAAAAAGTAACTTAAAAAAGAAGTAAAAGAAAAGACCAAAAAAAGAGATTATATTTGAAAAGCAATTTTTAAAAGAACTGTTCTACCAAAAATTACAGCAAGATAGAGAAAGCATTGGCAATAAAGCTGACTTGTTGATTATGTTACAAAGGTTTACTGAAGGTAGAGAGGGAGTACTATTTAAGGACTGATGACAGATGTCTGAACAGGAAGATGCACATATTTGCATTTGGAATTGAAAGATGATGGAGCAGAGCAATTAGCCCAGACAGAAACCTGTTACTTTTGGTTCTGGCATCAGAATTCTAAACAGTAGATATTGCTCTAGGGAGCAAGCCTAGCAGGAGAGGGTGAAAATGGTCTCTGCCTGGTAGTTGCTTAGAACAGAGGAGAATTACTTAGGAGGAATTTTGTGATCTGGAGTTTTTATTTTTTTATTTTTATTTTTTTTCAAATTATTATTATCAAACTGATGTACAGAGAGGTTACAGTTTCATATGTTAGGCATTGGATACATTTCTTGTACTGTTTGTTACCTTGTCCCTCGTGCCCCCCTCCCTCCCCCCCTTTCCCTCCCCTCCCCCCCCCAGGTGTTCAGTTCACTTACACCAAACAGTTTTGCAAGTATTGCTTTTGTAGTTGTTTGTCTTTTTTTAACCCTGTGTCTCTCAATTTTGGTATTCCCTTTCAATTTCCTAGTTCCAATACCAGTATACACGGTTTCCAATATACTCAGATAAGATTACAGAGATAGTGTAGGTACAACCACAGGAAGGTGATACAAGAACATCATCAATAATAGAAGCTACAGATACACATGGGACATTGAAAGTAGTTACAACTGTGATATAACAATTGTCTCCATAACATGAAGTTCATTTCACTTACCATCATCTTAGGTGTTCATAAGGGTATAGCTCTTGGGCCTTATGATGCTCTGCTATGACTTGCCTAAACCTGTACTAATTATTCCCAATAAGGGAGACCATAGAGTCCATGTTTCTTTGGGTCTGGCTCACTTCAATTAGTATAATTTTTTCCAAGTCCTTCCATTTCCTTAGAAATGGGACAATGTCATTCTTTCTGATAGAGGCAAAAAATTCCATTGTGTATATGTACCACATTTTCCTGATCCATTCGTCTACTGAAGGGCATCTGGGTTGGTTCCAGATTCCAGATGACAAATTGTGCTGCGATGAACATTGTTGTGCTGGTGGCATTACTGTGATTTTGTTTGTGGTCTTAAATGAGAATGGCCAGGAGACATATGAAAAAATGCTCTACATCACTGGCCATAAAAGAAATGCAAATCAAAACAACATTGAGATTCCATCTCACCCCAGTAAGAATGTCATATATCAAGAAAACTAACAATAACAATTGTTGGAGGGGATGTGGCCAAAAGGGAACCCTACTTCATTGCTGGTGGGAATGTAATCTGGTTCAGCCACTCTGGCAAGCAGTATGGAGATTCCTCAGAAGCCTAAATATAGAACTCCCCTGTGATCTGGAGTTTTTAATCAAGCAAATAAAAGCAGAACTATCAAAATATTTTTTTCAGTGCTACTATGACCTTTCTTTATTGGACACAGTACAAACAAACATAAGGTGTTCAGTCAATGGTCAATCCTGAAGATTGTATTATATTTGTAAACAATGTGGATTCTATTTTATCTATTTGGTACCAAAGACGGGAATTTAATTCAAAAAGATTCATTAAGCCATAACTAAATATGGACTCTATACTTACAGAAAAATACTTACAGTAGTAAGTATTTTTAAGGGTACCTGGGAGTTTTAAAATTATAGACATAAATGAATATTATCCAGATTTTCTTCTTGCCTCCAAAGTGGAATTATTTTCTTGTTAATGGATTTTATTCACTAGGTATGGGAGGGCCAGAAAGAGAGAGGGAAAGCGGGTGGGAGGGAGAAAGGAAGGAGGAAGGAATGAAGGCTGGCCAAGTCAGCAGTTTGACTTAGTTATTTTTGGAACATCTCAAATATTTTTAAACAGATTTGACAGTTAAGTCAAAACATGCAAAACACTTTTTAATACAAAGGGTCCCAGAAGGTCTGACTAGCTATAACAGCAGTAAAGGGCTCAGTGTGAAGATGTGATGGTGAAAGGAGTGGTCAGAAATCATGCACACAGACCAGTATGGAGAAAAGAAAAATTTTAAACTCTATAACTTAGTTTTTTCATAGTGCTAGAACAATGAGCTCTGTAGCATAAATCTCTGATTTTGGCAGGATTTGTAGACATCCAGCATCAGGTCTCTGATGGAGTAGGGGATGGGGTTGCTAAACACTGTTCAAAATAAGTGGTGAGGGCTGGGAATATGGCCTAGTGGCAAGAGTGCTTGCCGGGTATACATGAAGCCCTGGGTTCGATTCCCCAGCACCACATATATAGAAAAGGCCAGAAGTGGCACTGTGGCTCAAGTGACAGAGTGCTGGCCTTGAGCAAAAAGAAGCCAAGGACAGTGCTCAGGCCCTGAGTCCAAGGCCCAGGACTGGGAAAATAAATAAATAAATAAACAAATAAATAAAATATGTGGTGAGAGTTGCAAATTAAGAGAGCTTTCTCTGACAATGGGGTGGGGCAATGTCTAGTTGTAGCTATTACAATGTTAAGAGAGCTCAATTAGATTTAACCAAGTATCTTAGTAATCAAACCTTTAGTCTTTAGAAGTGTTTGCCGTGAGTAGGTAGAGTGGTATAAATGAAAGACAGAATTGAAACTCCTTTTTCTCAGCATTCATGTAGCAGAAGAGAGAAAAGCTTCAAGGCTGAAGGCTTAAATTTCACAGAAGAACTTCAGAGCCAGAAGTGACCTTAGAGACTTAGGCCTCAGTATCATCAAGGATACAAACAATCCTCTTCTAGGACTATCCTAGACATATACTATGTACCTATGATCTTATAAGATGAAACTAAGAGAAATGAACTCCAAAATAGGAAAAACAAGAGGTTTTTCATTGTTGTTATTATTTTAATGTACAATGTGAAATTATTTCTTTTTGCTTTCATTTTCTTCCCAGGGTTTATCCCCTGTTGTCACAGTATTTGATTTTGGTACTCTGGATATTGTATATATGCTTATTTAAATTAGGGAAGGAAAGGGAAGTGTAACATCAAAATGGAATGACAAAGGATAAAGGGCAAACCAATGGAACAGAATTATAAGATAATATGTTGGAAATTAACTGTACAACTGGCAGTGGGGGGAAGACTGGGGGGGGAACACTGGGAGAAAAATGAAGGATGGGTAATAGTATGACAAGAAATGTACTCATGACCTTATTATGCAACTGTAACCCTTCTGTGCACCACCTTGACAATAAAATAAGAAAGAATATAAACATCAATAGGTGCTGGTAGGGATGTGGAGAAAAAGGAACTTTATTACACTGCTGGTGGGAATGTAAATTAGTGCAACTCCTATGGAAGTCAGTTTAGAGATTCCTCTAAAAACTAAACAAACAACTACTCTATGGTCTAATGATACCACTTATGGGTATTTCTGCTAAAGATTGCCAGTCAGGATACAGTAAAGGCAGATGCACATTCATGACTGTTACTGTACCATTTTACTGTGGTTAAATTTGGAAGCAACTCAAATGTCCTACAATGAATGACTAGATCAATGAATGGATTTTACTCATTCAGCAGGAAGAATAATATGCCATTTGCAATGAAATGAACGGACTTGTGAAAGTTATGTAAAATGAAGTCTGTCAGGCTTATAGAAACAAAGAACATATATTTTCTCTTGAATGTGGAAGTTAGATCTAAAATAGATGTAAGGTCATATGTTTCCAAACACCAAAATGCCTAAAATATGCAGGGGAAGATTGTAATAGTGTTAAATCATTTAAACAACTAACATATTTTAGCACACTGAATCCCAGGAAGCTGAAATGTTTTTGCTAAAGGTAGAAAGGGATGTTGAGAGGCAGATGACTGAAGAGAGAAAGTGTGGAGAAAGTACAACCATAATATTCAATGACACAGGTGAAAATGGAGCCATGAAAGTATGAATGGGGATGGGAAGGATGAGAAGAGAATGAAGGAATGTGTGACATTGATCAATAGGTGTTGTACTCATGAACTGACATATTGAATTGAAACCCTCTGTTCATGTACTTTAAAATAATAAAAATAAATGAATGAATGAATGAGCAAATAAGTAAATAAATAATGAAGATTTAGGCCCTAACATTTTCAGAGACATAGGGAAAAATTTAAATTTCATTCTGAATTTTATGTAAACCATGAAGGACGGAACAGACATTGCTGCCATCTTGGTCTTTCAAGCAGCCCATTATTGATAGTCATGGTACTGGGCAGGCAGGCCCACAGCAGGAAGGCTGCCAATAGCTGGGTGAAGGCTAGTTATTCAGTCCCACTGCTAATCATGGAACTGCATACAGATGATAACAAGAATTTAGCCAGGGATCACAGCTTGAATCATTTCCTGATTGTATGTCACTCAGAATATTCTTCTAAAAATATTTCAGTTCCAGATAAGCAAAGGAGCAGTAACAGCAGGCACTAGTTTCTATGACTACTGAAGGAAATCTAGGGTGACTGGACTCACATGACATTTAATTTTCTTGTAAAGAGAAATGAGATACCTTGATTATGAAGACAAATGAGATCAGCCACCATCTATCATTTGTATCATTTATATCTCAAGTTGCTTTTCAATTTTTTTGGAACAAGTCACATGGAGATGTTAAAACTGAGATTTAAACACAGCTGCAGAAAAATAATTATCCTAAGGTGAATTGCTTGAGAGGAAAATTGCACTCGGACATTGCGATGGGCTAGTTTATGAATGTAGTGCCACAGAAAGATTCTGTCCTGAATAAATGAATCATTCAGCTGCCATCTCTATTATGTATTGATATTAAAAATCCAACCAAAGTTAAGAATAAAAATTGAGCCTTTATACACACCAGACTGAAGATAGAGCGCTATAAATTACCTTTCAAACTGTGAGCTTAATTGAACTGCTCCCATTTATTTCAGTTTAATGATAGCAGGTTTTTTTGGTGATATCACCATTCTTTGAAATTTGCTTTATTCTTCTTAATAGCATAGAATCTGCACTCTTCATCTTTAGAAAGTATTTCCAACAATAAGTTGTGTTTACTTGTAAATGGGAATGCATCAGAGGCTTCATGTAGGTCTACTTGTAGGCTTATCTCAAGATCTTGACAGGATGAGGAGGATAATATATGTTTTGTGCTCATACAGTGTCTTGAACACATATGCCATGTACAGTCCAGTTACGATTACATGCTTTCTCATCTGCTTTCCAAATGTCAATAAATCTGCTTGACCAAAAAAGAAATGAATATCAAGACAGACTTATCTGTCTCGTAGATGATATTGTTCTAGGAAAATAAGGCTCTTTATGTATCTTCAAGGCAGAGATATGCATTTTTCTTTAGCAGTTGAGTATTGCATGAAGTTATTTTCATATTTCTTGACACATAAAGCTTTCTCTCATTGAAATAATTGATTGATTTTACCAGTTCAATATAAAATACTTTGCATGATAGCTCTTCTGGGGAGCATCGTGTAATAGCTCCCAGAATCCCTAAAGTATCTACTGGCTTCTTTGAAAGTCCTATTTCCATCAAGGCACATATAATCTCCTGTGTAAACTGTTGGTTTGAATGTTGGTAAAACTGTCTCTTACTTGATGAGTTGCCTTTGCACTGGTTAGAATATGACCTGAAATAAACACACCAATCTTATCTGAATTTATTTAAGGAAACAGTGACATCATACTCCATATATAGAACTATTGTAAATACAAGTCTCATTTCAGTCATCACGTAAGACTTTTGAAATCCTTTAGCCAATATTCTGATTTATAAGTGAGAAAAGCAAGGTACAAATTGTTGGAAACAACATTTTGTATGGAGCATCTACTTTCTTGTCAAAAATATACCATTTTAACTGCAGAATTCTGTTTTGTTCTCATATATTTTTTTTTAATTTCATGACCTCTCCCTTCTTTCTTTACATAAAGCTCACTTTTAGATATTAGGGGAGATGACACAGATTGTACTACTGTACTATGTGCATATATATATATATTTTTTTAACTACCCAGCTGCTGCTCTGATGTGCAGGACTGCTCGCAATTCCAGCCCTTCAACATTTGAAATTGATAGTGTCCCTCATCAAATGGTAGCTATCTATACCTCTTTGAAATATCCTCCTCTTACTCTTGAAACTTCCACAACTTTGCTTGTTGGTTTGTCCAAGAATTTATGCTTATCTTAACTCAGGCTAAGTGTTCATGTTACTTTGAATTGAAGACTAATTTTCTCAGAGCAATATTATTTTCATAACTAAAAGTTTCTATTAAATTTGGGAAGTGAACAAAAATACAAAGTGACTAGAAGATACTGGAGTTATGATTTATGTAAAGTTAGACTTAACAAATCTTTGTGGGGGAAGTAATCTGGGTATGAACAGTCAGTAAGCCATCACTCTTGTATTTCCATTTTCCATTTTCATTACTTTGTAGTCCTGTCCTTTATAACAAAGATACTTTATACCAGGAAGTATGCATTTTCATCAATTCTACAAAGTGTTGCCTTTCTTATATCTGTACTATGATAACAATGTTCAGGTTCTCAATATACGGGCACTGCTCATCTCATGTGTTGGCCAAAAACTTGAGGCATTTCTTTTACATTCATTTTTCCCCAATTTTTACCCTTTCTAATGTAGTAGACTAATACTACATTATAAGTTTGCCTCCTACAAGTTAGTATGTGAAGGAACATATGAAACACTTGAGATCCTATAAACAATGTGAGTGTCTGGGTTCCAGCCTTAGAACTGACTTGGAAGTCAGGCTGAACCCTAGGTCTCTTGACCTTAACCCTCACTCAAGATGACTCTACTGCCATTGTTCCTTAGAAGGCAGTACAAAATACTCTTTGACAACATTCCATGGTATTACCTCTATGATACCATCTTCTAAGGAGGCTCCAATGTGTAATATATGTATTGTAATGTAAATGAAGTACCATGGTACAGGCTTTCTTTAAGATGGTCTTTTTCTTTTCCTTTTTAAAAAAATTTAATTTTATTGTCAAGTTGATGTACAGATGGGTTATAATTACATACATAAGGTAGTGAGTATATTTCTTGTCATACCTGCTATCCCTCCCTCATTTTCTCCCACCTTCTCTCCCTCCAACTCTCCCCACCCCCACCAAACTGCACAGTTAATTTCCAACGTATGGTCTTGTATTGATGTTGCATTGGTTTGCCCTTAATCCTTTGTCTCAATATTTTGATGTTCCCCTTCCCTTCCCTAATTCAGATAAATGTATATACAATACCCAGGGTACCACAATCAAATAGAATAACAACAGGGGATAAACCAGAGGAAAGCAAAAAGAAATAATTTCACATACATTACAAATGACAACAACAATAAAAAACATCTTGTTTACATATCTTGGAGTTCATTTTGCTTCACATCATCTTGTATGATCACATGTTCATAGCTATTAAGCCATTGTGATCTTCTATTAGTGCTGTCCTAGACATTTACTAATTATTACCAATGAGTGAAACCATGGACTCTATGTTTCTTTGGGTCTGGCTCACTTGACTAAATATGATTTATTCCAAATCTTTCCATTTCCATACCAATGGGGCAATATCATTCTTACCACCTCATCCCAGATAGAATGGCTATCATCAACAAAACTAATAACACCAGACACTGGAGGGATGTGGCCAAAGGAAAATACTACTACACTGTTGGTGGGAATGTCAACTTGTTTAAACCACTCTGGAAAGCAGTATGGAGGTTCCTCGAATGACAAAGCAGAGCTCCTCTATGACCCAGCAACCCCACTTCTGGGAATTTACCTAAAGTATCCTAAACAATGCCATACTAAAGATCCCAGCACAACCATGTTCATTGCAGAATTATTTACTGTAGCTAAAACATAGAACCATCCCGTGTCCCCCAGTAGATGAATAGATCAAGAACAAGTGGTATATATTGGTGATGATCTTTTCCTGTGATCAACAAATGATCAGGTCCATAGATTGTCTGTTTGCACTCTCTGTTTTGTTTTCTTTTAATCAGAAAATGAATAGAAAAGCCAAAGAATTATAAGGAGCAATTCCTTTAAGCATTGATATTAATATGCCCCCTCCCAAAGTTTTACGGATTTTTTTTTAACTTGGGATTTCACTAATAGAACTTATAAAAATGCAAAGCTATATTTTGGTTGTATTTCTCAAAAACAGAAAATATTTCCTGCGGATTCACTGCCTTAATGGAAACATGTTTGGCCTACTCAAATTACACAGGAACACATCCAACAGTAACTGCAGAAAATCAGGAGACAAACATAGGAATTTTGAATTAAATTAAATTATCTGCTGGTAGACATTATAATTGGTGGTGATTAGTGTGATGGAAATGGTCCATGTTAACAAATGACAGGTGGTAACAGAAGGATTACATGGAGAAAACATATCTTTCCCCTGCTTTGTTCAATAACTGGGTGAGTCATCTTCAAACATTAGTTAAAAATTTCTGTCTTTGTTATTCTACATCCTTAGCATGTAACTATTTTCTTGTGTTTCCTGAGATAAAGGTAGAAAGTTAAGCAATGCACTGTTTATTTTAATGATGTCCAACACAATTTTGATTTTATTGGGCAGGTATAAAATATTTATAAAAACAATTCCAGTATTTACAAAATTCTTTATAAGAAAATCCTTGTCTTTCATCTAGAATTTTTGTGTCATAAAATTAAATTATTTAAAGTTTTAGGATCAACAAACAGAATGTTCAAAGCTAAAACAAAAACAAAATACCTGTTACAAATTTAAATGTAGATCTTTCTAATTCTATAGGGATTCCTGGGGTAAACACCTGGCATTTTCATGCTTCTTGTCCTACTGCTAGGATTAAGCACATTATTGTAGTGAGCCAAACACTTGGTCCTTTCCGAATCTTATGTAATTTCAGTACCTTATGTAATAGAATACAGTTGAAAAACATATTCTGCAGTTCATGAATATAAGTAAGAATATTAGGGTAAACTGAGGCAAATTCATCATTGGAAAGCACCTTAAGGTGTGAGTACGGATGGTGGCATGTCATCCTTGCATATGAGAATATAGCAGTACCACACACCAATTAATCCTCATGGTCCTTAGGTGCAATTCATCCAACTTCCCTCCCTCCCTCCCTCCCTCCCTCCCTCCCTCCCTCCCTCCCTCCCTCCCTCCCTCCCTCCCTCCTTCCTTCCTTCTTCCTTTTCTTTCCTTTTCTCTCTTTACTTTCAGGCATTTTCTGTATTGTCCAAGAGGTTGAACTCAGGGCCTGTGCACAGTCTCTGAGACTTTGTGTTCAAGTCTAGTGCTCTACCTCTTGACCCAAAGCCCCACTTCCAGCTTTTTAGTAAATTTAAATTATAAATTTTATTGGCTTTCCAGCCTGGGCTGGCTTTAAACAGCAATTCTTCCATCTCAGCATCCTAGCTAAGAAAACAGGTGTAAGCCACCAGAGCCTGCTGCAACTGTTATTTCTACCCAGCTCTGCCACCTTGGTGAGAGGTTATTTACTGATTCAAAATTCGATTAAAAAAATGCCTCCATGGCTATATGGAAAAGGTACCTATCCATCATGGTCTACAAACATAGATAATTGTTAGAAATTCTAAACCAGGAAAAGATGAAAATAACAGAATAAAGAATAGCAAGGAATTAGTTTATCTTGGGAAAATAAAAATTGTCAAAATTTTAATATTCTGTTAAGGTTTATTATATTTCCCACTGAGACACATGAACTCTTTAAAGAAATATTAGGTGTCTACATAGTGCCCACTGTATACTTGATACTTGACACTCTTGTAGGTATTTAACAAAAGCTAGATCTCTATGCTTGAAAAGGTTAATTAGATTTCTGTTTTGCTTAGAAACAAGCACTAGGGAGATGACCCCCTACAATGTAATTTCAGGGTTAACAAGGCTAACATAAAAATGTAAGTGCCTGTTCATTTCTGCTGGTTTATAATCCACAGAAGAACTTCAGCTTTCTATTTTAAGACTTTAATCTCTGACAAAATTCAAATCCTTTCTGGATTCAGCATGCACGAGTCCTGATGCTTCCTGAGAAGGATCTCTGGTATTAGAGGAGAAAGGTAGGGAAGTCTTCCTCAGTGTCTAATCTACATGTAAGGTCAGTAATCCGAGCTACTGGTGGTGAGGCATAGGAAGGAGAATCATTGAGTTGATCTCCAGGAAAAACATATGAAACTCTGCTCAAAAAATGACTAAAGAAAAAAAAAATGTCCTGGATGTATATAGCTCATTGGCAGCGGGCCTGCCTAGCAAGTGAAAAGCTTTTAATTTATGTTTTATTCCATATGTGGGAGGGAGAACAATACGACCAATTGGTGACTTTATCATGTTTTCTAAACCCTCTTGCCCTAATGATATAGACAGAATTCTCTCTAAATTTGACTCATCAATTTGCAGACATTTGTGAACTCTGTGCCATTCTAAGCTTTCCTTTAACAATCACAAATAAAGGTGAATATTATAATAGGGATGGCATAAAATAAACCCAAACTTCTATTTAGCCATGAGCAAAAATATCCTAAACCAGAATAAGGCTAAATGTAATATTAATTTATTGAGTACTTAGTTATCAAATGTTTATATAACAGTAGTAAAGGTAACAGAAATTGTGAAAGTAAATATATTGCATGTATATAAACATGATGGAGAGAAGTACTAGGAAGAAAAGCCAGGAAGGATTGTGGGTTGGGGAGTGTTGAGCATAGTAGTTGTTGGTAGAGTTATTTTATACAGAGTAATTCGAGATGGTTCTGCAATACATCCATATTGATTTGTAGACTCAAATGAAATGAGACAGATTTGGTATGAAAATATGTGAGTAGAAAGTTGGTCAGACAGGAAAAACAGTACGTGCAAAGGGCCTGAAGCAAACAGCTGCTTGTCCTGTGTCCAGGAAAAGAAAAACAAAAGGGCCAGTGAGGATGCAGGGATGCAGTGGTTTCAGGAAATGAGATCCACGAGGCAATGAGGCCCTGGCTGATAACATTGAAGTGATTTAGGGCTTCATTTGAAAGTTGTGAGGAGTTTGCCCTCAATATATCATTCTGGTTGCTTTACTGGAATAGACTGCAAGGCAGATGGAGGAGGCACTGATAGAAGTAGTGCTAAGAGGTAGAAATCACAGTGAATTCTTTACATCATCTGTTCACTCCCTAACACAAGTGTTACTAAGCAGGTGCATGAATTAAGCAGTGTTCTATGCCAGAGAAAGAACAAATAGGACAATGCTTATGCTTGCCATCAGTAAACTCACCCTGTCATGGAAGCAGGTGTGGAGACAGATCCTGCTCATTTCTTGTATGAGAATTGAATTAAATGCAAAGGAAGATAGAGTGCTTTAGCTTAGATAATGGGAAGCACCAGAAAAGAGCTCAGAAGATCTTATGTATCCCACCTGAGAAGTAAAGATGCTTGAGCTTGGTCATGGAAAAGGAGACAAGATTGTTTAAGAAAGAGCCTGTCAGATGTCAGGGAATTGCAAAGGAACAGGGCCATGAACATGGTACATTCAGGCAGCTGTGAGTCCTGTCTTATGCCTAGTACATCCATTCAACCCAGCAGTGGTTGCTGAGCAGGCTTCAGAAAGGAGAAGATGATATGAAAACGGAGCCTTTGACAAGAGTTTTCAAATATTTTCCACAAAATTATAGGAGAGCACAGAAGGACTAGAATGCCAAGGTAGATTCTGCTTTGCAGTCTAGAAATATGGTTTCCATTACTAGGAATATTTTCATTAACCTTTAGTCACTTAGCTAGCATGTGGCCTACAAGAGCGTTATGGAATAAAATCCTGAGCTTCTTGCTTTTCAGATATGATAATCAGCAACCATTTGTTGATAATGTACTATCAGACACCAGGTAGAGGGTACATCTCATATTAATTCATCAAATCCTCACTAGTATGTAGTGAGTTAATTATACTATTGTTATGACTCATTAAAAAACAAACAAACATGATAAGAAACCCTTATTGACTTTCACCAATTTGCTTGTATCCCTAGGTGGCTGGTGATAGGTGGGGTGCAGTGGGCTGAGCTGTTAACCATTCACAAGGGGTTTTGAAGTTTTTCAAAGAGTAACACAAGGGATACAGAATAGACTGTTTCTAAAGACTCATTACATTAAATCAAATCTCTTTACAACAGGCTGACCTAAATTATAATTTAATTAGGTATGTTGCAATGAACAAAAGAAAATAAATAATGTTCCAGATGTTAGGAATAAATTCATTTAGTGTTGAGAATGAATTTACATATAAATTTGTTTAGTGACACAGTTTTCATTAGAAGTTGCTGGCAGGAATGTTGACTTGCAAACACTGGCATCCAATTCCATGTTAGCACTGTTCATCCAAGCCAGAAAAGTTTTCACGAATGATGTTTTTATTATTATTATTATTTATTTATTTATTTATTTTGGCCAGTCCTGGGCCTTGAACTCAGAGCCGGAGCACTGTCCCTGGCTTCCTTTTTGCTCAAGGCTAGCACTCTGCCACTTGAGCCACAGCGCCACTTCTGGCCGTTTTCTGTATATGTGGTGCTGGGGAATCGAACCCAGGGCCTCATGTATACGAGGCAAACTCTCTTGCCACTAGGCCATATCCCCAGCCTCACGAATGATGTTTTTATCTATTCTTTTGCAAAATGATGTATCAGTCATCTGTAGAATTTGGCTGTAGTGAGAGATATGCAGTTTCTACTGCTCAGTACAAAGGAACTTGTCTGCCTGTAGGAATTAAAAAAATAAAGGAATGAGATTGGAGGGAATGTGTAAAGGATTTTCCTAATTATTTTGAATCCTGTTTGGAAGGGTTTATTCAATGAGATGTTATTATTGATATAGAATTTGCTACTAGTAATTCTTTCAAATATATTCTTTGTTAGAAATAAAATTTTTGAGTTTAGCTTCCAAGTTTCTTCTAGAATTACTAAGTTCTCCGGAGAATGACTAGAAACGTAAAATCAAAAGTCATATCCAAATGTCTCTGGGTCACTCTTCCTAAAAAGTGTATTCACTGAGTACAATTAGTAATTTTGTGATGAACGATAAAATACAGAGTGTACTGAGAAAAAAAAACAACCTCTATGAATAGATATCTCAAATAAGTTTCCTTGTATATTAAAATAAGAAGAAAATTGTTTAGATTGATTACTGTGAAAAGTTTGTTGAAGAGAACTACCCTTCCCCCCAAAATAAGGGATATTATTAGTCATGACTTAAATAGATGAAAATAAATGTTCAATTTGATTTACCATGTTTATATTTCACTAGAAGGAATAAAAGCTAATTTCAAGATGCTATTTAGACCTCAATGTTTTTGTTTACAATACCTAAATATCTGAGACAAGATGTATCTTTGATAAAACAGATAACCCTTGACAATAGTAAATATTGTAACATTAGTTGTCTCATCTTTAATATAATATATACTGCAATTAAACCACTTAAAAAACTTAATTTCCTGTATTTTTGTACTAGTTAGCTTGGTGCTTTTATGGTTTCAGTCCATTCAGTAAAGCTGGCATGAACTGAAGATTCCAGTTTTCTCCAAAAGGGAAAGCTTTTACCTGGCTTGGTTCCCACTCAGACAGCAGCAGCACTTTGCTATGTCACTCCTCATTGCCTTGAGGTTAAAACTGCTTTTGTGGAGGTGGCTTGCCAGGGTCTCTGGTAATTGTTCTCTTCTCTGTTGTTATGGAGATGGAGCTCCTACTGTTTCTTGCCTGCTTACTTTATCATGTTTCATATCAGTAAGCAACTGATTATGTGACCTACTTAGGTCCAACAGCATGAATTCACAGATTTCTATTATTTAAGGCATTAAATTCAAAATTCTAATATTTAAGTCATTGCTTGAATCCCTCACTGTGCTCTAGAGTTTGGTTTCTGTTTCCCTTGACATTCAGTGCATTGTTTTTGAGTGGATTTGTTGGTTTGATAACTTTGTTGGATGTCTTCTTTGAAGGAAAGAAATAGTAGATTGGATATCTCAGCTGAGAAAGCAAATTCTAAACTGCTCACTATTGATACAATCCTCTAGTCCATAGTTATTCAAGGACATCAAATTGTACAGCATGCCACACAAGGCTCCGATCCCTTACAAGGACACTGAGAAGCACTTCTCACAAAATCTTAAGCAGTTGGAGAAACAAAGGACTAAAAAGAAGTAAATTTGTTTTTTTTATATTTATTTATTTATTGTCAGAGTGATGTACAGAGGGGTTACAGTTTCACACATAAGGCAGTGAGTACATTTCTTGTTCAACTTGTTACCTCCTCCCTCATTTTTCCCCCGCCTTGCTTCTTATTAGGGTGAGAAGGAAGAAAGTATGCAATTGAACAAAACAACACCAAAAGATATGCTGTGTAAAACAAGGCATACTTGGAAAAGGATGTGCGGTCTGAAGATCTGAGTTCTAATTTTGAGTCCATGGAAGATGTTGTAAATGCTCTGCTCAGAATTCCATGACTAGGTATCCACACTATGGCATACCATCGCCCCATCTGATGAGTCCTTCTGTGAATGGCTCACATCTGCCCAAGGGTTGCTCAGACAGGAAGTTATGCCTGCGGCCTACCCTCAGGTAGCATAGGGTCAATGATCAATGCCAAGTCCAATGTCTTTCCCTGGAGTTCAGGGTTAACTCTCCAGTGTTATTCCAGTCTCCTCATGGATGAGGTCAAGATTAGATTTACAGATGATCACATCCAAAGAAGACTTTCCTCATCTCTCAACCTTCATTCAGATACAGCAGTGTCCTCCAGGCCCTCCCTTAGTGAATTCTATGCCATCTGATTCCTATCTCAGTTTCTGTTGCTCTGAGGCTGGGATTTAAGTTTGGCTTTAATATAACAAGCTCTGCAGCAGATTAACAAGTTGCTTAGTACCTACTAACTGCAGTGCTTTCCTTATTGAAATGGCAAATGGTGGTATTGGGCGATTAGTAAGATTCCTTTATTTTTTCCCTTCCAACTTTCTTTTGGGAAATAGTCAAGATCACTGGATCTTTAATAATCAAAGTTCCTTTTGCAAAATTCAGGTGTTCTTTGGTTTTTTTAAAGTTGCATTTCTTGACATTTGAAGAAGATTGTTAGCTATTAAATGTCATTTAATTCTAATTTTCTTTTTTAGCTACTTTTTCTTGTGCCTTTGAGTGAATTTACCCTAGACTGGGAAGATCCATTGCTTAAGCATCGTAGCCCATGAGTGTGCTGATGCTTCTTTCTGCAATGTGTGTCAGTAGTATTGACTCTTTTATAGGATGCTGGGTAGGGAGAGGATGAATATTCTCAACTGCGTTATCCTTCGATGTCAGAAAAGCAAATATATTATCTTTTCTTCTCCTGTTTCATAATCTTCAATTTTCAAAGAGCAATTCTCTTATTGGAGAATATTTCAATGTAGATGAGTATCCATGCAAAGTTTTGTTAAATATGAAAACATCAGAAGGATGTTCTTAAATAGTTTTCTGCCAAGGCAGTTCTATGCTATATTGGGTTAACACTATAGCCTACGGTACAGTAATATCATTCACTTCAAACGCTTGTCAGCTTAAAACCTCCTGAATGAATATGTCAGACATACGTTGATGTTATCTCTGATTTTGCACACCCTCTAAATGAGAGCTCTCAACATGAAATTGTGACTCTAAGTTCCATGTTCAGCCTAGGTTGAACTTACTGAGAAACATGCAGAGATGTCTATTTGGCAGAGACAAGGCCCAACAAGTAGATGGAACCTATGTATAAGCCTATTTACTCAGGAGGCTGAGATCAAGAATCACAGCTCAAAGCCAGTCTGAGTAACCAAATTCAACAGACTCTTGTTTCTAATTATCCAGTAAAAAGACCATCAGTGGAGTATGGCACTAGTAAAGCATCATCCATTAGCAAAAACCTGAGCATGAATCCAGAGTTCAAGCCCCAAGCACAGCTAACAAATATACATACACAAAAGATGAACAAGTGATGTTGGAGACTACTTACCTGAAAAGAATAGCATTTTTTCAAACCCTCATGCGAATATAACAGTTGTACAGGTAAATGTAGAATTAAAAATAAATGAATGGTCTAAATATGCATACAAATTCCCTCTTCAAGGGAATAGATAAAAAATACCTAAATTGTCTTGGAGTTTATTTGAATTTTTACCAGAAAGTCGAATACATGATGGAATCCTTACAACTTGTAATATTTGATACTTGTGAACTATTATTGTATAATGGAACTTGGAAATAAAAGCTTATAAAACACAAACACCCTTACAAGGTGTGTTAGTTACTACTTGCTTTACTCTTCCTCGGTTGAGTTGCTTTTAACTATTTTCTGTGCTTGAGGATGCTGACCTCTATAAATTAAGATACCAGGCATCCTTGTTTCTGGCTTCCAGGGAAATTGGGCCAGGTGCATGATAGGACAAGAGACTGGTCCTGGCATCCCCTTTATCTCTGAGTCTAATCTGACAGAGGCTGTCTAGTGCAGTACTACTGTTCCCCCTCTTGAGTGATCACTCCTACATAGTCATGAATCTTCCTAGATTCATTCTTTCAGATTGTGGCCTCCTGCTAGATTAATGTTTGGTTTTGGCAATCTTCTTAACCATCATCATCAAATATGTCTTGATGGTTAAGGCCTCTAAATAATATACAATTCTTTTATTCAGACTTGGTCCAGCTAAAATTAAGAATCTTTCTCCAATGCCTATTAGGAAGGTCAAGTTATAGAGTACACAAGAAAAGAGCAATGATTTTATTAAACATAAGTAGATTTCAGAAGCACATCCTTCTGCTTGTCTACTTCGCACACCATTTGCTTGCACTCAACCACATGACTTTTCACTTCTCAGTACGGATCTGATATACCACGTACTTCTCTGCCTCAGGTCTTCACACTCCTCTTTACTCTAAATTTGAAATACCTACTGGAAGAGTAGATATTTCTGGTTTGTTTCCATATACCTGCAGACCTATGTCCAAAGTCACATTTTCACAGAGGCCTTCATTGTTCTCCTCAAATAAAATTGCAGAGGTAAGATAGGCCATTTTGTATTCTTCTCAAAGAGGAAAACCTCACCTTTTATTTAACCATTGTCTATGATGCTAGCTTGAAGCATACATGTGTGCATGGATATGTGTTTATGCATGGATCATATAAATTTTGTTTTGTATCCTAACATAATAAATCACATTTACTGAATTTCATATGTTAAGCCATCTGCATATATATATATATATATATATATATTCTACTAGATTTCAAGTGTATGATCCTTCATGTGTGCTATTAAGTTTGCTTTTGGCTGAAGATTTTTTAATTATTGTTTTTATCTGAAAATACTAAAAACAAAGGGTTTACAATTACATAAGTCAGGCAGATTGCATTTCCTTTCGGTGACTGTCACCTCTTCCTTCGCTGTCTCCCAGGTTTTCCCTCCCCTCCCACTCACAAGTTTTATAATTCGTTTTCAACACAGTATCCAGGGAGTACCATTGCTACATTTTTGTAATGCTGTAAATGAGTATTGTCCTATAATTTTTGTCCTCGTGGTATTCTTGTCTGGATTCAGTAGCAGGATAATGCTGGCTTTGTAAAATAAGTCCAGAAACTTCTACTCTAGCCATTTCTAGGGTAGAGGTTTTTAAGAAAGGTCAACAATAATTCTTCTTTAAATATTTGGTAGAATTCATTGAGGAAGTCTTTGTCTTGTATACTTCTTTGTTGGTAGACTTTTTGTTTGTTTGTTTTTGATCCAGTATCCTCACCCAATATTAATTTGTTCTAATATGTATGATCTTGACTCAATATATAAGCCACTCAAAATGCTCTATAAATTCAGGAAATTTGGTATTTGGATGATCCAAGATTTGAATATAACATGCTCAACCCCTCTAAAGCAACGACTTTCAAATCTATTTACATTTTTAGAATCAGCTGGGAAATTTAAATTTTACTGATGCCCAGGTGCTTTACCCAGAGAAAATGATTTGACATATTTTCAATAATGTCTGAATATCAGCATTTGAAGTGACTTCTATATGCAGGTTCTGGGTAAACAAAAACTTGGTACTGGAGGAGAGGATCTGGGTTGGTAGAATTATTTTATAGTTATTTGCAACAAGCTCAATTTTTTTTTGTTTGTTAGACAAACTAGTTCATCTTAAAAGACACTGGATATGATGTCTCAGTTTCTGGAACTTCTTACAGATGGCTAGATGCCTGTCCAAATGCCTTCCATTTTAATGTCATATAGATGCGTGTGCTGTCATTCCAACAGGAGAATTAGCTGGAAAAATATTTATCTCTATCAGAGTAAGAGGAATCACACAATGGCTGGTGTTTATCTTCTACTCTGAAGAATAATAGCTTACATAGTTTTAAATCAGCTTTTAAGCAGAGACAGAAAAAACAGATAAACTGCTGATCTGACATATTCATAATAATTTAACATTCCCTGCTTTTCCTCACTCTGCCATTCAGTTGGCTATCAAGCATGGTAAGGAAACAAAGACAGTAACAGTTTTTTATGTGTATATTACAGTGTCTTCTTGTCTTTATCAGTTATTTTCTTCCCATGTATCTTTTCCCCAAACCCATCCATAACAGTGTGATGGATTTTTCCTCATGATATGTATAGTGTACATTGCTTTATTCAAATGTTGAATACAAATATTCATAAAGGCTGATAATCTACTGGGACCTTGCTAATATTTTTATATCCTCAGTTGAGAGGAAATTGCATGGATGCACAGGAGTGATGGTGTGAGTCTCTAACCAAGCATTTGCTGAGCAATGGAGAAGTACAAACTTCTTTAAAATGTGATATTTTGAACAAAGCAACAAATTGCCCTTTGGGTATCACTTGACAGATTTTATAGGGATTATTACTGTTCATTTTTACATATAGGTATGATGTCTTGAATTCAAGCTCTGACACTCTGGACTTTCTTACTCATGGCTGGTACTTATTACTTGAGCCATGCTATTATATGGGTTGGTTTTTTTTTTTCTGCACTTTCTTTTTTTGTTGTTGGTTAAATAGAGATGGAGTGTCACAGACATTTTTATACCCCTGGGCTGGCTTCAAACCTCCATCCTCCAGGTCTCAGTTTTCTGAACACCGAGGGTTAGATGTGTGAGCCACCAGAACCTAGCAGTATTTCTTTGCTTATATTGGAAAATAAGACAAATGCAACTCAGGGAATTGAGTATAAGTATTATTCTAATTATATCTGTAGGAATAATCTGTATAATAGCTCTTTGAAGACTTAAATGTGTGTTTCTGGTATTATTTAACTATTCTAACTCACTTTGTGTAATGATATGGTCTTATAATTGATCCCCAAAGACATAAGAACAATTGCTGTGGGTAGGACCTCAGGCCCTGCAAACCTCGTCCTTAAATGCCATCAAAAAACCTCTTCTTAATTATTATCCACAGTGCAAGCATTAGGAACTTTCAGTAGCAAAAACCACAAAGTGATCTGTACAAAAAATATAAGAGGAAAAGAAGAGAAAAAAATATAAATAAACAAACTCGAGGGGCTGGGAATATGGCCTACTGCTGCAGTGCTTGCCTTGTATACATGAAGCCCTGCGTTCAATTCCTCAGTACCACATATATACAAAAAGCCAGAAGTGGAGCTGTGGCTCAAATGGTAGAGTGCTATCCTTGAACAAAAAGAAGCCAGGGATAGTGCTCAGACCCTGAGTATAAGCTTGAGGACTGGCCAAAACCAAAAAAAAAAAAAAAAAAAAGAAGAAGAAGAAGAAGAAGAAGAAAGAAAAAAGGAAAAGAAATATAAATTTGAGAACAATGATCAAATCATTGCTGAATTTCCTGTGGGCTCATGTCAGGTATTTTAAGCATAAACAGAGAAGTGATATAATATGGGTATTATTAAGGGATATAATCTGGGTATTATTAACTTATATGAATCCAGAGGGTTTGCTTCTTCATAACCTTTGGACTTTGCCTAGAAGTTCTAATGAATTTTGGAAGAAGAGTCCATTTCATTGACCATTAGGATCTTTCAATCTAAATTCATTATCTAGTGCTCTCATTTAGGTAGCAGTGAAAAACTGACACATGGACTGAATAATCAATACCTCCATTTTGGCTGCATCATCATCAGAAACATCATCAAACATTAATTGATGTGTGGGTGAGATGGTAATCACTGGTGTTGTGAACAGTAATGAAGAAGAATAAGACATATCACAGTAGGAATATGAACAAGAAATTGAAATTTTATTCTCTAACAAAAGAAGAAACAAGTATCCAAAATAGTGTAAAGACAAAGTGCTGCAAGGTTACAAGAATTCTATGTAATTATCACTGGATATGTAGCTTCAACCAGGACACATTTCAGAGTTAATCTACTAACTTGGACTCCAAGAAGACCACCTCTGCCTTCCCTGCTCAAAGCACCACTCAGTTTACATTTTACAATGAGAAAGGTAATACATGTTTTTAAGCATAGGAAACCAGGAAAACGTAATGTAATTTTCACATCCTTGGGGCTTGGCAAAAGCAGAAATTGAGGATAAACATTTGGCTTACTTTCTGTCGTGCATGCCTGGGAAAATAAATGTCATTCTCAGGCATAAATGAATAGCCCTGGGAATAGAAACACAATACTAGGAATAACAAATAATATTTATGAAATAAATACTATGTGCACAGTGAGGTTCTGTACATTCATATAGTTCAATCATTTAATCCTTATCACAATCATGTATGGTAAATACTACAATGATCACTATTTTACAGAATGAAGCCAAGGAGATTAAACAGGTAGATCAAAGTTACAGAGATGGGAAAGTGGCAGAGCTGATATTTAAATATGAAGTTCTGGGTCCAAAGTCTGCAAAAATTAATGACATTAGAGCATGTTGATTCATTGGTATGATTTCTGTTTTATCATGCTTATTTTTGTCAGGTCTCCTCCAGAAACTTGCACAGCTAATTACTTTTGTTAAGTGTATTTCAAATTACAAGTTCACTAAGTACAGTGGCAAGCTAAGTATATAAGGAAGAATAAAAAAAATGATCCCCAACTACCAGGGAGCAAATTTGTTCATGGCCCTGGACACACTGGTAGGGAAGATGCAAGGTTTAGAGAATAAAGGGGTTTTGCCCTACCTGAATTGTACTGGAGTACCATTTTAGTTCATAGTGGGGTGTGAACTGAGCTGGGTTTCAAGGCAGCTTCAAGAACCAATGATAACATTTTTTTTGAGAAAAGAAGTTTAATGGAAAAAGGCTTCCTTTTGGGCTTATTAGAGGTGAGGGAGCCATCAGGCTAGAGGGGAAAGGTACATTTCAGGAAACAGCATTAAACTGAATGAAGAGAGATCAGTTTTGCTTTTTGTGTGTTTAATCTCAGTATCAGAATAACCCTTTCTTTCTGGCTATCATCTCTATGCAGGGAGAACTCAGTAAGGACCTTCATGTTTATGTCAAACTGACACTGTTGCTACAGGGTGAGGTACGGGTCTCTATCTCTGCGATGTAAGTCATTGTTTTCAGAATGGTTGACTACAGAAATCAATTTATCCAGTTTGACATTATGAAACTGTATAAAACTGATGTTATAAATTTACCTCCTTTCATGTTTAAGAAATCAGAAGTTAGTCAGAAGTTAATTTGTACTGTTACCCAATAACTTTGGCAAATCTTTTCCATTGCCTTCCTTTTTCATTTAGATGAAATAAAAAAAAGTGATTGTAGGGCTGGGGATATAGCCTAGTGGCAAGAGTGCCTGCCTCGGATACACGAGGCCCTAGGTTCCATTCCCCAGCACCACATATACAGAAAACGGCCAGAAGCGGTGCTGTGGCTCAAGTGGCAGAGTGCTAGCCTTGAGCGGGAAGAAGCCAGGGACAGTGCTCAGGCCCTGAGTCCAAGGCCCAGGACTGGCCAAAAAAAAAAAAAAAAATGATTGTAATGGTGATAGGGTGATAGTTATCCATGGGTGTTTGTATCCTTTGTATATCAATTGTAAAATAAAACTGTTAAAAACCAATACATAAACTTAGCTTAACATGAAAATGAATGAAACATATTTCAATGAAATCATATGCATTTTATTTTCTTGTGTAGTTATGACTTCACATGTTGAAATGCATATTATACAGCTCCACATGCAGATGGGCACAGGTGCTTTGAATTCTTTGGGTGGGCTGGTGCTGCCTCTCCTTACTCCAGTGACATTGTTGTCAGGGACATTTGTAAGCAAGTCAAGATCGAGTGAAGTCAAGTCTTCCCACAATTTGCAAAATACAGTCAGGTCCACAAAATTTACTTGAGGAAAAACTTTGCAAAAACTATTCTTTAAGTGTGAAATGTGATAAGAATCTTGATTCAAAATATAAACTTATAAAAATGACATTTGTGACCAGTAGGACATTTAAAAGTCATGTGGGACAATTCCTGGTTGGTGTGCAAAGGCAGGCAGGCTGTAAGCCATGCAGTATTTTCAGACTTTTGTCATGAAGGGTGATGTCTAATCTCAGTGTGAAAATGCTAAGAATGCTCATGCTTTTCCAAAATGCCCCTGGAGGGGGAAATCACCACATTAAAAACCATTAACCTGGCTCAAGAGAAATCTGTCTTTTGTTTTTTCTTTTTATTTTATAACTTTAATGATATAGTGACTCATCTCTGCCTATACTAATGACGGCAGTCTATAATAGCTTTATATGAAAGTTTTCCTGAAGCTTTATTTTAATGTTATGAAATATCAGAAAAGACATTATATAAAAACTGCTCTGTGAAACTAAAGTTGCTTTTAGAAAGATTGAGCCATGGCAACAATGAAGGTCACTTCTTAAAAAAGAACAGTGTTCTTCAGACAATGTAAATTCCAGTAGGGAAAAGAATAACCAGAGTCCCTTGGGGTCATTTTGAAGGAGAAAGAAATTCAAATTATAGATTTTATCCAGAATGCAAGCACAAGTGCAAGTCAGTATTTGAAGAGACCAATGGCTCTGACATGAGATTATACACTCAAATCCAGTTAGTATGAATATAGCCACAAAAATCAATGTTACATATTTCCTACCAGAATGGCCTATACATAAATCTTTTCATGGCCACACATATTGATAAATCAACTAAACGCTAATGTCATCTGATTTGTTCACAGTTAAGTATTCTCTTCTTTTTGTGTAAAATCCATTAAGACAGGAATAAGATCACAAAGGAAGAGAATAAAAGGGTGAAATGTATGCTTTAAATACCATGCAATTTCTTTTTTTTTTTTTTACTGTATTATTTGAAGTGATGCCAATTTAGCAACCTTCTTGGCAAACAAGTTGTAAACCATATTTTATCCATGAAAATAAAATAGAACATAAGAGATATCAGTAAGATTACATAATCCATTGACTGTACTAATAGAATTTCAGGATAATGCCCAGTGGCTAGACATTAGGATGGGCATTAACAATACATGATTTCATATTTTTTTAACTTCTTGGAAAGCATTACTGTGAGAAAGATATCTCAGATCACAGTCAACATCTTTGAGAAGTTTACAATAAGGACTCCTTAGATCACTTCTACTTTTTATTTATATGTAGTTTCTTGAGTCTAATATGCCTTCAAACTCAGTAAACATTTGCAGAAATTTTTAAAAGTGGGCTTTTTACACCTGTGTATATACTTAATATTAATGGGTTGTTTTGAAAAACACTGAATAATTAAGATTGTAAAAGAAATTCATCACCACTGCTCTGAATAACTGTCCTCACCCTGTGTGGTACATTACGATCTTTGTGCTTTAGGAGTAGTTCAAAAGTCAAAACCTACTCCCTTTTGCATGCTCTGTTTTGTTCAAGGCTACATCACAAACTCTATCTTATAGGCTCATCTCATAAGTTCACAACATTTGTCAAATATATGTTGAATTAACTATCATATATCAACTGCTCCCTTGTGCTTCAATATATTTTATTATTGACTCCTACCTAATCAACAATGAAATATACTTTGTCTGAGAATCCAACAAACTAATATATGTGAAAGTACTTCATAAACTAATCATTTTGAATTAGTGTTCTTATTATATGATATTTTGTTACATTATTTAACTTAAAATAAAATCCCCTTTATTATTCAGTAAAAAAGTTTTCCTTGATTTCTCTAATACAAGAGTTTTGCTGCAAGACTCTCCTCTCCTACTTTTCCTGATGTCTGGTTTCAGGTTCCACGTACCTCACCCTGGTTTGTTAGTTCCACCAGGGATACGTAGTGAGACCCTGGGTTATTTGTTTACTTTTTAAGAACAATCTCATGCAGAAAGTTTAGAACTTTTGTGAACTGAATGCCAGTGTATTCAGACTGCCTAGAAATAAGAGTGTAGCCTTGGACACAAGATTGTTTCCTGGGCAGATAGTGATCCCAGCTGAGAAACTGCAGGTCCAGAAGTGAATCTGCAAAGGCTGCTTAAGGACTGTTAGAATTGCTGTTGAATATGGTTGACTAAAGAGACATGAGAAAACTCAATTTGACACTTTGTTCAACTATTGTCTTTTTGTCTGTCTTGACATTTTAAAATTTTAATTCTTTTTCTTGCATTCTTTTCTTTCTTTGACTTTTCTTTTTCTTCCATTTTTGTCTTCTTTTCTTCACTTCTCTCTGCTCTTCCCTCTTCTCCTTTTCCTCCATTATCTGTCAAAGCAGGAAGAAGAAGGCCACATTATTCATTGTGGTAGCACAACCTCAATTTGGGGGAACAGAGTCAGTCAAGCCAGTTTCCCTAAGCGAAAGCAAGACACAGGAATCTAGTTTGGAAATTCACTTTCTAACTCTGCCTCCCTTAATGAGAATCAACTACAAGGCCTGACTCTAAAGATCCCAAAATGTACAGGGGCTAACTTCTCTCCAGGGTCTTAAGTGCATCTGTCTTCTTCTGTGGTTTGAAATTGGTTGTCCCTGCTCATAAATCACTGTAGGAGGACAGTTGTTGGTTTTTTCAGACAGAGAGCTTAACCATCCATTGCTAGTAATGCTTCTTTCTCAATCTGCAAGCATTGTGGCTGACATAAGCCATCCACTTTCAAGTGCAGAATAGGTTAGTGTCACAACTGAAATGGCACCATCAGTTCTGCTCATACTTTCACTCACACTCAATGACATATCCATAATCTTACCCATGTATTGACAAATACTAATCGACAATCTGCTATATCCTATCAGCAGTGACATATAGTGGCAAACACGAATTGACAATCTGCTATCAACCCATTGTACACCACAGGATTAACACTTAAAGAGAGATTTAAGCACCACAAAATCAGTTGACAGTATTTGCAAGAAGGAAAAATAGCATTAGATCCAAAATATAAAATGAGAATAGTCATGAAAAATAAAAGCAAATCCATGTTTAAACAGATACAAAAATGAACATTGTTTCAAAGCTGTTAATGATCAAGTTTCACTTTCATTAACATTTCATGACCACTGAAGATAATTTGTGAATTAGATTACTTCACTTCTCAGGAATTCCTCAGTGTGCATTTTGAGGCAAAGGCTATGGAGAAATCAGAACCAATCATAACACATTGGGCCATGGCCAAATTTCAGAAAATATTATAAACACCTTTAAAATTTTATGGTAAAAATAATCTTTTAATGAGCCATAATGTGCCTACTAAAATTTAATATGCTTCAAATGATGTGGAGCAGGTTCTCTGAAAAGCATCTAAACCTAGCCATGGCCTTAAGGCAGCTCTGTGTATCCCAGGATCACATAATGAAGGCACAGGTCACAAAACTGTCAGTCATAGCAATAGTCTCAAGCACAGGAACAATAACATAAATGCAACACAACAAAAATAAAGATGTATCTTCTAGTTGGGCAAAAAAATGTTCAAACAGAACTCTCTATGGTTTAGTTTTTCCATGATACTATTCAGATATCCCCAGAGAAACAGGAAACACGTGGTTTCTATTTGTAGTCACAGGCTACTTCATGACTGACACATTTTGAGAAATGCTGTAGGTGATGTCATGGTTTTGAGAACATCACAGAGTATGCTTAGACAACAATGTTATGATGTCACTAGTTGATGCACTCATACAGGACCACCATTGTAGTCCAATGTAGTTCAATTGGTGAGGTGGAGAAATATGAAAGCTGGTAGAATGAATCCATGAAAATCTGTGTCTGACAGCCTGACACTCAGAAAATCTGGTATTCAAAGACAAAAGGTGTGATGGACTTCCAGCTCAAGCAGTGATAGAGAAAAAGAAGAGAAGAATTTCATCTCCTTTTCCTTTTCATTCTATTCAGATGGCCAATAGATTGAGTGATGTCTTCCCTCCCTCAGTGGGAATACAAAATTTATTTCACTGACTCCACTGACCCAAATACTGACCTACTGAAGCATTCTCACAGGAATACCCAGAAATAGTGATTAATTTGAGCATCCCATGACCCACTCTTTGGTGCATAACATCAACAAAAACACTCAGAGTGACCACCAGAATTTCTGAAATCCTCTCTAGTTATATCTTACAGGTATAATTATTTGTATTTGAATTTGTAGATGCCAAAAGTGGATTCTGTGAAAATGGAAGATTCCTAGTTAAAAATAAAGCAATGTGCAACTCCTTCAATTGGATACAAGTCCACACATTTAGGAAATATATCATAGATCCTGATATAACTTCCATATCCTCCTAAGAATCTTAGGATAATAAGCTAATAGAACATAGGAAATAAACATCTTCCATCTATTTTAGGGTCCCCCTTTTGTAAGTTTGTACAGTGAGCGAAACCAGAAAGTCTATGTTTCTTTGGGTCTGGCTCATTTCACTTAGTATGATTATTTTCCAAGTCTTTCCATTTCCTCATGAATGAGGAGGCAATGTCATTCTTTCTGATGGAGGCACAGAATTATGTTGTGTATATGTACCACATTTTCTTGATTTATTCATCTACTAAGGAGCATCTGGGTTGGTTCCATGCTTTAGTGATGGTAAACTGTGCTGCAATCAGAATAGTTGTGCTAGTAGCTTTAGTGTTATCCTGCTTGTAATCCTTTGGTTAAATGCCCCCAAACTGGGTTGCTGGGTCATAGAAGAGCACTATGTTTAGCCTTTCCAGGAACCTCCACATTGCTTTCCAAAACAGGATAAATAGAGAGCCCACAGATTGGGAGATTTTCACAGGTCATACAACAGACAAGGACCTCATATCTAAAATATACATCAAACCCAAAGAAAATAAAGCCCACCAAAACAAATCCTTAAAGAAACAACTTCCCCCTTAATAAATGGGCTAAAGACTTAAAAAGAGACTTCTCTGAAGAATAAATGAGAATGTCCAATAGACACATGAAAAAATGCTCAACATCTCTGGCCATAAAAGAAATGCAAATCAAAACAACACTGAGATTCCACCTCACCTCAGTAAGAATGACCACTATCAAGAAAACTAATAATAACAGATGCTGGAGGGGATGTGACCAAAAGGTAACCCTACTACACTGTTAGTAGGAGTATAAACTTGTTCAACCACTTTGAAAAGCAGTATGGAGATTCTTCAAAAGGCTAAACATAGAACTCCCCTATTGCTCAGCCACCCCACTTTTGGGCATTTACCCAAAAGATCACAAACTAGGCCATACTAAAGCAACCAGAAGAACCATGCTCCTTTCAGCATTATTTACCATAGGTAAAATATGGAACCAAATCAGATGTCCCTCAGTATATGAATGAATCAAGAAAATGTGGTATATATACTCTGTGTAATGCTTTTAATACACAGCTATACAGATACACTTCATAGAAGATCATTCATTTACTTGATGAATCTTAGAGACAAATTTTGTCCCAGTGCACAGTCAGAACACATTGTTCTGTTTAATGGCAATGAAGTCCTTTTCCTAATGGCAGCACGTAAGTCCCATTGTCCTTTACATCCTTTCTAATACTAGATATTCTACTGACCAATAGAGCCAAGGCCAGAATGCTATAAACACAGAAGGAAAGATTCTGCATTCAAGTGATTACTTTGTTGTATAGTCCTTACTACTATCTACAGATTAGTTTAATTGTTTTAATTAGTTTAATTGTTATATATTCCTCTAAGTTTGCTTTTGGATAATATGGCTTATGAATTGATTTATAAATTTGTTTCTTTTCTTTTAATGTGATTTTTAAGACATCAGCTGCAATCCACTTAACAGATGAGGCAATCACTTCTGATCCGTATGCTCTGTCCTGAGACTGTGTTTCTTGTCAGTATTTGCTCTTAACTGGAAAAGTAGAAAGGGTTATAATTTGTTCCCTTTTGTGGGAACATATGCTTGCTGACTGGAATTGTATGTGAATATTATATTTTTCAGAAGTATGCACATATTTAGTGATTAACAAACACTCTTGAAAGTGGTGTGGCTTACCCATTTTGTGTTCAAAATCATGTGCACTACATATTTAGGTTATCATGGGAAAATAGTACATGACTTTTTATTAATATATCAGGAATTGAAAAATAATGTTTTTTAAATGAAATCAGATATAAATTCTAGAAAATGTATGGTCATGTCCTATTTTAGAATATGTTCAGAATGCTTTAATATATGAAGTTTGGTTAACACACACAACTCTTCTTTTAAAGCAATGATTTACTTCATTCTTGGTAGTATCCAGTTAAAAATCATATGAAAAGAAATAATGCCTGTTATTATCGTTGCTATCTAATTCTTATGGAGTCCCTAGTCAAAGTCAGAAGAAAAAGAAACAAGTGGTATGTTTATTAGAAAGAAAAATACAACAACATCATCATCATTGGTAGGTGGTATAACTATATATAAAGGAAAGCAGAAATTGAAAAAGTACAAGAATTAATAACAAGGTACAATAAAATGTTATGATGCACAATGGACACAAAGTCTTTTTCCCATCTCACCCTTATGTGATCTACTTATTCAGGGTTTTAAATTATTTTTTCTGTTACCCACAGTGTGATGTCTCAGGAACTCCACATCAATATGCACCTTTGCTAATAAACATGATAAAGACAGATGAGTTATGTCCTTAGTGTCAACTCACAGAGTGAACTCTTATTCTGAACCTCTGCATAAGATCACACTAAAACTTGTCAATTAGCCAGATTAAAGAGAAGAAACTAGGACTCCACGAGCATCCACACCTCCCAGTTATGATTCCAATAAGAGAAAATATTCTTGTGGTCAAATCTTCCCTTTGTTCCCACTGACACTCCTTAAAGATGGAAGATCTCTCATAGATCTTGAGATAAACTTCTTTAGGAATATATATGCAGGCACACCCTCAGGGTATTTTATAGGACTTAAAATGTACAATAAATGGCTTGGGCAGAATTGGAGTAAGATAAGAACAACCTGTGTGAGAAAAATGAGGGAGGAAGGAACAGGTTTGATAAGAAATGTACTCAGGTACTCACAGCCTTACATATGAATCAGTAACCCTTCTGTACATCACATTGACAAAAAAATAATTTAAAAAACAAAAGAAAGAGAACCAAAATAATAAGGGAATATTGTAAAGTTCTATTTATTTATTTATTTTACCATTTGGATGCCTTGGTGTGTAGTCTTAGATTATTAAGGCATTTTTCTTTGTAGATTGGTACTGGCCCTTGAAGGTTGGAGCCTGGAGCAGTGAGGAATATAATAATCTCAGAAGAGGAATCTACCACCTCGTCCATTCACTTCAGAGCTTTCTCTCCCACATCTGCGTCCACACTATCGTTTCCATGGGACTGACTGAATCCAGATTCGACCCAGAAGTCAAAAAGAATTCCATTTTTTGCGGCAATGTGATGTGTACTAGCCAAGAAAAAGGTATAGTATGTCTGCTTGAACTAGCAGAATTAAATCAGTTAATGTTCTAAAGTTTTTAGAACCTCAAAAACTAGTGTTCCTGGTGGGAAACTAAGCCTTTAATACATGTACCGTTCGGGGAGGTACTTTGGATTAAAATCATAACATCCTACCACTGATCTCCAAAACATTCATGTCTATCTAACAATTCAAAATGAACTTCTCCCGTCTCTAAGGGATCTCAAAATTTTAAGTTTCAGCATTGTTCAGAAATCCAAGTTCAAAGACTCTTCTGAATTCCAAGGCAAACACTTAGCTATGAGTACCTTTAAGATAAAAATTAAAATAAAAAGGTCACATAGTTCCAAACTAAAATGGTGCAAAGGAAGTGTTTCAAAGAATGTACAGAGAAGAAGGGCACAGAGAGATGATGAACGGGAATATAGCAAGACCAGATCTCAATAAGGTAAACATTAAATCCATTGCTTCTTGACACATCTGGGCAAATAGTAGCATCATGTGCATGCTCAAGTATTTGGGCTCTATCCCTGTGACCTTCTCAGTTGCAGCCCTCATAGCTTCTCTTTAGGCTAGATGTGCATGCTTCCCAGGTCTTTATTCAGCAGATGTCCCATGACCCTGGGATCGTCACTGCATCCTTAGCTACAGCCCTCCCAGCTTCAGGCATCACCCTCTCAAGGACTGCCCGATGGGCTCTGATCATATCAAATTTCTTCAAAATCAGAACAGAAGCTTCTATGACATTACAACCCTTGTAACTTCATACCTACCAAACCTGTTACCATATAAATGATGCTAAAATCTGCGTCTAGCCCAAGCACACCTACCAGACCTCCTTGGACTGTGTATGCAGCAATATCTGCCTTGCTCTTGTATACCTTAATTTCCAATACCTCTTCCCCCAACTCCTCCCAACTACCAAATCAATCCAAGCCTTTCAAGTGTCAATTATCTCAAGGCAGGATTTCCTTCATTCTCTTTTCTATACTTCTTCCTGGGAAGGCTTGTAAACTCTTGGTGCCATCTGGAGAGTCACAGTATTCAACCCACAGGTAGCTGGCCTAACTAAAATGGCTACATTCCCCCAGTGTGCAGTAGTCCATGCTGCCATCTGCTGGTGCTTTCTGTTATTACAACCATGAGACCCCTTCAGGCTCCCAAAGATCTAGTTGTGGTGTTTTGCAACTCCCTATTTTCAGGGTAATTTCATCTTCCTTGTTACTCTGTAGGATTTGGAAAGTTTATCGAATTTCCTTAGTTCCTTCATAAGGAGTTGGCTGCTGTTGTTCCAAAAGCTACTACTGTGAAACATTTCCACTCGTGGAGCACTGAATAAGAGGCAAGGTAACAGTCTTTATCCTTAGTTCTCACACCGCGCTCTCCCTCTCTCTCTCTCTCTTTTTCCGTTTCTTTATTGTTAAAGTGATGTACAGAGAGGGGATAGATTTTCATATGTTAGGCAGTGAGTACATTTCTTATCCAACTTGTTACCTCCTCCCTCATTCCCACCCTCTCCTTTCCCCTCCCTCATGAGTTGTACAATTGATTTACACCAAATGTTTTTATAAGAATTGCTGTTACATTGGTTTGCCTTTTTTCCCTTTGGTCTCTCTATTTTGATATTCCCTTTCATTGTTCACTGTCTATCAGAACACCTTAGGTATTTATAATTCCTGATGGCTAGCACAAGCCTCCTCATTTAATGACTCTACAACACAGTCTGTGCTTCATGATTTTTATATAAGTTTTAGGTAATTTTTAATGTACAGTCAAGGTCGGGGTACTTTTAAGTGAGAAGCTTGACTTTAGGGTGAAGATAAGTATAAATGACACAAAAGTTTACTTGTTTTTCTCTAGGGAAGTATGCAGAGTATATTCCAATCACCTGGAAGATCTTATGAAACACAGATTACTGGGTTCCTCCTTCAGGGTTTCTAATTTTGTAAGTGTGAGGTGATGTGTAAGAATTTTCACTTCTACTATGGTTGTTGCCTATACTAACCTTGCTTCTAGGAACCACATTTTGAGAAGTTATGTCAGAGTAAGATTGTGGTCTGCGGGGAGAAAGGGATACATGTAGCTCTTTTATTTGGGCAGAAGTTATCAGCAACCACATTTTTACTGTCAGACTTCTCATTTTCCCATTGGAATTTACAAACAGGTTGCAGATAAGATGATATATTCAGGATTTGTTATTTATGTGCATTCATGTATAAGAATAATGAAGTGCAGTAAAGTAAGACATTACAGAGGGGTTACAGTTACATACATAAGGTAATGAATACATTTCTTGTCAAACTTGTTACCCCCTCCCTCATTATTCTCCTACCTTCCCTCTTCTCCAACCCCTCCTCTCACCTCACCCTGGTTGTATAGTTAATTTCCAACATGTTGTCTTGTGAGAATCAATGTTGAAGATATGGAAACAAGAGGTTTTTCATTGTTGTTATTTTTAATGTACGATGTGAAATGATTTCCTTTTTCTTTCATTTTTATTTCCTATGGTTTATCCCCTGTTGCCACTGTATTTCATTTTGATACCTGAGGTATTGTATATATGTTTATCTGCATTAGGGAAGGGAAGTAGAACATCAAAATGGTGAGACAAAGGTTAAAGTGTGAACCAATGCAACAGCGTATCCATTTATGTTGAATAAGAGCCCTTAATAAAATTAAACATCTTGAAATAATTCTTGTTTTCTGTCAGTCATGGGGCTTGAACTCAGGGCCTGAGCACTCTCCCTGATCTGTTTTTCTCATGGATAACACTCTACCACTTGAATCCAGTATCATTTTTAGTTTTCTTGTGGTTAATTGACAATAAGAGTATCAGAAATGTTCCTTCATTGAGGCTGGCTTCAAATCATGATCCTCAGATCTCAGCCTGCTGAGTATGAGCCACTGGTGCCTGGCTTAACGTAATATAATTTCTTTTCTCAATAAGCTTTTAATAATAGTCTCAGAAACTAGACAACCAGGGGTCAAACATTGCTTCTTGTCTCCAATTAGTTCTATGACCTTGAACTTGTCTTTACTCCAGTTCCTTATCGGTAAAGTAGTGGAATAAAGGAAAGGAATTAGAATTGTTCAAGCTGCTCATATTGTGTTATTAATATTATTAATTGATGGAATATTATCGAGAGGACTCGATTCCCATTGCTCACCAGGGAGGGAGTTAGATGGAGAACAGTAGGCACCAAATATTAGAAAACATACTTCTATTTTAATACCTCAGTGAGTGAAAGGCTGTCCAATTAAATTGTTTACCATTCAGCTCCACATGGTTCTTCTCACAAATGAGTTTGATGGGAACTAATAACAGAGGGATAGCCCACAGGGAAGTGAACTTCTCATTCTCAGTCTTTGAGTTCAAAATAATCATAAGACAAAATAGCAGGCTTTAAAATGAAGCCAAGGAATAAGGGAGCTAATGAGATTAAAAAATATTAACATGAGTTTTTAAAGGTTAAAATAAAAGGCTAAAGTAAGGGCAATAAGCTTAGACATTACAAGAGGGGAAAAATGGCAAGGCAGGGGCCCCTAGTCTCTCAGGGGCTGTTCCCTTTCGAAAACAAGGGCACTCATTATGGGTCTCATAGTTCCTCAGAGACATGGAGTGACATTATATAAGACCATGAGGTTTAAATTGGAGGGGTTTTAGGTTAACCTGCAATCTGAGATAAGTACAACACATTGATAAGATAAATACAAACGTAAAAATATTTCTGTGATGCTAAAATGTTGAATTTTAAGGACCTCCAGTTTTGTCATTTTTGGTTAGTTTTGATTTTAAAAATTCTCTCTAAGTAGCTGTACAAAGGAGTTTCCCTTTAACAAAGCAGTTTATGGATGCAACACATCTTGATCAATGTTAGTCCATTTCAACATTCTCACCCATCTCCCCCTTACCCATTCCTTCTCTTACCTTTCTTAATTCGGTATGAAATGACGTTGAATTCCTGACTGCAATCTTCCTCTCTTCTCCTATTCATATCTGTTCAACCCTTTCCTCTTGACTCCATCCCACCTCTTTCAAGTACCCACTTTCTAGTGTTTATTTTGTTAAACTTTGACTTTGTCTTTCTAAGGAATTGCACTATTTGAGTTCTCCCTTGAATCTACCATATTTTAGTTAATACATTTATGTACAATTATGTACCACCCAATATGTTTACTTATAAGTTTTTAAGCTAACTTTAGCATCCACATAATTGAAAACATGTGTCCTTTGTGTCTCTGGGCTTGACTTCACTTAACATAGTTTTTCCCATGTCTCTCCATTGCTTTACAAATGGTACAATACCATTCTTTCTATTGGATGAGTAAAATTCTAGGTGCTTATATACCACATTTTCTTGAACCATTCATCCATGGAGGGGTATCTAGGCTGCTTCTGTTCCTTGGCTATGGTAAATAGTGCTGTAAGAGTTTTTTTCTGCCTTCTTTCCTTTCTTCCTACCTCCCTCCCTTCCTTCCTTCCTTGCTTGCTTTTCTACCTTTCATCATTGTGTGCCTTTATGTTCAATAAAATATTTAAATATTTCAAGAGGTACACTATTATAACTTTACTTAAAATACATTTAAATATCCACTTAATTACTATGGAACAAAAAGTCCAAATACATTACTTTATGATTTCCAACTCTTTAGAGATATACCTAGATATACTTTAAAAATCCTATGTAATTTTATTTTCTTCCTCAACCCCAAGTGGCCTGTATTCAATACAAGCCAGCACACTTGTCATTTTCTGAACACTCTGCTCCTATAGCCCAGGATGTCTTTAAAAAAAATCTTTACCTGTCAAAATTCTACCTTTCTTCCCTCAACTATCTCATGTTGTCTGTTCCACAAAGCTGTCTTAAATTTTAGATTATACTTATTATTCAGATATCTTAAGATATTACAATATTTTGATAGACAGAATGCATTTTTCTAAGAAGTAGGTGCCAGTGACTCTTGTGTTTATTCTTCTAATAAATGATTCCCTTAAAAAACAAAAGCAAAGGCTGTAATTCACATGCTATTTTTTTCTTACTTTAGTAAAAATGTGTCACATAGTCATGCTTAGGAGTTCTAGCACATAGGAAACATTTACAATTCATCAGGATGTGTGTCTTATAACCAGATGGAGAAGGAGAACAGCTAGATCACTAGTCTGCCCAGGACAACATCTTCTGCATCTGAAATGGAATTATGACTATAGGTTAGGAACTTTATCATGAATGTGATCAACCTTGCTGACCGAATTCTTCTCAGGGGGGATTTGGAATGAGATTTAGCTATCAATGTTCACAGTATTCTTACTATCTTACAGGTAAGGGAATTACAGTGTATGGGTTATTTCTATTCTTCATAGAAATAAGTATTCATTCAGTCTAGAAATGCACTAATGTAGTTATCAGATCTCTAGATTTGGAAATGGCTTGAAATAACTACCAGATAGCAGACTGGAAAATCAGTTGTGTGGCTTTTGAAGATTACTTATAGAGATTGTGGTGGTGATATTATTGGAAATAGAAAAACATAAGCTCTAGTTCTTATCAACAACTAAACCCAATTAGTTTTAGTGAGGAAATTTTATTTCCCATTGTTTCTATCTTTTTTTGATTATATATATATATATATAAACATATATATCTGAGTGCATAGTGTATTCAAGTCTAAAAATAGAAAGTAGAATTGCACAGCTTCCCCAAGTTCATCATCTGTATTCCTTCATAAAGTTAGCATTTCATTAGTAAGTCTGATGACAGTGCATCTCAGGAAGAAGGGCTGAGTCAATTACTCCTCTTGAAAATTAAAATTGGTTTATTTTGGTGTTTTTCTGCATCACTTTTAGAGTCAAAATATCCTTTAAAAGCATCCTGGAAAATTAGAGCCCAATTTATTTGGCAAAAAAAAACCAATAATAATTTTTTTTCATATTTTATGTTCAGATTTTCTCCAAGATTAAAGTGAGTATGAGTTATATATTCTTCAATTATTCAAAATATATTAATATAAAATAATGAGGCATGGAATACTTATTTTCAGCTGTGTTCAATTCACTTTAGTTGAACATGGAAGATATTGCATTTGGAATTTCCCAGAGAAATCAAATAAATTGAAAGCATAGGCTGGAAGCCCTGTTACCTTCCTTGAGTAGATTGAACCATACTTTTCAGTCAGATCATCTAGCATGTATTTAACCTCAGAAACAAATTGAGCCAAGTTACCACAGTCTCTGAAGCTAAGCTTATATTTTATTAAATACTTGATACTTATGTTTGTAAGGATCTGAAGCCTGACATGATCACATAATGATTGTCTTGACAACCATATTGATTTTTTAGAGGTTGAAAAAAATAAAATATTTCAAATCTAAAAGCCTGAGCTTGTTCTGTTGGTATGATGTTCTTTCAATTGACTAGACTCTATAATTGAGGCCTAGTGATAAAAAAAGATAAAAAATATCTTCCACAGGAAGACAGCGGAAGAGCCGCAGAGCCCTAGCTGAGCTCCCTCCAACATCACAGTTTTCCCACCCCAGAGAAACTTTTACCCCTAGATAGACTGCCCAAATAAGTTCTAACAGTACAGGGATTCCGGCCAGGAAGGAAAAATCCACTTTGCTGGTCTGAAAACACAGATTTAAGCCCACACAGTGCTGCGCACCCCTCACAGCTCAACGGAGACCAGGGAGAAATCCTCCAGACGACAGCGTACAGACACGGATCACAGGCTGAGCACGGACGGGCCGAAATCACAGAGACAGTGTGAGTACTCCCACGAAAGACAGTCTCACTGGCACCCACAGAGCAGCTCCTACTCCCACCACAAGAACAAAGCGCCACCTTTGACACTGGCAAAGGGTCAGACCAGACTGGATCTAAAGCGGGCCTGGGGAAAGCGAGGACAAAGAAGCCATCTTTGAGAAGGTCAAGAGGGACCAATAAATGAGAGCCAGCTCCGCCCAGGAGAATGCCCCCTGCCCAGGTGAGAGGCATGTCCTGGGCCTCGGCTTGCCTAGACATGCCCGCCCTGCCCACCGGAATTCCTAAATTAAAATTGAAAGCGGCAAACAGTTATCGGCGGCACAGAACAGCCACATGGGAGAACAAACTTCCCGAGACAGATAAACGGTCCCGTTTAGAAGCCCAATTCCCAGCCCAAAATGGAGCTGAATTCCATACCCAGCTCTGCCCAGAAGGCCGCCGAGCCCAGGAGGGAGGAACCTCCCCCAGGCAAGTGTCTCACAGCCAGGTAAACAAGGCCAGAGTCTCCCCACCCTGCTGAATCCACAGCCTATTCAAAGACAGATGTTAAAGTCAGCCACCCCACAGCAGAGGGGAGGAACCATGGTTCCCAAGACTGTTCATGTCCCCATCTACAGTGGATGCCCAAGGCCTACCTGCTAGCTGTGTGAACCACAGAACCCCAGGATTTCACTAACAGGGGTGGAGGGTCAGAGCAGATCCACCCCCTGCAAAATGAAAGTAAGTCAAACCAGCCAAGTGGCAGAATAGAGTGCAGACTACCACAAGGAAACCAGAGACTGTAGAAAGCCCACCCAAACAAGGAAGACTTTTTGTTGTTGTTTGTTTTGTCTCAAAAGTTTTTTAAACTTTCTTTTTTTTTCTTATATTTTCATTTCTGAAACGTCATTGGTTTATTTTTGTTTCCCATTTTCACCTGTTGGTTCTATCAAGTTGTTTTGTTGTTGTTGTTGTTGTTGTTGTTCATTTTTTTTTCTTTTTTCTTTTTCTGGTATTTTTTTTCCTTTTTATTTTTTTTAAATAACTTTTCTCTGTTTTGTGCATTTGTCTTCCACTATTTTTCCTTTATCTCTCCATTCACATTCTCTTTCTTTAAAAATTTACTTTCCTATGAATAACACCTCCATTCTTTTCTGCTAACGCTCCATTGTCTATCATTTTAACCTTGTTCTTTCTACTGATTCTACTCTCCTCCACATTTCCATGTCACTGAAAATAAACCAAAAACATCACCTCCCCCCATACATTTTACTCTAGTTTCTTTACTACCTCTTACTTACCCTCCTGACTTACTTCTAGGTCCTCCAGATCCCATTGACTCCTGGTTATTTGATAGAGGGTATCCCTGCTTAATCCGAGTGAAAGAAAGGGGTTCATAGAGAAAGCCAATCCAAAAGGAACTTAATGTAAGAACAAGAATTGCTCATAGGGTTGTAACAGTAAATAAGTAACTACTGAATACAGAGCTCAGGATTGGTTTTTATACTGAAATTGTATTCCTTAGGGACACCAAATCTAATTTTATACACAGGTATACATGGTATCTGTATATAATTGTGAACTTCTAAGATGTACACAACAGTGTTTGGTAAGTTCTGCTTTGGGTCTTAAACGGTGCTCACAGGTACTTGTAGACTGGCATTCCCAATCCAAATGGGCAGAAGAAACACAAGAAAGATAGCAAACAATGAAGTCTTATCTCCCACTCAAAACAAGCAGGAAGCAGAGCAGTTAATCAAAGACATAGAAGAGAA
Source organism: Perognathus longimembris pacificus (assembly GCF_023159225.1). Lineage (NCBI taxonomy): Eukaryota > Metazoa > Chordata > Mammalia > Rodentia > Heteromyidae > Perognathus > Perognathus longimembris. The sequence continues at coordinate 124,566,963 of NC_063162.1, forward strand.
CCCCCAAAATGCTCTACAAAGTCTACTGATAAACATGATAAATGAAAAGTTTGAATCTCTTCAGTCAATTATTTTAGAGCATGAAGAAGCAAAAGAAAAAAATTAATGTAGAATTTCATGGCCTCCAAAAATTAAAAATAAATGAACTTCAAGAATCAAATGAAAAGATAGCTACCCAGCTAAAAGATTTGAGAGACAACACTCAAAACCAAATTAATGAAGTTAATGAAGTAAAGAAGTCCATACAGGACCTAAGAAATGACATGGAAATCATCAGGAAAGACTAGTCAGAAGAAAAAGAGATTCAAAATCAAGTAGCTAGCCTATAGTCCCTACTAACTGAAGCAGAAGATCGAGTCAGGAGCTGAAGATTCCCTAGAATCTATGGAGAAAGATCAAAAATCAATACAAATCCAGTCCAATCAACAAAACAGATCTCTACAGGAGATTCAAGATACAATAGGAAAGCCCAATTTAAGAATAATAGGTATTGAGGAAAACCGGGAGAAGGAAGTTAATGGAATAGGCAACCTATTTAACAGAATATTAGCTAAGAACGTCCCAAATATCCAGAAGGAAAGGCCTATACAGATACAAGAAGCATTTAGAACCCCAAACCGACCAGACCAGAATAGAACATCCCCCGACACATTGTAATCAAAACAGGATCTGTAGAAACCAAGGAAAGAATCCTTAAAGCTGTTAGGGAGAAGAAAACAATCACATATAAAGGAAAAGCAATAAGAATTACCCCAGACTTCTCAGCAGAGACCATGAAAGCAAGGAGAGCCTGGAATGAGGTATGCCGAACCCTAAATAAAAATAACTACCAACCAATAATAGTGTACCCAGCTAAACTCTCATTCATTGCCAAAGGTCAAATAAAAGTCTTCCACAGAAAGGAAAAACTGAAAAAATATATCTCCACCAAACCAGCTTTACAAAAAATATACAAAGATGTACTATACAGAGAAAATAATCAAGATCCCAATGCAGACAGAGAAATGAACCCTAAATAGTAAACCAGAATAACAGATCAACAAATAGGAAGGCTCAGCCTTTAACAAGATAGGGATAATGAAAGGAACAAATGATCAGCTCTCAATCCTAACTCTCAACATCAAAGGACTTAATTCGCCAATCAAACGACATAGGCTCATTAGTTGGATCAAAAATCAAGATCCATCTATCTGCTGCGTCCAAGAGACTCATCTATCCAGCAAAAGTAAACATATTCTAAAAGTGAAAAGCTGGAATAAAATCTATCAAGCAAATGGCCCCCATAAGCAGTCCGGAGTTGCAATCCTAGTATCAGACAAAATTGACTTCAAATTAAAAAAGGTAAGAAGAGACAAAGAAGGTTACTATATACTAATAAAGGGATCTCTCCTACAGGAAGATATAACCATCCTAAATATCTACACACCAAATACAGGAGCACACAACTTCATCAAACAAACACTACTGACTCTAAAAACAGTTATAACCCCAAATACATTAATAGTTGGGGACTTTAACACTCGACTATCATCTCTGGACAGATCAACACACCAAAAACTGAACAAAGAAACCACAGAACTAAACAATTGCATAGACCAACTAGACTTTATCGACATCTACAGAATATTCCACCCAGCAAGGACAGAATACACATTCTTTTCAGCAGTACATGGAACATTCTCCAAAATAGATCACATCTTAGGACACAAAGAAAATCTGTACAAATTCAGAAGTATCAAAACAATTCCCTGCATTCTCACAGACCACAATGGAATAAAATTAGAGCTCAACTCAAAAAGCCAACACAGAAAATCCTACAGTTCATGGAGACTAAACAACACACTGCTGAACCATGAGTGGGTCATTGAAGAAATTAAAACGGAAATTCAAATGTTTATGGAACTCAAACAAGATGAGGACACAAAGTACCAGCTCCTTTGGGACACAGCAAAGGCAGTACTCAGGAAAATTTATAGCTCTGAATGCATGTACCAACAAAGTAGAGAAACAGCAACTCAATAATTTAAGGAAGGGCCTTAATTTCCTCGAAAGAGAACAACAAGCCAAACCCCAAGTCAATAGATGGAAGCAAATAATTAAAATCAAATCAGAATTAAAGCAATTAGAGATGAAAAAACCATCGAAAGAATCAACAAAACAAAGAGTTGGTACTTTGAAAAAAATCAACAAGATAGACAGACCCCTAGCAGACCTGACCAAAAAACGAAGACAGCACACTCAAATAAATAAGATAAGAGATGAAACAGGTAACACCACCACAGAAACAACCAAAATTCAGACCATAATAAGGGACTATTTTGCAAACCTTTATGCCAACAAATTCAAGAACTTGGAAGAAATGGATGATTTCCTAGGAAAAATTCATATCCCCAAACTCAACTATGAAGACTTAAACCTTCTAAACAGACCCATATCCAGTACTGAAATAGAAAAGGCAATAAGTGATCTCCCAGCCTAGAAAAGCCCAGGTCCAGATGGATTCACAGCTGAATTCTTCAAGACCTTCAAAACAGAACTCACACCAATATTTCTCAAACTCTTCAATGAAATTGAAAGAGAAAGTTCACTACAAGACACATTCTATGAAGCCAGTATAACCCTTATCCCCAAACCAGGCAAGGACTCATCACAGAAAGAGGACTATAGACCAATTTCCCTGATGAATATAGACTCAAAAATTCTCAACAAAATTATGGCCAATCGACTTCAACAGGTCATCAAAAAAATCATACATCACGATCAAAGCGGATTCATCCCAGGGATGCAAAGTTGGTTCAATATACCCAAGTCAATTAATGTAATCCCCCACATCAACCGGAGCAAGATAAAGAATCGCATGGTTATATCACTTGATGCAGAGAAAGCGTTTGATAAAATCCAGCACCCATTTATGCTAAAAGCCCTGGAAAAACTGGGATTCTAGGGAAAATTCCTGAATATAATCAAGGCAATTCATGACAAACCAACAGCAAGCATAACTCTAAATAGTGAAACACTAAAGCCATTCCCTTTAAAATCAGGAGCAAGACAGGGATGTCCACTCTCTCCCCTTCTTTCAACATAGTACTAGAATTCATAGCCAGAGCAATTAGGCAAGAAGAAAATATAAAGGGGATCCAAATAGGAAAAGATGAAGTTAAACTTTCTCTCTTCGCAGATGACATGATCCTGTACCTAAAGAACCCCATAGACTCTACCGCCAAGCTACTAGAGCTGATCCAAAGCTTTGACAAAGTTGCAGGATATAAAATAAACCCTCAAAAATCAACGGCCTTTCTCTATGCTAACGACGCGAAGACCGAGGCGGCAATAAGGAAAGCAACTCCTTTTGCAATAGCGTCAAAAAACATAAAATACCTAGGAATAACCTTAACCAAAGAAGTGAAAGACCTCTATGATGAGAACTTTAAAAACATGAAAAATGAAATTAAAGCAGAACTAAGGAAATGGAAAAACCTCCCATGCTCCTGGATTGGGAGGATTAATATAATCAAAATGGCAATATTGCAAAGGTGATCTACAAATTCAATGCAATACCCATTAATATCCCAACACCATTTTTTTAATGAAATAGAGGATGCAATCCTGAATTTCATATGGAACAATAAAAGACCTAGAATAGCAAAACAATCCTAAGCAGAAAGAACGGTGCTGGAGGAATTACAATACCCAACTTCAAGCTGTATTATAAAGCTATAGTAATAAAAACAGCTTGGTATTGGCACCAGAACAGGCCTGAAGACCAATGGAACAGAATTGAAGACCCAGAAATGAACCCACAGAACTATGCCTACTTAATCTTTGATAAAGGAGCTAAAATAATAGTCTGGAAGAAAGATAGCCTCTTTAACAAATGGTGCTGGCAAAACTGGTTCAACACATGCAACAAACTAAAACTAGATTCTTATATATCACCCTACACCAAAATCAATTCTAAATGTATCAAAGATCTCGAAATCAAAACATGAACCCTGAAAACACTAAAGGAACGAGTAGGAGAAACACTTGTGCTCCTTGGCACTGTTCGGAATTTCCTCAACAAAGACCCAGAAAGGTTACAAATCAAAGAAAAGTTGCACAAATGGGACTACATCAAACTACAGCGCTTCTGCAGGGCAAAGGGCATAGCACGCAAGATTAACAGAAATCCCACAGATTGGGAGAAGATCTTTACCAGCCATTCAACAGACAAAAGCCTCATATCTAAAATATATGCAGAACTAAAAAACTTCCTTCATCAAAAAAAAACAAAAAAACAAAAAACCCGCAAAGAACCAATAACCCCCTCATCAAGTGGGCTAGAGACTTAAAAAGAGACTTCTCTGATGAGGAAATGAGAATGGCCAAGAGACATATGAAAAAGTGCTCTACATCATTGGCCATAAAAGAAATGCAAATCAAAACAACATTGAGATTCCATCTCACCCCAGTAAGAATGTCCTATATCAAGAAAACTAGCAATAACAACTGTTGGAGGGGATGTGGCCAAAAGGGAACCCTACTTCATTGCTGGTGGGAATGTAAACTGGTTCAGCCACTCTGGCAAGCAGTATGGAGATTCCTCAGAAGGCTAAATATAGAACTCCCCTATGACCCAGCAGCCCCACTTTTGGGTATCTATCCAAAAGACCACAAACAAAATCACAGTAATGCCACCAGCTCACCAATGTTCATCACAGCACAATTTGTCATAGCTAGAATCTGGAACCAACCCAGATGCCCCTCAGTAGATGAGTGGATCAGGAAAATGTGGTACATATACACAACGGAATTTTATGCCTCTATCAGAAAGAATGACATTGCCCCATTTGTAAGGAAATGGAAGGACTTGGAAAAAGTTATATTAAGTGAAGTGAGCCAGACCCAAAGAAACATGGACTGTATGGTCTCCCTTATAGGGAATAATTAGCACAGGTTTAGGCAAGTCACAGCAGAGGATCACAGGAGCCCAATAGCTATACAGTTATGAACACATAAGGTAATGCTAAGTGAAATGAACTCCATGTTATGGATACGATTGTTATATCACAATTGTAAATACTTTCAGCGTGCCATATGTAACTGTTGCCTCTATTATTGATGATATTCCTGTATCACCTTCCTGTGGTTGTACCTACACTATCTTTGTATCTTATCTGATTATATTGGAAACCGGGGATACAGGTATTAGAACCAGGAAATTGGAAGGGAATACCAAAATCGAGAGACACAGGGTAAAAAAAGACAAACAACACAAAAGCAATACTTACAAACTGTTTGGTGAAAATGGACTGAACAACTGAACAACTCATGGGGGGGGAGGGGGCAAACAAACAGGGAGGGGGGAGGGGAAAATGAGGGACGAGGTAACAAACAGTACAAGAAATGTATCCAATGCCTAATGTATGAAACTGTACCCTCTCTGTAATTCAGTTTGATAATAAATATATATATTAAAAATCTAACAATATCAAATTAAAAAAATATCTTCCACAGAAAGAAATTCTATAAGCTTAAGTCATGACTGATAGTGATGTGTGTGAAGTTTTTTTTATAGCATTGCTCAATATTGCTGAAGATTAGTACTTTGCATTTGATTATTTATTCTATAACTTCTAAGTATGTATCACTGGTAAGCAATAAGTCATTGAGCTATCAAATGCTTTTTGTCACTGGACTGCTTTTAGATCACTTCAGACATAAATTTCATTCATATAGATGTATGTAATATTGATATGAACAAAGTATTATGACCCATTGAATATGGCATAATCTTTTGATAAACGTGATGAAGAAAAATTGAGGATTATACCTAGCCATTTGTTTTTATCAAGAATAGTTTTACTTATCAATAATAGTTATTGTAGATAAGGTATATTAGGAAATCAATAAGGGCCAAACAATTTCATAAGAATATAACAATATTCTCCTATTTATAGTAATAGAATAAGAGAACATAGCTTCTATATATCAAGATTTTAGATAGTGCACCTAGGTAAGGAAAGATCTCAGGGTCTGTAGAATATATTAACTTTTTCAGAGAAATTCCCTGTGATTACTGGACATCAAATGGAATGCTACAAATACAGGTTATATCATTTGTTCAAACAGTACTTAAATAGTAGCAGCAGAAGCAACAATAACAGCAATAATAAAATCATACATGTAGAAAGAAGACTGTTGAGGGATCAGAATAGAGGGAAAGAAAGAGGAAAAGGTTATAGTAATGGGCTGAATTATTATTGGGTCGAATTGTACATTACATGTACATATGGAAGTAGCATTTTGAAGCCCAATGAAAAACTATAAAATAAGGAAGAGAAAGAACAGGAAAAAGTAAAGGAAGGGATGGGTTTGATAAAATATATGACACATAAAATGACAAGTGAACCCTTCAGCAAGATTAATATATCCTAATAAGTTTTACAAAAGAAGACAATATCGAAAAGTTAAATTGGTGGTTTGTAATTTAAACTCAGAGCTCCATGTATGGCAGGCACATACCCTACCACTCGATGCCTTCTTTCGCTTAGGTATTTATTAAATAGAGTCTATCACTTTTTGCCTAGGGCCAAACTTGGTTGATGGCCCTCCAAACTATGCCTTTGTTGTAGCTAAGGAATACATCATATGCTCCAGTGTCTAGCATTAGTTGAACTATTTATTATACAACTATCTGCATGCACTCCTCTTTTAGGATAGCATTTGTACTAACAGTTTAACTGGATGATGTTTTTATTCATTAAACAACTATTCTAATGATACATATTTATTAGCATACTATAATGTTTATTGTAAAAATATTCTTCTGAAATCATCATAAGAAGCTTACAGTAATTGAGTAGTGTCTTATTACTATATAGATTCATAGTAGAAGTACATATGAATACTTCCACTAAGTACGTAAGGAGAAAGCATCATTATATGGCTACCCTTCATGGTCACTAAATCTGATAAACACCATCAAGCAGTAGAATGCTTAGCATTTTATCAAATGAAATGTACATTAGAAACTTAGAGGTCCTGTGTTTATTGTTTTAAATTCAAGGTATAAAAAGAAACTATCTGTTACGTTTCTTGCTTTGATTTTACTGTGGTTCTCTGTGAGTGGAGCATCAGAGCATGTAAACAAAACAGTTCCACTTAGCAGAGTACACAGTTCAGAGCCTTCCAGTCTGTTTTCAGTGACCTGGAAAGTACAACGAGAATAGTGTCAGAAAAAATGGCTTTACTTGTATATTTGTGAAGACTCAGAATCTTCCTTTTCCCCATAACATTTAAGAAAAATTTACTTCCTCCTAAGCCAGGTGCTGGTGGCTCATGCCTGTTATCCTAGCTACTCAGGAGGCTGAGATCTGAGGATCACAGTTCAAAGCCAGCCCAGGCAGGAAAGTCCATGAGACTCTTATCTCCAATTAATCACCAGAAAACTGGAAGTGGGATTGTGGTTTAAAGTTGTAGAGTACTAGCCTTGAGCAAAAAGAGATCAAAGACAGTGCCCAATGCCTGAGTTCAAGCCCCACAACCCACACAAAAAAATCCAAAAAACAAAAATTCACTCCCTACAGGAAATCTATTATGGGAGATGTGGAAGCATTGAGTTTCATATCATGAACATTTGTTTTAAATTTTTTATTCTTTTTTTTAAAATTTTTTATTATAAAACTGATGTACAGAGAGGTTACAGTTTCATACGTTAGGCATTGGATACATTTCTTGTACTGTTTGTTACCTTGTCCCTCATACCCCCCTCCCCCCTCCCCCTATCATGAACATTTTATTTGGAAGATTATAAAAGTGAAGAAATAATTAGATGGGGAGAATTTCTACTCCCGGCATACCATAACAAGCAATTAAGAACATTGAAAAGGACTGGAAAACCCTGCCAGCAAGTTGAAGAGAATACTTTTCAACTTGAATAAAATAGATATGAAATTGAAGTAGTTAATTTTACTTAAAATCCATTCACAATCATGCTGATTTTGTAAACAATATTTTAATTATTTTATGTACTTACACATTTCTTGTCTGCACCTAGTTCATTTTGTCACAGACTTTGGTACCTCGAATCTTTCTAAGCAGAGAAACGTATAATATAGACCTTTCTGAATTCAATGATCTTATTGTTTACTAAACAGATATAAAAGAAATGCGTGTTGTGACATATTGCATGATGGAAATAGATTTGTGATCCTCGCCAATGTAATGTCTATATATTAATTAAGCATACAATCCTACTACACAAATTGAATTTGTATAAGAACTTGCAAAGGTCATTTACTTTTTCTTTTTAAAAAATTTTTATTGTCAAGTTGATATACAGAGGGATTACAGTGACATGCATAAGGTATTGAATACATTACTTGTCAAATTTGTTACCTTCTCCCTCATTTTTCACCCACCTTCTCCACCCCCCTTGAGTTTTACAGTTGGTTTACTACATATTGTCTTGTAAGTATCACTGTTGCACTGGTTTGTCTTTTACCCTTTGTCTCACAATTTTGATGTTCCCATTCCCTACACTGATTCAGACAAACATATATACAATACCAATGGTAACAAGATCAAATACAGTGACAGCAAGGGCTAAACCATAGGAAAGATAAACAAAAGAAAAAAATAATTTCACATAGTGCATTAAAAATAACAACAATGATATACTGCTTGTTTCCATAACTTAGAGTTAATTTCATTGAACTTCTTCTTCTTCTGTGGTCATATGCTATTGAGCTATGTGATCATCTGCTAGGACTATCCTAGACATATACTAATTATTCCTAATGAGGGAAACCATAGAGTCTATCTTTCTTTAGGTCTGAATCACTTCACTTAGTAGGATTTCTTCCAAATCTTTCCATTTCTGGAAGTGGCTCTGTGGCTCAAAGTAGTAGAGCACTAGCCTTGAACAAAAGAGCTCAAGGACAGCATCCAGGCCCTGAGTTCAAGACCCATGACTGACCAAAAAGCAAAAACCCCACAAAACCCACAAAAAACAAATACCATCAAAATAACCAAATCTTTCCATTTCTTTATGAATGGGGCAGTGCCATTCTAAATTCAAATGAACTGAAAAAGCATTTAGAAGTGTTTTTTTAGGTAAGAATATAGTTCATATTTATTTTGTCTGTCCTATTTTTGTTTTAATCTCAAAGTCTACTCATTATATTTCCTTTGTAAAGGAGACCTAATTGTAAATGACTGTTAAAAATTCTGGATGTGACTGGGCTTAAGAACCTAGATGCATTATATAGAGTGAATGACAAGTTCTATCAATGTTCTAAAGCTAACTTGATGTTTTAAATTTTCATACATTAAATCACCATATCTCTATGCTTTCAAATTCCATACATTACATCTTTACTTTATCCTGTACAATTTAAAAAATCATGTAAAGGCTCAGGTATTTAGCTGTACATTTCCTAATTGTGTAAAGGAGAAAATTTTTCCATACTTGGCTCATATATAACATCTTAATGCACTTGAATTTATATGCTACCGTTTAAGTACCACTTTAAGAGCAAGACTTTATTTGTTCCTACTGACTAATTAACTATTCATTAATATAAGTGTTTTACTTTATTGTTAAGAAGTAGGACTTTATTTTCTTGATAATTCCTTGTTATTTTAAAGACAAAAGTTTAATGGCTTGTTTTAGTTATTACTTTAGTTAATACTTCAGAGTATAATAGGACTTCTGTATTTCTATTTTAGCAAATGTTCTTTATATTTTATTAAATTATACTATAGCTATATTTTCAAATAAAAATTTCAGTATTACTTAGAAATCCAACACAGACAGTTTATCTTTCCACTTTTATCCCTCCAGATGCTATTTTTCCCCTTCATGCTGAATCTTTATAAATATTCATGTATATATTAAACATACTTGAGGTTATCATTAAGGCTAGCCTATTTAGTAGATTAGTCAATGTGAGCACAATGCTCATTTTAATTGCATTATTTTGCCTCCACAGAGAAAGAAGGCTAATTTTCCATATGCTTCTGTCAATTTTCTTCTTTCCAAAGAGATGAAAAAGACACTTTTTTCCCTGTAGTTGTGAAATGTACAAATATGTTAAGCTACTCACTTTCCCATAAAGTATTTCATCAACAAACCAGTGGAAAGCTGGAACATGAGCAACACTATTGAGTTCAGAATCGTCACTTCCCGTCTCTAGTTAAAAAGCAAGCAACAACACCAAGTCAGAAAGCAGCAGTGAAATTCTTGTCTTTCTCCACTGCTCTAGGACTCAGAGCTGCACTATTAGTGATGACCTGCCTCCTAGAATATTTCATAGTCCCTTCATGCATGAAAGGAATTCCTTAGGACGGGCAAAGCAGTGTCTCATGAAACAATTACACTGTAATTTCCAAAAGATCAAGACAAAAAGTTTGAGAAAGAAAGTATGTTATGTCAAACACCAACATAAGATTGTGTTTTAACTGGTCCTGAAGAAAAATAAACATTTCAGAAGTGTTTAACTTATGCTTTGCTATAACATGTAAAATGGACCAAGCATGGCAGTTTTCTACTTAAAATATGGTAGAATGTATGGCTGCAGAGTCTGCCAAGGGCATCAAACCATCTCGCTTTGTGGTAGGGAGAATTCCTCTCCTTCTGACTAATTTTCCTGGATATTCACACTTATTCCCAACTTTTTCCTGCATATAACTGTGATCTCCCATTCTCCCATGGATTAAACAAAATCATAGCTCTGTTTTTCCTGATAGTTTCTCAAGGACTCAATTGTTCTATAGTACTTTGGTGCTCATCAATGATGCATTACATTTATTTAGGCAACCTATAATTTTGGACAGAACTCAGGTTAAATTAATTTGTGCATAACAAGTCTTGATCCTAAAAGAACCCTCCCACTAGTAAATATTTAGTTTAATGTTTTTTGATGTAAATTCTTAACAGTCAATTTTAAATAAATGTGTCAATATAACTACTTGTAGTTACTCAAAGCTCTTGAAATTACTAGCTAACTGAGGAGAAAACAAAAGTCATTCTAGAAGAGGTATAAAGGGAAAAATGTGCTCAGGTGAAAAGCAGAAAATAAGAATGATTAAAACAATGAACAGATAACCTTAAAATGCTAGAAATAGCTAAAAGAACAAAGGGAACAAAGCCATAGTAATCTCAGTTGAATCCTTGACAGGACCTAAGATATATATTTCATTACAGGGGTCAAAGTAAGGTAAGATAGTGGAGGATTCCTCATCTATTGACCTTATCACATCATCAAAAGATCAAGATTTGGCCTGAAAATAGCAGAGTTCTTCCCAATGATTCATATTACCCAGAAATTTGGGCCTTACTGGAATGGTTAATAAAATTTTAAGATATCCCAGCATTAAATTCTCTGCCAGTTCTTTATAAATTTCAGTATAGCTCACCATTAATTGGCCCCTTATCAGTGACTTCTTAGTTTTTATTTTGTTTAGTTTTTAAATCCCAGAAAAAATGTTGATTTCCTTTTTCTGTTGACATCTAAGGGACACAGAGACTTTCATTGTTTGTCTGTAGTTTTTCAGGAAACTGATTTTTAGTTATCATACTAAAAGCACCTGTGATACTTTAGCTATTTTATGTAAATGGATAGCACTCCATTTCATAATTTCCTGTGAGAATCAACTCTCATCAATGATCAAATCCCTGTTCTGAAGGAAAGCTGCTCTTCTTCTCATCCTTTTTAGTATTCATTTAATGGTAGTTTGTCTTTCAAAGGCATGAACAAGTAGAACAAAAGAAATTCTGGTTCTTTTCTTATTATACTTGTACTTTTATAGATAGTAGCTCTTTTTCTAGATAAGATGATAAATATTTATCCTAAACATGAAGCTAGTGAAGTAGAGAAGCACAAAGTAAGGACAGTCATTCTAAATCCCACCTCTCTTTTTCTTTTACCCTATTTATTCACCAGTGCTAAAGGGAGAATATTTCCTGTCTCTGTTTGTGTAAAAAAGGGGGAGAAGAAATAGGATACCATTTTATTAGAATCCAATGATTGAATAAGTAGAAACTACCAAATTTAATTTTACTAGAATTGGACAAACCACCCTTCAAAAGAAATGAACTAAGAGGAAGAACTGTTAAAGGTAAATGTTTATTTACTAAGGATTATTGTTCAAAATATTTTTAAAGACTGTAATTAATGACAGTGTGTTGTAGTTTTGAGAATTACTGAATATAAAGTTTAAGTGTTCTCATTCCTAAAACTGAAAAGTACTTAGACATATAAAAATGTGTTTGCTTGGGGCTGGGGATATGGCCTAGTGGCAAGAACGCTTGCCTTGTATACTTGAAGCCCTGGGTTCGATTCCCCAGCACCACATATACAGAAAATGGCCAGAAGTGGCGCTGTGGCTCAAGTGGCAGAGTGCTAAAAAGAAGCCAAGGACAGTGCTCAGGCCCTGAGTTTAAAGCCCAGGACTGGCAAAAAAAAAAAAATGTGTTTGCTTTTCAAAATGATATGATATACGTGAAAAATGCATCCAAATTTATTTGCCAATTCATTTTGGAGAAAAAGTTGTAAGGTTTTTAAACCTTGTTTTTAAAAAAGCACCTCAAATATGATGAACATTTTACACTTCATCTCAAATGTAGTCATTTTTGTTGAGAACTACGTCTCTAGTCTTTTAAGCACATTCTTTAAAAATTGCAGTGTCAGTGACCAGTCTTTAGATTCACTAGATTTGATTTTTACTTCTGTAATTTTCCTCTGGGTAGAGCCAGATTATCAGGTACTATCAAACTCTATATTATTAGTATTAGTATTAGTATTGTGTGTGTTGGTCCTAAGGCTTGAACTCAGGACCTGAGTTCCATGACTGAGGGTTTTCTTTTGTTCCCCTCAAAGCCTGGTGTTCTACAAATTGAGCCATGGCTTTACTTCTGGCTTTTATTTTATTTATTTAATTTTGGTATTTTACTGGAGATCAGGTTGTCATGGACTTTCCCAGTTTGATTGGCTTTGAACCATTATCCTATGATCTCAGCCTTTGTTGTAGATAGGATTATAGGCATATGCCATGGGTGGCCCTGCCTTAAACATTAATTTTTAAGTTTAAGATAAAAAGGTTATTATATTTTCCTTTTCTACAGTACATTTTTTTGTTTTAACAATTTCAACATTTTAGTTATTGCAGCTCATTCTGTTAGTTACTATCAAGGGAAATTCTGTGGCAGTGTTTCTTCATATTTTCTTCTCCATTAAGTTTAATACCCAGACTCAAGTTCCAAATTGTTCTCTTTTGATAATGTAATTTAAAAGAGGGTTGTTGTACCTACTCACATTTTCCATTTCTTTCTTTTCATTTTCAAATGGGATCAACTTAAGGGATTTTTATAAAAATCATTCAAGGCCAGATTTTTTTTTTTGGTATAAGATATCCAACCATGCTCTTACTACATTCCCAAAATATTTGAGAATGCTATTGAGTAATATTCTAATAAACTTTTAAATTTAGAATAGTTTTGAAATACAATTTAAGCACAGAGAAATGGAATAATAATAGAGCTTCTGTATATTATGTACATCATTAACAGGGATTCTTTTTTGTTTTATCTTGTTACTGATAACATTTTGTTGCAACTAAGAAAGAAACATTCATATATTGCTATTCGTTGAACTCCATACTCTGGTTTCACTTATTTTATAAACATAGTTTTATTATGTTTAAATAGTAGTATAAAGGATTTGCCATGAATACAACACATCTTGATCAAGGTCACCCCTTTCAACATTCTTCTCTATCCATTCCAATCTCAACCCTTCACTCAATATCCTAATTTTATAGGATATGCATTGAATTACATGACTGAATTCTCCCCCACTACTCTTTTTATTTGTCTACTTATTCCATTGACATCCCTCTTTGGAGTACCCATTTCTTGTTGTTTATTGTTAGCATGTGTGTAAGCCTTTCTTGGTAATTATATCATTGTGCTCTCCTTTGAATCTACCATATTTTATTGATACATTTGTGTACACTTGCATACCACCCTGAAGTATTTACTTCTATATTTATAAATTAATTTTGGCTTCCTAAAATGAGAGAAAACATTCATTCTTTGTTTCTTTGGGCCTGACTTCACTTAACATGATTTTCATTCAAGGTCTTCCATTTTTTTTGCAAATGATGCAGTGTGATTCTTTCTGTTACGAGTAAAATTCTATTCTGTGTACATGCCACTTCTTGATCCATTAGCCTATTTAGGGGCTGATTTCATACCTTGGCTATGTTGACTAGTGCTGCAATTAATGTGGTTGTGGATGTGGCATTATATATCCTACTTAGTAATCTTTTGAATAAATGCTCAAGAATATTGCTAGATCATAGGGTAGGTAGTTTTGTGTTTAATTTTTGGAGGAATCTCCATATTGCTTACCAGAGTGGTTGAACAAGTTTAAATTCCGCCCCCCCCCCCCCCGCAGACAGTGTATAGGATTCATCTATAAGAGTGTTTTTTCCCTCACTACTAGCTCTTGTTTTTGCTTTCATGTTCTTTCATTCTCACTCTTTCTCCTCCTTTTCTTTCTCCTTCTCTCGCCAAACCTCTTCTTTTCTCTCTAGTATACTATCAAGCATACAACATTTTGCAGCTCTTCAATTTCTTCTAGTATTCAATTTTGTTGTCAGATTTTTCTTCTTTTTATGACTCTGGTTGTTTTAAAGTACTGATAAATTAATTGCAAATTGCTGACATAATTTTCCATTGCCTTTAATTACTCTTAAATATTTTCTTTAAAACAAGAATATTCACTGTGAAGATAACTTTAGTGTGCTATGGAAATCAAGAAAGTATCATTGTATACAGTAACATAATATACAGTAAATATGTATTTACAGTATTTTACATAGACCTTTTTCTGAAGTCATCAGTTGTCTTAAAGGATTTATACAAATAGGTAATTCTCCTGTATTCAAGCTTAAATCAGTTTAATCTGGATGATATAAAGAATAGTTTTTTCCAGTTTATTATATCTGAAGATATTTAATGTTGCTTTATTCTATTGTTAGTCATATGAACTTTGATCACTTGACAGAGAAGGTAAATTGGCAAGATTTACCTGTTTTCAATTTCTAATTATAGATATTTTTATGGTAACATACTCTGAAGCTAGGTAACTGTCATATTACGAAACTTTCCACTGGTGCTACGGAATTGAATGTTTTGAGTCTCCTCATATTCAAGGCCTTTGGATTTCAAATTGAAATGAAATACTAAGTTCCAATGTGATAGTTTTAGTACATAGAACTTTTGGGAGGTGACTAAGTGGTATTATAGAAAAGTTTCTCCTACATTTGGGGATATGTTTAGATAGCTAGGTATGAACCGGGAAGTAAGAGGGCACTCCAGCGCTTGAGCCACATCCCCAGCCCTCTTTGTTTTAGTAAAGTTGGAGATAGAATTTCATATTTTTGTCCAGGGCTGGCTTTTTACTTCCATCTTCCTACCTACATCTCTTAGGATCTTTTAAAATACCCCGTTTTGCAGTCCTAAATATTCCCTTCTCAGTCTTTATAATTTATAATATAGAATTCCCTGGTTTTGGATGTTGCCTAATTACTTGTCACCTGCCTGGCATTTTGTTTCTACACAGCCATCAGAATGCTTATATAACTGTATTCCCACCTGATTCTTTAGCCTTCTCTCTGCTTCCAAAACCCCGGACTAGATGTTCATTAGCGCATCTATTTTGAATCACGTAAGATAGTACCATTTCTTTCTTTAACCTACCTCTACATTCATACTGTGCAAGACTCAACCCTGTGGGCTTTCAATAAGAATTGGTTGATTGATGATCATGCAATAAAAACTTACTATGTTATAAACCTCAGGAAGAGCAGCAAGCTTAAAAAAATACATAACCTTTCCTATTTTTTAGCATCAAAAAACTCTACAAGGAATATTATTTTGAATGAAAATACATAGATTATTGATTGTTTAATCATTACTAAGATAGCTGTAGTGAGAAAAAAATGTTTTATTTGTTGATGAGAGGAATAATGTAGCCAAAGTTACTTAACGATGAAATATATCCCAATTAAATATTTTTTTATTTTTATTTTTAGGATACTTTTGGGAAAAAAAAACCGACAAACCTGTTGTTTATTAAAGCATGGGTCTAAGTTTAGATATCAATGCTCATTTCCCTCTTGTCTATTCTTTGGAGTCTACCTTCTTATCATCCTTCTGTTGCCCTATCATCTTTGGCTCAAAGTTGGCTGGGATTCGGTAAATATCACCTTCTAGTTTCAGGCAAGAGAAGGGAGAGAGAAAATATAAATAGTAAAAGAAAAATGAAGAGAAAATGCTTTTAAAAAGCTGAAGCAATGCTTCTGAGGTTAGACATGTTATGGAATTGATGCAAGGGAAGAAAAGGTGATCTAGAAACCTTCAACATGAAAGGTAGACTAATGATAGCAAGTAAAACAAATTCACTGATTTTTTCATTATTTACGCTATGGCATAATATTTTTTATTATTTATTATTTTTTATATATTAGGAAATACTTATTATGGGTCACACTATTAATTCTTTTTTGTAAAAAGTCAATATATATGTGTGTGTATATATATGTATATATACACACACATATACATATATGTAAATTTAAACAGCACAGACACTGGAACCAGTAGGCATTGCTGTTTATACTCTTAGCTTTGAGACCTTGATTGTGACCATAAATATCAGTTGTCTTATATTAAAGAGGCAACAATAATGAGAAAACACAGAGATGGCTTGGGCAACATTGATGAAAGGGAGGAGACGTGAGTTATTGTCAAACGCACAATAAGTAATTGAAAAATGTTGCTTCTAGATAAATATCACAACCCTGTGCTGTGTAAAATCATGAGTGTTGCTTTACAAAACAAAATTACACCGGCAGATCTCCAGGTCATTTGAGATTTTGGTCCACAGCTTGGGAATAGATTTCATAGTATTTTCTGTTTCTTTTTAAAGTGTTTTTTAAATGAATAACTTAAGTGAATATTGAAAATGGGGAAGCGTGAAATGGAACATTCATTGCATCATGAACTTTCAGGGGTGAGATGTTTCCAAAACTAAGAAGAGGAAACTCATATGGCCATCTGGCTCAGGGACTGTTTTTAACCTACATTTTCTCTAAGCTCCAGGTCCATCTCTACTCGCACCCTGTGTGGAGATACTTTAGAACTTGGGCTGTCAATCTTCAACTTGGCCTTTTTCTTCATCTTTTACCTTATGAAACCATTTTCCAAGTCTCCATTTTCAGGTAGATGTCCAGCTACCTTCTTTTTGTATTTTTCTAATAGATTATGGCAATTGTTTTTACTTTTCCCTAATGAGATTCCCATATGTAAGACATTTTATGATCTTTATCTGATGTATTTTTAGCCCTTCCTCCCTTTCTCTTTTCCTCCTTCCTTCAAGCTCACTACCTAAATTATTTTTTTTAATCTCTGTCCACATTACTTGGAGCTTCCCAGTAGTTACAGCTTTAGACTATCTGATTTTGCAGTTGTTATAGACTGTGGTCTAAATGTTTCTGACCTGCCCCCAAATCCATATTTTGAAATCCTATATCTCAAACTGATGTTATTAGGAAGTGATAGGACTTGCCCACATGCTCATAGCTACAATGAACGGAAGTAAGACCTCTAAAAGAAGCTTCAGAGAATGCCTTTATCTCTTCCACCACTTGATCGTAATGCCAAACCTTCAGATCCAAGAAGTAAATGTTCATAAAACTCCAAGTTTGTGGCACTATTTTTATAGCAGAGTGAATGTCTTAGATGTCTTAATAAAATATTAGTAAGATATATTAATATGAATTAAACCTGAAGCCATGTATTTAGTAGGCAGGTACTCTGTACTTGAGACACATCCTCAGTCCTTTTGCTTTTGGTGTTTTGGATTTGTTTTATAGGTGAGTTATTGTGTATCAGACCATAATCCCCCTACTTCTATCTTCCCAGTAGCTGTAATTACATTTACATATCCCCATACATCCACTGACTTCTTGTAATTATTTCTACTGCAGTTGCATATTTCACCCAAACCTAGTGAATTTCTTCATCTATAGTGTCTGAGGTAATGTCAAAATCTCCTTCAAGATTTTGAACAAGAATTACGTTGTACTGGAAGTTTTGTTTTGCATTTGACTCTGCTCTTTGGCTCCCTGAGTCAACACTCAACACATGCTAAACAAGGCCTTACCACCTCTTGGCTGCTATTGACACACTCTTTTTCTGTTGTCTTTTAATGTTTTTCTATAACTCCTTATGCTATATGCAAAACATTAATTTTCTAATTATTTTCTCTCTGATCTATGAGAACTTTGAGATGAAGAATCTTATCGTTATTTTCTAATTTACCATTTTCTGACATGGATAGGGCAATCTGTAAATACTTGAACAAAGAGACAAATACCTCATAGGAATAATGAATGAATAAAGAACAAAAGCCTGTTATTTTTAAATTCACTCCCAACATACACACTTAATAATTTGGCTCAGAAACATTTAGAAAGTATTGATATCTTACAATAACTATAATTACCCAAATTGATTCTAATTTTGGGAACATTCTGAGAATGGAGTAGTATACTTCCCAAGGGAAGTGATTAAAAGTAAAGAATATCTCTTAAGAATTCTACGGGAAAAATCTAGGTTATTACCACTTCTTATCCACAGGAACTTTGGAAATGAGAAGTTGAATGTTTCAGAGAAGGTTCCTCACTGTTTCCAGAAGGTGTAGGGAAATCATCCTGGCTCTCATCTGCCTTACTTACTGTGCCTTTTCCTCATATATCATTCGATCACAAGTGACAACTTTCAGTTAATTATCTCTTCCTGTCACTAATGTGAAGAGACAAACTCTGCTAGTAGAAACAGGCTCATGGAAAATATTCAGAAAGTAAAACAAAATATGTCACTTTTTTGCATAAAAATCCTGGCAATACTTTTATTGATTACTCTCTGATGAATGAAATTACTAATTTGTGTAGTCACTTTCCTTTGTATGTAATGGGAGCAATTTGTAGACCCATGTGATGTACAGAAGTATTACAGTTACAGAAGTCAGGTAATGAGTTCCTTTCTTTATGAAGTTTTACCCTTCCCTCATTTTGTCCCTCTGCTCCCCCTCCCCCCACCCAGGATTCCCCACCTCCCCAAGACGTAAAGTTCATTTCCAGCATAAAGTCTGGTGAATATCACTGTTACATTGGTTTACCCTTTGTCACACCATTCTGTGATTCGCCTTCCCTTCCTAAGTCAGATAAACTTACATATAAGATAAAGTGTACAGAATTCATAAACAGTGACAACAGTGAATACACCAATGGGGAGAAAAAGAAAGGAAAAAGAATTAACTACAAAAATTACACTAAGAAAACCTCTTGTTTCCATTTGTTGGAGTTTGTTTTGATAATCATCAGTTCATACGGTCATATGCACATAGCTATTGAGCTATTGTGATGCTCTGCTAAGAATATCCTAGAAGTATTCTACTTATTATAAATGAGGGAAACCATGCAGCCTATGTTTGCATGGGTCTGGCTTGCTTCAAATAATATACTTTATTCTAAGTCTTTCCATTTCCTTACTAATGGGGCAATGCTATCCTTTTTGATGGAAGCATGGAATTCCATTGTGTATATATACCACATTTTCTTGATCCATTTATCCACTGAGGGGCATCTGGGTTGATTCCATATCTTAGCTATGACAAATAATACTCAATGAACATGGTTGTGCTGGTATTCCTCAGAAGTAAACAGGAGTTTCTTTATAACAACCCTGTTATACCTTAGACTTTTGCACAGAAAACGTATTTTTATCTAGATCAAAAAGTCTACACTGATAGAAAAGGTTTACACTGCAGAATATCTCAGAGTAACACGTATCATACTGTTACAAAGTCTATTATCTAGAAAAATGTTTCATTAGAAAAGTTTGTTTCAGGGCTGGGGATATAGCCTAGTGGCAAGAGTGCCTGCCTCGGATACACGAGGCCCTAGGTTCGATTCCCCAGCACCACATATACAGAAAACGGCCAGAAGTGGTGCTGTGGCTCAAGTGGCGGAGTGCTAGCCTTGAGCGGAAGAAGCCAGGGATAGTGCTTAGGCCCTGAGTCCAAGGCCCAGGAGTGGCCAAAAAAAAAAAAAAAAAAAAAGTTTGTTTCATTATCAGAATATGTTTCCAATAGGAAAGTAAAGATAATATCTTTCTTCTTTACAAATATGTTAGAATACTTTAGTGGTAATCTGCTACACAATACTAATTATGCAATAAATATTTTCAAGTTATTAAGTACAATAGCAAGTGTATAGAAGAACAACTAGAATATTTGATAAGTGTTCTCTATATTTTTCCAAAAGAACATGATCTGAGTTAATAATAGATACATTAATAATGCCAAGATTATTAATGAACATTAATAGATTGTGTTTTCATTGACTAAACATTGGTTTATTTTAGATTTGCATCAATTTGCTAAGATCACTCAAGTCCTGTAGTTAACTCTTTTTAAGCCAGACAGTTTGATTTGGTAATTTCATTGCCTTTGGCTATACACTCAGATATTGGAATTCTGGATCATGTGTTATTTTATTTTTAATTTCTTGGAAAACCAGCTGTTTTCATTACTGGCTGTGCTAGCTAACACATTAGCCAACCCTGTATAAGGGCTCTCTTTTCTGTTTACTGCATACTCATTAATAGCATTTGTTATCTCATTTTGATCTTAACAGGTGATTTCTTTTCGTTTTTGGTATTCATTTGCGTTTCTCTTATGACTTGTGATGAGTGTTTTATATGCACGTTGAGACATTTTATGTATTCTTTGGAAAAATATCAACTCAGATCCTCAGCTCATTTTCTAATGTGATTATTATTATTGCTGTTGAATTGTATGAGTCGTCCATATTTTGAATGTTAACTTCTATCTGATAATGGTTTGCAAATGTGCTCTTATTTTCTCTGGATTGCCTTGTCATTTTGCTGATTGTTTCTTTTGTTGTATAGAAAGCATCCTTTTTAAATTTAATTTTGTAGTTTTACTTGTTCATTTTACTTTTTTATTTACTTTTTTCTTCATTGCCAAAGTGAAGTACAGAGGAGTTACAGTTCCATACATGAGGCAGTGAGTACATTTCTTATCCAAATTTTATTATCAAGGTGATGTATGGAGGAGTTACAGTTACATACATAAGGTAGAGTACATTTCTTGTCATACTTCTTGCTCCCTCCTTGTTTTTTGCCCACCTTCCTTCATTTTGCTTGTATTGTCTGTACTTTTCATGTATCAAAAAAGGCATTGTCAGTAGTCCTAATTTCTGCTTTTGTCAAAGCTCTTACTGCAAACATTAAGTTATATAATCTGCTTGCTTATAATTCTAGTTCACTCAGACTTGATGCTATTCTGCCAAAAAAAAAAATCTAGAGGTGATAGGAAAGAAATTAAATGTTTGTCAGGACCAACCTGAAAAAAAAATTGTCAGCGGAGACGTCTTTAGCTCACATCTGTAACATGAGCTAGCTACTCAGGAGACTGAGATCTGGGATTTGGGTTCAAAGCCAGCCAACAGAAGAAGAATCCCTGAGACTCTTATCTCTAATAAACTACTCAGAAAAAGCCAGAAGTGGCACTGTAGTAGAGCACTAGCCTTAATCACAAAGAGGTTTTGGGATAGTGCCCAAACCACTGAATTCAATCCCCAGGATCTGCAGGGGGTGGAGAAAAAAGCATTGTCAATACACGTTTCACAGGGCTTTTCTCTTAATTTTCTTTTCTCTAGATGCGTCAGAGTTTATATGTGTTTGAGTTCTGTGTATATAACTAAAATAAATAAAATCAGTTATCAAAGAGATACCCACATTGCTTGCAATACATAGAGTCAAATAAGTGTCTGTCATGAATAGATGACTGGATAAAAAATGCTGTGTACAAAAAAATGGAATATCTTTCAGTCTTAAAAAGAAAGGAAGCTTAATGCAACAATATGAGAAAATTTGGATAATATTGTGCTAAGTGAAATAAACCAGACACTCATAGACAAATATGGCATGGTAATACTTATATAAAGGATCTTTAAAAATAATTTAAAAATAAGAGTTTTTACCAGGGGCTGGTTGATAGTATGGAGTAGGCTCTAGGAAATGAAAAGAGTGTTCCTAGGATACAAATTTTAAGCTACCACATGAATACTTTCTGCATATCTCATGCACAATGTATTATATACAGTTAGTAAAACTATGACACATACCTAAGGTTTAGTAAGAGAACAGAGCTTTAGTACTCTCATCATCAAAAAGGTGGCTGTGATGCTGGTGGCTCATGCCTGTAATCCTAGCTACTCAGGAGGCTGAGATCAGAAGGTTGTGGTTCAAGCTAGCTTGGACAGGAAGTCCATGAGATTCTAATCTCCAATTAAATAACAGAAAAGCTGGAAGTGGAGCTGTAGGTCAAGCTGTAGAGTGCTAGCCTTGAGCCAGAGAAGCTCAGAGACAGTACCGAGGCCCTTAGTTCAAACCTAAGGACTGGTACACATACACAAAATGGTAGCTGTGAAGTGATGGGTATAAATAATTACCTTGGTGGTGATAATCACTTCACAATTATATACATATTTTAAAACATAACACTGTAAGCTCTGGATATATAACATTTTTGTCAATTATGGTTTCTTAAAACTGACGGCTATTTAGAAGCACTGAGTTTTGCTTTGTAATGAAAGGGAAGATTATTAAATTTGTTCCACTGTTGGAACTAGTGAACACACTTTTTAAACTCTTAAAAAATACACTTGTATAAATGAACCATCAACTAATAAGAACATTTTTCTTTGCACAACACCTTGTAAAAAAATTTATGTTCAATTAATAAAAAAAAATGAAAAAAAAGAACATTTTTCTACTTCTTCAAAGAGATAATTTTAATGAATAGAATGGTTGGCTTAAGACCTTTACTGCCTTTACTGCGCAAAGACAAGTAGATTGGCCTTAACATGTCCACAGCAGACACAGATTTCCTTTCTTTGCAAGCGCATTAGACTGCAATGGGCTTTTATCACTGTTGAAATTGTCAGTGATTGAACAGAAATCAAGCAAAGCTGCACATTATTTAGAAACAGGAGTGAATGCCCTCCTCACAGGTTCCATGCACACAGCTCTGGCAGTGTTGAGAGTTTCCACACATAAAAAGGAGATTGGGAGGAGTTTTACATAAAGGTTTTAAAAATGTTACCTCTTGAATAACTTTAAGATTGCATCACAAGGGTAGTCAGTCATTCCCTACTCCCAATTTTATTTACTCTACAATGAGTTTCATCATCATTGCACAGAAGGGTGGTTCACCAATTCTGATTTCACAGGTTGTATTTTCTGTTCATTTCTAAATTAAGAATTTATATTTAGGCATTTGGTGAGAAAAGTCAAAAAATTATTTACTTATTTCATTATCTTTAGTTGTACAAAGCCATTGCCATTTAACAAAGCAGTTTATGAGTAGAATATATCTTAATTAATGTCATCCTCTTTCAATATTCTAGTCAAAGACTGTAACAGACAGGTTACAGTTGCATAAGTCAGAAAAGAGTACATTTCTGCTTGAAAAATGTAACCTCTTATCTTGGTCTCTCTCTCTCTCTGTTTTTCCCTCCAGTCCGACCCACAAGTTGTATGGTTCAGTTTCTACATAGTATTTAGTGAGGGCTGGGGATATGGCCTAGTGGCGAGAGAGCTTGCCTTGTATAGTATTTAGTGAGTATCCCTGGTGCAATTGTTCACTCTTTGTCCCACCATTACTGTGCCCCCCCCTTGTCCTCCCAAAGAAGGATACATGAACAAATAAGACAAAAGAAAAGCAAACAAAAAACAGCAACAAAGAAAAAAAAAGAAACTTTTGTTTTCATTTCCTGGTGTTCATTTTGCTGAATATTATTTTACTTCAGATAAATGTGGTTATTAGGTCTTTTTATCCTCTCTTAAGAATATTCTCCTTTAGTTTTACTCCATGTGAATGCCTAAATAACTGTATAATTTATCATGTACCTGTATTTTAAACTGAAACTATATCCTTACATATCACCCTGCCTCTGAATCAATTAAAAATGGATCCAAGACCTTAATATAAGGCCAGATATATGAAAATATTACAGGAATTGGTAGGGGAAATACTAAGACTCCTAGTCAGGGCTCAGAACTTCCTAAGTAAAGATAAAGAATCAAAGAAAGACTGGGTAAATGAGGCTGCATGAAGCTGAAGAGTTTCTTCATGGCAAAGGGCATAGCTAATTAGAAAAATAGAAAGCCCACAGAATGGGTTAAAAGTTTTACTAGCTATGCATCGGACAAGGGCCTCATATTTAAAATATACTTAGAGCTTAGGAATATTTTTAATGGAAAAGGATAGAAAGCAAATTCACAGTTAAAGCCGGAGAAGGGGAGAAATAGTTTCATTTGAGAAAATGTAGGAAGATTGACAATGATGTTGTTTCTTACCCAAGGAAGTACTGAAACCAGTACTTCCAGGATTCGGGCTGCCATTTTCACCTCTTTGCTGCTCTCCTCCCCAGTACCCAGTCCTTATTTTCAGCTTAAAGTAGAAGTTTCCATAGAGGAAAGGAACTTGTATGCCAATAGTTCAAGATTGCCCTTATATAGCTTTGTAACTGTAGAACCAAGAGCTACCCTCCAAACTCTTCTTGGCAATATATATATTTATTGAAAGAAAGCACACTGAAAGTGAAAGCATGATTAGTCTGGCTAGTCACTTAAAGCAAACTTACATCACAGCAAATATTGACAAATGCAAAAATAAATGTTCAGAGTATGCTTCTATTCTAAGAGATAATCTTTTATAAGTTTATAATCATATGTGATGCAAGTCATCAGAAAAAAATTGTGAAATATTTAGAAAGACATTCTCACTGTCCTTCATTTCAGGAAATAATATCTTATTTTTCAGAAACTGGGATAAAATGTAATGGGATTCCTGAGTTTTCTTCCTTAGAGATCATCATTTGTATTTGTCTGGACCCTTCCTGTTTAGCCTTCCTCTGCCACACACACTTATTAATCTGTTTTTGCTGTTGGATAGAGAAACAAGTTACAAGGATCTACAGGCATGATGACACTGAAAATTCTTACTAATCACATGGAGGCTTGACACAAGAACAAAGTCAGAGAGAACTCACACTGTGTAAAAAAAAATGCTGAGAGTTTCTCAAATTTCCTCACCCAGAATTTCCACTAAGGATATGCCTTTCCATAGGAAAGGCAGATAAAATACAAGGCTCATCTATTAAATGCTTCATGGCTCTCCTAGTTCTCCTAATATTTATTTTAATGGCATAAAAGTATTTTCTTAAGAAGTTTTGGAATATTTTTATTTAGTCAGTTTTAATCTTCTCAACTTCTCCCATCAAAGAGACTACAAGGACAAGTTGATCTATATAAAATTAATGTAAGTTTCCTGAT
This sequence comes from Perognathus longimembris pacificus, assembly GCF_023159225.1. NCBI lineage: Eukaryota > Metazoa > Chordata > Mammalia > Rodentia > Heteromyidae > Perognathus > Perognathus longimembris. The sequence goes on from NC_063162.1 coordinate 124,592,443, forward strand.
AATTGATGCGTATCCTAAATCCTGATGAATTTTATATCCCAGGCCTGTTTGGAATGTCAAATGAGACCAGATTCCTGAATAATAAACATCTAGAATCTTTCTGTATATAACCCTTAAGTGCTATCATGGTCTAAAGAGGGTTGAAATTAGGGAGCACATTAATATACAAAATAGTATGGCTATTATACCTTAAAAAGAAGCATTGTGGTTTTATTTGTTCTGTGAGAGACTTGGTCAGGAAATTCTCTAAGGGCAAAGTATTAGGACATCTTTTGTCTAAAACATTTCTTAAGAGCTTTCAGAATGTCTTATGCTAATTAGTATAAAGGTTCACTGCAGGAGATGGGTCCTGTTGCTTTACTTTCACCAATAACGTTGACTTATGAGCCTATGTCAGTCAGGCATTATAGAATCTAAAAATATCAGTGAAGAAGACATGATGCAGCCCCATGTTTCAAAAGAGTTAATTTTGTCAATAAAGTAAATACAAACTATTTTCAATATGCTATGTGTAACCGTAGCTTCTATTATTGATGATCTTCTTGTGTCCCCTTCCTGTGGTGTACCTGCACTATCTCTGTATCTTATCTGAGTACATTGGAAACTGTGTATACTGGTATTAGAACTAGGAAACTGAAAGGGAATACCAAAATCAAGAGACACAGGGTAAAAAAGACAAACGACTACAAAAGCAATACTTGCAAAACTGTTTGGTGTAAATAAACTGAACAACTCTTGGGGGGGAAAGGGAAAGGGGGAGAGGGGAGGGGTAATGAAGGAAGAGGTAGCAAACAGTACAAGAAATGTATCCAATGCCTAATGTATGAAACTGTAACTTCTCTGTACATCAGTTTGGCAATAAAAATTAAAAAAAATAAAAGCCATTCCAAATAAAATAAAAATGTATGATGAATTAAATAAAAATATATACAACATGAAATAGGTGCAATTTAGGGAATAAATTTAGGGAAGCAATTCTGTATGTGTTACAAGGAGACATCAGAAATGTTTTGCAGAAGTTCTATTTGTGCTGAGTCCAAAGATGAGTCGGCATTTGCCAAGGAGACCAGGAGAAAGCATTCCAGGCTGAGCAAACAAGATCCACCAAAACATGAAACACTAAGCTCCATCAGGAAATGATAGGTATTGCTGAATTGCTGCTATCTCATTACATAGGATAAGAGTGAAGACCTATGAAGTCACTTGCCTTAGAATCTTGGGTTTGCTTTATTATAGAAAAGATAGCTTGAGTTTTCTTAAATATTGTCCTAATGCAGTTTGGGTGGTTGAATGGGAATGACAATTAGGGATTAGAAAGAATTTAGCCTAGAGAAGATGTGATGACAGGGAAGTATCAGGGCCTAAATAAAGGTACTGAGATGGTCAATGTCTTAGTCTATCTTGTGCTACTGTATAGATTACCCAATATATATCTAGAGCACTGAAGCTTATTCCTTTATAGTTCTGGAGGCTGGGAAGTTCAAGGTCATGATGCTGGAATCAGTCTAGAGGCTTTTTAATGTGGCTTCCCATGGAAGAAAGTGCAAGGGCAAGAACATAAGAAATGGAGCCTAAAAAAATACAAAAATGAACTACAAAAAAAAAGATAACTGGAAGCTATTCATGTAAGCCTTGTTTTTTTTGTTATTGTCAAAGTGTGATACAGAGAGGTTACAGATTCATATGAAAGGTTGTGAGTACATTTCTTGTTCTACATCAAAACAAAGTCCATAAGACCTACAACACACTTCCATGAAGCCACACCTCCCAATGCTGTCACTTAGGGAATTAAGTTTCATGTACATGAATTCTTCTGTACACATTCAAACCACATGGCAGCTATTTAGTCATTTACCTTATACATCATGTTAACATTTAAAAATGATTTCTAATATTATAGAATTGTCATCTTTAACATTTTTTTCCTTTGGTAATGAACATTTTAATTTTTGTGACTTTTCTCATATTCTCTGTGAATTAATTTTACTTTGTAATTAGCATATGATAACCGGATGTTAGTGGGATGTGGTGGTGATATTTCAACACATGCACACAACATGATCTGATCAAATTAATCAATTTTCCCCTTGCTTTTCTCTATCTGTCCCTGCCTTCATGTTACTTGCTTGCTTTTTTCTCTCTCCCTCCCTCTCTCGTTCCCTCTCCCTATCTCTTTCTTTCCTTCCTTCCTTCTTCTTCCTTCCTTCCTTCCTCCCTTCTTCCTTTTACCCTCCTCTCTTTCTTCCCTTCCTTCTTTCTTTCACTACTTTCCTCTTCCTTCTTTCCTTCCTTTCTTTCCTTCTTTCCATCTCTTTCCTTCCTTCCTTCCTTCCTTCCTTCTTCACCCTTTCCCTCTCCCCCCACCCTCTCTTCCCCCCCTCCCTCTTTGCCTCCCTTTCTTTCTCCCCTCCTCCCTTCCTTTCTCCCCTCCTCCCTTCCTTAATTCTCTTGTGGTGTGTTGAAATAGCTCAGACCTCACAAATGTTAGGCAAGTATTCTGCCATTGAGGCACACCTCTGTATCCTTAACCAATTTTGTGTTTGGAACTTTCAGGCTCTTCAATGGGGATTATTTTTCACATATCAGTAAACAATAATCGCCCCACTTTGCTATGGAATGCCAGAATTATTTCTGTTTTAGTACTCATTCTCCAATTTGCCTTTCTCCTTCTCTCCCACCTTCTGAAAAGTCAGGGCACAGCATCAAATTATTGCTTTTAGCTTCTGCACATGAGATGGAACATGCTGTGTGCCTGGTTTATTTACCTTAACACAATACCCCCTATGTGGTCCATTAGTATGTAAATTACAGGATCTCATTCATTTGTGGTGAGATAATGTTCCATTATTTACACATACATTCTTTTATATTCCTTATTTTTCATCTGTCAACATCTTATATATTGTGAAAAATGCCACCGTAAATATGGGGGTGATGACAAGTGTTGGTATGCTGATAGCATTTACTCTTAAGTAGGATTGGTGGATCATATTGTACCTGTATATTTAGTTAATTTCTTTGTTTGTTTTTGTTTTTGCCAGTCCTGTGCCTTGGACTCAGGGCCTGAGCACTGTCCCTGGGGTCTTTTTGCTCAAGGCTAGCATTCTACCACTTGAGCCACAGCACCACTTCTGGCTATTTTCTATATATGTGGCACTGGGGAATCGAACCCTGGCCTTCATGTGTACAAGGCAAGCACTATTGCCACTAGGCCATATTCCCAGCCATGTATATTTAGCTTAATGAGGACCTTCCATGCTGTCTCCATAAAGGCTTTACTAATCTAAATTCCCACCAAACATTGTGCGTGTTTCTTTCACTATACATCCTTGCTAATATTAAAAAAATTAAATTGCTATTCCATCTGGGGTAAGAAGACATGCATTGTTTTTTTCCAAATAGTTAATGATATTAAACATGATTTAAACCTGTCTTCTTTTGAGAAATGTCTATCCAAATCATTTATTCATTTTTAAGTTGAATTACTAGATTTTTATTATTAAGTCTTTTGAGATACTTATATGTGGGGATGCTGGCTGTATACGTGGAGGGGCGGTCCCCAATTGACCCTCCCCTCATCCCGCCCTGGGGCCGTATAGCCGGAAGGCACTCCTACGCCTTACAGGTCCAGAACAGGAAGGAGTAGTTCTGGCTCGGCCTGACCCCCATCTTGATCTCAGGTCCACATGGATGCCTTCAAGATGGCGCCGCCGGAGCCCAGGGGCCAGGGGCGGTCCTATTGGGGCATGATGTCAGCCTGTGGGGGGAGTCCCAGGATGCCACTCTTGCCGAGACAGCCCTGCTCAGCCAATTAGCCAAGTCTTTCCCTTCCCGCCTTTGCCAGGTAATAAATCCTTCCCCCCACCCCCTGGACGAGGAGACCAGTTCAAACCTCAAGCTGCCTCCCCGGAGTCTTTCCTTCCACGTCGATCTCTGACATGTGAGAAGGGGCAGGGAGGGAGGCTTCGGTAACTCACTCTCCTTGGCTAAACGCGGTCCATGAGAGCACGCTTTTGCCTTCTGCTGGCGGAAGACAAGGCCGAGTGCTCTTTCATAGTTTTGGGGTTCAGGCATTTTCCCCGGAAGATAGCGGAAAAGGGATCTTTGAGGTCCCAACACTTATATGTTCTGGATTTAAATCCTTTGTCAGATGAATCCTTCGCAAATACTTTCTCCAGTATTTCATACTGTCTATTTTCTCCCTTGTTTCCTTTGCTGTGAAGCAGCTTCTTGTTTTGACACATTATCATTTGTCTATTTTTGCTTTGGTTTCCACTATTGAGGTGGTACAGAGACAGAGAATTCCAGGGCTCTTCAGTAACTACTGTCCCTCAGCTGAAGACACACTTAAATGTTTTATATGAGTTAGTGGTCAATTAGATAAAGATAACAGGTTTTAGCTCTTTTGAATATCTGGTATAGCAGTCATAACTATTTTGACAAATACAATGCCCCAGAAGTTCTCTAACCTGTTAGAATTTTATATGCAAATATACATATGTGTGCATGCATATATGTGTGAATATGAGTGTAGCTATATTTCTTAAATCTGAAAATCTTTAACTTTGTTATTTTATATTTTAACTTGGTTGCATAACTAAGATTCAAAGGCATTTCTTTGAAAACTACTGTGATTTTACCTTTCTAAATGATTAGCTTTTTCTCTCTTTTCTTCTATTGCCTTTACATCATTAAAATTCTATCCTTGACATTTACCTACTTCAGTATTTTGAAAATTATTGTTGTTCACATATATAAAAACAGAACTTTCTACTCTCAGTTTTTAATCTTTATATCTCTTATTGCTTGCAATTTTTACCACAATGCATTGCTGACATCTCCTGGCTCACATATCTTGTGTCATATTCTTTGTCTACACGCATTCTCTAAGGAATTCATATTTTAAAATCCTGAAGTCATTCTACTCTCTTCATTTTCCTGTTTGTACCCAGGTAGTTATAAAACTTTTAGTCTTTCTCTGGACAGTTTCTCTATTCCCTCATTGTTTACTGTAATCTCCAAAGTCAGATCTGAAAAATGTTATGTTCACTTGTAAGTAGAAACATTTTGTGCAATGCCTACAACTGTCTCGACCACCTTTATGTCTAGGTTTTGTTAACAACATTCTCTGGATACTGCAGATAGTAAATATGATTGGTTTTTAGGTTATGGAGTTTTCATTTTAACTATTCAGCTCTACTATTATAAGAGTGGAAGCAGGTATTGACAACACTTAAGTGAATAATATGACTACTCTCATAGAATTTTGTGCATAAAAAGCTTAGAAAGCTGTATCTTCTTAGTCTTTGTTAGATTATAGTATGTGGCAGCTAACAAAAGACTTATTCAATTGCCTTCGTGTGACTTCTAGCTTAGACATGTGCATAGAAAAATAGGCAAGCAGGTAAATAAATGGACAAGATTAAGATCGATTTAACTGCTGTAGTAAATGTTATGAAGCTAATTAAACAGACAATATAATAGCAAAAGTATAAGAATTCAAGTGTTAGCTAGATAGGTAAAGATTTTCTCTCATGAGGTAATATTTGAAGTGAAGTCTGAATAATGTACAAACTCAGAGGGAAATATATCTAAGTAGATGCAGAAGCAAGTCAAGGCTGTGGGTTACCATTTCAGAGGATTATGAACTGCTGAGTAAGTAGGTTGGAGGCCAGTAAGGCAATTATAATAGTAGTTCAGTAAGGAAAGGGCCATGTTTTAAAGGAATTTGTCACTAATATGATTGGAGTAATGAGGAAGGAGATCATATTTTTTTGGAATGAAGTATAATTTTATTCTTTTTTAAATTCAGGGGCAGGGTAAGGGAATTTCAAGGCTGACTTCTAACTTTCTAGTGTCTTGAGTTGAGTAATGAGGCAATGGTTTTCACTGAGATAAGGAAGATACAGGAAGCAGATATTTGGAACAACATGTCATGGGAAGGAGGAAACCAGAGATGTGTTGGTGATGTCTTAGGAAATATGGTTGAAAGAAGAATGGTATTGGGTAAGGTTTTGTGAGAAGGAAGAGATTGATGGCCTTGTCAAGGTTGAGTCTGTAGAGTGGTTACTTTTGAGGCTCAATTATTCTGAGTAAAGAGAAGAATAATAATAAGTGTCTGAGAGGAAGCAAAGAAGCAAAATAACAGGCATTCCATTTCCTGGCAAGATTCTATAACAAGTCTGGGGAAATCAAATAAGGAATTTCAGCATATTGGACTAAAATGGTTTAGCTTCTAGAATTACATTTATATTGACTATCTTTCTTTATAGTAGTGGTATAATATAGACAAGAGAAGAAATAGCTTATGTCCTGAACTTCATTGAGACTTTTACCTCATTCTTGTATTCAACAAGTATATGAAATCTGCTTTCTGTCATTCTGGGCTAAGCAAGGTTTTCAGATGAAAATGACCTGAGGTAGTTTGGAAATGAAGTTTCAACATTACAACATTTCAACATTACATTAGAGATGATATCAGAATATTCCCTTTAAAATCATCCCAATTTTATAACAATCAATCATGCAATTGCAATGGTACTAGGAGAGGTTAGTGAGAGTCACTAACATTTCAGAAGCTCAAAACTGCATTCAACAGTGTAGATTTGTGGAATGTGCAAGAGCCCACCAGCATTGTTATTGATGAAGGCGGATATATTTTATCACACATCCAAAGATAGTGATGTCAGATTTACAGAGAGAAATGAATGGGGACCTCTGACTTGGAGGAATTCATAATCTAATTCAGTTTGACTGGAATGTAAATCTCATAGAGAAAGAGAGCAAGTGATTTTATTTGAAGGATAAATTAGGATCAGATTTATGGAGAGTCTTGAAAAGTAAGATGAGTTTGGACTTCATTCAGTGGCTAATGGGAAATCTGTGAAGATTTTTGAACTAGAGAATAAGAAGATGGTAATTGCTCTTTAGGAAGATTAATTGTCAGTACTGTGAATCAGAGAGAAGGAAGAGACACTGAAGTTGGGAAATAAATTAGAATGCTAATTCCATTGGATATTGCAATATGTACAAATAAACACTTAAATACATTATTACAGGGTTCTATTATAAAAAAATGAAAATATATTTGAATGATCTCACAAGCCAACATTGAGACGTGTGTTAAAGATGAAAATAGGAATATTCTCATAATGTTCCAAATTTATTGTGAGTTTATTTATTGATTAGGAGTGACTAGGCAGGCACTTAATCTGATAGATTGCTAGCATTTTCCATGCCCAGATCTGTGCCAGGCCATCCTATAAGCTTGTCAATTTTATTACTGATATTTACCACACAACTCTATGAGCAATTATTTTCCAGTTCACTTCTATGCAGAAGGAAACTTAGCCCATTATGTAACCAGTCTGGGTTCAGGAAGCTAAAACTTAAATCCAGTTCTGCCTTACTCTAGATCCCATGGCTCTGCTCTTAAGCCCTTTACCATCAAATTTTATTGAAATGGTAATTTATTCTCCAGCAATCTCTGATGTGTCTTTTTTTTTCATTGTGTGTCGCTAACAGTTCTGGGAACATCAAGTCAAGCATTTTGTTCTGTTATTTTGATTGTGCATTTCAAGTATAATATCAAAATTAAAATTGATTACTTTAAAATGAGATTGTGATGTTAGATCATGTAGGGGAGAAATGGGTTGTAGAAATTCACTTGAAAACTTGTCAGTGTATGCTAATTTGTATAAGTAGACCTGCAAGTCCCTTTGACATTAAACAGTGGTCAGATTATGCATCTGGGTGCTGTAGGAGGCTATAGATGCTTTTCTACAGAGCATGTAGATTGTATTTAGAACTAGTATTTTTATATTTTTTTCACAAAAAGAATTCTTTTTTTCTCATAAAATTTTACACTGTAAAAACGTTTCTCAGATGGAATTTAAGAAAAAGAATATGTAATGACAAATCAAAATATTTAGTGTATATCTTCTATGAATACAAAGGAATGAACTCTCCTGTTTTGGTAACTAGGTTGAATGCATAAAAGTGTTACTAGAATTGCTCTGAAAGAAGGATAATAATGCTAGGGAATGTTCATGATTTAAAGCTTTCATTCACTTTTTCTCTCCTTAGGAGTACCCTTTAAAGAATGCTACAAGCAGGAAACAATAACCATGTATTTTTCTGCATTTAAGCTGGAACCATAAATTCCTACTTTCCCTTTGGTAAGGAACCCATGGGTTTCTCAAGCAAACTAAATCTCACCCAATCAGTTTCATAAAATCAGGTGATCCACACCTTTAGCCATAAGTATAGGAGTACTAGAATAAGACTTGTGCCTGTAGCTTGTCTTTCTGGGAAACATTTTCGTGATTCCTTTCTACAAAATGATTTTTAAAAAATCAGATAAATTCTAGCACAAAAAGGAATCAAATACTCCCAGCAGATAAATGAAGGGAAGGGAAAGAAAGATTTCTATGTTGCTGACTTACAAGGCCCATTGACAATAGTGGCTTAGGAAAAGACTTTCATAGTTTCAACTGTTTGCATTTATTGCTCTTCATTAGGTAAAAGTTAGTAAGGGATCACATCGGACTAAATAAAGGGTTAAGATAATCTCTCTAATACTCCCTTGAGTTAGAAAAGACACAAAAATCTCTCATCAGGACAGACAGAAGAAATTTTTTGTATCATAAAGCTAAAAGCAAAAGGGGATAAAATAACTCTTATTATACAACTGTAAACAATGAAGTCATGGTGAGAAGTTTTCCAAAATCACAGCCCCAGAAAGAATAAGAACATTCAGAACATAAAATATCCATGGAATTATATTTTATTTAATAATGCTTAATTAGTTATACTTTTATATATTGTTATGATATAGATATATGTCTCTGCAAAAGGCCCATATGTTAAAGGCTTGATGTGTAAACATTATATCCACAGAGAAGTGATTGAATCCTGAAGTTTCTGACTTAGTCAATGGATTAATGTTTTTAAGCATTATATATATTTATGTATGTATAGGTTTATTTACAGATACTGGTACTAGAGCTTGAACTCAGTATGTGGGTGCTGTTCATTAGTCTTGTACCTCCAGGCTAGCTCTACATCACTTGAGTCACAACATTTTACTGGATAATTGAAGATAACAGTCTCACAGAATTTCCTGCCCAGGCTGGCTTAGAACCATGATTCTCAGATCTCTGCCTCCTACATAGATAGCTTTACTGGTGTATGTCACTGGTGACTGCCTGGACTAATGTCTTGATGGGTTCAACATCTGATGGCATTTTGGGGAGGTAGGTCCTAGTTGAAGGAAATAGCTAAGTAGAACCATGTCCTAGAAAGAGAGGCCTTTTCCTGGGCTCCTCTCTGCTGGTTGTCTGCTTTCTGGCTGCCATGAATGGAGTGGCCTCTTCTGCCACCATTTCTCCTGCCAAGAAACTCTGTCTCACCATGGGGCCAGAAATAATGAAGCCACTAACCATGACTGCAAAGCCCTGAAACCATGAACCAAAATAAATCTCTTCCCTTGTATGTCATTTCTCTCAAATTTCATTGCTGCCACAGCAATAAAAAAGTGACTAACAAGTTTGACAAGAAATGTACTCATGACCTTACATATGTAAGTGTAACCCCTCTGTACAACACCTTGACAATAAAAATTTTAAAAATAGCCTAGAAAAATGCAGGAAATGTGAATTTAAAAGTGTGTATGGCATTTCAGCAGTGAATATGCAACAAGCTTTCTACAGAAGTATTAAATTAATTTACAGCTAAATAAATGGGTAAATGCAAAAAAGTAAACAGAAAAGACATTTTTCCATTGTAGCTAGTGACAGGGATCATTTATTAGACATACCACAGGAATTCTCTGGTTAAGGTATTTACTTGCTTTGTCTCCATTAATCTTCAAGAGTTGAGTGGCATGCTGAGAAAGAGTATTCAGATTTTACAATGGATTAAAAACCCCAGAGACTCAATAAGGTTAAATAACTTTGCCAAAGACTCTGGCAGTCAATGTAGAGGCTAGAACCGATTGATGTCAATTTCTACATCATCAACTGGAGTAAGTGATTTAACACATTTATCAGACCTGAAATGTGTCAGCAAAAGGTGGGAAAGGTGAAACATGTCTGTGAAAATAAATCCAGAGGCCTTTTTCAGAAGAAAGAAGACAAGTTTATATCAGTTCACTTCAAATTGTTTCCTCAACTAACTTCCTAAGACTCTAATTTTTTTTTTTTTTTTTTTTGCCTGTCTTGGGGACTGAACTTCAGGCCTGAGCTCTGTTCCTGGCTTCATTTTGCTCAAGGCTAGCCAGCACTCTACCACTTGAGCCACAGCGCCACTTTCAGCACCACTTTCAGTGGTGCTGAGGAATCAAAACTAGGGCTTTATGTATACAAGGCAAGCACTCTACCACTAGGCCATATTCACAGCTCTCAAATTTTGATTGAGTAAAAACATTGGAGAAAGTTCCCATGTTTGAAAGCCTGAGGTAGAGTTTCAACTACCTCAGGTTGAATTTTTAGTAATTTCTGCAGATATTAATATTATCCACAATAACACAAAAGGAGGAAAAGTTAATGTCAAAGTAGCTATTTCTATGTGTTCAAGATGTATCCAGTATGTTTAAGCCAGCGAAACAAGTTCAATTTCATTAGATCTTTCAGACATCATGAAAAGTGAAAATTCTGGATGACTCTGGTTTCATGCAATACAAGACTTCATGTCCTAACACTAAAGAATGGATATGGTTTTTGGACTATCTGCTTTATCAGTGGTTTGGGCATAAAAATTACACCTGAATGATTACAAAGTGCCTATTCCAGGGAAAGTACTGATTTATGTATAGGAGGTATGCATTTCTTCCAGGTGAATGTAGGATATTTCACCTTTTTGGGAAGATTGAATCTTCTAAGCAGTCATCTTCTCTGGCTCTTAAAATACTTCTGGCACCATGGTAAGTGATAGTAGAAGATGGCTGTAATCCAGCAGTTCTTGTTGGGGCTTTCTAGTGAAAGAAAAAGAAAGATCTTACTTGATTGGCATTTTAAAGGCAAAGCTAACTGATGAATAAAGAACAAGTTTAAAAAGTTTTTAATGCACAAAATGTTATTCTAGGAGTACATTCAAGGTGAGCATATAAGAAAACATGGACTGGAATCATTATTCTGGTCAAGAACAATGGAGAGAAGAGGAATAATCTGTACTGGCGCTGATCACTCTTGTTATCCTACACACTCAGAGGATATGTTGAGGTGATCACAAGGTTTAAGGCCAGCCTAGATTAAAAATTACTAATATCTGGATGTTCTGGCAAATGCCTGTCATCTTATTTACAAGGAAGGGAAACCAGGGAATGTACAAACCCTCCCTGGAGACCTAATTATAAAAAAATAATAATAATGAAAGCAAAAAAAAGCTTCACATGGCTCAATTGGTAGAGTACTTACTCAGCAAACACAAGGCTCTAAAAAATTCAAATCCAGTACTGAAAAATTTAAAAAAGATAGATGCAGAGTACATTTTTAGAACTGATAGGTTTTACTGATGATTTTATATGGAAGTTAAGACCAAGGGAGCTGCTACTGAGGTTTGGGTTTGGAGTGATGATGACACCAATTCTATGAATGAGGAAATTTCAAAGAAAAATAAAACTTGAGTTTGAACTCTAGAATTTTAGTTTACAATGACAAGTACACAATTTAATAAAATATCTAGTAAGCACTTATATTTGTAAGTCTTAATTTTGGAGAACATTTGAGAATATTATTTAAAACCTCAGAATGGTGCAAAATGATTCCAAATTATTAATTTTTCAGTGTTTTCCAATGAATGGTGTTCTTCTCCTTCATGCTCTTAAACATTATCTCAAGAAATGAGGCAAAGAAAAAAAAATTACACCAAAGGGAACCAAGCTAATCCCAGAAAATATAACACTAACTAAATCACTAATCCAATTACTGTAAATGAATATGACACTGGACATTTACTTATCATTTTCCTAAAAATAAGGGGGGATATCTAGGAGTATTAAAGAACAGATTAAACTTTCAAATTAATATGTTATGGAAAAGTAACTGGCTGAGAAAATTTTCTTTGTTTTACAGATCACTGGTCTGTCTGAACATTAGGGCATGAACCAGCAGTCAGGCTACCGGCAAAAACTGGATAAGGTAGGAGGATGAAGCCAGATGTGCCCATATATTTAGTTATAAGATTACCTTGCTTACATTACTCAATCCATACCTGTTAGAACCACACTGCAAATGAGTTCTTAACAAGCTACACTACTGATTTTCCTGGAGATGCAGAGTTCATGTCATTGTTTTAGGTTACCACAGGTGGTGTGGACAGCCACATGTTGTAGATTCGAAGTTCTTTTGTGAATCAGCAAATGTTTAGGCTTCTACTTGGTGAAAAAGTTCATATTTATCTCTATTTAGTCCCCATTCTAAAACAGGGTGTAAAAAACATTTGGTACTTGGATGTGTGATAAAACAGTACTTCCTAGGGCAGGTAGGTAATGTTGACAGCCCTGGGAGGGCCACAGAAATATCCATGTTTCAGTTCAGGTGGTAACACCACAGATCATAGAAATTAAACCTAATTCCAAAAATATATAGTGGCAGCATTGGGAAGCACTCAGGTCTGCCTGACACAAAAGTCTGTGAATTGTGGATATTGTGGGATCAAAATTTTATTCTTAGGGAAAGAAGACAGTCTTGTATCACTTGCAAATTATCAGCAACAAAATGAGTAATTAAATTACCTGACCTCTTTTTTATCATACATCCAAAATAATTGTACTAAAGCTGAATTAATTTAATTCCATTTATTTACACACCTATATCCACAAGGGTGCTTCAGTTCATCATATCAATTTATGTGTTACAATGCATCATGATCACTGTCATCCCTTTCTATGTTGTGCGATCCTAACCCACTGATGTGCATAAGTCTTCTAGTTGACTATCATGCCTGTTTTCACCTACTGTTCTACTTTCTATTTGTGTGTCAGGGGCCCCTACTCAAAGCTTCACAGACAAGAAAGATACTTATCGAGGAGAACACACAACTGATTGTCTGATACTGGGATGGGAAGAGAGGCTGAGTAAGAACAAAAAGGAGATTAATTACCAAGTTATAAAGTTAACTTTTGGGGTGACAAAATGTTCTAAAATTGTTTGTAGTGATGGTATAAAACTCTGGGTGTAGAAGCTAGTAACTGTTGGATTGTAGAGTTTGAAAGAGTGAATTGTAGGATATTATTTGTAGCTCAGGTTTTGTTAAGAAATGATGTGCCATAATGATGACATATATACATTAAAATCAGTGTAGAGGCTCAACTTTATATTTTAATGGAAGCTTCTCAAATGGAATAAATGACATCAGTAAGTGACATGCTTGAGGATTCATTATAAAGAGGAAGTGCTCATTGAATCCTTGGTTATTATTATACATTATCTACTTCTCCTTCTGTGCCCTCATTAATTTCAACATTGCTTCTTTGTACTCATCACTGAATTCACTTGGATCCAGGGTTAGGTGTAGTTGGCTCCATTTCCTAAACCTAGGCATTAACTATTCTGTGGCACTTAGGTCAATTTTCTCTAAGTTGTAAATAACATTACTTAAAATAGTAGACCTTTTTGGTTACAGGTTTTTATTTTTGGCTTTGTTTGACTTTAAGTCATTCTCAGTGTCTATTCTAGTGCTCGTCACACACTAAATTCTCAACAATATTGTAAAAATATATTAGTGCATAAGTGAAAGGAGCCACATTAATCTTCTTCAGTATAATTAATTTGGGTATCTTATAAAAAGAAAAATCAGATATTTAAGTGACTAATTTTTCAAATAATACAGGTCTGGCTCTGGAATTTTAAAGCTCCTTTTTTCCCTTTATAACTTTAAAATTATGTTGTTTCCATTATATTGAAGCAGTTTATAAGGGATAATAATCAAACATGTCCTTTTATGAGTATAATGTATCCTGATCAATATCACTTTTTTGTCATTCTCTCCCATCTCTCCCAACTGCACCAAACCACCAAACCTTTGGTTTTCCTATTTCCATAAGGTATATATTGAATACGATTACTCTATTCTTCCTCTTCTTCTGCTCTTTGCTCATCTACTCTCTTCTGCCCCTTTCTCCCTCCCCCACCACACACACCTCAAGTACCAGCCTCCTGTTATTCATTTTGTTAGACTGTAAGTTAGTTGTTTAAAGAAATTATACCATTTGAACTCTCTCATGCATATATTATAACTTTATATTGTAAGCAAAGAGAAAGAAAATGCCCATAAAAATTATTCATCATCATAAAGGACCTAAGAAGTTCAAGCTATCTTCTAAAACTTTACAAAGAGGGAGGAGCAGAGCCCTAGCTGAGCTCCCTCTGACATCACAGTTTTCCCACTCCAGGGAAACTTTTAAAGACAGCCCAAGTAAGTTATAACAGTACAGGGATTCTGGCCAGAAAGGAAAAATCGATTTTGCTGGCCCAAAAACACAGATTTGAGCTCCCAGCGGTGACCCGCCGCCATGCCAGTGCAAGCGCCAGCATAGCGCCCTGCACTCGGCACACCTAAAGCACACAATGGCAACCAGGGAGAAAACCTCCAGACAACAGCACACACGGATCACAGGCTGAGCACAGACAGGAAGAAATCACAGAGAAAGTGTACGTACCCCATGAAAGACATTCTCACGCCCATAGAACAGCTCCTTGAAGGCATCCCTTTCCTCACCACCAGAGCGAAGCGCCATCTTTGACACTGGCATAGGGTCAGACAAGACTGGAACTAAAGCAGGCCTGGGGAAAGTGAGGACCAAGGAGCCATCTTTGAAAAGGGCAAGAGGGACTGACCAGTGAGAGGCAGCTTCACCCAGGACAACGCCCCCTACCCAGGCAGGAGGCTCGTCCTGGGCTGTGGATCACAAACTCCTGTGAACTCAGCCAGAGGTGCCCTCCCTGCCAGCCAGAATTTCTAAATTAAAACCAAAAGCAGCAAGCAGCTATCAGTGGCACAGAACAACCAGACAGGAGAACAAACAGTTCCTGAGACAGATAAATGGTCCTGTCACTGAGGAAGCCCAATTCCCAGCCCGAAACTGAGCTGAATTCCATAGCCAGCTCCTCCCAGGAGGCTGCCCCACCCAGGAGGGAGGAACCTTCCCCAAGCAAGCAACTCTCAGCCAGGTAAACCAGGCTAGATGTGCCCTGCCCTTCTGAGTCCACAGCCTATTCAAAGCCAGACGTTAAAGTCAGCTGCCCCACAGCGGAGGGGAGGAGCCATGGTTCCCAAGACTGTTCATGCCCCCATCTACAGTGGACACCCAAGGCCTACCTGCAAGCTATGTGAACCACAGAGCCCCAGGATTTCACTCACAGGGGAGGAGGGTCAGACCAGATCCACCCCCAGCAAACTGAAAGCAAGTCAAACCAGCCAAGCAGCAAAATAGACTGCAAACCATCGCAAGGAAACCAGAGACTGTAGAAAGCCCACCCAAACAAGAAAGACTCCATTTTTTTTTCAAAACATTTTTTAAGCATTTTTTTTTTTCATTTCTGAAACATCATTGGTTTTTTGTTTTACATTTTAACCTGTTTGTTTTATCAAGTTTGTTTTTTTTGGTTGTTCATTTTTCTGGTTTATTTCTGTTTTTTAAAAAAAATTAACTTTTCTCTGTTTTGTGCATTTGTCTTCCACTATTTTTTCTTTATCTCTCTCTTCACATTCTTTTTCTTTAAAAATTTACTTTCCCATGAATAACACCTCCATTCTTTTCTGCTAATGCTCCATTGTCTATAATTTTAACCTTGTTCTTTCTACTGATTCTACTCTTCTCCACATTTTCATGTCACTGAAACTAAACCAAATCATCACCACCCCCCCCCCTACATTTTACTCTATTCTCATTCCTACCTCTAACTTACCATCCTGACTTATTATCAGGACCTCCAGATTCCACGGACCCCTAGTTATAGGATAGAGGGTATCCCTGCTCAGTCAGAGTGAATCAAAGGGGTTCAAAGACAAAGCCAGCCAGTCCAAAAAGAACTTAATATAAGAACAAAAATTGCTCATAGGGTTGTAACAGTAAATAAGTAACTACTGAATACAGGGCTCAGGATTGGTTGTTATATAAAAATTGTATTCTTTAGGAACACCAAATCTAATTTTATACACAGGTATACAAGGTATCTGTATATAATTGTGAACTTCTAAGATTTACACAACAGTGTTTGGTAAGGTCTGCTTTGGGTCTTAAACAGTGCTCACAAGTGCTTGTAGATTGGCATTCCCAATCCAAATGGGCAGAAGAAACACAAGAAAGTTGGCAAACAATGGAGTCTCATCTCCCACACAAAACAAGCAGGAAGTAGAGCAGTCAATCAAAGACATAGAAGAGAATCCTCAAAATGCTCTACAAAGTCTACTGATAAAATGATAAATGAAGAGTTTGAATCTCTTCAGTCAATTATTCTAGAGCATGAGGAGGCAAAGCAAAAATTAATGGAGAATTTCATGGCCTCCACAAATAGAAAGATAATTGAACTTCAAGAGACAAACGAAAAGAAAGTTACCCAGCTAAAAGATTTGAGAGACAATACTCAAAACCAAATTAATGAAGTTAATGAAGTAAAGAAGTCCATGCAGGACCTAAGAGATAAGTATAGCAAGGACATGAAAATCATTAGGAAAGTCCAGTCAGAAAGAAAAGAGATTTCAAATCAAGTAGCTAGCCTACAGTCCCAACTAGCTGAAGCAGAGGATGGAATCTCAGGAGCTGAAGATTCCCTAGAATCTATGGAGAAAGATCAAAAGTCAATAAAAACCAGAATATTAGATCAAGAAATGGGAAGACACAGCTTTGAACAAGATAGATATTATGAAAGAAACAAACGATCATCTCTCAGTCCTAACTCCCAACATTAATGGACTTAATTCTCCAATCAAACGACATAGGCTCATAAGTTGGATCAAAAATCAAGATCCATCTTTCTGCTGCATCCAAGAAAAACATCTATCCAGCAAAAGTAAACATCTTCTAAAAATGAAAGGCTAGAATAAAATCTATCAAGCAAATGGCCTCCATAAGCAGGCTGGCATTGCAATCCTAGTATCAGAAAAAATTGACTTCAAATTAAAAACAGTAAGAAGAGACAAAGAAGGTTACTACATTCGAATAAAGGGATCGCTCCTTCAGGAAAATATAACTATCCTAAATATCTACACACTAAATACAGGAGCACCCAACTTCATCAAACAAACACTACTGACTCTAAATACACTCATAAACCCAAACACATTGATAGTTGGGGACTTTAACACTCCACTATCACCTCTGGACAGATCAACACGCCAAAAACTGAACAAAGAAACCACAGAACTAAATAATTGCACAGACCAACTAGACTTAACCGACATCTACAGAATATTCCACCCAGCAACAACAGAATACACATTCTTTTCTGCACCACATGGAACATTCTCCAAAATAGATCACATCTTAGGGCACAAAGAAAATCTGTACAAATTCAGAAGTATCAAAACCATTCCATGCATTCTCTCAGACCACAATGGAATAAAATTAGAGCTCAACTCAAACAGCCACCGCAGAAAATCCTACGATACATGGAGACTAAACAACACACTGCTGAACCATCAGTGGGTCATTGAAGAAATTAGAACAGAAATTCAAATGTTTATGGAACTCAAACAAGATGAGGACACAAAGTACCAGCTCCTTTGGGACACAGCAAAGGCAGTATTCAGAGGGAAATTTAAATCTCTGAGTGCCTATATCAACGAAGTGGAGAAACAGCAACTCAACAACTTAAGGAAGCACCTTAATCTCCTTGAAAGAGAACAACAAGCCAAACCCCAAGTCAATAGATGGAAGCATATAATTATAATCAAATCAGAATTAAATCAATTAGAGATGAAAAAATCGAAAGAATCAACAAAACAAAGAGTTGGTTCTTTGAAAAAATTAACAAGATAGACAGACCCCTAGCAAACCTGACCAAAAAATGAAAGCAGCAAACCCAGATGAACAAGATCAGAGATGAAACAGGTAACATCACCACAGAAACAACCAAAATTCAGAACACAATAAGGGACTATTTTGCAAAGCTTTATGCCAACAAATTCGAGAACCTGAAAGAAATGGATGATTTCCTAGAAAAAATTCATATCCCCAAACTCAAACATGAAGATTTAAGCCTTCTGAATAGACCCATATACAGCATTGAAATAGAAACGGCAATAAGTGACCTCCCAGCCAAGAAAAGCACGAGGTCCAGACATATTCACAGCAGAATTGTACAAGGCCTTCAAAATAGAACTCAAACCAATATTTCTCAAACTCTCCAATGAAATTGAAAGAGAAAGTTCATTACCAGACACATTCTATGAAGCCAATATAACCCTCATCCCAAAACCAGGCAAGGACTCATCACGGAAAGAGAACTATAGACCAATTTCCCTGATGAACATAGATGCAAAAATTCTCAACAAAATTCTGGCCAATCGACTTTAACAGGTCATCAAAAAAACCATACACCATGACCAAACTGGATTCATATCAAGAATGCAAAGTTGGTTCAATATACACAAGTCAATTAATATAATCCACCACATCAACCGGACCAAGGTAAAGAACCACATGGTTATATCTCTGAATGCAGAAAAGGCATTTGATAAAATCCAACACCCATTTATGCTACAAGCCCTGGCAAAACTGTGAGTCTGGGGAACATTCCTGAGTATAATAAAGGCAGTCTATGACAAACCAACAGCAAGTATAACTCTAAATGGTGAAAAACTAAAGCCATTCCCTTTAAAATCAGGAGAAAGACAGGGATGTCCACTCTCTCCTCTTCTCTTCAACATAGTACTAGAATTCCTAGCAAGAGCAATTAGGCAAGAAGAAAATATAAAGGGGATCCAAATAGGAAAAGATGAAGTTAAACTTTCTCTTTTCGCAGATGACATGATCCTATACCTAAAGAACCCCACTGACTATACTCCCAAGCTACTAGAGCTGATCCAAAGCATTGGCAAAGTTGTAGGATTTAAAATAAACCCTCAAAAATCAATGGCATTTCTATATGCTAATGACCCGAATGCTGAGGCTAAAATCAGGAAAGCAACTCCTTTTGCCATAGCGTCAAAAAACATAAAATAGGCTGGGGATATGGCCTAGTGGCAAGAGTGCTTGCCTCTTGTACATGAGGCCCTGGGTTCAATTCCCCAGTACCACATATACAGAAAATGGCCAGAAGTGGTGCTGTGGCTCAAGTGGTAGAGTGCTAGCCTTGAGCAAAAAGAAGCCAGGGACAGTGTTCAGGCCTTGAGTCCAAGCCCCAAGACTGGCAAAAAAAAACAAAAAAACAAAAAAAAAAAACCCAAAAACATAAAATACCTAGGAATTACCTTAACCAAAGAAGTGAAAGACCTCTATGATGAGAACTTTAAAAACATAAAAAAGAAAATTAAGGCAGAATTAAGGAAATGGAAAAACCTCCCATGCTCCTGGATTAGGAGGATTAACATAATCAAAATGGCAATATTGCCAAAGGCTATCTACAAATTCAATGCAATACCCATTAATATCCCAACACAATTATTTAATAAAATAGAGGAAACAATCCTGAAATTTATATGGAAGAATAAAAGACCCAGAATAGTACAACTTCAAGCTGTATTATAAAGCTATAGTAATAAAAACAGCTTGGTATTGGCACTGGAACAGGCCTGAAAACCAATGGAACAGAATTGAAGACTTCTCTGATGAGGAAATGAGAATGGCCAAGAGACATATCAAAAAGTGCTCTTCATCACTGGCCATAAAAGAAATGCAAATCAAAACAACATTGAGATTCCATCTCACCCCAGTAAGAATGTCCTATATCAAGAAAACTAACAATGACAAATGTTGGAGGGGATGTGGCCAAAAAAGAACCCTACTTCATTGTTGGTAGGAATGTAAACTGGTTCAGCCACTCTGGCAAGCGGTATACAGATTCTTCAGAAGGCTAAGCATAGAGCTCCCCATGACCCAGCAGCCCCACTCTTGGGCATCTACCCAAAAGACCACAAACAAGAACACACTAAAGCCACCATCACAGCACAATTTGTCACAGCTAGAATTCGGAACCAACCTAGATGCCCCTCAGTAGATGAATGGATCAGGAGAATGTGGTACCTATACACAATGGAATTTTATGCCTCTATCAGAAAGAATGACATTGCCCCCTTTGTAAGGAAATGGAAGGACTTGAAAAAAATTATACTAAGTGAAGTGAGCCAGACCCAAAGAAACATGGACTCTATGGTCTCCTCAGAGGGAATAATTAGCACAGGTTTAGGCTAGTCACAGCAGAGGATCACAAGAGCCCAATAGCAATACCCTTATGAACACAAAAGATGATTCTAAGTGAAATGAACTCCATGTTATGGAAACGACTGTTATATCACTGTTGTAATTACTTTCAACATGCCTGGTGAAACCGTAGCTTCTATTATTGATGATCCTCTTGTATGCCTTTCCTGTGGTGGTACCTTCACTATCTCTGTATCTTATCTGAGTACATTGGAAACCATGTATACAGGTATTAGAACCATGAAATTGTAAGGGAATACCAAAATCGAGAGACACAGGGTAAAAAAGACAAACGATTACAAAAGCAATACTTGCAAAACTGTTTGTTGTAAATCTACTGAACAACTCATGGGGGGAAAGGGAAAAGGGGAGGGGGAAAGGGGGATTGAGTGAGGAGGTAACAAACAGT
This sequence comes from Perognathus longimembris pacificus, assembly GCF_023159225.1. Taxonomy (NCBI): domain Eukaryota; kingdom Metazoa; phylum Chordata; class Mammalia; order Rodentia; family Heteromyidae; genus Perognathus; species Perognathus longimembris. The sequence continues at coordinate 124,613,214 of NC_063162.1, forward strand.
ACAAGAAATGTATCCAATGCCTAAAGTATGAAACTGTAACTGCTCTGTATATCAGTTTGACAATAAAAAAATTTACAAAAAATATTAATGCAGGCTTGTCTTAGATAAATTCACATTAAAATTAATTTATCAGTGAAAAATACCTTACCTTACATATGTGCATGAAATGAGAGTGCTTACTTTTTAAAGTTTGGTAAATTATTTTCTAGGCAGAAATCTACATTTTAGGATACTGTGCCCACTACTATTATTTCCAAATTTTCTTCCATTTGTTGCTTTTGCATTTTACCTACAGGGAATTTTGGAGACTTACAGATTAAATATAGCTTCATAGTAGTTACCTGAATTGTAATCTGTGTTGTTGTGTTTGGACATATTTTCTTCTTATGTTTCTTTTGACTACATTTGGGAAGAGGAATTTTTTTTCTCCAGTTCTGTAGCTTTTGTGGGAAACTTGTACATTTTCCTTCCTACACTAAATATTTTTTTGTTTGTTTTTGTTTTTGTTTTTTTGTCACTCCTGGAAGTTGAACTCTGGGCCTGGACCCTGACCCAGAGCTCTTCAGCTCAGGCTGTAGTTCCACCACTTGAGACACAGTGCCACACTTCTTATTTTCTCATGGTTTATTGGAGATAAAAGTCTCATGTACTTTCTTGCCAGGGCTGGCTTTGAACTGAGATCCTTAGATCTTAGCCTTCTGAGTAGCTAGGATTACAGGTATGAGCCACCAGAGCCCAGCCAAACATGAATTTTTTACTTTCAAAAGTATACTATTTTATTCCTCAAAAGAATTATGGAACTTTTAGGGCATTGGTTTACATTGAAAAGAGACAAAGAAATTATGCTCACTATTTTACCAGTTTAGTCCCTGAGTTGGAAACTACATTCATATAGAATAATAAATAATAAATTATAAGTATTTAAAGTATACAATTCAGTGAGTTTTTACTTACCTGAGAAAGGATCCACAATTACTACAACCCCAGCAACAAACATTTCTATCTTCCCAAACTTTCCCTGACACTCCTTTGGTAGCTATTTATGTATTTTCTCTCAGTATGTATTACTTTTATTTTGAGGAATTTTATTTTAATGGAATCATGAATTGTGTATTATTTTTCTGTATGACTTTCTTCATGTTGCCAATTCTTTTCTGAATCATCTGTGATGTTAAGGACATAGAATTTCCTCATTCATTTTAATGTGCATATTTCATTGCATGGTCATATCACTATTTTACTCTTTCCTATGTTGATAAGATTTGTTTTTTTTTCCAGTTTTTTTAAATACAAATCAAGCTGCTATAAGCGTTTACCTACCAGTAAGAAGTATCAGACTGTAGAAGTATCAGATTGTTTTTACAATTGGTAGGTTTACGTTTTATACTTCAGCAAGCATGTAAGGGTTTTTGTTTATCTACAGCTCTGCCTTAATATGACAAATTATTTAAAATAAAATTTAGCCATGAAAATTTTATGTAGATATCAGTGTATTTTTTATTTGCATTAACATTTAATGCCATCTCCAATAGTAGTTTGCCATTTTCTTTTTGTTTAGTTAAGCACCTTGTTAGAAATGGCTAGAACCTTCAATACAGTGTAAAACTGACATCTTCATTGTATTTCTTATCATAGGAAGAAAACATACAGTGTTTCCCACCAAATATGTGGCATTATTTGTGTGCCATGTTTCATGAATGTTCTTTGCAATGTTGAAGAAATTTCCTTCTATTCATTTAGATTTTTTTTTTCTTTTTTATTGTGTGTGTGGGGGCACTGAGGTTTGAACTCAAGACCGTAAACTTTCTAAATAAGTGCTTCTAGAGTTTTAGGGTTTTTGTTGTTGTTGTTGTTGTTGTTGTTGTTGTTGTTGTTGTTGTTGTTTTGGATAGGGTGTTGCACTTGTGTCTCAGGCCATAATCCTGGCTACACTTCCTGTGATGTTGAGACAATAGACGTGAACTACCATTCCCAGTTTATTGGTTAAGTCTCATTAAGTTCTTCCCAGTGATGAACTTGAAACATGATCCTCCCAATATCTTTTCACAATAACTAGAATCTGTGGCTCAGCCCCCAAACTAATATTTTGTTGTTTTGTTGGGTACTTGGAATTGATACTCAGGGCTTTTTAATTCCTAGACTCGTGCTTTATCATTTCAGCCATGCCTCCTGCCTTATTTTTCATTAGTCATGTTTGAGTTAGGTCTCACTTCCATCCAGGCACATCTACATCAGAGTTCCTGTCATCCCTAGAGTCACAGGTGTGAGTCGTTGAATCTAGTTTTCCCTCTGCAGAGAAGAAGTCATGTGGACTTTTTTGTCCAGGCTGGACTGGCATAGTGATCCTCCCATTTCTGGACTCCTAGGTACATTGGCCAGACAAAATTACATCATTGCACCCAGATATGAGTGCATAAGAAGTCTTGCAAACTTTTCTGCCCACGCTGCCCTTAAACAAGGAATCTTTTATTCTCTACCTTGCAAAAAAGCTAAGATTAGATGCATGACCTACCAGCATCTGGCACAAAAACTTTTATTTTTGATTAGGTATATGGCGGAGTCCATCGCCCCCAGTGCTTTCCTGGCCAGCGGGAGAGGCGGGGAAGCACACCGCACCACAATTGAGGCAAGCCAAGAAAAGGTGAAAGGTCGACAAACCGCCCACACCCAGCCCCCCTTAGCCGGAGAACAATCAGACAGCCCTGGAGAAAGGTCTGGCAATCTCCGTTTATTTGGGAGGAGTCACACTCTTAAAAGGGTCAGAGAGGGGCAGGAAGGGGAGGGGTGTAGCGCACCTAGCTAGGGGCTATGAGGGCTGGCCTGAGCTGCCCATCAAGCGTGGAGAGCTGAGGGACCAGTCCTAAGAGGCGGCCTAATTCTACATCACAGCCCACAGGACCGCCTCCGGGTTCACCACAAGGCACCATCTTGGCTACACGTGGTCCCAAGGCTGGGAGGAGGGGCTATCTAAGACCACCACTTCTGGGTTCCAGCATAACAGCCACATGGCCCCAGGGCTGGGAAAACAGGCAGGGCCAGCTAATTGCCTCTTAATAATGCAAGGCATGCCCCACAGGTATAGATTCTGAATTGTATCATATGCCATTATATTTCTGTTGAGATGCTCAGAACTGTTTTATTCATAATTATTAAATTTATTATTAAATCTAGTAACATGGTAAATTATACTACTTGTTTTCCCAGTGTGAAAGGAAAGCCAGCATTCTGAGATAAACTCTGATTTCTCAGAATGTGCTATTTTTAAAGTGTATTGTTAAATTTAATTTGAAAATCTTATAATTGACATTTCTTTCATTTTTAAATTTAATTTGACTTGTATTGATAGAAAGCATCATAGTATGAGCTAGCAAATAATCCCTTCACTTTAATTTCATGGAAAAGTTTGTGTAGAATTGGTATCATTTCTTCTTGAAATGTTTCATAGAATAATAAAGCCATTAGAGGTTTGGATTTTCTTTGTAGGAAGATTTTTTTCCTCACTATAAATCAAATTGCTTTAATATATGTAGGTTTATTTGAATTGTTTATTCCTTTTTGTTTGAGCATTGGTGTTTTTGTATTTCAAGGAAAATGTTCATAAAGCTGTTGAATATATAGATATATATTGTGCATGATTCTATTTCTTTACTATATTAATAACTATAGAATTTGCAGTCATGTACTAATATTTCTTTTAATCCTAATAGAAATAATGTACATTCTTGCTCATTTTTATTATCAGTCTAGCTAGAGGGTTTTCTTTTTATTGAATTAGAACAGAAACATAAAATAGAGCTGTTTGTATCATCTTTTAATTTATTTTGCTTTCTTTATTTCTGTTTTCTTTTTTTCCTTATTTGTTGTCAAAGTGATGTACAGAGAGGTTACAGTTTTATAGGTTAGGCATTGGATACATTTCTTGTACTGTTTGTTACCTTCTCCCTCATTCCTACCTCACCCCATTTCTCTCTCCCCCCATGAGTTGTTCAGTTGATTTACACCAAACAGTTTTACAGGTATAGATTTTGTAGTCATTTTTCTTTTTATCCTGTGTTTCTTAATTTTGGTATTCCCTTTCACTTTCTTAGTTCTAAAACTAGTATATACAGTTTGTAATGTACTCAGATAAGATACAGTGATAGTGCAGGTACAACCACAGGAAGGGAATACAAGAAGATCATCAACAACAGAAGCTACGGTTTCGTGAGGCATGTTGAAAGCAATTACAACAGTGATATATCACTCATTTCCATAACATGGAGTTCATTTCACTTAGCATTATCATATTCATTCATAGGGGCATATCTATTGGGCTCTTGTGATCCTCTGCTGTGACTAGCCTAAACCTGTGCTAATTATTCCCTATGAGGGAGACCATAGAGTTCATGTTTCTTTGGGTCTGGCTCACTTCACTTAGTATATTTTTTTCCAAGTCCTTCCATTTCCTTACTAATGGGGCAATGTCATTCTTTCTGATAGAGGCATAAAATTCCATTGCGTATATGTACCACATTTGCCAATACCAAACTTGAAGCTGCATTACAAAGCTAAACAAAAACAGCTTGTTATTGGCACCGAAACAGGCCTAAAGACCAATGGAACAGAATTGAAGACCCAGAAATGAACCCACAGAACTATGCCTACTTAATCTTTGATAAAGGAGCTAAAAAAATAGGATGGAAGAAAGATAGCCTCTTTAACAAATGGTGCTGGCAAAACTGGTTCAACACATGCAACAAACTAAAACTAGATCCTTATATAACACCCTGTACCAAAATCAATTCCAAATGGATCAAAGACCTAGAAATTAAAACAGATAACTTGAAAACACTAAAAGAAGGAATAAGAGAAACACTTGGGCTCTTTGGCAACGGAACTTCCTTAACAAAGACCCAGAAATGCTACAAATCAAAGAAAGGTTGGACAAATGGGACTGCATCAAACTGCAGAGCTTCTTCAGAGCAAAGGACATAGCTCACAAGATAAACAGAAAGCCCACAGATTGGGAAAAGATCTTTACCGGCCATTCAACAGACAAAGGCCTCAGATCTAAAATATATGCAGAACTAAAAAAGTTACATTCCTCCAAAACAAAACTTCAAAGAACCAATTGCCCTCTCAACAAGTGGGCTAAAGACTTAAAAAGAGACTTCTCTGATGAGGAAATGAGAATGGCCAAGAGACATATGAAAAAGTGCTCTTCATCACTGGCCATAAAAGAAATGCAAGTCAAAACAACATTGAGATTCCATCTCACTCCAGTAAGAATGTCCTATATCAAGAAAACTAACAATAATAAATGTTGGAAGGGATGTGGCCAAAAGGGAACCCTACTTCATTGCTGGTGGGAATGTAAACTGGTTCAGCTACTCTGGTGAGCAGTATGGAGATTCCTCAGAAGGCTAAACGTAGAGCTCCTCTATGACCCAGCAGCCCCACTTTTGGGCATCTACCCAAAAGACCACAAACAAGAACACACTAAAGCCACCAGCACAACAATGTTCATCACATCACAATTTGTCATAGCTAAAATATGGAACCAACCCAGATCCCTCAGTAGACAAATGGATCAGGAAAATGTGGTACATATACACAATGGAATTTTATTTCTGTCTTCTATTTCGATTTTATTGGTTCCTTCCTTTTGTTTACTTTGACATAAACTTGCTCTTCTTATCCTAGTTTCTGAAAATGAAACCTGAGAACATTAATTTAAGAATTTCTTTCTTCTATATTTTAGGTGTTTGACATTTTAATTAACATATCGTTGAGGATGATTTTAGCAAGGTGTCATGGGATAAGTTTGTAGTCCCAGCTGCTCAAAAAGTAGAGTTAGGAGTGTCAGAGTCTAGTTTTAGAGACTAATCTGTGAAAATGCACATGTACCCATTTAGAATAAAACTAACAAAAAAAAGAAAAGGGGGCTGAATCAAGTGACAGAATGTTTGGCTAGCAAGCTCAAGGCTCTGAGTTTAAAAGGTAGTACTGAAAAGCAAAACTTATTTTAGTCATATTACACACAAATTGATTATTTAGTGCCAAAGAATATCTGACATTAAAGTTGTTTCTCATTGGTTATTACAATATTGTTTTATTTCTAAGTATTTGGAAATTTTCAGAATTGTTTGTGCTACCAATTTCTAATATTTCCATTCAATTCAGAGATATACTTGGTATGACCTAAATGTTTTAAAATTCATTGTGACATTTTATGAGGTAAAGCACTGTTTATCCTTGCATAAGGAGATTAGGAGGGATATCTTCTTGTTTGCTGTCTCTATGGACCTCTATATGAAAATTAGGACAGGTTGATTGATAGTATTGTGAATATCTGTTATATATAATTATGAATGTACTTGTACCATGTACCTTGATGATAGCTGATAGCAGTCCTCATTGTAAGTATATGTGTATGTACACAGGTATTTTTCTTTTATTTATTTTACCTCTCATATTTTAAATGTGTTTCATCTAGGAATATTGTAGTAGAAACTTTCATTTTAAAGTCTGGTCGAGCTATCTTTACTTTTCCACTTGGACATTTAGAAAACTTCAATTTAATGGGCTTACACATTCATTTTATGTTTATATTTATCATCTTGCTACTTATTATTTTTCCCCATCATCTTTTATTTTTTCATATTTTATGATTCTATTATTGTCACAGTTATTGACTTACCATACAATTCTTCTGTTACTTTAATAATCATTTAGTGAACAATAATCTTACTGTAGCATGTTTATCTATGTAGTATGTCTTTGGAAGATTATTTCAGTTATTTCTTTTCATGACCTTTGGTACTGCTGTCATATATTTTAAAGTTTTGTATTATAAGCCCATATTTTATCATTTTCATTAAAAGTCAGTTATAGTTTGAAAACTGGTTCTTGCCAGAATAATGACTGCACATTTCAATCATATGAAAATGTCTCCTAGATTGTCTTTTTTTTTTTTTTTTTTTTTTTTTGGCCAGTCGTGGGCCTTGGACTCAGGGCCTGAGCACTGTCCCTGGCTTCTTCCTGCTCAAGGCTACCACTCTGCCACTTGAGCCACAGCGCCGCTTCTGGCCGTTTTCTGTATATGTGGTGCTGGGGAATCGAACCTAGGGCCTCATGTATCCGAGGCAGGCACTCTTGGCACTAGGCTATATCCCCAGCCCCTAGATTGTCTTTCTTAACTTTCTGTTTCCATTTCTTTTATAAAAAAATTTTTTTTCATTCTGCTTTAGAACTCTACTCATTCACTTGATTCCTTTCTTTTTTCCTCTACCCCTTCTGGGAGCCATTTTCAGTGCATTGGTTCATGATATATTTCTTCACTCACATTCTCTACAGGTAAGCTTTGATCAAACCTACCTGCATTTTGGGGGATACATTGGTTCATACACCTTTTAGCTAAAAACATTGGTTGGTAACTGCTGTGCTTCTACTGGGTTATACTTTTCCTTTAAGACATTCTTATTTTATTTCTAGTCTTTTGCTCTTTCCGGTCATGTCCACAGAAGTTCAAAACATTCGGCCATTGCAGTCAGGAATCCAGAAAAATCAATCAAAACTTTAGTCAAACTTTTATGAGTTATGGAGACACAGATAATGTGTTTTACTCAAATGCCAAGAGAAGCCAGATGAGTTGGCACTTGCCTTCTTGATAAATCTCTGATGATCATGACTCTGTTCTTTTTATGGCACCATCTATTGTCCTTACTACTTACAATGTAGATTAAATTTGATTTCCTGTCTTAACTACTCATTCTTTTGCTTATTGTCTCTGTCATATACTTGGACTCTCTGCTATTATTTAGCATCCCAACTCTTTCCTTAAAATCAGAATTTGAGAACAGCTGTGGGCTACCTCAGAGGAACATATCTATTGTCCTATGTCACACAGGTCAAGAAAGGAAGCATTAATAGATTACTAAATAAAAAGTATCAAACAGTAGAATTTGGGTTGTCAGTATAAAGATGAACGGTTGGCAAAAATCTCAGTGTGGAATAAAATACTGTCTCCACTTTTTTTTTTTTCCAGAGCTGAGGACCAAACTTGGGGCCTTGCACTTGGTAGGCAGGTACTCTTCCACTGAGCTAAATCTCCATCCTATCTCCATTTCTTAAGTACAAATAATTGATTCAACAAAAACTTAGCAATGAATTGATATGTATGATTCAACTTACCATCCAACAACACTTTCTGTCAGCTGTGGGGTTTGAACTTAGGGCTTTGGCATTGTCTCTGAGCTTTTGTACTGAAGGCTAGTACACCACCACTGCATCTGTATGGAGCTACAGCTCTATTTCTAGTTTTCTGGTGGTTAATTGGAGGTAATTCCTGGCAGGGCAGGCATGGATTGGTGATCCTTAGCTCCTAGCCTCCTAGCCTCCTGAGTAGCTAAGAGTACAGGCATGAGTCACCAGCACCCTGAAACAGCATATTTTGATTAAAACAAGCAGAATTCTCTGTTGAAAATTATCCTGTTAGGAATAAACAAATACTGCCATAAAAAATATTAACAAAGGTGTAGTAGTTCCAGATACATAAAATATTTCATATGTCTGCAACACCAAATTAATTGTGGAGATCATCACTAAAATTAATATTACAATTCTGAAAGGTTATTTGATTGTTCAAATGAAATTCAATTCAAACTAACCATTGATGATATCTATATAAATCTGTCCCATTTTTCCCCAATTGATCTTCAAATTCAAGAATTGTCGGGGGCTGGGGATATAGCCTAGTGGCAAGAGTGCCTGCCTCGGATACACGAGGCCCTAGGTTCGATTCCCCAGCACCACATATACAGAAAACGGCCAGAAGCGGCGCTGTGGCTCAAGTGGCAGAGTGCTAGCCTTGAGCGGGAAGAAGCCAGGGACAGTGCTCAGGCCCTGAGTCCAAGGCCCACGACTGGCCAAAAAAAAAAAAAAAAAGAATTGTGAAATCACAAGGCTATTAGTTGTTCCCAGAGCTTTTTTTTGATTGCTATACTTTTGACCTGATTTCTAAGGTGCTTTGGTATTAAAGAGGGTGAAATAAAAAATAGACATAAGACCTTTGTCTCTTTAACAAGTAGACTAAAAGCAAAATCAACCACTATTCGGAACAAAAATCTATATTTTTATTTTATGCTAACAAGTTAACATTTAAAATAATAGAAAGTATGCCGAGAAACTGTTTGTTAATGCCCATGAGAAGTGTATTTCCAATCCAATTCAGTAAAGTAGACACCCAGATGACCTGGTCATTAATCTACTAGAAAAGGATAATAAATCAAAGAACATTGTTTGCTATACATTACAGATAAAGTGGAATTTTAATTAGCTTAATTAATAGGGGTTTTTTTGTAGCCAAGATTCTGGTCAGTACACAAAGTCACAGACTGTAAAAATTTGAAACTACCATTATTATCATCATGTTACAGACTTGTTATACTTGTGGTGTGGTGGTAAGAGACCTGATTATACTTTCTGATTTTTGTATCAATGTTGTGTTTATCATATTTTACTTATCCTGACACATTATGCCCACACTGCTAACTCTAGTAGAGGCTTTATCCTCCCACACATTTATTGCCTTTTAATTTTCATTTCAAGCTCCTCAGTAGCTAGAAGTTGCAATCAAATTTGGTATTTCTCAGTTATCCAGTTATCTCAGTTATCCAGATATGTATGTTTTATCTTTCCACTTTAGATTTCTTTGCTATTGGTTTGAAGTGTCTAATTACTCTTTACTTTGTGAAAGTTTATTATTTTTTTACCTAGATAAAATGGGTTCCTAGTACACTCCAGAACTCTTAGCCATCTATTTCAATATTCTTTTTTTAGAACCATAAATCTTTATGCTTTATGCCCAAATTCGCCCAATTTCAAGCCTAGATTATTTGCATTATTTACATTCTACTTTGTTTCACAGAAGCATAGAAAGCATCATGAAGATACATCCATGATTCTTTGCTTTATATCGAAGAAGTACCATTTTAGTTGCTTATTAAATAGCTGCACGTGGGTCACACTAATAAATATTCTAACATTACATCTGACACTACAGTGATTTCTATCTCTAAAAATTCAACCTCATTTCACTTGCATTTAAAGATGAATCCACTTACACAATTGTGATGGTTGGAATATGAAATTTTCTCCAAAGATTTGTGTGTTAAAAGTTTGGTTGTCAGGTGATGGGATCAGTTAGAAGTGACTGGCCAAACCCATTGGTGGAATCATAGTCTGATGACAATACTGAGAAGTAAAAGCAAGTAAAGGAGGTGGGGTTTAATTTGAACAAATAAGTAACTGGAGTGCATGCTCTGGAAATATAAACCTCTTTCCGGTGTCCCGCTCTGTCTTTGCATCCTGGCTGCCATATAGTAAGTGGCTCTCCTCCACTCTGCCCTCTGCAGTGATATTATGCCTTACTGTACTCCTAAAAACATTAGAATCCCATTGACTTTGAACTACGACCTCTGTAACCTTGAAATAAAATAAATCCTTTCCTCTATCTATTGTTTATGCCACAGATTTTATTACAATGATGAAACATCAACCAGTCAACCCCTAACTCATATTTAAGGAAGTCAATGATTCTTTTCATTCTCAAGTCTAGCTTGTAACTATGTCCTGAGAGTATATATATAAAACATCGCTGAGAGACAAAGGATAAAAGAAGAACCAATGCAACAGCAATACTTATAAAACTATATAGGGAGCGGGGAGGGAAAGGAAGGGGGGGAAAGGGGGAGGAAAATGAGGGAGTAGGTAATAAGTTGGATAAGAAATGTACTCACTGCCTTACCTATGAAACTGTAACCCCTCTGTACATCACTTTGATAATAAATAAATTAATTTAAAAATTCTCTGATAGGAGTCCTCTCCTTTGTATAATCAGTGAATGCCAAGAATGTTGTTATATCTTTATTATGATTATTAACATTATTGTTATGCATATGTTCTAAGTGGTCTAACTTAGTTTCTTATCTCTCCATGCTTACCTTACTGTACTTGATATTGTCTGATTTAACTTTGAAAATGCAAATTAGCTTACTTCAATTATTTGTTTCACTTAAAAGCCACTACTATGAAGTCATTGGTAATAGAATAAAATTGAAATTTATTAGCATATGTTAACTTCTTTTCTTTATAACCTGACTCTAACTTTCTAGACACATTTATTCATGTGACAGCTTCCCAAAGATACATTGCAACTATATCAAAAAATCACTACAGTTCCATGGAGCTCACAGTCTTTCATGACCAAGTCATTCTGATTTTTTTTCACAACTCTGAATTTCTTCCAGGTTTCTTATAGATGTAGTATAATACCTATTAAATATTAAAGACCTAGTACAAAAGCATCTTTTCCAACTAAATTTCCCCTTTCTTCCCATTCAGAGTTAATTTTTCTTCAGGTATATTTTTGCAGTTTTATAAACCTAAACTATAGAACATATACTGTCTTATCACTTTTATTACATTTTTTGAAGTCAAATTCATACCCATGAAATGACAGATCAATGTGTATGGTGAATATGCTTTGGCATTTGTGTGTCTGTGAAGCTAGCAATCTCATTAAGATATAATACAATCCAATAACACAGAAAGTTTTTTGTACATGCATACAGTTAAATGGGATATTGTGGTGAATACAGATATTTTTATTTCTCTTCTAATAGCTTAGTTTTTGTCTGAATTTGAATTTGTATTCAGGTATCATTGAGAATGTAGGTAGCCCTTTTGTTTTCTGGCTTTTTCCATATACCACGGTATTTTTGAGACCTATTCATTGTGTACCTGAATTATATTAGTCTGTTTTCCTGTTTATGAACATGTTTTATTTCCAACTTTTCATTCTCATGAATAAATATGCTAGAACGTATTATTAGGGCTGTTTGTGAACAAATGTTTTCTCAGGCTAATATCTGGTGGCAGAATTGTTGGGTTACTTGATAGATGTATCAGCCAGCATTTAGGATTTAGTCCAAGAGGCTGAACCATAGGAAGAATATACTGAATTTTTTTTTTTATGGCAATTGACCAGTCAGAATGTTACTAGCTAGATGAGCAATTTTGATAGTGCTCTTACATCTGGTTCTCAGATTGGTAATTAGAAGATAGAATGTTGAAATAAAAAGGTGGTGAAACAATCCCAGGTCTTAACTTCTACTACAGAGCTATAATAAAAAAAACAGCTTGATATTGGCACATAAACAGATCTGAAGATCACTGGAGCAGACTAGAAAACATAGAAATAAACCCATAAATTTACAGTTATCGGATATTTGATAAGGGAGCCAAAGATACACAAAGGAAATAAAGATAGCCCCTTCAATAATTGGTCTTAGGAAAACTGGACATCTATGTTCAGAGAATGAAAATAGATCCCTGTTTGTACCCATGTACATATATCATCAACTTCCCCTTCAAAATTGGAGATAAGTGTCTCATGGACTTTTCTGCCTGGGATGGTTTCAAACCACAATCCTCAGATCTCAGCCTCCTAAGTAGGTAGCATTAAAGGTGCAAACCAGTTTAAGAATGAATTTCTTGAGAATATAATTATTAGGACCCAGGCACCGGTGGCTCATGCCTGTAATCTCAGCTACTCAGGAGACTGAGATCTGAAGGATCAAGGTTCAAAGCCAGCCCAGGCAAAGAAGTCCAAAAGACACATGCTATCCTTTAGCATAATTATTAGGCTGGGGATGTAGCTCAGTGGCATAGCACTTATCTAGCAAGTACAATGTCCTGAGTTTGACACCCAGTACCGAAAAAGAAAAGGCAAAAAAAAAAGAATACAGTTGTTCTTATATCAGTATTGTTGTAAAATCTTCCAGTAATGTCATAAATCTAGGAAAATAATAAAGCATTTTGTTATTATTTTTGTAATAACCTAGTATACTCCATAATCAAAACTTGCCAGTTAGCTCTATATTCTTAATGATGATGTAATCTATTTTAAGATTTCAAGATGATATCTTGCATGACATTTATGTCATATCTGTTTCTCCTCCCTTTATCTAGGACAGTTCTTAACTTTTCTTTCTTATTAAGACATTGGCATTTTTTTTTCCAGGTCTGCATCAATTCTTTGCTTTTTCCCATTTATTAGCTGATGGTTGAGTTTTTGTTATTCGTTTTCTTGTAGGAAAAGATGTTGTATATTCTCCATATGTCACATTGGTTGTCTTATTCTCTTAGTGATGCTAATTTAACTTTACTTATTCATAGGCAAGAATCCAGAACATCAGATTCTCTGTTAGAAATGTTCCTTGTTTCCATTTATAAATGCAAGTACATTATATGTATTATGCTATGGAGTCAATCCCTAATTCCCTACTCAGTTCCTATGTTGAAATTATAATACCAAATATAAAGGCATTGGAAGGTGGAGTCTTTTGTGGAAAAATCATACAATACACAGAAATTGTCAGAAAAAGAGTTAAATGGGCCAATAGAACTCCTATTCTCCTTCTATGTGGCTGAGTATATGAAACATGAAGTGATAGTTAACACAATCCAAATCTGTTGTTTTTTATCTCTGACTTCTCAAACTCCCAAACTGTGGAAAATAAATTTCTGTTTGTCTATAAGTCACCCAGTACATGTTAGACTTGTAAAGCAACCTGAAAAGACCCAGAAAAGATACAATCTTAAATTTCACTTTCTTGAAATCTATAATCTAACAGGCATTATATTCTTTGTGAGAAGCTTCTAGTTGTCTAAATGTTAATTATACTTTCTAATTACTTGTATATATGCTTTGATAATCTCTCTGAATTATCTATGCTTAGAATGTTCACTATACAATCATAGTCCTTAACACAATCTATAGCACAGCATAGAGAGTATAAATGAACAAGTAAAAATTGCACTTAAAACAGGAAGGAATGATAGCATTTTCAGATAGATTAGAAATAAAGTTTGTGAGATTCATTTGAAGCTGTGTCTATAATGCATGATAATGTTGTCATTATCTTCTGTTCCTGGAGAGTTAGAGGAGACAATGGGCATTTTTCTGTAATGCGTGTATTGTACTCTGAGCACCACAGACCTGCAAGCAGAGAGACAGTAATGGAAATGGAAATCTTGTCTCCTGAATAATAGGCTCCGATTTCTTTTAGGAACAACAAATCCAGTTGATTGATAGTCTGCTCCTCATCTGTAATGATCTATCCAATGTTAGACAATCTTTCTGCAGATTGGTACAGAACATTGGACATGTTTTGAGACTTCTAGTTTGTCATACAGTTCAAAGAAAGGCATACTATGTAGTGAGCTGTCAGAAATTATTCTTGGGAAGATTTTTCTAAAAAGTCACATCTTATTAGACTCTGACATAATGAAATTATTTTGATGTTAGGCTTGAAATTTCAGCAGGAATGTATTTGTAGGTAAGTGCAAGTCATTTTTCTCAGATAATAAATTCTTCATTGCTTTCCATTGGCCTCCAGAGTCACTAATTTCCTTCCAAGCACCTCCACAAAATATTTAGTTGTAACTCTGAAAAAAGAATTGAAAAACAAAACTCATGAATTTCACTATCAGAACATCTCTAAGCCTCCTCTCTGCAGAAATCTGACATTTTCCATAAAAGAGAATTCTTTGATTCTCTTGGGAAAGTAGGAATTAGATCTCCACCACATTCTGAAAATGCACACAGCTGTCATTGAAAATCCTCGTGTGTTATAGTTTGACAAATAAATGTTGTCTTATATGACTTTTGAGAGTTTTTTTTGGTCAGTATCAGGGCTTGAACTCAAGACTGTGTGCTCTTATTTGGCTTTTTATCTGGTAGTGGCTATTACTCCACCATTTTGGCCACACCTCCAGTCAGCATTTTTGCCAGTTAATGCTGACCTTTGAATGTTTATAAAGTTTTTAGTGAACTCACTTTTCTTCACAGTCCCTCTCTACAAAATTAAAAAGGGGCATAGAATACTGGGGAGATCAGTTTTGCTCATCACTACCGACATACTTTGATTTACTTCTATGAACTATCACAAGCAAAAAGTTTCAGGAAGAATTGATCCTTAAGTAAATCTCATGTCTTCTATTTCTACTTACTTCAGTCACCATAAAAAGTGGAATCACAAGCACGCTATTCCTCATAATCTTCCACATGGAACTGCACCATCTGTGAATTTATTCCTGGTTTGCTGTGAGTGGAAGCCAGCTTCTGCAGACTTCTCTTTTGGTACTATCTTATTGAATCCTAGAGGCATGGTATCACTTCTTGACTGTCCAGCCTCGGTAACTTCATTCTCTCCTAAAAGCCTTGTTTGGACTCTTGTATATGGTTTTGCCTTCTAATAATCTTCACTCAGGTAACCTCCACTTTTTATTCCTAATCATGAAAATATCTATTCCTTGCATATAATATATGGTTTGCTTATTTCTTGACTTGTTTACTTCTAATGATTTGAAGGTACAATTAACAATCTTGTTTTGTAAAATTTAGATACCTATCTGACATCTAAACAAAATTTTAGATATATATAGATATAGACATATATATGCATCTCTCTATCATCTATCTATCTATCTATCTATCTATCTATCTATCTATCTATCTATCTATCTGTATCTTTCCATTACTCCACTAAAATATTTGCTGTCATGGTCAATTATCCTCTTAACAAGTTCAGTGGGCAAATCTTGGTGCCTATTTCTTCACATTTCCACCTTTCTGTACACGCTTCTTCATTCTACTTCTGTTGTATTTTTGCCTACAATTATCACTTCTTCCAAGTGTATGTTTTTGGAACCTCACAGTCCTAGAACTTTCTCAATTTTTCAATTTTAGAGCAATCTTTCTCTTAGGCATGGGATCCTTTGTCTTCTCTCTTACACTCACTCCCTAAGTCTTATCCATTGATTTGGTTTTAAGTTCTATCTCCTACTGACTTACTGTGTGTATTTTCACCTTATATTTAAGTTTATCTGTTTTGAGGAGGATGAGGGGAAGCATAGAAATAATGGGATAAAGGGTGAAGAAATGCAGCAGTGATACTCACTATACACTGTGTTAAAAATGAACTACGCTATGTGGAGGAAGGGAGTCTGGAGGGAAAAATGGGGAGAACATGAGGGACGAGGTGACACTCTTCAAAAAATGTACTTACTACCTGACTTATATAGCTGTAGTCTCCCATATATCACCTTTAAAATGATAATAAAATATTAAAAAATAAATACCTCCTTCCCAATATTTTGCTTAGATGCCAAATAGGTATCAGAATTTTAGAGATCCAAAACTAGATTTTCAGTTATACCTCTAAACTTTCTTCTTTCTGAATCTTCCTTACCAGCTCTACAGTTTTCTCAAACCCAAATGATGATGTTACTCTAGGCTACAATGCATCCTACATATAGCCCATTAGGCATTCCTTTAAGTTGTATCTATTGCTTATATACTAGTCAATGGCTTGAAAATTGCCAGGGATTTGGGAGATAAAAGAAACAATAAAAAATAGCCAGATCCAAAGAAATATTGAGTCCATGGTTTCCCTCATTGGTAATAATTAGTATATGTCTAGGATAGTCCTAGCAGAGGATCCCAATATCTCAATAGCTATGTACATATGATCACACAAGATGATGGTAAGCAAAATGAACTAGAAGACATGAGAAAAGAAAGGTTTTCTTTGTTGCTGTTGTTTATAATGTACTATGCGAAGTTCTTTCTTTTTTTCTTTCAATTTTTCCTATGGTTTATCCCCTATTGTCACTGTATTTGATTTTGGTACCCTGGGTATTGTATATATGTTTATCTGAATTTGGGAACAGAATGAGAACAACAAACTGGTGAGACAAAGGACAAAGGCCAAATCAGTGCAACAGCGGTATTCACAAGCCAGTATGTTGGAAATGAATTTTACAACTGGGAAGGGTGTATGTGGGGGGAAGGGAAAGTGGGAGAGAAATGAGGGAAAGGGTAGTAAGTTAGACAAGAAATGTACTCACTACCTTACACATGTGACTGTAACCCCTATGTACATCACCTTGACCATAAAATTAAAATTTAAAAATAGCAACATAGAAGCTGGGTTCCCGTAGCTTACATATATCTTACTTAGGAGGCTGAGATCTGAGCTCTAAAGATCACAGTTTGGACCCAAACAGTCAGACAAGTCCAAAAGACTCTTCTCTCCAAGTAAGTAAGTATCAAAATGCCAGTGGTGGAGGTGTGCCTGAAGTGATAGGCAGTACTGAGTGTGGACACAAGGCCTTCAGTTCAAGCCCACCCATTACCTATAAATTCAGTGAGACATTAAGTGTGATTTCCAAATATGTACACTCTCACATATAAAAATAAATGAGTCAAATGTGAACTATGCCAGATTAAATGAAATTAAAGCAGTAGTGACATTTCTAACCATTTTGAATGTATTTCCAATATCTATCATACTACGATCAAAATGTGATTTTTGTTTCATTGTTAAAGAAGAAACTAAATGTAGAGTTTCAAATTTTACTAGAAGTTCTCTTTACAACATATCATCTTTAGTGATTCATCAAAACTTCTTAGCAACCTAGATGTTGTCATCTCAGTTCATATTAAATGTACAGCTGAGGTCTTACCTACTAAGAAAGTTATGGGAACATAGTATAATGGGAACTGGTACAGAATACATTTCTGAATTCACTAAAGCAATACTGCATCAAAAATAACTGCATAATTTCAGTGTTCTACTAGGATGAACTTTAGTGCCTAAGATAAATCAGCTTTTTGATTATTTATGGCAGAGTCTGTTGTCAAGGTAACAGCTTTACAGAACCATCATGTCCACATGGTGTGACCAAATATACTTATAGTATATTCTTTTCAATGCAGCCTGATAGTAAATCTACAGTCTCATAAACAAAGTTTCTATTTCAATTGCTTGCTCACAGACTGAATTTTACTAAGTATAATTGTTTCCTAGACCATTGGATTCTGTTCAATCTGAAGATGTAGCTCACATAAATATTTTTTACGGAGAAATTTGAGACATTATTGTTGCATGGAGAATTTAGAAATGAACCCCAATAATAAAACGTTTAAATTTTCATTCAATAAAATTATCATAAAAATTCCATCTATAATTTCACATTTTATTTCAGTAGTCTCAGTTCTTCTTTTGTCTATAAGCCAAATACTTGGCTTAATTGTAATGATCCATTTTCACTATTTACTGCTCTATTTTTGAAAGGCTGTGGAGGACAATGTTCTGTCCTTAAAATTGACAGTCTTTAGCGTAACCATCTAATGCAGTCTTTGTGGAAATTTTTGGCATGATATTAGCACATAACTAAAATATTTCCACCATTTGGGTGAACTATTTATTGAGAATACATGAAGAATTAAACAATATTTTATTTATTATTAATCAGTTATTATTTATTATTTTCTAGTTATTGAATCAAATATTCAGTGGAAACTTTGTGCCATACCCTAATAATTATCAAGTTGTTTAAAATTTTCATTATATAATATATGCTTCCTTATAGTGCACTAACAGACAACCTAAAAGTTAAAGGTAATTTGATTTTTTTAAGACATTATGTTGTAGACTACTGTTGCTTAGCTTAGGTAAGGGCAAAACTATAAGATGGCCTTTATCTAATCTAGTCACACGTAGTGAAAAATGAAATAGATGTCTGAATCACTGTTGTAAACACATGGATTTTATTGTTGGAATCATGGCATATCCTTAGGCAGAGTTGCCCACAAGTTGACAGCTGGGCTACACTAGCATCTGTAAATGGAAAGCTATAATCATGTGTGATCTGTTTGCTAGTGCAATCACTTATACTATTTTAAATCATTATGAGTATAAAGATACAGAAGTGACTATAAGTCACAGATACTATTAATACTATTTCTGTGCTGTCACTTTCATAATGGAAGGGAATGTTAAATTTCTGTAAAGGTCTATGGAAATATAAATGTCAGCTTTTCCCCCCATATAATAGCTTATCCCTTCTTGAATGATGAGCCTCTAATTAAAACCTAATGACAGGGCTGGGGATATGGCCTAGTGGCAAGAGTGCCTGCCTCATATACATGAGGCCCTGGGTTCGATTCCCCAGCACCACATATACAGAAAATGGCCAGAAGTGGCGCTGTGGCTCAAGTGGCAGAGTGCTAGCCTTGAGCAAAAAGAAGCCAGGGACAGTGCTCAGGCCCTGAGTCCAAGCCCCAGGACTGGCAAAAAAAAAAAAAAAAAAAAAAACCTAATGACAAATAGCACCAGACAAATGTGGAAAATGATATCTAAGCTAAAAGTATTTTCTTTAGGAGGAGTAGAATCAAAAGCGTATTTGTAAGTTGTTAAATGAATACTCCTGTTGTCATTCTACACTGAGCAGAGCAGAGGGATAGCAATCTATGCCTTTGTCCATGAGGAGTATGTAAATAAAACAAGATGCAGCACATACTGACATTGCATAATAGTCTTAATGGCTTTTGGTATATTTTATACTAGGAATAGAAGGAGTACACTTGTAAAAATAGTGCAGTGTCTAATTCTAAATGATTGATAAGGTCATTTGTTGCTATCCTAAATGGTAGACTTCATTAGTACCAAGGAATGAATGTAGATCATATTTAAGGCCTGCAAGTGATTGGAGATACTTTCAAGAGTTATTCTTAAGCTTTCTTAGGTATACTACTAGTAATCAAAATATGCTGAGTTCTTTGAAAATTGCATTTGGATAACATGAAATAATTGATGTCATTTATATTTGCAGACTTGAACAGGATTACCTGTTATATTTGGTTGCAAGTAGAACATATTTAATTTATACTTGTACATTTCTTTCAAGTAGAATGCCTTTTGTACATAACTAGGTCTAGGAAAGCCTTTGGCTATGCGAGATGCTAGCTCAGCTTTTCCCACCCACTGAGGCTGACACTGTGAGCTACCTAGCTTGAAGTCATATTGATAAGGCTAGCTTCATTGTCATAAAGCATCAACAGCACAACTCTTGCTTCTTTTTTATTTTTTATGATTCTTTTTTTTTTTTTTTTTTTTTGCCAGTCCTGAGGCTTGAACTCAGGGCTTGAGCACTGTCCCTGGCTTCTTTGTGCTCAAGGCTAGCACTCTGCCACTTGAGCCACAGCGCCATCTCTGGCCATTTTCTGTATATGTGGTGCTAGGGAATTGAACCCAGGGCTTCATGTATACTCGAGTCAAGCATTCTTGCCACTAGGCCATATTCCCAGCCCTCTTTTTTATTTATTTTTTGTTTGTTTGTTTTTCCAGTCTTAGAGGTTGGCCTCAGGGCCTGAGCACTGTTCCTGGCGTCTTTTTGCTCAAGGCTAATACTCTACCACTTGAGCCACAGAGCCACTACTGGCTTTTTCTGTTTATGTGGTGCTAAGGAATTGAACCCAGGGCTTCATGCATACAAGTTAAGCACTTTCTCACTAAGCCATATTCCCAGCACAGCTCTTGCTTCTTTTCATTCTCCAAAAGACTATTTTTATGAACAGTTTAATACATTTTCTAAGGATGCCTAATTTACAACCAGACTGTAGCTTAGCCAATGTCTTGAGAGAATGTGGCTCAGTGATTTAGTGTGACAGAAATGGATGAGAAACAGCTGCAGAACAGTGAGCTTTGATAATTAAAAGTGCCAATGATTATTTGTAGCAAATTCAGAATCATCAGCAAACATTCATCAGTCACCGATTATGTACCTGCCATATATGTCTGTGATTACAGGTTTTGTCATAATAAAAAATAAGCACAGCAATTGCGAGTCTGATGTATCTATAAGACAATAAAGACAAAGATCTTCATCAAAAATCAGAAAGCCTGCATTTTTTTGAGAAATATTAAACTAGAAAGTAGAAATCAAAATATCCAAGGCAACAGTAATACTTACAAGACTTATATGCTGTAAACTGTACAACTCAGGGTGAGGGAGGGAACTGGGGACAGGGGAATGTGGGAGAAAAATGAGGGAGGAGGTAACGAGTTTGACAAGAAATGTATTCACTGCCTTACATTTGTAACTCTAACACCTCTGTACATCACCTTGACAGTAAAAAATTAAAAAAAATAGTTGATTCTACAAATAAGCACATGATTACAGCAAATGCGAGGTCAATATGACGGGAGAAGTTAATGGAAAAGGAATTGCAGATGCCAAGGGCTGGTGATTCATACCTGTAATCCTAATTACTCAGGAGGCTGAGATCTGAGAATTGTGGTTCAAAGCCACCCTAGGCAGGAAATTGCATGAGACTCAACTCCCAATTAACCAGTAAAAAGCCAAAATACATCTGTGGGTCAAGTGATAGAAGACTAGCCTTGAGAAAAACAGATCCCAGAGTGCACCCACAGCCTGATTTCACAGTACCAGTACAAAAAGGAAGGAAAAACAAAAAGAAAGGAAAGAAAGAAATAGAAAGGGAGAGCTATAGACAGTGGATTCTTTATCACTCACACAACTTATATGTGTAAAGTACTGTTACTGTGAGCCCAGAAGAGTTACTATTTTGAGAGCTGTTAGACCTGTGATCTTTCAGGCATTGATTTTCATGCTGTGTTCCCTATGGGTGCTTTTGTTTCCCTAGGTTCAAAAGAGATTGGTCTGGGTGCTGGAGTAGCCCCTAGCAAGTCCAGGAGAATCAATTTAAGGCTATTACAACTACTGTCTCATTCTTGACTTGCTGTGTGGCTTGTGGGGAGATGAGTTAGCACCACAGGGAAGGAGCTATGCTCATAAATGACTCACATCTTTGGAAAGAAGTGCTGCACTTCTCAGTTTCAAGGCAAGTTAAGTATTTGAGGAGAACCATTCTTTCCATCCTTTCCTTCCTTCTTTGAATTGCATAGCACATTGATGGAAAGCTTTGATGTCTTGTGTGTAATGTAAAGTGGAGAAGCAAATGAACAGTGTTTCCTCCAGATGTATAAAAAACTGCTGCAAAGCCAGGCATAACTTTGAAAGTAGCCAGTAAACCCTAGCCATTACCATGGGGAATGAATCGGAAAAGTGGTAGAAATTAATTACTGTTCACGTCGTAAGGTCCTAAGGATATAGATGCCTATCTATAAAGCCAACATGTCTGTTGGTTATTAATAGTGAAGCAGTACTACTTTGTAATTCTCATGTAATATAAGACATGAAAGAAGACTCATTTCCTCTAATGCTATTGTGGACTTCCTAAACACCTTTAGTATGTAGGGTCCCTGAGTACCTTCATATGTAAGAGGAGAAAGGATGAACTAGAATACTTGATGAAACAGGCAACTTGGAAAGGAATAATATGCTTAGTGAGCAATCACAGAGAATAAGATGTCTTGATGGCCAATTCTCATAGCTAATTGGTCCTGGTACAGCAGAATATATACTATTAGTACCATACGTAGACATGAAATCTTTTGGGGACTCTGAGACATACCTAGGGGTAAGAGATAGAATGAAGATATGATACTTGTAGAAGTCTGAAGAGACTGTTGTTCAAATGTTGACCATCTGAGAAGATTTGAAATTTATATCAATTTTTTATTCTTTGTACACGTATTTCAATAGGAAGGAACTGATGACACTTAGATTTACATATGTGATATGCTTTAGTGGCAGTTGAAACAACAAAGACAAGTTCTACAGCTATCTATAGTGTATCTCAAAATTACAGCTTACTAACAATATACTTTGGTGTAACTACTTTTCATTCAGTCATTTTTCTGTGAAACTTAATTACAAAGCTCCTAAGCTAACAACAGAAGCCACATTTGCTTTAACATAATTCTGATTCAAATATCAGATTAAAAATTTGTAAAACAAGGAACTCTGATAATGATTCATGTCTGAATAGAAGGCTAACTCATTTGGTTTCTTATAGTACAAGTTGGTATCTATGTGCAGGATCAATATTTCTTTCAAACATAACTCTGATAGTGGATACTAAATTAAGTGCTAATACAACCTCAATGTTTCAAGGCTTTACTAATTACATAAACATTTTAATCGTGAAATGGCAAGAGCATTTTAGGCAGCAATCATTAAACATTTTTTAAAGTTTGAATATGGCACCCACATGTTGCAAATTTTCAACAAAGAAATAAACAAAGAACATGTTTTAAAATGTATCTCTAAAAATCAAAATTATTTTACTGATTCTCAAAGATCTATAAATATATACCAATTAAATGTTAGACAATAGCTGCAAAAACTGAGCATTTGGGGTTTTAAAATTATTCCTTTTGATGGTAATTAAACACAAAGATTTTTTAAACTTCTACATTAGACAGTAAATGTGTTTTAAATTATGCTTTTACTTTGTTATGCTTTAGAAACGGATGACATAAGTGACAATTTGCCACTCAACTGAAAAGATCTGATCTAAGCATGACAGGACTTAGATGTTTTCATACAAAGATGTGATACTGATGAAATCTCATCCTATATTTTTCCATGAGCTTTCATTAAAGCAATCCTAATCAAACTTTTCCAGTTTAATTGGGATATCTGTTGGAAAACAAATGGTCCATAAGTTACATAACTAATTTTCAACACCTCTCAACAACATTTCATCCAACTCATAAAGAGATCCATCCTGCTCTGTATAATTGAAATATGCACATTAGTAAAAGTGGATAGTAAAAGACATAAGCATGTATAGAAACACATATTTAAAGCATTACTAGAGTGATAAAAATGTTGAGTCCAAAACTTAACATGTATTGGACACTAAGCAAGATCTATAGAGACAAAATCCTTTATTTTATGACAAGTAGCTCTTTGAGTGAGTTTGGTATACATCAGATTGGACAGTCTTCCTAGATTTACTTTTAATTTTTAGGTGAAGAAATATATTTGAGACATAGATAAAATCATTATGAATGACTAGTCGTTTAATATGAAAATGTAGATAGGAAAGCTAATTTACCCAATTTGTTTCTTGTTTGGACATTTCTCAGACCTGTTCCAGATGAGAAAGCTTGGTAATTGGAGAAACAGTTGGGTGAATTTACTAGATCTGAGAGGATCCAAATCTTGGCATGTTCATGTGGCTTGGCATAAGCTAAGACACAGCAGCTGTCTGTGCAGCCTGAATTTAAACGATCAAAAAGTCCTCATCTTATCTTTACAGTGACACATTCGAGCCAGTTCCTGAAATACAGTAGCATGAAAAACATTTAGGCCAATTTTCCTTATTTGCACTTGAAATCATGATTACTACCTGTCCACTTTCCCTTGCTTTGAAGCTACATCAAGAATCTTAATACCATTTGTTTCTTGAAGTGATTACTCAAAGGTCTCTCACCGGGCAGACATTTCTGCTCATATTTCCTCTCTTAAGTATAGTATGATTTTAATTTATCTGATAGCTTACAGTTTGGGAACCTGTAACAACATTCATATAACTGATAAATGTTGAGAAGTATTAAACAATGATATCTGAGCAGTTAAAGCACGGCATCTGTCAGGAGAGGAAAAATGTATTATTAAGGATTAACCATCAGTATTTCTATTTAGTACTATATTTTTACAAAGCAAGTATAGGTGGAAATTAAACACATGAAATTCAAGATGTATAGATGAAATTAATATTATGTTATTTTGGTGGTTTATCCAATATCAGATCTTGCTTAGCAAACACACAACAGAGATTTCAATACCTAGCACTACCAAAAGTAAAAAGTAAAATATTGATTACCTTATATACTTTAAACTAGAAAACATTTTGATGAATTGATTTAACTTTGAAAAAGACATCGAAATAAAACAGAATGTATGTTTTCCTAAACAATATATTTTGACGAGTATAGTGACAAGTTTTTAGTAGTTCCATTTGTCTTATATGTCCTTTACCAGAGGATGAGGAATATGAGTTATTTTTAAGAATGTTTTGTGAGAAAAACTGAAATTTTAGTTGGCTTGTTTAATATTACAAATTAAATAAAATTGATTAATTCAATAATCCAGTTCTTTAGAGAATTTCTTTACCATAGTGAAACTGGGTCTCTCTCTGATGAAATTTTTTATGTCTATCACTGTTTGTCAGTTACATTTCTTGTGGTCTCCATTATACAACCAGGGTTGTATAATGAAGGTACATTTTTGGTAAGCCTTCAGAAAAGTACTACAAACTAGGTGGTAAAACAAAAGAAATTTAACATTTCACTTTTATGTTGGCTGAAATCTGAAATCATGCTTGACTAGAAAGTCGAGAAATTCTTCCATGCCTATTCCTTGGGGAAGCTAGGAATCTCGTCGTCAGTTTCTAGAGGTGTGTTATCCTTTCTGACACTCTAGATACCAGAATGGTGTTACAAATATCAATCTCCAATTTCTGTCTTCTTGATCACATGACATTCTTTTTGGACCCCATCTCCACAGAGATGTTGTGTTCTTTTATAAGAACACAAGTCACAATGAAGGCCCCCACTACCTCATTATGAAGTCATGTTAATCAATTAGCATCTACAATTACCCTTTTTCTAAACCAATTCACAACTAAAAGTACTTGGTGGGAGTTAGGATTTCAACCTATCTTTCTTAAGGGATTCATCTTACCACTTAAGGGCAACAATATAATATGTTATCTAAAACAAGAATATTGCAGATGACTTTATGTGTGATAAAATTCCACAGAAGAAACATCTTCAAGACAAATGGCTGTGTTTGTGTACTTTGCTTCAGAATTCACTGATTTTTATGTGAAAGAGAAAGTCAATCAATAAGACAGAATGAATAAATGGCTAAATGGTCAATTAATTGATTATACTATGTATTTTGAGGTTATGAATATATAAAGAAATGGAAAAACTTGGAAAACATCATACTAAGTGGAATGAACCAAACCCACAGGAACATAGACTCTGTGGTTTCCCTCACGAGTAATAATTAGTATATGTTAAGATAGCAGATTATCACAATAGCTCAATAGCTAAGCACCTATGATCACATAAGATGATGCAAGCAAAATGAACTCCAAGATATGGAAACAAACAGTTTATCATTGCTGATGCAATTTTAATGTACTATGTGAATTTTTTCTTTTATCTTCCCTATGGTTTAGCCCTTGTTGTCACTTTATTTGATTTTGGTACTCCTGTATTGCATATATGTTTGTCTGAATTAGGGAAAGGGAGGGGAACAGCAAAATGGTGAGACAATGGGTAAAAGACTAACCAAAGCAAAATCAAAACTTACAAGACTTTCCCTGATGAACATAGATGCAAAAATTCTCAACAAAATTCTGGCCAATCGACTTCAACAGGTCATCAAAAAAATCATGCACCACGATCAAACTGGATTCATCCCAGGGATGCAAAGTTGGTTCAATATACGCAAGTCAATTAATGTAATCCACCACATCAACCTGAGCAAGGCAAAGAACCACATGGTTATATCTCTGGATGCAGAAAAGGCGTTCGATAAAATCCAGCATCCATTTATGCTAAAAGCCCTGGAAAAACTGGAATTCCATGGAACATTCCGGAATATAATCAAGGCAGTTTATGACAAACCAACAGCAAGCATAACTCTAAATGGTGAAAATCTATAGCCATTCCCTTTAAAATCAGGAACAAGACAGGGATGTCCACTCTCTCCCCTGCTCTTCAACATATTACTAGAATTCCTAGCCAGAGCAATTAGGCAAGAAGAAAATATAACGGAGATCCAAATAGGAAAAGATGAAGTTAAACTTTTTCTCTTCGCAGATGACATGATCCTATACCTAAAGAACCCCATAGACTCTACCCCCAAGCTACTAGAGCTGATACAAAACTTTGGCAAAGTTCAGAATATAAAATAAACCCTCAAAAATCAACGGCCTTTCTCTATGCTAACGACGCGAAGACTGAGGCTGAAATCAGGAAAGTAACTCCTTTTGCAATAGCGTCAAAAAACATAAAATACCTAGGAATAACCTTAACCAAAGAAGTGAAAGACCTCTATGATGAGAACTTTAAAAACATGAAAAATGAAATTAAGGCAGAACTAAGGAAATGGAAAAACCTCCCATGCTCCAAGGATTGGGAGGATTAATATAATCAAAATAGCATTATTGCCAAAGGCTATCTACAAATTCAATGCAATACCCATTAATATCCCAACACCATTTCTTAATGAAATAGAGGAAGAAATCCAGAAATTCATATGGAATAATAAAAGACCCAGAATAGCAAAAACAATCCTAAGCAGAAAGAACAGTGCTGGAGGAATTACAATACCCAACTTCAAGCTATATTATAAAGTTATAGTAATAAAAACAGCTTGGTATTGGCACCAGAACAGGCCTGAAGACCAATGGAACAGAATTGAAGACTCAGAAATGAACCCACAGAACTATGCCTACTTAATCTTTGATAAAGGAGCTAAAAATATAGGATGGAAGAAAGATAGCCTCTTTAACAAATGGTGCTGGCAAAACTGGTTCAACGCATGCAACAAACTAAAACTAGATCCTTATATATCACTCTGCACCAAAATCAATTCCAAATGGATCAAAGACCTCAAAATCAAATCAGACACCCTGAAAACACTAAAGGAAGGAGTAGGAGAAACACTTGGGCTCCTTGGTGCAGGACAGAACTTCCATAACAAAGACCCAAAAAGGCTACAAATCAAAGAAAGGTTGGACAAATGGGACTGCATCAAACTGCAGAGCTTCTGCACCACAAAGGATGCAGCATGCAAGAACAGAAAGCCCACAGATTGGGAGAGGATCTTTACCAGCCATTCAACGGACAAAGGCCTCATATCTAAAATATATGCAAAACTAAAAAAATTACCTTCAGCCAAAACAAAACTGCAAAGAACTAATAGCCCCCTCATCCAGTGGGCTAGAAACTTAAAAAGAGACTTCTCTGATGAGGAAATGAGAATGGCCAAGAGACATATGAAAAAGTGCTCTACATCACTGGCCATAAAATAAATGCAAATCACAACAACATTTAGATTCCATCTCACCTCAGTAAGAATATCCTATATCAAGAAAACTAACAATAACAATTGTTGGAAGGGATGTGGCCAAAAGGGAACCCTACTTCATTGCTGGTAGGAATGTAAACTGGTTCAGCCACTCTGGCAAGCGGTATGGAGATTCCTCAGAAGGCTCAATATAGAACTCCCCTATGACCCAGCAGCCCCACTTTTGGGTATCTATCCAAAAGCCCACAAACAAAATCACAGTAATGCCACCAGCACAACAATGTTCATCGCAGCACAATTTGTCATAGCGAGAATCTGGAACCAACCCAGATGCCCCTCAGTAGACAAATGGATCAGGAAAATGTGGTACATATACACAATGGAATTTTATGCCTCTATCAGAAAGAATGACATTGTCCCATTTGTAAGGAAATGGAAGGACTTGGAAAAACTTATACTAAGTGAAGTGAGCCAGACCCAAAGAAACATGGACTCTATGGTCTCCCTTATAGGGAATAATTAGCACACGTTTAGGCAAGTCACAGCTGAGGATCACAAGAGCCCAATAGCTTTACCCTTATGAACACATAAGATGATGCTAAGTGAATTGTACTCCATGTTATGTAAACTATTGTTATATCACAGTTGTAACTACTTTCAACGTGCCATGTGTAACTGTAGCTTCAATTAATGATGATCTTCTTGTATCACCCTCCTGTGGTTGTACCTACACTACCTCCGTATCTTAATCTGAGTATATTTGAAACCGTGTATACTGGTTTTAGAACTAGGAAATTGAAAGGAAATACCAAATTTGAGAGACACAGGGTGAAAAAAAACAAACAACTACAAAAGCAATTCGTGCAAAACTGTTTGGTGTAAATGAACTGAACAACTCATGGGGGGGGGGAAGGGAATGAGGGAGGGGGAGGGGAAACAAGGGACGAGGTAACAAACAGTACAAGAAATGTATGCAATGCCTAAAGTATGAAACTGTAACCTCCCTGTAATTCAGTTTGACAATAATAAAAACAAATTTTAAGGGTAAAAACCAAAATACTTACAAGACATTATGTTGTAAACTATCTGTATAACAAGGTGGGAGATAATTGGGGGAGGGAAGGTGAGAGAAAAATAGGGAAGTTGTAACAAGTTTGACAAGAAATGTATTCACTGCCTTATGCATGTAAGTGTAACTCCTCTATACATTGCCTTGACAATAAAAATTTTTAAAGAAAATTTTAGAAATAGGATACAGATCTGAATTAAATATCTTCATTTGGTTTGTCCTTTGTCTACAAATGGAAGGGAAGATAGAAACAAATAAGAGAAAAAAGCCCTAGAATGTTAGCATCTATCTAAACCAATTAATTTCAATCTGTCAAAAGATGTATAACTATATTATAACTTCCCATTTAGTGAGTATAATAATCTCAGCATTGTCATAAAATACGCCTTTACATCTTATGAAACATTGAAACAGGTTATAATTTTCCTTTATGCCATATTCATTCTTCTTAATGTGCTGTGAAGTCCTGGAAACTTTCCACCATCAAACACCCTGGAGGATATGTGTAGACAGAAGTATTTCAACTATTGCTCATACATTGGGGTAGGTGATCATTTTACAAAAATTAAATATTTCCTTAGTCACTACAATTGAATCATTAACCAGGTCAACCACTGAAATCATTGGAGTAGGTTGTTTATGCAATATTAAAATTCAAAGGATAAATTGGTTGAAAGGTTGTGGATAGGGACAGTATAATTTCCAAGGCTTAGTTAAATAAATTTCATTTTCCCTAAGCTTTGAAATGTTTTACAAGAATATTGCAATTGAATGTGCTCATATAAGTCCTTCTTGATCAGAGGCAAACCTTCCATCCTTCTCCTCATTCCATCCATTTTCTCCCTGTAGACTTATTTCACATTTCCATCTTCCTTTATTACATATGTTCAGTAAGTATCCCTGCCATATTTGTCCTTGATTTCATTTTATATCCATTCTCCTCCTCCTTTTACTTACCCCTCCGTGTAAATCTTGAACGCATCATTACATTCAATGCGATGATGACGTGAATAGGGAGCAAAATAGAAGGAAGAGGGATGTTACCAACACCACCATTGGAAGTCAGCTACTAATAATAGGGATTTAATAATATGGAGATGAATTATAAACCATGGGAGCCATTTAGGATGATTATTTTATTGAGGCACACAAGGGCACCATTATTGACCCATTTCACCACATTTCTTCCAGGCTAGAGAATAGGGATGAGGCAATATAATTCTATCACAAGTAAAATGAACAATTTAGCAGTTCTTTTGAATTTTTCTGTATTTATACGTGTTGTGGAAATTACATTTTAAAGTACTTACTATAAGGGCAAATGAAAAGGCTTCCCCTGTGGACCTCTTCTTTTTTTTAAGAGCATAAAAGTGTATAAAAGTGACAACAATGAATGTTTTCTCCTCTTTTGGAGTGTGTCATCACCCTTTTAAATTTTTTTCTCAGATTTAAATCCAGAAATGCCTTTTTCAGGGACCCAAGAGTCATCTTTCTGTAATGCAAACATCAAGAGAGCTCCTATCCTATTGTCCCAATTTTGTGGTGATGTAGGACCCTGAACTTAGTGAGAATGATGTTCCAAGTTCAAAACAACCTCTTGTCATAAAGATACAACACATTAATTTTACCTTACAGGCCAAGAGAATAGGACTCTTCGAGTTTTCTTAGTGAAGGTGCACTTAGTAATATGAGACACATGTGTCATGAGTTGGGTTTTCTTGGCAAGAGGAAAAGCATGATGTTTTTCTTTGCAGTTTTTAGCAGAAGGTCTAGAGTACATACACATTCAGATTTAATGCTTACTTGGTCATGAAAGTATTTTTTCTATAACTTTTGTGGAAAATACTTTTTCTATTTTTTAAGTTTTTATTATAAAACTGATGTACAGAGAGGTTACAGTTTCATACGTTAGGCATTGGATACATTTCTTGTACTGTTTGTTACCTTGTCCCTCATATCCCCCTCCCCCCTCCCCCTTTTGTGGAAAATACTTTTTAAGTTACAAGATTATATTATTATTACTTACATTTCCCACACAATATAGTACATTTCTACATTTGGCCAGGCATTGTTTATCCAAGTACAAGCATCTCAAGTAAACAAGAAATGTGGTAAAATCTTGGATTTGGTTATGACTCAAGGGGTACGCATATAAATATATAAATTTATAATTATATGAGTTATACACCCACAGATAATGGATAAAATGTGAACAATGGGTAAATCTGAATCAAGAATATATAAGAAATTATACTATACTTTAATATTCATTTAGCTTTGAAATTATATGAAAATAAAGAAGTTACTTAAAATTATTGCAGTGGGGGCTGGGAATATGGCCTAGTGGCAAGAGTGCTTGACTCATATACATGAAGCCCTGGGTTCGATTCCCCAGCACCACATATATAGAAAATGGCCAGAGGTGGCGCTGTGGCTCAAGTGGCAGAGTGCTAGCCTTGAGCAAAAAGAAGCCAGGGACAGTGCTCAGGCCCTGAGTTCAAGGCCCAGGACTGGCAAAAAAAAAATTGCAGTGTTGTAAGTAAACATACAAATCATTTTAGTTCATAGTATCAGAAAACTGTACATTTTCTACCAATCTGTATGATTTAGGTACTTTAATTTTCATTTTTCACAGTATTTAATTCATTTTTATAAAATTTTATTTCCATGTAAGTTACCTATTTAAAATTTTAGTTAGCCCAACACTATAGTCTACAGACTATAGTCTATAGACTACAGAATGCCAATATAGAAAGAAAAATGGAATTGAACACAATTTATCAATGATTTGATAAACAGGAAAAGTTCAATATTCTGCCTTTTGGAGTGCGTGGTAAGTTTCCTTTGCATTTATTGTGCATCTTGAATGTGTGAAAGCACTAATTTTAACTTATATTTTCCTAGATTCTCAAGTGCATCACACACTACAATATTCACTTCATTGTGGTTACATATCTGTACAATAGACCCTCTGGATATAGCAACAAGAATTGAATTCTTTCTTCTGTCAGAGGAGAGGCAAAGTGCTATTTTTTCAATGGTACATCGCTGTCTTCACCATTAGCTTGGAGGACATTTGCAAACAGCATGATTTCCATGGGTCACTTTACAGCAGAGGGGCTCAGAATTATTGCAGAATGTACTGTCACTGGTGGTTGGAAAGTATTGGACATTTTTAGGTTTCTGTAGTTTTAATTTTAATTACTATGCCATTTCCAAAAATCTGTGTCATAATCTTCATATTGGGATTTTGAATTAACATTTTGTTGTTGTTGTTGTTGTTTCTGCCAGTCCTGGGGCTTGGACTCAGGGCCTGAGCACTGTCCCTGGCTTCTTTTTTTTGCCCAGCCCATAATATTTATTTTATGATGTGAGGTATTGTAATTTTTTTTTACTATATACTAGATCAGGTGTAAAAACCATCATGATGTGTTTTCTCCATATCAGCATCTGGATTAAAATTGTCCATACGTTACACAATACAATTCCACAAAGAATGCATGGTTGGCTGGCTAATATTATCCTATCATGTAGAAGAAAATAACGGAATTTAGAAAGGCTTTCTCTCTTTCCTAGGTATGTATGTATGTATGTATGTATGTATATAATGTATAGCTTTAGACACCTTTACTAGTATCTTGCACCCTAAAATAAAAAATATATAATGTAAAACAAATTACTATGTTTAATTTTCCCAAGAGAAATTGAGGTTTGGGGCACTGGGACAAATAAAATCTATTATTGCTGATGTCTTCTGTAATCACTCATTAAGTTTCAGCCCATCTTCATAGCCCAAACCTTCAAGTACTATGATGAATTTGAGATTTATCTCACTTTGCAGTTCATCTGGCTTCTTTTTGATCAAGGGTAGCACTCTGCCTCTTGAGCCACAGCATCACTTCTGGACTTTTGTATATATGTGGTGCTGAGGAATCGAACCCAGGGCTTCATGTATACAAGGCAAGCACTCTTGCCACTAGGCCTTATTCCCAGCCCCTGAATTAACAGGTTTTAATCATTCACAAATTTCATACTGGCTTCCATAGTATTAAACAGCTTACAAAAAGTTTATCATTATAAATTGTCCTTTACTATTTTAAATTCCATTTTACATACTTGATAAATTTCCACATAATTTTTATTATATATGAGATACTTATTAAATAATGTAATAATTTAAAAATTATAATGCATTTCATTTTTACTTTTTAGAATAAATATATTTTGAGTCAAGTTATCGAATTACTGTTTTGGCATGAGGTATGGATCATATTACCAGCAAATTTTTTCCATCGTTTGTCTTAGCAAACTAATATGCTGCTTTGTTTTATTTAGTTTTCTATAAATTATTGAAAAATTTAGAGTCTCAAACAATTTGTATGAAATACTTTTTCTTAAAACAGAATAATTTTTCTTGCTTAAAATTGCATGAATGCTGTTAATCTATATAATAAGTAGTTTCTTTCTAATAGAGTGAGATATCTTTTGTTTTGTGATAACTTGCTTAGATATCCTATTTTTTTCTTCCAAAATGTAAGTATTTCCAAATAGTTCATATCGTCAATACTGAAGTTATATACTGGCCCTAACTTGATAGTAGTAATGTCAAGAGTAAAAATAAATGCAAAGAATATTTTCCAGCAGTTTTTGCTTTATTAAGTTACATAGGAGCCACAAAAATTATTATACATTTTAGTATATTTAAAGTACATTTTAAAAGCCTAGTATCTAGTCAATCAAGTGGTTTGGTAATCAAGATAGCTCCTCTTGTATATATGTTAATTGAAGCAGTTCTTCAAGAGTAGAATAGAATAAAATCAGGAGTCCTGGCTTTCTTGCTTGAAATATTTTCTCTTGTGGCCACAAACTTGTCCTAATCTTTTTTTCCTATCATAACTGTAATGACTTCATTCTATTTTCTGGAAATCAGTTTTATTACTCATCTTCAAAATATTTCTCTTAAAACATGGTCTTGCTAATATGCTCAATAAAATTGGTGGGAGGCTTTGATGGCCTTTAAAGAAAGTGTAGTTGACTTCAAACTCAAAGGCAATGGCTTGAGTGCTCAGCATTACAGAGAGGGGATGCTGCCATTTTCTACTGATGTTCTGTGGTGAATGGTGTACTAACTTACTTGTAAACTGTATAAGCAGCTCCATTACTGCCTCACCTATTCACCAAGCTATGTTATTCTGCATAGAACCAATGTGATCTTTGGAGTAATTTGAGAGCTCAAAATACTTCCAGAAATCTAAAGTGACAGCTGATGGGTGAATGATTTCTACTCTTGTAATATAAATTATAAGGAAGAAGCAAATCTTCTAAAATAAAATGAAATGCCTGTTGCTTTCTAGTATAAAATATTTTGCCTTCAGAAATAACATGGGTAATATCATCCTAACTTGGTTAGCAAATTCACCTGGGAGTGAATCCTTTTTAATTGAATTTTTATATAGTTTCTTTCTTCTGAGATAATGTAAAGAATAAATGTTCAGGCATTATTTTAATTTTTACATTCAAGAAAAATGTATATGCTTTAACTTATTACAGTGCTTTTGTTCATAATAATTAGCTCCCTTGGGAAATATAAAACTGCATAAAATTAATCAAAGGCAATCAACATTGCTTACCATATTATTATTTTAATTTTTAAGTATTTCACTTTCAGTTAATTTTATGTTTCCAGTTATGTCATAAAAGCAACAAGAAAAGCGAGGTGCTGATGCCTTTATTCCTTAGATTGTAGCTATTCAGGAGGCTGAGATCTGAGGTTTTGATTCAAAGCTAGTCTGGGCAGGAAAGTCTGTGAGACTTTTAGTTCCAATTAAGCACCTCACCAAAAAAGGCTGAAGTGAACGTGGCAGCCTTAAGCAAAAAAAAACTCAGGATCATCACCCATGCCCTAAATTCAAGCCCCAGGACTGGCACACACACACACACACACACACACACACACACACACACACACACACACACCCCGAACACACAGCAACAAGAAGACTGATTCTTCAACACTGGACCATGACAAAATTTTAAGCTAATTACCTCCTTGTAATAATTTATTTGAAGTTTAATTTAAAACAAACAAATTTAAGAATCAGTAGAACACAGAGGCAACTTCATAGAGTGGGAAACTATTTTTGAATACTATATTTGATAAGCAATAAATAGAAAAATACAACAGGACTCTCAAAGCAAGTAAAACAACTGGCCAAAAGACCTGAAAAAATATTTACCACCAGAATATACATAAATTGCCAACAGTATGTTAAATTTTTCAATCACCATCACCAATCACCAGAGAATTGCAATACACATAAACACACTAGTGCACATGCACATACACACCCTGAGGTATCAGTTTACACTTGATAGATAGTAATACAAATTATAGTCATTACAGAAAAATGAACAGAACTTCCTCAAAAACTTAAAAATAGAACCACAATATACTTCAGCCATTTCACTACTATATATATATATATATACACACACACTATATATACTATGTATATGCTATATATATATATATATTCAAAGGAAATAACATTTACATCTCAAAGATATACCTAAATGCCTACATTTATTGCCATTTTACTTACAATAACACAGATATAGAGCCAATCTCTGGAATCCATTAATGGGGGAGTGAATGAAGAAAATATAGTTACTGCATGAATAGAGGATTATACAAGCTTTCAGTATAAGGTTGATATTTATGACAATTTGGCTGAAGCTGCAATGTTATACTGAGTTTAATTAACCAAGAAATTAAGATCAAATAATCTCACTGTATATACAATCTAAAAAAAGCAAAACCTCAGAGAAGCAGAGAGAATGGTGATTACTGAAGCTGAGAGAATGGAAGGGTGAAATTGGGAGATACTGAACAGAAATTAGATGAGTAGAGTTGTATATTGTTTTATTTATTTATTTATTTATTTATTTATTTATTTATTTATTTATTTATTTATTTATTTATTGCCAGTCCTGGAGCTTTGTCCCTAGCTTCTTTTTGCTCCAGGCTACACTCTGCCACTTGAGCCACAGCACCACTTCTGGCCTTTTCTGTATATGTGGTACTAAGGAATTGAACCCAGGGCTTCATGTACCCAAGGCAAACACTCTACCACTAGGCCATATTCCCATCCCCTGTGTTGTATATTGAAAGTATGATACTGGTAAAAGTGAACATTTGAAATACTTCTATCAGAAAAATTACATAAGGTAATAGATCAATTAACTTGATTTCACAATGTGTAAATAAGTTAAAACACCAAGTTAGCTTATACCTGTAATACTGGTTACTCAAGAGGCTGACATCTGAGGATTGTGGGTCAAAGCCAGCCTGAGCAAGAATGTCCATGAGAGCCTTATTTCTATTAACCAACAAAAACCTGGGAATAAAGCTGTGGCTCAGGTGGCAGAGGGTTAGTCTTCAGTACAAATGCTGAAGACAGGACAAAGGCTGAATTCAAGCCCCAGTACCAGCATTAAAAAAAATGAAAATATGAACAATCTGTGTCAGTACTGAGACTTCAACTCAGAGCTTCTAGCTCTAGTTTGTCTTTTTGCTCCAAGTTGGTCCTCTACCACTGGATCTACACCTCTACATCCAGTTTTTTGCTAGTTAAGTGATGGTTAGGGTCTCTCATTTTTGTTTGCATGGGCTGCCTTTGAGCCTCAGTTCTCAGATCTAAACCTCCTGATTCCATAGTATTACAGACATGAGCCTGTCACACCTGTCATAAAATTGTACACGTGCATATAATTTCATTTGTTAAAATAAATAAAAATGATGAATGGAAACAAAACGTATAATTTGTATACTCACACACATAAGCAAAGTTCTGGTAATTCTGTTTCATTCCTTATTACTGTGCTTTGGAAATCAACAGGTACTCTTTGGAGTCAAGGCTAGGGTAAACTATAGAAATGTGACTTTGTGAGTGAATTAGTTTAAAAGGAGACCAGTGCTCATGCAAATGTGTATTCTGTTCCTCATTGAGTGTTAGTAAGATAGAAACACATGGATAATGTCCATAATATCATGTGGAAAGAGGTGAAATGTCATGGAGATGTCTGAGTTTACTTAATTGACATAGAGATACCAAATAATGTCTCTCTTTTTTGACTGGGAAGTTAAGAGGATTGCCAATATAATCTTTGTACCTACATGTACTTCTGATCTTTCTTACCTGTGTCTGGCATTGGCTTCCATTACTGCACTAAGCATATTTCTTTTACTTCTTGGTGCTTCTGTCATCATGTATGTCTAACAGACTCTTTACTCACTGCTGAATATTTTAACCTTCTCGAGGATACTTCCCTCCAGTCTTTTCCGAAAGTGGACCTTTTTTTCTGTCATAGTAACATACTCCTGTCCGGGCACTCTTTGGAAGACCTCACCTTCTACTTAGCTCACAAGAGTTGCAAATCTTTAAGACTTGTAGCAAAGATCTCTCACTAAGCAATGATATTTTTCTCCTAAGTCTCATTCATACTCATGACACTTACTCACACATACTCATAAATTTAAATGTGTAGTTCAGATCTGCTCTCTAGACCAAACAGAGAACATTACATGTCTTCTGAGCTCTCTCAAAGACAACATAAAATTAGCATGTCCAAATTAAATGTATTATCTTCTTCCTAAATCGGATATGCTTCCAGTAAATGACTCTACTATCGTTCAATTTTAATACATAGGTATAAAATTTGTCATTAAGATCTCTCTCCCTCATGAACCATACCCAATCATTCATTAATTCCTGCTGTTTTCTTCTTAAATCTTTTCCAAATCTATCAGTAGCTCTGTATCTTTATCATCAAAACCACTTAGCTCAAGCCATGATCTCCTTGCTGTCCTTCTGAAAACATTTTTTTTTTCCAGTCCTGGGCCTTGAACTCAGGGCCTGAGCACTGTCCCTGACTTCTTTTTGCTCAAGGCTAGCACTCTGCCACTTGAGCCACAGCGCCACTTCTGGCCGTTTTCTATATATGTGGTGCTGGGGAATCGAACCCAGGGTTTCATGTATGCAAGGCAAGCACTCTTTCCACTAGGCCATATTCCCAGCCCCTGAAAACATTTTTTAAACTGATCTTTCCATGTACATCCTTGTTTCCTCAAGTTCCCCACCAAGTAATATTTTAGAGTAGGAATCAGCAAAATTTTTAGAAGGGGACAAATAGGAATTTAAAAATATTTATTGTTATTATAAAGGTGACATACAGGGGAGTTACAATTACATAAATTGGGGAAAGAGTGCACTTATTTTCAGATAATGTCACCTCGGGAAATATTTTTATCTTAATAGGATATGGAGCCTCGGCTTCAGATATTCAGGTGGATTATTTTAGCTCCAGAGCATCCACACAAAATATGTTTATGAATGGATAAGGCTGTGCTTCAAGAAAATATCACTTACCAGGGCTGGGGATATAGCCTAGTGGCAAGAGTGCCTGCCTCGGATACACGAGGCTCTAGGTTCGATTCCCCAGCACCACATATACAGAAAACGGCCAGAAGCGGCGCTGTGGCTCAAGTGGCGGAATGCTAGCCTTGAGCGGGAAGAAGCCAGGGACAGTGCTCAGGCCCTGAGTCCAAGGCCCAGGACTGGCCAAAAAAAAAAAAAAAAAGAAAATATCACTTACCAAAAAAGCATCACACAAGATTGACCTGAGGGAAAAAGGTGGACATAATGGGTACACTTGGATTCCCAGCTACTCAGGAGACAGAGATTGGGAAAAATCTCGATTTGAGTCCAATCTAGGTGAAAAGCTAACAAGAAACCATCTTAAAAACAAGCAGGGCAGATGTACATAGGTCACAAGAGGAGTGGATAAGATTATAGTCCAAGACTGTCCAAGAGAACCTATGTGAAATATAAAAGGCATGGTGGGGGCTAGGAATGGTTCACAATGCTTTGAGTTCAATACCCCCAGCACTGAAATATACACACACGTCAAAAGAATCTCCTACCTAAAATGCATTTATTTATTTATTTATTTTTATTTATTGAAGGTCAGAGAAAGGATATATGTTATATGGTAAGGGTAGACATAAAAAAAAGAGACGGCTTCAGTAAGTGTAATGAGAAATTAGGACTTGTTGAAAGAACTAAGCACCCTGGTGTTGCTGGAGAGCCACTGAAGGATTTTAAACAGGGGTGTGTGAAGAGATTACTGACTTCAGAGCACAATGTGTAGTGAATTTGAAAACATTTCTCCTTTTATCCTTTGCAATCCAATGTGCAAGCTCTCTGTCTGCATTTCTTTGTACATGCATGCTTATCAGTATGTCCTCTTGGGGGAAGTGGTCTGAGGATTTAGCATTCTGATTTGAGTGCCTAATGTCTTTAATACTTCACAGCCACATAGAAGCCAAACCTGATGAAAGAATCCAATATAAAATTGCAGTTGATAATTACATATTATAGGTTGGGATTCTCATTACTACTCTATCAAAGGTTCCACTGCTGCCATATTCATTTAACATGGGAACTATGTATTAAATTTAAACCTCACAATTTATTTTGCCTTTTATTCTGCTATGGGGTTTTTGGCCGCTAACATTCAAGCAACAAAAGAAGGATAGATGAGCACCTGCCTCAGAGTTCCTGGTCTGTAAGAATATCTCCTGCCCAGCTTGCAGCATTCTCAAGGTAAGGCTCTGACTTTTGAAGGTAAACTTCAGGATTATAGTGTGCTTCTTTTTAAAAGAAGTTATTATTATGTTTATGTAGTTGTACAAAGAATTTGCCATTTAATGAAGCCATTTATGAACCCAATACATTTGATTAATGTCAACCCCCTCTTTCAACACTCTTTCAAAACACTTCCTTACCCAATCTAATGTTGCATATTTTCAAAACAGACTGTGAATGAACCATTCCACCAACCAATAGGGTTATATAACCCTACCTTAGCCTTCTTTCCTTTTCTACTCTTGGTTCCTTGTTAATGGGCAATTTCTTTTAGGCAATCATGGGGCTTGAACTCTGGGCCCAGGTTCTGTTTCTGACCTCTTCAGCTCAAGGCTAGTGCTCTACCACTAGAGCTACAGAGCCATTTCTGGTTTTTTGGTTGGTTAATTGGAGATAAGAGTCTCATGGACTCTTCTGCCCAAGCTGGCTTTGATCTGTGATCCTCAGATCTCAGCCTCCTGAATAACTAGGATTACTGGTGTGAACTACCGGCACCCAGCTAATGAGCAAATATTTTGAGGAAGAAGAGCAGAGGAGGGAGAAAGATTTGTAGTTATAAGGGAAGTGTATGCATGTATGTTTACAAATGCTTATCCACATGCCGAGATCACTTACAAAAATTAGCCAGATGTTGTAAGTGTGTGGATTTCACCAACCAAGCTTGTCCTTTGGCTGATCTCTAAAAGGTAATTGGGCTCAGTATTGAGCTGGATGCCACTTGTCAACCTTGTAGGAGCGACCAATAAGTACAGCTTCATCTTCTTTCTCTGGAATCCTTTGTGAGGACTGATTTCTCGTGAGTTCCACATGTGAGACATTTATCTTCTCTCTGTGTGTCTTCTTCCTCACTCCTCCATTCCTTACACTTTGGCTCCAGAGAGCACATGGTGCAGGCCTAGCTACTTGAACATGGGGCCCTATGCTTTACAGTATTTTGTTAAAGGTCCTTGGCATTATATGATGATCCTTGACCCAGTGCCAATTTATTTAATCTATACGTATTTGCATTATGAAATAGCCTTTTGTTCTACTACTGTACATAATAAAAAGCTCATCTACATGGTTAAAATGCTTATTCACTTTTTAATGGACTCATTTGCCTGATTATAATTGAATCGATTATGTTTTAAAACTTATAATGTCTACACAGAGACATTTGTGTAGGCTGCTTAAGACTCTGAAAACTTGATAAGAAATTATAGCAAAGTATTCTCAGGGTATGATGAACCCTGTGTCCTAATTTCAGGCTCTCAAATCCATAGAGTAAAACAAATTCTCAATGGCATTTTTATTAGTGCTCATGTGGGTGATAAGTTATTAAAATAGCTCTTGAGTGTTCTCAGTAAGCCAGATCTATGAAGCCTTTCCAAAGCTGGGTAATAATATTTCTTCCACATTAAAATCTCATTTCAGAACTGTCCTTGTTCAAATTCAATTCTGTATGCCCCATCTTCACAGACATTTTCTTTGAAACAAAGGTCTTGGCTAGTGCTTCTTTCTCTGTCCTATTTGCTTTTCTGTGTCATTGCCTTTGTCAGTTATAGTTGTTTTTATTTAACTCTAAGTCATAAAACATTGTCTTTAGTGAAGTATATTATTTTCAGAAAAGACTCTTAAGAATACCTTTGTGAATCTAAAATGAAAAAATTTTAAATGTCATTATTTTTTGTGATTATTGTTTTGCCATCCTAAAAAAGATAGTAATTCTTGCCAAAGAATTATTGCTACAATGATATTACTACAATTATACTAAGGTAAATGTACAAACTGGATATGTTTTTGTTAGTATATTATATTAATATTGCCATTAAGAAAAAGGAAAAGTGATTACAAATCAGAAGTCAAGTAGGACTGTATCAATCAATTTCAGAGATAGAATAATCTGAACAAAAATTATTTTAGGCCATGTATGCCATTGTTTCTATTTTTCTTTTGTTTTATTTTACTGTACCCTTTGCCTTATATATAAGGTTATCTGATCTAAAGAGAGGGAAGAGAATCACAGAAACAGCAGGACAAAGGATGAAACAATGATATTCACTAGACACTATGTTGGAAATGAATATTACAAAGTGAAGGGGAGGGAAGTGGGGAGTGATAAGTGGTAAGTCTTTTCTTTTTTGGTACTGGGGATCAAACCCAGGATGTTGCACTTGCTAGG
Organism: Perognathus longimembris pacificus; assembly: GCF_023159225.1. Classification (NCBI taxonomy): domain Eukaryota; kingdom Metazoa; phylum Chordata; class Mammalia; order Rodentia; family Heteromyidae; genus Perognathus; species Perognathus longimembris. The sequence continues at coordinate 124,655,023 of NC_063162.1, forward strand.
CAAGCACTTTGCCACTGAGCTACATCCCAGCCTGCTTTTAAACATTTTCCACATTCATAAACCAATGTGATTTTAACGACACATAAAATTCTACATGAGTACTCAGCAGCGAAGTACATACTACAACTTGAATGATGAAGGTCACGAGGTATATAGCTGGGCAGTGTTGATGGCGATGAAGGAAATGGAGAAGAGATGGATTCACTGCAACTCTTCAGAAGCCACTGCTTCACCAGGCCCTTCATTAGGTGGTGCAGTATCTTCATCCTGGGTGTAACGTCTACTTATGCTAAAGACATGGGTATAATTGATCTCTTTGTCCACTTAGTTATGGGTAGTTGCTGGCACTGCTTTTTCTACTGCTTGAGGAAGTTTTTATAAACTGACTTGCCACTCCTGATTCTGTTTACTAAGTATAACACACAAAACATCTAGGGGTCCCACTCTTCAGCCACTCACTGAAGTTCTTTGGCCATTCTGGACATGGCTGCAAGATGTTAGGCCAACTTCCTCCTCTTCTCCAACCCATAGTTCATCTTGTTCCTCATTCTTTTCTTCACTTGCTACCTTGGTTATCTGTGTCAGATGTTTGTCCATCAGTGGTTATAAGTAAATATTGATCAGGTCATTTACCTCGTCAGGAGTCATATCATTGAAACAATCTCCTCCCAGTAGTTTTGCCATCTTCATGGCTTAGCTACCACAGAGTGATGGACTTCATCAGCAGAGAATCTCATGAAATCATGGACCACTTATAGCCACAAATTTTTCTAGCTGGCATTTACTGTTTCATTCTTCATCTCCTTTATTGCTTCCTGAATATTTAGGAAACATGATATGATATTGTAATCCTTCCAGTATGCCTTTAGTGAGATGTTTTCATCCCAGTCCAAAGTTTCAACCAGATTTTTCAGGGCCCAAATAAGCAGGAATAACATCTTGATGTATGGGCTGAATAAGGGATGTGGAGTTTCGTGTCAGAAACTCTTATCTGGGTGCCCTTCTACAACTGATAAGAGCATGGGGTCCAGCATTGCCCATGATCAGAAGCACTTTGAACTCTAGTCTTTTCTCTGCCAGAAAAGCCTTAAACTCCAGGATATAGCACTCTTAGAACCAATCAGCTGTGATGAGTTTGGTAATCCAGGCCTTGGGTATATGCATTCAGTACAACAGGCAACAATGCTTAATTTTGATTTTTAGGACCCTCAGGATTTTTTTTTTTACTTATAAATAAGCCCTGACTTTATCATAACATCCTTAGCATTCCCACAAATAATCAGAGTTACTAGATCCTTTGGGGCTTTAAAACCAGAGGCTTTGTCTTTGTCTTTCATAATAAAAGTGAAAGCAGTATCTGTTTCCAAACTAAACTCATCTCATCCACGTTAAAAAATTATTCAAGTTTACAGGCCCCTTTCTTGATGATGGATTTGAACACATCATTCACACTCTTCGGCTCTGGCTTTATCTTCAAAGGTAACTTCTCCATGCAGAGAAATGCTTTTGAGTCCAAAGTCTCTTTGAAATTTGTCGAACCAGCCCTTTCTGGCTCTGAATGAGGTTGGTCTGGGGGAAGAAGCACTTGACAGTCCTGCTTCTGCATCATCATGCTCAACCTCATCCACACCACCATTGTGAACATTCTCCATACTTTCCCCCAAACTATCATAAAGTTTCTTAGCCTTTATCTGGATGTTGTTGGTCTCTAGTGAGATCTTCATTTATCCACAGGGCCAATGCAGACCCCATCCTCACAATGGCCGTACTGCAGCAAGTGACCATGCTCTTTGCAGTGTTATTAAAAGTCATCATTGCCATAGACCTAATATTATTCTCATCATTTTTTTATGTAGGGAACAGTAGATTCATTGATCCCAGAATGGTGGCCTACAGTCACATAGCTTTTGCTTTCCTTTAACATGTTGAGAATTTCCACCTTTTTTGATGGTACACATCTTCCTCTGGCACTTGGATTCACTACCAGAAGCCTCAGAAGGTGCAGAAGAGTCGGGTAGCATTGTAGGGCTTGAAATAAATTCAAACTTTCACAGAAATTTCAGAAAGCCACAACTGTGCCAAGCAACACTACATGTAGTTATCAGACATCAAGTGGACAAAGAGAGATGTTGAAAGTATGGACACAGTGGGGAAGAGCAGACAGACAGATAATATGCTCACTGAACCTGTCAGTGCCCAAGATACAGTGCTGTGGTTGGTCACCTTCCATTCCATCAGCCAATAGGGTGTTGTGTATAATCTCAGGTTGGCTAACTTGTGCAAGCAGTAGTAGTGTACTGCAACTGATGAAAAATATGCTGTATTTTATTTTAGTTTAATATTCTTTTTATATGTTTGACTTCCTGAGTGTCCGTGGCTCATACCTGTAATCCTAGCTACTCAGAAGGCTAGGATCTGAGGATCACAGTTCAAAACCAGCCTGTGCAGAAAACTCTGTGAGACTCTTACCTCTAATTAACCACTCAAAAAACAGAAGTGGCACTGTAGCTGAAGTGGTAGAGCACTAGACTTGAGCTGAAGAGCTCAGGGACAGCACCCAGGCCCAGAGTAATATATACATATACATATATATATACTATATATAATATAGATATGACATGAAAAGTGGTTTTCCATTGTTTTGTTATTTTTATTGTATTATGTGATTTTTTTCTTTTTCTTGTGTTTTTCTTCCCTATGATTTGGCCCTTGTTGTTACTGTATTTGATTTTGGTACCCTGGGTATTGTGTATATGCTTATCTGAGTTAGAGAAGGGAAGGAGAACAACAAAATGGCGAGAGAAAGGATAAAGGGGCAACCAATGCAACAGTGATACTTACAAGATAATATGTTGGAAATTAACTCTACAACTCAGGGGAGGGGGACTGGGGAGGAGGGAAGGTGGGAGAAAAATGAAAGAGAAGGTAACAAGTTTGACAAGAAATGTACTCACTACTTTATGAATTTAACTGTAACCACAGTTAATAATAAAAATTGTATAAATACCTACATGCAGCAAAATCTTGAGATGTAGAGAAAACTCCATGATACAGATTATGTGTGTATGTGTGAATATGTATATATATCCCAAAATATAGTGAAGCTGCAATAAGTGAATTCCAATAGAGTGAGGGATGACTGTATTGATATAGAGATGGGCAAGAATTTGACACTGATGTCCTAGACTTAATTACTCTTTTAGCTTTGTCTGAAGTTTTTTGTTTTTTGTTTTGTTTTGTTTTGTTTTTTAAGTAAAGGTTCAGTGTAACTTTCTCACAACTCCTAACTCAGTGTTAAGGAGACAATGGTGCAGGGCGGGATTTGAAAAAAATGCTGCCTGACATTGCCAGACAAAACCACTTAATGGAGGTTAAAAGAGTTACTTGTTTTAGTTTCTGTGTAGCCCCTTGCTCCATCTTTTCTACCAGAAAATGTGCTAGTTAAATTTGGGACAAAGAGTAGGAGGAATAACGGAACCACTCTGGCCTCATTCTGTGCTAGTTCTGTTGGGGTCAGCTGTACCTTTAAGGGGCCACAGCTGACCTCGGCCTGTCCCTCCCATTCCTGTCTTTAACAGGAAGAGAAGCCCCTGTTCCTGGGGCTAGCATGTGTGCTATGGCGGAGGGGTACCCCAGGGACCCATCCTTGGGGGGCTGGACCTCTGCCCACAAAGGAAGTCTCCTGACATCACTTGAGGGACAGCCCCTTGGGACCAATCAGGGGCCCCTCTCTTGTGCCTGCCTTTGGGGTATATCTGGGGGGCTCCTCATTTGAATAAACAGAAACCCTAGAGGTTACACATCCCTGTCATTCTTGGCGGTTTTGGGGCACCCTGCGACCACACGCCACCGAGGCTACCTGTGGCCATCGCTCCCACGTGAGAGCGATAAAGGACCACCCAGGAAGGGGCGGACAAGCCCCTTCCCCCCCCCCCCAAGGGAGGGGAAGTAGAGAGAGAGAGAGAGCCCACAAAGTTCGATGCCTGAATTTTCTGGGATGTTAGAGTGCATGCTCAGATGAACAAAGTGTGCTTCTGTTCTCATTGGACTGTAAATCGTGGTCTATAGGTTGCACAGGCCATTACCTCAGAGGGACGGAGGGCAAATGGCATCCAGAACCCTTGTTTCTGGCTAAATACCCTTCAAATTTTGTGCTACCAAGATTTTGCTCATTTCATATTTTCTAGCTGGATTGCCCATCGATCTTGTCCATCTGATAGAGCACCTTCAATCATGAACTCCTCTCAACTCTTCCATAACGTGCATTAGCTCTTATAGAATTTGTGGTAGTATTGAAATAACTTTTCATAACATAAATATTTGAATGACATTTTATTTAGAGCTATTTTGATGCCTCTTCAGATATCAAAGCAGCACTAAAGTCAGAAATCTATTTTGACTGACTCATCATTATCATTCAAGCTCATAGTTGGCATTAATGTTTACTCTCAGTATGGCACAATCTATGATTTTTAAACTAATATATAATGGAATGAATCCTGAAGTATTATATGAAGAATAGTTTCACCAATCTAAAAAATTGTATTTACTATTTATACATTTCCCTTTTCTAGGATATAAGATTCTTCTTCATGGGAGATGTTTCATTGAATTTGTAAAAAATATTTTTGGATATTGTACATATTGTACAAGCATATTGTACAATGTCTTGTGTGAAATTAAAATTGAAAAATGTTAACTTCTCTCATTGTCAGGCATAACTATAGCCTAATTCTCTCTTCTTTTTTTTTTTTTTTTGCCAGTCCTGGGGCTTGGACTCAGAGCCTGAGCACTGTCCCTGGCTTCTTTTTGCTCAAGGGTAGCACTCTGCCACTTGAGCCACAGCGCCTCTTCTGGCCTTTTGTATATAAGTGGTGCTGAGGAATTGAACCCAGGGCTTCATGTGTACGAGACAAGCACTCTTGCCAGTAGGCCAGATTCCCAGCCCCTATAGCTTAATTCTCATTACCATTTTCTATAGTAGTTAGATTTCCTTTACGTATAATGAAATATGCACATTATGACATTCATGAAGTTTATTTGTTTTAAATTTGTGGACATTTCCATCATGATAGGTCAGTCTTATAAAAGTAGACCTGTGGTGAAAAAAGATATATAAAGAGTGGGAATAGATGGCACAGCTTTATAATTTGTTTCAGGTCCAGAAAAAAAAAAAAGAATGAAGTGAGGGCCAGCATCATAGAATCTCCTTCCTTGGCACCTCTTTCCATTGACCTAATGACCTCCTACTGGGCCCAATTTCTTAAAGGTACACCACATTTCCTTACCAACCTTTAACACAAGGAAGGATATTCAAAATCAAAATTATAATGCCATCCTCTGGTATCTGCTGTAAGACTGACTGTGACATTTTACATTCCTTAAATGAAACAGAAACAAGGTAATACATTTTCCCTTGTGGGCTATGTACAATTAGATCCTATGCGAAGTCTATGTCAGAACCCACGCCTATAATTCAAACTAATCAGCAGACAGAGATTGGAAGAATCACTGTCAAAATTCAACCACGGAAAAAAGTTAGGATGCTCCCAGCCCAGCGAGTAAACTGGGCATGGTTGTATAAATCTGAAAATCTTTAGCAGTTCCTGGAATCTGCAGTCTCATCACAAGCCTTGCACTTACTTCTCACCTTCCTCCTGCTCAGGTTTCCAGTTAGAAGTCTGTAGACATTTAGGATTCCTTGTCTTGGATTCAAAACACGTAACAGAGTATTCTTTTCTGCAGCACAATTACTGTACATATTCACTTCACTGCTACTCTCCCAAGCAACTTAAGGACATGTGCTGTGTCCTTCAGTTTTATAATCTCCAAGGTACTTTGCACACGAGGCATTCAATAAAAAATTTATCAAAATCCTATTCAAGAAAGTGAGAAGTTGCTTCAGCCTATATAAAAATACCTCATGACCACTTAAATAATCAAAGGTAAATTGCTTTTAGGAAGGTCACAATTCCTAATTTACACCCCCCCACACACACAAAATAAATGGTAATCCTTACTTTGCTTTTTCTTACAAAAAAAGTTATTGCCATGAGTCTAAGCCTTTTAAATCTTCTGTGATTTAAATTTTATTTTATAAAACGTTCAAATATGTATCATTTAAAACAGGATAATAGCCATGTGGTTGTGGGTGGATGAATAAGTGTTTATTAGTAATTTAAAGCAATGATAAATTTTTTTTTACTGAGAGCATATGATAACCTGTTACTACCATCAGGTGAGATAGAATTATAAGAAGACAAATATGCATTTGAAATAGGAATCAGTTCCTGACCACTCTGCAAAAGTCTTTAGTAGATTCTATTATTATAAGAAAAATAAGCAAGTAGTGAACTCTCATATGTTATGCATGAGCAATCACTTATAACTCATGAAAAATGATTGTGATATCATTGAGTCATTTTATAATCACATACTTCAGGCTTTTTTACCCTTGGAAAATTTTAGATAGAGAATGATAGAACTCCCATGGGAATAATCACCAAAGAAAGCCTTCATAGAAAGACTCACCACTCTGTTAGAAGGAGACATAAGGGAAAGTATTTCTTTACTATTACAAATTATTTTCCAGCTACAAAATTTTTGACTTTTTTTTTCTCAAATTTTTCTTATCAAACTGATGTACAGAGAGGTTACAGTTTCATACGTTAAGCTTTGGATACATTTCTTGTACTGTTTGTTACCTCTTATATCAGTAAAATCACTTCCAAAAACTTGAGGATAGTACCTTGTTTGTAAATTACCATAACAGAGAAAAATAACCATATTATGATTGAGTTGTTCAGATATATTTGAATAGAGCTGTACATTACAAATATTAGATTAGAATAATACAAAACAACACTGTGTAAGCCCTACAAGAATATTTCTTCTCTGTGTTTTTTACTTCAAAACGAAACTATCTCATCTGTTTAAAAATCATCTGTACACTCAATCACTAAGATATAGTTCTTATGAATATTGTATCTATGTCTTACCTGTACATATCACATAGTTGTTTTTTTTTTTTTTTGCCAGTCCTGGGTCTTGAACTCAGGGCCTGAGCACTGTCCCTGGCTTCTTTTTGCTCAAGACTTAGCACTCTACCACTTGAGCCACAGTGCCATTTCTGGCTTTTTCTATATATGTAGTGCAGAGGAATTGAACCCAGGGCTTCATGAATGCAAGGCAAGCATTTTACCACTAGGCTATATTCCATGCTATTATATAGTTTTATAACAACATTGTAGCCTATAAAATGTGAAAAAAATCTATCCAATACTTTTTTACTATTTAATTTAATCTTATTGTCAAGGTGATGTACAGAACGGTTACAATACATTTAATGTCAAACTATTTAGAAAAGTATTCTTACACTCCAAAAAAGTAATTTAGATATTGTATAAATAACAGGGCTGGGCAGTAATCTGAAAACTTCAAATTGCATAAATGAAATTAAAACTTTTTATTTTTGTTGTATCAGTAGCTAGGCAGTCATAAAATGTGAACAGTGGTTTCATGTTGTTCATTTTTACCTAATAAGTTCTCAATTCAGACAATGATCATAGAAGTAGCACACAGAGGTTTTTAAAATCACATTATTATTATTATACTTTAATGTTGTAAAGATGATGAAAGCTCTATAGAAAGACATGCAGTATTCACATAAACACCATGATAATTAATTTTCTTTATTATCGTTAATTAGGTTTGAGTTCTTAGTAAGTGAATAATGCTTGCAATTTTGATTTGCAAGCCCATGGAGTTAACTTTCTTAAAGCAAAAATCTGTAGTGTGAGAAAATGTCTCATCTTTATGTATATTCTGTCAGTTCAGAGCAGTTAACCAAGTCCATCTACCCAAAATATATTGTCAAACTTTTGAAGGATATTTGATGTATAGAGGTGGTTGTAGTTGCATATAATTTCCAGTGAGGACTTGAAGTCAAGTTTGTGAGGGCTGTTTAAACTACTCTGTTGTAAGGCTGATTTCATCATTTATGGAACTTTCATTCATCTCAGTGGCACCTCAGATTCCTTCACATAAAGTTATTCTGTAGACGGAACATATTGCATTGTTAATGTATATATTTGAAATCAGAGTGGACAGTGTTCTGGACTGTGCTTCTTAAGATGGGTGTAAGCTCTCCATACTTCATTTTTTTTATCACTGATTGTCTAACAAAGACTGTGATGTTTCATAATATTTTTTTTTACTTTAAGTCCACATAAACTTCATGACATGAAGTGGTACTCACGAAAGTTTATTTTAGTCTTGATCAGTCACTGTCAGGCAACTTCGGAACTCTAATTTGTAATGTACCTTACCTTTCCTTTGCCTCTTCTTCACAAATAGAAGTACAAGGTCCTGGATGAAAGAAATATTCATTAGTTCTATTTGGCCAACTTTATCCATGAAGGTCCATCAAATAAAAAGTGATTAAAGGCTGAGTTTGACCTGTTCATCATTAATTGCCAATCTGCCTTAGAACAAAGATATGCTTTTGTAAACAAATGGTTCATTGTCAGATAATGTCTACTTTGCCCAATTTAAGTTTATTCATTATCCACAGCAAGATTAAAACTAATAGAATAATTTGAAAACATGGAAAATTTTTATGAAAAGCAGAACATCAACAAAAGAACTAGGGAAGTGAAAAGGAATATCAAAATCGAGAGACAAATGATAAAAAGACAAATGACTCCAAAATGTAAATAAAAAAACTTCTAGAAAAAACAAAACACACTAGATTGTATGCAGGAGGTTACAAATGAGTATCAGAAGTATAATCGAATCTATGGAGAGCTCAAGTAGTATAATTCTTTAGAAAGACTAAGTCAAAACTCAACAAAATAACATGAGATGGGTACTTGAAAGAGGGGGTGGGGACAAAGGGAGAGGAGTAGATGAATAAAGGAGGGAGGATAATGCAGTCAAAAATTCATTGTATGTACCACAAAATGTAGAAAAATAAGAGAAGGGGTGGGTAGAATTTGGATGAAAAGGTTGAAGGGATGACACAGAACAAGATACATTGTACACATAAACTGCTTTGTTAAATGGTTAAAAAAATCAATACATATCCTAAAAAGTTAAGAAAACTGAAGGAATGAGTGTGTTGGAAGGGGTGGGTGAGACTGTCGAAAGGATGAGATTGATCAAAATGAACTGTGCTCATAAACTGCCTTGCTGTGTAGTAAATCCTTTGTACAGCTACTTAAAGTGAGCAAAAACATACAATATAATCAAATGCATATTATCATGTAACTAATGGCTAATATTCACGAACTTAATATTCATAACTTATAATTTTAACTGTTTGTACTTATATTGACACAAGTTAAAAGTATGTTATCCCACATAGAATAATGGCTATTGATAATGAATCAGTGACTCTAGATTATGTCCAATTTAAGAGTAGAAACTTCTTCATTTTTCTCCAATGATTAATACTGTAATGTGGCAGGCCTTTATACAGAGAAAATGTAAAGTTATCTTCTACTCTATTTTATACCTTATAGTACTGGTCCTAGTTCAAAGAAAACAATTTTAAGCTCATTACTTACTGATATTTAGCAAGTGTTATGCAGAAAATAGGAAGGTAACAATTTCTTTACTGTAAATTCATTTTAAAGAGCTCATTACTTAACCAAATAGTATACTCTGTCAGCTCTCAAGATTATTCCAGATTTTCTTTCATTACCAAAAAGCAGTTTAACTTAAAATAATTTTCTATAGATTATTACACGTCAAATACTTCTAGATGGCATTTCAGTTCCTGCTTAAAATTGCATGCGCAGTACTGAAGAATAATATAAAAATACATGTTTTCCATTTTATTAGCATAAATATCATGTATAAGGGAGTTTTATTGTGGTAGAAAACATGCATGTAGTACTTTGACCAAATTTACTCTATCTGTATTACTCTTTCTTTTTTTTATTATCAAACTGAATTACAGAGAGGTTACAGTTTCATACATTAGGCATTGGATACGTTTCTTGTACTGTTTCTTTATGACCCTTCTTCCTCCTTGAAAACACATGTTTTAGGGCATGTTAAAGCCATAAGGAGCCAGGTTCATAGAAATCTTATGCCACAAAGTTAATACCAGGGTAAACTAAGTGTAAGAATTTTAATGAGGAACTCTATGATCCTCTTCTGTTTTATCTATGATTGTAAACAATTGAGTATTTCTGATGGAAAAATATTCATTAGTCTCCAGATCATCAGAAGAATACTATAATTCACCATTTCAGTTAAATGTGGATTTGCTATTGAGTTTGGATTAATTTCCATTACACTGACCATTGGTAACTTTTTGTTTGTTCACCTTGGTCATTGATTTCTTTGCTTTTCTTATTTCCCAAAAAAAAGCAGCAGAGAAGTATGACCAGCTTTGTGCAAATGTATTGTAGTGGAAAAGTTTTACTTTCCATTTTATTTCAGTTTTTGGATTGATAATGTTTCTTCCCTTAGTAATATGTCCGATGTGCAAGGGCATACAAAGTCTAAATTTGGAGGCCTAACCAAAGACTACTTTTTGGCCAAAGAATTATAACACAAAGAATTGAAATGTATTTGCTGAACATTTATTACAATTTCATGATCATGACATCTTTTTTATTGAGAAGGTGTTGCACAGAGGGGTACGGTTATGTATGTCAGGTAATGAGTACATTCTTTTTCAATAATGTCACCTCCTCCTTCATTTTCACTCAGTTTTTCTTTTCAACTCTCTTCCCCCACCCCGTTGTTTAGTTCATTTTTATAGTGGTTGAGTCTATTTATTATCCAAGTAGGGTAAGCCGGTATCATAAAGGCAATAATTCATTTATTATTAACACAGCAGGAAGAATGACACAAGTACCACAAAATGTGGTTCTGGAAGGCTTTTCATCCTATTGTGTAGCAGTGTGAATTCAAATTCATCTTCATTATAAAAACACAGAGTAGATCTACATGTACATTTGCTTTCTCTTTTGCAGAATTTTTTATATTTCTAGTTTTTTCTCTCTTTTTTTTTTTTGCCAGTCCTGGGCCTTGAACTCAGGGCCTGAGCACTGTTCCTGGCTTCTTTTTGTTCAAGGCTAGCACTCTGCCACTTGAGCCACAGCACCACTTCTGGCCGTTTTCTATATATATAATGTGGTGATGGGGAATGGAACCCAGGGCTTCATGTATATGAGGCAAGCACTCTTGCCACTAGGCCATATTCCCAGCCCTAGTTTTTTCTCTTTTTAAAACTATATTTAAGTAATTATACAAAGGGGTTTCAATTTACTGTGTCAGTTGATGAGTGTCACTCTATCCATGGTTCTTCCTCTCTCTCCTATAGTTCATTTTTTCACATGGTGTCTAGTGAGTATCACTGCTGAATTAGGCTTCATCAAAGATAGTTGGAGAATGTATCTAAGGAATGTCAGAAGGTTTACATCAAATTCAGATTTTACTCTTTCAAATGCTGTCTGTTCCTGCTACTTGGCCCATTAAAAACAAAATCTGTCTATGCTAAAAAATAATCATGCACACATCAAATCTAGCAATAAGATGTAAGGGTTTGTTGATTGGCTTAACTAAAATTAAAAAACATATATTACCTCTTTTTATCTTTTCAGCAAAAGAATGGATATTCCAAAAGTTCTCATAGAATATACTACTTTAAAATTTTATTTATGGTCAAAGTGAAATACAGAGGGGTTAGTTTCATACATAAGGCAGTGAGTACATTTCCGATCAAACTTGTTACCTACTCCCTCATTTTTCTTCCCCCTCTCCCTCCCTAATACTATCCCTCCCCGAGTTGTACAGTTGGTTTACAGTCTTGTAAGTATTGCTGATGCATTGGTTTGCCTTTTACCCTCTGTCTCTCCACTTTGATGTTCCCCTTCCCTTCCCTAGTTCCAATAACGTATATACAATACCCAGGGTGCCAAAATCAGTTACAATGACATCAGGGGTAAAACCATGGGGAAGAAAAACAAAAGAAAAATCCATAATTTCACATGGTATATTGAAAAAATAGCAACAATGATAAACCACTTATTTACATAAGTTGGAGCTCATTTCTCTTAGGGTCATCTTATGTGTTCATATGTACATAGCTATTGAGCTATTGTGATTTGCTGCTAGGTCTATCCTAGACATGTGCTAATTATTACCAATGAGGGAAACCATAGAGTCTATGTTTCTTTGGGTCTGGCTCACTTCACTTAATATGATTTTTTTCCAAGTCCTTGCAATTCCTTACAAATGGGCAGTGTCATTCTTTCTGATGGAAGCATAGAATACCATTGTGTATATGTACCACATTTTCTTGATCTATTCATCTACTGAGGGGCATCTACTGGGTTGGTTCCTTATTTTAGTGATGGTAAATTGTTCTGTGATGAACATAATTGTGCTAGTAGCTTTAGTATGTGGTCTTGCTTGTAATCATTTGGGTAAATGCCCAAAAGTGCAGTTTCTGGGTCATAGGGGCTCTATGTCTAGCCTTTTGAGGAAACTCCATAGTGCTTTTCAGAGTGCTTGAACAAGTTTACACTCCCACCAATGGTGTAGAAGGGTACCCCTTTGGCCACATCCCCACTCGTATCTGTTGTTATTAGTTTTCTTGATAATAACCATTTCTAACTGGCATGAGGCGGAATCTCAATTTGTTTTGATTTGCATTTCTTTTATGGCCAGTGATGTTGAATACTTCTTCATGTGCCTCTTGGCCATTCTCATTTCTTCTTTGGACAAGTCCCTCTTTAAGACTTTAGCCCATTTTTAAAGGGGACAGCTCGTTCTTTGAGGATTTGTTTGAATATACTACATTTTATAGAAAGGTGATCATTCCTTTCAACCTTCTTATGTTCTTAGAGTTCCATTTCTAAAACATAGCATGTCTATATGGCATTGTTGCAATATTTTTTTGCAAAACTACTGTAGAAACTTTGCACAAATATTTAATAGGAGGCATTCTTGGTTAGACTAACTTTATTTATCCCCTGGTGTGTGGGATTTCACTGTGTTGGTCTATGTGGGATAGTTCTGGGAGTGATGGATGACTCATTGTGAAACAGCTGTGACCTGACAGAGTTCTTGCTGGCAATGTAGTTTGTGTGTAAATTAATTTTAGAAATAATCACCATGATGTCACTGCAGACTCCTTCCAAATCCCTGGGAAACAGGACTACTTGCTTCTGGGTAGGGATGGAACAGACAGGCTAGTGTGGAAATCATGGTGATGAGGAAGAAACATGACAAGATATCTAAGCACTTGTGAAGCTAAACACCCCAAGAGCTTATGTACTTACTATTAAAGCTATAACAGGTCTTATTTTGGGCGTTTGGAAGTTCCTAGAAACAGACACTATGACTGATAGCTGATGATCCTCTACACATAGTGCCTGAGTAACCTCTAGTCTCCCTCTTGTGGTGGCTCTTCTGCCCCCATGACACCCACCTGTGTTGTCTTTATTTTGTCATTTCCTAGAAGTAGTTTTTAACTACATTCTTGGATTTTCTGTTTTTTTCATCATATGGAGAGTTGAAATACTTTAATATAGTTTTAAGTGTTGTGTCAATTCATGTAACACTTTAAGAATTGACTCACTAATATGTATATTAATGATGTGGTGCTTACTTCTTGAGAAAGAGGTAATCATAATTTTTCAACAGATGGCTTAACATCCAACCTGCCCTCCTTATATAAAACTAGATAATTGAAATCTCTTTCTTATACTTTCCCTAATCAAATAGCATTGGTTTCAGGATTATTTTATCTGCCATTTGAGTCCCTGTTCCAGGTTTTGAAAAGCTGAACCCTGACATCTTACTGCTGGATTTGATGTGTGCAAGAATTTTTTTAGCATGCACAGGTTTTGTTTTTAAGTTTTAACTAAATGTCAGTATTTACAAATTCAGCTGTTTATCATAAGATTCAGATTTTTGGCTGCCTTTGGGGAAAATGTTAAAAATCTGACAACCATACGATGGTCACCCCACTTGAGAACACACATTTAGTGTACTAGCAGTATTTTGTCTTTTAACACTATGTGAACCTTCCAATTCTCCAATATACACTATTCCTTATTTTTGTTTCCATTTCACCCTTCCTTCTGAATCCTGTGAATATAGTATATGATATTTGAGCTTATAACTCAGGCATCATAGATGTGTTTCATTGCTTAGTTGAGTCTCTAACAAAACTCTAGAGAAAGAAAAAATAAAGTTTTTCTTGCCATGAAACAATAATACAATAGTATTTTTTGTATAGGAAGGTATTGTACTTATATCCCCGAGTCTTGTGCATGCCCTGCCCTTGGGTCTTGGTCCTGTTAATTCATCACACATGTATACCTCCCAATGTAAGATGTTCATTTTTATTCTAAGCACATTAAATATCACTGACAGAATTCAAATAGAGAAGGGTCCCAATTTAACTTTACTTTGTTTGCTGTGCAGACTTTGGAAGGAGTGGGTAAAAGGAAATAGGAGCAAATAGGGTAATAAATGATGTGGTCAGAAAAAAAAAGTGATAGTGGTTTGAACTAGGCAAGAGGAGTGATTAAAAATAACACAGAGTGGGGCAGAGAGAGAGATAGAAGGGATAGGATTGATTGGAAATCATTGCAAACATATGCATGGATATTAAGCTCATCTATTCTTGTATCACTAATATAAGCAATTTTTAAAAATTATCTTTATGTAGTTGTACAAAGGGTGTCTCAATTTAACATGTTAGCTTATGAGTACAATGCATCTTGATCATTGTTCCCCCCACCCTTTTTTGGAAAAACACAATAGAGGAATTGTATAACTAAAAGAAATTAAAATAAAATATTATTTTCTGAAGAAAATATGGAAAATTTGGTTCCTGCCAGGTAGCTGACAATTTTCTCGTTTCTTTCTTCTAATCTCGTCCCACAAATGTTTCCCTTTTCTTTAACGTGTCAGGATTTTTCCAGTGTTTAGACCTTTGCACTAGCTATAACACTCATTCTGACAGGTTACCAGGCTACCATTCCTTGTGTACCTCTTATCATACCCTCTTATCTCATTAATATTCTGTTAATGACATCAACAATTGTCATGTAACGTTTCTTGTGCATTTGTTTTCTTGATTACTTATATTTGACTTTTGCTCGTTTTCCCATGATCAAAGTATAAGAACAAAAGCCAGCTTGTTTTGTTTCCAACTGGATTCCTGTGTTGTCCCCCTCCCCCAACATTTTCACAAAGGTTTGGTTCATTCCATGGCTTAGAAAAACATTTTTGTGTGAATGAGAATAACCGAAACACCTAGATTAAAATACAGATGTGGGAAATGAGAGACAAAGCATCAAAAGTGATTCTGGATTTTGTTGGGAATAATTGTGTGGGAATGTCTCTGGAAAGGGAAAGAATGAGAGATCAACTGTCTTGTTTGCATGACAAAGCAGAATTTGAGCTGTTTTGGATGATTTAGACACAGTATTAAGCATCAGATGACTATGAACAATAACCTGATTTACTTCAATAACTAGAAAACTATCCCCCTTGACAGTTCTGGAGCCTGGAAATCTGAAGTCAAGTTGAAGGCAGTGTTAATTGTCAGAACAGAGGTGTCTAGATGTGAGGACTATGGAATAGAAAGCTGGCTTTGGTGAACTCCGAACTTTAAAGGCTATTAAAATCAGAATCAGTCAAATGGAGCGGTACAGAAGATGGTCTTGCAATCACATAGGTAAGCTGATATACACAAGAAAACATAAAAAGGAAACATGGGACTTGATGGGTGAGCTAGGCCTACAGGGAGGCAGGAATGTTTTAATTCCATCCTGAATTTCAAAAATCTGTTTGCACAATGAAACAGTAGCTTTGCATACAGCCCAGGAAGACTAATACATAGACTTTTCAAGGTTCTCACATAGTAGCAACTGACACTTCTGCAGTCCTTTTATAAAGTCTTTCTTGGGTGATGCATGAGCGCTGTATCCTTCTATCACACATTGGAAGTTAGACACTGAGAATATGTTTATTAAAGTAATGAGAAATTTCACAGTGGTATTTCATCTCTACTTGAGCTTGCTCAGCAGGAAAACATTATGTTCAACTAAATTAAGATGATTATACTGTTTTAGAGTGCTCATCACTGCCGTGCAGCTCAGGGAGGAAATCCTCCAAGCAAATGAGGGCACTGCGAGTTGCAAAACCAAATGTTAATGTGTGTGTCTTAAACTTTTTGAGAGTTTGGTAAAATATATATTCCAATATGAGCTGGAGGTATTTAGCAAATCGAGAAGTATTCTCCTCATTCTAAGCTCAGCCCACAGTGATTGATCCAGATCTGATATTGGGAGGGTGATTATCTTTCAGGATAGGGCATTCACTTTTGCTTTACATCACTTCAGCAAACAGGCCTGGGACACAGGATTGGAATTAAACAGACTCGAAGTAGTGGGCCATGGTGTCTCTTCCATCCTCTTCCTTTGAATTAGAAATGAGGTAAGATGCTGTTATGATATCCTCATAAGGAATCTCATATCAGAGGGGTTCAGTTTTCTACAACTCTTTTGTCTGTTTATGTATGTGTATATATGTAGTATGTATGCATGTATCTATGTATGTATGTATATATTGTTATTACTGGAGATGGAAATCAGGACCTCCTACTTGATAGGCACATACTCTGCCACTTTAGTCACACACCCCAGTCCTACTTTTAATTTGTTTTTAA
Organism: Perognathus longimembris pacificus; assembly: GCF_023159225.1. NCBI lineage: Eukaryota > Metazoa > Chordata > Mammalia > Rodentia > Heteromyidae > Perognathus > Perognathus longimembris. The sequence goes on from NC_063162.1 coordinate 124,671,728, forward strand.
ATTGGAATCTCATGATTTTCCAGGATCATTTTGTGCTGTTTCTCCTACCTCTGTCTCTGAATAGCTGGAATTAAAAGTATGAACTACTATCTTCTTTTTTTCTTAAAATTTTAGGTAGAGGAAAAGCCACTTTAGTACTCAGATCAATTTTCTATTGCTCTATTATTATTAGCCAATGTATCTGGGGCTGTGAATGTTGCCTAGCAGTACAGTGCTTGCCGTGCATACATGGTCGATTCCTCAGCATCGCATATATAGAAAAGACCAGTAGCACTGTGACCCAAGTGGTAGAGTGCTAGCCTTGAGCAAAAAGAAGCGAGGAACAGTGTACAGCCCCAAGTTCAAGCCTCAGTACTGGCAAAAATAAAAAATAAAAAACAAATTACATATCTTACTTGTTCTGGAGTTTTCTATTTCACTTTCTATTTCTACTTATTATCAGATTGACTGCTAGTTCCAGTATAGCAGGTGAAAATATGGTTTATCATATATTCATGTCACAAAACATAGTTTAAGCATTTACCCCTCTTCTCCTCATTACCAAAACTACTCTTATATAAAATTTAAATCTTCTATATGTTATTTAATGATAGATCGTCAAAGTCCAGGTTATAAAATTTTTTTTGTAATAAGGCAACTAGATAGTGATGGACAGCACTTTAAGTACTTTGTTCCAGATAGGATTAATTACTCTTTCTTACATTGCTAGATTTAATAAGCTTTACTCTCTAATTATGAGTTACTGTCTTTTTCTTCATTTTTCTGTTGTTCACTCTGAGCTGTGAAGGTTACACACATTGTCAATATCATTAATAAGTCTACTCTTAATAAAAATATCTTGAATTTTTGTCTTCTATTTGTGGAAACTGAATATAACCCAGAAAATTTAGTTATGCTGTATCTCAGTTAAACAGCATATTTATATAGAGAGACATGAAACACCTAAAGATAATATGTATCAAAGGCTAAATATTTTTTCTAGGCAACATGAGGGGATTAGAATCTAAATATATAAGTGATATTTGATCTAATTTCAGTGAGTACTCCTGGCATCCAAGTTCTTATTCACCCAATTCAGTTTCGTATAAAAAGGAGCCAAACCTTCTTGAAGAAGTGACTCATACCAGATTAAGGGCAAGAGAAGATGTAACTGAGCCAGGAATATTTTAATATGTCAAAATCAACATAGTTAGATTTTCATAAAAGAACATAGTGTATAATCTCAAGGGGATCTCACTGGCCAAGTTTTTCCCATAAGCAAGAATATCTTCATAATGTACTGAATTCCTGTTAATGTAGTTAATATATGAAATTAAAATACCAAAGAATTGGTAAATGAGTTTTACTTTGAATTCATTATAATAAAATGATAAAAAGACATCATAGCTTGTAACCCAAATGTAGGTTAAATTATACTCCTTCCTAGAACATTTATATGGATATTAGTTATGATGTTGGAGTTTTAGATGCCAAATTTAAAATTTTGGAATTCTCTTTCAAGTCTGGTCACTACCAGCCCCTATCACTATGACTCACTATCAGCCCAATAACTCCACAGTAATAAGCAGAGAAAGATTTATTGTGTATCTTAGGAAATGCCAAGGTCTTCTGGGTACGAATAGGAGCCTAAAGATAAAATAGTGGATGAATTGGAAAAAGGGAGAAAGGTGTGCCATAATCTTATCATTTCAAGTGAAGTATGGCCTAATTGATTATTATTTCATTTTGGGTAGATGTTGATGCTGTCATCTGTTGATAGTAATACTCTAGTTTATATGAGATGATTCCTTCTGCTCTAGCTAAGGAGTCAGTACTGTGCATTATCACTCAGTGCTGTTCAGCAATCTAAGTACCTGTTATAGATATAAAATACTGTTACCAAAATAAGGTCAAGCATTTCATTATATCTCTCTGTAAAATGTATCAGGAAAACTGGTAAAATAGCTTCAAAATTGGCATCATAATCTATCAACCAAGAGTTAATTTGAAAAATCTAAGCAGACCAAAATGTAATAAATCACAATATCCTAAAAAAGTAATAATTTACTATTCAACTTTTGTAACTATATTTCTTCATTTATTATTGTTAATAATAAATGAAATAAAATGGGCTGAGGATATGGCCTAGTGGCAAGAGTGCCTGCCTCATATACATGAGGCCCTGGGTTCGATTCCCCAGCACCACATATACAGAAAAATGGCCAGAAGTGGCGCTGTGGCTCAAGTGGCAGAGTGCTGGCCTTGAGCAAAAGGAAGCCAGGGACAGTGCTCAGGCCCTGAGTCCAAGCCCCAGGACTGGCCAAAAAAAATAAATAAAAAATAAATAAAAAATAAATGAAATAAAATACAAACTATATTTCTTGGCTATAGCTAATAATAAATGAAGTAAAATAAAAAATACTTAGGATGGCTATCTTTCTCTAATTGTCTTGAAACGGTATTTCCAGTACAAAAAGTAAAACTATTGTTTGATTTTTTGTATTTTTGTTTACTATATATATTTCAGAAACAGGAAATTAAATGATCACACACACACATACACACACACACACACACACACACATATATATATATATATATATATATATATGAGCTAAATAAAGATTCATATTTGACATAATTTCTTTCCAGGAAGTAAGTTGAAAGAATTAGAAGCTAAGAAGAAATTAATATAATATTTCATCCTAATATTATTTATAGTGAAGTTTTGAAAGTAACCTAGATTTCACAGGCAACAATAAAATTGAATTACAGTTCTTTGTGGGGATGTACTTTATAGTGTTAGGAAATCTAATTAAAAACGAAACATCCCAAATCAGAAAACCTCTCCCCACAAAAATAGTAGAGAAAAGCAATACTTTTATTATTTAACAAGCACAAAATTAGTGTAACACATATTGATGGCAATCTACCAAAAGTTTATAGACAGAAAGAAAGCTAATTCATATGCATACACATACACACATACACATACTTGTTGTAAAATAAAGAATACTTAGTTTCCAAGGAAAAGTGAAATCAGCATTTTTAGGTAACAGTTTTGAACTCCAGGTGTTCTTCATACCAACTGTGGTCACTTGAGCCTCTGTGTGAAATAAAGACATGGTGAAGGGCACAGACAGCTCTTCAGTACATCTTAGCCATCTTCAGGGTATAGTCATTTGTATAAGATTAGAGCGAATTGCAGTCTATATAATTAATACAGTCATAGGTCACAGGTGTGCCACAAGGTACTCAGTGGTAACAAGAGCCTCCTTCAGAGGTTGCCTGACAGATTATAATCTCAAGATTGGTCAGGTGTGTCCTTGTTTTAGTAAGAGTCTTTCATGTCTTCCTGTCAAGTGGTCCAGTCTCCTAGCTGCTCCTTCCTGGATTCCAAAATGGCTACACATGACAATTGCAGATAGCAAAGGATATCAATACAGAATGGAGACCTGAGATGTCTTTATTTTGCTTCCAGTTAATTTGGAAACATAGTAATGACTCCATATTTCTCAAAAAAAAAAAAAAGAAGATTACATACCTCTTCCGAAAGAGGACGTTACTGTGGCCATTTCCCATACACACAGTTCATCTTAAATCTCCCTGGTCATTTGAGTGATCACTGGTATTTGTAAAGGACTTATCTTTCTTTGTTAGTATCAAGACTTGAAATCAGGGATTCACTCTCACTTGGCTTGCTTGTTTCTGTACCCTACCATTTGAGCCATGCCATCAACTTGTTTTTTTTTCAGGTTTATTAGAGGTAGAGTTTTGAGGACTTTTTCCGCTTGAAATGGCTTCAAACAACAATCCTTAGATCTCAACAACTTGAGTAGATAGGATTATAGGTAAGTAGATAAGTACTCACATTTTCCTCTTTGCTTTTCTAATTTGCCCTCAAGAAATGGGTAATTTCCTATTGTATTCATTGACTATTTGTCTCTATATTAAAAACATCAAGAAAACTTTTGCACAAAGAATGAGTTGGAGTAACAAAACTGTTCTGGAGTTAGAAAGTGATGATAATCAGTCAACATTGCAAAGCTATAAAATGTCACTGGATTTTACACTTTAAAATGGCAAAATGTTGTGAGTTGCCACAATAAAAAAAAACCTATTCCAAAGAGTGAAGAAAGAAAAAAAATGAACTAAGAATGACTTATTCTAAGAATTACAAAAATAAAATGATAAACGAGGAAGAAGGCTATTTATACTTCATATCATTCTGTCTGTGTTACCTACACGTGGTTCACTTCTAGTACTGTATTTGACCTTTCATAAGAATTTGGTATGGGAATAAAAGGAAGAATAGAATCATTCAATGTAGTTCATTTGTAGTATAAAAATAAGAGCACTTTGAAGATTCAATAGAAACAACACTGTCAGTTTAAACCTCCCCCTCCCCCTCCCCCTCCCCCTCCCCCTCCCCCTCCCCCCTCCCCCTCCTCCTCCTCCTCCTGCCTCTTCTTCTTGAAATAATAATGCAAAGCCATAGTCAGGGTGATTTTCCCCTCTGAACGAGAGCCAACATTAATAACATTACATTTGACGGATCAAGATGGCCTTAGACAGAACTTGTCAAGATGGCCTTAGACAGAACTTCCACCTCAGACATAGAATTATCCAGCAGTTACCACATTTCACTGTTCAGCTTAATCCTCTACAGCACAAAAAATAATCAGTATATGAAACATGCTTTAGAATCTTCACTTAAAACCCTCTTGCAGGACAAAATATTTCTACACCCTATGCATCTAGCATTTTTACGACTATAAAATAAAACTGGCCTATGTTATCTTTCCTGAACTTAGATTTTTTTAAGTATTTCTATAAACAAGAATTCATTGATATTTTTAAGGGTGGCTAAATATATTAATTTTGATTGGCTTCTATCCAACTTAAAGTTTTCTGAACAGACCTTATTCTGTTCAATAATTTATTGCATACTCCAATACAACATTCTGTTGATGAAGGTGAATTAACTTATCTGAATTATCTAATTAGCCTACATAAATTAGTTGACTGAGATAATTTTAATTTTCCTTTGAATTTTGTATACTGATATTTTCCTGTGTTAACTTACATGACTTTATTTTCCAAACACAGGAGTAGGATATGCATTTGGGTAAATGCCCAGAAGTGGGATTGCTACCAGCACAACCATGCTTGTTGTAGCATTATGTACGATAGCTAAGATATACAACCAACTCAGATGTCCCTTAGTAGATGAATAGATCAAGAAAAAGTGTTTTATATATATATACACACACACAATAGAATTCTATGCTTCCATCAGAAAGAAAGGCATTGCCCCATTCACATGGCAATGGAAAGACTTGGAAAAAGTCATGTTAAGTGCAGTGAGCCAGACCTAAAGAAACAGAGATTCCATGGTTTCTCTCATTGGTGGGATAATCCCAGTAGAGAATCACAATAGCTAAATAGCTATGTACATATGATCATATAAGATGATGTTAAGAAAAATTAACTCTCAGATATGGAAAAGAAGTTTTTCATTTTTCATTGTTATTTTTAATGTACTATATGAAATTATTTCTTTTTCCTTTCCTATGATTTATCCTCTGTTGTCACTGTTTTTTATTTTGGTATACAGGGTATTGTATATATGTTTATCTGAATTTAGGAAGGGAAGGGGAACAAAAAAATGGTGAGACACGGATGATAGCTGAACCAATGCAACAGTGATATTCACACGACAATATACTGAAAATTAACTGTACAACTTGCGGGGGATTGGAGGGAGGAAAAGTTGGAGAAAAATGAGGGAGAGGGTAACAGTGTTTGACAAGAGATGTACTCTCTGCCTTACATAACTGTAACCCCTCTGTACATCGCCTTGACAATAGAGGTTTTTAATTCAATTTTTTTTTAAAAAGTAAATGAGATCAGCATGTATCTCTTCATTTAACAAACAAGTTAATTTTTAGAAGAACCACTTCCATGTTAATATATAGAACTAGATAGGTCAAATTGATATGTGGTGTGCAAAATTGTATTAGCAATATATAGAATGTCCTTCCAATTCAGATTTTACATTAATTGCTCCTTAACCTTTAAAAATGTATGTCAACATATTAAAAGTTCTTGCTCTCAATTACAAGTGTACAGGGAATGACAGCATTTAAAGCTGTTATTTATTTAGCATAACACATTAGACAGCATAATAAACATTACATTGAATATTCAAGTACATTATTTCTCTGTAAAAAAAAACAACAACCCTTACTTTGGACAGATTGTCTTCATTCTTTAGTACAACTTGCTATCCGCCTACAAAGTTTCCTTGTATACTTGTATATTTTGCTTTCAAAATTGTACAGTACTCCATTCTAAGTTTGAAACAGTATTGACATTTTGTTCTTGGTGACTATTGCCACGAAATGTTTCTATGGTGATCAAAACCTAGATCATACTGTTGATTGATGTTCTTTAGGTGACCTAGGATACCTGAAATTTCTGTGTATCAGAACTGTGCCTGGGCTGTGATTGATTTTCTTGTCTTTCTCTCTTCTTTTTCTTTGACATTTTATTTGCATTTACATTTTTTAATTGTTATAAAGGTGATGTTAGAATAGAAGGCCTGCATGATGAAAATTAAACTACTGAGTAAAGCAAATCATTAGGTACTAATTAAAAATATTGCTTTATGACAATTGAAATTTATTTGTACATACTTGTATATTTAACCTAATATTTATACTTTTCACATTATGAATATTTACCAATGTCATCTTAAGAGTGTGTATTAGTTCATCTAAAAGCAATAAACAAATCTTACTGAGTGCTGTGTCTGTGCCAGGTGCCTTTCCAAATGCTGTAGCATTTTACAACTTAATCACTTTATTTCTTTTAGTAAGTACTATTATTCCCATCTTTCAAAAATGATAAAAATAAGGTACCAAAAGAAAAAGTTAATAATCAAAGGTGTGCAGTTCCTTTGTGAGAATCTACGATTTGAATTCAAACACTATGGATATACTTTCCTCTTCTCTTTGCTATAAAGCCACATGGTAATATTATTTATTGATTTTGCATCAATTTGTTGTACATTTAGACCTTGGCATTTTTTGTTTCCTCTGTACAACAATATTTGTTTACAGTCATCATTTTTATCAGCAAAAATAAATCCATAAATTGAGCCATGGACTAAAATTTTTTATTGTTTTCAGGGTTTTTCACCGCAAATTTGTTTCATTGTAATTTTGCAAATTACCCTTGAAAATATCTCTTTATGCTCTCATAGGTAATGCTTCAATTGTCCATTTAGAAAAGCTTTATTAGCTAACTTAGTTGACCATTTCTTTGGTACCTTGACACTTTTTGTCAATTATTTTTTAATTCTTTCTTTGTGTTTATTAAACTATTTTTCAAATTGGTAGCATGATTTTCATGTGAATGATTATAAACTCATATGCTGCTAATATTCTAAATATTTTCAGCAATATTAATTATCAAAACTGTGTATTTTGCATGTTCATTTTGTTAATATTCTATTTGTTTTGAGACCGTGTATGAAAATAGCCTAAAATGAGGATCAGTATAAAAGGGACAGATAGGATAATGAGATTAGAAATTATGGCAGTACTTATAGACATTTAAAAATTCAATATGCAAAGTAAAATTTTGTGCTTCATGGACAATGTAAAAGTAGAATTATGGAGAGTAGTGTAAGAATCCAAAGCTTTTATTAAAGCTACAACGAATAAGATAATCTATAATCACAACCAAAGAAGAGAATCAGAACACACCCTGCAGCAGCAAAGTTGTAGTTTCATGCTCAATTATCAAAACAGGATCAGAGAATGAAGAAGACATAGACAGGTAGGCTGCAGGGTGTGGGACCTGATAATTAAGCTTCTCCTTAAATTAATCACATAACCACATCTGGTCATGCAGTTAAAGAATAGATACATTAGTGTTTGTACTGATTTTATACATTAGAAACCCAAATGAAGAGATGGTCCAATAAGTTGACTCATTTTTTAAATGCAAAGTAAATCTGAATGACTTCAGAATGAGAATCTAGCAGTTTACTGTTTATTTGAGAACTTGGATGAATCTGCCTTGATGACACACTCACATGACTAATACTAGAAGCATTAATATTCTTTAATTATACAAATGCAATAATATGACAGTCTCAATGCTTTCACCTTCTCAATTCCCGATTTCTCTGTGAGTTAATCAATTCTGGTCTTGTATTTTGCTTTATACTAATGAGAACATTATATGCTAAAATCATCAACTCTATTCTGAAATAATGGTGCATGACTGTCATCCTGGTTCCTTAAGAACTGGAGTTCAAGAGGATCAAAAATTGAAGTCAGGGCAGGCAAACACATTCTGAGTCTCTCATGAGAACATGCACTTGCTGAGCAAAATGTATAGGAAGATCTCATCCAAGGCTGGCTTTGAGAAAAAATAAACCAGAAAACTAAAGTAGAAAGGGCTGGGGGAGTTTCCCAAGAAGTAGAGCACCTGTTAAGCTTAGTTTAAATCCCAGTATCACCAAAAAATAAATGAAAGTAGTATCTACCTGCATGGATATTTTGTTTGAAATTTCACAAAATATAATTTTTAAGGATCACAGAGAGATTGTAAGAGATAAGAAGTCCAATTGGAGAAAGTCAATAAAGTGTTTGGTGACTTTTGTGGTTCATGATTAGACTGTGATTTTTTAATACCCAAACTGAGGCTTGAACTGAGGCTCTTTCACTACTAGGAGCCATATCTCCATTTCTAGGCTTTTGCTGGTGAGTTGGAGGTGTGTCTTGTGAGTTTGTCTGCCAGGAATGGGTTGAAAACTTTGATTCTCAGCTAGAATTATAGGTATGATCCATCAACAAACAGTAGATTATGATATTTACTGAAATGTAACTGTTTAATGGGCATAGGAAAAATTAATAACTGTCCTCAATTTATTCACTTACAAACCACTTTATCTCAAAACATATTTTGTAATTTTTTTATCATAAAAAGATGTAATTGAGAACCATAGGAAATTTTATGGGTAAATTTTCCCCTACCCCTGTCATGCTGAACCTAACCCTCATAAGGACTTTCTTCATTTCTGTCACATTTGAAATGAACAGGTGACCAGAGCTGTTGTAGATTTTTTCACTGCACTACAGTTAAGTGTGCATTTAGTCATATTCTCCAGAATTGTTCTACATTAACTGATATTTTTTTGGTCAAACTTTAAATGAAAACATTCCATGGGTTTATTTTTGGTTCTTGCATCTACAATACACTGAAAAGTGCTCACGAGAATTACATTCTTTGTAGTACGCAATCCACAATTTAGCTATGAACTTAGTGTCATCCTCATATCTGTAATCCTCGCTACTGAAAAATAATCATTGAGAGGAGTGTAGTTTGAGTCCAGTCTGGGAAAAATGCTAACAAGACCCTTATGATAACCAATGAAAGCTGAGTGCAAGTATCCAACTGTCCTATCAACTACAAGAGAAGCTAAAATCAAAGGACTGCACTCCAACCTGGTTAATAATTAACGTGAGATCCTGTTGAAAAAAATAATCAAAAAGAAAAAGCAAATAGAAGACATGGCTCAATTTTTAAAGTGTCAGCCTAGTGGGCAAGTCTTAGATTATAAAAAAATTATTACTAATGCACATAGTTTATTCATATGAAAATGAGAAACTGACAAAAACCTTAATAAAGTATGTTGTTTTTAGACATGTTCAATTTGTTACTTTTTCATAATCTTGTCATGTAATTATTCTAAACCAAACAGCTTAGTTGGAAGGTTTTGTAGGCATCCTACAGAGTTGTTCCCAAATTCCAGAAAAAATATAATCACTATTTCATAACTTAAAAAAATACTTAGTTTGCAATCTTCACCTGTCCCCTCTGCAAAACTCAGAAGCATTAGACATATCTAATTACTCTGCCCTATCCTTCCAGGTATATAAAAATGTGAAGCTGTTCTTTCTCAAAAGAAATTGACCCATTGTCTGCTAATCACTAAGATCATACCATAGTGGATATAATGTGGTCACTTAGAATGAACTTTCTTATAATAAACCCACAATGACCCAGTAAGTGACCACGGTGTCAAGAAATGTCAATGCCTGGTTAACAGCATATTTGCATTGAGGAAGAATGTTAAAACACATTGCTTCTGAAATGATACTTTAAACTCATTCCACTTACAACACAAGCAATTGCATAGCTCCATGCCTCCTATAATTTAAGTTTCACCCCTAGTTTTATTTATGGGAAAAGTGACAAAGCCCTTAACAAGCATAACAAAAGAATTGAACTATTGCTCTGTTTTTTTTTTAACCAAACCAACTATTTCTGCTTTAGCTCTGATAAATATTTTCCCAAGCCCTTCCAGCCTTCTCTCATTTTCACACTAACCAACTGTAGAAAATGCATTTGTTTGCATTGTATCTTAGTTGTGATAGCTCTATAACATTATAGCAGAAAGAAGTATTCCTAAATATAATAGAAAGTTAAAGTTAGCTCAGTGATAGATCCTCTATTTTTTTAATTAGAGGATGAGACCGCACAGAAACTGAATAATCAAAGATAAAGAAATCGTTGGCCAGGATCCACCCCCAGAGGAACACTAATGTATGTTTCTGAGCATAATTCATACTCTACAAATCAGCAACCTAGAACAGCACTGATTATTTAGAGCTCAGAATAAATTGCTAGGAAACGTTCAAATGGACTAAAAATGACAAAGCATCCTGATTAAAATGCATGATGTGAGACATTAAAATGTTATTGTTCCCTCTGGAAACCCACTCTATGCAACCATTTCTTAGTAAATACCTATTGTCTGAAGAGGAGTGTGGGAAAGATTGCACTAAACACCATTTGCATTGTTCAGAACAAACAACTTATCATTTTTCCCACATTGTCTCTCAAATATTCCCTTGTACCAAATACATTAACCTGACACACAGGGATATAATATTTATTGAAAAGAATACTGAAAATAATGTAAAAAGCCCTGTTTCTCAGAGGCAACAATAATATCTTATTTTTAATCCTATTTATCACTGTGCCTTAGCAGGGGCATCTATTAAACCCAATGTAGCCTGGATTTTTCACTGAGTGCAAGCACACTTGTACATCTTTTATCCCTTGCTACATAGCTCATTGTCATTCAGCTTCATGCTAATCCCCTCACCTTCCAGAAGTCATTTTTCAAAGCTCATATTCTTAGTGGAGCTTCTTTTAAGTACTTTCTCCTCATGGATCTTCTTCTCTTTTCAGTGCCCACATCTATAATGCACAATTTTCAACTTGAATATTGGGTGTAATATCTGATACTATATACACTTGTCTTGTGTTCTAGTCTATTTTCCAAAGAAAATGTTTAACAACTAGAGGAGCAATTGCATGTCTTAAATTTCTCGCGCGCATATGTATACCGACAATAAATCTTAAAAGCAAGTAGAAATATGAGAGTAAGAATATGTGCTCCAGGCTAGAGCTTTACCACTTATGTCAGCTTCTGGCCATTTCTGAGTAGTTTATTGGACATAGAGTCTTACAGGCTTTCTTGCCCTTGGCTCACTACCAAATGTGATCCTCAGATCTCAGACTTCTTTTTGTTTTTAACCTTTAAAATAATTTCTAATTGGGCTGGGGATATGGCCTAGTGGCAAGAGCGCTTGCCTCATTTACATGAGGCCCTGGGTTCAATTCCCCAGTACCACATATACAGAAAACGGCCAGAAGTGGCGCTGTGGCTCAAGCGGCAGAGTGCTAGCCTTGAGCAAAAAGAAAGCCAGGGACAGTGCTCAGGCCCTGAGTCCAAGCCCCAGGACTGCCCCCCCCAAAAAAAAATTTAAAAAAAAAATAATAATTTCTAATTTATTTATTGTCAAAGTAATGTACAGAGGGGTTACAGTTACATACATACGGCAGTGAATACATTTTTTTTTTTATCAAACTTGTTACCGCTTCCGTTTTTCTCCCACCTTCCCCCCGCCCTGTTTCCCTCCCTACCCTCCCCCGAGTTGTCCAGTTGGTTTACAGCATATTGTCTTGTAAGTACTGCGGTTGCATTGGTTCACCTTTTAAAGTTCGTTTCTCCATTTTGGTGTTCCCCTTCCCTAGTTCCGATAAACGTACATAAAATCTCAGCCTTTTAAGTGGCTAGGATTACAGGTGTGGGCCACAGGCACTGGGCTAGTTCTCCCTTTTAGCTAAAATTTTGTTTCTATTGGCATTGCTTCTTAATCTCCCATCTACCAGATCCTGGTAACCACCAATCTACACTCCTCTTCTCCGAAGCACTTGGACTTTCCACAAGGGAGTTCATCAGCATTTGACTTTCTGTACCTAGTTTATCTTACTCAGTGCCCTCCCACTTCAACCTCACTGTTGCAAAAATGATAGAATACCCTTCCTCTTTCAAAATTGAATAATATTTCATTGTGTATATATACCACATTATCCAACCCATAAATTTTTGGTGGACATTCAAATCTGTATTACATCTATTTTGAAAAATCACTAATGCTGGTTCTATGACTCTCAAAACATTACGTCACAGTCTCAGCACATGACCAAAGCAAAAGGATGTCAATGTGGGGCAAACAAAGTTATATACACAAGTTTGCCCATATTCATTGCAACATTTGTTATTAGTTTGTCCTCTACATGAAAGCCATTCTGATTGCAGCAAAATAGAATCTCATGTAGTTGTGATTTGCATTTTCCTCATGGTTAACCATAAGCTTATTGCCTACTTTTGGGCAATAAATTCATTTCAATTAATTTGTCTAGTTTTGATTGGGTTGCTTGTTCTTTTCTAGCTTAATTTTTGAATTCTTAAAATATTTTGGATATTAATCCCCAAGATGAATATGTGCAAGGAGTTTGGCCCAATTTGTATGCAATTACTTATCTCAAGTAAATTTTAAGTTCTCCTTTTGTAGTACAGAAGATCTTCTACTTGATATAATCCTTTGGTCAATCCTTGCTCTTATTTCCTGAGCTTTTTTTTTTTTTTTTGGAGCCCTCAGGAAATGTTTGCTCATGCTTCAATCTTGAAGTGTTTCTACTATATTTTCCTTTACCATTTTCAAAAGAAATAGGGTCTAGTTCTAGACATCTGCATGTTGACATCCTGTACCCCCACCAACATTTGTCAAATAAGCTGTCTTTTTTTCCAATATATTTTAGTGCCTGTGTCAAGAATCAAATGACTTCACCTTCCAGAATTTCTTTGTGGGTATTCTTTTCTATTTCACTGGTCTGTGTCACTGTTTGTGTCAGCACCATGCTGTTTTTGTTTTGTGTGCTGTTTTTGCTCTGTAGTACAATATGAATTCTATAACACTAGCATGGTCTTTTTGTTTAAGATTGCTTTCTCTAGTCAAGGTTGTTTGTATCTACACCAATTTTAAGATTGTTCTAATTCTAAATAATCTGATTGGAGTTTTGATCAAGATTGCAATGAATCTGTAGATCGCTTTTAGTAATATAGGTATTTTAGCAACATTAATTCTGCCAGTCTGTGAACACTGCAGGACTTTCCAACTTCTAATATCTTTCCACAAAGTCTTCATTCAAATTTCATATTTTTTTTTAGTGTAGGGGTCTTGTGATCTTTTTTGGTATTGTTTAGACAATTGTGAAAGGAATTCTTTTTTCTCTGATTTCTCTCTCAGCGCAGTCATTGTTGGCATATAGAAAAGACACTATTTGGGGAGTGTGGACTGTTATTCAGATACTTTACTGAAAGTAATTATCAGACCTGAGTTTTCTGCTGGAATACTTAGGGTCTTCTAAACATAAAATAGTATCATCTACAAATATGGGTAATTTGATTTTCTCCTTTTTTAGTTATGTCTCCTTTATCTCTCTTATTTAGAAACCTAAGTACTATTTAATAAGAATGAAAGCACTATTTAATAAATGTGGATAGAGCTGGCACCTGGTGGCTCATGCCTATAATCCTAGGTAATCAAGAGGTTGAGATCTGAGATTTGCAGTTCAAAGTGGACCCAGGCAGTAAAGTCCCTGTGAGTCTCTCATCTCCAATTAATTACTCAAAAACTGGAAGTGGCACTGTGGCTCAAGTGGTAGAATACTAGCCTCTAGGAAAAGAGCTCAGGGATAATGTCCAAGCCCCTGGGTGAAAAAAAAAGGAGTGGATAGAGTAAATGTTCTTCTTTGTTCATGAATTTAGAGAAAATGCTTTCAGTATTTTCTCCCTTAGTTTTTCACCAGCTACATGTATGTTGTATATAGCATGCATTTCTACTTGTTTCTGAGACATATTACAACAAGGTTAATCTGTGTGGCCTGGAACTCACTTGTCTCCTGAATGCTGGGCTTGTAGGATCATAGTCATACAGTGAAAACACAGTTTCTAATTATACATGATTGTTTAATACTTTATTTTTAAACTGATAGTACCATGTATTCAGGGGTAAAACTTCAAATTTATTTGAAATTAAACTTATCAGCCCTGGCCAGAATATTTTTATCATTTGAGATAAAGTGAATTATTTAAATGTTTTATTAAATCATATTGTAAGTTCTGTTTCATTTTTTTCTTTATGAGTAGCTCTATTTGAATTTTGTGTATATGTGTGTTCAATATGTCTCTGTAAGGATTTTTCATTTACTGACATTGTTAGCCTATTTCTCTTTTGAACAATGCCAATTTTTCTTTAATTTTTTTTTAAAAAATTTTATTGTCAAACTGATGTACGGAGAGGTTACAGTTTCATACATTAGGCATTGGATACATTTCTTGTACTGTTTGTTACCTCATCCCTCATTCCCCCTTCCCCCCTCCACTTTTCCCTTTCCCACCATGAGTTGTACAGTTGATTTACACTAAACAGTTTTGCAAGTATTGCTTTTGTAGTCGTTTGTCTTTTTACTCTGTGCCTCTCAATTTTGCTATTCCCTTTCAGTTTCCTAGTTCTAATACCTGTATACACAGTTTCCAATGTACTCAGATATGATAAAGAGATAGAACAGGTACAACCACAGAAAGGGAATGCAAGAGGATCATCAACAATAGAAGCTATGGTTTCACATCGCATATTGAAAGTAATTACAACAGTCGTTTCCATAACATGGAGTTCATTTCACTTAGCATTATCTTTTGTGTTCATAAGGGTATAGCTATCGGGCTCTTGTGATCCTCTGCTGTGACTAGCCTTAAACCTGTGCTAATTATTCCCTATGAGAGAGACCATAGAGTCCATGTTTCTTTGGGTCTTGCTCTCTTCTCTTAGTATAATTTTTTCCAAGTCCTTCCATTTCCTTACGAATGGGGCAATGTCATTCTTTCTAATAGAAGCATGAAATTCCATTGTGTATATGTACCACATTTTCCTGATCCATTCATCTAAGCCAATATAATTTTTATGCAATTTTTATGCATTCACTTTTCTCCTAGCTGCAGATCAGTATGACATAGGGAGCTTTTTAAAAATACAAAGGCTTTGGTCTGGGCCAAAATATTCTAATTTATTAATCTACTATGGAATTGATTATTTGTGATCTTTTCAGAGCTTTCCAAGGGTTTTTCTTTTAATTTGTGCCAGTCATAGGGTTTGAACTTAGAGCCTAGGCTCTGTCCTTGAGATTATTTTGCTTGAGGGTACCATCCTACCACTTGAATCACAGCTTTACTTCCAGCTTTTTGGTGCTTGATTGGAGATATGAATCGCAGGGTCTTTGCTGTCCAGGCTGGCTTTAAACAACAATCCTCAGGTTTTAGCCTGCTGAGTAGCTGGGATTACAAACCTGAGTGACAGGTGCTCAGATTTTTTCATCTTATTTTTTATTATTACTTCATATTTAAAAGGTTTATATTATGAAGAAAGAATTGAGAATGTCCTTTTTGGTCTCACTGTGTAAATGCCTAGAGACCTAAATAATTTATCAGGTCTCAGTGTATGTTTTCTTTAAAAAACTACAGTGTTTACAGTGTTTATAGGCACATTCTAGTTACAACAAATGAAGTGAACTGTGCAATCTCTGTTTCTCAGGGTCTGGGTTACATTGCTTAATATAATTTTTTTTGCAATTCTTAGTATTTCCTTTTGGATGGTACAATTTCATTCTTTCTGATGGATGAGTAGAATTCCATTGTCTATATATACCACATTTTCTTCATCCATTCATAGACTGAGCGGCATCTGGATTGATTCCATATCTTGGATATAGTAAACAATGCTGCAATGAACATGGTTATGTTGATAGCCTTACTGTGACTTTGTATGTAGTATCTTAGATAAATGCTCAAGAGTACAATTTTTGGGTTGTAGGAGAGCTCTGTGTTTAGTCTTTTGAGCACTCTCTATACTGCTTTCCAAAGTAGTTGAAGAAGTTTACGTTCCCACCAATAGTGTAGCTGAGTTCCCTTTTGACCACATCCTTGACAGCTTTTGTTATTGTTACTTTTCTTGATAATGGCTGTTCTAACCGGTGTAAGAAACAATCTCAATATTGTTTTTATTTACATTTCTTTTACGGCCAGAGATTGTGAGTGAACATTTCTTCCTGTGTCTATTGGCCATTCTTACTTCTTCTGGGCAATCTCTCTTTAAGACTTTAGGCCATTTATTAATTGGGTTCACACAGATGCAATAGCTATGTACATCTGGCCATATAAAATATTATTTATCAAAATGAACTCTAGCAATAGAAATAAGGGGGGATTTTTTTTGTCTTCTTTGCTGCTGTTTTTGTTTTCATTTCCTTTTGTCTTGTGTGATCTTTCATTTGTCATTAAGAGGGTAAGGGGGAGCACAGAAGAGTGGGGAAAAGGGTGAACAAATGCATCAGTGATACTCAGTTGACACTATTTTATATACAATTCATGGGTGGGGACAAGAGGGATAAACTGGGAGAGAACACAGGAAGGGGTGACATTGTTCTAAAAGAAATGTGCTTTATCTGACTTACATAACTATAATCCCTCTGTACGTCATCTTTACAATAACAATAAATAAATTTTAAAATAAATAAATACAAACAAAATAAAAAAGAAAGTATTGATCTGATCACTGGTGGCTCATCCTTATAAATCTAGCTACTCAAGAGGCTGAGATCTGAGGATCATAGTTCAAAGCTATCCTAGGCCGGAAAGTCCATGAGACTCATCTCCAGTTAACTATGAGAAAACCAGAAGTAACACTGTGGCTCAAGTGGCTGAGTGCTAGCTTTGAGCTGAAGAGCTCAGGGACAGTGCCCAAGCCCAGAGTTCAAGTCCCAAGGTGGATAGAAAAGAAAGAAAGAAAGAAAGAAAGAAAGAAAGAAAGAAAGAAAGAAAGAAAGAAAGAAAGAAAGAAAGAAAGAAAGAAAGAATTGAGAACAACTGATTTAATCAGTACAACAAGTAAAATTTGTCAACAAGTGGATTCAAGGTTTTGATAACCACTCTCGTACTCCTAAGAATCCTAACAGTATATTCCAGTATCTATGGATTGCTTCTGACTTTATCCACATTTAAAGAAATTATATTCTCTCAGGGTCTTTTACACTTATAGATAGACAAAGGACAAGTACAGGAACGAGCTAATTTACACTCAAGAAATTCTAGAGATTTTTGTGAAAGCTTCCAGTGTAATCAAGTTGGAAGAACAGGTTATATCAAATAGAAGGCCGCATGAAGGCTTACTGTGCTTATTACTTTCCATGGACCCTTGCATCTTTGGAAGTAGATGTTATCTGCAGCTTATGTTAGAGAAACACATTGTAAGACTTAAGTCACACACTAAACCATGTTTGTATTGGAACTTGAACATGGATTCATCAGTAAGATTCCACAATATGAATTTATACGCCTCTGTGCTTCCAGAAAGTGAAAAAGTGACAATGTGTCAATGGAATTTTCTATTGTGATGCAAGTGATTCCAAAAGTCTAAAACACCAAGTTCCTTCTTTTAGTCTCTTTTCCCTTCCAATGAGAAAGGCCACCACTCCTTTCTTTCATGGTCATATAACAATGATCACAATAGAAATTCATGCATAATCTCCTATATGTATTTTGTATTGTCTTTCTATCCAAACTGAAGTTCCCTCAGGGAAGAACTAATGTCTTTCTGGTTTCATGAGTTACTCTATGCTTCTGATATAGTACTTGTCCTATGCAAAGCACTAAATTAATCTTCGGAAGTCAGGCAAATAATCATGTGTGAAGGAAGGAAGGAAAGAGGGTAGAAAAAGACTACTTTAAAGAAATATCTGTTCAACTGGAATCCTTTTCCATATTTACCTAAATCTGAAAGAAACTAGCCCTAAGTTTAATTAATGAAACAAACAAACATCTCTAACAGGAACTACAGATGGTCTATGACACGTGAGGGACTTTTACAGAAGGGGCATTGGGATAGACTGAAGTTCAAGATGACTGAATCGCAGGAAGAAGTGATATATAACAGAGAATTCATCTTTCAAAAAGTCTTGTATTTAGGAGCAAAGGCATGTAAATATAATATATTCATAGATATATATTATTATGTAAAAAACCTGCCATAGGTTAGAAACAATGAGTTTTGTTTGGTAGGTCAGGCAGAATACAAAACACTGATAAGCTTCAAAATCATTAGCCACACAGAAGAATAGAATTAAGTAAATTTATTTTTAAAGTGTTGTTTCTACATAGGCATAATGACTCATGCTATTACTTTTAGCTCCTCAGGAAGTCAACATCTGGAGTACTGCAGTTTTGGACCAGCCTGGGAAAAGGTTTGTGAGATTTTAATTTCAAACAATAAAACCTATTCATGGTAGTGAGGAAGCACCTATTATCTCAGATACAAGAAAATTATAATGAAAGGGATTATAATTCAAACTGCCCTGAGCATAATGTGATATCCTATTTGAAAAATAAGGAAAGAAAATAGGCTCAGGGAATGTTTCAAGTGGTATTGCATTTTCATGGTGAGCACAGGTTTTAAGCTCAAATTTCAGGACTGTCAAGAAAACTAAAATATGTTTCTAGTCACACAATCTGCCCTTTTACATAGAAATCAGAAAGAAAATATAACCACAGATGTTTCCATGAATTTTAGAAGCTAAAATAATTCTGATTGTTGTGCTTCTACATAAGGATGAAGAAAATCAAATTCTTTTTAAAAACTGATTTATTTATTGTCAAAGTGATTTATAGAGGGGTTACTGTGTCATACGTAAGGCAGCAAGTACATTTCTCATCCAACTTGTTACCTTTTCACTCATTTTTCTCCCCCCTTCCCCTTTCCCAATTCCCCTCTCTCCTCCCCATGAGATATACAATTGATTTACAGCATACAGTTTTGTAGATATTTCTGTTGTATTGCTTCATTCTTTATCTTTTGTCTCTCCATTTTGATGTTCCCCTTCCCTTCCCCAGGTCCAATAAACACACATACACACACACACACACACACACACACACACACACACACACTCTCTCTATAATAACCAGACTGCTGAAATCAGTAACAATAACATCAGGGGTAAAACCCTGGGGAAGAAAGACAAAGTAAAATGTCATAAATTTACATGGTACATTGAAAATAACAATAACAATGATAAACCACTTATTTCCATAAGGTGGAGTTAATTTTCCTTAGCATCATCTTATGTATTCATATGTACTAGATATTGAGCTATTGTGATCTTCTGCTAGGACTACCCTAGACATGTGCTAAATGTTACCAATGAAGGAAACCGTAGGGTCTATGTATCTTTGAGTCTGGCTCACTTCACTGGATATGATTTTTTCCAAGTCTTTCCATTTCCCTGTGAATGGGACAATGTCACTCTTTCTGATGGAAGCATAGAATTCCATTGTGTATATGCACCAGGTTTTCTGGATCTATTCATCCACTAAGGGGCATTTGGGTTGGTTCATATTTTGGTGATGGTAATTGTGCTGCAATGAACATAATTGTGCTGGTAGCTTTAGTGTGGTCTTGCTTATAATCCCTTTGGTAAATGCCCAAAAGCAGAGTTGCTGGATCATAGGGGAGCACTATATTTAACCTTTTGTGGAACCTCCATATTACTTTCCACAGTGTTTGAACAAGTTTACACTCCCACCAACAGTGTAGTACCTTTCCCTTTTGGCCTCATCCCTGCCTGCATCTGTTGTTGTTAGTTTTCTTGATAATGGCCATTCTTACTGGGGTGAGGTGGAATCTCAATGTTTTGATTTGCATTTCTTTTATGGTGAGTGATCTTGAGTACTTCTTCATGTGCCTCTTGGCCATTTTCATTTCCTCTTCAGGGAAGTCTCTCTTTAAGTATTTAGCCCACTTATTAAGGTCTCAGTTGTTTCTTTTATGGATTTGTTCTGGGGGAATTAATTTTTTGAGTTCTAAGTATATTTTAGATATGAGGACCTTGTATGTTGTATGGCTAGTGAAGATCTTCTCCCAATCTGAGGGCTATTTATCTTGCTGGTTATTTAACACTTGGGCTCCTTGGCACAGTTCAAAACTTTCTTAATAAAGCCCCAGAAACACAACAAATCAATGAAAGGTTGGACAAATGGAATTGCATCGAACTGCAGAGCTTCTGCACAGCAAAAGACGTAGCTTGCGAGATAAATAGAAAGCCCACAGATTGGGAGAAAATCTTTACTGACCATACAACAGACAAAGGCCTCATGTCTAAAATATACATAGAGCTCAAAAAATTAAATTCCTCCAAAACAAATCCTCAAAGAAACTACTGACCCCTTAGTAAATGGGCTAAAGACCTAAAAACAGTTTTGTCTGAAGAGGAAATGAGAATGGCCAAGGGACCCATGGAGAAGTGCTCATGATCACTGGCCATAAAAGAAATGCAAATCAAAACAACATTGACCTGTGCCAAGGAGCCCAAGTGTTTCTCCTACTCCTTCTTATAGTGTTTTCAGGGTATCTGTTTTTATTTCGAGGTCTTTGATCCATTTGAAATTGATTTTGTTGCAGGGTGATATATAAGGATCTAGTTTTAGTTTGTTGCAGGTGTTGAGCCAGTTTTGCCAGCATCGTTTGTTAAAGAGGCTGTCTTTCTTCCATCCTATTTTTTTAGCTCCTTTATTGAAGATTAAGTAGGCATAGTTCTGCGGGTTCATTTCTGGATCTTCAATTCTGTTCCATTGGTCTTCAGGCCCGTTCCTGTTCCAATACCAAGCTGTTTTTACTACTATAGCTTTGTAATACAGCTTGAAGTTCGGTATTGTAATTCCTCCAGCACTGTTCTTTCTGCTTAGGATAGTTTTTGCTATTCAGGGTCTTTTATTGTTCCATACGAATTTCTGGATTGCTTCCTCTATTTCATTAAAAAATGGTGTTGGGATATTAATGGGTATTGCATTGAATTTGTAGATAGCCTTTGGCAATATTGCCATTTTGGCAATATTAATTCTTCCAATCCAGGAGCATGGGAGGTTTTTCCATTTCCTTAGTTCTGCCTTAATTTTGTTTTTCATATTTTTAAAGTTCTCATCATAGAGATCTTTCACTTCTTTGGTTAAGCTTATTCCTAGGTATTTTATGTTTTTTGAGGCTATTGCAAAAGGAGTTGATTTCCTAATTTTGGCCTCGGTCTTCGGGTCATTGGCATATAGAAAGGCCTTGATTTTTGAGGGTTTATTTTATATCTTGCTACTATGCCAAAGTTTTGGATCAGCTCTAGTAGCTTAGGAGTAGAGTCTACGGGATTCTTTAGATACAGGATCATGTCATCTGCAAAGAGAGAGCTCTTGCAAAACTATATGGTGTATACCAACTGAACAAATCATGGGGGGAGAGGGAAAGGAGAAGAGGGGATGGGGGAATGAGGGAGGAGGTAACAAACAGTACAAGAAATGTACCCATGGCCTAATGTACGACACTGTAACCCCTCTGTACATCACGTTGACAATAAATAAGTAATTATTTTAAAAAATGTGAAGCCAAAAAAAAAAAAAAGCATTGAGATTCCACCTCAGCCCAGTAAGAATGGTTACTATCAAAAAAATTAATAACAACAGATGCTGGCAGGAATGTGACCCAAAGTGAAATCTACTAGACTGTAGTGGGAGTGTAAACTTGTCCATCCACTCTGGAAAGAAGTGTGGAGGTTCTCAAAAGGCTAAATATAGTGTTCCCCTATGACCCAGCAGCCCCACTATTGGGCATCTAACCAAAAGATTATAAGCAAGACCACACTAAAGCCACCAACACAACTATGTTCATGGCACAATTTGCCATCCTAAAATATGAACCAAACCAGACACCCCTCAGTAGATAAATGGATTAAGAAAATGTGGTATATATGCACATAGAATTTTATGCCTCTTTCAGAAAAAATGGCATTGCCCCATTTGTAAGGAAATGGAAAATAAAATTCTTTGTTCTTATTATTTGTACTCTTATTCTTTGTTCTTCTTATTAAAACAGATAATGACAAACCTGTTAAGAATATGGGGCTAACCCCATGATGATCCTCTTGTATCTTCTTCCTGTGGTTGTCCCAGCACGGCCACTATATCTCATCTGAGTACCTTGGATACTGTACATACTGGTATTAGAACTAGGGAAAGGAAAGGGAATATCAAAATTGAGAGACAAAGGATATAAAGACAAATGACTGCAAAGCAATACTTACAAAACCATTTGGTGTAAACCAAGCTATTGGCAGATATTTTTCTAATAAAAATGAGATTGTGACCAAAAAATAAATAAATAGAAACAATTTCCTGTACAATAATTTTAGAAATTTAACAGGTTAAATGCAAATGGATTAAACCAAAATTTGAGGAACTCAATGTATTTCCTAAGAGAAAACATAAGAATTAATAAAACTGACTTGTCATATTAGTTTTCCTTTGCTTTGACCACAATGCCTGAAAAAAATAACAAAGGAGAAATGATTTACTTTGTTTCATCGTTTCAGAAGAGTTTTGGCAGAGAGGATCATCTCATAGCATGTCAGTTAGAGATGCTACAGGAATAGGACAGAGCAAGGCAGAGCCTCAAAGCCCCTCCCACACCCATTGGATCTACTTCCTCCAGCAAGGCCCCTCCTTCTACCTCTCACAACTCTTAATAATGCCATTGTATTTCTAATTCCCCAAGGGATTTATCACTTCACTATTTCAGAACCATCTTGATCTAATGATCTGAAAATGCCTTCACAGATATACACAGAAACTTACTTTGCTAATCTCCTTGGCATTTCTTAATCCAATCAAGCTGACAATAAAAATGAACCATCACACTCAAGAAGATAAAAAAAAAAAAAGAACTTGATTTGGTATATCTAACTGTTAAATCAAGTCTGCAATCACTATCTATTTACAAAAGTGCAGTTGACCTATGATTTGGAGAGGCTAAGCAATGAAGGGAGTGGAGAGAGATGGAGGTTGGAAACTACTACTAAATACAGTTAGGTAAAATGAGTAAATTTTAATGTTCCCAGAACAGTGGGGTGACTATATTTTTTAATTTCTACTTATTATGTTTGTAAAATTGATGTACACTTACATAAGTCAAGTAAGGAGTATATATATATATATATATATATATATATATATATATATATATATATCCACATATGTGGATATACCTATATGTGGTTATATATTCATATATCCACATATATCCACATATACAAACATATACATATATGTACATATATGTACATATGTATATAACATACACATATATATACATATATACAGATATATGTATATATAAGTATATATGTGTGTGTGCTGGTCTTGGGCTTGAACTTTGGTATATATTTCTTTTGGAAGTGTCATCTCTTCCCTACTTTCTCCCAGTTTTTCCCTCCCAACACACCTCCCCCATAAATTATATAATTAATTTTCAACACAGTGTCTGAAAAATATCACAGCTTCATTTGTTCGCCCTTTGTCTCAACATTTCTGTGCCCCTCTTTACCCTCCCCCGAACATATAAACTTACATACAAGATAAAAGGACAGAAATCTAAATCAGTGACAAAGGAGAAAAATAAATGCAAAATAACAAAAAAAATCTTATGTATTTAAGTTTATTCTGTTAATATCATGTTATATGATCATAAGCAATTAGCTATTGAGCCTTTGTGAGACGCTCCTAAGAGTATCTTCCTTTGGTCTCACAGTATGAATGTTCAGAAGCTTTTATTTTTTTTAAGTTTTTATTATAAAACTGATGTAGAGAGAGGTTACAGTTTCATACGTTAGGCATTGGATACATTTCTTGTACTGTTTGTTACCTTGTCCTTGATACCCCCCTCCCCCCTCCACCTTTCCCCCCCTGAGGTATTCAGTTCACTTACACCAAACAGTTTTGCAAGTATTGCTTTTGTTGTTGTTTCTCTTATTTTACCCTTTGTCTCTCAATTTTGGTATTCCCTTTCAATTTCCTAATTCTAATACCAGTATACACAGTTTCCAATATACTCAGATAAGATTACAGAGATAGTGTAGATACAATCACAAGAAGGTGATACAAGAACATCATCAATAGTAGAAACTACAGATACACATGGGATGTTGAAAATAGTTACAACTGTGATATAACAATCATTTCCATAAAATGGAGTTCATTTCACTTAGCGTCATCTTATGTGATCATAAGGGTGTAGCTATTGGGCTCTTGTGATCCTCTGCTGTGACTTGCCTAAACCTGTGCTAATTATTCCCAATAAGGGAGACCATAGAGTCCATGTTTCTTTGGGTCTGGCTCACTTCACTTAGTATAATTTTTTCCAAGTCCTTCCATTTCCTTACAAATGGGGCAATGTCATTCTTTCTGATAGAGGCATAAAATTCCATTGTGTATATGTACCACATTTTCCTGATCCATTCGTCTATGGAGGGGCATCTGGGTTGGTTCCAGATTCTTGCTATGACAAATTGCGCTGCAATAAACATTGTTGTGCTGGTGGCTTTATTGTGATTTTGTTTGTGGTTTTTTGGATAAATACCCAAAAGTAGGGTTGCTGGGTCATAGGGGAGTTCTACATTTAGCCTTCTGAGGAATCTCCATACTGCTTGCCAGAGTGGCTGACCAGTTTACATTCCCACCAACAATGAAGTAGGGCTCCCTTTTGGCCACATCCCCTCCAACATTTATTATTGTTTTCTTGATATATGACATTCTTGCTGGGGTGAGATGGAATCTCAATGTTGTTTTGATTTGCATTTCTTTTATGGCCAGTGATGTAGAGCACTTTTTCATATGTCTCTTGGCCATTCTCATTTCCTCATCAGAGAAGTCTCTTTGTAGGTCTTTAGCCCACTTGATGAGTGGGCTATTAGTTCTTTGCGGCTTTGTTTTGGAGGAAGGTAATTTTTTTAGTTCTGCATATGTTTTACATATGAGGCCTTTGTCCGTTGAATGGCCGGTAAAGATCTTCTCCCAGTCTGTGGGCTTTCTGTTTATCTTGCAAGCTATGTCCTTTGCCGTGCAGAAGTTCTGCAGTTTGATGCAGTCCCATTTGTCCAACCTTTCTTTGATTTGTAGCCTTTCTGGGTCTTTGTTAAGGAAGTTCCATCCTGCGCCAAGGAGCCCAAGTGTTTCTCCTACTTCTTCCTTTAGTGTTTTCAGGGTGTCTGTTTTGATTTCGAGGTCTTTAATCCATTTGGAATTGATTTTGGTGCAGGGTGATATATAGGGATCTAGTTTTAGTTTGTTGCATGTGTTGAGCCAGTTTTTCCAGCACAATTTGTTAAAGAGGCTATCTTTCTTCCATACTATTGTTTTAGCTCCTTTATCAAAGATTAAGTAGGCGTAGTTCTGTGGGTTCATTCCCGGGTCTTCAATTCTGTTCCATTGGTCTTCAGGCCTGTTCCGGTGCCAATACCAAGCTGTTTTTATTACTATAGCTTTATAATACAACTTGAAGTTGGGTATTGTAATTCGTCCGCACTGTTCTTTCTGCTTAGGATTGTTTTTGCTATTCTAGGTCTTTTATTATTCCATATGAATTTCTGGATTGCTTCCTCTATTTCATCAAAAAATGGTGTTGGGATATTAATGGGTATTGCATTGAATTTGTAGATAGCCTTTGGCAATATTGCCATTTTGATTATATTAATCCTCCCAATCCAGGAGCATGGGAGGTTTTTCCATTTCCTAGGTTCTGACTTAATTTCATTTTTCAAGCTTTTAAAGTTCTCATCAAAGAGGTCTTTCACTTCTTTGGTTAAGGTTATTCCTAGGTATTGTGTTTTTGGGGGCTAATGCAAAGGGAGTTGCTTTCCTGATATCAGCCTCAGTCTTTGGGTCGTTAGCATAGAGAAAGGCCGTTGATTTTTGAAGGTTTATTTTATATCCTGCAACTTTGCCAAAGTTTTGGATCAGCTCTAGTAGCTTGGGGGTAGAGTCTTTGGGATTCTTTAGGTATAGGATCATATAATCTGCGAAGAGAGAGAGTTTAACTTCTTCTTTACCTACTTGGATCCCCTTTATATTTTCTTCTTGGCTGATTGCTCTGGCTAGGAATTCTAGTACTATGTTGAAGAGCAGGGGAGAGAGTGGACATCCCTGCCTTGTTCCTGATTTTAAAGGGAATGGCTTTAGTTTTTCACCATTTAGGGTTATGCTTGCTGTTGGTTTGTCATAAACTGCCTTGATTATATTCAGGAATGTTCCCTGGAATCCCAGTTTTTCCAGGGCTTTTAGCATAAATGGGTGCTGGATTTTATCAAACGCTTTTTCCGCATCCAGAGATAAAGCCATGTGGTTCTTTAGCTTGCTCCGGTTGATGTGGTGGATTACATTAATTGACTTGCGTATATTAAACCAACTTTGCATCGCTGGGATGAATCCAGTTTGATCGTGGTCTATGATTTTTTTGATGACCTGTTGAAGTCGATTGGCCAGAATTTTGTTGAGAATTTTTGCATCTATGTTCATCAGGGAGATCGGTCTATAGTCCTCTTTCTGTGATGAGTCCGTGCCTGGTTTTGGGATGAGAGTTATACTGGCTTCATAGACTGTGTCTGGTATTGAACATTCTCTTTCAATTTCATTGAAGAGTTTGAGAAATATTGTGTTTGAGTTCTGTTTTGAAGGTCTTGTAGAACTCTGCAGTGAATCCGTCTGGACCTGGGCTTTTCTTGGATGGGAGATCATTTATTGCCGTTTCTATTTCAATACTGGATATGGGTCTGTTTAGGAGGTTTAAAACTTCATGGTTCAGTTTGGGGATATGAATTTTTTCTAGGAAATCATCCATTTCTTCCAAGTTCTCGAATTTGTTGGCATAAAGGTTTGCAAAATAGTCCCTTATTATTTTCTGAATTTCGGTTATTTCTGTGGTGATGTTACCTGTTTTATCTCTTATCTTGTTTATTTGAGTGTGCTGCCTTTGTTTTTTGGTCAGGTTTGCCAGGGGTCTGTCTATCTTGTTGATTTTTCAAAGAACCAACTCTTTGTTTTGTTAATTCTTTCGATGGTTTTATTCGTCTCTAATTGATTTAATTCTGATTTGATTTTAACTATTTGCTTCCGTCTGTTGATTTGGGGTTTGGCTTGTTCTCTCTCAAGGAAATTAAGGTGCTTCCTTAAATTATTGAGTTGCTGTTTCTCCAGTTTGTTGATCTATGCACTCAGAGATATAAATTTTCCTCTGAGTACTCCCTTTGCTGTGTCCCAAAGGAGCTGGTACTTTGTGTCCTCAACTTGGTTGAATTCCATAAACATTTGAATTTCCATTTTCATTTCTTCAATGACCCTCTGATGGTTCAGCAGTGTGTTGTTTAGTCTCCATGAATTGTAGGATTTTCTGTGGTGGCTGTTTGAGTTGAGCTCTAATTTTATTCCATTGTGGTCTGAGAGAATGCAGGGAATGGTTTTGATACTTCTGAATTTGTACAGATTTTCTTTGTGCCCTAAGATGTGATCTATTTTGGAGAATGTTCCATGTGCTGCCAAAAAGAATGTGTATTCTGTCCTTGCTGGGTGGAATATTCTGTAGATGTCGATTAAGTCTAGTTGGTCTATGCAATTATTTAGTTCTGTGGTTTCTTTGTTCAGTTTTTGGCGTGTTGATCTGTCCAGAGGTGATAGTGGAGTGTTAAAGTCCCCAACTATCAATGTGTTTGGGTCTATGAGTGTTTTTAGAGCCAGTAGTGTTTGTTTGATGAAGTTGGGTGCTCCTGCATTTGGTGTGTAGATATTTAGGATGGTTATTTCTTCCTGTAGGAGAGATCCTTTTACTAGTATGTAGTAACCTTCTTTGTCTCTTCTTACCTTTTTTAATTTGAAGTCAATTTTGTCTGATACTAGGATTGCAACTCCAGCCTTCTTATGGGGGCCATTTGCTTGATAGATTTCTTTCCAGCCTTTCACTTTTAGAAGATGTTTACTTTTGCTGGATAGATGTGTCTCTTAGAGGCAGCAGAAAGATGGATCTTGATTTTTGATCCAACTTATGAGCCTATGTCGTTTGATTGGAGAATTAAGTCCATTAATGTTGACAGTTAGGATTGAGAGATGATCGTTTGTTCCTTTCATTATCACTATCTTGTTTAAAGCTGTGTCTTCCCATTTCTTCATCTGATGTTTACTAATTAGGGTTCATTTCTCTGTCTGTATTGGGATCTTGATTATTTTCCCTGTATAGTACATCTTTAAGGATTTTGTGTAAAGCTGGTTTGGTGGGGATATATTGTTTCAGTTTTTCCTTATTGTGGAAGACTTTTATTTGACCTTCGGCTATGAAGGAGAGTTTGGCTGGGTACAGAATTCTTGGTTGGTAATTATTTTTATTTAGAATTTGGTATACTTCATTCCAGGCTCTCGTTGCTTTCATGGTCTCTGCTGAGAAGTCTGGGGTAATTCTGATTGCTTTTCCTTTATATGTGATTGTTTTCTTTGCCCTAACAGCTTTGAGTATTTTTTCTTTGCACTCTGCTGAAGGTGTTTTGATCACAATGTGTCGGTGGGATGTCCTATTCTGGTCTGGTCGATTTGGGGTTCTAAATGCTTCTTGTATCTGTATAGGCCTTTCCTTCTGGATATTTGGGAAGTTCTCAGCTAATATTCTGTTAAATAGGTTGCCTATCCCATTAACCTCTTTCTCCAAGTTTTCCACAATACCTATTATCCTTAAATTGGGCTTCCTGATCGTGTCTTGAATCTCCTGTAGTGATCTGTTTTGTTGATTGGACTGGATTTGTATTGATTTTTGATCTTTCTCCATAGAATCTAAGGAATCTTCAGCTCCTGAAATTCGATGCTCTGCTTCAGTTAGTCGGGACTGTAGGCTAGTTACTTGATTTTGAATCTCTTTTGCTTCTGACTGGTCTTTCCTGATAATTTCCATGTCATTTCTTAGGTCTTGTATGGACTTCTTTACTTCATTAACTTCATTACTTTGGTTTTGAGAGTTGTCTCTCAAGTCTTTAAGCTGGTTAGCTATCTTTTCATTTGATTCTTGAAGTTCATTTATCTTTCTATTTGTGGATGCCATGAAATTCTCCATTAATTTTTGCTTTGCCTCTTCACGCTCTAGAATATTTGACTGAAGAGATTCAAACTTTTCATTTATCATGTTTATCAGTAGACTTTGTAGAGCATTTTGAGGGTTCTCTTCTATGTCTTTGATTGACTGTTCTGCTTCCTGCTTGTTTTGAGTGGGGGATAAGACTTCATTGTTTGCCATCTTTCTTGTGTTTCTTCTGCCCATTTGAATTGGAGATGTCAGTCTACCAGCACCTGTGAGCACCATTTAAGAACCAACACAGCCCTTACCAAGCACTGTTGTGTAAATCTTACAAGTTCACAATTATGTACAGATACCCTGTATACCTGTCTATAAAATTAGATTTGGTGTTCGTAAAGAATACAATTTCAATATAACAACTGATCCTGGGCCCTGTATTCAGTACTTACTTATTTACTGTTACAACCCTATACGCAATTCTTGTTTTTATATTAAATTCTTTTAGGACTGGCTTTCTCTATGAACCCCTTTGATTCACTCGGATTAAGCTGGGATACCCTCTATCCAATAACCAGGAGTCATTGGAGACTGGATGTTCAGGCAGTAAGTCAGGAGGGTAAGTTGGAGGTAGTAAAGAGAATAGAGTAAAATGTATTGGGGAGAGGAGGTGGTGATTTTGGTTTAGTTTCAGTGATGTGGAAGTGTCGAGAAGAGTAGAATCAGTAGAGAGAATAAGGTTGCAATGATAGATAATGGAGAGTTAGCAGAAAAGAGTGGAAGTGTTCTTCATAGGAAAGTAAGTTTTTGGGTTTTTTTTTTTTTTTTTTTTTGTTTTTTTTTGGCCAGTCCTGGGCCTTGGACTCAGGGCCTGAGCACTGTCCCTGGCTTCTTCCCGCTCAAGGCTAGCACTCTGCCACTTGAGCCACAGCGCCGCTTCTGGCCGTTTTCTGTATATGTGGTGCTGGGGAATCGAACCTAGGGCCTCGTGTATCCGAGGCAGGCACTCTTGCCACTAGGCTATATCCCCAGCCCCAGGAAAGTAAGTTTTAAAGAAAGAGAACGCAAAGAGAGAAATAAAGTTAAAGTAGTGGGAGACAGATGTACACAACAGCGAAAAATTATTTAAAAGAGAAGATAAAATAAAAAGGAAAAAAAATAAATCAGAAAAGGAACAACGCAAACAAACAGAAAAGAAAAAGAACTCGATAAAACAAACAGGTAAAAATAGAAAACATGGAAAAAAACAAAAACAAAAACAAAAAACGACGATGTTTCCGAATTGAAGAAAAAAAAATTTTTTTTTTGAAGTTTAAGAAATGTTGAAAAGATAAAGAAAAAAAATGGAGTCTTCCTTGTTTGGGTGGTCTTTCCCCAGTCTCTGGTTTCCTTGTAATGGTCTGCAGTCTATATTCCTGATTGTCTGGGTTTGGCAGAATTCAGCTTGCTCCTCAGTCTGCTGCAGGGCCTCGGCCTTTACAGCCTGCCTTTGAATAGGCTGTGAACTCAGCAGGGCGGGGTGCCTCTGGCCTGTTTTACCTGGCTGAGAGGTGCTTGCCTGTGCAAGGCTTCTGCCTCCTGCGCCGGGCGGCCTCCTTGGCGGAGGTGGCTTTGGAAAGCAGCTCCTTTTCGGGCTGGGAATTGGGCTTCCTCTGTGACGGGACCATTTAACTGTCTCAGGTTCCTCCGTCTGGTGTTTCCGTGCCGCCAGGAGCTGCTGGCTGTTTTCGCGTTAAATTTAGAAGTGCCAGCGGGCAGGATGGGACACCTCTGGCTAAGCCAAGGCCCAGGGCATGCCTCCCGCCTGGGCAGGGGGCGTTTTCCTGGGCGGAGCTGGCTTTCACTGTTCGGTCCCTCTTGCCCTTTTCAAAGATGGCTAATTTGACCTCGTTTTTTCCCAGGCCCGCTTTAGTTCCAATCTGGTCTGACCCTATGCCAGTGGCAAAGACGGCGCTTTGCTCTGGTGGTGGGGGCAGGGCTGCCTTGCTGAAGTTGCTCTGTGGGCGCAAGTGAGAATATCTTTCGTGGGGTACTCACGCTTTCTCTGTGATTTCAGGTCGTCCGTGCTCAGCTGCCGCCTGGTCTCAGCTGTGTGCTTTACCTGCGTGGAGTGTGGGT
This sequence comes from Perognathus longimembris pacificus, assembly GCF_023159225.1. Taxonomy (NCBI): domain Eukaryota; kingdom Metazoa; phylum Chordata; class Mammalia; order Rodentia; family Heteromyidae; genus Perognathus; species Perognathus longimembris. The sequence goes on from NC_063162.1 coordinate 124,703,224, forward strand.
TGCTGTGATGGGCACTGTGCCGCCTCCGCCAACACTGGCGTGGCGGTGGGATACCGCCCAGAGCTAGAATCTGTGTTTTCAGATGTGCAAAGTCGATTTTTCCTTCCTGGCCAGAATCCCTGTACTGTTACAACTTACGCTGGTTGTATTTCTAGTGGTAAAAGTTTCTATGGGGTGAGAAAACTGCAGTGTTGGAGGGAGCTGAGCTAGTGCACTGCAGCTCCAGAAGCTTTTGTAATCTATCATGACCAAGTGATTTTTTTTTGTCTTTTACTATACAGTGTGTTTACTTGTAGATTTATAAGAACATTCTAGTTATCACAAATGAGGGAAACAATGCAACCTATATTTCTTTGGATCTGGCTTACTTCACTTAATAGAATTTTTTTCCAAGTCTTTCCATTGTCTTCCAAATGGTACAATATCATTCTTTCTGATGGAAGCATAGAAATACCATGTATATACATATGTATATATATATATATATATATATATATATATATATATTTTTCTTAATTCATTAACTGAAAGGCATCTGGATTGATTCCATAGCATATAAATCAAAGGGCTTATTGATATTCAGCATTGAATTGTTTATTATTTGGAGTCTTATTTATTCTGGCTCACATATTTTATAAAGAAAAGCTTATTTACAATCACTATTTTTAATAGTTTTTTTTTTATCAAAATTTTAGTTTTTTCAAATCCTAAACTGTTTTCATGGTATATTTAAACTTTTCAAATTTTTGGAAAAAATATAATCAACCTCTACCAGAAAAAATTACATTTTAGTCGAATGTCTTACAGGAACTCTAGTTTTATTTGCAAAGTAAACCAAACAAGTGAACACCTCTAGAATTCCTCCAATGTTGTTAGCAGAGAGATAAATCACATTCATTGATTTTAGTCAGTATTAACATCATCACATTTTCTGGTTTAATATGTCTTACCTTGTAAATAATTCTAGGTATATTCTATATGCTTCTAGTTATTAAGGTATGATTCTAAAGAGCATATATCTCCTTGACTAAATGTCTAAATCTGTAAAGTACAAATTTTACTGTCTAGAAAAAATATTTTAAAAAGTTACAATTTTTCAATAGAGACAATTCATCATACAAGTGAACAAACCGTAATTTTATAAGAAAGTTACAGACAAAAATAAGACAGTGGACGCTACAGAAATAAGTTAAAAGGTAATGCTTAGCATATATTTCAAAACTTACTAGGTCATATAATAACCCAAATGAAAAAGATCCAAATTTACATATTCCTGTACATAGTTTATTCCTATATGTGAATTACAGAATTAATATAAATGCTAATTAAATATATGAGGAATGGAGCAAATTAATTGTAGTGCAGAATACTTGAACAAGAGTTCTAAAAGTCTGACAATGCAATTATTGAATGGCTACATGTGAAGAGAATTCCTTATGTGTAGCTGAAATAGGATGACATAACTTTAGACATAATTTCAAATAGTTGCAAATATGCACAATCAATAGCCCAGCATTTCTTTTACTTTCTATGCCTACAAAATCTTTTAAACTAGTGCCCGGAGACAAGCAGAAAAATGTCTATTATATCATTATATATAATAGAAAAACATCTGTAAACCAGCAAAATATCCTTTAATCAAAAAACAGATAAATTATGTATATATGGCATCAAACCACATAGTTGCAAGTTATTAAATTTGATTTGCATGAATCAACACTAGATTATTACAAAAGAGGCATTTATACTGCATGAGATTCATTCATGTTAGCGTATATAAATCAGGTTCTTATATTTTAACTGCTGTAAGAGTTCCATTTGAATTTTCCATTCAATATTATTTTAAAGTGATAAGTAAATCATGATATGTTCTGTAGAATTTTAAAGCACGTAAATCAGTTTTCTACTTTAGTGAATGATGAAAACATATTCAGTAACCATAGAAACAAGACAGGAATGATCCATCTCAGCGTTGTGCTGGAAATTAGAAAGGGAGGTGAGCAAAGGGAATGGGGGAGGAGTAGAACTGGCAAAAGCTTCATCTTTAATGGTTTAGTTCTTCAAAAACAATATGACAAAATGTGTTCAATCTTTGTAGGAGAAACTGACAAGATTTTGTGCTGTGCTAAGCCTAAATCAGGCTCTGAATCTTTTCTTAGGCCTATCTATGTACTTTCTTAGGCGATCTAGTGTTTTACAAAGAACTGTAACATGCTGATTTAACAAGAGCATTCTATTCTTGATATTTGACTGTGAACTTCTTTCATAAAACCCCAGATAATACCACACGGCCATTGTCCTGATCTGTCATTCAGCAATTAATATTAATTACCACTAATATTAATTCTGTAACTTATATGTAGGAATAAACTACATACAGGAACATATAAATTGGATGCTTGGTTTAGATAGAATGTTATTTACTTCTAATACTGTGATATCCTGACTCTGCTTTCTTGGCTATGAATTCAAATTTGGACATTTTGTAAGGACTTGAACCCAAGCTGTCTTTCCCTATGCAAAATTTCACGGCATGGATTTTTATATCTATTACAGTGGTCCCAAATATAGTCTTCATTACCTTGGTTTACCATGCATCATTGTAGGTTGTTTTTAAAGAGTAAATTTACATTTTATTACTGTTTTTTGTTTTTATGGTCATTTGAAACATATCGTTTTTTTAAAAAAATATTTTCAGGAAAAAGTTTGTTCAAAGCAGAATGAGACTATCTATGTAACAGACTGTTATCCATGCACTCACTGTTTTGTAGTAGGAAAAACCTATAAAGCTAAGTAAATCACTCCACTTCTGACTTTAGCTTTAAGTCCAGAGGATTTCGATTGCAAAAATTCCTGCTAAGAGATGCTTTCATAGCTCAGGATTTCATATAAAAAAACTATTTTTAAATACTTGCTACAGTTGCATAACTGCTTCAATTTTTTCAATGACTGAGGCTAACAATTTTATAACCCAAGTTTCCAACTCACCATTTCTTAATTTTCTATATTTTGTGGATAACTACTAAGTTTTTTCAATGATTTTCAAAAACTACAGAATATTTGTGTTGATTCTCTACTTACATGATATTAACTTTGCATTTCTATCTTACAGAAATAGCAAGATGCAATGTTATAATTTAGGAGCCCAAAGAAGCCCATAAATGGAAAGCTTGACTGTAACTTAAGATACTATTGGCCGGTTGTGCAGTCTTTAAGAGGTAGGGCCTAGCAGAAGGAGGCTTGGTCCTTAAGAAAATACCCTTGAAGGGATACGGAATCACACCCGTTGTTCTCTATTTCTTTGGTGCCCTGAGTTGAACAACTTCTCTTAGCTTTGTAACTTTTCCATGACAGGCTGAATTGCGATTGAGTCAAAGCTACCAGGCTAGTCAAAGAAACCAGGTTAGTTAGTGTCTATGGAAGGAAGAATCAGAAGCTATGAGCTTTGCAAAATCCATGTTTTCTATCTCAGGTATTGTCACAATGATAGACTGCTGATGAGCAGAATGCTTATACATAGTGCATGTGTTTGGATATCATTTCCTCAAAATGCTCTGCTTTTTGATTATTGTTTGTTGACATTTAGGGTTACAGTTTGACTCTTGTTTCTTATTTAAAATAACTTGTCATATCTTCTGCTGCAATACTTTCTTATAGTTTCTTATTATACAATTCAAAAGATTTTTCTATGATTCTAATTTCATTATTTCATCAATGATTTTACATTGATCATAATGGACCATATGAGTAAATTTAATCTGGCTTATATATTATGAGTACTATATATTATATATAATATACACAATAAATTACACATAATAATCACAAGTATAAGTATAATAAATATAATAATCCTTCATGCAATATATTATAATAATCATGCATATAACTATTGCAAGTATATAAGTGTACTATATAATATGTTTTTATACACATAAGTATAGATATATGATTTTTGTTTTGTAACTCATCTAGGCTATTTCAGTAGTTTGGCTGTTCTGAATAGTTCTTAAGTGAACATGGACATTCAAATGCCCCCATTATTTCCTAATTTACATTCACTTACATAAATATCTAAAAGTGGTAGGTATTGCTGGATCATAGGGAAGTTATAAATCTCCACATTTATTTTCATAATAATTGAACTAATTTGAATTCTCACCAACAGAGTAATAAGGTTACCATTTTCCCGTGTCCTCATCAGTACTAGTTGTTTTTATTCTTGATGATGGCCATTCTAACTTGAGTGATTTGTATTTTCAGTGTTCTTTTGATTTGTGTTACATTCAGGCCCTGGAATGTTGAGGATTTTTTCACATATTGATGGGCAATGTGCACTCTTTTTGAGAAGGGTGTATTCATTTTTAAATGATATTTTAGTTGCTTAAGACTTTAGGATTTTCTTTTTAACCCCAAGGATACTCTGGTTATTGTTCTTTTACCAGATGTGTAGATGACAAGTGCTTTGTCTTCTATAGGGATTATGTTCAGACTAGTAGCCATTGCCTTAGCCATGCAGAATCCTTTTTTTTCTTTTTGTTTGCTTTTTTTTTTAAGTTTTTATTATAAAACTGATGTACATAGAGGTTACAGTTTCGTACGTTAGGCATTGGATACATTTCTTGTACTGTTTGTTACCTTGTCCCTCATACCCTCCTCCCTCCCCCCTTTCCCTTCCCACCGCCCCCCCCCCCCTCCGGAGGTGTTCAGTTCACTTACACCAAACAGTTTTGCAAGTATTGCTTTTGTAGTTGTTTCTCTTTTTTTTACCCTGTGTCTCTCAAATTTGGTATTCCCTTTGAATTTCCTACTTCCAATACCCATAAACACTGTTTCCAATATACTCAGATAAGATTACAGCGATAGTGTAGGTACAACCACAGGAAGGTAATACAAGAACATCATCAATAATAGAAGCTACAGATAAACATAGGACGTTGAAAGTAGTTACAACTGTGATATAACAATTGTTTCCACAACATGGAGTTCATTTCTCTTAGCATCATCTTATGTGTTCATAAGGGTATAGCTATTGGGCCTTGTGATGCTCTGTTATGAATTGCCTAAACCTGTACTAATTATTCCCAATAAGGGAGACGATAGAGTCCATGTTTCTTTGGGTCTGGCTCACTTCACTTAGTATAATTTTTTCCAACTCCTTCCATTTCCTTACAAATGGGGCAATGTCATTCTTTCTGATAGAGGCATAAAATTCCATTGTGTATATGTACCACATTTTCCTGATCCATTTGTCTACTGAGGGGCATCTGGGTTGGTTCCAGATTCTCACTATGACAAATTGTGCTGTGATGAACATTGTTGTGCTGGTGGCATTACTGTGATTTTGTTTGTGGTCTTTTGGATAGATACCCAAGAGTGGGGCTGCTGGGTCATAGGGGATTTCTATATTTAGCCTTCTGAGGAATCTCCATACTGCTTGCCAGAGTGGCTGAACCAGTTTACATTCCCATCAACAATGAAGTAGGGTTCCCTTTTGGCCACATCCCCTCCAACAATTGTTATTATTAGTTTTCTTGATATATGACATTCTTGCTGGGGTGAGATGGAATCTCAATGTTGTTTTGATTTGCATTTCCTTTAAGAATCCTTTTAATTTCATTAAACTCCATTTGTAAATCCTTGTTCTTATGGTTGAACTGTAATAGTTTCATTTAGAACTTCAATAAAGGAAGTTTATTTATGAATGTATATTCCTTCTGGATTTTAGTAACAAATTCCCTTTCAAGAATTTATTTTTAATGTATTTTAGTATTACCTTTTTCTTTTTTTACAAATTCACAGAAAATATTGGGAAAGCCAGAGACAAGAATTGACAATTTATCCAAAAACAAAAGCATAAATTGAGAAAGAAAATTACATGGATCAACTAGAAATCAAGGACTACAATGGTAAATTTTAAAACAATAGCAGTCATAATGGGATAATGATTCTAGATTAAAGAAAACAACTCACTTGTCTTAGTGACATGTGCCTGTATTCCAAGCACTGAGGAGCTAAGACTGGAGGATGAACAAAGCAAATTAATTTAAACAATAACATTTACTTTCCTCTCCCAAACAACAATAAATGAACAGCTATTTGAGGGGGGTATGAGGGACAAGGTAACAAACAGTACAAGAAATGTATCCAATGCCTAACATATGAAACTGTAACCTCTCTGTACATCAGTTTGATAATAAAAATTTGAAAAAAAAAGATATGGTATATACAAATGGCCATTAATCACATACACATTTGCTTAGCATCATCAGTGGTTGTGTTAAAAATTGCTTCTGCAGAAGAATACCTAAAATTCCCACATATGATGGAATGTTTGCAAAAAGAGGTGCCAACTGAATATCTCACGCGTTGGTCATCCAGACAGAAATGGATATATCCACTTTGGAAAACTGCTGCATCTTGTTCAACTGAAAGCACCCAAATTTTGCCCCAGAAATATTCCTTAGCTCTGAACATACATGCACACAGGAAAAATCTATATGCACAAAAGTCTTGAACAAAATGTTAAAAGCAGAATTATTTTTTACAAAGCAAATTAATTCAGTCCAAGTGACTATCAATTGCCAAAGAAAAAAAAATCATGAGATCTTCAAGAAGTAAATAATATTAGTTCAATTTCTTGGTAGACTGTGATAACTAAATTGGTATATTCATTCTGTTACTTTCCCTAACTCTTACTTTTGTATCAATTATCATTATATTTAAGGATATATTTGTTTACCTTGGAAAATCACTTGCAATAATTCTTTGAAGGGTGCAGGTAGTTTGGGCTAATTTGCTGTAGAAGAGGCAGAAAGTGAATGGATTTAAGACTATTTTAGAAATAATGAAATAGAAAAAGCAATGACAAATGTCAAGAGACTTCCTTCCATATATGAGATTGATGTTAAATAAAGTTTTGTTTTAAGGTTACTTCAATGATATTAATCATATTATGTTTCAATAGTTGCTATTTTTAAACCTTGCCATCCAAAAGAGAACAGTTTTACATTTATGTTAAACTAGTTATTTTTTAGGTCAAACTAAGTTAACATATCAGGAGACCTCTACATTTTTCTCACTTCAGTGGTATTTTCACTTTATTTCAATATGTTATTCTTTTTGCTCTCTTTCTGAGGGTAATATTGGTAAAGAAAGAGTAAAATATAGTTAGAGAAGCTCCCCTCTCAACTGTTCACAGTAGAACTCAGAATTAATGTTTCAGATGTTATAGAGGATGACAAGGAAAATTTCAAATTGCTCTTCATGTTCTTCATGCCATAGAATATTGATAAGCACTAGGGTAGCTTACCTTTTAACTTATATAATTCAACTCTAATATAGATATATATATATATACACATAATTTAGATAATATAACACACACTTATGCATTCATCTTATCTCCTAATGATAGTGATGCAGATGAAAACATCCCAGTAGATTTTTGAAAGCTAAAGCTGTGAGGCTTTGAAAGGACTCTTGCTTTTTCACTTTAAAACACTACACTAGAACTTTTTTGGACCCTGCAGATAATACAGAATTGAGAATTTCTTCCTTTTGCTTTGCTAGGGCACTTAGCAACACAAATTGTCATCTGACTCTACCAATAGATTTCCAGTAGGACCACACCGTAGATGTAGCAAAGTGAAGGACACAGTGAACTCTAAATGGTGGTCCAAATTGAAGCCAGATAATGTAAGCAATAGCCAACATTAATGTTAAAACTTATATATCATTTTGTGACATTATTTATGAAGAGATGGTACTCTATGTATAATTGGATAATCAATTGGAAAAACTGAAAATGTTGAACATGTTAGTTACTTCTACTTAAGATTGAAGGTAGAAAGCGCTCAATTTCACCAGTACAAATGGACAATCTAGAAGGTGTGCTGAAAATGTTTTAGTCTTTACAGTTCTGGAATATTAAATCATTCAAATGAAAGAAACTGTGATATATACAGGACATCAGTATATAACCTCATTTTTATTGTCATTGAATTTTTAGCATAAGAAAGTCATACTGAGATCCCCATAATTAAAGTATGGATATTGATTTTATTTTTTAAACTACCAAAAAATTCCATGTGTTTATAACTATAACAAGATAGCCAATTCCAATATGGTTTTAGGAGATACATAAGGTAGTTTTTCTTTTAGTTTTAAGATTTTCAATGTTGAAGCAAGTTGATATTTAGAGTGAAATTCATGGTACCTGTTTTTTTTCTTCACCTGTAGAAAGTTAATAGTTCTGTTTAAAAATTATATCAGTTACCAAATTTTGAATTTTTCTTGCTGTCAAAGTCAAATTCACTTCTCTGAAAATACTGGCAAATAATTTATACTCTCATTTTAAATAAAATAGAGTATAAACAGGCATGGGTACTGAATTTTTATTTCAAATATGGCTGTCCTGTAGATTTTGAATGGCACACAGTAAAGTGAGAATAAGCATGCTGGGTTGAAAGTGCTGGTTCTGTATGTGACACAGATTCTGGGTGTTGCAGAACGACTTGAATGTGAGAATGTAAAGTATCTTTATGAGCAGATTGCTTGTTAGTTATTCTTAGAAGAAGCATATGCAGTATCACAGCCTGCCAGTAAAGAATTTACATAGTTCTTTTTGACATGTTGCAACCATTGAGTTTCAACCACTGTCCACAGAGTAAAGGAGGAAAAAAGTGAGATTCAGACGAACACACATATATTAAAAATTGTACTTTGAAAATACTTTGGTTGTTATTTTCAAAATAAGTTCGATATTTTAAATACAACCAAAAGTTTTAAAGAGTTGGATCTGTGGAGATTTTTAATCTGAAGATTTTAACATCTTTCCAATTCACATTGTTTAATTTAAGCAATTACAGTATTAAAAAATTATAACATAAATGTTATTCCCTGGAGGAAATTGGTTTGAAAAATGCTCATCTTGAGAATTCTTGAAAGAATTGAAATGTTTCTGAAAACATACTGTTTAAACTCAATTGAATATTAAAATGCAATTTTTTAAGTCTTAAGAGACTCACAGTTTTCTTTCTAGTAAAAAACTATTTTTACCCCAGAATTGATCATACGGCAGAGAGTTTCTCTTTCAAGCTTTGTCAAGGATCTATTTCAAACTTTGACTTTTGTGTGAAATTGGGCTAAGATCAGATAGTGTGCAGATGTGGCACATGAAAGTCTTAAAAATCCTTCATAAGGATTACTAAACAAAGGATCTTTAATCAGTTTGTGGTTTCCAAGAAAAGGTATTTACTGGAGCTGTGAGTTGCAATTGATACTGTTGTAATATCAGAGAACATATTTAATTAGATTACCAGCTACTAAATTAAGTAAAAATAAAATAAAAAAGAATCCCAACACCAAAGATGGAGAATGATTCCTTAATAGTGCAATTATACTAATCTCAAATAAATATTTAGCACACACATATAAAATATCCAAAGTCACAATGGCCCAAATAGTTGGCCACAAAAGATTTTAACTACTACTGGACAGAATAATGAAAGCACTAGAACTTTTTGGCATAGTCAGTAACTTCCTGAATTGAACTCCAATAGAAAATTGAAATAAAGATTGATAAATGGGATTGTATTAAAGTAAAAAGTTTCCACAAAGAAGATACAGTTATTAGGCTGAAAAGACAGCCTGCGGAATGGGAATAAGAACAACATGGTTAGTGGTACAGATTTCAAAGGTTTCTCTACTAATCTCTATTGACCAGGATTTACTTCTAGTCCAGTTCTACTAAGTGTAAAGCCAATGCTTTGTAAATTTTATTGTGGGATTTTATGAGGTGGTTCTTATATGACAGAGCTCTTACTTTCCTTATATTTAAATGTCTGAAATGTTGAGATAATGAATTGGCTAGTCTGCCAGTAGTCATATCTGCCAATATCATGCATATGATGACAAAAATAGCTATTTTATAACTAGTTTTTGGCTGACAATGATTGTAAGACTCCATCTAATGTAGGATACATTTTACTTTAATGATGTCAAAATGTGAAGTACACACTGCAGATGGTAAAATGTAATACTTTAAAAGAGAATTAAACTGGAAACCATTCAAAATATGGTTAATGGAGTTTTGGTTGAATACCAAGGGAGGAAAATTCCTCTTACAAGACTAAGGAATTTAAGGACATGGCAGTTATTTGTGTATTCATTTGTGATTTTTACAATTACATTGTGGATATATTCATTTTTTAAAATATGAGTTGAGTTACCATTCCTTCTCAAATAGTGTCATTATAAGAAATCAAAGGTCAGCTTGTTCCTTTAAATTACAAATTATAAATTATTCTCACCCTAGTCTTCTCCATGTGTCTTTCACTTTCATTATGACATTTTCCTTGAGAGATAAGAAGCACATTAATGAGAGTATCAGCTGATATAATGTTTAGGGAATGATAAGTAATTAAAATGATACAGACTGACTAAAAATATACTTACGTTTCTATGGAGAAATGAAGGAAAAATACTCTTTTTAAAATCTGACATTTGATTTTTACTTTCTACTACATATTAAGATATAGGCAAAATTACACAATGGCATCTTTATTTGGTACATTTAGAATTAGGAATTAGAATGTATTATTGGCTACTTAAGGGAGAAAATGGGTATGACAGTACACTAGTGAGTTTTTCTGTTTATTATTGTATCCCAACGCAGAATTGAGAAATTTTGTACCCATTAACCAAGACCCAAATGAGAGATTAAAGAATCTTAACAGTGAGAAAAACATATAGACTTGAGTTTCATGCCTTTTCAAGTATTTAACAGCAGAAAGAATGAAGAATAAAGCTACCAGGAAGGTTCAAACCTCAATAGCCAGAGGAGGGTACAGAAACTTAAGTTTACGAATTACCTTTTCTTATTCATTGAGACTTCCTTATCTTAACAGCGAGTAAGCCTGACTTGTCTTCACACTAGGGATGAGGAACAAGAAAATCCTCCAGGACTGCTCTATTGTAAGGTACAACTTTTTATTTATTATCTTTAAGTAGTTTTACAAAGAAATTATCATTTAACAAACCTTTATAAACACAAAGCATCTTGATTATTCAACGTTCTCATTCCCCCAACACTTAAATTTCTTAATTTTGCTGAATGTACAATGAATTCTTGACTGCATTCTCCCCATCCACCTGCACGTCTTCATTCCTCTACTCCTCTTCCCCCAAGGACTAAAACTCTCACACTTGCTTCTAGTGAGCAATTTTCTAGAGAAACCTTTATTTTGGTCACTGTCATATTTGGAGCTTCCTTTCTTGGGCTTCTTTCTTCCTTAAGTTTCAAATCTATACTTATCTTCTTTAGATTTTTAAAAATATTAAAACATAATGTACATATTTTTAAAAATGAACATACCCATTTTATATTGTTTTAATAAAGTTGGCAAATATATAAACTTGTTTAATTCTCAGGTAAGCAAACTTTTAAAATGTTGAACTATTTGAAAAAGAAATCAACAAAACACCCCCTTTAAAAATAACTAAAAGAAGAAACAAAATACTTAGGAATAAGTCCAACAATGGCATGAAAACTTATGCACTGAAATGTGTTAGACATTGGTAAAACGAACTGAATAAAATGCAAATATATGTTAATAGCATGAGAGAATTAATATTCTTAAAATGTTATACTGCCCAAGGTGATCTATAGCATCAACATAATTTTTACCAAAATTCTGATGACATTCATCGCAGAATTAGAAAAGAATTACCCTAAAATTCATGGAACCACAGAAGATTGAAATAGTCAAATCATTCTAGAGCAAAACTACTAAAGCTACTTGCTGGCTTATGCTTTTTATTTCAAAACTTACTGTAAATCTCTGGTAATCATAATGTCATGATAGAGGTATAATAAATATCTATGAATCAATGGAAGAGAATGGAGAACCCAGAGACACTTAATATGTTTATAGAATTTCTGATTGCTGTTATTCCTTGGGCATATAATTTCATGAGTTACTGAAATTAATACTGTCATGTTATTAATCTTTAGAAACTGTAGAAAAAAGAGATATTGCAATAATTATTAGCTACCTATTTTAAAGGAGAAAGAATAAAGATTGCCCATTTATTTTGGGTTTGTTTTATTCTGCGTATGTGTGAGCATCTGTTGTTGTTGACATGAGATTACAGGCCGCCATGATAAGCAATGTGCAACATGAAAATGCAATTAGGAGCTTTCCAGATAACCATGTCAGAACTGAAATACTGGAGAGAAAAAAAAATGACATTATGCCTGATCTGTTTGGATGAAAATGGATGTTTTTAACTGGCATCCGGAATGGTAAGTCCTATTTGGCTTTAATGAGACAGGAAATGGAAAAGGAATAGAAGTAGAAGACATTCTACTGATATCAAGGAATTATGGCTATTTCCATCCTAAATGATATTAACTGTGCTATAGTTGGAACTTGCATAAATCCTCTTTTTAAGTTGAAATTGTATTTTCTTATCAGACATTTTACAGTTGTAATACTAGAAAAATGCTGAGAAAAAGAAAGCTTTGAAATGAAGTAATCAAAGAAGAAAATTGCATGTAGTAGTATTAAAGCAGTTGTCAAATTTATTATTATTATTATTAGTTTGTTTTTTTGTATATGCATTGGAACCCATGCTCTTGCTAGACTTTGTCTGCTCACAGCTGGTGCTCAACCACTTGTATCATGTCTACAAACACAATATTTTGCTAGTTAATAGGCTTTTAGATTTATCTGTAAAGGCTGGCTTCTAACCAAGATTCTTGACTCTCAGCCATCTGTGTAACGAGATGTATAGTCATAAATGAATTTCTATTAAATTTTATGTAAATAAAATTTGCTTGTTTTTTATTTTCTATAAATTTATGAATGACTAGATTTGAGTGGGAGAACATGCATGGCACATAGTTAAAGCACAGATTTATTTGTTTCACTTTATATTTCAAGGTTAGGTGAGTATAATATAGGGACTTTGAAAAATTATAATAAGTATAGTGATTTATGCAGTGAAATTTAATATACATCAAATGAAAAGCTTTTTCCATTCTCAGTTAAAAGAATGTGAGGAGGTGACTGTGTGGAGTAACTGATATAACACTTTCTTTAGTGGAAAGGGAATAGTGCAAAATTTTCCTACCCAAAGTTGGTACATGAGTTGGTATTACCCAGGAGCTTGTTAGAAATGTAGAAGCTCAAGCCCTGGTCCATATCTTTGAAATAATAATGAGCACTCATAGACAGTACTGAGTTGACCTTCTTGGTGCATATTAATATCTAAGGAAATTTTTTTAGTTGATGACACTGAAAACTACTGTAATCCGAATAAATTTTCTGTACTGATGGAAAGACCCCTTGCTATCCAGTTTGGAAGCCACTAGACACAAGTAGCTTTACATTTGGCTAGTGTCAGTGAAGAACTAATCTTTGTATTGTATGAAATTCTAATGTGCCTGAATTGATGTAACCATACAGTCAATAACTACCACATTGTACAGTGCAACTATAATATTTTATGCAAGTATATGTATGAGAGTAAGATAAACCATCTAAAATGGGGGGACATTTGTTCTTTTTACACATTAGGCCTTCCTTGTTTTCTAAATCATGCACAATCTTTCTTTCTCCTTCCTTCCTCCCTTCCTCCCTCCATCTCTCTTTTTCTTTCTCTCTCTCTCTCTTTCTCTTTCTCTTTCTCTCTTTTTTCCCTTCTTATTTTGTCAATTGTTGGGTTTGAACTCAGGGCTTGAGTGCTGTCCACTTGAGCTATTTCCCTTAAATTTAGTGCTCTACCTCTTTGAGCCACAGCTCCACTGCCTATTTTCAAATGGTTAATTGGAAGTTAAGGTCTCATGAATATTCTCTGCCCTGGCTGGCTTCATGATCCTCCAATTGAGATTGGAGCCTCTTAAGTAAATGGGATTGCAGACATGAACCACCAATGCCCAGCTATGCAATATTTCTCAATATTGTTTAATTCTTATGTAGTCACATTCCATTATAGCTACTAGTTTATGTGGCTGTTAACCACTATCATCCTAGATAAATTATAAATTTTTCAAAAGAGAGATAAAGTGCAAATCATCTTGGTACTGTGTACATTTTGTACTTAGTATGACATACAATTTCATTTAGTTGAATTTATATTTCTTAAGAAACAGGAGTATTAATTTTAATAAGACAGTGAAATATTCAATTAAATTTAATGCCATAATATTCTTAGGCAATATCCATTAATGTTCATACTAGAGTAGCATAGATATATCTATTGATAAATATACATCTGTAGCTGTAGAATGACTCCAGAGTCACTGTCAAGCTGGTTTAAAAAAAATGCTGATCCAAATCTGTAAACACATTACACACCCTGGCTGTTTTGCTGTTTATGAATAGCATGCACATCAACACATTTTACTGTCAGCTCTGAGCTGGCAGTAACATCAGACTGGGGCTGGAGACACAGAAGAGGGGATGCCTCCCGCTGGGATTGGCTGGCTGACACATTGAGGTGGACAGCTGATTTCCCTAAATTCTGGGCTGTTGTGAGCTAAAAAATCAGCTCCAAGAGATAAATAACCCGGGGTCTCTGGCAGCAGGTGGGTATCCTGACCTTTGTGCCAAGGTGGGAATATCCAAATGGTTTTCTGACAGGCAGTACAACAGCCAGGTAAATAGCTTGGGGCCCAAGCAGATGGCTCTATGTGTTTTTTTTTTCCCCCTTCTCTTCTCTCTAGAGTAGTAACAGACTGCCTATGGCAATAATGACTTTTGTCTTTGGATTCAAGTCTTTCTCGTCACAATTCTCAACTTGTCCAGCTTGTGAATAAAATCAAACTCTTATTTTACTATGACCAATTCCACGTGCTCCAGTCCTTTCCACTGAACTAAGATAAAACTGCTTTGAGATTTAAATTATTTGTAAGTTCACATTACTTAAATTCATCATGCTTTAGAGATAATATAACATAGAAAATATTTTGTTAGGTTTAATTTGTTGAGTTTAATTCTGGTGAGTGGAAGCTTTTTAAAGTTGTTTTCATCTTTTAGTGGGGAAATTTAAATCATATTCGGTAATGGCAATAATTATAAACACCACTTACCCTATTACTCAACTTAAGACATGTTCTAAAGTCTTATTTTATCTCCTTCATCCCTCTTTATTTTTTGAACAGAGTGTTTTTAGCCAAATTCCACTGTACGATTTCACCTATAAATACTTCTCTGGAATTAACGAAGCAAAAACACAATGCTATCATCACAACCAACAGAAATCACAAGTATTTATTATCTAAGATTTAGTTCTTTTAAAAACTTTTCCCTGAAAAACTCAAAAACTATCTTCTTACAGTTGGCTGACTGAAATAAAAACCCAAGCATGTTACAAATTGCATTTGTGACTCTTAAAATACCTCCCTTCAAAAATTGTGGTTAAAAACATGCCTTCACAAATTACAGATGCATGCTATTCCACAGTCTTAACTATAGGTGTACCATTGTACAGCAGGTTTCTAAAATTCATTCGTCTTGTTTAACTGAAACTTTGTACCTCTTGAATGGTGACTTCCTATTCCCTAACTTCCTAGACTCTATCAAGTACCATTCTCCACTCTGATTCTCTGTTCTTGACTCTTTTAAAGCTCTCATATAAATGGAATAATATAGTGTTTGTCTATTTGTAACTTGTGTATCTCACTTAGAAGAATGTCAATGTTCATGACATACAGCAATGCTTGCTTCTCTTTTAAGGATGGGTAATGTTCCATGGTACATACATGCCATCTTTTAATTGACAGAGCTTTTTCTTTTTTCTTTTGTTTGCATATAGAGTCATTAGTGCCATAAGATATCCCACATCATAAATCTGGCTAACTGTATTCTTGTGTGTTAGGTATTCCCAGGAGAACAGCCTTCTACTTTGCTTTCCTGAAACCAGTAATCACCTGATTGTGAGTCAGCAAAGGATCCTAGGCTCTCAGGTCACTTGTTCATCTGCTCAGGCTCAGGCTATTTCCTGCCCCCCCCCCCCCCCCAGTCACAACTCCCTCAGTGAGAGGTACCCAAGGATCTGAATTAACTTCTGAATCTGCTGTGATCCCACCTCCCTTCTTTTCCTATATAATCTGGCTCAACAGGAGTCCCTATCTATCTTTCTCTTGTTGTATTCTCCTTTCTCCTCTGTCTTACTGAATCTCAGCTGAAGTCTTTCCAGTCTGTACACGTGGAAGCAAGTCATGTTGGCTAGGAACACTCTTTCTAAGGACATTTGAAATTTCCTCAGAATTTTGTGAAACTGAAGGTATGTGAGGCGTTTCCAAAATATGTTCACAATCAGAGATTGTGAACTACTACTTCAAAATTTTTATTTCTTTCTAGTTTATACGATTTTCATAGCTTCAGATGAGATGGAACTAAAGCAACAGCCCAAACTAGCTTCTCCATCCCTCAGGTAAAGCATCTGCTTTACAGTTGGGACTGTGTGAATGAAATTTGAAAAACATTTCAGACACACAGACCTCAAATACTGTTTGGAGCTTGTTCCAAACAGTATGGCAGTCTCAGTAGCCACCCTGAATTTGGTTTGGATGCGGAGGTTGTGTGATATGCACCAAGAGAGTATGAACCCCCACATCCTGGGGATTTCTGTGGCAAACAGGGCAGGCTAAAACATCAGGTGTGAAAATGGATGAATAGAGTAGAGAGAGCTACTAGCTCTGTTTCTAGTGCAGCTTTCTGAGGGCCTAGGAAGACCAATCTTGCTACAGTATTTGAAATGGTTGTATACAATCTTTGTTGTTGGCTTTCCATATATGGAGAAAGGGAGGAAGAAAAAGAAGAGAGGCTAAACATTTCACACATCCCAAAAAACAAATACAAATTAGTCCCAGTCCCACATCATATTATGAATGCAAATTCATTATCTGATTGGATGTGTGAGAAATATAATGAAAAGAATATTCAAGACACCTTGTGCTTTGCTTTTTATGATACCATAGCCAAAATATATAGAGCCATTTTCTACAGGCAGGGTACTATTGTATTATCCATGTAATTTAAATTCCTAACCATATGAGGTAACTATTGTAATCCCATTTTATTATGTGCAGGGAAATGAAAGTGTACACACACGTTGAAAGTAGTAGATTTAGGATTAAGATCTAAATAGGCTCATCAAGAGGTCTTCCAAACTACAATGGTTTCAAGTTGACACTACTGGTGTAAAGTTATGTGCATATAACTATTAATCAGAACACAATTGGCCAGGTAGTTTCCACTACTGGTTTTTGAATCCGTAGATCTGAGAAATGACATGAGAAATCACCCTTCTAAAGAGTTTGCTGGATATGGTTGTAAGACAGTGGTGCCTGTGAAAGCCATGATTAGTAACCCTTTCTCCTGAAGAGAAGCCTCTATTACAAGGGATTCAGTCACATTCATAGTGATACGTCCTCATTAAAGTTGAACAAAATATGTGTGCGTGTGAGATAAAGATCACATGAAATAACTTTGTACAATTAATTTATGCTAAGGAAAATGTTCTAAAAAAAGAGACCCAGATATGTGAAAATCAAGTCATCTAGACAGAGAGCAAAAATCACCTTTCTCTTTTCTTACTGCATCAGAATGGAATTATGGAAATATGTTGGGCTACTGGAATTTGCCCATATGTTAGGTTTTCCTCATGCAGCCTGGTCTTTAAATTATGCTACATGATCTTTCATGTGTATGCTCTGACTCTGTTATTTTGGAAACCGAAGAAGAGTTAGAAGAGCTTTATGGGTTTGTGGGGAAACTTTCTTATGATGATCTAAAGGTAGCTGCTAAGAGGCATCCATAAAAATCAGAGGAAAGTTAGGATCAAGGGTTTTCATTGTGTGTGTGTGTGTGTGTGTGTGTGTGTGTGTGTGTGTGTGTGTGTGTTTCAAAGAAGAAGAAATCCACTGTGCAAAATCAAGCACATGCATATCAAAATAGATCAAATATCCATTAGACTGAGTGAAGAGTTCATATTCATGATCTTCAAGATTATAGCAATCTTGAGTTTCTTGATTTCATTGGGCTAGGGCTTTAGTGAAAAAAAAAAAAAAGAGGGCCTGGGAATGGTTTCTAAGAAGGCCAAATGAAGATAAGGAATAGCGTAGGATTGATATTAGAAGGACATGTAGAATGAAGGGAGGCCTTTATGACATAAGAAGATAAGATGAACCATCACGACCAGTGCTTATGAGGAATTACCTTTCATCTCTATTCATGTGAAGTTAGATTGTAATGGTCTTTACTGCAAGGAATGCCTTCTATGTCTGTGTGTTCCCAGGGCTAAATGGACACCCATCACACCATTACTCAATGAATATTTTATCGATATTTAATCACAATGGATTTTAAAATTCTGTGATAGAGAAAAGAGATTCTGAAGAAAACACGTTTTCAGAAATAGGAATCACTTTGCAAAAATTAAGAATATGTCAGAAATTAGAAAATAAATTATATTTTCAGTAATTTTGATGGATTTTTACTAGAAAACTTTTGAAATATTTATCTATACATATTTTTATATAACTTCTAGATCAATAACAGCGTATCAGAAGATGATTGCACTATAGGATAATGTCATAAAATACATACCTCTGTTTGTTTTTCTTCATATTATCTTTTTTTTTTTTTTTGGCCAGCCCTGGGCCTTGAACTCAGGGCCTGAGCACTGTCTCTGGCTTCTTTTTGCTCAAGACAAGCACTCTGCCACTTGAGCCACAGCACCACTTCTAGCCATTTTCTATGTATGTGGTGCTGAGGAATCAAACCCAGGGCTTCATGTATATGAGGCAAGCACTCTTGCCACTAGGACATATTCCCAGCCCTTCATATTATCTTTCATTGTGATTTCATTTGCTAATTTTATTGATGACCACTAGCTTTCATGAATAAGCAAAAAAAAATTACCTAGCTGGGTTTAATACACCTTGTTAGACCATAATATTAATCTTACTGTAGGATTATTTACTCTGAAACTAGAATGATATAACCTGACTATTAAAAGCTTAATTACAGAAAGACAAATTTCCTTTCTGACTCTCCTATCAAATAACTATCAAATACTGAAAATGTTGCTCAGTTTTATCACTCCATTCCCTAACCCATAAACTAGAAAAGTACTAATACCTAATCATAGCACAGTTACAAAGATTAATGGGGACAATTCATATAAAACACCTTTCAATTATTTTAATACGTTAGCATACTATTACATGCCCTGACCTTGACTGTCCAGTTTGAGGCTTAACTGTCTCTTAGTTTTGGTTAAATAGTTGCCCAACATTTGTGGAGTGGTCTTAAGAATTTTTCAGATTTGTACAGTTATATTTGTTTCTATATCTTGATGTCAGTAGATTTTCCTTGTTTTCAAAAGGTTTTTGAAGAGCTGTGTAGTAGTAAAACAACAACAACAAAGGCTCATGACATTAAGTGTTTACATTTTGTTACGTGGAAGAACATAAAATATTTCTTTAGTAAGGAGCTTGCACACCCTGAAGCACAGTCATAAGGGCATTTTTGTCAAGTATATTCTTCAAAACAAAAATCTACTGATGCTGTTAATCAACAGAAGATTAATTCCGTAATTTTTTTTAAAGAAATACCTCTAGCAAGGAAATTGGCTGGATTGACTCGTGGAAAAAAATAATTAGGTGATGGATATCCCTTTCTATTTTGCAGCTAGGAGTTCGAGCATTTTAGTATATCCTAGATGTTTTGCTATGTTGTTTTACCATAAGAATAAAACAATGCAGGTTTTTTGTGCTCTGTAAACCCTCTGAGTTTGTGCTGCACTGCCCTCTGGAGGAGAGAGCCCATCATAGCACATGCAATGTAAATTCAGGGGGAAAAAAGCATTTCTTCATGAACACAAATTGGAATTAAAACTTGTGAATGAAGGGATAAGCTCCTATATTAAGTATTCTAATTTTGAATACGTACGTCTCTTTTTAAAGTAAATCTAGAGTTTTCCCTTATAGTAATAATTCAGACTCGAAATATATAATATTTATTTTACAATATTCAGTTTTCTTCTTTTCGTTTTGAATATATATGAGACTTACCATTTAAAGAAGAGTTCTGTTGTTGTTGTTGTTTTAGCCAGGTATATTATTACATACTTATAATTCCTGCTGCTCAGGAGGCAGAGGCAGGAAGATATCAAGTTTCATATCAGTTTAGGAAATGTTATCAAGACTCTATCTCAAAACAAAAATACAGTACATTCAAAAGGACTGAGGCATATGTTGCATCTGGTGGAGTGTTTGCATCACATTTACAAGGTCCTTGGTTCAATCCTTGATACCAAATAACAGTTATTTTTAATTGCTTGTTTCTATACAAATGGTAAGTCACTTTAAATGTGTACATGATTTGTGAGGTTCTATAATGTATATTATACATTATAGTCTTCTATAATAGTCTTCTATAATAGACATATGTATGTTGATTTTATTATAGAATAAGTGTTAAAATATTTCTGTGGAAAATATATCTTTTGAACCTGCCAGGCTGATAAGATTCATTGAACCCAAAAAGAAGATGACAAAGCATGTCCAAGATCTAAATGAATTTAAGGCCTTTCTTGAAGTTCAAAAAATCACTGTTTTTAAATGATTGTCACAGAAACAGACTCAAGATAAACTTGATGGGACAAAGTTTATAAAGAGAATTCTTATTTTGATAGTGTTAACACAATGATTATCATCTATGCCTTTCTATATTTTATTTGATCTGTAAAACATGGTATATTACAAGAGAAGTTATTTGGTGGGTTTTTTAAAATTGTATTTAAGCTTGAATCCCAAGATTCTTTTGATAATACCTGTGGATGGAAAAGTAGATTGTTGCTAAAATAATGATGTAATAAAAATGTGAACTGTTCGGATTTCTTCTATTTTTTTCTTTCCTATTATTACTGAAATAATTGGTTGTTCTTCCTTCCTCCCTCACTCCCTTCCTCCCTTCATTCGTTCCTTCCTGGCTCTCTTATCAGCTCTTTCCCTCCTGCTCTTCTTCCTTCTATTCTTCCTTCTTCCCATTCTTCCTTCCTCCCTCCCTCCTTCACACTCTTCCTCTCCTTCACCCTTTCTCCCTCCTCTCGTTTTCTTTTCTTTCTTTTTCTCACTTTCTTTTCACAATTGCTCTACCTCTTGAGCCGTTCTTTAAGCTCTGTTCTGCTAGTTATTTTTGAGACAGAATTTTACTTTTCCTCTGGTACCTATGTGATCCATGATCTACCCATATTTGGCTTTCCATAGTTGTTGAGATCACAGATATACACCATGTTCAGCTTCCTCTCACAAATGCTCAGGACTTCTCTGCCTAGGGCAGCCCAGAACTGCAAGACTCCTGATCTCAATCTCTTGGGTAGCTATAATCATAGACATGAGCTGCATGATGCCTAGATAATGTCTAGATCTTTCAATAAAAACAAATTATCTGCATGCTGATCCCAGACAACTAACTAAATTTACATGTAGGCAAATTCTCAGCTATCTAAATTTTCATTTATTTTCTAAATTTTGATTTATCTCATTTATTCTAAGCTACTGGTCCAAATCAGAATGACTCACTACAGACTATGGAACTAAATAGTAAATATTACTTTTCTCTAAAAGCAATTTTCCCCTGTCATTTTTGACAAAAAAAAGGGGGGGGAAGTGAGCACATAAAATGAAGAAGGAATGATTACTGGCTTTTTTTTTCTTTTACAAAGGGAGGTTTACTTTTTAAATTATAATTTTATGATCGTTAAATAGTTGTACAAAGGGGTTATTATTCAACAAATCCCTAAATACAATACATTTTGATCAATGTCTCCCCTTTCATCATTCTCCCTCATCCCTCACAAACCAATCCTCCCCTCAATTTTCCCAGTTTTATAGGATATAAATTGAATATGATGACCATCACTGTCTATAATAACCTTCGTTTACTGGAATAACCAACTATTAAAAATTAATATTTGCCATACCAACAAACTGAAACCTATAGGCCTGTTAGAAAGAAATAAACATTTAATAAGCACTTGCTTATTAAATTCAGCCACATCTAAGGTATTATAGTGATTCCTTAGATTTTCTAAACTAGAAATGGATTTAATAACGCTATACCTTTAATTTCTATTCATAACTTTGTCCATCTCAACTCTTAGTATCCATGTAAAACATGTGATTATTTCAGCATTCCAATAGAAATAGAAAGTCTACATATGCCACAATCACATTAAAAGTTATGGACTATTTAGCAAATCATTAAAGTCTATTAAACTCTTTTCTTCTAGTTATAACTTTTTTTTGAAACAGAAGTAATACTTTTATTTGACCTAGCCTCAGCCAGCTGTAAACACAGCAGACTGCATATCAGAGCTCCACTCTTCCACAGTGACCCTGGTTTTTCAGGACACTTACTTCTGGATCCTTCTGCTCTTTGCTAGAAATCTTGCTTTTTCTGCATCTTACCTGACTGACTAGAAGATTCTTCAAGGCTTTGTTCAAATGCTCTGCTGCTTTTAACTGTCCAGAACCCAATCAACTTCCTTTCCTCTGCATTGAATTCAACCCCATGCTGGAGTGGTGGGGGTAGAGTGTCTTCTTTGTAAAGAGGGGAGCAGATATGTACACGCTTTCTGCCCTCAATTAGACAGGGACTCAGATAATCACCATCCCATGAAACTGAAGCCAGACGCACAGAATGCCTCTTTTCACGATTACTGTCGCTTGCCCCTGGAGACAGTGGGGCCTTCAAGAGCTTTGAGGCTGCCTCAAACACCATCTTCTTGCTATTACAGCCACAGTGTGGTCAGAGCTGACAAAAAAGGATAATTAGCAAAATATGAATTTCTGGTAAATAAAAAGAAGTTTTTAATATATGAAACTATAGTCTTAATCATGAAATTTAGATTTAGCCACTGGCCAGTGTACTGATTTTTTTTTTTCTGGTAAAGTTACATATCTCCCAATTTTGTCCACTGGTTTTATTTGGAACTTTCAAATAGTTAACCATGATCACCAAAGTGGACTCTCTCGTTTAGACTTCGGATGTCTACTTCCTCAGAAACCTCTGTCTCTTCTTTTTGAGGGCTGTGGTCACCTATGTTTGAGACTCCACTTTGAGGCAAATACAATACTTGCTTAAAAATGAAATCTCAACTATACAGAATATTACTAGCAGCTCCTTCATTATAGAGTCTGTTGTAGGATCTATAGGTAGTCCCATTCACATTATTGATCAGCTTCATCACACTGATAATTGGTACAGACCTTTACCTAATTAATATTCTTCTTTTTTCGTATCATTTCTCATCATTCTCCTCCTAGGACTTGCTATATTCTTGACTTTAAATGTCTTTATATTAAAATATGACAGCAAAATGTCTCCATGTCTTCATTTCTGAGTGTCTGAAGGAGCAGGTATTCTTTCTTTAGTCTTTTTTTTAATTGTCAAGATGGTGCACAGAAGGGTTACAGTGTCATACTTAAGACAGTGAATACATGTACATTTATGTCATACTTGTTACCCCCTTCCTCATTTTTCTCCCTTCTTCCTTCTCCCAACCCCTCAACTCACCACCCTTGCTTTCTTCATTTTTTTCAAAAAAAAAATCTTACCCTTGATGTATTTTGTCAATCTAGTCTACAATGCTTTTGACCCCTATGATTATTAACTGTAAATCAATTCCTCCAGATCAGATGATATATACATAAACATTGCTTTTCTTTTGCTTAATATGTTTCTTCTTTTATTTCTTCCCTTATCTCTGCTACCCTCCAGTTGATTAGTTTGCTCTCATCGGTGTCCATTGCAGCTGTTGGGCCCTTTCTACTGCATTTTCCCCTCGTTTCCCATTCATTCTGTGCCCTCCTCCCAGCTTCTTTCAGATGTGCACATGTATACACTTTGTGTGAGGTACAGGGTATAGGGTCCTTTAAATTCTTAAGTTGACTTGTGTGAGACTGCATGACTAGGATTAGATGTAGTTTGTGAATGTTTTTCTGTAAAAAAATGAAAACGTAATTCTGCCATGTGTTTTTCAATTTATGCCAGCATATTGAATGTGCTATACATATCATGTCTGAGTTTTCATATAATCACAAGTGGTTCTGTTGTTTCTGGAGAGATTTTTAACAGAATCAACTAATTTGATCAGGCTGTTGTGCAGTGACATTAGGGAGACAAAGGCACACCTGTGCTGAGCTTCAATGACAGCCATAGGGCTTCCCTTGGGGATCCTGAGCACCTTCCTTGGCTGGATAGGGAGTGGACTGTGATCTCAGAACAGTAGCTAGGATACCACTCACCAGAATTCATCTTCAAACAGACTGAATAGGTTTTTGGCTCTAGTAGGTAAAGTAGGAACTGTTGAAAGCCAAAGGAAGATGAGATGAACCTCTGCTGTGGTTAACAAGTAGAGAGTTTCTAAAGAGCAAAATTATTAACATACAACAGTAAATAAAACAAATTTTGAAACAAAAAATGAATTTTATTAGAGTCACATAGAGTTTTGATTTTATTTTTTCATATTGTATCTGGTGACCTTGATCAAGATACATTGTGTTTATAAACTGCTTTGTGAAATGATATCTCTTCTGTATGACTACAGATAATAAAATAACCTTCAAATGGTATGACAAAATTGTAGTACAGGAAAAGTGTCTTGTAAATTGCTTTATTTTATGAGATATGAAAAGCCAGGCACGGGTGGCTCCTGTAATCCTAGCTACTCAGGACACTAAGAACTGAGGATTGCAGTTCAAAGCCAGCCTGGGCAGGAAAGTCCATGAGACTCTTACTTCCAATTAACCACTAAAAACTGGAAGTGGCACTGTGGCCCAAGTAGTAGAGCACCAGCATTGAGCTAAAGATCTCAGGGATGGTGGCCAGGCCTAGTGTTGAAAACTGACCACTGACCAAAAAGAGAGAGAGAGAGACAAAATAAGAAATGAAAATGTAGAGTAGTGATACTTCTCTCAAATGTGACTGCTGTGGGCATTTAGAGTTTATATTCTCTAGTGTAATATCTTTTCATTAGATTATATGCACACCATCGTTAACAGCTTATTTTACTTTCTAAATAACATTTAATTCCTATATATTCTATTGACAGGTACAGCCTCTATCAATTATCTGCCTATTTCTATATTATTATCTACCATCACCTTTCCATCTACTCAGAAACTTGTCTGCTTATCATTACTTGTTTGATAGGTTTGATGTTTGCTCTTTGCAAATAAGCCACGTGCCATCTGGTGTTGGATAATTGGAATTGCAATAGGAAGGCTCTCAAAAGCATATGACCAAAATTGTAAAACGCAATTATCCAAATGTTTAAGAAACATGGCATATCTCTCTCATTCTACTGAAATATACATGCTGTCTTTGCAACTAAGGTTATGCCATGCAAATTAACTCAGTTCTTCAAACCAAAGAAGAAGCACTAAGCCCTAGAAACCAGTAAAAGATTTTAAAGGGTTAGTTGGCATCACAATGCAACTTGCTATACTATGGTAATTTCTACCTACATAATAATATTAAAACGCTTAGTGAAATTCCCTGATACTTTGCAGACAACTTCCTGAATATCTCTTACAGTGACAGAAGTTGACTTTTATTTATTAGTTCTCTTGCAGGTAATAAAAATCTGGGTACTTAGATGATTGAAGAAACTAGTTATAAAATGATTATCTTTGCTTAAAATTGGCTTCCTTTACTTCATATGAAAGTAGCATAGTAACACAACTTCCATTCTGTTAGCATTATCTTTTATGTCTTTGCATCTCTTTACTTTCATCCATAAAGGATTTCAATATGTGAATGCTATTGTAAAGCAAAAGCTGGACAAAAATCTAAATCCAAACTGAAGGTCTATATTTTATGAATCAAATACGTTTGGTGATTATTGGCATACTTGAATTTACTTCTATCATCTAATTTGTTTAGTGTTTTACTCGTATTGTTGCTAAATTTTATTTTTAAGTTCTGCAATTTTCCTTTTAAACATAAATTTTAGAAAAATGGTTTATTTATTATTTTAGCAGCTGTCCTTCATTTTTCACTTATATTCATTTTTTTGGAAAACACATTAAGGACTCTATAACTTTCAGGCCACAATAATCTTCATCATTGTTTCTCTGGTCTGACTTTCCAGATATCAATAATGCCTTCTTGATGAAATATGTATCAAACAACAACATGACAAATTTTGAATTGGTACTTGACATCCTTCCACCAAAACGGATGTTGATTTTTGGTCTTTTATAGGTTTTATTTTCTATTTTGTCTTTCAGTCTTCTCTTTTTTCTTTCCTTTGCTTTTTTCTTTTTGCTTATTTACTAGTGTCAATTATTTGTAAAAGTATTTTGATATGTACATTTATGCTTACAATGCATCTTTACCACACTCTCTATCTATCCCCCCTTGCTTCATGTTCCATTTTGACACAGTTGTTCAATGCATTTTGACTACATTCACTGTCCTTCACCCAATCAGTTTGCTTTTCATCCTCACACTAATACCTACACCCCAAGTATGACATAGTTCAACTTCATTTTTGTTCATGTATGCAGCATATTTTAGTCAGAATAATCCTACATATGTTGATGTACACTTGCCCGTATATACATATATGTTCATCTTTTATGTCTAGCATCCACATATGAGAGAAAATATTTGACCTCTGCCCTTCTAAATTTGGCTTACTTCACTTAATATTATGGTCCCCTTTTATGGCTGAATAGTAGTGCATCTCTCTCTCTCTCTCTCTCTATATATATATATATATATATACATACATATATATATAGCTAGAGATATGTAGATAGATATGTACATATCTCCATATGTATATCTTCCCTCCTAAAAATATCCAAGTAATTTAATTCCACTCCTTGTATATGATAGTTGTCAGTATTTTTGACACATGTTGCTATTAATTTTCAATAAACTTTTTGTGATCCAAGCTTATTTAGCTTTACAAAAATGCTTAAAAATTTTAAGGAACAATTTGTTCCTGCATTCAGAATACTCTGTTGTTTGTACTTAAATGTATTCTTTAATATTTCTTTCAGGAAAAAAATTCTCAAATTGAGAAGCATCCAAAATTTCTCTCAAAGGAATTACTACTCTCTCCCTTCCCTCTTTTCTTTCTCTCTACTCTCTCTCTCTCTTTCTTTGACTTAGCTATTTTACATCCTCCTGTTCACCTGTATCTCATAAGCTTTAAAAATTTTTTCCCATTACCTTGTATCAGATCTTGGTGTTAATAAAGAGACTATTATCATTCTGATTACCTTTCTTAATAGTTGGTCTGTCTTTTTTGTGAAATCTTTTTATATTGTCTTTATGTTCTGCAGTTTCACAATAAGTAACAAAGTGATGATTTAAATATCTTTCCCTAGTATGTGTATTTACTTGAGTTTAAAATGTCATGTAGTTCTTTCAGTTTGACCAGCTTCCAAGCAATTTTGTTATGAAAATCACTTAATTTCTATCTTCCATCTCTTCTCCTATTCATGAGACTGCACAGTCACTTACATATCTGGAGATGTGTACTTATTGCAATGATTGATTTTACTGGTTAATTTAGATTTGTTTAAGGGCTCAGTTGTATTGTCAAACAGCAGTGTACATGTTTCTGTGCAGTACTTTTCAGATATGATTAATGGTTAAATCAATAGATGTTGAACAAACTAGACACCCTTCATAGTATGGTCAGGATTTATGCAATCAGTTGATGTCCTTAAGAGAAAAGAATGGGATACTCTGAGGAGGAAGAAAATCTGTCTATATATTGACTTCCAAATCAAGACATCCACATGAGTGGCTGCCCTGCAGATTGTAGTTTGCCTAAGCTCACAAACACCTGAGGCAATTATTGAAATAACACATCTCTATGTGTATATTGATGTGTATATCTATGAATCTCTCATACAGATGTATAGATACTTGATACTGGCATGGAAATAGCATAAATACATCTACCATATATCTGTGTATAGATCTCTTATAGAATATGATTTGATCTATTGAAAATATTTTTAAATACTTAACATATGGGAAGGAGAAGCTGAATCTTATCTATTGAACTTGTTCATTATTCATTACAGTGGCTTCATTCTTTATAGTAGTAAACTTACTTATTTGGGGACCCCAAAAGTAGAAAATTGTCTATTCCAAAGATACTTCTGCTGAAGCCTTTTTAATTTTTTTGGCTCTCAGCAAAAGTTTCATCTTGTGCCCTTCCTGGGACAGTGGCTCCTACTTTCTAGAACAGCTGCCTTTCTTACAAGAATTCATGCATATTAGTTACCTAGGTAGTGATACATTTTTAATATAATTATGTGACAAAGATATGTACACACTCACACACCATCAGAAGACTGAACTCTATAAACATAGGAAACATATATTTATTACATATATGTGTGTATATATAAATGTATACATATTTACATATGCAAACATATATAGGTGCGTGTGTATTCATATATTTATCTATATGCACATATACATGTACTTATATGTGTATATATTTATATGCATATATAATATATATGTATGCACACATATATACACATATCCCATTCGTTTGCTATTTTATCCCCAGAATTTTCTTATAGTACCATACACATAGTAGTCATCTGTTAAAATATATATCCATTCCTTTATTTAATGAATAAGAAAGAAAATATATCCCTTTTCCTTATTTTTTATTTTTAAAAAAATACTATAAAGGTGATATACAGAGTGGTTACTGTTTCATAATTCAGTTAATGAGTACATTTCTTTTCGGGCAATGCCATCCCTTTCTTTGCTCTTTCCCAATTTTACCCTCTTGTCCCTGCCCCCTTTTTCCTTCTTAATCTAAGAAAGTTCATTGTGGAAAAATATCATTCAGTTTCAGAATAGATCAGGTTTATAGAAACAACTTTTCTTTGATCACTGTTTAACTGGATAAAAATTTTAAATAGCTGGGAATGTGGCTTAGTGGTAGAGTGTTTGCCTAGCATGCATGTAGCCCTGGGTTAGATTCTTCAGCCCCGCATAAACAGAAAAAGCCAGAAGTGGTGCTGTAGATTAACTAGTAGAATGCTAGCCTTGAGCCAAAAGAAGCTAGGGACAGTGCTCAGGCCCTGAGTTCCAGCCCCGGACTGGCAAAAAAAAATTAAATAATTGGAATGTGCAAAACCAGATATATTGCTACTAATATACATTTTAAATCCTACCTTTTGAAATTTGGAATTTGTGGTCATATAAAACATAAAAGTGTCTCTTCAATAATTCCATGAACATCAAGCCTACATGTAAATGCAATAGAGAGATGGACAGACAGACAGACAGACAGACAGAGGAACCACAATGTGATACCTAACATGGTGTCAGAAAACTCCATCATTATCTTAAGCTGCAACATTGTAACCAAGTCTTCATTTGGTGCTAGGAAGCCTTTGTGTTTTAAGTTAGAATTAATATGAATATTACAGTTAATATGAAAAAAGATTTAGCTTATGGTAGTTTAGTGCCATTATTTTTACAGGGTATTACTTTTAAAAAAATTTAGACTTTAAATGAAACTTCAGCTACCTCTCTCTACCATCTTGAATGTCCTCATGTACTATGATAGTCATTAGAAAGTACAAATGGCTATCAAATTTGCAAAATAATGATCCTCTGTACAGGAACCCAACTTGTTATCATCCCTCAGATCAAGCTGGATATGGTTCTGTGCATGTGTATATGTGCAATGTGCATGTGAGAATGTGCTTGCATGTATGTATATATGCTTTTATGTGTGTATATCTACATTGGCTGGCAATATAATTTTCATCAAACCAATTTTCACAGCACTGTCATTGTATAGCTGTGTTTTATATATTTTCATTTGCATGTATGTTTACATATATGAGACTGGATAAAAATTCACTGTGTGGGGAGAACTTGTTGCATGTATGCATTTGTGTTAGCCAATCCATTCATAGCCCCACAAAAATGGCTGTCGGCAATGAATGATTTTTTTTAAATATTCAGACCTTGACATTAAAAATAACCAAGTCTGTAGGCTTCTGGTATGTAGCCTCACTTATAGGGAACTTGAATTAATTTTCATTTTTATAACTTTCATGGCTTATTGCTTTAATATTTTAATTTGTCATAAATATCAAGCAAAAGTTTTAATCAGATGTGTAATCTAATTATTGAAAATTTAATAGATGGTCAATTATAAATGGTCAGTAAATCTTTTCTCTTTTTTTCCCTTTTGGTCTCATAAATAGTCATCTGGCATTAAATATTTGTGATCTAGGCCAGTAACCTTTTTCAATCTCACAGGGCCTTTTTTAATTAAACTATATCTTTGTCCCGTGTCTGTAATCCTCTCTCTGACATTTTATATACAAGACACCTTGCTGAAAAAGGTCAAGCAGTACAGTTATAAATGGAAAAGAGATTAAAAGAATTCTCAAACCATGGTGTGATCTAACAGCGAGTTAAATATGGAGCAGTTCTTAGTAGATATGCTCAATGGACAAGGAGAATCCTCTGGGCAGACTTTAATGATTGGGCAGCAAAGTAAATGAAAATTATTTTTATGACAAAAATGAAAAAATACATACTTTTTCCATAGGCCATACTAATTGGAAAGACTACCATGAGACTTTAATAACCATAAAATAACCAGGAAAACAATTGCAGAAACATACTCTTGGGGTCTGTTTTATTCTTGCCTACAAAGACACTTTCATTGCTCCAGTAAACCTTGCAAATGTCAGTATAGTGTGAAGGTTAATTAACTCTATAAGTAAAAGAAACATGTTGAAACTTGTATGCATCAATGAAGAGTAAGAAAGGAATGCAAAACTAAATAAGGAAGAGGGAGTATGCAGCTACCATATCACTGAAGATACTATTTTAGGACCTACAGATTGAAGAGTAGTTACAGCACTTGGAAGGTAAATACATTCACAGAAATGACTTAGATTATTTTCACCAGAACATTAACCAGAAATTGAAAACGGATTTTCCCCCCTTAATATTCTCCAGCTGGCACGTTATGACTTGAACTTGCTGAATCTGTGCCACACTGTGATGCCTTTAATGGTGTACATGGGTACAACTAAACAATGCATTACTTGTAATGTCTGAAATAACCTAGCAAACCATCGTGCTCAAGTATTGAAATGCCACTGTCTGTTTCTCAGAGGTTGCTTAGTTATACCCAAGAGGCCAACCTTTACTGAAAAGCCTTTACTGCACATTGCTTTGTGCCACTTTTATATAGTCCAGACACAGATGATTCCTTTTCATTCCTAGGTCATCAGAATGGCCTTATTTAGATATGAATTCAGAGGCAGCACAATTAACACAGGAGTTTTAAGCATAGGACTTCACGGTTTCTCTTAGAGTAGTTAGTGTTTGTAAACCATCTGCTTGGGGTGGTTATGTATGTCCTAAATGTTTAAAAGGATATTTTGTTGTTGTTATTAAGAGCTGTAATGCTGACATGAACTGAATGTCTCCTGGAGTCTCCCAGCTTCGGGATCTGGGCAGGATCTTTGTCAATGCTACATGAAAAGGTTAGTACTTGAATCCTGCAGCTATTATAAGATTGCTGGCAGTAGCAGAGCTGTCAGGATCCAACAACCCATTCCCTGTCCAAAGTAACTGGATGCTGTGTTAGTGAAATGTGATAGCTGACAGGCTGACCTTAGAGTGCTTGTGACCACAGCCTGAGTCCCAAGTTGCAAATCTGCTATCAATCCAGATGATAAGAATGGAATCTCTTGTTAAGTGAAATAAGCCAGTCACACAAAGAGAAGAATCACATTTTCTGTCATTTTTGTATGGAAGCTAAGGAAAAACAAATCAACACAAACAACCAAGGTCATGAAAGCAAAAGAAGGACTATCATGAGGATGGAAGAAGAAAATTAAAAGAGAAGGGAAGCAGGGGAATACAAGAGGATATAAATATGATCAAAGTTCATTATATGCATATACTATGGGCAATTTAATGTGCATCACTTAAATAGAAGAAACCTTTATGTAAAGCTAAAAGCTAGAGCTAGGTTTTGTTTGTACATAGTCTTTGTGGAAAAGTAAATTAAATTAGTAAACTTCAATCCATTTCAAGTTCATTACATCCATCTCATTTTTCAGCACGTTCTATTGGAACTCAACTATTTTATTTACAAGTGATCTGTTTTAAAGTTGTGGGCTTGGACAAGCTGGAAGAAAATGAAAAACAATCATCTAATAACATAGAAGACTAATTTTCTGGGCTGACTGAAATTAATATTTTATCATTTGTTATGCTATAACATTGGCATGCAAAAAATGTGCTGATGTTTGTCAGAAATCAGACCAGATAAGCCAGGTAAATCAAGATTATTTGTGTATTTTAAAATATATTGTTTAGTTTACTTGTCAGATTGACCTTTCAGGGAGTCAAACATAAATTTAGCAGGAGATAGTTTATGAAAAATAATCTATTTAATTGCCTTCATGGCAAAGTACATTTTCTTTGCAACCCTATTACTGTCATTGTTACCATTGCAAATATTTAGACTCCTAGCTTAAACTAGAATTCAGGGAAGTTATGTAATATGCCTCTAGTCACAAGTGTAAGTTGGTTTGTCTCTAAAACTTATGTGTTTTTTCTACAAACAAGGCTCTGCTGAATTTACAAACTACCTATTTTGTCATCAAAAATAATGATAGTAAAATACAAAGTTGATCTATGAAGTTACTGATTTATCAAGTCATTGAGCTATAATAGAAAATATTTTAATTTTGTATATTATATTCAAAGAATTTTGTTTGAAAAGAAATCATGAAAATTATCTCCTGCATATAATTTAAAAGGCTATAGAATTGTATGAATTATTTACTTTTCCCTACTACATAAAATCTGTAATTTCCCATGTCACTGAATGATGTTTGCAATGTGGTATATACACTCAGCGTTTGCTAGGTGGTGCTGCAACATATGTTTGTAAATTACTCTATTTTAATAGCAAATTTCCTTATAGTTATGAATATTTGGATCTACCTTTGTATGTAAGGTTTACTGATTATGACAGATACTTTTTAGGAGCTATTTTTGGTGATAGTGGTACTAGGATTTGAACTCAAGGACACACTTTCACTTGCTAGCTCATCTGATGCTCTACAACACTTCCATCCCAGCATTTTTACTGTTTTATTTCGAGATGGAATCTGGCAGATATTTCTGCTCAGTCTGGCTTTGAATGTTAAGCCTATCAATTTAAGCCTCCTGACTAGTTAGGATTACAGATGTAACCTACCAGCACATGGATGAGACATAATTATGCAAGAACTTCATTATTCTACCTTCCAGAACTTACCTAAATGTCAACCTCTCTTTTCATGGAAATTGGGTCTATATTTTTTAAAAATTAGTTCTGCAGCTCCATCCAAATATCTTAACGTGTAGATCAGAGTAAAGACCTTACAGTGAATTAACAAAGTTTAACCTCTAAAATTTTTTGCAATGTAGATTTAGAGAATTTTTCTCATAAAGTCAAGATCAGACAAACAAGATAACATCAGTCTAATAAATACCATTCTGCACAGCAAAGGAAAGAGTGCAGAGATAAGTTACATGGTAGGAAAAAATATATTGAAACTATACATCTGATGAAGCATTTTCTACAACATAAGAGGAACTCAAACAGCACAAGAGGAAAATAAATTCTTAGCTAATTTAATCAATCCAAACATTTTAAACACTAAAAATGTACAACGTATAAACAACAAGATCAGAACCAAAATCACATGATAGCTCAATCAAGGCAGAAAAGCTTTTGATAAAATTGAATATCCTTTTAGGAAAAATGCTCTGAAGAAACTAGGAATAGAAGGAAGAAACATGAACTCATGAACTTAGGATATATATGTATGTGTGTGTATACACACATACATATACATTTATACGTATATATATATCCTATAGTCAACATCATATTTAATGGTAGAAAAATTGAAATTATTTCCCTTAAAATCAGGAAGGCAAGACATTTTAGTTTTCAGCATATCTTGTATATGTGATCATTTAAAATCCACATTTCTCTCATAGGCTGTAATTTCCAGAGTACCCAAATAGGAAATAACGTTAATTTTTTTTAAATACCATTCCTTGATGACTATAGTTGTTACAATGTTAAGTTAAAAACTGAGAAGCTGTGCATTAAAGTAAAATTCTTGAAACTTCCTGAACATTTTAATATTCCAATATATCTGTAGATAAAGTCCAATCCTGTCCTATTGAAAGATGAGGAAACTGTGACATCCCTCTTTCTGACATAATTCTTCAAAGTTTTATATCATGGTGAATAGGAATCATTCATTTTCCTTGTTTTTGCCAAGTGAATGTTTCATTGTTTGGCTGAGCTAACAGAAGATACAAAGGCAAGAAGGCAATACTCAAGAGCACAGTTACTGATAAATAATTACAACAAGGATGTTATAATTATTTAATTAAAATCTGCGCATGGGGAGAGATTATGAGTCTTTCAGCTTGCTACCTCATTTAGAGGATACTAGTCATTAACCAATTTAGCTGGAGTCAGCGGCTAAATGTCCACATGTTCCCCTTTATCTTTGAAACCTGTGCAGTCAGCAGCCATGGCTGCATGCTCTATATCTTGCTTCTGGTGAACACAGCCACACTCTCTAATAGCTTTAAGAGACATGTGGATGTCTAAACTACACATAATGGTCTCATAAACTTTCTCTGTGATGTGAAAGGCTTTCCCTTCCCTTGAAGCCAATTGAGCAGAAATTCCAAACACATCTACAATTATTAAGGATGCTCATATGAATGTTTAACTTGATTTCAACAGTACACAGTGTACCTATATATTAAAACATCACTTTGTAACCATATTAATATTTGTAATTGGTATATGTCCAATAAATTTATTTCTTTAAAAAAGACAACACTGAAACTTCTGCCAAAGAAATGAAATTAGAATTAGATCTGTCTGAAGTTATCTCTAAAGCACTTATTTTTCATTTTTTCTTATTTATTTATTTGTGTTTTATTTTATTATTATCTTAAAGTAGAGGTACTGATATGCTTGAATGACTTGATTACAAGTAAGAGTGTTCAATTGTGTTATTCTTATATCACCAACACAAGAGCCAGCTGTAGAGTATATACATATATGTATGTATGTATGTGTATATATATGTGTGTGTGTGTGTGTGTTTCCCATTTATATGTTTGTGTATATGTAATGTGATATATATTATAACATTATATATATATATACATATATATTGTAGTCTCACTACAGGAGACTATTGAGAACAAGAAGATAAGGAGACATACTAATCATAGCTTGCCATTAACTCTCCCCTCCTCCTTCACCTTCTCTCTCTCATTCACTCTGTCAAATCATTCCTTTTATTCTACTCTGGCCCAATTCTGCAGGTTCACCTAGTTTCTTAAAATGCAAAAAAAAAATCACTTTGTGTCTAAAATCAACTTGAAGTAGGACATCAATAAAGTCCCACAGGCACAGTACCTATTAAGACTAGAAAACTAGAACTGTAGTAAAGCAGATAGTTTAATAAAAGTAAATTGTGTGGTTCCTTGGCTCTGGGCTACTTCCTTGAAAGTCTAATATGGAACAGCAACCCCGACTGGTAAAGCAGCTCACAATCTGAGAATTAATGAATAACAGCCTTGAAATTTCATCTTATCTAAAGTAACTATTTAAGAAAAATAGGATTCAGGTCTCTCAATGCTTCACATATATAATTTTTACAGTACTAAATGTGCCAGAATTTGTAGGACACATAGAAAATCAAAATCTATATACAAAAACCCTGCCAAGGGTATTTTCTCTGTTTAAATACTTCTTTGATTTAGATGATTATTCCACCTACATAGGATAAATTAGATTTCAATTAAATAGGAAATGGTCAGTATCTGATTTAATAATCACTTGTTGCTATGTAATTCATGCCTCTCCCTACAGATTACTTCTTATGAACATGTTTCCTCTTCCACTTTGGTTTATTTTTTAAATTTATTTTGACAGTCCTGGGGCTTGAACTCAGGACCTAGGTACTGTCTCTGACCTTCTTTTGCTCAAAGCTAGCACTATACCACTTGAGCCACAGTGCCACTTTTGGCCTTTTCTGTTTATGTGGTGCTGAGGAATTGAAACCAGGGCTTCGTGTGTCCTAGGAAAGCATTCTATCACTAAGCCACATTCCCAGTCCCCACTTCGGTTTAAATAGATGAAAAAGTACTGTTCTCCTGTCTATATCGAGGCTTAAACCCTTGGTTTTGTTTCCTGAATTATCTCATTTCTACAGCCTTGAATTTCTTTTTTGTTTTTTGCTTCGGGAATATTATTATCTTTAAGTAGTTGCACAAAGAAGTTGACATGTACCAAAACAGTTTCCAAATAAAGTTTTTCTTGATCAGTGTCATCACTTTCAACAATCTTACAGATCATTTCCATCCCACACTTTCCCTTATCTTAATTTTTATCTTACATTTTGACTCTTTTGGCATTTAAAAGCATTTTGCATGTACAGTGCACCTTGATCTATGTCATCACTTCAACATCTTCACTCCCCTTTAACCCACCCTTTCCCTTTTATTTTCACTTCTGTGGTATACACGATGAGTTCTTGCCTACATTCCCCCTCTGTCTTCCCCTTCACTCTTCTGCCCCTCATGGCCTTTGAATTTCTAGACCTTTAGACTTGCTTGCTCCATCATTTTACTAGCTTAAATATCACCTCCTCCAAGAAGCCTTTTTATACCGGCCTATTAAAAGTAAAATCCCATCTACTGCTTTCCACCACAACACTTTTTTCCTACCTTCTTGACACATCAATATTCTTAACTACATTGACTGCCTCTATACAGAGTTTAAGCACAGAAGTACCATACTGTTATAAAATATTCATCGATTTTGTGTTTCCAATCTTAAACAATTGTATCTCTGCAACGGGCTTTCCTATCTAGACAACACATCCCAAACGTGTACCCATGTGGAATTAGTACTAAAATCTGTGGGGAAAGATGCAATAACAGGCAAGACATTCATTGAGCTGCAGAAAGCTTTGGAAACAAACAAGAGAAACAAACACCTTCTTAAAAAATGTACCTAATGTTGCAGTAGATCTCTTATGGATGAACTGGCATTACAGTCTCTGAAATATCACTGTGAAATTTGGCTCTCAATTTGGGAGCTGGCTATCTTTATTAATGTAACTTCACCAGAGACTCGATAACATCACCTCCTACGTGCCAGTATGCACACAGTTATTAAAGACCTTTAAATCTAATGTGCACTGACCTCCTAAACATTTGTTCTCACTGGTGGTTTCCAATTTCGTCTATATCAAATGGTGACCTTAACATTCTGTTTCATGGCTATAACTATTAGAGTTGGCTGACATGATAAATGACTATTCTTGTAATTCCTGGTCAGAATTTTTATTTTTTTTTCAGATATTCAGTAGATAGGTCTTTTTTTCAATTTGCCTATTACTTTTTCTTACTAATGGTAATTTTATTGTTACTTTCTTTATGTGCTTTCCCCAAAGAAATACTTCAAGTTGATTAACCAATATAACCCTTGGCTATAGCATAGCTTAATTCTATTAATAATTTTTCTACATTTTCTATTCAAGAACAGGATACACAACCAATATGGAAAGGCCAATCAACGTCTTGCACCTCCGTAATGCTTATCATTTAACCTTTCCTAGCCAATTCTGCAATTCTTACATTTACCTTCTATTGTTTTTAAATGACTTTAGCATTTTTTCCAGCACTGACTTTCACTATTGGTTAGTTTCTACAGTTCATTCCCCCTGTGGTATAATCTGATACTAAGTAATTCTAAACTCAAATGTTTTCTCCCAAGACACAAAGTTCCCCAAATTATCCTTGATCTTTATCAATGGTGAAACAACCTTTTACCAGCTTACAACAACAAAAAACTTGAGATATACTTCCCAGTTTTGTTTTCATAAATTACGTGATCTTGCTGATAGAATTCTTGTGGCTTTTTTTTCATTTGCTAAGGTATTACAAGTCTAATTTCACTTGGGATTTAGTCTGGATACCTATCAATTGGATTAAATTTATTTGTGGCTACATATTTGCCAAAATATACTTGATGTGCATTTATAAGTCAACCAAATTGAAGTTTTTAATATTATTGAAAGTATAATGAGTAATAAAATATCTCATTATTGAAACACTAAAAGGCTAAGTGCTAGTGTAGGAGCATAATAAAATTTTACCTAAGCTGTTTCCTTAACTTTTATTCCACTTCTATGTATAGCTTATCCTTAAAAATTTTTACAAATTAAAACTTTGGGGCTGTTGAGTGATCATCAAATTTTTCTGGCTTACAGTACTTTCTGTGTGCCTGATACACACATAAAAATAGCTTGTTTAACTTAACACAGCCCCAAACACATTTAAGCTATTTTGAAAATAACAAAAAAAAATCTGCTAATAGATGTTTTCTCTTGTGGGGGATGGTTAATAACAATTTAGGGCAGGTGAGAGTAAAATGATTAAATATTTCCCTTGTTGCTTCCTTTGACCTACTAGTTTGAAGGTCTCTGCCACACTCTAGAGCTTTATCTACAAGATAAAATAATACTTGCAAAGACTTTTAATAAGGCTCCATATTGATGTTAACTTCTATCTGTTGTGTTTCTACACTTTTATATTTTATATTGTCCCCATTTGTAATAAAAAAGAAAAATATGCAAGTAAAATACTAGGTTTTCTAATATCTTTACATAGAAAATGCTCCATGGTTGATGTAACGATTACTTAAATAAATAATATTTTCAAAATAGCTGGGTTTAAGAGACTTCTCTGTCAAAAAAACAGATGTATATGTTGCCATTATTTTAAACTGTGTAGCTTTAAATTGCCATTGCAAGTCAGCACATACCAGCACATAGCCATCCTTATTTTTTTCTACCATCCTCAGCATAACCAAGCCAAGAGAATAAATCCATAAATGCATGTAATTAAATGGTTTTTAATCTAGCCAATGTCTACCATAAATTATTAAGAGGAAGTAATTTGACTTTCTTTAAGATGTCTCTAATCCTCTAGATTTCTGGTTGATCGTTTTTGTGACTGAAGTCACTGAAGACTGCCTCCAGCTAGAGTCAGCCATTCTGGAGTACAATTTTAGTGCCACCATTACCTGACTGGAAGTTTAGATAATCCCTGAAATTTCCTGGACTTCAATTTCCTTATCTATAAAGGGAAGTGTTTCGATTTGGTTATTTAAAATTTCTCGCAGTCCTGAAGTACTATGATAAAAGCCTAAGTAGAATTGAAAACATAGCTTGACTTCTTTACATTTCCATTTCCAACTTTGCTCCCTTCTGTGTTCCAGGCATACTCGTGTTGCCCAAGGACTACATGGTACACCAATTGCTTGCATCACTTCCTGATTAGGTTGACCTCCTGATCTCTGACACTAAACATCATAGGTTTTATCTGTAATGAAATAATTCCAATTGCTGTTAAGTATGATCCTTGCGGAGACTAAAGCTGTATACAAAAACCTAATCCATCTTATTATTATCTCGTCCTTCCTGATCACAGATTCATGAATGGTTTTTAATAATACCAATATCCAGTAGATGCAGAAACTGTCATTTTCTTCTTTTTCCATGATAGTTAAAACCACACTTTTCTCTCTTTTTTCTTAATTTTTATGAACATTACTATATTGTAAATATCTTCCAAGAGCAGATATCAAAGTAAAATTATTAGACTACTAGGTTTGAAGAGCTTTTACTACTTAATTTCAAGATGCTTTCCAAAATGGTTCAAGTAATTTATAGTACCATCACTAATGGATATGCTAGTATTTTAGAATTTGTCCATGCATGCAAATCACAGATAGTTAATTTCTCTCATTCAATATTTTTATTGCTGTCACCTTCAATATTTTTTTAATTTTTGTGTTTCTGTTTTGTTTTGTTTTTGTGCCAATGTTGGGATTTGAACTCAGGTCCTTTTTAATTTTTTAGTCAAGGTGGATATTCTATTACTTAAGCTATATCGCCAGTTCTGTCTTTTTAATGGGAGAAATGAATCTACAGGATTGGTCTGGCCTGGCCGGCTCTAAATCACCATACTCAGATCTCTACCTCCATAGTAGCTAAGAGTGTAAGTATAAGCCTCTAATACCTAATTAAATATTCTTATTTTTCATTATAAGATATTTACAGATTCATGTGTATATAGCAATGTGAAAGTTTAGAGAGCTATCATTTTTTTTCTTCAGATTTCTGAGCAATAATGCTAGCATCTTCCTACAATCTTACCAACAAAATGTTCACCTTGGGGGCTGGGGATATAGCCTAGTGGCAAGAGTGCCTGCCTCGGATACACGAGGCCCTAGGTTCGATTCCCCAGCACCACATATACAGAAAACGGCCAGAAGCGGCGCTGTGGCTCAAGTGGCAGAGTGCTAGCCTTGAGCGGGAAGAAGCCAGGGACAGTGCTCAGGCCCTGAGTCCAAGGCCCAGGACTGGCCAAAAAAAAAAAAAAAAATTGTTCACCTTGATTCTATCAAGATACAGAATATATTCATCACTACCAGGATCTCTCACATTGACTTTTATAACTACAACCACTGATCATCTGACAGTTTTGTGAGTATATGCTATCCACAGCTTAATTTTACTAGGACAATGTCGTAGGTTGTCAAGAGACCCAAGAAAATAACCCATGGTGACATGTAAATCATAAAGGTTATTAAAAATTGCTGTAAAGGAAAGTAATTACTAGAGAAGGTAAAGAAACCTACTGAGACATTTTAGATATGATAAGTTTGGCAGACAGCTCTTCTCTAACCATACTTTAGCTAGGAAGTTCAGTGGCAGCCAATTAGACCAAAAGCATAGAATCCCTTTACCTCCTTGATTACAGAGCAGGTTTAAAAATTCAACTAATTTAACAGAAACACTAGCTTGATAGCTTGTGTTTTTTTTTAAGTAAATCTTTATTGATAAACATTTACATCAGAATTAGAAATGTCAGTAGAAAAATAAAGTTTAAATAATTTCCTATTGTACAAAGATTTGATTGTTTAGACGGTAGCCGTCAGTGAAATCGCCTAATTTTTAAAAAGTTAAGCTGATTTTGGTCACAACCAGCCTCATAGAATGCATAAACAAAGAAATGCAACTTCACAAACTTCTGTATGTGGATTGCTAATGGCACCAGGGCATTACATTCCAGGAAACAGCTCCAAAGGGAAGGTTGGCCTCCCGCAGTGTGATAAGAACTTAGTACAAACCAGAATGGTCAGAAAGGACACCGGAATCAAAAGGCAACATATGAGTAATTAAAAATGAGAAGGGGTGTAAGGAAGGATGTGCAGTTAGCTACTCCCATCAGCTGCTTCTCACCAGTTGAAACATTTCCTAAGTGGTTATCTTGATGCGTTTTAGCACACATCGGCAAATACACATGGCACCGGGACATTATGCTCTTGCATATGAATTTTTGTGCTCATATAACCAGCATTTCAAGGAATAACTAACTTAGTATATGTGTGTTATAACATCAGCTTGCTGCAGTTTGCAGTAGACACAAGAAGCTATCAGTGGACCTCTAAACAGCCCTAATTCAAAAGTTGCCTTGGCCAGTTTTATTGTCCTATTGCTTTAGAGTCTTAGTAATGGAAAGGAAAAGTTTGAAAACATGGTGTTAAAATATCCTTTTCTCAACAAAACATTGTCATTTAAATTTTTGCAGCTCTTTTAATAGTAGTAAAGTATTATATTTAATTGTTTATTGAGCATTCAAGTTTCCTCACTGCAAGTTTCAGTAACTGACAATTTTTTAAGTTGGATTATTTTACTCTTTATCTTATGGGTCACAGAAGCTATTTAAATATTATACATATATTGCATATATATCTTCATGCCTTATGTCTTAGCTCTTAGATTCTTTTTGAGAAAAAAAATATAGTCTGCTGGTGCTGTATTCCTAACTACCAAGGAAGCTGAGATTTAAAAATCCAAATTTGAAATCAGTCCAGGCAGATAAATCCTTGAGAGTCTTTTAACCATTAACCAGCAAGAAGTACATAGTTCTTTCCCATCTTCACCCATCCCTTCAAGTTACTGGGTTCATTTTCATGTATGTACATTAAATATGACTGTATTCATCTACCTTTCCTCTCTCCATTTATCCTCTCCCCGTCCTTTTTGTTCCCCCTTCCCCACTTGACAACACATTTCAGCTTACTTTTATTCATTTTGTTAAATTATAAGTTAGGTTTTGGAAGATATAATACCATTGCAATACCCCCTGCATATACTATATTTTAATCAATATATTTGGGTCTATTTGCCTATGTCCTTGTATATATTTTCTTATATATTTGTAGTTTAGATCTAACT
The DNA here is from genome assembly GCF_023159225.1 of Perognathus longimembris pacificus. Taxonomy (NCBI): domain Eukaryota; kingdom Metazoa; phylum Chordata; class Mammalia; order Rodentia; family Heteromyidae; genus Perognathus; species Perognathus longimembris. Next base: position 124,745,696 of record NC_063162.1, read on the forward strand.
TCCAACACCACCCTGACTTGCTTTACTTAAAATAACTTTTTTCAAATCCATCCATTTACCCACAAATGACACAAATAGTATAGTATTTTCTGATGGATGAATAAAAATAGATATAACGTGTGTGTGTGTATGTGTGTGTGAAAACACATTTTCTGAATCTATGTGTCCATTGTTGAGGCAACTAGTCTGTTTCATAACTTGGCAAGGGTGAATAATGAAGCAATGAATGAACATGAGTTTATAAGTGTCTTTACTATATCCTAACTCATAATCTTTTAGATACCAATCCAGGAGTGGTATCACTAGATTCTAAAGTGGTTCTATGTTTGATTTTGGAGGAATCTCAAGACTACCTTTCAAATGAGTTGTACTAGTTGACATTTCCATCCTCAAAGTGTAATAGGGCTCCTTTTTCCCAGCATCTTCATTGGCTTTTGTTGTTGTCATATTCTTGATGACAGCCATTCATACTGGCGTGAGGTAGAATCTCATCCTGTGATTTGTATTTCCTTTATGGCCAGGGATGTTGAGTGTTTTTACACATGTTTATTGGCCATTTACAGGTACTGTTTCATGTTTGGTTATTTATTTTGAAAAGTGCACCCATCATTTGATTCTTTAAGAATGAAATATAAATAAAAGAGAAAGAAGAAATCTCTTAGACAGAATACACTCCATTAAATTAACTACTCTGGAAGCCATCATAATAACCTTGTACCTCAAATCCTGGAGCACATTCTTAACTTCTTGCTATTTAAATCACATTAAAATGTAATATATTTAGATTCAAGAATAACTATCTCCTGAGAAAGTCATATATTGTAACTTCTGAAAGTTTTTAAATCAACAATGTTAATCTCAAATTTGGTCATAAATTTTGAGAGGTGCTTTATATTTAAAAATTGAATCCAAATTCTCTTAAAACCCCATCATTACTTTGTTCATGGAGGTGGCACTCTCAAAAGTATATTTCAACAATTACTATGCTTATACCATAAGATTTTCAACTACTAAGTAAGCCTGTATCAAGGAAAACTATGAGAGAGTTCATCTTTGTTTTTCTTTTTTACCTAATATTCAAGGGCACAGTAACAGGTGAATGCTGGAATATAGTTTTTCCCACAGTATCAACGTCTCATATTATTCCTGATCCATTAATCCACCATTCTTTCTGCTTTCAATTCACACAGTCTTTAAGCAAGAAAAAAAAGCTTATTAAAATTAATTTTTCCCTTAGGACTTATTCTGGATTTTCACACACATTACACAAGTGAAATAGCTTTTTAAAACTCCTGCTTTTTGTCATTCTAATTGTTTTACACATCTTGGCACCTTTTCACACCCTGCATAAAACAGGGCTTCATTAGGAGTCATTAAAAGGAAATATTTTTCTGGGAAGTGCATTAGAGCTTTTGCACATTATTTTCTGCCATTTTCCAAAAGGAGATGTAAATTGTGACTAACTATGGAGCAAAAAGGGTCACTTAACAATAATGCATGGAAGAGTCTCTTAGCACTAAATTGTGAAATGAGAACTTGATGGGATTGGGAAATTGAATCCTTATTCCCTTATGTTTAACATTGTATTTTTGTTTTTTAATATTACAAGAAGAAAATAAATACATAAAATAGCAAATAATAACAGGAAAATCAAAGGTAAGAATTATGTTCATAGTTTACTCTCACCAAATGGTTTCTTATAGGAAGATCATTGATATGAGTAGAAGTGGCGATGGAAAGAAGGGAAGGTATGTTTAGTATCTTAGGAACTAACTTTAGTATGTATGTATGTATGTATGTATGTATGTATGTATGTATGTACTTGCTCAGTTGTAAAGCATGAAAAGACAGGTATACTTTGTAGTATTTTCAAATGTATGTCATAGAAACAGTATAACTCACTTTGTGTCTACTTGAGAGAGGATATAAGATAAGTACTATTAGACCTTTAAGAACAAGCAGTAAAAAATTATTCATCACTATAAAATGATGGGCACCTTTGAAGAGCAATTAAATGGCACTCTCTGACTTTGTTTCCCAGATCCACCTATGTTGGATCATATCAAGTATTCATGTGCTTTAACAAATCAGTCTTTAGAACCAAGGAGTAGAATTTATACTTTGCTCACACCTACATCATTTCCACATTAAGCTTAGCAGGAAATCAGATTACCAATTGACTTATTTAACCCAACATACAAACGAACTAGTTTGGGGCTGGGAATATGGCCTAATGGTAAAGTGCTCTCCTCATATACATGAAGCCATGGGTTCTATTCCTCAGTACCACATATATAGAAAAAAAGCCAGAAGTGGCACTGTGGCTCAAGTGGTATAGTGCTAGCCTTGAGCAAAAAGAAGCTAGGGACAGTACTCAGACCCTGAGTTCAAGCCCCAGGACTACCAAAAACAAAACAAAACAAAACAAAAGAACCAGTTTTTACTTATTTTCACATAAGAGAATGATAAACTTAACCTTAGTGATAAACATTACTTTAATACCTACAACTGTGTTTTAGTCAAGTTCTAGAAACTCTTTTGAGTATTCATGTGAAGACAGCCTGAATTCCTCCCTTTGGGGAGAAAGAGAAAGAATATATTTATCTATTTACTTACTTTCAAATATATTTATTTCAACATTCCTTTGGAAATAATTTTAGATTTACAAAAATATTATTAAGATATTATTATATGACTTTCATCTAGTTCTCTTTGTTGTTGTGATCATGTAACCATGGCATACTTATCAAAAGTAAGATGTTAACATTAAAACCAGGCACCAGTGGCTCACCTGTAACCCTAGCTCCTCAGAAGACTGAGATTTGAGGATTGCCATGTGAAGCCAGCCGAAGCAGGAAAGTGCATGTGATTCTTATCTCCAATTAACCAACTGAAAACTGGAGGTGGAGCTGTGGCCTAAAGTGGTAGAATATTAGCTTTGAGCAAAAAGAGTTCAGGGACAGAGCCCAGGCCCTACGTTCCAGCTGCAGACCTGGCAAGAAAGAAAGAAAGAGCTAGAGAAAGACAGACAGACAGACAGGCAGGCAGGCAGGCAGGCAGACAGACAGACAGGAAAGGAGAGAGGGAGGGAAGGAAGGAAGAAGGAGGGAAGTAAAGAGGTGGAATCTGGTCTTGATGGTAGGGGCACTGAGGTAGCTAGACCATCTAAGTTGGCTGGAAAGCAATCTTTTTTTTTTTTTTTTTTTTCTCAAATTTTTATTGTCAAACTGATGTACAGAGAGGTTACAGTATCATACGTTGGGCATTGGATACATTTCTTGTACTGTTTGTTACCTTGTCCCTCATGCCCCCCTCCCTCCCCCCTTCCCCCCCCCCAGTGTTCAGTTCACTTACACCAGACAGTTTTGCAAGTATTGCTTTTGTCGTTATTTCTCTTTTTTTACCCTGTGTCTCTCAAATTTGGTATTCCCTTTCAATTTCCTACTTCCAATACCAGTAAACACGGTTTCCAATATACTCAGATAAGATTACAGAGATAGTGTAGGTACAACCATAGGAAGGTGATACAAGAGCATCATCAATAATAGAAACTACACATACACCTAGGACGTTGAAAGTAGTTACAACTGTGATATATCAATTGTTTCCATAACATGGAGTTCATTTCACTTAGCATCATCTTATGTGTTCCTAAGGGTATAGCTATTGGGCCTTGTGAACCTCTGCTATGGCTTGCCTAAACCTGTACTAATTATTCCCAATAAGGGAGGCCATAGAGTCCATGTTTCTTTGGGTCTGGCTCACTTCACTTAGTATAACTTTTTCCAAGTCCTTCCATTTCCTTACAAATGGAACAATGTCATTCTTTCTGATAGAGGCATAAAATTCCATTGTGTATATGTACCACATTTTCCTGATCCATTCATCTATGGAGGGGCATCTGGGTTGGTTCCAGATTCTCGCTATGACAAATTGTGCTGCGATGAACATTGTTGTGCTGGTGGCATTACTGTGATTTTGTTTGTGGGCTTTTGGATAGATACCCAACAGTGGGGCTGCTGGGTCATAGGGGAGTTCTATATTGAGCCTTCTGAGGAATCTCCATACTGCTTGCCAGAGTGGCTGAACCAGTTTACATTCCCACCAACAATGAAGTAGGGTTCCCTTTTGGCCACATCCCCTCCAACAATTGTTATTATTAGTTTTCTTGATATATGACATTCTTGCTGGGGTGAGATGGAATCTCAATGTTGTTTTGATTTGCATTTCCTTTATGGCCAGTGATGTAGAGCATTTTTTCATATGTCTATTGGCCATTCTCATTTCCTCATCAGAGAAGTTTCTTTGTAAGTCTTTAGCCCACTTGTTGAGGGGGCTATTGGTTCTTTGCGGTTTTGTTTTGGAAGAAGGTAATTTTTTTAGTTCTGCATATATTTTAGAGATGAGGCCTTTGTCTGTTGAATGTCCGGTAAAGATCTTCTCCCAGTCTGTGGGCTTTCTGTTTATCTTGAGAGCTATGTCCTTTGCCATGCAGAAGCTCCACCATTCTTTAATGAAATAGAGGAAGCAATCCAGAAATTCATATGGAACAATAAAAGACCTAGAATAGCAAAAACACTCCTAAGCAGAAAGAACAGTGCTGGAGGAATTACAATACCCAACTTCAAGCTGTATTATAAAGCTATAGTAATAAAAACAGCTTGGTATTGGCACCGGAACAGGCCTGAAGACCAATGGAACAGAATTGAAGACCCAGAATTAAACCCACAGAACTACGCCTACTTAATCTTTGATAAAGGAGCTAAAACAATAGTATGGAAGAAAGATAGCCTCTTTAACAAGTGGTGCTGGCAAAACTGGCTCAACACATGCAACAAACTAAAACTAGATCCTTATATATCACCCTGCACCAAAATAAACTCCAAATGGATTAAAGACCTTGAAATCAAAACAGGCACCCTGAAAACACTAAAGGAAGGAGTAGGAGAAACACTCGGGCTCCTTGGCACAGGACAGAACTTCCTTAACAAAGACCCTGAAAGGCTACAAATCAAAGAAAAGTTGGACAAATGGGACTGGAAAGCAATCTTTATGAATGGCTTTCTCATGGCCTGTTCCTCTACTCAAGGAACTGCTATTCATTCCGTCAACAGTCTCAGCTGTCAACTCCATCTACTTCTTGCATAAAAATAAATATTTTCCACAATAAAGACCTCTATGAATGCAATAAAACAACTCAAGACAGCATTGTTATCATGAGCTAATCACATCCTTTGGGAATTAGAGACACCTAGCTGCATCCAGTGCCTCAGAGCCCCGAGGGACTGCGATTAGTGCATGGTAACCTCCCAGGCTGTCAGGTCTTGTTGATTAATTAGACACTATTCAACTTGGTAGTATAGTGGTCAAAAATTCTTTTGGAAGTTGCATAAGCAAGCACAAATTATAAAATAGATACAGACACAACTATGTCTATGAGACCAGTACAAATTTGGTAATTAGCATTTTCTCAAAATGAACTCGGTTTTCATAAATGAAAATATAGAAAGTCCAAGAACAATTCCCTTGGGCACACTACTTTAACAATGAGTACTGCTGATTAATTTGGCCTAGGAAAACTTTGGGAAAACTGACAGAAATTGCCTAATGTAGTTTACTCCCATTCAATAAATCATTGTGACACTTCAATCTTCTTTATGACATCCAGTTGTCCATTGTTTCAAAAAAGAATTGGGACAGAAAATAAACAAAAAACATTAATAATGAACCTGGAAAAGTTTTTTACAACAAAACTTTATTTGGATGAGAAATAAAAACTTGGAAATAGACATGAAAACTGACATACCCATTTGGCAGTTAAAATTTTAATTAGTTTAAATAAACTATTTCTTTACCATTTATATTCCAAAGACAGGATACTGTGCAAGAAAAATTTATCCACAAATAGATTGAGTGTGTCTGTGAATCTCATAAATAGGCATTAATAATAATAGATAAGAATATTTTATTGATGGCATTATATAAGTGTATTTCATTATGTTATGATGTTTTCAACCTCCAGAAAATAAGTGTTTTAAATGTTTTGCTACTTTTTGCTTTGTTATGACAATTAAATTTGAACAATTTGGTTCACTAGAATAGTAATTCTGATTTAGTTCAAGTTTTAAAAGTTGAGTTAATGATTTGGTTTGTTAAGCAGTATACTAATGAGAGAGACTGAGACTAAATAGAGAATTTGGAATTTAAGACCAGAAGTTAAATGTAAAAAAGCAGGGAGGGGGGGCCGGGAAATGGAATACATTTCTGAGAGACTGCAGATGCTTTCCTATTGGCATTGCTAAAATGCAAACAAAGCAAGATTCATAGACCCACTCTTATGTACATTGAACATACACATGAATGCACTCAACACACACACGCATACTTTTAGAGTCTAAGATATCCAAATAATTAGTCTGTGGTGTAAATTTGTTTTTAAGTTAAGTTAAGTTAATATGTGTCACATGTTAACTATATTTACAAAATATCTGTTTATTACTAGGAAATATAATTAAAGCAATGTCTTCCCAATTTAAGTAATATCTTCCAAAAAGTAGACAAGAGATAAATAAGTTTTATTATTGGATAGAAGATAGCAAAGAGAGGAAAAAAGAACCTCTCCCTGTTATCATGAAACTGACACATGCATGAATACAAGGTGATCAATGGTTGTAAGTAAAATTATTTGATAGAATCATTTATCATTGTAGCTTATTTTTAATTTGCCTGGTAATTGCATTGATACAAAGTTAAAACAAACTCACATCCGTCTGGACCAAAGGTAGCTTTGACCTTGGAGTAAAGCACCTGCCTGTTCTAGTAGACTCCCATAATCATAACAGAAACTGGAGCCAGGCTTCCTATCTGCGAAGATGTTCACATTTTAAAGTGATGGCCTCCAAGCTCTTGAACAATACAGATCTTTCCATTCTTGGTGGAATTAATTATTCAAAAGTTTACTTTTTCCCCTGCTATAGTAAATGATATTCTTTAATTCATCTTTAGATAATTCATTGTTGGTGTTAAAGAAGTGACACTGTGTTTTGTATGTTAACTCTGTATCCTCTAATTTTACTGACTTTATCCACTAATTATAACATCTTTGATGAAGTTCTTAGCAGTTTCAACATTAAACAACTAAATATAGGGATGGTTTGTAATTTTCTTTCCCAATGAGACAAATCTTTTTTTCTCACCTTTCTCATCATGCTGTTTGAATGTGAACATCCTTTGCTCTGTATCAGAATTTGAATAAAAACATTAAGCTTTCCCTCCAGTCATAAATGGTGTTTACAATATAGAGTAAATTTCTACCTATACTTGTGAGATTGGGGCTGAGGGGTGAGCAGTAATCATAAAGTATGTTGAACTTTGACAAATACATTTTCTCTATCTAATAAGATGATGATTTGAATTTTAAAGCACTGGGATTATATAAATGAGTGTCCCCCAATCCTGAAGGGAATAAAAAATTACCTAAAAATATTATTAAGGATAAGCAGGGATGCTTCACGCCTATAATTCTAGCTTCAGTAGGCTGAGATCTGAGAATCGCTGTTCAAAGCCAGCCTAGGCAGGAAAGTCTATTAGACTCTTTTCTCCAATTAATCAACAATGAAAGGTGAAAGTGGAGCTGTGGCTCAAGTGATAGAGTGTAAAAAAAAAAGATAATTTGAATTTTATCTTTCACTGTTTTAATGAAGTGTATCAGATTGCATGATTGGATAAGGTTAAACCAAATTTATACCCAAAGTGTAAGTTACGATGAATAATTTTTTATTTGATTTGGGGATATTATATTAAGAAAATTTGCATTTGTTTTCATCAAACTATAGGTTGTTAACTGTAGTTTCCTTTTCTTTTGGGGATTTGATCTGTGTCGGTGCAGTTCTAACATCATGAAATTAGCTTAGAGTTATTACTTTAAATTCCATGTACTGGAATATTTTAAGTAAACATATTTATTTTTCTTTGAATGTTTAGTAGAAATCATTCAAGAGATCATTGCTTGGCTTTTCTTTCCTTTCTTCCTTTCTTTCTTCCTTCCTTCCTTCCTTCTTTCTTTCCTTCCTTCCTTCCTTCCGTTCTTCCTTCCTCCCTTCCTTCCTTTATTCTTTCTTTCTTTCTCTTTTTCTCTTTCTTTCTTTCTTTCTTTCGTCCTTTTTTTCTTTCTTTCATTCTTTCTTTCATTTATTTTTTGACAGTCCTGGCGTTTGAACTCAGGAAATGGACACTGTCCCTGAGCTTCTTTTGCTCAAGGATAGCACTCTAACACTTGAGCCACAGCACCATTCCAGCCTTTTCTGTTTATGTGGTACTGAGCAATCAAACACAGGGCTTTATGCATGCTAAGCAAGCACTCTACCGCTAAGCCACATTCCCAGCCTTCGGCTTTTCTTTGTAAGCATAGTTTAATAACTACTTTTATATTTGCTTATGACTGGACTGTTCAGACTTTCTATTTCTCCTGATTCATTCATAGTAGGTTATAATTTATAGAAAATTTTCAGATATTTTAGCTAGATTAGTTAAATAAAAATGAATAAAAATAAAATAAAATAGAGATGGAACTGTTACACCAAGTATCTCAAAACTATAAAAATATTTTAAAGGATTATTATGGATTTCATAATGTCGAGGAAATGGAATTTGTTTCAAGAACAGCAGCTAACTGAACTAGACTTTAAATTGTTTGAAGGGCCATATCTTAGACCTGTCTCAGTGGAAAGCTTTGTCCATATAGGCTCAGTAAACACTTAGTGAGATCAAAGGTGTGTAAGATCTTAATGAAGGTAGACTGAGGAATTCTAGGGTGTATGAGGAATAAGACATCTTCAAACACTGCTTGCTCCTTTCACACTAGCTCCTTTGTATTTCCCCTGCAACAGTCACAAACAAAAATCCAGAAATTCAACTGGTAAGTCAGATAAAGTAATTTCATGCATTTTTCAGGTAAGGATATGTCTCACATAGACCACCTGTACTTTACAAACTTTCCCAGTTATGGGAAGAGGATTCTAGTAACATGAATCTACTAAACACTGCCCTATAACTTCCCATCCTGAGACTTGTTAATGTATATTCTTATAACCTCTAAACTGAAAAGTTATAATTTTATCACACAGGTAATATTTTACTTCATTGGTGGATAAAAATAACTCCCAAAATTCAGACTCTTAAATCAGTAATCTGCATAGAAAAAAAGTTTTATGCAGATGCAAGAGATGAATATGCCTAGCGATCAATTTAACAATAGCTAAAACACTTATGTTTATAAACATTTAGTTTCTTCTTCAGTTCCATTATCATGACTATCATCAAGGTGATATCTTCTCGATTTTAATTGCATATTCTTAAATAATACATGTATACCATAGTCCTATGGTTTATCAATATTTTATGATATCATTTTTGTATAGTTTCAGTGTGGTTTGTCTTCCACAAGACCAAAGGTTTGTCCTCAGTGTAGAGTGGGAAAGATTGTGAGGTCTTTATGACATGGGGGCTAGTGGGAAATCCTTAGGGTACCAAGGCCCTGTGATCAGAATTCAGATATTTCCTATGGGGCCCTGAGCTAGTTCTTCCCTGAGGAAGTTGTTATAAATTTCTGAGCCTGAACCCTAAATTTAACTCTCTGGCTTTCTGTCTTCCAGTGAAACCCATCATGAAGTAGAACAGAACTGATTTCCAAACAATGTTAGATAAACTGTAATTTATTCATCTGTTATTTTCAATAAGTTCTGGCAATAGAATTCTAAACAAGAATCAGAACTGGATTTTCTTAACATTTCTCACAAGATCTAAATTTGTCATATTTAACAATGCCAAAAGATTAAGGATCTTCAGTAATGCTCTGTGGATCTTCAATATAAAACCAGAGTTGTTCATGTTCTACAATCAAAGTTAGTAGCAATTACCAATACCACTCGAATATTTCTTGTTGAAACTTATCTGAGCTCAGAAGGCCTCCTCGACCCACAAAGCATTCCAATTTAGGAAAGAAAAGTAAAATATAAATTCACTCTTCAGTCTGTCTAAAACTCAGCTTAGTTCTATGATATTGGGTGTATAATATCTCTTCTCCTAAAATAAAGCAAAAAAATTTCTTGGCCCCAAATTGAAAAGTTGAGCCAGTCAAGATTCTAACACAGCAGTAGTCCTCAAGGGAAGGACATTTCACTAGCTTGGATGCTAATTGGAAATTTTGAAACAATGCAATAATTGTACCATATCATTTAGAAAATGTTTCCTATAACAACCATAATGCCACCCTCCTACCCACTGCCATAAAGGGAAAAGACTCAGAACACATTTTAATTCTATTTGTCTTAACCAGCAGTGCCCACAAGATGGCGCCTAGTATTTGGCAACCATCACATTTCTTTATTTCTAGTGCTTAAAATAACTTTAAACCTCGGGTCAGTTCTGACAGAGCAAAAACTTATCCTGCCAAAGACATATAACTCTTCCCTGTCAGATACATAAATTTAAAATGCATGCGATTTTCTGGAGATCAAGAGAATGTACAAAAGCATTTAATTGTTCCTTTGCAGAATTTTTCCTAAAGCAATTGTGAGATTTAGATTGCTTAAGTAGAATCATTGATACAATTCATTCTTAAGTAGGGATTTGGTATATTTTGTTTTAAAAATGCTCTAGAATTGAAGCATTCGTTTCATTGTGCCAAGTTTGAAACTATGAGTCTATAGTTACAATATCTATAAATAGATGTTGTGAAATTAAATGCGATAACTGTGACCACCACCATCCTCAAAGACTCAAGAGTAATAGTCTTTTGTTTTACTTATATATTAATTCCTCAACATAATATTTTTAAATAACATCTGTGGAAAAACTGTTCTTGCTTTGCCATCCAATTATATTACGGTTTACCTTTACAGAACAATTTATTATGAAATATGAAAGAAAAAAATCTAAGTATAACCTATGTAAACATATGCCTAATGTTCAACAAGTTATTTAAGAAGATTGAAATCTCCGAATGATTATATATTTTGCACAACAAATTGATGTAGAGTTATGAGAATTAGGTTGAGAGAATTTGTGGGGGGGAATTCAGGAGCAAAGTTGTTTATAGTTTAATCTACTGCAACACAGATTTATCTGTTTTCACATGATTATGTGTTTTCATACTGAGGGACAATTTAGTTGTGGTACAGGTAAAAGAGATGAGACATTCTCTTGCTTTTTAAAAAATTTTCTTTCCTCTTTAATTCTTGCTTTTCTATTAAACTTTGTTGCCTCATTTTCTTTTTACATATATATTTTTATTATCAAACTGAATTACAGAGAGGTTACGTTTCATACATTAGGCATTGGATACATTTCTTGTACTATTTGTTACATCATACTTCTCTTCTTTCTCTTGTCTTCTCTACTCTTCTTGCCTCCTCCAACATTTCTCTATATTTTTATGGATCCAACAAACAGCATATGCACTATTGATATTTCTCACTTTCTGGTTCAGTTATCTCTTCTGAAGTATATAAATAACTCAAAATCACCATATCCAAAAGAAATTTATCTTTCCACCCAACTTGCTCACTCATTTGAAGAACCCATTTACTCACCCAAGCCAGAAACTTGGAATTCTTTGGATTTCCTCTTTTCTATTAACATCATCTGTTCTGTCATTTTTTTGTTGTTCTTTTTCTTGTTGTTCTGTCATTTTTATCTTTCCAGTATCTCCTAGAGCTAATGTCTTGTCTCTCTGTCTCTCCCTGCCTCTCTCTCTCCCTCCCTCCCACCTTCCTTCCCTCTCTCCATTCCTCCATCCCCCTCTTCCTCACCCCCTCCCCTCCCCGCTTTCTCTCTCCCACTCCCCTCTCAGTGCCAGTCCTAGGGGCTTGAACTCAGGGCCTAGGTGCTGACCTTGTGCTTTTGTGCTCAACACTAACACTTAAGCCTTTATGTTTATCTAAACCCTTCGTATTGTATTTTTCTTCTAACATCGGCCGTCTATATGCCTTTTTGAACTTACACTTGACTGAAAGAGTCTTTTCCTTTATATTCCCTACACTGGCATTTTCCTTTAGTCATTGCTTAGTTGGTGAGTTTGTACTCTGGATTCAGAGTTTACCATATCCATGAGGCTTTCCCTGATCATGAGAGAGAGGTGAAATTAGAGTCAAACCAAATGGCCTTGACAAAACAGCCTACTGGATTCCTTGTGTTTGTTTGGGCAATAGTGAGTTTGGGCTTCAATATGGGGATTCCTGTTTCCTAGGCAAGTGCTGTACTAGTAGAGACATACTCCAGTTCTATTTATTTATTTGTTTGCTTTTTTATTCATTTGCTTACTTATTACATAAGGTCTCATCTTTTTGCCTGGTGCTGGCTTTAAACCCTGATCTGCATACCCTGTCTCTTGAATGGCTGGGATTAAAGATCTATTTGCCAGCTCCAATCTGGATTTTTGTTGTTCACGAGGAACATGAACAGGTAATACAGGTACATCATTGCATTGTGTGTGTGTGTGTGTGTGCCAGTTCTGGAGCTTGAACTCAGTGTTTGAGCATTGTCTCTTCCCACAGCTTGTTTGATCAAGATTAGTGTTCTACTACTTTGAGCCACAGCTTCACTTACAGCTTTTGGTGATTAATTGGAGTTAAACATCCAAGGACTTTTTTGCCTCTGGTGGCTTTGAACTGAAATTCTCAAAATCTCAGCTCCCTGAATAACAAGGATTGCAAGTGGGAACCCCAGTGCTTAGCTCATTACTGCATTTTTAAGAACAATACATGAAGAAAATGCCTGGTGCTATATGTAAGCATTCATTTTCAGACATTACTATTGTTACTACTGCTATTAGTTTGTATTATTTAAGTACTTTTAATATTACAGGTTTTAACTAGAGAACAGAAATATAATATGGACAACTATTATTTGCAAATATTTTATTCTTATAAAAAATTAAGTCATTTAGATTGGTAATTGTTGTCTATTTAATTTAAATATCAAGGGCCTTTCCTAAAATCTGATATAGACTAAGATGTTAAATGAATGAAGAAATGTGTGTTGGTGTAGTAAATACCATAAACTTGGTTATTTACACCATCCTATCCAGATACAGTCTTGGGATATTGTATATTCGCTAACCTCAATACATAGAGGAAGTGAGGATAAACTATATTTTGCTATGAGGTGAAAATATAGAGTTGAGCTGGGCTCCAGTAGCTCATGCCTGTAATCCTAGCTAATCAGAGGCTGAGATCTGAGGACTGGGGTTTGAAGCCAGCTCAGGCAAGAAAGCCCATGAGACTCTTATCTCCAATTTACGGAAGTGGTACTATGCCTTAAGTGGTAGAGCACTAGCTTTGAGCACAAAGAGGCTTAAAGACAGCACCCAGGCCTGAGTTCAAGTCCCAAAACTGAAAAAAAATAAAAAAAGAAAAGAAAATATATAGTTGAATATGTAATCACTGTTTTATTACACATAGATAATCTTCAGTAGGAAATTATAATATGCTGTAATCCTGGGGAAAATATTAAAGCAGTATCAGATTTCTTTTATTCTTATTTTTTCTTGCCCTGACAGCAATTAATCCACTTCATAGTATAAGTTGAATAAAACTTGTACCAAACTTGACATTGCATAATGTGTAGATATTATGTCTTCTCACCATTTCTAAGATCTACTTTACAAAAGTATTTAATAATGAAAGCATTTTTAAAAATCTGGATAGAAGACATGGGCGTAAACTAAATCTATTAAAATTAGCAAGGGGAAATTTATATTATAGGCAAAGTATATAACCTTCGTTTCCAGAAACAATACATATATTTGCATAATTGCTTATTAATATCTGGGAAACTTAATTTACATAATGAGTCTTATCTCATTAAATTTAACTGTTTGAGTGGACCTTTTCCACATGTATTAGCAGCAGTGAAAGATTACACAGCAAAGTTATCAGCTATGCAGCTGGGTATGTAGCTGAGCGGAAGAATGTTCCTCTAGCATCTATGAGGGACTGGTTTTGTTCTCAAGCTTTAGGGAGGCAGAGGCAAGAGGTTTGAGAGTTCAAAGATAGCCTTAGTTATATTTTTTAAAGAGCTTCAAAAAGCAAGAATTTACCAGGACAAAATGCTGGAAATATTTGCACAATTTGAACTTTATGCACAATTTCTAATCTGATGTGGCTGTTCACATTGTTCTTGTTTCTTATTGTGTTCTCATATCTTCACTAATAAACAGAAAAAATTAAAACTTTAATTGCCCTGTATTTTTCTATTTACTTATATAAACAGCAAATGTTCCATAGAATATGATTATTTCATGGCAAATGCTAAACTAAAGCAATACTTACCAAAAGCTATAATTAAAATTATATGGCTAGGTGATTGAGCAGTAAATAAAATGAGATACAAGAGTGCCTAGGGAAGAATAAAGATAAACTACTCACCTTTTGATGCAATACTCACAAAACTGTTTCTATTTTTGTCAAAATAGGTTACTGATTCATTTGTTCTTTCACTTATTTATTCTGGGATTTGACTTCATGATCTTGCTAGATGCTTTATCATTTGTGTCATGTCCCAGAGCCTTTTTTCTTTAGTTATTTTGGGATAGGACCTTGTGTTTTTCTCTATTCCAGTCTAAATTATGATTTTCCCATTAATGCTTTCCATTTTAGATGTTTAAGAGGCACATGTCATGTCCTGCTATTGGTTGAAAATGATCTCTGCCCAAACCAGCATCTAACTACAATCCTTCCAATTTTGCCTCCCAAGTAACTGGGGTAAGGTACCATTTTTAACATCTTAATGTCACATTAAATATCTTTTTAAGGTATGAACATTCCTCTCAAATTTTATGAATACCCAGATGAAAGTATTTGTATTGGCTTTCTTCCTTTCATAAATCATTGATAAAGGTCTATTAATAACAAAGTAGGAACTTAAAAACTGATAAATTAACATGTTCAGTGTTCTTATAAAAACATATGAAACATATTTAAACTGATGGCAAATGTTTATTTACATTGATTCTTTCATACATCAGTCATGAATTTAATGTCATTAACATCAATAATGAGAAAGGAAGAAATGCAGAAATGTCCTGATGCAGGAAAATAATATTTGAACAATTTCAAAAGAACCAAGTAATTAAAAGGGAGAGGTTGATCTCATTAACTTAAGGAAGGAAATAATAATTTGAGTACTTATAGTGTATTACATCTAGCTAGCTCTAAGAACAATCATTCCTTAGTTAAATAATTCACCTATGAATTATGATCAGCTATTGTGATCATATTTCAGAAAATTTGAAAAGTATAGAAACATATTCCATATTACTTATAAGCTCATATGACAACTGTATTTTGCATCAGGGTTCTTTAATTGGAACACAGGCTTTAGAAAGTCTTCTGTAATTCTCTTCACTATTTAAAGTACATTATGTGCCTATGTATACATTTTGCTGGGAGAAAAGTATTTAAGAAGATACTCAATGATGGTGGCTCATGCCTGCAATACTAGCTACTCAGGAGACTGAGATCTGAGGATCATGGTTCAAAGCTAGCGTGGGCAGGAAAGTCTGTGAGACTCTAATCTCCATTTTACCACCAGAAAACTGGAAGTGGTGCTGTGGTTTAAAGTGGTAGAGCACTAACCTTGCGCTGAAGAGCTCAGGGAGATTGCCCAGGCCAGGCCATCAACACACACACACACACACACACACACACACACACACACACACACACACGGTCAAAAACTTTGAAATTAAAATAATTTCTTATATTTTATATAACCAATAGCTTAAGCAAAAACAATAGCAATATTACCTGAGGCATATTATATAAACGTATGACAACAGGATCTCAAGACTATGAGAGGATGATATATAAATTTATGTTTTCTATGGTATGCCACATAGAATCACTTGATGTTAAACTAGGATAAGTCAAAAGTGTTTAATATAAACCTCAGTGCAAGTATCATCTCATCTGGTTAGAATGGCTACTTGATCATAATAAAATGTTTATCAGGATGTGGAGAATAAAGCTCTGACATGTTATTTGGGAAAATGTATGTTAATATATCTAATATGGAAAACAATATCAAAGTTCAAAAAACAACTAAAATAGGGCTGGGAATATGGCCTAGTGCCAAGAGTGCTTGCCTCCTACACATGAAGCTCTCCGTTCGATTCCCCAGCACCACATATATGGAAAACGGCCAGAAGGGGCGCTGTGGCTCAGGTGGCAGAGTGCTAGCCTTGAGCAGGAAGAAGCCAGGGAAGGTGCTCAGGCCCTGAGTCCAAGGCCCAGGACTGGCCAAAAAAAAAAAAAAAAAAAAAAACTAAAATATGTTACATTGAGCTTCCATGTCTGTATATCTAAAAAAATGAAAATATTTGACATTTGAATTCCCACATTTGTTGCAACTCCATTCACATTTCTAAATCCATGATCTTTCCATTTTGCCCTAGCAGTCCCACGAGTAATTCCCAAACCCTCATTGTGAATATTTCTTCATATGTGCACACACTATTCATTGCTCAGGAAGTATTTCTGTCTTTGCTCATCATGTCCTTCTGTTTAACCTATCAGATTCTGTGTGTCTCAGGAGAAACTTCTAAACATGAAAATGTTGCCAGTTATATTTAAAATGCAATTTGTAGATCACATCAATTAATAGTAAAACTCTCAGCTATTTAGAAATAAATTGAAATCTTTTAGCTAGGTAATGTGTATCTACCAAAATTTTACAGCAGGTTTTTATTGGAAATGATCAATCCCTCGGTAAATATTAGTTTCTAACTTGAATTCTTAACCAAAAAAAATCCCCAAATATATGAGAACTAACAACAATATGAAGATTTCAGCAATAAAGCCACCTGTTTGAATTTACACATGAAGATACAGTTAATAGAGTTACTGAAAAGAAAAGGAGTACAAAATATATAAATATTCTCAAAGATAAGAAAGTATTATTTTTTAAAGGCACACTTAATTAGGAGAAGTTTCTTAATATCTAAAAACATTAGAAGCAAATAAATTTAGCTTTGCATATTGGAAAAAGAAGACAGGAAATCATACCAGGACTAAAATGTCATCAAATATAATACAAACTTAACCATCTCAGCTTTTAGCAACAAGAAAATTAATACCCAGAGTGAAAAATTTGTTGAGAGTCACACATCTCATTTAAGAAGCAAGGATGAAGACAGAGGAAGAGTCATGGGACTAATGACTCTCATCTTTTTTCTTTTCCATTCCATATCAAGCTTCTAAAACTATAGGGGAACAATTTCTATAATTCTTAAGTAGTCTCAGATCTACTTATGGGGCAAGAATGAGATTTCCAATTAAGAAAATCATCCGCTCTTTGTCAGGTGATGACCGAAGCGATTTGTTCATTCTCAACTTGAAGTGGCACTTAGGTTGCAATCAGTGGTAAGTTCCTTATCTCTACTCAGAATCTTTTTCTGTTCTTATACATCTTGTCTTTGAGGTCTTATGGCAACACATTTGCAGGACATTTAATCTGAACATAGAAAATCAAAGGTAGTAAAAAGATCATTATTGACCTCTTTAATCTTTATTTTGCCTTGGCTCCTTGACAGATGATTATAAGAAATGATGTATTTCATGCTATAGGCATAATGAAGGCCTACAACTTGCAATCAGACATCAGGGAGAATCAGTTTATACTGGAAAGATTAGAGCCACCGCATGGTCACAAGTGATTACGAGGTCAAAAGAAAGAGACGAAAGCTATTTTCTAGCTTTCTTCCACTTCCTTCTCTCTGTGAGACACAGGGGCTGTTATTTTCAAGTGTTTTTCTCTGTATAACTTGTACATAGCATATAATTTCAGATAAACCTAAACACTGATACCTTGTTTATATTTCATCTGGTGATTTACTAGGCTCTCAAATGCATGTGATTCTTTTTCTGATAAATTATAAATTTTGTTACATTATTGTTTCAGATACAATTAGAATTTTGAGTTTTATTATGGCTACCTATCATCCTTACAAGCTGTGAGACAGTACCATGTGTTTCTTGCCTGGTATGTCTGGAATAAAACAATGAGCAGAAGTAACTGTGTTGATGAAAATCATGGTTGGCCCTGAGGTGTTGTGCGAAACCTGGTCCTTCGTGTCATTGACTTTTGAGACATAAAACTTGATTTCCCATTGTATAAGTGTGACTTTACCAACTCAGACTAATTTTTAAGCCCAAATTCCACAATTTACTGGGTAGACTAGATAATAACACTGCCTGCTTTGTTTGATTTATAGGGTTAAGTAAAACAATATATATGAAACATCTGACATCTCTTTACTAGGCTCATAGGATGAAGTTAGTCAGGTTTGGTGTGGTGCTAACATCATGATCATAAACTATCATTTCCTTCCAGCAACAGGAAGGGGAGCTCACAGATGCATTCTCCTTTGTAGCCAGGACAAAGGTTCTGGAAAGATGGGCATCCCTTGCTCCATGCCTTCACATCCATTCCCTAAGTTTATGGATCAGCTAATACCACATGCTACTGCTGATGACTCTGGCCCTTGTGACTGCCAGCTGCCACAGTGTGCCCTGCCAATAGTGCTCCAGTTACTCTCCACAGCTGCCCTTGCCATTCATATTTATCTTGACAGGCCTCCTCCAAATTGTCCCCAGTGTTACTCTTCTTGCTAAGCTGTTCCCAGATAAGTCTTGCAGTCTGTTCTCTCTCTCTCTCTCTCTCTCTCTCTCTCTCTGTCTCTCTCTCTCCCTTCCTCCCTCTCTATCTCACCACACACACACACACACACACACACACACACACATACACACACACACAATGCTGTAATCTTTCTCTGAGAGTTCATCTCCTTCTTCCCCCTAACCATGATAAATGTCTTTACATACATTGTTCAGAATCTAGAAAAAGAAATGGGCATAATTACCAGTTCGTCAGAAAATAATATGAAAAACTTCATTTACTACAATCTAATTGCTTCTCTTTCCTCTTCACGGGTATTTATTTATCTTTCTGTGGTCTCCTTGGTATGCCAATGGGTTGGACAATCAGCTTAATAAACTACTTGGGTCTTTTGTCTCCAGGTTATTTTTCCATCTCACTCAGTATGTCACTATTACTAATCTTTCCTGTGGACTGTTTTAAGCATAATAACTGCTTATTTAAAAATGCTAAATGACCTTCTTCATTTATCTGAAGCTTCTTTTCTTGTGGATCTGAGAAATCTTTTGAGGCAGGGCCCAAAGATGAGTCAGATGTACAATCATTCCTACTTGGGC
The DNA here is from genome assembly GCF_023159225.1 of Perognathus longimembris pacificus. Classification (NCBI taxonomy): domain Eukaryota; kingdom Metazoa; phylum Chordata; class Mammalia; order Rodentia; family Heteromyidae; genus Perognathus; species Perognathus longimembris. Next base: position 124,764,970 of record NC_063162.1, read on the forward strand.
CACGTACATTGATTGATTCTTTCTTCCTTTCTCCTTGAGTCTCTTTCATATGATCATAGCTATTATTCTTCATTTCTTTCTTCCTAAGATTGCTCCCGCTGATCAGATGGTAGTTTTATTTTTACTTTTTAAAGAAATTTCACACCATTTTATCTTGAAGCAGTACTAATTTACATTCCCACCAAAAAGAATAAGGGTTCCTTTTGTCTCCACATTCTCTCAAATATTTGTTATTTTCTTAAGCTCTTGTATAATCACCGTTCTGATTGGATGAGATGAAATATTAACATACATTTGATTTACATTTTTCTGATGTCAATCGAAACTCTCCCTAGCTAAATAAAATAACTACTTAATGTTTTTGCTGCTTTTCCTCATTAAAAATATAATTCTACTTCAAAGACTTGTTCTGAGAATTTAGTTAATTAATACATGTGAAATACTTGTAATGACAATGATCAGTTATTAGCCACTAAAAATTTTTAAAGAATTTGATGAAACTTTATTACTACTTATTAAATAGTAGAGTATATAATAGAAGGACAAAGAAAAAGTAGCTTTACCAAAAAAAGATGGCTAAATTGTAATTAATGTGACAGACATGTTTCTTTTAGACCACTACAAAAAGTTTCATATCCAACCAAATCCAAAATGCAATATGCTATCCATTCACTGCACTTCTCTATTTTATCTTCAAAACTTTATAGTCCATTTTTTAAAAATTGATAACTGATAGACTGGGCCACAGAAGAAAGACCAAAAATAGTCCCTGGATTTAAGATATGCAAAAGGAAACTCAATGAAGTAAAGAGGAAGAGCATGTGCAATAAGAGCTTGAGAGCATTTTAAATACGAATACTTCCAGCACAAATGCATTTCAACAATAATACTGTTCAACAGGACAAGTAGGGGATATGGAAGAAAATGAGGCAGCAGATGTAGACTGAAGACAGATTGCCAAAAGCCATAGTTATAAAACTAAGAAGATTGAAAATTAGGGGTACCCAATTCAGTCGCCTTTCCATTATCTTGGTAATCCTGTACAGAAAAATATTTTACCTATTTATCATACTGTACAATATTCCTAGTCTGTTCATAGGAAAACTTCATGCCTGGCTCTCAGCCCATTAGCACTTTTGTCTTGTTTGGTCTCCAGGTTATAGGATGTAGGACCAAGCTTACTATTTAAAGACCTACTGGTCCCCCTGGATCTTGGGGAAATGCCCTTGGTGACCTGTTCTAGCAGATAAAGGGAAAGAGGATAGAAAACTGACCCATCTCTCATGGTCCTCCACAGAGAGAAGCAAGAAATAAATACATTTCCATATACTTTTCTACATACTTGACTAAGGCTTCTGGTGAGCAGTGGCTCTATGCATGTCAACTCCCCCAGTTACAGAGCATACAGATTTGCTGAGATGGATAAAAAGGACAGCTGCCTGGCCTCTAAAGTCTGTGTTGTACTGGAAGAAGAAGTGGTCTGCCATCGAAAGAAAAACCAAATTGAAAAAGCTGCAATCCTGAAGGCTCCAAGGAATAGGCCACATTTAATTTTAAAGAGGAATGACAAGTGAAAGCTACCTCTTTCTCTGTAAAACTATACCCTTGCTGTTTAATCTATGACGTTGAGAGAGTTAAAAGCAAGGCAGTAAAGAGAAGGCATAAGTGTACAGGGCCCATTGAAAGGCTGCACATACAAAGCAATATTGAGAGTCTTTTTCCCATCTCATTGCCTATACTATACACAAAGGATTAGAATCTACTAATTAGAAGTCTATGGAATGTAAGGGTAACTATAGCAACAACAAGTAGATGAACCACTGACTGTAGTAATTCAAGGTCACTTAACAACCTGGAAGAAGATGCATTTCAAACATAAATATTATTTACCATGGTCTCCAGTATGGCTCTTTTCTTTTCTTTGCATGATATCTGGAATGTAATAATATAAAAATGAAGCTATACCAAAAAGGAAAATTCATTTTCAAGAAATGAACATGTCAGGAGAACTTTTCAGATTTTGGAAATCTTGGAGAAAAATAAGTATTACACTATAATTTTAAGGTCTGATGGGGGTGAGAGACAATATGTATGAACAAAGATTTTAGCAGCAAGGTATAACCTTTCTAAAAGTTTAATGGCAATGTTAGTGCATTATTTTTTAGGTGTTTTGATAGAAATAACCAGAGAATTTCAAAATATAACAAAATAGGCAGGAAGATTCTTAAACAATCAACATAACACATCAACTAGTTTAAGACACTGGAAATGCAGAAGAGTAGAGAAATGAAGAAAAAGAAATATTTTGAGAGATAATGGTAAAGGTTTTTCAAAGTTAATGAAAAGCAATAAGCCATGGATCCCAGAAATGCAGGATAAACATAAAGAATGCTACACCTATGTGCATCAGTCAAACCATAGAAAACCAAAGATAGAGAATACGTACCTATAGAAGTCAGACAAAAATTACAAAAACTTTTCTTTTAAAACATGTATGTCACCAAAATCAGTTACAATGACATCTGGGGTAAAACTGGGAAGAAAGGCAAAAGAAAGTGACATAATTTCACGTGGTTTTTTTTGGACATCTCAACCAAAATGTTAAACCACTTATTCCCATAACTTGGAGTTCATTTTGCTTAGCAGCATCTTAAGTGTACATTTATCAGAAGTAGAGAAGGGAAGGGGAACATTAAAATGGAGAGAAAGGGTAAAAGGCAAACCAATGCCCAATGCAACAGCAATATTTACAAAACTATACGCTGTTAACCAACTATACAACTTGGGATGGGGAGAGGTAATTGGGGAAAGGGAAAGTGGAAGAAAAATGAGGCAGGATGTAACAAGTTTGATAAGAAATGTACTCACAGCCTTATGTATGAAAGTGTAACTCCTCTGGTCATCACTTTGACAATGAATAAACCAACTTAAATTTAAAAAAAGAAAGAGAACACTCAAATTTTATTTCATTTTATTTATTTATTTTTTTGCCAGTCCTGGTCCTTGGACTCTGGACCTGAGCACTGCCCCTCGCTTCTCTTTGCTCGTGGCTAGCACTCTGCCACTTGAGCCACAGCGCCACTTCTGGCCGTTTTCTATATATGTGGTGCTGGGGAATAAAACCCAGGGCTTTATGTATACAAGTCAAGCACTCTTGCCACTAGGCCATATTCCCAGTCCGAACATTCAAATTTTAAAAAATGTAAGTCACAAAGATGTGGATCAATGGGTTTAATAAAGCAAAGTCAAATCAAAATGAACAAAAATGTTATACTCAGTGAATACCTCTATGTTAGATTCTATCATTGCTGTGTCTGAATACCTGACAGAAAACATCTAAGGGTTGAAAAATTCATTTTAGCTCATGACAAGAGAGGTTTCCACTGATTTGGGGTTCACTGTGAGACATAACAGGAAGGTAGAAGAAGCACATGGCAAAGACTACTTGTCAAATGGCAAACAGGGAGTAGAGAGCCAGAAAGAGACCAGGGATCTGGGTTAGTCATCACTGGCACACCCCCAAGGGCCTACTCTAACTAGGCCCCATCACCTAACATTACCAGAACTTTCCAAATAGCACGACTGAATAGTACTTCCTAAGTAGCACATGAGCCAGTGGAGAACATTTCATAGTGAAACCATTACAACATCCCTGAGAAATGTAATGAAACAACAACAACAAAAAATGTTTAAGACTCATAATAGAAAATATATATCAGAAGAAATGTTAAAGGGCTTTTAGCCTTTAGGTAGAAAATTGAATAAGTTCAAAACAATGAAAATATTCAGAATTTTAAATACAGCACATATAGGTAAACAACAAAGAGATTTTATTATTTCTTCTATTTAACTTAATATGTTATTATATAAATAAGACCAGTAAAACTGATCTTCAGAGTTTACAAAATTCATAGAAATAAAATGCATGACAGCATTACCAAGTGTTAAGGAAGAAATATTTTAGTATTAAAGGTGTGCTGTTATATTAATTAAAATATACTGTTAAAAATTAAAGATGTATATTATAAGCCATAAGGAAATTACAGTGACAGTGAGAAGAGAAGAAAGGGAGGGACACAGAGAGAATATGAATGTTAGTGAGCGAATAGTCAAAATAAAATGAAATCAGATAAACTAATCAATCTAAAAGAAGACAGGAAACAAAAAAATATGAGCACTAAGGTAAATTTAACCTCAAGTACATTGATAATTATAATATAAATAAAACACTAACTGAAAGTAAGGCTGATTAGTTTAAAATATGATGTGCTTCTTCATGCTGTTTACCAGAAACTCCAGCAGAAATACACAAATGGCTTAAACAGATTAACAGATCAGTAAATTTAGGCCATGTACAAAACACATTTTGTGTGGAATTTAATGCCATAATTAATTAATTTTATTGCAATGTCGTCTTTCCAGGCACTTCTTAGAATATCAAAAAATCACTCCAGCATCAGCAAATGGAAGAACACCACACTCTCTAAAAACTGATGAAAAACAAAATCCCAATATGTTAAAAACCTGTGAAATATAGACAAAATGAATATTAAGAACAGCACTCAATGATCAAAGACACATAATAGGTGTAAGCAGAGAATGTGTTACAGAGTGGTATAAAAAGTCTTATTTTGGTAAATTCTTAGAATCCACCAATGTAATCAACTTAGCTCCTAAAAGGAGCCAACAAGGGGGAAATGAGTGGGTAGAAATCTCCAAATGTTTCCTTAAGGAATTGCTTCCCCCTAATTGATAGATCTATGGTTATTTTTCTTTAAAATTTCTACCACTACCTATGCAATTTCATTCTTCAGGGTTATTTTCTTTTTAACTTAGATGAACTAGAAAGGAAATCAAATGGTTTTTTTTTGTAACATCTATGGGTAATTTTTTATGTTCTATGTATACCTATCACAAAGAGAAAGTCTCACTTCAAAATTACAATGCCCTCTCCAAAATAAATTATAACTAAAAAATATCCGGTCTATATGATGTCAAGCTTCATTTAGTGTTAAGAGTGTTCACCAGACCCCCATCCAGGCCTATGTAGGTCGTTACCTGTAAGGAGAAATCGACATTGTGGTTTCCTTCTCCATTTCCTCTATTTGTGAGACCTACATAGGTGGTCTATTTGTAGAAGGTAGAATAGTTGGCAAATATTGTCTTGGGGTGTTAGCCAAAACAGAGTCAGAAATAGTTGAGTTTTAACATCCTGTTGCATATCCTTGGTAACACAACTAAAATGCATGATTTTCAAATATAACTTTCAACTCCATATGTTGTAAGTTGAGAAGGAGGATTCAAGGGCAGGCACTGGAAAAACAAAGTGGGCACGTTCAGGCTTTTTACAGGAAATACCTAACCACACGTGTCACAATCAACCACAGTGTTTCCTAAACTTTCCCATGAGCTTGTCCCAAATCACTGAGAAAGAAGAGCCCTGTAGGAGATGAGGTCGCAGTCTAAAGAGGCTTTTTGATTAGTGAAATTTCTTAACAGACTGTGTTTCACTAATTAAAACACACACCATTTGTATTTCAATTCATAATTCCTCTGTTTATTTTAGCAGTAAAATTATGAGGATTTAAAAAAAATGTTTCCTTAAAATGGTTTCTCCAGGGATATGTACCACACTTAACTCCTATTAAATGCCTGCAAAATAGCCTAACTTAATCATTGTGATCCTGTAGAGATTACAGTGTTTATGTAATTCTAAAAGATCCGTTGACACTTCATTAGTACATGAACATTCAAGCTGTTTCTAGCAGAAGAGTTTAAGTTCCTACTTGGAGAGAAGCAAACATTTATTTATTTACTTACTAACTTATTTAGAAAATTTAATAGCCAAATAAATACCAGAATCATTTCCCAAATATTGCTTTTTTCCTTCACTATATCCTGTCAGTACTTGGATTAGTCCCTAGCTTTAGGAAGCACTCAGCTCAAGAAGGAAAGCAGAAAAAGTAAACTTTAGAAATACAACTTTTTACTCATTTTAAAGGAAATTGATCCAGCAAGAGAACCAAGCTAAAAGCAGTGCTGAGCTGAGAGCACACTTAAAAATTCATCTCATGCTAGCTGTTCTGCTACACCTGTTGTGGATCCATTTACCCATTAGGGTTTATCTATAGTTTTTCTACCTATAACTCCAAATGTAATGGGAATAGCGGAGTCATTGCACAGCTCTATGAGCTCAAAGCTGATACTCTGGTGAGACAGGTAATCAAAGATAAGTGGAAACTATTCAGCTCCATTTCAGTTCAAAAAGCTAACCTCTACCATTCCAAGATAAACATCCCTGAAGAGTTATTGGTGAAGTTAATATGAAAGGTGAAAAGCTTTATCTGCTAGCTGCAAAAGTAGCCAGTCAAACTGCATGAGGAAGAGATAAGCTAGAGAGCTCATCTGATTTTACAAAACAAAACAAAAACTTTTTTAACATTAAACATGAGACTAAGGTTAGTGATTTGCCATTGGGAGTAGTGAACTGAAAATTGGACAGTATTTTCACAGTTTAAATCCTAAGACTTTATGTATCAGAACCACTGGTGAAGGTATAGGTTATCTTTTTTTTTTTTTTAATACAGAGTTGGGCCAATCAGTAACCCACCTGCGACCCAGGATATCCTTATTGCTAGTGGAGTTTGAGAAACACTAAAGCAACTAAACTAATAATGTTAGAATGAGCAAATTACAAATTTGAGACTAAGACTACTAACAATAGTACAAAAGGTTAATGGACTGCTATTTTAATTCACAATTATGAAATAAAAAAACTCCTTAGTGAAAGACAATAAAATTTTTTTTGGTAATTAACTTACAGATAGTTACCAATCTGATATTGTTTCTTGGCCAAAATAAGTACCTTTATGAGATTTATTACAAAGAATAGCATGCTTTTGTAAGATTCTGTGTATGCTATTTGTGCCCAGGTATGGGTTTCACTATTATTAGATAACAGACCAAATGTGGTTACCTGTGATATACAACAAAGGCACCATATTTTGAATTTGAAACATATTTGGTTCAAAAGATTTCAGTTATGGGAATAAATAGTTTTAGTTGTTTTAAGACATTTCCTTTGCAAGAAACTAATATACCTAAAGGAGCTTGAACCTACAGCAAATATTGGGGGAACATCCATGAAACATAAAGGTTGAGTAGAAGGGAGAGGTAGGAACAGCAGATCCAACACCTGCAAAAGGAGAGATTAGCCAGGCCAATGTCCAGATTGCAGAGCATCTCTGAGAAGTCTTAGCAAAGGTATTGTGGAATCCCTGACTGAAATTTCCTATTAGCAAAGTCTTGCGTCAGACAGAAAGTATCTGGCTCTGGCTCTGGCTGTCCATTTGATCACTGGCTGGGAAAAGCTTGATGGTAATATACTCTTGGCCTCAAAGCTTTGGCAGATCCAAAAATGGTCAAGCTATTCTGATAACACCTGTAGAAAACCTAGGGTGCACCTCCTGACTTATTAGAAGGAGCTAGGCAGACAACAGCCCGAAACTTCACTTTGAAGTAAAATAGTATGCACAGTGTTTTATTAAATGTACTTTGTTCCCCCTGATCCTAGGTCTTGAACTTGGGGCCAAGCACTGTCTTTGAGGTTTTGTACTCAAGGTTAGCAGTATACCACATGAGCTACAGCTTCACTTCTGGCTTTTTTTCCCCCCTGGTTAATTGGAGATAAGAATCTCATGGACTTTCCTGCATGAGCTGGCTTCCAATCCAAATCCTCAGATCTTGGGTTCCAAGAGTAGCTAGGATTACAGACATGAGCTACCAGTGTCTGGCTTAAGTGTACATTTTTATTGCACATATTAATTGTATAAAGCACTTTTCTTGTGGTATTTACATGCATATGTACAATGTATTTTGATCAAACCCACCCTCTCTATTGTTCTTGCACTCTTTTACTTTTTTTTTTCTTATTTATTGTCAAAGTGATGTACAGAGAGGTTACAGTTTCATACGTTAAGCCTTGGGTACATTTCTTGTACTGTTTGTTACCTCCTCCCTCATTCTCCCCTCCACTGTTTTACTTATTACATTTTTGTCACAGCTGTCTAATTATGTTCTAGACAATATAGTCCATATTTTTACTTATGTTTATTTATGTCAAACCACATAATTTAAGATTTGGAAAATGTGATCCTTGTAAATGAAATAGAGAAAATGACACTGTGATAGTTGACTACTGATGGAAAAAAGTTTATCAAAGGAATTATTGGTCTGTAGATCAAATCAACCTTAAGACATTTAACTACTTGCTCTAGTAAATATTCAGCCCAACCTATTGCTGCTGATGGACAAGACCAAGGTCAAAATTGTCTTGACTGACAAGGACCCAAGCTACCAGCCCCAACCCTTAGATGCCAAATTTACTCTGCATAAATGCTGTCCTTTGTCTCTGGATATTTGGGATAGGCAGCTTGAGTTAGAAGGCTCCAAGGGCTTATGCTTCTAATCCTAACTACTCAAGAATAGGAGATCTGAGGATTACGGTTCAAAGCCAGCTTGGAGATCTAATCTCCAACTAACCATCAAAAATCTGGAGTGGATCTGTGACTTAAATTATAGTGTGCTAGCTTTGCACAACAACAACACAAAAGCTCAGGGACAGCACCCACATCCTAAATTCAAGCTCCAAGACTAGCACAAAAGATGAGAGAAAAAAATAGTCTATCTGGTTGTTCCAAACCAAGATTAATAAATAAAAATAGAGCTTAGGTTTTCTTTTTTTTTTTTTTTTGGCCAGTCCTGGGGCTTGGACTCAGGGCCTGAGCACTGTCCCTGGTTTCTTCCCACTCAAGGCTAGCACTCTGCCACTTGAGCCACAGCACCGCTTCTGGCCGTTTCCTGTATATGTGGTGCTGGGGAATCGAACCTAGGGCCTCGTGTATCCGAGGCAGGCACTCTTGCCACTAGGCTATATCCCCAGCCCTTAGGTTTTCTTAAACTTTCACATTCTCAAACATACCAGGTCTTTTCTTTATTAGCAAAGGTTTATGTACACAAAAAATTATTAGAAGATACTGATAAAGGGTCTTGCTTGACAGAACAGATACATTAATATTCTATTATACTTCTGTGTTACCTCTGTATAATCAAGACATAAAGAAAAGTTGAAGTTTTCAGTCATGTTCAGGCATGTAGAGGTTATTTTGTTTCTGTAGCTGCTTGTTGAGGTTGTTTAGGTACAGATGGACCCCTCCCCCCCAACATACACACATGTACCTTTCAATTTTTTTTCAAAGTAATTCTCATCTTGAAAATCCAGATTTTAAAATAAAATAACATGTGAACTTTAATAATCCACCTTGTTCTGGTTTTCCTTGGTACTCTATGGGTTTCAGGTATAAGGAAAAAATAACAGGAAAAATGTTCACTAGTCGGTGCCCTTGCCTCAGAGTTCAATGTGAGTTGAGATTTTAGCATCACATTCATTATTTATTTGTATTTCCCCTCTTTTTTTCCACTTTGCAGATAATTGCTACTTAATTGATACTGTTTCTATGCAAGCCTAGTCACAAGACACACTGCTAAATAGAGGAATCATTAATCTATGTGCATGTTGTAGACTTCCTTAAAAGGATGGTTCGGATAAGCAAAGTCATTAGCAGTTTATTTGCAACAGGGCACTTAGGAAATGCTCTGTGGAGGACACATCAGCAGTCAGTATGTAACTGAGCAATTAACACAGGACTTCTGTACTTTGGGGTGTTAGCATGGGAGTAAACAGAAGCAGATGTGAGGTGTTTGCCCTGTTAGCATGCACAGTCTGTTCTGACATATGCAAATACCACTCCTGCTTACAGAACCCACAACCCTTATTGTACCATGACCTTGCTGATGAAGCCCTATGACAGAAGTGCTTCATTTGCACTGGGTGTTATTAATTATTAACAAGTCAATACCACCTTTTCTTGCTATTAGAGCTTTACAGAAAGCTAGGTGAGAAAGCATACACAAACATGTAGATAATTCTCTAGTTCTCAGCTTTTCTTGACTACTCCTCTCTTGCTAGAGGATTCCTGGCAAACAGAGATTAAGGAAAGAGAGAGCAAAAGAGCCTCAAAAGAGTGACAGATGGTGTCACCTGTGCTGTCCAGGCATGAATTTGAATAGTTTTCTCCTGGAGACTCGGGTACAGTCTGTGATGATCCAGTGATTTCTATGGAGGAAAGAAGGCTGAACTTGGGATAGATTTATATTCAACTGAGTTAACAAGATTTTTTTCTCCCTTCACTGATAGAGAGCTGGGAAATTCACCAAATTTCACTGGATCCACCTGATAATAGACGTTATTAGCAAGTCTTTCTGCTAGAGTCTTTCATGTCATAGACACTGTATTTTTATGCCCCTCACTTTCTAAAAAGAAAAGCAAACATTATGGTACACAATGTAATTTCTTCCATCTCACTGTTGGCAAATGCCAACATATTTCACCAATAAAGAAAATGTTCTTTATGTGTTTTCTGTGTAGATCAGCATGGCAAGGAGGTCACTACAAAGCTGAGGCTGGCCTTGAACTCACAATCCTCCTACCTTTCTCTAAGTATTTCTGCATGAATATTATATACATAAATGATTAAGAATTCAAAGAATAAAATAAGAACCTTCCACAAAGGTCTTTTGTACTTTGTAAGTGGGCAACCTACTTATGGGCAACTTGGCAAAAGGAAGTGATTGATTTCTAACTAGAACATTTTTAATTCTTTTAATTGCAATATAATATACTAGGTTCATGAGAGTTTAGGCTCATGAAGGAAATTTTTCCTCAGTTCTTCATTCTACAAATAATATTTCAATAACTATGTATTTCTGGAAATCAGTATATATTTTAGATTCCACATGCTTTCTGTCAGAAGCTAGACCATGTCTAAATGCACTTGAATGAAATGAATGGATTTGAATCACTTTTTACTTCCCTCTATAGATATCTTAATATTTGCTTTGATCTTCCACAAAACCTTGATATTCCATCTTCTCTTTGTATAAATATTTTATATATAAAAAACTTCACTAAAACTTGAAGGAAGCATCAGGTAGCCCTTGACTGAAATCCTATCTCACCTATAAAATCACCCTCAACACAGAATATGAAGCTGACTCCTTACTCCTTGATCTCAGTCTATAATATAGTAGTCAGATTAGGAAAAAAAACAAATATAACACGTTGTGCAATATAAATCAGTATTCACTCATAACCTTATGACCTTAACTATGTTGTCTTCATTTGTACGTACACACAGGCAATAGTTTCCTCAGTTACTAAGTAAAATACTTAGTAAAATAAACTAAGATGTGCTTATTTTCTTAAAACAGTTCTGAAATTTTCAGGACCTAATTTAAATGTTCAGTAACAAATAGACTAAAAAGGAGAAAGTGGAAAATGAGAAGATAGTGTGTTTCTGTAGTACAATATTATTTACATTTCCTTGACTTTTTTTTTTTTTTTTTTTTTTTTGCCAGTCGTGGGCCTTGGACTCAGGGCCTGAGCACTGTCCCTGGCTTCTTCCCGCTCAAGGCTAGCACTCTGCCACTTGAGCCACAGCGCCGCTTCTGGCCGTTTTCTGTATATGTGGTGCTGGGGAATCGAACCTAGGGTCTCGTGTATCCGAGGCAGGCACTCTTGCCACTAGGCTATATCCCCAGCCCTTTCCTTGACTTTTTGAACTAACCTTTTCTTTCTTCAAGAAAATGCTGTCGTGTAGCTCTCTCAAGTTGTAAAGCACTATAACTAACTACTAGTTTGATATGGCTTAACCCCAATGTAATTACTTTTACCTGTTAAATGCATCAGAAAGAACAAATCATGCAGGGCATGGTGACTCACAGCAGTAATCCTAGATACTTGGAAGGAAGGAAGGAAAGTTTGAAGGAGGGAAAGGAAGAAGGAGGGAGGGAAGGAAGGAAGGAAAGCACGAAGGAAGGAAGGAAGGAACGAAGGAAGGATGGGAATAAAGGTAGATTATGCTACCTCAATTCCCCACAAGAAATATGTCAATATTAAGGTGCTTTTTGCCTTCTCCAATTTGGAAACTATCATATGGGACAGGTAAATGTCCTTTGGCTTGGATTCAGTTAATGTGCACATTGAACTCAGAATTCTAATGGCTATTAGCTAAAGGGAGGCTATAATTCACATCTGATCATTGTAAAACTATGTCCCAATTGATGTAGGTGACATCAGTGGCTTATAACCATTGTCATCATTACATTTTTTCATAGACTATGTGGGCACCTAAGACTATGTTCATGTGCTGAAGCTATTACCTTATCCATTCTCTAAAACACAGTGACTTTCATTGATAGGTAGTCATACAAATGACTACCCATGCATGTTAGTCACAAGTCTCAAAGAACTACCAGTAGATCATGTTGCCAACAAAAAATTGTGTATATTTCTCAAAATGAGACCACCCTTGGTCATCTGGGCAAATATTTATTGGATAAAATTACTTCATCATTTAATGTTCCTCCAGAGAGTTGTTTCAATGATGGAAATCATCTACTTATGAAATATAGAATTAAATCAGTGATATCAGCTAAAATGATTAATGACATCACTGGACTAGACTGTTATAAATGGTAGAGTTTGTTCTATGTTTTATCCATGTACCTAAATTTGGATCAGTGCCTGAGGCCAGGTATAGAAGTCAATGCCTAAGGTAAGCTGCATAACTTTCAAACATAGCCCACTGTGGCTTATGTGATTTGTTCTTGTGTTTGAGTGTAAGACTATGAATACAGTTGAGGTCAGCACTGCATGGCAGCCTTATCCTGCTGTTTGAAATCTTGTTGAAAAAGTCCTTGATTAAATTCTGTATAAGATAAATTCAAAGGATTTTGTTTCCAGCCTTTGCTGACCAGATCAATAATAGCTGATGGAATTTTGTCTTCATCAGATAACTCACTAGAAGCCAAGACAGTTTAGAAAGAAGATTTTATGGAGACATGTATCCAAGGGTCTCATATATCTACTTGTCTTAAATGTAAGACACTGACCTTCTTTGCGGTCTACATTTTAAAGGATAAGAGCTTTTCAAGACAAAACCTATGTCTTTATCAGAAACATACCATAATCTTGTTTCTAGGCTTCGAGGGATAGCCATGTCTTCCTCCAGAGCAAAGGATAAGCATTCCTATGGTTCAGTACAAGATAATGTCATTCTCCAGAGTAAAGAGAAGGTATACTTCTCAAACAGTTTTTTCAAGGTTTTCTAGTTAGAAACCTGAGGGCTATTATCCTCTGATACAACCCTCTGCATGTGAAAGAACTGTCTAACTATTCTCATCTACCCTATGAACTAGGTGCTTGGAGGAGGTACTCACATAGTATGCAGAAATGTGGGACTCCATACAAAAGAAAAGTCTACACTGTACCATTATCTACAATGGTAAATATTAGAATTATGTGTCAAATAGGAGTATTGAAAGACATAAGGCTCATGTATACATTGCTAACTAGTTAAATAAGAGCTATTTAAACATACAAGTAGTTAATAAAGAAATATATCCCATAAAGTGAAGCAATGAGTACCTGGAAATAAAATTGTGTAGATAGGCAAGGTCCAGATTGACACTAAATTTATGATGATATACCAGAAGAGTTAATTAAAAGAAACAGTGTGATCAGATTTACATTTTAGAATGAAAGTATGGAAGCATATACAGATTGACTAAAAAAATACCACTTAGAATAAACTTACAATATCCTAAAATGAAATAGTGAGCTCTGTATGGAAATAGCAATGGGAACAGCAAGAATGGGAAAGCTTGGAGAGTCTTATAAGATGAAAATTTGAAGGGCTCAATGAGTCATTGGATGTCTCCATGGGAGTAGGGATAGGAGGAAATCATAAAATAAAGAGATATATTAAAATGATATGTAAGTTCATTGCAAGATCATAATTGAGAAATTAAGTATGGAGGATTTCAGAAGAGCTCTATATGGTTACCATTTGGTTAGTAATGACTTTCCTTCAAGAATGTGCTGAAGAAGCACCATTCTATGTCTATAGTCTAAAAACTCCAGAGAGTTTTGGGATGGCCCTTCACTTTAGGAAGTTTTTCAGTTAAAAAAGGAAAAAAAGTTGTTATAGAAAAAAATTAGAATTCCTATAGAGAGCATATAAACATGACTAAGGTACCAGAGGTGGAAATGTAAGAAACAATTATTTTTGTGGTTCAAATAAGAAGTTTAGAGAAAAATAGACATTGGATATACAATGGAACTCCAAGAATAGATACATTTGAATAGAAAGAAGATGGAAGGCATTGTTTAGAGAGAAAAATCTTTCTTATTTGCACCCATTTAGTTAATTACATTATGTAGTTATTTCCACTGTCATTTCAAAAAGCTCAGTGAGACCACAGAGTCACAGTGAAAACAGTGCCAATAAATTATAATTTTAATATATGATAGAAAAAATGAAAACAGTAATGACAGAATTCTGCATAATTTTTTTGGCTATAAGAAATGAGGTAACAGTGCTTCTCAGGAAAAAAAAATGGCTGAAGGAAAATGTAAATGTTTACCTACCTAAAATAAGGCATAGATTGTTTTAGTTCCAAATTCATTTATTTATTTAGGTAGGGAGGTAGCTGTCCAAAGAGATTTCAATTCAACAAGTTAGTTTATAAGCACAATGTGTCTTTATTAATATCACCTTTCCATCATTCCTGAATCATTTTGAACTTTGACTAATTGTTTTCTTTGAGCTACAAGTTATTGAAAACGGTGTTATTTAATGTCATAGAATTTTTACATATCATGAAACCTGTCTGACAGAACAGGACTATCTACGAGGCTCTTCACATCAAGGGTGAATGACTAAATTAACTGTCCCTGGTTACATGTGGTCCTTTCTTCCTGCCAGACAGGAAGAAGTCCGAGCACTGAAATGTGTGCAACCTTACCTCAGTGTCTCAGGATGTATTTTCATTTCTCTTTATAAATGACAGGTTTTTCTTTAAAGAATTACAATGGTAAATGAAAAAGGATACCTTAGAGAAACGACAACCATGATAATGATAAACGTTTTATCAGCCTGTCATCTTTTAAAAAGAAGATAGAAGACAGAATTATCCTAGAGGATACAATAACACAGAATTTTAAACAATGCTTCTTTGACTTAAATGTTTCTTTATAATACAACAAAATATAGCAACCAAACAATAAATTAAAACCTATCTTCCCCCTCCACCACACACTCCATTATCTCTACCAAAACTACTTAAACCTCTTTCACCACCACCAGCATCTTAAGGACTGAAGATCATAAGGTGGGAGGGAGTGCAGAAAAGCAGCTCAGAGGATCTGACATTTGGGATGAAGAAAACAGGCACAATGATTGTCTGTGTTATTTGGATAAAAGCTTATTATAGGACATTAATTAAAACTATCCATCACACTTTTAGGTTAGACCAGAACATAGTATTTCTGTGAATTACTTTATAGTCTAAAAAGACTTATCCTTTCTTTTGGCCCTCCTGACAATTTGTGCAATGCTCCTCAAGTCTCTTATCAATTTTTGTGGATTTTAAAAGAGAGAAGCTCAAGTCATTTTCCAGCCCTAATACTTTGTGCTCCTGATCCCAGATTACCTTAAAAGGTATGTGCCATGGGACATCTATAAGGACATGAGGAGCTTACCACATAGTCTACTCATCACAGGAAAGATTTATAAAATAAAAGGCTATTTATAGATTGTGATTGAAACTCTCACCATGTTAGTTTCCTTCCCAGACAGTCCCACTTGGATTCCTTTCCTTTTCCTTTCTAATTGAATCTTTCTTTTTAAATGTTGCTTTCTGTTGCCTTGTCTTTGCTTTTACTGATGAGAAAGTTAGGTTTTTAATTTCATTTTATTGCTGTTCACCTTGTTTTGTCTTCAATAAGTGGTTTGTTGTTTTCTACCTTACTGCTAAGTTTGAAACTTCTCCACATCATTTGTTTAATGAACTAATTATAGTTCTTCTGACTTTAATTTGGTCCATTATAGTCTGTGTTTGGTTACCTCGAGTTCCTAGACTGACACAAATTGTGTCACTTCTAGCAGCTACAAATGCCATTGAAAATAAAAATTTGGTGTCGTTCCAATCAGTCAGTTCTCCCTTCTCCTTTTTAATTATTTATTTTATTTTTAAGGCTCCAACTTCTGTCATTATGAAGAGGATTGTTCATTATTCCAAAATCTGCTAAGAACAGGATTGCTACCCCAGCAGAAGAGAATCTGTTTTAAGTGGTGAGACATTTGGGTTGATTGTGGAAGAAAAAGGTGCCTCATACCTTCCTTTTATTGGTAGACATGCTTTATTTTAGAATTCTCAGACTTGGTCCTTATTCACATTATTCCAAAAATAGGATATAGTGACATTTATTAAAAGAGAATTGAGTTCCACTTTGTTTCTTTATAACCCAAATAGGTTAAAATTTAAGCACTTCATAAAAAAAGATTAAAAGAGTGTATCTATTAACACCATTAAACTTAATTTAGTGCCTTCAATCCTGTAGAATGTTAAAACTATAACATCAAGTGTTGAAAGAGTCATTCTAAATATTTATTTAGCCCCATCTACCTATATGACTGTAATTGGTGTTTCTCTGAGATACAAAGAAAGCAGAATTCAATTCAATTCAACAAATATTTATTAAGTTACCATTACAGCCTAGACACAGTGCTGGGTATTGCATGGAATACAAATACAAAAAAAATGTAGTCTATTAAAGGCCTAGGTTTGCTTCTGTTTGTGTCCATGAAGATTAATTGAACAGCTAAGTATTATGCTAAATTGGAGGGGTGTGATACAGCACATTTTCTATCCACAAAGGTATGTGCTATATCATAAGTTGGAATTGATGAAGTCTTAAAAATATGTGTAAAATTTTGTGTGTAGGTGGCATCTATGAGGAGTATTGTCTTCAGGATACTCCATAAAATCAATAACCTCAAATAGTTAAGATTTATGTGTAAAATGAAGGGTAGACTCTCAGACATGGGATGGACATTGAAACAGTAGATTCTTTTAGCCTCAGGCTTTCAGTGGTGATTGGGTGGAGATATGTGTAGAGATGATTAAGGTGCTTTGTTTGGCAAAGGGACTCAGCTATGAATCAGCAAACAAACATTTTTTTTGGCCTGAGATTAGATCTTTAAACTTGGGCACTTGTTTTCACTCATTGGCTGGCATTCTATGCCTGGAGCCACACCAAAAGTAATGTTAAAAGTTAGTGCTATACCCAAAGTAGCAAAATCAAATACAAACAGGGGCTAAACCATAGGGAAGCTAAAGAAAAGAAAAAAGAAATAATTTCACATAGTGCATTAAAAATAACAACAATGACAAACCACTTGTTTCCATACCTTAGAGTTCATTTCCCTTAGTAAATGTTACATCAGACTTAAGAACAGTCTGTAGATCTGGAACAAGGGCAACAGACTTTAGACTCCCTTAAGGAATGCAAACAACTTTGAATGGAGGCTTGAAAATTGGATGAGAAGGGTTGACAAAATCAGAACCTGAAGACAATTCATCTATTTATTATAGTCCTAAACAGCAAAAGGAGGTAATGAGCATGAAATACATGGAGACAATAAGTCAATTTTATTGGTTCCTAAAATCAGGACATTCTATACTCAAAACTCTTTGTAGCCTTCCACCCCAATCTAGTGTTGCCCAACTGTTACACCATTGTAGACTTGACCTGAAAGCAAATATATGTATATATATATATATATATATATGTATGTATAAATATATATACATCTGTATATACATGCATATGCATATATCATATATATGTAAATATAGAAATATATGATTGATATATAATAATTTTATATATAAATCCACAGTCACAGTAGCCACAGTGATATAAACATGAGTTAACATAGACATTTTAGCATCTTTCATGAAATGGATTTAATTCTACTTTGTGTATATGAAAACGCTAACTTTGACCAAGTTTTATGTAAGAACTGTAGAGGAAAAATAGTTCAAAGAAGAAAGGTCTACCTGCTAAAGAAAGGCTAGGAAAACATCAACACCCTAAAAATAGCAAGCCTTTTATTTTAGCTGTTGTTGAAGAACTCCAGCAAAGAGGGACTATGTGAAGTAAAATCTCAGAGCAAATAATAGATAGCATGCTTAGATGGTTACGTTTTAGGTATCAAAGAAGATACAAAAGACTTGAGAAGTGGTACACTATCATTAGGTTTCAATTTGAAAAAGAATTTTAGTAGTAGCAATGTCATTTAGGGCAGGTCATATTAAAAATCAGACTGTTATAGTAGACTATGTAATAAAAGATGTCACACAGAACAAAGAAATATTTAGAAGTAAGATTACTTTGAATTAATTATTTATTCAATATGGGAAATCAAAGAAAGAGAGGAGTCTAGGTAATCATCCAGTATAAGAATTGGGTCACTAAGTAGGTGGGTCAACTAAATTGAGTAAAACACACAAAATGAATTAACACTGATGAATATTTGAGAGAATTTGAGTATAAGGATTCTGAGGAAATAAAGATACCAAAGGCTAAACATAGAGCTCCTTATGACCCAGCAGCCCCACTTTTGGGCATCTACCCAAAGACCACAAACAAGAACACACTAAAGACACCAGCACAATAATGTTCATTGCAGCACAATTTGTCATAGCTAAAATATGGAACCAACCCAGATGCCCCTCAGTAGACAAATGGATCAGGAAAATGTGGTACATATACACAATGGAATTTTATGATTCTACCAGAAAGAATGACATTGTCCCATTTGTAAGGAAATAGTAGGACTTGGAAAAAAAATATACTAAGTGAAGTGAGTCAGACCCAAAGAAACATGGACTCTGTGGTCTCCCTCATAGGGAATAATTAGCACAGGTTTAGGCTAGTCACACCAGAGGATCACAAGAGTCTAATAGCTATGCCCTTATGAATGCATAAGATAATTCTAAGTGAAATGAACTCCATGTTATGGAAACGACTGTTATATCACTGTTGTAATTACTTTCAACATGCCATGTGAAACCGTAGCTTCTATTGTTGATGATCCTCTTGTATCCCTTTCCTGTGGTTATACCCACACTATCACTGTATCTTATCTGAGTACATTGGAAACTGTATATACTGGTATTAGAACTAGGGAAGTGAAAGGGAATACAAAATCGAGAGACAAAGGATAAAAAAAATGACTTCAAAAGCAATACTTGCAAAACTGTAAACCAACTGAACAACTCATGGGGGGAGAGGGAAAGGGTGATTGGGGAGGGAGGAATGAGGGAGGAGGTAACAAACAGTACAAGAAATGTACTCAAGGCCTAACATAGGAAACTGTAACCTCTCTGTACATCACAATGACAATAAATAAGAGGAAAAAGAAAAAACAAGAAAGTTTGCTGTTTTCTACTCTACATAAGTGAGAGGGTATATTCATGATTAGAGCTGATAATGGGGGGATGACATCATTAAGAAATATTTGTGAGAAATAAATAGGACAAGTCTTGTACTGTTATATGATGTAAATATGTTAAAGAAGACAAACAAAAGGAGTTACCTAGTCAAGAAGACAGAATGAGCCAGCTCAGAGATCAGAAGTTGAACTGTGTACAGCATCTCACAAACGATAGAAGAGAGATGAGAAAAATATTAAAATTAAATAAAACAAAAGAGTTCTGATTTCATCCAAGCTCACATCACACAAGCCCTCTGGTAGGTAAATAGAATAAATATTTTTTAAAAAATTCTAGATTTATTAATGACTTGTTTGCTTTGGGAGAGATATTTGTATATGGATTTATCAGACACAGCAAATTTTGCCTTTCACATAACATACAGGATATTCCTTAAGAAATATAAAAACTCAAGTCTCTGTCCTATAAGTATTTATATTCTGAAAACTATGCCTATGAAATTGTCTCTGGAAAAAATGTTTTATCCAGTGAGTAAAGTAAGATAAAAGGAACAATTTCAAATGCATTGTAAAGCCAGATATTGGTTTCACATTTTAAGGAGTGAGATTTGCAAGTATTTCTGCCTGTGTATCTCAAATTTACCAGAAAACTACCAAATTTCCATTTGATTCTTGCTGAAAAAAATCATTGTACTTTGTAATTTATTCCTTTAATGTTCCTATCAAATTCTTGACTATTCCCCTTAAAGCAATCATGTTTTTATAAAGAGTAGATCCTACCAAATGTTTCTGTTTGTACTGCTTTATATTTTGCTCCTCAGATTTACTTATTCAAAAGAAATAACATAGACAATTTTATCACTAATATAAAAGGGCATTCAAATGGAAAAAATGAGCCATAACCATTAACTAGTAGTTACCAAATTGCAATTAGATAAAAACAGATGTACCTTCTCTACACACTAACCATCAGCACAGAGGACACATAATGCTTATCATGCATGCTCCTAAGAAAAAATTTGCTGCAACATTTAGATTTAAAGTACAAAGCATAACACATTGGTAAAGAGAGAACTGTCACCAAAGTTTAATAGAGACAAGTGCAGAGGTAATACAGGCTATTTAGTTTGTATGTGTTATGGTTTCATTATAATGCTCTCGTGTTTCTTTATTATTTCAAAATTCTTTCTTTAATATTTTTGTTTTGCTCTTGGCATATTATTTGTATATTTTCTAGTCAAACTTACTAATTTTCTAGCATATTGCTTTCAATTCAAGACAACATATTTTAAGAAATTCGTGGAAATGATTGCTGGGAATACATCAATCAGAAATAAGGGCTCCTTATGGTGCTCATTCTAGTATTTGTACTGGGTGGACTTCTAATGACAATAACATTTCAAGAACCATAGAATAAGGCGGTCTTCAACTAGACAAACATTTCCATCTGAAAGACCTCAAACTGCATTTGGTACTGTATAGCATAATAATGGAAAGCCAAATTAATAATTTGGTAACATTAATAAATAAATGAAAATGATAAGTGGGTAGTTCATACCTAACATAAAGAGCATGAGTATAAAGCCAAGATGCGTAGCTCCTCATCACATTCTTCTTATACTTACTGACTTTATTCTTCAGAGAAAAACACTTGCTTTCAAAGAAAAATTCTAGATTTCTTGAATGCTTTCAGATCAAGACAGATTTCCTACTTAATGTCTTGAAACTAACTCTACCTTGAAGAACAGCTCTAGTGTTAGTCCTTGAAAATGTATTCTCAAAAACCATTTCCTAGAAAATGAGATCATCCTCTTTGGTCAAAGACAATTTTGTTTAAATGGATACGGTATTGATATAACTTTTAGTTGCAATTTACTTTTCAGAAAAATCTATGTGTGACTGGTATAGGGACAAGTAAGCAAATAAACTGGAAAGAGAAAAGGAAGTTTAGTTTAAACATTTTTCACACTGATCCCGGCTATCTTAATTATTTCACTGTTTTGATTAATAAAATTGTATGTTTTTCTTTGGTCTTTAGAGTAGGAAACGCACTTTTTTACTTGGCTTTGAGTTTGTTTTTTATTCTCTCTCTCTCTCTCTCTCTCCATTTCTCTGTCTTTGTCTCTCTGTCTCTGTGTGTCTCTCTGTCTCTTTCTGTCTTTGTCTCTGTGTGTCTGTCTCTTTTTGTCTTTCTCTGTCTCTGTTTCTCTCTCTTTTTCTCTCTCTTTCTCTCTTTTTCTCTCTCTCTTTCTCTCTCTGTCTCTCTCTCTCTCTGTCTCTCTCTCTCTCTCTCTGTTGTTTTGAGATAGGGTTTCTATGTTGTCCTGGTACAGTCTGGCAGCTTTTCCCTCTGAGCATTGGGATTACAGGTGTTTAAGCCCACATAAAGCCCAATACGGATGTTTAAGCCAGCATGCACTTAGATCTCACAAAGGTAAGCAAATATTTTATGTAGATGTAGTGATTCTTTATACATCCAATATTTACATCCGGGGCTGAACTCAAACTTCATTGTGGGGCTGTGGATGCTGTCATTTAATGTTTCTGATTCATTAGAGAGAGGCAGGAACTTAAACCTAGATTGTGTTAAAGTCAAAGCATGGACAAAGGAAGAAAGGCACAGTAAGAAGCCTCGTTTCCTGTTAATAAGGGCTCCTTTTAGGAGTACTAAGAAATGAATGCATAGTTTAACTTTTAGCAGTACCTTTATCAAATACCAGTTTTACAGGGAGAATAGTTATCAATATTTGTACATGTGTTTCTTCTCTCCCTCATTCATTCTTTCCTTTTTGTCAGTACAGTCTGAAAGAGGCATAATTTGATTTGGTCTTGTGAGTTTCATACTTCTGGGGTACTTTTGGGATGCTTGCTCTCCTCCTACCCCATCCCTCAACACTCTCCACACACATACTCCACTTAGACTGATGTGTAGCCAAGCAGAAAATCTTTCCAGTCTAAGAAGCTGATTTCCTAAGTTAAGCAATATTTTCAGCTTTCTTAAAGATGTTTTCTTTCATCACTTTTTGATGAAAAATCCATATGTCCCCGTGGCTTACATAATAGATACTGTAATCGTATATACATCTGGGCAGCGTGAGGAATGCCAAGGCTGGCCCAAGAGCCAACTTATGTTACCTTAATCTTCCACACTTAGTTCAGGAGAAAAAGATATTAAAACTTAAAAAAGAGTTGAAAAGCACTAAAGTGGTTCCATTTCATAGTTTGGAATAGTGCTATTAAAACTTTTTTTTTTTATAATTTTAAAGCCACCAATTAATAGCTAGAGTTTGGAAGTTTTGTGTGTGATTAAAACCTCCCTTCCCCTTCCCCATGATTCTATTTTCACTTGAGCAGCCAAGAATAATACTCATGAGGCTGGCATGATACACAAGCATGCCAGTCTTATTTGTCTTTTTCCACAGCCTCGACTCTTTTTGTCTTTTCTAGCCCTATCCTTTGGAGTGTTCCTTAAGTTCTCCACCCCATACTGATATTTTTTATTTAATACAGTCACAAATGTACTAGTTAAATCACCAAATGCATTGCCGCACAAAACTAAAAGGAGTGGACACCCTGTGAAGAAAAAAAAAAGTGATTTCACTTCCCAAATCATTTATTATAGCTATATCAGATAGTGAAGTACTTGTTTGTATTTGTGTTGGCTGTTAGATGTTAGGAGGATATCAAACTACTATTGGGGTTTTGAGAAGGGTACATTTGGGATAGGACATACATAATTCATTTTAAAATTTCCTGGCTTATAGTGGGAAAAGAGGTCATCAGATAGAGTGGACGAGTCTTAGAAGGTGGCAGATGAAGCAAACACTTCCACCTGGGTGGGGGGAAAAAAGTGAATTCAAATATGAGTCCCAGAGGGCTGAAGTGGACTTGTCATTGCTCCACTTATTTTGTGGACATTTCCATGCCTAAGTAACAAAGGTTTCTATGTTTCAGGACAGTTTTTGGTTCTCTTCAGCAATTCTCAAATGCCAGTATATCACAATACCATATTGCAACTTTAAAGAAATATATAGTGTGTGTGTCTGAGTGTGTGTGTACGTTCAATTCATTTATAAAAGGGCATACATTGAAATAGTCATGTTATACAATGATCAAAATACTTCTGAGGAAAACCCAACACAAATTTCAGAACATACTCAGATGAAAAGAGCTCAAAACCACTTAACACACAGAAATTTTGCTTTTTACTTTGTTTTGTTTGATCATCCTCAATATGTCATCATGAATTGGACAAAAAGTAAGTCACAGTTCTTGAACCTCAGATAGCTGCCATCTCATTAAAAAAGGATTATATATTCCTCCTGTGCTAAATGATATAACCCAGGTTGGACACTGTGTATGTTAACACTGAACCAAGCTCTTTCTGGCAGGGCATACAGTAAGTCTGCATGAAGGTATCTTCCCCCACATGTAAAAGCCTGCTATTCTTTCTTCAGTTTTTGAGATAAGTTCTCATTACATAATCCATGTTAGCCTAAAACTAGCAATCCACCAATGGAGTGCTGGGATTGTATGTAACATGCCTGGCATAAAACCTACAATATTCAATACTCAAGACAAAGGCTGGAAGTGTAGTGAAGTGACAAATTGCTTTTGAAGCATGTGTGAGCCTGTGGGTTTGATCTCTGTAACAACCCCTCACATATACAAAAACTAACACACACACACACACACACACACACACACACACAGAAAAATATTTTAATCGATACTTCATGCAATGAAATATTTGGGAAATTTTTGATAATACTCAACAAAACAAAAAATGTGAATACATAAAGATGTCAAATTCATTTTATTTGTACCAAATCATCAATCAAGAAATATTTGCACAGGAACAATATAAATTAAGGAGCCTTTAATATTTTGTTAATTTTCTTGCACTTTCTTATTATCCTTTCCATTTCAGTCTTCAGGAACCAGGGACCTGTACCTTCAATTTCTTGCCTTTCATCTTGATTTTTCCACATGAAAGAAAATAACCTCAATTATTGTTCAGTGGAATGATGCACTCTTGTTGGAAAGCAGAAATTGAAAGGATCATAGTTAGAGGCTAGCCTAAGCAAAAAAATTAGAAGACCCTAATCTCACCATATCAGCAAACAAGCTCATAGCAGTTATATGATAGGCATAGGTAATTGAAAGACAGCAGTCCAA
Organism: Perognathus longimembris pacificus; assembly: GCF_023159225.1. Lineage (NCBI taxonomy): Eukaryota > Metazoa > Chordata > Mammalia > Rodentia > Heteromyidae > Perognathus > Perognathus longimembris. Next base: position 124,789,569 of record NC_063162.1, read on the forward strand.
AGCCAGTCCTGAGGGAACAAAAATTTAAAAAAGGTAGGGTGTGGGGAGAGTTGCCCAAAAAGCAACTAAAGTAACAAGAGAGCTGGAGGCTTGGCTCAAGTAACTAGCTTCCAAGCATGAGGGCCTGAGTTCATCACCATGACCACCAAATAAATCAAGTGAAGAGAGTTTAGTAAGGAAAGGAGAATGTAAGCAAGGAAAGTCCTAGGAAGTGGAGCGGCTGCTTTACCTTAGGCTAAGTACCCTAAGGTTTTTCATGGTGCGCCATGCTGGTGCTCAATTGAAGAGTTTTAAGTGGCACACTGACCAATCCAGATCTTCAAGAAATATGATTGCAACAGTAAAAACAGGATGAAAAGAATAGCTATTTCATTTTAGTAACAAAATGAAAGTATTAAGAATCGGGTAGGCTGTTATAGAGAGATGTCATCATTTGGGGCATAGAGACTATCTCAATTTAATAAAACTACAATAGCAAAGAAGTATAAACAACAGAAAGTTGTCTCAACGTTCTGGAGACCAGAGACCCTACATCAATGAGTGCAATATTACATCCTTCCATGAGGTATGGGCCTCTCTCCTTTACTGCATTTGTTTTCATGCAATATATTTCTTATCTACGTTTGTGTATCCAAAATCTCCCCCTTCTTATGAGTATATCTCACCCTGATAGGTCTCATTCACCTAGAGATCGTTTTAATTTGATCATCTCTGGAAAGACCTATGTCCAAACTGGGTTACATTTTTTTAAATTTAATTTTATTTTCATGGTGATGTACAGAGGGGTTGTGGTTACATGTGTAAGGCAGTGAGTATATTTCTTGTCAAACTTGTTACCCCCTCCTTCATTTTTCTCCCACTTTCTCTTCCCCGACAATCAACCCCTCCACCAAGTTGAACAGTTCGTTTCTAACATATTGTCTAGTGAGTATTGCTGTTACATTGGTTCTCCCTTTGTCTTTTATCTTGCCAGTTTGTTGTTCCCCTTCCCTTCCCTAATTCAGATAAATGTATATAAAATACCTTGGGTACCAACATCAAATAAAGTGATAACAGGTGATGAGCCATAAGGGAAAAAAGAAAAGCAAAAGGAAATAACTCCACATAGCACATTGAAAACAATAACAACAAAGAAAAACCTCTCGTTTCCATATCTTGGAGTTCATTTTACTTAGCCTCATCTTATGTGATTATATGTACATAGCTATTGAGCTAGACTCTTGTCTAGGACCATCCTAGACATACAATACTAATTATTACAAATGAGGAAAATCATGGAATCTAAGCTTACATTTTGAGATACTGAGGTTTAAGGCTTCAACATACAAACTTGGAGGCTGGAGAGGACACAATGCAACCCATGTCAGAGGCCACAGCCTAGGCTTAAATAATTTGTTTGAAATCACACAGTCAGTACAGTAACCTAGATGTATCTATTTTACTAAAGGTGGTGCCAGAAAGTGCTCTGTGGCCAGACACTGTTGTGGTTTCCAATAGGTAGCTTCTAAAGTGCTGATATTACCCATAATGAATCTGTTATTAGCAAAGGGTTCAACTAATGTATTGAGAAAACACTAAATTAGAGTACCATTTGTAGAAACTAAATTGATTTCTAGTAGAACATAGAAAACAGAATTATTTCTCTTAAAGCAAACCTCTTGAGGTAATTCAGAGTTCTGCAACTCTCACTCATGCAGCATTCCTCAGCCTTACCCAGAGGCTGCTTTCAAACACATTCTAGGAACACATTTTGTGAAGAAGGTAGAGAGAGCCATTTGTGTTCATCGATTTTCATAATAGTGCAATCATGTTGATATTCCAAAGGCTAGGTTTACCTGGAAGTAAAAAAGAGCCTTCACACAGGAGCAAATTTCAATATTATGTCCCATAATAGTATATGTTAGCCTAGACATTAATTAATATAGGATTTATATGGCCGGTGTTCAGAAACCATCCAATAGAGTGTTGGAATTATTCATAATATGAAATTATTGCCCCACCAAATGTAAATCTGTTTAGCTCTACTAAAATGATGTCAGCATGTAAAGAGGTAGAACCAATTTGTTAGTGTCTGAATTTTTAAATGCCAATTTATATAGTTTTATCCATGAAGCAGATCTATTATCTACATTTGTTTTCAGTAAGAAAAATGTATCTGAGGGGCTGGGAATATGGCCTAGTGGCAAGAGTATTTGTCTCATATACATGAAGCCCTGGGTTCAATTCCCCAGCACCATATATATATAGAAAACAGCCAGAAGTGGCACTGTGGCTCAAGTGGCAGAGTGCTAGCCTTGAGCAAAAAGAAGCCAAGGACAGTGCTCAGGCCCTGAGTCCAAGGCCCAGGACTGGCAAAAAGAAAAAAAAAGAGCCAGACCCAAAGAAACATGGACTCTGGTATTCCTCATAGGTAATAATTAGCACAGGTTTAAGCTAGTCACACCAGAGGATCACAAGAGCCTAATAGCTATGCCCTTATGAATACATAAGATAATTCTAAGTGAAATGAACTCCATGTTATGGAAACGATTGTTACATCACTGTTGTAATTACTTTCAACATGCCATGTGAATCTGGAGCTTCTATTGTTGATGATCCTCTTGTATCCCCTTCCTGTGGTTGTACCTGCATTATCACTGTATCTTATCTGAGTATATTGGAAACTGTATATATTGGTATTAGAACTAGGGAAGTGAAAGGGAATACCAAAATTGAGAGACACAGGATAAAATGACAAACGACTCCAAAAGCAATACTTGCAAAACTGTTTAGTGTAAACCAACTGAACAACTCATGGGAGTAGAGGGAAAGGGAGAGGGGGGAGGGGGGAATGAGGGAGGAGGTAACAAACAGTACAAGAAATGTACCCAAGGCTTAACACATGAAACTGTAACCTCTCTGTACATCACTTTGACAATAAATAAGAAAAAAAAAAGCAAAATGTATCTGAGCATGAGCTTGCTCATGCAGAAGTAACATTATAAAAGCAACAAGTAATGGGTTAAAATGGAAAAAGACATGGTGGCACATACACACACACACATACGCACACACACACACACAAACATACCTTCAAAAGGATTTATTAAAAGGACAATTATTTTGCATAGAGATAAAAAAGAACCATGGAGGTCGCTCTTAGCAGTGCGTATTCAAATACTCTGTAGGATAGAGAAAGGCTCAGCCTTCAGCCACAAGGTGTTTTTAATCCATATGGCAAGGCTATTTCTCCAATGAAAGTAGAGCTGATGAAAGCTGGTAGACTTCATTGATTTCCATTCACATTGTAAGCTGCTTACGCTGTGGGGGTGGGAGGGGGATATGGGGAACCTCCTTAGAATAAGGCTATGGCATAGTTAATTAATTTAACTCTTTTCCTTCAGATTTCACTTTCAAAGAGTTTCTTCCTGATTATAACTTATTTCCCCAAATAGCTTGACTACAGAGAGGGACTGTGCTAATCAAACCCAATAAAATATTCAAGGCCACATGGTTGCTCGGCATCTAGTTGCAAATGAATACATTGACATTCTGGCATATGTCTCTCTGACTTTTATTCCTATTGGCTATCAGAAGGACCTGTGTAAGACTGTTTGAAGGTAATAGTATGGCATTTAAAGGGAATGGTTAAGTTAATCATGTTTTTGTCTGGTTCTGTCCATTCCAGGAGGGCTTCACTTAGATGAAGTGGTAGTCATCTTCTTTTTCCTTTTACTTCTATATGAAGAGAAAAAAAAATCTTCTCTCCCTGGTGTATTTTTGTGATACTCTCCTCTTCCTGTCTTCTTATGCAAGAAAAACTTATTTAAATGACCAAAGACAACCAAGACAAAAAAAAATTCTTCTCTGTAATACATCCATATATACACAGATTTAAAGAATTTAAATACTTCATTTGATGAAGCTGGATTATGTTCCACTGCAGAATGAATGTTTTAAATTAATTTTATTTATTTATTTTTTGTTTATGTGGTACTGAGGAATCGAACCCAGGGCCTCATGCATGATAGGCAAGCACTCTGCCACTAGGCCACATTCTCAGCCCATGATTGTTTTACCCTTTAAAAAAATAGAACTTGCATTTGATTGTTTTCTCTTGTTTTTACAATGTCTCAAATGGAAGTGTGTTTCAGTGTTGAGCATTTCAGCTTCCTGAAGACCTACTATTTATCCATACTGGTTCATCAGGATATGACTTCTTTGTTTAACCTAGTTTCCGGCCACCATCAACAAGTACAAAGCTTCACAATAGGTCCTTCAGCCCACCGTTCCAATAATAAGTAACGTTTATCTCATTGCTTTATACACATTAGTTATATGGAATTAGAGCCCCCTGTAGAGACATTAGATTAGGAATGTTAAAATCAATGTGGCATGCAGTCATTGTCTTGAGATTTCAAAGAATGTGGGAATAAAAGGGCAGCTGGTCTCTGACCTGCCATGTGGGAGCATATTATACAGCAGGGGATCTCTACAAGTGTCACTAACTCCAGCGCCTGTATAAAGTTAGATAAGAGGTAAGCTCAGTGTTGAAAAAAATCTATAAATCATTACGCAGTTCATCAAGCAAGGTAACATTGTACCCTGCAGGGTCTGAATCAGATGGTTCAGTACGTGAAGAAAAATATTTGTATTTAACTGGAATTTAATTTAGTTTCACACGCTTACTATAGGTTAATCTGCCCTAAATGTATGTCACTTAATGGATAGAGTTTTAAAGTATTCATTTCTTTTGCCCTCTCTTTCATGTCGGTGAAACAACTTTTCCGGTTTATAACATAAATCTACACTGATCCGGAATAATTTAAGAGATTAATTCCATAAAGATCAATTTGGATGGCCAAAGTGAAGTCCACGGTTGAACAGTTATGAAGAGAATTTTACATAAAGATCCTTCAAGATCTGATTTAATGAGAAAGGATTCATTTGTAATCAGGGTCATTATTTAAAAATATGTATTAATAACTTTCTAAACAAATATTTTCTAAAGATATATACACACATACATACATACAGAGAGAGAGAGAGAGAGAGAGAGAGAGAGAGAGAGAGAGAGATTCTTGATCTAGTTAACCAAAGTTTTTTTTTTATTCTTGACAGACAGGATACAAGACAAGGCATCTCTAGATCAACTCAGATCCACTTCTCATAACCTATTAATGGCTTTGGAGCACACCATTGATAATGAATTGTATTATGTCTCATAAGCAGCAGACATTATATTATAGGATCAACTAGAGTTACGTAAAGCCCTGAAAGAAACATCAATTTTTGCATCCCTCAAAGCAGGAATATTTAATTATTTTTAATATTACTAGTATTGTTTTTCCCACTTTTCCTAACAGGATCTGAATGTAGAGACAATAAATTATAGAACTGGTACTAGTTAGTAGCAATGTTTCTAATCACACTGACAAATGTACTCTAAAACTCTTGAACCCTAGGGCTGGGAATATGGCTTAGTGGCAAGAGTGCTTGCCTCATATACATGAAACCCTGGGTTCCATTCCCCAGCACCACATATGTAGAAAATGGCCAGAAGTGGTGCTATGGCTCAAGTGGCAGAGTCCTAACCTTGAGCAAAAAGAAGCCAGGGACAGTGCCCTGAGTCCAAGGCCCAGGACAGGCCAAAACAAAACAAAACAAAAACACTTGAACCCTTAAATTAACTTGATAACTCCTGCTTCCTAAGAGACACGCAATATTCCAGTTCATTTGAGCAAACATCCAAGGAGTGTGTGTGTGTATGTGTGTGTGTGTGTGTATGTGTGTGTGTGTTTATAAACTAGAAAGATTAAGAGATCAATCTCAGGTTCCTGGAGCAATATCTCACATAGACTGACTTTACCCAAAGAAAATTATTCTTCTCTCGAATCTCAAGGGCAAGGAGGAGAGCAAACTGATGTTTAAGAATACCTAAGAAGTGATAGGAGTTTTAATTAGTACTCAAAAGGTTCTTTAGTGTTAATTCAGATACTGTGAATGTACCAGCTTCATACAGTAAAGAAACCAAAATTCAGAGAGAGGAAAAAATCAGTGTGATTCCAAAACAAGAATCCTCAAAAGCTTCTGTTTCCAGTAGTTTATACTGTATAATGAACAGACCACAGGAAGAGCGAGGGTGATACACAGAATGAGTTGAGAGCTATCCCTACATAATACTTTTTTTTTTTTTTTTTTGGCCAGTCCTGGGCCTTGGACTCAGGGCCTGAGCACTGTCCCTGGCTTCTTCCCGCTCAAGGCTAGCACTCTGCCACTTGAGCCACAGCGCCGCTTCTGGCCGTTTTCTGTATATGTGGTGCTGGGGAATTGAACCTAGGGCCTCGTGTATCCGAGGCAGGCACTCTTGCCACTAGGCTATATCCCCAGCCCCCTACATAATACTTTTTAAGGCACAACATTTACTTATGAGTCATTTGTGAGAAAATTTCAACCTTGGCTAGATGGTTATGCTTTAAAATTTTTTGTAATTCATTTTGCTGTGTGTGTGTGTGTGTGTGTGTGTGTGTGTGTGTGTGTGTGTGCGCCAGTCGTGGGGCTTGAACTCTGGGCCTGGGAGCTGTTCCTGAGCTCTTCAGCTCAAAGCTGGTACTCTACCACCTGAGCCACAGCACTACTTCCAGTTTTCTGGTGGTCAATCGGAAATAAAAGTCTCATGGACTTTCCTACCTGGGCTGGCTATGAACTGCAAACCTCAGATCTCAGCCTCCTCAGTAGTTAGTATTACAAGTATTACAGGCATGAGCCACTGACACCTGGATTTCCTTTTGCTTTATATTTTATAGAGAATCACTGAAATCATTATGAATAAAAATACTTGTGGATACAATTTTTATGAAGTTGGAAATCTATATTCCTAGTTCCAGCGCTTGCTTCAAAGTAATCCGAAGCAAGCAGGCAGCAGTGAGGAGATAATCCGTATGAAGCAAAATCAGCTGTGCGTCATCATTGTCTAAATGAAGTCTGAGATTACAAGAGGAAAATATTCAACTCCAGCCTCCTTTCAACTGGAGTAGACTGAGAAGATGCTATTGAATCCTCCCTGTGTTGTGTAGTGTGTGAAACCACTTAATTTTTAGAATTTTCATGTCTCAGAAAAGTAGCCTGCTTACTTCTAGAGAACAATTCATTTAGTTTAGGTTGGGCAGCACTCTTTTAACAAATATCTTTAATTATCATTAAATAGTTGTACAAAGGAGTTACCACTTAACATGGCCGCTTATGAAGATATTATATCTTGATCAGTGTCACCCTTTCCACATCTTCACCCATCAGCTTCAGAAAATAAAAATAATGTTCATCTGAAAGGTAACCAAATCCCTACTCAAACTTACTAAACGATCGCTAAGTTTGTGTAGAAGAGTGTGATATTCTCGAAAAGGCTAAATATAGACAGGAATGTCATTTTCAGAAGCAAGAAAGACATCATAACTTTTTAAATAATCTATAAGTTTGGTACAATGATGCAATGTGTCTGAAATAAAGTATTGCCTTTGCTTAAGTCTTGGAATATATTTTTGCTGAAGTACAAGGCAGTTTTTGTTCCTCTATGTACTTTGAATATTGAGTTATTAATTTACCTCATACCTCAACAGAAATGAGCAAGTCAGCCTAAGTCCCTTTTTTCTTTTTTATTTTTTTTTCCAAATTTTTATTATCAAACTGATGTACAGAGAGGTTACAGTTTCATACGTTAGGCATTGGATACATTACTTGTACTGTTTGTTACCTCGTCCCTCATACCCCCCTCCCTTCTCCCCCTTTCCCTTTCCCCCCATGAGGTGTTCAGTTCACTTACACCAAACAGTTTTGAACAAATTGCTTTTGTAGTTGTTTTTCTTTTTTTTACCCTGTGTTTCTCAATTTTGGTATTCCCTTTCAATTTCCTAGTTCCAATACCAGTATACACGGTTTTCAGTATACTCAGATAAGATTACAGAGATAGTGTAGGTACAACCACAGGAAAGTGATACAAGAACACCATCAATAATAGAAGCTACAGATACACATGGGACGTTGAAAGTAGTTACAACTGTGATATAACAATCGTTTCCATAACATGGAGTTCATTTCACTTAGCATCATCTAATGTGTTCATAAGGGTATAGCTATTGGGCTCTTGTGGTCCTCTGCTGTGACTTGCCTAAACCTGTACTAATTATTCCCAATAAGGGAGACCATAGAGTCCATGTTTCTTTGGGTCTGGTTCACTTCACTTAGTATAATTTTTTCCAAGTCCTTCCATTTCCTTACAAATGGGGCAATGCCATTCTTTCTGATAAAGGCATAAAATTCCATTGTGTATATGTACCACATTTTCCTGATCCATTCGTCTACTGAGGGGCATCTGGGTTGGGTCCAGATTCTAGCTATGACAAATTGCGCTGCGATGAACATTGTTGTGCTGGTGGCTTTACTGTGATTTTGTTTGTGTTCTTTTGGATAGATACCTAAGAGTGGGGCTGCTGGGTCATAGGGTAGCTCAATATTTAGCCTTCTGAGGAATCTTCATACTGCTTTCCAGAGTGGCTGAACCAGTTTACATTCCCACCAACAATGAAGTAGGGTTCCCTTTTGGCCACATTCCCTCCAACAATTGTTATTGTTGGTTTTCTTGATATATGACATTCTTACTGGGGTGAGATGGAATCTCAATGTTGTTTTGACTTGCATTTCTTTTATGGCCAGTGATGTAGAGCACTTTTTCATATGTCTCTTGGCCATTCTCATTTCCTCATCAGTGAAGTCTCTTTGTAAGTCTTTAGCCCACTTGATGAGGGGGCTATTGGTTCTTTGTGGTTTTGTTTTGGAGGAATGTAATTTTTTTAGTTCTGCATATATTTTAGAAATGAAGCCTTTGTCCGTTGAATGGCCGGTAAAGATCTTCTCCCAGTCTGTGCTAAGTCCCTTTTTTCTAGAAGGGAGATTTTGTGTTCACTTGTTTCTCAGAAATAACACATCATAGCTATTAGGTTTGAAGAACTAAGTGACTTTCTATTTGAGCCCTCTCCTATATAGTAACAATATTATTCCCCATTGTTGGGTTTTTCCCTTCTTCTTATTCTGAGATTTCTGTTTAATACAAAAGTTTATGTCACACATTTTTAGTCTTGAGAAAAATTACTGTGACATGTTTTCTTTCTATTTCTTTTTTCCTTTTTCTTTTCTTCCTTTCTTTCCTCTCACTTGACATTAGTACCTTCACTCCTTTCTTCTCCCTCCCATCTCTTTCCTTTAGTAAGTGGTTGTGCAAAGAGGTTACATCTTAATAAGTCAGTTTATGAGTACAATACTTTTTGATCAGTGTCAACCCTTCCATCATTCTTGCCTATTTCCCCCTCCAATCCCTACACTCAAGTGGACATAGTCCAATTTTTACATAGTGTATATTAGATATAATGACTGCATTTACTCACCCTTCCTTTCTCTGTTTGTTTTTTCTCCCTTTTTTCTCTCCCAGAAAATGTTTCTACTTTCTCTGTCCTTCTTTTATTTCCTTTTCTTCTTTTTCTCTTTATTTGGGGAGTTTTAACATTTCTTCCTTATTCCCTAGATTTTTGGCTATTCCTTACCAGCTGTACTCTTCTAAATCCTATCCTGGCAGGATCAGGAGAACAGTTTACTGAGGATGCATCTAATCTTGGCCCCTGACTGCCATTTGGCCTTTTAGAAATGGCCCCAATTAAAAGTGTGGTGTAATAAAAATAAAAAGGTTTGCCTCCCTGAGTGTTATGACTCACCCTCATTAAAGACTCTGGTACCTTAAAGGACACTCACTGATTTTACCTTTGATTTCAAATAGAAAAGCACACACATGTACTTTCCACTGGAGTCAGGGACAGAAGATTCTTGTATTTAATTAAACCATGTCAATGGACCATGTACAAAATGCATACATCAGGCAGGTGAGATGAAACTTCATAGAGTGGGAAAACTATCCACCCATTATTTCTTTCTATGATCCTACCACATTTGACCAACAATCTGAAATCCACAAATCTTTCAAGAGTTGGCATATCAGGAATTTGTTCATCTGTGTATTTTTGGCATTTATAATTCTGAATGGATGATATTATTGTTGCTTTTGCTTTCCTGTGGTCAAGGTCTCCTACTCCACCTGCATCCAACTCACAGCCTTTGCAACTGCTTTGAAAAAGAAAAGTCCAATGTGCTGAATACATTTCTGTATGCTCTCTTTACCTATGTCCATATTTCTGTAGATAATGCATGCATTATATTTTAAAGGAATAAATTATTAAGCCCTAATGTGAAATTATTAAACGACTACCTGGTAAGATGACTAGTCATCTTACCAGGAGGAAATCTGATTAAGGCTCCAGACTGAGTTTGTTCGTTTTTATAGTACAGGAAAATTTAGAAAGAGACAGGGCACAATGTCAAATTATTTGCAAGTATGTTTCATACTGTGTTTTCATCTTTATTTAAAACCACATTATTCAAGTTCATTTTTAGATACTTAAGCAAAAAAAGAAAGAAAGAAAAAGATTTCCATAGATACAAAGGCCTGAAACAATTTGTTTCCATCTTCCACAGTACATTTCTTTCTGTAATACAGGGCCTCATATATGGTAAGTAAATTCTTTACCACTGAGCTGTATTACAGTGCTTCTGGCCCCTCTTTTTGAAAAGAAGTCTGTGAAACCCACAGGCACACCCAAAATAACCTTTTAAAAGGGGAGGTGGGAAACTGAGGTTCACTTGTGAAAGATGTGAATTTGATCAAGATAAATTATATGCAGTTATTATAAAAATATAAAAACAAACCACTGTAAAATTAATTTATACTAATATTTATTTTTGAAAAGATGAGTATGCAAAACTGAAGTTTGATATACACCTAAGTAAAACTAATAAAGTGTTCCCTACTGAATTGCAGAACAGCAAAACAAAAAAGAAAACAAAGACATATAACAAGAACGCTCCCCCCCCAAAAAATGTACCATACACAGGGTTAAACAGAAAAGGAAAACTTCAAGATAGCTTACACAGAGATCAGGAGTATTGCAAGAGGGGAACCAAGATTAAGGTCCTTAGGTTTTGTTTTTAGCACTGGGTTAAGCTACAAGAAGGAAATGTCTTGAGGACTAGATGATCTTAGAATATAGACCATTGATATTTGCTAATGGAGATCTGACTGTATCTTCCCAAAGGCATGCAATATCTGCTTCCCCCTCCCAATCAGGTCAATAGCTTTCTTGATTATTCCATTTCAAAGAGATGGTTCTCAGGTCCTTGAGAAAGACCTTTTCTGGGTTGTAAAACTGGCCAGAGGCTGGAAGAAGATTTACATCTCAAAAAAGACAAGAAAGCAGTTGAGACCATAAGATTTATAAATGTTCTAAGGAAAGAGAAGTCAGAGGCTTATGTTGCAAAAGAAAGCAGCCTAAAGTTTAGTTTTGTAGTGGAAAATGTTAAGTCTATTTTGATCACTGACTTGCAGAAGAGAAGTGGGAAAATGCCAATAAATTGGAAGCAAGGTAGCTAAGGACTATCTACAGTAACAGCAAATACCCTAAGGTGCATAAACAATTTATCTGACTTATCTTTCCCTAGTGGGCATTTAAACATGTTTCTGAATGAATAAAGGAAAATATGAATGACTGAATAGTGCATAATAATGAGGGAATGGATGAATGAATGCGTTTCTTAAAGCATATGGCATATTTTTAGGATTTATCTTGGAGTCTCTACTTTCCCCTTCCTTCAATCATGAGTTATGAGTAAAAGAGAGGATACCCATGTTTCAGATGTAAATCAAACAAAAAAAAATCAACCTCCCTAGAATCACTTAACTTCAACACACATAATGAATTTATATGGAAATAAATATTCTGGAAAATGTACAATTGAGATTTACTCTATGTAAGTCAATATGGCAACCCCAGCCACAGTCAGTGCAAATCATTATCCAGGAGAATAATAGAATGCTTCTCAGTCTCCATGAGTTGTAGACAAATACAAATTTTTAAATCCAAATATCTAGTCCTATACCTTGCATAGAAATGAATATTGAATTCATTTTCTCATGGCCAATAGGAAGCCTACTCTAGTCCCACTTTATCCTAAAAGTTGAGGTGAATAAGACATGGTTTCAGTTCTTTAGAAGATTCTTGTGAAAAGTATTTATTTGGACAAATAACCAGAGATTGTCATTGATGCACCATGATAGAACAGGTAGAGGTGGGGAAACTTTGCTGGCTTTTTCTTTTGTTATTGCTAAGGACATTTGGATGTTTATATCATCATTCCTGATTATGAATACAGGCAGGAGGCCAAGGGCAGCCTATAAGAAGCATACATGTCTGTTCTGTCAAGTACCAAATAGACTTTCTGGCCTTATGGCCTGTGAGGCTAGCTAGATGTTCCCCACCCCTGCTGGGAAATTTAAATTGCCATCAGTCATTAGACACTATCTTATTTCTACAAGTAGTACTTAACACTTCTATAATTTATAGGTTGTTAGGTACCATTCTTACTACTTTGAAAGTAAGCCTTGCAATCAGTGAAGCAATTACTCTTATCTGTCTACATGTTGCAGAGGAGGAAACTGAGGCCCAAGGAGGTTGTGTAAATCCCATAAAATTTTCCACACTGTTCCTAACTATTGTAGTGGCATTCAGACCAACAAAGCCTGGATCCATATTTTTAAGCTCAAATCGGTGTGACCTTTGATAAACTGCTATATAAAATGAAAGTAATTTAGACTTTCAGTAGATAGTGAAGCCAGCAGCCCAATTCAAAGAACAGATTTTCAGTTTTGTCACTTACTTTAGAAGTTACTCTCCCACATATTTTTGCCTTTATTAAAGAGATACATTCTCCCCAAGCACCACCTATGAGCCTCTGAGCTTGGCTAGTAAATGGGCTGTTTTTTTCTTGCTCTCTCTCTCTCTCTCTTTTTCTCTCTTTCTTTCTCTCTTTCTCTCTCTCTTTCCCTCTCTCTCTTTCTCTCTCTTTCTTTCTCTCTTTCTTTCTCTCCTTTCTCTGTCTTTCTCTCTCTTTCTTTCTCTTTCTTTATTTCTTTCTTTCTTTCTTTCTTTCTTTCTTTCTTTCTTTCTTTCTTTCTTTCTCTCACTCTCCCTTCCTTCCTTCCCTTCCTTCCCTTCCTTCCTTCCTTCCTTCCTTCCTTCCTTCCTTCCTTCCTTCCTTCCTTCCTTCCTTCCTTCCTTCTTCCTTCCTTCCTTCTTCCTTCTTCTTTTCTTCCTTTTTCTTCTTTCTTTCTTTCTTTCTTTCTTTCTTTCTTTCTTTCTTTCTTTCTTTCTTTCTTTCTTTCTTTCTTTCCTTTCTTGCCAGTCCTGGGGCTTGAATTCAGAGCCAGGGCACTGGCCCTGAGCTTTTGCTCAAGGCTAGCACTCTACCACTTGAACCACAGTGCCTCTTTAGGCTTTTTATGTTTGTGTGTTACTGAGGAATTGAACCCTGGCTTCATGCATCCTAGGCAAGTACTCTCCCACTAAGCCACATTCTCAGCACAAATAGGCTGTTCTTAATTATTCCTGTTGCCTGAACTTTAGGCCTTGCCTGTCACATGCCCAAAATATCCTTGAAAAGATAATTGAAAAATTGGTTGATAGAACAAATTTGAAAATTAAAGGAAATGTTGAGAAGTATAAATGATGCATAGTGAAATTTTGTTCCTGATGAACAATTGACCAAAATTAAGCACATAGAAAGTTTATATACATCCACTTCATTGAATTAAACATGATTACCTTAGTCTTACACTAGTGCCTTTTACACATAGGTTATTAGTGGCTATTCTGATAATTATGTTAACAGGGTCTAAAAATTGAATCAGAAACTTGATAAGGGGCTGGAAATATGGTCTAGTATTAGAGTTCTTGCCTCTCATACATGAAGCCCTGGGTTCGATTCCTTAGCACCACAAATATAGAAATAGCCAGGAGCTGCACTGTGGTTCAAGTGTTAGAGTGCTAGTCTTGATCAAAAAGAAGTGAAGGACAGTGCTCAGGCCCTGAGTTCAAGCCCCGAGACTGGCAAAAATATAAATTAAAAAACTTGATAAGTAGCATCTTAGTAAAACTTTAAAACATAATGTTATCCAATAGGGCATGGCCTAAATTATATTTATATATATGATATCACTGCAATAGTAAAATATATTTTAAAATATACTTATTCTCATTTAAAATCAGAGCACAAAATTGTCAAATGAAGAATAATCTTAACTATTAGCTACCGCGTAAAATGTCCTTTAGACTTGGTGAAAGTTTTAACTATTTTAATAGAACAAAATGTAAGTTAAGCATTTATGTGTTTAATCTTTACTACCTGTCACAAATATATGGTACATGTGAATGGCAACTCAGGTTCTTGGCTCATGACTCTCTCTGTATAAAGGCTGGTCATATTGTATCTATAAGTCCTTCTTTTTGGTTCATGTTATTCAACAGTTATGACAGAAGAGCACTACTCTAAATATTCTATGACAGTCATGGTGGGTAGTGGTACCTCAATATGTCTCCAGCATCCACAGTACTACCTGAGTTTTCATTATAAGGTAGGCCATATTGGTTTCCATCTTACCATATTAAATGTGGAAACTGAGGCTCAAAATAGTATGGATACCTATGCTTCCTAAAGTCAATGGCAAAAAGCTACAAAATCAATAATAATGATAATAAAACAGAGAAAGGTGACAATCAGCATGATATTTACACAAATAGCCTATGAACAGGCTGTGCTTCATAAAAGGCTTCATTTTAAAAGTGTTAAAATCTTGGTCACACAAGGAATACCCACCAAACTTGCACTGTCATTAAGATTTAAGATTCCCTTGATTCATTTAAAGCAACTATCATTCTACTGTTTTAAAATATGAGTGATTTATTAATATATTATGTGTTTTTTTCCTTCTTGCATAAATCCAATTAAAAAAAAAAACAAGCTTCCTAAATGGCACCCTAGGAATAAATAGGGTATGTAATGAGCAACCATTATACATGATTTCTTCGCTCATGTGGAACCCCTATAACTGACTAATGAGTTCACCACTTGTGAGGCACTAAGGCCTTTTGTTTCAACTAGGTTAATCATATTTTATGACCTACCATTATGTTTCCTCTATTCCTGTGCAATGCTCTTTCATGGGTAGGTAAAGTAGTCATACTTTATGGTCCAATTTATTATTTGACTGCATCTGAAAATCCAGCCTATAGGAATAGTGTGTTTGATATCTACCCAAAGTATACTCATGCTTCCCTTACCTCTACATGCATATAATAAATTATATTTTAAAAATCTTATTGTAGGAAAAAAAATGAAATAGGGATTTTTTCATCTTTCTCATCAAAAATGGTCACCCACTAAGCACGCAAAAACTAATTCCCCCCACATTGATAATACTAGCTAACATTTATTGAATCACTTCTGTATACTCTTTCTGCACACACTTGTATATTCATTATTTCACCTACACAAACTCTAAACTTGTCTGAAAGTCTAAGCAACTACCATAGCTAGCCCTCTTTGCTGAGCAGAGAGAGGTTTGGAAAAGGTCTATAGTTTTTCCACGTCACCACAGGCCAACTGAACTTTGTTTTCATCCTGCAAGGCTTTCCTATACTACAGCTTTTCCCTGTTCTTTTCCTTCCATTGAGTCAGACAAGCAGGGAGAGGTCCTGACTTTACTGCTACTCTATTATCCCTCTGGTTCATTTCTTGAGTTATTTTTTCAACATGCATTTCTGGATACCTACTGTAAACCAGGCATAGTTTTATGAATGTGAAGACACAAACTCACCAACCGTCAACCAAGCAAACAAAATAGAGCTCTTGTTCTCAAGCATTTATAGTCTCAGGGTAAAGTCAGGCAACAAGACGTAAACAAGATAAATTCAGAAAGTGATAAGTGCTCAAAGACTCTGTGGAGTGGCATGATTCGGAAAGGGGGGTTGTGGAGATGAAGAGTGTCTATTTTAAATGACAAGACCTTTCTGGGGTGATGACATCTGAGCAGGACTGTGAATGATTTGAGGAGAGCACTGGGAAACCTGGGGCTGGGTGTTCCTGACAGTACAGAGACCAAAGGCAGGGACAAACTTAGTGTTCTATGTCAAGTGAAGTAAGCCAGGCACAGGAATTTAGGAAGGCTGGTAATAGGAGATCAGGTTGGAGAAATAAGAAATCCACTAAATTCCCAGCTTACAAAGCCTGACAAAGAGTTCAGTTGGTCTTTTTTCTATTTTAATTTCAAGGCTTATTTTTAATTAATTTACAAAACACAGAAAGGTTTTTATTAATGGGGTAACTACTAGTTGATGTTTTGGTATATGTGTATATTGTATAAGTAAGTTCAATGTATCTATCACATATTCATGGAAACATTTCAACTCTTTTCTTCTGGCTTTTTGAAATAGACGGTCTCTGTGCACATTTACCCTACTGTGCAACGGCACTAGAAATTCTTACTTACAGCCAATGAAACTTAGTAATTATTCTTTCCCATTACCCCACTTATAATCTCCTTAGCCTCTGGTAAAGACTTATCTAGTCTACTTCTATGAGATCAACTCTGTGCTTTGGGTGCGATCATATAGCATTTGATGTGGGGTGTGTGTGTGTGTGTGTGTGTGTGTGTGTGTGTGTGTGTGTGTGTGGGGGGGGGGGGCGCTTGGGGCTTGAACTCCAGGCCTGGGCACTGTCCCAAAGCTATTTTCCCTCAAGGCTGGTGCTCCACCACTTGGGCCATAGCTCCACTTCCAGATATTTGGTGATTAATTGGACATAAGAATCTCATGGACTTGCCTACATGGGCCCCAAATATAATCTTCAGATCTCAATTCCTGAGTAGCTAGGATTAGAAGTATGAATCATCACTGTAGGGCTGTACTTGTCATTCTGTATGTGGCTTATTTCACTTTCTATAGCAAAATGTAGTCCATACATTTTGTTGCAAATGACAGAATTTAAATCTTTTTATGGTTGAATAGTGTTCTATAACATCTAAAGGCCACATTTTCATTATCCATTCATTACATGATGACCATTTAGGTATTTCTCATTTTCTGGAAGATGTGAAGAATGCTATAATCCCCACGCAAGTGTATTTATTTGCTTTGCTTTGGTGTGTGTGTGTGTGTGTGTGTGTGTGTGTGTGTGTGTGTGTGTGTGTGCGCGCGCGCGCTGGTCCTGGGGCTAGTCTCTCACTACTTGAGCTGCAGCTTTTCTTCTGGCTTTCTTGATGATTAATTGGAGATAAATAGCTCATGGACTTTCCTATCTGGGCTGTCTAACTGTGATACTCAGATCCAGTCTCCTGAGTAGCTAGGATTACAGGTGTGAGGAGTCATCAGCACCAGGAGAATGTATTTCTTTAATATGCAGATGTCATACCAGTAATAGGATTGATTGATCATATGGTAGTTCTATTTGGAACTTTTTGACATATTTCTATGCTGTTTTTCTTAATTACTATACCAAATTTATTTTATTTTGTATTTTTGTCATCGTTAAATACTTGTACAAAGGATTGCCACTTAGAAAAGCAGTTTATGAATACAATGCATTGTGAAGAGTGTCATTCCTTTGGACATTCTCACCCATTGCTCCCCTATCCATCGCTTACCTCCCTCTTCGTAAGTTTTTAGAACATACATTGAATTCTTGACTGTGTTCCCCATCATTTCTCCTCTTAATTCCTTACCTTCTTACTTTGACTCCATCATATCACTTTTTAGTACCCATTTCTTGGTGTTTATTTTGTAAAAGCTTGATTTTGCCTTTCTAAGGAACTATACTGAGTTCTCCCTGGAATCTACTATATTTTAGTTGATACATGCATATCCATCTGCATACCACCTAGCATATTTTACTTATAAATTTATAAGCTAAATCAAGTTTCCACAAATATAAGAAAAATACATGCTTTGTCTCTTTGGGTCTAGCATACCCATTTTCATTTCCACCAGGAGGATGGAAGAATTTTCTTCCTACCCTATTCTGGACTGTATTTATTATCTTCTGTCTTTCAGGCAACAGTATTTCTTACTAGGGTGAGATGATACCTCATCGTGGATTTTAAATTTTATTTTATCAATTATTATGATCATAAGGGTTATGTACAGATGAGTTATAGTTGCTTAAATAAGGTAATGAGTACATTTCTTGTTGAACATCATTACCGCCTCCTTCATTTTTCTCCCACTTTCCCTTCCCCTCAATCTCCTCTTCCCCAGCTGTATAGTTCATTCCAACCTAGTGTCTAGTGAGTATAGGTGTTGAATTAATTCACCCTTGGTCTCATTATTTCTGCATTTCCCCTTCCCTACCCCAACCTACATATAAGACAAAGGGTACCAAAATGAAAACCAGTGGCCACAGAAAATAAACCAGAGGAGGAAAAATGAAAGCAAAATGAAATAACTGCAAAGAGTACATTAAACAAAGAACAAACAAACAAAAATAAACCAAAAATCTTCTAGTTTCCATATCTTGGAGTTTATTTGTATTAGCATCATTTTAAATGGTAATATGTACATAGCTATCATTGTGGTTTTAATGTACATTTTTCTGATGATTAGTGATATTTAATATACCTGTTGGCCATTTATATATCTTCTTTTGACAAATGTTTAAATATTTAGATATAGAGTTCATTTTAAAATCACTTCATTTTTATATTTTGCTATTGACTTTTTGGTATACATTCTATATATTCTACCTTGTTGAAATTATAGTTGGCAAATATTTTTCCATTCTGCAATTATCTCCTTACTCTGATGATTGTTTTTGTGCTCAAAAATATTTTAGTTTAATAAAATCTAATATATCTATGGTTGTTTTTGTTTACATTGCTTTGGGGATCTTGTTCAAATAATCTTTGTTCATTTAGATGTCCTGAAGTGTCTTCCTTATATTTTTCCTTCTACTTTCACTGAAGACTTTTATGAGGTATTCTACGTATTTTTGGTTAATACTATTAATGGTGAAAAGCAGCCTTTTCCATGTGGATACCCATTTTATTAACACAGTTTATTGAACATTCTATCCTTTCCACATTATGAATTCTTAATACCTTTCTCAAATATTCATTGGTTGTGAGTCAGGAGGACAAAGCTCCTATATGTGGATGCTAGCCTAAAAGATATATATCCAAACATGTATGATATATATGCATATAAACATGATTAAATTATTATTACATGTACATTTGTGAAACATGATGATGAAGTCCTTTTGAACAGTTCATAGGGAACAAAATGAAGATTTTTCTAAAATTGAAACACATTGTAGATGGGGTATAGGTACTAATGGAACGGAGGTGGGAGAATGGCAATCCTCTATGCACATGTATTAAAATGGGTCAATAAAGAGTGCTGAGATTGGTTTGGGAAGAAGGGAGAAGAGAGAATGACTGTGATCAAGATGCACTGTATGGATAAATGGACATGTCAAAATGAAACTCCCTGTAAAAATAATTGATGTTATTTTTAAATCAGCTATCTGTAGATGTTACTTCGAGCTTTCCTATTCTATTTCAATTGGTCTAAGTGTCTACTGCTTATCATAACCATACTATTTTCGTTACTAATATTTGGAGAAATTTTATTACCTCTGGAAATGTCCACTTTTTTGTGATACCTCTTCTCCTGAACATATATTCAAAGGATTTCTATTTCTGCTGCTTTGATACATTGTTTAAGTAGAATAAATGCCACAGAAGAAAAGCTTGGGAAGTGTGTGATATAATAATCTTTGCATTTCAGGAAATCACAAATCCAAGACTGTAGTAAAACTTCAGTGGATTGATTGTGTTGAATGAGGAAATACTAAACTAAGGAATGATGTATTGAATGTTGTTTGATACTGGTTTTGAAAAAGAGTTATGGTGATATCATACAAACTTGTGGATACATAATCTGGTATGTAAATTTATTGCCCACGTTATATACAATCAAAATGCATGTAGTTCTTTATGTATACAATTTAAGTATATATATCTTCTATTATAGGTCCCTTTACTTAAAGGAAGCAGGGCTGGAGTCATGGCACAAGCAGTAGAACGTTGTCTAACAAGTACTAAACTGTGATTTAACAATAACATCAAAAATACAGAATGAAAGGGTAAATTGTGACAAAGAAAATTAGAGAGGGGGGAGGAAATAGTGGAGAGAAAGAGGAAGAAAGGAAGTGAAGGAAGAAGGAAAAGAGGAGGAAGAGAAAGTGAGAAAGAAGGATAGTGATAAATTTATTCTAATCAAGTCCACAAGTAATTTGAGGTTCAAACGATCTAGTAAATTAATAACACTTAAGATGATCTCTCACATCTGGTCATCAAGGCCACCTGAGCACAGTAGACAAAGCATGCATTCCAGAGTATACAAACTGGAAAGTAATTCCAAACACTGCCATTATTTGTCCACAAAATGAAAATAACACTATTAAATTCATAGTTTTATCATAGATTATTGAATGAAAATTTTAGATAAGAAACATAGCATCTTAAACTTATGGAAAGTGGACACTGATATTTTTGTTACCCCCAAAACTTGGATACACTATACTATTTAAATAATGAGCTATCACATTGTTATATTTTGTCACTAAGTTAATACACTAAGATACACATTTGGAATTACTGAACTTATTTGAAGTAGCAGAAATCTTCCTTCTGATGAATACAATGCTTGCAATATTTAAATGTATAAATGTCTTGTCTTCATGATTGCAGGTTGTATTTTCAATTTGGTTACTTTCCAAGTCAGATGAATTTTCAAGTTGTACATGAAAAAAGAGAATTAGACACTTTACACATATAAAGCCTCTTTGGTTTTGACAAGTTGAGAGGTATATTGTGCTTAGTTCTCAGGATCATTTCCTTACTTTTCAGACAAAAGGTTTTCGGCTGCTCATCTGTCAGTCTTAAATCTCCTGGGATATGCTCTCTCCAACCTTGCTCTCTCTTGTTTTTTGAGTAAATAATTATATGATGTTTTCTTCCTAATGCATACATTGCTCTAAATCAAAGCTTTCTAAAGGAAAAATTTACATAGAAATGCATCATGTAGTATTAATGGAGTTTCGGGATAATAACTAGCAGCTATAATGACTTTTAGCCAAGTCAAACTAAAAATAAAATAAAATGAAGAGGTTTCCAAGTTCAGGCTAATGTTATTTTTACATAATTTCTTTTAGAGTTAAAAGACCCAAGAGGACAAAAAAAAAAAAACCCACAATAAAATGCTCCAAACTTGAAGCAACAAAAGAATTAGAAGAGCAAGTCCAAGATCCCACAGTACTAACTTCAAGGTCAACAAAAGTAGGCACCGAAGCACAAGAGATCTTTCAAACTCTGTCTGGTTTCCTTTAAATCCCACTATTACATGCAAATTCCTAGAGGTTGAGAGCTCCATGCCTCACATGACTTACTGAAAGAGACTTTGTCAAGCATCATAGTTTAAACAAGTCAGCCATAATCTTCTGAATTTGAATAACTTCCTTTTTGTGTGCTTTGAAAAAATATGTGTGCATGTTAGTAGATTATATATGTAGTATATATAATATAACATATTCTAGAATAGTATTTAAGTTCAAGGACAGCTTTAAACAATAAGAAGGCATCTGTTTGGGTAAGGTTCTTAAACAAAGACAAATGGTATCTTTTGTGAAGAGAAGATGGTATTTGGAAAATGCCGTGAGCTCCTGGATCACATAAAGGACATTCACCAGTGTCATTATGTCCTAGTCCCTCTCTGCACACTGTGAGACTGTCCTGCTGGTCCTTAAAGGTGCTGTCGAGCTCTGCTTTACACTGTGGAGTTAAGAGCACACCTAACAAGCCACCTGTATTTTGGAAGCAGCAAGCAGGACAATTAATGAGTTGCTTAGCCCTTCTCCAGTGTAATGAGCATTTATTGAATCTGACAGCCACACAGAGAAGTGAATGATAGAGCATAGAGTTGCATAGTTCATCTCACTCTCTGCCTTAATTTGTTTGCAAAAATGGATTGAGGCTGATGGCAAATAAGACTCTGCAGGACAGACAGGATGGAAAACTGTAATAGCCACAGGAGAGAAATTTGCCTCAAAATCTAATTTTTAAACTGGATGCTATTTTTATAATCTAGGATGTTAGGCACACATAAGCCATCTTAATAGCATTCATATGAATATATTCTCAAAGTTATGTGCCATTTACTGCCTTAAAAACAAGGTTTTTCTAACTTGCAGGGCTGTATGTTTGATTTCATGTATCCGGGTCTGAAAATAAAAACTAGATCATGTTCCTAGTTTTCCATATCATCCCTACTAGAAGAGAATCTTATATTGGGCCAAAGTCAATGGAATGATACATTTTATCTTTCTGGTTAAAGTAAACATTTGTCCATCACCTAAATGATGCATAAACAATTCAGGAAAGTAAATGTAACAGAGATAGGAGTGTTTCTTATTTTTGTTTGTTTGTTTGTTATGTTTTTGTTAAGGCATCCTGTTGGCCATCCCCAAATTAAGGTTATTTTTTAAGGCTAAGGCTTGAAATGTTGTCTAATCTTATTCCCTGTGGTTTTAGTTGTTGTTGTTGTTTTTTTGCCAGCCCTGGGGCTTGAACTCAGGGCCTGAGCACTGTCCCTGGCTCTTTTTTGCTAGCACTCTACCACTTGAACTATGGCACCACCTCTGCCTTTTTCTGTGTATGTGGTTCTGAGGAATCAAATCCAGGGCTTCCTGCATGTGAGGCAAGCACTCTGCCACTAAGCTACATTCCCAGCCCTGATTTTAGTTTTTTTTCTTCTCTTGTTTTGATGAGCTAAGAAAAGTTATAGATGGAAACCTGTGGTCACTAAGAAGCTATGCACACATTCTCTATTATTTTATCTTTTTTTGTGGGAGGGTGAGACCTTGAGACCTTGCACATTCAAGATAAGAATTCTACCAATTGACTCACGTCTGTATTCCTTCATTTATTTTATTTTATTTTGCTTTAATTATTTATCAGAAATTATCTCATGTATCTGGAATCATAAAATTATAGAACCACATAAACTAGGTGTTTTAAAATAACACTAATTTGTTGTGTCACCATTTGGGAGACTAGAGGTTGAAGTGAAGGTAGCCTTCTCACATTGTTATCGGCAGTTTTTTATTTAACATGTTTGAAGACAGAATTCTTAATTCCAGATTCTAGTTATTTCAGTTTACCAACTACCTACCAATGAATTGGCATAATTTTCTCAACCTGCACAATTCCATCTATGAATCAAAATACCTTCAGGTAGGTTCAGAATTCATATTGTTGACAAGATATTTTCTATGAACAATACTTCCTCTCCCTTTTCCATTCCCTCCCCTCCTCTCCTCTGCCTTACCCTGCTCTCCTTTTCCTGGGAGTTCAGTATTTGTTCCATTTTTGTGCTTTTAGTCTTTTCTTACTATGTTGTTTCTAGGAATTTTAGATCTCTATTTCAAAGAAAACATTTGTCTATCATATTCCTTCATCAATAAGAACAACAAATGCTCACAATAGCTCAATAGCTATGTACATACGATCACATATGATGATGCTAAGTGAAATGAAGTCCAAATTATGGCAAAAATGTGATTTATCATTGTTTATATTTTCAACCTACTATGTGAAATCATGCCTTTTTCTTTAGTTTTTTTCCCCTATGGTTTAACTGCAGTTGTCACTGTACTTGATTTTGGTACCCTGGGTATTGTATATATGTTTATCTGAACTAGGGAAGGGAAGGGGAACATCAAAATGGAGAGACAAAGGATGAAAGTCAAACCAATGCAACAGCAATAGTTACAATACCATATATTGCAAACCAACTGTACAATTCAGGGGAGGGGGGGTTAGGGAGGAGGAAAGATGGAGGGGAAATGAGGGAGAGGTTTGACAAGAAATGTACTCATTGCCTTATATTTGTAACTATAATTCCTCTATACATCACCTTGACAATAAAAATAAAATAAAACAGCAACAAAAATCATGATTCTCATGTTTGTCTCTCTCATATTGTAGGTAGTGTAATGGAGAAGTACAAAAACGATGAAGACAGCCATACACCTGTGGCTCAAACTACTCAGGAGTCAGAGACCTATGGTTCATGGTTTGAATCTGCTCAAGGAGGAAAGTCCACAAGACTATTATCTCCACTAAATGACCAAGAAAGTCATAATTGGAGCTGTGGCTCAAATGTTAGAGCACTAGCCTTGAGTGAAACAAGCTCAAAGATGTTACCCCGGCCCCAGCATCAGCTTCTCCCGCCTCAAACAACTAGAAAAGACAAACTTCAGAAAAGACAAACTTTGTAGCAGCTCCAAAGCCTAAAACTGAAAAGGCAAACTTTCTCACCTCTCAAAAATGAATGTAAACAATCAGAAAAGGATGTGTAGCTATAAAATACTTTTTTATCTCATAGGTTTCTAATTTTCATGGTGACATTAACACAGTAAATAATGATATATTATAAAGCCTTTATTAAATAGTTGAATTAGTGGCTACTATTTATTTCCATGAATCAGTTTAAATAATTAGATTACTATTTTAAGACAAATAACCAGGCTAATGGTTAGCTTTTTGAGAACTCAATACATATTAAATAAATGATCATCTTGTGTGTATTATTAAAGTAAGAATTGAAATTTTGTTATGTTTTGTGACCTTTCCTAAACATTACCTTCACCCTGTGGAATCATGTTTTTAAGAGAGACTTTGGATGTACCTCCTTACATTAGTCTACTGTTGTAATTTCTCCATCTCTCTAAAATATGTGGATAATAATTGCACCTACTGAGTTATTGAAGTCAATCTTCAGTCAGGACAAAAAACAAGAGAGAGTTACTTGCCATATCTTGGAACTCCTTAATTAACTTCCAATAGTCTTTTAATTGTCTTATCTGGATAACATTCTCTGGAAATGAGGGTTGAGAAGCAAAATTTCAACATGCACAATAATAGCTAATAAAGTTCTCCTAAATATATATTCTTATTCTGCATATTGGAAGTCCCTGATGATAATTAACAAATTAATTAAATAATTAGCAAATAATCATGACACATTTTGGGAGCCACTGATACATGTTAATGTTTTGGTGTTCTCTAGCTACAAAATACCACCTTTTTTCCCCCCCATATATTGTCTTTTTTTTTCTTGAGTTTTTCCTGCAGGGGTCACTGGAGTCACAGAGCAAACTTCCTCTCACATTGGTTTTGATGGGTAATTACCTACTGGCAGGTAATGTATTATAGGAATAAAGTAATATATTCTTACAACTTACAATTCAGTGAGGAATTCATTAACATAAAGATTATGACCTAGAATATACCCTTGGGAAACTTTCATGTTGATATGTTCTTATTTGGAAGGTGAGTCATTATGTTTGCTACAGGAAAATAGTTGACAGTAACTTCAATTTTAACTTCTTTTGTTGCATATAACTGAAATTCAGTCAAATGACAATGAACCAAGGGGAAAAGTGAGTAGTTTATTAAAAATATTAAAACAGATATATCCTTGAATGTCAAAAGAAGTACAATTTTGTCATAAGAAAATGCAACATATAAACCTGGCTAATGACACTATCTTTATATATTTTTAGGTTTGCTGGTAAATTTTAAATAGTTGCCTTCACTCTAATAGTCTATTCATACTGTAGACAATAAAGAATATCTTTTTGGTGGATTAAGTAAATGCTGACAAAAATCAATACTTCACAATAAAATGTATTTCAATTTTATGATCATATCTATTATTCTATTTACCTTAGTACCAAATGTTAACTTTTAAAAAATTTTTCTAATTGGTGTAATTGGTCCAATTATACCAATGATGAACCTCTGTACTCTTCTTTGCAAAATGTTAAAATATAGACATTACTGACAAATTGAACCAAAACAAATCCACTTTTTTTGTTTGTTTTTGGACAAAAAAAAAAGATCTGAAATAAGAAGACATTATACTCAGAGAAGAAAGCTCCCTGTAACTCTTGACTTTATAAAGTGTCCTTGATAAACCATCATATGTCCTCTGTGTTAACCATAAAGTAGTTTGAAAATTTCACTGATGATGTGTTTGTTTTTCTTGGGAAAAGAAAATAAATGTGCCCACATGGAGAAATAATGGTAATTTTTCTCTAAAATTTAGATTGGTGATAAAAATCAGTCTCAAAGTTTATTTTTACCAATTGATTTTTTTTCCTTAAAAGCCTGACTTGGCAATGAATCTAACCAAAAGTCAGAAAAAATGTGTAACTATGATTTTTTTAGGACTGTACTCGTTAAGCTTTTTCCCCAAAATTAAAAGATCTTCAGTCAATTTTTTTTAATTTCTTGGAAATTTTTTTTAGCTTTTCTTTATTTCCCAAAGAAAAGCAAACACTATCTTGAAGTTTAAATGCAAATCATTTAGTTCTGAAAAAAATAAAATGTATTTGAACTAGCACTGCAAATATTTGACAGAAATTAGAGAGTGGCTCTCTAAAAACTCTTGGCAAGAAAACCATAATTAGTTTTAAGATTTACTTCTAGTGGATTCTCAGACCAACAGGACTTTGTTTGCTGTAGCATCTTAAATATATCTATAGTACATTTAGTGGTCAGATACCATAAGATGTGTTTTGATGTGATCAAGGAATATTGTAAAATTATGATGTGGTAGTCTCACTAAAAGTTTCCAAATAAAACCATGTAGCTTAAGACTAATTTTCCTTCTTGGAAAAATATGTTATATTGAAACCTTTTATAATTTGTAGATTACTATATTGTTTCTTAAATTATGAGCTAAAATAATTATTGTGAGGGTAAAATATCTTTTTCCCTTCTTTTGGGGAGAATGTTTTCTGGTGTTGGAGAAAGGTATAAAGCTATTCCCAATAAAATAATCTATTTTTAGCTTACTGAAGCCATGGTGGTATAAACAAATCATGATTTTATCTTTACAAGTCATATTTGCTCTAAAAACTTGATCTAGCAAATTTTTCATTCTACTGGAAGAGAACAACCATAATCAAAGTATAGAACTTTGTGTCATCATTGGTCCTGCAAGTGAATATTGTTTGAGCCTATAATATAACTCAATCTCTACTTAGAGAAAAAGACATAAAAATTGTGTTTCTTTTAGATAATTGTGCAATTGGTTTGAACATGCAAATAAATTTTTTAAAATTATCAGTTAAAAGGTATCATGTGCCAAAGTGACTGTGGATATTAAATAAATGCCAGTAAATATTCTGAATTCGCTAAAAGAAGAAAGCCCTAAGAACTATCATCCTGAGACAAACTAAGAGAAAAAAAAAAGTAGTAGAAGAAGAAATTGTTAATATATTTAAGCACAAGTTAAAGCATAGTGTTCATGATATCGACATTCTTCTAAATTTGTCTTCCTTCTTTTAAAATGAGAAAACCGGGGGCTGGGAATATGGCTTAGCGGTAGACTGCTCGCCTTGCATGCATGAAGCCCTGGGTTTGATTCCTCAGCACCACGTGGTGTAAACAGAAAAAGCCGGAAGTGGCACTGTGGCTCAAGTGGCAGAGTGCTAGCCTTGAACAAAAGGAAGCCAGGGACAGTGCTTAGGCCTTGAATTCAAGCCCGAGGACTGGCAAAAAAAAATAAAATAAAATAAAAAAAAATAAGAAAACAAAGAATAAAATCATAAATTATGTGCCAGGTTGAAAAAAAATACAAGTTAATCATCTAAGTGTGCTCTCAGAACCATGAACGCTTAAGTAAATATGGTAGGAGGGCAGCTTGCTTTCCAGGGCCATCTTAGCTCTCACTCTCCCTCCTTCTACTCTGTGCTCTGTTCTCCAAATGACTTTCCAAAAATGCTTTTGATCTGTCACCGACTTGTTTAAAGACCTCTTCAAGGCTCCACGAGAGCTGAACACAAGGCTGCTTTTCAGCCTCTCTTCTCGCTAACCTCCTGCCCTCTGTGTACATTAAACAGAAGCCAAGCTAGTTTCCCAAAATTGGCTTAACATTTTTAAAACACCATGCCTTCGTGCACATTTGTCCCTCCCTTCTAGATGC
The DNA here is from genome assembly GCF_023159225.1 of Perognathus longimembris pacificus. NCBI lineage: Eukaryota > Metazoa > Chordata > Mammalia > Rodentia > Heteromyidae > Perognathus > Perognathus longimembris. The sequence goes on from NC_063162.1 coordinate 124,817,585, forward strand.
CCTCCTCATTATCTTTGCAACATTAAAATTATCTATCCTATGTTCTGCTTACAATCCCAAACTTCTTTTCCATTTGGACTTAATTTATCTCATGTTTAGCCCATATAAATCTGAGGTACGTATCTGTTCATTTTTTAGGAGACTGAAAGTTCACTGAAGAGTAAAAGTCTTTTTACTATATTTGTGCTTTGTGCAGTACATCGAAAACGTGTACATACACACAAAGACAAACACACATATGCCCACAGAAAAGTAGCAATGATATACCTGTATATTATTAATAATAGCAATATAATTAAAGTGATCAATGTGTATTAGGTGCTTACCCCATGTCAGTCACTGGAGATGAAATAGGATTTATAGCTAGTTGGTTCCAACGTCCTTACTTTTAGCAGCTTAGGTTCTGGAGTCAGCTGCTTTAGACTGAACCCTGCTTCTGCCTCTGTAACTGAGTGACTCCTGTACCTAAGGGTTTCCTTTTCTAAAATAAAAAACAGTTACAGCATTTGACTTGAGGTTTCTTTTTTTTTTTTTTTTTTTTTGGTCACTCCTGGGCCTTGGACTCAGGGCCTGAGCACTGTCCCTGGCTTCTTCCCACTCAAGGCTAGCACTCTGCCACCTGAGCCGCAGTGCCACTTCTGGCTGTTTTCCATATATGTGGTGCTGGGGAATCGAAGCGAGAGCTTCATGTGTAGGAGGCAAGCACTCTTGCCACTAGGCCATATTCCCAGCCCTACTTGAGGTTTTTCAATCAATTAATTTAGGTAATTTATTTTAAATTTCTTAAATATTGTCAGGCACCTAGCAGTATAGGTTAATAGTTCATACTGTTGTTGTTTTCTTTCTTTAAATCCTGTAGTATTTGTTGACTTATTTCAACCCTCTTCAGTGTAACTCTTCAGATTTTTTCTACCACTTGTCACAATCTTCTAGATTGAAGAGAGGACCTATAAACCAACTACTCTGTGAAATCATTTCCTATTCCAACAAGATTATTCTTTTACTATCTTGAATATGTCAATACTTTCATAGCAGCTAAGTTATGTGTTATCTACAGGAAATATTTACAGTGAGTGAAATAGTACAACATAAGAAATAATTAATTAAAATGAGTTATAAACTTTTTCTCATAAGAACAAGAAATCATCTGTTCTTTTGTATTTGGGACCCAATTTTTCAGTCTTAATTAAATATGAAAATATTCTTCTATCAGTCAGAACACTTTAAAAGACACGGATAAGAATATAAAAAAAAGCCTTGTACTTAGCCATATCTATAGCAAAAAATTTAAATTATATATTAGAAGAAAAAATCTTCCACGTTCCTATGTAGCATTAACATATGAAGATCAAGTGCTTACTCATTATGCTAGTAAAGTCCCAATTCAATTCAATCTTTTTCAATACAGGAATTATTTTGGTATCTGAGGAAGCATACTCAATTTTCTTGGTTCTATTAGAGCAAGTTTTAAAGTGGTACTCCATTAAGATGTATTTTCTTATAATGAAAAGTAAATATATATGGGCATACCCACTGAATAAGATCAAAGGGATTTTACAACAATTATCAGGGCTTGATATTCTTAGGTCCATCATATTTCACGATGTGGCTCAGAAGAATGACATAAATAATTAGAAAAAAAGAGAGGTCTCCATGAAGTATTTGGGGTTGTTGTCCTTTCTGGATATGCCTTTTGAAACTGAAACATAATACTAATTTAAGTCAACCATTAGTTAATATGTTTTTTTAAGACTGAAATAATTCTTAGTCCTTTTCTCTAGTGGAAATAGTCTATCTACCACTAAATATTATTTTCATTTTAGTACTTTTATAATTTAGTTGTGGTAATAATAAGCACTATGGGCTTTAAGACTTTTGTGAGATACTTTATATATGTGTAGAAGAGCATAACAAGATAGCAATAAGATGTTTTTAGTGATAAAGATTAGGAAGAAATTAAAAGATGGGATCTATATTGAAAGTGGGAGAATAAAGAAGTTCAAAAACTAGATTTTTTTCCCTCACCATTCTTAATGGAATTGCACTTGTGTATTCTATTGTTCTTTTCCCTGGTACAGTATAAGGGAAGTGAAGAAACAATGTCAACAACATACCTGGAATGCAGCGTGAAAGTGCTTTCTTTCCTGTTGTTTAGACATATACGTTCAGTCCTACAGAAATCTTGAATTGCAATGGAACAGAGGTTTTATCAAATGTTTGCTCTTCTTTCACACATACACAGAATGATTTTCAAACAACAAATATATAGTAGTATAATTTATGAATGCAGGGGCTGGGGAGATAGCCTAGTGGCAAGAGTGCCTGCCTCGGATACACGAGGCCCTAGGTTCGATTCCCCAGCACCACATATACAGAAAAACGGCCAGAAGCGGCGCTGTGGCTCAAGTGGCAGAGTGCTAGCCTTGAGCGGGAAGAAGCCAGGGACAGTGCTCAGGTCCTGAGTCCAAGGCCCAGGACTGGCCAAAAAAAAAAAAAATAATAATAATAATAATAATTTATGAATGCATTCGAATATGTGAGAAGTTAATTTTCTGTAACATCTATTTAATCCAGATTCTTATTTATTTTAAGATACCCTTAGCTCACGGAAGAGAATGAAAGACAGAATACTCAATAAATATTATGAGACAATATAATCATCACACTTTGAAAGTTAAGGAGCTGGTATTAATAATACTGAGACATCTAGCAAAAATAAGCACTAGCCCAACCATACCAAATTGTATACCTACTTATTATGTATGGAGAAAGTAGAAGCTATGAGGCATTTGTAGATTTTGTTGCAATTTATTCATCCCTGAAATTACAGTAGATAGATGGCTCATCTCTGAGAATAAGAAGGTAAGTATTTCAGTTGATCTAGCAGTCTTTTCTTCATGTCACTTTTATTTACAATCTTACCCTCATTATTTAACTCATCATGTTATTGAATTATTTATTTATGTCTCATCTCCTTAACTGTGCTTAACCTACATAAAGTGTAGGCCTAGCTCATTGTTTATGACTGGAAATATGCTATATCTTGTTTAACATGAATTGAATGAAATGAGTTGAAATAAGGATATTTAAGAAAATTTAGAGTTCTAGAACTAGTAATGGCTAAGGAGATAAATACTGGGAAGATTAGTGGGGTCTTAATTTAGAGTTTATCATTTACTAACTGCATAGCCTTTGATAATTTCCTAGGAAAAAATTAAGTATTTTTCTTCATTAAGCCATGCCAAGCAAAAGAGATTAAATCAATGCCACATTCATTATGTTTACTCAAAATTTGACTATAGTTTTATTATCATTATTGTGATTATTATAAAAGTTATTAAAGTTTGACCCTAAAGAGTACAGATCAAAGAAGATAAATGTTTTGTATGTATATTCAATAATTCAAACTACAATTATATGATGCCTTGCTAATTCATTTAATATTAAATAAACTCCTGAATTTTCAGAGTTTTAGGAAGACAATAAGGTTAGGCAGGTCAAATAACTCACATGAAAGGTACTCACTTCAATTATAGCCAATTGAATCAACACAACACATAAATACTATTAAATAAACATGAGCATTTATAACCTCTTATCTTTTTGTCTCATTTTCCTTTCCAAATTTTAAGGGAGGAAATGCATGAAAATATGTTTCCATATATCTATGAAAGTAGGAAATAAATGATCATATTTGTAATTGTTATTTCTTCCTTTAGGTAGAACTCAGAATTGTCTTACTTTAAAGCAGATAAAATTTTATTGACCATGATAAAAGAGAATTAAGTTTCTCTAAGAGGTGATTTATTAATTGGGAAACTATCTCACATGTAGAAACAAACGGAACATTATAGCCTGTACAAAAAAATGCTTTAAATAGGTGTTATTTTCATTGATGTTCTTTGCTAAAAATACAAACTCTAGCATAAAAGCATTCTTTAAAAAGTTGAGGTAGATTATAGGCCACTGAAATGGTTACAGAGAGAATTTCTAGCATCTACCATGTTTAAGTACCATCTCTCTATTGTTTGGCATTATATTCTATAGCATTTTGAAACTTTTAAATCATTTTCCACTCATAACCAAGTCAACCAATACATTATGTTAATGAATGTTACAACATAGTAGCCTTTTATCTAACTTTTTGATAAATCTTAGGAGACCAACTGCTAAGGATCTTAGACTTTTTCATGCGCTGCTACATATTGCTTTGGTTTGAGCTAAGTGTTTATATGTCACTGTGATTTCTAAACCTTATGATCCTCTTCCAGGAAAGAATAATTCTGCACATAGCACATAGAGAATGACACATAGTATTGTAAAGTATGTTCTCACTGCCATTTATTGCATGTTATAATTGTATGTGTTTGTATGTGTGTGAATGTGTGTGTGTACTGCTTATTTATTCCCCAGATAACTTCTTTGTTCTTAAATAAAATCCTCTGGCTATTTTCTATAATCCCCTTTGCTTACTCTAGAGGTTGATATGCAGAACAGGTGTGAAATTGAGAGGTCAGCCATTTTCAAAGGGCAGGGCCATGGCAAGAAGATTGAGTTTCTTACACTTTCTACCTTGTGATGTTTGTTGATTTTTTAAGCTCCTGAGCTACTTTATTGGAAACATATCTTCTATTCATTTTGTAGCAGCCAGTGAGTTAAGATATGCTATTTTCTATGACATAGAATTAAGGGAATATTTCATGTAGTTGGAAGGATTTATAAATTTGGGAAATAATCTAGTTGTTAAGAGAAACAGAGCAGATTTTCTTTCCTTCTCTAACCCATGTCTAGTGTATTGCTCTGTCTTGTCTCTTGACTTTCTCTGTTTGCTTTTTTTACCTATCTTCAAAAGTTTACTAAAACATCCTAGATTTGATTTTGTTCAGCTTCTTCAGTTGTAATTCAGACATCAACATATGCTATTCACATTTCAGGGACAGCAAAGGAAGGAGTCAACATTCCAGTTCAATCCTTCCTAAAACTATTGACTGAGGAGTTATACAAACTAGAACTCTGATGGTTGTTGGAAAGCTAGAAAAGCTTTGTCCTTGTCTTAAATAAGCAGAAATTTTCATTAGGATAATTAGTCAAATTTCAGTGAAGGCAAATAGCAGGTTAATATCATAAGAGAAAATAAAAACTGAGAAATTCATACACCCTGAAATAATAAGATACTACAGAACAATAGAAACTTGGACTGCATATCGAAAATGTACAGAACTGTATCAGAGAAAAAGAGTAGTAGAAATAACTGTAGATGTTTTTTAGACAGAGAAATACATCCGCGTGCACACACACACACACACACACACACTCTCTCTCTCTCTCTCTCTCTCTCTCTCTCTCTCTCACAGAGAAACATACAAGCACACCATGGTCTGGGAGGCAATATTAGTTGTTTAATAGAGGATTTCAGACAGCAGGCAGTGGAAAATTAGGTTTGGAGACAAGAAAGTTACAGCAACTTCAATCAAGAGTAATATTTTAATTACGTATTTTATTATACTCCAAAGTCAGTGATTGGAGTAATCACAGCCAAATAAAAATGAGTTTTTGCAATCCACTCTAGATTTACCTTTGCCCGCCCTCACATTATTGGCATAAAAATAAGGGACTAAATGTGGTAGAAAAACAGTTAGGGAAATATTTATTAAATTTTCATACATTGTATTGCTTCATATTTGAAAAATGAATATACATATGCATTTAACAAATATAGAAATAATGGAAATCAATAATATCTTCAAAGACTTGCTTGTTTAATAAGGTTTTTAACACACTACAATAAAAGATTTATTATGAAATATGTCCCATCAAAAGATAGTGTGAAAGCGTTTTGAAAATTTAATTTACAGTTTAAAAAGAGTTATATAGAATGATTAAAACATTAGGTTAATATCCAAATCTATTTTTAAAAGATAAAAACTATGCCAAGGTTTTAACTCTAATTTTTTCTGAAAATATATGGTCAAGCAAACTTAATCAAGTAAATGAAATTCTACTTTTATAGCCATTCCCTCAGACAAGTACACAACCTGTGGAAGTGCCTAGAGAGCATGCCTGTAGTCATATTCATACTTTCTTGCAGAACTCAATTATCTTACTCAGTTCCATAGGAACTGAAGAAGACTGTATTCAATTAACCAAAGAAAGTTCCATTTCAATAGGTACTCAGTAAAATCTAACAGAAAAGCCAGCTGTATGAGGAGAAAGCAGCAGACAGATCAGCCTTACATTTTACCTATTCTGCAAGTTTTTAATTGTTTTCCTTGTTTTTTTTTCTTTCTTTTCCCACAGGGAACAGGTCTGGTTATATTAAATCATATTTATGACTAGAAAAACACTAAGAAAATATTATGAATGTTATAATTGGAAAAAGTCAGTATTTCCCAAAGTTTTTGTCTAGGTATTTCCAAATTTTATATTAAAGGTAGCCTCAGATGAAAAATTAAAACAATCCTGCTTCTCTGTTAAAATAGTGACAAATATATTGTGATGTAATTCCCTACCACAAGGTTGAAGATCACCAGGAAACTATAGTCTCATTAACCCAACTTTCTATACTGTTGAAGAAGGCATAGCATCTATCTCACTTATTTTACTAATGTTTGATTGCAAAATCTATAGTGACAGAAATGGCTGATACAAACTTGACTGTATGTAGCTAAATTCTCTACTGCCTGCCCTTGTTTGATTTGCCAATTACCGTTGAAATTTTTGTTTCTAAGCATCAGAAGTCCAGCCAGGTAAAAGGCAAAGGTTGTTATATTGCATTTTAATCAATCATATGAAGGAGAAATGCAAAGAACCTCTCTGCTAACTCTCTGCCACACTCTGTTTGGCTTTTCACCAATACTGGATGAGACATAGCTGGCACTTGTGCTTACCAGATAATCCTTATCCATGATGGTATAAAATCAAACCTTTATTAGCTAGGGCCTGACAGATCTTCCGAAGGCCTGTTGTTCCCATTCAACATAGTGGTGTGACTAAAAGAGGTTGCAGAACTCTACCTCCTCATCTAGGAAGAGTTTGACAAGTTCTGGTGACTTATTTCAAAGTCTTCATACATAATATTAGGAAATTCAGCTCAATCATTAAGTATTTCTTCATTGCTTGCAAAGAAATACACAATTGAGTATTTGAAATCCCTTTATATGTAATACCGTGTTACTATAAATGTATGAGAAGACTTGGCAAGATAACACTACTGGAGTCAAATACAAGAGACAAACAAGGTTATGTTGTTTTTGAAGGGAGGAATTTTAGCTCCGGCACCTGTGTTCATAAAACTATGTAATGTTCTTTGCATTAATGAGATATGGCATATTGACTAAAACTCTTAAAAAGTAGAAATCAAAGACCAAGCCATTAAGAACTGAAGAAATGTCAACTTTAACTCCATTGTAATTTAGACCTGTCAACAAAATTATCAGGATAGCAATTTTACAGATAATTTCTAGGCACCGCTTGGAGTATTCCACTTGTATTTAATGAAAATATGCCTTCTCAAACAATCAAATATTTGCCTTAAGTTCTACTTCAGGATGTTTGTGTTTGGTTAACTAAAGAGTCAAAGTGAAGCATTTATTTTCAATAGGATTTGAGAGGAGCATACAATTAGAGGATTTGGAAATAGCTATGTACCTAATGAAAATTAAGGAAGAAATTTACTATCAGATTGAAATCTGTTCTTATTTTGTTTATCCATGGGTGCATATTTCTTATATATATGGAATGACCCTTGCACATTTTTCTCATTGAATATATCATTTCAGGTAAATAAACAGATGCGTTTTTGAAGATCAATGTTTCATGTTCTACAAAAGAAGATCCCTTGAAAAGGAATAATTTCTGTGTGGTTTTGTTTTATACTTCCATCCACCTTAAGACTATCATACCACCTACCTATGCCTAAGATTACCTACACAGAGTATCAAAGGAACTTCTCTGGCATGGAACAAAGTGCAAGGGTTTGCCTATTGTAGTCATTCAATAAATAGTTGGTAAAACACATTACATTGAATCTTTCCAATATCCCTACTATGGAAAATGATTAGCTCCATTATTTCACACCTTTAGTTATAAATAAGTACAGTGACAAAATGATTACTACAATTAACATTCATTTCTCCTTTGGTAGATTTCCACATACACCAATTTGCAGGCTTAGAATTTTGAATTATTATCACATAACCTGATATTCTTATAAGGAATATCACCAAAAACATGTCTATGATTATTCTAAGCATACCTTTGAGGATACATTACTCTAATAAATTACTCTACTATGAGAAAAGAGTGAACATTTGTTTGAAGGAATAAATACTACAACATAGAATGAACAGTTGATTTGGAAATATTTTTATTATTATCATTTAATGCCTTATTTTTATATGTACAAAGTCATTCTGAAACAAGGCTTGTGGGACATTTCACTTAAAATTTCAACTCTGAAAACTAAGTTTGCATTAGGATTATTCAGCTTTCTTGTACTCTTTCTTTATAAGAGAAAAACTATTGCTTAAGACATCAACCCACAAAATTTTGGAAGATTGAACGTTAATTTACCAAATGCTTTCCTCTTTTTTAAAAAAACTTGGAATATCAGTGTCCTGACTTTGTAGGTATAAAGAAAGTTTACATATATGTGTGCAAAGTGTAATACCTCTGAACATAATACATTCTTCAAACTAACTTTACACATTTCAACCTTTATGGATGGTTTCTTAGAAGTATGAAATAAAAATTGGCATATTTAATCTGTCAATATGTATTAATAAATAATACAGTGGCAAAATTGACATCATAGTCACCTCTAAAAGACAAGTAACCATGCTCTGCCAACGTCTTTATTTTACCTATTTTTAAAAACTGTAGGGGAGATGTGCTCTCAGACAAAAAAAAATGTCACTTTACTGCTTAAGAAATAAATGCAAGAAATAGCACTTTAAGTAGTGAAGATACATGAAGCATTGCATCTTCATAGCCGGCTAAGGAGCAACAGCTGCACCTAATTTCAACTTGACGTGCTTCACATCTCATATTCATATAGGTATTTAATGATCCAAACATAATGGTCCTATATAGAATAATTACTTATATGAAGGAGCAAACTTCATACGCATTCCTTTTTAAATGATCCTTCAAGAGAAAAACTGCACCGGCTCTTTGAACAATGCATACTCTCTTTCACCAATCCAAATGTTTGGGGCTAAATGGCCTATCTTTTAAGAGAAAATAATAATAGTGTCAAGATTATTTCTTTTTGACAGGTTCTTTTTGTCTACCCCCAACCCTGTATAGCCAGTACAATGAAATCAAGTAGAATGCCAAACCTATCATTAAGTCAAAGTGGTAGATGGTTACAAGAAATATCAGAAACAAAAGGAAATAAGGTATCTTAGAGGTACTATATTTTGAAAGCGGAGCCTCGTTGCTTTGAGCTTGATTTGCCTGGATAGTAGGACTAGCAGAAGTAGAACTCTCTGGTTTGCTGTGACCTGAAGTGGATTGTTTCTGTCCGGAGCATATGAATCCTTCATTTTCATTCTTTGTCTCATCCATGTTATCAGAAGACTCACTGGTTAAAATCATTGGCACTAGAGATTTTCCCACACCACATTCTCCTGGTTGGAAAATCTGGCCCATAGATCTTGCTTTTATATTACATGAAGTCATTATTTCTGAACCTTTGAAAACATCTTCAGATTTAGACCCAGGGTGACTGTGGATTTCACTTGTTGGATTATAATTATATTCTGCTTTAGTAGGAATAGATTGGGGTGTCAGAGTAGTAATTGTTTTCTCCCCAGCAATTTCTTGTTCAGAAGGTGGCACTAACAGTTTCGTATGGTGACTGGGAACATGAGAGGTGTTCTGAGAAGCCTTATTCATGTCTGAGTTGAAAGCAGAAGGAATTACAGTATCTAAGTCTTTTTTCCTAGATACTTCTTGAAAATGCCCCAGGTCTCTATTTGCTGGGAATATTCTTTTGTCTATTGATGACACTCCAAAATATAAATCCAGTTTTGACATTGCTTTTTGATCTCCTGTAATGAACTGGGAAGATTCTTCTACAGATGATATATTTCCCGTGCCATGTAGCTCCCTGTCATGTGTCTTCCCAGGATTGTACATAGACGTGGCTTCCTCCTTCCCCATTTCATCTACATGAACATTACAAATATCCAAACGAGATTCCTTTTCAAAATGCTTGTCAAAGATTACCCCTGCTGTATTCCGTTGACAAAGGGTATAATGCGAATCATCCCTTCTCCCTTCATGTGGATCAAACGCTGTTTCTTTTACCTCGATGGGCCTGTCACTTCTTGCTGTCTCTTGAGGTCGCTTAGCAATTATTGCTTTTTCTCTTGCAGACATGCTTTCTGGAGTACTTTCTGATGTTGCCTTAATTATATAAGCTGTATCTACTTGTGATTCCTCAGTAATACCATGATCAGCTAGCAAAGACAGTTCGTAGTGCTCTGTTTCTTGGCAGGTAAACAACTCTTCTGTAGAAGGAGCTTTCAAGCCTTTACAATCACCTGCTTCTTTCATCTGCTCAGTTATATTCGTTTTACTCCCTCTTGCTTTTCCCTCACTTTCCATAGCATTCTGATTTTGTATATGCAGGGTGTGCTCCTTTGGACCTTCAGGATTTATCGGATTGGACTGTTTTCCTTCAACTTGGAAAAGATAAGCAGCCTTCAAAACATTCCCATTTCCATTTTTTGTTGAACCAGTTCCCCTAGTTTCTCTTTCTAAACTGGTGCCTATGTCAGGGGAGAGATGTCTATCTGGAGTCTTTAACTTAGCTTCATCCCAATGCACGTTTGTCATTGGGGAGGGAGGTGTACCTGCTGCAGTCATGGAGGTGCTAACATCAGCATCTTTACTTGACAGGACACTGGTATTACTGGTACTAGCTTTAGTCCCTTCCATCCTTATTTCAGTGTGGCCCATTTTGGTTTCTTGGTCATATGAGATTGATTGATGCTTCTTGTTTTGTTTTGCATTAACACCTAAGCTTATGTTTTGTTCCATCTCATAGTTTCCCTTGCGATAATCTTCTTTGGAAGATGCTTTTTGTGCTGATTCTTCCAGATAGGTGGGTACATCTGAATGGAAATCCCTTCTTAAATATTCCCAGTCTTTTATTTCCATTTTCTTAGCTCCTTCTGCACAAGTCTTCATGCCTGCCATTGGTTGGTCTGAAGATGCATGTGGTCTTTGCCTTCTGCCACTACCATGGGCTGGATTAGCATTATCATCCAGGAGTTCTTCAGGGTTGATATCCAATTGAACTAATGCACTGTTACTGGTATCTCCCACGATTGTCGTCATTTCTCCCATTTCTGTGCTAGTTTCCTCCGAAGGTTGATACCTCCACTCATTTCTGGAGGAATACTTGCCACTCTTGCAAAATTCTGCTGTGAAGGAGCTTTCTGTTGATGACCTCGGAGACAAGTGTCTTCCAGACAAATCAGTGCCTGTCTCATCATGAGTTTGCTTCTTCTCTAACCCCTCAGTTTTATTTGGAAAATTGAGTGGGTTTGTTGGAAATGTATTCTTTTCGGCTCTGGAATCAGCACTTTTAGTTATTAAATGTTGATTTCTCTTTGGGGATTAAAAAAAGAACAAAAATGAATAACCAGAGGACTCTTTTATAACATACAGTGCATGAGGTAGGTTTTATTAACTCAGTTAATAATTACCTAGTATATTTCCTCAAGTCACTTCATTTGTGGATTTCCTACAAAGTCACTATGCCATAGGTTTTGTTGGAGATCTGGGTAGACTTTTGGGAATGAGATTAGTAAAAAAAAAAAAAAAAGAGGGGGGGGCGTCCAAATTAATCACCCTCCTTCCCAGCTTGCAAATATCACATTGTATTATTCAACTATTCGTGCTTGTCATTGCACTTTCTCCTCACTTAGAATATACACATTGATAGCTCCATGCTAATCAATTAGAGAGCAGCTTCCTGGGTACCCCTTGCTGCATTTACACTTGCTAGAAAGGTGCCCCCATTACAGTTTCTCTTATTAATATGTTTTCTGCAAAGCTTCTGCAAACTATTAATAGCAAAACGTCACTCAAAGAAAAGTGAGGGAGTTAATGTCTCTGCAAATTCTGTTTTAATGACCCACTGCCAACTGGTACTCAACTGTATTTGAGCTCTTCAGTGATGCCAACTGTCAGGATTTAACAGTGAGATGCCTGTGTTTTTTTTTCTCCTCATAACTGACATTTGCATGATCTCAATAATTATATGCAAATCTTACGTTTTTCCCCTTCTTCTCACATAAGGCTCATGTTACTTGTCAACTGCACAGCTGTCTTGTAAGCCAATGCCTGTGGGTTCCACAGATTTGGTTGTATTTCCATCTATTATAGAGCTTCATTGTTTTATGCATTAACATCAGCATAGAGCAAATTAGCATCTAAATTACAGCTCCCTGTTCATTTATTGGACGTACAATCTCATGAACTTCTAAACAAACTTTTATATTTGAGCCTGCTCATTGTAATGAGTTATACTGGTGAAGCATGTGATTTTTCAGTGCCCTTTCATTATATTCTGTAGTTTGAAAAAAAAAAAGCAATGTTAACTTTCAGCTGGCGAGAATTCTCACAATGGGTGACAACTTTGTAGTTTCTTAAAGTTGGAGCAAAGTAGATTGCATACTTTAGTGATGTGCTTGCCATATCACTATAGAAGGGGTGGATTGTGTGAGGAGAGAGATGAGCTCTATTTCCTTTCAGTTTCAGTGCTGACACTTGAAGACACCAATGCCATTTTAATCTTAGATGATTATGAATCCATGATTCCTGATGATATGAGCTCCAGCCAAATATAATAAAGTTTAAATTGCATTATGTGACTCATTTATTTCTATTTCTTCCTTCGTATTAAAAATGCTTGCTAAACCATCCCCCCTGCCTGATTCAAAGTAGATTGAATGTTCACCAAGTGTGAAATTTATGATAACAAATTTAATACTAAATTGTACAGTACTGAATTTGTTTCCTGTCTAAAAATTATAGCACTAGCTATTTCCTCCTCACTCAGTAATTCAACATTTTATAATGATAGAGAACTTTGAGATTCTCATCAGGCTGGATGTAAGTAAAACCAAATACTGCTTTGTGCAAGAATTATAGACATACAGAGTGAGGTAGCACCCTAACAGTCAACTCACCCAGCCCTCTCATTTTGCAGATGAAGTATGCTAAGTGTACACTTGTTACGAATATTAGAAACGCACATCAGGATAGTGCTACCTCTCCTATAATTCCTACAAACTATTACTCAAAGCCACTGGTAGGGAGATAAGAAATGAATGTTATTAATGTACCACTGCAAGGATCAGAAGGAACACACTGAAATCAAAGTGCCTTGTTGATCAAGCTACAGAGGGAAGGACACAATAGGTTGTGCCTTCCCTTTTGCAAATTCTATTAGTTGATGGTATTGAAAGGCAGACATTGCAGTATCTCTGAAGCATAAATGGATTCATCTTCTCTAATACTGTCGCAACCAGAACACTTACCTTCAAGTCTAATTCTTTTTCATTGTGTGCATCATGTGTCCTGTTTATATCTTTTACATTTTGATTGCTGATTTCCATGTCTTCTTTATTCTCTGGAGAATAAATGATTGTTGGGATGTAGGTGTCTGAAAAATATATATACATATAATTTTAACCCTGTAAGATGGTTTTAATTTTAGACTTTAACAAAGCAGAGCATATTGTTGAAAAATTAAATAAGAATATTTACCTGTAACATTTGAATTCTCAAAGTTATACTTTTCTGATGTTTCTGATGATTCTTTACTGTTAAAAGTAAAACAAAATGTTATGTTTTGTTCTAGACCTATACCTTCTAAGTATTTAGTACTAGAAGAAACTCAAACCAATAACAAACCAAAGAAAAGTGATTTGGTATAACTATATTGTGTAATATTTTACATATTCATAAATAAAATGTATCTTTAAAAATTATGTAGTAGTAAATATTGTCAGTTGAGAAGCTTTACTAGTGTGCAGAATTCCATACTTATAAACAAGACTATTCTGTTCACATTAGATAATATAGAACTGAAGTAAAATACATGTGAATGTATGTTATATCATCATCATGAAATTAAGCTTTGCAAGAACATTTTCCTTATATTTAAATGATAAAGTTTTATAACCCACTAATCTGTGATCACAAAATTATTGTTTTTATATTCCATTTTTCTTAGAATTGCCTCAGAAAAAAGACTATAGTAACTCTATCTCCAGAGAAGGAGGAAAACAACTGCAAACTAAACACTGAAAAACAGTTAAATTTTTACTCAGTTAAAAGATTTCATGTGAATTGTGACTAATTGTGTAATTAGTTAAATTGTTAATTTTGCAAGCATGATTTCAGTTCTTTCATGTGCAATCATATTTTCTTTAAATTGATTTAGGTTACATTTCCTTTCTACTATGTTTTGTGTCTTGACTGAAAAGATAAATATCTTTTTACTTTCAAATGTAATCTCTTTGTAGGTGGATTTCATGGATACTGGGGGTTAGATTTGTCTACCACACTCAGTAAGAAAAAAGTAGAGATATTATCCCCATTTTGTACAGTTACATCATATATCAGTTTAGCAAAAATATTTAACCCAGTTTTTGCATTTTCTTGGACTGTCTAAGAGGAATTTTCTTGTAGTAACTTTTCTGGTTGACTTCTCAATTTTTTAAAGTAGTTTAATTTTTTTAAAAAAAAGGTATTTGAGGAAAGAAAACAATAATGTTTTCTTTTAACTCAAAAAGTGATTAAGGGTTGAACTATGTCGTATTATGGTGATACCTTAGAAAAACTTTTATTAAGTAGAGAGGTATGAAGGAGATAATTTTACACACAAGAAAAAACATAAAAATAAATGGTAGTATATTTTCAAATAACTTTGTACAAAATTAATAAGATAGTAACAGAATTCCTAAAGGTAAAAGAATGTAATAATATCAAGTATATCAAAGGAGATCTATAAAAGCTGAGAAATATACCATGTACATAGATAAGAAGGAAATAATGCAAAGATGCAAATTCTTTTTCCTATTGATCTGCAGATTTAATTCAAGAAAAAACTGTAAAACTATCTTTCATTGAATTTGAAAATATAATTCTAAAGAGAAGAACAAAGAGCCAATGCTAGTTGGAAAAGTTTGATAAATAGCAGAGAGGCTGTAGAAAATGCTTTAATTTCATGAGCTCCTATTAGGATTTAGCTATAAAGGCAACATTAAGCTGGTACAAGGATTAAAAAAAAACTTAACAACAAAACAGAGTTATGTCACATCTAGAACTTCTGTAAATGGCAAATTGAGCAAATTAGAAAACAGAAAAATAAGGCAGTTCCTAAAAAGGGAGGCAGAAGAATGGCTGCCCTAATGGAAAAGATGAAAAGAACATATTTAGAAATTATACTCTAGTTAAATTAAGGCATTAAACCCTTAGTAGAAAATAAATATGAATCTCTTTTAATCCTCACAGTAAGAGGTATTTTCTTAAATAAAAATAAGTATAAACTACACAAATTAGTCATGTTGCTAATACATATTATTTTAACTTTGTTCATTAAAATACTTTCTTTCTTTCATTCATTTTTTTTTCACCCTTGGGTTTGCATCCTGGGCCTGGGCACTGTTCTTGAGTTTATTTTGCTCAAGGTGAGCACTCTACCATTTGAGCCACACAGCCACTTCTGCCTTTTTTGTAGTTTATTGGAGATAAGAGTCTCATGAACTTTCATGTCTAAGCTGATTTCAACCTCTCTGAGTGGCTAGGATTATAGGCATGAGTCACTGGCGCCAGTCTAAAAGGCTTCTTTAAAAAAAATTATTTATTTATTGTAAAAGTCATGTACAGAGGGGTTACAGTTTCATACGTAAGGCAGTGGGTACATTTCTTGTACAATTTGTTACCTCCTCCCTCATTTCCCCCCCTTTCCCTAAAATCCTTCTTAAAAAATAAAATATCCGGACTGGAATGTGGCTTTGCGGTAGAGTGCCTGCCTAACGTGCATGAAGCCCTGGGTTTGATTCCTCACCACCACGTAAACACAAAAGGCTGGAAGTGGCGCTGTGGCTCAAGTGGTAGCATGCTAGCCTTGAGCAAAAAGAAGCCAGGGACAGTGCTCAGGCCCTGAGTCCAAGCCCTAGGACTGGCAAAATTTAATTAATTAATTAATTAATTGAAATAAAACTATATATTACACATTATATATACATATCTTTCAGAAGACATTAGGGTTACACAAAATCAACACAATAGTCAAAAACATTATAGATCTAGAAATGAATAAGAAAACAGGTACAAATTCATTCAGTGGAGAAAGGGAGAAAATTCACAAACTAGAACATAAGAGATAAATTTATAAAGAGATGGTGATATTATTAGTAAGAGAGAAATTATGGTGATGGTAATTTACTAGCATTTATATACATTTAATTGATAAAATTTGAGAAGCTTGTCAACAGCACAAGTGCCTGTGGTGACTGTTTTGGGGGGTTTTTGTTGTTTTTATTTTGGTACCCTTTGTCTTGTGTAGGTATTCTTCAGTAACTTTGTCTTCCCTGATTTGGGGAGGGGAAGGGGAATCACAGAAATGGTGGGACAAAGGGTGAATCAATGCAACTCATTATGTTGGAAATGAACTATGCAGCTGGGGGGCGAAGAAAGGGGAAGGAAAAGTGGGAGTAAACAAATGAGGGACTGGGTAACACTGTTGGCCTTACTTAACTCTGACCCCTCTGTACATTACCTTTACAATACAAATTAAAAATGGTGAGACAAAGGATAAAAGGTGAACCAGTGCAGCAGCGATACTTATAAGACAATAGGTTGGAAATTAACTGTAAAACTGGGGGAGGGTGGGGAGAAGGGCAGGTGGATAGAGAAATGAGGGAGGAGGTTACAAGTTTGACAAGAAATGTTCCCACTATCTTATATATCTAACTGTAACTCCTCTGTATATCACCTTCACAATAAATTTTAAAACAAACAAAAAGCATTAGTGCCACAGTCTTTCCTGTCCATTTCTGGTGGTAAACTAATTAGTGAATACCAATTTGAAAAGCAATTTGGCATATTTTTCTAAAATGTAACCTGTATAATCTATAATGCATACATTTCCTCTTGATTACCAACTGAAGAGAAATCCTTACAAATACTACTTGGGGCAGCAATAGTAATATTTATCATGGCTTTATTTTCAACTGAAGTGATAAGTGTACTTATTTACAAAGGGTGGATGGGAAAGGATAAAGGAACACTAAAACATTCTAAATAAATCACAGGAAAATAAAGCGTTATGAGCTTCAATATTATATTGAGAGTTTAAAACCTACACAGATAAATCATAGCAATCAAACATTAAGTGAATTGTCTCTAATAATTATTTTATGTATATATGAAAGTGGACCCAGAAAAAAATTGAAGTGATATGTATGTTTTAGAGAGATGGGGGAGAGTTTTGAAAGGGGTGACATTGATCATGATGAAAACTGACATTGATCCATTTGTACTCATACACTGACATGTCATTTTGAAACTACTTTGTACAGCTGCTTAAAGATAATAGATAAAAATTAATTTAAAAATATGAACTAAAATAATTTTATATACTTTAAATTAATTTTATAAAAAATAAATTAAGCAATCTATTGTCTTAAAGAAATTTAACTAAAGTATACATAAATATGAGGATAGAGGCATGGAGATCATAATGAAAAGTACATGGTAAAAGAAAGCTTGATTTGTAGGATTATGTTTGCTTCGATTCCATGTTTTTCTTCTAATCTTTTACTGGGGGAAATAAAGTGCTTTTGCATCCACACTGTGTTTTCCTGAGTCCATAGCACTCTTAAGTACTACTTGCAAATACATTTTATTAGTTTAGTCTATTCTACACAAATTAATTTCTAAGAAGAAATAAAGGTACTGTAGAAATTTGGGACATTCTGGTTGTTCAAGAACCTTGCTATTGGATTCCTCTTTATCCTCTTGAACCCTATGGCATTTGAACATAACAACAGTTCCCAGGATTTTTGTTCCTATCAGAAACATCACCCCTACTTCTTTACATTCTAAATTAGTATAACTGTGCAAGAGATAAGAAGTACAAAAAAGCAATGAGGTTATAAGTATCTCCTAAAGTCATTTTGCTATGGGATCAGATTGCTAAATTCCTGATACTAAAACAAAAAATGTGCCTCAATGCACCAATCCCTTGGATTTAGCGAGGCCTACTGCTCCTCTTAGTTAAGAGGCACTTCAGAGATATAACCGTTTAGATAGATGATTTGCCCCTTCAATTTTTTGCTAACTTTATATGCGTTTTCAGTGTGCTTTGACACTATTTGCAGATTACTTAGGATGAGAGAGAAATGAAGCTTCTAACTTGAGAATTTTAAAGGAAGTAACCACAATCCCTTTGGATGAAGAATTTAGGACACAGATGGAGCAGGCAAAGAGGATGAGTTTTACTGAAGGAAATGTGTTGGGAAATGTAAGGCCTTTCAGCTAAGAAATGGAAACTAGCACTTGAAAGCAAGATGCCCACATATGTCATTTTTCTTTCACAATATTAGGCTTGATCCATCCTGGAAATCTGAGGTAAATTTACCCTTACAATAGAACTGAAAAAATAGAGGTAAATTTCTTATAATTACCTATCAAAAGTATTTGAAAAATAAAACTTCAGGCAATAGCATGCTTGTGAAAGGTAAATCTAACTTCAAATTTATTAACTTATGTTTATCCATTCAAACACTATTAAGTTTATTAAGTACCCACAAATTTAAAAATGTGGTATTATATCATTAAGAAAGACAAGAAAGAGTCTTTGCTTTCATAAGGCTTCTAAGGATAACAAGCTAGTGAAGATGTGTGTTTAAAGAATTAAATAAAGCAAGGACACCAGAGAGAGAAGCAGAGAAAGCTAAAAATAGCCACCAAGAGGACATGGCCTGCAAGCTGAAACTTGAGTTAGCATCAGTTAAAGAAAATGAGAGCAACATGGCACATTGAAGGTATCATATGCAAACATCTTATCACTAGAAAAGCATTAGTCTAAACATGTCAATTCAAGATAAAATTTAGAGCTGGGTACTAGTGGGTCATGCCTGTAATCCTAGCTACTCAGGAGACTGAGACCTAGAAGTATCATGGTTTGCAGCAACCTGGACATAAAATTTGCAAAATCTCCATCTCCAGTTAACCAGCAAAACAATTCTTGCTGAACTTTTAGCTCAAGTTTGTAGACTACTAGCTATAGGCAATCACACACACACGCACACGCACACGCGCATACACATGCACACACACACGAGGTTGGGGGAAGTAGAAAGGGAGACAGAACAGATAGAGACAGAGACAGAAAGGCAGAGGGACAGAGAGAGAGAGAGAGAGAGAGAGAGAGAGAGAGAGAGAGAGAGAGAGAGAGAGAAGATACAACTTGGAAAAAAATAAAAGAAAAAAGCAGTAAGAACTAAAAAAAAAACCCCAAATACCTTAAATTTCTCCTCATAAGCTAAAGCAGTAGCTTTCAAATAGAACATTCTCCAGTAATAAGTATATGTTACTATCGCTCAATGAAGTAGCTATTGACTGAGAATTGAATTTTTATTGAATTTAGTTTTAATTTTCTGAAACACAAAACTTACATCCAAACAGCACCCCTCAAAATATGGTTTACAGGTCTTCTATACGAGAATGATCTGGCGTTATATCAAATGCTGTTTTAGGAACCTTAAAGCACATCCATCACATCACTGTGCAGTGTGAGATTCTGCATTTAACTAGAATCCTCAAGTTAGGTGAAGTGCCCTCATATTTGAAACTACTAATCTACCTTTACATGTAGAAAAGACTGCAGACAGACCCTGTAAGACTGCATGAACATAGTGCCAGAAGAGTATTCTTTATGCCTTAGATTTTGCAATAGGACACACTCAACTATTCTAAGGATATCTGTAGCTCTATGCATAAAAGAAAATAATCGTGCACATATCCCATGTTCACAGGAATGAAGAAATGTCTTGAAGCAAAGAGCAATTTGATATGCCTTACAGAATAAAATGATAAAACATTGATGGGAGTAGGAACTGAATGATGCCTTAAGTTGATCTAATAAATGAAAGAGAAACAATTTGTGATTTAGAGTCAAATGCTAATCAAAACTCTTAATCTCACACATAGTATACATAATATTTATTTTAGTGTTTCACCAAATTTTTGGAATTCCCATGTGTTCAGATATATAAAGGATATCAGACTTGGATGAAACCATTGCACCATTTCATAAAGAAATGTCTAATTAAACAGCACAGCAAAACTCATACAAGCTATTTAGTTATAATGCTATATATAGTTTCATGTGCCTTGGTCTTCATGCCAGTATTCTTTTCTTAGAGGATCAATGCAAAGTTGAAAGAGCACATTTCATTATAAATCTTGCTTCCCTGTTCTTTAAACCTGACTAAGGCAATTAGTCACCAGGTAACTTCAAGCCAGATAGTTAACTTCTCGATGCTTTTTGTTCAAAAGTTGCTTTCTCTTTATACAGAAAAACTATTTAGCATAGTTTTCAAAATATGGAAGTATTAATGATCATTATCATTATCATGATCATTAGTAGCAGTAGTGATAGTAATGAAATATATAAATATCACATTGATGGTTATTTTTCTCTTACTATAGGAGCCACTCCTTCTCCTTCTGTCTTAACATAGAGCTTTCTATATTTAATATTTGTGGTATTTTCACCATCTTCTATGTGTGAGTTACTTTTAAGACTAAAATTGGTAGCCCGTGGTGATACACTTGCTTACACCTTCTTAAATCTGAAACCCTCACTCAAAAAATATATAAATAGAATGAAATAAAAGAAAAAGCATCAGATCCTTAGTAAGAGTCAACTAATATTCCAAAATGTTCAATCCAAACCTGGTGTGCACTGTAATGCTAGTTCATACCTTCTGTGTTTCTCAATTTGTTTATTCAGTGTTGGGATTTAGTCACTATAGCAGTTTCTGGGTACATTGTATATCCAGTTTTGCAGTTATGATTAATTTAACTGTCAAAATGCTTCAGTTTTTAGTGTAATATATAATTCTTCCCAAGGTCCAGTAATAATATTGTACTACAGCCCTAAATGTAAAATATCAATTAACCTGGTTAGAAACTTGTTCCACAAAATTACGTTTTGTGTGATTTGAATTACCCAACCAACTAGGGTAAGTAGCAGAATTAGCTGTTAAGTAATAAATTAAGTGCTGCTTTTGACTACTGAAGTCCATTTGGGTATGATGTCATTCATAGACCATACAAAAGCATCAATACCGACAGATAAAACATAAGCAGGCTGTAAGAAACACATGAGAAAATTATTCCCCTGATCTGTCCAGTACCAAATAATTTCATGGGTCTTTGCAGCCTGGGTGTCCTCACCCCTCATTTCCCAAGTAATTCAACTTATCAAAATTTTGCTAACCATTGACTAAGGAAAACCACACTTGGAATTATTTTTTTCTGGTGGTTAATTAGAAGTAAGAGTCTCACAGACTTTCCTAGCAGGACTGGTTTTGAACTGTGATCCTCCCATCACAACCTCCTGAGTAGCTAGGATTACAGGCATGAGCCACCAGAGCCCGGGTTTGTTTTGTTTTGTTGTTTTTTGTTTCTGTTTTGTTTTATTTTGCTTTTCGTTTCTAAAGATAAGGATTTCCTAGGTAGCAAAGGCTGCCCTCCAATTCTTGACATTTTTCTTTTACTTCCCAAATGCTGGGATTTCAGGCCTTAGTGTACCACCACAACCAGTTTATAAGTGATCTAATATGAACCTTGTGGAATTGCTGTACCTCTCTGAAGGAAAATGTATCAGCATTGGCACTAAGTAGAAACACAACAAATAAGCTGGAAAAATCCTCAAATAAACATATATTCTGTACTATTTCTTTTTGGTTTCTATCATTCCAACATTTCATAGCGACTTATTATGAAAGGAAGAGGAACACAAAATTTGTACTTAATGAGAGGTGAAGTTTATAATACATTAGCCCACTGCTATAACTTGATGGCTTTTCCTCTGGTGTCACAAAAACAGCAGTTCTCTGTTTAGCAGTAAGAAAACTGAAACCAAAAAAGAGATATTTGATTAAAAAAAAAGAGGGATAATTGAGATAAATGTCTAATTGTGAAGAGAAATGTCTAAAGGAAAAAAAAACTCTTAAAGTCATTATGCAGACAGAATTTAGGATGAAAAGATGCATTAACTTCAGTTCCTTGAGGATAATGCCAGAAAGAAAAACAGAATGAATACAGTTCTGCATTTTTAACAGTTGAGAGAAGAAAGAAGTAATCTCTAAGGGAAAATATCAGAATTTTTAAAATGCCTTTCTGCTCAGTCTGTGGACCTGTGACTGACACATGGTAAGGGACATTGTGTGTGTGTGTGTGTGTGTGTGTGTGTGTGTGTGTGTGTGTGTGTGTGTGTGTGTTCCTTTGAAAATTGAGAATTAGATGACAGGATCCAGCCATCACACATTCACTGATAACTTCCTTATTGAGAACAGTTGGTGCTTCTGAACTCTAATAAACTGTTTTATTGCTCAAAATATACCCTATTTGCTCCTTGAAGATTTTATATTAAATGGTATGCCTCCCCATCTGTAGAGCTTTATGTTATAAAATGAATTGGAATATTTATTGTATAACTATAATTTAGAATTTCTACAATTATTTTTCAAAAGACAAACTACTGACACAATCAGTGGAAACAATTTAAAATTTCTAACCAACTAAAGATAAATTCTGAATTAAAGTTTATGACCAATGTTACTAATTAATTTTCAATTCCACAAAAATTTCAGCTGTGCTATTTATGAGCTAGTCTTTATTGCATATGGTGAAATGATTAACTCCCGAATTATTTTATATATGCTCAAGTAAGCCTTTTAAATATTGGGGTACTGATAATATCTATCATCACTAAATCTCAATACATTTATTAGATATACCTATAAGAAACTAATTTGTTTCTTTTAAAATAGTATCATACGTCTCTTGAGCTATTGTAAACTGTTCAAGCATTCAAGTATTTAAGAGCATGCCACTAACTTTGTGACCACAGGTTTTATTGAATTATTTTTATACTTTACACAAATCTAATTACTATATCCACATATCTTCTGTATCTCAGTTCATAAATTATCCTCATCTTGGTGCTTGAATTTAAATATGATGGTATTTTTTTACCTTGTTTTATTTTCTAAACTTCAAGCAGTTATATAAGGGGGCTACAATTTAGCATGTCCTTGTGATTGCTCATTGCTTCTTGATAAGAGTCACCTTTTCCAACATCTTCCCCATTCTATCTGTTCCATCCTCCCAGATTCATTCAAATTTACACTTCCTTTATCCCATATGTACACGGAATGTTCTCTTTTTAATTGTCAAGGGAATGTACAGAGGGGTTACAGTTACATACGTAAGTCAGAGTGTATATTTCTTGTCAAACTTGTTACCTCCTCCCTCATTTTTCTCGCAACTTCCCTCCTCCCCAACCCCCCCCCAGTTGTACAGTTGATGTATACCATATTGTTTGGGAAGTATTGTTGTTGTGTTAGTTTGCCTTTTACCCTTTGTCTCACCATTTTGATGTCTCCCTTTTCAATGTACTATGTGAAATTATGCCTTTTTCTTTTGTTTTCCTTCTGTATGGTTTTACCCCTGTTGTCACTGTAGATATTGCTACCCTGGGTATTTTATGTATGTTTATCTGAACTAGGGAAGGGAAGGGAAACATGGTATATTCTGACTGTGTTTTTCCCATTTTCTTTTTCATACATCCACTGCTTCTACTTCATTCCTACGAATTCAATAGCAAAGAAATTAGTAAATGATAGAACTTACCCTTTGTGGGAAATGTCTTAGGTAAATCTCTTCTCCCCAAATTTTTCATTTAACTTTTCATTTCTTACCAAGACTTAAAGGACTAAATCTGTGGCATAATTTCAGAACGGTTTGTGTTAGTTCACCTATATGAACTTGAGAGGGTTAGGGGGAAATCTTATATTTTATTCTGTCATTGAATACTAAGCAGAATTCTATATAGATGTATACTTTCTAAAGAAACACCAAATTTCAAGGATCTAGTGCATAATTAAGTAGAATCTTGGATGTCCAAGTGAGTATAAAAATTCTAGATTGCTTTGCAATGAGATGTAATTATAAGTAGAATTTATGAATTTTAATAGGAAGATTTATAGATAAACCTTGCTTAAAGGACTCCCCCATGACACCACAACCTGCCAATTTTATTTTATGGAGAGAAATGTAAATGATTTGAAATGATAAGTAGAACTAAAAAATAGCAACAAGATATCAGAAAAAATATCTTAATCTTTTTAAAAAAATTTTACTAACAATAGCCATGTTCTTAAAGGCTACTTGCTTCTAAATGTTACTCAAAGAGATATGGGAGACAAAAAGTAAGCATTTTGGGCTGGGAATATGGCCTAGTGGCAAGAGTGCTTGCCTCGTATACATGAAGCCCTGGTTCGATTCCCCAGCACCACATATATGGAAAATGGCCAGAAGTGGTGCTATGGCTTAGTGGTAGAGTGCTAGCCTTGAGCAAAAAAGAAGCCAGGGACAGCGCTCAGGCCCTGAGTTCAAGGCCCAGGACTGGCAAAAAAAAAAAAAAGTAAGCATTTTCCAGTTAGGAATCTATTTCCAACATGTAACTTCTCTAATCATATGATTTTCCCCACAAAGTGATTATTAAGAGATTTTTGTTACTTCCATTGTTCCTTTTTTTTTTTTTTTTTTTTTTTTTTTTTTTTTGTCAGTCCTGGGGCTTGGACTCAGGGCCTGATCAATTTCCCTGGCTTCTTTTTGCTCAAGGCTAGCACTCTACCACTTGAACCACAGCCTACCTTCTGGATTTTTCTACATATGTAGTGCTGAGGAATTGAACCCAGGGCTTCATGTATACTAGGCAAGCACTCTATCACTAGGCCATATTCTCAGCCCCCATTATTCCTTTTTAAGAACAGAATTTATTCAACTGCATTTTCCTACTAAGATTAATAAATTTCAAACATTATTTTCCCTAATAATATTAACTAGTATTTGTTTCAAAGGCTATTATCGCAGAGTTCACACTGCTAACACAGATAACTATTTTTTTTTAAAAAAATACTTGTTTTAAAAGTGTTTTTCCCCATAGTCCAAATACTCCAAAATAGATGAGTAGATCCAAAAAAATGTGGCACCTATATACAATGGAATTTTATACAACCATTAGAAAGAAAAAATAATGTTATTTTCAAGGAAATGAATGGACATAAGACAAATCATGTTAAGAGAGGTAAGAATCTCAGAGAGACAAATAGCACGTATTATTCTCTGATATGAAGAAATTAAGTCTAAAATGCTCTGGCATAGGATACATTATACAGAGTTCTTGATACTCACATACAGTGAAACCAAAAGAAGATACTGTTAGGAGAGAAAAACAAAGGTACAGTGCCTAAGCACATCTTCGTATTTATAGAAAATAATATATAAACTGAAATGAATTCCAGGATATGAAACCAGAGTTTTTTCACTTTTCTTTCCTTTTTTTTTTTTTTTTTTTTTTTTTTTGGCCAGTCCTGGGCCTTGGACTCAGGGCCTGAGCACTGTCCCTGGCTTCTTCCCGCTCAAGGCTAGCACTCTGCCACTTGAGCCACAGCGCCGCTTCTGGCCATTTTCTGTATATGTGGTGCTGGGGAATCGAACCTAGGGCCTCGTGTATCCGAGGCAGGCACTCTTGCCACTAGGCTATATCCCCAGCCCTTTTCTTTCCTTTTTAAATGTGTAGTTTTGATAATTTTATCTTCTCTACCTTATGTCTGGTGTATTCAAGAGTACATCTTCAGAAGGGTTGGGAGCAGGTACAGAACTGAAGAGAAAAAGTATAGCAGTGGAGCTCAATGGACATTGATGAGAGTGAACTATACAATTCCTGAGTGGAGATGGGAAAGAGAGACCAGGAGAGTATGAGGGAACAGAAGACATCGTTTGATAAGTAATGTACTCATTATCTAACTCATGTAATTGTAACCCCTGTGTACATTGCCTTTATAGTAACAAGAAAGTAAATTAATAAAACAACAAAACTACATTAAAAAGGAAACTCCCCAATACACAGTTTTTGGTTTTTGCCTGTGGAATCTATAGTAATCATCACCTAAGCTATTTTGTTTGTCAAATACCAAACTCTTACATCCAGAGTATACAATCATTGTATCACATACGGTTGTGAAAAACTTCTTTTTGTTTTTGTTTTTTTGGCCAGTCCTGGGCCTTGGACTCAGGGCCTGAGCACTGTCCCTGGCTTCCTTTTGCTCAAGGCAAGCACTCTGCCACTTGAGCCACAGTGCCACTTCTGGTGGTATATGTGGTGCAGGGGAATCGAACCCAGGGCCTCATGTATAAAAGGCAAGCTCTCTTGCCACTAGGCCATATCCCCAGCCCCTGTGAAAAACTTCTTAAGAAAAGAAATTGTGCATTGAGATGTATGTTGATATATCCAGTGTATATTTGGAAACACCCAGATAGGGAGTAATTAGAGAAAAACATGAAGCATCATCAATATTTCCCCTGAATCTGGACAGCCAATCATGTGAAGTGTTATATTATTTAATAAAAATATTGGAAGAGCAATTCTTCAGCAATTTTACATAGGTCATAAACAATGTGTTCCTAAGGAACAAATGACTAGAAAATGTCAATATCAATAACAAGGTCAAACAAATCAAAGTATCACAAGTTAGAAATGTTAACATACTTGGCATCTTATATGATTATTTTCATTAAAACATTAAATTAATAAGTTATGAGGTCATTTTTAGATTATCAAATATTTCTGGATTGCTATAAATTTAAATTCATGACTAGTGTGTCTTGTATATTTTTCAGTTTTCATACTATTAATTATAGTATTAGTTGCTCCTTAGTATTTAATAAGTTGCTAGTAGTCTATATGATGTGAAATCTACTTCACAAGTGTACTTTCAAATTTGTTCTCCTACTCATGCTAATAAAGCCAAGATAACTAGATCAAAGGAAGTATAAATGGGTAAATTGGGCTAGATGTGTTGCCTTAAAATCCAAATAAGAGTCCTATTTGTCTCTATCTGCATTTTGGAAATTTTAGGCAGCCTCAGTAAGTCTTAAGTATTATGTCTAAATATAATGCTTTTGTGAACTTATGTCACACACTAAAATTATCCTAATGCACCTTTTTGTCAATTCTTCACAATAGTATTACAAAAGAAAGGGAGGAGAGGATACATTTAAAAAGCAAATGAAAAAGAACTCAATGGAAGTCTATTAGGCTACCTGTTGCTGAGCATGTGAGAGAGTCATTAATATGCGGATCATTGACATGATAGGCCATAATGACTCCTCTGGGGACATATCACTCTATTGTGTCAGAGAACTAGTTAGGGATTCATTAATGTGAAAGGCTTGTGACTTCTTAATATGCAAATTACCAATGCAAAGCACTAAGACATACCTCACAAATGTCCATACTTTGTGTTACACATTTTCTTTGCCAACCCCGCACCCACATCTTTTGTGAACTGCTTTCTTTCTTCCCTCTGTGGTTACTGATCTTTCCTCAAAAAACATCTTCTGTGGAATCCACCATTTCAGTCAAACACTAACTCCCTTCCAGTCTTTGTTTCTTTGATGTAAGGATCATACATACAAACCACTTGAAGCATTTTGACTAAATCAGTCAAAATTTCGTACCAAATACGATTTTATATATTTTTCCAGTGTCAAATTGGTTTTATGGCTCATGACAGAACAGAGTGAAAAGGAACTCTTAGAAAAAAATGAGATTCTGGAACATGAATAATATAACTTGTAGACACCGACTTTGCATAATTTGGGTGGAGGGCGGATGGGGAAATGATAGTGTCAAAGGAAAAATAAGAAAAAAGCAGACAAAGGTTCCAACGCAGGATATAAGAAAATAAAAGCAATGAAACTAGGTGAGAGCAATCGACCATTATCGATGTAGCACCCATTAAATGTGGAGATGGATGTAAAGTACACAGAGGCCAGCACACAGTAAGTAGATAATAAATGTGTGTTCTTATTGTCATGTCAGCATTTTGCAAGTAGGCAAAAATGATTAAGTTAAATCTCACTTTTCTAATGGAAAAAATACAAGAAAATATGACAGCATTAAAGCGTGTTTTGTCTTTGAACTAATGCACTATGAAAAACAGGATCAAACTTATTTCCTTACAGGAAAATTAGTTACGGAGTCCAAGTAAAGATACCCAGGTCTTTTGAAGTTTTCCCATGTCCCCTGTTGTAGAAAATATGTTACAGTATGACTTTTGATCTGAGATTTTATACATTGCTTATATTCACATTCATGCTATAAGTCTAGCCTATTCCAAAATATAATATAGTATTTTTTCCTACCAAATCTCAGGGCAGATCCTTAGTTCTCAACTTGTAGACTCCATATGCCTTAAATTCTTGCAGCAAATCTACAAAGTCTATACTTATTTTCATAAAATATTCACTTATCCATAGAAAATCGTTAATATAACTTTAAATTAGTCTTAAGCCTTCACTGACTTGAGGGGATTTTATAGAGATATTATTTAATTAAAACACTTTGACTAGAAAACAATGCTATATTTAACCCAAATAATATTTACTGATTTATGTGGGAGAAAAGCAAATGCTATGAAGGCCTATTCGTGCTGACACACATGAAGATCTTGGCCCCAGGCTTTAAACAAGACAGAAGAGGACTTGTAACCAATCCCATGAACACTACAGGTGGGTTTTCAAGGATTCAGTTTTCCTTCTGGATATGAAGCTAATTCAAATCAATGATGGATAAAATTAAATGTGTATACATTTCCCTGTTGTGATAGTGAATTGCTGATCAAAATCTGTCCTTGCAGAACACTCTTTCGAAGCTTACTTACGTGGAAATGAACTTCACTATGCAATGCGACGTTCCCCTTTCCTCAAAAGAATGATTTCCTTTTCACCAACCCACCAAAGAGGAAAAACGACTTCAATAAATACTTAATAAATCTTATTGTTTTCTCAATAAGTCTTAGTCTTCTTAATATTTCTCATAGCATTTTAAAACCAGCCAGGACACATTTTCAAAAGTATTATTTCATTTAGATTTGCTGTTTTTCAATTTCCTTAGTTTTGTGGACATTGTAATTAAACAAATTTTAATAGTTTTAAAATTATAATTCAAATTATTGAATTTGTGTTCTTTGTTGAAAGTTCTCAAGCACATAGAATCATCTGGAAGGTTTTAAACGGTACCTGTGTCTGGAAATCACAGCACCTAAATTATAGTGGGACATGAGTTTGGGTGCTCTATTTTTCCCATTTCCCATCTGAGAAGCACAAATGTACACTATTCTCTTACTGTATAAAGACTAGGCTAAGATGAAATTAATTCTTTCAGTAAGCCAGGCACCAAGGGCTGACCCTTGTAATCCTAGCTAATCAAGAGGCTGAGATCTGAGCTTTGTGGTCCCAAGCAAACTCAGGGAAGTCTCTGAGACTCTTATCTCTAATTAATCATCACAAAGGTAGAAATGAAGCTGTGGTTAAACTGGTAAAGCATTGGCCTTGAGCAAAAAAAAAAAAAAAAAAAGAAAGAAAAGAAAAGAAAGAGAAAGAAAAAAAAAAGGTTTAGGGACTGGCTCTGAGTTCAGGCCTCAGGTCTAGAACAAAATCAAAATAAGGAAAAAAAATCCTTTAGTAACATCTGTTCTTAAGATAGTCTCTTGGGCTGGGGATATAGCCTAGTGGCAAGAGTGCCTGCCTCGGATACACGAGGCCCTAGGTTCGATTCCCCAGCACCACATATACAGAAAACAGCCAGAAGCGGCGCTGTGGCTCAAGTGGCAGAGTGCTAGCCTTGAGCGGGAAGTAGCCAGGGACAGTGCTCAGGCCCTGAGTCCAAGGCCCAGGACTGGCCAAAAAAAAAAAAAAAAAAAAAGATAGTCTGGGAGTAAGGATAAAGAGGGCTATATATGCTGAAACACATTTGCAGTGATGTAGGCATGACCCACAGGAAAGTAACTGATGAATTGACACCAACCTGTTCTGGATCTTTTATTTCTTTCCTCTGATCAGTTCTTAGATGTCCATTCCCCCAAATCCTATCATATTGAGCTATATTTTCTGTTAAAGACTCTATTACTAATTTTACTTGTGTGAAGATGGAGTTATTGGAATAGAGGAGGAGGAGGAGGAGGAGGGGGAGGGGGAGGGGGAGGGGGAGGGGGAGGAGGAGGAGGAGGGGGAGGAGGAGGAGGAGGAGAACTTAAATGAGAATAGTAGTACTGGATCAAGAATTTCTTCAGAAATTGAAAAATAATTGGAAAAATAGCCTCTATAATCATATCAGTATGGTTTAGAAAAAAATCCTAAATAATAAATTTACTCAGAGATTATAATTTTCCATAAACAAATAGAGTTTGCTGCACAGTAATGTGCAGTCAATAGCTAATCCTCAGAATGTTTTTAGGGTGGTAATGAGATTTGAACTCGGAGGCTCCAGCTTGGCAGTAAAGTACTCTATTACTGAAGCCACTACTCCAGTATTTCATAAATGTTTATTTGTGTCATACAAAAATATTATAACAAGAAAACAATTCATATTTGCATATTGAACATCAGCAGGAAAATAACAAAAGACATGATAAAATTAACTTCTTGCTAATTTCGTCGATGTATTTATTCATAAGGAGAAGAGGGAAAAAATTCCCTGTGTGGAGACTGCCCAGGAGATTCTGACTTAAGAGTAAGTTTCATGATAAATGTCAATTTCTTTGCATGTAAATAAGTTATATTAGACATAGAAATATCAAATAGCAACTCTTCCATTTAGGAATTTTTTTATTCTGTCTGCTGTAAACAAGTAGTGCAATAGTAACGTCTTGTCAGAAACATTAGAAACTTAAAGCATAATAAAGTGATAGGAAGTAAAAAGTAAGTCTCATTATGCAACTAAAACAACCACAGAAACAGGGTTCATATTTGTTTACAAATCATAAACAAATACCATGAAGGTTTGAATAATTGCTATGGTTTACAAACAACATGGTTTATTGAAGTTTAGAATGATCTGATACTAATACTGAAAATACAAAATATGTGCCAAAGTATAAACTATCTGAGGAATGTTTGTGTTGTATTGGGTATGTTCCTGTGTGCGCGCGCGCACACACACACACACACACACACACACAGAGTTTAAATGAAAGCTAACATGTACATATAGATGTATATGAGAACGCATTTTTCATAGGAAAGTAAATCAAAGTTGAAATCAAATCAAAGTTGAAATGAGCAAAAATGACAGTTTTACACAATTTATATTAATTTCCTAAATAATCAACAATCAACTAGTTTGGCTATCCAGTATTCTACACATGTTCACTGATTAGAAAAATATCATCTACTTACAATTATACACAAAGATAGAGAGTGAAGA
This sequence comes from Perognathus longimembris pacificus, assembly GCF_023159225.1. Classification (NCBI taxonomy): domain Eukaryota; kingdom Metazoa; phylum Chordata; class Mammalia; order Rodentia; family Heteromyidae; genus Perognathus; species Perognathus longimembris. Next base: position 124,849,185 of record NC_063162.1, read on the forward strand.
AGTATTTCATATATCTAAATAACTTCTGCTTATACACAAAATATTAGTCTTTTACACAAAAAGGATATACTTAATCCAATTTAAATTTCACTTTGGTATATATTGCACTTGAGTTTTACAAACATTTAAATTCCTCAACATCTTACTTATATAATGACAATCTTGGATGGAATTTCATTTAAAATTAGATATCTAGAAAATAATATTACTGTTATTCTAAATCATTCCTGTCTAGTGGGTCTATAAGAATTATAACATAGGGCTGGGAATATGGCCTAGTGGTAAAGTGCTCACCTTGTATACATGAAGCCATGGGTTCAATTCCTCAGCACCACATATATAGAAAAAAAGAAAGCCAGAAGTGGCGCTGTGGCTCAAGAGGTAGACTGCTAGCCTTGAGCAAAAAGAAGCCAGGTACAGTGCTTAGGCCCTGAGTCCAAGCCACAGGACTGGCAAAAAAAAAAAAAATTATAACATAGAAAAGGTGCTATTTTTAAGTAGCTTGAAGAATAAACTAAGTGATCTTCTAAAGTACTTTAACTTTCTAATTTTATAAATCCAAGGCTCTTTGCCTTCTCCTGCTTCTCAGATACTCAAACTCAAACTTAAGTTCAGGATTAGGAGAGCTTGCTTTTGAGCCAGGATGCTATTAACCTGCTAGCTGACCCTAATCCTTGAGAACTGGCATTACTAGGTCCTTATAATGATAACATTTTTCATCCTCTTTGAGAATCAAGTTGGTAATGTTTTGTTTTATTTTCTCTGATTTTTGCATTACAACATTATAATCTCAAACCTCAGTGAAAACAATTAGTCATTGAGGTGATTTGACATGGACAATAGAAACCAAGACAAATCAGAGGCTGGTGGCTAATGCCTGTAATCCTAGCTGCCCAGTAGGCTGAGATCTGAATATGGTGGTTCAAAGCCAATCTGAACAAGAACATCCATTAAAGTCTTATCTTCAATTAACTACCAAAAATAGCTGGAAGTGGAAGTATAGCTCAAGTGGTAGAGTGGCAGCATTGGGCACAGAAGCTCAGGGACAGCACCTTGGCCCTGAGTTCAAGCCCTAGAAAGAGTATAAAAAAAAATAACAGAAGCCGTATATTCTGTTTAACTTCACAATATAAAGATGGAGATTTCAACTCGTAACTCAACTGAAAATTAGAGTAAATGAAGGTCTAGAATAAAGACACAACAGCTAAGTGAAATGAACTCCATGTTATGGAAACGAGTGTTATATCACTGTTGTAATTACTTTCAACATGCCATGTGAAACCGTAGCTTTTTTATCCTCTTGTATCCCTTTCCTGTGGGTGTCCTTGCACTATCACTGTATCTCATCTGAGTACTCTGGATACTGTATATACTGGAATTAGAAATAGGGAAGGGAAAGAGAATATCAAAATCAAGAGACAAAGGATAAAAAGACAAATGACTCAAAAAGCAATACTTACAAAACCATTTGCTGTAAACCAACTGAACAACTCATGGGGGAGAGGGAAAGGGGAGGGGAAGGGAGAAATGAGGGAGGAGGTAACAAGTAGTACAAGAAATGTACCCAGTGCCTTAGGTATGAAATTGTAACTCCTCTGTACACCACTTTGACAATAAATAATTATTTTAAAAATATATGGAAAATTTCTTTATCTAACACATTACTGAATAAAATCTTGCAGAAGAGTTAAATATACAACTATAACTTGGGTGGTTGTTAGAATAATTCTAATTAGGTAACCTTTGGCACAATGTGATATAATGAAAATTGTTCAGAAATTAAGTTCTAGGGAGAGGAGATGTAGCTCAATGGTAGCACTATCTAAATTTTGTAAAAAGCCCTGGTTTCAAACACTAGACACACACACACACACACACACACACACAGAAATTGTGTTAAAACTGGAAATAGCAACTAAACTACTTACACTAAGCGTAATAGTTTTTGTGTACTCACTTAAGAATATATACAAAGAATATTTTTTCTGCACCTGAAGGTGATGTTTCCATTGGTTAGAACTTATAAAATTATAGAATTATTTCTGATAAATATTAATCTTCGAAGCAGATATCAATACAATATTCTTTATCAGCATTATTTGCAAGTATCTTGTGAAGTTGAAATTTCCCTAACAAATTCTATGTGACATTCTTTAGTAGAGGCATTCACAGTAATTTTTAAGAATGAAACTCAGTTTAATGTCTTGCTTATTGATTTTAGAGTCAACAGTTAACATTGTATCTTGGCTTAATTCTGTAGGCAAATCAGAAGGCCATTGACAGATGCTCTCTATGGATTAGGAAATGTTTTCAGGTAATTTGGAAAAAAATCTTTCACTATTTATTAGTATTTACAAACACAGAAGGATGAGAATTAGCAAAATTCAGTAGAGGTAAATAAAACTCAAATCCATCATTTGTATATGACAACTATTATCTCATGATATTCAATATGATATTCAAGTTCTATTTATAGTCACAGTTTCAATATCACTAACATACAACACAGATAGCTTATCTTTTACAGTAAATTGAGGAGAAAATATAAAAATTTCCTCACAGGTTTCTTGAATGTACAGTTGGTATCTGTCACCAAATACTATTGAAAAACACGTCTGATTAAGTAAATTATTTCAATTTTTATCATAAAATCCTTAAACAGCAAGATGGATGAATAAACATTCAAAACCAGCATTAATTATCTAATGGATAATGGCAAGCTAATTAACCTCATATGGTATCACTAACAGAATAGAAACCTAAGAGAATCACGAGATAAACATTGAGAGGCTTTCTCTTTTCCCAAATAATGTTAGCTCAGAGGGAGATTTAAAACAGAAGAATGACCAAGATGTAATGGTGCATAATATAATTTCTCAAGGGAATGGAATTATATAAACTTCTACTTCATGTTCCATCTGTACCATAGGAAAGTATGACACAGTGAATTGTACAGAGCTAACTGTTTTTTGGTCCAGAAGAACCATCTTAAAGAGAAATACCTTAAGTAAAACATGCTTTACTTTGTTTAAAAACCATACCTCATCCCCAATTTATGGGCAAGTAGTGTTCCAAAGTTATTTGAAATCTATTATAAGTTTCTGGAACTTGAAAATTGTGTTTCCCTGTAGAAGAACCAACATATGTTTCCCTAGTTAGTACTCAAGAATTTATTGAACATGACTAATTTTGAAACTATTTATATTAGCCTGGTTCCTGACTTCTGGAATAAGAATGAGGAAAGAAGACATGTCTCCATTAAGCGCAGGCATAGGACTAGCCATACACAAGATGACATAAGGCAGAATTTATCCTCACCACCACACTTACTACCATTTGGAATATTTACAAAATGTTAGCCACTTGTGTAGATATGCACATGAGCATGAGTCAATGGGTTCTTCATTGATATTCTGCTGAACAGAAATTATTATTCCTATTTCATATCTGAATAAAAATGGACACAAAACATAATTTATGAACATTCAAAATGGTAAAGTCTCAAGTTTTCTTACTTTAAAATCTCGCTGTTTACATTGTGCTTCAGTGGTGGTGGAATCAACTAGCCCATTCCAGAGGCATGCTTCAGAAACAGAGACGAGGTATTTGAATAAAGCCAAAAATTATGTGCTCAAACCTTCCTTCTAACAACATATTATATGCTCTAAAATTGTCTCTGAACAATTGTCTCCGAACAAATGAACTCAATGGATATAAGGTAGGGACCACCAGTGCTATTCTTAGACATGTGAGTATGTGTATGTATGTGTGTATATTCATTATATATATGTATGCATATTCATTATATATGTGTGTGCATATGCATAAATATATACATATTTGTTTGCATATGTATACACACATATGGATCACATACACATACATAAATATATTTTAGGCAAAGTTACAAAGTAAGGTGTCTGATTCTAGAGTATCTTTAAGTCTAACAAGACAGTGGGCAATGAGGCCCACCTGTCATATGCCTGAAATCCTCTCCCCTAAACTGTTCTTCTGGAGGCTGGAGTAAAAACCTGGAAGAGATACAAGAATCACAGCAAGAAGAATTATAGAAACATAGATATCTACGTGAGCCCACTACACAATGGTACCACCATTTTTTTTTCTTTTTGTATTGGATTGCTTCAGAGTTCTTGGACTCTGCTCCACATTTATGGGCTCCAGCTGGGAAGTTAGGCTCCCAGGGATCTCAAAGCAACCACTTGATGTGTGGAATCCCTAATAGCTCTTTTCTACTAGAGCTTTAGTGAATTCCTGAATGATGAGAGCTTCACTCTTGCTCTTCTTCACTCTCACCAGTTCCATACTGGCCTAATGGTAGCTTAAGCTTTATGACGGTTTGAGTTTCCACAAAATCAGGAAGTCATGGAGCCCTGGTGTATGTCCAAGAATAGAGCTGGCAGCTTCCATCACCTTCTTGATGGCTCTGTGCAGCTGTGTTTTATGTTTCCATGTGACTTTGCCAGAGGTCCTCCCCTTAAACAGACCCAGCTTCTACAATTAGCATGGACTCAAAGTGAGTTAGTTATGGAATACCTTAGGTCCCAGAGGCCTTGTGGAACTATTTACACCTCTTTGGACTATTTCCAGGCCCCTAGATTATGCTGCATGTGTAAATTAAGGAAGTCTTACAGCCTAATGGATCTGACCATAACACACACCATGGCCATACCTTATGCCCCATTTTCCAATGCTTTTCTTGGCCTCATTTAGACAGTTTTACTATCCTGAAAGATAAACTCCAAATTCTTAAAATCTTTCTTTAGAGGGAAAAATGCCTTTCCCTTTTTTGAATGTACCTGGTTCTATTCTTCAAGTATATAAACCTTGAAAACAAATCACTTTTTTCCCATTAGCATTCAAGTCATTTAAGGGTTTTTTATTTTGTTTTGTTTTCACCTGGCCAAGTTATAAATACCATCCAACACCTATATCATGCTGCATCTTACTTACAGTAATAAATCGATTTCACTTAATAAAATACAAAGCCAGATGAAGTCAGCTTGTGTTCTCATACTGTACAGAGAATGCACATTAAACAGGTGATGAGGAAAATGCATACTCTCCTGGCCAGCACCCATTGTCAGTTATAGAATGTGCATTTTAACAATCTGAAAGGTAAATAGGCATAATTTAATTTATTTTTTCAGTGGTTTCTATTCTATATCCAGAGAATCTGAACATAGCTTTGCAGATCTCTGTCTTGATCACCATGATTTCCTTTTTTTTTTTCCTTTTTCTTTGCCAGTCATGGTGCTTGGACTCAGGGCCTGAGCACTGTCCCTGGCTTCCTTTTTGCTCAAGGCTAGCACTCTGCCACTTGAGCCACAGCACCACTTTTGGCTTTTTCTGTTTATGTGGTGCTGACGAATCGAACCCAGGCTTCATGCATGCAAGACGAGTACTCTACTACTAAGCCATATTCCCAGCCCCACCTTGCTTTCCCAATAAGACTTTTCATATTTTATTTTTCATTGCCCTCACAGTCTGTCCAGTGTTTCAGCCACATTTCTCAGGTTCTTTTCTCCCATAACACAGGACGCAACACATAGGCTCTTAAGAAACTTTTGTTGAATTTGCTCTGGAATTTGGAGAAGGAAATCTATAATGTCCAGAGAAATAATGAACAAGTCAAAGAATCTAATTTGTTACCTGTGCAAGATTTGAAAATTATGGCTACAGTTTTAATAGCTTTATTGATTAGTTTATATGTACCCAACATTCTATTAGAAACTTTAAAGACTATCTCATTTTGCTTTAGTTAATCATCACAAGATCTGTATCATGACATTCTTATATTCTGGGGAAATAATCTGGCTCTGAGAAGAAAAGTACTATGTCCACAGCCTAAAATTATTATACTTATATTTTACTGAGATTAATATTCATGCAATTTGATACCAAACATTAATGCCTCTGTTATCCCATCAAGTCCAGTCCTTCATTTTGAACATATTAAAAACAGAAATTTTAGTAATTATTAAATTATTTTCTATATTTAAGATGCTCCAGATATTTGTCTCAAGAAAATTTACAGTTCATTTTAACTTATTTATTAAAATCTTAAAAAAGACTCTAAAAGGAGGGGGTGATGACTATCCAAACCTAGATATTTAGGGGCACTTAAAAGAATGGAGAAAAGGGTTTGAGAGTAACAAGCTTTAAACTTAGTAGAATGTTTTAAAACTTACTAGAGTTGTTAAATGTGTTTTTCAGTGTTAGGGATCTAACACAGGGGCTCATATATGGTGAGTAAGAGCTCTACCATTTAGCTATCTCCCAAATTTTTCATGTAGTCTTAAAGTTAGAATTAATAGTGTCTTTTTTTTTTTACTAGTTTAGTATTTACTTATAACTTTCCGTGTACTAGATACTATGTTGAAAGTTTATATATATTACTTGATGGTGATCACAGGAAAATTCATAAGAGATTGCTTTAGAGCTATTATTATTAATATTCATATTCTTCTTAGCATTTTATTGTTATTATTATCATATGAAAACACCAATTTCAACTTGCCCAAGTTCACTACAGAGTGTATAAACTATGTGGGACACAAACAGATTTGTGTAGCTATTAAATCTGTAAGTTCAGCTTTGGAAAAATACTCTTCTTCCAATTGAAAACTTACTTATGTATTCAATGTGACATGTCATTATTGTTTCCTGATAAACAATCTTCATTGCTAGCAGATATCCCAGTGCTGCATGTGTTGGTAACACTAAACAAGTGTCTCAACTCCCAATGCCTGTCTTTCAATGAAATTAAATATCTTTGGGTCATTCTCAGACACATGCCTATGAGTTTCAAGCACTATTTTCTTCTCCATCTAAATATTTATTTCAGTCCAAAATGGTAGATTAACAAGTATCAAAAAGAAATAGACAACCCATCTAATACGGAGATTTGCCAACTCTAACCTGAGAAAAATCTCCCTAGAGAAAACATAATGCCTGGATGGGTGATTGGCATTAGAGAAATCCTATCTCACTGAATGAGTTCCCACAGTTCATTCTGTACTTATTACAAAGGATTATTGACACTTTCAGAAGACACAATCTCAGGGACCCTAATGATGAATTAAATTTGATATTAAGTATAATTGAAGTTAGATGTTACTAGGTGCACTAGAACATCCTAATTTTCATTTTCACTGTGAGTTACATTACATACTATTATTAATCAACTTCCATGTATAAAGCAAAATTTCAGATGCATTTCTGTGTTGGTTTTAATCGTATGAAATAAACGATATTTGAATCAAGATCTACAAGAAGTGTGGAAGTGACCTCAGCAGACGTTTTAGATCTTGTAACTATTTGGAGGGGGAGAAGAGATAATTCAGAAACTATATTTTAAACAAATAAGTATTAATTCATTCTTATCTTAGCCAAATACATCTTTTGTAAAATAACATTAATAAACTACGTTATTTTCTCTGACTAAATTCTTCCCAATGAAATCCAACTGCAATATTCATTTAGAAATTTGATAATACTCTCTTGTGTGAGCTTTAGGAATATTGGAAAGCCAATTGCATATAAATTATATCATGGAAAAGCTGTATAAATATTCTATTATGGCACATGCTGTTCTAAGAATCTGTCAGGATTTCCTTTATACACTCCATTTTGAGTGGTATATAAATCAGATGTAAAAATCCACGTTGGACTGAAACAGCACAAAAAGCCTTCTCGAGAAGCAAAAGCTTTTTTTTTTTTAAATGTGGTTTGAATTATGATGGTCATTTTTAAGTTATAGAAGTACAGAAATGTATTTGTGGTTTTGAAGAAGAGGGATTTTTTCCATTTTTATAACTCATTAGGAAACTTTACAGGCCTTTAGACCATTTTGTGGTTTCGTTCATCTCAGATTTTTCCCAAAAGCAATATTAAAACTTGAATGGTGTCCCGTTGTGAATTCAATGAATACCATTCTGAATACAAATGTATGTGTGGACATGTAGTTATAGATCCCTTCAAACAGAAGTTCCAGTAATATCATGGCTGAGGTGAAAGATTAGGCCTGTCAGTTACTGTGCTTTTCTCTTAGTATCAGGTCAAATTTGGTCTGTGAAAGGAATCCTGTCTAAACCCCAGTTCAGTCTTGTATTGCCTATGATTGTGAAATTGCATTCTTAACATGCAGAAAAATCCAGACATCTATATTGCTTATTTTATGAACTCTTAGGCAAAAAAATATTTATCTTTCTTAAATTCACTTTTCTCCATCATGTAGAGAAAGTCACTACATGCTTAATAAATATTTACTCACAACTCACTCATCTGTAATTAGTATAGTCATGTCAGCATATAAAAATTATTTTGCATTGCAAAGAATTATTTTTTTCTGTAAAGCTAATTTATTAACTTCATAAACATGCAAAATATTATTCTAGTTTAGATAGAGATTGTGTTTATATTACTTTTTAAGACCTTGAGTTAAAATTTGAGAAAACTAGATTTGAATTTAGAAAGCTGGCAATTCACACAGTTGATTAAAGTATTCTTTCAAATGTCTTAAAAGAAAATCAAAATAGAAATATTATATGAATTTTGGACTTTGTCTTTAGGACAGAGAAAGGATCTAATAGTCAATATTTATGTACTAATCTAATGTCTTGGTATTAGCCAGTTCTGCATAAGAGGTAGATCTGAATATCAGGGTTTTTCTTGGGGGGGGGGATTGTTTTTATTTGTTTTCTGGGTTGTTGTTTTCTTTTCTTTTCACATTAACCCAACAGAGTTATTATTGAGTGAGCACCTTTCCGAACTCTAATATCTGTAGATACCTGTAGCTAAATATCTTTATTTCTTCATGAATCACGTTTTTCTTCTGCTCTATTTACTTTTATTGAGTGATTCCAATTCATGTTCCATAGTACTATATTTGATTTTGATTGTAAAGTTTTACAGGCAAGTTACACACCATTCCCATGCAACTTGTTTTTATCAATATTTTCACATCTCTTATGATTTAACTTAACATGAATCATTCTAAGCATTCTTGTAAGACTAAGTCCATCAGTCACTAAAATTCTTGCTGTAGTGTTTGGGAGAATCTACACATTTCTGAGTGTTAGTCACATATTGAAATATAATGTTCTATACAAATAAAAATATAAAAAATAATGTTCTATATAAATAAAATAGGTTTCAAAGCAAGTGATATTAAAAACAAATGAAACTAGAGTCTTAAAATGATGAATAGATTTAGACAAGGACAATCTAGATTGCATGACTTGAAATTAAGTAGTCTATAAATAATTAGGCAAGTAAAACACACATTGTAAACCCCCTCCCTTCCACTCATCTACAACCTATTCTCCTGTTTTCTTCACATTTGGAGAAGAAATTTCCCAGTGCTCTTATCTGCACAGCAGTGACCTGGATGCCTGACTCATTTGTTCCTTGCATAGCCAGTAGTACATTTTCAAACACATGAAAACAGTTTTGATTGTTTTTCATAAAGAAAAGTAAAGAATATAAGATATATCCTCACCTTGATTTTACCTTTAAGCATCCTTTAATTTGTCTACTAGAAACTTCCTCCCAAGGCTTGACAGGCTCTGGCTCTTGTTTTTTCTTTTGACAAACTAATATATAATTCGTGCCATTATTATTTGACCAAAATGTACCAACCGAAGTTTCATAGCGAATACAAAATTCAACTTTAATGCCATCTTTTTGATAAGGAGGAACCAACGTAATCTTAAAGGAAAACTGGTCGGTTTCACCATCACACGAATTAGGAACATATTCTGCTAAAATGTCATAATGGGTCTGCCAGTCATCCAAGGACATTCTCACATACACTAACTTCTCAAAAGATATATTCAAAACACGAATAATGCCCTTCATACTTGTAGAGCCAGGAAGATACTCAGTTGACTCTAGGATTGCTTTCTGTATTTGAAGTTGTCGTATAAGCTCTTCCTTGGAAGAAGGCAAGTCAAAGAGTGGAGATAAAATATATTCTTCGTTGTGGAAAATATCCTTCTTTAAGTCAAAATCAGTGGAAACATTTGGTACTTCCCAGCTGTCAAATTCTTTGACAGAAACAAGATTGAATCCAAAGTTGTCAGCGAATGAAACTCTCCGGGAACCTGAAGTTGGGGTGTCCAGACATATGTCTGCAGAAGATCCAGAGCTTCGTCTGCTTGGTTGAGGGGAGAAGCCAGGTTTGAAGGTAATTTTAACTTCTTCATCTTCGCAAACAGAAACAGATAAATTTGGAACTTCTAAAAAATTATCTTTGCTAATCTGACTAGGTGCTTCAGCAGGCTCCATTGGACTCTCTGACAGCAAATAAGAGGGAACTGTACAACTAGTAGGGGCTGACATTTGAGATAGCAAAGCTTAAAATAAGTGTAATGTTACAGTTGACATTGCAAAAAGGAGTCAGCTCTATAAATAGCCCCATAGGCCTGTAAACTATGCTAGCCTGCTTCCAAAGGCCTTTAATTTGATAGTGTCCATGCTACTGGCCTCCTGTGTTTCAGGTTCAACTCTTATTTTTAACATTTCAGTTGTTTATGAGCTAACTTCCAAAGAGACCTTCTAAAATTATGTTCTGCTGTTAGGAATTTTGAAACCTTAAAATCAAATTATTTTAAGCAGTTGTTATTCAAATTGAAAACTTAGACTATAAGAAAATAAAATAACAGTCCAATGCTGAATATGTAGTTTCTGTTAAATCAATTCATAGAGAAAACATGGTCAGATAGGAGATAAAAAGAACGTGTATAGTATTAGAGAGATCCAAAGCCTGCTAATGATAGCTAGCATTATCAGATTTTCACCATGAATGTTTTACTGCAGAAGAGCTAAACAGGGGGGCTGAAAGTTCTGAAGGAAAAAACGAAAACATGATTTAGGTGCAGACAGCTCCATTTGAAATAACCATAGAAAAGAAGGTACATTTTACTCCTATGGGAGGAAACATAGCTTAATCTAAGAAGTAGCCATTGTTTTCATTTTGAACATTAGTTTTACTTTGTTGTTAGTGCTGTTGTTTGGGTTGTGATTTGAAATAATGGCCTTACACTTGCCCTTAAATGGTGGTTATGTTTAGAGATAATTTTAGAAATAATCTTTTAATGCTGATGGTAGCCTCTTCCATGAGCCTCCTATTTGTACTTTCTCCTGTCTCTGAAATGACAGGTATGTGACATTGCAATGGTGGAAATGGAGTCTTCTGAACTTCTTTTCTGGCTGGTCTTGAGTTGCGATTCCCATCATCTCTGCCTTCCTTGTAGGTGGAATTACAACCTTGAGCCATTACCTTGACCTTGAGCCTTGAGCCTTTTTTTTTTTCTGTTAGTTTGTTGAAAAATACTTACAAGCCATAAGTGGAAAAGTAGGACTAGGGATTTTTTTAATGTAAAAACATATTCATCTTTAGCAAATTGACATTTTATATGGATAAATGGTATCAGTTTTGCTATCATGGCACATTGGAGTAAAATGTGAATTTCAAAGTGCGATCAATGTGCTTGGACTGGCAAAATATTGTGGGTTTGTTTTATTTTTTGCTTAAATAAGCCTAGCTTAGAAAAGGAAATTGTGGGGGGTTTATTTGTTTCATTTTGTTTTGTTTTGTCTTGTTTTCATCTGGGCTTGAACTCTGGGCCTAGGCGCTGTCCCTGAGCTCTTTTACTCAAGACTAGCTCTCTACCACTTTGAACAACAGCTTCACTTCTGGCTTCCTCATAGTTAATTGGAAATAATAGTACTGCCTGGGCTGGCTTTGAACCACAATCTCCAGTTCTCAGACTCCTGACTAGCTAGGATTACAGGCATGAACTACAAGTGCCCATTTTGGCAAAGTGTTTTTTCCATGGTAGAACCCACTTTATGAATCAAAGTTAGTTAGGAAAACAAACTTCAAATTCATAGATACTTTAATCCAGAAATGTGCCAACTAGAAAACTCTTTTATCAATAGGGGAAAATATGCAAAAGTAAATGAAAATACATGTTCATAACAGTACTGTTGATTTAAAATATTTTAATTAACTAAGAACTGAGTAAATATAAGCAGAAAGCTTTGTAGTCATTAAATAGACAAATAACACTAGTAAAATAAATAGCTAAGATTAGCAAAAAGATGTGCCCAGATATGTGTATACATGTAGAATTCTTAGAAATGGAAATAGAAATTCTTAAAAATGATTTGCATCTACCCAAATGATTTAAAATTTGCAGGAGATAGGGAATCTAATATATTATTCTTCATAATATTCTGTAGTTTCTGAAACAGGGGCGTGGTATGTGTCCAAAACATCTACAAAGTGAACAAAATTAAATTCGAAAATATAAAATACAGAGAGCATAATTTCTTTCAAGTGACAACTTTATAAACTTAACTTATTGAATAATTTGAAGATCATAAAATAGTGGATAAAGAAATAATTTTCAAATAAATGGATAGTACTGGGTAGTATAGGAAATTTTGTTGGCATTACCTCATCCACATATCTAAATTACGTGGTGACATGAATTGTTCAAGAATGATTGTCCCTTTCAAACTTGATGACCAGAATAGCTAGCATATCAAGTGTATGTTACTATGTAAAGGAACTTAGCAACAAAATCAAGATATTAGATTTCTATCCTCAATTTCCTTAATTGTTACAAAACAAAGGTAAGCAACAAGAGGCTTGTTAAATGATTAGCTCAACACATAACATAATAGTAGAACTCTTAATTCTTAGGTATATGAAAACATGATTTCTGTTTTACAAAAGATATTTAGATAGAAGCTAGAAAATAATATATAAATATTAGAAATTGTTCATAGCTCATAATTTTCACCTTTTGATAAGACCATAATGTGTAACTTTAAAAATCATAAGCACAAGCAAAATATAATCTAACTCTCCCGTAGAAAATGTTCCTTATTTTTTTATCTAAGCTTTTCCCTTTGTCATGTGTCATTTTATATAGAGCACTACTCCTGGATATATAGCAATATCTACCTTGCTTCGAGAGTTTAAAACCTTTGCACAAAGGTACAAGAAAGTTGGCAGGTTTCCCCTAAGTTACCATGTAGCTACAATAAAATGCTTTCATCTTTCCAATCTCTACTCGCACGTCAATCCTGCAGCACTTTAAAGCATTTCATTATTAGTCTATGGGCTTCTATCAGTTTTCTTTATTTTTCTGTTAATGAGCTGCCTGCAGATGGATTGTAGTACCACAAATCAATTGTCTCTCAATCACATAACAACATTATCATCTTTATTCTTCTTACTCCATGTTTGTACTTAGTTAAAATTCACCATCCCCTGCATCATCCCCATATAAAATAGGTCAATGTCCCATTTTCTCCTAGCCTGTCTACTTCAAATTCAGTACAACTTTTGCCACTGCTGCTAGTTTACTGGTTTTAGTAGGGTGAGAGTTTGTTTGAATCAAGGTTCAAGTCTTGCTCCATTCCTAGACCAATATTTTACATTAGTCAATAGTTCTCAAAGGTAGCTTTAACATGAAAGACAGGCCAGTCAAGATCCCAGTAAACAGGACACAGATGGTGTGCACAAATAAGATAATTATTCCAAGAGGGTTTATTTACATGTTTCTATTTATAAACTGTAAATACAGCAAAGCTACAAGAGCTAGTATGCCAAACTGAAGCCAGTTGCATCAGAAACTATAATCATCCTTCAAGGGATAAGGAAAGGAATTAATTATCAGAACTTCAAAGCAGAAAGTGCCATAAAGAATTTATTGGTTAGAGACCTGGTTAAGGGACACAGCCAGCCGACAATGACCTTGGTAGGAGTGATTCAGAATCATAAATACACTGCATTCACTCTTTTCTCCTAAGATATCTTACCACTGGGCAGAGAGCAATGAACTTTTATAGTTCATTCAGGCCAGTAACTGTAGCAAGAAGCAATGAACAAAAAGAAAAAAAAAGAGCACTGAGAAGATTTTGAAGGGAGAACAGAAGATACCAGAGGTTAAACATATATGTACATGGATCTTAAAATATATATGTTGCCTTTATATATCTTTTGTTTCAGGACCAACTGAGTTTCTGTGTCTCTTTTACTGTGCCTCCTTTTGGAATTTCTATGCCTGGATCACAACAATGCCGAACATATTTATCTGTCAATATTTTTCAACTAGGTCATGTGGTATTAGTAGGTATGCATAATAAAGAGTCTGTCCTGCTCAGTAAAACTGATGTGTAGTCTTATGACTGATAAGATTGTGATGTTGTTGCTGGCATGGCTTTGATTTTTGAGAGACAATAGAGTTGTTGGAGTCAAGAATATTGTTTCTGAAGATGTGTTGTCTAAACTTCAATCCTATTTATTTGTCAAATTAATCTTTCTTTTTTAAAAATAAAAATTACTTGTTCATTGTCAAAGTGATGTACAGAGGGGTTACAGGTTCATATGTAAGGCCATGGGTATATTTCTTGTACTATTTGTTACCTCCTCCCTCACTCTCCCTTCCCCTTTCCTTCTCCCCTCCCCTTTGTTGTTCAGTTGGTTTACACCAAATGTTTTTGCAGGTATTGCTTTTGGAGCCGCTTGTCTTTTTATCATTTTGATATTCCCTTTCACTTTCCTAGTTGTAATACCAGTATGCATAGCATCCAGGGTACTCAGATGAGATACAGTGGTAGTGCCGGGACAACCACAAGAAGGAGATACAAGAGGATCATCAACAAAAGAAGCTACAATTTCACATGGCATGTTGAAAGTAATTACAACAGTGATATAGCATTCGTTTCCATAACCTGGAGTTCATTTCACTTAGCATCATCTTATGTGTTCATAAGGGTATAGCTATTGGGCTCTTGTGATACTCTGCTGTGACTAGCCTAAACCTTTGCTAATTATTCCCTATAAGGGAAACCATATCACCCTGCACCAAAATCAATTCCAAATGGATCAAAGACCTCAAAATAAAAACAGATACCCTGAAAACACTACAAGAAGGAGTAGGAGAAACACTTGGGCATTTGGCACAGGATGAAACTTCCTTAACAAAGGCCCAGAAAGACAACAAATGAAAGAAAGGTTGGACAAATGGGATTGCATCAAACTGCAGAGCTTCTGCAGGGGAAAGGACATAGTTTGCAAGATAAACAGAAAGCCCACAGATTGGGAAAAGATCTTTACTGGCCATACAACGGACAAAGGCCTCATATCTAAAAGATATGCAGAACTAAAAAAATTAAATTCCTCCAAAACAAAACCTCAAAGAACCAAGAGCCCCCTCAACAAGTGGGCTAAAGACTTACAAAGAGACTTCTCTGATGAGGAAATGAGAATGGCCAAGAGACGTATGTAAATGCTCTACATCACTGGCCATAAAAGAAATGCAAATCAAAACAACATTGAGATTCCACCTCACTCCAGTAAGAATGTCTATTATCAAGAAAACTAACAATAGCACAATGTTGGAGGGGATGTGGCCAAAAGGGAACCCTACTTCATTGTTGATGGAAATCTAAACTGGTTCAGCCACTCTGGAAAACGGTATGGAGATTCCTCAGAAGGCTGAACCTAGAGCTTCCCTATGACCCAGCAGCCCCACTTTGGGGCATCTACCCAAAAGATTACAAACAAGAACACTCTAAAGCCACCAGCACAACAATGTTCATCACAGCACAATTTGTCATAGCTAAAACATGGAACCAACCCAGATGCCCCTCAGTAGACAAATGGATCAGGAAAATGTGGTACATATACACAAAGGAATTTTATGCCTCAATCAGAAAGAATGACATTGCCCCATTCATAAGGAAATGGAAGAACTTGGAAAAAATTATACTATGTGAAATGAGTCAACTAATCTTTCTGTGCTTCTGTTTCTCCAACTGTAGGATGGAAATAGTAACACTTCCTATTTAAAAGGTTTGTTACAGAGTTCACCTGAGCCAATACATGGAAAACTTTTTTAAATAATTAAAAACATAAATAAGAGTTAAAATTATGATGGTTAAAATGTATATATAGAAAGAGTAATTAAAAAACCAAACATCTGATTGTGTGTGTTTTTGTTGCATCTTTATGAAAGTTCTATAAGAAAATAGTTTGTTCTGTGCATAATTATGTCCCTATACTTCCCAGAATCATTCATAGATGGATAGATAGATGAATGATCAGTGGATGGATTGGTTGATGGATGGATGTGGTATAGGGTGAATGAATGAATTTAATGCAAAGCTTCTATTTTCAGTACGTTTACTGTTATTTTTACTCTTTTACATGGTACGAAAGAAATCAATAATCATAATGTAATATCTTAAAATAGCTTCTAAACTAGAAAATTATAATATCTTCTATATGTGGATTATCTATCAATATTGTCTAACAAAGAAAAAAAAAACCCTGTTCTTTATTCAATCTAGGTATTTTCCATAGACAATAGAGCAAACAGTAGTACATGTTATTGCTAACTCTGTTAAAGGAAGAACCTCTTTAGCTGTTACAGTTTTATTTCCTACTACTCTATGGTAGATGTATTTTCTTTCGGTAGTAACAATTCAGTCAAATTGCTAGAGATATATTCCCTTCCGCTCCATTCCTTACATGTCCTTCTTTGTTGTCATTAAGTTAAAAAATAATTTCAGCAAGGAATTCCCACTCAGCACTTTGTGTTTGAAAAGGAAGTCCAGAAAAAGTTACACGGCAATGAGTGAAGGATTCCTGCCTTGTTCCCCCCCATCAAGCAAAACACCAGGCACATGTGAACAGCTTGGCCATATGCCTGTGTGCAGGCAAGGTTATTCCAATCTGGACCTGGCCAAGGACACCACCCTTGGTCCTCAAGGGACAGTAGCCCCTCACCCCACGTGGAGCATTCCACTGTGTGCCTGGGCCCCCAAGAGGCCATAACCCATTTTCTATTTTCTGCTTCCTTCTTAAACCCTATATAAACCCACCTCAAAATCCAGTCCCTGGCACAGCCTCAAATACCATGGGAATGTCTGTGCCCCTCACTGTTCGTCAATAAACAGTCCTTGCCTGTTGGAGAGTTGGGGATTAAAAAAAAAAAGATTTCAGATGGGAAGAAACAACATAAAAGATGGACAGAAAGAAATGTTAAAAAAATTCCTGGAATTTTGAATATGGGATCTTACTTAAATCAGCATGCAAAAAAAGTATATTTTCCCCAATCTGTTTATAGGGTAGTAATATATGTGACTTACTTTTTCAACGATCTTGTTATTTGGGTTACTTAATATAACTAAAAATTCAGCTATGAAGCTTCTCCAAAAGTTTCAGAGATTATGCATGCTGTACTTGGCACAGTTTGGAGTGATAATGAATACTTGATGTCTCTGAAATAACTTAATGAAGCAACTGACTTTACCATGCAGTGTAGGATGCTTAATAGTGTTTTATATTGTGACAAAAACTGCAACTTTATTAGCAGTACTTTTCTAAGATATATATTTTGTTGTTTACCAGACTGGAAGTTTATATTCTGATGTTGTAGTATATAACCTGAAAGTTTTGAGGACACAAAAAAAATAAAATAAAATAAAAGTTCTCAGAAATTATGTGTTCATTTGGTATAGACAGACCACATTTTACTATGTGTCAAACACAAAAATTTTAATCCAGGTACCAAATCCAAAGTTTGAAATATCTACAAGTTATTATTATTATCAATAGATGCAAATGATTTCTTGATAAGCAGAAGAAAGTGGTCTTATGTTAAAAGTAAGAAATATGCTAGTCTATTTCTATGTACCTATGGTCATTGTTCAGCCAAACCAATCAGCATTGTATATCATATATACATATATATACATTCACTATCTAATATTAAAAATACATGATAATGTTTATATAAATACATATACATATTATGCATACCTAATCTGAATATTTAGGTGAGGAATAAGAAGCACTTGGTAAATTTTTCATAAGCTGCTTTCTGGTACAGTGCATACTTAGATATATTTAGAATCATTCTATCTTTTCCTGTGGCAAATCATCTTTTACCAATAAAAAATTCAATTGACTTAAGGTTATTTGGAATTTTTTTAAGAATGACAGGTTTATTAAGGGAAAAGATATATTTCCTTATTTTCCAGTGGGGTGTGTGTGTGTGTGTGTGTGTGTGTGTGTGTGTGTGTGTGTGTGTGTGGTGTTTAAAGTCATATAACAACATAGTGTCACTAAGGAGTGAAAATAGATGTGACTTCAAGTGGAATCAGCTTGTATATAATAAAATTTGAATTTAGAAAAAGAAAATGAGGTGCTACCATATGGATAAAATCCATGATACTATGTGGGTGAAACTGGACTGTATTATCCTAAGTACAAGAAGCTAGAGAAGATGGTCCACATACTATGTTTATATGAAATGTTGACAATAGATAAACCTGCTGAGAAAGAAACAGTACTGATACTCTGAGGATGAAGGTAGAGTATCATAGAAGGAACTTTGACTGGGCTTAGGGGTTATTAGAGTGGTAGAAATATAGTAGAGTCAGGTAGAGATATGTGACAAAGGTATGTAAATAAGTTAAATAACTACTAAATTTACCATCACAAAGGTAGATTTTATGGAATATGAATAATATCTCATTTATTAAAGATCCAATTCTCCATTAAAAGTCTCAATCTTTTCTAGCTGTTTTGCATAATTTTTCATCAGCCACCAGCTATGGCATTGTGGTGAAACAAGGAAGTTAATTTCTCTGTCTTTTTAAAGAGTGTGCCAGTTCTTCCTCAACTTATATTTAAGTCATTAATTTAATTAATTCAAACATGTGCTAATATTCTTGTCAGGTTCTTTCCTCTGCTACAGTATGAGGCTTTCCTATTTGCTTTGGCACTTGTCTTTGCTATAATAAGTGTTGCTGAATAGCACATAACTTTTAACATCTAAATTCTTCTTTGACCATTAGATACATTTCCAAAGTCCCTCACCTGCTTGCGAAGGGGCAAACTCCCAGCCATGGCATAAGGATCATCTATGGGTTTGAGAACCAAGAGCAACTGCCTCACAGTAAAACATTCTGACATAAAGAGAAAAATTAAAACCTATTATCTTTCAGGTTAGCTGCAAAGCAAGAAAAGCTTTGAAAAAAATCAAACATGTCCAGGGCATTGAGTTACTTTTTCTAAACCATTTTCCCCCACAGAGATGCATATTAAAAGACAGAGAGATAAAGCACCCTGACCCCATCCTTGCTAGTTAGTAAAAGGGTAACAGTACTTCCAACGCCAGTACCCTTTATCTTCTCACCCCTGTAAAATAAATCCAACTAAAATCCACTGGGGTGAGAGCAGCCTATTATGAAAAGAGCATTCGAGTCAAGAAAATTCAAACCATGGCTCATACCTTATCAACCTTGTGACCTAGAGCAAGTACCAGAATTCTCTAAAGGATTCTCTCTTTTTTTCTATGTAGATGTAAAACAAAGATGTTAACAGTACTGTTATGAATAATAAACGATGTGCTTTGAAAAGTACAGATAGAATGCTGAATAATGTCTGTGTGTGCACACACGTGTGCGTGCGCACATGCATTTAAGTGCCAGTCCTGGGATTTTAAGTCAGGGCCTGGGCACGGTCCTTGAGCTTTTGTGTTCAAAGCTTGTTTTCTACTACTGAGCCATAGTTCCGCTTTCAGATTTTTGTGGGAGAAGGGAAAAGGTGCTTAATTGAAGATAGGAGTCTCAC
Source organism: Perognathus longimembris pacificus (assembly GCF_023159225.1). Lineage (NCBI taxonomy): Eukaryota > Metazoa > Chordata > Mammalia > Rodentia > Heteromyidae > Perognathus > Perognathus longimembris. The sequence goes on from NC_063162.1 coordinate 124,868,869, forward strand.
AGACCTTCCTGTCTAGGATAGCTTCGAACTATGATCCTCAGATCTCAAACTACTGAACAGCTATGATTGCAGTTATGAGCCACCAGCACCTGGCAATTAATGGATCTTTTATAGCAAATGTTTCCTCCAGTTAGTTTGTAGTATTCCTTTTATAATTGAACTAACAAAGAAAGGAAATATTTTAAAGAATTATTGTAGTTAGCTTAGTGCTGTACTCATGTCTATGAGCTCAGAGGATCACAGTTCAAGGGTAGCCAGGCAAAAGTTAATGAGATTATGTCTCAATAAACAGGCTGATCAGAGTGGTTAAAAGTTATAATCCAAACTATGAAGGACATGAAACTAGGAGAAGTGGATCACAGTCTGAGGCATGCCCTGGGCAAAATGAACAAGAATATAACTGAAAAGATCCTAAAGTTAAAAGGAGCTGGAAGCATGGCTCAAGTGGTACAAGACCAGACTAGAAGTACAAGGCCCCAAGTTCGAATCCCAATGTTACCAAAAGGAGGGGGAAAAAAGAATTACTGTAATTCTGTAAAATTGTAAAATTCTATTCATTCTTCCATCCCAAATCCCATCAGCTCACCATTAAAATAATTCCCTTGTACTCCTAAACCATACCAAAAAAAAAAAAAAAAACCCACCATGAAACAGAAAGTTCCTAGAGGCCTAATGTGTAAAGAAACACAGATGAGAAAAATGTCATGCCATCTTCTCTACATTTCTAGAATTCAAATGTATTTTAATTTAATAATTCCCTCAGAAAGGTTAAGTATAAACTCTTTTTATCCCCAGCATCCACAGAATGGGAATATGATTTCCAGTTATCTTATCTCATTATAATAGAATTTTGTTATTATGAAAGAGTTGGGAGATCTCTAAGGTCCTTTTTAGTTTTGTAATTCTAACTATATGCCTCACCAAGTTTATTAACATTGACTAGACTTATGCATTGAAGTATGTCTATTCATTCTGTCTGTGCACACCAAAATTCTGGCCAAACTTCCATGTTAGGACATTCGTTTCAGAATATTTTTTCATTCTCCCTCACCTTGTGCCAATCTCCGTGATAAGGAAGATGACTGGCTGCATCCTCTATGCTCAGATGGATCACCATCACAGGAAACAACATACATAAATTCCATGACGATGTGGCTCTTCCTGTGGAATTCTTTTCATAGTTTAATTTTGCCTGACACATTTCCACATTCAGTGTAGGTCATTTACCTACATCAGAGGTGCAGCAGGCTGACTTACCCTGCATTGTCATGGAATGGTTTGCACCAATCATGCAATCTGCTGAACATGAAAGTTAATGAGAACAATATCAGGAACAGTACCAGAATCAAATGAGGAACCATTCTAGGATCCTTCCATTGTCTGCACAATATTGAAGAAGTAGCTCAAAGTTATTGGTAAAATTTATCTAGTATTTTCAGATAAAAAATTGAGTTAGCTATTAAAGAGAGTTGGATAAGTAATGCAATACCATAACTCCTATATCCTCCGGCACACAGCTTTATTGGCAGATGATTGAATAGAGCATATTTAAACTGAAATGGATTTAAGAGAGCATGTAGATTCTGTTTCATTTTGCTGCTAAATGCAGCCTTTGGACAACAAAGAAGTTTCCTCTATTCCTATTTGTGTGTTGGAGACAAAGATAGCTTGGTCAGATGGCTTAAAATCCAGGGATCTTCCATCTTGAACGTATTAAGTAGATACTTTGGAGAAAATTAAGACATCTCATTAAAGTGTATTCTTGTATGAAACATGGTCCATTCTTTGCTAGATAGTTTCATTGTACTCACACTTCAGTCTGGGATGGCCCATGAGGTCCTACTGTGAGAATCAGGTGGTATCTATCTTTGGATTCCAGAATAACACAACAGTTGTCTTCATTACAGCTTATGATAAAAAAAAAGAAAGCCTGATTATTTCTGTTGAGGAGGATTCTTATTACACTGTCAGCCATCATTTCACTATTCATCTCTAATTGTAGATATTTCCACTATTTAAGGTCTAAAGGATGTACTTTTCTTACCATTTCAAATCATTGAAAAGATGAAGATTTCATTATAGGATGCAAACACTATAGATCTCATAGATATGAACTTACATGCTCATTTATATAAGAATCCCTATGATAAGTTTGCATCAGTTTAAGTATTCACTTTAAAAAATACAAAGATAAATAGAATTTGAATTCATGAACAAATAGACATACATAAGGTAATTTTTAAGTAATTTCATATAAAATGAAAGACAGGCACCATTGACCCATGTCTGTAATCCTAGCTACTCAGGAGGCTGAGATCTGAGGATTTCAGTTAGAAGTCAGCTCAGACAGGCAAATCCAAGGTAATCTTATCACTGGTTAACCAGCAAAAAGAAAACAGAATTGGAGACATGGCTCGAGTTGTGCAGAGCCAGCCATAAATAAAATTCTGAGCACACGAATGGGGTCCTGAGTTCAAACCCTAGTACTGGCACAAAAATAAAAAGTTAAAAATATGAGGAAAATGATGTTAAAAACTGATTTTAAGGATGTAGAAGAGATGTATACCAGCACTATTTCCTGTTTGCAGTAGAAGTTTTAAATTTAGAAATTTATTTCTTTCACAGGAGACTAGTAGATTTTAAATCTGGGATGGGGAAGGTGCCTCACAAATTCTGATCTACAACTTTCTTATCCATAGAGAGAAGGGTCTAAAGAATATATGCTGAGGGGCTGAGAATATGGCCTAGTGGCAAGAGTGCTTGCCCCGTATACATGAGGCCCTGGGTTCAACTCCCCAGCACCACATATATAGAAAATGGCCAGAAGTGGCGCTGTCTCAAGTGGCAGAGTGCTAGCAAAAAGAAGCCAGGGACAGCTCAGGCCCTGAGTCCAAGGCTCAGGACTGGCCAAAAAAAAAAAAAAAAAAAGAAAAAGAAAGAAAGAAAGAAAAGAATATATGCTGAACTACTTAGAATATAATATTGTTCCAACACTTTAAACAGTAGAAACTATATTCACCATGATAATGAATGAAGATTTAACATTCTACATTATGGCAGGTTAAGTACTTTGAGCATAGGTGAAATGAAAATAGAAACTGAATAAAGTTCATTCATTTGCCCAGGAAAAATGGAAAACTGCATATCAATCGCTATGTCCAACACCCAAACTTTCACAACCCTTAAAATGTGCATGATCTTTGATCTGACACTGCAAATGACAGAAAGCTAACCAGTATATAGGGTCACTGCTCTGCTTCATGGATGTGGATGTCATTCCCTCACTCTCTGCTCAAAGCTGAGGAGTTTGGAAGCAAGTAGGTGAATTGACTTTACACACCATTCCTATGAGCTTTTGTCTAAATTATCTGGCTACATAAAAGATCAGCTTGAAACTTATTGCTCACCTCTTATCTATTCAATGGTTTGATGGAACAGCAAGGAATATCGTTAAAGACAATGAGGCATCAACTCCTTTAATTATTCTCCCTTAAGAATCTGCCATTTCAGACCATCTATTTCAGACTTGGAATCCTGACATTTTAACCTCTTCTTGATTAAAGGTTTCTGCCTCCATCTCAAAGAATGCTTACTTATATGTAGGTTTTCACAAATGGCTTAACCTTTCTGCATCTCAGTTCCATCCATTGTAAAATAGAGTTAATTATAGGGGATTCTATTTGCCCAGCATGTGGCAGGCATGCTCCATGCATGGACTCCCTGTTAGGTCTTCATATGGAGCTCTAAATAGCCTCAGAAAAAAGACAGAACAGAAAATACTATGGGGACCAAAATCTAGGCAGGATTTGAGGCAGAGCTGGTTGGGGTTTGGTACACTACAGTCCTGTGGTGTCATTCTGCCTTTTACTTATTGAGTCTATCTTCCTAAAATCTCTGAAGGAATCATGAATTAAAGTACTACTTTTAAAAATGGAACTTGCAAAGCTGGGCACCAGTGGCTCATGCTGTAATCCTACCTAGTCAGGAGGCTGAGATCTGAGGATCACAGTTCAAAGCCAGCCCAAGCAGGAAACTCCTTGAGACTCATCTCCAGTTTAACCACCAGAAGACTGGAAGTGGCTCTGTGGCTCAAAACGGTAGAGTGCAAGCCTTGAGCTGAAGAGCTAAGGGAAAGCACATAGTCCCAAAATTCAAGCCCATGACTGACAAAAAGAAAAAAAATTAGAACTTAAAGTATTTGGTCAAATTTACAAGTTATGTAATATCTTCCTTTGTGACAATAACTATGGAGACACAACCTTAAGTGCTGATGTGATCTTAATTTTTTAACTTTCTGAAGGCAATAATTGCGACGTACTTACATACAAAGAAGAATTATTTTCTTATGATTTCTCATCTAGGAATAAAAAGAGCCTGAATGGGCAAAGTCATTGTATTAATTTTACAATAAGTTCAATTTTGAATATCTTTCATGTTTCAATTCTTGAAGTGTGACATTTTTGTCTTATATTTTGTTTTTATATTTGTTTTGTTTTGTACATTTTATTCAATTTTCTCAATAAATTATTTGTGATTAAAGATTTAAATCTGCATAAAAATAAGTTTGAAATATTTCCTCCATAGTATTTATTATGGATAGTCAATAAATTCCATTAATAATGAATACAAGCCTTAAATCATTTAAAATTAGAAGTTATTCTTATGTATACATTTTATTATCTTTATGTAGTCTATAAATTGGTTTCAATGTACAATTCATCTTGATTTATGCCACTCCAATCTATGTAGAGTTGTTAGTAATTACATAATGTTGATATGTACTCAATAGTCACATATTAATCACATTTTTTTTTTTTTTTTTTTTTTTGCCAGTCCTAGGCCGTGAACTCAGGGCCTGAGCACTGTCCCTGGCTTCTTTTTGCTCAAGGCTAGCACTCTGCCACTTGAGCCACAGCGCCACTTCTGGCCATTTTCTGTATATGTGGTGCTGAGGAATCGAACCCAGGGCCTCATGTATACAAGGCAAGCACTCTTGCCACTAGGCCATATTCCCAGCCCTAATCACATATTCTTGATGAATAATAAGAACTATTTTTTATGACTTCTAGTTTTATCCACAGAAATTACTGCTTAGAAAAATATTAACATGGTAAATACAAAGACTTACCCATGAATTTTTTAGAGAAAATATAACTAAATCAAAATATATTCCTATGGCAATCTCTTCTTGCTTAATAAAAATAGCAAACCAAGTATAGCATGAAACACTGATTATATGTTTAATCAGTATGTTTCAATAAGTGATCAATACGTTTCAATAAGTGATCAGCTCAAGCATTTTCATTTCGATTTTGGAAGTATGTTGATGTAGAAAGAAGTCACTCTGAATTATTATTGATTGGTATATTATTCTTATTGTTTATAAAAGAGTTTTTAAAACTGCTAGAGGTCTAGGGAAAATGATTTAACAATAAATAAGGTCTAGAATTTGAGGTAATATTGTTAGTTGGCATGATAAAAAAATTCTAATACTTTTAAGTTATAGAGTAGTCCTTCATGATATTACATATCTAAGTTGCCCTGTGATTGTGCTTCTAACGCATCTTCTATGAAGAATGCAAAAAACCTATACTAGTCTCAGCTGATTGACAAAAAAGTACTGTTTTCAGAGTTGATTATGGGCATTTGTTTCCTATAGCTTATTATTCTTTCTTGGCTTTGTAACCTTTGTCCTCACTGTTTTCCTGAATTCATGCTATTAGCAACAACAACATTATCACGTGTGTACATTTACAAAAGAACCATATAATAAGTAGCTGATAATTTCCATAGAATATTCCATATATAAAAAGGGATAACATTACTCTTTGCTGATTTCTCACCCTAGAAAAATGTTAATATGAGTCCTGTGAACTTACCAATTTGTAACACTAAGTCAAATGTAAGAAGAACTTTGTTATAAGTGTAACCACTGTGCTCATTGTCAAAACTACCTAATCACAACATTTCTCCTGAGATGGATATAAGAAAAATTGATTCCCATGCACATAAAAGTAAATAGCAAGACAAACATGGTCCAACACAAAAAAATAAATTATTACTTTGAAACCAAACCCTGTAATTACTTTTAAGAACATTAGAATAATTTCAAACACATTCAAAATAATTTAAAATAAATGAAGAACATAGAAGTCTACAATATTTAACATAGACAATAAGCAAAATTTCTACAATACTAAAGGTGAGTCAATATTTTGGAATTATTTTATATATTACACTGAATGAGACACACCAACATAGGTAATCCTTGTAACTAATGATTAAAACAATTGATATAATATAACTATAATGTAACTCATAATACTATGTATTTATTTTATTCTTAGAAATTTATTTAGCCCCATCAATATTCAAAAGTGTAGGCTATTTTCTCGGCACTCAAACAATATTTTCGAAGTGTTATCAATATAATCATCCCTAAGTCTCCTAGGACATGGTTTCAGGAGCTCTGTTAATGCCAAAAAAAAATCTCTGAAAGTTCAATGACTCTTGGATAAAATGGTATGGCATTTGCATATAATGTTATCTATCTATCTTTCTATCTATCTTTCTATACCAGTCATTGCTAAGTTGTGTAATACATATTTTTGTAAATCCATGTAAATTTTTGTTAAAATTGTACAATTTAGAGAATAATGACAATATCTGTGTAAGTTCAGTTCAGGTGTAAATTTTTCCACAAATATTACTAGTATATGGTTGGTTGAATATGAGTATTCAGAATCCATGGATACGAAGTGGTCCATTGTATTTTTAAGGGCCATTGATAGCTTTTGGCCTGATTTGAAAATATTTCCTGTCATTTATCCTTAGCAAAAAGGGCTTATATGAATGATTAAAATTCAAGGTTAAATCTCTGGCTGGATATTTAAGAACCAGAATGGCAAAGAAATTTCATTCTCAAACCAAGTACAGCTGACAGTTGGAGGCTCCCTGAAGCACAGTTGGGAAAAATTCTATCTCGGTAAGAAAATTGTTATAATGGAATTTTGCATAAAAGCAAAGAGCAGAAAGCTAAAGCTACATGGAGGTAGCTCAGTAAATTTAATTTATATTTACCCAGCACCAACTATGTAAAGGCTTCAGTTTGCAAGATGGCAAGAGATAGAAAGATAAGACAACTTTTGACAAGGAACCCAGCAGAGTAATGGAACAGGTAGAGTGAAAACGTATCTTATATTGCATGAAATAATAAGCAATACTTCAAGGAAAGAGAAAAGAGTTCAGAGGAAACCATTTGATTCAGAGGACTTTTTAAAATATTCAAAAGGGAGATAATAATAAACTCACAACCACTGATTTGGTGTAAGAAGTGAGTCCTGTATTAATGCCTGAACTTATGAACAGCCTGCAAGATTACCAAACTAATTTGAATTTGTAATCTAAATATAGGAAAGGAATATAGTTCAATGTAATTGAAACTTGTTCTAACTTCTGTTTACTTAATTGACTAATGGCCTTTAGATTTAATTTCTTTCTCTCTCTCTCTCTCTCTCTCTCTCTCTCTCTCTCTCTCTCTCTCTCATTTGACATTAGCATATAGTATGTCCTTCCCAGTCTAAACTGGTAAATTTACAGCAGAAGACAAATGGTTAAGGAGTTAATTGATATTTGGAATCTATCAAGCAACCTCTCACTCAGAATGCTGGGCCTCTTGGTTCTATTTCAAGAATGACTTGCCCTAAATAAGCCATAATAAAGTTTGTAAATTGCCCAACTTAGCTGTTCAGCTGCTGTAGTCTAAAGTAAAAAAAAAATATGTAAGTGGGTCAGTTCTAAAATTAATTTATCCTAACTTTGCTTGAAAACACTAAAAATACTATGAATACAAGGACCAAAATACCACCCCTAAGCACGAAGAAACATCCCCCAAATAATATCTGCCTAGGATACTCTGATCCTGCTTATCAGAAAGGAAAGTGGTTGGTTTTGGCTAGTGTCGAAATGAAAGTAAGCCAACAAGATTAAGAACAGTTAGACAACAATCAAAAACAATATTTACTGAACCTTAATAATTCATTGGAGATTCATTTAATTGCTAAAGAATTCAGAAAGAGAGACTAGCAATATGCTGCCTTACAGATATAGAAAGCTGGTTTAGGTAAAAAGTAGAGCAGGAACTTGAACCCATGGCTTCATGTCTGTGCTTTTAATTACCAGGCTATATTGCACTGCACATATATTTACTATCTTCAATATATGTTCATTACTTATTAACCACATACTTTGTCACCCATCATCCAATAGAGTATATATATATAATGATTATATTCTTGTCCTGAAATAACTAAGATAATTACAAACACTGTTACTCACTGAATGACTTCTGAAAGTTTACAAGTTGAATTGAATTCAAGGAATACAATTCTCTATTCTCCATAATTTCCTACTCCAATATGACTAGGACCCCACAAGAAAAGAATGAGACACCAGCAGTAAATACACACAGAGAAAATTCATATGAGGATATGAAAACCTTTCTTGGCTTGTGAATGAGAAGACACCATGCAAAAGCCAGAGAAGTTTGAACAGATACCAACCCTGCTGGGACGTTGATGTAGGACTTGAAGCCTCCAGCACTACACGAAAGGTAATTTCTGTCATATAAGCCACATAAGTTATGGCATCCTATTTTGATTTCCCTGGAAGACTAATACAGACATATATACATATTGTTCTCTAAATTGGATATTTAGGGAAAACAAATTTCAATCTTAAAACATGAGAATATAAATTCATTTCAGAGCTAGCACTTATTGTTTACAGTATTCTCTCATAAAATAGTGGGTATGCTTGTGAATTTAGTACTTTAGTTGGAAGCACAGCTTGCACTTGTATATCACTGATGTGAAACCACTGCCCTAAATTTATGGCTTTTATACTGATTGTAATAATGATAAAAAATTAAAAGTCTATAAATCATGTTCACTTAAGTAAATGACATAAGTCTTATATATTTAAATATTGAAGGAAAAAATACTTAAAAATGAAGTGGTTTTGTATTATCATAATGGTTTTTATTCCTGCTTTATTTCTAGAAGTTTGAATTACTTGAGTTCTCTGTTTAACGTGTCAGAGTGGTACATCTTGACACATGAATAAACCCACTTACTCCAAAAAAAAAGAGAATATACAGTCTATTTTCAAGAGAAGCTGATCTAATATTTTTATAGACCTCACCAACATATCAGATTCATTTTAAAACAGTACTGTAGGGCAAGAGAAATATGTTTGGGTAATATTGAGTAATTCCAAGATACTATTCTCAGTCTTTTAGATTTCTCACTCTGCTGGACCAACTCCCAGGGGTCTCTCCAACAGAACTTCCAATTGAGGTATTGGAGTGGCAGAGATGGGAGGCACTGCACTTAGTGAGTTGTTGGGATATCCCAGTCTCATGTTAATGTTAGTAACTGCCCAGTTTCTAGTGTTATGTGGTGCGATAACACTAAAGTCTGAGCTAGAAAACTGTGAACTGTTCTTTTGTTTTCTGCAATGTGCCAGTGATGCTCTGTTAGAAGGTCGAGACTGACTTCTGCTCACATTGTTGCTATAAACACTGAGTTGCCTGCCAGTCTAGGTGGTCGACCACACAAATATGCCACACTCCTTAATGGTGGCAAGTTGCCAATCAGACTCTTGGCTACTCTTCAGCCTGTATTGCAAAGGAAAAGATTAAAAGTGAATTGGGAAAAATAAAATGCCAGACTGTGCCTTCAAAACCACTTGTTATGAATGAGCCCCAGCAAGGATGATATAAGGAAGTGTGAGAAGGCAAAAAGAAGACAGGGCTCTGGGACAAAACTTTACTCTGTTTCAAGTGAGATCTTTACCCCATAGGAATGTAGAATGTGTGTGTGTGTGTGTGTGTGTGTGTGTGTGTGTATTCTTTTTTTTATTTATTTCCACCTTCTTTTCTTCTGCCTACATTGATTTAAAACTAAAGAGAACTTTCCCTACTTTCTTCTCCCCAGATCTCTTACATAAAGATTATAATAAACTCAGCTCACATGCAAGCCTATGCTAATGAGAGGCCAAATGAGATTTGCAAAGTCCAATTCACATTCACATTCACAGAAGCTAGACTTTTTGCCTTGCTGTAAATTCTATTCTTAAATACTAATTATTACCTTCATCTCTTTCTTTTCACTCTTTCTGAAAGAAGTCCTAATCTACATTGAAACAAAAGGATCTCTTTAATGGGATATATTTCAGAAAGTCAAAAGACAAGCTCCCATTAATAATGTTAAACATATAGATCCCTTTGCTTGCTGAATGGAAAGGGATGGGTCATTAATTTTGACTTTAAAATGCTTCTCAGAAAAGATGATGTTTGAGCTAAGTCTAGAAAGACGAAAAGAATATTTGTCAAAATATTTTTATGAGTGGCTCAGATTTGAAATGTATGTAAGTAGTTTCTTTCTAAATTGCGCACATTTGTATTATCCCAGGAGATAAACAGCCATATCAGCAAGAAATTTTGAGAAGTATTCACCTTACCTAACAAATGTGTAAAACATCAAAGTTTTTCTGTCACTTTTCAAACACCATCAAGCACACACTAGGAATTATAATCACAAAAAACAACTGCCAGTCAGAGCAAAAATTTCACAAAACTTCTCAGTTTATAGCTAGGTACAGTAATACATACCATTAATCCTAAACTACAAAGAGAGTCTGAGATTGAGGGATCATGGTGCCTTGTCTATACAGGAAAAACATCCAGAGACTTTCCTTGTAGAACAGATACTGTATATAATGACATATGACTGTGATCCTGACATGATGAAATCCTACTCAGAGATGGATCATGACTGAGTGCTTTCCCAGATGAGAAGTAACATGCTATCCTAAAACAACTAATCTATGTAAAGTAGGTGTGGAGGCATGGTTCAGCAGTTAACAAGCCAGTCTTGACAAGCACGAGGAACTGAGTTTAAAGAACTAGTCTTGACAACAAAAAATTTTGAAATAATTTGTGCTGAATGATATACATTCAGTGCCAATTTAGGTGTGAGCTTCTCATAGTTGACACATGCATAGGAGAGACAATGAAATTCATGATTTTGAAACAAAAATCCGTGTTAACCTTATAACCTCACAGCTTTGTACTGGAGGAGTGGCTGATTATAATATATGGGTGAAGAGGTTGAAAGGGGTGACACTGAGGAAGATGCATTGCCTTTATAAACTCCTTTGTTAATCCCAATTCCTTTGTACAACTACTCAAATATAATTATAACAATAATAGTAGTAAATAATAATAAAACAACATATGCAAAAGAAAAAAGAACTAGTGTTGATAAAACAAAAAAAGAACAAGGGTAGGAAAGAAAAAGAAGTATATTCCTGCTGTCAAGGAATTTGCAAACATTCTATTGAAAATGTTTAATTTGCAGTGAGACACACTTTTATTTAATTTTTATTATAAAGGTGATATACAGTTATATAAGTAGGTAATGAGGACATTTCTTTTTGAACAATGTTAAACTCTCCCTCATTTTCTCCCAGATTTTTCCCCCCAGACCACCTACCCCCTAAGTTATATGGCTAATTTCCAACATGCTGTCTAGTACCAATGCCGAATTGGTTCACCCTTTGTACTACCATTTCTGTGCTTCTTCTTCCCCTCCCGAAATTAGATATAATTACATAAAAGACAAAGGGAACAGAAATCAAACACAGCAACAAAAGGGAGGGAAAACAGAAAAAAAAAGAACTGCAAACAGTGCAATAAAAACCCTCATTTCCATTTCTTGTAGTTCATTTTGATAAACATCATTTTATATGATTATATATGCACATAGGTATTGAGCCCTTGTGATCCTCTCCTAAGAATAAGTTTCATGGTGTGAATGTTTAGACTCCTGTTTAGCTTACTATGTCCAAGAATAATTTTTGAGACACATACTTTTTTTCTTTATTGTCAAAGTAAAGTACAGAGGGGTTACAGTTTAATATGTAAGGCAGTGAGTACATTTGTTATCCAACTTGTTACCTCCTCACTCATTTTCCCTATGCCTCCCCCCCATTTCCCTCTCCTTCCATGAGTTGTACAGTTGATTTACACCATATAGTTTTGTAAGTATTACTGTAGAATTGGTTTGTCTTTTTATCCTTTGTCTCTCGATTTTGATATTCCCTTTCTCTTCCCTAGTTCCAGTGCATATATATACAATACCCAGGATACCAAAATAATTTGCATGTCAGGAGTAAAATCATGGGAAGTAAATATGAAAAAGAAAAATAGAAGGGCATGGATTCACATAGCATGTTGAAAGTAACTACAACAGTGATATATCCCTTGTTTCCATAACTTGAAGTTCATTTCTCTTAGCATCATCTTTTGTGTTGATATGGGCTTGGCTCTTGAGCTATTGGCTCTTCTGCTCGGTCTATCCTAGATGAGACAAACACTTTTTGAAAACTGTGGTGCTGATAATATGTGAAAGTGCTAAAATTATTTCCCAAATGGTGAAGTTCAAGCAATTCATAGCAAAATCAATACTTATCCCTGTATTAGAGTATCATCCACCCAACTGTGCAGAAAGTCCCAAAGGCCACAGAGCTATCTCCTTGCTTATACTCCATGAAGAGAAAGATGCTACAAGGTGCTTACCTAATATACACATAAGAAAGTTCACTCACAGAATAGAGAGTATTTGGCATGAAAGTTTCTTTCATTAATGATGTTAACAAAAATCACTAAGACTTTAAGTGCTTATCAGATAGGAATATAAAAGTATAAGAAAGTACTTAATCATTATTCTTAAATTGCATAGCACTCTAAGTAAACTCTAGAAACACAATTTTGAAGATATAATGAACATTCTTTGTAGAATAAGGAGACTCCTTTCTTCCTTTAAATCATTAACATTAACATTTATGCGAAATTCATTTTGTTGAATTCAAAGTAATGTGAATGAAATTAAGGAAAGTAGAAAAACATATCATATTATAATGGTATTATGGTTAAATCCTGCCATGTGTGGACTGGCCAAATGATAATAAAGTTAATATCACTAAAGTGCACACAATTGAAGATACAGTTTTGTCCCACCATTGTATTGAAAGATGAATATAAGATATCCAAATCACATAATGAATTTCTTTTCATCTTTTTGTTCTTTATTATTTTATAAAAATAGTAAGTAAATTTTCATGACTTCTTTATGCTATACAGCAGTGCTAAATTCAGTACAACCCCCTCTTTGAAGTTCCTAAATTTGCAGCAGGCAAAAATCTTGTAGAGCCCAGACATTCATATATTAGACATGCAGAGGCCTCAGAATTCTGCACATATGGGATTTAAGGGAAGTAATTTGGCTAAGCCAAGAGGGGCACATTAAAGTTATGCTTTACAAAATAACTCTCTTTTATTTATATTGCATATTTTAATCAACAAAATAGTAATGACTTTTGTAAAATTATATTATGTCTCTAGATAAGTAGAAAGTATACATCTTTCACATAAAATATTAGTCTTGGTTTTACTTAGGACAAATAAATTTTATTTGGAAATATTAATGGAAATAAACAGAAGGTACATCTCTTTCTCAAGCCATTCTGCACAACCACTGTGGGCACATAAAAATCATCAGTGGTCCTTCCGTATGTGTTGTTCTTACCCAAAACATCTTCTGCATTCAGTAAGACTTATATACTTACTTTAATTTGTAAAACCACATTAAACCTGATCAAAATTATATTCATCATTTACTACACTTCTTCCAAAAGTATTTTTTTTCTTTTCCAGACTTGCTATTTTAGCTGATAGCATCACCAGCCAACCAGACAGCAGATGGGGTTCAATCATAACACCTTTCTTGGCCTCATCTTCAATTAACTGAAGATGTGTCTCAATTCCAAAATTCAAGATATGAGTGTTGTGTCTTAGGATGTATCCACATCCACTCAAGCTATCCAAGCCAGAAATGTGGCTATTATTCACCTATCTAGCTAGAGAGAAGGCAATTGTTGCTATGGAGACCGGACCCCTTCAGCCCTGCTGTGGTCATCAGCCATAGTCCATAAATGCTTCCACCAGAAAAGTGTTTTTTGGTTTCCTCGCTCAAGTGGAATAGGGCTAATTCCAACTTAAAACTTAAAAGGTTTGTGAAAAGGAAAAATAACAAGGAGATGGTTATGTTCAAGGTAGCACACACAAGGCAGAGCTAAGATGCTGCCTGCATAAAAACTTGAAACATGAGGAAGAAGCAGGTCTTCGAAGAGGATCACAAAAGCTAAAGCACAGTCTTAACAATTGAACTTAAGATATACGTAAGCCCAGAGAAGTACGTTAAGGCTGAGTGCTGTAGGTATGAGGTCTTATATGTTTCCTATGATTATAAACAAGACAAAAAAGTAAGAAACATCTGTACATTGCTGAAGAAGCAAACATGAATAATATGCAGCAATGTGCAAATTAGCAGAAGCCATCATATTTCTGTCTTCTTCAGTGCATAAGAAGTGAAGACAAACTTCTCAGGTGGTAACTTAACCTGCGCCACATTTAAAACACTGAAATAAAAATACGATTTATGTCACATGAATGTTGTCAAGTTTAGATGAGTTAATTCCAGACAATCTTAGAACAAAATTTGAACTATGTGATAACTACTCAATAAAGAACAATACATACCATTATCATTATCATTTCTGAGCAAGCCTCAGAATTAGCTAGAACTAGTTGTTTTAAAAGACCTATTCTGGGCTTTATAATTTCTGCTGCATAAATATATTAATAAATAAAATTATTTCATGTCCAAAGACCTTGCCTGTGCCTTATCATTTGCACGAAATCTATTTGAACATCACCATTTGAGTGCTGTTTTATACATTTTACAAATCTGAAACTTAACATATGATTTTCTTTTCTTCATTCTTTATGTAAAAAGTATGTAAGTGAAAAGATTCCAAAAGTATACAAGACAGTGCTTCTGTCCTTGAATTAAGGATAATTCTAACCTTGCCATCTAGATTATAAACACCTCAGAATCTTAGAATCAATCTAGAATAACCCCCCTCTCTTCTATGAAGCTGAGAATTCTGACATGAAATTTGATATGGTACAATAGAGGAAGGGAAAGATGCCTCTCTTGTTTTCTCAAGTGAGAGGGAAACCAACAGAAATATATTTTGTGTTCACCAATAAGTCCCCCTGCATGAAATCTCCCTTAGAAGGCAAAGAGTCTCCGAGAGGCAAGCAACTAGCACATTATCAAGTAGAAAATTAATCACCACCCTCAAAGAAGTTTTTTGTGTTTTTTTTCTTATTTATTGTCAAAGTGATATACAGAGAGTTTACAGTTTCATACGTTAGGCATTTGATACATTTCTTGTACTGTTTGTTACCTCCTCCCTCATTCCCCGTCCCCCCTTCCCTTTCCTTCTTCCCCCATGAGTTGTTCAGTTGGTTTACACCAAATGGTTTTGCAAGTATTACTTTTGGAGTCGTTTGTCTTTTTATCCTTTGTCTCTTGATTTTAATAGTCCCTTTCACTTCCCTAGTTCTAATACCAGTATATACAGTTTCCTATGTACTCAGATAAGGTACAGTGATAGTGTGGGAAGAACTACAGGAAGGGAATACAAGAGGATCATCAACAATAGAAGCTACAGTTTCACATGGCATGTTGAAAGTAATTACAACAGTGACATAACAGACATTTCCATAACATGGAGTTCATTTCACTTAGCATTATCTTATGCATTCACAAAGGCATATCTATTAGGCTCTTGTGATCCTCTACTGTGACTAGCCTAAACCTATGCTAATTATTCCCTATGAGGGAGACCATAGAGTCCATGTTTCTTTGGGTCTGGTTCACTTCATTTAACATTCTGTAATCAGACTTAACCCAGCACTGTGATAATCAGCCAGCACAGAGGAAAAGCTGGGAAATATGAGAATAAAGTGTACCAAAACTCCTAGAATGGAGTGGGATCTTTACCTTGAATAATTCTTTTTTTTCCTTTATTTTTGGTAGTATTGGAGTTTGAAATCAATACCCCATACTTACTATGAAGAAATTCTTCCATATGAGCCATATAACCAGTGCTTTGGGGCTTTAGTAACTTTTCAGGAAGAGATTTGTATATTTTGTTCTCTAGAAGCCGGCCTGGTCTTTGATCTTACCTGTATATAACTGAGATGACAGGTGAATGCAACCACACCCAGTGTACACATTGAGATGAACATCTAACTAGGCTGTCCTCAAACTGTGATTCTCCAAATGTCTCTCTCAGGTAGCTGGGATTATAAATGTGAGCCACAATGCCCAGTCTAACTTAAATCATTCAAGATATATATTCCCATTCCACTGAAAACCATCTCTCTTGCATTCCATTCTTTGTAGTTTCTCTAGAGTACTGGAAAATATTCCAAAAAACACATAAAAATGTAAATGTCTATAACGAATTTACAGTGTAATGTAATTTTTTTATTCTGAAGGCCTTCAGTGACTCATATAAAAATGAATAATGTAAACTTTCCAGGAAATATGACAGTATTTGAGAGTAGGAGGGTGTTAAACATACTCTTTGCTTTATTTATCAATCAATCAATCAATCAAAGTGCGTTCAACACTGAGTCTTAGAATATAATCACCTTGGCTTAAAGATGACTCATAACAAATGTAGATTAGAAGATTCAATAGCCATTTACTAAAATGGACAATTCATCTAGGAAATAACTTGAGAGCATAGATTGGGCTTGCAGCCAAGATGCTTTTACTGAGCCTTCAAACTGATTTTCTTCCATTTAGCATACAAAAAACTCTTGTTATCCATCTTTTTCCCATAGCAATGTTGTGAAGGCTTAATAAAGGACAATACAAAAGTTTGCAAGTATTATCTATAAAGCAGGACGTAATGATGGCTTTATTCTTAAGTGATTCCATGTCACCTTGCTATTTCTGGCTTGCCATCCAATAATTCAATGTCAGCTTCCAATAGCACATGGGTGCAAGTGTTATTTGACATAATCTAAAATAGAATCTAAGTGAAACCAAGTGAGCTTCGATACTGAAACTGTTTGTCCTCCCATCTCTCATCTACAGCCTAGCCTCTATAAGTCTTTCCCTTCTCTCTACCAGACACTTGTCAATTCCTTACCTTCCCAAAGGAAAAGTGAATTCTCCTCATGCTCCATCAGTGCTCATTTAATACCACAGGTTCCATACCTACTGTCTATTGTTGTAGTCTGTAACTTTCGGGCTAAGTTGATTATTTTGACTGTTGTTTTATTTCAGTATCAGAAGCTATGGTGTAGATAATATCTGGGTTCGAAAGAAGAACCAGTATCAAATGAATGCCTTGTTTGTGGAATGCTTGGTGAAGACAGTGAGAAGTGAAGGCTGGTAATAAGGGTCAGACATGATGGAAATCTTTTCATAGTGGGATGACATTTCCCCTATGATAGTGACAAATGTGATTTTTCTCAAGAGAAGGACCAATTTGCCAATTAACATTGTTGTCCAGGTTGGCGTTTCACGGCCTTAACTTGATTCTCTTTGCCTTTTGAGAAATGACAATGTAGCTTTCTACAATATTATCACATGATGGGAAATGAAGATAAAGGAAAGTCAGAGGACCAGCTCCAACTTGCAGAGTCAATAGCCCTCAGTTCTCAAATATAGTCACTGAAATTCTCCTACATCGTTTCATCTAAGTCAAAAATGTGTATTTTGGTCCGTTTGACATGTTTGGATGAATACTTTCCTTATATATTATTAAATTATAAAGAATACAGTGCAGGTCACCTGCATTTCAGGTGAATTTTTTTTTTACCATAAATGCTACTTAGAGAAGCTTTTTCTTGAATACATAATCCTCTCTGCTGGTAAGATCACCTTCATTTTTATATAACATTAGGTGCTTTCCTGCTACAACTTTCTTAGCCACCAAGGAAAACAAATGTCCTTACATATTTTGCAATCAAAGCAGATGTAAACTGCAACTGAATTTTTCATACACTCCATGTCCTCAAAATCATCAGTCCAGTTACCATCTTTTCTCTGTAGATTACCTTCATATTATTCACACAGCTCAGGAAGGACATCTAAATACTCAACTTTTCAAGTTTTTAAATTAATTTTTATTATTTTTTTATAAAAAACTATTGTCAAGGTGATGTATAGAGCGGTTACAGTTATATACATAAGGTAACAAGTATGTTTTTTCTCAAACTTGTTACCTTTTCCCTTCGTTTTCTCCCACTCTCCCTCCTCCCCAATCCTCCCACAGTTGTACAGTGGTTTTCAACATATTGTCTTGTAAGTATTGCTGTTGCATTGGCTCTCCTTCTACCCTTTGTCTCACCATTTTAATGTTAATCAATACAGCACCACAAAGAATTTTAAACCCTATCTGTGACTAAAGAAAAGTAGAGGAGTCCTTCTCACAGCCCATTACTCATATTGTTTTCAGATACATATGCCATTCTGAGAGTTGTATACTAGTGCTATTTATCCACTGACTTTTGCAGAGGACATGTTCTAGAAATTACTGAAAGGAGTTAATATTTCATCTTAACTATCTGATTATTCCAAAACATTCATTGTACATACAGCATAATCACCTTACTTTTTTAAGAAAAGGCTACAATCTGAAATAAAATAGTAGCAATTATATTTGAGGTTTCTGGTTTCCTCTTAAAAATACTACTTTTCAGTTTTATGTTTAAAAGTTGACTTGGGGGCTTTTATTTAGTATTTTTAGATAATTACACCATTTGAATTCTCTATAGAGTCTATTACACTACAGTTAATTCATTTGCAACCCCTTGCTTGCCACTCAATGTGTTTACATTTAGATTTATAGGCATATTCTAGCTAACACAAATGAGGGAAACTATGCAATCTATGTTTCTCTGGGCCTGGCTTATGTCACTTAATATAATTTTTCCAAGTCTTTCCATATCCTTATGAAAGGCAGAAGATCATTCTTTCTGATGGATGAGTCAAATTCTATTGTACGTGTATGCTACATTTTCTTGATTCATCCATTGTTGGGCATCTGGGATGATTTCATATCTTTGGCAATGATAAGTGAGTACCAAGCAATAAGTGCTTGCAAAAGGGTAGGGTAGAGCCAATGGGATAGGGATAGAAAAATGAAAGTGGATGGAAAATAATAAAGGAAAACAAATTCATTATATATGCCACAGAATTGAGAAACATAAGAGTAAGAGTAATTCCAAGGGGAAGAGGGGGGTGAAGGTGTTTGAATGATGACATAAATCAAGATGCATTTTCCACATAATCTTATTTTGTAAAAAAATTAAATACATTACCTAAAATTAAGGTAAATAAAGGAAAGGGTGAGTTGGGAGGGGTAGCTGAGATTGTTGAAAGGAATGCCATTCATCAAAATGCACTATATTCATAAACTGCTTTGGTGAATGGCAACTCTTTGTACAACCACCTAAAGATAATACAAAATGTCCAGAGAAGTTGGTATTTTTTCCTGTTATTATTTTTGAGGGTTTTTAAATACAATTGATACTATCCATTTCTGCCAGCATCATTATTTTCTGAAATTACATCTTCTCATCATCTCCAAAGTATTTGTGGCCCATGAAATCCCAGAGTATAACACCTGCTAAGAAGTGTAATGAGAAATAACTGCCTTAATTCTCACAACACATTAGGCAGGGAATACACAGAGCAAGACAAAAGAAATATAAAAAGGGTATACACAGGAAAAGAAGAAGTCAAGTCATACCTATTTGCAGATGGTATAATTAAAAAAAAAAACTAAAGACTCCACCAAAAAAATCTGAGATCTGATAAACACTTTCATATTTTCCTGCTTCTGTACCAATGTCTGAAGAAGTCAAAATACAGCCAAGATCCTTGCACATTTGTGGTTATAGCAGCACTCTTTGCAATAATCTAAATATGGAATCATATTTGAAACTGATGAATGGATGAAAAGATGTGAAATTTTGAATGAAAATATGTCATCTGCAGGAAAATGGATGGAGCCAAACATGTTAAACAAAGTAAGACAATTATTGCATGTTCTCTCTTACATTCAGAGTCTAGTCCTTAAAAAACAAAGGACTACAGCTGGCCACTAGTGGCTCTTTATTTCAAAACAATAATCAGAAAGAAATCTTGGTTGGAAACCTGGCTGGAAGTGATAAAGCACCAGCTGAGCAAGTAAGCCCCCCAAATGGGAAAGCCTCAGTAAGAAATTAATGAATGAATAAATAAAATATTAAATAGACACTGCAGAGAGTAGGGTCCAGAAACTCCTCCTTACATAGAAAGGTAGTTCTTTTTAGTACGGTGTTTGTATAACCCACCTTCAATGGGATGCCAAGATATTGGGCCAGGATGAGTAGTCTGTGACTACTTTACTTAACAGGTTTTTCCACTAAAACCTATTTTATATTTATGTCATCTGCTGTTAGGGATAGGTGGGTCTACCCTCTTGTGCACAGTTAAGCCAGCCTAATAAATAGTGTGTGAAACACAAATACTATTGAGACAGAAGCCCTTATTTTTGTAAGAGCATCCATCTAGGATGGAGCACATTGAGATACAAGCTACCAGGCATGTGATGAGGCAGAGCATTATGGGAGAAAAGTGGCAGAGGGGAGCAGAACATCTGAATTATCTTTGCATAACTATAACCAAAAACAGCTATCATATTCTGGCCCACAGTTTCAGAGAGTTTCACCGATGGCCTCTTGTCTGAATTAGGGCAGAACATCATAGGGTCAGGAACATGCCAGGATTAGGAGAGCTGCTCTTTCCATGGCAGACAGGAAGGGACACAAGGATTGAAGGTCCAAGTTTGCTCACTGTTCTCAGTAGACTAGTGGGATTTCGATGGATTCTAGATTACCATACCACTAGCTCTAATTTCCTCAGCACTTCTTGCTAAGAAGCTTTTTTTCTGGTTGTTTTAGGTCAGACTTGCTGAGAAGCTGGAAATTGCTTCTAATCTGCCATCCTGTCTCTAACCCCTTCCTCAGTGCTAATGCTGCCTCACAATGACTTTCACTTAATTACATAAAATGGATACCTTTACTTCTTTTAAATATGTGTTATTTGTCAAGTAGCATAAAAGGAATACACAAAACTAGTTCTTCAATTCGATGTTATCTTCTACACTATTGAGAAATAACAGGACTCAGTTTAATATATGTCTTAATAACACCAGTACTAAATCACATGTTACAATTTTCAAACATACAAATAAGTAGGTCATGCTATATAGAACTCATAACTAGATCATGCTATATAGAACTCAGGCTGTTAATATTTTAAAAAATTAATGGAATCATCTATTAAGTAAAATATGTACCTAGTGATGTTAGTTATATATATACATATATATGTATCAAATTTAGGCCAGTTTTATCCATAAGCTATTTAGAAGACTGCAGTGGGTTTAATAATTCTTAGGTGTATTTTGTATATCTTTTAAGGAAATAAGAGTGTTATATGGTTTAATGTAAATATTGAAACCTACCTGGTGACAATATTTTTTTTCACTAATAGGGAACTTTTGTGAGGGGAGACCAATGAAAGGCTGAAAAACCTAAATAGATTAAAGAGGGGGAGGAAGAAAGGCATTGCATCTGCGACACTGCTTTAGCACAGATTTTATTTTATATTCCCTATCAAAATCAGTAATTATTGAATATAAAGAAAATAGTTTTTTTACATTTAATTATGTATAGATTTTTGTTACACCCCATTTTGGTTTGTGCTCATGTGTACTTTCTAGTCTAAGTCAATTGTCATTCCAAATCAAGAATTGGCATTTGTATTCCAACAAAACAACAAACTCCCCTGAAACACAATGCGAAATTCTTAACTACATTTTATTTTATTTTATTTTATTTTATTTATTTGCCAGTCCTGGGGCTTGGACTCAGTGCCTGAGCACTGTCCCTTGCTTCTTTTTGCTCAAGGCTAGCACTCTGCCACTTGAGTCACAGCACCACTTCTGGCCATTTTCTATATATGTGGTGCTGGGGAATTGAACCCAGGGCCTCATGTATACGGGGCAAGCACTCTTGCCACTAGGCCATATTCCCAGCTCTTAGTTACATTTTAGGAACTAAAAAATGAACCATTTCTGAGCACTGAAACAAGTAACAGAGGTGAATGAGCAAAAACCAAGAAGTTAATATAACAATGTAATTCTGCAACTTAAAGTTTAAAATCTATTCATGAAGCTGAATCTATATAATACAGTCTTACAGATCTAGAAAAAAATATAAGAAGCAACAATATCATCTGTTTAAATTAGCATGACTCAAATTGCACACACATAATAATTCTAAGAAAAGCCAAATTAGAAAAAAATAAGCACACTACTCAACTGTGGTATTTTTCTAAAGGCGAAATGTCAGTGAACAATAAAATTCAGTTTATATATAGCATGTACACTAAAGCAAGAAAGCAAAAACATGGACCAAGTGAACATTTATGTGGAATGAAATGCAATATATGTGGAATGAAATGCAATATATATGACTGAATATCACATTGTTCACTAAAAAAAACTGACAAGCTTGGAAAGAAAACCTGAAGATGACAGAACAACCTGGAGATAATGTAGGCTATATTGTATGTAACATATTATTTTCTTATCAAAAATATTTCATAGTGGGAATATGACACAAATATAACATCCAGAATATTAGCATATCATTTAGATTAGAGAAGTCAAAAGCATTTGATTATATGATAATCAATGGACATAAAGTTTTAAAATACAGAAAAAAGAATGTAAAGATAATAATGGCTAAGAAACAAATAAAAGGGAGATCCAGGAGACAGTGTTAAGCAAGGAAGGCTGATGGGAGGGATAGTTATGTAGTCAAAGCAGCATTTCTATAATAGAACACTTGAGTAAGAACCTGGAAACGGATTCTCCAGCTCGCCTCTAACACTAAGTGGCTAACCCAGCTTGTCATCTATTAAAGTTTATGAACCCTTTGCAATCATTTCCAATTCCATTCTTTGAGTCAATAAACTGAGTGTAATGTAAGAGGATGGATATTTTCTTCTGGGTTTGAAATTTAGAAATCAATCAACTCGAAAGAGAGTTCTGAATATTAAATGATATCCTCACCAAATAAGCATTTTTTTCTCCTTCAATTACCCCCTCTACTGTGAGCTGAACTGCTCTTTTGGCTTTGTTTTTAAGTGTAAAGATTAGAACTATATTAAAGTAAAAACAACATAAATCTGACCTTTTCCTCATTTGAATAAAAATATCCTTAATAAAATAAATTTATGTAAATGATGGGATAGAGACTATCTTCTATCTTGAGATATTATTTCCAGCATAAATACTCAGAAAACATTTCAAGGGTTGTGAACTGATTCTGTTGAGGACAATCAAAGATATTAAGAACAGACATACTTACTATATGCAGAAATATCCTAACAGAAAAACTTCCTCAGACGTATTTTCTGCTCCTAAATGTCAGTGTTGTTGAACTTCTGCATCTATTTGGCTTATTTAAAGACACTTTGGCAGGGCTGGCACATTGACTCTTGGTTTCTTTCATTCGAGCTTGATGTTCTACCACATGTGCCATACCTCCACATCTCACATTTTGGTAGTTAACTGGATACAGGAGTATTATGGATTTTCCTGCCAGGATGGCTTTAAACTGCAATCCTCAGGTCTTTGCCTCATGAGTAACTAGGATTACAAACATGAGCCAACCTTGTGTGTAAGAGCATTTAATTACAGACTCATATTGATCTAAAGAGAACTTTGTTACTATCATTTGTATTCTCCATTTAGTGATGATTCAACATGTTAGGAAGCATAACTTACTGATGTTAAACTGTATGTTTTCACAACAAAGATTCACTGAAAATGACTCACTGAAAACAGAATCTGAAAATTCAAAATAAACCAAAATTAAACCATTGGAAAAATACAAATAAGGTGTGGATATTAGTAAGCCTGTTATTGGCCATTTGGCACTTTGGAAATACAGGAAACCTGGTAGCATTCTCACTTGGAATTAGGCTTGAAAAAACGACCAATAAAGAAACAATATTTTATTGAAGAAGAACTTATAGAAATATAGTAGAATATAAACCACTTGAAATTCAGTAATCGATGAGCTACTTGGAAAACTTTCACAAACATTACATTATATTAGAAAGGAGAATGTAAACTTTTGCATGACATGCTCTAGTTTGAAATTAGAGCATACAAAATAGTACAAGAAGATCATAATTTCATATTTCCTTCCTGTGGTTTTGCCCCTGATATCACTGTAATTGATTTTAGTACCCTGGGTATTGTATATATGTGTATTGGAACTAGGGAAGGAAAAGGGAATACCAAAATTGAGAGACAAAGGAAAAAAATGACAAACCAATGCATCAACAATTCTTACAAAACTATATGGTGTAAGCCAACTGTACAATTCATGAGGGGAAACGGGAATGGGGGGGGAGGTGGAGCAAAAAGAGGGAGGAGGTAACAAGTTGGATAAGAAATGTGCTCACTGCCTTACGTATGAAACTATAACCTCTCTGTACTTCACTTTGACAATAAAGAAAAAAGCATATACAAATACATACTGTCACATTAAAGTGTGATTTCTGGAAAAAAAAATGTTCAGTGATTTGAGGAAGCTGATGGAGCAAGCTCTCTCCTTCTTGGATCCCCCAAAGCAGCAAAAGAAATCATCCACAAATGAAAGACTTTGGGTGGAACCTAGTACCACAAAGGAACATTTAGAAAGTGCAGGTCCAATGTTCAATGAATATACTGTATAACTTCACTTGTATCTCATAAAAAAAATCAAACTCACAGAGAAGGGAGTACCAGTTGTCTAGATCTGCATGAAAGTTTAAGCCCCGAGTGTTAAGTTTGAGGGAACAAATGTACTTTTGTGGCTACTTAATACTGCTTTGTTATATAGTACAAATTTGTAAAGAGAAAAGATCATAAATATTCCCATCTTCAAAAAAGTAGTAACTATATGTAATGATTATGTTAATTTGAATGTAGTAATCATGTTACAGTATATGCATGTATCAGTTACATTATACAACTTTAAACTGCAAAATGCTATCAGTGATAACTCCACTGAAATAGACATATTAAATAAATTCATTTTATAGTGATTTGACAACTTGTTGCAAATTATTATATTATTAATTTCAGGAGCATAATTCAACAGAACACATATAGAAAAATGTAGTAAGCAATGATTAGATTCTGTGGGCTGAAAGTGAGACTAATTTTTTGACAATACAATCTTGTTTTAAATTTATTTTTATTGTAAAGGTGACATACAGAGGGGTTATAGTTACATAGATCAGGTAATGAGTACATTTCCTTTTGAAAATGATGATGCGATCTTAAACCCTCATTCTCTTTAACAATGGGGAATATCCTAGAATAGAAGGTCAAATAATCCAAGAATGTAATTTAAAAATAGAGTGACAGACAAAGAAATGTGATGTTTTAAAATAAAAATTGAAAATGATATGACTTTAAAATATTATAATATATTTATATACCCATGTATATACACACATATATACATGTATATGTATATGTATAATTAAAATCTTAAAATTCCACAGAACCTATCTTGAATAATATTCAGACAGGATAGAATTTGTGACAAATACTACTTTATTTGGCTTTCCATGCTTTAACCTTACATCAATTTGCAGGAGAAAAGCTTCTATAGGAAATATCTTCTGTTGGTCCAGGTGATGCAATGACTATGTACCCAAATTGAGTTAGAAATGTCAGAAGTATTCGGGCTAGTAATTACAGGGTGAATCTAAATCAAATAATCATATTTGATCATTGAAATGATCATAGTAATTTGAAAGATGAACACAGCAAGGATGATGTTAACATAAAATTGTTGATATCGCAAACTGAAATTAAGATTGGATCATTTTCATGATTAATCAGGAAACAAATCTGTCTTGCAAGAGGATTTTCTGAGAGCAGCTAATAACTGCTATCACACTTTCCTGAATCCATAAACCAAATATAGCTAGAAGAATGACTGATATTAGGCGCCTGAAAGTGAAAGTTCCCCTCATGAATATCATGACTTGAAGGAAAATTATCTTATCATGCAATAATTCACTGGTCAGCTTGATGAGTCCACTGCCATGCA
The DNA here is from genome assembly GCF_023159225.1 of Perognathus longimembris pacificus. Classification (NCBI taxonomy): domain Eukaryota; kingdom Metazoa; phylum Chordata; class Mammalia; order Rodentia; family Heteromyidae; genus Perognathus; species Perognathus longimembris. The sequence continues at coordinate 124,895,036 of NC_063162.1, forward strand.
AATGCACAGACATCTGCGGCTAGATGGTCTGCCGTTATCTGCTTATTTAGGGACTTATTTTAAAATAGAAACAAAAAACAAAAACTAATTTAATGCTAAGTCTTATATAAGTATATAGACTCACAGTAAATACAAAAAATAGATTCAGTAAGTGAAAATAGAGCTAAAAGGTGGCCTTGGATCTTAGTTTCTTTCATATCACCCTTTAATTTTATCAGCATATATTAAACACTTCATGATGACAGTGACAATCCCTTATTCTCAAAAGACTAGATGCGCAAGAGAAATGTTCCAGTATGTGTTGTTGTTAGGTGTGATGTTCCTGTACCGGTTGCTACTTTAAAGACACAAATTACTAAACCAAATGTATTTCATCCTGTGTGACTTTTAGTCAATACACTTTTAATCAAATGTGTTCCAAGGAAAACAGATTTTAAAATTCTCTTCTCATGTGTTCATAACAAGTAGTGTAAATCACAGTCTCTTCTCTAGGACTTTGGAGTGTTTGTCATGGTTAAATGAGAGAGAGTTTAGTCTAAAATATTAAAATTATCTGTGGGTGTGTGGGTGTAGGTGTGTAGGTGGGTGGAGAGAGAGAGAGAGAGAGAGAGAGAGAGAGAGAGAGAGAGAGAGAGAGAGAGAGAGAGATCCAGCGGACCCATCTGTAGTTATGGATTTAAAAGACAGATACACTCACATTGATGTTTGAAGATATATGCACATCCAAAATACCTCTGTGCTGCAATATAACTTATAACTCACTGACAGAACATTTACCTGGGCCTGGGTTTTGTTCCCCAGCAAAAAACAAATTAATAAACAAACAAAGGTATAGAAGTTACCATCTTCACTGAGAAATGGCTCAGTGGGGAAGATGAATATGGAATTTAGTAATAGATGTGTGTCCAGTTCTAGATATATAGACAGAGATACAGATAGATGTATATACTCTGTGTGTGTGTGTTTAGTTTTGGAACTGAACCCAGGGCTTCATGCATTCTAAGTAGACACTTTACCACTAAGCTACATTCCTGCTCTTACATTTTTTTAGCTAGTCCATTCCAAATCAAGTTAATTGGAAATGTTTACTCTACCAAATTAATGCTATTTTAATCTAAATTTTGAATTTGGTTATGTTCTTTTTTATTTTAAATAAGAAATGAGTTTTTTTATATTTCTTAGTTGAATATTGTATGTTTCTAATATTATTTTCATGTTTCTATCTGAAACCAAGATGGCGTGATGGCAGCTTTGACTTTTGTTTCAACTATCTCCTGTCCCTGCATGTTGGAAAATGTAGAGCATGGCATGGGAACAAAAGCACTTAGCAAAAGTTTGAGGCTGACTTCAACCCATGGGAAAAATTACAATTCTGTTGAGCAAAAGAGGGCGAGAGAGCCGAAGTAATTCTCATCTCATTAGTTTTACGATTGGGCTTCCAGTTCCCACAGTGCCCATCTAGACATCTAGACCTTACAGATCAATTTATTTTTCAGAACTATTTTCTCTTTGCCATACGTCAAAAGACATGTTGACCCAATACACTCAGGTCCCAGATTGCTCCAAATACTTCTTCAGAGAATAACCATTTTCCCTCATAAACTGTCATTTTTAAATCTCAATCATTTCGATATATTCACAACCAAAATGGTATCCTCATTCCCCAAGATATGAAAAAACGTTCAACTAGTCAAAGGGGTTAACAAAACAGAGATGGAATGGGAAAAAGAGAGCAAAGTCTTCTGTTACACTATTTTGTTTTCCTTTTGACAAGAATGTATGTCCTTTGAATAATTACATATTGCATCCTGTGGCCTTATCACAACATAAAGTTATGGGGGAGTTGTGTAGCCTCCATCATTTATGGAACATCAGACTGCTAGTCACTTGACCAACAGCAATTATTCGCCTAATAAATCCAACAAAGTTTATTTCCTATGTACTAAGAAGGCAAACTTCCAATAATATATATTACATCCAGAAGAGAGATATATGGGATTTCTCTATTGCTTGATTTTATAAGATTCTAAAGACAAGAGAGTAAATTATTTCCCAATTACAAGGTCATCATTTAAAATAATATGTTTCAGTAAGCAGAAAACTGACAATGATTCTAAATACACTACTTCCCAAGTATGATAATTTGGCCATCATAATATACAGAATAGCAAGCAAAAATATTTCTAAGAATTTTACCAGAAAAGGTAATTTCTAAAATGCAAAACAAATAAATGAATAATGACTCTCTTTTGAGGCCACATGTAAAAACTAATCCCAACACACTACTCTGGAACCCATAGTTTGGATTTCTCATTTCACAAAAAAACAACACTCGGTTTCACAACTTACTGTGATACGAACAACTTACTGAATCTTGACATTTAAATGAAACTCTCCAGTGACTATGAGACCTTTATCAGGTCATATTTGTCAAATGAAATAAAAACTTTGAAACAAAAGTTTTGGTGTGATCAATCTCATTTTCCAAAACTGGTCATACAAATCTATGTTATGATTTGGTTGCAACCTTCCAAACACATAGAAGTTTAATTTCTCCCTGACTTCATTGTCTTAGGTACTTTCAGTGGTGATGAAATCATAACAGATCCTCCCTTATGAATAGAAGAATATCTTAGCATAGAAGTTAGTTTGTTATTAGAAATAATAAGTAAACTATAAAAGTTTATCAATAAATAAAGCTTCATTCATTTGCAAACATTTCCTCCTTTTAAAGGGTTAGAGTACATCAACAAATAGTAAATGTAGCAAGGAAAGTATAATTTTCTAGGGATTTTTTTTTCAATTGTGAAAAGCTGGTGAGTGGTATTGATCTACAAAGGAAGATACATAACAGAGTTACAGTTGAAAAACAGATTCTAGCCTTACTCACATGACCACACCATATCTTAAGTATGAGATTAACGGCCTTCAAGGAAGCAATACTCCCTGATACAACTAACAGATTAACTGGCTGAATTATTAAATTTCATTAAAGACAAAATAAAAAAACAATATTAAGGGCTAGGAATATGGCCTAGTGGCAAGGGTGCTTGTCTCGTATACATGAAGCCCTGGGTTCGATTCCTCAGCACCACATATGTAGAAAACGGCCAGAAGTGGCGCTGTGGCTCAAGTGGCAGAGTGCTAGCCTTAAGCAAAAAGAAACCAGGGACAGTGCTCAGGACTGGCAAGCCCAGGACTAGCAAAAAAAGTAAAAAAAAAAACAAAACACACAATATTAATTGTTCTATTACAGGAACATGTTATTATAGTCTACCTGCTGAGATTTTAAATACATAATACTTTATAGCATATAGCATCATTATTACTATACAATATTGTATTACATGCCTTAAAAATCTTAACTGAAGGGGCTGGGGATATAGCCTAGTAGCAAGAGTGCCTGCCTCTGATACACGAGGCCCTAGGTTTGATTCCCCAGCACCACATATACAGAAAACGGCCAGAAGCGGTGCTGTGGCTCAAGCGGCAGAGTGCTAGCCTTGAGCGGGAAGAAGCCAGGGACAGTGCTCAGGCCCTGAGTCCAAGGCCCAGGACTGGCCAAAAAAAAAAAAAAAAAAAAAAATCTTAACTGAAAATCAGTAGTAGTACCTACATTTTGAGGAGATACTAAAATTGTCTCATCCTTCCTGTCTAATTCCATATCACCTTGTACAAAATTCTTCAGTTGTTCTGTAAAGTCCACTTTAAAAGCAATCAAAATTTAATTTTTTGTCTCAAACTAAATTCAAAATTTCAAACAGCATTTTATTAACACTGCTTAAAGTCTATAGTTATTTTACCATAAAAGTTGGCAATTGCTTAGGCCATAAAGTATAAATGAATGTTTATAATCAAGGAATGGAATCTATAATACTTCTGTACATTTATTATTTTCTAATGAAGAATATAAGCATGAATCATCTTGCTTTTTTATGGACAAAACAATTTTTACAAAGTAAATGTAAAAGTGTGGGGCCTTCCATAAAATTTAGACTCTATGCATTGTTATAAGAAGGAATATATTCTTTATTTAATCAGAATTTGGAGGTTATAGGAACTCATTTTAAATGTCCCTTTGAAACACATATACAAAATACATTTTGAAGGCATTCTACATTTGGGATACCAAGTAAAAGAATTCCAACATTCCTAAACCTTGTGTGCAAATAACAGAAAATGAAAATGGAAGGATCAACAAATTTTCTGTACTGGTGTTTTAATTATACATTCAAATCTGGTAATACAACTAACATACACTTTCCAATCCTACTGCCAAAGCAATTTCCAGGTAGCATTCATCCTGCTCCCATTTTCTAAGTACCACCACCATAACCATGCATATCTGATCTTGGGAGGAGAGCTCATATATTCCTGTCCTCAGCCTTTAAGTGGTGTTATTGGGTGATATAATACAACTCCATCTAAGATTGTGAATCTGTGAGACGTGGGGGTCGGAGAGAGAGACAGGCAGACAGACAGGCAGACACAGACACAGACACAGACAGGCAGACAGGTAGGCAGGTATCCAGGCAGACAGACAAGAGAGACAGACAGACAGAGGGCAATTTCTCTCCTAAACACTTTTAGGAGCCCAGGAAAAAAGATCTTCCTCACTCTATCAGTCTTCAAGTAAGAAAGGCAAATGGAGAGACTGAGAAATAAGGTTTAGTTCTGTTCCAGTAATATCTAAAGAAAAGAGACAGGTGAAAAAGGCACAGAATCACTAGAGGAAGCATAACACAAATGTTAACAGACAATAGGTTTAAAATTGTGGGATTATGGGTTATTTTAGGATATTTTCTTCATACTTTTTAGCATTTTCTAGTATTTCTATAATTGATATACATGACCTGTAAAATAGACCTAAATACACGTGGTGTTTTTAGAGAAAATGGTGATGTTTTAGCAAGGATAGCTTCCATATGGCAGTCTATGGAGAAGCTAAAATGAAAGCCATTTGAAGAGAGGACAACTAAAGAAAGACAATATAAGACCCTGTAACAAACTGCTCAGCTTGACAAAAAATATGGATATAGCTTTCTTAACACAGATTAAAAATCTGTCTCAAAGAAAAAAAATATATAACGTTAATGGAGCACTTCTACCATAAAGATAGCTGGTAGAAATCTCATTATCCTAAAAAGCTGAGCATCAGACAAATTCTCGACTTCTCTTGCTGACAATTTCATCTCTCAGAAGGTAGCAGAAGCAAAAAGTGGAACTGCTTCTTAATTCTGACTAGAAAGGAATGAGTGGGTTAGATTGTGGAGAGAGACAGTATGGGTGAGATGTGTGTACTATCATGAATCTGTGCCATCTGCACGGCACACCCAGCGTGGGTTGCTTGATGTCTGGATAGATTTTAGTGAATAACAGCTGCAAGTTTAATGAAAACATGAGACCACAAATTAGATACATACTCAAACACCACAAAACTGTGAGGAGGAGAGAGGAAAAATTTTAAACCATCTACATGTGTTGATCCATTAATTTCACTTTTAAGTATCTGAAATAGATAGTTTTAAAAATTATAAAATCACCTGGGCATGACGGTGTATTCACTTATAAACCTGGCACTTGAAAGGATGAGTTCAAAGTCATTCTGTGTTACATAGCATGATCTGGTCACAAAAGCAAAATCAAATTAAAGAGAAAATATATACTTGTACATACATCAATAATAATTCACAAGAAGCACTTTGTGGCACACTATTTGTCATTAATTCAATGACATTTTACATTTTCAATAAAAGAATACTATACTCACTTGTAATATGCAATCCTGATACTGAAATAATTTATGATAACTTAAAAATGTTGCGCTAATGATAACTATATGAGCTGTACAAATTTGAGATATATAGATTCCATAATATACTCAGAGTTATAAATATAGAGAGATAAATATTTCATCCTTTCACTCAATGAATTTTAATTAACTGGCTCCTAATAAAACAATCATGGAAGGGGTATTGAAATCCAAATCCTGTCTTTTTTTCTGACCGAGAAAAGACACAAAATATCTAGAAAACTTATCTTTGGGTAGAGAAACTGTAGTCAATATATGAAAAAATGCCCCTTTGTATTATCATTTTTACACTGAACATCTATTACAATCATAATGGCAATATAAAATATTGTTTCAAAATTAGCTGAACTGCATGCATATTTAATAAAAGTATTATGTCTTGAATTAATAAATGCATAATGTCCTAATCAAGGAAAGTAATAAACTATATTATGTGCTTTATAGATTACACCTGAATATTACGCACCCTCCTAGATCCTTCATTTTAATTAGAAAATTAATAGGAGCGCATTTAGGGAATAATGACCTAAATGATAGGAAGTATGAATGTTATGTTAAAAATGACACAGTTGAAGGAAGTGGGGCATTATACTAGATAAAGACCAAAGGAAAAAAGTGAACGGTGTGGTAGGAAGAATAAAAAATGGAAGATTTTGGTTCAGATTTATTTTGCCATTTGCAGCTCCCCACATAAAATCACTCCCAGGAATTGTCTCATCCCTGAGTCCCAGTTAGGGAAGGGCACTTTTGGATGGGGTGCACACAGGCATATGATATAAGAAGATAACATCTCCAATGCTTAAAAGCTTATGATGGCTGATCAAAGCAGAAAAGATCCTATCTGTGAGAGTATGTTTACTAAAAAAAGCATTTAATGAAAGAACCTTATAAAGACAAAATGCCTCTACATTACTAACAGAGAGTTCACTACACCCAATTTTCAATAGAATCTCTTTGTGTCTCTGCACACATACACACACGCGTGTATGTTTGTATATATTTTATCAAACAAGATCATAACTCGTGGAATTATTGGTTATTTGTGTCGGAGTCCTTCGCCTCCAGCGCTCTCCTGGCCAGCAGGAGAGGCGGGGAAGCAGGCCAAGAAAAAGTGAAGAGTCAAAGGACCGGGGCAACCAGCCCCTCTTTTGCCGGAGGACAATCAGACAGCCCAGGAGAGTGTCACTTGGTCTGGCTTTATTGGGAGGAGCTTCGGCCTTAAAACCGCAGGAGGCAAGCACTCTTGCCACTAGGCCACATCCCCAGTCCTATTTTATGCCTCTATCAGACATTGCCCCATTTGTAAGGAAATGGAAGGACTTGGAAAAAATTATACTAAGTGAAGTGAGCCAGACCCAAAGAAACATGGACTCTATGGTCTCCCTTATTGGGAATACTTAGTACAGGTTTAGGCAAGTCATAGCAGAGCATCACAAGAGCCCAATAGCTATACCCTTATGATCACATAAGATGATGCTAAGTGAAATGAACTCCATTTTATGGAAACGATTGTTATATCACAGTTGTAACTACTTTCAACATCCCATGTGTATCTGTAGTTTCTACTATTGATGATGTTCGTGTATCACCTTCTTGTGACTGTATCTACACTATCTCTGTAATCTTATCTGAGTGTATGGGAAACAGTGTGTACAGGTATTAGAATTAGGAAATTGAAAGGGAATACCAAAATTGAGAGACAAAGGGTAAAATAAGAGAAACAACAACAAAAGCAATACTTGCAAAACTATTTGGTGTAAATGAACTGAACACCTCAGAGGGGGGAAGGGGGAGGGGAGGGCGAGGGGGGTATGAGGGACAAGGTAACAAACAGTACAAGAAATGTATCCAATGCCTAACATATGAAACTGTAACCTCTCTGTACATCAGTTTTATAATAAAAACTTAAAAAAAAAATAAACCGCAGGAGGGGGAGGTGTGTAGCGCACCTAGCTAGGGGCTATGAGGGGCGGCCTGAGCTGTCCGTCAAGTGTGGAGGGACGAGGGACAATCCTAAGAGGCAGCCTCATTCTAAGTCACAGCCCACAGGACACCTCTGGGTTCACCTCCAGGCACCATCTTGGCCACATGTGGTCACAAGGCTGGGAGGCAGGACCAGCTAGAACGCCTTTCCGGTTCAGCATAATCACCCACGTGACCCAGGGGCGGGGACACACAGGCGGGGCCAGCCGGGCATGCCCCACAATCTGGATTTAAAATAGGTATGATTCTAAAGAATGTATGTTAGAATAATGGTTCTAATTTTTGTCAGTCAAGGTGTGAATTATTAAAATAATCTATCATACACATACATATGCATACAAACAGAAACACATGCATGCATGAGGCAGAGACAGAATGGGGACATTATTTTACAGTCTCCAAGCAATCTTTGGACAGTTACTAAGTGACTTCGTGGTGTGGACATTTTGAAAGTATCTCCCTGGAGAAGTGACTAACTAGCTTCCAACCTCTTCTCACTGTAAGACTCTACTGTTATATTTTGATTCTATAAATTGTCCAGCAAGGCCCTGATATGGTGATAGCAGGAAAATCAACATTCACTGAGACTCCCATGTCCTTTGACCTAACATTGACACTTGATTTCATATGGTGCTAACAAGCCATGAAGTAATCATATTTTATGGTTGATGACTATAAGACTCAGAAATAGCCTGTGAATCTCAGAATTAGCGTTTAGGCCCTGTTTTCCTAAAGTACACACTGTTTTCCTGGAAGTGTCATTACCCATGGTGCTTCTAAGAACCCATGGGTCTCAAGAAGTGCCCAACGGGCTGAATGAGAGATGATTAAACACACTCTACTTTATCTTTTACCTACTAGAGCCCATTTAAAACATTAAAACATTTATAGTACTGATTTCATTTTTGTTTTGTTTTTGTTGCCAGTCCTGGGGCTTGAACTCAGGGCCTGAGCACTGTCCCTGGCTTCTTTTTGATCAAGGCTAGCACTTGGTGACTTGAGCCATAGTGCCACTTCTGGCTTTTTCTATATATGTGGTGCTAAGGAATCAAACCCAGGGCTTCATGTATACAAGACAAGCACTTTACCTTTAGGCCGTATTCCCAGCCCTATAGTACTGATTTTAAAGTAATTTACAAGCCAATGTATTCTACCTAGCATTTCTCCAAGTGTTATTCATGAAGCCACGAGGCTGAAGATTACCCAGGATCTGATCATCTAAAAGACAGAAGTCATTGGTTTCATAAGCAAAGCAGAGGAACAGAACCAACAAGAGAATGGCTTGAGGTCCTAAATACCAGTGTTCATGAAGCCAAAGAGTTCAAAAGAAGCAAGCAACTAGCAACTGAGGACCAGTCTAAACCAAGCAATGCAACCATGAGTCATTGAATCATGTGACAGAATTGTAAGCATTGTAGTAACCCCTCACCTCAGACACTACCCCATCAATTGGAATTTTGACCCTCAGTCTTCTCATTCTGAACATCCTCGAAGGAATTCATCTCTTCTTTGTCTTTAACTACCATCCATCTTTTACCCTCTATTAATATCTCCAAATATGTTTCTGAAGCATTGATAATGCATTTTGAACTTTAGAACTATACAATCTAAATGCTTGTGTTTTGATAATCCAGTGAATGACCTATCTGTATCTCAAATGGAATTAGTTCTAATTGCCTAATATCATCATTTTTCACCTTCCTCTTGTTCCCTAGCACTTTCTATAAAAATAAGAGAATCTTCTAACCAATCAATGAAGCCTGAATCATAAGATATCTAAGATTTATCCTTTCCCAACAAATTTAACCAATAATGTCCAACAATTTTGCCTTCTGACATTTTTTCAAAGGCATCTCCCTTGTTGTTGTTGGATTTCTCCCAGACATAGATTTATGCCATGTATTCCTAACCCTACATCCTCCCTCAACAGGACATCCCAGGACATTTGAAAATTCATGCCCACATGTGACTTAAACACCGCTAGTATGCAGCAAGTTAGGTATCAGATGTTTGATACTTCTTATTTATTTATTTATTTTTTGGCCAGTCCTGGGGCTTGGACTCAGGGCCTGAGCACCTTCCTTGGCTTCTTCCCGCTCAAGGCTAGCACTCTGCCACCTGAGCCACAGCGCCCCTTCTGGCCGTTTTCTATATATGTGGTGCTGGGGAATCGAAATGAGAGCTTCATGAGTAGGAGGCAAGCACTCTTGCCACTAGGCCATATTCCCAGCCCTGTTTGATACTTCTTGAGTGGGAAAAAAGAGAATGAGAAAAAGAGGACAATAAGGTCATTTGACTGCAATATTAGACCAAGAAAAAACGAATAGTTTGATCACTGAAAGAATAGAGTTGAAGTCAAAAACTAAAATGACGGGCTGGGAATATGGCCTAGTGGCAAAAGCACTTGCCTCATATACATGAAGCCTTGGGTTCAATTCCCCAGCACAACATATACAGAAAATGGCCAGAAGTGGCACTGTGGCTCAAGTGGCACAGTGCTAGACCTAAGCAAAAGAAGCCAGGGACAGTGCTCAGGCCCTGAGTCCAAGGCCCAGGACTGGCAAAAAAATAATAAATAAATAAATAAAATTTTAAAAAACACTAAAATGACATCTTGGTTTCATATTAACTTATCTGCATTATTCATGAGGCAGCATCTTAGTGCCCCATCCCAAAATACCAGAAGGAAGAAGCAGAGTATTTTTTGGTGTCTCCCAAGTACCAACACAGGTCCATCACTGTGTCTCAGGATGGCCACTTTCTCTGTGCACCTGTTCCTTTTCCATCTGGAAACAGGAAAGTTTCTCTCTCTCTCTCTCTTTCTCTCTCTCTATCTCTATCTATATCTCTCTGTCTCACTGTCTCTCTCTCCTCTCTGTCTGTCTCTGTCTCTCCTCTCTCTCTGTCTCTCTGTCTCTGTCTCTCCTCTCTCTCTGTCTCTCTGTCTCTCTCTGTCTCTGTCTCTGTCTCTCTCTCTCCTTTTTTTTGCCAGTCCTGGGACTTGAACTCAGGGTCTAGGCACTGTCCCTGATCTTCTTTTGTTCAATGTTCAAGGTGAACACTCTACCACTTGAGCCACAGTGCCACTTCTAGCTTTTTCGGTTTATGTGGTACTGAGGAATCGAACTCAGGGCTTCATGCATGCTAGGCAAGCATTCTACCTATAAGCCACATTCCTAGCCCAGATTTTCTTTCTCTCTCTCTCTCTCTCTCTCTCTCTCTCTCTCTCTCTCTCTCTCTCTCTCTCTCTCTCTCGCCAATCCTGGGGCTTGGACTCAGATCATAAGCACTGTCCCTGGCTTCTTTTTGCTCAAGGCTAATGCTCTACCACTTGAGCCACAGCACCACTTCCAGCCGTTTTTTTTTTTTGTATATGTGGTACTGAGGAATCGAACCCAGGGCTTCTTGCATGGTGGGCAAGCACTCTACCACTAGGCCACATTCCCAGCCCCAGATTCTCTTTTTTAACACAAGAAAAAGGTGATTTTTAAGGAGACTTTGGCAATAGGACTACTAAATTTGAAATTCTTATTGTTCCTAAAATCTGGAGAAGAAGAATATGGCTCTCCTAAAATTCCTCTGTATTTTGTAATGTGCGAATTATTTCCTCTTGACTCAGTGAATGACCTTATGTCATTTGTTCCATTTAAAGTAATGAAATTAATAATAGTTATGAAATGACACACCAACCCTATCTTTTCACACACCTTACCTCTGTGGCATTGATTTTAGGAGTCAACCAACCAACTAACTAACAAAAAATAAAAGTAAAAATAGAATGAAATAAAAACCTGTCAATCTCAAATCAGTTCTTAGGTCCTAAAGCAGTCCATGTTACTCAAACCAAATGTCACTTCTGTGTTGAGTTGAAGAGTCAAACTTAGTCAATGTCAATGAGTGTAAGATGAATACTGTCATAACTTTTATCTTTTTTAAAGGACAATATAGTCATCTATAAATTATATTTCCTTATAAATTGTATAAAATCAGGGGAAACAAAAACTGATTTTCAAAACACTAGGTGGCACCAAATAGCCATTATTCATGTAATTGTTTCCAAAACCCATATACTTTCTATTTTAAAGATTATTCTTTCTTTGCTTGTGAATAGAATATTTACAAAAAAATTAAGCAACATGATTTTTTCTTTTGTATAATAAGGTAAGAGAAGACAATACCATTTTTTTCTAAATAATATGTACCCTTTTCCATTATTAGTGAATTGAAATGTATTTGTATAATCTACTAATACATTCATGGTAATATTCTTTGTCCAATTTTGTAATGTGTCATTTTTTTCTCTCATTAAATGATTTCTGTGGAACTCTTGGTTTTTGGTTTTACCAAGAAACATTCAAGATGACTCTTCCTAGAGAATTTGATCTCTTTTTCCTCTAATCTAGATTCCTAGAATATAGACCCCTGTCTTACAAATGTATCTTTATTTTTAATAGTGATGTTCTCCATCCAAGAATGCATTTGTGTTATGATATAGATGCAGTGGCAAGAGATGCTGCTCTCTAACTACACTTGTAAATCCTCCTGTGCGACACGAGGCTTGCCACACTACTTCAGGCTTTTGTCACCCGGAGGTTTGAGTACTGCCATGTCCCTCTCCCTTGGCTGACAGAAGAAGAGCTCCTAGACATTCAATGAGCACAGGATGTGACAGCTTGTCTGTTTAGCAATGCCAGCCACACAGAGCACATTATACAGATGCCGTATGCACAGCTCCAACTTCCAACAGTCATTCTAGGTGTTCATTTTAATTTCTAAAGCCTCTCCGTGGCCTGAGACTTTTAAGTAAGTTATATGTCATACTCCTTCCCTAACCTCCCTCGTACTGAAGGCACCTCATGAGCTAGTTCATAGATGCAATGACGGACTCAAAAGTTAGAGGTTCTCCACTCTACCGCTCAATCTCCTTTTTGCACAATGAAGGATTTCCTTGAGATATAGATCCTTAATATAGATTCTAGGAGTCATTTTTAATACAAGGAGACAGGGTCTAATAGGCAGAGGGCCATTTTATTTTCTTAGGGGATGGAAATAGGGTGGCCAGTGTTTGCTCCAAGGTCAGTATCACTGTTTCCTTTAGTACCTATTATTACCTAACGTTTGATCTCTTCTGAATCATAAATATGTTTATATTTGGTTGTTTGAGAGTATTCAGCCACAATCGTCTTTCACCCTTTTCCTTCCTCATAAAAGATGGAAATAAGCAGTGATTTCAGCACTGTTCCTGGTGTGTTTGAGGATATGCAGGTATAGCTTATGTTTGAATCTGAGTGGCATCACTATATCAGGTTCACACACACACACACACACACACACACACACACTAAATAAACAGATAATGAGTATTGGTTTCAACACCAAAACACTGACTTCTTTCTAGACCGACACTAGGAGAGGTGACATTACAACCCTGAGTGCTTATAAGAATGTCTGCAAGTGACTGAGAAAGTGCATTGTGTTACAGCATTAGACCATACTTCACAAGCACAGTTTGTCTGTAGTATAGAAAACTATCTATGTGAAAACAACTCAGTTTGTATATAATTTAAGGCTGGAAGAATTCGACAAATCCATCACCATTAATACATAAATTCATTACACACCACCATTATTGGTATACATTATTGGTCATACCAATAATGTATCTCATCATTATCCATCAACCAAAATCATTGTATTTTTTTACTTAAATGATACCACTAAAACGATCCAGGAAGTGTGAGGAAAATCCACTTGAATATCCACTGAATAACAATGTGATTAATAATCCCAAGAATTTACCAAAAGAATCAAGAGTATATTGTACATGCCATCAAATACTATTTATAAGATGCTGTAAGGATAAATTATATATACAAATCTTAGCCAAAGTTCCATGCTGTCTTAGATTTAGGAGCAGAGCATATCCATCAGTTTAATTAATATTTTTAACTAGTTGGTGGTGATTTACTTCCCAGGTTATTATATTTCATTGCCATAATAACCACACTTTACAGACTTCATTTTTGTCTTTACTATTCTTTTAATTCATATAATAATTAATTATTATATTTTATTGAAAAAATCAGCAATAGTTTTAAATGTCAGTTTTGTTTTGTCCGTGCAAATTCTCAATAAAAGCCAATATATCCTAAAATCTTATTGAGTTTTCCAGGTTTTCTTCGCTATGATATGACATCTATGGATATAGAACTCTTTCTCAAAATTTAGTTACAAAACTACCTTATCTCGATGTTATTTTAACAACTACATTGTGCACATTCTTTCTAAACAGACTTGGAATATTCAGTCTTTTTTTCAGTTGTTCAGTCTTACCTAGATGTTCCACAACTATTGAATTCCTCACCAGTAAGCCAATATACAGAGTCTCTCCACTTTTCTTTTGATGGTGTATACAACTGTAAAAGTGACATTAGGGGCTGGGTATATGGCCTAGTAGTAGGCCTAATAGTAGAGTGCTTGCCTCTTCATGAAGCCTTGGGTTCGATTTCTCAGCATCACAAATATAGAAAAAGTGAGAAGTGGCGCTCTGGCTCAAAGCTCAAGTGGTAGAGTGATAGCCTTGAGCCAAAAGAAACCAGGAATAGTGCTCAGGCCCTGACTTCAAGCCCCAGGATGGGCACAAAACAAAAAATCCAAAAGTGTCATTATATGCGCATATTTATTTATATGGAAATGACATAAAATACTTCTTTTCAAAAAATTGATTCATACAAAAAGACTTGCATAGTCCAAGTGTATGTCTGTGCGCATTGTTAGAAAATAAATGGAAGATGGATATATGATAGATACATAATATAATAAGTAGATATAATAGAAAGATAGGTGATAGATTTTGCATGACTATTTTTCAAAAGAACTTTTTATCCACTCTTTATCCTCTCACCAACACCATATTAACAACTTGCTGTTCTGTGTTCCTGCAAACACTAAGATTTATTAACTCCATGATTTTTGTTTGACTGACCTGAAGGGAAATTATACTTATTGTTTTAATTTCTGAAATTCTGAATACTGAAGAGAGAATTTATCATTATTGATGTTACGGATTAAATGCTATCCCCCAAATTAAAACATTAAGTATCTGCTCCACAACCTAGTGGTCGTGGAAGAAGGAGACATTCAGAGATCCTTAGATCACAAGAATGACGCCTTCATGTTTGGGATGAAAGCCCCTATCAAATGACACCACAAAATTTTCTCACACTGTCCCTGTCATACACAGACACAATGAGATGTTGGTAGACTGCAACCTAGAAGGGTGCTCACCAAATCTAGGTGATCTTGGCTTCTCACTTCCAGAACTGTGAGAAATAAATGTGTGCTGTTGGTAAACCACTCAGACTGGGGTCATTTCCTTTTGCAGTCCTTACTATGACAATTGGTAAAACAGAAACTTTTTTTTATTCTGTAAATGAAACATCGCTGGATGTTATCCAAACATAATTTGTTCATGCAACACAGATTTGTTTTATATGGCACATACTTTGCCAGTGTTCAAATATGAGCAGGTGTGTTAAAAAATACAAATTGATAACTTCCTCCCAAAGGTGGAAAGTTCTGGCATCATTAAGCTGGCATATTTTAGATGCATAATTAAGAACACCAAACAAAAACTATAGGGAAGTAAAGAAAGCCTCCTACCATTTGCCAGGAGCTGGTCACTTTCAATATTTCAACTTCCTGGAAAGCCCTTTCTAATCAGAGTTGGTGGCTGCTGAACCAATTACATCAACTAAATGAGAAGCAGCTCTAAAAGGAGAAATCCAGCAAGCTGAATGTGCTTGAAAGACTTCATGTTATCTGGCTTGCATAATATGTCAGTAGCTCTATTACTGTTGTGGAATTTTATAGAAGTAGAGACAATAGGGTAATGAAGGCGTGTTTAAATAAGCTGGCTAACATAATTAAAATTTGGCCAATTTTTAGCCATTTTATTATTTTATAAGAAGCTTACATGATGTTGTGCTATGTAGTTCATGCAAGAGGTTTTACAATTAGTAAAAATAGCCACTAATTTTTAATCACTCATTGATCAGGAGTTTATAGATACTTCTTTCCCTTGCATAATATTTTTACCAAACTTAAATCTTAAGAAGATTTTTTAATGTTATTTGAAAAGGTACTATTATTTTAAAAGGAGCAATTGGTAGAATGGCTGCCTGGCAAGTGAAAAGTACTGATTTCAAACCTCTCTACTGCCAAATAAAATAAAATACTACTACTAATAAGCAAAAGATAAGAAGAGCACAAATAATTAGAAGTAGCATTTTTTGTATATATCATGTTTGAGGAACTACTCTTTAGATAAATGTCTATCAATATTTTATATTAAGAGACAAGAGCCTATAACATTAATTTCATTTATTTAGGTTTTCATTTGCAAGGTTAAGCAATCTTAGTTGTTGCAGTTTATCATCATTTACAAAAATAAAATCTTCTACACTTTTAGTAACTCTATTTCTCTTTATTGGCCTTCTTAATTACATGATTTGAATAAGATGTATAGAAGTTGTGGTTGGACTTTATTTAGTTAATAAGATTGATATACATCATAGCCCAAAGTAACTTGGTTTTAGAATTTCTTAAAATTAGGAATGTTAGTTAGAAATTTTTAAGTCATGGGGAAAAAAGAGAAAATTAAGGTAGTTTGTCTGTAATTCCACTTAAGTTTGGTAATATGGCACTAAAGAGGCCAACTAGAATCCAGATAAATGCTAATTTAACAATCGGTAAACACAAGAGAGAATAGAGGATAGGAAGAATCTCCAAAAAGAATATTAATTCATTTTTGTACTTGTTATCATTCTCCTAACTTTAATTTGTGAGGATATTTTCATCACAGTTTCAAATTGGCCTAGATTCTATAAATTTTTCTTTTTCATTAATTTTGCCTGCAAGGTACACAGCTGTCCATTACTTCATGAAACAATTTTATACCACCAATTCACATACAATAAAAGAAAAATGATGATGTAAACCACACACAAACACAAACACACAAACACACACACCTCCTGATTTCACAAAAAAATCTGCTAAAATTATTAGCAATGTATAGTGCTAAATTGACTAACATTGAAAAATATATTTATAATGTAAATACTTACATAAAATTAACATAGCATATATGACAAATTAAGTCACATTAATATGTGAATGGTCTACCAATACCAGTAGCTCAAATATAAGGAGTATAAAGACAGAAACCTTACCATTCATACCATTAATACCTTTATTGATTGCTTACTACATTTATTAATACCTTTATTAATACCTTTATTAATACCTTTATTGATTGCTTACCTTGTTAGGTCATAGGAATATGTTGATGAATGAAACTGACCTGGCAAATGAAATATGTCTTCCAGCAGAGAAACTGATACAAATAGATGATTATGCAATAAAAATAATTCTCAGAGTGGTCTTCAGACCAGTGTCATTAGCATACTCAAAGAATTTAGCTATTCAAATTCTGTAAGCATCATGGACCAAGTGAATCTGATCATCTCCAGGCAATATGGACAACGCTTGGAAAGGAATATTCTACAAATTCTGGTAAAGCACAGTGAACAATATCTAGGACTAAAGACACAATTCCTTACAGAAACTTTGATTGCTATAACTGGGACAGTATCTCAGAAAACAATAATCCATTATAAGTTTCTTCTCTGGGAAGAGAAGACTCTTCCTGAAAATCCAAGTCATAAAAAGAAAATTTACTTTCCCAGGCAAGACACAGAAAAGTGAACATGTATGTGACTAAGAACTCTCAATGATCAATAATTAATTGTCTAAATGTGATTTGACAATGGAAGCAGTCGATGGCTGGGAGCAGTAACATGGCAGAACATACCACCCAGGACACAGCAAAGTCAATGACTCCATGACCCTAGCTAAGTGTTCCACTTAGTTCCTACTACAGCATGGATTTCCAGTGTCCCTCAGAGGCCCTCATATTGAGCATTTGGTAAGAGGTAGGGGAACCAAATGAGAGATTTTAGGTCATAAACAATGTACTATCAAGGAAATAGTAGGATCCTGGTGTCTTCTTTGTTATGTTTTGTTCCAAGACATGAGATGAGTGAAAGTGCTTTACCAGGCATATGCTGTCATAAAGTCCTGCCTTGTCAGAAGCCCAAAAGCAATAGCATCACTCAATTATTGAATGAAACTCCAAAATTATAAGCCAAATCTATGTGTTTATGCATGTATGTATGCATGTATGTGTCTATCTGTCTATCGGTCTGTCTGTCTATCTGTCTATCTATCTCTCTGTCTCTATCTCCCCCATGTCAGTACTGAGGCTTGAACTCCAGAGCTCACTATAATGTTAAGCTTTATCCATGAACCATACCTCTTTTTCTAGATTTTTGCTGGTTAATTGCAAGTGAGGTCTCAAAATATTTTTTCAGATCTATTAACAAGTTACCAATTGGTATCAAAATTCTCAATTGGTATAGAAAGTGAAACTGCCAGTTGAGACAATGACCTTGTCTTTGTTACTTTTATCTACCTGTCACAAAACTACCTGAGAAAATAACTTAAAGGATGAAAGATTTAGTTTATTTCCTGATTTCAAATGTTTCAATGTATGATTGTTTGGGGCCATGTGTCTGTGCAGAGCTCTGTGATGGTGGAAGTGTATGGAAGAAGCTGCTCACCTCATGGTGGGCAGGAAGCAGAGAAAGAAGGAACCAAGGACAAAGTAAACTTTTCAAGGTGAATCCCTCCATGACCTACTTCATGAGTCTCCTCATAGTTGTGGCTTAATATTTTGCCTTAATGAAGAAATAAATTCTGGAGTTCTCATACACACAGCCAATAAAAATACATTCTGTAAAACTGTGGATTAAAACTGTTCTCACTACAAAATATAATTATGTAGGCAATGAATATTTTATTCATTTGATTTAGAGATTCCACAGTACATATATATTACAAAACAACCTATTGTCCATGATCAATATGCATAATTTTTGTCAACAAAGAATAAATAAGGGCTGGGAATATGGCTTAGTGGCAAGGGTTCTTGCCTTGCATACATGAAGCCCTGAGTTCGATTCCCAAGCACCACATATATAGAAAACAGCCAGAAGTGGCGCTGTGGCTCAAGTGACAGAGTGCTAGCCTTGAGCAAAAAGAAGCCAGGGACAGTGCTCAGGCCCTAAGTCCAAGCCCAGGACTGGCAAAAAAAAAAAAAAAAAAAGAATAAATAAAAGAATTTGTCTTTATAATGAATATCAATTTGTCCTCTGTTGTACATATTTAGTAGTAATCCTTCAATTATTTATTAGGGAATAAAATCAATATTCCAGAAAAATGTGTTCTGTGTTCTATTCTCATAGTCTTTCAGATACTCCAATACTAATGCTAACACACACACACACACACACACACACACACACACACACACACACACACACACACTGACTCCTGCCCCAGAGGACTTGCTATTCTCTCTGTTCAGACCTGCTCTTTATCAGTGCACTTGGCCTAAGGCCTTTGCCAAGGCCGATTTGCTCTCCTGTTACTGTAAGCATGGTTCTGCTTTTCTCATCTATCTATTAACCTTTTATAATTGCATCATCACACGTCTTTTCTTTGCCTGCAAGGCTCTGGACACTGATCACCATCTGTAGAAAGACGCCACTTTTCCATTATTATACACACAGCCTACTTCCTTTATTCCTTTCTTTTCTGCATCATGTACCCTCACTCCCCCTTACCCTTTTCTCCCTCTTTGTCTATTCTTTTATCACAGCTCCTTTTTCCTTGACAGTGTCTCATAAAATACACTGGGGTTAAATCCTTTGATGATCCTTTATTCGGGTGTTTTCCCTGCTCCAAAATTTTGTTTTGCGTTTTCAATGGAATCAAAATATAGTGAAATTTTGATAATGTCTTGCTAGCGTTCTTTGTTTTTCCAGTCCTTTTTACTCATGTGGTTAATCAGAAAATTTTCCTCAATTAAACTTTTGTAATTCCATGTAGCATATAATATTGTGGAAAAGAAGTGAGCAATGCGAGATGTTAGAAACTGTGCTGCAGATGAAAATAACAGTAGGGGGGCTGGGGATATGGCCTAGTGGCAAGAATGCCCTGGGTTCAATTCCCTAGCACCACATATAAGGAAAACGGCCAGAGGTGGCGCTGTGGCTCAAGTGGCAAAGTGCTAGCCTTGAGCAAACAGAAGCCAGGGACCGTGCTCAGGCCCTGAGTCCAAGGCCCAGGACTGGTAAAAATAAATAAATAAATAAATAAATAAATAAATAAATAAATAAATAAATAAATAAATAAATAAATAAATAAAAAATAACAGTAGGGAGGGAGACAAACTCTGTTTAAATTATCTTTTCTTTGTTTTCTACCTTCTATTCTTCATTTTTCCAACATAAAAATATTTCTTTGATATTATCTGCATCCATGTTCATTTTTCTGAGACACCTACGTATTGATTATTCTTTATTTATTTCTAGGTTCATTTGGATAATAAAAAAATTCACAGAGCTAGTATATTTCCTCCTTATAAAACTCAATTGCATTGTTGGTATTTATGACTTAGAAATAATTACATACTTTCTCTGATCTTAGTTTTCTCATCTGCAAATGGGAAATATTATTTATTACAGATATTATGAAAAGACTAACTTGAAGTCCATATGCAAAACACCAAGCTCATCACCAAGCTCATCATGAATATCATGTTAAGTAGTGGTTAATTTCTCTCTGTTTTCTTTTCCAATGAGAATGTTTTAATGCAGAAAATTTAGACATTAAAATATACCTTTATCAGTTTTCCAGTCATGTTTGTAGATGGTTTTTGATCATACTTTTTATCTTTTCAAATGACTGAAAATAATAAAACTGAGGGCTTTAAATTAATTTTGAATATATCAGGATTTTTTTTCTTTAGCATATAGCTTTCAAAGGCTCAGCCACATGTGTACCATATGAGTTGATGAAAATGTACATAGGAGGTTGTGATAAAAGCTTTTCTTTTTAGTCTGTTATATCTAATTCAAGGGTACCCTTATACAGCTGGTACATATTAAACATAATATTGTAAGTTCTACCAAACATGGTGGTCTATGAAACATGAAAAAGTTGAATAGAATATAGAAAATATGTTTCCCAGAGGCACTGTGGAGGGAATCTTTGTATCCCAGGACTTCCCTTCAACATAGGCATCACAATCTGTGATAGAAAAAAAAAAAGAGGGGGGAATCATATTTTCACCCTAAGTGTGGTCTTGTTAATATGCAATATCCATGATAATGTATGGAAAAAAATAATTCTGTCACATACCTCTCTACTAGCAGCATTAGGAATGCTTTACATAGCCATGAAACCCAGGGAGGGCATTGTAATAAACATTATTATTCCCAAAGCTATCAACTACCATTTCCTCCATTCTCTAAATTAACTATATCCTTAGTTAACTGGTTTGACAATGGACTCAGTTCCAAATGAGGAAATATAATTTTTCAAAAGAAAGTACACTTAGAACGTCTTACCTGTTTCAGCTGCTCATAGTGTACATTTGGGGGCAAAGAAACATCAGAGGAAGTCTATTGTGCATCTTTGATGAGGTAAAGGCCCACAAGGAAACATGTTGAATGGCTTCAACTGCCTCGCTCTTTCAGTGAAGGAGCCTAATAGATGGATTTCTTTAAGTTCACTTACAGGCATGTGACCACAAGTATAAGAACCATCAACACCTCAAGGAGAGTAGAAGAAAAAAATGTATTCATACTTATAAAATTTAAGCAGTTTAGCCAAATGTATACTTCTTCCAATTTTGTGTTAAGGAACAATGTGTGTTCTTATGGCTTAAGTCAATGATGGTCAAATCTTTTATTACTTAAGCACAAAATAATTCTTACATGACAAGTAGATTTTCTGTTTCTGTCTGCCTTGTAAAATACATATTTTAGGCTACTGTATTTTATTTTATAAATAATGTGAGCAAAATTGATTGAAAAGTGAGAACTTCAGCCAACATTAACTCATAAATTGGAAGTACTCCAAGAAGTCATCGATAAGAAAATTTTCAACTTACCATGTGAAATTATTCCTTTTTTTCTTTTCTCTTTCTTCCCCATGGTTTCACCCCTGATGTGACTGTTCTTTGGTACATACATTTATCTTAATTGTGTATACATTTGTAGGGAAGGGAAGGGGAACATGAAAATAGACAGACAAAGGTAAAAGGGGAACCAATACAACACAGGTGGGGGGTTGGGGAAGGAAGAAGGAGGAGAAAAATGAGGGAGGAGTTAACAAGTTTGATAAGAAATATACTCACTGCCTTATGTATGAGACTGTAACCCCTATGTACAATACTTTGACAAGGAAAAAAGAATGAGTAGAGAAATTATAGCACAGTGCTAGAGGCCTAGATCAAGCAGTTAAGCACTTGCCCAGAAAACACAAAATCCTGTGTTGAAATTTTAGTAGAAATGTTCATGTGTGTATACACATACATACACACACATGTACAATGGTCTGTAACAAAGAAGAAACTGTTGTAATAAACATACGTTACAATATATATTACCATATCTCTCTGTCTCTCTACATATACACCTAGAAACACATATACTATCTTTCAATACATATATACAGAGAGGGAAAGAGAGTAAGAGAGAGACATATATAAGACCTCAAAATTCTTACGCCAGTGAAAACCGTGTACATATGAGTTCATTTTTGTAAAGTTCCAGAATAGACCAAAAAAAACTGTTGTATAGTAAATAATTTCATCTGGAGTGTTGGGTTACTATGAAAGAATCAATGCCTTTCCACCATCAATAAGAAGTACATTTAATACAAGAACTCTCAACTTTAGAACTGAAATCTCCTTTTTACCAATTCTATCACCAGTGTCAGAATTTTGGAGGTTAAATATATACTTACATTGTAATCAAACATATTTGGCCTGTTAAAACTGAAAGTTTACTATTTCTGAGCCCTTATATGTAGCTGTGGGTATAATTCATCTAGTTTAGGCTCTTTATTCTATTTTTTCCTTGATTCTGATATCCCTAAACATCTGCTTGTAAATTTCACACATATGTAAATTATATAAACCTAATATGTTAATTTTATATATGATTGGTGCACATATGGCTCTATTCTTCCACCTGCCTGGTTACAGTTTTACATATACTCTAATTAGGTGATCATGATATGTTTATCATGGGTACAGTTTGGTGCCTTTATCAAAACAAAAGGTTAGTGCTGATAAATCTGAAGCCAGAATTGAAACTCAGAGTCATAATTCTCTGCCACTTACACACTGCTTAAAACCAACAACAACAAAACCAAGATTCCAACGAGAATACTCTTCAAGTGAAATTAATATCATGAAGGAAATATGATAAAGACACTAGAATGTACATCTTTTAGATTGCTCATAGATCTATACCAAAAGTAACAAAATATAAAGCACAATCAAGACTAACTCTGGATAAATGAGAGGTGGGTATTTAAAAAATTATCAGAACATTGGAACTGAAAAATGAGGATTAAATTTCAATAATGCAAAGTTTGATATAGACTTGAAACAACAAATGATAATGGAAACAACAAAATTAATAAATTTAAAATCTTCTGAATAGTCAACACAAAATATCACCTTGAGGTGCACTAATAAAGAATAGGAACTATAAAGTAACAACTAAGAAAGATGAATAATAAATTGATTCACTTGTTCATCATGAGTCTACGAATAGAAGATCCAGAAATAAATAAAGCAGCTATAAACATCTGATTTTTCACATAGTAGTAAAGAAACATATACTGGAGAAAAGGCAACCTCTTCCAAAAAACGTTGCTGGAAAAACTAGCTATCAACGTGCAAAACAATAAGAATTATTCGGGAGCAATATCCATAACATGCAAAGAGTTCAAAAGATTCAACAGCCAAAGAAAGAAACAATCTAATTAATAATAGATAAATTTAATTGATACTTTTCTAAGAAATGCAAGGTTCTGCATGTCACTGTTTGTGTTGTATATGGGCATAATATATGTTCAGCATCATTGGCCATAAAAGGTAAGCAAATCAAAATTACATAACAATTCCATCTCATCTTTCAGATTTGCTAGGAGTCTGTCAATTGTGTTAGTTTTTTTCAAAGAAACAACTATTTATTGTGTTCATAATCTTTCTATGGTTTCCTTTAGTCTCTAATTTGCTTGTTTCTGATTTAATGTTTATATTTCTTTGTATCTCCTAGTTTGGGGTTCTGCTTGTTCCCGTTTTACAAGGAGTTTGAGGTGCATCTTGAAATTGTATTCTTGGTAAAAACCATTGTGACTAGTATGAGATAGGATCTCTAAACTTTTTCAGATTCATTTTCCTTAAATTCAAGTCAGATGTCCCTCAGTGGATGAATGGATCAAAAAACATGGTACATATACTCAATGGAACTTAATTCTTCCATTAGAAAGAATGATGTTGCCCCATGCATAAGGAAACGGAAAAATTCGTAAGTGAAATAAGCCAAACCCAAAGAAACATAGGCTGCATGGTTTCCCTCATTTGTAAACACTAGAATATGCCTATGATATTCATAGGAGAGGACCACAAGAGCTCAAGAGGTAAGTGCTTATGAACATATAAAATGACACTTATTAAAATGAACCCCAAGAAATGGAAAAAAAAGAGGTATTTTCATTGCACTGATTGCAGTTATTTCTTTTTTAATTCTTTCTTTTTTTCCTTAGGTTAATTTAAAAAACTATGAACATATTTTGTTGGAGATGCAAAAGAAATTTTGAAAGAGTTTCAGTAGCCAGCCATCTCCAGACTCAGGTTCTTAAAGAAACGTCCAAGAAATATCACTTCATAATAAAAATCCATACCTTAAATCTTTCTTAAGGAAGAATCTTAGATTAGGTGACCTTGAAGCCCCTTTCTATCCCAAAGATTATGATTCTAAGGTATTAAATATTGACAGACAAATAATATAGACTTGATAAATATTTGCTGAAATGAATTTAAGTGAATTGAATTCTGGAAGTAAAGGGTCTGTATTTTATGACCACAGTTTATCTAGTTCTCACAGTCAAACATCTGTATGAACTTCCTTTCCTTTGAAAGTCTTCCATTTGCTTACCACATTTCCCTGCTACAATCTGTGAGGAAGGGCTCATCTTACTAACCATATTTTAGAGAGCACATTGCCATCAGTGTGTTATATTTGAGTATCCTTTCCCCAATATTTTTATGTCAAAATATCAAATTTTCCTATCTCTTATCTAGAAATGATTAAATTACCTGAGTTTGATTGCACATAAAATCCTGGAATAATGAACATGGATTTTTGCTTAACAGATACCTAATTTTTTCCTTGCAAAGATATTTTATGATTTATGATCCTTAATGACCTACTTATTTGAAAAAAAAAACTATAGACGGTATCAATGAATTTTCTTCAATTGGTTACAATGTCATACATTTCTTTCACCAGTTCAGACATCTTTGTCTTTGATCCGAATTCACAGAATTTAGTGAGAAGGTGGAACAGAGAATTGTTACAGAAGATGAATCAACAACAGGATGGACAAAGGATCATAGAAGTAATGAAAAGATTTTTTTAACTTCAAAAATAAGTAAAAAAATGTGAGAATCTTTGGATAAGGAAACGAAATCTCTCTTTAGCAGAAATTTATGCATCTGACACATACTTTATATTCTGATGAGATGGATCATATTTACTTATGATCATGAAAATTCTGATAATATTCTGCCTAAAAGACTTCTGAAGTAATGTCACAAAGGTGCTAAGAATATTATCAAAACAACTAAAGTTTAGTATTCTCACACTGTAGGAAAATTTAATACCATAATTACTTTATATATTTATTGTATCATATCAACCTTGTCTAAATCCATATATCCAGAAGCAGTTTGTGACCTAAACCATTCACTTCTCAAATCTATGACAGCCTATTTAAACTATTCAAAAAGCTCAACTGAGAACAAAATCATTATTTTTACTTTTTAAAATATGAAAGCAGAAGGCAAAATTTTAAATGATTAGGAAGTTCATTGTTCTTACTGTTTATTTTAATTTGATACGAACAAATTTATTGATTTGATAATTTTAGCTAAACTAATTTAGAAGTCTGACCTTCTCTATTCAAGTATCTGAACTAAATCTAATTACGAAATCAAGAGACAATGAAATAAGCCTGAAACTATTTTTTTATCATGCTTTAAGTAGTCAAATTTTAAAAGACATATATAGGAAGTTGCCACATTAAAATGGACTACATTACAAGTGAATTGTCTAAAATATGAAACATATTTTTTCCAGAAACATGATGTAAATGCACTTCAGATGGTAAAATTATGCACAAAGTGTACTCCGCCACTCTTATTACTAAATAAAAAGAAAGTTAAAATAGAGAATTTTTAATTTTATATTTCCCTTAAGTTTTCGGCAATGAATGAACCCAGTTTTAATAAAGGAGGCTTATCAAATATCAACCTAAAATGATGATTTACTAGTTTCATTTTTCCTAAGTAAATCTTTATTGGAAGATTAAAATGAACAATAGAGGAAAAATCACTAGAACTCCTATTGCTTTTGTATAACTTTTCTTATGATGTCTGAATTACATATTGCCTTTGACTTTGCTTCCAGATTATCAACTTAAAGCAAACCACAACAGAAAAAACACTAATTGGTCTATACACAGGAGTGGCTGACTGGAATGATTCTGGCTCAGATGCTCTCAGAAGGTCCCAGTCTTTTTTTTTTTTTTTTTTTTTTTTTTTTTTTGGCCAGTCCTGGGGCTTGGACTCAGGGCCTGAGCACTGTCCCTGGCTTTTTTTTGCTCAAGGCTAGCACTCTGCCACTTGAGCCACAGCGCCACTTCTGGCCATTTTCTGTATATGTGGTGCTGGGGAATTGAACCCAGGGCCTCATGTATATGAGGCAGGCACTCTTGCCACTAGGCCATATCCCCAGCCCAAGGTCCCAGTCTTAAGAAGTTTCTTCTCTAAATTCATTCAGTTGTGGGGATTCTGTGGTTCTTCCCTGGCTGTGGCTCTTCTTTTCATCATTTCAGAGTCTTCATAAATCTGTTTGCACATGGTGGCTTTCCAGAGCAAGGGACACAGACTGCCACATAGATCCAGAGTCCAGGGTAAAAGGCAACAAGCTTTTGTAACCCACATTCACAACTGGAATACTGACTCCTCTGGTATATGCTGGTAGTTACACAAACATGGGAGGGAATGACACAAGATTGTGAGTACTTAGGGAAACCCTGAATGTCAATAGTAGGCTGGTAGGGTAGGGATAACTGTGGGCTCTCCTGAAGGTAATATCAAGTATCAGAATAGCATCACAATGGTATGTTTCTTTGTGGTTATCTTTTGGAGGGAGGGAGAAAGGCACAGTTCTTTCAGAGTGTTCTCCTGCCCCAGCCTCCCAAATGTTGGCAGGTAGGTGCCACTGTCTCAGGCTAAGTGTTGGCTAATTTTTTTGGATAGATTGTTACATGTTAGTGTTCCATCAAATAATACAACAAGCTATTTTATACCACTTTAAAAAAATCCCATAATTGTCAGGCATGTATGTTCGTCTTATGCCTATAATTCCTAGCTCCTTGGAAGGCCGAGATCAGAATATCATGGTTTAGAGCCTAACAGACAAATCCGAGATACACTTACTTTCAAATAACTAGAAAAAATTCAAAAGTGGAAGCATGGCTCAAGTTGTAGAATACCAATTAGGAGTGAAAAATCTGATCTATATCACAAGCCCATGAGTTCAAGACCCATGAAAAAAATCCATAAATATTATTTTAGTGCAAGACTATATCCTGCGTTGTTTACCTTTTGCATTGCTCTAAATAATATGGTAATACAAATAATTCCAGGATAAAATGCTTTACTTGAAACTTTTCCAACTGCAGATCATTTCTTTAGGATTGAAATTTAGCTATGGAACTAATTCTCTTAAAAATTAATACAAATGACAAATTATCTTGCAACTATATCAGTTACTTCACAGGAATATAAGAGTGTTTGTTTCACTGCTCCTTTTAGGGGAAGGAGGCTTATACTTTTTTTTATGTTAGTTTTCCTGTTACTTGACCTTTATATCATTAGCTCTGCTCTTCATCACAGCAACCATTGTGTGTGTGTGGTGTGTGCGCGCGCCCATGCACATGCTGCTTGCAAAAAAAATGAAAAAGAAAAAAAAATGAAGAACAGAATTAGTATGAAATGACTTCTTTTTTTTTTGCCAGTCCTGGGTCTTGGACTCAGGGCCTGAGCACTGTCTCTAGCTTCTTTTTGCTCAAGGCTAGCACTCTGCCACTTGAGCCACAGCACCACTTCTGGCTGTTTTCTGTATATGTGGTGCTGGGGATTTGAACCCAGGGCTTCATGTATAAGAGGCAAGCACTCTTGCCACTAGGCCATATTCCCAGCACCATGAAATGATTTCTTGATTTAAATGAAAATAATGAGAAGTCAGGAAGTTAAGGAAGAACTTAAAGATGTCACAAATATAAAAGTGACATGCTATTTTCTAAGGCTGTGTCTAATGAGATGGGAATGGTGGAAAAGTAGATGCCTCACCACCAGGAGACATATGCAAAAGGATGGTGAGTTTAAGGCCAGCCTTGGCTTCATAAAAATCTCTGGACCAAAACAAGCAAATAAGAAAGTAAAACAAAACAGAAAAGGAAAGAAGGTAAGTAGAAGGAAACCAGCATCCCCTTGATGGGACAGAAGAAGGTAGTAGGAAGAAGGAAGAAGTTGGAGAATATAATTTCCTACAACTGTCTTGGGATCCTGGAGATGTTTCCTTGTTCAGAGTTAGGGAAGATGCCAAGAGAGAAAAGCATGTGACTCTTCCCTACATTCAGAACATTTATGTTCCTAGACTTTTTCTCAGATGTTTTTTATGTACTTTCCAGTTCCTTTCTGAACTGAAATGTAAACCCCATTTTCTGTGGTAAGATCATAACAAAGTAAATGTCGTCTTTTGGTAAAAGCATACAGTATGTGTATGAGATCATTATCTCTATGAGATAATTAATGAATGGAAAGAGTCCCTCCTCACTTGTTAAAACCATCAGCTTTTTGTGGCAACATAGTGTTTAATACAAATGTATAGTTTTGTCCAGAGGTGATAAATTTACAAAGACAATTATGTAGGGAATTAAACATTCCTGCTTGAAAGATGCATTCGTAGATTTATTTAAGTGATTGGAAAAAATAAAAAAAATATGGCCATATTACTTTTTTAGTGTATGTAGCCTTTGCAATATTTTCTCTAGTTTCATGGTATACTGAAGCTACCTCTATGGTTAATTGAAATTCATGTTTTATTGAACTAATACACTTATGTTTTCTTTCATTTTTCTCCCTAGAATGTAAGCTTTAGGCAGGAATCTAATTTTATACATCTTTAATTCACAGAGTACATACAACTGCTTAGTATATAAATATTTGTTAGGCCATTAAATTATGCAGTTGGGAATATTCATGCTAGATGTAATATACTCTTATATTGATTTGCTACATTCTCTAATAGGAAAAATATGAAAATCTTCAGTTGTAACTATTTTAGTTATTTGGGTAGCAAATCAAACATATTTGCTGAAAATGATACACTACTAGAAATATGTTTGACGAAATATTGTTAAATATCTAAAAATACATTAGTCTGGAATACTATTTTTCTTCATTGAAATAAGAGTTTATTGTTTTTGTTATTTTATAGTAGGAACTCTCTCAGGGCAAGTGCTCTACCACTTAAGCCAAAAGCCTTTTTTTTTTTTTTTTTTTTGAGAAAAAGTCTTGCTAACTTTGTCCATCTGGCCTAGA
Organism: Perognathus longimembris pacificus; assembly: GCF_023159225.1. NCBI lineage: Eukaryota > Metazoa > Chordata > Mammalia > Rodentia > Heteromyidae > Perognathus > Perognathus longimembris. The sequence goes on from NC_063162.1 coordinate 124,924,711, forward strand.
AGTAAGAACCCTTTTACCTCTGCAACCTACTTATCTGGAACTACAGGTATATGCCATCACTCTCAGCTCTTACAAGGTTTTCAGAAATGTACACTTGTGAGATGTACATTGATTAGAATTTAAGATTGGACTTTACTCTCCAATTTTAAGTGACATGCATTTTAAGATGCAGGAACAAGTGGAACCTGAAGAAGGCTGTGAGAAAGTCATCAAGAATGATTGAGCAAGAAGTTATGAAGGCTTGAAATAAGGCATCCAACATGGAGATAGGTGAATGGTGATAGGAAGGTGAGAAAGGTGCAGCCAAATGCTGCTTGAGTATGAGAAAGTATGAGTTGGCATGCATGCATTCAGTTTTTCAGGCTTTAGATGTTGAATAATTTAAGGTACTATAACAAAAAGAAAGGAAGGCAAGTTGCTACATTTATAGTTTAAATTATAAGCACTTGTACAAAATCATCTGGATCTTAGGTGAGAATTTTCCGTGGACATGTTGGAGGTTGCATCCTAAGGCTGTCACAAAGATCACGGCAGAAAGGAAACTGAGAGGGGAAAGAGATGCCAGAGGAGAATCAGAAAGAGGAGCACAAAAGTAAGGCGAAATGGACCAATTTTATGTAATTTTGTGCAGATAACTACTTCAGTATAGCTGGTGGGCAAACTACTATGGTTATTGAAGCCATGTAGTTATTCAATTAAAATAAGAATCTAAACTAACAGCTTAGAAAATGTCAATGCTGTTTTGTCTTGTGTTCTCAGGGTAGCCTTTATTTCTCAAAAGTGTACTTTGAGGAACGCTGCCAGTCATATCCGCTTCTTCTATGAGTCCCTGGAGATGTTTAAACCTGTAAACAAAATGAAGTGTGGATTTAACTCTTTTTGCCAACAAATTTCTGTGATGAACAGTCAGTGTTGACAAATCTCTTACACTACTGATGAAATCCTGTAGTTTAATTGACTTTTTTCTCCTGTGGATCATAGTGACATAAAATAATATTCTTTAATATTGTATGAATAATATTGTGCGAATAATATTGTAATGAACTCCAAAAGTATTGCCATTACTGAGCCATAATCAGTTTTGACAAATGTGAAGAAAATATACAGGCATGGAATATTGTGACAAAATGCCTTCTCTGGAATGAGAGCGATTGCATGTCTACAAACATGAAATAGTTCAATAACAATTGAAGCTGTACTAACTACCTTTGAGACCTTTCTCTGATATGGGTGCTTGTTTGTTTCTTTAATGAGGGACTGGATAAGAATATCTTGAAGTTACTTTCTGCTCTAAAATTCCATAATAATTTTGAGACGTACAAATTCTAAGACTCATTTCATGTTAGGAATATCAACAGGCAAAGGGTTCTAATGTCAGATAGTTCTGCATATTTGAATCTGCATGGCAGGAAATAATATGAAGGATTGAATGATTTTAGTAAGCTTACTCTAATAGAGACAGACTTTGTCTCAGAAAAATCTGGGTTCCATTAACTTAAAGCATATGAAATTGACATTTGTATGGGTCAAAGTTGGTTAACGATAGACAATTTTGTATGATTTGACCTATTAGTATTCTAGTCAATGTCTTATCAACATAAGCATACCAATATATTTTATTCATTTCTATTGTTTGGAAAATAGAATTATAAAACTCCTAACAGTACATTAAAACGAGATGCTTTGAGATCTTTAGAAATACAGAAATACTATTCTATGCTATTTGAGTGCCTTGTAAAAAAGGGGGCGGGGGGAAGTAGCCACTTTCAGTGCTTGGAGGTTTTAGCTCAGTATCAGGAAGGCATTATCTACTAATTGTCTCCTTACCCTATTAATTTGAGCAGACTTTCTTGGTTTAGGCTCTACTTAATCTGTAAGATTCTATCTCAGAGCAACTGATCTTTGTCTTTCTAGCAAGCTCAGTGGAAGCTACCACCTGAAAATAACTGCCTTTCATTCATTATTTTATTTATTTTCTGACAGCCTCTCCGTAGAGAAGTTGTGGTTACAGGTTTCAAGATTACATATACCAACAAAGAACTAGGTTGCAGTCAAGAGACAATTAAATATTGTTATTCACTCCAGGACACTTCTGGTCCCTGAAGTTGTCTCCAGGAGTCATTTCAGCAGCCTAATAGTAGTGAAAGATGAGTGGGGGGCTAGTGAAGATCTACAGATCCTGGGTACATTAAAAAAGACTGCATCGGGAATCTGGCAAATGGGGGTATCTATTTTCTGAAATGGGGGAATCTGTGTAGAAATACAGGTGTAGCAACGCTCATCTGTTATATAAATATGACATATATACGCTCTGATTGTTAAGAATAAAAAGTTGGGAACGCTCATTAAGATTTATTCTAGGTCCTCAATTTTGTAGTCCCGTGGCTTAACGACAGATGGTGGTCTAACTCCACCAATTTTGCAACATCTCCATTGGACTTGACATTGCAATGTAGATTACCCTTGATTTGACTTCGGAGGAACTAGAATTTTCTTTCCCCTAAGTGTGTCTGGGAGGAGAGTGGAGACAGCATGTATAAAAGGAGTCTGTCTGCTCATCTTTAGAAAACTGTAGTAGACCATGAAAAATAGGAACCTAATAATATGTGCCTCTTTTTTTTTTGTATGTGTGAAAGGAAAGATATTTTACCTTGTATTTAAAGATTTTTGTTACAGGATTGTAGAGTGACTAATATAGCTTGGAAGATGGTATTGCTAATGGGGGAAATTTTATTTAAAAATCGTTCCTTTTCTTCTCTTCCAGCTACATATGAAGGAAGTTAAAAGTCGAGTTTAAGTCACAAATGCATCGATACAACGGCTCTGAAAAACAAAAATGTGGCTGTTGTGTTTTCCTCAAAGTTCTGGAGAAAACAAACTTAGGTATATGTACAGCTGTATTTCTATATCAAGCAATTAAAAGTCATAGCGACCCACTGAGAGATCAGCAGTCTTTTTGCGTCTGTGGGGTTTTCTTCATCCTGGCTTTAACCTCATTTGGGGTGGTTTATGTTAGCATAAGATATACTGAAAGATACCATTTCAAACGAATTCATCTTTCCCCAGGACCGTCATCGCACAGTGTCTCGAATTTTGTTGATTTGCGGTTTCATCGTAAATTAAACTTGAAATCAAATAAGTTTCCATGAGGGAGCTTGGAGGTCCAGCTGGTGAAACCCCTCACTCACCCAGGAACCCTTTTGAACTTTTCCCCGAAGCCTCTTTAAATGACTTTTGCAGACCCACGTGCAGCATGGGAGACTTGCGCTGCGTCTGCGAGCTGCTGCGCGGCGACTTCAGGGACCGACTTTGGCTGGCCCTCTCTCCCAGACAGGCAGAGTTTCGTTGAAAGGCTGCGGTGATCCAGTGAGCTGACCAGTGATTTGTGCAAAAGAAAACTATTCGTTTGCTGTTTGCCCTTTCAGCGTTTTCCTCGGCTGCGGAAACCCGGTTTTCCTATTATTATACTTGAACTTTTTTTGGAGTCTGTTAGCACCGAGCGCTTCAACCCCCGCCGGCTCCAGCAGCAGTGCCGGCGAACAAAGCCTGCAGTGTTCTCCGACCACGCTGGGGCGGGAGTGGTGGGCCCGTTCAAGGAATTGCAAATAAATATATTTTATGACCACCCATCAACAAACGACGTGCCACCGTGGCAGCCCTGCTAGCCGGGCTGGGGCTGCAGTGTGGCCAGGAGTTCGGGGGGCGCTTGGGAGGGAAGCGACGGGGGTAAGGGGAGCGGCGGGCAAGCCCTGAGTCTGAACTTTCACCTCTCGAACTTGGGCCCAGCCCATTGGCTGCGGCCGAGGGGTCCGGCAAGGGCAGCGGCCTCAGGCCAGCCCTGCTTTCCCGGCTCCCGGGGCGTCTTTCGGGGGAGGGGACTGGCTGGTAGCCAGGGGGCACCGCAGCCAGCGAAGAAGAGATAATAGGGCGAAGATAAGCGAGGCCCAGGGGGAAGGACTGTGGGTTCCCCTCACTTAGAAAGACGCCAGGGAAGGGTGAGCGTCCGGTTTCTGAACGCGTGCTGTTCAGGTTGAGGGTTTTTTTTTTTCTTCTTCGTCTTCTTTTTTTTTTTCTCCGTCTCTTCTGGGCTATTTGCACTCTAAGAAAGAAGCGTCAGAGGCTGTGCGTTTCACCCAAACGTGTCATTGTGGACAGAAAAGTGAAAGGCCTTCCAGTCAGGAGGAAAGTAACCCTCTTCCTCCACTAGAGGAACTTGAACTTCCCAGGTCCCCAGACAGCTCGGTAATTTACCTTTCCCGAGCACTTCCTTGGGACACCTGGAGAGAAAGAGGAGTAATTGGGGTCAACGTGGGGAGGGGGGAGATGGTGAAGACCCTGTGACCTGTCTGTGACCTTCATTCAGAGACCCTCAAAGAAAGGTGCGTCCTCCGCTTCTCAAGGAATTGCACACTATTGGCTATTTTCCTGTTCTAAATAGTTGCAGGTTAAATCAGAGTCCGTTTTATTTAGGTTTGCTAGGGAAGCATAAACGGAGATAACAGAAGAGAACCCCCACCTTTCAGAAAGGCCAGGTGTCAGCCATTTGGATCTGGAGTCTTCTAATATTAATGACTGCTCCCTCCTCCTCTCTCCTCTTTCTTCTGCCTTTAAAAAGATTCGGATTATCTGTCCACTCTCCAACCTGCATGTCACCAAAGACCTTTTGAAAAAGAGCGATCACACAATCCTTAAGCGGAGCACTTGAGGACTGCTTAGAGTATTCTTTTCTTTTCTTTTCTTTATTATTAAATATTTAAAGCTCACAGAAAGCACCACAACTCAAAGCCAAGCTCTACCTCTTTCTTGGTGATCTTGGCTGGAACAGTTTCCTGGGACAAGTCTCGTGGCTTATTGACTTAATTGGTTTCACTGGAAAACCTGCCGGTGGTGTTTACAGATGTGGGTGCCAGCGCTGCTTCCTCCCCAGGAGGGCTGCGGGTTCTGAAGTTTAGAAGTGGGTGCCAAGTGTGTGCGTGTGTGTGTGTGTGTGTGTGTGTGTGTGTGTGTGTGTGTGTGGTGTGCTTCTGTCCTTTAGAGAAAGGGCGTGATGTTCTTGGACAAGAGGGAATTCAATCGGCACACACGGGGGCTGGTGGTCGTCTCCGGCTCTCCTCCCCGCCCCCCCCAACCCCGTCACCCTTCTGCTCCTGAGCTGTTAAAGTGCGGGGTTCGTCCTCCCAGGAGGAGGACTGGGAAGGAGCTGGGGGCCGGCTCTGCACCGCGGCCTCCCGGCCGCAACTGTTGGGTGGAAAGTTTCCGCGCCTTTCGGAACGCCACGCTGAGAGGCTGGCTTGCGAGCAGAGCCACAGGCTGGTGCCGAGGCGCTCGGAAACTGCGGCTGACAGACGTGTACGGCCTTCGGGGCCAGGGAGAGGTCGGCGGCAGCTCGCCTGGGAGGACCGCCCCAGTTCAGTGCCGGGGTGAGAAAGGGTCCCGGAGTAAAACCCGCCCGTCATTCAGGTTCCGGTTCTGATCAGGGCTGGTCTAGACTTCCTTTGGCCTCTCCTCTGTCATCCTCCTCGGATGACCCCGCCAGTCACCCCCCGGCGGGTGAGACTTGGGACCCCGGCGGTGAAGACACAGAAGCAGGCATTCCTCCATCCCCACCCCGCACTAGTGCCTCGGCTTTTGCAGAGCGCGCGGAGCGGGCTCTGGCAATTTCTTCTTTCCTTTCATTCCGGTACTTTTGCTTCCCTTAGTCGCGGAGAGGTTCCCTCCGGGCAAAGCCCCGGAGGCTATGGATTCTAGCCCGGTGGCCCCTTCTTTCCAGGCCCCGCCCTGGTGACCTGAGATGCGAGATCCAGGAGCCCTTCAAACTCCTGGGCCCTAGTGACACTGGAGCCAGCACAGTGAAGAGTGGGAAAGGCACTCGGCCTCTCTCCACCCCAGGCCGCAGAGGCGCTCGCCGAGCCTTTCACCCGAGGCCAGGCAGCGTTTTAACGCACGCCCGGGTGGGCCCCCGTTTCGGACTACCACCTCCTTTAACTACCTGCCACCAAGGGCTTTGGATCCCTTCGAGGCTTTCTGCACTTCATGTGGAATCCCCTGTCTCATTCGCCAGCAGCTCCGTCTGCGGAGAGGACGTACTTTGGGGACTGCCAAGAAGCAGCAGACACAACTCGGCTTTGCCAACACAGCATACGGTTTTGTTCTCGCCTCCCTCCCCACCCCCTCCCTTGACTCGCCGTCTGGGCCGAGCGGGAGAAGGCGGAGCTGGAGGTGGGGAAAAGGGTGGGGGTAGGGGAAGATCGGGGCAGAACAAACAAGTTCTGGGGCGAGTTGTTTACATAGCAGGTGGACCTGACGTCAGCCGGGAGGCTCCACAGAACCTCTCTGAACAATGTTCTCCCCCGCGTGTACCCCTCCCGTAGAGAAGTTGGGGTGGGGGTGGGGTGGAAACAAGGGGTGAGTGGTGGAGTGGGCAGACAAGACATCTTCAGAGGCCGGTTCCAAACCACTTTTGCGATCAACAGCAACAAGGACAATAACAACGCAAACTAAGACAAAACACACAAGTGTCCGGGCTGTACTTCCGACTCCTCGGAGGCGCCCCATCCCCCACCCCGCCCCTCGGAGGAGCCCGGGCAGCTCGGCGCGCGCAGTGTGTGTACAGTTTGCATTGCCAACAACGCGCGCGCACGCGGCCGGGTGCGCGCGCCCGCCAGCGCACACTCACACACACATACACACGCATACACACATACACACACACACACACACACAGATCCGGGTGGTGGGGGTGGGGGGAGCGGCAGCGCGAGACAGCGCGAGCCTCCGAGAAAGCGCGAGACACGCCGGCGCGTGCAGCTGGGCGGCCGCAGCTTCGCCCCGGCTGGAGCCCCCGCGCCACCCGCAGCCCGCCACCAGCTCCAGCCCGCCCGGGTTATTTATGCGGCGGCTGCATCCCCCGGCTGCGGCTTCCTCCGACCCTCCCCACCCCGACAAGCCCCCCACTCTCGGCAGCAGCAGCTGCTGGGACTCGCGCGTGGGAGCGTGGTTTGGTGGCTTCTGCCCAGGAGCCGCGGGTGCCACCTCTTGGGACGCTGCCCACCGCGTTCCAGGTCGCGGTAAGTTTCTTCGCCGTCCCTCGGGCGCGTTTCACCTCCGCACCCCACCCCCTGGTCCCCACCACCTCCACGCCCGCCGGGCCGGCTGAGACTTTCTTTCCACTCCGCGCTCATTCCTGCCGCCCAAGCCGCCGCAAAGTTTCGCCCCAGCGCGGGCGCTGCGCGCGGCGGGGCCAAGTGTGACATGTGTCAAATTTCGACTGGGCGTCCGGGTCGCGGTCTGAACCCCGCATCACCACTTGTTGTTCTTTTGTATTTTGCTTTGTGATTGAAAGAGGTGGGGGGGGGGGAGTCCACCGATGGAGAGATTCGCTCTTGGCTCTGGGAAGATTTTTAGTATTGAATATGCAAAATGTTTGCTTCGTCCAGAGAGAACGCGGCTGGAGGAAAATGTGTGTCGAAACACCAGATGTGTGTTTATTTACTCCTTTAATTTTTTGTGTTTGTTGGCTTCCCTTCTTTCGTCTTTTCTCCTTTACCCTCCCCCCCCCCAGCCCCCGCACCCGGGGTGAAGAAACAACAGTGAAAACATCTGGCGGTTAGAAGCGCACATTTTATTGATCCAACTGCTGACCTTTATTTACTCAATTGGGCAAGTGCATCGCTCCCCTTCTAAGTTAGGCAGCGTAGCGTTCATTTCCCGAGTACTTCGCTGGGATCTGGGAGAGTCATAAAAGGGGACACTCCCATTTCTCAAGTCAAGAAACTTCTGGCCCCTCAGGGATTGCGGGAGTGACGGTGCACCTCAGCTGCTGTCCCTGCTCGATCTCCTGCCCTTGGTCCACGCTCTAGCACGACCCGCGTTGCCCCGGGATCTATGTTGGTTTTCATTTTCTTCTATTTTGGAAAGGGCTCCTCAGGGTGGGTGGGTTTGGGCTGAAGCCACCCATCCCAATACTTCTCGGAGGGGCACTTGGGAAGGGCGCAATCACTTTCCGGAGTTCAGAGAGGGCTCGGCTGGCTCTTGAGTAGGGGTCGCGATGCCCACCCCGCGCTAGTGGCGGCTCACGTATGGCCCCAGTAGGGGCCGGCCCCCACTGGTGGCCGCACTCACCGCCTGCGCGCGCATGTCCGCATCCTGGTGCCCAAATCTCAGTGCCTTAACCTCCCCGTGGGCCTTCAATTGCCATGGGTGTTCAGACTTTAGTACTTGGAGGAAAAGTTGTCCCAACTGTCCATGCACTCTTGGGATTTTTTAGCTAAGTCTCCCCCAGGGCACTTGGCGCACAGCTTTGATTAGAAGAAATATGAAGGGAAAGACGTGTGTGCAGGTCTGGGACACTTGAAAGCCGAACCTAAGTACATTTTACCTAGGAATGAATCTGAAGAGGCTGAACTGGGCCAGGACTTGGGAGGCTCTTCAAAACCGGAATCCCCAATGAACCGGACCCATCTGTGTATTTGTTTGTTCAGCTTTTCAGCCAACAGATTTAAACCACTTAATGGACAGCTGCTTTCTGTAACGCTCATCTGCCTCCCCACACCACGCGTTTCATCTCACCACATGTTGAAATCCAGTCAGGTTATTTTTTTTCGCCCTTAAATCTTGAAGATAAATCCTAAGTACTGGTTGCTTCCACGTGGGCAGGCATTAGAGACAAGAGATGCCTGAAGTGGCCTGGGTAAGTTTCCAGAAGGGGTGAGAAGGAAGACAGAGGGTGTGTGTGAGAGAGCTAGAGAGCTGAGAGTGTAATGTGTGGAACATTCATATCCATCATGAATCCCAAGATGTTTAACGAGCTATCGCCCAACCTACTTGGAAGAATAGTTACATAGTAGCAGGTAAGACCAAGGAAGATGTGACACCTCAGGGTCAAGTGGCTGAGGTGGACTTGTTCCAGCTGGAAGTATTTGGATTTACTTGTAGAAAACAAAAGTTTGCCTGGAAGGCACATTTTTGAATGGTCTCCTAACTCAAATAGTTTGGTTAGGCAGCAGAGGAGGCAGGCCAGAGGTGTTAAATAGCAAGTCTGTGGGAGAGGTCAGAACTGAAGATGAGCTTTCAGATAATTCCATCTTTGAGTTTGCATTGAGGCATACTTTGGGACATGTTTTATGTAGTCAAGGGTCCTATTTATCTTTTCTGTCACTGTGAGTTATGGCTAAGTATATTCTCAGTGTACTGGAATTTTAAAATGTAGTGTTTATTTAAGACTGTTAAGCACAAGTTACAATTGTGCTTTATTTGTACCTGTATTGAGTGGATATAAAATTATACACACTGTAATCATTAGGGCTATAAAATTTCCTATTTGGTGTAGTGCTTTTCAAAGTCCTTCCTTTATCTTACCTTCTTTATTTTTCTCCCCCTTTCTTTTCATTGTTTAACTTGACCTATGCCTAAAACTATGTGAAAGAATGTTTTATTATAATTAAGTTACCAGCTTTGAAAGAGGTCACTAGAATCCTGACCATACTCCCCTCTAGGTAAGTGAAAGTGGTCACTGAATTTAGAATGTTTGCCTTAGACTTCACTTATAAGCAAATAAAGAAGTGCAAATGTTTTCAGGGATTAATTTGCAGAATCAATTTAAAAACAAGTGCAACATTCAATAAAGACTTAGTGTTTGTACATATATATTTATAATATTACTACACATTTCAGCATATGTTAAAATAGATCACATAAATGAAGTATATGTAATTATGAACTGTCTGTAACTGCTTACTTTAATTGTCCAACTTATATTTTGGTGTATTGTTTCCATAGACTTTATTCCGGAGTTAGAGGCCTGTAATTACATTGTGATGTAAATAGATTTATGACATCTTTGTCCTTTAGTAAACTCATTCCAGTTGTATGTCCAGTAGTTGTACAAAGAAGTTGCCATTTAATAGAGTAGTTTCTGAATTCAATATACCTTGATCAGTGTCACCTCTTTTCAACTTTCTCACCATCCCTTCTCTGCTCACCCTTCCCCTCAGTCTTCTCAATTTCGTAGGACATTAGAATTTTGTCTGCATTTTTCCCTTCTCTTATTCATTCCTCTACCCCTCCTTGTAATTTTTAGGAAAAAGAAGAGAAAATAGTACTTAGTGGCATATGATAAAAGTAGGAAAAAGGTAGACATGACATGTATAAAGATAACCTGTAATGAGAAGTTAAATTCACTTGGTAGAAGCAAGATTTCAAAAGCAGAAAACAATTCACTTTTCATAATAATTATTAAAGTTATGCTTTAGGAAAAGTACATTTAAACATGTAATCATGACTACCTGGTTTGATTGAGACTCAGAGCATATAAGAGTATAATGAACATAATAAGCAGACAAATTCACCAGACTTTTTTGTTTTAAGAAAATATTTGAAGTAAACAGAACTTAATTACATACAGGGATGTTACTTGTAATATATTTAGGACTTAGAGATGCCTGTGACTCATCACTGTTGCCTATTCCTGGGATGACAATCTCTTGTTAAATCATAGTACTGACAGAAAACAGAATGATGGACATACTCATAGGCTTTCTGCCTCTCTAAAATCCAAAAGAGGTCCCTGAATTGTAAGAAGAGAATATTAATTAGAATGCAGGTCACTGAGAAATTTCCTCCACATCATTGCCAGCAGATAAAATTATCATAGTTGGATTCAGAAATGGTATCATTTCCATTGCCATTACTGAATACTAATTTTGGCACACTCAAATTATTTTTCTTTATGTTTGAGATAATAATTGTACTCTTGTCATTCAACAAATGTTCCAAAATATTTGAAGCAGTATCCAAATTCATACTGTTCTTTGATAAGCGAGGCTATTTCTTAAATTAGGCCCTATGAGATCTTGATCTTATCACAGACATTTGAAATTAGCCTTATTTATGTAGCCGTTAATTTGGTAGAGTTTCAACAAATTTAAGTAACGCTGACCCAGAAAGATTGTAGTTTGTATTCCTAAAGCTTGTGTAATGATAGTACAGGTATTTGAGACTTCTAATAATCACGTCCAAGTTTCATGGTTTGCAGATAATTTAACGCCTAATTGAAATTTTACTGATGAAATTAATATTTTTTCTTGATCAAACTATTTATCTCCTAATAGACTTGAAGTGGTTTTTATTTTTTAAACATCATTTCTGGAGTTTATATTAAGTGAAATAGTTTAAGTTCTTTGAGATTTTTGTTTATTTTTCTTCATGAAAATTTTATAATTTGCATTGTTTTTTTTATGGTTTTGTTCCAAACTCTCAGCTTCTTCAAGAAGTTCTTCCAGAACTTCAAAGTGGACTTCATAAGTATTTGTTTGCTTTGTTTTGTTTACTCTAACATCAGAAATGAGCATTGCAAGGAAGATTATCTAAAAATATCACTACTTTTTTGCCTAGCTTTAGTTATGTGAGAATTCATGTAGAATTGTAGAGTACTCTTTCCTGTAGAGTACTTTTTTCATGTAGATACTCTTGTTTCATAAAGTCCATTGTTACTTCCCCTTGAGTATTCACTTGTCTTATTACCTCTGATATATTTTCAAATTCACTCTTTTTCTCTGCCCATTATGTTTATTTATCCCCTTCCACAAGTTCTTTTTTCTTTTTCTTTTTGGTAAAACAAACAGAATAAAATGAACTACTTTTGGTGGAATGTAAAGAAAAATTTTAACTAAAAGGTTAATATTTAAAATTTGGAGTGCTAGAGAGAGAGCTTTAGAGATTATGTAGATTTTTAATTTTAACTTTATGGTCAAGATGATACCCAGAGGCGTTAAAGTTACATATACAAAGTAGTGAGTACATTTCTGATTTAGTTTTATTATGTAGCATTTCTAGTAACATTAAAGTAAAAAAGACCTAATGAATTTTTGATGCTGTGTCTTCCATAATAGTGTTCATAAGTATGTTTTCTTTAGTTTCTTTAGTGATTTGCTGCTTCATTCAATGTAGTATTTTAAATATTGGCCTAATTGAATTTAGGAGTATAATTTCCATTTTATAATTGAAGTGATTAGAAATTTGTGTTTTTCCATTTGTGTAGGCATTGGTCTGGTAGCCATCTAAACCTAGCCTATCTCTGCTCTAAAAGAGAGTATCCTGGCTTCATGTCTGTTTCATCTTTATAACAATGCTATATTTTAGTGACTTGCAGCTTAAATTTTACTTCCACTTTTGCATTCTGTAATTGTGAACTTTGATTAGTATGATACGTATTTTTTTCATTTTTCCAACTTTCCACATACCATTTGAATTAGAAAATTATTTTAATTTACGTAAATCTATGGTAAATTGTATTTAAAAATGCATTTTTCTCTTTGAATCACCAAAGGAGGTTAAGCCTTAGGTTAAGCTTTTCCTTCAAGTATTGATGTACATATTTTTGGATCTAGAATCAGCTACTGCTGGAATTCAGTTTTGCAATCAATTCTGCTCTTCACTGTTCCTACCACCCCCCAAGAATATCCAAGACATACCTCCTCTTTATATTGATAAATATGTCACATACAGCTTATTTCTGCTGTAGCAAATTATATTCATTAGCAAGAGCGAATAAAATTTGATGTTGAAAAGCACATTGCTGCAAAGCAAATGAACTCCCAGGGGGTTCAAAGCTCTCAGAATTTCTATTTTATTAATGCTACAAAATTTCTTTCAATTTCTGTCTTGGATGACTTTAAATATTCTTTGTGGAAGATAATGTTGATTTTTAAAATTTATTTGTTTTTAGCAGTGCTTTCTAAAGATTTTGCTAACATAAATCTAAAAGATTATACCAATAGAATGTCATAAGCATTTTGCAAAGGGGCTAAGGAAATTAACTTTTAATGCCCTAAACAAAGAATGCTACTAGAAGAAACTTAAAACTTTTTCTAGAATATTTCATGTTTATTTGATGGCATTTTCTGTAAAAAGTTTTCTGTATCATTTTACTTTCATATCATTGTGATACCCATCTACAAAAATAGCCACCATTTTGCATCTCTTTCTAAACTTTAAGGGGGAAAAAAACCAAACCTTACTTAAAGTATATTTTAGTGGAAAGAAAAAAATCAATGGTAGACATATTTTGGAGAAAAGTATAAAATTTCTCACTGGCAGAGAGTTAGGAGAAACTTCCAAACACTAATCCAAATATCTTAACATCTTAACATATGTAGGCTGTCATAAAATCATCTCATTAAAAAAAAAATCTGAACATCTTTAAGAACTACTTTTCACTGTTAACTTCATCCACACTTGTGTTCTAAGCCCTGGTTGATCTATATCTGTATGCCTGTAGCTAACTCTGCATGTACCTTTTGTCTTCAGTTTTCTTTTTTTTCCCTTCCTTTTGGGATTATGCCTTTAGTTTAGTTAAATGGCAAGGAAAAGTAACCTTCTCTATATTTCGTGTGAAAAACCATGGCCTATGATCTAAATCAGATCCAACCATGTGCTACACCGGTACTGTTGCAGGTGTCTGTAACTTGATCTTTCTATTTCCTCCTCTAGGCACTTAATATTTTTTTCTCCATGTAGTACAGTGTTTTTCATAGCTGCCTAGCTGAGCTCTGGTGCCTCATGCTTCCTAATGCTAGCTACCCAGAAGGCTGAGATCTGAAGACGGAGGTAGGAAACCATGCCCAGGAAGGCAAATCCCCTGAGACACTTAGTACCTCCTATTAGTCAGCCAAAAAAGCCAGGGGTGGAAGTATGACTCAAGTGGTAAAGTGTCAGTCTTCAGTGAAAAAGCCAAGCAAGAGTGTGAAGTCCTAGTTCAAGCTCCCGTACTGGTATGTATGTACATATGTATATGTGTGCACTGGACACATAAATAACTACAGGTAATTATATTACTCTTCCACCACTTTCCATAGTTTTTAGGTCTCTAAGTATAAAAGACAAAGACTTAGGCCTTTCTAATTTTTCTTCTTATTCAGCTTACTCTAGACATACCAGCCTTCTTGATATTTCAAGCTAAGCTGATTCCCTATGTCAGAGCTTTTCCTTTTGTTCTCTGGGATGCTTCATGCTGAGGAAGCTTGCGTTGAATACATGTTGAATGAAGAAACAAATGGCTGGCTTAGTGGAAGTCCAACATATTACTTCTCTCTGTATCATTGCATCTGTAATAAATTGGTCTTGTAAATGATTATAAATATTTTTGTCTTGGTTTTTCATCCTATAGCTATCTGATAGTATCACGTTTGGGCAAATTGTCCACTGTTATATTGGCAAAGTCATGGGTCTAATCTTGTAGGTATCTGTTGAGTTTGCATATCTCTTAATCCCTCTTCCCCTTTCCTTTGTCTTTCATGGTACTTGAGTTTGAACTTGGGTCCTCTGGCTTGCTAGGTAAGAGCCCTATCGTTTGAGCAACACTGCCATCCCATTTTCTCTTTAGTTACTTTTTAGGTAGGTTATAATATTTTTGCCTGGACCTAAATAGGGATCCTTCTACCCTTGACTCCTGCTTATCTGGAGTAAATGATTATAACCAGAATTTTAGGTATGCCACCATACCCTTCCTATAGGTTGAGAAGAGATCTCACCAACTTTTTGCCCAGGTTGTATTCAAACTATTATCCTCACAATCTGTCTCCCCACCAGCTGGAATAACAGGTATGGGGAATACCCTGGCCATTTCTTCCCCTTCTTTACTGGGGCAACAATAAGGCACTTAACTTTGAAATGGTAAGTTGAATATGTATATGATTTTGAATAAGAACCTCTGAAGAGCTGGGATGCTGATGTTAAACCTCTAGTTTAAACAGACATATTTAAACATACAACTTGTTACTTTATCTTAGCATGACTAGCTGAAGTATGTAAATGTTTCTGATGGCTATACTAGGAATACAACATGGGCAAAAAAAGTAATTCTGGGACTGTCTGCAGTGCCAGGAAATGAGAGAAATCACCGTGTTTTGGGGATTTGTAATCTGTGGCTGACTTTGCCTTTCTGCATTGGAAAACATGTGAGCTAAGTGTCTACTCTCTTTTCCAATATATATTGAATATATAGGTTGAAGTTTTATTATTTGATGAAACGGTACCTAGGTCCAAATTTAAAATCCCATTTTTTCATCTTGTTCAAATTGCTTGTGGATACTACCGCGGGGATAAGTGATAAAATTGTCTACAATATGTCCCCTCCTCACTCCCCCCAAACAGGCATTTTCTCACAACCACAATGCCCTAAGTATCTTCCTGAGAATATAGTTTATATTTAAATCTGTAATCACTTTCACAGAAACTATGTTCTAAATATGTTGATAATGGGCAAAGAAATCTCTAATGTTTACTATTGGCAATGAAGGAGCCTATCTATCTTCTGAGATGACGGTATCAGTTTTCTTTTTGCCTCTTCTCTCCTCTGGACAGAGTAATCTGATATTGTATTGTATCTCCAGTGATTCATGGTTCTTGGAAACACAGAAACAAGACACATTTGCATTTTATTAATAATCACCCCATTCATCTCCCTTCAAGTTTGGTTTGTTAGCTGGGTGTTGGTGGCTCATACCTGTTATCCTAGATACTAGGAGGCTGAGATCTGAGAATCACATTTCAAAGCCTGCCTGGGCAGGAAAGTCTTGTGATGCTCATCTCTCCAATTATCTACCAAAACATCCAAAAGTGGAGTTGTGGGCTCTAGTGGTAGAGCATTAGCACAAAAGCTCAGGGATAGTGCCCAGACCCTGAGTTCAGTTCCCATGATCAACACACAGAACAATAGGGTTTTGTTTTTTTATTTCTTTATTCACACTTTTTGTTCCTCTTACCCTGCCCTTTTTATACTGGTACCTTTCAGGTCTCATGCCATTTTTATAAGTTGTACATTTTGTGTTAAGGACTTTTCTGATACTAATACTGTATATCAGAGTGAAATAGAGAGTAAGAATACAGATGGATAGTTTTGAAAGTAACTTAATTGCCATCCTAAATAATGAAAATAGCCAGCTTAGTTTACTATGCAAATTCCTGTTAATGCATAGATCTGTATTCTAGAAATATTTCTGTGATTTTAGGTGAATCATCTTTGATCCTTCAAATATACAGCTGCCTTTTAGACTACTTTCAAATAAAATGTTATAGGGACTATGTGAAATTAAGCTTGAAACTTAAATATTCTCTTCTTACTAACACATAAATGTACATATGAGCCGGGCACCAGTAGCTCACACCTGTAATCCTAGATACTCAGGAGACTGATATCTAAGAATCATGCTTCAAAGACAGCCTGGGCAGGCAAAGTCTATGAGGCTCTTATTTTCAACTAACTACCAGAAACTAGAAGTAGCACTGGTGGCTCAAAGTAGTAGAGTGCTAGCCTTGAGCTGAAATGCTCAGAGACAACTTCCAGGCCCAGAGTTCAAGACCCACGAGCGACAAAAATTTAAAAAAATACATAAATGTACATATTATGTAAAAGAAGGAGAAGCTATATCCTAGCACAGTGGCTCAATTTATAATTCTAGCTACTTAGAAGACAAAGATTGAGAATCACCTCAGCAAAAAGATATCCAGAAGACTCAATATCAATAAATGTACATATTATGTAAAAGAAGGAGAAGCTATATCCTAGCACAGTGGCTCAATTTATAATTCTAGCTACTTAGAAGACAAAGATTGAGAATCACCTCAGCAAAAAGATATCCAGAAGACTCAATATCAACAGTGACTGGGTATAATGACACATAGCTCTTATCCCAGCTATGAGGGCACAGTGGTGCACATCTATCATCTTCCCTAACATGGGGGAGCACTGGTAGATTGTAGTCCATACTGGTCGAGCATAAAATGAAACCTTTCCTGAAAAATACGCAATTCAATAAGGGGGCTGGCGGTGTGGCTCAAGTGGTAGGGTATGTGCTCAGCAAGCATCATACTGTTGATGCTCAAGAGACCTCAGCTAAGGTGTTTTTTGTTGTTTTTTTTCCCCACCCTTGTTGAATCTTCAGATCACCTCCTTCCTTCCCAGGCAGGAGTGAAACTTCCTCTTACTTAGTTGGAAACAGGACAGGTTTACATAGACTACCAGTGAAGTTGATCACATTAGGATTAGGAAAGAAAACAGACCCTTTATAGTCTCTCCCCTGTAGCTGAGAGCACAGCGTTCCATGAAAATAACTTTATTCACAGTTTTGCTTTGAGTCTATTCTCAGTCATGTATTTAGCTGCTGGGGGCACGAACCCAGAATGTGTGGAGTTAGGTAAGGTCTGTTTGATAAACTCTGTCTTTTCAGAAATAGGGACACTCCTGCCTTGCTTTTTAAGGGACTTTATACATAAAGACATACCCATTTATGACCCACATAAAATTCTGGTCTCCATGTGGTCCAGCCTATGGGATTTGAATCATTAAAAGGATACACATAGTAAAACTGTGCCTTACTGTGGTGTGGTGTGAAGAGAACAGGACAGGGATTTTATCCCTTTTTTATAAAATAAATAATTTTATTGCTTTCATTAAGGTGTTTTAAGGTGATAGATGTTATCACTAAGAGTGGTTACCATTTCCTAAGTCATGTAATAATGTCACCCCTTCTTTTGCTTGCCCCTATTTTCTCCCTATTGTCCCTGCCCAGAAGTTGCATTATTTATTTTCCACAGTCTATACTGAATACTATGCATTTGTTCACCCTTTATCTCTCCATTTCTGTGCCCCTCCTTATTTTTCCCCCTAAACACACACACACACACACACACACACACACACACACACACACACACACACACATCCCAAAGCAAAAATGAATCCACCACTACGACCACCACCACCACCACCAAAACATGGTTCCAGTTCCAGTTGACAAATACTATTGTAAATGTTCAGAGGAGTTATGCCTTTGGGTTCCTCCCCTAAGAATATCCTCCTTTAGTCTAACTGTATGTGAATGATCAGAGTCCTGTGTTAGTTGAGATTTTATCTCTTGACACATCTTCTCTTCCAGACTGCCAAACTATTTTTAGAGCCTTATCAGTTTTTCGTTCAGTGCTTTGCTTCCTTAGCTCCTGACCATTCATGTACTACGTGCACTCATGGTAAGTGTACATCCTCCCTGAAGTGTATAGTCTCTCATTTAGGATGATAGGTTTTCATAATCAACCCACTATCTGAAAAAAAGCAAATGTAATTTGCTACTTACTTTATATGTATGTTCTCTTTGATATCTCTGTGGTCTTCATGATTGGATTCTAATAAAATTTATATTAGATATAATTGTATACATATATATGCCTAAAATGTGTATATAATTATATATGTATATACATATACATGGGGCTTGAATTTAGGGCCTTATGCCTGTTAAGCAGCTGCTCTACTCAATCAACATCGCCAGACCTCTTTTTGATTCATGGACATTCTTCCATTGAGATTGAACTTCATGAATGTTTCTGCCTTGAGTATCCTGGAACCTCTATCTTTCTACATGACTGGGATGAAAAGAACATGTTGTAAAGCCCAGCTATGGATTGTTTGAGTTGTGTGTACGAAGCTGTGATGTTCCTCATCCTCTTGATCTTAGTCAAGTAATAAGGTGCCTAGTTACTGATAGGAAGGTATTTTTAAACTATAGTTGAATGGATTTTATTTTCACCTGTTGCTGTTCATGAAAGAGTGAAAATTTTCATTACTTATAAAAAGCAAGATATACTGTTGACATTTCATTTTATATTACATTTTAGTTGCTAAATTACAGATTGTGGTAATTTTCTATTGCCATATTCATTTTTATTGTGGTTTATTAATCAAAAGTATGATATTTCAATCATTCCTCCTTACCTACCAAGTTTGTTATTTTTTTTTTTATAGTCAGTCATGGGGTTTGAACTCTGGGCCTGGACACTGTCCCTGAGCTCTTCATCTTGAGGTTAGCACTCTACTACTTTGAACCACAGTGCCACTTCCAGTTTTCTGGTGACTAATTGGAGATAAGAGCCTCACGGATTTACTTTCCTGGGCTAGCTTTGCACTGCGATCCTCATATCTCAGTCTCCTGAGTATAAGACTATAAGCGTGAGCTACCACACCTGGCTCCAAGTTCTATTTTTTTAATCAGCAATGCAATATGGTAAATTTAGTCCCTTTCAGTATATAGTTCTTGATGTTTTAACAAAAAGTTGTTTGTATATCTTTGTTAGCACCATTAAGCTATAGAACAGTTTCATGGCCCCCTAAAATACCTCCATGCACACTTAAGTGACCCCTTCTTCTTTTCTCCAGTCTGTGGTAATCACTGTTGTGTTTGCAGTCCCTCCAGTTTTGTTTCCCCAAGTCTCTTGTGTAAATAGAGTCATGTGGTAGGTAATCTTTAGAGTCATGACGTCTCAGCTACCATAATGCATTCGAGGTGCATCCATTTTGTCTTTGCTGGAATGTGGTTACTTCTTCCTATAACTTCTTGTGAATCCTCTGTTTTCATTCAAATACATTTTAGATAGTCTGAAATTTTATTTTGGTTTATAAATAGTGTGAAAAAATAATCTATTGGTTAAAAATGACTGAGAATTGACCTTGATGTCTTCATTAAAGTTACCTACTACATACTCACTTCTACTAGTCTCGTTCTTGTTCCTATGCTTGCTCCCTCTCTTCCCACCGGTGATAAATTGTCTATGCTTCTGTACCTTCTTTTCATACTTCTTACAGTAGAAAGAAGCTAATTACTCACCTGTAATAGTGTTTATTCATATTTCTATTCCTTAATTACTACACATTCACTATTTCTGTAAATGGAAAAATTAGTAAGAATCTGAGAATCCTAGAATCCTAGAATTGGAAGATAACTTTGAAATCAGGGAGTTAATTTTTGAATCTTCCTACCAAACAAAACAGGAGGTGTTTCTGGGGATTGCTTTGAAGAGTACATTTCAAAATGCCTGTGGGCTCTCCTATCTGCAAATAGGAAATACCCAGAGAAGGAAATCAAAAGTCAGAAGTTCTGCTAGCAACTTTCCTTAGTTTGAAGGAATGCTAGTTTGAAATGGAAACATAAAATAAATAAATAAGCCATTGAGACAAGATGGGATAGACCTTGACGAGAAGTATGGATATACAATCTGTGTGTTTGCTGTTATAAGGACATGGGGTTTAAAGACATCTAAATGTGAAGGAAGGATTCCTCTCATTGATGGTCCTGGCCAGGTGCTTTCTAAATCTTCCCTGCAAGAGAATCTTGTTATCATGAAGCTCAGCATTTGAAAATGTTCTAATTGCTTAGAAAGTTCTTCCTCATGTTGAATTAGAATCTCTTAGCCATTACACTTGGCTCTATGCCTTCTGTACACACAGTGTATTTCACATAGATAACTTTGCTTTGTCTGAACAGTCACCATCCCTGATGTGTGTGTGTGTGTGTGTGTGTGTGCTTTTTCACTCTTAGCAATTCTTCAGATATTCTATATGTACAGAAAACAATCCATATTTGCCACAAAATGCATAATTGCTAGTCGCCCTTTGAAATTGTATGTTCAAAGATGAACAGTTATATAAATGTGGCCTGACCAACATGTAGTAGCAAATTTAGTTTCTTTCAGACATGTTATATGATTAGCAGAAGTGAAACTCATTTTACATTATTTCAACTCATATGCAAGCTAAACAGTTTATTACTAAAATGTGATTTGTCATTATATTTGTGAATTTTAAAATTTATTTACTTTTGCTAATACATATTTATTTGTACAGAAGGAAAGGTTTGATTTTAATAATTCTATACATATATAAAATGCATTTTGGTCATATTAGTTGCTATGCATGCCAAGATTTTCTAAACATTTGATTCTTTTATCTATCCTAGAAGTTGGGTACTCAATAATTTTTGTTAGCATATTTTATAGCCTATATTATTATTTTTTAAAATATTGAAAATTTAAACTTTAAAACACTTTTTAAAGTGATTTACAAAACATGGTTTTGAAAGGATACTTTTACATTCGGAGTATGGATAGACACCTTAAACTACTATTAACTCTTTGGAGGTGATTGTATAACCAGTGGTATGTATTTGAAATTAATCATAATCATTATAGTTATGATTGACATTTACCCAACAGTCTAAGAAAGCCTTTTCTAAGAACTACATTATCAATCTCTGTAATACTTATATCATTTTATGTATGAAAAAGTTGAGTCACATATTATCTAGAACTATGGATAACCTAAAATTGTATACTGCTTACAAAGCTAAGACATTAACAGTGTCCATTTTTTGCTACTTCTGAGGTCACAGACACATAAGTCAGGGACGGAGGACTTCACTACTCATGGTGTAGTAAGTAGGGCGAGTTTCCCTTTTCCCCTCATCTTACAGAGTC
Source organism: Perognathus longimembris pacificus (assembly GCF_023159225.1). Taxonomy (NCBI): domain Eukaryota; kingdom Metazoa; phylum Chordata; class Mammalia; order Rodentia; family Heteromyidae; genus Perognathus; species Perognathus longimembris. The sequence continues at coordinate 124,946,011 of NC_063162.1, forward strand.
TCTACAGAGTGGCTTCAGTTCATGTTGGCCACTCAGGGACTTGTATCACAAACATGGAACATCAAGTTTAAAACCAAATCCTTTATAATAGACTGTAAGGGTACTTCATTTTTCTAAAAAGAGACAATACCATAACATATTAAGACTTCCTATTCAAACATCTATGGAAAGACAGCACAGAACATAAGCTGCCAGTGGCAGTGCTTACAAAATACACAAAAATAGGAGAAAACTATGGCAATTTGCCTTTCATCCCAGATATTAAAAAAATTCTGAAGTTAAACAAATATTAAGTGGACAAACTCCATGTCGGCCTCAAGGGATTTTCTCCATATTTCTCTCAGTTCAGATATTGTGCAGCTAAGACATTGCCTGATTAATTTATCTAGTAACATGTCAGAAATGGAAACAAAGTTTATATGCTGAATTTTTAACAAACTGATGGCAGGTTTAAAAAAAGTTACTGCTCACAAACCATCTGTTTAATAACCTGTTCTAGAATTTTGTTGAGGAATAATGTCAAGCTTACTGATCTTCATCTTGGAGGACCATTTTAACTTTAAAAATAATTGTAGAAAAACACCCTATATCCCCTTTTATGTATTATGTTAGTTTTCTTATATGTTAACACTTCTAAGGTTATTAACTAAGATTCTGTGACAACATAACCTTTTAAAAATACATTGAAGTCATAATTTGATTGGTCCCATACAAATAGATGTATTTTAAGTGACTAGTCTTCCTCTTAGTTTCTGACCTTTGATTTTTCTTATTAATCATAACAGGTCTTGGATTTCAGCATCAATATTTCCTTCTTTTTGTAGGAAAGGGTGAAGAGTCACATAGTATTCAGGAAGTAACACTTCATCTCAGTGATCTCATGATAGTATGTCATTAATGCCAAGTAGTAGGCTCCTCTCTTCTTTAATATTTTTTGTACCTGAACAAGACTTTTAATGTCCTTAAAATGTTTATTTAATCAAGTTCAGCCCATATTGAGTATTTATTAGGATTCTGAGATGAGTTTCTGTACTACTTCTTGCTCCATGTCTTATGTATTGAATGATCCCTGTGAAACTCTTGTGTTTCTTTGGATTAAAAAAATATATAATTTCTTTTATTTATAGTGCTGGATGATCACAATACAATTTGAATAATGTACAGTTTTATAGAAGAGATATATAGCAAGTCACAGTTGATTTTGATGAGTCAGAAGAATTTCTTGGTTAAAGGCTAGACAGCTCTGTGGCCTCTACATTTCTATTGAACTACTCATGACTGCAGCTATCTTACAAAAGGAGCTCTGTGTGTTATCTTAATGAGTGAGGATAGCTATGTTCTAGTAAATTGCATTTATCTGTACATGTTTGAAGTTCATGTAGTTTTCACTTGTTATAAAATATTAAAATATTTAGTGTTATATCCATATACTTAAAAAAAGTAAACATCATTCTTATTGCACATACCATTAAGTCAGACAGTAGGCTGGTTTGAATCTATAAACTCCCTTTTTCTAAATAATTACTCAAAATCACATACATATCTTTTAAATCTCCAGCCCCAAACATATGCCATAGTTAGTTCACTTTCTTTGAATTAAAAGTTTAAAATTGACATGAGCTTCTAAGAAACCTGTCATAAGTTCTTTCATGAAATAGCTGTTTCCTTTACCAGGCAGTAATTTCTGATTTAGTCTTCAGTAAGAAGAAATTATCAATCAGTATTTGGATAATAAAGTGCAACTTGCTGATGCATAAGAGCTCTAGACAATGAGCCATTTGCAACATTTAACTAGAGGATGGAGAAAAATAAGAGTCTCATGAGCCTTTTTCCCTTTGGCCATGCACATGGGGGCAACAGTTCAGAATAAAGTCCTTTCTCCTGCCTGAAAAAAAAAAAACAAACAAACAAACAAACCAAAGAGTGTCATGAATAGCCTCAGATAGATAGAAGAATCAAGAAGCATCAAAACGCACAGAGGCAACTTTAAACATGAGACTAAGATGTACTCATAAATAGTCAGGATATGTGTAGGGTATAGAGCTAGAGTATGATAACAAGAGTGAAAGACCTTCAGAGTGGCACAGTTGTGAGCTGATTACACCAGGACTCTTCATTTGTCAGAATGGTTATTTAACTATGTTTTCTTCTATAGAACTGGATAAGAAAGTTTTCTGTTGTTTCTTAGGGTGTCCCTTAGCTAGTTATATATATTTATGAATTTTGGTTTTGTTTATTAATTAATTATTTGAGATAACAAACATGCCTTCTATGTCTAGGGAGTGTTTATTCTTATTTTTGATGTCTATTTTTTAGGTTACATAGTATCAGTGGGAGCAAATTGGGGTGATGAATGAAAAGTTAGAAATTTTGACTATTATTTTCCTTAATGTTCTTTCTTATATGCTATAGGAAGCTAGGTAGTAGACTAGTGGACTCTCTTTTCTTCCTTTTCCTCTCTTTTTTTTTTTTTTTTTTGCCAGTCCTGGGGTTTGGACTCAGGCCTGAGCACTGTCCCTGGCTTCTTTTTTTTTTTTTTTCTTTTTCTTTTTTTTACCTCTCTCAAGGCTAGCACTCTGCCACTTGAGCCACAGTGTCACTTCTGGCCATTTTCTATATATGTGGTGCTGGGGAATTGAACCCAGGGCTTCATGTATACGAGGCAAGCACTCTTGCCACTAGGCCATATTCCCAGCTGAACATTTGTTCAGTTTTGTTATGAAAATTGTAAATTGAACTCATTTCCTTTATGCTGGATGTTTTATCTCTTTGTTTTCTACTATTCACCGTGTTGAATATTCAATGTGATATTTGAGTTCTAACTAACACATAATGTCTGTACCCTACTCACCATTTGAACTCATTTTGAATTTTCTATGATCTGAAAGCTCTTATGTAGACTATATTCTTTTTTATTTAAAGTTTCAGAAAATACGGTTCTATCATGTAAGTATTGTGAAATAATTTTTTTAAGAAATGCATGGTTGTCTAAATTTCTAAGTCTATATGGTGGCTTCTTGGGCCTAGGTGGTTGGCATTGTGTGGAATCAAGCTTTTTTACACTTTGCTATTATTGTTGTTGTTTTTGTTATTATTTTCATGTTGGTATTAGAGCTTGAAATCAGGACTTCATGCTTTCTCTACAGTGTTCCTGCACACCGCTGGTACTCTGCCACTTGAACCACACCTGCAGTCCATATTTTTACTGTATGTTGGAGACAAAGTCTCATGAACCTCTCTGACTAAGATAACTTCAAATGATTATTTTCCTGGTCTCAGCCTCCTGAGTAGTTAGGATTACAGATATGAGCCATGAGTGCCCAGTTGAAAGTTCTTTTTATCATGTTATATACAATTGTTTACCAAAGTCATAGGCAGAATTGCTTTCACAGGAGAAGAATTTTTGAATAAAGCATTTATGAAACTATATAGGCTAATCTCTTCTAGAGTTAAAACAACAAGGAATGAAATATTTATGAGTCAGGGCTTGGCTGTATGAGAAAATACAGACAAGGCTGTGGTTTCATTATGTTACTTACAGTATTTGTGTGACCTAAAAAACGAAAAGTGCAAAAGACCTAATGTAGTCAGGTATGAGGGCTGCTGAGATATGCATGGCTAATGAACTATTATGGTATTCCTCAGAGTGAAATTGTCTCTTTTTTTCTTTTTGAAAACATTAATAGAAGATGAGGAAATAAAACCCAGGATAAAAATATTGCTTGATGGAAAAGGTGAGGTAGTTCATAGAAAACTATTGATATGTACATTTTGTATATTTCATTCATTTTCATAAATAAAGAGGTATACTTTGCAGTCTCTTTAAGTTACCATTTTCAACAAAAAGGAGGTAACAAGTTTGATAAGAAAGACACTGCCTTATGTATGAAACTGTAACCCCTCTGTATGTTACTTTGACAATAAAAAAGTAGTCATTTTGACTAGTATATAATTATTATAAATTCCAAAGTAGAAAAAGTTAAGAGTACATTTTCTATGTTTTATTTTGATGTGAATATTGCATTGTCACATCCCAAATTCCTAGTAATTTATGACAAATCAAGCCAAACACAGAATTAGCTGAAGGGATGGCATTTTAGTTCTATGAAAGAAAAACTCTTATTAAAGTAATGAGATCTGATATGCTCTGATAGGATAAGTTTATAAAAGGTTGTGGACTATGTGGTAAGCAAATATCAAATGCAATGTAAGTTAGTGAAAAATCCACTTTGACAATTTATCTACTCAAGAATAATTTGAGAAAAACTGATAAGATGTTAATTCCTGTGTCTGATACAAATACCTGGTGTTGCATTCCTAATTCTCATCTTAAAGGAATAGTAATCTTTTATGTAATTGGAAACAAACTGTGCAAAATGGGAACAACTACAAGATTTCTTTAAATATGATAAAAACAGAGAAAAGGAAAAGTAGACTGAGAAATATGGAAGTACCATGTGTGAGTACATGTAAAAATTGGGAAATTTTGATGTGTACTAATTTTTGTGAAAATTCACCCATGGTATTTCATTATTTTCTTTTAATTTTAGCACACTATATTCATTGTTCTCAGTTTGTAGGTTACAACAGAAAATAAAATAGACATTTGGGAATTATTGGAAGAATTTTCATAAGTTTTTTTGCAATGTTTTCTTTTTCAAAATATTGGATATTAGAACAACTTTTTTTTTTTTGTGCTAGAGCTGGGGTTTTAACTTGGCTTGGGCACTGTCCCTGAGAATTTTTTTGCTCAATGCCAGCAGTCCACCACTAGGGCCACATCTCCACTTCTGGATTTTTAGTTGGTTAATTGGAGGTAAGAGTTACACAGACTTTCTTGCCCAGGCTGGCTTCAACCAGTGTCTGGCTTTAAAAATTTTCTTTTCTCCTAGTCAGCTGGTTAGAATTGGAAAGACAGCCTTCCCATGGAAAAGAAATTTTCAGCTGTCAATTAGTTTGTGAAAAAATTGATATTTGTGCTGGAAAATACGTGGAAAATTTGATTTTAATTCATTTTTATAGCAGACTTGTAGTTGATGCTAACTGAATTCAGCGCTCTTCCCATTCATACTGATGCTGTTCTTTTGAAAATTCTCAGTTTCCTTGGAAAATTTTTTTTTCAGTCACCTTTGGGAAATGAGGTATCTCACTTTTTTTTTTTTAAGGTAAATTTAGAATTGGAGGTATAGCTTGGAGTTTAGAGGTGAGCACTTCAGTATGCAGTCCTAAAACTTCTAAGATAGCTGAAGAAGGGGAAAGAAGAGGAAACAACAACACTGGAAAATGGAGAGAGATAAAGGTCTGGCCTGCCTTTTGGCTAGCAGTAGGTAGGCTGACTGGTCTGGCTTGGCAGAAGAGATACCTGGCATTCATAGGCCATTCAGGGAATAAGAGTATGGACCAATTGGTTAATCCCTAGTATTCAGAGCAATCACTGTTTTAGAAGCCAAACATAGCAAAACAAAAAGGACAAGAAACCTCACCCCAGTAAGAATGTCCTTTATCAATATAGTTTTATTGTTAGTTTACAATAATAAATGTTGGAGGGGATGTGGCCAAAAAGGGAACCCTGCTTCATTGTTGGTGGGAATGTAAACTGGTTCAACCACTCTGGAAAACGGTATGGAGATTCCGCAGAAGGCTAAACATAGAGCTCTCCTATGACCCAGCAGCCCCACTTTTGGGCATCCACCCAAAGACCACAAACAATAACACACTAAAGCCACCAGCACAACAATGTTCATTGCAGCACAATTTGTCATAGCTAAAATATGGAACCAACCCAGATGACCCTCAGTAGATGAATGGATCAGGAAAATGTGGTACATATACACAATGGAATTTTATGCCTCTATCAGAAAGAATGACATTGCCCTGTTCATAAGTAACTGGAAGAACTTGGAAAAAATTATACTAAGTGAAGTGAACATAAGATGATGCTAAGTGAAATGAACTCCATGTTATGGAAACAACTGTTATATCACTGTTGTAATCACTTTCCACATGCCATGTGAAAATATAGCTTCTATTGTTGATGATCCTCTTGTATCCCCTTCCTGTAGTTGTACCTGCACTATTACTGTATCTCATGAGTACACTGGATACTGTATATACTGGTGTTAGAACTAGGGAAGTGAAAGGGAATATCAAAATTGAGAGATACAGGATAAAAAGACAAATGACTCCAAAAGCAATACTTGCAAAACCATTTGCTGTAAACCAACTGAACAACTCATCGGGGGAGAGGGAAAGGGGAAGTGGGTGTGAGGGAGGAGGTAACAAACAGTACAAGAAATGTACCCAAGGTCTATCGTATGAAACTGTAACCTCTCTGTACATCACTTTGACAATAAATAAGAAGAAAAAAGGACAAAAAACAAAAGTGAGATAGCTAATCCTTTACTGCTGAGTTCAGACGTCTTTCTACAGTTCTGTAATAACTTTACTGTGGGCCCTTGAATAAAAATACACACCCTTCAGATTTTCCTCTCCTCTCCTTTTTCCTTTCCTCCCCTTCTTCTTTCACTTCCCTTCCTTTTTCTTTTTTTCTTTTTTCTTTTTTGCTGCTCCTGTGTTTGGATGCAAGAATGCAAAATCTGGACAAAGTCCCTGAGCTTTTTTTTTTAGAGTACTATCATTTTACCACTCTACCACTTGAGCCATAGCTCAGCTCCACTTCTGGCTTTTTGATAATTAATTGGAGATGAGATTGTCATGGACTTTCTTGCCTGGGCTGGCTTTGAACTGTGATATTAGGTCTCAGCCTCCAGAGTAGCTTGCCCAGTTTATGCTGCAGATTTATAAAAAGTATCTTTCACATAAGAAAAACTGATATGTTTCTAATTGAACTTTTTTTTTTTTTTTTTTTTTTTTTTTGCCTGTCCTGGGCCTTGGACTCAGGGCCTGAGCACTGTCCCTGGCTTCTTTTTGCTCAAAGCTAACACTCTGCCACTTGAGCAACAGTGCCACCTCTGGCCTTTGTCTATATATGTGGTGCTGGTGAATTGAAACTAGGGCTTCATGTATATGAGGCAAGCACTCTTGCCACTAGGCATATTCCCAGCCCCTCTAATTGGACTTTTAACATGGTAAGATAATGAAGGAAGATATACTATATACTGTGTGTAGGTATGAAAATAAGATAAATGGTTATTTGTCCTAAGTGATATGGCTAATAAATGGGAAAACCCAGTTAATTTGCTCTCCTTCCCTGGTGGCTTTATTTTTCTGTACATTCCACTGCTATTCCTACTGAAGATTTTCAGAATGCTTCTTGGATACTAATTACCCAATAGTCAATGTCGTTTTTTTCTGTAGTTCTTTACAACTTTGTTCCTTACAGTGGAGGTTCACCTGGAAATAGAGGAAATGTATACTAGACTATATGGGAAGGGGCTTGGAATTAGACAGATGGAGAGAAAATACTAAACTTGGTCATATCTTAGATGCTTGATATTGGGCACATCCTTTTATTTCTTTACCTAGTTTTCTCACCTGTAAAATATGATGAAAATCCCCTAAATTGTAATAATATTTTGTGCAAATTACAAATAAGCTTGTGTGTATGTGGTGTGTGTGTGGTGGTGGGGGGGGGGGTTATGTATGTATGTTATGCATGTGCCAGTCTGGTCCAGGGACTTAAATTCAGAGACTGTATTTTCTCTGAGTTGTTGTGCTCAAGATTAATACTCTACCACATGAGCCACAGATCTACTTCTGGCTTTTTGATGGTTAATTGGAGATAAGAGTCTCACAGACTTGCTGCCTGGCTAGATTCAAAACTCAGTCCACAGATCTCAATGTTCTAAATAGCTAGGATTACAGATTTGAGCATCCCCGCACCTGAGACAAATAGTTTTTGTGAAGTTTCTCACAGTTGCTGCTAGATAGTAGATTCTCTCAATTCAGTTACAATTGTGGATTATGTCACTTCTCTTTCTCTTACTGACTTTCCCCCTATTTTCTCTGAGAGTGTTTTATTTATATGCTTCATAGGTTTTGTATGTTTCTCATCTTCAAAAGACAGTGTGTACAATAGTCCAACCCATTTTGCTAAAGGAGCATCCTCCTATCTGACCCTGTGAATTCTGAGAAGGTAGAGAAAGGGAAATGTGGAATTTACCAGAAGCAGGTATATCTTGTTTCTCATTCTTTGTCTCCTTTGGTCAGGCAGTTAAGTTGCAAACAACTGGTCTCAGGTTATTCTTTAGAGGAAAATCTGACTTCATGAAAATGCTCAGAAGCCAAATGTTCTCTGCCTGAACCAATATATCCTTGGAAACTTGAAACAAGAAGCTTAAAAATTAATTTTAAATTTGTTTGTGGTATTTGCAAGTGAAGTTACAATTGTTTATTCATGAAGTTCTCTGAAGCTATTAGATGTGGCAAAACTAGATATTGCCCCATTTTAGGATTCAGTTTTGTAGTTTTTTAAAAATTATCAGAAAACTTTAGGCTTTTATTTGCTTAAAATATATTTTTAGATTAGTCCACTAATATAATGAAGTATAATTTTGGAGTAATATTTTGTGTGTAGATTTTTATAAATTTATAACTGTCCTTTCTGGATTTCATTTTGATTCCTGTTAGTATTTTTCTTGTGTTCTATTATTGAGTGTAGATAGAACAATTTTCATGTCCTTTATGCCTCTACCTTAGGTAATTTTTTTCCCTTTTGTTAGTTATCTTTAAGTAGTTGTGCAAAGAAGTTGCCATTCAACAAAACAGTTTATGAAAACAATGTAACTACTGTTCTTTCATTATAATAACTTCTTTATAGGATAATAAATAGGATAGAATATTTTTCTTAGTTCCCTTATGTTAAAAATTTAGCAAGCTGATATAACTAACTCTAAACGGAAGTAGTTTTTTTTGTTTTCTCTAAATGAGATTAATTAATTGCCTTGTACCTATTGAAATGTGAATTATTTTCCTAGTGTCCAATGGCACATTGAATTTTACTCTGTTACATGAACTCTTCACAAAGTCCTGCTGTGGCTTACAATATGCTGCTGTATATGTACTGATAAGAGCCATGGTACAAATATGTACTGCAGAAATAAAGTAGAAAGCACCAGAGTTTGACTTATAGGTTTCATATAGCAAGGAGGAGAGAAGAAGAAAAGTTCAAAGACAGTGTTATACTTATGTCTCTTCCCTCCTCTTTAGAATTATAAAAATACATGGGATAATTTGAAAAGAAGCACAATTCCTTTTCCCATTTGTCTGGAAATAATTATTTACTAAGGAGATATGTGCTCAGTGGAAGAAAGGGTTGGCAAGTAATACATATTCTTTAGCTCGTTGGTATTGAGAGCATATGTTACTGATCCTATAATAAAAAACACATGCTTAAAAAGTGGTTACTGTGCATGGATAGTAACTATTCTTATACAGTCTTTGGAGGAGCTTCTTCACAATGGGGAATAATGGATGAACTTAAACCAATACACAAGTTCCATAATGGTTTTTTCAATATGTAGAGCAGGCAGACAAATATCTATTCATGAAATGTAGGTTGGGTTTCCATTGTGCTTACTTAGAGGTTCATTTTCTGAAAGGTATTTATGAAATGTAAATAGATGGCGAAAGTGAGAATTAAGATTTTTTAAGTGTGAGTTTAGTCATTAGACAATAACGAAAATACAAATAACTAAGACACTGTCTTCCTCACTTGGTAAGAATGGCAATTCATTTTGTGAGGTCTTTAAAATGTTTCCATAAACATGTTACATTTTTTACCTTAAAAATTGCATGAACTAGGTTGAATGTACAACATAAGTTTTTTTGGATACATAGCCTCTTTTTGTTTTTGTTGTCTTCAGGGTTTGATCTCTTTAGAATTAATCAACTTGACGTGATAAAGTTATTTGCCAATTATAAAGAAAACATGAACTTTTATTTCAATACCATGCCCAACATCTGGCACAAAGTGTGTTGAAGCTCAGACTGCATACAAATGTGTCACTTCCTTCTCTGCACTACCAGAATGTTCTCTCCCCAAAAGCAGCCATTTATGATTTTAGTGATTCAGGCTTTTGCATTTGAAAATACTTTTCTTGGCAAGATGTTGCTTTCTTTTTAAGTTTAAAGAACTATTTTATGTTTTGCTTAATATTCAACCTAAATATTGTTCTTGCCACTTTAATATATAATTATTTTTAGAGTATGTATCTTAGTGTAAATGTGCTTGGGTTATATCATAGTGCACAACCCTAAAATCTAAGATCAGAAATGTGGGAATAATTTTGATTTTTTGCACAGAATTCCATTAGCAGTATGAATTTAGCAACATTAATGATTAATATATACTTTATTTTCTTACTTTGGCATTATAAACTTATCTATTGAGGTTATATGTCAAAATGTTTTGGTGGAAATTACAAATTCAGAGTATAACAGTTATTTAAGAGTTAATTTCTATATGCTTAAATGCCTACATTAGCTTAAAATGATTCATTTAGTCACTTCTTTTTACCTGTTAAATCTAGGTCACATAAAATAATGAAATGTTCCTAATGATCTTCATATGCCCTGATCTTGAGGGATGGTAAAATAGGACTATGCATTTAACATATGCATTCACAAGATTCTAATCTAATACAATGATGTTCAAGAGAATATAAACATTTTAAATCTTTTACTATATTTTTAATGGAATTGGCACTCTATATTCTTTACTGTAGTTGCATATTGCATCCAAGTTGTTTGAAAAGTTGTCAATGTTTTTGGCTTGTAATTTTGTTTGTTTCAATACAAACAGGGCATTACAAAGAACATGGCGAATATTTTTCCATTAAGGAAATGTGTTGAACTTACTAATTTATTTTAAACACCTTAAAAACGTCTTTATATTCTAAAATCAGGTGTTGTGCTCTTATAAGGTATTGTGCCTTTAAGATCAAGCATTCTGTTTCCTCTTCATAATCAGTTTCACTATAAATCAAAATAACAGTTTTTATATTTTGGAAAATGATTGCAGTCAGTAAGTGATAATGATTTATATTTTGAAATACAAAAAAGAAGTTTTAAAAGTTTATTTCTATATACAATGTAGAATGCTTAAATTGGTTTTGCTTTGATTTTATGCAAAAGGAAGAAGATGAGTCATCTAAAATTTGTAACTTTAAGAAACACGAAATTGTTCATGAATGTAGATTTTGAAATTTTGTGTGCAACAATACTGATTTTTTACCGTAAGTGTAAATCAGTGCATTCATTATAACTTTAGTTTTTTTACTTACAACATATACTTAAAATGTTGTTTTTGAAATAAAATACATATGTCCTATTGGTTGCTAATGGATAAGTATCTGTTAGAACCTTTCTAGTCTTAATTTCATTTGAAGGGAAATCTCCTATTTTAAGATAAAGATCTCTCTTATTTCTATGAGAGTTTCAAGAATTTAGGATTTGAGCATTTGCTGTGGCATATGGTACTTTTTCTGTCCTATTTTGTATACCAGCCCATTAAGAAGAGAAGTGAAGTAAGTAATCTAAAAATAACTCTGCTGTTGGCCTAATTTAACAACAACAAAAAAAGTCTTCTGTGCATAAGTAAAGTTCCACATTTGTCTTCCCTGGTGGAAAAATCTCTGAAGCATTTTGCTACCTACTCACAGAACAACACCTCCTTTGGCATCATAATTGCAGTCAGAAGGGCTCTTTTGACTTTATTTATAATCTGTGCTAGCCCTACTCATAGTGTTAACTTCTTTAGTCCAAGTATACCCACCTTTCCTGATGATTAAAGCCTTGGCATGCCTCATGTCCCAAATGCGTGTACCTTTTCCCATATCATATCCGTTTTCACAAAAACGTACACACTTGAAGTCGACTTGAATTGGTGTCTGAGAAACTGCAGTAGAGAAAAAAACACAAAGCATGTATTTGAACAATCACAGGAGGACATAACCATGTTTATAAAATGTTCAATTATTACTTTGCCTATTCAGTGCATTTTAAATGATCACACAGCATCACAGACTTGTAAAGTTTGTAAGATGAAAATAAAGGTAGTCTGTTTTTTCATCTTTACCTTCCTTTGGCATTGTTTGCCATTTTGTTCATATATTATTTTTCAGATTTCTAACATTCATATACATTTTGGCATCTTGTGGTATTGCTCACTGAAGCATTTGATACAGTAACTAGAAAATAATGGGTAATTTTTCAGCTTTTAGACTGTGGGCATTCATACCATTTTGTAAGATAATACATTCCATATTGATTGTGGGCTCAATGTGGATCACAAGCTTGACCATCAAGCCTCAGTAGTGAAATGATGCATTTCTTCCTGGTGGGGAACTACTTGGCCCTCATGTATTTAAAGGCTTCTGCTCTTCTATTCAAAGGAATTTTTATTCCTTCCATAAGAGCTTTAAGAATTTAGTAGTGGAGCATTTGCTGTGGCATATGGTACATTTAAAATTTTAAAATACTTTTGAATCCTACATAAGCATTCATTCAGTGATATGTTGGACTAGTATGAGCTCAGAACACATATAAAAATACTTCATCTCTTGAAAAGATAAGATGAAGTATTTTTTACTATAGATAAAATAGGAAAGAAATTTTGTTAAAGAATAACATGACTCAAAAATTAGAAGGATTTTAAGAAGAATAAGTAACAGCTCTAGCCAGGCGCTGCCACTGTAGTTTGTTAAGTTCATGTCCTGCCATGAATCACACTTTACAGGATCCAAGTTCAGGCATAGTTGCCTCCTATAGTGATTCTGGTTTGAGAATGTGAGTTGCTTTGGCTAGTGGACGTACACTGAACATGGCACAAATAGGGATTTGATAGGTGCTTCTTGGAATATAGCTGTTACAATGTGAAGAACCCTGGTCTAGCATCCTTGAAGATGAAAGGACACATGTAGAGGCCTAGCCCAGCAAGCCTAGGTGAGATTTGCCCTTGCTGACTTACCAGGTAAAGGTAGTTATGAGTAGCCAAGACGCACACAGTTAAATCTCAGAATTGTGAGAAATGACTTTTTGCTTTAAATTTTATTTTAAGCAATAGATAAAGGACCTAGGGACTTATCTGGATATAGGAAATGAACATGTGGGGTGTGTGTGTGTGTGTGTGTGTGTGTGTGTGTGTGTGTGCATGTGTGCATGTGTGTGTGTGTGCGTGTGCGTGTGTGCCCACCTGTCTTGGGACTTGATCTCAGGGTCTGGGAGCTGTCTCTGAGTTGTTTTGCTCAAGACTGGTGCTCTACCACTTGATTCACAGCTCCATGTCTGGCTTTTTTGGTAGTTAGAGATAAGAATTTCATGGGCTTTCTTCCCTGTGCTTGCTTTGAACTGAGATCCTAAGATTTGAATGAACCTCCTGAGTAGCTAGGGCTTCAAGTATGATCCACTTATCCCTGTCCCAGGAAGTAAACTATTGTATCTCTTCTCTTTCTCATGTTTATAGCAGCTCTTCTGTTAAAAGTTCTGCAGTTCCTAACATCGACATAATACCAGATTCACAATTAAGAAGATATATTCATAGTTATTTATATTTTCCATTTTTAAAATGACGTTTGTTTCTTTAGATTCCTGAGTAAAAAGGAGGAATCTGAAAGTGAGATGAGAATTCATAATGGTCCAACATCATGCGTATCTGGCATGTGTGAGCTCCTACTGGTCTGTGTGGATAACCATCTTCATGAGATCCACTCACCTTAATTTAAGAGATGAAAAATTTGTAGGGTTACTGATTCATGGTTCACTGGGCCATGGTGGGTCATGTGAGTAAAATGTATTATCCAATCAGAAGAGATTATAAACTGCTGAAATGGACTGCCATTAACTTCACCAGAGAATTGCTTCCAGAAACATGGAAGAAAGGCAAGGACCAGAAAGAGCAGCAACAGTAAGATCGGTGTCTGTAAGACTTTATGTTCATGATTATATATCCTAAAAATGTATCGCATACACATATAAGTGTGTGACACAGATAGAAGTTTTGCTCACTCAAAAAAAGATACTTTTCTGAATAAAATGAGACATAAAACAGGGGATACACTGGAATGTTAGATGCTGTACTGATGGTAAATAACTTAGAAATTTGAGTCAGTACCTGAAAGGGCATAGAACTAGAGGAACAGGAATGTGCTTTCAGCCCGTCTTTCTTCCTTCCTTCCTTCCTTCCTTCCTTCCTTCCTTCTTTTCCTTCCTTCCTTCCTTCCTTCCTTCCTTCCTTCCTTCCTTCCTTCCTTCCTTCCTTCCTTCCTTCCTTCCTTCCTTCCTTGCCTTTTTCCTTCTTCTCTCACTCTCCTCTCTCTCTCTCACTCTCTCTCTCTCTCTCTCTCTCTCTCTCTCTCTCTCTCTCTCTCTCTCTCTCTCTCTCTGTCAGTCACTGGGCTTGAACTCAGGGTCTAGGTGCTATCCCTGAGATTGTGTGCTCATAGCTAGCTCTCTACCACTTTGAGCCACAGCTCCACTTCTGGTTTTCTAGTGGTTAATTGGAAATAAAGTGTGTCATGTACTTTGCTACCTGCACTGGCATTGAACTGGGATCTTCAGATCTCAGTTTACTGATTATAGGCATGAGCCACCAGTGCTGGGATGGTTCCTGCATTGCTAATGGTTTACACTGGCCTTTCTAGGATATCCTCTGCATGGCCGAAGTATCTAATTGGTCGTATTAAAAGAAGCAAAATAAGGAAGGTTCAGTGGAGTAATACATAAACATCAATGGCAAAAATCTGAGCACTTCTTGATGTCATTGGAAGGCATTTGGAGGAGTAAGAGTGTTCAGAGTGCTCATAGCTTTAGCTAATCTCAGCGATGCTGGTATGATCCTCCTGCTTCCTTGGTGTGGTCTGGGAGAACTTGAGTTCTACTTGTAGATAGGGAGCACAATCTATTTCCAACATCTTCAGAAAGAATGATGAAAGACAAAAGAGAACAGTACAGAATAATTTGATCAACTCCAGAGTCTTAGATGTATTGTATGGTTTGGTGTGTTGACTGACAATTGTGAGTGGAGGAAGAATTATGGAGCTCTGGAAGTGATTCCTGGAGTAACTAGATTTATTGCTTTAGAAGATAAGATAGGGCTGGGGAAATGGCCTAGTGGCAAGAGTGCTTCCTTCATATACAGGAAGCCCTGTTTTCAATTCCCCAGCACCACATATACAGAAAAACGGCCAGAAGTGGCACTGTGGCTCAAGTGGCAGAGTACAATCCTTGAGCAAAAAGAAGCCAGGGACAGTGCTCAGGCCCTGAGTTTAAGGCCCAGGACTGGCAAAAAAAAAAAAAAAGGTAAGATAATCTTCATTCTTTTTAGTTCTCTATTGTTATGTGGAGGTGATTGTTGTTGTTCACTGACCTGATACAAGATAAAGCAGGAAATAAGACCGAATAAGATAGAACACTTGGAAGACATAGAGGGGATAAAATCACTATTAAGTTATGGGAAAGGGAACTGTTAAAATTCTGAGCACAGGGCTGGGGATATGGCCTAGTGGCAAGAGTGCTTGCCTCACATACATGAGGCCCTGGGTTCAATTCCCCAGCACCACATAAACAGAAAATGGCCAGAAGTGGCGCTGTGGCTCAAGTGGCAGAGTGCTAGCCTTGAGCAAAAAGAAGCCAGGGACAGTGCTCAGGCCCTGAGTCCAAGCCCCAGGACTGGCCCAAAAAAAAAAAAAAATTCTGAGCACAGTAACTTTTATTAGAAATTAATTGCACGTGGCAAATATTTTTGTATGTTTAAATCACTGAAAATTAGAAGCTCAAGAAGATTATTTATTGGGTAAATCAGTTTCCCAAGTCCTTGAGTTACACATTTTAAGGCTATTTTAATAAAAAGATAAATGAGAGGAGAATGAAGCCATGCTATGTTCTTACTGTGAATTTTATGCATTTCCTATTTCATATCACAGATTGAGGCAATCTAAATAGAAAGGTATAGAAAGGAAAATCAAAATGAAGGAAATGTGATTCATTATATAATGTCAAACTGAGGAGCGATGTCTACAAAATGGAAGACATGGAGATATAAACACCTAATGTACTTTAGGGATGACTGGCAGTTAACATGAAATGAAACTAGTTATTAACATGAAAGGAAACTAGTTATTTACCATTTTGGAAAAATAGGAAATATTCCTCAGGAAGATAGATGCCATTCTTTGTACTAAATTCTTATATTGGCAACTGTCACATATCTGGGAGGAATGAATGGTAGTGTCTATGCTCACTACCATTTTCCAGCAACAGATTTTGATACATATGTGATATATAAATGATTGAGTGAATGAATAAGGGGTGATTTCTTTAGGACACATCCATATCTCTCTTGTGTCTAAAACACAGAAACAAGAATGATGTCTACAAAACACTTTCATATCACCTTTTTGGTTATAATGGCTACATTTTTCTTATGGGAATGAACAAAATCCCTAACATGGCTTTCAAAATTGTCAGATTTCTCCTGCTTCTTTTCTACCAGCTCTTGAACATGAATTTAATACAATTTTGATGAATATAACCCCCTTTACATTAAGCACTTATGATCATGATATGGAAAGTGTGTGTGTGTGTGTGTGTGTGTGTGTGTGTGTGTGTGTGTGTAGCATAGAAGCTCAAATACATCCTGAATAATTTGAAGCTAAGTAATGATATAATTTAAGCAAACCCTGATACTATATTGAGTCACAGAGCATTCATTTGTGTTTCAGCTCTTTGGAGAATTATCTAAGACTCACTAAGGAATCTGTTGGGAACCGGAATGAGTCAAGAAGAAGCAGTTTTAGGAGGAGAGCTGCCATCTTTCTGGTTTATAAAGACTTTGTTTACTTTTCATCTTTTTCTTGGCTCGATTTTTGCTTACCATAATAAAAATAAAAACAATAAATAATAAAATAATAAATAACAAAAATAATAAATGAAGTTTAGGCAAAGGAGGGAAATTTTAAGATAAGAACACTATTAAGATTAGGCATTGAATATAAAATTCGAAAAAATTTGAAACATCCACAGTGACAGCTCTAGACATTTAAGTTAATAGGTATAAATGACATTAGGAAAAAATTAATACGATAGTTCTAAAAACTTACAAAAGTAAAATATGAAGGCTAATGTAAGAAGTAAGAAGTCTAATGTTTAAAAACGGCTTGAAATAACACAGGTATATTATCTCTAAAACGTAAAATACATAGGTAATTATGGTTAAAAGTTAGTGCAGGTGAAGTATAATTAGGAGATAATGCAAGAATCTGTGGAGAAAGGTTGTCCTCACAAAAGGTCCAGGTTCTGAAGCCATGGCCTTTGGTCTCCCATCTTTTGGTGTTCATGACTTTCATACTTTCATGGTGCGTGCATGTGGTGAGGTGCACATATGCAGTATTGGGGCTTAAACTTAGGCCTTTTTCACTCAAGGCTATTACTCTACCACTTAAGACAGATCATACTTTTACCTCTGCCTTTTTGCTTATTAATTGGAAATAAGAATTTCTAGAGATTTATCAACCTGGGATGGCTGTGAACTGCAATCTGCAGCTCTTAGCCTCCTGAGTAGTTAGAATTACAGGTGTGAGCCCCTAGTGTCTGGCTCCACAATCTTTACCCACAAAGAATCTCAATCCCTACTCCTCCTGAGCATTACCTTGGATTTTCTCCACAAGGAATTTGGAGAAGCATTACTAAAGAGTCCACATCCAGATAACTTCCTCTAAGATACCTCTTGAAAATGTTACAGTCTCAGGGCTGGGGATATGGCCTAGTGGCAAGAGCGCTTGCCTCGTATACAAGAAGCCCTCAGTTCGATTCCCCAGCACCACATATACAGAAAATGGCCAGAAGTGGCGCTGTGGCTCAAGTGGCAGAGTGCTAGCCTTGAGCAAAAAGAAGCCAGGGACAGTGCTCAGGCCCTGAGTCCAAGGCCCAGGACTGGCAAAAAAAAAAAGAAAAAGAAAAAGAAAATGTTACAGTCTCAAAACAAATAGGTTTCCTTTAGCTTAACAAATATAGAATCAACTTTGAGTGGGTTGCCTCATATTACCATATGATTCATTGTCACAAAATTATAATAACATGCTTTATGACAGCTTAGAATATATATGCATCAATTTATTTGCTATTTTTAGTCATCTTTGGCTCAAGTAACAATATTATTACCATTGAAAAGGATTGTACATGTCATTACTTTCAACTTTTGTTTTGGAGTTAGAAAGGGTCCTTGATTAGGTATTTCAACCCATGTTTATTAGAAAAAATGAGAGTAAAACTTGGATTTTTCATTCCATGTCTGTGCAAATAAATTTACTTCTATAACAAATTACTGTAGATTAGAAGGTTGTAAACAACAGAAATTTATTTCTCACAATTCTGGAGGCTGGATACCTTAGCTCAAGGTACCAACATGGTTGGTGTGTGTAAGATCCCTCTTTTGACAAGCAGAGTTGTTTGCAAGTGTCTACATGGCAGAAATCTGAGCAGAGTTAGCAAGGGCTCCTCTTCTAAGGGCACTAACTCCTTTCAAGAGGGCTTTACTTTTGTGTCTTCACTCAATCCTAATTATATGTACCATTTATCAATACTATCGACAGAATGTACTATTTTCAGATTTTTTTTTTGGTAGTTAATTGGAGATAAGAGGTCTCATGGACCTCTGGGTTGTTTTGTAACCTGATCCTTAGAGCTCAACACCCTGAGTAGCTAGGAATACCCGTGTGAGACACTGAAAGACTTTTGAAAAGATACATTCAGTTTGTAACATCCTGTATAGTTCTTTCTACCATAGCTTCTTACCATATTTCATTTACTATTTTCTTGGGTTCACAGTGGTTGAATATTTTGTAACATTTATGAGCAAGAATGACAAAAAAGAATATGAAATCTTCATAGAAACTGCTTTCATTCCAGATTACAAATGAATTGATGGGGAATTTTTGCCAGCAATAGTGTTCTTATACATAATTTCTTATTCTGTGTGAAATTTATCATCATTAAAGTATGATTTTTCAAAATAGGAAATATTAATCATTTCCAAAGTTACTGAAGATAGAAAAAGTATGTGATAAAGCTAAGAATAGATAGGTATAGTAAATGACTGGTTATACATTAGCCTAGTTTTTTTATGACTACTTCTTAACATAGTTAAAGTTTTGGAAAGATCGTGACAGGCTAGAACAGATAAAAACTCACAAAAGTTTCTTTAATATAGATACATGTAAAGTTATTTAGAGTTGTGTACATTTAATAAAAGTTCTTGTTGCCTGTAGGTTCCAACTGACTTCTAGAAAGCCATTCGTTGATTCAAATTGTGTAACTTTTTTTGCTTATGTGCCATATAATTGTGTTGGATGCTAACAACTCCAAAACCTGGGAGTCACTTGATCTTGGTAGGGAATATGTGTATGTGAATGTATTATTGGCCCACACCATAGTGCAGCTATGGAGGTTTTTGCAGAGCATAAAAAGAACGCAAAGACAAATGTTTCAGAATGGAAAGAATAATCATTTTTCATAGAATTCTGAATTGTCACAGGCAGTTTGACTCATGAGAAAATTGGAAAGGAAGATTGTTCTGACTCTTAGAGCAATGACTCTCAAAAATGGCTGGATACCTTCTAGTTGGCAAGAAAAGTCTATTTGGCAACTGAATGAATCCTCAAACACAAGCTCATTTTTGAGATAATCAAATGATAAAGTTAAAAAAAACAACAACAAAAAACCAAAAGCCAAACCAAACCAAACCAAACCCGAGCCCAATTACCTTGGCTCACAGTTTCAATGGCTTCAGGTACAGATCTGTGGATCTCATTGCCGCTGGTAATGCCTCATTACAGATGGGTAGCTGAGGGAAATGCTGAACTCATGCTTGGCAAGTGAAATAGAGGGAAAAGGGACCAGAATTTGAGTCTCCTTCGGTGTCATGATACTGGTGAGCTACAAACTCCTCACTAGGCCCAACTTCCCACAGTTTCCAGTACCTGCAAACGGTGCTCAGCCCTAAAGCTCAGGATCCAAGACTTTGGAGGAACTTCAAGATCTAAATTAGAGCAGTGTTGAAGTACTACTATTTTGTTCTTATTTTATAAATGATTAAGACTTATTAATATCAGATTTTCAGAATTGTCTCCTTCATTTGATGTGGTGAGTGATCAAAATTTGTATTATATATGTTTTTTAGCCATAGTATGTATTAAAGAATATCTGGTAAAATCATTGCTATTAAAGCTTTTAAAATATTCTCATAGCATAGGAATCACCTAGAGAGCTTATTACAACGTAGATTACTGAGTCCACCTTGGGAATTCTAATTCTTAATCTGGATGGGCCCTGATAAAGAATATTTCTAAACAGCTCCCATCCATTCTTAAACAGCTCTGATCTGCATGCTTACTCTGAAAGCACATGAAGAAAACTCTATGAAAATATCTCTGCATAAATCACTTCATAAAATAGAATGAATAAGTGAGAGAGGTCTCAGGGTCTCAGTATTTTGACCAGTTTCAATTTGTTTTTAATAATTGTGATTGTCTTCTTTTGAACAAATACACATTGGTCTGTATGGCTGGATCCACCCCATACTGACAGGATAAATTAATGTGTCTCACATATTATATGAGGGAAGTAGATGGGGTAAATGTAGCCTGAGAAATTTTCTGAATTTTTTTTAACTGTTTGCTTAACAATTTGCATTTATTCCGGAGATAACACGGAACCATCAAAGAATTTGAGATGAAAACAGAGTGTGACCAATAAAAGTTTAAAAAATAGTAGTGTGGCAAGAAGCAAGGTAGTAATATCAGCTTTAGAACTACAATAATAACTCAGGTGAAGGACTTGGACTAAACTGGAATGGCAAGGATGCTAACCACAACAAATAATCACCCTCCCCACTGCCCAGTACTGAGAGATATTAAAAAGTTGACCTTGACAATAATGATAACATTTATTCTGTACTCTTGTATTTAAGTAAGCTGATTACTGTTTTAAATAATTTAAATATAAATGAATTAATTTGATCCTGAAAACAGTAACCTTTAATTATTAAAAAATTTAGCTTCTTTTTTACATGATGAGGAAATCGAGTCACAGGAATGCTAGACCACTTGTTCAAGGTCAAACAGCTGCTAAGGGAATAGAAATAATTTAAATTCTAGCAGTTTGACTTAGAGCCCTTGTAATATGTATGGGCCATACTGCCATCCTAATCTCATACTCTCAGTGTCTAGAACCATATGAAATACATTTCTGTTGTTGAAAAACCACCCAGTTTGGGGTACTTGGCCATAGCTTCCCCAAATGAGTAACATAAAAGAGAAAGAAGTGGATGAACTCTATTTCGTACATTTTAAGCTTAAGTTTCTGCAGGATATCTAAGAAGTGGGTTTATGGAACTTGAAGTGTTAATATGTAAACTCAGAAAGAAAAAAAACCTACAGTGGGCAGATTTATATGAAAACATGATCCCAAATAAACAGACTAGTCTATAATACTGTATTCTGTTCTAAATATTGCATTCCAGTTTCAACTAAAGTGTATCCACAGAGCCCATGGTGTGATGTTGTATAGGTTTGATTGTGCACAGACATTGAAAGACTAATGTAGAACAAGAAATTCATATGATGTTGTTTCATTTGTTACTATAGGGTTACGGAGACACAAATTATTCAGACATAAATACTGACAACACAATCTTATCTTGAATGGGAAATGAATGCTTCATACTGTAGAAAGTGGCTATATAAGAAAATATTAAATATTGACAAGAGCCCCTCAGCAAGGGTATTGTACTGGCAATTCTCATTCACTAAGGATTATTGTGTCCTTTAGCAGTGAAATATTTCAGGTTGTTTTTATAATTTGTAATTCATTGTTTTTTTATTAAGTCAAATCTGAATTCTTTCTGGAACTTGAAATTCAAGTCAATAATTATTTTTCTTGATAAAAAGTATACAACATCTAAGTATATATACAATAAGATGATAATTTAGTAAACTCTGTGAGTGATGATTTTCTGTACGAATTTTCTAACAATTCAAGTATTTAGCTGTGAGTATTATTTATTGTACTAGTCATTCCAAATAAAGATACTAGAGTTTTTAATGCTACCTAGAACAAATGTCAAAATAAAGTATAGATTCTCATTACCGGATTTATAATCTTTTTTTCCCCTTTCCTTTTCTTTCTTTTTTGTTGCCACTGGGAGTTTTGTTACCAGCAATAAAATACAACTTTCCTGTTGTACTGTGTAGGGTAGATACTGTAAATTTCTGGTCTTGCTTTCCCATTGATCTGGATTGCCATATGGGATTCCTGTTCAGCTGATCTTTATTTCCTGAGTCAGAAATTCTGTTTTACCCATCTTTGGGGTTTTCAGCAGTGATTCTCCATGGGCCTTCAGGTATTGCACATGAAAGAGAAGGTTCAAAGGCATAGAAATAAGGTTCAGGGCTGAAATGTTTACACTGCATTTTAAAATTTTTCTAAACATTTTCTAAGCTGATGGATCAGCATGAAAGCTTAGTAGATCTAAGATGTTTGTATGCTCTAGATAGGTTATGTTTGAATTCACATGGATTATAACATAGAGTATGGTGTTCATCAATTATAAGTTCATACAGAAATGGTGTATTTGTGCATGATTTTTTCTAATAACAATGATTACCAAGATTATAATGGGTTACATAAGGTCCTATTTTTTTTTTTTTTTGCAAATTTGACAGCCTATTCCTTCTGTGCTTCATTTTCTATACCATTGTCAATGTTAAGAAAAAATGAAGTATGGCTGTAACAGAATCTGTGCTTTTGGGAAGTTTATGTGTATTAAAAGACATTTTGACAACGCAAAGTCCATCTTCTGTATGAAACTATAGGATAATTCATTCATAGCATAATTCATAATTCAGTCATAATTCATGCATAGCAGATGACTTATAAAATGACTTATAAAATATTTTTTACATAATTTTCCTTAAAAAAATTTTTTCTTCATCCTTAGCTGTCTTGTGCGTGTGTGTGTGTGAAAGAGAGAGAGGGCAGCGGGTGGGGGAGAGATTTACCTGTAATTTTGCGGAGTATAAAATTACATTTTAGCCACAATCAAAGTAGCTATTAGACACACATTATTTAGCATTAGGAAGTAAAATATGTTTATGGGGGCAAAGAACACTGGGAATTACATAACACAGTTTGTCTTCACTCACTTTCAGCTCTAAAACTAATAGCAATGTTTAATAAATATAGCATTGTTTTGATGTTAAATGATATTCATAACAATATGAAAAATTGAAAGGTGATAGTATAATTAACCAGTACATAAAAAGTTTACATTCTGATCACAAGGCTCAATTGTTTAAAAGTATTCCATAATTGTGTTTTAAAATCTGTGTAGTGGTTGAAACCTATAGCTTCCTAGAGTGTTTTTGAATACCTGGAAATTTATTTTTATTTAATTGTATTAGTATAATGCCTAGATGTTAATTTCTAGCTGATATAGTCTATCGATAATCTATTTTCCAACAATTATTAAAGTATTTCTTAGTGCACTATGTTTTTGTTTATCTGTCTTTGTCCAAAATTAAGTAACATAACTAAGAGGTAGTGAGCTAAGAGAATGGAGTGTGGTTGGTTTGTTAAAGACAACATCAAAATAAGATAGGTTCCTTTGCTTCATCTTTTCTCTCCACCCTCTTTATTCTTTAAAGAAAGGAATGAACCCTACCCCTTTCTGAACACTCTCGCCTTCCTCTTTCTCCTTCAACATCAACTTTATCATCTTTGCTGAGTATGTGTGGAAGATACTCTGTAAGGGTCACAATGCATCATGATTAATTTAATCCTCACCACAGTTCTTACAGGAGCATGTTTTACTGATTTGAAAGGCAAGATAACAAAGAAACAGAAATTAAAGTAACTCCCCCAATGTTGCACAGGTATTTCTGCTATGATACACTTTTGAGACTGGGAATTTCTCTTATTAAAAAGATGTGCCTTGGGCCAGGAATATGGCCTAGTGGTAGAGTGCTTGCCTCCTACAAATGAATCCCTGGGTTTGATTCCTCAGCATCACATATATAGAAAAATCCAGAAAGGGAGCTGTGGCTCAAGGGGTAGAGGTGCTAACCTTGAGGAAAAAGAAGCCAGGGACAGTGATCAGGCCCTGAGTTCAAACTCCAGGACTGGCAAAAAAAAAAAAAAAATGCCTTGCTGGGTATTGATGGCTGACTCTTGTAATCCTGGCTACTGAGGAGGCTGAGATCTGAGGATCATGATTTGAAACCAGTCAGAGCAGGAAAGTCTGGCAAGTTACTCAGAAAAAGCTGGAAGTCATGCTGTGGCTCAAGTGCTAGAGTGCTATCCTTGAACATAGAGAGGTTCAGGGACAAAGCCCAGGTCCTGAGTTCAAGCCCCAGGGCCAGAAAAGAAAATACACACTTGTGTATCTTACTTCATTTTCCTTTTTATATCTATCACATTGCCTTATGTGATACATAGTGGAAAAACTTTTATTTACACTTAGGATGGTGTATGTGTGTGTGTGTGCTGGTGTGGTGGGGGGATGGGTACTTGTGCTTGAACTTAGGGTCTGAGCACTGTCTCAGATGTTTTTGAGCAAAGATGGTGCTCTTCTACTTTAATTGGGTTTAATTGGGTTGATTTTTTTAAGGTGGTTAATTGGAAATAAGAAGTGCACAGACTTTTCTATCTAGAATGACTTCAAACTGTGATCCTCATATCTCAGCCTTCAGAGTAGGTATATGTGAGCCACAGACACCTGGATATATTCAATTTTATAGTTCATTGATGCACTCAGATATCTTTCATTGTTTTAATTGGTGTTAGGGACTGAAACCAAGGCTTGTGTATGGTACACATGTACTCTGTCACTGAATGACACTTGCAAACTTCAGGCAGTATTTTGAACTGTCAGAACTAGATGACCTGTCTTCATCAATATGTAAGATGAATAGCCAACTAATCACTAAAAATATTAGTCAGTCTCTTTAAATCACTGCATACTGAACTGAAGCATGAGTCTTCTGGACTTTTTATTCCACCTCATGTGTCTACATATTCCAAAATGCTGTTGGTGGTAAAGGAAAATGGACTCTCTAGCTTAGAGTTTTCTAGGAGATAGAATAATTAATAAAAAGTGACTGCGAAGAATCAAGGGTCTTGTGAATCTCCTGAGCAGCGTGATCTTCCACAAATCCCCTCTGTGTGATCGGATAGTGCTGACGCTGAGAAAGCCCCACCGCTGTTCCATCTCTGCTATTCAGTGAATCAGGCCTGCTGCCCACTAGCCTGCTTTGCTAGGCAAAGTCCAACCACTTTCTAATTTTAGATCTGGTACCTAGTAGAGAGATTCTCTTTCTTGGACTCAGATTAATAACATGTCGACTTGGGTACTTGGCTGTCACCATCAGTGGTTGTTCTTATTTCACAAAGCACTCAGTGAAGCATGTTACCTTTCATTAGAGAGATTAATGTGAAGAAATAATAGTTCAGCTGAATTTCTTATGGTTTCATTTAAGAACATACTATATACAAAAAAGAAACTGTACTCAATCTTTTCAAGATTCAAAGCTGAAGACTACATAATATTTCTCTCAGATAGCTTAAAATATTATGTGAGACATATGTGTGTAAATAGATAAGTTAAATGCTGGACCAAATGATTTAAATCTTAAGTGGATATCAAAAAGCCAATGGAAGACTTTTAGTTTGGGTTTCAGAAAAATAATTATGGTGAAATAGCACTTGACTTAAACATTGGCTAATATATAGATGTCTATTAGGTTCACTAATGCAAATATTAAAATACATGAACAGCAAGAATTTATGTGTCTGTATAGATGTACTTGTGTGTGTAAATATGTAATCGTGTCTGGTCATCTACTTTCATAAATAATGCAGTCAACCTATATCCAAAGGTGCTTGTGCGTTTCTTTTTCTTTTCTTTTTTCTTTTTTTGTCAGTAATGGAGCTTGAATATAGGTCCTAAGCACTGTCCCTGAGGTCTTTCCCTTAATGCTAGCATGCTACTACTTTGAGCCATAGCTCTACTTCTGGTTTTCTGGTGGTTAATTGGATATAAGAGTCTTACGACTTTCTTGCCCTGGCTGGCTTTGAACTATGATTCTCAGATCTCAGCTTTCTGAATAGCTAGGGTTACAGGCCTGGTGTTCCGTGCCTTCTGATTCAGCCAAACACAAACTGTATCTCTACTGGAAAATAACACATTTTTTTCCTTGTCATTATTGTCTAACCATAGAATGTAACAACTATTCAAATAACATTTCCATTGGATTATGTCTGGTGAGTAATCTATAAATGATTTAACATATACAAGAGTGTGAAGGTAAGTTATAAACAAATACTACATTATATTTTTTATATAAGGTAACTGAACATCCCTAGATTTTGGTAATCTGAAGAAGATTTCTTGGACCCAAATACCCACAGATATTGAGAAGTGATTTTTATTTTTATGAAAATATGAAAAGTATTTTATAAAATAACTTCTCATTTAATTGATGGCATTAGATATTATTTTGACTTGGATATTGGGTTTAGCCACTAAAATTGTTTGGAATTATTACCAATCAGTATAGTAACTTGAAGAGTGAATATCATGATGTCTAGTCATATACTAAAGTGAAATAGCTATAAAATTTAGGAGAACCCAGTCATGAAAGGCCATACTTTTTTGAGGGGGCAGGCTGTCAAGGAAATCTCTTAAGGTCAAGACTTTCATAGAAGCTCTACAGTATTTAGCCAATAACTGTTTTAGCTCAGATTGTTCTGAGTGAATAGGAATCTATGTGCCAGAAGTTATCATCCATACGTTTCTTCTTACCTGTGTCATTTTTAAACAATGAAGCCAAAATCATTCATTATATGTAGGCCATTCAGATTCTGAGATCTCTCCTTCCAACTCTATTCTTTAATAGTTGATGTCTGATGTTTGCAAAGATTTGTCATGTGACTACTTGAAATTTAAGAATACATTAAAAATCCTGTTCTTTTTTCCTCTGAAATTTCTTTTCTCCCTCACTGAATATTTCTTATTGGTATAGTACTTTACCTGTTTTTTTATGGACTGTAATAGGGCAATAAAAATACAACAGACAGAAAAATAAAATGAATGGAGAATGGATCCTTGTTAAATAGGAATGAGTACCATAATAATAATACCAATTTCCCTAGTTATTTTTGACAATTAAAATTAGCACAGATATAATGCAGTTAGTAGCTAATGATTATAATAATGATGAGAGAGTTTTTTTTTATTTTTATTTTTTGTTTTTTTTTTTTAGCCAGTTCTGGGGCTTGGACTCAGGGCCTGAGCACTGTCCCTGACTTCTTTTTGCTCAAGGCTAGCACTCTGCCACTTGAGCCACAGCGCCACTTCTGGCCTTTTCTATATATGTGGTGGAATGGTGTAGAATGGAACCCAGGGCTTCATGTATATGAGGCAAGCACTCTTGCCACTAGGCCATATTCCTAGCCGATGAAAGAGTTTTGTGTGGCAACCGCTCTTTTATTTATATTTCCCTGAAATACTTTGAAACCTATTTCCATTGTGCTAAGTCTAAGAAATTTTATGCAACTTGTAATTGGTGCATTCAGGAAATCATCAAGTCAGGAAAATGATCAAGACTCAATATAACTGGGAAGAATGAACAAACACAGCAGAGTATTTGACATTTCACTCATGGTCACGATGGCTTCTTTATTCAAATGTAAGCTACTATTTCAAAAGACCTTCTTCAAAGCGCTCTCTCTTAAAATCACTCACCTCTTGTTGATGAAGCAGAATTTTGGACTTGACATTTGTTGTGTTTTCAGTGTTAATACTGTGCTACCAAACTTATTTTCAAACATTTTTTACTTAGTTTTGAAAATTTCTTTCCCCTCCATGTTACTCCCAATTCATAGATTACAATGTTCCCCCTAAAAGTTGCATTTAGAAAGTTTTACAGCCTTATTTAATTTTTCTATGTGAATGGTCCTGAGCAGTGTCCATTTTTAGTGTTGTTTGACCTAGATTTTAAAAGCCTGAGGGACTAGAAGACCACGACTATGTATATCATTTTATGTAGTACTTCATGAAATTAGGCATTCAGTAAATATTTACAGATGATGAAAACTTGCTTAAAATTATGCTGAGGGGGGCTGGGGATATAGCCTAGTGGCAAGAGTGCCTGCCTCGGATACACGAGGCCCTAGGTTCGATTCCCCAGTACCACATATACAGAAAACGGCCAGAAGCGGCGCTGTGGCTCAAGTGGCAGAGTGCTAGCCTTGAGCTGGAAGAAGCCAGGGACAGTGCTCAGGCCCTGAGTCCAAGGCCCAGGACTGGCCAACAACAACAACAAAAAAATTATGCTGAGGGTAGCCATAATATTTATGACAACCAAATATGGCATCATAGTTCATAGACTGTCCAGTATTGTGAAATGATTTCTTCCTTTGTAGAAAATTTGGCCTTACATTCCTTCTCTCTTTTTATTAGGACAATTTAAAAAATCCTCCATTTTGTGCTTCTTTTGTTTGAAGTACCTTAGATATTTGGCTCTCAGAACTTTTTTATTTATCTTGATTATGTTGGTGATATATCTTCTTGGCTTTCTTTTTTTCCATTTTGGAACATTAGGACGAAGTTGAATGCACAACATGTTAAAATTGTAGACCAGAAGGAAACCTGAAGAATAATACATCTCATTGTGCCTAACTAAGCCTGCTAGAAAAATAAACACATAAAACTATATCAGAGTTCACTCAGGTGTTTAAGAAAAAATCCAAGCCTTAATTCATTGTTTGTACACTGTAAGGTTTTAATTTTATTTACTGTGAACCAGTTCACTACTATTGTCTTTCTTGTGTGGCTGGAAGTTTATTGAGACTTGGAGATACAATTCATATAAACTTATTTGTGCATCTTTTCCATCAACGTACATATTGTATACATGAATATACATATTGCAATGTTGTTTTAGATACTATGTTGAGTAAGTACCGTATGGTGGATCTTTATATGTCTACTTAGTAATTTGGGATACAAGGTTGTGCTTTTATAAAATTCTAATAAAACTGAACCTTCACTGCTCATGTGTGTGCGTGCTGGGAATATTTCAAATAAGAAATATTTAACTTTAAGGTATGAAATTTCACATTATTTTATTGTCTTGCTTTTTCTTTGGAAGTGTGGAAATTTCTACTGGTCTTTGCCTTTATGACTACAGGGTTGCACTATACAAGTTGAACTTAATAATTTAATCCAAACTATGTTTTGCTTTGTGTTGTTCTGTAATTGTTTTATATACCTTTGCACTTCTATCATTAACTAGAGTTTGGTATTGCCAAGGCAGGAACTATCTTGCTTTTCTTTTTTGTTCTACCTTGTAATTATCTTACTTGTGAGCACATATTATACATCTAATACAATAAAATATTTTATTTTTGAATTATAATTTTTGCTTCACTAAGATGTAGTAAAAGAAAAGTTACTTGAGGGAAAAATGCAGACACTTTTTATACATTTTCCAAACCTCTCTATATAATAAACCAGAAAGACTTGCTATTAAAATTTTGACATAAATACATATTTAATTGGACTCTAGAGCATGTTATTTGGTACACATGGTTGCAATGTTTGTTCTTCCTTAGATTTCTCATTAGGTTTTCTTTGATCACTAAAGAAACAGGATGAGGAAAAAGAAAGTTATTGGACAAAATATTTATAAAATTTTGTCACTATTGAGTGAGATAAATCACTATGTAAATGTTAGTGATTTTGTAAGATTGACTGGAAAATGTAGCTTAAAATATTTAAATTTCTTCCCTCTGGAATTTTAATTTTATTTTGTAGGTTTGATTATTAATATGTGAAATATTTTTGTAAATTACATGCTATAAGCGTGAAAGTGAAGAAATATTTTCTTAAATCATGTACTACAGAAAAAACAAACAAGATACCAAAATAGTACTATTGGGGAGTCATAGGCTGAGAGAAAGAAAAAAATCCATTAAATTACTTTAATTTTTGAAAAGGAAATGTTGGCCATGTTATGCTAGATTATCATAAGCTTTATTTCTGATACATTTTATCATAATGCACACTGAGTATAAATAAACTCTGGTATGCTAAACCTAATAGCAATTAAACTGGAAATGTTTGTGTTTCATCTCTGTGAACTTCGCAGAAATGTTTCCATGACAACCTCCATGCTAGTTAAGACAACCAGAGGTGATCAACAGTTTAGGTATTTTTTTCTCTTGTAAGAATGGAATTTGTGTTGACAGTTTTGGCCTTTAATGGCACTTTTGTTCCGTGTGAAAGTATTTGTTTACCAGATCATATGCTGTTAACTGTCATGATGAGGTAGAGTGACTGCCTTTGATAAAAGCCTGCCTTAAACTTTTTAGTCTCTGAAGCTCTCTTATTCTAATTATCTCCAGCAGTATGGAAGAGTCCATTTGCTTTAGTACCCGACAAGTAACAGTTTATTAAGATCAAGTATAGAATCAGAAGGAATATTTGATTTTATTTCTGCATCTAAAAATGGAAATCCCATTTAACTTCTTAAAGTTGCCCTTGTGCACACATTCCTGCATGTGTACACACACAATCAATTGGAAATCGACAACTTGTAAGTGGTATCCTTGCAAAAGGTGCTTGGGGCAATCAATGTTCATTTTTCCTACCTCATTGTGCTAGAATATTGCAACTACACTATAGTAGTTTCCAAGTATCTTTCCCTCCAAACTATAAAAGATACCTTCAGTTTCAACCAAAAATTGCCAAGATTCCATTATTTGTCATGAACCTGGGGAATTTTCCTTATTTGCTGTTAAATAGAAGGTCAGTGTAAGAGAACCTTGTCTACACTGAGATTTTTCAGAGTAAGCAACAAAATAAGAAACTATAGATATTCTGAGAAAGTGGACTAGAATTATGAAAATTTCTTCTCCAGGATGTTGTGGATTGCATGGCAGACAACAAGTGCAATTCTCATGGGCAGTTGTTTGTCTTCTTCCACGACTGTCTCTATGGTCACATGTCAGCATTGTCTAATATCTGCAGGATGGAGACTGTGTAAATAAGATGTATGAAGTGCTGTTATGTTATGTGCATGTGAAAAACAAGCTCCTTTCTCAAATGAAACCTGACATTTTTATTGGAAAGTATTGCTATGCATTTTGTAGGCTTAATTGCATCAGAAATTCAGTTTAGACAATGTTTGTTAGATTTATTAGATACATAATTATAGATATGATGTAAACCTTTGGAAGAATCTGCAGTTTGGATCAATGATGTGAGATAGGAAGAAAAATCTGTTAGTGCATAGATTTCACCAAGGGAGGGTTCGTAGAAATGAACACTCTTATACTTTGCTCTAGAATATTCCATTGTTGAGATAGTGAATAAATGAGTCATGAAAGTTGTGAGAGGGGCTGGGAATATGGCCTAGTGGCAAGAGTGCTTGCCTCTTATACATGAAGCCCTAGGTTCAATTCCTTAGCACCACAAAAGGCCAGAAATGGCGCTGTGGCTCAAGTGGCAGAGTGCTAGCCTTGAGTAAAAAGAAGCCAGGGACAGTGCTCAGGCCCTGAGTTCAAGCCCCAGGACTGCCCCCCCCAAAAAAAAATCCATATGGAAAAGAAATTTTAGGAGTAAAATATGGCCAAGTATTTCAACTACTACTGTAAAGAGAAATGGGCACTGAAATTGGCTACTAGGTATAACACCTTTTGGTGTTAGTTACTCTTTTTGGAAATGTAGTATAAGAGCAGAGAGAGAGAAATTGGAGATAGAGCCTTGGAGTTGGCAAAGTCCCTGGATAAAATTCTACCCAGGTCTTACTGAGTGTCCTTGGATTTAGTTAAATGCATATTTCTCTGTAGTATATCTTCTGATGAATTGGCACATTTTTTGAAGAACTAGCTTTGCTTGTTTTGTCCAGCTTAGTAGATACCTTTTCTAGTGATATATTTCCAGTTTCTCACACATTTGGTCTTATCTCCTATGTAATACATTTTTATGTTTTAGCTTTTCAGTATAAAACATCGTATTTTCTGATTACAAGTGGAAATTAATATTCACTTTAATATGATGCGAATATGCACTGCATATAAATATAGCCAAGAGGCAAGAGTGCTTGCCTCTTATACATCAAGCCCTGGATTCGATTCCTCAGCACCACATATATAGAAAAGGCCAGAAGTGGCGCTGTGGCTCAAGTGGCAGAGTGCTAGCCTAGAGTAAAAAGAAGCCAGGGACAGTGCTCAGGCCAAGCCCAGGACTGGCAAAAAAAAAAAAAAAAAAACCCATACGGAAAAGAAATTTTAGGAGGACAATATGACCAGTTACCTCATTATCTTTGTAATATTAGATTGCTATCCTTTATCCACTAATGCCTTTATAAGGCCTTTAAGATAGTTTGTGCATATTATCTTTGTTTAGATTTGTAGTTTTTCATTGGCATCTTTTCCTGTAGGTAAATTATGAAGCAAGATGTGGATCTCATTGCCAAATTTCTTCCTGGAAAAGTTCTACCAATTTTATGTTCCACTAGCAATGAAGACTTCACTGATTTTCACAAGAGGCAGATGGATTGCAATGCTTTTAATCATAGTGCTAATGTGA
This sequence comes from Perognathus longimembris pacificus, assembly GCF_023159225.1. Taxonomy (NCBI): domain Eukaryota; kingdom Metazoa; phylum Chordata; class Mammalia; order Rodentia; family Heteromyidae; genus Perognathus; species Perognathus longimembris. The sequence continues at coordinate 124,978,616 of NC_063162.1, forward strand.
TGACAAATTGGCAAATTAATTGGCAAATTGGCAAGATAAAAGCATTTTAACCTTTTGTTTTTGAACACCATTGCCATATTTTCAAGTTAAAAATGAAAACATATTTTATAGGTAAAGTACGATTTTAAAATATGAAAAAGGCAAAGAAATTCTATATGGAGCCAAAGGTGCTATTTCCATTGCCGTTGGCTATGCAAACTGTGTTGTTTTCTGCTGATAGGACAGACAGGATAGGTTTTAGGATGTATTTACTTCTTGTTCAGCTTTATTCACACCTTTGTTTTGTGAAGGTAAAATCTTAAAAGCGATAAATAAAATTTTACTTGTTGAAAACATGAGGGTAAATTAATAGGTTATCCAATAACATAGAACCTTGGCAAGTAGGAATTGCTATTATCATTGGCATTTAAAATATATAAAGTAATAAGTTTATTGACCCTATTCGGGGTGTATTTTAGCTCAAAGAGAAATCTATGCTGGTTTAAAACTACCTCTAATTTTTAAAAAAGTATTCCTGTGCAAATTTCATGTTATCTCATTTACATAATGATGACTGTGCATAGCTTTGTCACCTCTTTTTCTCTTTTGTTTATGAAATACATAATTTTCTCCCTATATTTTATTCAGAACTGCTGGTAAATAGAGATAAGGTGTCTGACCATATCTATCCAAGAAATTTTGCAAGTAATTATAATCTTATCACAGCATTTGACATTAATGTTTTTCAATGTAAAACTTTTCTTTTTCGATGTCAACAAGATCTATTTTACAGTGATATAATGGGGGTCAAGTAAGACATTGGAACATCAAGAATTCAGATGGACTATCCCTTGACATTCCTATTTTTAATTTGCATTTCTTTTATTGTCTTTAAATAATTAGACAAAGAGGTCTTAACTCTAGAAGTCAGCTTCTCAGTATATACATCTTGATCAGAGTCATTGCTTTCATTCTTCCTCATCATCCCCATTCTAGATTAAAATCTCTATGACCAGGTATCATAACTGATATATTACATATACACCAGTTTTTTTTCTTTCTTCTGGCTGTATTGAGGTTTGATTTCAGGGCCTTTTGATTGCTAGATTTACCGTTGGAGTCCCACCTATAGTCCACATATGTACTGTTTTGGATCATTCTACCTCCTTCCATCTTGAAATATCTTAGTATAGTTAACATACTTATTTCACATGCTATCTTTCTTTCTTTCTGAAGAACTTTTGCTCATCATTACTGTAAACCTTGGCTTTGCTTCATTGAGCAGCTGCACTTTACCCCTTAATATTTGTCAGTTTAATTGATCTGCCTTCCTGTCTGTCTATCTATTTATCTATCCATCCATCTATCTATCATCTGCCCATCTATCTGTCTGTCATCTATCTATCTACCTATTGTCTATTTATCCATGTATCCATATATCCACCTATCTATCTATGTAGTATAAACATACAGTTTTCAATTCATTTTGTAGAATGCTGCTCAGGGGAATATTAAATATGTGGTACAATGTGAATATCTCTATTTTAAAAGCTACAATGCCCCGTAATCTGAAACAGTTTGAGTTCCAAGATGCCAAAACGTGAATTTCACATCTGACCTCATGTGTCAGGTCACATTCAAAGTTCAACTGTTCTAAAATTATTTGCACAAAACTACCATTAGGCTATATGGATAAGTTATACATGAAATGTAAATGAATTTTGTGTTTAGGCGTAGAGGGATGGCTCAAGACATAGAACTTTTACTTTTTATGTGTGGGACTTTGAATTCAAACTTCCGACAAGAAATAAAAAAAGATTTAGGTTTGCATCTCTTTCTCTAAATATTATGTATATACAAATCAAAAATTAAAATTTCTTTCCTCCCAATTACTTCAGGTAAAAATATTCAACATATAGTATGATAAAATGTAAATATTTATTTTGAGTATATATTATGTTATTTCTATGGTAAAAATTATACATAAGCATTTAAGAAAGCCTTTGGAAGACTATAGATTTTAAATGCTTGCTAAAAATAATTTTTTGAGTTTTTGAGACTCATAGGGGAAAAAAAGGGCTTCCAGATATCTTCCAAGAATTTGTAAGACCATTAACTAAATGAATATGACAGTCATCAGGACAAAAGAAAATTTAAATACTATAGCATTAACAGCAGTAGCTAACCTGTTATAATGAATTATTCATGCAGGCTAATTTGGCTATATTTTATTACAGGAGAGACTGGAGACTATTATCTTTGGGCATTGTTTTCTGACGTTGTTAGATCAATAATAATGAGCTAACATTATTCCTAAGTGAACCCTAGATTTTCTGATTTCATAAAGACTGTATATGACTATGGCTTTAAAAGTCCAAACAAATGGTGTTTGCTAAAAGTGCTAAGGGATATGGCCCTACTTATAAATTTGAATTTTTTGGTTCCAAAATAAAGTGGTTCTTTAAAAATGAATTGTATGAACTTTTCTTTGATGTTGATTTACTGAAGTTAATTAAAATGAATTATAACTTGCTTGGGCTATCTTACTACTTTTATCTTCAAGTATATGTCACCTTATACAGTTCCCCATTTCATTATATTTTTGTCTCAAGTTAAACAAACAGAAGAATTAGGTATAAGTTGTAAAGATAAGAAAATAGGAATTAAGAGAGTTGAAGGAATATTTGGCAAATATGGGGTTCATTATTTTAATGTGAAACTGAGCAAATGACTAACACTTAGATTTATAGAAAATTGTGTCTTGGGCTATTTAAATGGGGATATGAATTTGCACATTTGTGAGAAAATAAGAAATAAAAAATGTTTTGTTTGCATTGTTTAGGATAAGTAGAGGGATGTATGTATTTAAAAATAAATTTATCTTCATGAACTGCTCACAAATACCAACAATGAACAGGTGTTTTTGGTGTTACTGTTGCACACATTGTTATTACAAACTTTCTAAGTTTCCCTCAATTATACTTAAGTTGTATCCTGGCTAAAAGTTTAGTCCTAAAAGTTCAGTTTAGAAGAGAGTAATTCAAGAAATTTTAAGTTAAATAATGATTTAGTTCCACTGTGTAACGTATTTCCATGTAACATATGTAACATATAAACATATTTCCAATAGAAAGTGTTAACCAAAAACTAATCTTAGAAGTTATTCCCTTAAATAAGGAAGGGGAATAGCCAATGTAGGCATAAGAAAGCTGTAGTTTAATTTAATGTAGATACAGATTGTTACATGTAGAAATAGTTATATGACATATATGTACTTTAGGTTTGCATACACACATGCATTTCCTTGTGTGCCAGCTGACAAGGCCTAACAGCATTAAATGCATTTATTGCTTCTGTCTTAGTTTCTAATACCATTCTTCAATTACAAAATGAATCAAGAATTATTGGAAAAAATCAGGCCAGCTATGGGACTGGAGCAGGAAATATACAATGTGGAGATCTGGTGATGACACAAAATTATAAAATACTTAAAGCATCATAACCTAGAGCTCCATAAGTTCCAAAGCTGGAAGCAAGCAACCAAAGATAAATAGACATTCCTTTTAATAGACTTACAAGAAATTTATCTAGGCATTTCCATCTTAAGGAGGTTTCATGCTGTCATAGCCAAGGTGTGTCCAAAGATGCTCAAACATAAAATGTAATATATTCTGAAATTAAAAAAAAATGACTATGTAACAACGGAGGAAATACGAACTAAAGGAAATTGAGTTAAATTGTAAAAAGAAATTTTGGTGTTACTATATCTGTAGGTTTAGTATTGATTACAATCATTGAATATAGTGGATCCCTAGGTATAGCTAAAAGTATGCCAGATACTCTTTTAAATATCTTATATGTCTTACCTTATTAATTATTTTAAACATCTCTGTGGCGGGTATTATTATTATTATACTAAAGATGAATAAATGAGAGCTTGAGTAATATTCTCAAGCTTTTCCCAGTTTCCACATCTTAGTTTTAACTGTTACATTTGGTACTCTTGGTTACCCACCAAGAGTTACTCTTGGTACCCAAAGAAGGGTTGTTGGGCAATAAATTGTGTTTGATGACTGGGAAAATACTAATATAATTTAAGCAGAATATTTTTATTTAATATACCTGTTGTATTATATCCTTTAGGAAAGTATACATTTGCAACCCAATCTTGTAAAAGTATTTATTGTTGGTTTTGTAATCTCCAAATGATAAAGTAAGTGAGGCATGAGAAAATTAATCTAAGATTACAGGACATCTTATATGAAGTCTTCAGTATGAATAATCCTGAAGACTTTAGCCATGCCTTTTCTCCCATAGAAATATTATAAAATTAGTTCCTAGCAACATTTAATTTTATTACAGTACAGCTGACAACAAATTTAGCATCATTGTTTTGTAAAAATTACTTTTTATTTACATAATTGCAGTCCAAGTAGATATGATGCTAATGAGCTAAGACAAATATCTGCCCAGGAAAAAAATGTGAGCTGTTTGCCTTTGGCTTGCATCTTCAGGGGGCTTCTACGAGTCACAACTTCTTTCTTTCCACATAGTGAGCAGCGGTGGCCTAGCAAGACTTATTTATTTTGAGACACAAAAAAATTGCTGGAGCATGTCTTTCTTTGCAAAGTATTCTATAATATAACCCATGAGAGAGTAGTCTTTTATTGTGTTACTGCAGCCCATTACATCTGGAATACTGCATGTGTCATACCACTGCTATGTAACCATGCTGTCACCCTGAACAATTTTTTTTTCAGCTACTACTTCTGTGTTAATGCTTCCCAACTACCATTCATGGGAGAGTACACAGAGAGAGTTTCTGAATTTCGAGGGCACCTTGGGTTAACTTGCTGTCAGTGGTGATTGACCTCAAGGCATTGGCTGCCTGGGGCCCCTTTAGCCATCCTGAGGGCTGAAGGATTCAGCATCCTGGCATACCTGAAACCATTTGTGACAGGTTAAGTCATTCAGTACTCTGTTCTATTACATGCAAGTATGTTTTACAATGATTTATTTAGTCTTCAAAGGGAGTTGTATAAGAGTTTTATAAAATACTCATGAAAACCCCCCAATACATGGAGCAGAGCAAATAATACTTCAACTTTTCAAACTGATCAATCCGATCTTGATGTTCATGCCTTGCATAGGTTTATTACAGTGGGCAAACAATAATTTCTTCAGGTGCCTTAGAAATTATTCTTTCACAGTTGGTTCTGAGGAAGATAAGAAATGAAAAAGGGTCCAATTTCCTTGAAAGAAGCATAGTTTTTCCTTCTCAGTCAGAAGACTGTAAGGTATGGAGAGAAGGCTGGTGTTCCCATGATGGAACTTTTGTAAAAGCCTACACAGGGAAGAAACTTTTCTTTAGTTCCATGATGTGATTTACTGTATTAGTTGTATGAACAGCTAGAGCACCATGCTTTTCCTTATACAACAGGGAAACAAATCTTTATGAGAAACTCTTAGAGCTCTTGCATTGAGTGAAATAGCTCAAGGACAATGCTCAGTCCCGAGTTAACGCCCAATGACTTACCCCCACCCACCCCCCCAAAAATAAACTATTGAAAAGAAACCTCTGATTGATATTTCAAATAGGTATTTTTCCACCAAGAAAAAACTACCTGTGACTAGTCTCTCGAGGTGACTTAGGAAATGTATATGTGTTCTTTAATTGTTTTTGAAAGTTGGATTCCATTTCTATTTTCAGTTGACAGTCTTAAGCTACAGCAGCATAAATATTTCAGGAAAAATAGTGTTCATAGGTAAATAGCAACTTTCTTAATGCTATTATAAATTCCAGAGACCCATTAGTGTATCAAAAATATACAAATAATGAGTTTGAAATGTGGAAGTAGATGAAATTTCAAATATGCAAAAACATTTAGAAAATAATCACCAGATGTTAATTTCAAGTAGGAAAAGCAAAGCTTTATTTTTATTTATTTATTTTTATTTATTTATTTTTGGCCAGTCCTGGGCCTTGGACTCAGGGCCTGAGCACTGTCCCTGGCTTCCTTTTGCTCAAGGCTAGCACTCTGCCACTTGAGCCACAGTGCCACTTCTGGCCGTTTTCTGTATATGTGGTGCTGGGGAATCGAACCCAGGGCCTCATGTATACGAGGCAAGCTCTCTTGCCACTAGGCCATATCCCCAACCCCACAAAGCTTTATTTTTAATATTTAAATTTTATATTGTTCAGAGTCTCCAAAAATAATCAGTTGATATTTGTTTCATCTGACTTAAATTTAAAGAACTCATCTATTTTCTGGCTTATGGTCAGCTGTTTTCAACTAATGTATTTCTTTTTCTTCCTCTATGTTGATTAATGCATTACATGTAGACTAAAGTATTAGGAAGGCATTGCTATTAATAAATGATAATGTTAAGTATATCCTTAAGATCAAATAATTTCACGAAAGAAAATTTAATACTTTTTAAAAATCTTTGAATTAGTGGAGAGCCAGGTGCCTGTGGCTCAGGCCTGTAATCTTAGCTACTCAGGAGAGTCACAGTTTGAAGCCAGCCTGGGCAGACATATCTGAGAAACTCTTATCTCCAACAAACCATCAAAATCCAGAAGTGTGGTGATGGCTACAGTGGTAGAGTGTCAGCCTCCAGTAAAGAAAGCTAAAGAACATGGCCCAAGCACTGAGTTCAAATAACATCATTGCCATGAAAGAAAGGAAGGAAGGAAGGAAGGAAGGAAGGAAGGAAGGAAGGAAGGAAGGAAAGAAGGAAAGAAGGAACGATGGATAGATCCAACTTTAACTGAAGCTCCATTCCACTGTATTCCAAAGTGATACTCAATTTAAAATGTGCTTTTTAGTACCTCAAAAAGCATAATTTAGCAGAGTAATATATCTTTTTAGTTTTCCCTAAAAACTCATTCAACATGGAACTATTTAAATAAGAATTTTGGTCAGGTTACCTTGATTTTATTTTGAGTCAGTCTCCAGCCTGGATTCATATCATTAGGTTTCTCCATCGATTGTAATTAGTAAGAAAAGTAGCTTTTCATAAGCTTCATTTTAACAAGTTGCTTTCATCACACTGAAAAAGTACAGTGACTCGGGTATTAGCTCTTGAGCAGCTTCTCTTTACATTCCACAATTAAAGCATTTCACACGACCTTCACATGAGTCTTACAAACAGGGTTCCAGGAATATTTGTGAAACCACAGAAAATTATTAATAATTATTTAGGTGTTGTTATTGCTCTGTGCATTTAATTTATAGTGAATGTGACAAAATGTTTCTTTTGCTTGTCTTGCTACCATTTCTAGTCTGGAGCAATTTGACCTAAAAATCAGGTAAAAGTTTGACTTAGTATTTTATTTTATTTTACACTTTTAATGTCAAACTGATGTACAGAGAGGCTACAGTTTCATACGTTAGGCATTGAATACATTTCTTGTACTGTTTGTTACCTCCTCCCTCATTCCCCCCTTCCTCCTCCCCCTTTCCCTTTCCCCACCATGAGTTGTGCAGTTCATTTACACCAAACAGTTTTGTAAGTATTGCTTTTGTAGTCATTTGTCTTTTTTACCCTGTGTCTCTCGATTTTGGTATTCCCTTTCAGTTTCCTAGTTCTAATACCAGTATACATGGTTTCCAATGTACTCAGATAAGATACAGAGATAGTGCAGGTACAACTACAGGAAGGGGATACAAGAAGAACATCAATAATAGAAGCTACGGTTACACATAGCATGCTGAAAGTAGTTACAACAGTGATATAACAATCGCTTCCATAACATGGAGTTCATTTCACTTAGCATCATCTTATGTGTTCATAAGGGTATAGCTAGTGGGTTCTTGTGATCCTCTGCTGTGACTTGCCTAAACCTGTGCTAATTATTCCCTATGAGGGAGACCATAGAGTCCATGTTTCTTTGGGTCTGGCTCACTTCACTTAGTATAATTTTTTCCAAGTCCTTCCATTTCCTTACGGATGGGCCAATGTCATTATTTCTCATAGAAGCATAAAAAAAACATTGAGATTCCATCTCACCCCAGTAAGAATGTCCTATATCAAGAAAACTAACAATAACAAATGTTGGAGGGGATGTGGCCAAAAGGGAACCCTACTTCATTGCTGGTGGGAATATAAGCTGGTTCAGCCACTCTGGCAAGTGGTATGGAGATTCCTCAGAAAGCTAAACATAGACCTCCCCTATGACCCAGCAGCCTCACTTTTGGGCATCTACCCAAACAAGAACACACTAAAACCACCAGCACAACAATGTTCATCGCAGTACAATTTGTCATAGCTCGAATATGGAACCAACCCAGATGCTCCTCAGTAGATGAATGGATCAGGAAAATGTGGTACATATACACAATTGACTTTGTATTTGTATGACTACATTTATTTATTTTCAAACAGTAGATAGTAGTGATTTTTGATAGATTTCATTTCACGAAAAGTTAATGTGAGCTTCAATGTCAGTTATAAGTGTCAAGAAGTTGTAGTAGACCTTGTCTTTAATCCATATCTTAAGCCCGCCAAATTTAACTCTTTCTACATTTAATCCATGTCTTAAGCCCTCCAAATGTAACTCTATGTTTAATCTATGACTTAAGCTTCCAAATTTAACTTTCTATGTGAAATAGTAATAATAGTGAAATTTTGGCCTTACCTCTAATCAAATGTGGTTAGTAAAGTTTAAGTTTGCCATTGTTGCCTAGTCAAAAATATTAGAGAGAGGAGTGATATTGTCCAAAAAGATACATACTCCTTAGGTGACTTATGAAATGGTAACCCCTTTGTCCATCACCTTTATCATAGCCATTTTTTAAAAAAAGAAGTCAACTGATAGCACAGCAGCAACTACTCATGGATTTTGCTGAAAGTGTTTGGATGAACCCCTTTGATAGGAAGTGTAGTTCTCAACGCTGAAACAACTAACAAAAAAATTTAAAAAATTAAAAATATTGTATCCTACTGCTATTTATTTCTTTGTATTATGTATCAATTCAGGTCTCAGTTTGGACCTCTAGTCTTATTCTAACAAATGGCAAATTTATTTACAGGATTAATTTATTTACATTAACTATTTGATAATTCTCTTTAGAAAGTAGTTGGGCCATGTCTGCAAGTTTACCAAAGAAGAGTAAAATGTTTAAAAACTTTACATTTGAGGTTATATTTAAATGTCTTAAATTTTTAAACATTCAATCAATACTGACTAATTACTTTGTATTGAATATGTATATCATAGAAATGGGAGAAACCTTACAACAGTTGTTAGTGAAATTCTGTTATCTTAGAAATAAGTATGGTTAGTAATTGTTACATAAAAGAATGCAATTTTTGAAACTGAACACATAATTTATGATGCTTTTATTCAAGATATTTTGATAGGAGGCTTGGGGTTTCATAAGTGAGGAATAAAGTATTTTAGTAAAACATTAATTTTTATGTGTTTGCATTATTACCTGTCTATATGTGTTTATGGTCAACACTATGTGTCTCTGTAGAGTGTTGAGTTTCATTTGCTGTATATGCACCCAAAAGGTAAAGTGAATCTAAACTTCCAAGACTTACTCACTTTATCTGATTTGAGAAGCTAATTAAGTCATCATTGGTGGGAATCTGAACTACATATTGGCTGTCTGATAAAGTACATGCTGAACTGACATGAACTCATCCTTGACCCCTACTACCTGTAAAGATGGTAAGATTTTAACTCTCTTCCTTCATTTTCTCACTGTAGAATAGTGCTCTACACACAAAATTAATGAATGCTTAGAGTGAATAGACTGAATGATTGAGTGACTTTTCTAAACAGTTTAGTAATGGTAAATTGAGGGGAAGGTCTGATGGATGAAGGCAGAAAGAAAAAGGAGACAGAAATTAGGGACATTACTTCACAGTGTGCCATCCATCAAAGGAATTTAAATCTTACAGCATCATCATTGGGCAGCATCTTTAGAATAAATGTGAATATTATAAAAGTAAATCCTTTGGTAAGTCCAATTAATAGTTTGACACTCTGGTTAAAATTTTTCATAAAATAAAAGGAATATGATAATCCTTAGCTGTGTAAAACAGGCAGGAAAAACAATAGTCTTGTTACTTGGCAACAGGCTGTAAAGCATCATTAACACCACAAGTGGAATCTCCAAGTTACAAAGGATCTTAAAGGTCACCAGTACAATGTTCTGTTGAGTAGACAGCCAGTTTGACTGGGCCTGGACATTTTACTCATCATTGCTTGTCCTGGTAGTCCATAGGAGAGTTGAATGGTCTTCACAGTTGAAAAGGTCTTTTATCCAGCCAAATATTAGCTCCTTCAAATTTATATTCACTGATTAAATACTTAGAAATTACAAAATACTCTTTATACATACATAAAGGGAACTTGTTATAAAGGTAAAATAGGATATGTAATTGGGCTTTGCCAAGTAGAAAATGCTACAGGCATCAATTTTCATTTTCATAGATTTTGTGCATTGACTCTAGTTCATCATTTTCTTTGGTAACCCTCAAGCTTTCTCTTCTCCAAGTGCAGCCATCGTTGTCTTTTGCAGTTTATAGTTTTTTGCATAGGAGACACAGTATGTGTGGACCTTTACATAATGGAATGTACAGCAAAATTATGAGAAAAAAAATTAAGAATTGAAAGTGGGGTGCTAGTGGCTCACACCTGTAATCCTAGCTACTCATGAGGCTGGGATCTGAGGATTGAGGTTCAAAGCTAGTGAAGGCAGGAAAACCTGTGTGACTCATCTCCAATTAACCATTAGAAAGGAAGAAGTGGCACTGTGGCTCGAGTGGTTGCCTTGAGCAAAAGAAGCTCATGGAGAGTGCTGGACCCAGAATTCAAGCCCCAGACCTTGGGGAAAAAAAAAAAAAAGATTTGACATAGTGCAGAATATAGTTGATCTCCTGTTTGTTTCTTCCTTAGGCTCAGGCTGGACATGCTTGAACTGAATTACTGATAATAAGGCACATACTAATTATTGGTGAATAGTACTGGTCTTAAAAAATCAAACAATATTCATCAAGCAATAAATGGCACCTGTGTTAAACCAATAACAGATTCTTTAATTATTAAATGTATCTTTTAAATGCCCCTTATTCTTGGCATCTCCACCAGACTTAAGAGAAAGTAAGACAATGAGAATTCATTTCTATAGGAGTTGTTGTGGAGCAGTGGAAGCCTAAAATGAAACAGAAGAAGGATGAAAGCAATATAAAATTTTTATAGCTGTTTCCAAGGCCTGTGCCTGGTGACATGTTGGTTTCTGCAGGCACTGTGCACAAACTAGTGTCCAGGAATAGTGTAGGATGCTACTATGATATTATCCAGGGCTTTCTTTTCCTCTCCTAGGATAGAAATGGGAGCTTCAAGTAGTCAGTCTGTTTTCTTCCCAAACCATCCAGCTGTGTGCAGAAACTGGCCTGGGACCACTTCACACACTTTCACCAGCTATTGTAGGAAAATTGCTCTTGATTTCTTCCTGTCTATTCATAATTCCTTTATTTGACACATTAGCATAAATAATCACCAAATATGTAACATGTGATTGTAGGCATAAGCTTTTCCATACAAATTAGGAAACGAATGGCTATCAAGTAGTTTCAATATTAAAAATTCTGTAACAACATGAAACATGGAAATAGGTCCTTGTGTTCTTTACAAAAAAATTCTTTCTCAAACCTACGCCTTATTTGCTACCTCAGTAGCAAGTAGATCTTTACCACGAAAAATTTCATTCAGCATTACTAGTAATTCCTCCTCTGTTGTGAATATTTTTTTATTTAGTCCACAGATTGCATTCATTAAAGCAATGAAATTAGAAATAGTTTCCCTCTTTTTCTGATATAATGAATATCAGCTGGAGATTCTTGACTTAACTATTTTGTGTATGGAAATATGCATTAAAAATAAAAAGTCTGAGTAAGATGCTGATGGTTCTCTGTAATCATAGCTACTCAGGAGGCTGAGATATGGGATTGTCATTCTAAACCAGCCCAGGCAGGAAAGTCTGTGAGAATCTTATCTCCAATTAACCACAAGATGTCAGAAGTGGTGCTGTGGCTCAAGTGGTAGATTGCAAGCCTTGAGCAGAAAAGCTCAGGGACAGTGCAGAAGTCTTGAATTCAAGCCCTACAACCAAAATAAAATAAAATAAAATACATAAAAATTAAAAAAAAATTCTGAATGGGGTGACTCACATCTATAATCCTAGATACCCACAAGACAGAGATTTGGAGAATTGCAGTGGAGGACAACCTTGGCAAAAAGTCAGCGAGGCCCCTATCTTGATCAGTTGTAGTGGTATGTGCCCACCATCCCATCTACAATAGGAGGTTTAATTCAGAGTATCATGGATCAGGCTGGCTCTGGGCACAATCCAGATCTGATGGAAAAGTAATATTGAACGCAAAAAGAGCTGAGGTTGTGGCTCAGATGGTAGAGTCTGCAGATGTATGGCCTGAGGTAAAACCCTAGTACACCCAATAAAATAAATAAAATTTAGCAGAGACATTGACAACATTTGACTTTCATTTTAGAAGTAGTATCTTGAGTAGAAAGTGTATTTCATTATAATTGTTTAATAGGACATAGTAAGTCCTGCCAATGAGCTAGAACACTGTTTTCAGTGGTCCTAGTAAGTTTTATAACCACAAATGCTACCTTATCCAATTAAATTTTATATGAAAACACATCTAGTGTTTCCATTAGAAAACTGCTAGGTTTTCTAGCAAGGGCTAGGATTTACATTTCTTTGTAGATTTTTTTTATCTGCAAAAATATTGAATAGACATATTATTAAATTACTACTCCATAAATAGTCTTTAAATAATCACTTTGTTTTCATATATATACATATATACACATACATACATATGTATATTTGTACATATGTATATATATATACATACATACATACATACACACACATACACACACACACTTACACATATGCAGTATCTGGTAGCCTTCGGAGTCTCTCTTTAACATCTACAAAGAACAGAGTAAGATATGGGAAAGTTCACTATCCATCTGGGCAAGTGGCCACACAGTAATTGGTAACAGTTCCTGTATATGTGGGTTGTCACACACACAAAGGCACCCCTTAAGTTTCCTTTCAGCATGTCAAAGAGTATTCACAGCTAGTTTCTCCATCTTTTTCTATAACTATTTCATGTATCTTTGTATGTGATTCTCCACCCCCCCCCACAAATAGTGATTTAACATAACTTTGTGGTAGCCATTCCTTTTCACTTAAAGGTTATCAAACAGTGCTTATGATGTCATTTTTTTTCATGCTGCAGTTTTGCTTTTGTTGTGAATTTTGTTTTATTTTTTATTTTTTTGCCAGTTCTGGAATCAGGGCCTGAGCACTGTCCCTGGCTTTGTCTTGCTCAAGGTTAGCACTCTGCCACTTGAGCCACAGCGCCAGTTCTGGTCTTTTTCTGTATATGTGGTGCTGGGGAATGCAACCCAGGGCTTCATGTATATGAGGCAAGCACTCTTGCCACTAGGCCATATTCCCTGCCACTTGTTTGCTTTTGTTATTGAGATGGGATGATTTTTGTAGGCCAGTTCCACATATAACTCTCTATCCTCCGGTCTCAGCCTCTTGAATATCAGAATTATACGAGTTTATACCTATACCCTGCAAGTGATATTTCTTAAATAATCCATATATTGATGTTATTCACAATTGAGAAAAAAATTAGGAAACATTGTTCATAAGCTGTTTAAACATGAGTGTAAGTTCTCCATGTGATGTCTACTTTAATAAAAACAACCTTCAGACCTTTAAGAATTACAATTCATTATGTCACCAGTGGTAACTTTACTGTTGCAGTTTTTCTAGGTATCAATTTTCTCTCCTGTGCTAAACTATTGTGTTTCTAGCTGGGTGTTTATTGTATAAGCAGAATGTTTTTGATCAGATCCTATTTACATGACAGCCTGGAACTATGGCATTTCTGTAACTACAGAGTACATATTTAAAATATTGTCTAAATATTTATTCCCATGATGGATTACTGGGGTTCAGCAAAGGCAGTTTCAACCTATTGTGTAAATAAATTTGCTTTTTAAAAATTTGGAAAAGCTTTGAAAGGGGACAGAGGGATGTCTTATCTCACTGTATACCTTTTAACTTTTTTAGGACTATTTTAATTCTTCAGCATTCAAATAATGAAACAAAGAGGGAAAATTGTCAAACAATTTCACAATAAGCCTGTTTAAGTGTAGACTTTCTTCTTCCCATGATGAACTACAACTTCCACATCATAAGCAAAATTATGAATAAGTGAAATAATATTATTTTGACAAAATTCTAACGTTCCTTCAGGCTAAAACAAAATTTTCAAGTATACACTTGAGCATTTAAAATTGCTTCGAAGAAGAGTTTATTTCATTCAAATTGGGAAGATTAATTTGAATAATAAATTGTGGTTTAATTGAAATTTGATTGTTGTGAAACTTCTGCTTAAGAAGTTTTCATTAATTTTTAAGTCAGCTTAAAAATTTGGCACTTCAAGCTCTTTTGTCCTTTCAAAAAGGAGACAAGGTTTCAGTCTTAATTATAGAGTCATTTTGAACTTACATACTAATGTACTTGTGTTTCTCTCTGTGTGTGATTTTCTTTTTTTTCACTCATATGATGTCAGATTTCTTTTACTGATAATTCAGTTTAGAGACTGTCTCAACTTTGCAAATTTGATACCTATATTTATTTAAGGTAAGGAAAATAGTTTCTTTGATGCAGTCCTATTTTTATGTACATATTGTAGTTTTGTGATGTAATATCTTTTGACAAGCAAATTAGACCACAGAAAGAGCATCCAAGTTGGAGCTTGGGGCATATGCTGCTACCTTCTGCAAACATAACTCAGAAACAAGCCAATCTGCCTACTGATGGGTCATGTTCAGACTTGGGCTCTTCAGTATAAAAAAGAAAAGAAACTAGCCTCTATCAGGTAATCTTAGTGTGAAAATTCACTTGTCTAAATTGAAGCTAAGAATAAGAGAGGTTTAAAAAAAACAGGAATATACTGTCACTGTATTTGAGATCTAAAATGATAGTTTAGATATAAGAACAGTTAAGGAAAAAACTAAGATAGTAGACATAGAACAAATCTAGTTATTTTTGTCATAAGTCCAGATATTGGGATATTTCATACTTTGAAAATTTTGTTCTGTGAAATAATACTATGATTAAAATTTAGTATCTGATCCTTGCAGTGTATCAGAATGACAAAAAGAACCACCATAGAATGTTCAGTTGTTCACATTATGTTTGCATGTGAACATTCCTGTTTCAGTTTTCTAGGGCTGGTAGTTAAAATAGCTCAATATTGGGATTTTAACATATGGATAAAAATGAGGAAAGATGGACGGTGAGTTTTTAATTCAGATTGTTATTTTGAACACACACTTCTACAGATGGTGGAGTTTTGACTGCCCATCAGAGAACTAGTCCCTTAGAGACAGCTGCTACAGACAAGCCTTCTTTACATGCTTTAGGTCAAAAATAGTCAAACCTGTTAGAGCACCTGCTTTCGCATATGCAAATCTGTTGTTTTTGTCATTTTATTAAACAAGAAGAGGCAACAGTCTCTGGTGGATGTAAATAAGTCTGGAACATCGCCTACATGAAATGAAATCGAGCAAAAAAGGCAACTGTGATTTCTGTTGTGTAGTCATGGGAGGTTGTTTCTGTTTGGGCTTTGTTTCTGGAAGACTGCTTCTAATTTTGAGGGAGGGTAGAGAGGCAAGTATATGTTTGGAGGCAGAAAGGGGAAGGTGTTTGCTGTCATTGACTGTAGGGTAGTTGTGAAGTTTGACATGCCCAGAAGCTACAGAATGCCATGTGGGGCCTCCTACACTACACACCTCAGTTTTCATCATCTGGTGAGCCTGTAGCAGGATTTCCAGGCACTGAAGTCGACAACATGTCTACTTTGGTTTGGAAATGATTGATCCACGGAACAGAACATGCTTGTGGGATCTTTCTTTGCTATAGCATGACATAAATGATTGAAATGTTTTCTTTAGGAAAAAGAAAGAAAGGAAGAATGAACCCCACAAAGTATCACTTGTTTATAGACCTTATTGCTTATGGGAAAGAAATTGTCAAATAGTAATGCAAGCGGAGTTTGCTGGAAACCTTCACATTTGGTTTGTGAATTATTTTGTTCAAGTTTTTATTAGAAATGAAAGTGGGAAAATAAAATTAGGAGGCAGGAAAGATGGAAGGACAGCATGTATGTATATAAATATATTCTTATTTGCTGTATCTTTTATAAAAGGTTGTGACATCTCATGAAAATAGCACCTCAGGATTTACAAAATGACAGATTTTTTAAATTCTATGTTGCCATGGATCGCTGTGGGGAAGAAAAGGGAAATACTAGAACTGATGAACAAGTGTTACAAGCTGTCATTTTTCATTACATTATTTTATTGTGAAATCCTTCCTAGTTTTTTTTTCTTCTTTTTCAAAAACAGTACCATACATATGACATAGTCATGTTACAAATCTGTGTAAATTATATATAAGGATGTTTATGCAATCATTCTTTTACTGTAATCAGGAGTAAAAGTGACTATTTTCTAGTTGGAGGAGGGGTTTAAAAATATTTCCCTGACCTTTTAACCTTGTCAAATGATTTCCCTGCTCTTGACATAGTGCATTATATTTGCAAAGGTTGGAAGTTAACTCTTCAAGGTACCAGGCATCATTTTTATTGGGATATTAATTCTCAGAGGTGCTAATCTCATCAAGATTTGTAGGCATTTTCTTTCATAGGCCATTCTGATTTGTAGCTCTTTCTTTTCACAGCAGTATTAAATACCAAACCTTCTCTGATATGGAAGTTCATTAGAGATATGTCTTTGATGGCAGCCCTTTCCTGGCTTCAGTTTCAAATACCTTGATGTAAAGCTTAAGAAGCCATTGTGTTGTAAGCCCTCCTTGATGTGCCTTATTTAGATCTGCATAGTAAATCAAGGAAAGTAAATAACAAGGCAGCAGATGGAAGCATGGAGATAAGACCAGTGAACAATTGTATTTGTATTTTGTTATGATGTTGACAGGAGCTAAAATTCACTAATCTAGTTCAACTGATCTGCATTTCAAAGAAATCTCATTTAGCAGCAACTTGAAGGTTTGTAGGATAACATTCTTTTATTGAAGCTTTCATTGCATTCTTTGCTAATTTATATGGTCAAGATTTAGCCTTGCTTACTTAAAGCTGCAAGCATGTTACAAGGAGTCTTAAATACTATGAAAGCATTAATGTCTAGACTATGAACTAAAGGTAATTACATATCCAGCCTTGAATAGGGTGCATTTAGAAATACTGTTGTCCAATCTCAATTGTCAGGGCAATATAGATAAGGTAGTGTGGTCTCTCCCTCCATTCTGCCTGTTTGCTGCAAGATCTTTTCCTGCATTATAAACAAGCTAATATACAATAATCAACAACTTTAAAATTATGTACAAATAAGTAGATAGCCTCTACATATTAATTCATTGATGATAGTATTGATTAAATGCTTTAAAATAGCAAAGTATTATTTTGTCATTAGCAAGATTACCTTATTGGGTTCTTTGATTATAGAGTAAAATGTTTTTAATATGAATATTCATGTTTTAGAAAAACATATGCTGTAGACAACATGTACAAAATAGTACTATTTTCTTATTTTGATGAAATGTTATTAATGTTAGTGACTTTAACGTAGTTATGAACTAAATAATACCCAAGCATACTTTGTTTATTAATTAAACTGAGTGTTTAAATCTCATCTCTGACACTTAAATCTCATCTCATCTTTAGATCTCTTAAGATCTCTTAAGATCTCTGTACTCTTAAGATCTCTGTACATTTCTTCTGTAAGTTGTGGATCACTTCTACAAATTGTGGGAATTGAAGTAGAATCTCATAAAGTCTTTCTAGTTAGAAGTTTTAGGTCACGTACTGACAATTCACTTTGTCTTGGGTATTAGAGAATTAATCTTGATAAAAGTTTTATGCAGATGCACCTTTAACCCTCAAACAACCAATGTAGTAATATATTTTCTAGTGTCTACTACTTAATGCAATTTGATGTTAGAAAACAATTTTTAAACCACCTTCAAATTTCTAGGTATGTTGGATATGTTAGTTTTCATCTTAGTTTTAATGATAAGTAAGAATCATTGATGTGCTCTTTAGAGAGATTTATTATGTCATTCAAAACAGATTTTATGCAATCAGCATGAAATCTTTTTCATAAGAACACTCTCAAGTTTGAAAACTTAAGAAATGTTCAACATCATCATATTTGAGTTACATCATGGCTCTGCTGAAAATGTGCTCACTATGTTACGTCTCATGGGTCAGTATTTTCTTCTTCATGCAGCTAGATTGTTAAGAAAGTCTGATGAATAGGACATAATCAACATTATCAAATACCTTTAATTAAATGTGAGAAATCACATTCAATTTATGTAGATGAATTTATTATACAGTAGATTAAGTGGACAGGGCTATCTTTACTGTTGGTTTTGAATCGTTTGGTTTGGCTTTTTTTGAAACAGGGTTTTATTACATATTCCACGCTGCCCTTGAACTTCTGTCTCAGCTTTCTGAGTACTACTGTTATAGGCATTTGCCATGGCACCTGGCTAAAATTGGGAGTCAATAACTTTTGACTAAGAGCATAAACATAAAGAAATGCTAGGAGAGCTAACATTAATGGAATTGAGGTTTGAATGGTAGTAGCAAGAGTTGAAAAAAACTGAACTCAACAGTAGAGTCTTTCAGGCATAACAGATTGACATTTTAAAGTCTGATAAGTGTAAATATTCAATAGTTAGATTTATTCTAGAAAGTATGGACTGGTTAAAAAATGAGGCAAATTTATTCCTAAGAGGGAATGGGATTTTGGTTTTTTGACTGTATGTTTTTTGTTTATTTGGTAAGACATTCAACAGGTCTTCTTCCTCCTTCTCATTCCCCTCTCCTTCTTCTTTTCTTCTTTCTTCTTCTTTAACAACACTAAAGATGAATTTGTGAGAAAAGGCACCAGGAACATATCTGCATGTTTTTAAGTTGCATGTTCTCATTTACACATTAATGTATTTTCTTCTATCCCTATGCCAGTTTAACAGACTATAAAGCATATGTTTGGAAAGCCTTGTTAGGTCCTGTATGTTCTTCAAAATAATAATTAGATAATGTTTGAAGACAAGACACTTGAAGTGTATGAGGGCTATGAATTTGAAATTATTATTGGGAGTAAAAAGGCAATCATTACTGAGACAGAAGAGAGACAGTTATTTTCAATATGCCTTCAGAAACATCTGTTATTCTTTGGTATCTACTGCAGAAAACTTGAGTTTTCTTGGGTAAAAATGAAGCTTGAGATTACATTCTGAAGGTAGATGAAACATGACTGATTTGAATAAAAGTTTGAGCCATAATATTCAAGAGAATATGTTTGAGAGACAGTAGGAGATAAGGAACTGAGCAAGAGAGGATGAAAGGCTGCTCTACCACTGAGGATGATAAACTAAATAGCTAAACATCAAGTATTCCTTAAACTGTAAAAGGGTAGTAGGCCATTTCTTCTTCATCTGAATAAGAATTCAAGGTAGAATTTCCTCTAGAAATCTTATTCTGTACATGGTAGTTAGGTCTCTAGCTAGCACATCTATTTAATCCTGATGTCAAAAAGGGTATTGTCCTATATGTCTCTGCAATCTTTCCACTGGATAGACAGCCAATAGAAAGAAAATCAGTATATTGAACCAGCATCTTCATTACAGCATTACTTACAAGAGCTAAGACATAGAAATAACCTAAGTGTCCATTGGCCGGTGAATGGGTAAAGGAAATATAACAGCCTGGGGACAGCAACTCACATTTGTCCTCCTAGCAACTTGGAAGGCTGACAACTAGAATACTGCACTTTAAGATCAGTCTGACAGAAACCCCTTCTCAACTCATAGCTGGGCCTAGTGGCACACACCTGTCATCCCAAGTTATGTGAGAGGCTGAGACTGGAAGGATTGTGGTCCGAGGGCACCTGAGCAGGAAAGTCTGAGACTGCGTGGAAGGAAACTGGACAACACGAAGAATGCCTGAGACCCCGGCAATGATTGGAAGCCTAAAATAAGTAAGACTGTGGCTCAGGCAAGATAGCCAGGTAGGAAGCCAATCCGTATCCTAAAGAATAAAAATGGAACACAGGGCTGAAGATGTGGTTCGGTGGTAGCTCATCAACCTAGCAAAATGAGTCTGTGAATTTAAACTCCAGTACCACCAAAAACAAAAAGAATAAGCAGGAGGAAGGAAGAAAAGGAGGAAGGGAGATAGGGAAGGAAGGAGGGAGGGAGAGACAGATGGAGGGATGACTGAACAGAAGGAAAAGAACAAAAGAGAGAAAGAGAGAAGAAAGGGAGGGAGGGAGACAGGGAAGAAAAAAGAAAGATAAAGGGAGAAAAGAAAGGGAAGGAAGGATATATATATATATATATATACTCTGTATGTGTGTTTGTGTGCACATAATTGAACACTATTCAATCATATTTTTGTAGCAATGTGAATATGTGAATGGAGTGAGAGATTGCTATGCTAAGGGAAATGAACGAGACATTGAAAGACAATGGAAGAAGCAGAATGTTCTGATGTATACCTCATCAGATGATTTATGAGTAATGCAATAATTTTCTCTAACCCAATTAAATTATTCAATATTCTTTGGACCACATATAGAGATAAACCAGGGAAACCATTTCCTAAAATCCCAATGTATAAAGAGACCTAAAGCCTTTCCAAGTCATATGATGACAGCAGCGCAGTTTCACCACAGCAATCCACCAGTGGTAAGGAGAAAGACCCAAACACCTCATGCCACCTGACTAATGAGTGTCTGTGAGTTCACCTGGTACAGAGAACCTTCTAGAAGGCTGTGCTCTGACAGGTCCTTAACAGCTCCTTCATCCTTGCCTTTCAGCTAGTGCATTAGTTCTGAAACTTTCTTCTCCTTCTTTTATACTTCCAAAAAACTACATTGTTTAAAATATATGAGAGCCTCATTTTCCCTATTTTTTCTACCTCTCATTATTCTGTTGTTGTTTTGTAATAGTCTAGAAATGTTGCCCGGGTTGGACTTGAACATATGATCCTCCTGCCTTAGACTGCTGAGGGCTGGGATTGAAGGCATGCACTACTATGTCCAGCTCATTGTTTTTTTTTTTTAATTTCTTATTGTTATTATAAAGGTGATATACAGTACAGTTACATAAGTCAGGGCAATGTCAGGACAATGACACCCCTTCCTTTGCTCTCTCCATTCCTCCCCCCCATGCCCCCTCTACAAGGTGTATAGTTCATTTTCAAATATATCTCATGGGTACCACTGCTCAGCTTATTGTTTTTATAACCACAATCCTGTATTCGTGCATGATTCTGATTTTTAGTTCCTGCTAATAACTAAGGAGACTGGGCAATATGTCCTTTGCTTGGCCGTTTGTGTATCTATTAAAAATGAAATCTATTTAAAAAAAAAGGGTATTGTTTTTATCTCCTTGTTGCTTATCATTGTTAGCATTTCCCTAGCCTCAGGTCCTCAGCTCCTCCCACTAGACCCCAGATCACCCATACCTAATGAGCCACTCCTACTCACTACCTAACTACTTCCCCTTTACTCCCAGAGAGAGAAGCTGCCAGGTAGTATATAAGGATCTAGTTTTAGTTTTTGCATGTGTTGAACCAGTTTGGACAGCACCATTTGTTAAAGAGGCTATCTTTCTTCCAAACTATTGTTGTAGCTCCTTTATCAAAGATTAAGTAGGCGTAGTTCTGTGGGTTCATTTCTGGGTCTTCAATTCTGTTCCATTGGTCTTCAGGCCTGTTCCGGTGCCAATAGCAAGCTGTTTTTATTACTATAGCTTTATAATACAGCTTGAAGTTGGGTATTGTAATTTCTCCAGCACTGTTATTTCTGCTTAGGATTGTTTTTGCTATTCTAGGTCTTTTATTGTTCCATATGAATTTCCGGATTGCTTCCTCTATTTCATTAAAAAATAGTGTTGGATATTAATGGGTATTGCATTGAATTTGTAGATAGCCTTTGGCAATATTGCCATTTTGATTGTATTAATCTTCCTAATCCAGGAGCAGGGGAGGTTTTTCCATTTCCTTAGTTCTGACTTAATTTCGTTTTTCAAGCTTTTAAAATTTTCATCAAAGAGGTCTTTCACTTCTTTGGTTAAGGTTATTCCAAGGTATTTTATGTTTGGGGTTCTTTAGGTATAGGATCATGTCATCTGCGAAGAGAGAAAGTTTAACTTCATCTTTTCCTATTTGGATCCCCTTTATATTTTCTTCTTGCCTAATTGCTCTGGCTAGGAATTCTAGTACTATGTTGAAGAGCAGGGGAGAGAGTGGACATCCCTGCCTTGTTCCTGATTTTAAAGGGAATGGCTTTAGTTTTTCACCATTTAGAGTTTTGCTTGCTGTTGGTTTGTCATAAACTGCCGTGATTATATTCAGGAATGTTCCCTGGAATCCCAGTTTTTCCAGGGCTTTTAGCATAAATGGGTGCTGGATTTTATCAAACGCTTTTTCCACATCCAGAGATAAAACCATGTGGTTCCTTACCTTGCTCCAGTTGATGCGGTGGATTACATTAATTGACTTCTGTATATTAAACCAACTGTGCATCCCTGGGATGAATCCAGTTTGATGTGGTGTATGATTTTTTTGATGACCTGTTGAAGTTGATTGGCCAGAATTTTATTGAGAATTTTTGCGTCTGCCTCCAAAACAAAACTGCAAAGAACCAATAGCCCCCTCATCAAGTGGGCTAAAGACTTACAAAGAGACTTCTCTGATGAGGAAATGAGAATGGCCGAGACATATGAAAAAGTGCTCTACATCACTGGCCATAAAAGAAATGCAAATCAAAACAACATTGAGATTCCATCTCACCTGAGTAAGAATGTCCTATATCAAGAAAACTAACAATAACAATTGTTGGAGGGGATGTGGCCAAAAGGGAACCCTACTTCATTGTTGGTGGGAATGTAAACTGGTTCAGCCACTCTGGCAAGCAGTATGGAGATTCCTCAGAAGGCTAAATATAGAACTCCCCTATGACTCAGCAACCCCACTTTGGGGTATCTATCAAAAAAAACACAAACATAATCACAGTAAAGCCACCAGCACAATAATGTTCATTGCAGCACAATTTGTCATAGCGAGAATATGGAACCAACCCAGATGCCCCTCAGTAGACAAATGGATCAGGAAAATGTGGTACATATACACAATGGAATTTTATGCCTCTATCAGAAAGAATGACATTGCCCCATTTGTAAGGAAATGGAAGGACTTGGAAAAAATTAGACTAAGTGAAGTGAGCCAGACCCAAAGAAACATGGACTCTATGGTCTCCCTTATTGGGAATAATTAGCACAAGTTTAGGCAAGTCACAGCAGAGGATCACAAGAGCCCAATAGCTATACCCTTATGATCATATAAGATGATGCTAAGTTAAATGGACTCATGTTATTATGGAAACGATTGTTATATCACAGTTGTAACTACTTTCAACATCCCATGTGTATCTGTAGCTTCTACTATTGATTATGTTCTTGTATCACCTTCCTGTGGTTGTATCTACACTATCTCTGTAATCTTATCTGAGTATATTGGAAACTGGGTATACTGGTATTAGAACTAGGAAATTGAAAGGGAATACCAAAATTGAGAGACACAGTGTAAAAAAAGACAACTACAAAAGCAATACTTGCAAAACTGTTTGGTGTAAGTGAACTGAACACCTCATGGGGGGAAAGAGAAAGGGGGAGGAGGAGGGGGGAATGAGGGATGAGGTAACAAACAGTACAAGCAATGTATCCAATGCCTAATATATGAAACTGTAACGTCTCTGTACATCAGTTTGATAATAAGAATTTGAAAAAAAAAGAGAGAGAGAGAGGGAAGCTGCCACCTGGATAAGGTGCAGAGGCCATGTAGCTCCCTCTCCCATGGGAACTATGGCCCCACTAATAAACCTGCTTATGAACCTTCTTCTCCTGTCTGTGATTATCTCCTCATGGTCCTCTGGGATGGCAGGGACTTATGTTTTCAATCATTATCATCATCATCATGGTCATCCTCCTCCTCATCATCACCATCATCATAGTTTTATATACTACTGGGTTTGAACTTAGAACTTCAATTCATTAGGTATGCACTCTACCATTTGAGCTGTGTCGTATCCCTTGCATTTTTGCATTTTTTTTTCCTGAATAAGCTTAGATAATAGTTCTCCTAATTACACTACACACAAAACTTGGATGACAGATATATAGCTCCATGCTCAACTATTTGGAGAGATGAAGTCTTGCTAGTTTATCTCAGTGTACCTGGAACCTTGATCCTACTGATTTCTCTCTCCCAAATAACTGGGATTACATGTGAAGCATACAGCCTGGAACTATTTACAGTTTTGTTTTCTAAATATGAAATTAGTTGTTCAAACATAAATATTAGATGTATGTCTTCTTCATGTTTGACGTGCATTCCTCTGTGTACATACATACATACACGTGCATATGTGCACATACACAGTGATTTTGACAGCCTCTTCTGAAAATAAATTCATATCTAGTAAGACTACAACTGTAATTTTACAAAGCAGACATGATCATCTGATAGGTTTTAGATTGCCCCTTAAAGATCTTTAAAGAAGACATAGCCTGATTTATGTTTTTATCATTGGGTATTTTATTTTGAGACTTGAGTGACTCTTTGATAATTATCATACCAGTATTTCCAGTCATGTCTTGAAAGCTAACCACTACAAGAACAGTTCATATAGGTTAATATGGGTGAGATAAGGAACAGTAGATATCTGTTAATTTAGTGACTTTAAATCGTCACTTGCCATCCGTTGCCTTTGCATTCTTTGCATCCCTTACTCAGCCCCATAGCTGATAGAGATAATTACTATATTTGCATTTCAGAACACACAGTGAGTAGGGCTTGCACTGTGATGTATGGATCTGAGGGATATGGCTGAGGGAGGCTGGATAGCAGAGAATATAGGCCAGAGTTGTATCTGCAGGTCAGGGGAGAGGTGTGAAGTGGGCACAAATATTTGGGAATAGTGTTGGTCACTTTTTCTTTGCTGTGACAAAATACTTGATATAAGCAATAGGAGAGCATTATTATTTGGGCTCACAATTTTAGAGGTGCTGAAGTTTGATTCTGCCATTTTGACCTGTGAATCCAGGTACAACATTTGGTAAGGAGTTATTTTCTTATGACAACTGGGAACCAAAGAATAAAAGGAGAAAGCAATAAACAAAAAGTAAAAACAATAAAAGTAACAACAACAGTGTGTGTGAATGTGTGTGTGTTTGTTTGAGAGAGAGAGGAAAAGAGAGAGAGAGAGAAGAGAGAGCGAGAGCACACGCTTGGGAGAGAGGAGACAAATAGACAACCTAAGATCATAATCTTTCTCATTAGACCATACCCTAACTTCTTTTTGAGGCTCCACCTCCTGTCTGTTCTGCCACCTCCCCATTGTACCCACAGACAACAAACTATCCCTTAGAATGGGAGCCTTTAGTGGTCACTTAAATGTCAAATCCTCTCAGTAGTTTTGGAGAGGAGGCATAGAGTACACATCAAGGAGAGAAAATTAAAGTTTAATCTTGGAAAATAAATGAGAGTCAAGTAAAGAGGCTGAAGCCTCTGAAATTGCCACTAGATATAAATTGAGTCACAGGGATAGTAAAATGAATCTGATTCACACATAGTGTCAGCGGACAGAGAAAAACTCAAGTAGTGGAAATTGCAGGCAGAATGTTTAGGTAATACAACAAACACCCATGGAAATAGTATAGCTTTTGAAGACTCAATTTCATATTTTCATATATGATGTGCTGTATATTTTAGGGTCAATATTATAGTACATTTGAATTTTCAACACTTTGCTTTACTTTAAAAAAAAGCTTCATCAAGAGAATAAACAGGGGCTGGGGATATGGCCTAGTGGCAAGAGTGCTTGCCTCATATACATGAAGCCCTGGGTTCAATTCCCCAGCACCACATATACAGAAAACAGCCAGAAGTGGCGCTGTGGCTCAAGTGGCAGAGTGCTAGCCTTGAGCAAAAAGAAGCCAGGGACAGTGCTCAGGCCCTGAGTCCAAGGCCCAGGACTGGCCAAAAAAAAAAAAAAAAAAAAAAAAAGAGAATAAACAGTGTGTAATTTCCTGTACATACATGTATATACACACACACTGTGTGTGTGTGTGTGTGTTAGTGTAGAGTTTAGTTTTTATAACAAAGGAATACATTTCTGTATCTGAATGTAATTTTAGCTCCACAGTCTACAACAACAACCAAAATTCCTAACCAATGCCAATCCTACATCTTTTGCCAGTCCCAAACACTTTTCCCAAAAAAACTACATTGACCTAAATATTTCTAAGTTCTAGAAACTAAAAGAAAATTGCCTATTCTCTAGCAACTCTATGGACATATTGCTACAAAAATTTCATGTTGGTAAATTTTAATAGAAAGTCTTTTTAACTAGGCAAAATTGGTTGAATCTTTGGAAAACCAAACAAACTTTACACTGTTATGCCATCTTAAAATTGAACCTGGGTTTTCTTCTTCAGTACCTTGGAATTTTATTTCTAGTTTTGTTCCTCTTTACATTGTAACTTAATATTTAATAGAACAGAATATGAGTGATTTTTAGGAAATGGCACCTGGTATGAGATAAAGATATTTATCTTATTTCATTCTTTATGTGTTTTATAACTCTTGGGGATTTAAGTCAATGCCTCATGCTTGCTAGGTAGCTGCTGATCCTCTTCAGTCAGAGTTCCCAGATCTTCTTTGCTTCAGTTAATCTTCAGATAGGTCTCACATTTTGCTTCTGCTTCTCCTACCTAGACCTGCTTTCCCATATCTGTTTTTACAGTTGTATGTCATCCACTTCCAGCTTATTGTTGAGATGAAGATTTCTCTAAACCCCTCATCTCCTCCCCACCCCCCACCATGACTTCAAACTAAACTTGAACTTCCTGTTTTTCAACTTCTAATCTTTGCCTCCCAAATTGCTGGGATTAAGAGCATGAACCACTGGGCCCAGACTTAATATTTAATTTTAAAGACATAAAAATAAACATTATTTAAAAAATCAACATTTTGACAAAAGTATATAAAAGACAGCTTTTAATTTTATGAGTATTCTTGCCCCAAAAGGTCAGATACTGACAATTCATAATTCTATACTTTTGTAAAGAAAAGTAGAATATAGTGTATTTTAGTCTCTGATGAAATTTGTTGAGGAATTAAGATGAAATAGATTTGGAAAATATCCATGTATTATATTCCAATTTTCCTTGTCTCTTGACTAAGCAGCAATTTCCAAACCTCTACATTTTTAAAATTAAATCATTCCAGATTTCTTGCTTCCTTACAGACTTTTCTACCTATTTCTCATCTATCTCGTGATCCTAAAGTTATCTCTTTTTATTATTCGATTAATTAAAAAAATTCTTTTATACTTTTTCTAATCATCCTGTAATTCTTTCACCCCTAAGATGTTAAAATGAATGGGTAAAAATATTTAATATGTAATCATCTCTGGCAGCCCATTCAAACTCAAGGTTTTGTTAAACTATGTGAAAGATTCTTAAAAATACATTTGAGTAGGTTTTTCCAGTCATTTGGATTTTGAATATTAAATTTTTCTTTAGCTACAACTGAGACACGAGAATGAGCAGTAAGATAGATGGGTTTCTTGAAGAGGTGTTGAAACACTAAAGTTATTTATTTATTTATTTATTGTAATGATCAACAAGGCAATTCCTATGCTTGTGTTTACGTCGGATCAACACATTAAGAAAAATAATTTCATGCATTTCATAATAATTGATTTAAACTATAATTTTCCTCCCTAGATCAAATTCAAAATAGACATCTCCTGATGTTTTGTCCGGCCATATTCTGAAAGAAGAAGCAAAGAGAGAAAGGAGCCTTATCAATGTAAAGAAGACTTCTCAGTCCTGGGAGAGAATTAGTTGTAATGATCAAAATGTAAGTCATCAGCACTCTCTGTCTTCTCTCCTTCAGATTTTCTTCTGTTTAAGTTTTCATAGAAATTTTTGTTTTATATATTTTTTAGTTTTATAAAATTTTGTTACTTTTTTCTCTACAAAATATGTAGCTGTATGGTAACTGGCATTGGGATTATCTGAATGTTTACTAACCAATCTGGATGATATCTTAGAGTAATATTTTTTGCAAAATGGTTAATATCAATTATATTTTCTGTTGGAGCACTGCTGATAACGTTGAGCGATCTTGATGCAATGAAAGCAAAGTTATTTGACTTGATATACACAATGGTGCGATCTTAGTCTTTTTACCCTAAACTTTGATTCCTTTTTAATTTTTTTTTCATTTCTGAAAGTAAGACTATCTGTTTCTGTTTAAATCTACCACCCAGCAAGACAGTTAAGTCCTTTGATCACTTTGCATAGGGAAACTGAATTGGACTGGCTCTGTATCTACAAGGTACTATATAAATAAATCAATTTAATCAGCTTAATGTTTGGAAGGACTGTTTCTATCCATTAAGAAAAACTTAAAAGGTGGAGTTAATCATCATGTAGTTGGTAGGTAGCAATTTGAGGAAAGTTGTTTGTGAGGTGATTCCTTCCTTCCTCTTTGTCACCATTTTGTCTTTGGAAAGTTGCCCAATGTGTATTCCTTATGTCTGGCATTTTGTTTAACTGCAAGTTGTTTGACTTTTTCCTTATAATGCACAATCTTTCCACATTATTTAATGAAAGAATTCAATGATAGAGAATTGTTTTGATTTTTTTAAGTTCAAATGATACGATGGAAGTCAATTAAAATGTTTTATAATCAAATATATCAAATTATACTTTCATAATTTTTTTACAAAATTGGTACAAATATTTACAATCTTTGAATGTAGTGTTCATATGGACAAAGTGATTAGTGTTCTATAGTGAGAGATCCCCGTAATACCTAGGTTCATCTTTAATCTGATAGGGCCACTAAAAACTATGCCTAATCCTGACTGTCTTCATTGTAAGTAAGGAAGAACTATATATATAAAGAGACATTAATATTGGACCTCTGGCCAGCATATTGGATGGTTCATTGACAAAAGAATCTCACAGACTTTTAAAGCCCAGGTTGGCTTTGAACTTCAACTCAGTTCTCAGCCTCAGTGTAGCTAGAATGACAGGTGTATACCATTTGTTCCTGGCTAAAATTTAAGTTTGGTTATTGAAAAGTGAGATGAAATTTAGTAATGTTTTTTTTAAATTTATTTAGTTACTAGGGACCTCCTTGTTATTGATTTGAGGTTGCTGAAGAATTGGAAAATATATCTTTCAGGATAAAATATTGCAAATCCTGTACTAAGCAGTAATGTTAAAAGACTATGTATAGCAACAAAAATGTCAAAGAACCTCAGAACATAATATTGTTGAAAAATCCTAGACAAAAAAAGATGATACTGTCTGATTAGTTTTCTTTATTGGCTCAAAATTATATTGTATTGTTTATAAATATAAAAGTAACCACAACAAAATTAAGATTGTAGTAAAGCTACTGTTAGGTGGTAAACTCAGTTGGGAGCTTCAGGGTGCTCTGCTCTGCTTTGTTCACATGAGTAGTTTTTGTATGGATGTTTCCTTTATGAAAAACCACTAGTCAATAATGAGATTTTTTTTTTTTTTTGCTAAGACAAAAGCACCATTTCAAATTAACATCATACCCCAAATTCCAGCTTACATAATGAAGTTCTCTTCATTAAAGGGGCTGGGCACTGGTGCCTCACTCCTGTAATACTAGCTACTCAGGAGACTGAGATCTGAAGATCACAGTTCAAAGTCAGCCAAGGTAGTAAAGTACAGGAGACTCTTATTTCCAATTTACTACCAGAAAACCAAAAACCAAAAAGTGCGAGCCTTGAGAGATAAAGCTCAGGTACACTGCCAAGGTCCAGAGGTCAAGACCCATCAGAAAGACAGACAGAGAGAGAGAGAGAGAGAGAGAGAGACAGAGAGAGAGAGAGAGAGAGAGAGAGAGAGACAGAGAGAGAGAGACAGAGAGAGACAGAGAGAGACAGAGAGAGTGAGAGACAGAGAGAGAGACAGAGAGATACAGAAAGAGAGAGAGAGATCCAGGGAGATGGAGAGAGAGATCTGATTAGGAAAGAAGAAATAACACTGTGTTACACAGAAAATTACAAAGAAACAACAACAGAAAACCTGAAACAGATAAATGATTGATGACTGTGGTCAGGCATGAATATCTGCAATTATAATTTAGAGACCATGATGTATTTAGTGTGAACTACACATACTGAAGGAAACATTTTATCATATTAGACTTCTGTTCATCAGTGGATGCAGAACACAAAATTAGTATCCAAAAGTAAGCCATTTTTTCTAGTATACCAGCAGTGAACAACTGAGATTTGAAATTAAAAGAACACTACAATTTGTAAGGGCACCAAAAATGAATTCTCAATTATAAATCTAACAAAACATGTATAAGACCAATGTTAGTGTTATCAACAAAACTCTGTTCAAAGAAAGTCTTAATAAGTAGAGAGATATTATGTACCAATGGGTAAATGGACTTAACCAATGGGTAAATAGACTTAATACGGTTAAGATGTCAGTTCTTCCTAACTTAATTCATAGATTCAACACAATCTTAGTCAAAAATCCCAGCCTTTTCCTTTGTGAACAGTGACAAACTGATTCTTTAGTTTATATGAAAAGGCAAAAGACCCTGAATAGCCAACACAATACTGAAGAAGAATAAAGTCAGAGGACTGACACTCCCTAAATCCAAGACTTAATATAAAGCTACAGTAATCAAGATAATGTGGCATTGTTGAAAGAATAGACACATACATCACTTGAACAGAATAGACAGCTCTGAAATAGACTCACACAAGCATAGTCAACTTATCTTTGACAAAAGAGCAAAGGCAATTCAGTGGAGAAACGACTGTCTTTTCAACAAATGGAACACTAGCTACAACATGTTTAAAAAAAAAAGTGGATCTAGGCACAGACCTTTTACCTTTGACAAAAATGAACTGACAATGGATCATAGAACTAAATGTAAAACTAGAAGAAAAATGTAGAGGAGAATCAAAGTATCGTTGGGTTTGGTGATGACACTTTAGATACAACACCAAAAGCATGATCTATGGGGAAAATGATAAATTGGATTTTATTAACATGTAAAATCTTCAGCCCTATAAATACTACTATGAAAAGAATGAACAGATAGAGTACTGACCGAGAGAAAATAGTTATAAAATGTTTATCTGAAAAAAGGATTTACATTAAAAATAAAGAATTCTTAAGTTCAATACTCAGAAAATATAGCACAATTAAAATGGACAAGATCTCTAAACATACATATGTTTGAAAGGCCTAAAGCCCCTACCAACCATGGTAAAAGCATAAAGCAGTGAAGACTCTCTCTTCCATTACTGGTGCGAATGTAGAATAAATAATGCTCTCTTTTGGAAACAGTTTAGCAGTTTGTTAATAAACTTGAAAATAATTTTACTACTGAATCCAGCAACTGCATGCCAGTATACTTACTTGCATTAGTTAAAAACCGAAATCTGTGCAAAACTTTACACAATAATATTTATTACCACTACCCCTTTCTGCCTCTTTTCATTGTGCTAGGGATTAAATCTAGGGCAAAGCACTCATTCTACCACAGAGCTATGTAACCATTCCTATTTATAGCAGCTTCAACCAGATTAATTTTGTTAAGCAACCTAGATAACCATCAATAAGTGAATAGATAGCAAACTGTGATACATCCATATAGAGAGATATTATTCACTAATAAAAGGAAATGGGCTATTATGCCATGGGTGTGGGGGCGTCAGGGGAGGAACCACTAAAGAATCTCAAATGCACATTTTCAAGTGAACGAAACAATCAGCAAAATCTACATAACCTGTGGTTCCAATTCTGTGACTCTCTGAAAAGGAGAAAAAGACAAGTAGAATTAATTGATTGGTTGTTTCTGGGAGTTACCGGAAAGTAAAGATGCATAAGCAAGATATAGATGATTGTGAGGGTAGTGAATTCATTCTATGACTACTCTGGTGGATGTATGACTTTAATATTTGTTAAATCCCATAAAGCATACAAAAACAAAGAATGGATCCTAATGTAACTCTAGGTCTTAATTCTAATGTAACTCTAGGTCTTAACTCTAGGTCTAAAATCTTAATGCAACTCTAGTCATAATTAGGATCACTAAGGATCCAAATGCCTGCCACAGTAATACCCTCCCATCATAAAGTTTGCTAATAATAGGGAAACTGTACATGGATGGGATGGGAGGAGCATGTATATGATTTTGCTTGTCATTTCTGCTGATTTCTCTATAAAGTGGAACCTTCTGTGAAAAGGAAAGTATAATAGATTAAAAGCAAAATATTGGGTTGTGCATTTTTATTTTCACAACCTTTTGAGATGCCTAGTATAATTTACAGTATAAACAATTAAAATGACAATCTCAATTATTTTGCTAAGTACAATTCTGAGATATGGTAAGATAATTTCAAATTGTTAAAAAAAAGTTAAAAAAAGATGAATGTGTGTATGTATATATTTGTATATGTATATACTTGGGTTTTAATTCAGAACCTTGCTAGGCAAGTACTCTTAATCCTTGAGCTATATTCCCAGATATTTTTGCTTTAGGTGTTTTTGTTTTGTTTTATTTTTGTTTTGTTAAGGTCTCATAACTTGCCTAGGGTGGACGTTCAGAGTGGGATAACCCTATGCCTTCCCCAGGGCTGAGATGACAGGTATGTTTTACCACTCCGAGCTTGTTGGTTGAGAAGGAGACTTTTTACCAGGGCTAGCCTCCAAATTTAATCTTCCTGATCTCTACTATTATCTGTAGTGGTCTTATATATACAAACCAGCACACCTAGCTTAAGATCTAATTTTAAAATTAGTACTTTTTGATGTCATAAAGCACTGTATTTTATTTTGACAAAGTGCTAAGATCCATAGAGGAAAATCTCTGTTTGTATGTATTTTAGTAGCTTTTAATGTCAGTCTGGTTACTCAGAATGAAATTGTGTTTAAGATAAATATTTCCATTTCAACTTTAAAAATAAAATTTTATTACAGGGAATATTAAAAATATTCACTCAGTATAAGTGAATAATGAACTCTTTATCTTTATTGAGTTGAGTTATTCACGATGTTTGTAAAGTATTTTTTTTAGAGAATGTTTCAACTCACTATGTAGCCCAGGCTAGCCGCAGATTTGATATCTGGTGTTACAGGCATATACATACCACATCTGGCCTTCTTTCCTTACTTATTTTACTTTACGCCATTGTCTGTTATCCTCAGAAACACTTAATTTTTCATGTGGGGCACAATTTTGTACATTTATGTCAGATATTATAAAAGAGATGAATAAAATACTCAGTTTTTTCTTTAATGGAAATAATTATCTTTTTTTTTTCCTCTCTGTGCCAGTCCTAGGGCTTGAACTCAGGGCCTAGAAGCTCTTCCTGTTCACAGGCTAGCACTCTACCACTTGAGCCATATCTTCACTTCTAGTTTGGTACTGATGAATTGGATATAAGAATCTCATGGACATTCTTGCCAGAGTGAACTTTGAATCAGTGTTCTTAAATCTCAGCCTCCTGAGTAACTAGGAATACAGACATGAGCCACTGGAGCCTGAGTATACTTTCATTAAAAAAAAATATCCAGACAGTCTGGTCTTTCTCTTTTTCCCCCTTTCTCTTCTTTTCCTCCCTCCAGCTCCTTTATTTCTTCCTTTCTTCTCTTATTCTCAATAGTTGCATTTGGTTAATTTTCCAATTTGTGAACATAAATTTATTTAGCTGGATGACATTAAGAGAAACCAGAAATTTATTATTCATAAAAATGAGATATAAAATTCCCCCTTATCTTGGGCTCTGGATATAGCTAGGCTCAACACAAATGTCGAGGGAGAATGCATCTGTTGCTGTTGCATTTATTTTTTTTTGTTTCTCTAAAAACTTGGCATTTGTAAAATATCTATGATTTTGATTTGTCTTGGCCAAAGACCAGATTACCAAGGAATTACATTTTGAACATATTCAACTAAGAATTATCTTCGTAGCAACTTTTCCTTTGCCATATTGATTTTTTGGGAATAAAATCAGATTTTGTTTTAAAAACTAGCTATACTTTTTCCTCGTGCCAGAATGAATTTCTGTGTTAAAGAGGCATAAAGCAAAATGCTTAACATCTTCCCAAAACTTATTTTAAGCATACTGTAGAGGAAAGAGCCCCATGTTTCATTTGACAGACCCTGGTTCAAATGTTTGCTCTGCCACTTACAATTTTTACTGATTATGGGTAAGTTTTGCATGTGGGAAATAAGTGATAATAATTTCCTTAATATGATTATGTAAAGGTTAAATGATCAACTATGAAAAATATTTGACATATGCAGGCATTTACTTAATGCTAAAATTCATATTCGGTATATATGTATAAGTAAATGTGTATGTTTGCATGTAGGTATTTGGATATACATCTATCCATGCATATTTTTGTGTGTCTCAAATATACATGCACGGTATTGTGCAATGAATGCTATTTATTGTATGTGTATGTTCTGAAGCACAGAATTATTCTGGAAGTGTTATAAACCTAGATTCCAGGAAATATGTGGGCTCCTACTTCACATGGAAATTCTTGAAACGCTATTCCTTTATTGTCTAGTTTCCTATGAGTATATTAGCTTATATGGAATATTCATAAGTCCTTTACAGAAGATCTGCTAGATATTTGTGTTTCACAAATTCAAAGAAGGCGGTTGCATGTTTCTTTTCTTCAATGTGTCATTCAAAGAATGATTTACTATTACAACATGAGTAGAGGGCAGAATGATGGGTGGGCTCTGGTGGTTGGAGAAGATGCAAGGGAATGTGCATAACAAGATAACTTATTTGTAAAATGTTTGAAAAGAAAAGTGTCAGGTTTGACACTTGTGAGGTAAGAAGTGAAACTTTCTTTAAAAAAATTCGCATGCCTGTGTGATTCAGTTTTAATGAATCGCAAAGTATCAATTCCTTTCATTTTTTTTTACAGCTTTCACCATAACTACCTGGATCTATGCAGGACAAAAATTCAAGTAAATTAAATATAATACTCCCTGCTCTTGTAATAATATAGATTCGTTTCTTTTTAGCAAAAAAGCCATTTATAGTCTAAGAAAATAGCTCGTATATACTTCCCAACTATCTTTTTTCTAAGCATATGACTTGCTACTGCTGAATAATAGTTAATCCTTAACTGTCTGTTCTCAGACAATAAAAGGAGTGTTGGAACAAAGAAATAGAATTTTAATTCAGGATAAATAACATTTAGCTGCTGTGTACCACAAACCTTTAACTTCTAGCTGAAATACTTTAATTTTTTCTTCATATATTCTCAAGATTTGAAGAAACACTGGCCTAGGCAAAACTTATTATCAATACAAAATGCATTGCAATGTCTGAAGGAATTTGTAGCACCAGTTAATGAATTGCCCTTTGAGTGTTATCTGGGACTGGGGACTGAGTACTCCGGGAATAACTAACTTTTCTTAGTGGATGCATTTATGATCTAATTTTGTGGAGCTGACAGTTCTATCCAGGTAGTTACCAAGTATGTTACTTACATACTTGATGCTAATGAAAACCAGGGGTAATGGCAGGAAGCAGAAGCATAAGGGTTTTGGATCAGATATTATATACAATTTTGAAAATGATCTAATGATTCTTTCCATTCTACTCTATGAAATGTTTAGTGATTTTGTTATTGTATAATGTGTAATCTTCCTAACTGGTGTTTTGTAATAATGAAATACTATTTTTATAGGATATATTTTATGTTTGTTCAAAGGCATTAAATGTATTGAGACGTAAAGGCTTGATTTGAAGTAAATACATATCAGCCATTTCTGATAGCTTAAGATTTGCAGAAAGCATATGTTAATCTTCTGATCTCAGTAAAGTCATAGCTTCTGATCTGCATTTGTTTTGAAATATTCTAAACATACAGAAAATAATACAATAGGCATTCACATATATAAATTTTAAATTGTCATTATTAAGTAGTTGTACAAAGGGGTTACAGTTCCCTAGGTTAGGTGATGTGTACAATGCTACTTGGTAAATGTTCTCCCCCATTTTCCATGTCCTGTCCCTCCCCACAAGTTACATGTTCATTTCTTATGTATTGCCGGTATATTGCTATGAGGCTAGTCTTTAGTTACATTCTTATACATCTTATTTAAATTTTTGTATAAATGACATCATATCAGAGCAGAGCTTCTGAGGAAAAAAAGTTTTCTTTCAAAATTATATGTAGTCAGGTGCTGGTGGTTCATGCCTGTAATCCTAGCTTCTCAGGAGGCTGAGATCTGAGGATGGAGGTCTAAAGTCAGCAAGGGCGGGACAGTCAGTGAGACTGTTACCTCCAGTTAACCACCAGAAAATTGAAAGTGGTGCTTTGTCTTGAGTGGTAGAGCAATAGCCTTGAGCTGAAGAGCTCAGGGACAGCCCCCAGGCCCAGAGTTTGAGCCCCACAACCAACAAAAAATGAAAATTAAAAAATTAAAAGAAGTGTATTCCTTTTGAAGCATCCAGGTTTGTTTTCTAAGGTTTTGTAGATTGTATCTCATATATCAGGCATATTTGAATAATGAGGATTGAGTGAGACTTTTTCTTATAGGACAGCTGTACAATAGTGTCAGCTTACTAAATGTGTTCCTACATTACATGTCCATGTTGATAACAGCCAGATACAGTCTTCTAAATCCAGTGCTGGATCCCCATTTGCCTTCCACCTCCAGTGTTTGGATGTTAGAGTTGCTTCACATCTAGTCAGTACTCAGTATGCCTTTTCCATCTTTGACCCATTGGTGGGAAATAACTCACTAGTTTTAACTTCTGCATAACATTTCAGAATTTATATGAAACATATTTTTAAACCTTTTCTTCAGTAGATAAACAATATCATTTATTTTCTGTTTTTTACTACTTAAATAATATTTCATTAAACATATATGTATGTGTATATATGTATATGTAATGTATTCATTTTTTGGAATTTCTCTAAGGCTTCATTTGTAAAAAGTCAGAGCTGCAAACTTCCATGTCTTCTCTTTTGAATTACTTTTTTACTTTGATTTTGTTTTTTAAGTTGAGAAGTGGAATGATATTTTTAGTATACAGCATTATGTTTTCTAAATCAAGCTTTAATTTGTGCATTGCTTCATACACTCATCTTTCTGTTGTTGCTTGGTTTTTATTTGGCAGTACTCGAATTTGAATCTTGGGCTTTGTACATCTTACTCAGACTCTTTATCACTGTGTCACACTTGCAGCCCTGGTTTTGGATGGTTAATTTTAGCATACAATCTCTCTTTCCATAGTTGCTACACCTTCTCTTTCTTTTTTTAAAATAAGGACACTCAAAATTTACTCTCAGCAATTTTTTTTTTTTTTTTTTTTTTTTTTTTTTTTTTTTTTTTGCCAGTACTGGGCCTTGGACTCAGGGCCAGAGCACTGTCCCTGGCTTATTTTTGCTCAAGGCTAGCACTCTGCCACTTGAGCCACAGTGCCACTTCTGGCCATTTTCTGTATATGTGGTGCTGGGGAATTGAACCCAGGGCCTCATGTATACGACGAGGCAAGCACTCTTGCCACTAGGCCATATCCCCAGCCCTCTTAGCAATTTTTAAGTAATGGTGTGTAATTAACTATAACCACCATTGTACAAAATATATCTGTCTCCTCTTCTCTTCTCTTCTCTTCTCTTCTCTTCTCTTCTCTTCTCTTCTCTTCTCTTCTCTTCTCTTCTCTTCTCTTCTCTTCTCTTCTCTCTCTTCTCTTCTCTTCTCTTCTCTTCTCTTCTCTTCTCTTCTCTTCTCTTTTCTTCTCTTCTCTTCTCTTCTCTTCTCTCTCTGCCAAACTTGATATTGAATCCAGCCTAATTCATGTAGGCAATTGTCATTCCACTACTTGAGCCACATATGCTGTCTTTGCCTGCCTTTCTGCTTTCCTTCTTTCCTTCCTTCCTTCCTTCCTTCCTTCCTTCCTTCCTTCCTTCCTTCCCTTCCTCCCTTCCTCCCTCCTTCCCTCCCTTCCCTCCCTCCCTCCCTCCCTCCCTCCCTCCCTCCCTCCCTCCCTCCCTCCTTCTCTCCTTTCCTTCATCCCTTCCTCCATTCTTCTTTCCTTTCTTGGAATCACTGTTGCTGTGCCTTTTTGCTTAAGGTTAGCATTCTACCACTTGGAGTCACAGCTTCACGTCTAGCTTTTGTTGGTTAATTGGGGATACAACTCTAACAGAATTTCCTGCCCAGGATGGCATCAAACTGAGATTCTCAGATCTCAGCCTCTTGACTAGCTAGGATTATAGATCTGTATCACCGACTGAGTATCTAGGATTATAGACCTGTATCACCGACATGTGGCTTGAAGTGCTTTATTATTTGCAGCTTACTTTTCATATTATCTTTAAGTAGCTGTTATATATTAATTGCTGCCCATGTTTTGATCTTTATCTTTTCATCATAGAATGATATTACTTACTGAGATAATTTGGACAATTTACGTAGATTATATTAATTTAAAACTCTTTGACATTCTTAGTGAGGATTTGATTCCAACCAGTTTAGTGAAGTGAGCCAAAAGTTGATATTGTTGCTCCTACTGAGTTTTATGAAACTAGCAGGTCTTTATATAGTTTTAGTAGGTAACACCAAGATGTTTATCATTAGTGTTGTAGAATAACCAGAGGAAGACCTTTAATCTTGGTTTGTAAATTTGACACTGTTAGTGAGATGGGTTAGCATTTTTCTCAGAGAAAGAAACTTAATTAGTCACCATTTTAAAGTAATTTCTATTTTCTCTCTTTGGCATTTTTCTCAGAATTCCTAATTAGTCTTGATTTAGTCAACCTCGCCTGTGTTTGTTTAGAGGAGAAATGTATGTTGCCATTAAGAATATCTTTTACTCCTTGGCTCTCCCTCCTCTTTATGAGTGTCAATGCATTCTTCTTTCCACAAACAAACACATTTTCAATTAACAAATTTTGAGTCAAAATGACATGTTGACATGTTGATTTTTTTTAGAGTAAAATTATACAAGTAGATTTTTCACTGAGCAGTTTAACTTTTCAAAATCTCTTATACTTAACTTGTTATTTGAAGACAGTTTTGGTTTATGTGTTCAGTTTAAAAGTATTTCTGTGGCACTCCTATCTATCATTAATATTTTCTTATGATTTAAGTATTGAGATTGAGCTACTCCATTTTTAGGATTTTGCTTCTGGTTCTTTGAATAAATGTATGAACTGGAACCACTAATAAACCTAATTTTTCAACTTTCAGAGTAGTAATACATTTGACACTTATAAGTAAATATCCTAAAATAATAACTACCATTTTCTAGTAGACTTAAAGAATCAGCCTTATGGGATTTCATTTTATTTTCCAAATCTTATAGTTGTGAAACCTGCCTTAGTTGTGCCTTCTTTTCTGTGTCTCCAAAACTTGGAGTGGAATTGACAGTGTACTTTCAGCACAGTATTTGGTAATTGAATTAATCTCAGTATTCTCTTTCAGAAAATGGAATGTCTATTTATGCTGAAGTAGAAGATGGATTTTAGTTCTTAGCATTGAGATACATTTCTCAGTATGATTAGGTTGAAAGGACTGTGAAGACATTAGAATCACTGAGCAGCTCATGTCTTTTCTGGCTTTATTTGATGGAAATAACTTTGGTTAATTAATTCAAAAGTAGTTCTGTAGAAATGAGAAAAGAAGAAAAGAAAGAACAGACCAAAGAACACCTGACACATTTTTGTGGGTTCTTAATTTTTACAAATATATGAAAATTATGTATTATTATTGGGTAAATCACTCTGATTGATCTGGGAGATAGATATTCAATTCACTTATTTTTCTCCCATGTGCTGTAATTCCTATATATTTCCTTTCCTGCATTTTTGACTCCCAAGTAAATCTCCTTTCTGCCAAGATAGGGACTGAACGAATATATTGTTGATGGATTCTTTGAACTTTTATTGAGGATCTATGCTAGCAAATACAACTAAATACAGTGGGTGCAAGTAAAGAAGGTGGGTGTCTCTTCTTTGGCTTACCAATGATTCATAACTTTTTATTCTTTTTTTTCTGAGTCCAGCCCCTTTTTCTTCTTTTAATTTCATTATCCTGATATGTTTCTAATAAATAGATTAAAATAGCATGCTTGAAGTGCTACTTGAAGTGAACTTGAAGTTTCAATGTTATTAGTAAGTCTAAGAGACAATTTTCCATCATTTGTCTTTTCCCAAATACTCAATATCGCTGAATATTTCCCCCTATCATTTTATAATCTAATGTCACATTCTCTCACCTACATCTATTCTTGTCTGTTTTGTGAATTCTTTTGCTGCCCAGTTTGTGAATTTAGTTGTCTTCATGTGTTTGTCCTTGTCTTCTTACTCTGTATGTTTTCCTTTCTAAACTTTTTGTTATTGTTAAGTAGTTTTACAAAGGAGGTGCCATTTAA
Organism: Perognathus longimembris pacificus; assembly: GCF_023159225.1. Lineage (NCBI taxonomy): Eukaryota > Metazoa > Chordata > Mammalia > Rodentia > Heteromyidae > Perognathus > Perognathus longimembris. Next base: position 125,019,264 of record NC_063162.1, read on the forward strand.
AAGCAAGGCAGTTTATTAATACAATGTACCTTGGTCATTGTCACTAAATGAGCTCACTTACTCCCAAAGCTGGAACTGCAATCTGTCATGAAGAGATTTCTCCATTTTTATCTCTACCATCTCTATTAATTCAAGGTCTTTATTTTCAATTATTTTGTTTGTTTATATCTCTTCTTAAATTTGTCACAGGAATTCACTGAAACACAAATAGATTATTTAGCTCATTGCCAGCTCCTGCTCCACCTATCAACAGATTCTTCCTTTAGAGTTTTTTTTTTTTTTTTTTTTTTTTTGTCTTAGTCAATAGCCAGCACCATTTTAGCCTCAGGTGACTCTTTTTTCTCATCTTTTCTCTAAAATGTTCCTGAGTCTCATTGATTCAACCTCCAAAATTAGATCTCATATGTATTTATTCCTGCACATTTGATTGATACAACCGTTGTGTAAAAATTTCACTTGAATCCTTGCAATGATCTTTATTCTTTATGTCATTGTTCCCTCAAGGTCACTGGGTAGTAAGATTTGCCTTTCCAAATGTTTTCTCCTTGAAATTTTGTTCTTGTTTTCTTTGAATTTAACATAAAATTCAAGTAGCTTTCCATGTTGATCTGCAATACTTTACAAAAACAGAAGCATGTATGTTTCTCTGGAATCAAGTTTATCTGCTCAGTTTGTTCGTATTTCTGGTATTGGGAATTGAACCCAGGGACTCAACCATGTGAGACAAGTATTCTAACAAATGATCTTAACCCTCCACTATTCAGTGTATTTCTGACTCTTCTTCCAATCCTTTCTGCCATGCTTCACCTGGATGAGTTCTCGAAAAATCGAGCATTAGCCTATATCTTACACATAAACCCTCTCTTGCTAAGCCTTTTATGAACCCAAAACACTTTAGAAGTCTCCTTATATAATGATTCCTCATAGGTTTCATGTACTGTAACCCAATCTTTAAATGACTTTTTTTTTCATTTGGTTGGAAGGTATTCCTTGCTTAAATGGTAAATGAATCTCTTATGGCTGTGATACTGACCTGAAGCACAATTTCTTCTTGGAAGATAAATGCCTTCAAAGATCAAGATAGTAGATTCCTCTATGTTACCTGTGTACATTTTTCAGAAGATGTACCAGAAAACTTGGATTCTTCAGTAGATAAGTGACATACCCAGAATTTGTCCCTTCACATGTCTGATCTTATTTATTTTTTAAATTTATTTTTATTGTAAAGGTGATATACAGAGGGATTACAATTACATTCGTCAAGTACTGAGTAAATTTCTTTTTTGAACAGTGTCAACTCTTCCCTCATTTTCTCCCAATTTTTCCCTCCTGAGCCCCCTTCTCCCCAAGTTGTATAGTTCATTTTCAATATAGTGTCTAGTGAGTATCATTGCTGAATTAGTTCACCTTTGTCCCACTACTACTATGCTTCTCCTTCACTTCCTCAAATCAGATGAAGTTACGAGACTATGAATGATAAAACACCTGTCTGATTTAAAACTGAATCTTAGACCATCCTTTTCTTGACTTAGTCATTATTTAACAACTACATCAGTTAAAAGATCAAGTACTATATGACCTAATTATAACAGACTTCAAGGAATCAAGGATAAAAAGTGACTTGACAAACATTGGAGATAAGAATGTAACACAAAAAAAATGAAAATATGGGGCTGGGAATATGGCCTAGTGGCAAGAGTGCTTGCCTCATATACATAAAGCCCAGGGTTCGATTCCTCAGCACCACATATATAGAAAATGGCCAGAAGTGGCACTGTGGCTCAAGTGGCAGAGTGCTAGCCTTGAGCAAAAAGAAGCCAGGGACAGTGCTCAGACCCTGAGTTCAAGGCCCTGGACTGGCAAAAAAGGAAAAAGAAAAAGAAAAGAAAGACCCATGACTGACAAAAAAAAAAAAGAAAGAAAAAGAAGAAAAGAAAAGAAAATATATTCCTCTCTGACACTTCTAAGCCAGTTAGATTGAGCCTTGCATTTTACAAATTCAGGATGCCCCTGGATCTCAATAATTGTATGAAGCTGAATGTCAGTAGAACATGAAAGCATAGGTCCCGGCCATCCCAGAGGACCATGTGGAGATGATCACAGACAGGAGAAGCAGGTTCATAAGGAGATTTATTAGTGGGGCCATAGTTCCCATGGGAGAGGGAGCTACATGGTGTCTGCACCTTATCCAGGTGACAGCTTCTCTCTCTGGGGGTAAAGGGGAAGTAGGTAGTGAGTAGGAGTGGCTCATTAGGTATGGATGGATCTGGGGTCTAGTGGGAGGAGCTGAGGACCTGAGGCTAGGGAAATGCTAACAGAACAGGGTAAATATATTGCATACCTTTTCTTATACTCTGCTTTCTAAATTTGTGAGTTGATCCTCTCAACTTGCTGATAGTTTCCTCAGAATAAAAATGTCTTAACTTTTCTTGATATCTTCTGTAACATTGAGTTATGTTTGATAATTATTTTGATCTCTTTGTAAATTAATTTTAAGAACAAAACTAAAAAAATGTTTTCAAATGAAGAAATATAGCTAATTATTATTCACAAACCAATAGTTAAAAGCATTAATGTACATGAAAAATGGGACTAATTCTTCATGAGTAGGTTTTATATAAAGGAAAGGAAAATGCTCAGGTAAGCACAATGTCAAGGACTTGCTCGGTGAGAAAAGCAATCTGTGTTAAACGAATGCCCTGTTCTATCATGTAACTAGTAGGTAAGTTTAAATGTCTATGTAACGCTATCTGAAGACTTACTTTACCTTTTACTTTTTATTTTCATTTGATGATCAAGAGACATTCACATTTGGAAAGACATATTCTTATTAGCTCTAATGAGGAATTCTTTTCTTGATAAGTGAATTGAATATAAACAACTATTGTGTTTGTCCTTTTCTGTAAGAAAATTTCAAACTGAAGATCCCAGTCATATAATTAAAAAGGACTAATCCCTTTCAATCCTTGAATCCCTCTATAGAAATAGAATTCTGAAAACGTATACACAAAAGAAGATATGGTGCTTGTTGAATTTCATATTATGTTCAATGGAACTATTATACGACTATACGACTAAAACAAATTTAAATTTGAGTAGAAAAAAAAAAGAGTATTTTTTCCCTTCTACATTTATAAATGTGCACATTATAGGCCAGGCTTGGCACTAGGGAATTTGTGGGGTACGAGGTGGAAGGGAGAAGAAACTCTTATATTCTGTTAAATCAGAGAAATAATTGCAGTTGGCAGTTTTTGTTTGCAGAATGCAGGGAAGGCTGAAGGCTTTTGTACAGTTCAAAGAGCACATTCCACAGATGCATCAGTGGTTGGTTGCCTGCGGTGGTCCTCAGCACCCAGCCTGGTGGTAGAAGTCCATATCACACAAGTCCAAGCTGCTGAGCTCTGTGTGTGTAAAGAAAAAAAAGTACTTGGATATTGTTTAAGAAACTATTTAGAAATTAGGTTAATGTTATTTAAGTAATATTTCAATTATGGTACTTTTGCACCTTTTAAAAAAAAATTTAGGGCATAATCAGATATCACTTAATGTTCAGCTTTTGCTGACTCTTTTTAATAGGTTGTTTTCAGGCTTAAGCTTTCCATGTTCTATTGTGGAATCAAAGAACTGCTCACTAAACTTTGTAGAAAAAAAGAAAAATATTTATCAGTAGTATAGATTCAGTCACTATTTTTAAAATTAGTATATTAATCAACTGCAACAAGTTAATTTGGGAATCTTAATTGAAAACATGCCAAAGTGTGTCATTTTCATTACACATGCCAAGACTTGTGACAAATTAACACCAGCGTTATTTCTCTACAGAATATATAAGGTCTAATTTATTGTTAAATAAGAAAAGTGTGCCTAAAATTTCTCAAAAATCTTTAAAGCTTTCTCTCTCTTTTCTTTTCTTTCTTCTTTTGTACCAATTCTAGAGCTTGAACTCTGGCCGGGACACTGTCCCTGAGTACTTTTTGTTTCTCAAGTGTCATAGCACTGTACCACTTGAACCACAGCTCTATATTTGGCTTTTTTTGTGGTTGACTGGAGATAAGAGAGTCAGAAACTTACTTGCCAGGATTAGCTCTGAACCATGATCTTCAGATCTCTGTCTCCTGAATACATAGGATTACAGGTTTGAATTACTAGTGCCTGGAACACTTCTGTAAAATTAAGATCAAAATCACCACATGTCTTAAAATATCCAATGACCATTATGTTAGATGTTGACTGCCTATTTTATAACAATTTCTGACAAAATAGAACTATGAAGATTTTGGTTGTATTCATTGATATAGATGGAATAGCCAAATAATAATGTTCTCTTATAATCTTGGGGTTTAGGAAAATCCTGAAAGCCTTAATCTTGACTGAGTCTTGAATTTAGAAGAATTTGAGATGAAGTTTTTCATTGAGAACAAATGTACCTTATCAAATAGCTTTGCACATTTGTTAGAAGCTCACTTGGCAACTAAACAAAAACAAACAAACAAAACATTGTAAAAACTTAATGAAATCTAGTCTAATCTAAACAATAAAGAAAAATATTAAAGTTGGCATTTATCTGTTGAATATTTTTCTGTATCCATTAAAATAAGAACTACTTTGTTTTTTCATTTTAAGATTTTTTTACTGACAGAAATTCTTAAAATATACAAAGAAGAAAATATATTTAAAAAAGGAAAAAGAACAAAACCTCATTTCTTGGCAAACCTATGTGCCCAACATTCTTCTTCTCTCTCTCTCTCTTTTTTTTTTTTGCTAGTCCTAGATCTTGAACTCATCCTGAGCACTGTCCCTGAGCTTCTTTTGTTCAAGGTTAGCACCCTACCACTTAAGCCATTGCACCACTTCTGCACTTCTGACTTTTTCTGTTTATGTGGTGCTGAGAATTGAACCCAGAGCTTTGTGCATGTTAGACAATCATTCTACTTCTAAGCCACATTCCAGCCTAGATTTCAGTTTTGAAAGACCCATTTTGTATTTAGTGATTCATTAGCAGCTGCCCAAAAGGTCTTTAGTAATAACTTCCTGCAGATTTTAGTATTATACTAGTTAATATAGCTTCCTCAAAATGGCCACCGCTGTTGGGCACTGTGGTTTATGAAAAATAAAAACCCTTTAGTCCTGTCATGTTGGCTTTGCTCTTATTTATTTCTAAATGTTGGACCTATAATCCCTTAATTGTCCAATATTTTGTAGCTTTTGAAGTGATAGCACAGATCAAAATGCATTGTACACACAAGGTGCTTTGTTAGAAGGCAAAAAAATAATTAAATACATAACCTAAAATTAAGATACATTAGAGAAGGGATGGATTGGAAGGGTGGGCGAGAATATTGAAGGGGTGGCAGTGATCAAGATGCCCTGTATTCATAACTGCTTTGGTGAATGGCAACCTCTTTGTACAACTACTTATGATAACAAATATATTCAAAAGCAATAAATGCTGTGTGGCATAAATACCACACACATGCCATTGTAAATCTTTACTGCCTTCACTAAGACTTTGGTGCAATAGAACTGGAGGATGTCTAAAAGATAGGAATGCTTAGCATGACTTTTTTTTTTAACATTTCATTGATGAAAGGAGATGTTTCACATGAGACAAAAAAAAAATAAAATAATACACCACAAAATTCTTCACTGGGGCAAAGTAAAATTAGTAGTTCCAATGATGTTTAACAGATTTGTAAAGCTAGAAGGGAAATTACTTTTTGGTATGCCACATACATTTGCATAATTTCATAAAAAAGATGTTGCAAGACATTTTACTAATGAAAGCACAGGGGGTTAGAAGTCTAGAATTTGGAATTACATTTTCTGCAAATAATTCCATCTGTTGAATATAATATGGTACTATATGGGACTGCTTGCCTTTATTTCCAGAACATAATTTTTTCACCCGTGAGCTTATCTAAAACTTGACTATCTTTAAAAAAAAGAAAACAGTAAGCCAAGTCCTTTGTATAATACTTTTAAAGACTTCCACATAGAAGACAGGGTTCTTTCTTTGATTACTAAGGCTGTTATTACTTAGTAAGCATGATGCTGTGGTCTTCCATCCGCCACTGATGTTGTATGTGTACTCATGATTCTTTGAAGCTATTTATTGGCTTCACAATATCCAAGTGTTGCCCTAACTTACTTTGGTTTCCAGTTATTTCACTTACTCAATACTCAGTAGCACATTTCATACCATGATCCTATGTGTAATAGTGGTGCCCAACAATCAATAACTTCAAGTACAGTCATGGTGCTCTTCTGTAAGTATAAATCAGATTACAGCACTCATCAAAGTCAAAGCTTTCCATTCTACATAGAAAAAAACAAAACACAAACTACAGTCCTTGGCTTGGAAGGCCCTCTACTGGGCTCATGTCTAGCCTGGCTACATCGTCTTCTGCTACTTTTGCTCACTCACTGAAGTTCTTTTCAGTTCCAGACACTCTACATGGTTCAGGTCATCAGTGTTTGCTGTTTCCACTTTTTTTTTTAGATTTATTTATTTTTATATATATTTTTTATTATCAAAATGAATTACAGAGAGGTTACAGTTTCATACATTAGGCATTGAATACATTTCTTGTACTGTTTGTTACCTTGTCCCTCATTCTTCCCACTCCCCTCCCCCTTTCCCTCTCCCCCCCATGAGTTGTTCAGTTCATTTACACCAGTTTTGCAAGTATTGCTTTTGTAGTTGTCTTTCTTTACCCTGAATCTCTCGATTTTGGTATTTGTTTCCAATTTCCTAGTTCTAATACCAGTATGCCCGTTTTCCAATATACTCAGATAAGATACAAAGAAAGTGTAGGTACAACCACAGAAAGGTGATACAAGAAGATCATCAATAATAGAGGCTACAGTTACATATTGCACATTGAAAGTAGTTACAACTGTGATATAACAATCATTTCCATAACATGGAGTTCATTTCATTTAGCATTATCTTATGTGTTCGTAAGGGTATAGGTATTGGGCTCCTGTGATCCTCTACTGTGACTAGCCTAAACCTGTACTAATTATTCCCTATAAGGGAGACCAGAGAGTCCATGTTTCTTTGGGTCTGGCTCACTTCACTTAGTATAACTTTTTCCAAGTCCTTCCATTTCCTTACAAATGGGGCAATGTCATTCTTTCTGATAGAGGCATAAAATTCCATTGTGTATATGTACTACATTTTCCTGATCCATTCTTCTACTGAGGGACATCTAGGTTGGTTCCTGCAGAACTAAAAAAATTACCTTCCTCCAAAACAAAAACACAAAGAACCAATAGCCGCTCATCAAGTGGGCTAGAGTCTTAAAAAGAGACTTCTCTGATGAGGAAATGAGAATGGCCAAGAGACATATGAAAAAGTGCTCTACATCACTGGCCATAAAAGAAATGCAAATCAAAACAACATTGAGATTCCATCTCACCCCAGTAAGAGTGTCCTATATCAAGAAAACTAACAATAACAACTGTTGGAGGGGATGTGGCCAAAGGGAACCCTACTTCATTCATTGTTGGTGGGAATGTAAGCTGGTTCAGCCAGTCTGGCAAGCGGTATGGAGATTCCTTAGAAGGCTAAACATAGAACTCCCCTATGACTCAGCAGCCCCACTTTTGGGTATCTGTCCAAAAGACCACAAACATAATCACACTAAAGCCACCAGCACAATATTCATTGCAGCACAATTTGCTTCCTTCTGTGCTCTGCATGTACTTACTCCTCTTCTGTTGTGTCTTGGTTTCAACAATGCCTGCTCTGTGAGCCTTTGCTAAACTCCCAGTGTAATGCTACTTCTTACTGCCTTATTGTCTTGTTCTTTGCCACAGCCCATTCCTTCAACTTCTTTGGGACAACTAAATGTTTATCTCTTGTAAACTTTTGTAAACTGCAGTGATGGATATATGAGCCTTTTTCAGTTTATCATTCAGTACAGGCCTTCACCTTTTCTAAATCTGTAAATATTCATTGAAATGAATGAATGAATTGGAAGCTAAGAAATGGTTTACTCTTCAGACTATATGGACTTATTTATTAGCTCATAATCTCACTTATGAGAAAATGGAAAGTGAGATTTAACTTTTAACATTTAAATTCTTCATAGCCCTCAGAGTAATTTATGAGCTATAGTTGAATGCTTTTTAATCTTAGTTATTCAGAAATGAAATGTAATACTTCTTTATATGACAAGGGAAACCACCCAGAATATCAGAAGCAAACATGTGCTGAACTTCTTTCTGTGTTACATTTTTTTCCTCTTTTATGCTCTAAACTTATGCCTAATTAATTCTCATACACGTTACTCTGATCTTAAGATTGAGCCATTCTGTTACTACTTATACCCCAAATCATATGTGGACCTATTTAACTTCTTTTGTGTTGTATAAAATATATCCTACCACTTGTATAGGAAGTTTTATAAATCTCAACTAATTTTTTTTTTGTCAGTCATGGGGCTTGAACTCAGGGCCTGGACACTGTCCCTGGTTTTTTTTTGCTCAAGGCTAGCATTCTACCACTTTGAGCCACAGCTGTACTTGTAGTTCTTAAGTCCTTAAATGGAGATGAGTTTCACAGAGTTTCACTGCCTGGGCTGGATTCTAATGGTGCTCCTCACATCTCAGCTACCTGAATAGCTAGGATTACAGGCATGAGCCACCAGTGCCCAGCTTTAACTAAACATTATTTTTATCTAGCCATATGTTAAACCAACAGTTTTTATTACTCCATAACCTAAATTTTATTGAAGTGATTTTCTTGCATTACAATGGAAGCTTCAGCCAGGCACCAGTGGTTAGAATCATGAATGGAACAGGAAGGTGGAGGGATGGTGAATATGCTTTCTGGGCCACCCAGCCTTTACCTTGACATTATTACTTTGGCTCTCAAGATTATAGATGAAGATTATAGATCTTTTACCAATGGCTCCTTTGATTCTCAACCTTTCTGTTTGGGATGGTCAAAGGGCTCTTGTCTGGCTGTGTGGAGTTGGCGAACAAATACAGTTAAGATCTTACTTCCTCTTAAAAGACATATGTACAAAAATGCTTACATTTTTGGGCCCCTAATGTACAAATTAAACAGTCTACTGGCTCGTCTCTAGTATTGAAAGTCTGTTTGACCTTATTATGATCCAATAACTAGATATCTAGATCCCTAAATTTTGTTATCTCCTCTCACAAACTTTCTATCTTTGTAGTTTTTTTTAAATAGCATTTAGATAACATTTTATGGCTTATGCAAAGAGATAGAATAAGTACATAAATAACTATACACCATCTCCATTTTAAAACTCCAAGTCTCCATTCTGTTTTATATATATATGTGTATATATTCAAATATACATATAAGTGTATGTTTATGAATGTGATAACATAAACTATTCTAGAGACTTCATATGTTAGCTATCAAAGTATAACTACAGATAACCAAACACTTTATGTGTTATTTACATTTTAAAGGATAGGTTGGAGCACTGTGTACATATGAAAAATTCCAAGCAGGGAACTGTGCTCAGAGTTCCATACGTACCTACTTATTCCCCACTTCTCTGGAGTATTATCTGAGGTGAGGTTCAAGATAAAACCTTAAGCTTTCAGAAAAGGCACTTATACAAGTAGATATATAAGCAAAAATTATTTGCATATAATGTATATCTTCCTATAAAATGTTTCCATTGAAGCATTACATATACCTTGATTTATTTGTGAATTTACACATATGTGGTGCCAGTATGTAATATTGTGAGTCCACTATTCTATTATCATACTCAGACTGGTTTCATTACCACAAGAAATGTCTTGAGCTCTGCCTATTCATATCTCCCTCTCTATCTTTCCTTTCATTCCCTAGCCACTAACCAAACTTACTATTGTTTTATAGTTTTGCCTTTAATTATACAGTGTCATGTAGTTGGAATAATAGAGTACGTAGCCTTTTCAGATTTACTTCATTAACTTGTCATTATTGCATCAGAGATTTCTCCATGTCTTTTCATAGTTGTATAGTTCGTTTTTATTATCAAATATTTTATTATAGGGCTACTTAACAGTTTATCTGCTCACCTATTGAGAACATATTAATGTTACCCAGTGTTGATAATTATAAGTACAGTTTCTGTAATCATTCTGGCATGGAAATGTTTGTGGACATTAAATTTCAGTTGTAAATACTCACTATGTCATTTCTAAGCCTAATGTAGAGACTGTATTATTTTTGTAATAAACTACTAAATTGTGTCCCCAAGTGGCTATAAACTAATTTTATATTTAAAAACAATTAAGGTTAATTTGTAAAGCTATATATATATATATAATCAATAGTAATTTATATTTCTTTCATCATTAAGTAAAATATTATCATAAATGCTTTATAATGTCAGTATTTACTGTCACATTATCAGTTAATAGTTCATTGAGTCTAAGTTGGTTGGAAGGGAAATTTTAATGAAAAGAAAGTGTAGTGTAAACTCCAAGCAGTGAAATTAGTGCGGTCATTTTTCCGTAGAATGAAAGAATTCTCTGTACCTCACTATAAACAAGCACAATAAATGAAAAGTTATGCAAGGAATTGAGACGGAATGTTTCATTTGCTTTATATTCATTTACTCATTCAGTAAAAACTCACTATGCACTTATCCTTGGGCCCTGATCTTAATGTGCTTTTATATTTCAGTCTCTACTCATTTATACCAGTGTTCCACAAAGTCCTTGGATATATTATCACTATTTATAGCGTTTGCTTTATAATTTCCCCTTTTATATCTTGAAATGAAGCTTATGCTGTACCATAATTTATAGTAGTTAGTTGTTGATTTAAATGCCCACATTTTATACAGGAAATGTTCAGATACATATGATGGATACTTTTGTGTATAAGTTCAAGTGCAAAGCATATGGTTGCTTTCTATTGGAGTCTCAGATTCCAAGAATACTATTGCTGTTCATCTGGTGTTATCATTTGTGAAGTAGTGAACAATGCCTGGTTATTTTCTGGCAAATCAAAATACATTTCTTGTTTTATGTATTAGTAACTTTTTAAAATAAGTTAGTACCTATGAAAACATACAGTAACACTGTGTTTGAATGGAAAATGGAGTTAGTGTATATCTTAAAAGAATTGTTTTCACCTAAAAAGATATTCTGTAGGAAATTGCCAGTTACCAATCTTCCTTAAGCTTACCTACTAAATGTAAGCACTTCCCCATAATTATGACAAGTAACAATGTCCTGTCAATTGTTTTTCTAGCATTCAGTATTGCTATAGTTAAGAACCACTGCCTTTAATAATTTAAAATTGCCTTATTTGTTTCAATATGTCTGGCATATCTTTAATTACATCAAAGTAATGACTTTGGAAATCAAAATTTGTGATAATTATAATGAGTTACAGCATTAGACTGCTAAGTAATGTGAAGATTGTTGCAAATAAAAAATTAAGAAGCTGAGAGATAAATATGGAATAGAAAAGTCTTGTGCAGTATTACAAAACCCACCAGTGACAATGTGTGTTTGATAAACCATGTTATTACTGTGAACATTGAAAATTGTATTCTAAACTAGTTTTACATAGGTTTTTTTTTTTTCTGTTAATAAATAATACAGAAAAAAGATTTAAGGAAGAAAGCCCATTAACAATGTACATTTCCTTAGTGTGCTTTAAAATCACAGTTGCTTTTACTTTGCTTTCTTATTCCTTTCTTTATTAGTCTGTTTCTCCTTTGCACTTGTTATTCCATTGTTATCCCTGCATGTCTTTCCTTTTTACTGGCTTCTTAAATCCGGCTGCATTGCTTTCTGCCTTTACTTCTTTAATCTTTTCCCTTCTGTTTAATTTTTAAATCCTTTGCCCTTTATCTTTCTTTCAGTCTTTTTAGCTGCTCTACCCTCCTTTGATTTCCTCTTAAATGTTACTTCTTAACAATGTGTTATTTCATTGATTTTTTTCTTTTTGTTTTATCTTTTTAAATTTTGTTTTTCCTTTGTATGTAAGGACAACTTTCCATGCTTATAAAAACCAAATTAATGAGAAAGGATACCAGTAAGTCCTCTATGAGACTTGAAAAAACAGCCATATTTATTCAAAGTTATTTCATGTATACTGAAAGATGTATGAGACAAATTTTCCCTTCTCTTTTACTCTTTTTGCTATTTGTTTTTTATTTTAAGCTAAACACCAAACAATTGATGTAGCAACATATAGCAAATTCATGTTTTCTCTTTTTTTAGAATATTGATTTTAAATGAATGCAAAATATTCATTTTAGACTTAATACTTTTAAAAATAACTAAATAATATAAGTGATTTTGTATTTTCTCAAATCTATTAAGAACCCAGATTGAAAGCATAGTTACAAAAAGAAGATGATTAAATTCTTAAATGAAATAGAAAATAATCTGAACAGTGTAATTGTTCACTTCTCTTTTGATCTTGTTTCAGAAAGTAGCTAATATGTAAACCAAGAAGTGTATTTGTGGCAGAAGACCAATCATTGTATACTTTATGGAACTTGAGTGGTTTCTGAGGCAAATCCATTTAACCAAACTACTAAAAGTGGGTTAGATTTTTATGAGTTTGTCCTTGGCATTCTAAGAAATAATGATAAGTTGCATTTGGAGATAGTCACTTTTGCATATATAAAAATATATTTTTTATTGGCCTGCATCAATTGTACCAAACTCTAAATGGTTATCAGAATTATTTTATATGTGTATTACATACTTTGATCAGATTCGGCTCAATCATTTTGGTCACCTTTGTCTTCCTAAGTAGTCCCTTTCTAGTTTCCTGTCTGCTTTTTTCTTGGGGCTTGAACTCAGGACTTGGGTGCTGTCCCTGAGCTTTTTTTGGTCAAGGTTAATGCTCTACCACTTTGAGCCATAGCACTACTTCTGGTTTTCTGGTGGTTAATTAGAGATAAGAGTCTCACAGATTTTGCTGCCCAGGCTGGGTTGGACCTTCATCCTCAGATCTTATCTTCTGAGAAGGTAGGATTATAGGCATGAGCCACCAGTGCCCAGATTCTTTTTTTTTTTTAAGTCTAGATTCTGCATATGATAGAAAACACATATTTGTTTCTCAGAATCTGATTTACTTTGCTTAACCTGTTTACAGTTTTCATTTTCATTAGTAAATACTCTTTATTTTGCACAGGTAATGTAGTTTCTTGATCTATTTATATCTGCTATAGGCTGACTCTGATTCCTTTTGCTGTAAACACAAGAGTTGTATAGCTGGATTATATGGACATTGCTGTATGAATGTAATAATTCCTCAACTTTGTATACAATCATTGAAATTATTCCTTCTACCTTGTCTTTTTTATTGGAGATCCTTTCTACTGGGTAAACCATTGATATATGGGGGTACAAAATTTTCTAATTTCTTATTAGTTCCCCCCCTCCCCATGCTTTCATTTGCTAGCTCTTTGCTGAATTTCTTGTCCATGTTGTCAAATTCCTCAATCAAGTCTTAAATTGAATTTTTTCCCTTTTTTATCTTTTAATTTGGATCCTTTAGAGGCCATCAAGTATATATAAAATTTATGTTTTGAATTCTTGGGCATTTCAACTGTTTCAGTGTCTTTGGATTCCTTTATCAAAGCTAATGTATTTTGAAAGTGTCATGTTACTTTGTCATATTTCTTATGTTCTATGTTCTAATATTTCATTGTATATATTTCAGGATAGTTATCTCTTCTAGTTTTATAAGAGGATTTTTTTAGTGTATAACTTTTTCCTGAGAATTCAACCCATATTACTACTTAGAGATGAGAAAATAAACATTACAATAGCAATAAAACCAAAATAAGTCAATAAGTGCAATAAGAATAAATTAAACACAAGTACTATACCAACTATATAGAATGTAGCAAAAGAATGTATAACAAATTATGAAGTTAAAAATTACTAAGGGTGAAAGTAATAATGTTAGTTAATAAATCAAGTGTGGAAATAAAAAAGGGAAATAAAAAAGTAAGAAAAAAACCTAGATTAAAAGAAAAAGTAAAATATGTGAAGAAAAGGAAGAGTAACATGTAAAAATGTGATGGGAACATATTATAAATGTGGGAGGATCAATCAAAATAAAAACAAGGGATTTTAAAATTACAAATAAAAATACTGTTAACTATATGGTAAAAGGGAAAAAAAAAAGCTAGGTGCTGGTGGCTCACACCTGTGATCTTTACCTACTCAGGAGCCTGAGATCTGAGGATTATGGTGCAAAGCCAGCCTGAGCAGAAAAGTCTATGACACTCTTATCTCCAATTATCCACCACATATCTGGAAGTAAGCTGTGGCTCAAAGTGGTGGAGTCCTAGCCTGATCAAAAAGTGCTCTGGGACAGCACTCAGGTCTTAAGTTCAAGCCCTATGACTGACAAAAGAAAAAAATGTTTAAAAAATGGAGATGTTGGGTCTGGGGATATGGCCAAGTGGCAAGAGTGCCTGCCTCGTATACATGAGGCCCTGGGTTCGATTCCCCAGCACCACATATACAGAAAATGGCCAGAAGTGGCGCTGTGGCTCAAGAGGCAGAGTGCTAGCCTAGAGCAAGAAGAAGCCAGGGACAGTGCTCAGGCCCTGAGTCCAAGCACCAGGACTGGCCAAAAAAAAAAAAAAAAAAAAAAAAAAAAAAAAGGAGATGTTGGTGAAACTTCATTCTGGGTCCTTTAATACTTGAACCCAACAGGTCTGTGTGGGATCATATAGATGACCTCTATGAAATCTATGAAAACTGCTGCATTTGTTCACCTTTTGTCACTTCATCTCTGTGCTCCCTTACCCTCCCAAAGACAAACAAACAAAACAAAAAAGAAAGACAGCAAGAAAACAAAAACAGCAACAAAGAAAGTATATGTTTATCTAATTTGTGGAAGGGAAGAGGAATGACAAAATGCTGAGAAAAAAAACAAAAAGGGTGAACCAATGCAACAGCCATACTCACAAGACACTATGTTGGAAATAACCTATACAACTTGAGGGAGATGGGGGGGTGGGGGTGTAGGTGAAAATGAAGGAGGGTAACAATGTTCGATAAAAAATGGACTCATTACCTTATTATGTGACTGTGACACTCTGTACATCACCCTTGCAATCAAATTTTAAAAAAGAAAAAGAAAACCCTCATGTTCTCATTTCCTGTAGTCCATTTCCACAAATATTATTTAATTTGATAAGATACCCATAGATATTGAACCGTTGGATTCCTCTCGTGATAGTATCCTCCTTTGGTTTCACTGTGTGTGAATTTCTAGAGACCTGTACATTTTCTTTATTTCTTTAAAAGATAACCTTACTGAAGTAATTGGCAAAAAAAAGTTATCCCCCATGAGATGGATTAATTTTACAAATGACAATTTTGTTTTCTTGATGAGTTTACCTACCTCCTTCCTAAAATTTTATAATTGTTTTTGGCTTAATTTTTACAAGTATTTAATTGAAAAGACATTTCTATACCCATACCACTAACAATATAGTATTACAATCACTTTTACAACCATGTGACATTGTAGTTAAACAAGAAATGAGCCCTCTCCCAAAAGGGAACCCTACCTCATTGTTGGTGGGAATGTAAACTGGTTCAGCCACTCTGGCAAGCAGTATGGAGATTCCTCAGAAGGCTAAATGTAGAACTCCCCTACGACCCAGCAACCCCACTTTTGGGTATTTATCCAAAAAACTACAAACAAAATCAAAGTAAAGCCACCAGCACAACAATGTTCATTGCAGCGCAATTTGTCATAGCGAGAATCTGGAACCAACTCAGATGCCCCTCCGTAGACGAATGGATCAGGAAATTGTAGTACATATACAAAATGGAATTTTATGCCTCTATCAGAAAGAATGACATTGCCCCATTTGTAAGGAAATGGAAGGACTTGGAAAAAATTAGACTAAGTGAAGTGAGCCAGACCCAAAGAAACATGGACTCTATGGTCTCCCTTATTGGGAATAATTAGCACAGGTTTAGGCAGTCACAACAGAGGATCACAAGAGCCCAATAGCTATACCCTTATGATCACATAAGATGATGCTAAGTGAAATGAACTCCATTTTATGAAAATGATTGTTATATGAGAGTTGTAACTACTTTCAACATCCCATGTGTATCTGTAGTTTCTACTATTGATGATGTTCGTGTATCACCTTCTTGTGATTGTATCTACACTGTCTCTGTAATCTTATCTGAGTGTATGGGAAACAGTGTGTACTGGTATTAGAATTAGGAAATTCAAGGGAATACCAAAATTGAGAGACAAAGGGTAAAATACGAGAAACAACAACAAAAGCAATACTTGCAAAACTGTTTGGTGTAAGTGAACTGAACACCTCAGGGGGGGACAGGGGGAGGGGGGAGGGGGGTATGAGGGACAAGGTAACAAACAGTACAAGAAATGTATCCAATGCCTAACGTATGAAACTGTAACCTCTCTGTACATCAGTTTTATAATAAAAATTTTAAAAAAAGGAACTACAAAAAAAAAGAAAGAAATGAGCCCTCTCCTTCATCTTGCTTCTGTATTTAAGTGATGGCTGAATTTTTCCTAAGGAGCAGAACTATGAAAATAGTAAGGATGAGGCTATATTTGACATTACCCTAAAGTAGTGAAAAGTTCAAATGTTAGTGCTTTGTCAGTTATACATTGAAGATATTGGTCCGAGTCAAAGTTTGTAAGGAATAGAACAGTTTCTCTAAAAATTATATTGTGTCTTTCCTTATACCTTGTTTCCTTTCTTTTTCTTGGGCTTTTCTCTGTTCTTCTTTCTTCTTTCTTCCTTCTTCTTCTTCTTCTTCTTCTTCTTCTTCTTCTTCTTCTTCTTCTTCTTCTTCTTCCTCCTCCTCCTCCTCCTCCTCCTCCTCCTCCTCCTCCTCCTCTTCCTCCTCCTCCTCCTCCTCCTCCTCCTCCTCCTCTTCTTCTTCTTCTCCTCCTCCTTCTCCTTCTCTTCTTCTCCTTCTCCTTTTCCTTCTTCTCCTTCTTCTTCTTCCTCTTCTTCCTCTTCTTTCTCTTCCTCCTCCTCCTCCTCCTTTTCCTCTTCTTCTTCTTCTTCTTCTTCTTCTTCTTCTTCTTCTTCTTCTTCTTCTTCTTTATCATGTTCTTCTTCATCTTCTTCTTCTTCTCTCTGTTCATGCTCTCTTTCTCTTTATTTTCTTTAAAGAAATATTGATTTATCTCTTTCTGTGTTCATGCCACATATGTTGGGCACAAGTTTTAAGATGTATTCATAAATACTGTTACCTATTTTAGGATGCCATAGTCATTCACAGATTTTTTTCAGAGCCAGTTTGTTGCATATTCACACTGGAACAAGTCGATTGAAATTTCCAAAAGCAGAATTCAAATTGGACACTGGTATTGAGTAATTTTGAGGATAAGATAGGCCATTTCAAATTTTTTAGGCCTGCAACACAACTTTGTTTCCAAAAGGAAGAACTTTCTTCCTGGAAACAGAACTAGCCTTCAGTTCTATATTACAGAACCACACTGAGACTTGCTTCACTAGATGGAGACAGATAGAAATGAGTTTGAATCATGCCTTGTGATAAAAGGTCAAGTTACTTAATCTCTAATTTGCATATGTAATATAGGGACATATAATTATTCTCACCTAATTAGATGTCTTGAGGATTAAATGAGACAATGCATATAAAATGCTAAGCCATTTCCTGGCTGGTACATAATAAGAACTCAATAAATTTTATCTAATTTTATTACTGTTTAATGGATGTTTAACAACTCTTGCCAATCCTTTTATGACATTCTTTTGATTAGTGCCTGCTATTCCTTTCATTTCTATGGCTCCTACAAATTATTTTCTACTATTTTTCAGGACCCCTCTCCATGTATAATCCTCAATTAAATACCATCACTTAACTTATAGATAAATATAAAGACATGATTCCTTCAAACTCTTCCCCCAACTCCTTTTCAAATTGTGCACATCAGTATTCATCTTCATCTTCCTCACTGTAGTTTCTGAGGAAAAATTAACAACTGGGTATGAGTATTTTCAGATTCTTGTTTAGTTTTTGTTTTCATCTAGAAACATAAATCAAAAAAGGTATTGCAGGCAAGATACTTAAGAAATATGTTTCATTCTCTGCTCTTCTTACTCTTCTTTTATGTTTTGTACAATCCAGTGAGAGATATGGGCTAATTAGCTTTGGGTTTTAATATCAGATTTTCCAGACCGTAAGGTCTATGTGCTGTTGTTTTTGGTCTGTGGCAAGGGAGAACGTTGATGCTATACACCCAAACCTTTCTTCTATCCCCTGGCTGGAAAGTAAAAGAGAAAAGAGCAAGAGCACCTGGATCATAGAATCTCCTTCAAAGCCACTCCCCAGTTACCTGAAGACCTCTCAGAATAAACTGTCTATTGAAAACTTTAGCAGCTTGCAATATTGTCCCATGTTGGTGAACAATCCTTCTTCATGTGGATTTTTGTGAGGCAAAGGTCAAGTTGTTTCCATAAATTCCAGAACTGATTATATTTCCAACATATGTTGGATAAATATTAAATACCTTTTTCTGGCTTACGAGCCTGATCTAGCTGATTCTTTGATCTTTTCATCTGATCTCATCTCCATCTATCTTATCTATCTGTTACTTGCCCCATTACTCGTGGGAATATTTGTCCTCAATCTGGATTTTTTAAATATTTTTTAAGCATTTTCTCTCTTTTTTCCATTCATTTCTCTTTAATCTTTAAGAATTAGCTTAATACATTACAGAAAATTCATACTGAAATATGAGCAAAGTAACTATCATCATATTTTTTTACAGATTCACAGGGAATATATATTATTGTGTAGATCATTTTATATATTTCATGTTAAAAAGTCCTATTTCTTCTCTTGACTTCATTCCTCAAAAGAAATAGGTATTTCTTTGTGTATCATTTCCTTAAAATCCATACGCAACCTACATGTGTGACTTAAATTCTTTAATAACCGTATTAAACACCATATTAAAACCATATTAAAACAACAAAGCAATAAAGTTAATTATAATATTGTATTTTATTTAACCAAGATACTCAAAGTATTACTGGCATGCAATTGATACAAAATATAAAAATCATTGAATTATTTTGTAATTGTTAACATTTTAAAAATTTAATGTATATTTTGCACTCATAGATTATCTCAGTCAGGCTAGTCTCATTTTAAGTATTCAGTAGTGATGTTGGCTAGTGGTTGTTGGATTGAACAGGGTATCTAAGAAGGCCCTTTGAGGACTGAATCAGTAAGGCAGATGTTTGATACATAATTGCAATATCTTAGAATATTTTAGCTTCGTGACTTCTTCTTCTTCTTCTTCTTCTTCTTCTTCTTCTTCTTCTTCTTCTTCTTCTTCTTCTTCTTCTTCTTCTTCACGTTAAGGAGCACTCCATACATTTTCTTTTTTAAACTGATTAATTAGTTTATTGTCAAAGTGCTGTCCAGGGGATTTTACAGTTTCATGTGTAAGGCAGTGAGTACATTTCTTATCCAACTTGTTACCTCCTCTCTCATTTTACTCTCTGCCCCCCCCCATCTTCCCCCATGAATTGTACAGTTGGTTTATAGCATATAGTTTTGTAAGTATTGCTGTTGCATCGGTTTGTCTTTTATCCTTTGCCTTTCCATTTTGATATTCCCCTTCCCTAACCTAGTTCCAATACATGTATATACAATATACAGGGTACCAAAGTCAGTTACAGTGACATCAGGGGTAAAACCATGGGGAAGAAAGACAAAAGAAAATTGCATGTTTTCACATGGTATGTTGAAAATAACAATGATAAAACACTTGTTTCCATAACTTGGAGTTCATTTTGCTTAGCATCATATTATGTACTCCACACACTTTCCTTGTCTGTATGTCTTGTAGTAGCTTTAAGCAAAAGCCAACCGAATTCAGAGTTGAGCTCTAAAAGAAAAGATCCAGAGAAAAGATCCTTTCTTTATTTGGTGTAAAGGATAGACATTGCTTAGTTATCCAAGAGGTAGAATCCTTTAAGATTTGTTTAGGGAGGAGGAAACAAACAGTACGAGAAATGTACCCAAGGCCTAACGTATGAAACTGTAACCTCTCTGTACATCACTTTGACAATAAATAAGAAAAAAAATATTACCAAGGGAAAAACCAAAAAAACAAAAAAGATTTGTTTAGGGACTACTACACTTGATTAAACTTTCTCATGTTGCTATCCCTTTGCCACTTCACTGATGCTTTAGAACATTTTTCATGTCGAAAATGTAAAATTCAAATTCATTTATTTGGATGCTAGTGAGCAATTTTGAAAGTTCTTCACTTGAATATTATGTATGATGAGTTAAATGAATTTTGATAATATTTGTAGGCTTAAGTAATCCATTTATTCTGCATCTCTGAATAATCAAAATGTGACTATATTTTATTTTTATGTCTATCAACCTGCTCCAAATATATATAGAAAATTTAGACAGCAGCCCATGTTTGGAAGAACAGAATTATAGATGCAAATTTTAAGTATGTTTTGTATTCTGTTCTAATATTATTTGTCCTCTGGGATTTTACTTTTCATTAGCATAGAGTGAGCAAATTGTGCACAACTTTAAGTGATGTTTTTGTCCAAATACTTAATACTTTTTGAAACTTATCTTTCTGCCTGGGTTTTTCAAAGTGATTAATGGAATGATGCTACTATGATATACTTCATTTTTGCTAAGTTACTAAAACAATATCAAGTTATAATTATAAACAAAAACTTTAATTAAGATAGGAGATATTGATGGGGTATAGCAAAATGCTAAGTTACATTATTGAATAATTAAAAAAAAACTCGTGGAGCTGGGGATCTGGCTCAGCGGAAGAGCGCCTGCCTGGCGAGCGCAAGGCCCTAAGTTCGGTCCTCAGCTCTGGGGAAAAAATAAAATAAAAAATAAAAAAAAATAAAAAAACTCGTGTGTTTTCAATTCTAGTTCTTGAGATGGTTAATATTAGAGTAAAACTTGTCAAAGAATGGGAGGAATGAGAATTAGGAAGAGGAATGGGTTTTTATCATATCTCCATAGACACCATGGACAGCTATGATACTGAATGGCCCTCGGGTTATCTATCATTTCATCAAGATGCTGGACCCTTGTGCCTCTGCATTTCATTCTTGAATGAAGATACCTCTTCAGCTGTCTCTATAGCTGGGAAGCCAAGTCCTTTACCCTGACACTCATGACTGTAGCAAACTATGTGGAGAATTTATCCTTCCTGTTTCCTTTCTTACCTTCTTCTAATCCATTCTCCCAATCACAGACAAGACAAGTTTTAAAATATCTAAATCTGGTAATGCCATTATAATAAAATCTTCCATGGTTTGCATGGAAGGAAGGCTAACAATCTACATGGATGGCTGTGGCCTCTAGGTTCTTCCTGATTGAATTCCTGTCAAAGAATGCTACTTTTCCTCACATGTTTTGGATACAGGCTCATGATGTTCGCAAGTATGCTAAGGGATGTCTGGGCTAAAGGCATTTGTATTTCTTGTGTCCTGCACCAGGCAAGCACAACTCTTCTCTCTTCCTTGTGATTGTTCTTTTCATATTCTTTAGACAAAATTCCTGCTGTAGCATGCCTGACTGACTGCCTATTAAAGTAGGCATGTTATAGCACTGGTTATCTTGTATATTTGCTTGTTTTTATATTTGCCTTTTTTTTCTGTTAGGATAAATATATTACAAGTCATTTTCCCATTCCAAATCTCTATTTTATAATAATATATCTTTCATAATCTTTTTGGGAGGTGGTGGGTTTTATCTCGGTGCTGTTCCCGAGTTCTTTTGCTCAAAGCTAGCACTTTACCATTTTGAGCCACAGCTCCACTTCCTGTTTGGAGGTGGATAATTGGATATAAGAACCTCATGGGGACGTTTATGCTGGGGCTGGCTTCAAACCTCAATCATTAGATCTCAGCCTTCTGAGTAACTAGAATTACAAGCATCAGCAACTAACGCCCAGCTTATTATCTATTTTAAAATGAACAGTTTGTTAAATATTCCTTCAACTTTAACTTTCATTTCTTTTTAATTAGTGTACATTAATCCTATGAAGCAATGGATTTCATAGTGATATTTGCATAAATGCATATAAAATACTTTGAATCATATTTATCATCCATTAGTGTTTTTTTGTCTCTCCTTTCCCTTGGTTTATTTTTTCATTTCAGCTTTATTGAGAAATAATCCACACACCATAAAATTCATCACTTTAAAGTGTATAATTTGGTATCAGTGCACTAGAGCCTCAGATTTATGTAACCATCAATTTTACCAGACTTTAAAACATCTTTATCATTTCAAAAAGAAACTCAATACCTATTATGATTCTGGCACTACCATCCCTTCCTTCCAGCCTGTGTTTATCTCTATTCTGCTTTCTTTTTCTATGAATATCTTTTTTTTTTGAAAATTCCATATAAATAGAATAATACAATATCATCTTTTTCTTCTACGGGCTTCTTTCAGTTATTATAATGCTTTCAAGGTTCATCCATGGCATAATAAGTGTGTGTGTGCTTCACTTTTTATGGCTAAATATTATTTAGCAATATAGGAAATATTTCAACAACTCTGTGAGGGTTATCATTTTACTTTCTTACTAATATCTTTTGAAGTATCTAATTTTTGACAGTTTCGTCTTTTTTATTATGTCTTGAATCTTCCAAGCAAACCAAGATTTAGTCCTATATGTTCTCATAAACTTTTAGGTCTAGCCTTTAGCAAGGTTCCTAAGTGTCTTGCATGTGAATTTGCTGGTTCTGGTATATTTACAGTACATTATTTTTCAGTTCATTTGTGTTCTCTTGGGAAAAAAACAACTAGCCATAAATTTAAGATATTGTTTCTATAACCTTCAATAAGCTCTTCACTAATCTATATCTGTCATATGTAAAGATTTTGTTGTCTGACTTGGTATTTGCATAGGAAATGGATGAATGTTCCAATTTAGCTCTTTTGGTGAATTTATGGGCCGCTTATGAATTTCAGGATCAGTTTGCCAATTTTATGAAAAAAAGCATCTGGAATTGTTTGAATACATTAGTAAATTTGGGGTATATTGTCATGTTACTAATATTAAATGTTCAAATATATGAACATCAGATGGTTTCCCATTCATTCAAGTATTCTGTAATTTTTTCAATGTTATTTCATATTTCTCAGTGTATAGGTATTACATTGATTTTGATGAATGTATTTCTAGCTATTTTCTTACTAGTGATGTTATTATAAGTTGTTTTCTTAATATTGTTTCAGATTGTTCATTAATATTATAGAAAAATAATAGATTTTTTTGTACATTTATTTTTTTGTCTGGCTACTGTATCAAATTTATATTTCTTAGATTTTCTATATATAAGTTTATGGGATTTGCAAATATAAATACACTTACTTCTCTATTTCCAATCTTGATGCTGTTCTATGGCTTGAGCTCAGGACCTGGGCACTGTCCTTGAGCCTCTTTGTGCAAGAGGCTAGAGCTCTACCACTTGAGCCACATCACCACTTCTGGCTTTTCTGAGTTGTTTTTTGTTTTTGTGGGGTTTTGTTTTGTTTTGTTTTGTTTTTTGAGAAAAGAGTCTCATGGACTCTTCTGCCTGGGCTGGTTTGGGACTGTGATCCTCAGATCTCAGCCTCCTCAATTGCTACGATTACAGGCATGAGCCACTGGCACCTGGCTGAAAATGGCGCATCTTAAATGTGGAACTTTATACATACTATTGTTTTAACAGCTGTTTTTTTTTGTGGCAGTCAAGTTTGAACTCAAGGCCTTGTGTTTACTAGGTAAACATTTTACTTACTAATTAAATCATTATACCAGTCCTTTATGATTTAGGTATTTTTTTAATTAGGTCTGGATTTTTGACCATACTGACTTGAACAGAGATCCTCTGATTTATATTTCTATCCAAGCTGATATGACAGTTCGATTCTGCTGTGCCCAGCTCTTTTTTGGTTGAGATGACATTTCCAAAACTTTTTGTCCAAGCTGGCCTTGAACCATGATCTCCTTTTTTTTTCTTTTAAATTTAGAAATTTATTCTGTTTAATCCACAAGGTTTATATAGCTTTAGTTTAAAACAAAAAAAGAAAGAAACAGTGAAACCAAGACACTATTTCAAAGTTTGGGCCCTTCTAACGTTCCAAGTACAAGAGCTCTGAAAAAAGTTGTATATACCAAATTGGAAGAACAAGACAAAAATATGAATTGAGCCATGACATTCTATGAAACAAAATTTTATATAACTGAAGGATCCTTCCTGGGACTAATTGCCTTTACAAAAGAGGGAAAAAAATCAATCAGAACAGAGTAGAATGAAATTCCAGTGTTCTGAATCAACTTGTTACACATTAATATAAACCCACAGTGTCCTGACAAACAACATGCTCGCATTTGTCTTATTCTAGAGCTCAAATCCTGATTCTTTTCAGCAGAGACTCCACAGGCAACAGGAAAGGTTGTGGCATTAAAATACTCATTTATACTTTGAACCACGATCTTCTTGATCTCAGCCTCCTGAATAGCTAAGACTACAGGAGTAGGCCATCACACCCAGTTTGTTTTAATAGCTTTTATAAGGTATAATTTTAATACCATAATAGCTTCACATTGTAATAATATAGTTCAATAGTTTTAGTATGTTTAGAGTTGTATAATCATCACTGTGATCCCCCTCCCACCTCCCCTGTGTTCATTTGCTTTCAAAATGGTCTCCTAGTACCAGGCCTGGCCTTGAGTGATCTAGTGATCTACAGTCTCTTGTTACAGTTTTGTCTACCTAGGAAATTTGTTGTTGTTGTTGTTGTTTGGTTAATTTAATCTTACAATCTTTTGTATTTGACTTTTCCATGTAAATATAGTTTTGACATTTATCTATGCTATGGTTTGAACTCTTTTCCTTTTATCTTGAATTAGCATTTTGTTGTGTGGGTCTAATTTTATTTATTGATTTACCAGCTCCTAGGCATTTTGATTGTTCCCTGGTATGGGCTATAATAATAATACTACAAACATCAGTGCTTAAATCTTTGTGTGAATATTTTCTTTTTTTTAGGTAATTTTCCAGTAGTATAATTGCAAAGCTCACTGATAACATTGTGTAATCTTTTAAGGAAATGGTAAACTGTGAGGCATGTTTGTGGCAGAAAGCAAAAATCTGTGGGTCTAGCAAAGGAGGATCAAAGGTTTGAGGTCAGCCTGGGCTACAAGGTAAACTTAAGGAATGCCATGAATACATAGAATGATCCATTTTCCAAAAGACAAAAAAAGTAGCTTGGCAGATGATTCAAGCCTGTTATCCCAAATACTTGGGAGGCCTAAGGAGAGGATTATAAACTTGTCAGAGATCTGTCCATATAAAATCAGAGAGTCAAACTGAAAAATAACAACAGCAACAAAAACAAACAAACTAAAAGGCAAAAGGACTGGAGGCATTTCTTAAGTGGTAGAGTATTACCTAGCAAGCTGGGGGTCTGGATTTCAATATCCAGTATACCTCCGTAATGAATAAATGAAGCAATAAACACATTAGATACATGAATGAAGTGAAGTTGATACACGAAAAGGAAAATATAAAAAAATATTAAGCTGAAAGTATTCTGAAAAATTATTAATATTGTTACCAGCAAACATCAAGAATTTGTTTCTCTGCATGTTGCCAACAGCTAAGGCTGGCTTTGAACTACAATCTTTAGATATTAGCCTCCTGAGTAGCACACATTCAGGATAATTCATACTAAAATTTATGTCGGTATTCCTGTTTTGAACTTACATATATGATTGAAATCTACTGTGCCCATCTTACCAAGAATAAAAGCCTGCTGACTTTTTTTTGCCAGTCCTAGGGTTTGAACTCAGGGCCTGAGCACTGTTCCTGACTTCTTTTTGCTCAATACTAGCACTCTACCTCTGAGCCACAGCACTACTTCCTACTTTTTCTGTTTATGTCATGCAGAGGAATTGAACCCAGGGCTTCATGCATGCTAGGCAAGAACTCTGCCTCTCAGCCACATTTCTAGCCTGCCTGCTGACTTTTGATAAAGATTATTTCAATATGTAGACCCCCTTGGGGAAAGTTCCTGAAAGATCCTATTTCAAGTGAAAACTTTTATTAAAAATCAATAAATCCTTGAATTCATTTTAATAATGTCTCTATATTATTTATTTTTATTTAGCACTTCAACCAAGAGTTAGGATGCTGACTTAGCTTTCCTTTTTCTTTTTTCTTTTTTGTTTTTTTTTTTTTTTTGCATTTACTCGAGTGGCACTGTACCACTTGAGCCACAACTCCACTTCTGATTTTTTGAAGATAAGAATCTTAGCAACTATCTTGCTAAAGGTCAGCTTTTTACCGTTATCCTCAGATCTCAGCCTTCTGAGTAACTTAGGCATGAGATACCAGTGCCTGGTTTCTTTATGCTCTCTTGATTTAAAATATTCCTTGGCAATCTTTCAAAACTTACGTAGCA
Source organism: Perognathus longimembris pacificus (assembly GCF_023159225.1). Classification (NCBI taxonomy): domain Eukaryota; kingdom Metazoa; phylum Chordata; class Mammalia; order Rodentia; family Heteromyidae; genus Perognathus; species Perognathus longimembris. The sequence continues at coordinate 125,045,739 of NC_063162.1, forward strand.
AAATGATATCTATCCTACGGTTTCATGTACATTTTCTGAGGGTCCTGAGTTCACTAAGAAACAGAAATTTAGAGAGAAAAATAAACATTTTTCTTCTAAAGAATACATGTTTTATTTCATTTTGAAAAGTACAGAAAGTTATCATACATAGAAAAAATGTGGGCAAGATCTTTAAAATAATTTTATTCTGAAATTATCTTTCTTGCTCTGATTTTTTTCCATGGCCAGACTTTAAATCTGACCTATTTTGGACAACATCTTTAGTGTGACATTTTATTTTAATATTACTAATAACATAATAAAATTTATAAAGGGAGGAAATACAATTGATTTTTATTGCACATCTTTTGCTTGCCATCTAAATATGTAAGCACAATCTTTGTACCTGGTGGCTGTTTTTACTTCCCAGATGAGCAAACTGAACCTTTTGAAAAGTCAGAGGCCTGCCTTCAGTTTCCTCTCCACTGAGGTAGTAGCATTATAATGTATGCATTTTGACTCTAAGATTAACATACAGGCTGAAAAAGAAGATTTTGACATATAAATATTTCCTGGGAGATATTGACTCTTTTCAAAATGCCTCTGCTTCTTTTTCTGTAGTTGTTTATGCCTTGTGTTTTTCTATAATCGATTTAAAGCAATTTAGGGTACATAAAATACAACAAGATGGCATAAATTAAAAATAGGGATAAAATAAGACAGAAAAACAAGGGCGGGGAAAGTACTTTTCTGAGAAAAACAATAACAACAACATCCTGTAAGTGAATATTGCCTGGAGACTGGAAAAATGTGTGGTGGAAAAGGCTGTGGAAGTAAATGGACTTGCTTGGTGCCAGCTTTGGCATCTGCTCTGGTTATAATATATGTGAGAAAGTGAGGTCTTATTTACTTCCTCTAAGTACAGTGTCCTGTATGTGGTAAGTGTTGAATAAATGATTGCTGGCTTTGATTTATGAACTTTATGGTCAACATCCCATTGTTACAGAGCTGGTTAAACATTTTTTCCCCTGAAAAGGCAAACAGGAATTTCAAATTTCTCTGTTAGTAATATTTATTACCCCGTTGTTTTCTCAATCTATGCTGCACTTATTTCCTAACTGCTTATTGCTGATGTTATTTACTTAGGCTTGTTTAGAAATTACCTCATATTAGGAGTATTTCTGAAAGTCACATGCATGTCCTAGTTGGGTATGTCTCTATGTTTTGTGCTGCTAAGAGTCACACCCTAATCATTTGTTCTTCCTTTGACTCTTCTCTTTCCTGTGCTTTCAAGCAAAGACCATATTTTTTGGAGAATTAAAAATTCATAAATATAAGATATTGTCTGCAATTATCTCAAGAAGATCAAGAAATGAACATTTTGATTACGTGAATAATATTCAGAATATTCTAGTGTAACTTGTTGATGCCATCAGCATTCCTATTTGACCTTCTTAATTTGTAAACACCTAATTAATTCCTTTCCAGGAATTGAGTTTTATCTCCCAGCCTCAAATGTTTTCCAGAAAAGTTTAAAAAATATATTAAATTCATAGCAACTCAACCTCACCATTTGAAAATCTATTTGTCTGAGTTTATCCTCAGATGACTCTTAAGTATGACCTAAATAAAATCTGAGCCATATTTATTATGATTCAAGCTTCACTTGCATGCAATGATTAAAAGTGACAGGAAAGAAATTACACAATGTCATATACAGTTTTAAAAGTTAATCAATCTTAGAAAATGAATAAGAAGCAGTTTTAATATAAATCTGGAAACTCTTCTAAACCTTGATAAGCATGTGCCGATATTAAAATCACATGAAAGCCCCTTGCTGACACAGATTTAGTAAATAAATATTTACTTGGGCAAAGCAAAAGTTTTACATGAAAATATGCTTGTAGATTGTTTTAATTGATAGTTTGGAAAAGATGGTGGGGAGCCTGGAGGCTGGATAGTGTCACAATTTTTTATTGGAGATGGTCATTTCAATTTTTTTCTGCAATTATGTCATGTTAATCTCATAGAATCATAAAAAATTCGTGAACTTTTCTGCCCAGGCTGGCTTTGAACCGTGATCCTCAGATTTCAGCCAGGTCCTAAGAAGCTAAGATTATAGGCGTGAGTCCCCAGCTCCAAGCATAATGACTCCAATTTTATAGCTTGCATATTTTCTCTATATGAGATTTTACTAGTTATACTTTTTCAATATTCTTCATAATATTGATGTACTTATGTCTGTCTTATAGAGGTGCAAAGATACTAGCTAGGTAAAGGTCACATAGGGTACATTGTATGAAATTAAGTGTTGTAAGAGCTCACATGTTAACATCATGTGGCGCACAGTTTGACACATTTGGGAAGTCAAATGATGACTTATCAAACATGCAGTATAGAAACTGTAGGACTCTTAAATTTACATTTCTTAGAACCATTAATTTGGCAAACTTGATCTTATCTGTGACTGAGATTCGGACCACTGTGAGGAAATAAACACATTGTCACTACATTTTAGGAAATCATCTTAGGTTGTCCTTACTGCCACTACTGACTCACAAACTTGTCATAAACTGCTGTTCCATTCATCCTGTGCAGTCACAATCTCAAGATGTGGCCCTGGTGATATCTCAGGCTGGTAAAGAGGGCCATGAAGCTCTGCAGGCCAACTCTATTTCTGTTGGGCAACTGCTCAGGAAAGTTTTCTCTTCTTGTTCCTAATGGCAAAACCATTTGTTTCCTCTGTTTACCTGCACTGCCTTACTTTACATCATTCAAGGCTGAACATGCCATTTGTTCTCAAATTTTATTGATTTCCTAGCCAACAGAAGAGCTCAGACCAGTTGGAGAAATGCTGTCTTTCCCATAATGATTCCCTTGTATTTATAATCTTTCAGAAATAGGGTTATGTTTTCTGTCTTTTTTGGTTGTTTAATACCTTGTCAAGATTTATGTAAAGAAGTACTGTTTGTAGATGTTTTAAAACATTTTACATTTTGACATTTAGAACATATGAAAATAATCAACCATGGATTGCACATTCAATAATAATTTTTCAAAGTTAGTGTGTGTGTGTGTGTGTGTGTGTGTGTGTGTGCACGCGCGCACTGGTAATGGGGCTTGAAATCCATGCTTAGCCACAGTCTCTTTGCTTTTTTGCTCAAGGCTAGCATTCTACCAATTGAGCCACAGCTCTCCTTCTGGCTTTTTGCTTGCTAAGTGGAGATTGGAATCTTACTGACTTTCCTTACACATCTCCCCCCGCCCCCCCCCCCCCCACCAATCCCCGCTGGCTTCAAACTGTGATCTTAAAATTTTAGCATACTAGGCTTACAGACATGAGACACTAGCACCCAGCACAGAGTTAATATTTTAAAATACATCAATCCTGAGAATAACATTTTAGAAGTACTAAGTATTATTATTAGTAGTACATCAGATTCTTAATATTTCATTTTATCTTACCAAACTTAGTGTTCCATAAGTTACTTTATCCCATCAGTTTGAAATATATTTTTTCCCACATCAGTTTTTAAATGTCTATTGGTAAGTATTTAATAAATTAAATTCACTGCAGAATTTTCAAGGTATCTGCAGTTGTTTATATGGTGCTAGGAAGATGGAATTTGCTCCTTTATGTCAAATTAGTATAGTTTCACCTACATAAAAACTATTGTTTTTGTAGGTAAAAATGGTTGAAAGTCTACAGTTTGTCATGTGGATTGTTTGCTTTTATAATCAATACAGTCTAAGACTGTATTTTGAACTGTGAAATGTATAGAAAGAAAACACATTTTTGTGGCTTCCTGTCTCCCTACTAGTAGACCTTCAGTGTGATGTGTAGCTACAGTTGTTTTCCTATGAGACTAGGTTTGTTTATCTCCTCACTCAGAACTACATACCAAGACCAGAATTGGACACATAGTAGGTACTAGGAGTAGGTATAAATATTTACAAAGTGAGTGAGTGAATGTGAATAGATAATCTTAACAGTATAAAGTCTCTACAGATCTCTGCCCTCTTTCATCCAACCACTCAGAAAATCAAACAAGTTTCCTCTAATGTTCAGAAACTTCTAAGAGACTGACACAGGTGCCAAACAGATGGAGATCAAAGTAATAGTTTTATGACTGGTAGAGGCTAACTTGGAGGACAACTTACATGTGCAGATAAAATAGGTTTCATCTCTACATTAGGCATTCTCTCTCTCTACCCACAGCTGGACATCTACAGACATCTATCACAGGAGGATGAACAAAAAGAAGCTTGCACATATCTTTTCTATAGACACATCTAGCTGAAACAAAAGCACTTAAGTCTTACACTTCTAGCATATTCTCTTAAGCTTCCCAGTCACATGCTAAGAGGTCTGTGGAAGGATAGAATGAAGCCAATAGCTTTTTCTTGTTCAAAATTCCCCTCTTGTAAATAAACAGAAGTGAAAGAAATAGAAGATTCTCATAAGACATTCTAATTAGACATGAATCCCTCTTGCTTATTGGACTTGTGATTTTTTGTTTGTTTAGTATCTCCAAGGCCCATTTTTACATTGTTACATGTCTTTGAATTTTTTGTGTGAGTCAGCATGGATAATCATTGTACTCATCTGACATACAGACCATTTGGCCAAGTAAGTGTAAAAAGCAAAAAATAATAAAAAAGTATTTTCATGTTTCTATTTTTATATGTTAAGCATACTGTATGTATGTTCAATGCAATTTTGGTCTCTAATTGAGAATTGTAAGCATGTCTGTATTGTTTTGTAGTTGACATGATAAAATAAATATCTTAGATAACCAGATGCTGGTTGCTCTCATCTATAATTGTGCTTCTTTAGAAGTCCGAGATCTGAGGATGATAGTTTGAAGTCAGCCTAGGAATAAATGTTCAAAAGACTTATATCTCCAATTAATCACCATGAAGCTGGAAGTGGAGGTGTGACTCAAATAGTAACTTACCATACTTGAGTGAGAAAGTCAAGCGTGAGCACAAGGCCCTGAGTTCAAGTTCCAATAAAGGCACAAAGAAAATGTTATAATAGAGGTTGCATTTCTAATTTCTGGTAGCTAATATTTAATATTGTGCATTATTATTCTGAGATAAAATAGTGAGTGTTCTTTATCCTGTTTCTGTTTGCCATCTCTAAAATATCCAACAAAATAAAACCTCTTAAATTAAGTTGATTATGTTACTAAAGTCTGGTTTTATTCAGATTAACTAAGTAAACTACCACACCAATATGAAAGTCATAGTCATTATCATTTATTTTTGCCAGTCCTAGGGCTTGAACTCAGGGCCTGGTCACTGTCCTAGCTTCTTTTGGCACAAGGCTAGCACTCAACCACATGTGCCACAGCATCACTTCCAGCTTTTTCTGTTTATGTGGTAATGAGAAATTGAACCCAGGGTTTCATGCATGCAAGGCAAGCACTGTACTACCAACCCATATTCCCAGTCCAGTTATTATCATTTCAAGAATATTAATGAGTGATATTGTCCAGAAATATACTCATTACCTGATTTATGAAATGGTAGCCCCTCTGTATGACACATCAATAGTAACAATAAGATTATGTGAAAAGACATTATATGTCAATTACATATATATAAAGCACATTCTGATTGATTATATAATATTTTTGTGACTATCTGGTTGCATAATAAAGTAGTTTGGATGTGTTCATCACTAATATGAAAAATGAAGTAAGTCACAGAATTTCCAAGCAATACTTTAGAATTAACAATAAAGAAGAGGAAAATAAATTGTAGAAATTAAAATGTTCACTTACTTTCAACAAAGATGGGGCATTAAAAGTCATGCCCGGTACTCCATGAAGAATACACCTAGCCATGGTCTGAGATCTGAGCCTTGACCTATAAAATGAATGTATTTCTCTGAGAATAGATGAATGTTAACTAGTCTCATAGTTTATAACTAAAAAGATTCATTTATTGAATTACTGTAAGAATTTATTTTCCTAGATACCAACTATTTATAATATACAGAGTCTGTGAGCTCTATATGTGTTGTAGATTTGGTTTATTAAAATATTTGAAAGTAGTATTTTGTTTATGAGGCACTTTCTCTTCCTATAAGCAGAACAGGCCTTCAAGCTAAATAAAAATAATCACCACAAAGTTGCTTGGGGATGTGGAATCAAAATTAAAAATAGGTTGATACACAAGATGTTTTATGATATTGGGTCAAAAAAAAAACGCACTGTAGTTATATCCACAGTAGGTATGATCTTACCAGGAATAAGAATAAGGAAGTCTACTGGTTAAAATTTCTGCTAATTAGGAGCAAGATACTCCAATTCTGATTTCTACAATGCTGTACCCCAGAGAGTTCTTAAATGAGTACTTTTGCTTGTCCCAGTGACTTGTTTTCTTCTGTGCTTTCATGCATAGAAATGAGTTCTATATAGGAAAAAAAGATGGAATGAAAAATATAAAACCTAATTTTAGCAAAATATCCAAATAGTGTCATGCGCTGAATACATTAAGTTTAGAAGAGTAATCTTCGTGTTTTTTTTCTTGCAAAATTGCAGCATATCTCTATGCTATTTCCATTGCACACGTTGGACAATGCCATTCGTTACATTGACCAAGCTCCTCCTGTTTAGAGGTTTATAAATATGATTATAATGGAGGGTAATTCTTGTAGAGCATTTGCTAGTACAAAATAGAAGGGCCCATAAGGAGGCAAACAAGTTATTTAATTGGATTATAATATTACACAGCCTTAAAAGTTACTACTCAAAGAATTCAAGTTGAGTCAAGTTAGTAGCAAATAGATGTGGACTGAGGCAGGGTTTTGTGCTCTAATTGGGATGTGAAGGATGAGCATATAATTCTTTCCCCTAGAATTCTTTTAATTACTATGGTACAAGCCACATTGTATTTGAAAAAAAAATCTTCAGAGTGCATGCAGGTTTATAATATTTGAGTTGGCAGGACTTTCTCTCCTTTAGATAGCAATACCCTTAAGCATAGAAAAGTGGTCAGACTTTTCGGTATGTGTCCTATTAATGTTACAATATATAGGATGGAAAAAAAATGAAGCAAAACTCAGAATCACTTTTGAGAGAAATATCAAGGGTGTTTGTTTTCTTTTTAGAATATGGTACAAGATTATTAGCTTAGAGTGTCAATCCTCTCACAAAAACAGATAGACCCTACTTTATTATTTCACTGACCATCGTGGCCCATTCTAATTATAAGAAATATGAATAAGACATAGTTCTGGACCCTCCCCATTGTTCTCAGCCTAAGAGTTGAGAGAGACATGACATATAAAACAAAAGTGCTTTGATAGTAGTACCAAATGATAAATTATGTTGAAAATATTAGGGCGGGTGACAACAAGCAGACAGATGGTGAATGAATTTGTGCTGTTAAAAAACATGGCAGGCCATTTGATGCATCGATTATAACATGCGTAAATATGAAGAAGTGTGACTTGGGGGGATGTGATGGGTGGAAAACAAGGGCACAGCATAAATTTATGCTGGTCTGGTTGGGAATTTTGGATTCTTCTCAATATGGAGTTGAACTTGAATTCAGGCACCTGCCTTCAAGCCTATTTGTTCCTTATAATGTGTTTTTCTTTTTTTAATCTCTGGTAAGTTTCTTAGCCTCAGTCAAAAAATTTCATTAATGAAGATGATAATAACAACGCATCAAGTGATTGTGAATGAAAATCAAGGTATATAAAACAAAGGCTATGAAAGCTTTCTAATAACACATATATGTCCCTAATGCATTAAACATAGTTTGCTGGAAGAACTAAATGGTATTCATGGGAACAAGTGCAGGGCGCTCTCAAAATCCATTCTTGACCATTTAATACCATTAGTAATGAAATATTGCAGTCTTCCCTATGAAGTTATAGAAAAAACATCATTTAAATGGAGAACAATGAGTTTCCCAGGTGAAGATCTAAAATCTCTAGACTTCTAGACGTACTGATTCTAGGTCTCTCTTTGAATCAAGGTCCAGTTTAGGCCTACAGGGGCAAGGATTGTGAATTTCATTACAGTTAATATGATTTTAAGATTATATTTGATGCTCATATGACACCAAGTATTATTGGAAGTGTTTTCACTAATAGTCCATGATTGCCCCATTTCTAGTGCTTCAGAAAGCACTAGTACATGGCCAGATCTGCTGTTGTATGCCTGTAATCAAGCTGCTTGCATGGTGGAGATTGGAAAGATCTCCATTTGAGGCCATTTTGAGCAAAAAATTAGTGAGACTCAATTTCACTAAATTATTGGGTATAGCGGTGCATGTTTATAACCAGCTCTATATGTGTCTGTAATCTTGGTCCGAGGTAAGGGGCAGGCAAAAAGTAGAAGACACTTCCTAAAAAACCTAACTAAATAAAAGCAACAACAACAAGTTGTGCGTGTGGCTCAAGTAGTAAAATGTTTGCCTACCAAGGAGGAGAAAATGAGTTAAAACATCGGGTACTATGTCACACACACACACACACACACACACACACACACACACACACACACGCTCTCTTCATGAAATTTGACTGATGTGAATTTCAGTTAACATGCATAAATACTCCTAGTGTGAGCTATGAGAGTGCTAACTTCCATTTTATATTCTTTTGGGGAGGGGGTCAGTACTGAGATTTAAACTCAGGGCCTCACACTGGATAGATGGGCATTTTATCACTTGAGCAGCATCCCCAGCCTATTTACTTCAGTTATTGTTTGAATAGGGTCTCTGGATTACAGTCCTACTATTTGTTCTTCTGTATAACAGGGGTAATATCTGCATACCACTCTGCCCTCTGTGCTCAGATTTGTATTGGTTTTGGTTAGCAATTCACAAATATTTGCCCATTTTTGGCATTGAACCTCACGATTCTCAATCAGTCTCTCTCACTTGAGCACTGTGCTTTGCTTAACTTTCTTTCTTTCTTTTTTAATAAGCTTTCTTGTAATTGTGTTCTTGTACCTATGCTCCCTGAAAGAAACATGCATTTCTCCATCCACACTCCTGCATTCATGGATTACATAGACGTCTTGTTAGAGTAATAGAGGTAACCTTTGTCCTCACTGCCAGAGGTATATTTCCTCCACTACATCCATGATCACCAAGCAGCATGAATTACAAGGCAGTTCTTCAATATGGGTCTGGGTAAAATCTGTATAGTGTGCACAAATGTCCTTGAGCACTATAAAAATATAGTCCTCATGTGGTAGGAGAGCCTCTTCGAAGCAATGTCCTACTTAAAGACAAGAAGATCACAAAGGCCACATTTTTGGTTCCTGTGCCTAATCATCAGTAGTGGGATTGATGTGTCAAGGAAGAAAGAATGAAAAAAAAAGAAACATAATCTCAGTTAAGTGAAATCCTAGTAGTGTCAAGCACTGAATATATAAAGTATGAAAGAAGGATGTCTACTTGTCTGACAGAATTGTGACAGAGTTCTGTTTTGTGCCCTTTCTGTTGCATGTTGGACAGTGTCAATCATGCAGGGTAGCATTATTCACACATTTTTGCAATTAAGTATTATTTTATCAAATCACAGTTATGGTCCTGAATACTTAATTCACTGCTAATGGTACTCACCGACCACCTCTTCTTTCAGGCTACATCTAGGCAAATAATACATGAATGGAGTCACTAACCTGGTATTCAACATTGACACTGAACCAGCAATTGAAGCCCCATTTCATTTCTTTCTTTTTTTTTTTTTTTTTGCCAGTCCTGGGCCTTGGACTCAGGGACTTAGCACTTTCCCTGGCTTCTTTTTGCTCAAGGCTAGCACTCTGCCAATTGAACCACAGCGCCACTTCTGGCCATTTTCTATATATGTGGTATGGGGAATCCAACCCAGGGCTTCATGTATGGGAGGCAAACACTCTTGCCACTAGGCCATATCCCCAACCCCTTCATTTTATTTTTTTTTTAAGACAGTAGAAACAAAAGTAGTATATACAGTTATATACAGTAGTATATACAGTTATATAACAGTAGTTATATACAGGAATTGCCATTTTAAAAAAGTAGTTTATGAATATGATATATCTTGATGAATGTCACCCCTTTCAACATTCTCACCCGTCCCTCCCCTACCTACCCATTTCTTTACCCTGCTTAATTTTGTAGGATATATATTGAGTTCTCAACTGCATTCTTCCCCTCTTCTCTTCATTCACCTGTGCCAAAGCTGCTCATTGTTGAAATGAATTAAAATAATAATTTTCATAAGTAGTTTCTAAGCTATTCATAAATTTAGTTTTATAAAGTCACCCAACTAAAAAACAATATATTTCTGATCAGATCATCATGTATTGTTTTATTTTAATGATAAAATTAATTTCCTAATTGTAAAGAGAGCACAGGGTTGATTTCAATGACATGAAAGAAATGAAAGCAGTAGTTCTTTATTATTTAGTACAGTTGGCTAAGGAGCTACAACTTTAAAAGCATATTATAAAAGGATCTATCCCTTTTATATGAGTGCTAGCATTTTAATACACTTCACTGGTCCTGTCAAAATATATTTTCTTCTTTGCTTTTGAGGTTTCCTTATTCATAGTAATAGCTGTGTTTGTTTCAACCATTATGAGCATTTTAACCACCTACTTTAGTAGAAAATGTTTTCCATTTTTACTTTGGACTTTGGGTGACTTTATTTTGTGAATCCAGGTTTCTAAGGTTATTTATTTTATTTGGTTGTATTATCAAGATTGTGTTTGTAATGTATCTTCATTAAAATTTAAAATCACTTAATGAACTTTATAACATGTTTACCCTCCAGTATGTTACCCCTCATTATTGTTGGATACATATTTCTTGTTTCATTCAAATATTTGTTTAGTTTTATTTTCTAAGCCCAGGAACATAATATTGTAGCTATATCTGCCACGGGTGCGAATTCTGTTTTTGTAATTATGAGTTTGTTTGTTTAGTGCCAGGATTGGGACTTGAATTTAAGGGTTATGCTCTCACTTGGTGCTTTCAGTCAAGGTTGACACTCTATCATTCGATCCACTTGGCCTTTTTGCTTAAGATGAGACTCTCATGGACTTTCCTTCCCAGCTGACTTTAAACTTTGATTGTCAGATCTTAGCTTTCTGCTTAGCTAGGACTAGAGGCATGAGCTACTAATTAGTGCCTGGTGGGTCATTCTCTTGATTGAAGTATTATCTGAAGAAAACATTAATCCATACTTCTTGACTCAAAAGATGATCTTAAAGTCAATCTAATTTCTAAATAAAATTGCTGATTAAATGTTAGTAAGAGTGTGCCAATGTTTTAGTTTTAGTATGGTCATACTGAACTGGTACTATTCAGTGATTTTTTTTTTATGCACCTGTAGAATATTTTGTAACTGATATTTTGAATATTGTCATAAATCTCTGAAAATTCAAGTATGATCTTATGAATTTTAAATGATTACATTTTATAACTGATTTTAGTTGTACTCACTTGGCTTTTTTCCTTCTTTGTTTGACATTGATAGTAAGTGTTTGAGTCAGAATTCAGTTCTCAAATTAAAAAATCCTTCATACTGAATTTTTTTTAAAGTTTTTTTTTTTTTTTTTTTTTGTGGTTTCGTAGTTCATGACAAAATTTCCAGAAAATTAGTGCGGAGGGTGAGTACTGCCAAATATATACTTTTCCCTTCAACATCCTAAAAATTTATATGTGGAGGGGGATTTAATCTTGTATTTTTCTAAAATAATTATTTGGGTTTATTATACTTAGGTCCAAAAGAACCAAGGGAACAGAGAACATAAGGATTAGTTCTAAATGAAACTTCCTAACAAAGTTTTCTTCCATGTATAGAACCACCCATAAAACCCTAGAAGAAGTTAAATATTTAACCTTACTTTTCTTAATTAATGTTTGTTTTATTATTGGAACTTATATTTTTTTCTATTTTGGGAAACATTTTTCATTTTGTAATCATGAAATTATTTTCCTTTATTTCCCAATAACATTCAAACTTTAACTTTTTCATTTTAGTCTTTATTTCACTGAGTGATGAGTGTGTGTGTATGTGTGTATAAAATCCTGATGATAGCATAATAGTAAATGTCATTATTTTTTCTGTATGCCTAACCAGTGAGATGTTCTAGTTTAGCTAGTTTGTACTTTCTCTAGTAAAAACAGTTCCCATTTATAAATGATTTTTAGGCCTGCACTTTAGTCTGCTGTATTAGTAAATCAACCTATTTTGAAACTTCACTCTACTGGGTAGTGCAGATTTTGTGAAACTTAAATTTCTTACAAATGTCTTGGCCATTTCCAGGATGTTCCTATGTATGAATTTTCAATTTTACACAACTTTTGGGATTTTCATATGAATAACATTGACTCCGTAAGTCAGTAAAAGAAGAAATGTTTAGTGATATTGAGCATTTGAGTTGCTAAACATTGTTTTTCTCTATTTATACATTTTTTCTATTTTAATAAATTTTCATTTTCAATGTAAAGGCCTCAGAGAAGTTTCTAAATATTTTCTATCACCTTATTGTTTTTTCCTTAGTAAAGACTGTTTTTCTGTAATACCATGGCAGCTTTTTGGCTTGCGTGTAACCTTTCTTTCTTTCTTTCTTTCTTTCTTTCTTCTTTCTTTCTGTCTGTCTGTCTGTCTTTCTTTCTTTCTTTCTTCCTTCCTTCCTTCCTTCATTCCATCCTTCCTTCCCTCCTTCCTTCCTTCCCTCATTCCTTCCTTCTCCTTCCTTCCTTCCTTCCTTCCTTCCTTCCTTCCTTCCTTCCTTCCTTGCTTGCTTGCCTGCCTGCCTGCCTTCCTTCCTTCCTTCCTTCCTTCCTTCCTTCCTTCCTTCCTTCCTTCCTTCCTTCTCTTCTTTCTTTCTTTCTTTCTTTCTTTCTTTCTTTCTTTCTTTCTTTCTTTCTTTCTTTCTTTCTTTCTTTCTCTCTCTCTCTCTTCTTTCTTTCTTTCCTTCTTTCCTTCTTCCTTCCTTCCTTAGTTCCTTTCTCTCTTCCTTCCTTCCTCCCTCCCTTCCTTCCTTCCTCTCTTCCTTCCTCCTTTTTTCCTCCCTCCCTCCTTTCCTTCCTTCCTTTCTTTTTTTCTTTCCTTCCGTCTTCCTTTTTTTTCCTCCTTAGAACTTATGTGTGCTCCCCAAAGCAATTGTAGTGAGCATATATATTTTACTCTTGATTTGAGAAAGAATATTTCTAAAAATTTAGAAATGTGATCTCTACAGGTAAAGAAGCTCTATGACTGGTTATAAGGAGATTTATAAAACTGAGATGAATAAAAGTGAACAAGCTCATTGGTGGTCCAAAAAGCAGATGATTGTGTGGATAGAAGAGTCGGTAATACAGGAGAAATAATTTCCTTGACAAAAAATGATAATTGTGCTGCGATGAACATTGTTGTGCTAGTGGCTTTTGTGTGTTCTTGTTTGTGGTCTTTTGGATAGATGCCTAAAAGTAGGGCTTCTGGGTCATAGGGGAGCTCTATGTTTAGCATTCTGCGGAATTTCCATACTGCTTGCCAGAGTGACTGAACCAGTTTACATTCCCACCAATAATGAAGTAGGGTTTCCTTTTGGCCACATCCCTTCCAACAGTTGTTATTGTTAGTTTTCTTGATATAGGACATTCTTACTGGGGTGAGATGGAATCTCAATGTTGTTTTGATTTGCATTTCTTTTATGGCCAGTGATGTAGAGCACTTTTTCATATGTCTCTTGGCCACTCTCATTTCCTCATCAGAGAAGCCTCTTTGTAAGTCTTTAGCCCACTTGATGAGGGGGCTATTGGTTGTTTACAGTTTTGTTTTGGAGGAATGGAATTTTTTTAGTTCTGCATATATTTTAGATATGAGGCCTTTATCTGTTGTATGGCCGGTAAAGATCTTTTGTCATAGCTAGAATATAGAACCAACCCAGATGCCCCTCAGTAGATGAATGGATCAGGAAAATGTGGTACATATACACAATGGAATTTTATGCCTCTATCAGAAAGAATGACATTGCCCCATTTGTAAGGAAATGGAAGGACCTGGAAAAAGTTATACTAAGTGAAATGAGCCAGACCCAAAGAAACATGGACTATATGGTCTCCCTCATAGGGAATAATTAGCACAGGGTTTAGGCAAGTCACAGCAGAGGATCACGGGAGCCCAATAGCTATACCCTTATGAACACATAAGATGATGCTAAGTGAAATGAACTCCATGTTATGGAAACGATTGTTATATCACTGTTGTAACTACTTTCAACATGCTGTGTGTAACCGTAGTTTCTATTATTGATGATCTTCTTGTATCCCCTTCCTGTGGGTACCGGCACTATCTCTGTAATCTTATCTGAGTACATTGGAAACCATATATACTGGTATTAGAACTAGGAAACTGAAAGGGAATACCAAAATTAAGAGATACAGGGTTAAAAAAGACAAATGACCTCAAAAGCAATACTTGCAAAACTGTTTGGTGTAAATGAACTGAACAATTCATGGCGGGGGGGGGAGAGAAAGGGGAAGGGTGGAGTGAGGCAGGAGGTAACAAACAGTACAAGAAATGTATCCAATACCTAACGTATTAAACTGTAACCTCTCTGTACATCAGTTTGACAATAAAAATCTTTTAAAAATGATCATTGTATTTGATGTTGTCTGTAATAGAACTGAATTCCTTAACTGTCTGACTTAGTGAAAAAAAATTACCTTGATTGGAGAACAAAAAAAATGGAAAATAAAAAGTCTATGCTATAAAAATGTTTTGTAATCTTGGACTTTCGAGCTTTTTTTTATAATTAAAAAAATGGTTGCCAAAGTAATTTATAGAGGGGTTACAGTTACATACGTAAGGCAGTGAGTATATTTCTTATCAATCTTGTTACTCCTCCTTGGTTTTTTTCTCCCCTCCCTCCCTCCCCAGTCCTCTCCTCACCATCCCCTGAGATATTCAGTTGGTTTATAGCATAGTTTGTGGTAAGTATTGCCGTTGGATTGGTTTGCGGTTTAGTCTGTCTAGTTCTAATAAATTTTCATAAATACATTGTGTTCCAAAATCAGTTACAGTAACATCAGAGGTAAAACCATGAACAAGAAAGACAAAATAAAAAGGCATAATTATATAAGGCATATTAGAGATAACATCAACCAAAACAAACCACTTATTTCCAAATCTTGTAGTTCATTTCTCTTAGCATCATTTTAGATGATCATATGTGCATTGCTTTTGAGCAATTGTGCTTCTCCACTAGGACTATCCTAGACAAGTACTAATTGTTCCAATGAGTGAAACTACAGAGTTTATGTTTCTTTAGGTCTGGCTCACGTCATTTAGTATGATTTTTTCCAAGTCTTTCTCTTTCCTCATGAATAGGGCTAAGTCATTTCTTCTAATAGATGCATAGGATTCCATTGTGTATATGTACCACATTTTCTTGATCCATTCATCTACTCAGAGACATCTAGGTTGGTTCCATATTTTAGTGATGGTATATCGTGCTGCAATAAACATAGTTGTTCTGGTAGCTTCAGTGTGATCTTGGTTGTTAATCCTTTGTGTAAATGCCCAAAAGTGGAGTTGCTGGATCATAGAGGATTTCTATGTTTACCTTTTGCAGAACCTCCACACTGCTTTTCAGAGTGGTTGAACAAGTTTACACTCCCACCAACAATGTAGTAGGGTTCCCTGTTGGCCACATCCCCACCAGCATCTATTATTAGTTTTCTTGACAATTGTCATTCTTACTGGGGTGACTTGGAATCTCAATGCTGTTTTGATTTGCATTTCTTTTATGGCCAGGGACGTTGAGCAATTCTTTGTGTGCCTTTTGGCCATTCTCATTTCCTTTTCAGTGAAGTCTCTCTTCAAGTCTTTAGCCCATTTATTGAGGACACAGTAGCTTCTTTCAGAATTTGTTTTGGGGTAACTTTTTTTTTTTAAGCTGTAAGTATATTTTAGATATGAGGCCTTTGCCTCTTGTGTGGCCAGTAAAGATTTTCTCCCTGTCTGAGGGCTTTCTATTTGTCTTGTTAGATGTAACATTTGCTGTGCAAAACCCCTGCAGTTTGATGCAATCCCATTTGTCCAACCTTTCTTTGATTTGTTGGGATACTGATCCTTTATTAAGAAAGTTTTGACACATGCCAGGAACTCTAGTGTTTCTCCTATTCCTTCCTGCAATGTTTCCAGGGTATCTGATTTTACCTTAAGGTCTGTGAGCCATTTGGAATTGGTTCTGGTGCAGGGTGATATATAAGGATCTAGCTTTAGATTTTTACAGGTGTTTAACCAATTTTTCCAGCACCCTTTGTTGAAAAGGCTCTCTTTCTTCCATCCTATTTTTTTTGTCTCCCATATCAAAGATTAGCTAACCATAGGTCTCTGGGTTCATTTCTGGGTCTTCATTTCTCTTCCATCTGTCTTCAGGCCTGTTCTTGTGCTAGTACCAAACTGTTTTTATTATTATAGCTTTGTAGTAGAGTTTGAACTTTGATATTGATGTTCCTGGCTTTGGAGCTCCTTCTTAAAACATACTTATCAAATACTCAAAGCCATAGCCCACTATATTTTTACTTTTAATAGGGTATTATTATAAATATACTTATTGTAATATTACTTTTGTAAACCATATAAAACCTCAGATTGCTGGATGTCAAAGGAGACAGTGGTGGCTTTTGTAGGATGAGATGTTTTCTCTATTCTCATACTGGATGTAGCCTTGTTAATCTTCAGCAACTCCCTCAAAGAAGGAATGATTTATCTGAAAATTTAAAAGCTTCACCCCTTTTTTTATTTCCCCAAACTGTGAGCTCATTTCTGTACAATGGGTGGGCTCTTTTATGTACCTCTGAATAGTTACATGATTTCATCTTCATCTAATGTGCTTTAGTAACTACAACTTTCTTTTGAAATTCATGTTTCAGTAGATTGGAAAACTAGAACTTGCAGCTTCTCCATATATGCAATTTAGAGGCATTCATGGTTGCCATTTAAATGTCAGTACTTAAAAGTTTGCCGTTTTGTTATCTGTCTTCCTTTCTTTTCGTATGATAAAACAGCATACACATTTTTATTTGATAAACACCATTATGACATCATTTTCTTTGTTGTTTTGATGATTTCTTGGTTTTAAACAGAGAACAGTTACTGGTATATATTTCTCTGACAGTCTTTCCCAATATTGATTTCTGCTTGACTGAACCAAGATAGAAATTCTTACTTATTTTTGTATTAAGCTCCAATAACACAGTCTTCATTGAAATCCATTTTAGCTACAACAGCTTGATTATTTTGAAATTATATACTCTAATATGTTGAGCCACTAAAATCTTTGCAGGAGAGAAAGGTAATCTTTTTCTCACCCTGAAACTTTGATTTACTAAAGAAAATGAGTTATATGAATTGATTTTGATCAATGGGCTTGGAATAATTACTTGTTAATTGTAATGATTCATAAAAATAGGAAATAATGTTTTGAGCATTATAATTATTATAGATGTCATAGGCAAGCCACAATATTACTACTGTTTTATTATGTTATAATCACTGTGAACAGGAAAGAAATTCAAAGAGTTTTTGGCCTGACTTCAGGGTTGAGGTTCACTTCCCTTCAAGCTAAGGTTTTGTATTTCAAACTAGTCAGTATTTATTTATTTATTTTGAGTTTCTAGGAAGAGAAAAAGTTTTATGCTTGGAGCAAAGACCCCAAACAACTAAGCAGCATTCTGATTTGTCTCTCTTCTAGTCCCTAATGCATTTACTTTCCTGAAGCTCTGTGCTTTCTTTTTCTTTAATAAACACTTTAAAAATACATTTCTTGCAGCTGTAATTCAACACAGGACATGGGAATTGCATGTCTTTGTTGAATACTTGTTTCTTTCTAAATTTCTGAATTTTAGCTTTATTTCCAAACTTCTTCTTTACAAAGTTAAAGAGTGACTTATTTATGTTCTGTTTTTTTTATCTTTTTATGATAATTTGTTTTCTAACTTTTTCCAAAAAATTGGAGTTTATAGCTTATTCTGTCTAACAAACATTTGAATGCAGAAATTAACATAGAGGGCAAATGTCAGTGGAAAAATCCTGTATGTCGTAATAAATAAATTGAGCAAAAGGCAGGCTATACAACCAGCACAAAGGTCAGTAATTGTCTGTATATGAGCAAAATGCAATCTTAAATATGAATCAAGAAAAGACTGCCATTTATAGTAGCGTTAAAATATGAAGTACTGATAGATAAGGGTACCCAAGAAAAGAATTGCTTAATCAAGATTACAAAATGCATTTTAAAGAAATGAAGACATTGAAAACTGGATATCTATCCCATATTCATGTTAAAAGCTACTATATTTTGAAACTATTTATTTAATAACAAATCAACAGATACAACACAATCCAGTGTAATCTCTACCAGAATTCCATTACAATTATTTTTCCACAGAATTAGAAAAAAATCCTACAATTTAAATTGAACCCAGAAAAACTCCAAATGGGTAAGAGTCAGCTGGAAGCCTCACAGTATTGTTTTATCTCAAAACACACCACAGAGTTTCAGAAATCAAAACACTATTGTACTGGAATAAAGGTAGGTAGGTCTACAGAGTAGTTGAACAAGATAGAAATCACAGACATAAAAATATAACCTCCTTCCCTCCCTCCCTCCCTCCCTTCCTCCCTTCCTGACTTCTTTCCTTCCTTCCTTCTTTCCTTCCTTCCATTTAGCTACTCTAAGTGAGTTGATTTTTGGTCCAACACCACTATAGCCAGCCACAGGTACAGCTGGCTAGAATAGAAATGCCATGCACTGGGGCCACATATCATTGCCTGGCACAAGGGCTGCTTCAGAGCCTGCATTTGTGGGCACTGACCAGGGGATAGAGGCTACTAGGATCTTCTAAATATTCAGTTCACCAGCTCAGCACAGATTTCTGAGGCAACATCTCACACTAATTTTTGTCAGATACTTAGAAACCAGTTTTACTTTATGTTAAGCTAACTGATGTTGAGGTAGTTTGCTAATGGCAAATTTGTCCCACTGATAAGGAAATGAAAAGACTTGGCAAAAATCATATTAATTGAAGTGAGCCAGACCCAAAGAAACATAGATACCATGGTTTCCCTCATTGGTAATCATTTGTATATATCTAGGATAGTCCTAGCAGAAGATCACAATAGCTCAATAGCTATGTCCATATGAACACATAAGATGAAGCTAAGCAAAATGAACTCCGAGTTATGGAAATAATTGTTTTTTGTTTTTCTTTTCAACTTACCATGTGAAATTATGCCTTTTTCTTTTTTAATTTTTTCCCCATGGTTTTAACCCTAATGTCACTGTAATTCATTTTGGTACCATGGGTATTATATATACATTTATTGGAACTAGAGAAGGGAAGGGGAACATCAAAATGGAGAGACAAAGGGCACAAGGATAACCAATGCAACAGCAATATTTAGAAGACAGTATGCAGTTAACTGTACAACTGGAGGTGAGGGGAGGAGGAGAGGGGTGAAAGTGTGAGAAAAATGAGGGAGAAGGTAACAAGTTTGATAAAAAATGTACTTACTGCCTTACCTATGAAACTGTAATCCCTCTGTGCGTCACCTCGACAATAAATAGATTAATTACAAACCTAAGATTCGAACAGGTCAATGACTTGAATTAACATTTTTCTATACAGGTAACTTATAAATAGCCAAAAGATAAGTGAAAAGTTGCTCAGCAACACCAGAAGAATGCAAAACAAATTTTAATGAAGTACCACTTCAAAGAAAATAACAAATGTTGATCATGATGTAATGTAATTGGAACTCATTTGTACTTTTTATTGAAATGTAAAATGATACAGTCATATGTAAAAAATATGATGATTCCCCAAAGTATTAAATATAGAGCTGCCTTATCATTCATCATTCATACTGTTGAGATTTTTCTCAAGGTTGTGAAATCAAGATCTTTAACAGATATTTGTACTTTCATGCCTATCAGCATATAATTTACAATAAAAAGGAAGCAACATATTCTAGATATCCACAAAAAATGATAGGATAAATGAAATATGGTAGAAAATTTAATGGAATATTACTTCATCATAAAAGAAGAAAATCCTGCCATAGATTCTAACAGGAATGACATTTGAAAAGGACATATTGCTAACTAGAAAAGATCTAATAGAAAAAGGAAAGGAGAATTATTGTTCAAAGTTTGAAAACTTCAATCATGCAAGATGAATATGTTCTAGAGAACTGATGTGAAACATTTTTATTAATAATAATACTAATGATCACTTAAAATTTAAGATAGTATCTTCATGCTCAGTGTTTTTTAGCACAAAACAAAAATGTCAGTTGAAAGTATTTCCAATATACATATAGGAAAATATATTAAAAAATTACATTAGTATGTAAAAAGGAAATTTTTAGCATTAATACTGAAAATAGATAAAAATTACATCTCAATATTTCATCTTTATCCTGTTAATTTAGGAATTTTTGTGGTCTTATAACAACAAAATATATAAAATATTTAGGTATAATAATGATTTTACATAAAATATAGATGAATGCACTTGGAGTTACATGCTTACAAATTATTATGGTGAAAAAAGTATGATTGAAAAAATTTAAGATTGTTGTTAAGGTATAGCAGTATTCAAACTGTGTCTCTAAGAAGCCCTACGAATGCAATGTGGAATGGAAGAAATTAGATGAAGCTCTAGAACTTTCAAGGAAGATTTCAACCTGAAAATTTCCACTTTGATTTTACATACACACACACGCATTATATTATTATATAATACACTATATAATTATATATATTATATTAGAGACAGGGGAGGGGGATGTGCTAGTACTGAAGTTTGAACTGAGGGCTTTCACACTGTCCCTGAACCTTTGCTGAAAGCTATGACTTTACTACATGAGCAATTGCTCTACCTCTGGCCTTTTCTGGTAGTTATTTGTTGAAAAGATTCCCAGGCTTTCTTACCACTGTGAGTGGTAACTATGAGTGAACTGTGATCCCCAGATCTCAGCCTCCTGAGTAGCTAGAATTAAGGTGTGAGCCATCTGTGCCTGGCCATGCACACTGCCAATATATAAAAGGTGATGATTGAACCAAGGCTTTCCTGATTGAAACAAAATTACAATCAATGCTTTTGAAGAACTCAGGTAAACTCGAGGCTGAGCTATTTTTCAGAGAAGTTTATGCATTTTTTGCTGGGATGGAGAGTGTGAACCACTATGCCCAACTTGTCTATTGAGATGGAGTGTGAGGGAGAGATCTGGCTCACTTTTTCCTTGGGCTGGCCTTGCACCTCAATCCTCCCAATCTCTGCCTCCTGAGTAGCTGAGGTTACAAGAATAAGCCACCTTACCCAGCCAAGGTACTGCTGCTCTTACCTGTTTTGTTAGTTATATTTAGTTTGAGAGCTAGGACTCCATTCTCTTATTTTTGTTGAGATGTACTTTACCTGTTAGCAGAATTATATATGTATGTGGTTTCTTTGTTTTATTTTTGGCATTGTTCTTGTTTTATATAGTTTAACTTTGTATTTTTAGTATTATCAGTTTTGATGGAACAAACCTATCAACATAAAAAGAAAGAAAATACAGGTGGGAATTTCCAAATGCTATCTCTGAGTGACTGGAATCACACATACTTTCTCTATTTTTTCTTCCTTCTTCAGTCCCTCTTTTGTATCTCTGTATTCTACAGTGAAGTATTTTATTTGTATGAGGGGGAAATATTTTGTAAGTTGAGGTTGACATATTGTCACAATAAAGTAATTGAGGAGACTGACCGAATACTCTTCTAGATAATAGACTCCAGTCTTTATAGAGAGTGATCATCTCAGAGAATAGAGAACTTAGACTTTCCATAGGAAATAGTCTTTGTCAGTTTCAATACACATTAAAATGAGTGATCGAGACCTTGATTTCTTTGTACAGGATGTACTTTCACGGTATTTTTAACCATAATATATAATTTGAACAGGAATTATGAACATCCTGCTGTGTGGTAAATATATTTCCATGAAAGGTAAACAGGATGTTTAATGCCAACAACAACAACCTAGTGCAAATAGCATAGTAGTGGTAAATATTAACCCTCAATTACTGCATGATTTACTTGGGATTTTAGAACAACAGAGACTTCAGAAATGATATTATTCTAATTCTTTATTAGAAAGATTAGAAAACCAAGATATATATTATTAAAGATTTTTCAATTGCAGTAATTTTGGGAATATGTCCTAGTGGCAAGATTGCTTGCCTCATATACATGAAACTCTGGGTTTGATTCCTCAGCACCACATATATAGAAAAAGGTCAGAAGTGGCACTGTGGCTCAAGTGGAAGAGTGCTAGCCTTGAGGGAAAAAAAAAGAATTTTTGTTGCCTCTTTGATTGGAAAGAAAAACTGAAAACTGGTTTCTCTTATGTCTACCTGTTAGTGTTTGTATTTTATCTCTTTACTGTTTTACTTTTGTGCTTGTGAGATAGGGTATACACTATGTATAGTCACACACAATTCAGCCAGCCTAGCTTGCAGCTCTTTTTCCACCCAAATCTACCTCCTGCATGCTTATGATTACAGGAACTGGCCATCACTCTTGGTTTACCTCCTATTTCTTAATGGTATCTCTCGTTGCAATTCAAATGATTTTGTTAGCTAACTATTTCTTGCAATCATAATAGTTGATATAGTTTGATATATATACAGTGTGTAATGATAAAACATGAGTTAAAATATCTTTGATGAGGCATGGAAATTGGGAGGGTCACAGTTTGGGGCTAGCTCACAGCAAAAGTTTGTTAGGCCCCATGATAATTAATTTAAAAATTGGGTAGCCAGGTGACAGTGGATCATGCATGTAATCCTAGCTACTCAGGAGGCTGAGATCTGAGGACTGCAGTTCAAAGGCAGCCCTAGCAGGAAAGTCCATGAGACTCTTATCCCCAAGTAACATCAGAAACTGGAAGTGGTGCTGTGGCTCAAGTGGTAGAGCCATTAGCCTTGAGCTGAAAATCTCAGGGAGAGTCCCCACACCCAGAGTTCAAGCCCCATGACTGACCAAAATAAAGTGGAGGCGGGGAGTGGTGGTGGTGGGGGGGGCAAAGTGATACATTCAAGCTCTACCAGAGCTGCAAATAAAATCAGGGTCCTGGCCCAGCTCATAAAGTTGAAACTTTGCTAAAAAAAAAAAAAAAAAGTAATAATTAAGCACAAATATCTGAAGGCACAGCTTCAAGGTTGAGTTCTTGCCCTGCAAGCATGAAATCCTGAATTCAAACTCCAAGTACTTCCAAGCACAATTTACATGTAATAGTTGCACACATTTATGTGGTAGAGAGTAAAGATTCAAAATTAAATTCAATGTTGTAATCACCATTCATTATAATGTATTAATTATTTGTAACTAGCTAAAAGAGTGGAGCTCTTGAAACATGGGGTAATAACTAAGTGCTTCTCATGTTGATGGTTGTTTCCCCATATCTATCCCAGTTTCCTTGTGAGAAACAAAGATCCATCACTGATTGCTTTCAGAAATTTATGGTTCTCATCACATAAAAACGATTGAGTAAATATTTTTGGAGTGAGTCAACAATTCATTTTGTTTAAACAATGACAAAAACCAGCAATTTAAAAGTAGAGTACTTTCATGACATGCATGAGGCCCTAAGTTCAAATTTCAGTATTAAAAATCTTTCAATGGATTAGCAATTGTGGATTCTTTGAGGATCTCAAAACAAACAAAAAGACAGTCACAAAAACAACACTGGCAATGTGAATGTTCTGAAGTTTAAAAAAGCAAACACAAAAGGGACTATCAGTAATTGCACTCCTTATAATCAATCATTTCATTTTCATTATATCATAAAAATTTGCTAACCTCATAGCAGTGCTTATGACAATAATTATATGACTTATAAGTTAAATTAAACATTGCTTTTTTCAGATAAAGCACTTTTGTATCCTAAAATATGAGAAACATTAAGTAATAGATTAGCTGAAGAACATCTAGAATGTTTCATTTACTGGAGCATAATGATTTACAGTGCTTCAAGTGTGATGAAATTTAAAGTTCCATAAGTATGCTTAGAAAACTTGGCAAGCTATTAATATTTTACCATCTCCATTTCCTATGGGATGTGGCTTCCAGTTGTAGTGTAGAATATTATAGTCTTATTTAGTATAAAATTCCTATATTGTAGAAGAGTGTGTTAGAGCTCCCCTTTGGGTTTTTCCTGAATTTATTATCTTACAAAGTCAAATATAGATGCATCTTTCATAAAAGGAATAAGCTTGTTCTAAAGTAGTGTCTGAGACTCTTCGATCAACTTCTTACCTTTTGATGACCATTTCAACAGTTGAACAGTGGTAGAGGGACTGGGAGAATACAAATAAGATAGAAAGTTATTGATGAACAGCAAAAAATTCAAAACTCAAAGATATTTAACAAGGAGTATAAAAGAATCACCATTCTAAGATATTTTAAGGTTGCTTATATTAAAATAAGCCATTAAAATTCTTCGTTCTACTAGTCTTAGGTATCTAACCAGAAAATTACAAGTCAGGATATAGTAAAGATACTTACTGACACATGGTCATTGGGTGGACCTAGAACAAATCATGTTAAGTGAGGTAAGCCCAGCTCAGAAAATAAAATGGTGCATGTTTTCTGTCATATAGGAAGCTAGACCTAAAATACAACTGGGCACAATAACTTATTCAGAGCTCTGTTCATTATCACAAAAATAGACTAAAGGAGGATACTTTGGGGGAGGAAGCCAAATGTGTCACTCATATGAACATCTAAAGTACTATTTATCAAATTGAATTCCAGCAAAGGGAAATACATTTTGTCATTGTTTTGTTTTTGTTCTTAGTGTGTATTTTTATTTGTGTTATTTTGGGTTTTGTTTTGGTTTTTTTGTTGTTCTCATTGTGTTTTAAGGGGCAAATAGGGGGTACAGAATTGGAGGGAGAAAAAGTGAACAAATGCAGCCAAGTATTTAAGATAGACTGGTAAAAAAATGAACTATGTAACTTGTGGGCAGTAATGGGAGGGGGAAAATTGGGGAAAATGAAGAAATTGTGATGTGGTCCAAGAAGCATTTTACTCAGTACCTGACTGATGGAATTGTTTGTTAATGTTTTGTTTTATTTTGTTATCAGCTTGGCATTTTACATAGGCAAATACACTATTTCTTATGGAATTGTAACCCCTTTGTTCACTCCTTAATAATCACAATGAAAAATTTATATGAAGTAAAAAGAATTCTTTAGACCAATATGTTCAGTGATCTAACATTGTAAAATAGATGAGTTACGGTAATGAAAAAAAATCTTTAAGCATACAAAGTGATTTCTTAACTAGAATAATGAGATGCAGTCAGAACAGAATAAGCAGAAAACAAGCAGAGAGATATCTTTGAGGCTCAGGGTATCTATCATTAGTGTCTTACTAGCCCTTACTTTGAGGGTACAAGACAGCCTTTCTTTGTGTTCTTGGTTTATAAGACATAAAACACAGGCAAGAGAAGTGTGTGTGTGTGTGTGTGTGTGTGTGTGTGTGTGTGTGCGCGCTGGAGGAGGAGGAGTAACAGGGAAGAAATGAATAGGACCCTTAGGGTAAGAATAGTTGCAATAGTTACAGAGTTACCTGTTACAGAGGCAAAAGACAAAGATTAAGACATAAGGTTATAAAATGTTGGGTTTGCTAGTTATGAGATTTTCTAATAATAATCTTGAATCAACAGATTCTATAATACTGACCCTTTATAACAAACTTAGATATTATTCATTTTAGAAAGATTTCCATCCTTGAATGTGTATGTTCTACAGTTTGCCTTTGAAGGTATTCCCTTCATTTCCTTGAATGGGGAGTGGGTGAACATGAGATTAATTAATTTGACATTGAAACAGAACATTTCAAAATGACAGTATCTGAACAAATAGCAAAGTGCACCACCTGAAATATATAACCAAATTCCAAAAGGCTTTTATTACTTTTCTGATTGGTAGATCCTATTGGAGGAAAGTTGTCTTCAAAAGTCCAAAGTTAAAGAAGTTTTAGTTTCCATAATTATCCTTCTATGACTATTTAAAACAAAATATTTTTATAGAGGAATGCACTGAACTAATTTTTTCTTTTTTGTGGTTTATGTATTTATTTTTCTTTAAATAGTTGTACAAAGGAGTTGCCATTTAACAAAGCGTTTTACGAATACAATGTATCTTTTTTTGAATACAATGTATCTTGATCAGTGTCACTTCTCTAACTCACCCCTTCCAGTTACTTCTCTTAATCTTGTAAGATATACATTGAATTCTTGACTACATTCTCCTCTTCATTCATCTATTCCTCTCCCCTTTACTCCACCTCACCCTTGCAAGTATCTGTTTTCTGGTGCTTGTTTTTTTTGAGCTTTTACTTGGCCTAGCTAAGGAATTGCAATATTTGAATTCTCCCTTAAGTAAACTCTATTTTAGCTAATACATTTCTTAACATGTGCATACTTTCCATTGTATTTACTTATAATTGAGATTAATTACCAAAAAACTGGAAGTGGCACTGTGGCTAAAGTGGTAGAGTGCAAGCCTTGAGCTGAGGAGCCCAGAGTTCAAGCCATGACTGACAAAAGCAAAACAAAACAAAACAAAAAAAAAAAACACACAAAACGTCGATAAAGTAATATTTATTGGTTTGAAATGGTTAGTTTTGTTCTTAAGGTCAGAAAACATTTTTAAAAAGAATGTCTGGTCCTGACTTACTTCACTTAATATAATTTTTTTCCAGTTCTTTCCATTTCTTTACAAAGGTCCAATATCATTCTTTTTAATGGATGAGTAAAATTCTACTGTGTGTATATACCACCTTTTCTTGATCCATTTAACCATTGAGGAACATCTGGGCTGGATTTATACCTTGCCTATGGTGACTAGTGTTGCAGTGAACATGGTTGTGCTGGTAACTTTATCATATCCTGACTTATAACCTTTTGGCTAAATGCCCAGAAATGGAATTGCTTAGTCATAGGGTAGCTCTATGTTTAATCTTTTGGGTAACATCTGTACTGCTTTTCAGAGTGGTTCAACAAATTTACATTCCCACCAAGAGTGTAACAGAGTTCCCTTTGATCACATCCTCACCAGTGTTTGTTATTATTTTTTTTAAATACTGGACATTCTAACTAGGGTGAGATTGAATCTCAGTTTTGTTCTGATTTGCATTTTCTTTATAGCCAGAGATGTTGAGCATTTCTTCATGTGTCTATCAGCCATTTTTACTTCTTCTGAAAAGCTTCTCTTTAAGTCATTAGCCCATTTGTTAATTGGGTGATTGGTTCCTTGAAGGTTTAACATTTTAATCTCTCTGTATATTCTGGATATAGAAGATAGAATTAGCTTTGCACTAATTTTTCTGACCTACTATTTTATTATAATTTTAAAATATTGATAGTATCACAGTAAAACTTACCCAGGTTTTCTATGCCTATGGAACCTTAAATTTCATCACATTACTGTATATCCTTGTCCTTTATATTTATTAATAACTTCAAAACATATTAAACCCATTTTTAATAAGTAAGGATCTTGCACTTTTTAATTTCTAAATTTTTAATTAAACATACATTCACAAAAAATCCTTTCATATTTTACTTTTATTCTTCCTAATTTAAAATGAGGTCATACATCCTTTAAAGAAAGAACCAGACTATCTTAGTGGTTGGAGCTGCACAGGTAACTCTGTGTAATGGTGTTTTAAATGATATTCCCACGCAATTAACTGAAAGCATGAAGAGAGAAATTAAAGAGTAGGTGGAAGAGGAACTGCAGATTTTTGACAATAAAACAATAGGAGATGGTTTTCAGTTTGGTATGAGAAAAGGTGAATGCTGTGGAAGATTTCTGTCTTTCTTCTTAAATACCAAGAGATGGTGTGTAATCTGTGTGAAGCTGTTAGGGAGCAATGAAATTTCCTTTTGTTTGATCTGCAATTGTTGTTGTATGCTATTAGATAAATTTTGATGCACTTTCAATAAAAGGACTATTAATGAATTAATGTTTATGAGTCTCTTTGAGCTCAACAGATGAAAGGTGTTATATAAGTGTAAAAGAGTAGTATTGTGGTGGTTTCCATGACAACAGTAATTTTCTCACCTGACAAGAACTCACTAATGAAGTAAATTGGATTACTTAAAAATTGCCACAATAACTTTTTCTTTACATTTTTTTCAGTTTCTAATTTAAAACATCTCGAGGCAGCACCTTTATTCTGTATGCATATTTTACTTTCATTCACTAATTTGTTCCTGTATTTTTCTCCACTTTTCTTCCTATTGTATTTTATAGTATTCTGATAATGAGAAGAAAAGACTAATCTCCTATAAGCTACCAGAATATGGTCACTGTCAAAAGGTTTTTGTCCATCATTTCTCTATTGTAGGAATGTCAACTTCTTACACAGAAATTCTGGAGTTAAATCATACTTCTGCTACCATGTAAAATAAAACAATATGTTTTTTTCTCATATTATGTAAAATAGAACTCTAATAGGACTTATTATAGTTGCACATGAGATCAAAAGTGATTATTGCAGTATGTAAACCATGATAAGTACTTATGGAATACTACCTACTGTAGAATACATTCGTTTCCACCCTTAATAGTGTATCCATCAAAGTTACATTTCATAGAATTTATCATTGTGATACAGATGTTCAGTGACATGTAGACATTGTCCAGTATAGTAGCCAATCCATATACATATTTAATGAAGACTTGAAATCTGTGTAATGTGTTTAATTACCTTAAGTATGAAGTCACCTGTGGGCTCCATATTTGTTCATTTGCATTATCAATTGCATTACTGGACAGTTTAGTTGTGGTATAAATATTGTTATGATCATCATTAATATTTTCCATTAGCATTCCAAGTGGAGCCTTCACGTTTTAATTTCTATTATTCTCCTTTCCCTGTTGACTGTACACATGAACAGTGATCAATTATTGCTTTTTCCTTTAATTTTCTTTTTAATTTTTACTTTTGTTCTATTTTTCCTCCATATTTCCTTCCTACTAATTTATAACAATATCTTTATCTGTGTATTCTCCTGCTCATTTTTTTCCTCCTATCAACTAATTCCTTGCTCTCTTAAACTCTCTTCTTTAATGCGATTTCAAAGGCAAAGAGAGACCTCTTTGCTTCTGATAAACATCTCTATCCATCCTTTATTTTTTCTGAGTACATGCCATGTGACAATGCTATACTCCATAAGCCCTTCCCTTCTTCAAGAAATTGGGACAGAAACTGTGAAGAGAGGACATTCTCAATGTTGGGAAAATGGCTCTTGGCAGAGTCTTCACAGCAGATAAGGACCTAGCTATCTTGTGTCTTTTCTGGAGCTTCCCAGTGGTCGCTTATTCCTTGGGGTAGTGTGAACCATAAAGTATAACATCCAAGTGCTCTAACCAAATTTATTGGCTTAACAAGAAATAAGCTTGACAATGTGGTCATGGATGGCAATGCCAACCTCCACTTCAAAAGTAGAAGAAAGAACATGATTGTAAAAATTACAAGCGATAACATGGTCCTTTTTTTTTCAACATGGTCTTTGATGTACTATAATGGGCATTAAGATGTTTGCGTACCTCCTTCCTGATGCCATTTTTGTGATAGGTTTCTTGAGATAAAAGGTCAGATTTACAAGTGACGTATTGGTGTGGGCACACATGGCCATAATAGTGACTCACTTCTTCATCTCAAAGATATTGTTACCCACAACTTTAGCACCACCAATAAATGCAGGGGCCATGACAGCCACCAAACCAACTTCCCAGAAGGGCATAATCTTTTCTCTGGCAACAGTGACATGTTTGGGAGCATGAGCTCTCCCACAAACCCAAAATTTTTAGGGATGACATCCTGAGGGGCTAAGCAGTTACTCAGGAGTCATTGCTGACAAATTTGGGAAGTTGTTTTGTTTATGTGTGTGTGTGTGTGTGTGTATGTGTGCATGTGTGCACATATATATGTATATATAAAACTATATATAGTTATATATACATATCTGTATATATGGGTATATATAACATATAGTTACATATAACTATATATAACTTATTTTGTTATATATATGTTATATATAGTGTTTTATATATATATATATCAAGTCTATCACAAGCATGACTGCTTTTTTCTTATACATCCTTACAAACTTTGTGAATTGTTTTCTCTTCTGACGTTTCTTAATGAGTACTTTCTTCATCTTTAAAATATATGTCATAATTCCTCAGTATGTCATTGCCATTTATATTTCTTTTGGCCTTCTTTTCCCACCTTGCTCATTTTATAATAGATTACATCTTAGTCTTTGTCAAGTTGTTGACTCCATTAAGAAGCTTTTGCTCCTTTTGACTGCCACATTGTCTCCATGTACTTATTAGTTGATCCTGGTAAACTCTTTTATAAGCTTTTAGCTGGTCTGCTGAAGTCAGTCTTCCCAGGCTTTCTCATGCATTTCTGTCTTAAATAAATCCTCTTAAAGTCAACTTACAACCATGACTGTTAAGACAAACACTTTTTTTTTTTTTTTTTTTTGGCCAGTCCTGGGCCTTGGACTCAGAGCCTGAGCACTGTCCCTGGCTTCTTCCCGCTCAAGGCTAGCACTCTGCCACTTGAGCCACAACGCCGCTTCTGGCCGTTTTCTGTATATGTGGTGCTGGGGAATCGAACCTAGGGCCTCGTGTATCCGAGGCAGGCACTCTTGCCACTAGGCTATATCCCCAGCCCGAGACAAACACTTTTTAAAAAATATTTACTTATTTATTGTCAAAGTGATGTACAGAGCATTACAGTTTCATAGTAAGGCAGTGAGTACATTTCTTGTTCAATGTGTTACACTTTTAATATTTTTGTTTTAAATTATGTAGCTTTACTACTAAATTATGTAGCCTTTACTAATGCTGGAAATATTCTTCCTCTATCTTCTTCACATCTTCTCTGTAACACAGGCGTATTTGTTGTTGTTATTTTGTGTTTTTTTAAATTTACCTTTATTGTCAAGGTGATGTACAGAGGAGTTACAGTTACATAAGTAAGATAATGAGTACATTTCTTGTCAAACATGGTTACTCCATCCGTCATTTTTCTCCCACTTTATCTACCCTTCTAATTCCTCTCCCCCATTTGTAAAGTTCATTTCGAACATAATGTCTGTGAATATTGCTGTTACATTTGTTGGCCCTTTGTCTCACCATTTTGATGTTTTCCTTCCCTTCTCCAAATTAGATAAACATATATACACATATATGTGTGTGTGTGTGTGTGTGTATATATATATATATATATATATATATATATATGACACAGGGTAACAAAATCAAATAAAGTAACCCAGGACTTTTAAAATTGAGTCCAGGAAAAGTTGGTCCTGGGATATTTTTTCGAGGCCTACAAGATCAAAACTATTTTCATATGTATATTTAAATTTTATTTGCATTTTCTCACATTTTTACTCTTGCATATACAATATGACTGTCTGGAAGCTAAATCATATTTGATAATGCCATCTTTGACATGATGGCTGGTAGAATGTGTAATTGTCTATTCTTTGATTTAAAGATTTCTCAGTTTTACAAAGAAACTGCAAATACAGAAAATATCTACATGATTCACAAGTGTTGTAGCTTATGTCAGAATTCCTTGCCTTTACATGGCTGAAAATTATTGCATTATATTCATGCCCCATATTTCATTTACTTAGTCACTATTTTTGCATGAAACAAATAAATATGAATAATTTTATGTGTGGAACTTAAAATTTTAATAATCTGTGAAATACTGTGCTTATGGAATAATCAATAGCAAGGTCATTATGAAGTAATGAATATTTTTGTAAATGAATCTACTCAACCTGGGGGAATATTATAACAAATTTCTTGGCAAAAAAAATCTCAGCAAGTATTCCAATTAAAACTGAGACCGAGGAAAACAATGTTCACATTTTGAAAACTACTGCTGAAGTATCTATGCAAGTTGTCTGTTAGGTTTTCTTCTTCCACAAAGACACAGCACCTATGAGAATATGGTAA
This sequence comes from Perognathus longimembris pacificus, assembly GCF_023159225.1. Classification (NCBI taxonomy): domain Eukaryota; kingdom Metazoa; phylum Chordata; class Mammalia; order Rodentia; family Heteromyidae; genus Perognathus; species Perognathus longimembris. Next base: position 125,077,783 of record NC_063162.1, read on the forward strand.
GTAAAGGAAGAGCATGGCAGATTCTTTCTACAGTGGCTGCAACTTAAAATTATTGTTTCTGATGTCCTCAGAGCTGTCATTGCTTGAGGATTCTCTCTGTTCTCTCTGGTAATTGACAAAATTTACACTCCTCAAACTAAAGTGAAGAAAATCAATTACATCTATAAAGGATATACCACTTATGTTAGTATATAACTTATTTTTTATACTATGATTCCATGCCACTATTATTGCTTTAAAAAAAAAGAATGAAAAACACTTCATGTGAAACAACTAAAAACAACTCAATATACATGCATGTATGTGCACACATTTTTCTTCTGTTTCTGGGTTTCCACTGCCATTGTATGTTTCTCATACAAAGTTAGAGGAAGCATGTAAAAGGTGAGCAAATGAAGGTTTATTTTTACTAAGGATGTACTTTTGAACCTGTATTATAAACTGTAAACAATGGACAAGGTAAAAATAACTCTTAGTTTGTGGGAACAAGACCAATTAAATATCATATGTTATTGTATAAAGTAGCATTCCTAGTAAGCTCTATTACTAGACAAGTTGTCTCTCTCATCACAATGTTAAATTTTATACTGGAATATAATAATATTATTTTAGAATATTGTAATTGACAAATGTTATTATATTTTAGCATACCATAATATGTAAATGCAATATATTATTGTATAATATATATTTTATATAAAATATGAAATATGCATTCTAATACTAGATAAATAACTGAATATAATTGAATACAATAAAAGGAAAGAGGCTTGATCGAAATTTGGAAGCAGAAAATTTGGTATTCTCACAATATTCCAACATCTCTATGAAATGTTAAAAAAGTATAAATAATATTCGATACTAAACAATCACAGTAAATTTTGTGCTAAATAAATTAATATAAAAGTTAATCACTTTTCTATATACTAGCAATGGATAAGTAAAATTTGAAATTAAAATCATAATATCCTTTATATTAGCAATCCTAAAATTCTTAGACATAAATCTCCTCAGCATTGTATATTTATGAGAGAAAAGTTACAAAACTTTGTGCAAAAATCAAACAATTGTATAAATAATTGCATAAGTAGATATTTAGTAGGTAACTGCATCAATTTGAAAGTTTATAGGGAAATGCAAAGACATCAGTATATATTCATATATAGAAATATATAATTTATATATTTGCATTATATAAATATATTCATAATTGAAATAGCCAACAAAATTGACAGGCTATTACCATTCTACTTTAAGACATAGCTCCAATAAGAGAATTCACATGTTAGACCAATGGAACAAAACAGAAATGCATACAGTCCACTAAAAAGTACTTTGCTTTTGATCTTTTGTTCAATATATTGGAAATGTTAAATGATATTTATGTGATGTTTGGGCATTGGTTGTTTGTTTTCCTCATCAAGGCATCATTTATGTAATGAATTATATGACTTTATTAGTTCTAATTAAAATAATTTATCAAAGCAAGATAAATATAGTTCTAAATGACAATAATTTTTTATTAAAGTTTTATTAGGTTGTATGGAAGGTTGAGGCAATATCTACTTCTTGAGCCTTTTTGAAACTTAAGATATCCTCCTGATTGTTTATTTCAAGAAATGTTGAGCAAAAGTAGATAAAATCAAGTATATTCCAGTCCTCATCTATTACAATACAAACATACTTTTGGTTGCTTCAAGAGAAATTTAGAGTAAAGTGGTGATTCAGAGAAGTGTATCATTTTTCTGCATGTTTCATAAACAAACATCATTTTCCCTTGCAAACTGCTATTATAGATGGTATATCCATGTGTTTTCTTTTGCTTATCACATCATTCTTGGGTGATATCTCTCAGCCAAACAGCCTGCTTTATTACATGTTTAATTTGTCCTTAAGCACCATCAATAGGGAGAATGTCTTCTTTAATTGGGCCTCCAGCAGACAGCAAACTTTTTACACAGCAGGTATCCTATAACTGCAATGATTCAAAGGAGAAAAGACCTTCTATACAGCATGAAATTAGATTTGAAGGCATTTTAGCTATTTTGTGTAAATAGAGCAGTGCATTTTTATACTATCCTGCCAGACAGAACCCTTACTTTTGCTCTGAGTACAGCCAAAGAGAACAAAATGCTACATATAGCTATCCTGACATTATGACTTTCTGTAAAGACTTTGTGCTCGTCTTCTGCCTTACCAATATTAATAACCTTATTGATAGAACTATAAGGTGTACTTTCCCTTAATAAATATTTTCTTTTTTTATTGAAAAGATGATGTACAGGGAGTTTACAGTGATATAATTAAGGTTATAAACACATTTCTTGTCATACCTGTAATCCCCTTCCTCATTTTTCTCCCACTTTCCCTCTCAACTCATCATCATTTTTTTAATGTTTTCAAATGATGGATATTATCATTCTAGTCTACAATGCTTATGAACTCTATGAATATTAACAATAAAGGAATTCCTTCCAAGTTGGGTGATATGCACATTTCTTTCTTTTTGCTTAGTGCAATCTGTTTTAAGGAACATTTTCTGCCATGCAATATGGCCATTTAATATTTCCAGTTTAATTCTAGAAAAAATATTGATAAATGCTAAGAAATGGATACATAGATAAATGCTAAGACATGGACAAACTACCAACAGCTACACAATCAACAAATGTCTTGGTCACTATAGATTCACAGGTTGTTAGTATACCTTCATTTATTTCAGCTCAATTTCTATGGCTGCATCTCCTTAATGGTTTGATAGGGATATGGTATTGTTTTGAAGCAATATTTGCTCTACTTTCTTAGATTCTAGTGCTATTAGTAAGGGAACAGGTAAATAAAATGACACTGAAATTTGCATAGGCTTCATTCTGTAGGCATAATGCTTATGTAATTTATCCAAATGTGGCCAGAAGTTAGTGGATGTAAGCCTTTATTGGTAATTGAAGCACTCTCAACAGTGTTTTTTTTTTTGTTTTTTTTTCCCATTGGCAATATGGGACTTTTTTTTTGTCTTTTTTTCCCTTATTTATTGTCAAAGGGATGTACAGAGAGGTTACAGTTTCATACTTTAGGCATTGGGTACATTTCTTGTACTATTTGTTACCTCCTCCCTCATTCTCCCCTCCCCCTCCCCCTTTCCCTCTCCCCCCTATGGGTTGTTCAGTTGGTTTACACCAAACAGTTTTTCAAGTATTGCTTTTCAACAGTGTTCTTTCACCACAGTAGTTTAGACAAAGGACAGAAGAGCAATTTGATAACCAGACTCTATAAGAAATCTGTTGGTTAGCTGTGTTTCATGTTTCAATGATTACATATGCATCATAGCTCTAGTTCCTATTTAGACATCACTAAAGGAAGACTGTAGTCAGAACTAACAAAACAAAAAGGATCTACTGTTTATAAGTACAAATCCACAATGAGTTTTTCAAGCTTTTAAAACAGTATTTGGGCCAGTCGTGACTCATGCCTGTGATCCTAGCTACTCAGGAGGCTGAAATCTGTGGATCATGGTTTAAAGCCAGCCCAGGCAGGAAAGTCTGTGAGACTCTTATCTCCAATTAACCACTAGAAAACTGGAAATGGCACTGTAGCTCAAGTGACAGAGTGCTAGCCTTGAGCTTAATAGCTCAGACACAGCACCGAGGTCCATAGTTCAAGCCCTACAACTGATAAAACAAAAAATAAAAAATGCAATTAAAAAAACAGTATTTGGTACTTGAATGAGTATATCTCCACGTAATTTTATTTAAAATTGCATGTTAAAATGAACATTGTGCTAAAATACTCATTTGTTTCACTACTTTCCTTTTTTTGAACAAATCATTGAATTTAATTTTGGACTGTGATTACCTAAGGATAATCTCTGTCTATTGGTGTAGGCTACTGTCAATTTTTACATTCTCATGCATGTTTAATTGAAAGTCTGTACTCATTGCCTACTATGTGCCCAAACAGTGATCTAGTTCATGGAAGTCACAGTGAGATTAAGTAGACAAACATGCCTCCCTTGTGGAGTTTCACATTGCTTTCATCTGCATTAAAGGACACACTAATATGAAATAAGCACACTGTAACTGTTGCAATTTTCAGTTTCAGTTTCAGTTTTAGTTTATTTCTCCTCTCGATTGAAAGAGTTTTACAAACGACAGTAGAGCAATACCTAATGCAAAAATAAATAAATGTACACCAAAACCACTTCTACATAGTGCTTCTATATCCCTTCTTCAATATGGGAAGGGATAGAGAAATTTATGGACTGTTTTATTAAAAAGTAACTAAAATCAGCTTCCATTGAACTTTGGGTCTATTGTTGTTTTGGTAATTATAGACACAAAGATCAATGGAACAGATTGGACAACCCAGAAATAAAAGCACACACTTACAGATATATGATATTTGATACTAGAGCCCAAAACATACAGTGGGAAAAACTGCCTTTTCAATAATTGATGTTGGGAAATCCAACTTATGCAGGAAAGTAAAAATGGATCCCAGTTTGTCACCATGCATTAGTATCTATTCAAAATGGATAAAAGACTTAAATGTCAGGAAACTTTGAAACTAAGAGAGAATAGGAGAAACATTAAAATTTATAGGTATAGGTACAAACTTCTTGAAAAGAATCCCAGGGGCACAACAGATAGGAGAGAAACAAATGGGACTACATCAAAATAAAAATTTCTGCACAGCTAAGGACATAATTACTACATTAGAATTATAGCCACCAAACTGGGAGAAGGCCTTTACCAGCAATATATCAGATGAATTCCTATTATCCAATATGTACAAAGGAGACCAATAAACTAATCCCTCCTAAACAATAAAACAATTACCAATGGGCTGCTAACTACTTTCTCTTATTTGGCAGATGTTAAGTAGCTTGTTTTGAAGTAATAATATAATTTGTTCTTACCACTATCCCACTACACTGCAGGAAAATAATGCTTAAAATAGTAGTGTAACTTTTATTTTTGAACAATGATGCATTATGACCCATTAATGATGGATTTTATTTATTTACACTCAAATTTTAATATATTATCCTAAATCATGAACTTAATTTGACACCTATTATATTGTTTTGAAATAGAATTGAAAAGACACTTGTTTGGGCCTTAAGCCCTATATGATGTAAATTTTCTTTTGTTTAGAAAACAATTATATAAGATGTGTCTTTTAAGAAGTGTCTTCCATTTGCTCATTCGAAGACAAAAAGATTAAAAAATAGTAACAAACACTTCCAAGTAACACATTAGTCAAGTAAATCTATTTTTTCTATTAATGAGTTGCTTTAAAAAACTTCACCTAATAATTGTTCACTCCACTTAATACAGCTCTTTAAAGAATACAGGTCAAATTGTCTAGGAATGTTTGAGTGACATAGTTCTGCTTCTGCCACAGCAAACTATAAATAAATATGTAACCTGATTTAAAAGCTAGAAGAAAGTATAAAAAAATTCTAAATATGAACTACATAGGAACTCTTTCGTGAAAGAAACTTTGTTTGCTTTCTTGGCTTTGATTGGATGCTGTGCCTCTGTCTGTCTCTCTGTCTATCATTTCTGTGTGTGTGTGTGTGTGTGTGTGTGTGTGTGTGTCTGTCTGTCTGTCTGTCTGTCTACCTATCATCTATCTATCTATCTATCTATCTATCTATCTATCTATCTATCTATCATCTATCTATCTCCATTCATCAGTGCCTCTCAGAATTATATATGGAAACATCTGCCTATCCCTGAGCAGAGCTGTGACTCAGTCCTAGAACCAAGAAGTGTGTCTGCAAGTGGGTAAATAAGAGAACTTTTGTTAGCGTCTGTGTCATTATATCTATTTTATTTCTCTATGATGATTTCATTTTTTAAAATGATGATAAAATCAAATATAGTCATTTGATTGTAATTATTTTGTTCACTGTGATGTGTTCTCTATGACATATTTTACTGTTTTAATTTTGGGGGTGAGTGGTACTGAGGTTTGAACTCACTTGAGTTTGATCTGCGTGCTTACTAGACTGATAATTTAATTTTGAAGGTAGGATCTCTCAGATTTGTCTGCCCAAGTTGTCCTCAAGAGGCATCCTGCAAATCTCAACTTCTGCAGAACCTAGAATTACAGGTGCAAGCATCATTGCCTGGCTTTCATTTTTTAAACAGTATTGAGGGTTAAATTCAGAACCTTATGCTTAGTAGTCAGTCACTCTTCCCACTTTGCTTTCACAATTAAAAAATATGGTTTTATGGCTTTTACCTAGTAGGAATTAGATCTTAATCCTCCTACTTTTGACTTCTAAATAGCTCAGATCACAGGTAACACCTTCACCATGTTGGTTGATGTAAGGTCTTGCTACATTTTTACCCAGGCAGGCCTCAAATTGTGATCTTGTTGATCTCAACCTCCCAAGTAGCTGGGATTAAATTTGTTAGCCACCATACCTAGCCATATTTTGTGTGTGTGCATGTGTGCTGGATCTAGGATTTGAGCTCATGGCTTGAGCATTGTCCCTGAGCTTTTTTGCTCAAGGTTAACACTCTACGACTTGAACCTAAGTTCCACATTTTTGGTGCTTCATTGGATCCCTTTTCAAAAACTGGTGCTGGTTTTGGTCCAGGTTCCTCAGACTTGACATTCCTGAATAACTAGTATAGTTAGACAATAAAGTTTATTTATGGCTTGGTACATTCTCAGTTTGTCTATGAAATATACCAATATTATGCTTTACTGAAAATTTATCATCTTGACTTACCCAAATTCATTAGTTCTATGCCTTATAATAAATGCTTCTTAGGTCTTGTTTTAGAAGTGATTTTATTGTTGTTGTTACTTCTAAATCTCAAAAACATTTTCTTAATTTCAATTAATTTTGAAAAGGTAAAAACACACCTGTTTATCTATAGTCCAACTCTATATTTTGTGTGGTAAGGAGCCATGCTTATTTTTTGTCATATTCTCAGGTGTTCTTTGTAATATGATAAGACAACACTATTTTTAACTTTGTGATGTTAGATATTGGAATATATGCAGTTTTCCAAATGCAGGCTAATTTATTTCTAAGTTATATGTATGAGTCCATACTGGGCTTTGCAGAATATTTTTATATTCTCAAGCATTGCTTAATGATAGGGATTCATCTGAGACACAAAGAGGTAATATCATAGAGTATACTTTCAAAGAGTAAGACAACCATGACATCAGTACTCCATATAATATCATGCTGTTGACTAAGTGTTATTCACTGTGTAATTTGTAGGCTTCTACTCTTTAGTCCTCACTTTTTAAAATTTACTAGAATATTATTAGACATAACATACTCTTAAAATAGGTTTGTGAACTTTCTTTAAAAATATAAAACTGATCTTTGAAAAAGATTGAAATCTATGAATATGGAAAATGAACAGTAATCCAATATGGACTTAAGTGAATAATTTTGACTTCTGTTTTTTTAATATATCTATTCCCTTTGGTAACATACAGAAGGCAGAAATTAATTATGAAAAGAAAGATTAACACAAGTAATGTAAAGAGTAGGGTTTGCTATTTTGTGACATTTTAGTATTAAAAGAAGTGTGAACAGATGCAATAGAAATGCTGAAATATAAGGAGTTTAAACTACTTCAACACTTACTACTTTAATTTACCTTAATAGTTGTGATTAACTAAAACAATGTTTTCTAATGATGATAGGTAGAATAGTACTCCATAAAGAAATCTATGTAGCACCGGCAATCAACAAAGAGCTTATTTGTGGGTCAAAATCTGCTTATTATCTTTGCGCACAAAGGCCTAAAATTTTTTTTAGACCTTCAGTACAAGCAACATATTTTAGTTTAAGAAAGGCATGAAGTGAATGTTTCCTTCTTTAATCAGAATTAAGAGACTACAAAAAGACAATGGTGGTTATGTAGGAAATTGGTGTGGAAAATATAAATTCAAATAAGCACTGAAATAACCCTTACATGATTATAAGGAGAATATGATTACTACCAATCTGTTAATTGTAGAAAGGCCTCCAAAGCTTATTGAGTATGGGTTGAAGTGGCAATTGAAATCAGTCATGTTTTCTGTTTAGAATCTGAAGACATAAATAATTTTATTCTAGAAATTATAAATTTTAATCACCAAAAGTTTAAACCTACCAAGTCTATGTAAGAGTAGTAAATGGAATCTGTATCTTTGAGAAACCCATCTTATGCTGCTTCACTGTTTTGTTTTTTTTCTTGAGCAAAGGATTAAAATTCATTAAAATTAAAATATATAAAAATTTTTTCTTACATATTTGAAGATCCACAAACTAAGGGGTGAACTATTTTTATTTGAAAACGATTTTTTTTGTCCGTCTATAAAGACTTTATTCTAATTGTGACGTATGTCAGACGTATGTTCAGAGCAGTGACAATAACTGTCTTTATTGGCAGGATTGCTCTAGTGTGATGCTGGGCTTGAATTTACTTACGACCCCATTTCAAGACTGACCTGAAAGTTGCGTGTAAGAGCTGGAAAAAAATAGGTAAGTGTTTTATTCAGTATTAATTCGCTTCTGCTTATTACACTTCTATTTGTTTTAGTCATGTTACTTTTGTTATTAAATATTTTGGTTGAATTTGTTCAAAGGTTTTTCAAAAAATATTCCAACAGACTTCAGAGACCATCTATGTCGGAATATTTGTTACTTGATGTAACATTTCAACCTATAGTGATATCTTGTTCTTTTAAACTTGGTCTTACATTTTCAAAATTAGCATAAATATATGTGAAATATCAATTTGATACTAATGTGTTTAAAAGAAAGTATTATGCAAATTAAAAAAACGCTACTTGGAGCATACTGATATTATTTTGTTGACCTCTTACCACAATCTGAGTATTTGGGAATTTTTTTTTAATGTAGCTGGTCGTAAGGGTTTGGGGAAAATCTTGAGAAATCTTGAGAAAATAATGAGGACAACTGATACTAGTAATGTTTTATTTTCTTTAGTGTTTGCTATTCTTTTAGTAACCTTTTTAAAACTAAGTCAGCGGTGTAGACAGTAAATCCCATTTTATATTTCTTTATTACCATGCCAACAAAAAAAATCTCAATAGCTAATGCTTATGTGAAATCAGTTTTTCAAACCTACTTTTGAAGTACAATATTATTCAAACAATGTATCAGAATCATACAAATCTCTATTGATATAATTAACAAACAAACCTAAAAGAATTAAGTATGAATGCTCTCTTTCAGAAACCATTACATCATTTCTTTCCCTAATCTTTACCCCAAAAGAGAGTAGAAACATGATTCCCTGCCTTCGTGAGAATTCTTTGTGAGTTCACCTCAGGATCCGTTCCTGACTCAATTTATACCCCTTTCTAAAACTTTCTTAAGACTGCTTTAGGAAGCGCTACAAAAAGGTACCCTAAGTCTCTTGAGAGATTTTTGTCAATGTGCTTTAAAAAATATTTCTTTACTGTCAAAGTGATGTTCGGGGAGGAGGTAACAAACAGTACAAGAAATGTATCCAATGCCTATCTTATGAAACTGTAACCTCTCTGTACATCAGTTTGACAAAAATAAATAAATAAATAAGTGACGTACAGAGGGGTTACAGTTTCATAAGTTAGGCAGTGCATACATTTCTTATCCAACTTGTTACCTCCTCCCTTATTTCCCCCCACCTTCCCTCTCCCCATTTCTATCTCCTCCATGAGTTGTTCACAGGTAGTTTACAGCGTATAGTTTTTTAAGTATTGCTGTTGCATTGGTTTGTCTTTTATCCTTGTCTCTCCATTTTGATGCTTTTATTATGGCTATTGATCAGTGTTGTACTTATTGTTATTTTGCTGTGTCATTTGTCAGATACACAAACAAATGATTTTATGTTTATCTAGCATTTAAGATTTTCAGATTCTTTGATAGAGAAGCTAACAGACAAATTTAAATGACTTGGGAGTAGCGATATAGCTTAGAAATTTACAGATATTAATAAAATAAGGGGGTTTTAGCATTTTTTTTATTTTTTATTTTTTGGCCAGTCCTGGGCCTTGGACTCAGGGCCTGAGCACCTTCCCTGGTTTCTTCCCGCTCAAGGCTAGCACTCTGCCACCTGAGCCACAGCGCCCCTTCTGGCCGTTTTCCATATATGTGGTGCTGGGGAATCAAACCGAAAGCTTCATGTGTAGGAGGCAAGCACTATTGCCACTAGGCCATATTCCCAGCCATATATTTTCTGATATGCAGATTTTTAGGAGGAAAATATGAGTGTGCTTTTTATAGATAAGTTACATTAATCCATTTCATATTTATAATACTTTTAGAGATTTTTTTAAATTGAGTAACATTGTATTTATTTGAACAAAATAAGGGAATTTTGAAATGTAATAAGTAAGAATTACCTGATGATCAATATCATGAAACTGTGAAATAAACTATTTTTAAAAGATAAGAATATTCTTCCCAGAAGGGAACTTAATTGTATTTCAACTTTCTTCTCAAAACTGTCTTTGGAATTTGCTAATTAGATTTTCTAGTTATGTGCTTATAGTGGCACATTATATTTTGCATTTTTAAATGAACAGTAACCACACATTGGCGTAAATAATGCATATGCATTACGACAAAGGTTCATCTTAATGGGAAAGTGCATTCTTAGAAGGCATCTTTTCTTAACTATTTATAGAATTGTGAACCCTGAGCTGGAGGTATTATAATAAGACCACAAGTTTGGAGTAGACCATGGGGTCAGCCTGATATGGATTTGCATACTATCTGTGAGCTTTCTTTGTAACCTCAAATAGCTTCCTTACAGTTTTGTACTCAGTGTTCAAATAGAAAATGGGGAACAGATCTGTTTGTTGGGTTATTAACCAGGGTAAAAATTTAGTACCTAATATATAGATGTTTTCAATAAATGTTTGTGTTCCTTCATTTCTTACTTCACATCTGTTTCCTCCATCTAAAAAGTGAATATTTATGGACTTTGAATATGGCCTAGCAGTAGAGTGCTTGCTTTGCATGCATGAAGCACTGGGTTTGATTCCTCAGTACCACATAATGAGAAAAAGGCTGAAAGTGGAGCTATGGCTCAAGAGGCAGAGTGCTAGCCTTGAGCAAAAATAATAAAATAAAATGAATATTTGATTGTATCTTCCTATTTTCCAATATTTATTTAGTTTTATGCCATTTAACCTACTGGAAGGGTTCAATATCCTGGTATATGTAATATTTCTAAAATTGGAAGTCAAATGTTGTTTTAGGCAACTTAAGACCAAGAGCATTTGTGTATATCTGTAAATGAGTAGTTAGGCTAGTGTAAGTATGCGTATGTCAATATTTCACATTCATGGTTATTTTCAAGGTTTCCTCTGCTTGAGTTTCAAATCCAAATAAAACACCAGTTTTTAGTAATTTCATTTGGTACATAAATTTTATTAATTCATTTATGGAAAATTGCTATAAATTTCAATAGCACTTATTATAGACTTTACATCATAAATGAAAGAATATTTTGTCTGTGTTTCAAATTGTTGAAGAGGAAATGGGCCACACAAGAAGCTGGTTTGGCTGCAAAAAAAAGGCAAAATCAGTAATTCAGATACTTGATTTACCAATGTTTCATGGCAAAGGATGTTGAGTGAGCAAGACTGCATAGGAGAGGCTTAAGAATGTCACTGGTTATAATGCAAGCTTGGAAATGAGATTGTCTGTTCTAAAACAATCCTACTATATGTCACACTTGGCCCATGTCCTCTCAGCTGTTAAGACTTGAAATGACTTAATGTGGAGAATATCAGTACCAATTTTAAAGAGGTTATTTGAAGACTTAATATGCTCACATTTTTTTTCAAAAAGTTACTATCATTTCCTATGTGGTCACTTTCAAAGATTGTAGCCCTTTCCAGGCCACCTGACAAATACTTTACCTTGGTATGCCATAGGTCTTCCAAGAAATGCTAAAATGAATTCTGTGGCTTACTTTGCTCTGAGTGCTCTAATAAAGAACTGGTCATAGATGATGAGGAACAGCAGACATTTATTTCTTCCAGGAATATAACTTGGACTTATAAGGTGCCACATATCACCATGTCCATTTCTAGTGAGGGTCCTCTTCTAATTTGCAAACTTCAAAATTAGTATTTGTTTTTTTTTTTATAGAGTTGGAAAGCAGAGAATTGTTTTCTCTTCTATGAGGTGATAGTTCCTTTCATCAGGCTCCAACCCCAAGATTTAATTACTTCCAAAGGTCCCATCACCTATTAACCTGTTGCCATCCCTTTGAGGGTTAGGATTTTAACATGAATTTCAAGATGCACTTTTCCGTCTATTGTATTAAGTAAATGTGCTCTCTTCATTTTGGGTAGTACACACATTTATTTCCTATTATTATGTATTAAATTACCATATATTAAAACATTTGAAACATTTTTCTTTCAAAGTTGCCACCAGTTAGGTACCATGCATGGCTTAGGTCAAGATCTGAATGTTCCAATCAAAATGATGGCCAGACTGCATGGAGATCTTACAGGGAGATCTGGGTCCTCTTCTAAATTCATAAAGTTTTGTGTTGTATTCACCTGAGCACCCTTAGGGTGTCATTCCATTTTCTTTCCAATTTTGCAATGGTTAAGGATAAAGTCACAGAACCTTCATTCTTAAGGGGTGGGAATTATGTAGGACATGAATGTGGAGGCTGCTCTACCATCTGTCTGCTACAACATATCAAATGCTAAGTTTATAATTAATATAATATAGCCAGGTCTGATAGATAACAGCTAGAATACTGGAACTGAGAATATAACATACGAGGATCAGAAGTTCAAGGACAAACTGGGTGACATAGGAATTTTGAGGCCAGCCTGGGCTATATAATAAGACATTCTCTTTAAAAATAGTAATTATGGCCAGTGATGTTGAGCATATCTTCATGTGCCTCTTGGCCATTTTCATTTCCTCTTCAGAGAAGTCTCTCTTTAAGTCTTTAGCCCAATTATTAATGTAGCAGTGTTTTTCTTTGAGAATTTGTTTTGGGGGAACTTAATTTTTAGAGTTCTACATACATTTTAGATATGTGTCCCTTGTGTTGTATGGCCATGAAGATCTTCTCCAAATTGGTGGCCTTGGAAAAAAATCATATTAAGTGAAGTGAACCAGACCCAAAGAAACATAGACTCTATGGTTGCCCTCATTGGTAATAATTAGTACATGTCTAGAATAGACCTAACAGAAGATCACAATAGCTCAATAGCTGTGTACATATGAACACATAAGATGACACTAAGGGAAATGAGCTCCAACTTATGGAAATAAGTGGTTTATCATTGTTGTTGGTATTTTCAACCTACTATGTGAAAGTGTGCCTTTTTCTTTTGCTTTCCTTTCCTATGGTTCTACCCCTGGTGTCACTGTAACTGATTCTAGTACCCTGGGTAATGTATATATGTTTGGCTAAATTAGGTAAGGGAAGGAGAACATCAAAATGATGAGACAGAGGGTAATACGCGAACCAACACAACAGCAACACTCTTGGGGGGGGGGGGTTGGGGTAGAGGGAAGGTGGAAGAAAAACAAGGGAGCAGGTAACTAGTTTGACAAGAAATTTACTCTCTACCTTATGTATGTAACTGCAACCCTTCTGTATGTCACCTTGACAACACAAAGTTAAATTCATGTAATATATTACTTTAAAATATATTATTGTGATCTTTAGTATGAAATAGGAATGTTATCACTAATTGAAAATGATATTGTCAGATAACTCCCAACAGACTATTTCCCATATATAAAATTATTCATTTGTTATTCCAATCTGACGAAACCCTTCAGACTATATACAACTTAGCCTGGTCTTATTCTCTCTGGATTCATACAGCAACCTCATATCAAACTTTTTTTTTGCCTTACCTCTTACCCTTATATATTATATCTTCTACATTCTTATGTTTCTTTTTCATGCTTAAATTTCTTCCTCTTCTACTTCAGGTTCTTATTGTTTTCTTCTTTTCTGTATCAGCCTATATAATAACAACAACCCACATCACACTTAATTTGTTTGTCATAGGTAAATGATATTGTCATTTCCACTGCTATGAGCAGAGACTAGGGGTGGCTATTATCTATTTGTCACTTATCTGTATGAAGTTATGTATATAGTAGTATCTTAAGTATTCATAATATACCTAAAATACCTTCTTTTGGTCTATCAGCCAGCATGTAGTTTGATAAACATATTTCAAAAAAAATCTTCAAAACTTTGCACTACATCATCAGCAATCTTCCATATTTGTTAGAATTTGTTGTAACTTACATACTGGAAAATAATTGCATTGTTAAGGGAGAGAGAGAGAGAGAGAGAGAGAGAGAGAGAGAGAGAGAGAGAGAGAGAGAGAGAGAGAGAGAGAGAGAGAATATCACTAGGTGCCAGAGGGTGAGCTCTGGTAGGCCACCACCAAGGAGTTCTCTGAGGATCCTCTTTTTTTCTTCTTCTTTATTGTCAAAGAAGTACAGAGCGGTTACAATTTCATATGTAAGGTAAGTACATATCTTACCCAACGTGTTACCTCCTCCCTCATTTTCCCTCCCCTCCCCTCCCCATTTCCCTCTTCCCCCTTGAGTTGTATGATTGGTTTATACCAAATAGTTTTTTAGGTATTGCTGTTGCAATGGTTTTTCTTTATCCTTTGTCTCTCAATTTTGGTATTTCCTTTCCCTTCCCTACTTCCCTAGTTCCAATACACATATATACAGTATTCAGAGTACTAAGATCAGTTACAGTGATAGCAGGGGTAAAACCATGGGAAGGGAATATGGGTAAAAAATGGTACGGTTTCACACGGCATGTTGAAAATAACTACTACAATGATATCTCTTTTCTTTTCCTTTCATATTTGCTCTGGTTGGTCTATTTGGCTAGTAGAATATGACATAAGTGATAGTGATGATAAGTATGTGTTTATTCACACACACACACACACACACAATCAAGGAATAAATCCAAAGGTGTAATTTTTCTAAACAATGTACTGTTTATCAAAATGAATAACAAGATATGGAAACATGTATTGGGGAGGTACATAAAAGGGGGGCCATGGATGGAGAGAAGAAGGATGAGCAAATGTATTCATTATATTCAAAGGAAATAATGTAAAAATTGAACTCTGTAGCTTGAGTGTAGAGATAGGAGGGGAAATAGGTGGGAGAACAATGGAATGCGTAACATTGATCAAGAAGTATTGTAATCATAATGGTGACCTACAGAACTGTGGTAAATTAATTTAAAAAATAATAGGCTTGTTCTCCAGAAAATCATATATTATATGAAAAATAGAAAAAAATGGAAGCTTGCTCATGTAAAAAAATAGAGTTCATGTTTATAATTTTAAATTTGTGGCTTGGAGCTATCCACTAGTAAAAATTTTGATACCATTATACAAAATAGCAAAATATGGATTTTAACTGGCCTGCTTTTCAATTCAAGTGAACATTAAGTACATTTTTAATGGTCTTATTTGCTGGGAAGAGCACCATTACAATAATCTGCTTTTTACAGCCCATATCAAATATGAACCAGCTCCACTTATGACAAAGTTTGTGCTTAGGGAGACATTTTCATGGCATCTAACAGTTCTTCCCACATTTCTTGGAATTAGTCTTTAATGGTATCATTTTCCAAAATGAGTTGTTGCTCAAACTTACTGATTGTTTCGTGGTTAAAATCTAATCCAGCAACTATATTTAAAATGACATGCAAGTGTGTAAGGAATGGACCGTGGAAATTAGTGATGTATTAATAATCATATGAAAATGCATACAAGAGAATCCTTGCAGCTTGGGGTAGTTTTAGTTTTTTTCTCTCTTGTATGTTATCCAAAGGGTGAATATGAAACTGAGTTTGGGGTTTTGTTACTGTTGGTAATTCAAGTCTTTTTTTATTGTCTGTTATAATAGTTTGAGGACTATTATATTAAATGTCATTGCAAAATAAAGTTGGAGTGTGAGGCATCCTTTTCAGTGTCAGCCTTATCATAGAGCTCTTAATGTGCTGAAACTGGCACCTGGTATGGTGCATCATGGCTCCTAGTTTTGCTGTCTCTGCCCTATTCATACTTTCTAGCAAGAACTCACTGCAAAGTAGGTCTAATATAGATTGATGCCTTTGCCTGAAGACTGTTGAAACTCATGTCTCAGAGTTGCTAATGTTCACTGAACCATTTTATTGAAGATAAACTAAATAAAATAGATTGCCATGTGAGAATTCTCTGAGATCAAATGGAATAATTTGACAGGTTTAAGCCCATGAAGAAGGCTAAGCATTGAAGAGAATTTTTTTCTTTAAAAAATTGCATTTATTTATTGACAGTGTAATGTACAGAGAGGTTACAGTTTCATATGTAAGGCAGTGAGTACATTTTGTTTCAAACTATAACCTTTTCCCTCATTTTTCTTCCACTCCCCCCCAAGTTGTACAATTGGTTTACAGCATATTGTTTTGTAAATATTGCTGTTGCATTGGTTCTCTTTTTACCCTTTGTCTCTCCATTTTAATGTTCCCCTTCCCTCCCTAGTTCCAATAAACATACATACAATACCTAGAGTACCAGAATCAGTTATAGTGACATCAGGGGAAAAAAGACAAAAGAAAATGACATAATTTTACATGGTACATTTACGTTCAATTTCTGACCTAAAATATCCATTTTTGTCAATGCAGTTATAAGTTAAGTGTTCACTAACATGTTACTGTATTGCATTGGAAGCAATGGGTTCTCAACAAAAGAACCAAGTGACAGAGAACTTTTGAGAACACAAGACTTTGATGAAGTGGTTTTTTTTTTGTGATACTCAAGTGAGATCAGTAGTCTCAAATTTACTAAGCAGTACAAATGAGTATATTTATCAAAGTGCACTGCAAGATCAGAAGGTTGGAATATAATAGGAAACTTTAACTCAGGTTGAAAGATAATCCTAACCTTGAGCCTTTAGTTATTAATCAAGAGATGTGTTAACAGGAGAACCACCTTTTCATTGAAAACACCTTGAAAGTTATCTTATACTAAAAGTTGTCATGTTTTCAAAGGATAATTAAAAAATATACACTTTGAACTGATTATTATCTGAAATAACTGGAGGCAAGAAAAGATAAGAATGTTAGCATTTTAAATCTGAGGAAGTCATAAGAGTGATGTATAATACCATGATACATATATATAGATATACATATATATGATTTATATATACACTTCAGATTGATACAGATAGTTCAAAGAAGAAATTCTTCTTATTATTATTATTAATTTTGCTATTTCTAGTATTATTACTAGAATACTCATTCCCTCTGTTCCAGTGCCTTCTCTTACCACATGCATATGTATAGACAGACAGGGTTTTTTTTTGTCACTGGATTTCAAAAGGAATATAGAAGAAATTTTTCTCATTAGAATATAATGGAGTTTGGATATATCTTAATGTTGTATAATTAATTAAAAAATTTGGCACAAATTTATGTTTCTTAGTATCCCAAATAAGGAATCAGTTTATAAAACCATGGGACAACAATCTGGCTAACTAGCATAACTAAACACTGGGAAGCAAAGAGATGTACA
Source organism: Perognathus longimembris pacificus (assembly GCF_023159225.1). Classification (NCBI taxonomy): domain Eukaryota; kingdom Metazoa; phylum Chordata; class Mammalia; order Rodentia; family Heteromyidae; genus Perognathus; species Perognathus longimembris. Next base: position 125,095,360 of record NC_063162.1, read on the forward strand.
AGAGTGAGTGGTGAAGATTAAAAACACTATTTCCGGGGCTGGGGATATAGCCTAGTGGCAAGAGTGCCTGCCTCGGATACACGAGGCCCTAGGTTCGATTCCCCAGCACCACATATACAGAAAACGGCCAGAAGCGGCGCTGTGGCTCAAGTGGCAGAGTGCTAGCCTTGAGCGGGAAGAAGCCAGGGACAGTGCTCAGGCCCTGAGTCCAAGGCCCAGGACTGGCCAAAAAAAAAAAAAAAAAAAAAAAAAAAAACACTATTTCCGGGGCTGGGGATATAGCCTAGTGGCAAGAGTGCCTGCCTCGGATACACGAGGCCCTAGGTTCGATTCCCCAGCACCACATATGCAGAAAACGGCCAGAAGCGGCGCTGTGGCTCAAGTGGCAGAGTGCTAGCCTTGAGCGGGAAGAAGCCAGGGACAGTGCTCAGGCCCTGAGTCCAAGGCCCAGGACTGGCCAAAAAAAAAAAAAAAACCACTATTTCCATCACACGAATCTGTTTATTTAAGTGAAAATTACTGAATCACTAATTGTAATCAGTAGCTACTTGGGGGCAATGGAGTAATATAAAATTTTTACTTTCTTCTTCATTTCAGAATTTTCTATATGACTCAAAACTTTATAGAAAACTGTGGGGTCTTTTTTCAGAAATAATTTTAAAAAACACTCAGGTAGTAGTTATGACAATTCTCAACTGGTTGTAGTTCTCTACATAGAACATAATTTACTTATTATACAGTTAACTGAGTTTTCCATTGCTTACACATTCCTCATAATAAAGATACTATGAAGTCTTGCTTACATTTCTTCTTAAAATTGTAATACCTGCAGTGACAATGATGTGTAGCTCTCAAAGTGAAGAGCCTTCAGAAATTAGAAATTTCATCCACATACGGGATCTTTTTCCCCTTGATATGGGTACAGTTTCAAAAATAGTTAAATGTTAGGCACTGAATAGTTTATCTTTCAAATTGTCATTTATAAAGCATGGAAAACAGTCTTTCCTATTATGTAACATAATGTAAAATTAATCATAGGAAACAGCATACTAGGTCAAATGCTTCTTAACCCCGTGAGACACAAATCCACTTTTTTTTTAAAGCACCATTTTGGAGTTCTATGTTACTACAGTTAAAACAAATTATTAGGCTTAATTTTATATATATCATTTAAAAATCAATATATTAAATATTGTAATTTAGCGTCATGCATAAGTAACATGTTCTTTTAAAGAGATGGTATGATTGTTCCACTTGTTTAAAAAAACATGAATACAATAGCTAAAAGTAGGGGTATACATGAGTCATCATTTGTGCTACTTTTCAAAATGTTGAAAACTGGAAAAATTCTGAACAAAATAATTTTGTTTTTGTATGTAATGTCATTGATCCCTTAAAAATTCTTATATTTTAAAACCTAGAAAAATACTTCGCTCATTTTATAGATAAAATAAGGGTAGGTGTATGTAGAGGAGGTTTTTTTTTTATCATGAATGCTTGGAAAACTCTTGGTTATTATAAGGTATTATAAGATGATCCCAGAACACAAACCCTGTTGTAGTTATTAACATTGTCTCAGATTGTTGCTACCAAAAGCTCTGCTGTGAACTTCTGGTACTTTGCTCAGAAAACCAAATGGTCCCACTGAACAGCTATCATTTGGGTACTCAAACACAGGATTTCTTCTTGCCTCTCCTTGCATTTCCTTGTGAATTTGGATAAATCTGCTTATCTCTCTAAAGTTCAAATCTGTGGCATAATGTTAGATTAACTTAAATGAGCAAAACAGTATTTGCAATTAAATACTATATTCTCTCCTAAGTATAACATTTTTGTAATTCTAAAAAATTCACCTGATTCCTAATAGTGTAACATGAAGGAATCCTTTCAGAAGGTTTTAACTTTCTAACATGACTTTTTTACCTCAAAGGCTGGTCAACATCTTAGAAAATGAGATGCTTTCTACGTTATAGTTGCTACTTGAATAAATGTTGCTTTCTTGCTTTACATTTTAATAAAGTTATTGGTGGTAAAATGGCAGGCATATCAAATACACCAATATGAGCACTAGTGAAGCTACTAGGAGACCTCAACAAATAGATTACTCAACAAATTTTTAACTACTAGATTGTGATTATTGTCATGATTAGTTAATATTTATTGAATATTCTCTTGTGTGTAGTTCCATAATTTAAAAAATGAATTTAAATTTTCCTTAGGAATTCCCATGTTATAACAGTGGTTAGAGTGCATTCTTGTACCTATGCACATATGAGTCACTCAGAGAAATGACAATGCACACCTTTATAGTCACAGTGTTTGATGTGTAATGGTTTCAGAAATTTATAGAGATGTTCAGATGTTTCTTAATACAGTACAAACTAAGCATAAATCATCCAATTTTCACAAAACTTTAAAGAGGAGGTACTATCATTTATTTCACTTTATGATGAAGAAACAGAATTAGTAATTAATATGGAGAAAGATGGTATTTAAACTGAGACAGTCTGGTTCCATAAACTGCAACTCTAACCTAGGAATTCTTGTGGTGAACTCATAAGAAGCTAAAACTTTGTCTGGCTCTGTCTTGTTCAGCGAGGACAGAGTTCTGATGGTGTTTAGCTAGCATAATCTGGGAAAGGTAATAGGCTAGTAGTTCTTTGAAGTATCTGTGCTCTATGGGGAGAATGAAGAAAGAGATGTTCCTCCAGAACTAAAGAAGCAGTTTGCTAATATACCAGTATTGTACTAGGCTTCCCTTTTTGCTGACTCCTTGCCAGTATCTGTTGTTTGTTTTCTTGATGATGACCATTCTTATTGGTGAGGTGGAATCTAATTGTTGTTTAGATTTGCATTTCCTTTATGGCCAGAGATTTCTTCATTTCTTCATGTGCCTATTGGCCATTTTTACTTCTTCTGAGAAGACTTTAGGTCAATAGCCCACTGATTATTTTTTAAGTTCTCTTTATATTCTGGAGGTTAGGACATGGTCTGATATGTAGCTGGCAAAAATCTTCTCCCATTCTGTAACCTGTCATTACAGCTTGTTGGTTATGTCCTTTGCCATGTAGAAACTTTTTAGTTGGATGTGATCCTACTTATCAAGTCTTTCTTTGATTTGTTGTGCTTCTGCTGGTGGGAATGGAAACTTGTTCAAGCACTCTGGGAAGCAATGTGGAAGTTTCTCAAGAAATTGAACACAGGGGCTGGTGATATGGCCTAGTGTCAAGAATGCCTGCCTCTTATACATGAAGTCCTGGGTTCGATTCCCCAGCACCGGATGTGATCCTACTTATCAAGTCTTTCTTTGATTTGTTGTGCTTCTGCTGGTGGGAATGGAAACTTGTTTAAGCACTCTGGGAAGCAGTGTGGTGGTTTCTCAAGAAATTGAACACAGTGGCTGGGGATATGGCCTAATGGCAAGAATGCCTGCCTCTTATACATGAAGTCCTGGGTTCGATTCCCCAGCACCACATATATACAAAACAGCCAGAAGTGGCGCTGTGGCTCAAGTGGCAGAGTGCTAGCCTTGAGCAAAAAGAAGCCAGAGACAGCGCTCAGGCCCTGAGTCCCAAGCCCCAGGACTAGCAAAAAAAAAAAAAATTTTTTTTTTGAACACAAAACTCTCCTATTATTTTACATTGCATTCTTGGGCCTTTACAAAAAAAAAAAAAAAAAAAAGAAATACAAACCAGGATACAGTAAAGCCACCAGCACAGCCATGTTTACTGCAGTACTGTTCATCATAGCCAAAGGTATGGAATCAGCCTCTACTCCCCATAATGGACAAATGGATCAAGAAAATGTGATAGATAGATAGATACATAGATACATAGATACATAGATACATAGATACATAGATACATAGATAGATACATAGATAGATAGATATCTAAATATCTCTACACATATATATATATATCAGATATATGCCAATGGAATTTTACTCATCCATTAGAAAGAATGATATTGTACCATTTATAAAGAAATGAAACAACCTGGGGAAAATGTGTTAAGTGAAGTAACTTAGGCACAGAGAGACAATGGATGCATAACTTCACTTATATATGGAAGCTAGGTTTTGCTTATAAATATATAAGTATGATGGGTCTTATGAAAATGTATACAAATATATTAACTGAAATGTGGTAGATTCAAAGGCGATCTCAAATAGTGAGATTTCTTACAAAAGCAAAATCCAAGTTCAACAAAACAAAACCCAGTAAGTGAATGGATGGAAGTGGGATAAAAGGAAAGGGGTGGATAAATGAAGACGGGAAGAAAGGAAGAATGCAAGTCATGAATCCAATGTATATCCTACCAAATTAACAGTGAGATGAATAAGTAGGGGAGAGATGAGTGAACATGTTGAAAGGGCTGACACTGACCAAGATATATTGTATTCATCAATTTTGTTAAACAGCTTCTTTGTACCACTACATAAAGATAATAATACCAAATAGAAGTACTTCACTTCATTATGATAGGACCTCAGTTGCCCTATTAGAAGGAACATTCCAGTGTTGAAATATCCCTTATTATAGAATCAGAGAGAAAATGGAGTCCCAGCTTTAGAAATCCGGAGATAAATTCTGCTAGCAAGCATGTGGGCTTGAATGAGAATGTCAAATTCAAGACAGAAGGCAACTCAATGTAAACACAGTTACCACCTTATGAAAGCCTGAGTAGCCAGCCATCTAAGGTACCCCAGTACCTAAGTTACAAGCTTTTTAAGGTAGTGAATGCAATTCACCTTAATCACTTTTAGCACTAAATTTCTGGTAGTTATATATCAACTATTAACAAATAGAATTCTGAATAATTGAAATCAATCCATTAACATAGAATCCTGAATCATTGAAATTAATCATTTTCAAATCATTGTCACAGATAATGTGGAACTTGAAATTATTTTTGAAGAATAAATGTTTCCACAACAAATTTATAAACTATATAATAATAGAAATAAATTCTGTATGTTCCGTCAAATAATAAGCTAACTGCCTCATATTCATTTTATCTTTACATGTGTTTATTCAATTTTGACTAGTCCCTTTTATTTTGGTTATAATTAAGAGACTTTATATCATTGATGTGAGAATGGAACACACAGTGTACTTGACCTCATTTGACTTTTCTGGTATTTAATAATTTAAAGGGTTTGTAAGATGTTTAATTACCAAATAGTTTGATAATTACTCATTCATTTCACTGTGTGATATATAGCATCAACTTCATTGTCTCTCTGGAGTACAGGGCTTCACAGATCAATAGATTTGCCAAGAGCTTTAAACATTTATGGTAAAGGAAAAATATACTTGTCCCAGAAGTGGCTTGTGTAGTTATTTTATCAGGTTCATAATTATTTTATTTACTTCTGTGAATAAATCTCCTTGTAACAATAGTTTTAGAGTGTTACATCTTGTATTAGTAAATTACAATGCAGTGTTAATCAGATTTCTTAGGCTCAAATGTACTGGAATGTCAAGAACATAGAAATACAGAAGCAGATTCTGTGAATAAATTTAGCTTGGGAGATCTATGTTAAATTACATTCACTTAAAATATGGCTCCAATATTGTGCATACTACCATGAAATAATTGTTCTACAGTATTGCTTTACATTATATAGCCTTGATTCATTTGTGAAATTTTATAGTAGAAAGGGAGATATGATATTTAGTTTGTCCCAGTAAACCTTCATTTTCCCAATTTCTGAAATGCAGTTAATTAACAAAATAAAATTTAAATAAGTTATAAATAAAATCTTAAAATCGATTTGGTGTTTCCTTGTGCCAGGACTTCTAATCGCTAATCATATTCTTGTAATGTGTATCTCGTGTTCCAGTTTTAAACCTTCAGTTACATAATTTGCCCAGGGTTTCATAGCTAATAAGTAGGACCAGAATTCAGCCTCTGTAAATAGATTTTAAACAATTTATCCATCCTTCCCTTTAAGTACAAGAAACAGTAGTAAGAAAATAGTTTGTTTAAAAATATTGTTGTTCATTAGTAATTGTCTAAGATAATTTTCTTCTGCTCTAGTCTGTAGTTATTTGAAGAACTGAATTTGCATATTGAACTATTAAGATACTCAATTTTTTTCAAAGTGTTTTCTGATTATGGTCTGTGAACATATCTCTATTACATATATGTTATTTTATATGGGTTTGCATATCTAGGCTTCTAATCTAAAACTCTACAGCCCTCAGATCACTCAAGTCTGTATGTATTTTTTCTGCTACTCATTGACCACATTATATATGCTATTTGTTTTTGTATCTTGACATTACTTTCAGTACTGATTCACAAGATCGAAAGCATTCTAGGTATTCAGTTATCCTATCCTATCTAGTAAAAGGAATTTGAGGATTTATGAATCCTCATAATATAAACTGCCATTGCCTGCAATGAGCATTCAACCCAACTGTACCTGATAATTGCTTATTAAGAACTTGTAACCTCTATTCTCAGGTTATCTGAAGTCTACACAGACTCACATGCAATGTAAGGGTTTCCCTGCACCAAAACATTATCTTTCTTCCTCCACTCTGAGAAATGAGGACATTGTCAGCTGTTGAACAACTGGAGACAAAGATGGGTAGTTTCCTGGTGAGGAATAGTTTAAAGGAATTCATGAAGGATCTGAAGAGCCCAGCTCCTAGAAGGTGTTGTACTTCTAAGGAAACAGTTACTTTATTAAAAGTAAGATTTGAAATTCTAGGGAGAAGAACATGTTATCATTAATTCACCATGGTTTGAATTTCTAGACACAGTAAGGCTCAGCTCTGTATTTGTGTGACAGGCTCCTGCCTTCCTCATTTAAAACAAGACCCTTGCTATTTTCCATATGCCATGAATATGCAGTAAATTCTTTTTGCTTGGGTATTAGTATTTGATTTCTGGACCTCATACTTGCTAGGCAGGAACTCTACTGGTAAATTATGTCCCCTGATTTTTTTTTTTTTAAATTGTGGTTATGTTTGAGAAAGGCATTGCTTTCCTGCTGAGTGCATATCCGGATCTTGCCTTACCTATTGTAGACACCACCACAGCTTCTTTCACCTGGGTTGACCTCAAGCCATGACCTCCAGATATTTGCCTCCCAGTTAATGCCTAACTAGGATTATAGGTGTGAGTCACTGGTATGTAACAGTACCTAGTAACTTTCAAATAAAATTTTCTCATTTCAAGTTAGTTTCCACCCTACTTCATCAGGAGTTCTGCAATAAACCAATCTTTTGAACAGCACGTCGTGACTTCAGGATATTATTCACTACAAGCATTGATACCCAATGTATAGCACAATGTCTAATAAATGTACAAAACATAATTTTAGTACCTAAGTGATTTTTGCAAATTTGTAACATTGTGATGAGGTGAATATAAAATGAAAAGAGTCAGCATGAGTTCCAGATTTTCATTGTTTGGTTATACTGTTTACATTTCTTAAAGAATTTTCAAAATGATATCTTATTTAGAATATGCATATGAGAAAACTGAGACAGGTTAAATAATATTTCCATATCTGTTAAGTGGAGATAGGCAGACTTACTCTGTGGACTTTGACGTCTACTGTAGCTATCCATGTTTGCTACTCCTTTGTTATTAGCTAAGAATAAGTGCCATGACAATTTCACTTCATTCTTTTATGTAAAATCTCATTTTTAAAATGTAAATTTTATTTTACATTAAAGCACATATAGTCTTTTTAAATCTTAACAGCTCTTAGAAATCTCACTCATCTTTCAGTTTTACAAACTGTGGCAGAAAATAAAATTCAATATTAAAAACTATACCATTTATTTTAGGAAACACATATTTGAAGCCTAACATCCACAAGACTGAAGTCCAAAATTTAAAGAAATAATTATTTTGTCTTATACAAATCTTATATCTATATGTGTGAAAGTGATGGAGAGAGGAGGGAGGAAAGGAGAGAGAGAGAGAGACAGAGAGAGAGACAGAGAGAGAGGAGGTCCCATGTAACTATTTTCATAATTAAATTCTATATTTAAGTGACATTAATGTAATTGTCATCCATATCATAGTAAAGTTGTATTTATTGGACATTGTAAATTTATTTGTAGGTTTATATCGAAGTCAACATGTTGGTTTAGTTTGTTGCATATTTTCTGTCCAGTTAAGAGTAACTTCTTTGTGGTCACGTAGGATATTTACTTCCATGTATCAAAACATGTCTGTGTATGTTATTTTTTGACATATTTTACACCATCTATGGGATATGTCCCCTAGTAAGTGTAAATATATCAGAATATCTCTTCATGCTACTGTAATCCATTACCTATTTTAATTTTACAACAAATATTTTCAAACTGGAATGGTTCCTATTACCAGAGGTTAAACTATAATTTGAGTTTATCTGCTTCAGACTAAAATGGGCACAGCAGTACATCGCCTTTGTGATGCTATTAAACATTGTAAAATCGTCTTTGCCATTGGTTTTATGCACGGAGAATCCCATTCATTTTACAAGCACAGAAGAAATGAATTTCATATCTATTATTTAAGTATAAAGGAGAGCAGGAGGATGCATAATAGACTTATATATGACACACATGTATCCGCTGAAAGAATAGATTGCTGCAAGGTGTTCTTACTAAGAATAGGTAATCATTTTAAGCAAAAGTTACAGTGATTTGTCTGCCCAAAGATGTGACATTGAAAGAGGAGAGACACCTTCCAATTTTCGAATTTATTCAATTACTCATTTTTAGAGGGAATAATTCTTGCCTTTTGACCATTCAAAATGAGTTTTATTTCTGAATTCTTCTAAGTCAGGTTTATTTAAACAATATAACACCAATGGGTTTATAATTTTCCTCCCAGGCAAATTTACCTTTAGAAACTTTTACATTGTTTTCAGTTTTTAAATACATGTTTTATTTATTCATTATCTTTAAATTTTTTGAAGGTTAGTTTATTTTTTTGCTGGTTCTGGGGCATGACCTCAGTGTCTGTACTCTCTCTGTTCCTGGGCTCTGTTCTCAAGGATAGTTCTCTACCTCCTGAGTCACAACCATTCTTTCTTTTTGGTTGTTGGAGATAAGAGTCTCATGGACATTTCTTCTAGGGCTCAAACTCCTAAGTAGTTAGGAATACTGGTATGGGCCACTGGTTCCTGGCTTACCTTTAAGTAATGGTACAAAGGGGTTTCAATTCAACATGTCAGTTTATAAGTACAATGCATCTTGATTAATGTCACCCCTTCCTTCACAACCACCCCTACATAGATATTTACTTTTACTTTTTTCACCTAGTTTTTTTTTAACAAATAAAAGTTCTTTTGCTTTTTCAGATTCAACTGAAATTTATATGTTAAGATTTGCAGATACTCTATATTTTTACTTTTAGAGAGAACTCTATATTTTTTACTTTAAGAATTCTGTCAATCCATATGCCTATCAATATATTGGCAGTAAAATTCATTTGGTGTCACCATATGTTTGATTTTTTTTCCAAGGCAGGAGATTGTGATTTGGGGCTTTAGCACTGGAATTTTCTGTCACTAGAAAACTTCTCTCCTTTAAATTTAGCCCTGTTAAACTCTAGTTCTCCCACTATACCTTTCTATTATTTTATTCTTATCTTTATAATCTTATGAACAGCATTTTTGCCTTTACTTCTTTGACCACTCTCAATCAATCTGTCCTTCCTTCCTTCCTTCCTTCCTTCCTTCCTTCCTTCCTTCCTTCCTTCCTTCCTTCCTTCCTTCCTTCCTTTCCTTCCTTTCTCCTTCTTTCTTTCTTTCTTTCTTTCTTTCTTTCTTTCTTTCTTTCTTTCTTTCTTTCTTTCTTTCTTTCTTTCTTTCTTTCTTTCTCTTTCTTTCATTTCTTCCTTTCTTCCTTTCCTTTCCTTTTTCCTTTCCTTTTGCCTTGCCTTGCCTTTCCTTTCCTTTCCTTGCCTTTCCTTTTCCTTTTCCTTTCCTTTCCTTCTTCTGATGGACAGCTACTGTACTCAGTTCCCTTAGGACAATCCTGTGTTTATTTACCTGTGTTATATACACTTTTGAAACTCACTTTTACTAAGTCAGGGAGCTTTGTACTTGAATTTTGCCAGAACTCTCTCTTCTGTACTTCTTACTACATTAGTATTGTTGATATTCGTGAGAAATTTTCCTTTACCCTTTAATGCAGTTTTAAACAACTTTCCTTGTGTTTATCTGCTTCCAAATTATTACCCATTTATAAAGGCTGGAAATCAGGAAAAACATTCTTAGCCACTGTTTGTCAATGGGTTCAATTACTAAGACTTCATTAGAGATATGATATATATGTCATTTTACTCATATGTATATCAATTTATTTGCTTTAGATATTGAGTTTTTAAAAATCTGCACTTTTGTATACTGTTTATTGTAAGGAATTTACACAGTTCTACATTAAACTGTAAATCATAATGAACATAATGCATAAAGTCACTAGTGTTTAAGAATTTTAATGTTGGAGCAAACGATTAACCATAAAGGCTCTCCACATAAAAGGAAGTTGTCTTTCCTATTAAGGAAGGACCTGAGCACTGCACAATAGAGAAGTGAGCCATCTGATTGATCTTACCACTGGAATAATTTACCCAAATTATGTGCAATGTAAGTTTTTTTTGCTTTAAAAGTAATGTATGAAATTCTATCTATACTCCCATTTTATCACACTATCTTACCTTTGTTTTCAAATCATGTTAAAATAATTTCTTCAACATAGTACCAACTGTTGGCAAAACAAATTTTGTCCTGGATCATATAGTAGGTATAAGATGAAAATACAATATTCAAAACTTGTAATTTAAGATTCCTTGGAATTATTAAAACAGGTTCTTCAAAATGCATATGTGCCTAAAGACTTTTCATTTGCTTATTCCATAGAATTTGTTCTGGTCACAAGTTTATACCTGTGTAATCCTAGCCATGGGGTGGGGGGTGAGGGGAGACAGTTCAGAAGGATCACAACTGAAAGTCAGCCCAGGGGGAAAACAAACAAACAACACACACACACACACACACACACACACACCCCCCCCCCCCCCCCCACATACACACACAAACCAACTTCATAAAGATCTTATGAAAATAGAAAAAAAAATCTGTAGTGGGGCTTTTCCTTTCATGCCAATTATATCATCCCAATAAAATAGGAGAATCACCATCTAAATGAGCGTTAGGAAAAATTGAGACTCTATCTCAAAAATAACCAGAGGATGATGGGCTGAGGGTGTGGCTCAAATGCTGGTTTACCAAGTGTGAAGCCCTGAGTTCAACCTAGGACTGCAAAAAAGAAAGTAAGAAAAAGCCAAGAGAAGGAAATTCCTGGAGCATATTAGAAATACTTTTAGAGTTCTGTTAAATTGCTTGACAAATATAACTGCATTAGTGGAGGCAAAATACTCAAGAGATAAATGATATCTAGAAGTTCACATTAAAAAGAATACAAAATCAGTTGCTAGAAGGAATCATCATATTAACAGATACTTCAACCTGTGTGAATCTGGTCCTCACATGTATGGAGGTGTGCTGTGTAACAGAATGTGTGAGCAATAATCCCATCATGGGTAAAATAACGTCGTTCCTTATGATATCAGCCATATTCTTCTTTACCAATAGATAACTTGACTGTGAGTTTCAATGAAACAGATATTAAGAGACAATAACACAGTGCACTTGTACTTAGAATTAGTTCATTCATGTTCTACTCTGATTAATAAGTATAAGTCAGACTCTGGTCTAAGTAACTGATGCACTGCATCCTTTAGACAATCCTCCATAAATATTATTTCGTTCACCTAGAATTTTGATAAGGATTAGATAGCAAAGTCTCCAAAGGTTTTTATCTTTGGTAAGAATGCAGGGATCAGAAATCTTATATAGCTTTAGTGGATTATGTGAAAATAGGGGAATGGAGGTTTCTGTAAATTAAGGTGCCTAAACCAGAACCCTGGCTAACAGATGAGCCCTAGCCTTTACAAATAGTGGGAATCAGTTTAGAAGGGATAAATATGAAAAGCAAAAATCATTTGTCAAAACATTTCAGAATTCACTTCAAAGCAGATAATTCAGAATTGGAGGATTTGAAGCTATCTCTCTGATATAATCTGTGACTCCTAATGGGATGCCTGGTACTTGTTGGCAGACATGGATATCTGCTTGGATTGCTAGGGGTTTGGGAAACCAAACATTTATTCTACTACCTTTATTATTTTTTAAAGTATAAGTTAACATATTTGTAATATGAGGAAGATTCATTATGCATGCAGTATACTTTGAACATATTCATCACCTGTACAATATTCCCCTTTCCTTATCTCTGCCTATCTCTCTTCTCAACCATCATTTGATAGGTTTCATTATGTTGCATTTGTGTGTATATGTATATATGTATGTATGTATGCATGTATACATGTATGTATGAGTGTATGTATGTATTCATTCATATGTGTATATGCATATGTATTTAATATACTTGTGTAGTCTTCGTTTCCCCTTTCTCACCTGCTGATCCCCTTCTTGGCAGCCCCTCTTTACATTACAATTACTGTCACCATAATCATCTTCATATTCATTGCCATTAATATAGTAGCTGTATATTCCACCAAGTATTCATAATGTCCTTTATAAATCATAATACCAATGTAAAGTGGAGCATACTGTCAAACACCCTTCTTCAATGTCCTTGCTAGATAAAGATAAGTCTTCTTTGCTTTTTCAGTCTGGCCAAGATATTTTTTGTTAATTTTTTTATTATCTTTAAGTAGTTGTAAAGGGAGGTGTCATTTGAAAAACAAATTCAGCTTGATCTGTGTCACCACTCAACAATTTCATCCCCCTTCAACCTACCTTTTCCCTTCAGTTTTCTGATATATACAATGAATGCTCCAATGCACTCTTCCCCCACCCTGCTACCCCTATCTTCATTGTCTACTCCTCTCCCCTTGCCAGCCCTTGTAAGTACCTATTTCTTGGTGCTTAATCTCTGTGGCTTTGACTTCGTCTGTCTAATTTTTTTCTATTTGAGCTCTCCATAGTGTCTGTTAACATTCAGTTAATTCATTTGGAACTGCTTGCAAACTACCAGTGTGTTTACTTATAGATTCTATCTAATATCTATCTTTCTAATGAGAGGACCATGCACCCTTTATTTCTCATAATTGTAATTTTTAATATAATTCTTTCCAAATATTTCAATTTTCTTACCAGTGGTATAAGAGCATTCTTTCTAATTAGTGAATACAATTGTATTCTATGTAGGTATCTGTTTGTCTGTCTGCCTACTGATATCATATATTAATAATCTATTCATCCATTGAAGGGCATCTGGGCTGATTCATATTTTGGCTGTGGTGCATAATACTGCAATGAACATTGATGTGCTGGTGGTTTTACTCTAGCTTTGTTTATGTTCTGTTATAGGTGCCCAGGAGTAGAATTGCTAAATCATAGAGTAGCTCTAGGTTTTGTTTTTGGAGGAATATCCACATTGTTTTTCAGAGTGGTTGAACAAGCCTACATTCCCACCAATAGTGTAATAGAGTTTCCTTTTGGCCATATCCTCACCAGCATTTTTTATTGTTTGTTTTCTTAATAATGGCCATTCTAACTGGAGGACATTTCTTCATGTGTCTATTTAATCAAGACATTTTAACTAAGAAAATACTCAAATAGTTGCTCTAAGTTATTTACCATGGCTGCATATGAAATTTAGGAAAGAACTGACTATTTAAAAAATTGGATTGAAGTACATTATATATGTATGACAATAACCTAATAAAACCTGCTAATGTCTGTTTAAAAAGTATGGACACAGAAAGATTAGAAAGAGAAATAGAGTGGAATAATAGGAATAATCTGAAAAATGAACATTATATGCGAATATGCAATTACCACAATGAAACTCCTTTGTACAATTAATATACAATAATTACAATAGTATGAAAATAAATTAGCTTCCTACTGACTAGGTTAGGATACATATCCTTAAAATTGTTAAAGATAACATGTTAATCATATTTAGTAATGTATATTGGAGCCTTTCAAATGAATGACATTTCTTTCTTTTTTCCAGGGACTCAATAAACATGAATTACTCATTTTTTACCTTATAGGTTCATTCTTTCTGATATACCTGATCAGTAATTATGATATCTAATTATATATCTGTGTGATTACTAATCTCTATTTGCATTTCCATCTGTTAACCAGCTCTTTAGCTGTAGCTGGTTCACAAAAGAATCAATATATGAATAAAAGAATAAACAAAGAAAGCAACACTAAAATACTAACCTGATATTTCAAAATGTGATTTTATTATATTAATGTAATATCCATGTATACATCAAATATATTTTACTTAAGTAAGTTATATTACTTGGTCATAATTTAATGAAGGCTTTATCTATTGAAGTTATATACCAAAAGCATTGTTAAATACTTCGTGATATTATTTAGGTTGTGCTATATTTTACAAAAGTTATTTTTCTATGTGTCTATGTGTTTTCTTTTCATCTTATTCTATTTTTATTTATGTTTATTCACTAACAATAACAACCTATAACCATGAAGGTTAAAATGTAAGGCACAGAAATTGACCAGAGCAAAGCTTTCTACTTAGAAGCATGCAAACAAGCCAACCAAAAAATTTCAACAGAAGTCTTCATAAGCAGATTATCTTCAACTTCTGAAATAGATGCACTTTAAACCTTACTGATCCTTGCTTTTCTGACCGCCTAGATTACTACCAATCAAAGTTCATATTGTTGATAGGGAAACAAATAGTATTATTCTCACATGGAATGAAATAGGTTTTTTTAATCCTTTGAAAATATGCATTGCTTAGTGCAAATACACACTCTTGATTCATACAGAAAAGAAAGGTTTAAACTTCTCTATCAATGAGTATTGAATTGTTCTTTTAGCACATCATATTAATGATCATGAAATAGTAGGAATCGTTCAGATCAACATTTAATAGGCTTACAACTTTAGAGAGAAGAAACTATGTATCCATAAACTATTTTGAAGGGAGGAAGAAAGACAGGGCAGAGGGAGGAAAACAAGGAGAGAGGGAGGGAGGAAAGGAAGAAGAGGGAAGAAAAAAAAACTAAGAGTTTAGGAAGAGGTTAAAGTTTAATGGAAGACTAGATGTTTTTCATGGTTTCAATTGCCAGCAGTACCTCCTCTCATCCCAAAATACACAAAGAAAATTCAATCTTTTAAATTATAAAACATCATTTCTTAATTACAGTCTATCTTTACATGAAATTTGATTACAGTAATGTTACAAAAATTAGAAATATAAAATTCCCTCATAGTTTTTGATTGAATACACATGTCTATGTATCATTTTTTCCCAGTGAAGTCCCTAGTGGCACTGATTACAATCCAAAATGAAATTTTTTGCATATTTATTTGATTGTCATTATTATTGGAATAATTAAGGGTCCACCTGAGCAAAGTATAATCTTAAGGTACCACTGTATAATAAAGTGCTTCGGAGAGGCACCAATTTGAAGTATTGTGGTTTGAGGGTAGCCTAGATGAGAAGTTACAAAGGATAGCATCTCAATTAATTGGGCCTGGTGGTGTCATGCTTGCCTTCTCAGTGCTATGTGGGAGGCATAATCAGGAGGATCACATTCAGGGCCAGTGCAGCAAAAATGTGACAACTGTTCAGAAAATGACTAAAACATAAGGGCTTGGAGACATACCTGAAGTATTAGAGCAAGCATGAGGCCCTGAATTCAAATCTCAGTTGCAACAAAAAGAAGAAAAGATAAAACAAAGGTCCCAATAGTGAAATGAAATAGTTTGAAAGCTACAATCATGTAAACATACATGAGAACTATAATTTATTTTTAATTAATACAAATTATTTTTATCATCTCAATTTATAATAAAATGCTACCACAATGTGTCCCCTCTACACACAATTTTCTTAATGGCCAAAGCCTGAAAAATAACCAATAAATAGAAAAAAAACCCACAGTAGTTATAAAATTCAATTTAGTAGAAATTAAGAGTGTGTTTACAATGGTAGCTAAAATTAAAAGTAAGATGAAATTTGATGTACAATATTCATTGCTGGGAGACATGTGCATTGGTCATTGGAATGGCGGTGGGAGAATATGGGTCATGTTCTACTCAAGCTTTGTTCATTTTCCCAAAGGAATAACATTACTTTCATGTGAAATGTCAAGTATTCTTAACTAGAATAAATGCATCAATTCCTTTTCTGACATTTTCAATGGTGGCATATCATATGTGGAACAAATGACAAGTGTGTGTTAACTAACAGAGAGACACACTCACTCAATGAAATTACCAACATATCTTGATGAGTTCCAGCTACCCCCACCAATTGGTCTATATCTCTGCCTCTGCCTGTAATCCTGAAAGTGTTGGTGGGAGGGGTGGATGTGAACAATGTTGAGAGAATTGAAAAACAAAACACAAATAGAGGTGAATGTTTTTGAATGAATGGAATGGAACACACCAACTAACATTATTAAATAATTGGGTAAGTAAAATAGGCGTTAAAATATATCACTTTGACCTAAATATAATTTAATTATATTTCCTTTTGCTTATGAAATGGATTCACAAGTATGTAAGAAAATGTGATAGTTTTTTATAGTCACTAATTGCTGCTTTATTAAGATTCTACCACCATAGTTTAGGTTGAGAACTGATAACAACTATGTGGTATAGAACAGCTTGTAACTTGATATACAGTGTTTTATCTGTCCATGTACACTGACCTAATGGAAAGGTGAATGGAAATTATTGTTTTATAACTAAATATTCACACTTTGTTTCTTTTTTAGCAAGTCATTTTCTCATTCATTCTCCTAACTCCGAGCATTTTATTCTGGAAGTGAAAGAAGGTGAGATGCACAATATTAAAATGTAGTACCAGCTGGAAAGAAGAAGCTTGTTAACTTGTTCGTAACTTCCAGTGCTTTTTTCCTGGAGGTCTCAGGTTTATGGCATTGTAGTCAGTATGCAGTGTAAAAGAGTTGATGATACTGGCACTGTACATGTGTCATACTGGAAATATGCAGATGTCAATGTTGAATCTTATCTTGGAAACAAAATAATTGACAAATGGCAGGTATGCCTAGGAAATGGTGGTTAACATCTGAAATACTATCTATTCAAAAGGCTGAGTTCTGTGGAGTATCATTGTAAGCTAGCCCAGAATGGAAGTCTGAGATTCTTGTCTTCAACTAACCACCAAAAAACCAGAAGTAGAACTGTGGCTCAAGTAGTAGAGCCAGATAAAGCCATGTGTTCAAGCTTTAGCACTAGCATAGAAACTTTTAAGAAAGAGAGAGAGAGAGAGAGAGAGAGAGAGAGAGAGAGAGAGAGAGAGAGAAAGAGAGAAAGAAAGAAAGAAAGAAAGAAAGAAAGAAAGAAAGAAAGAAAGAAAGAAAGAAAGAAAGAGAAAGAAAAATAGAAAGAAATAGGGGAAAGGAAAAGAAAGGAAGGGAAGGGAAGGGAAGGGAAAGAAAAAATTCCAGGAGTCATTATGCGTACCTATTAGGATCCTAGCATTCTGGAGGCTGATGCAGAAGGTTGTGAATTGGAGGTCAGCAGAGGCTACATAGTAAATCAAAAGGTAGATTGGTTTCAGCTCACTGGCAAGACCATGTCAAAAAAAAAAAAAAAAAAAAGGAAAAGCTAAGTCTTTGTGCTTTATTTCTCTGAAAGTTATGAAAGAATCTGAATAAGTACAGTTTGGAAGACTGGAGAATATGTGGGCCGATGTATAAGATGCAATAGAGTTACCGCAGGCCCCTTTCTACCATAAAACAGAAGTCAATGAAAACAGTTTTGGAAGCAAGAAAGCAGAGCATCCCTCCTCCGAGGAGTGAAACCAACCTGCCAGTGACTCATCCCTCATGCTCCACAGGAAAGAGTAATAGTGATAGTAATAAAGTTTTAGAATAATCATAAATACCTCACTTCCTTTAGAAGAGAAGAAGTAATTCTTGAAGGGTTCAGTGAAGGATAAGTTTGTTCTAGTTTACTTTAGAAAAAAGAGTACCTTAGAATCAAAGAACCTAATAAATCACATCTATGTTTATTTCTACTGTTAAAGTTTTTTTCTCAGTTAATTTTAAATGATTACAAATTCTCCTCAGGCTTCTAATTAGATGTTATTTTGCAAAAAGCCACACTGCTATACTTAGGCTTAGTAAATAAAAGTTTAGTGTTGAGAATTTCCTTCCCTCTTTAATTCATGTATGAAATTTCAAATATTGTGCTACTATGATATATCACAAAAGATATATAAAAAGGATTGAATTTAGGAGACTATTTAAAAATTTTTTCTCTAAAACTCATCAATACCTTAAAATCTAAAATCAGTCCTACTTTTTTCATATTTTGGTAAAATTTTGAACCAAAATTTTGTATTGTGGATCAATCATGATTCATTACAAATAACAATTAAGAATAAATTCATTATTCATGTTGCCTGGCTCTGGAAAATACATGTTCCCATGTCCTTAAGATGTAAGTTGATATTTGTTTGGAGTCAGTATAAAAAGCAAGGAAGTGGTTCCCAAATTTATACTTCTCTCTAAAAATAGAGTTTTCGTTTAGTTAATTGGTTTTAGCTGAGTGAAACTGTTAGAATAAATCACTGATAGTGAAATTTTATATTTATGCAGTATTGTGATGGATTTTTGAAACTTAGTATCTTTCAAAGCTAATTTTTAAATGTAAAGAAATAATGTATCAAATCTAACATGTTTGTCATTCTGAGTTTTTATGTACATGGAAAACATACATAGCCCCAGACTGGAGGGGAAAAAGGAATAACAGAGAAAAACGTAAGGGAAATAAAAGCATACACGAGCTATGTTTAAACAAATAAATGTTACTTGTTTGGAGCTGGTATTTACATTCCAAATGAGTTTTTCTCCCATCAAACCTACTGCCTTTGTCAATTAAAATACCTGACCTAATCCATTAATAAGTTGACAATTTATTTGACTGTAAACACCAGTTTTCTGAAGTAAAATGGAGAATTTCTGGATTTTTAAATAAAAAAAATTTCTCTATGTTACATACACACATAAAACTCTTGTCTTCTTGTTTATCTTTGAATACTTAAAAATTATTGTTTTATTTTTTGCACAAAAGCGTGAGGAGTTCAAATGGTTGCAGAATACTGAGTGTTGAATTATTCTACCATTCTCAGTTTTTCTAGGAAGTCTTTCATTTGTATGGTAGCTATATGCTTAGATGTTGAGAATATAAGAAGTGAAGTACCCTGAAAAGTATCACATGATGGCACTGTTTCCATTTCCACATTCAATATTATGAAATAAAGCTATAATAAACTGATATTAAGAATAGGGTGTGATGCCAATGTATTTTGTATAATTTATGTAAAATAAAAATCCAACCACTGTGGTTATTAATATGGGTACTAAGGTAGATTCAGCGGTTTTTCACGAAGTATTTTGTTCAAGTCTGCATATTTATCATGCCTGTAATTTTGATCACAAAGAAACAATTCATCTAGAATACTAAAAATTTCAATCTCACAGAAAGCAGTTTAAATAATTACTTGAGTTGCTTTATGAATGTTTTTTAATAGCAAATTGTATTTTAAACTTCAGCTTCATTTTAGAAGAAATAACTGTGTAGCACCTATGAGATTTATTTGTGGCAAATATGAGTATTGATACAGAAATATTTATGAAGAATGGCAAGAAAGTATATTAGTAAAACTAACTTGAAAATTGTAAGGTCACTAGAGAAGGGTTGAAGCAGAATTTGAAAGTGGGCAAAATTCAAGTGTGACCAGCCTGAATCTTTAAAAGTTCATTAATCTGAGAAATGTGGATGCTAAGTGGTGTGTGGTTTCAAATACCATAATTTATTATGGTAGATAGTCTCTCCTAAACAATAGGCAGGAAGAATGGTGTCAAGTGATTATCATCTGTAGAATGAAGGTATAGTAATTTTCCCTTCACAACAGAAAGGGAAAAAATGGTTGATCAAAATGTGCTCTGGTGCTTATGACAGTATAACCTATGTGGATGCAGATGTTTAAAGACAAACAGAGCATCTGATTTCACCAAGTTTTATCCTTAATAATGAATTAACGATAGTGAATATTAATGTGTCTTCCCAGAGGCATGAGTCTGTGGAAAAGATAGAGAGCTGTAATTTAAGGAGATGAAATGATTCTCCCTAGTGATCTTAAATAACTATTGTTCAGAAATTAGAGGTGCAGAAAATGAGTGCTTTAAGAGCATTCAAAAGTGCTGTCAGAGTATGTTACTGTTACTACGGAAGGAAACAAACAAACAAACACACCAAACCTTGAATACTTTTCACCTTAGTTTGTTTGTGGATTTGATTCAGGAAAAACATATACACTATTTAGTTTATCTGTCACTTAAAATATAATGCATAAATAATCACTATACATGTAAATAAGTCAGGATGATTTACTGAAGTGGCAACCATCAGAACTAGATATGTTAGTTATCATCCATGAGCTTGTAATCATAAAGTGAACACATTTCTTCTTAAATACAAAAAAGAAACTATGTGTGACAGAGATCTGACTATCCTGATATTTTGGGGTAAGGAATCACGTTTGACTTGTAGCTTTTGACAGTTACATTCATAGTATGCAGTTAATAAATAAACACATCCATCTTGAAACAAGTTCTTCACACCAGCGTTTCAAAATTCTTTATCTGTTGCTTCATATCATTTCTTTTGAAAAAGTGAGTTTGCCTAATGCTTTTCCCATTAGAGAAAAAAATTAAATTGTGATGTTAAAGAAATTGTTGAAAAAGAATTTAATGATATATTGACCAAAATGACTCACAAACCTGCTCCACAGAAGAGAAAATAACCACTAACAGTCTCTTTTCATTTGTTTAAGGTAAGAAGATGGTAGGGAGAGAAACCCCAGAATACTGAGAGAGGAAATTTCTCTGTTCACTGTATTTCACCATGCAAATTACTTGCAATTTCCAAATGCCAGTGTTACTTTTCAGGACAAATTTCACACAAAAGGAATTCAGTGATTATTCATCCAGTTTAATTAATTCAATTAAATAAGTCTGATGCTGTCAGGTGTTCTTTTAATAATTGAATCAACATGCAGATACATAATAAGCATAAAAGCGTTTCTATGGCGGCAGTTAATTTAGATCCAAAAGAATCTGCTATTCCTCCACATTTGATATAGATTATTCTATAATATTTCAGTAATGGCTTGCACAAAGGCTGGCTTTTAATTCTTTGCTTTCTCGAATGTCTTTATATATAATGGTTTAAAACAGAAGGTGTTCAAGAGAGGGTGACCTTTTTCCATTACCATGGTTCCTGTCATTAATGCATTATAATTTTCTTTAGAAGTCTTGAAAAAATGTGTATGTGTGCAATACATAGCAGGTATGAATCAAAGCCTGTTAGGGAAAGTTTAGAATTGTTATTACATTTAAAAAGAAAGGATACATGGGACACATTTTATTGAACTGGATATATATTTATTTTTAGGTATTATGAGTTATTGAACTATTTTTCCATATAATTCTAATTAGACTAATGAATTTGGGTTTACAGAATAGATATCTTACTATAATATAAAAATAATACAGAATATAACTATATTTAATTCCAAGAAAAATGCTTCTTAATTGTGATTTTTGCATAAATGTAACCTCACTTACCGTGTTAAATTATAAAAGGATATTAACCATATTTGGAGAAAAAAGACAGGGGTAAATGATTTACTTGGAGTTCACAGCAGTGCTTGATGTCATAATTATTGTAAATATTAATTGCTGTGCTAAAAATGTAAGCAAGCCGATTTTGTATTAGATGAAAAATGAAAATAGACTGTGTACTGGTAAATAGATAATCATACAAAAGTAATTGGGGTTTTAAAACCCCAATCTATTCTGCCAGCATGAGCTCGTTTGCATGTTAATCACAAGAGTGATTTCCTACTTCACACGGAAGTCCACACTCTCTCATAACCACTTTTAATTGCATTTAAAATGATTCAGGTTTGTAACATTAGAAATGAAGGCGTATCTGTGTCAAATTAATAAAAATGTCCCAGAAAATCTTTATAGACTATAAATACTCAAATATTTTAAGGACTCCTATTTTTTAATTGGAATATGTAGAGTCCCATTATACATTTTGAGTGTTATTAATGAAAGCATAGCTTTGGTACAATGTGCCAATTTTAAAAGACTGATCACTTAAAATGTAGAGTGTTTTATTACATTTTCAATTATGTGCAGCTTTTTCTACTTTTAATACAGAGGTGCTTACACTGAAATTTAATTTTATATTTTTACTATAAAATACAAGTACATAATAAATAGTATAACAGTGATATTTTATAGATAACTTAGTTTACAAGTACTTATGGCAAATGATTTTATTATCCAATTTTCTTCTGATGCACTTGATTAGAATTTAGTTTTTACCAGCAATAATAGGCTTACGAGTAAGAAATCTAAAGCCAAATTTACCATTTTCACCTGTAAATATGTTTAAGTGTTACTTAAAAACACTGTAGTACTTGCTGCAAATATTAATATTATAACTTGAGAGCTATTGTGCAATAAGAAAATTGTCACCTCCAAAAATATTTTTAACTTCTAAAAATGATAAGTGTTGTGTATTTCCTGGGTAATTGTTAGTTATATTTTATGATTCATCTCATGGAAATTCCTCTGACTCTCTATTATGTAAAAAGTGAATATCAGAGTTAAGACAGTTACTTAATTGCAAAGGAAAAGTAAAGGTTGTTTTGGGTCAATTAAAAAGAAACACCATCTTATTGATCATAAAGTTACAAAAGGTAAAATTTAGTGAAGTTTCACACACACAAATTATAAGCACTCACGTCTATCTATATACATATTTGATAAAAAGTTTGATGATTAAAGGGGAAAAAAAGAACTCATAACTTCAAAGAGTCTATTTCTTTCTTCTCCAGGTATTCTTTCTAATATAAATGACCAAGATCATCATTCCATAACAGGGCTTGAGGTGCTCTGGAGATTAAAACTATCAAAACAGATCTATTAAATTTTTCATGGGAGATTCCACAGGGATAATAAGCCAATATTTCTTGTCCCTTATTGCAGATATTTTATGTAATTCTGCGTCTTTGTAAACTAAATTGTAGCTTTTCTCGAAAAAAAGTACACTGTAGAGACGGAGATGAAAGGCAGGAGCTGTTGAAATGTTAATTTTACTATCTGCTGTTGAGGTCTGCTATCTTTTTGTGTTTTTTCTCCTACTCCCAGTACTCAGTTCTGTTTTAGGAATGCTGTAGTATTTCAGTTGTTTGAAGTTGAGGAAGTAAGAGTGTTACTTCCACTTAATAAAATAGAGTGCCCCAAAGTATATGTTGATGCATTTTAATCTTAGTAACTTCCTCTTCAGACTTTAGCATATTAAGAATGATTTAAATGCTATTGCCCTTACCAATACTTAATAGAGCTGTTATATTCCTTTGAGGTTTTAAAATCATATGCAAATGATAATCTAAAGAAGAAAATGATTGGTAAAAATTACTTCTTGTCTTTAGTTTTGCCTTCAGGTTAGGTTTGCTGCCACATATTTCCATACCATGACCAAAACAGAACATCCCTGAAGCTTTGCCTTTCTTTAGGAGTAGCTGGATGCAGCCGGGAAGTTACATCCCTTCAGAGATGGTAGGCTTCAGAGGCTTGTCTCTCCTCTTTGGTAGCAAACCTTGCTTTGGTAAAAAACATGCTCAGGGTGTATTATAGCTTTGCAATTCTTACATTCCTTAAAAAAAAATCATAACTATTTGTAAGACAGTATTGATATAATCTAGTCCTTTTTGGAATGTTACTACTTAGAACCCTAAACTTTAAACTCATCTGCAAATTTTCTTTTATTACATGAACACATGCCACCTGTACACACACACACACAAACACACACACACACACACACACACACACACGGCTGTGACTGAATTTTTGTTTCTCCAGTAGTTAGTTTTTTACTACAATCTTGACTTTTGGTAGAACCTTGTTAACCTTGGCCATTTGAATCTAAATAGCAACTGGTAGATTAATCAAATCAGTGGGAAAATAATCCAGGTTTTCTGAAATAAAATAATGATTGTAAACAAATCCAATTATTTCTTTAGAAAATACTAGTTAAAATAGTCGTTTTTTTAGAAAAAAATATATTGTCAAACTGATGTACAGAGAGGTCACAGGGTCATACGTTAGGCATTGGATACGTTTCTTGTACTGGATTATATTTTTTTAAAAATTAGCATGATAGTTATGTGTTGTTTGTTTTTTCCTGATCCCATAAAGCCATTTTATCTTTCTCTGGTAGATGTAGAGATGTTCATCTCTGTAAGGTTGAACCTGAATAACTTTTATTATAATTGTATCTTGAAGGTATTATAATACCCGGAAAAAGAGTGGAACTAATAATAAGTATATAAAAACCACTGCAATACATACACAGAACATACAGAGGAAACTATAGAAAACAATGACATTTGTGTTGTGGTGACAGAAGCATTTCCCAAAAAGAATGGTTTGTTTTTTACTTTACTATTGTTATCCTAATTTTGACATAATAAAATTCACTAATACACATTTTTGTTAAAACTGGAAGTCTTTGGGGCTGGGGATATAGCCTAGTGGCAAGAGTGCCTGCCTCGGATACACGAGGCCCTAGGTTCGATTCCCCAGCACCACATATACAGAAAATGGCCAGAAGCGGCGCTGTGGCTCAAGTGGCAGAGTGCTAGCCTTGAGCGGGAAGAAGCCAGGGACAGTGCTCAGGCCCTGAGTCCAAGGCCCAGGACTGGCCAAAAAAACAAACAAACAAACAAAAAAAAAACTGGAAGTCTTTGATTGACATTTATAATATTTTCTAAAAAAAGAAAAAAGTCTGCTTCACAAGGCTTTACGAGTAGAGACTGCTGGGCAAGGTGGCCTATGTGTCTATTCTAGCCCTTGAGAAGTAAAGACAGGAAGATCTTTTGCTCAAGGCTAGCCTGGGCTACATAGTTGAGATATTTCCTCAAAATAAACCATAAACCAAAAACAAAAGGAGATAAGTCATTTTAAAAGATATCTTGACTCTGTAGTTGGTAGCAGATACTGTTGTAATTTATTGAAGTTTAGACTTATGAATATTTATTTTTATCACATTAATTATACAAATAAAATATTGCCTCCTAGTATTTTTACCCTAACTGTACCTCACCTCCATTCCACGAATTGAATTTCTCCTTTGCCTTGTGAAACCCAGTGAAGCTACATGAAATTAAAGGATTTCTGACACTGTGATTTGGCTAGATGATTGTGTTTTATCATTTCTTTTCAGGCTAATCATAATTTCATAGTTAAAATGCAAATACCCTTAAAAGTCAGGTGTTTCACATAATATGTTAAAACATTTTTGTTGCTCATGATAGTGAAAATATAAATTTTATCACCACCTCTTTTTAACATGAGCTGATCTGGAAATCCTAAATAATTATCACTAAACAATCACGTACAAAAATGTGAACCATATCATTTTATTATTGAGCTATCCTTTATTCTTAAAGTCAGTATCCTTAAAGCTATGATTTTTTTTTAACATGAGCCAAAGTATATATGAGGATAAGGATAAAAGTTAAAACAATCTACAATATTCCTAAGTGTTATATTTTCTAACTCAGCAGGACATCATCTTTATTTTATAATGGACATTAGAAATGTAACCTTAAGAAATAAACTGTATTTTCATATAGCACAAACATACCTAATATGTTTTAGAACAGAATCATGAATGAAAACATGGAGGATAAAAGTAAGTTAGCTAGCTGATGTAGTTACAAATAAACAAGTCTTACAACATATTTAGAATGATATTTTACTCACTTTATACTTCAAATACTTCAAATTTCTTCAAATTTCTAAAAAGTCACTTAGGACATACTAATCATCTCTCTTAGCTAATTATAGTAATCAGAAACAATGATCCATCTGCCTATTACCTTTTATTTGTTTGTTTCAGAGCTAAGCTTCTTTTTTAATTTAATTTTTCTGTGTATGCTAGTCGTGGGGCTTGAACTCAGAACTCAGTACCAGGCTCTGCCCCTGATGGTGTGTGTGTGTGTGTGTGTGTGTTGCTTTTTTCTCTCTGACTAGCACTATGCCACTTGAATCACAGGTCCACTTCTGGTTTTAGGTGGTTACTAGACTTTGAAATGGTGATTCTCAGATCACACCTTCCTGCATAGTTAGGATTACAGGCATGATCCACTGGCATCCAAGGAGGAGAGCTTCTTTACTTATTATTTTATGTGTATCATTTAATTTTTCTTAACTCAAATAGAAATGTTCACCTCCTCATTAATTTATTAGACTTTTTAAAAAAAATCTTTCTCATTCTTTGGTTTTATGGTTTACACTTTGACCTGATCAGCTGCCAGGCCAACACTCCATTTTATAGGCTACTCATAAATGTATCCACCTGGCAGTGCATGTGACTGCTCACAGGAATCCTTGCCAAAGTCTATTCAGTTCTTATGACTAGGTTGAAAGCTGGTTATCAGGACTTCAGCTTCAATTCTTGTTCTGGGACCTAACTCCCTTTATGCTTCCTTTCACCCCTCACTGCCCTTCCCTCCTTGGTAAATGGGTAACTTAAGTCCTTAGAGGTTATAACGTTTTCTGCCAAAAACTATACGTAAGTGTAAGGTATTACTTACAGCTCACTGATGCCCCAACTTATGTAGGTATTATGGTTATTACATAAGTAATAGTACAGTACAATCTTAAATATGGAAACACTGAGAACATTGACATTTTGGCTATTCTTTTAATTTCTCAAATTTCAAACCAGTAAATTCTTAGTCATCTAAGTTGAAATTATTATCCAAACAGCAGTCATTTGTAACTATACTATTATTGTATTACACATAGTAGTATTCAAGTAATTTCAATTTCATTCAGATGTACCCCAGTATCACTTTTAAAAGTATCATTAAAAAAAGTATCATTGGGTGCCAGTGTCTCACATCTGTAATCTTAGCTACTCAGGAGGCTGAGATCTGAGGATCTCTGTTCTAAGCCAGCCTGGGCAGGAAAGTCCGTGAGAGTCTTATGAACAACAAACTACTCAGAAAAAGCCAGATGTGGTGCAGTAGGATCAAGTGGTAGAGCCTTAAGCACAGAGAGTCTCAGGGACAGCATCCAGGCCCTGAGTTCAAGCCCTAGGACTGGCAACAGTTAAAAGAAAATGTCAGTGGAAAGAATCTCAGTATAAATGTTTTCTAGCCAAACACTCTACAAATGGGCTATATTTGTAGCTATGGTACCATAATTTTTTGTTGAGAATCATTTAGTTCGTAGAATAGCCTCTTATGTTTTAATTCCTAGAACAGAAACCATTCTTAATCATTTAATCTTTTTACATTTATTTTATCACATTTATAAGCACTTATAAATAAAAAGAAGAGATTTTCAATAAATATGTAGAAATGGTATAACTAAGAATTAATTGCCAGGTTAAATAATACCCATTTTAAGGTGCACACCTGTAATCCCAGGATTTAGAAGACTGCTAAACAAGTACACTACTGGCTCAACTACATTGTCAGCCTTTTTGTCTGCATTTTGTTTTTGAGGAAGATCTTGTTAACCTTGGCTCAAGCTGGCCTCAAACATGAGAACTGCCTCTGAGAATAAAATTTTCCTTCCTCCCTTCCCTTCTTTGTTCCTTCTTTCCTCCTTTCCTCTCTTTCTTCTTCCTTCCTTCCTTTATTCCTTTCTCTTCCTCCTTTCCTTCTCTTCCTACCTCTTTCCCTTCTTTCTTCCTTCTCTCCTTCCATCTATTTCTCACTTCCTCCTTCCTTTTTCCATTCTTCCTATCTTTTTATTTTCCTTAGTTTCCTCCTTTCCTTCCTTCCTCTGTCTCCTCTTCTCTCCTCCATTATCTTCCTTTGTCCTTCCTCCATTCATTTCTTCCTTTGTTACTTTCTCATTCTCTTCTTCATTTTCTCCCTCCCTTCCTCCTCCTCTTACCTCCCTCCCTCCCTGCCAGCCTCCTTCCCTCCCTGCCTGCCTCCCTCCCTCCCTTTATTCCTTTCTCTCTCTTTCTCACTCTCTTTTCTTTTTTCTTCCCATCCTCTCATTTTCTTTTTCTTTTTTTTTTTTTTTTTTTTTTGGCCAGTCCTGGGCCTTGGACTCAGGGCCTGAGCACTGTCCCTGGCTTCTTCCCGCTCAAGGCTAGCACTCTGCCACTTGAGCCACAGCGCTGTTTCTGGCCGTTTTCTGTATATGTGGTGCTGGGGAATCGAACCTAGGGCCTCGTGTATCCGAGGCAGGCACTTTTGCCACTAGGCTATATCCCCAGCCCTTCATCCTCTCATTTTCTAATTCACGAAAACTCACCGAAGTTGTACATGCTAATGGAAGCCATTAACTATAGATTCATGTATGCACTGGGTCATGCTAGTCAGACTAAGTATATTTATCTCTTCAAATATTTATTAATTCTTTGTGGCAAAAATGACTACAATATTTTCTTTCAGTTTTTTTTTAACACAAAGCACAAAATCATTCGCTGTAGTCACTATATTCTGCAACAATAGCCCCAAACTTGAGTCCTACTGAATTATAGCTTCTGCCTATTGAATGGCCTATTGATTAAATTGAATTCAATATTTATTGATTAAATTTTTCATCCTTCCTTGTTTCTACACTCTATTGCCTCTGTTATTCACTATTTCACAACATTCACAAGTTCAATTTATTTTAGGTTCCATATATTAGTAAAATCATACTTGTTATTCTACTATTTCAATGAAGTAATGACCTCAGGTTCCATCCATCCATGTTGTCTCTACTGACAAGATCATTCTTTTTTGTAGCTGAATTTTATTCCATTGTGTAGATGTACCACATTTTCTTTATGCATTTTTCAGTTGATGAACACTTGAGTTGTTTCCATTTCTTTGTTTTTGTGAATAAACGGGAGTACAGAGTGTTTTTGATGTAATCATTTTATTTCTTTTCCATGATAAATAACCACTAATGAAATTTCTTGATGATATGATTTTTCTATTTTTAAGTTTTGAGGAACTTTCATGTTGTTTTCCATAATGGATCACAACTTACATTCTCGTGATACTACAGATGACTATTTGTAAAATGGCAATAATCACTTCTATGGTTCTACCCATCCAGTTTTCTGTTGCCCAGCCATTGTTTTATATCACATGGAATTCTACATAATTCACTTACTTGTTGAACACCATTCTCACAAAGAATGGAAACTTCAGGCAGGCCATGCTCTTTGCATGTTTAGTTTTAAAAATATATGGTAAAGCATAAACTGAATCAGTAATTTATTTTTGGGTACTGGGATATGGTTTTATACTTGGATACTATCTATGTGTGTAGAATACAGTTTAGCTTAATGGATAGTCATTTACCAAGTCCAAGGAATGATATCTTGGGCACATTATTTATATAAAATAACTGATGTTTGTTCAGTTGTCTATCATCATACTACACCTTGATTTTTGGTTTAACTACTGTGATGCTCTTATTGTTATGTAAAGTCATGATGACAGGGCAAACAGGTACAAAGGAAAAATTGTTAATATTTTTTACAACTATATCTATGCTCTTTGCTGTATACTATTGTGTTACAAAGACATCGATGTTAATATAGAATCCCACACTGATGAGAGAATTTGTGAGCTCTCTATTATATGCCTACATATTACCGAAAAGAATATGACACAACTTTACACCTTACTCTTAATTCGAGACATTTCTATTTGATCTAAGTGCTCTGTATGTATACCATTTTACAGTTTTCCAAATGTAATCTGGAATTTATCCCAAGGTGGCATGCTTAAGACATATAAAGTTTTTATGGATACCAGATGTAAGAAATGTAAGGCTTTCTTCATTTACTGTAGACATATTTTCTTAAAACATATACAGAATAGTTATTCAGATAATGTTTATAATAATGAAATTCTTCTCTAAATTTAGTTCTCCCAAATGCCTTTTGAAAGCTTGTTCGCTAGGTTAGTAAAGTTTGTATTAGGGCTAAAAGGTAAAAACAATATCTGTAAGTTTATTTTACATGAACTGTCATGAACAGAAAATGTTAGAATGTTTAAATCCTGTGTAAATCATAATCATGACCATTTGCATACTGTGGTTCACATTCTCTCCTATCACTATTTCCCATTTTGTTACATAAATTTTATCTAATCTATAAACTACTGCAAGCTGAAGAATTGCATAAATGGGAAAATGGATTTGAAATAAAATATTTAAATTTTGCGTACTTTAAAGATAACTTGTGACAAGAAATGTAAAACAATATATAGTTCTTTTACAAATGAAAATACTAAAAGTAGGATTTTTTTTAACAATTCCCACTGAGAGAAAAAAATGTCATTACTGTTATTGTATTGTAGAGTTTTCTTATCGTACTTCAATAAAAAAATAAACAACATTATAATTGAATGTGTCCTGAATAGAGCATTATCTTAAATTGTGTAGACTGCTAACAGCAAATTCCATATGTGGCATTAGGGAAATCACATCACTATTTGATAGTGGTATATATGGTGATAAGTTTGTAATACGCTAGTATGTCTGAAGTTATTGACTGTTATTCTACAGCCAACTTGTGATTGTTTAGTCTACCAATGCTTGAACTAAAACTTCTTTCAAAGTAGTGGTTCATAGTTGTTTTCAGAACAAATGCTACATTTGTGAAGGCATTCCTTCATCCTCTTTCTTTCCGTCTTTTCTGGCAGAAATTGCTTGATTTGTGTTCATGTTATGAATTTCTTTCGTGTTCCTACTATGGCTGTTGAAATCTATACTTTATATGATCTCATTGTGCAGCCTGCATTTCATTAATGACTTTTTCTGTTTGGGGATTGGGAGGGAAATATTTTTCATATGACACTACCCAAAGTGAGTACAGTATACCATGTGCGGAGACCACAGAACATCTGATTTTGTGGTTTTGGAGGGTGTGAAAAGTTCAATTGCCTGAAGTAAAGTTTACATCTGTGTTCATACCATATGGGAGCAGGACTACTGGAGACAGAAGACAAATTTCAAAAGTATTCTTATCAGAAGCCTTGTTTCAAGTAAGAATGGCTTATATAAGAATGTACTAATATACAAGAATTACCCTCTACTATGCCTGGCCTATAGCCACATCTATCTTTTTATCATATTGCTACCTAATTATGACTTTCATAGTTTATCATACATAAGTGCAATATTAAATTTATTCACAAAGAAAATAAATGATCATCCATAAATTTTCAATCATTTTAGGATTTTGAGTTAACTGTAGTTCTTTCATTATGCTACTAGGAAATGTCAAACAGCTATGATGTAAAGCATTACAACTGAGTATTTTAATACTTTTTTCAGTTAAAACGATTCACTTGATAAAGAGTAAGTTAATTGGTTAACGGGTATTGTAATAGAAAACAAACTTAAGTATGTTTCAGGGATGGATATAATGCCAATCCTGCTTTAGTAATGATGATTTTAATTGTGTAATATTGTTCCATGAAGGTTGACTATAGCACATAACATTGAGACCTCCCTGATTTGGAAAAAGTTTGTGTAGAGCTTTAAATATAGAAAACTTTTGTTTTTTAGAGTCATTAGGCTTCCTTTGAAGAACAAATTACAGGTATGTGAGTGCTTTTATATACCTATTAATAGTACACCTACTTATTTAAACACAAATGTATATGGAAAGGAAAGGGAGAGACACATTTGCAGTAACTTTACTTTCATATTTTTTTAATCCATTCACATTTTAGTCCTGATAAGTCCTGAAAAATTAATTAATTGATAATTTAGTGTTATATTTTTAAGAGCTTTAATACTGACTGATTTCTAAGTGCACCATCAATTTCCACCTCAAAATTGGTAGTCAGACTTACAGGATTGTATTTAAAGGAAGTCTGGAAATTTCCTCAAATAACAATCTTCTGTCTTTAGAAAATGTTTAACAAGTGTATAGTTGAGTGTGATATACTTGGATCAAAGGGTATGGTGTTTCTGAATAAAGTTTAAAGTGTTGGAGTACTGATTTCTCACCTGTGGTGAGATGAATTAGTGGAGGAAGCAGGTAAGTGGTGCTCTGATTGATTTATTGGCATTGGGTCAGCTGTTGATCAGAAGCAGCAAATCTCTTAGATGTGAGTCAAGATTTTCTTGATACTGATTCTTTTTTCTTTGCCAGTCCTGGGGCTTGAACTCAGGTCCTGAGCATTGTCCTAGCTTCTTTTTGCTGAATGCTAGCACTCTACCACTTGAGACACAGCACCACTTCCAGCTTTTGTTATCTTCTATATATGTGGTGTGGAGAAATTGAACCCAGGGCTTCATGTATGCGAGGCAATTACTCTACCACTAGGCCATATTCCCAGCCCATTGATATCTGAGTTTTACTTGGTTAAAATAATCTATGCGTGAAGCTTACTTAAAAATCTTTTGGGGAATATGCATTTTGAGAAAAATTTTGAAAAATGTAAGATCATAAAGAAAACCAGAACTGTTAGGTTACTTCAGAATCTTATTATTAATAGAAAAAAATATACTGTGAATTCAAACATTTCTAGATGTTCAAGTTATATGAGACTTATTTATTTAAAAATTACGAAAACTGTTTCTACGATCACATTATTTAAGAAATAGGATCTTATTTAAGTTGCCTCACTTTACAAAAAAAATAGAGGTGAATATTTTTTCTTTAGATCTTCCCTCATGTATTACTTACCATGTTTCATAGTCAATTAAATATGAAAATGCATATTTATAGAGATGCATACTACATGGATAGAGTTTATTAATTAAGTCAATTAGTGCCTAAAATCCTAGGTTAATCTGATTTGTTATACTTACAATGTTTCTGAATAGTTAATAGTTGCATAATTATGAATTACACATTGATTAGGGTGATTTTAAAGGATGACCATCATTGGCCTTTGGGGTTTTAACTTGAGAATGCTGTGAAACCGAATCCTCCTCTTATTCATAGACAAAATGACTTTAAAATATCACTAAGGAGCTTTACATCACTCTCTCTATATATAATCATAATCATATATATTACATGTATATAATCTTATATATCACATTTATATCTATCTACATAGATAGATATGTTCTGGATATTGTCTGCCAAAAATTTACTCCCATGTACCTCTATTTAAATAGGTAAGAGAATAAATGCATTAACACATGTGCATTATATTTCTTTTTTCTTTAAGCATTGTGTTATTCATATTATTTTAATGCTCCATTTGAACATTATGTTTGTGTGAATCTATTCATTATTTAACTTGTTTTCAAGGTTCCAATAATGTCAGTAAGAATAAAGCTGGCATGATTCCATGATTAATGTCCCCTTTATTAAATGTCAGCTGCTGTTTCTGGAGTTTACCAATACATAGTTGACTGTATTTACAGAGGTGGGGCCATAAACACACAAAGGTTTTCTGAGGGAAACACACACACACACACACACACACACACACACACACACACACACACACACTTCTGTCTATAGGACTCCACAGTTATGCTGCTACAAATTATTTAATTGTATCAAAATGCTCAGAAAATTACTTCCATTTATATTTATATATCATTTAGTATTCATTAGTCCATGTCTGTTGCAATAGGATTTGAGCAATACAATGATATTGTTGCATTTCTATACATTAAAGTACAACTATTTAAATAAAAATAAATTTATAACATTTTTAATTTTGATAAATATATTTGTCTACTGATTAAAGCCTTGGTAGTTATTAGACATTAAATATAACATCTTAAGAAACAAGAAAGCCCTTTATATGTCTATTAATACTAGACTTTTCAGTGTTTTAAACATAAGTCTAAAAATATGTATGCTTTATAATCTGAGTAAGTAGAACTCAATCCAATTTTATATGCTTTTGCATCATTCTCAAATTTTATCAACTATATGTTACATTATATTTTGCTTTATTTTATTAAAAACATTCTCTTTTGTATTATAATAAGATGTGTCCTAAAATACTAGTCTCGTAAATTTGTATATAAAAATTAAAATCCAGTATTCTTAATAGAAACATCATATTCTGTTATGCTATTTTGTAGAAGAAATGTAAATATCACAAACGGACCAATCTGTACAATCTGTTTTATACAATTTTCCTTCACTGTAATGAAAGTCCTTGAAAGGAATTTCACAGTCACATATATCAAATAAAAATGATACCAAAAAGTAGGTAAACAAGTGCTTTAAAAAAAAATCATTGACCAAGTAGTTTCATTGTAGTAACTCTAATATGTCATACTTGACTAAAAAGACATTTTATAGTGTGCCTAGGTAAATGTCAGATGTTGTTTCCATGTGTGAAGCAGTCAACATTTCAATTAAGTCAAGTTTTTTTTTTTTCTTTTCTTGCCAGTCCTGGGGCTCTAACTTAGGGCCTGAGCACTGTACCTGACTTCTTTTTGCTCAAGACTTGCACTCGACCACTTGAGTCACAACACCACTTCCAGCTTTTTTCTGTATATGTGGAGCTGACGAATTGAATTCAGGGCTTTATGCATGCTAGGCAAGCACTCTACCACTAAGCCACCTTCCCAGCCCCTTAAGTCAAGTTGTTAAAGGCGACATATTCTGCACTTTGGGCCATAGGATCCTAACTCTGTGATATTACCTTGGTATAGAATATAACCCAGTGAAAATTCAGAGGCACCATCACTCATGTAGATCTGCAGGGTAAAGTCCATGACAATTACCCTTCAAATAATGGTAGTAGTTCTAAATTTATCCTTTTAGTACTCCTGATAGAGTACAGGTTTGAAAACCGGAGCTCTAAAGTCTAAGTTGAATGGCCACAAAAATATATCCCTGAATATTTCAAACCACTTGGCAATGGGAGAGAAGATACTTTGTTGTTATACCTGCAACAAGGTATGTTTTGTAGAAGTATCTAGTCTCTATCAGCTAGGCTAGGATTTTCCAATACTTCAAATTAGCTTCTGTCATTAAGTATCCATTAGGGTCCTTTAGCCCTACACAAATGGTTACACCACTATACAAGATCAACAAGTCCTATTTTTCAACTCTAAATCATCATTGTATTCTATCAAATCTTTTATTGCCTTGCCTCTGTTACATATTTACTGGTGATAATTTTTTCTACCATTTCTCCTTTTGTATATCATTTTTTTTTTACTTTTGTGATGATTGTTTTTGTATCTGTCTCATTTCAATAAAGGATACATTAAGGTGAAAATTACCGTTGAAATCAGTAGACTGGAAAAAGTCTACCATTATCTGTTAGGTTGAACATGATATCAAGTACGTTGGAAGCCTTAAGGAAACAAGGCAGAGAAGAAGGTTTCAGGCTTCCTTAATCTATTGTCCTTAGTGCCAGTGGTTCTGGTCCTTGGTCTTTTGGACACAGTCTAGGACTTCTGCCATCAGAGCTCATTCACAGCAGTCCTTTGCCTCTGATGCTTTCTTACCTATCCCCACCTAGACTTCCAAGGATAACAGAGGAACATAAATATCTCACATCATACAAGCAAATGACTCTCTGGATCTTCTAGATGACATTCCAGTGTTTTCTTATTACCTTCATACTCTAGGTTCCATATGACAAAACCCCCTAGGACTTCTATGATATATTCTTTATAAAGGCATCAGTGGTGTTGGTGAATAGCTGCTTAACTTTTTAATCAATTGAAATTTTGATTACACGACATATATAATTTTACAAATGATGTTTCTGATAGTTCTTTGTAAATATGGGACATGTTCAGAATGTACAGTTGCATAAATACACACACTCCATACACCTATAATCACAAATGTGATGTCTACATTATCAATAATCTTGATTTATTCTGAGGAAATAGTTAAATCACCCATTTACAATTTAATGATTATGAAATATTGCACATTCGTGTTCTAATTTGTTTTGTCTTTTTAGAGCATTATAGTGGTGAAATAGAATACTGTTTTGTTATCTTGTTTGGACCTGCTTTACTTCCAGTATATAAGAAAAGGAAGATAATGGGCACTTTTTCAAAACATACCAAGCTACTAGAGTACTGTACATTCAACCTGACCTCTTTGGGCCCTATGGAGTTAGTGAGTACTGGCTTAGTTTGACCTCCATAGGTGGTTCAAGTCTGCAATGAGATCAAACATGGCTCTCGCTTTGATTTCCTTGTCCCATGGGGAGGCTTGAGCTACTTTGGGCTTTTAGGCTTGGAGCTTATTCTATAAAGGTACCAGAATATCCATTGACCATATGTGTGGTGTTTATTTTTGTTCTAGAGGAGCAGAAACAAAGAATTCATTAAAAAATAATGCCATTAGGTCAGAAATGAAGTATAATACTTTCTCTGAAGAATTTGTATTGCTTTCTATGACTTTGATAAGATTGTTTTTGGAATTCTAAGGAAGAGTGTACTTTGGATCTTTATTGATTTAATGAAGTCATCTCACAGAGCTGAATCATATCTCTAGCAACTCATTTATGTTCATGTATGCATTTATTTACACATATGTATATATATAATTCAGTGTGTTTTGATCTTGCATATCAGCAGAAAGACAGACCAATTTTTGAATGTCTATTTAGATAAATGCTATGCCCCTTTGGTGCCCAGGCTAGGGGAGGACAGGACTGATGACCAGCAAATCTTTTTACACTCATAGGAAAGTTACATCTGTACCTGGAAGGAAATGTTCTTTACATTGTTCCTGATTTTCTCATTTTGACCATTAACTTTTTAACATGGATTAACTTGTTAAGATGGGTAACCACACATTTTAGTTAACTGATTTTACCCTTACCACATGATTCACATTTAGTTAATTTTGTTTGCCATACAGCTTGGTATGGTGATTAATCTAGGATATAATTTCATGAAATGAATAATCATTTCATCATTATAAGCTTCATGATATAAAGATCACTCTGTTAATTCAAGATCAGGCCAGATGTTAAGGCAAGGATGTAGCTTACTGTGTGGATAAACTTAAAAATATACAATTAAGATAGTAAATGTGGACTCTAGGAAATAACACCTCAAATAAATGTTTCTGGGAAGTAATACTTACTCAGCCAGAAGATAAGGAATGATTGCCAGTTGCTATTAATGCAAGTCTCATAAAGGTAAATACTAACAAGCTTGAAAGTTTGGCCTTAAAATCTAGAAAGTTTTGTGAGTACCCTATATTTTGCCCACTTTCAAAATAGTATCAATAAAATTAGAAGAGAGGGACACTTTTAAATCATTTCAACAGATAAATTAAATACATTCTTCTAATTATTTTTATCAAAAGACGATTGAAAGGCTCTAAACTTTGATAAAAAAAATTCTGGGTGGAATGAGAGACTTATACTAAAAATATTAGCTACTTGTGGGCTGGGAAGATGGCCTAGTGGCAAGAGCGCTTGCCTCATATACATGAAGCCCTGGGTTCGATTCCCCAGCACCACATATATACAAAATGGCCAGAAATGGTGCTGTAGTTCAAGTGGCAGAGTGCTAGCCTTGAGAAAAAGAAGCCAGGGACAGTGCTCAGGCCTTGAGTCCAAGCCCCGGGACTGGCAAAAAAAAACAAATAAACAAAAAAAAAATATTAGCTACTTGTGAGGCTGAGATCTAGAAGATTGTGATTAATATATAGCCCAGGCATAAAAAAACACACCAGATTCCATCTCCAATATAATAAGCCAAGAAACAGATTTGTGTTTCATGTGGTAAAGCACCAACTGAGCAAATGAGACACTAAATTCAAATACCAGAGCCACCAGTTTTAAAATATTATGAAAAGAGCAAAAAATCCACTCAAAATAAACAATAGAGTTACTTAAAGAATGAATATTTGCTAGTTCTTAATAAAGATGGACAATGTGAATAATGTCTAATTCATCAAATTTTCTCTTTAAACCATTAATATCTGATACAGAAAAAAATTATTAAAGATTCAAGTGATCCCAAAGCTATCATTATATCATGAAGATATGATGGTCAGGGAGAGTACAGAGTAGTCAAAAGAGAATTAGAGAGAGAATGAAGAGATAAAAATTAATTCAAACTGATATCCATAACCATCAGATGTCAGGGTGATAAATATGTGATGAGATAAATATGTAAGGCTTCCACATGCCACAAATGGATAAGAATATATGAGTTGTTTTTCAGCTAAGTTTAATTAAATAGAGCAATACACAGTTGATCTTTAGGACAAATGTTCTGATGTTAACAAATGATGGCTTCAAAATAGTTTCACTCTTCTTTTGCTTCTTTCCAAAGAAAGTGGGCTGCAAGAAATTCTAACTGAGCAATCGGGAGATACTACATAGCTATTTTATTTAATATCCAGCCTCAGAATGTAGCACTTATGATTATCCCAGCACAAAAGCAAATGTTGCTTTCAAGCATAAACAAGAATGTACACATGGCAGATGAGCCCACAAGCATATTTTTAAAAGAAGTTGGATATGGGAGCATATTAGTCTCTTGATTTTATAAAATTATCTTTAAGTAGTTATACAAGTGTGTTTCACTTGAAAAGATGAGCTTATGTGTACAATGTATCTTGATCACTGTTGCCCATTCCATCAGCCTTCTCCATCTCCCACAACCCCACCCATATCCCCAAGTTACATAGTTTCATGTTTGGATGTGTGCATTGAATATTATGACTGCCTTCACCTATCTTCCTCTATCCATTTTTCCTTCCTCCCTCTCCTAGACCAACCTTCCTCCTCCTGAAGACATGTTTCAACTTCCTAGTATCCATTTTGTTAAACTTCAAAGATGTTATTCAAAGAAACTATACCATTGGATTTTGATAATGACAAGATTTTTAAGCCTTCAATAATGACACTATTTTTTATAATCCGAAGTATTTTTCATGATGAGTTTGCTATTTAAAAAATCCTGCTTTTTTATAGAATAGTCAGTGAATTCTATAGGCATGATTAATTATGACCATAGTAAACCTTTTGACTAAAATAGTTGACAAATATTTCTGTGGAAACCATAGAATTAAATGGAGCCTAGATGACTGATGTACATGCTCAGTTGTTACTTGTTTCTGGTTAGACCTCTACTAGACATGGCCAGGAATGACTTGGTAGAGACTCGTTTTCAACATTTATTAATGCCTTTGAATCAGAAGAAATAAAAGAGAAGAACTATCAAATTTAAGGATCCTACAAAGATAGGAGGAATTGTGCATATAATTCTTATTCAAGTAGAACTCAATAGGATA
This sequence comes from Perognathus longimembris pacificus, assembly GCF_023159225.1. Taxonomy (NCBI): domain Eukaryota; kingdom Metazoa; phylum Chordata; class Mammalia; order Rodentia; family Heteromyidae; genus Perognathus; species Perognathus longimembris. The sequence continues at coordinate 125,134,724 of NC_063162.1, forward strand.
ATAGACCAAAACAAAGAAAGTAAAACTTAATAGGGATCCATCCATTCTTTCTTCTATTCAGCATTCATTTATGAGGCAACTTTTATATGCAAAGCACATGGCTTATTGCTAAAAAGGCAGAGTGAATAAAATATGTTCCTTCTTTAGAAGTGTGGAAAAGAACACATTTTAATCTGTAATTGCAATTAAAGATAAGTCCTATTATACCACAAGCTATTTTCAAGTTGTTGTGGAAGCTTGGGGTTATAAATAAGTGATTTATTGAGTATTTGATTTAGGTTTTTGGATGACTTATAGAACAAAAGAGAGGACTTAGTTTAACATCTAAAGGAGAAAATGTCACCAGTGAGGGCCTTAAGAAAGAAATACATTAAAATGATCATGTTTAAAGAAGGTAAACCTGTATCCATTTTTGAGCATACTTTTCAAAAGAATGTGATTAAAAATGAAAGGGGACAGATGCAAATGGGATGGAAATTTAATAAGGGATGGAAACTAAATAACTTCTCTTTAGTTTCATAGAGGAAAATATCTAATAATTACATTAATTATGTCTACACAACATTTATATGCTGTAATATCTTTTTTGTCTATCATGGGACTTGAACTCAAGGCCTGGGCACTATCCCTGAGCTCTTTTGCTCAAGGCTAGCACTCTAACACTTTGAACCACACTGTCATTTCTTGTTTTTGAGTAGTTAATTGGAGATAAGAGACTTGCAGGGACTTTTCTGCCCTAGCTGGCTTCGGAATGTGATCCTGAGATCTCAGCCTCCTGAGTAGCCAGGATTACAGGCATGAGCCAAGGGTCTCTATTTATCTTTTTAGCTATAACTTGATCTTTTATAATGTGATGCACTGAAGATATTTACAGTGTTAGTGTATGATAGCCTCTGGTTTAGAATTGCCTTCTTTCATAGCCCTCCTTCTATTCATATTTTTGTTGTGAATGTGTATTTGTTTGTGTTGTTGTGTGTATGTATTTCCAGAAGTAACATTTACACCAGTGACGAGAGGAAATTTATGATTGTTAAATAACATCATTTTTTCTGGACACTTTTATATGCCAAGTCAATGTATTGATTTGTTCTTCTTTTCTGTAAGGGAAACTTGCTTTTAACTCTTCAACAGTTTTCATTGAAATATTTTCTTAGTAGTTTATATAATGTGAGTTCTTGGTACTTCAAGAAATGATGTTTTGGGGCTGGGGATATGGCCTAGTGGCAAGAGTGCCTGCCTATATGAATACATGAGGCCCTGGGTTCGATTCCCCAGCACCACATATACAGAAAAGGGCCAAAAGTGGCGCTGTGGCTCAAGTGGCAGAGTGCTAGCCTTGAGCAAAAAGAAGCCAGGGACAGTGCTCAGGCCCTGAGTCTAAGCCCCAGGACTGGCCAAAAAAAAAAAAAGAAATGATGTTTTACCAACTGAATTCCATTCGAATCAGTTTTTAGCCTTTAATATAAAATTTCTTTGACATGTCCATTTCCCTTTCAGTTTTATAGTCCTTTCATTGTAATGGTGGCACTGTTGAATTGCATCAAAAAAAAAATCCTTTTCTTAAAGTTTAACCCGATTGATCCTAGCCTGGCAAGTTATGCATTTATTTTAATCATTGGCCAGTAAGCTCATGTGGCTACCCATGATGTTGATGAAGTAGAGGTCATGGGTTTCATCCTGGTGCAAGCCAGCAGCCTTCTCTTTGTTATGTGCCACAGGATATACTGCTCAACCCAGCCAGCTGGCTGGCAAATGTGTCCAGTTGGTGACAAGGAGAACTGGGTGAGAGTGTGTAGATGGATTGGTGCAAATTCATCACCAGAGCTAGGAAAATAACCCTGAGCAAATACCTTCCTAATGGACAACACATGGTTGTTTAGATTCAATTGCATTGTAGATATATGGTTTGTCATTAATCTTACTTAGAGAAAATCCCACTTCTATTTTATAGATAAAATACCTCCATCATTTAAACTTTGTTATTTTAAAATTTTATAACTGTATTTGACAAATACTACACATTTTTTGTTCTGAATATCAACTAATTCTTGTGTGTTTAAATTTTCATAGCTTTCCAGGAAACTGGGTTTGCAACAGTCTCATTTCGTTTTTGAGAAAAGAGATGGGCAAAAAAAAAAAATCACATAAGCAGTGATGATTTTGATGAGAATAAATCAGTCTGCTGAATATTAATCATGAAAAAGAAATGTTAAATCAAGCACATAATCTTTGGCTAGTGCCATTCAGGCATCTCTTCCTCTGCATTTATTAGTATGATTTGGGGAGAAGAGTAAATTTAGTATTGTCTTGATATTTGGAAGTCTGTGTGCTTTAACCAGCACAAATTAAATTAAGCTATTCACTACTTTCAAAAAGGGCGCTTAATAATGTTGAGTAAGCTTTCAAACTCAGTTTACTTCAGCATACCCTAATTACTCTCATCTAATCATGCTGTATCATGTAATTAATATGAACATAGCCAGTATTCACATTTAATTTTTTTATCTTACTTTCCAAAGGCTCTCATTCAAAATAGTATTCTTATACTTAAAATGAGAACTTAACAAGCAGGTCTGACTTTTTTTCCCGCTGTAAGTGCAGTATACATTTCATTTGGTCATCTAAGACATTTGGTGAGAGGCGACCTTGTTCTAATTATATATGCGTTCTATTTTTTTTAAATATTGAGTTCAATTTAATACAACCTGAAACCTGTCTTATTCTTTCACCATAATTAACCAGCATATATCAAAACCTTAGTTTTAGGACAAGTAGATTATAGAATGTACACAGAGTGAATTCCTGTTGAACTCAAAATCGTTCTTTGAGCCAATTCAGGATTTTGATTCTAATACCAACTGTAAAATATAAATGTTAGCACTAGAAGCACCACCATTGGTTAAAAAAAAAAAAAACGAAGTCTGAGAGCCATGGAATATATAATTATCTAGGCTTTTCAGAAATTAAACCTCTACAGTTCTCATTGTACAATTTTTTTTACATTGAAATGACTTCTGTGTTTAGAGAAGATTAATCTCCTTAGATCACTAAAAACCATTTCATACCACTAGGGGTCTAACAATGGCCTTTTACTGAGATTTTTAAAGTTGTTTCAATGTAATTTTTAAAATAAGCAGCTATAGTGTAGTACAATTGATAGTAACATAATGTCGACTTCTCTTTTCTTAATTTTTTTCAAGGTAGTTTCAGAATGTCTCCATAGAAAGTGCTTAGTACTTCAACTTCCTTGTTGCTCAAAAACACAATCATATCTTTGTGTTATTTGGTGATTTGGCATGGCATATTAAAAAATAGGGGATATGTTTAATTCTTCACATTTCTGGTAGAAATTTAGGAATGTGCTACTAATCATTTTTCCTGAAATTCCTATTTTTATGAGTTTTCAGGTTTTTACAGTCAGTATGAATTTTTCTGTCAGAGTGCAGACCCATTGACAATACAATCATTTAAAAATCTAATTACTTTCACCTGTTTAAATAAGTGAAATTCATTCTGGAAGACGTGTGCAAACTGCCAAGGGAAGTGGCTGAACTCCTGCTTGCGGGGGCTTCCAGGCATCTCTTTTGTCCCTTGAGGTGTTTATGTCCTTTTAGAAGTCTGTATGGATTTGGTCTATAGCCACAGATTTGTCACTAAATGCCTGTGTAATCGAAGCCACTAAACAGTAATAAGACTTGGTAATAGCTGTTTGAGGTTTATTTCAAAAGCTTCATGTCTAATCTCATTAGAATACCTATGGGTAGAAATGTTATTTTTCCCTTGTGTGTTTTAAGCATGGAGTAAATGATGGATCATAATTAATGTACTAAAGAGGTGCACATTTTGCCGCTTGTTTTTATTTTCAATGCATAGCTAACCTAAACCTACCATACAAAAATCTTCCCTTTTTGGTTTTGTTGTGTTCTGATTTGCTTTACTAAAAAGCTTGTGCCTATGAGAACTGAAAGTAGGTAGAGAGAGAGAGAGAGAGAGAGAGAGAGAGAGAGAGAGAGAGAGAGAGAGAGCAACACAAATATTTCTCACTAAATTCTACTGGCTTTAAACAAATGAAAACAAAGAAAATAACCAACTCATAGTCTTCAGGCACCGAATTGAGGCAGCGTCTGTTGTTTGTTTGGGAGGTGAGGAATATGTGTTATGAAATTTCTCTGATGTACTGGTTGTACATTTTCAGTTGATAGACTTTCAAGCTGTCACATTCTTATTTTCTTTGCCTGGCAATAATTATTGCATCACAAAATGAAGATAATTGTAATTTTGTTTTGTCTTAGATGCCATTTATAAGATATGTTACACATATTATTACCTCTCATTCCTATTAGATTATTTTTTATAAAATTAGAGTTTAGTTGATTCAGGGGAATTATACTACTGCCTTTAAAGCATTATTAGCATTTTCTTAAGATTGGATATTAAGGATTCAAATGACCAGTTCCTTTATTGGAATACGGAAACAAATTCCATTTAACTATTTTGATTTTTTTTCTTCTTTCAATGTGTAGAATATGAGCTTTGTGCAGAAGCTAATTTACAAGATATGTGTATTTGTGAATATTTTACATCATATCTAAACAAATATTTAAAATAGTAGGATCTAAAATATAGTTTAAAAGTTAGCCTGAGCAAATGCAAACATCATATTCAATGTATATTGTGTAAAAATTGAACTTAAAAACTTGAGGTTATGGATGTGGTGAAGAAAGATGGAGAAAATGATGGAAAGGGTGATATTTATCAAGATGATTTTAGTCATTATCTCACTTGTGGAATTATACAACAAGGTGATAAAAATATAATAGAGAAGAGAGACAGAGAGAGAGAAAGAGAGAGAGAGAGAGAGAGACAGACAGACAGACAGACAGACAGACAGACAGACTCATATGGCTTTGGTAGCCAAAGTAACCCCAGGAATGGTGGAATAGGTTTTTGAGCAATAATTTAGGAATCAATAGAGAATTTAACAAACTAAAGACTTCAGATACTTTCTGTATAGACTCAAACCTAGTTGCTTTTGAAGGTCACCTACCCTGTCACAATCAAACAAATTATCTCTCCTGATTAAAATTAGACATTGGGACACCAGTTTTTAAAGCCCAGCTTTTAAATATATACTAATATGAAGACCTTTTGTCATGCTGAACTGCTATTCTGACTCTTAATTTGTCCCCCTGCTTTTACGAGTTGATCGGAATTTGTCAGTATAAGTGCTGGGAAGTTATTTAATATTCTACTCTATTAGAACTGAGAATAAAAAAACAAATACAATGAATCATAAAAACAGTGCTCTGGGAGATCAATACCTTAAGTGTTTAGATGATTGGACACCATTCTTCAGAGTCTTAAATAGGAAAGTCTCTACTTACTTCTGTCTATTATTCTCTGATTTCCCCATATGTACTAACACACCTTTAGTTGATACTCCCTTTAGTAATTATGTAAGTCCATCATTCTTCCTTTTATTTATTTTTATTCCTTTGCCAGTTCTGGGGCTTGAACTTAGGGCCTGAGCACTGTCTCTGGCTTCCTTTTGCTCAAGGCTAACACTCTACAGCTTGAGCCACAATGCCACTTCTGGCCTTTTCTGTTTATGTGGTGCTGAGGGATCGAACCCAGGGCTTCATGCATGCCAAGCAAGCACTCTACCACAAAGCCACATTCTTAGCCCAAGTCCATCATTCCAATGTTTCCAGTCTAAAACTGGGGAGCATTATTTCATTTTCACAAAGAAGAGCATATCTCCATAAGAAGGGCGAGTAAAAGGCACTATAATTCAATTGCTGACTGTATAAGTACATGCTGTATATGCAACGCAACATGCAATTCCAAAAATAGAAGGTTTTTGCTTCAACTTTGTACACTGAAGATATCTTGTTCTCCTAAATGCTAAGCACAACATAGAAATTAGTGAAACAGACACATTTGTTTGGGCCCAGGGCAAGTACTACTGTAGTCTTCCTAACAGTTAGTAAAATATCTGTCTGGTTTTAAAAGCTGAAAGGCACGGTAATTATTTTCTTTAATTTTTAATTATTAGTTTTAGTTGCAACTATACCCTCACTAATCTGAAGTGACTTAGGAAACCTGTTTTATTTCCAATGTACATTTGTAATTGAACTGAATTATACATATTGGTTAGTACCATGGGTTACAGAATTTGAAAAGCAAGTGGAGTACTTCACATAGAACACTAAGAACAGTATTCAATAACACTACTCTAAAATTATCTGACTTATATATTTGGCTTATTTTTAAAATAAATAGATTCATTCTTAAAATGTAACATTTAAGGGGTCTTGTGACAGTATATGTCATCGTAGGTAGCGTGAATCACTGTGAACAGAACAGTAGTCCTTTAATAACTACTTTGTACATCCAGCTTTAGGGACCAGGTTAATTAATAGAGCTTCAGCCCAGGGTATTAGCCTAAAGAAGAGAGGTAGAACAATAGGGGTAAAACCCCTCATGATGGTAAAACTAGCTTTTATTCTCTAGGAGCCTCCAGGAAGTCTGAGAAATCTTATCAGAAGATATGATCTGGTGAAGTTTCAACAGTGATGCACTTGTCAACTGCTCTTGACTGGGTTACATTGTTCCACAAAAATAAAGTAATGTATTATACTAGCAAACATTTCAGTTGTCTATTGCTGCATTTAGCAAAAAATACTGTTTAAAAAGAAATGTAAGGGCCCAGGTAACTGTAACCCCTCTATACATCACCTTTACAACAATCTTTAAATGAAAATAAATAATAGCTTAAGAAAATACAATAATTTATTTTCACTTACAAATCTATGATTTTGGAGAACTTCTTGAAAAGTCTCTGATCCATGTGGCTTCAGCAGGAGCTGCTAGACTAAAGCTTGAGGATGAAGTCACTTAGGATAGCTCAGGAGTCTTACAAATGTGTGCTAGATGCCAACTGGAAAGTCACTCTCTTAATGAGATGCATGGGTTTTCTAACACCTTGACAAGCATTCCACCTGTGTTCCCTAGAAGAGACTGCAAGGCTAAGAGCTAGCCTTTGAACTCCAAGATTTTCCCTTCCTTCACATTCTTTTCCTGTAACATGTCAGTGAACCTAGCCCATTTTAAAAAGAAGAATAAGACTGTAATCCCGCAATAAGAGGACTAGCCAAGAATTTGTTTTTGCCTGTAATCTGTAGGAAAATAGAGGTGAATTTTTGGCTTCTTTTGGATGTGGAAGAGCCATTATTTGTATGCCAGGATTCCTGTGCAATCTACTTCAAGCAAGCATACTGATGATGCTGAAAAGCAGTCTGCAGCAGCTCTGGTCTTGCATGGCCCTGCCAAAGGTAGGGAAGGGAGAGCTATGAAGGCTCTGAAATAAACGACTTAATGCTTCATATAGTGTCTCTCTTCAAAGAGTGATGTAAAAGTCAAGTGTAAGAAACCTAAATAGTTACTGCATAAAAACGCTCATCAAAATAGAATTTTCTCTTCCATTATTCTGATATATAATAATTTTTCATCCCTTTATATAAACCCATATCAAGTGATTTCTTAGACACTCTACAGCCCATTAAGTTTTATTTTACTGCTTGTATATTTATTTTTACAATACTGTGGATTGAGTCCCTTTTCATGCAGATATTAGTCATTAATTGCTTTTATGTTTTCAAAGAATCATATTCAGAAACTGATCGCCTTGTTCATTTCTATCATAAACTCAAAAGTATGTACTAATGGAAAACATTTTAGCATTTCAGGTAAATGTTGTGTTTTATTCGTAAATATACATTATGAGAGTAACATAAAAATGCTTAATGTCATGAATACCAATTATATATAATCTACTGAGTCTCACTTGATCAACCTTTTTTAAAAGAAAAAATGTTGCATATTGATACGGTTCCTATTTTGAATTTTATATATTGAATAAAGTTATATGTCACTCCTGGTTATTTTTTCCCCCTTACCTTTAACTTTCCTTTATTACCTTGTATTTTTCTCTCTGTGTGAATGTACTGACCCTTCAGATGTCCTCTCATTAGATGTGCTCGCATGGTTCATTAAAGTGTCCTTAGACAGATAGAGATCACACAGAGCACTGAGTTATGCAATGTCCAATCTCCCTCTGACACAGAGGAGTCTTGGCCCAATGGCTTTAGGGGCACTGGCTTGTCATGAAGTTGGCTTTTGGCCAACAGAGAACAAATTAGTAGAGTGTACCTGTGTTGGCTCTGTTCCTAGCCTTGTTTATATAATTGATGTCTCCTGGCCTCATTATGAGTCATTAGCATATCAATGTAATGTCTGAGCCTGGCAAAGTGCTGCTTGTTCTTAGCCATTCGTGATTTACTATAACATGTAAGACAGGAGAACCTAGACAATCTAACCGTTAATGCCACAGGAAGTGTTACACAGGAAGCTTTGATTCATGCACACAAGTACCTTTGGGCTCAAAAGGAAGGCTCCCTTGAACTATGGGGTCCTTTTAAATATTTCAAGTTACTTTATTTCATCTTCATCAAGTTAATGTTCATTGCTTTTAAGTTTCACATATCAATTTGTTTTGTACCTGTAAATAATACTAAACTTAAGTAACAGATTTTTGTTGTTGTTGGATGTCTGATTGCTGCGAAAAGGTCTTACTATGTAGCCCAAGCTGGCTTTGAACATAGATCTTCTTGTGTCAGTCTCTTGAGGGCTGGGATTGTAGATGTAAGATACCAGGCTGGCTAAGGACAGATTATTTTGAGCCAAAGAAATAACATATTTAGGCATTGTTTTGATCTTCAAGATTATTAATTAGCTATCCTATCATATTGGTAGAGACGAACATTTTGGAGCCAAACTAAAATATAAATTCATCTGTAAAGTTATCCTTATAAAATGTCAGTTAGGTTACTAGTTACTCAAGATGTAAAACTGAAATGTAATTAAGTATATCCCACAATTTTTATGGTTTAGGATCAATGATGTAGATGAAAGATGTTATTGTATCATTTACTATAATGAATGCAAAATAAAAAGAAATGAACTAATTTTAAAGCTAAAGAAATCTGTGCATATTTGAGGTAAAGAATATGTTTCTAGAAGGAGAAAAAATAGACGCTGGGTTCAAAATTGCATTTATTTTGACCCACTTAATTCTTTAAAACTCTTGTATTAATAAAATTAAATTATAGTATCTTATCTATTTTGACTAGCATCATATATTTTTCTCCCCCAGAGAATTCATAGTTAAAATTTTTGTCCTTTTAACTGTAATGCCTCATAGTGTCTGGTATAGTAAGTATTAGATAGGTGTTTGAATAGTAAATGAATAAAAAATCACATTTATCTTGAAGACTTTGCTTCATTTGTTTTGCTTCAGATAGAATTCTCCGTATATTTGCTGCCCAGACTGATCTACAATCTCTGGGCTCAAGGGATCCTCTGCTTCAGCCTCTCAGATGTGAACTACAGGCTCAGGAGACCATATCTTGCTTTCTTCACATAAAACAGACACTAGTAACTCACTTGTTATACTAGCTGCTTAAGAAGATGATGTCAGGAAAATCATAATTTGAAGCTAGCCAGGGGAAAATGTTTATAAAACCCCCACCTCAAGCCATAACTGGGCATGATGGTTCATATTTGTCATTCCAGATTCTATATAGTATTATCATATAGTATAAAGCACAAATAAGAAGATTGTAGCCCAAGCCAGCCCCAGAAATAATAAATCCTATCTCAAAAATAACCAGAGCAGGGCTGGGGATATAGCCTAGTGGCAAGAGTGCCTGCCTCGGATACACGAGGCCCTAAGTTCGATTCCCCAACACCACATATACACATATACAGAAAACGGCCAGAAGCGGCGCTGTGGCTCAAGTGGCAGAGTGCTAGCCTTGAGCGGGAAGAAGCCAGGGACAGTGCTCAGGCCCTGAGTCCAAGGCCCAGGACTGGCCAAAAAATAAATAAATAAATAAATAAATAACCAGAGCAAAAATGTCTGGTGGCACGGCTCAACTGGTAAAACATCTGCATCACAAGCACAATGCCTGGAGTTAAAGTTTCAGTACTACCAAAGAAAGAAAGAAGAGAAGGAAAAAGAAAGAGAGAGGGGCTGGGGATATAGCCTAGTGGCAAGAGTGCCTGCCTCGGATACACGAGGCCCTAGGTTCGATTCCCCAGCACCACATATACAGAAAACGGCCAGAAGCGGCGCTGTGGCTCAAGTGGCAGAGTGCTAGCCTTGAGCGGGAAGAAGCCAGGGACAGTGCTCAGGCCCTGAGTCCAAGGCCCAGGACTGGCCAAAAAAAAAAAAAAAAAAGAAAGAGAGAAAGAGAGTGAGAGTGAGAGCGAGAGTTTAGATAATACTTCCTGTTAAAGTATTCCATAACTGCTGTAATCACATTTTTCTATGGCTCTGTATCTACGTATCTTACAGTTAAAAGACAGTAGTTCTTTAATAACCTTATTTTTGCCACTGATGTCCACAGCACCAATTTATTTATTTATGTATTTATTTAAAACTAAATCTAGAGAATTTTTCTGCGATTATGTTTGACTTAAATTTTTATTGGCTTATACTAATTGTACAAAGAGGTTTCATTTTGCACATCACTAATTTAGATGAGTTGAGAGAAGCAAATACATTAAAGCCTTTCCACCTAGATCATAGAGCTTATAGAGAATAGATGCAAGGTCTAATCCTCAGAAAATCGAAGTATAAGCATTTCATGTCTATCCTGTTCTGCATTCTTAAGAGCAGCAAACATCCACTAAGTTGTTAGTTCATTATAAATGTTTATTAATCTTTAAAGATTTAATCAGAATTCTGAATATTTGGGTAAAAAGTATTCTCTTCTTTCCAGATACTGGTAGTTCATGCCTGCCATCCTAGTTACTCAGAAGGCTCAGGTCTGAGGATCCTTAGTATGAAGTGAGCCTTATCTCACTCCTATTCTCCAAGTAAACCAGAAGCAGTTTAAGAGGCAGCATGGTAACATTGAACAAAAAGCTTAGCAACAGCACCCAGACCTTGATTTCAAGTCCAAGACCAGCACATACATACATACATACACACACACACACACACACACACACACACTTATGTTTTCTCTTCTTGCTATAGCTGTCCCATTTCACTAGGTGATACTGAGTCAGCACCAGGCATGGGATAGGGCTTCAGGCTCCTAAGAGTCAACTTTGAGGAAACTTTATAACAGGTCCAAGCATCCTGCAGGCTAAGATAAAATTGTTGGAGTGAGTGGAGAGTATGGAGGTGAAGTACCACCAGCAACTGGTTGTTAAATCAGAAGAAAGTATCAGGGAAAAATAAAAGTTAAAAAACACTGTTAGAGAACCCACAAGGTGATGAAAGTGACATAGAAATTGACAATAAAAGTATAATTGAACCAAATAACAATATACCTCAAGAAAGGAGAGGTGAAAATGCAGAAAACTTAGGAGATGAATGGGTCAAGCAGATGAAAAGGAAGTTGCTGCCAGTGAAACCCTAAGTGATGCTGAGCTATAGAACACCGCTGCCTTATTTACAGACACTATCAGATGAAATTCGGCATGGGCATTCTGTAGGCCAAGCAATTCCTGTGCCTTTTCGGTATAGAATCGGCCAAGATGATCATCAATACACAAATAGATCAAGAAAATGTGGTCAATGTATTCAATGCAAATTTTATTGATCCATTAGAAAGAATGATACTGTATCATTCTTAAGGAAAAGCAAAGATTTGGAAAAAAATTATATTAAGTTAGTTAAGACAGACCCCAAGAACGAGGATTTCACGTTTTCCTTCATTTGTGGTAGTTAAAATGTGCCGATAAATGTATAAATAAACACCCTGGGTGGTATGCAAGCAGTTACAAATGAATTAACTGAAGTATAATAGATTCTACAGAGATCTCAAATCGTAGAATTCTTTAGAAAGCCCAACAAAATAAGTACCGTGAAATGAGTACTTACAAGAGCAGGACAGGGGCCAAGGAGAGGGGGGGTAGATGAATGAAGGAGGAAAAGGGAAAGAATACAGTCAAGAATTCATTGTTTATTCTACAAAATTCAGAAAAAAATCTATGAGAAAAGTTGGGTTGAGGAGGGTTAAAATGTTAAAAGGATGACAGCTCAAGATGCATTGAATAAACTACTTTGTTAAAAAGCAATAATAATAAAAACACCTAATCCATATACTAAAAATTAAGAAAAATTGGGAAGGGGTGGGCTGAGAGGGGTGGGTGAGAATGTTAAAGGGGTGACAGGAATCGGGATATTCTCTATTCATGAACTGCTTTGCCGAATGGGAAGGCCTTTGTACAACTACATAAAGATTATAACAATTTTCAGAGGGAGGGAGGGTGAGAGGGAAGAAGGGTCAGAGAGAGAAAGAGAGAGAGAGAGAGATCCAGTGTTTTCATCAAATTAAGAAAGCCAAATGCGGCCAATGGAAGCTGTAACAAAGTAATTGAAATAAACTCTGCTAAGGTTCAATAATATAAGAAGCAGTTCATGATCTTGCTCTGGTAAACTGGCTTTTTTTCACATTTTTTTCTTTATTGTCAAAGTGTGATACTGAGGGGTACAGGTTCATATGAAAGGCAGTGAGTACGTTTCTTGTTCTACTTGTTACCTCCTCCCTCATTTCCCCCTCCCCCTCCCCTTTCCCTTGTCCCCCCAAGAGTTGTGCAGTTGGTTTACATGAAATGGTTTCTAAGTGTTGCTTTTTGAATGGTTTGTCTTTTTGTTCTTTGTCTCTCGATTTTGGTATTACTGCTCCCTTCCCCAGCTCTATTACCCATATAGACAATATCCAGGGTTCTTGGATGTAATATGGTGGTAGCGAGGCTACAGCCTCAGGAAGGGACTACAAGAGAAACAAAACCATACAAACCACTCAGTCAAACAAACAGACAAGGAAAAAGAGAAAAAAAGTAGTATGAGTTCACATGGCATGTTGAGAACTTGTTTCCAAACGTGGACTTCATTTCACTTGGCATCTTCTTATGTGATCATATGGGTGTGGCTATTGGGGTATTTTGGTCTTCTACCATGACTAGCCTATTCTTGTACTAGCTGTTCCCTATGAGGGTTTATGTTTCTTTGGGTCTGGGTCACTTCACTTAGTATGATTTTTTCCAAGTGCTTCCATTTCCTTAAGAATGGGGCAGTGCCATTCCTTCAGATGGAGGCATATAATTCCATTGTTTGTATGTACCACATTTTCCAGATCCACTCATCTACTGAGGGGCATCTAGGTTGGTTCCATGTTTTAGCGATGGCAAGTTGTGTTGCGATGAACATAGTTGTGCTGGTGGCTTTAGTGTGGTCTTGTTTGTAGTCTTTTGGGTAGATGCCCAAAAGTGGGGCTGTTGGGTCATAGGGGAGCTCTATGTTTAGCCAACTTAGGAACCTCCCCACTGCTTTCCAGAGGGGTTGAACAAGTTTTCATTCCTACCAACAATGTAGTAGAGTTCCTTTTTGGCCACATCTTCTCCAGCATTTGGTATTATTAGATTTCCTGATAATGGACATTCTTACTGGGGTGAGGTGGAATCTCAATGTTGTTTTGATTTGCATTTCTTTTCTGGCCAGTGATGTAGAGCACTTTTTCATGTGACTCTTAGCCATTCTCATTAACTCTTAAGAGAAATGTCTTTAAGGAAGAACTAAGGAAATGGTAAAACCTCACATTCTCCTGGATTGGGAGGATTAACATCATGAAAATGGCAATATTACCAAAAGCCATCTACAAATTCAATTCAATATCCATCAATATCCCAACATCATTCTTCAATGAAATAGAGGAAGCAATTCAGAAATTCATTTGGAATAATAAAAAAAACAAATAGCAAAAACAATCCTAAGTAGAAAGAACAGTACAGGAGGAATATAAATACCAAACTTTAAATTGTACTACAAACCTATAGTAATAAAAACAGCTTGGTACTGGCACAAGAACAGGCCTGAGGACCAATGTAACAGAACTTAAGACCCTGAAATGAACCCACAGACCTAGGGCTACCTAATCTTTGACAAAGAAGCTAAAAATATAGGCTAGAACAAAGACAGCCTCTTCAACAAATGGTGCTGGCAAAACTGGGTCTATACTTGTAACAAACTAAAACTATACCCCTATCTATCACCCTGCACCAAAATTAACTCCAAATGGATCAAAGACCTGGAAATAAAATCAGACACTCTGAAAACTCTACAAGAAGAAATAGGAGAAACTCTAGGACTCCTTGGCACTGGAAGAAACTTCCTAAACAAAGGGCCAGAAATCCAACAAATCAAAGAAAGGCTGGACATTTGGGACTGTATCAAACTGCAGAGCTTCTGCAGGGCAAAGGATATAGCTTCCAAAATAAATAGAAAGCCCACAGATTAGGAAAAGATCGTCACCGGCCACACAATGGGCAAAGGCCTGATATCTAAAATATACACAAAACTCAAAAAGTTAAATTCCTCCAAAAATAAACTATCTTTTAATGTGACTGTTAATATGAGCATACAAGAAAGCTCAGAGGAGAATTTGAAGAGACAGGGATAAAAGAAAATAAAAGATGTTAAGAAAGCTGGGGAAGAGCATGAGAAAGCTTAGAAGGAGGAAGAAGCAGGAAGATGATCAGGAGCTGAGCATGGCTATATTCCTGGGGGAATGCCTGAAATAAGAGGAGCTATGCGTGGAATGGCAGGAATTCAAAGGCTGGTTGAATTTTTCCTGGTGCAGAGAAAGTTTCTTGCAGCAATCACAAAGTGGGGTGGTCTTCCAGCATGTGGCCCAGAACCCAACAAATATGTCAAAATATCAGAGCAACCCAAAGGTTGTGAATCTCATCAGTGAATTGTCAGCCAAAGTTGGAGGGAAAGTATAACACCCATCAGACAAAACGTAGCTGAAGGAAGAGCAGCTTGGGCCACATAGAAATGTCACAATAATAAGAATCAATGTGCCTGCAGTCTTCTCATCCAGAGAGCAGGGGTGTTTCGAAGCAGCCCACCACCCCCCCAAAAGAACACATAAACCCTCTCTGAAAAAATAAAGGACATCAGAATTCTCAGAAAACATGGCTTAAGTAGTAGACCATCTGTTTCGGAAGATACAGGTTCTGAGTTCAAACACCATGATGACTACTATAATAATAATAATGAATAGTAATAAAATATATTGTAGTTGTGTTTAAAGACAGATGTTTTAAAGAAAACTAGATAGAATTTGTCAGAGGTTATATTAAATTTATTTTCTTATAATCCTAAAACCAAATATTATAACACAGCTTTTAAAGAATATCTCAGTAAATAGCAATGTAACATTAAAAAAGATAGGGAATAATGACTATAAGTGATATTGCACATCAATTACAAAAAACCAGACAGCAGTACAATAATTATTAAATTACAGCTGCAAATTCATTCTACTGAGATTAGCTTTCTGTGAATGAGGTAGCCAACTCTTTATTTCACACATACAATATGTACATGCAATGAAAATGCTAACCATTTTCTGGAAGTGGATTATATTAGTCCATGTTACCTTTTTTGTTTGTTTGTCTCTTGTTTTGGTGCTGGTAGTGGGGCTTGAATTCGGAGCCACACACTCTCATTGTGCTTTTCTACTCAAGGCTAATGATCTATCACTTGAGCTACACCTCCACTTCCAACTTCTTGCTGGTTAATTGAAGATAAAAGTCTCTCCCATTTATTTACCCTTCTAACTTTGAACTGTGATCCTCAGATCTTGGCCATCTGAGTAGCTAGGATCACAGACATGAGCCACCGGTACCTGGCTTATTAGTGCATCTTGAGGGAAATATTAGCCCAAAGCTAATTCCAGAGAATGCCAAAGTAATATGACCTGTTATGCCACTTTCTAATGGTATCTCATACGTGCAAACTTTTTGGAGGAAAAGAGGATTGATTGTCGTAACAAGGTCTTAGATGAGATTTGGAGCCCAGACATAGGAAGTTGCTGGACAAGAGTATAAACAACTACTATTTGAGTTCTTGATAGAATATTGACCTTGGACTTTAGAAATCAATTAAACAGACTTTAAGATTAGCAGCTTTTGTTTTAAAAAACTCAATACATAAAATGTTAAATATGATTGTTTTCCTTTACCTATATGCACAGATAAAAGTTTTCAGAGCAAACTACTTCCTTATGAAAAGACAAATGAACAAATTACTAATCAGTTCTCAATTGAATCCAAACAACCTAATTCAGGATGAAAATGGTTTTAGCTTGAAGAAATTTCAAAGTGAACTCTAGAATTTTAAATGAGATTTAAGCCAAATATGACATATTCATTTATTTTAACAAAATGCATAGGAAGTTCAAAGAAGACTCTGTGACAATTAAGGGGGTTTTGTGGCATAAATATTTTAAAAAAGACTTAATTGTAAGATATGTATGAAAAATTCAAGACTCTAAAAGTAGAAGAAATCATGTTGTGCAATTAGCTTAAACAGAATAGGGCATTACTGTTGAAAGATACAGGCAGAGAATAATGAGTCATTATTATATGAAAATTTCTGAAGACAAGCTTTCACTGACAGTCATTCTTGGGTACCACTTGCTGTGGAGTTTCCTCCTTTACAGAAAGATGGTTCTCAGCAGCAGAACTTGAATTTACTTTGAGAAATCATGTAAGATCTGAAAGTATTTCATGGGATCTTGTAAAGTTTGGTTGGTCTCTTCTTTTATTATATTACATATTGCAAAATTTTATACACCTTTAGTTTCTCATACATACATGTTTTGTTGTTTCATACATGTTTTGTTGAAAATGTAAGTTTTATGGCTGCAATATTTTAGGGTGATATTTTGATAAGTATCCATATGATCATTTAGGTGAGTTCTACAAGGGGATAAAGAGTATCTCATTGTATCTCACCACTACAATGAGAAGTGGACCTTGTGTCTGGCTTGTTCCAAGCGATTGATAAGTGATTCTGGAACTGCAGGTGTTCACAGAATTATCCAAAATAATGACCTGCTCCTGCTTACACTGGAAATTATTTTACAAGTTAATACACTAATCAAAAGTAGCCCTTTCTGTTCTTGGCTAATAATGTTTCAAGAATTATCAATTCATCTTGTTATAAGCCAAAAGAATAATTGATGCTCCAGTATGCACACAAACATGGTAATGTTAGAATATAAGAGATCATCAATAAGCTTGTCATTATTTTAATTTAGGTTAAACTTCATGCTAGGATAAACATATTCATCTTCAGATGAAAGGCATGCTTTAAGAACACATAAGCAAAGGGTTAACATTGAGATATTGAACTAACAAATATTTGTAACTAAGTTTTGTGAAGGGAAAATATCCTGGCTAGATCCTTCATATGATTGCTGGCAGGGTGAGAATCCCATCACAATTCAACATGCTGGACTCTCGCAGGACCCAGGGCAGTCTGCGGGATGTTGAGACACTGAAACTCTGCCAGATGGAAGCTGTTGCAGAGGTTTTTAGTAGATGTAGTAGAGAGGAGAATTTGTTCCAAAAACAGAAGAACAAAACCAGTGTGCACATCCACTTGGGAAGCCAAAGTTCACTAAGCCAGACTGGGAAGTTGGAGGTGTGCCAGATAGAAGGATCTAGTAGCCACAATCAACTTGTAAGCCCAGAAACCTCTGAACCAGAGTAGAGCAAACACAACTGAGAGTAATTGAAAGTGCTTCCAAGAGCAGCCTTCATCTGGACTGTCTTTTAGAGTGAATAGGCCATGAAACTTCAGGCCATGGTATGTGTGTAGGGCAGGGGAGTGGCAGACAGGTAGCTAGCAGTACAATCAAGGAGAATGTCTGCAAAGCCGAATACTTAAGGGATCTCTCATCTTTTGGGACATTTACTAAAGCAATTTCAGTCATTTTTACTTCGTGAAGATTCTCTGTTATAATACAAATAATAAAGGGCCTCCTTTCCCTGGACTTCATTTCTCTGGGCTTTTTTATACTCTGGCTTTGTACTGTGGCCCCAATACAGCTTCATACTCTCAATATTGCAAGTCCTACATCCTTATATTGTCAAGCAATCCTGGCATCATCAGGACACATTCTTCAGGACCAACCTAGTCAAGTGGCCATCTTTGATTTAGTGCCAAGGGAATGAGATGTGCTAAATGTCCATGCTTAGTTCTATGCCATTTCTGAACTACAGCCTGAGAGAAATTAACTGACCTGCCTAGGAGACTTGATGGAGTTTGCTGCTGTCAATCCAAACAAAATTATACTTCTGGGAAACTAGAGTACTCATGAAGAGAGTAATGCAGAAAGGATTCTGAGGAATGAACTAATTTGGAGAGAATCCACTGATCAAATTAGAATCCACTGGTCAAATGGTACACTAAGTAAATAAATTCTGGTAGTATAATTAAAGCAAATAATTATAAGCCATTTACTAAAACGGAAGTTGGAGACATATATATACACAGTCACATATAGAATTTTTAACTTCCATGAAAGATGGTATAGTTACAATGTTTTAAAGTAACTTACAACAAAATAGTTATTACTTTCAAGAAAGGAAATGGCAGTTTTATCATGAAGACTGGCCAATACTCCTTTAATTAAGTAATCAAAGTGAATGAACATTTTAAGTAAAGAGTCACAGTGGAATCATGTAATACCTGGTAGAATAAAATGAAAACACTAGAACTTCCCTGGCATAGTATATTTGGCAAACAGATATAACCTACATTGATCATAAACTAAAACTAATTAACATCAACTACCTGGAATCTTCAAATGTAAACACAATGGAAAAAAATCCAAGGCTGAAAGGAATTTTATCAAAACTGGAGCTCTTTGATAGATACAAATTTAAGGTAATGTTTGATTCTGAATAGTATACTTCTGCTAGGGAGGGCAATATTACGATGTTATTAAAAGAAGTGACAAATGAAAAGGAGGTGTTACATAAGACTATAGTTATAAAGGATTTCTACCGGTTTGGGGTTTTGATGTTCTAGTAGTAATGAGAGGAAACTTTCTTTTTGATACTGAGTACATACTGTAATATTTGGAAGCAATGGGCATTTATATGTATCTTACTCTCTAAAATTCAGGAAAACATTATCTGTATCACATTTGCAACTTTTCTGTAAGTTTGCGACTGGGACAGTATTACCCTAGGTTCTCTATGGAAACTCTACAAGATGGCAGGCGATACAACCATTCATTCAATGTATCTTGTTGAGTTTAAGTTCAGAGTTCCATTAGTACAGAAAAAGGCCAAAGATATTTCTTGTAAGTGAGATTGAAAAACCTCCAAGGAAGCACTCTGAGACAGGTTGTACTCAGTGAGAGTGAGAAGAAATTTCCAAAAGGAGAAAAATGAAAGCAAAACCTCAGAATTTATATAGTACAGATTAATTCAAACATATTGCTTATTTAAAAGGAAGAAGACAATAGATTTTGAAGAACAGAATGCCAGATTCTACAGTGTAACTTTCACTCTTAGGAAAAAGAGAAAATAATGAATTTTCCTAAGTCAAACACTTTGCATTAGAATTTTTATAAATTTATGAAATTAATGGCAGCATGCAAGTAAATATTATATGTAATATTATATATGACACAGATAATAATATATATAATATTTACCTCATGTTGCCTCGAATATAGCATAATGAAACCTACAACACTGTTAAAAGGATGGAGAATGAAGAGAGGATAAGGAAGAAAATAGATGGGGTATAATGATGAAAGTACATTATCTGCATGTTGTAAGTATTGCAGTGAAACTCTTTTGCACAATTAAATTATGTTAATAATTTTTAAGATGTTATTGAGATTAATAAAAGAACAGACACCAAGCTTGGCCTTGGCTTTCCAGATGGAATTGTGGCAGACAGCTGTTCTCCAAGGCCTGGAACTGAATGGTTCAGTGTGGCCATCTTGGGAAGTCAATTGAAGTCAAGGTCCTGGTGTTGGGGTTATAGAAAGAGTTGGTGAGGCAGCTCCTGTGCGGTGTGATACCGATGATATGCACACTTTCTGGGCTGCAGCAATAATGGATAGGGGCATGCTTCCTTTTTTCCTTTGCTGGTCCTGGGGCTCCAAGTCTGTATCTTGGGACTATGCTCGAGCCCTTTTGGGCTCGAGGCTAGCACTCATCACTAGAGCCACAGCTTCACTTCTATTTGCTTGTGAGTAGTTAATTGGAGATAAGAGTCTCACAGAATTTCCTGCCCAGGCTGGGTTCAAATCACAATCCTCAGATCTCAGCCTCCTGAGTATCTAGGTTTACAGACATGAACCACTGGTGCCCAGCTTTAGGTTGTTTATGTTTATTTGTTTTTGTATTTTTAAATTGTTTTTATTTATTGTCGAAGTGATGTAGAGAGAGGTTATAGTTTTATACGTTAGGCCTTGGGTAGATTTCTTGGACTGTTTGTTACCTCCTCCATTTGTTTTGGTTTTTTTGAGACTAGCATAGTATTATCACTGTGTTCACTTTATATTTTTATTACACTAAATATTAACTTAATTACAAGTCAGTTGCTTTTCCTTCTATAAATTGAATATTCCTATACTTCCACATGTATTTCTATTAGAGTTTCTTTTTTAAAAAAATTATTGTCAAACTGATGTACAGAGAGGTTACAGTTTCATACGTTAGGCATGGGATACATTTCTTGTACTGTTTGTTACTTCCTTTTCTGCAGAACACAGAAGAATCCCTGATATGAAACAGATGTGATATCTCCATTAGTGTTAAGGTTTGCAACTATCTTTTCCAATTTTTCACTCACCTGTTACTTTTTCTGTTACACTTTTTTTTTTTTTTTTGCCAGTCCTGGGCTTGAACTCAGGGCCTGAGCACTGTCCCTGGCTTCTTTTGGCTCAATGCTAGCACTCTGCCACTTGAGTCATAGTGCCACTTCTGGCCATTTTCTAAATATGTGGTGCCAGGGAATCGAACCCAGGGCTTCATGTATGGGAAGCAAGCACTCTTGCCACTAGGCCTATTCCCAGCCCACACACTTTTTTTTTATTGGTCATGGGGCTTGAACTCAGGAATTGGGTGCTGTTCCTGAGTTTTCTGCTCAAAGTTCAAATACTCTCACTCTACCACTTTGAGCCACAGCTCACTCCATTTCTGATTTTCTGATGACTGATTATATATATGAGTCTCATGGACTTTCCTACTTGGGCTGGCTTTGAACTGTGATACTCAGATCTTAACCTCGTGAGTAGCTAGGATTAAAGGCATGAGCTACCATGATCTGCCTATATTACAATTTTTAAAATGATTATTTAAATGTGAAGTACATGCTTCCACATATTAAAGAGCTGGGGGTATATTTATGAATAAAAAGAAGACAAAACCAGCCCATTAGCTAAATAAATAATATTGTACATTGTGGCTGGTAAGATTTACTGGGAAAAGAAACTAATTAACATAAACTACACAAGTAGATAGAGACAAAACCTTTAACTTTGAAGAAATCAAATCATTATTTTCTCTGTTATTTTGAGGATGGAGAGACTCCTCATGAATCAATTTCCCACATTATCAAAGCTATCTTTAAGTATTGAGCCACTAAATGTAATTGGTGTTGTTGTAGTTTAAAAGTAATACATATCATAATTGTTGTTGACAAAAAAGCCAGTTAGTAAAACTTACTGAAGCATGTTCAGAAGAGTTCATCCACAGCTATCACAAGTATAGGAACCACAGTCTTGTAGTGAGTATATGTGAGAGAAGTTGAGCCCAGCTTTGAATACAGTCTAGCAGATAGCAAATTTGGCCAGTAGTAGCAAATTTGGAGTAGTTTGGGCAATCAGTGGATGGACAATCTCTAAAAGGGGTAAAAAGACCTAACAAGAAGAGTAGTGCAGATGGCCAAGGTGAAGAGCTGAGGTCTAACATGTGGCTAGTTGTGAGGAGCCAGGTCAGATTCCAAGGGTGAGTTCTCAACTAAATTGATTTACACAAGCTCCTTTGTTAAAACTGAAGTTTCCAACCAGTTCTAACTGCTCTTACCTGTAATTCCATTGATTGAGGAAGTGGGAAAATAGTGGATCTTGGGGGAGAAGTTAGCAAAATTCTAATTCAACCAATAAAAAATATCTATCAGAAAGAACGACATTGCCCCATTCATAAGGAAATGGAAGGACTTGGAAAAAATTATACTAAGTGAAGTGAGCCAGACCCAAAGAAACATGGACTCTATGGTCTCCCTCATAGGGAATAATTAGCCCAGGTTTAGGCTAGTCAAAGCAGAGGATCACAAGAGCCCAATAGCTATACCCTTATGAACACATAAGATAATGCTTAGTGAAATGAACTCCATGTTATGGAAACGACTGTTATATCACTGTTGTAATTACTTTCAACATGCCATGTGAAACCGTAGCATCTATTACTGATGATCCTCTTGTATCCCCTTCCTGTGGTTGTACCTGCACTATCTCTATATCTTATCTGAGTACATTGGAAACCGTGTATACTGGTATTAGAACTAGGAAACTGAAAGGAAGTACCAAAATCGAGAGACACAGGGTAAAAAGATAAACCACTACAAAAGCAACACTTGCAAAACTGTTTGGTGTAAATCAACTCAACAACTCATGGGGGGAAATGGGAAGAGGGAGGGGGGAAGAGCAAATGAGGGAGGAGGTAACAAACAGTACAAAAAATGTATCCAATGCCTAACATATGAAAATGTATCCTCTGTACATCAGTTTGACAATAAAATTTTTAAAAAGTATCGTGATGTGAATTGGTAGTCCTAGCTAAGCAGATGGCATAGGTAGGTTACCAGTTAAAACCACAAGAATTTGTTAGAGAAATAACAAAAAGACTGAAAGAATACCTTAAGCAGTAGAGGCCTCACCTACCAAGTGGGAGGCCTTGAGTTAAAATATCAGTACCATGAAATGATTTTAATAATTTGTATTTTACCAAAAAAATGTACAGATGATCCTGGAAGATGAGTCAGATCCTAAGTAAAATATAGTTAATAAAAGAATACTTGCTATAGAATCAAAAAATTCAAAAAATTCAAATTATTGCTATCATATCATTACCCAGAGAAAACCACCATTGACCTTCCAATAAATATCCTTGCCGAAAGTTTGTCATGAAACTTTTTCTTTCTTAACAGAAATGGCTTCTATTGAGTTTCAGAAATATAGTCATAAAACTTACCCATGATTTTTAATATTCCTTCCATGTGTTCCCTGCTTATATCATTACCATCTAATAATGACATTTCCAACAAGACCCCTCTATAAGCCTTTCCATAATCCTATGGGGTTGGAATTATTGTTCACATATTATCAGTGGAGAAAACTGAGTCTGTGGAAGATAATTGTTCTGCAGTTAGGATATTCATTTTTGAGGTGGAGTTGAAGGTCAAAGCTAGGTCTGTCACATTCCCTAGCCTTGCCCTTTTCTCTGGGCTCTGTTGATCTCTCACTTGTGGTTAAAGGCATAGAATAAAAAAAACTTGATGCTAGTATTTTAAAGGAACTCTATACAGCTTACTCTGTTAGAACGCTATCTACACCTTAGTATGCTCCATTCAAAGAAAAAAACAGGGCTGGGATGTAGCTCAGTGGCAAAGCGCTTGCCTAGCAAGTGTAACAAACACCCTGGGTACGATCCCCAGTACCAATAAAGAAAAGATTAAAAAAAATTACAGTCAAAAAAAAACAACCAAAAAAATAACCCCCCCAAAAGAAAAAGACACTGAAAAGGAGTAAGGAGAAAATTGAGAGAAAGAGAGAGAGAGAGAGAGAGAGAGAGAGAGAGAGAGAGAGAGAGAGAGAAGGAGAGAGACAGGCAGACAGACAGACAGAGACAGAGAGACAGAGACACAGAGGAGATTAAACAGTTATGGAGAATATATTGGTTGTCATTTCTTCATCTATCTTAGTTAATTCACAAGAAATACAAATGTATTAATGGAAGTATGTCATTTGATTTAAAGGGGAGAATTCAAATAGTTTAATTTCTTTGAAAAACGAATTCACAGTCCGACAGAATGAGTACCAGGAAACTGGCACTTGGAAGATGTGTGGAGGAGGTAAAGGAGAGGGAGATAGACGACTGTGTAGAGGAATAGCAGAGAATGTTGTCATGATATTCAGTTCATGTATAAAACTAGGAAAACAGGGAAGGGTTGGGTTGAGAGGGATGGGGAGAATGATGAAAGTGGTGACATCAATCAAGATGCATTGTACTTATAAACTCATTTCTTAAATGGTAATTCCATTGTACATCTACTTAGATATGATAAGACATAATTTTAAAAAGAAATAGAAGTGTTGAAATATATAAACATTGTATTTAATATGCACATATAGGTATATAATTTATATTTATGTGCATATATGTATGTATTGGATGGTACTAAATTGTTGCGCTTAGAGCCTGGCATTGGTCACGCAGGCTGCTTGAGCTTCACCTATAGTCCCTTTTGCTTTAGCAATTTTTTACAACAAGGTCTTGTATTTATGCCTGGATGGGCTTGGATTTCCTGACAACAGGAGTGTTAGGCACATGCCACCATGCCCTTCTTTTTATTGTTTGAGATGGAGTGTTGAGAACTCTTTGCCTAGGCTGGCCTCAAATTACAATTCTCCCAATCTCCACCTCTACCTCAGGCCTTACAGGCCTGAGTCACGGGATCTTAACAAATAGGCTTCATCATTCCAGTGCATGTATTCCAACTAATTAATATTGAGAGGAAGACACAGATTTAAATTTAGGTTAAGGTTGAAGTGTTTGAATATAAGGAATATTTTCATTTTTAAGATGCCTTCAAGAGAAACTCCAGCACTGCCACACCTGTTTGTATAAAAAACATACTCTTCCTTTAAACCATAAATAGCTACTAGTCAGCACTACACTTCAGAAACTAATCCATTAAACAAATGTTTGTTGAGGTCCTGCAGTGTGCCAGGCACTGTTGTGTAGGGTGTGTGTGTAAAGAAGCTCACTCAGACCACATAATTTTTAAAATGTATTCTAGTCTAATGATATTCCCAAAATCGCAATGCCTTTTATCCAAAGTCGCTCTACTATGTCTACTTCTTACCCTTCCTGTTCATAACCTGTTTAGTTTTTACAGTTCCACAACCCTTATCCCTAGTGCTTAGAAGTGCATTTCAAAATTCAAAATCCTTTGAATTATAGAAAAATAATTAGGTACATATTCTGAATATTATCTCACAGCCTCTGAGGAGTCAGCCAGAGCTGGTAATCACACAATAATATATCTGCAATGCACTATGTGCATAACATCACTAATTGCCTCATGTCAGTTTAGTTGTGTTTTACTGTCAAATGAGTTCACATCAGATCAAGTTCTGTCATCAACTGAATCGCCACAAATAAGCACCTTTTGATCTCAGAGTTGTTTTATATCAGAATTGTTGATAGGAGCTTGTTTAGTATATTTGCAAGGAATTTTTGAGGCTTTATTCAGATTTTTAAAATATATTACCTTGGGATTCAATAAATTTAATAAAAGAAATTATTCCTTATAATTCTCCTGACTTTTCAAAGTTAAGCAAGTTTTCAGTTTATATGAGGTTTGAACAATTGTAAGGGAGTAATATGGAAATTTAAACTCAGGGTCTTATGCTTGCAAGGCAGGCACTCTACTGCTGAGCCATGCCTACAACCTTTCTCGCGTGGGCTTTTTTTAAGATAGAGTTTCAGAGTTTTAGATAGAGTTTCACCCTAGTATGCCTATTTCAGTTGACCTATCAAAGCTGATATGGTAGGTATGTGCAACTGCACTCAGACACTGATTGAGAAAGAGTCTTAACATTTATTTGTCTGGGCTGGACTTGAATTCTAACCCTGATATTCTAAGCCTGTAAAATCATTAGGATCACGGGTGCCTAAGTCACCAGGTCATGGCTTTTAAGTATATATTTTCTTACTGTGGTCCCAGCTATAAGACTCTGTTCACATATTGTATGCATGCTGGATGAGCACTATACTCTGCATTTTGCTTTTTGTTTTTTGTTTTTGTGTGAATCAGGCACTTCCTACCTAGCCTAGGCTAACCTCACACTGTTAATCCTGCTACCTTAGTTTTATCCTTAGTGCTGGAATTATTTACATCATCTTAAAGATATGTTTATTTACTTAATAATATCTTAATAATACATCAAGTATATTCTTAAGTGAAATTGCTGCCCTTTTAGTGAAAATTAATTGTACAAAAGGGTTTCACTGTGATATTTTTGTACTTTGATCCAATATCCCCTATTATGTTCTCCTAACTGCTCCTACACCCCTCACTTTAAAAATAAATTCTTCAAATAATCTTTCAGTAGTTGTGCAAAGCATTTTCAGTTAAGTAGGTTAATTTACATGAGCAATTCATCTTCATCAATGGCACCCCTGCCTTGCTTCTCTCTTTCCCAAATCCACCCACACCCTCAAAACATAGTTCAATTTTCATATTTGTACGTTGGATATAATGTTATTTTCCCACCTTTTCTCCTCCATTTGTCTGCTCTTCCTTTACCTAACCACTGCCCTATCCTCTCAGGAAAAAAAAAAAAAAACAGGTTTCAGGTTCCTGGTATTCCTTTTTTAAAAGTATTAATTGTTCCAAAGTGTTACACCATTTTTAACATAATCTGTTCAATGTAAATCATTGTGGGAGACTGAAGTTCTGTGGAACAGCCTTTAAAATGCTACGTTGGTTACATATAACTGTTTTCTTTTTCTTTTTACATTTTTAAAATTCATTATTAATGATATGCACTAAATGAAGTGCAGACATAGCCCCCTGGTTAATATTACAAAGCGACAAGGAAGTGGTCGAGGGAATTCTGACAAATCCCAAATGGGAAGAGCCTTCTCAAAGGTCCCTTATTTTACAGCTGTACATGCAAAAGTCGTGGGTGTTTTGTTTTTGTTTTTTTTAAAGCATGTACAATATGCAATTTGCAGAAGTCTTCCCTTGTTGCTAAACTATACCTCAGTAGTCATTAGTTTATTATTTGGCAGCTTATATGAAGGGTTTAAAAGAACCCACCTTCTTTTGCTCTGTCTTGCTACCCTGTGGACCCTCAAGGTCCTGCAAGGCTCTGTGAACTCAGAACTCTGTGGAATGATGGGATCATTCATGCAGAAGAGAAGCAGCCCAGGTGAGGGCAGCGTTGGGACAGTTGGGGGAAGAAGTTCAGGGATAGATGTCCTAATAAATGAGGGCAACCTGACAGGTCAAGATTTAGCCTAAGTGACTCATAGAAATATCAGTCACTGTTTGGAAAACATCAAGGAGACTTTGAAAATAAGACTTGAGTAAGAAATTTTGTATGCTTTTAGTCAAGAAAAAATCGCAAGCCACAACTTGTAAAATATCCTATTTAAAAAAAATCACATGAAATAAATATTATGTAACCATTTTTAAGTGGCTGTATAAAATTTAATGTTGGGTATTATCCGGTACAGGTTTTTAGGACAGTAATTTCATTTATCTTATAGCTACATAATTATATAAACAAATCTTTCTTGCAGCTTTGTGTATGGTTAATCTGGGAGCCTTATCTTCTCAGAAATGAAGCACATGAGAAATACTTCCATAAGGAAAAGGAATATACTCATTTGTGAATCAAAATCACCATTTTAATATTAAGGTCCTTATCTGTTGTATAATAGGTAAACTACTGTGAAGTGTAGTTGCCTGTTTAACTTTCCATCTGCTTTGATTTTGGCAGTTTAGTTAATTCAAATAAAATTTGTGAAGTTAACCCCTTTCAAGAAAAGGAATAGGGGAACCTAATTTAACCTAGAGTGTCTCTTTTATTCTTCTGTTATTCATTTGAAGTGCCCTATCAGCTTGAACTGACCAACTTCAGTCATTTTTACCCTTTTATTTTTTTTCTCTAATGTAAACTGAAATTCCCTGCTGTTCGTGGTATTTTAGTGTTTAGAATCATTTAATGAGCAGGTATCATTAAACTTAAAAAGGTCCTTTTCTGTGTATTTCTGATTAGTCAAGGAACCAAAGAATTCCTCTTAATATATTTTGATGTTGACCCATTTTATATTTAAGTGCCTTCTGATTAAGTAAAAAATAATTTTGACTAATGTAGGGTATACTCTGTCAAGTGAATATGGCACACTTTTAAACAGTAGAATATAAATTGTTTATAAGTATCAAATTTTTCCCTTACAAATTCATGTATATGAATTTTTAATTAATGTGCTAAAGTTGTTTCTTTTCTTGAGATATGCAGTTAAACAGATGAGTTAACAAGCTCTATACTATCCTTCCAAAAGCAATGGTTTAGTAAATGTGAGCATCAGAAATAAAAACTCAGTTGATTTCACACTAAATTTAACTGCACTTTTAAATTACAATAATAGTAAAACAGATAAACATTAAAAAATAGTCTTATCCACGAACTACATACTTCCTGTTTTACATTCACATATACTGTACCTGACATTGCTAATATTTTATTAGTTCCAATTTTCGTTTTAGGAAGAAAAGAATATCTGTGAACTAAATAGCATGAAGCCAAAATAATGAGGCTAGAATGCAAGCAAAGGTCAGATAACACATAATAAGTTACAGATGGCAGTGTGTGACATTAGCATCAGTAACAGGTAAAAGATGTAAGAGTGCTGCCTACTGGTAAGAAAGAGAAGTGTTTAGTGGGTAAGTGGAAATATGTGCAGACCTTATCCCAAAGTGTTAAGTGATGCACATGGTTACTTACTGAAAGTGTTAAGTGACATGCGTGGTTTCCTAAAGTCGCTCTTATTGCTACATATGATGTGAAACACTTTTTGAATTAGTATTAATAGCAAGTTAACTGTGAAGTTTTTATGAGGGTAAAATTTCTGGTATAAGATTTCTGGGTTGAAAAAAATGCAGTATTTTCTTAGTTATCTTTTCAACCATGTGATAACACTTTACTTTGTCTTATGTCTGACTCATCTTCAAGTATATTGACTTGGTTTGTTTTGGTTTGCTTATGTGGCTAGCATTTCTAAAATATGTTTATTTGAAAAACGAAACCTTTCCTCTTAGAAATAGTTGTCAATGTTAGTAAGAAGTGGGTGTTTGGATGGGGTACTGAGACTTTTTATGCACAGAAATAAATCTGATTTGTAGTTGCTACAACACAGGAAAAATCTAGTTGGAAATGAAGAAATCAGAGGTCTCCTAAAACTACTGTTAGATTGATTAAGCAAATAAAACACCTGATGTAATACATATCCATGTTTTACTTCCTATTCCACTTAAAGTCTGTTCAGTTCTCTGGGTTAGAAGGAAATATTTTGCTAAAATTTCTCTAGCATATATATCACCTTATTTTCCAGTAAACTAATTTTGTCATAATCTTGAGAATAAATTAAAGTGGCTTTTAATATTAGCTCAACTCAAAGTACAGATTTTAAGTTGAATATTTGTTGAGCTATATTTTATATGCTACATTTACTTAAATGTGGTGATTTCATTATTCTGATTTGAGAGCTTATCATAAGCTTTCCTTGTGGTCAGAAATTCACTATGGAGGACTTAAAAGTACCATGTACTATAAACATGGTTGTTGTTTTTTTAAGTGAGGAGACTGCTCTGCCATTCTGCATAACGTTCTCACTTATAGAGTGTAGTTTCCATCTCACAAATTAATCCACTCAAAAATAAAGGGAAGAAAAACTTAAAAGAGAATGTGTTTTTGAATATCTAAAACTTTCTTTGTGAAAAATGGAAACTGCAGGCTACATTGTCTCCTTGCATGCAGGCAAACAGTATATAAGTGAATTCTCTTTTGCTTTCTTCTTCTTTCTTCTCCCCCCCCCACCCTATTCCAAGGCTAAATTTTTATCTTTGAGAACATCTCTCATTATATCTTTTTCTATATAGTTTAAGCTCACATTACCATTAAAATTTAAATTGTAAGCATTCAAATATTATTGTTTAGATTTGTTTAACTCTACTTGTGTTAACAATTGATGAGAGGGAAAGGGGAGAGAAAGACAGAACAGATAGACAGTGGGAGAAAAGAAAGACACCAAGAGAGGAAAAGGCAGATATGTAAGTAAGCAACATTGAAATACATCAGATTATATTATATGCAGATTTTGTGTATCACAAGAAAAATCATGTGTGAAAACTGCCTGAATGTGTGAAAAACTGCCATTTCGGAAATCACTTTTATTACTTGCAATATCCACTACTAAATAAATAGAAAAAAGTAAATATTCATTAAAGGGTTAATGGTGTCTAGTAAACAACTGGACCTACAATTTTGTAATGTCCTTTACTAGAATAAAAATCAAATCTCAGACCAGTAAGTAGGCACTTTAATATCATAGAGAACAGCAGTTCTGTCCCTCTACTGTAATGTAGAAAATGTATCTGAAAGTTTTGCTTGCTTAGTAGCCTGAGTCACAGTGCTGATACTCAGTGCTGACAGCAGACTGCATAGTGGCCTTTCTCATCCTGAAGTTCTTTATGTAAAGGACTGCTGAAAATAATTTTCCAGGAAAAAAAGGACAAGAAAATGCTTTGCATAGTGAGAGGTGCTAGACTGCAAATATTAAATCATTCTTTATAACAATATGAATAACCATATGTTAATAGTTTTCCATCACCAGTGAACAAGAAAAACATTCCATGAATGAGCAAATATTTTTCTAATGTATACATTCTCATCTGTTTCATTTATATGAAATATTCTAGTAGTTAATTTTTTACCCCAAATTTTGTATTTATGGAATTTTGCAAAAAAAAATCTAGGTAAGTATTTAGCTATCAATAATTTAGCATAGCAAAGGCTTATTAATGTCTGCTAAGGCTCAAGAACCAACATTGAAGTATCATTCAGTAAAGGTGGGGTTTTTCTTCTTGAGTAGCTATCTTGTATGCTGTTTCAATTCTAGCACATTTAAAAAAATCTACTTCAAGCCATGTGCCTCGTACCTTTAATACTAGCTATTCAAGAGGATTGCTGTTCAAAGCCAGCCCAGGCAAAAAAGTCTCCATGACACTCTTCTATCCAAGTAGCCACTCAAAAACTGGAAGTGGAGCTATGGCTTGAAGTGGTAGAGTTCCAGTCTTGAGAAAAAGAGGTCAGGGATAGTGTCCAGGCCCTGAGTTCAATTTCCATCCCCCCCCAAAAAAAATCTGTCTCAAAGGAAATGTAAAATATTGTAGTTCCCAATTATTAAAAGAATATTTTTGATTTGTTTATTATACAAATGTAATGCTACATCTTAATGTTTTAATTATATAATTTAACAATAATGACGATTAAAATGTCTTATTTTCATAAAGTGTGTGTGTGTGTGTGTGTGTGTGTGTGTGTGTTTGTGCCTGTCCTAGGTCTTGAATTCAGAGCCAGAGCACTGTCCCTCAGCTTTCTGACTCAAGACTAGCTCGTGAAGCACAGCTTCACTTATTCCTTTTTTCTAATTAATTGGAGACAAGAGTTTCATGGAGTTTCTTGCCTGGGCTGGATTTGAACTGTGATCCTCATTTCTCAGCCTTTTGCATAGCTAGATTTTAGGTGTGAGCTACCAGCCCCTGGCCTATTTTCATACATTTTTTTACTTAGAAACTTAGGTACTCATATTTTGTTTCCTTTTTTTTTTTTTTTTTTGCCAGTCCTGGGGCTTGGACTCAGGGCCTGAGCACTGTCCCTGGCTTCTTTTTTGCTCAAGGCTAGCACTCTGCCACTTGAGCCACAGCGCCACTTCTGGCCATTTTCTGTATATGTGGTGCTGGGGAATTGAACCCAGGGCCTCATGTATAGGAGGCAAGCACTCTTGCCACTAGGCCATATCCCCAGCCATAGGTACTCATATTTTAACATCAATTTACTTTAATTTTTGTTGCTTTTTGTCATAAGAATGATATAATAAACATAAGAAATAGCATGGCTTATGTAATAAGTTTGACCACTGCAGTTTAAAGTAGCTTTAGCCCTTGGGTTATTTTAAATTCAAACATATATAAAACATAATTTTCTGCTATATTTATTTTTTTTATCGGCCATGGGGCTTGAACTGTAAGCCTGGATACTGTCCCTGAGTGCTTCAGCTCAAGGCTAGCACTCTACCACTCTGAGCTACAGTGCCACTTCCAGTTTTCTGGTAATTAATTGGAGATCAGGGTCTCATGGACTTTCTTGCCTAGAGTGGCTTAGAACCATGTTCCTCAGATCTCAGCCTCCTGAGTAGTTAGGATTACAGGTGTGAGCCACGAGCACCTGGCCTGCAATAATTCTTATGTTCAAACTGTGTCAATATTTAATTCACAGCTTTTTCAGAGAAGGTAGTGTTGTTCATGTCTGTAATTTCATGCTAATTCATATGACTTTAATTTTACATCCTTATTGATGGCCTCAGATTTTAGGAACAACCAATAGTAAATTTAAAACGGAAAGGAGGAAGCAAAATTTTACTTTCATATAATCTGTTTTAGTACTACCTTAGTAGTTTATTATCTGAATAGTAATCCAACGTGGCTTTTGCTCTAGTGTTGGGATTGTATAATTTTCCCTAAGTCCAGCAACCCTTTGAATAGAGAAGTTGAACTGTTTGGTAAAAGTAATCTGTTATTTATTTACAACGTATTTAGCATTTTTTCTTATTTGTGTGTATGCATGTATGCATGCATGCACATATGCATGCATGTATGTATGTATTATGTATGTTGCTGAGTATTGAATCCAGGGCCTTGCAGGTGCTAGGCAAATGTTTTTGCCTACCTGACTTACTGCCCTAAACTCACTCTAGTATTTTATACTGGTAAAACTGTGATTATTATTCTAATTCCAGATCAATTTTTACACGCATTTTGCAAGTTATATTGCCTTAAATTGAAATATTTTCAATTAATTGATTAAGACTTATAAAACTCTTACAGTCTGTTCTGTCCTTTCTCTCATAACTATTGATACAATTGGATCACTTGATATATTCAGTGTGTGATAATGTTTCTTCCTTAGCTCAGATCTAGAGATGAAGTGTGCCCAGAACTGAACACGCACAGCAAGGCAATATATCGATATACTGTGCTATCATTGTCTTCCTGCACTTTTCCATCAGACAAAAAACAATTTCACTCCTCTATGAGGATTTTAGTGAAGAGTAAAGAAAATAATATTTAATGGGCATTTTATTTAGATTTTTTTAGCATGTGATTATTTTAGTTAAGTATTTAACTCTTACTCTTCTCCAGATTTAATTATCATCTAGCTGTGTTTCTCTGGCAAGTTATAGATTCTTCCTCTGCCTCAGTTTCTTCTTCTGTGAAATGTGAGGGATTGGGCCACATACATTGCTGAGTTTTTGGAGTTGTTTCCAATTAATTTTATCTTTTCTAGTTTCTACCTCATGATTTTAATTCATATGTTGGTTAAAATTTACTTTTGTAAAACACCTCTAATCTCATTACTCTTCAGCTCTAAATACAATATGGACTCTTTCTTCTACTATCCACTGATTCTGATATGTTCTACCACGGACTAAATCTGTTCCAGTCAGTCTGAACTATAAGTTTATCTAAGGAGACAATATTGCTTCAAAACAGCTCATCATATGTCTTTAGCTGTACATCTCTTTTAATCATTCTCAAATGTATTTTCATGTATACAACCTCTGCCTACACTCTGCCCACTCCCTTATGCTTGAACTCAGGAACATCACGTTTGCTTGCTTTGCTTGCTCAAGGCTGGTATTCTATCACTTGAGCCATGCCTCTAGCCCAGCTTTTTGGCTTGTTTTTGAGATAGAGTCTAGCAGATTTTCTGTATGGGCTAGTTTCAAGCCAAAATTCTCTGGATCTCAGTTTTCTGAGTTGCTAGGGTTTGAGAGGCACGAGCCATCAACACGTAATACCTGGCTCCCTGCCTACTCTTTAAAGGCTAGTTTCCACATTGCGATTCTCTCCACTTAGATTTCTTTGGATTACTTTGATAGTTTAGAATTCACATTGCAAGGCATCACACTTTTCTCTTATTTATCATATTCTGTCTGGTCTTCTTTTTAGGTTTAGATGGATATCTATACTTTTTAATTGACAATTCCCTGAGTAGATGCTAAATGTTGTTTCACTATGAATTTCTCTCTAACAACACCAAACACAGCAATCTGTACAAAGAAGATGGTCCACAAGTATAGTTGGTTAGAGAGACAATGAACCACAACAGAAAAAAAAAACAAAAACAACAACACATACATTTAAGGGAAAAAGACCTGAAGGATAGGTAAGATAGTTTGACTCTGAGCAACTTATATGGGTTGAGTCTGTTTCCTCTCTTATAGAAAAGATAATATTATTATGTACTTTTCAGCTTGGGTGCAGAAAGTAGAGATTATAAATGTAAAGCATTTATAATATACCTAAATGTAGTATATGTTCAATAAGTACTTCCCATTATATTTTTTGTGACAAAACTTATTTCTTCTGTTGCATGCAATATAAAATAAGACAGTGCATGTGAGATTGACATGCCAAGAGAATTGACTTTATTTTTGTATTAATTAATTAATTAATGTGGTATTATGATCTGAAAGGTGGTCCTTTTGTCTAATCTGCTTGCTTGTTCAGTTGGAACTCTATTACTTGCTTCTCACTGGTTATTTTGGAGACAAGAGTTCTGAGGACTTTTCTGCTAGGATTGACTTTGAACCAGTATCCTCTGGAACTCAGCTTCCTGAATAGCTAGGAGTATAGCCATAAGCATTCATCTGGAGAATTAACTCAGTTAGAGACTTGACTTTCAGTTAACCAGTAGCATTTGTTATCTTGTGGAAAAGATACCAGTGCCTGTGGTACAGATGTCTTGGGTACGTTCTGACAATAGTTGGGATGTTCCCTTATTTGATTTGACAACTATTTCTTTGAAATATCTCCCTTAACAACACTACTAGAATGCAGGCCATAAATAAAAGAAAAAAAGCAGCCAATAGAGACAGTTGTCATCTTCACTGATTAAATAATTCATTCATTTATTTATACAACAAATATTTTGTGGCTGAATACCTGTTAGCTGATACAACACTGAACCTGAAGCAGATTCAACTTTCAATGAATCCAAAATCTATGACAAGAACATACAATAGATATATCAAAACAATGGCACAGAGCAGTCATGAGCAATGTGGTATGGAGGTCATTTCATTACAACTTTGGAACAAGACTCAAATGATGGTCAGAGAACAGCACTGTGACTCAGAATCCTACATTCCCAAAGACAGACCATATTTTCTAGCTGGCTTGAAAATCTGGATTACTGAAGTGGTCTGTGAATGTACAGAGACTAATAAGGAATTTTCCCAAATCTGTATGTATTAAAATGCTGATTAAAATAAACAAATGCAAATGAAAATATATCCCAGTGAAGTTTCTGACAATGAGAAAATGCACCTGTAACTCAAATTGGCCACACATATTAAGCACTGCAGAATTCCATCCATCATAGTTTATATTAATTTTGATGTGAAATTAAATAGAAGATATTTAAGCATACCACTCTCAATTGTGAAGATTGTGCCATTGAATTTCACAGTACTGCTTGTGGAAGAAAGCAGTCAACTCTCCCACAGTTCTGTATGTTTTGTTAAAATATGTATTTCAGCTTTTATCTCTTTGAAATGGTGGCTGCAATTTAGTAAATACCACCGATTTACTTTGGGTTTCATTGATACCGTGTTACAGTTTTGAAAGGACTGGGCATTTCCTCCTGTTAGTTTGTCTGCTGCTTTCAAGAATGATATTTAATCAGCATCCTATCTCATTCCATGTGTCTTGCTTATAGATCCTCCTGCACTAGAGGGAACACCCAAGTCTTCTCAAAACTGACAGTTTTCCAGGGGTTATACAGCAGATTATACCCAATTTAGGTGAAATTTAACCTTTCATACATCCTTTGGCATAATTATTAGTAAGGAAAACAAAACTGGTTTTGAATGAGCCCAAGGCCTGACACATAGTAGGCACTCTATATGTCTCTTTAAAAAAGGTTAAGTTGAATCAAATGCTTGTTGTCTTATAATATTGAAATATACTTGTTTTGAATAAAATTACATCCAAGTACAAAATCATTAGTGTTATAGGGGTATTGTTAGTAGATAATCTCATGTTCAAGACATTGAAATATTTTTTCAGGATTTTCTATTAGAGAGAGGAAGAAATTCCAATCAGGACAAATAAACCCATCACCTTCTAGTGGCAATCTATTTCTAATATTACTTACGTTATTTTTGAAGATACAAGTTAAGATTTTTCTTTCACTGACTGGTATCCCCTGATCACACAGCCTGCCAGAGGGTTGTAAAAAAAAGAAAGGAGTTTTATTATGTAATATAATGAAGTTACAGCCTTTATTTTAGGCAAAATTTGATTGTGAAAACTAATATGCAGAGAGTAACAGTTTCTTTAATAACCTCGAGTTATTCCCAGGTGATATTGAAGTAAACGAGTATCCTGATATTGTCCAGGAACAAATGTCTTGACAGAAAGGATGTATACTTCCTCCTCATCCACTTTTTTTTTCCCATGGTTGTTTGTGTACATTGAGAAGTATTTGCATTAGTTAATTATTTCTTTTCCTAGTTTTTGTCACCTTTATATGTGCTTAGTGAAGCTTGCTATAAATTATTTAGGCCTGAACTGAAGGTTAATGTCATTGTAACCAGCCAAACTTGACGCACCCCGATGAAGCTTTGTGCAGGAGGCACCTATGGCTTGATAGCTGTGTGAAACTGTTGCCTACAGAGATGGGCTCTTGACACTGTCTGCCAGCCTGAGGCTGTCCGCTTTGTGTCTGCTTTAATTGAAAATTAATAGTTAGGGGGTTGCTATGGAAATGATACCATTGCTTGCAGACAGCAAACCCAGCTTTTTGCAAAGAGACACTAGTGGTATTGTTTGTCCTTGTTGACCTCAGAAGTTCAAAAGCCTGGAGGAGGAAAGGAGATGCAAATATTTTACTTAAAAAAATGAATTTACATATTTATAACATTATTTTGAATGTTAGAGATATCAAGTATTTTTTTAACTTTTGTTCCTAAGAATGAGCATGAGTCCTTTACGTTTTATGTTAAT